>NW_026521843.1:7500000-10000000 GCF_021234435.1 Artibeus jamaicensis
GTCAGACACCCAGGTTTGGGCCCTACTTGGAGCACAGCCAGCTCTATCCCTCTCCTCTTTCCTTATTCCACTTGGGGGTGAGAGGGTGGCCAAAACTGGATTCAAGCCCTGGGGAGAGGCAGGGACTAGTACCTTTTTTCTCAGATTGCCCATGTGGGTCCTGGCACAGCTAATAATGAGGTGGCATTTTCTCATTTTTGTTCTGCCATTGTTTTCATAGAGTTCAATCTCGAATCTATAAGGGAAGAAGAGTTGCTCTGTAGGGCTGTGTTTGCTCTAAATTTTTAACACATTTCTATCAAATGCCACAAATACATGTAAACATGCCTTTCTCTACCTCATGGTATAATAGGGAAAGTTGAATGAAGAGATGCTAACATGTTTTCTTTGTCATATAAGAACTAATTCTAAGTATGAATTCACAAACTCAAATAAGTTTCCAATGGTATCTCCAATAAATAAAGTGTGTGTGTTTTTGTGTGGACTTCACAGACCACAGGTGCGTAGCAGATGAAACACTTGGATAAATAAGTACTGTCATATTTTATACTTGACAGTAGATATCTAAGAAATATTTAGCTTAAATCTTAGTAAATATAACATAAAAGGAAAAATGATTTTTCTTAAGCATATTTAATATACTCTATTATAAATGATAGTCTCATAAAAGGGTTGCCTAGCTTTGAAATCACTCTAATTTAAATTTAAATTTGAAACTACAGACTACATTAGTGCTCGTTCTTAAATAGACTTAATTGATTCACCCAGGAGCTACACAAAGGATAGTGTTTCCTCCCTGGTTAACCTGTCTTGTTGGGGGCTTAGAGACAATCTATTTGATCAGGAAAAATATCATGTCCTGTGTCACGGGTCAAAATAAATATGTGGCATTGTGTGGCTTAGTCTGATCTGTGTATTTGGTGAATAATGCAAATGTTAAGAGAGAAGTGCTTTTTCCTCTTTACCCCAGTATCCTGATGAAGATTGGGTTTGATTTTTTTTTTAAAAAAAGGAAACAGAGTAAAGAGCTTGAGATGAGATATTTTTTAAAAATAGATTTCTTTTGGTCAGTGGAATAGAAATGGCAGTACCTTCTCTTTCTTGATCTATTGCCACCTTTGGTAAGTCTGACCTTTTTTGTTAGGAATTAAAATTCTCTTACAGAATATGCAAGGAGAAAAAGCTCTTCATGGTGTCCAGAGAAGTGATAAAATCTAAATTTAACTCCAAAAGAGCAAACCTCACAGTGCTATGCCACTATAGCATTTCTGATTCATGTCTATTCATGTCTATTTTCTATTTAGAAAGTTAGATTTGAGTGTATTTTAAAGGACATTCTTTTATGACCTTAAACAATAATAGCACTAAGTAATTTGAGATGAAAATCATGTGTTATTCATAAGGGAAAGTAATACTCCTTTACGTTTGTACTTTGCTGTTCCATTTATAAAGCTTTCTCACATGTGGCCTTTCAACCCACATCCGTTACAACCTTGTGTGGATAACTTTTAATAAACATGAGGTAACTGACTACTGAGAGGCTAGAAAACTTACCCAGAGTCACCCAGCTACCGAGGGGCATGGCCACATACAGAAATGGGTGAAGACTTCTGATCCTCAATTCCTTTTCACCTCCTTTTGGAAAGCTTGCAACATCTCCCTGGATCACTTTCATCAGCATATTAACATGCTTCTGAAATTCCAAATTTCCCTCCAGAGACCCATTTTTCCTCTTTCCTCACCTTCAAAACCCTTCAAAATAATGGTGAACACTGATCCTCTGTGTTGTCTCCTCAAATTACCTCCTCATCCCACTTCTAGGCTGCTGCATCCTCCGAGCCACTGCAACAACTCATTAATTACATCAGAAAGTATGTCATGCCAGTCAGTCATCCTCATTTGACTTCTCATGCCTGAACTGATTTCTCCTTTGTGAAACGTTCTCTTACCTGGGTTTCAGTAAAACTGTCCATCAATGGGTGCCTCTTCTTTCCTGGTATACCTTTCTTCTCAGACACCTCTGATGCATCTTCCTCTTCTCCCACTTTATTAAATATTGGGGTGACCCAAGAATAGTTTCTCTACCCACCTTTTTCTCTCTTCTTAATTCACACCCTCTCCTAGGTAATTTTTTCCCAACCCAAGGCACAAATTCCTCTAGCCCCAACCTCATTCTTCAGTTATGCTTTGATATTTCATTGCCTACTCAACAGCTTTACTTTGATGTGTAATGATCATCTTGGTCTCAATATGGCTGACGATGTTTCTACTGTTCTCCACACCCACTCTTCCTGTCCCATCCATCCCACCTCTAATTCCATTTTATCATTCTCTATCTCTTTCATTCAGTTGCTCAAGGCCAAAACTTCACTACTTGCACCCCCAAATTCAATCCTGTTGGAAAGGCTTGATGCCACTACCTGCAAGCATACCTTAAATATGACCATGTCTCACCATCTCAACTTCTATAAGACCAGTTCAAACCACCACCACACCTTCATAGACTGTTTAATTATCTGTTTTTTCCCTGATAATCCCTTTCTCATATCAGCCATGGTGATCTTTCAAAGAACAAATTGGGTCTGGTTGCACCTGCTTAAAACTCCACAATCATTGCTCATTGTGTTTAGAATATAATTCAGCTCTCTTGGCAAGTGGCTTCTTGATCTTTCTATCCCCTACCTCTCCTTATGATGTCATCCCCTCCACTTTTTTCCTTTTATTCACTCTATATTATTCTATTTTATCTTATCTATAGCTCTCTTGTTTCCTCAAAATATCTTAAATATTGGTTTACTTGTTTATTGTCTATGAATTCCACTTGCATATAAATTCTACAAGTATATTTCCTTCTTGTTTCTGCTGTACCCTATGTGCTTGAATTAACTTTGCATTCACTAGTTAAATATGTGTTTGCTGCCTATCTTCTGTTTTCTCACTTTTGGTAAACTGTAAATAAATGAGCTATTTTACTTTCCACTGAACTCTTCTATAAGAAGAAAACAACTCATCATTAGAACAAATTAAAATCTATACCCAATTTTTCTGTGAGGACCTTAGGGATTGAAAAGATCTATGGCAAATAGGAAGCAGGTATTTCACGCAAAGGAGATAGATGGCTGCTATTCAGCCTCAGCCAAAAGGTTCCCCAAAAGAGGGCAAGTCCAGTGTCACAACACATTTGATAACTTATTGAAGATGGCCCAAGTTCTAGTTGTTAAATGATATGTCTACATTGATAAACATTCATAATTACCTCCATTATTAAGAACCCTGTAAGAGGACTAAATATGACCCATTTGCAGAAGGGTTTTCATATGTAGCCTCTCTCATTCTGCAGCCTTTACTGTATAATGATTTCATGGGCAAGGAAAAGTAGACCAAAGCAACTTCTCTGAGTGTCATGGCTGATGATAATGAGGGCAGTGGAATCTGCAGGCTACGCAAGGAAGCTTCACCAGTTTCAGAGTTTTACCCCTAAACAAGGCCTGACTCAGCACTTTAGAGTTGGGCCAATCTAAGGTCTGAAGCCATGACCTTCACAGGCAACTTTTAAAAGAGCAGAGACATTTTGTCTTCCTGCAGGACACTGGTTTCTGTGGTCCATGAAAGCAAAGATCAGAGAAATAAGAGGATAAAAATAACCAGAGACTGTCAGGGGTGGAGGAAGGACAACTGCACAAAATTGCAAATCCCTTGCCTAGCATTCAGGGGACCTGAAAACTCGCCCAAGTCAACTTCATGCTTGTCTTGAGCTCCCATGCTCTGTGACAAAAATGATGCTGGAAATTTATCTTGAGAAATGTTTAAAATCACATTTATAAAAAACAGGGAGTATATATCTCCTCGTCCATTTAGATAACCTACAAAGAGATAATTATTTCCATTTAGTTCCATTCAACTTAATTAAGCAAACATTCTCTGTTGCCTTCCTATGGTCCACATATGGTATTTGTTGCTATCAAAATGCTGAATTAAATACTATATAGGTATTGCCATTAAGGAGAAAAATACATCCTCTACCCTTTTTCCTCCAGGTCACTTGAGACCACTCCCTCAACTTCGGAGCCTCTTTTAGAGGAGAGTCTGAGAATCATTGACAACTAGCAAAACCTTACATATAGTGTTAATTGATTTATTATGTTCATAAGATGTTTCTATGATCTCAACCGTAAGCTTCTGGAGGGGAAAAACTGAGTTTCACACTTTTCTTTTGTGTTTCAAGCACCTAGCATGGGTTGGGCCTCCAAGGTATTCTGGATTATGCCATGTTGGCCCATGGGCCAGCTTAAAACTTTTGTGCCAGCCATGGACACTTGGCCACTAGAGCTTGCCCAGAGAAAGGAAATAAATGAACAACTGGTTGAGCTTCATTTGGTTTTTGGTCATTATTTTTCTCAAGGTAGGAAGATCAAAGGTCATACCCCTTCATAAAAGATCTATATTTTTGGCCTTCTGGCCAAGATGGAGGTGTAGGTAGATACACTGTACCTCCTTGCACAACCAAAAGAAGGACAACAACAAAGTTAAAAATAAAAAAATAACCAAAAATGCCAGGAAATCAAACTGTATGAAAGTTCAATAACTAAGGAGTTAAAGAAAAAACCATTCATACAGACCGGTAGGAGGGGCAGAGAAGGGCAGCCAGGGTGGAGAGGATGCATGGAAAGGATGTGGCTGGCAGAATGGGTGGTCCTACATCTGGATATGGATAAACCAGGAGGAATAACTGGGGAGTGAGACATACTGTGCAACCCAGGTTTCCAGGGTAAGGAAATGAAGCCTCAGAACTTCTGACTGAAAACACCTCTGGGGGGTTGTTATAGCAGGAGAAACTCCCAGCCTTACAGAAATGTTCATTAAAGAGACCCACAGAATCCTAGAGTGTACACAAAACCACCTACCTAGGAATCAGCACCAGAAGGGCCCAATCTGATTGTGGGCAGCAGAGGAAGTGACTGAAAGCCAGCAGAGAGCTGAGCAAGCAGCACTGTTCCCTCTTGGACCCCTTCCCAACATAAAGCACCACAATGCAGCATCGTGGGTTGTCCCACCCTGGTGAATATCTAAGGCTTCACCCTATACTACATAATAGGTGGGCCAAGACAAAAAATATGGCCCAAATAAAAGAACAGATCAAAGCTCCAGGAATAATACAACTAAATGATGAAGAGATAGCCAACCTATCAGATGCACAGTTCAAAATACTGGTAATCAGGATGCTCACAAAATTAGTTGAGTCTTGTCTCAAAATAGAGGATAAAGTGAAGGCTGTGAAAAGTGAAAGAAAAGTAAATGCACAGGGAACCAACAGTGATGGAAAGGAAACTGGGACTCAAATTAATGGTTTGGATGAGAAGGAAGAAATACACAGTCAACCAGAACAAAATGAAGAAACAAGAATTCAAAAACTGAGGAGAGGCTTAGGAACCTCCAGGACAACTTTAAACGTTCCAACATCTGAATCATGGTGGTGCCAGAAAGACAAGAGGAAGAGCAAGAAATTGAAAATTTATTTGAAAAAAATAATGAAGGAAAGATTCCCTAATCTGTCAAAGGAAATAGACTTCCAGGAAGTCCAGGAAGCTCAGATAGTCCCAAAGAAGTTGGACCCAAGGAAGCACACACCAAGGCACATCGTGATTAAATTAACCAATATGAAAGATAAGGAGAGAATCTTAAAAGCAGCAAGAGAAAAGGAGACAGTTACATACAAAGGAGTTCCCATAGGACAATCAGCTGATTTCTCAGAAAAAACCTCTTGCAGGCAAGAAGGGCTGGAAAGAGTACTCGAAGTCATGAAAGGCAAGGACCTATATCCAAGAATATTCTATTTAGCAATGCTATCATTTAGAATGGAAGGGCAGATAAAGTGCTTCCCAGATAAGGTCAAGTTAAAGGAGTTCATCATCACCAAGCCTTTATTATATGAAATGTTAAAGGGAATTATTTAAGAAAAAGAAGATGATAAAAAATATGAACAGTAAAATGACAACAAACTCACAACTATCAACAACAAAACCTAAAAAAAAGCAAAAAGAAACTAAGCAAACAACTGGAATGGGAACAGAATCACAAAAATGGAGATCACATGGAGGGTTATCAGCAGAGAGGGGTGTGAAAAATGGGGGAAAAGGTGCAGGGAATAAGAAGCATAAATGGTAGGTACAAAATAGACAGGGGGAGGTTAAGAATACTATAGGAGATGGAGAAGCCAAAGAACTTATATGTATGACTCAGGGACATGAACTAAGGGGCAGGAGAATATGGATAGGAGGAAGCATACAGGGCAGAGGAGAATTAAAGGGGAGAAAATGGGACAACTGTGATAGCATATTCAATAAAATATATTTAAAAGAAAAAAATCTATATTTTTAGCTTGGGTTGCTTCTTTCAGCATTTCAGCAGAAATGCTAACAAAAGTTGTACCTTCTAGGTTCTAAACTCCAGAAAATCACAGTAGATTCCATAGCTTGGGAGTTTCAGGGAATCACAGTTCCTAATAAGACCATTCAATTCAAAAGAACCACCGGTGGTATGTGATCCACCTCATCCCAACCTGGAACAGTGATAATGAATTCCACCGTTAGAGAAAACTAATCCGCTGTCAACGGGAATTGAGATCAAGTTTCTCTCCAGGTAACAATGGCAGGATGTGCCTCAGTGCTGATGGGAATAGCCTCTCTACTCAGAACAGGCGGAAAGGGAAGTGTCATGAAACAACAACATACTTGAGACTCAGTGTGGGCCCCACTCACACTGGGTTTTAGACAATGAAATACTGTGAATTATCAAAGCTCTTAATTAAGGTATTTAACACCTCTATTAGGCAAATTAGTCTGTTCAATCCCATTTATACCTGGGACAGAGAGAAATTAAGTGATTCAGAGTCACAGAAGCTGAGGAAAACAGGTTCAGACGGAAGTCAGTCTTCTCTAGACCATTTACTGGGAAAACACTGAGTCTGTTCACACAGAGTCTACAAGCAATGCCCCCTCTGTGGTGCTGGCCAGTGTCCCTTCTGCTGCTACTCCCGAGGAATGAACAGGAGCCTGCAGAACAGACCTAGAATCAATGAGAAAGAAAGCTTTATACCTCTTTGAGGTTTAACAGAAAAGAAAGGTACAGGAATCTTGGATGACTTCAGCAGAACTGAGTTTTATTTTTGCACCTGCTAAGGGCTGTCTCACTAGGCTTCACACATCATTCCATCTGACTCTATCCTCTCCATAACCCTCTGACACAGATTGGTTTCCCACAGTTACAGGTGACTAAGTCACACTTAGGGTCAATAAATGGGGAAGCTATGAAGTAGCAATGCTGTGATCTGACAAGATTGTGGACTCCATCCTCTTAGCATGACACTGCTTGGGTTCCACACAGCAATTAATAAGCTGTGTCACCTTGACAAAATTACCTCACTTCTTTGAATTGCTATAAAAATGAAGGAGTTGGGATAATATCCTGGCAACGCTTAAATGTCTGTGGCTCTGGAGGGGAATTACGTTCCTATTTGGCACCTGAAGGGCCACCCCTGTAAAAAGCTATGAAGGACTCTGAAATTTTGCCAGGCTTGAAAGCCAACAAATGAACTTTGCCAGTTTTGCAGATATTGGCAGAAAACAAGCAGTTTCCTGGGTCAGAGACAAAGGATTTTATTCCTCACAGCATAGCAGGAGCCAGGAGCTTTATGTTTGCACTGGGTCCCTGTCTCCCCAAGTCCACAGGGATGATTGGAAGGGACCCAGGTAGATTCTGGGCACATGGCAGGTTTGTGTCACTGCTGAGAACCCTGAGATCAGCCCCGATCTCACAAGGTGCTGCTAGCAAATGTCCCCAACATGCGTTCAGAGATATGCTGGTAAGGAAACAGATCTGACCTCTGCCTTAGAAAGAGACACACCGCTACCTGCCAAGAGTGTTTGCTACACATATGTCTTTGAAAAGATCGTCTGGAGCAGAGGCTGATAGAACATGTGTAGAAACACCACGAAGGATCATCTTGGGACCAACTGTGTATGAAGGACTGTGAAGTACTGCGTCCCAGTCTGAGACAGTGCTTTCAGTTCAACGCCAGTTGAGCAAACCTTAATTGAGAGATTAATCTGTGCCAAGCCCTGAGTTAAACATCATGCATGGAGAGATAAATGTAACCACTTACAATGAGGGTGGCATTAGTAAGGGCATATGCCTGGGATAATGTGTAGTGCTGGTTAATGAGTGAACAGAGAAGAAACACATTTTATGTAGACTGTGGGTTCAAGAAAATAGCTGAGCTGAGTCTTTAGATTTGTAAGAATTTGGGAATGTGCCGTGGGCAGATAGTTGTGAGCAGAGGGTATAGTTTGAGCAAAAGGTGCTGAAGGACATTAAGGTAAACATAAGGAGTCTGTCTTGTGAACGTGTCAAGTGTAGGGCAGGGAAGATACTCTTTGCTAAGTTAGCAGTGTCTGAGGATAAAGAACAGAAGAACGCTCAGATTTTTATCCTGAAAACAAAAGGAACCAATGGAGGGTTTAGGAAGCTAAAGATAAATCTGGAAGCTGTGAGGAGAATGGGTTGAGAGTCTGAGGGAGAGGAGACCAGCCAGGAGGCAGTGATGAGGTCCTCAGTCTTACAGGCAGAAAACGAAATGCTGAGAATGTTGCCCTCCCTCTACCCTGACTTCATGTCCACATCTGGATAGGACAATGTGGTACCCAAGCCCCTGTCTTCAGAAAAATCTTATAGTTAAATATACTGAGGCTTATCGTTTCCCCCTCCATTTTCTGTCTTTATTTGCATAGGATAAAGTCCTAGAAACAAGTGTATTGAGTAAACCTGGATATGGATATAATTTTTTTAGCTTTTGAAATAAATTGCCAACATCCAACACCACAGGTACTACATAGATGTTGTTCTGCTTTGCTTATATTAGACACTATAAGTTCATTTCCTTTTCTTTTACCTTATTCAACATAGCACTTCTTTAAATACAAAACGCAGTATTGTGACGGCTAATTGAATGTGTGGACAAATAACAAGACAGGACAGAATAGGTGCTGGTAAAAACTGAACTCCAAATGAGTAGTCTAGAGAATGCTTGAGTCACCAGTTAAAAATACGGAAGAGAAAAATATGTCATAATGTCTGATTTTTCAAGTCTCTTCACCAAGATGGGTCTGTATAAACTGTACAGCTTCCAACTTGGTTACTCCAGCTCTCTAGTTCCAAGTGGATCATGGCAAAAATGTTATCAAGCATTATGCTTTATTGCATTTTGAGATGAAACTCTCATTTATCAAGAATGAAGGAGGCAGAACTGGAGGAAGTAGGAGCCTGATTTGAAGACAGGCATGGCTTGTTTCAAAACCGCCAGGCAGCAAGAGAAGCCCCACTCAACCTGGTCATTAACTTAGAACTGAACGGAGAAAATTCAGGATGAGCTTTACCAGGTCCCTCTTCTCTTCAAGCTCTGCTACAGAAGACTGATTGCAGCTATAAAGTAGGAGCCACTAAGTTTCTCTGAGTGTTTAATATGCAATTCATAAAAATATCACTTGAAAATTAAATGTATGGCAAAAGTACAGGCACTCTTTAGGATTACTAAACTTATTTTACAATTGTTTCAAAAAATGATGAATACATTATTTTTCAAGTACAGTTTTCTGTCTTTTACTTCCATCTCAGCTGACCCCCCGTGCCCCCCACCTCCCTCCCATTTCTACCCCCCTTATTTGTTGTCCATGTATCCTTTATACTAGTTCCTGTAAATCCCTCCCCTTTTCCCCCTGAAATCCCTTCCCCTCTCCCCTCTGGTCACTGTCCCCCTGTTCTCTATTTCAGTGTCTTTGTTTTTATTTTGCTTGCTTGTTTGTTTTATTGTTTAGTTTCCTGCTAAAGGTGAGGTCATATGGTATTTGTCTTTCAACACCTGGCTTATTTCACTCAGCATAATGCTTTCCAGTTCCATCCACGCTGTTGAAAAGGGTAGGAGCTCCTTCTTTCTCTCTGCTGCATAGAATTCCATTGTGTATATGTACCATAATTTTTTGATCCATTCATTTACTGATGGGCACCTAGGTTGCTTCCAGCTCTTGGCTATTGTAAATTGTGCTGCTATGAACATTGGGGTGCATAGGTTCTTTGGGACTGGTGTTTTAGGGTTCTTAGGATATAATCCCAGCAGTGGAATTGCTGGGTCAAAAGGCAGGTCCATTTTTAGTTTTCTGAGAAAATTCCATCCTGTTTTCCATAATGGTTGTACCAGTCTGCAATCCCACCAACAGTGAACTAGAGTCCCCTTTTCCCCAAAACCTCTCAAACATTTGTTGTTTGTTGCTTTGTTTATGATAGCCATTCTGACCGGTGTAAAGTGGTATCTCATTGTGGTTTTAATTTACATTTCTCTGATGGATAGCGATATTGAGCATCTTTTTATGTGTCTCTGGATCCTCTGTATGTCCTCCTTGGAGAAGTGTCTGTTCAAGTCCTTTGCCCATTTTTTAATTGTGTTATTTGTCTTCTTAGAGTGGACTCCTGTAAGTTCTTTGTATATTTTGGAGATTAAACCTTTGTCTGAGGTATCATTGGCAAATATGTTTTCCCATACAGTTGATTGTCTTTTTATTTTAATACTGTTTTCTTTAGCCATGCAGAAGCTTTTTATTTTGATGAGATCCCATTTGTTTATTCTTTCCTTTATATTCCTTGCTCTAGGGGACACATCAGTAAAAAGTTGCTGCATGAAATAGCTGAGATTTTCCTGCCAATGTTCTCCTCTAGGACTTTAATGGTGTCATGGCTTATATTTAAGTCTTTTATCCAACTTGAATTTATTTTTGTGTATGGTGATGCATAGAATGTATTAGATATTTTAATCGAGTGCGTGAAAATATTCTCACCATATCCTGTCTACAAACTTGATCTAAGTCTCCATCATCTCTTGATTACTTACAGCTTCCTCACTGGAATATTTACCTCCACACCAGTTCCAAAAACAGAGTGATTTTTTTATTGGCTTTATTCTTTTAGAGCAGCTTTAAGTTCACAGTAAAGTTAAAAGAAGGAAGAGATCCACACCCCCTGTCCCCATACAAGCATTTAGTGTCACCCACTGTCACCATTCCCCACCTGGGTGGTGCATTTGTTAAAACTGATGAAACCACATTAGCACAGATAATCACTCAACTCCTAGTTTATATTGCGGTTCACTCCTTCTGATGTTGTAACTTCTATGGGTTTGGACAAATCTATGACATGTGTCCATCAGCCTTCTCAGGAACAAATACAAAACTTTGTTACAGTGGGAGTTTTATCAGCAACACAAGGACATCAGGCCACATCCTCATTCAAGTCATGGGACCATAGAAAGCTAGTGTTGAGCACATGAAAAACTCAGGGAATATGTACTTGGAAGTTCTTTTGAGGAACAGATCAAAGCACAGGCTCCAGGCTACTAAGGACTGACTGGGAGAAATCTTAATTTATTCCAATGAAAATAAACACAAACTTTTTGCTATAGCTAGGCAAATTAATATAGAAGTCCACATGAAAAAAATTAAGCATATAATACCATATAATAATAGTAACACTAATACCAAAAAAGAGGATGAATAGGAAAAGAAGGACTCATTTTAACAGATATTAAAACCTATAGCCACACCTTCTAAAACATACTAATGCATGAATAGGCAGAAGACCAGTGGAATGAATTAGAAAATCCAAGAACAAATGGAACTACATATGAAAATTTAGTACACAAATGACATTATCTCACATCAATGGGGAAAGGATTTTATGATAGATGGTGTTAGGATAACTGCATAGCAATATGGAAATAGTTTAATCCTAATAGATCAAACACTTAAATGTAAAAAAAGTGCAATTACCCAACTATTAGAGAGAACTCTTCTATAACCTGAGTATAAGACAATGCTCCTTATGATGTAAAATCTAGCAACAGTTAAAAAAAAGATTGGTAAATTTGGAACCAAAACTGTTGTTAAATCATGGTAAAATATGTAAGTGAAGTCACAGTAAATCAGAAAGTTGGGAGAAAAATATATATCACAGATAAATTACTAATATCACTAAAATATAAAGACTTTATTTTTAACTAGTGGGGATAATACCAAAATGGGCAAAGAACATTTAAAAAAAATCACAAAAAATATGTAAAATGGGTTTTAAATATGTAAAAATATGTTTGATCTCAGTCATAGTAAAAGAAATTCAAATTAAAAAAAACACTAAAATGTAATTTCTCACCAGTTAGATTGGCAAGAACTTCAAAAGCTTAATAAAACATATAATTGGCAAAACCATAGAAAATGGTTATATATATTGCTGAGAGAAATAGAAATGCTATAACAATGGGGAGAAATTTATCGCTGTCTAATAAAAGTACATGTTCATTTACCTTTTAACCAAAAAAATCCACTAAGAATTTACCTTTCACCTCAGAAGTCTTCTAGGAGTTTATCTGATAATACATGTCTCACACAGGGAAATTAAATTCCACAAGGTTATTTTTTGCAACATACTTTGCGATTACAAATCATTGGAATCAACCTAAATGCCCAAACATAGAAGACTTGTTCAGTAAATGATGCTATATACACAGAATGGAGCACTATACACCCGTACAAATGAACGAGGAGGTCCTATGAACTGATGTGGAGTGAAGTCCAGGATATAGTGTTAATAAGAAAAACTAAGTACATATAATGTGCTAGATTTGGGGTAAGAAAGAAGATAAAATAAAATCAGATACATATATCAGCTTACTGTTGCAAAATGAAACACAGAAAATATACACCAAAAAATCGAAATTGGTTATCTGCAGGGTATGAAAGAAAAACAGTGGAAAGCAGAGGCAAGACAGGAAGACATTTTACTGAGTATATCTTTTTGCATAATTGTCACTTTCCAAAGCAGGTTGTTCTACAAATTAAAAATATATATATAATTAACAAGAATGAGATAAAGGAAAATCTAAAAATGTAAATTGAAACAAATGAACCTTACTCTATTTCAAATTAACAACGTAACACCCAGAAATAAAATCTCCAGTATGAAAGCTAGAAAGCAGAGCTAGTTTTTCTTGTTTATAAATGATAGCCCAGCCAATCTCACATAGTGCTTGCATGCCTCCAGACACCCACTGTTCATATGTAAAAGAACACTGAGCCTCGATTCCTCACAAACAAAATGCAGTGATTAGTGCAATCACAGGTAGGATGATACTGAGGACTCTGTGTCGTTCAGAGCACAGGCTGTGAAATCCTGTTCCTGGGTGCAAATTCCATCCTGATCTCATTCGCACTTTGGAATCTCAGAACAATATTTAGCTTTCCTGGTCTAAGTGTCCTCTTAAAATTAAAAACGTATAATTAAAAAAGGTTTTACCTGCATCCTACATTTAGGCTAAGGACTGAATGTGAGTGTACTCCTGCAAATAAATGAGGTAATTCGTGTACAGGATTCTCCTGGAGTGTAAGCTCCACAATGGCAGGTCCTTTTTGCTTCGCTGTTGTATCATTAACTCTCGATCCTGCCTGGCATGCACCCAGCACTCATCACACATCTGTGAAATGAACGACTGAAAGCCTTTTCCTGGCTCCTGTCACAAAAACGTTAACTGTGTCATCCTTATCTTCATAACTATGAACATCTTTATTACTACTAATGCATGGTCAATGTGTATACAGGTGTTTTGTTTTCAAACATCAGTGGGAAAAGGAAAACAGTCCCTTTTCCTCTCGACATGTGAGGTTGAATTTCATTGCATAACATAAAGAAGACTGACCCCTGAGGAAGAATGTGGCGGGGAGAAGGTTGATGGCAGAAAAAGAATACACGCGGTCCTTCCTCGACTGATGTTTCCACATTAGTAATTGGGGTGCCCCCCTTCCCCTTCCCTTCCACATCTTTAACAGGATAAAGAAAAGGGAAAAAAGGTATCCAAAATCTAAAAAAATGCTCAGTCTGAAGCTACAGAAAACACAGTAGCAGTCCTGAGTATCAGTAATTGATCCCTTTGAAGTTTTATGTTAGGAGAAACTCAGGCCCCTAGCAGAAGCTTCTGATCTCATTAGGGGGAAAGGAAATCCTGTAGAAATAGATCTTCTAGCAGCTCGAACTGAGGTTTCAGTTCTCCTGCAGAAAAATTCCTGGCTTGATTACACCCCAGAGCCATATTTCTTGCAAACTCTGACATCGGAACTTCCGATCTGGGCAGGATCTGGGCAATCCTTAGAGGAAGAAAAAAAGGAGTTTATCGTGGAAAAGAAAATGCCTTTGATGGAAACCCAAGCCTACGGTGTGTACAGTCATGCAGCATGATTTAAATCTTGGAGATTTTTTGACTCTGCTAAGAAATTATTTACTTTGCAAGTGAGAACTTTTTTAGTGGAAGAAAATAGCATGGTTTAAAATGACAGATGAAAGTTTGTTGGGGAAGGGCCATCAAAGAAGGTGTATAAAGGACACATGGACAAAGCCAAAGGGGGCAGGTTCAAGGGTGGGAGGTGGGAATGGGGGGACAGCAGAGCATGGTGGGGTGAAAATGGAGACAACTGTACTTGAACAACAATAATAAAAGTTTGTGATGTGAAGACCAACATGGATTTAGAGCTCCTAGAATGAAGAAGCTTCATCCACCTCTTAAGAATTTTATCCAGAAAGAACCCAGCTCTAGGTCAAGCTCTGATGTTAAATGAGCAGGTTGCTTTTCCTTCTAGATCAGTCCCTTTATTTTTAAACTGCCTGGGGGACAAAAAAAGGCAAGTGGGACTAAATACTTCTACAGCTGCTTTTCAGCTTTTCAACAATTAAAAAATATTGAATTCAAAACAGACACCAGAGTTAGCCTACGAAAGAGCACACGGGCAGCAATGGTCTCCTAGATCCTTCTGCGCTGGGAATGGGAAAGGCGTGGGGACACTCACTAGTGTTTTCATGCCAGTTAGACCCATTTCTCTTTTAGAATTCTGATTTTTCCAAGCTTCATCTCAATTCCTACCACTAGTGCCAGAAAGCCTTGCCAGTTCCTCTGGGCCACTTTCTCCCTCCACCACCACCATGCTCGTCTGTAATTCAGCATGTAGGCCAGTCTGCCTCCCTGCTGTGTTGAGGACCCCAGAACTTGAGGGCTCATCACTGCACAGTTGGTTCCCACTGGGCTTGGGCCAGCAGTGCTCGTGGATCTGCTTCATCCAGTTTCCTCCCTTGGCAAGACCATGTAGCCTCATACAGGTCTCCTTCCCACCTCTTTTCAACACTCCACAGTGATCCATTCGCAACAAAACATGCTTTCTAAAGATGGTAAAAACGTTTTATATAACCTTTCTATACCTTTTTAGTATTATTTTTTTACATTTAATATTATTTTGCATTAGTTTCAGGTATACGATACAGTGGTTAGACAACCATATACTTTACAAATTGACACCCCCCCGATATTTCCCATATTTCCACTACCCACTTGGAATTGTACATGGTTATTACAATATTATTGTCTATATACCCTATGCTGTACTTTACATCCTGAGACTATTCCATAATTACCAGTCTGAATTTCTCAATCCTTTTGCCTCTTACCCAGTTCAACATCCCTCCCCTCTGGCAACCATCAGTCTATTCTCTGTATATGCATCTGTCTATGTTTTGTTTGTTTATTTATATTGTTTTTCAGATTCCACATGTAAGTGAAATCATATAGTCTTTGTTTTTCTCTGGCTGACTTATGTCACTGAGCACTATACCCTCTGGGTCTATCCACCCTGACACCATCCTTTTGTGGCTGAGTAATATTCCACTGTGTGTGTGTGTGTGTGTATACAACTTTTTTATTCACTCATCTACTGATGGACACTTGGGTTGCTTTTTGGTGCATAAGCTTTTTTCTTTCCCATTAGAACAAAAGTTTCTTTATAAAAATGCATGTGTTGAAATTTCTCACTTCGATGGGATTCAAAAGGTGTGTTACTGAAAAGTCAGCATTTTTAAAAATTTCTTGAAGGATAATTCCTCAGACCAACAATCATGTCAGTGACAAATAGGGATGTGGGGAGAGAGTTAGCTTCTCCCTACACTCAGGTATGCTTCCCATTCACAACTGAATTTCAGGCTGGTGGGTCATTGAGCTTGATGACTTTTTGCCCACAGTTCAGGCTGTGGTTCTTTTTGGAGTTAGGTTGTCACTCTTCCTCCCTTTGCCCTGGCAATGACTGGTGTGAAGCTGGCCCTTAGCCCTTGCCCCTGCAGTGGCTTGGGAACTGGTTTTGGGCTCTGGGCCATGGACCACATAGGCCCTTGTGTGACTGAGTGCATGTTCCATTGTGCAGGTGTGGAGTATGGTGTGGGCAGAATACACATCGTCCCCAGGGAAAGTCATATTCTCCACTCCGGGTGTTTCAGAGAGTCACACACTCATGGTGGTGAGGGTACTGAGAGTCTGGGCTCTCATGGGCTTCCCAGCTATCAATGAGGCTGCTTTTTGATACCCATTTACCTAGTTTTCCTAGTTGTATCCTCCCTCTCCTGGCAGGATAGAAGGACAGAAGGACAAAAGGACAGAAGAGATGAGCTATGGGCTAGTTCTCTAAGCACTGATCATGAGAAAACCCAAAGCCTCCTCTCATGCTCTCTGGCCTCTATAGCTTTTATCTGCCTTGAGATTCTTGGTCAGATACAACAGGTAAAACCCTGGCCAGGAAGCCAGGAAACAAGGCTCCAGCTTTTGGCCCTTCTTGCTTACATTCACTTAGTGTAAATGAGAAGATAGAGAACAAAGTTAAAGTTGTTTGGTTTTGTTTTCCAGTTTCCTGAGTGAAATGACTAGATCTAAATACAACAATCTGAATTTTCTATTACCCTGTAGAGTATCTTTATGAGTTTATTTGGGGAAGGGGAGCTAGAAAGATGGAAGGCAATTATTTCCAAAGATGAAATTATACTTAGAGCAAAGAATAGACTCTTTTAATGACTAAACTAGTTTTATGATTCAAAACAAGCTTTCCTTTGAAACTTGCAATTACAAATAAAAGAAAAATGCTCAGCAAACCTTAAATGATTAAATTATTGGTGGAAATCAGAGTAGTTTTATACCCCCTTACTCAATAAGAAATAAACATGCAATTCATAGATATGCACAACATTTATAGGGTAATACTGACATAGATCCAGTTGTACATAATTATGGACATAATTTATCAAAATCTCTCTTTCCTCATCATCTTCATGATGTTTTTTATGTGACACAATGTGGAGTTACCTGATGAAAGGAGAGAATCTTACAGAAATATGGATGATGAGTTATCTAGCACCATGTCCAAAAGACAATTGAGCTTCTGTACAATTTTTCTCCAAAATGTTGATTTCATTTATGACTAAGAAGTCCTGCCATTACCATGGCAGATTATTACATATTCCAACAGCTGTAATTATTATGTTATCCTAAATAGTGAGCCAAATATTGTTTCCTTGCAACTTGCAACCCATAATCTTTAATCTGCTCTTTGGGTTTGCCAAGTTCCACTTTCCAAATGATGACTTCCCAGATATTTGTCACTGCTTCTTCTTTTGCAAGATCAGCCTTTTCAGATCTTTTACCAGCTCTTTAAAGCTATTAAGTCAAGTGAAATGTTGTGTATGTTCATTTTTTAATTGTGTTCCTGTTCCCCAGTGGCCCTCCTCTTTTGGTTTGAATAATGAATTTACTGTTTAATTTAAATTTTAAATTCTCATTACCTGGTATTTCAGATATTTAACTGTTTATTATCTGTTTCCTCCGTGAGGATATGTGTCATGAAAACAAATATTTGCTTTGTTCCTTGCTGTATCTTAGAATAAAGCCATTATAAGGAAATGATAAGACAGACAGACTAGAGGCAATGGAAACAAGGTGCCAGATCAAGTGGGAAAGGTAGGTGGCACCTGGAGCAGGCAGGAAAAGCTGGTGATGAACTTGTTAAAGAGCTTTGTCATCATCCTTTGAACCACTGCCTGCCATTGAAGTGTTCTACTGAACTTGTGCTTTGACAAATTTACATTTTAAAAAATCACTCTATATCTTAGAGAACTAAATGGAGACCCCACTACTGTCTATAGATCTTCAAGGATCAACCCCAGGAATTCAGTGACCCCATCATTCAGGCCTCAGATGTCTTCCGTGAAGGTCAGGTGGTATGAGCTGCTTTAGAGCTCACAGATCTCTGTCTGTGTGAGGCTCTCTCCCTTTCACACAGGGCTCTGTTCTTCTTGTGCTTTGAAAATCACTCTCAATCCAGAAATTATGATCAGAACCCTCTGTACTTGGCAGCACTGGTACAGCTATTCTACTGAGTTACTGCCATGACCACCTGGGGGTATCGTACACAGAGTTAAAAAGGAAGACCTGGTTCCCATCAGGCATGTAATAAACACATGTCTGGAAAATAACTAAATGAAAAATTTGCTTTTTGAATTATAAAGGAGTTGACTATTATCTTCCTTGATACCTATACCTACCATTCTCATCTAGTTCCAACTTTCATCATATCTTTCATCTCAGTTTCTCCTTATACATTTTCCTGTTTTTACTGTTATTGCCAAGTCTCTGTTCCACATTTTTGACTTGCTGTTTGAGTTGGGAGGTGGGGACTGCATTATTTTTATCAGACATAAATGCAGCTCCCGAACTTTGAAACTGATTTAGTGCTGTTTTTTTAACCTAAGTTCCCATTTATTTCTGTGTGCTTTGATAGGGAGGACATAACCTGGTTTCCCCTTGTTCCTGCTGATTTGCTATTTTTGAGGGAGCAATAAAATTGACAAGATGAAAAACTTATTGCCCAATGAATCTGACACCCATGAGCTCATAACTCCTACATACTGATGTGATGAGAGGCTTCTCTGTTCTTCTTCCATCTGGGAGAGCACAAATTTCCACCCGCGGCTTCCAGGGACCAGGCTGGGTAGGATCAGGAAGCAAATATTTGGAGTTGTCAGTAGAGCTGTGGGCAGCCATACTGATGAGTCATCATTGGTGTTTCTAGAGCATCTCTGTTCCTGAGCCTCGACTGCAGATGGGTTTAAGTTAAGACCATGGAGTTCAACCAAAAGTACAAAGCAAAGTTAAGAGAAGAGCCAAAGAAACTAGAGAAAGTTAATTTGTTCATCTGTTTGGTTTGTGCAAGCTGTTACTCATCTGTTGTGGATTTCATGGGATCCAGTTAATCACCTTGACATCCCTGGGCTGGTGATCTGGTAGATGAATGACCAATGGAATAATATTTCTGCTCTGGAAACAACATGCAGAAATGTTGTTGCCAGTCAATATGACACTGGAGGTCATGAAAATACTATCAGGAACATTGACTTTAGGAATATTCATTACTCAGTATTGTTTCCTCACAAGCTAGCCAAATACATTTACTACTAGGAATTTAACAGTAAGAATGAATCCAATGCAATTTGGCTGCAGCCTCCTTACAGGTTCTGGGATTCGCTGCAGACATTGGAGCCCATTTCTTTCTTCATTTATTTGGGAAGAATGAGTCCCATTGAAGGAGAGTCATTGTCAAGGACATGCCATGAATGGCTGGCAGAATCAGGATGAGAACTTACAACTATTGGCAGAAATTCAATATTCATCCTTTGCCCAAATAGTCTCTTGATTCTCTCTAGTGTAGTATTCAGAAGCAAAGTATAACCACTGCCCCAACTCCCTTAATAGACGGGGCTCATCAGTGGTCTCTGAAGAATGGTCCATACTGTGTGCTGCTAATTCAGACTGTTTGTGTTCTGCTCACTTTAGGGTGGGGAGCATGAGCCTCCAAGGGCACTTTCTTTCTTATGAGACACTAAGTCCATCGGTTGTTATGTACTTTGGGGGTGACCCTTCCTACAAGTGTTTATGGCTATATAATGACAGCCTATTACTTTAAAAACTATAATGTTTAGAAAAGGGATCCACCTAATCTCTAAAGATAAAATATTCTGCCTCTGCTGTTCACTGAAGCTGCAATCTCTTCTTTAGACAAGATCACAGTCTTCTTTTCTCTTTCTTTCTTTCTTTCTTTCTTTCTTTCTTTCTTTCTTTCTTTCTTTCTTTCTTTCTTTCTTTCTTTCTTTCTTTCTTTCTTTCTTTCTTTCCTTTCCTTTCCTTTCCTTTCCTTTCCTTCCTTCCTTCCTTCCTTCCTTCCCTTCCTTTCCTTTCCTTCCCTTTCCTTCCTTTCCTTTCCTTTCCTTTCTTTTCCTTTCCTTTCCTTTCCTTTCCTTTCTTTTCTTTCATTCAGAGCCTGACTCCAGTAAAAAGACAGGCAAAACAAGAGGATGCTTGCTGTTGTCATGGGTGGGAAAGAGAGGTAGAAATGGGTTTCATCTATTTTATTTTGGATGATAATACCAAAATAAAATCTTTCTGAAATGCCTGCTGAAGCCTGCAATCCTTTTATTAAGGGATAAAGTCTTAGTGAGAAACTAAGCTTAAATGTAAATTCCAAAAAAGAGATTTATATGAGAATATAATAGAGAAATAAAAATGACTGATTAGAGGTTATTTTTCTTTGGAGAAATATCCATTCTGTTCCTTTGCTCATTTTAAAATCAAGTTATTAGTTTTTTTTCACTTGAATTACAGAAGTTTCTTATGTATTTTAGAGACTAATTCCTTATTAGATATGTGTTTTGCAAATATCCCATTCTGTAGGTTGCCTTTTTATTCTGTTGAAATTGGTTCCTTTGCTGTGTAAAGCTTTGTATTTTGACCTAGTCTACTTGTTTATTTTTGTTTATGTGGTCTGTTTTTGTGGTGTTGTATCTGTGGAACCATTGCCAAGACAAATGTCTGAGAGCTCTTTCCCTGTGTTTTCTTGTAGAAGTTTTAAAGCGTTGGGTCGTTAAGTTAAAGTTTCCCATTCATTTTCAGTTGATTTTGTATATCATGTAAGATAAGAGTTCAATTTCATTCTTTTACATGTAGCCATTCAGTTTTTGCAACACCATTTGTTGAAGAAACTATTCTTTCTTCAATGTGTTTTCTTGGCACGACTGTCAAAAGTAAGTTGACCAGAAATGTATAGGTTTTTTCTGTACTCTATCCTGTTCCAGTAGTCATAATGGAACAGTATCTTAGTGTTTTGACTATGGTAACTTTGTAATGTATTCGAAATCAAAAAGTATAATCTTTTACAGTATTATAAAGGATTAGTATTATCCTTTTTTATCAAGGTTGATTAGGCTATTCAGGGTCTTTTGTAGTCCCACATGAATTATTGAACTGTTTTTATACTTCATTAAAAAATGCCATTGATATTTTGATACAGATTGCATTGAATTTGTAAAACATTTTGAGTAGTATGAACATTTTAACAATATAAGACTTCCAATCCATAACTCATGGTATATTTCTATTTGTTTGTGTCTTGTTAAATTTCTTGCATTAATGTCTTATAAGTTTATATTTTTAACTTACTTAAGTTTCTTCCTAAGTAGTTTATTCTTTTGGTGGTATCTTAAATGGAATTAGTTTTCTAATTTCTTTTTAGGTGGTTTGATGTTAGTATATAGAAACACCAGTGATATTTTTATGTTGATTTTGTATCCTGCAGATACACTGAATTTATTAATTAGTTCTAACAGTTTTTATGGAAATTTTTGAATTTCTGATGTACAGAATTATGTCATCTGCAAGCAGGGACAATTTTCTTTTTCTTTCTTTCTTCCTTTTTCTCTTTCTTTCTTTCTATCTTTCTTTCTTTTTAATTTGGTAGCCTTTTATTTCTTTTTCTTGCCTAATTGCTCTGACTAAGACATTTAGTACTATGTTAAATAGAAATGGTGGCAAGAGTTGGTCTCCTTGCATTGTTCCTGATTTGGGGACAAAAGCATTCAGTTTTCATTATTGAACATGATGTGAACTGTGGGCTTTGCATATAGACCTTTCATTATGCTGAAGTAATTTTCTTCTTTTTCTAGTTTGTTGAGAGTTGCTATCATAAAAGAATGCTGAATTTCAACAATTTTTTCTACACCTATTGAAATGAAACAGAGAGAGGGCTCATATAAATAATATCAAAACAAAAAAAGAGACATTACAACTGATTCCACAGAAATAAAAAAAAGATTTTAAGAGACTACTATCAACTACTATATGACAACAGACTGGATAACCTGTAAGAAGTGAATAAATTCCTGGAAACATAAAACCTACCAAAATTAAATCATTAAGAACCATTAAATTTGACCAGGCTCACATCTAGTATAGAGTTTGAAACAATAATCAAAAGCTCTCAATAAAGAAAAGCCCATGACCAGATTGTTTACCAGTGAATTTCATCAAACATTTACAAAAGAACAAAATGCCAGCCCTTCTCAAATTCTTCCAAAAACTGCAGAGGAGGAAACACTTTCAGATGCATTTTCAAAGCCAGCAATCCCCTAATACCAAAGCCACAGACTGACATCACCAGAAAAGAATGGACAGGATGTAACAATCCTGAACAAAACAATAGCAAACAAAGTCCAAAAGTACATTAAAAGGGTCATACACCATAACTTACTGGGATTTATCCCTGGGATGTAAGGATGGTTCAACATATGAAAATCAATAAATGTGATATAGCACATTGACAGAATAAAGAATAAAAATCAGTTTAAAAAATATGGTACATATTTCCATCTGTTTTCTGATAGCAAGTTAGAACTCCAGCAGCCACAAAGAAAAGCAAGTATCAAAGATGTTAAAGAACCAGAGACAGCATTTTAAATATTAAAACCAGAATAGACATAGAAATTCAATCAATATACCTGCTAGCAAACTGAGAAGATCTGAGGGCACTTGAGTCCAGGTCATAAGCAAAAATCCTGTGTGATTTTTTTCAGACCCGACCATAGTTAATGACCAGCATTTCATGGGGGAAATCTCTTCCCACACCAGACTTGTTGCAATCCCTGAAGAGAGTTGCAGTCAAAGACTCATCCCCTTCCTCTGGTCATGCTGTCACGAAGTTGCATTCTTAGTATGAGTACCTGCATTCAGAGGTCTCTAACTGGCGCTTTCAGCAGAGGCTTTCTCAGGTAATGTCTGTCTTGGGCTCCTTGTGGTAGGCATTAGGGGAACATTGAAGGCATTTTTCTTACTTTGATTCAGTACTCAGTATTTTCCCACTCTTAGTTCTCCCCTATCACCCTACACTAGGCATCAAGTCCATAAAACAGCAAGGGTCTTGTGTTTGGTGTCCCTTGGTGGTGATATGATGCTCACATCTGTGCTTACCCACCTGGTATGACAGTCCATGGGTCAAAAATGGAACAGAGGAAAGTTGGCACTTCAACCAATTTAGTCTCTTGCTTATACTATCACAGTAAGTGATTAAAGGCTTGATTTTTACTTGTTTTCAGCTTCTTGCTTTAATAACTACTCTGACACCTGGCAGCTTAGCTTTCTTTCCAACTCAGCTGAGCCCTACACAAAAATCAAAATGAAAACTTGCTTAGGAAAATGTGCTTAATTCAGACATTGGAAAGCCCTTAGGACTTGGATTCTAGGAGGGCCTTGGAGAACATATTTTCTCTTAATTTGGAAGCTATTATGGGCTTTTCACTTTTGGCACATGAACAAGTAGCATTATCAAAGCTAGATGAGATGTGGGAAACATATTCTCCAAGCACTCTCATTTAACAACAGGAAAACTGATACCCAGAGTGGTGATGACTGGCTTACAATATTACATGAGTTAGTGGCAGCAACAGGAAAGATTCTACACAGAGCATCATGTTCATGCTTTGTCTTGGAAAAGGAACCTGTCTTTTAGAGAGGAATAGAATGGCAAAAAGCTTGAATCCTGACTTGAAATACATGTGTAGGTGTGAATACATGATCCCCCCCATCATGATGTCTCTCTCCCTTGAGCTCTGTTGTTTATCTCCCAAAGAAAGTCTGCTTGACAAGTAACTCAACCCTGACCAGCAACAAGTGCTGAGGAGCTGCACCAACTTTTTACTCAAGAATAAGCTCAACATCTGCGTATTTTAAACAAGTGGTTCTCCATTGGGTGTGAATGTGCCCCTGTAGGGCTTTTGGCACTGTCAGGAGGTATTTTCATTTGACATGACTCTGGAGGTATTGCTCTGGGGGTGATGGTAGAGGCCATGAATACTACTGCACATTCTACAGTTTACAGGACAGCCTTCTAGACAAAAAGAATCCAGGGCCAAATGTCAGAGTGGCAAGGTTGAAATGCCCTGTACTATATATCATTTCAGATTAAGGATCCCTGTCCACAAAATGCATAGCTCCTCCTTCTTTCTATGCCTCAATGGATCTAACTGTAAAATGTCTGGACCGGCTGATGTCCTAAATTGCTTCCTCCTCTATTGCGCCATCATCACAGCTGTATTTTCAGAAATTGAAAGCAGTTTAGTGTTCCAGAAATACATTTTAAACACCATGCTTCCAACTATTTTCCCCACAGTCTGATTCTCTGCTGATTAACCCATCTCCTGAGCATGCCCAAGGAGTTCATCAGCACTTTATCCATTGGAGACATGGAGCCATCCACACTGCAGAGGCCCACCTCATTAACAAAGAATCCTACGGATGTGCCAGGCTAGCCACCCAGCTCCTCCATTTCCATGTCCTGATTCAACAGAGAAAGAATTGCGTTTCATGGGGAGATATCTGATTGCCAAAGTGTCAGAAAGCTAGTTGGCGATAGGAAGTGTTGACAGGCCCTCCGGAGCTGGCTTGCTCTGCGGGACTCTGCTAAGTGCTGGCAGTAACAAAGAGCATTTTCCAAGCCTCTTTAAAGATAACTATGAAAGGCTATAAAAAGGGAAAGAACAGATGAAGTTGGGGCCATTACTGGAGACCCAGCTGAGTGCAGACACTGAAGAAGGGACAGGAGGGAGGAAGGAAAAGCAGAGGATGATAATTGAGTTTTATAACTATGCCTCCACCTTATGCCTTTATGTCTCTGTCTGCAGGGTAAAATTAAGTGTGAAGGATGCTATTCAGGTTCCCACTCCTGCCCTTCATGCAGCCCAACCCGGGGCACTGAATGAGATGATAATTCAAATGTCTTGTGTAAGATATAAAAGCTTAGAGAGACACGTGAGTTTTTCACTAGTCACAACTGAGTATCTCTTACAGGTGCTGACCATGCACCACAGCATTGAGATGACTTTGAATACATGTCCTTTCTGACAATGATGACTCTCACGAACTCGGTATATTTTAAACTGTGGTGCTTAGTATCATCATTTATATGCCATTTCCAGATATATAAATGCCACAGTATGTGTGAGGGAGAGGAAGAAACAAAGGTAGGCAGGCGGGAAGGCATTAAGGAAAGAAGGAACTTTCTGAGTTGTCATGTTATTGGTCAGGATCCCTGAGTCCTCAAGCAAGATGCCAATGCAGAATTCTCTGGAAGGAACAAAATTATTTTTACAGTGAATCAGCTGTGAGATTTCCTGTTTATAACAGTACCAGTCTGACATTTAACCTGTCTGTGGAAGACATCTCTAATTGGTAGAGTCCCAGCTTCTGCAGCCAGATGGTCATGTGAAAATTGAGCTGAATATGAATCAGTATCAGGACACTGAGAAGCAAGTTCTGGCCTGACTATTGAGAGAGTGGAAGGCAGAAACAGCAAATTTCCACTTAACACTTCAAGTGTATCCACATCATTCCCCATTTCTCTAGGGGGTACTGAAGCGGGTAAACATTCCTGGCCCCAGTAGCTGGTATAATGCTTTGTGAGTAGGCAAAAAATACATTTATATTCAAAAGCAATTTTTATGAAAGATTGAGATCTGCTTAAGTTTTAATAATTAACTAGGAGCACAAATAACATGAAAACTGGTTCCCGGTGGATGCTGTCCTGTACCAAACCAATAATGATTCAAGTCACCAGTTCTAAGGTCAAAATCATTATATGCTGGGCTTCTTAGAGAAGAGACAGCTTCAGAAACCATCTCCAAAAATGTCCATTCTAAGGGAACTCCAAGAAAGAATGTTCTTTAAAAATGAATTCAGATATATTTATATAGTCATATGTTTATTTATTGTTTCTAATGCCATAGGAGGAAATGAAAAACTATTGTCCAAGATGTAGTCTCCTTAGTTCAAAGATCAGAGCTTCTTCAAATCCATATTTTATTTCTCTGCAAGAAAGCTTTCCTTTCTCTCGGTTACCAGTCTTTTCATGTCACTTGCTGCATTCTACCTTATATTGCTTTCTTATATGTATAAAAATTTTATTAGCATTTATTGTCCTTGAGGACAAAGGCTATTCCTAGACATCTCTAAATCTCCCACAGTCCTTAATATATCAAAATTAGTCAAGAAATAATCACATAAATTCATAAACAACCAAAATTATAAAAGAATAATTGAATGGATAAATGCAAAGTTATTATAAAAGGTAGTGGTGTTAATACATATTCAACTAAGAAAAATTAATGTGCAACTAATGTATGGCTTTATACCAAGGAAAGCCGAATAATAGAAAAATGTCTTAAATCTGATTGACCAAGAGAAGTACTCCTGAAAGCATGAGGTGGAAACAGAAACCTTTCAATACACTGCCTCCACCCACCTCCTAACCCTGAACAGACAAGTCCTCATCATCTGTAATTTATCAAGCCAAAAGACTGTGTCTGTCAGCTGGCCCATGCATTGATTTGTCTGTGTAGGACTCTAAAAAAAATTTATTTTTAGACATAATGAGGTGTAATTTTGGTACCTATTCTAAACTAAATTAACTATTATTTGTAGGTAACAGCATTAGGCTGCACATTACTCACTTATTTCAGCTGGAAATTTGAGTATAATATGCCTTTTAAATGCAGACCAAAAGTAACTTGTATTTTAGAGTATTTGGCTCCAGACGTGGCGCCTCAATTTGGGCTATCAATGATCGTGTTAGATTCTGTCGCCCCTTGCTTATCATAAGCCATCAACAGCAGTATCTGGAGTGTTTCCTGGGCCTGAGACACTGTATTTTCTGGGATGAAATAGATTCAAGCTGGGAATTCTAGAGTTGCTGAACCATTTTATGTTCCATATGGGTGAGAGTTAATTCCTGCTGCTTTTCTCTGCCGTATTGCCATATATGTACACATATATGTATATTTGAAAATTCAGTTTGTACACTGGAGAGTTCATTATTTTAACCTTCTATTTTTAAAGGGGGCATGATCTTTGTTAACATTTTCAGTGTATTCAGAGTGCTAACACAACTCCAGGGAAACTTCAAAATTGAAACTCTGAATTTCATTATCTTCTAATCTTTTCTCTCTGAGCTTCTGTGAGTCAGTTTGACTGATTGACTGACTGACTTACAAAATATACATTAACACAAGAGAACATATCAGTGAATGTTCTCTAAATAAATTCATGTAACCAGACTGAACTCCCTTTGTGTCATTACTTTCTCCCAAAGATAACCACTATTGAGGTTTGAATGGCATAAACTACTATTGCCTATTTTTGTTGAAACAAAGGGAATAACACCATATGTGCATATTTGTACCTGGCTCATTTCATTCCAAACTATACTTATTTTTGAAATTCTTCTATATGATCAGGTATGGTTGTAGATAATTCATCCTCCTTGCTGCCTAATATTCCACTGTGCAAATATACCATGATTTATTTTTTACTCTGCTCTTGATGGTCATTGGGTTATTTCCAACATGGGAAATCAGTGTCATTAATGAGCATTCTTTTAGATGTCTTTGGTAGATAGAATGTACAAACTTCATGTTCATGGGGGTGTGTATATGTCTAGCTTTATTAGATACAGGTAGTTTTGTTTTATCACACTCTCACTAGCAACATACAAAAGTACCAGTTAGTCCTAATGTTTGCTGCTTGCCATTTATATCTTTCATTTGCATTTTCACATTGACTAAGGATGTTAAGCACTCTTTCATTTGTTTATTGGCCATTTAAGTATCCTTCTTTTTGGAGGACCCATTTTAGTTGTTTGCCCTTTTTTCAATTAGATTGTCAGTCATTTTCTTATTAATTTCTAGAACTTAAAAAAAACATTCTGTATATGAGTCCTTTGTTGAATATGTGAACTGAAAATGGTTTATCTCATTCTTTGAGTTGATTTTATACTCTCTTAATTATGCATTTTGAAAAAACCCTTAATTTTAATATAGATAACTTTATCAAGTCTTTCTTTTGAGGCTAATACTTTTTGGGCCTTATTTAAGAAGTAATGGTTTACCTCAAATTTAGAAAGACATGAGCCTATGTTTTCACTTGAAGTTTATTGTTTTAATATTTACATTTAGATCTGCAATTTATCTGGAATTGATTTTTTTGTATGGTTTGAAGTAAACACAATGGTAAATTGTTTTTCTCCTGCAATCGATTGATTCAGCCTTATTTTTTGAAAAGAATACGCTTTCTCAGCTGCATCAACTTTGTCATAATTAGGTGACCACAAATGTACATGATCTGTTTCTGGACTACTCAGTTTGTTTCAGTGTTAGGTTATTGTTCTTTGTCTTATCACACTTTATTAATTACTGTATCACTATGCTAAGTGTTAGTAGCTGGTCATTCAAGCCTTCCAGCTTTCTTTTTCTCCTTGTTTAGTACTTTAGTCATTTTTTAGCTCATGTGAATTAAGATACAGCTTGCCATTTTTTCCTCTTTCCACTGTCACAAAAAAGTCTGCCAGAATATTATCTGAAATTAATTTGAGGGAAAATTGACATCTTCAAAACACTGAAGTTTCCAAACCATAAATGTAGTATATCCCTGTTCCTATTTAGTTCCCCTAAATTTGTTCGATAAAGTTCTGAAGAGTTTCTATCTATGATGCAGAACCAGTTTGTTGGTTCTAACCATCGCAAGTCAGTAAATGCATTACTACTATGCATAAGTAGGCCATAGCTTGTACCACATGTGACTTACTAACTAAGTTCAGCAACATGCAAACTGGTTTACATACTTTTCAATCAATCAAAACAGGAACCCAAGGCTTGGAGATTACAGTAATGTTTATAAAAGTTTATGTAATATCCATAAAATTTCCACAAAAGTTTCTAAACACTTTTTCTTACTTTCTGTACCTATCTCATTACTAACAAGTAAGAAACAAATTGCAGTCTGGCTCTGTTTCATGAACCATACTTTGAATAGCAATGGCAGAGAGGTTCTGCATATCCTTTATTAGATTTTTTCTATTTGATTTGTATGCCTTTGTAAATGGAATCATTTTTAACTTTCCAAATATGATTTGTGAACTAATTATTTTCTTCATCATTTTGCTTCTTTCAAGGAAATAAGCCTTCAAATGTCATTGTTTTCAAGAACATCTGTTTCTAACAGATTCTCTGGTCTTTTTATCTGCCATGTTTGGAAAAACAACCTAGATTATCCTGGCATCAAACCCTTTCCCAGAGAAAGAAAAGTATTTTTCTATTCTCTACTCTCTATTTTATATTCTATTCTGGTGACATTGAGCTAATCTTCATTCATATTGAATGATTCACTTGAAATATATGGATGACATTGTCATTTGTTTTTTTAATAAGCTTAATAAATTGACACTTTCTACCTAAATAATTTATAGATTAAATTTTCATGCATCCTATGGGAATTCAATAAAGATCAATTAAAAAGAAATAACAGCATTAGACAATGTATTACCTGTCAATTTCACCTTGATGGCTGAGCATAATATTTATTCCTTTTAAAGCAAGGTCAGTCACAACTTAATAGATTTAGAGGATATTGCTAGAACAAAACCTGTGGTACAGGTTTATATGAAACTTTTAGTATTGTCAGAGGTAGAATGAATCTGGGTCTTTCTCCTGCCAGCCATTCCTGGACCTTACCTCCTCAATTACATAGATCACAGTCTATGCCAATGTCTCTCTTTTCTCCTACTTTCCCACTCTCCACATGGGTGTCATTTGAGAGAGTAGAGTGAGTGCTGCTTTCTGGCTCTAAATCCTCCACTTACTCAAGTTCCTGCTTCACTTCCCAATCAGCCCCTCTCCCTGTAATCCCATAGGTAACCCTTCATCAGAAAAGTCAAGTATAGGTGTGTTCTGCCTCCAACAAAATTTTATCTCTTTGGCTTTTACATGTGGTGAATAAAACAACTTTATCTTGGTACATAAAATTTTGACTTAGGCCCTGGCTGGTGTAGCTCAGTGGATTGAGTGCGGGCCTGCGAACCACACGATCACAGTTCGATTCCCAGTCAGGGCACATTGCCTGGGTTGCAGGCCAGTTCCCTGCAGGCCAGTTCCCAGCAGGGGCATGCAAAAGGCAACCGTACATTGATATTTCTCTCCCTCTCTCCTTCCCCCTTCCTCTCTAAAGATAAATAAATAAAATCTTTAAAATTTTGACTTGCCATTAAATAAGCCATCATTTTTAAAAATTAATATCCAGAAAAGCCTATAGGCAGATGTTTCATTACTCATAAAATAGTATATCTAGCTGCACACTAGAATACATTCATTAGAAAAAGCAATGACCAATAAATATATGGGAGTAAGTGTGAAAATCCACTAGAAATCTGAATGAATTAAAGTAGAAATTTATTTTTATTAAGCTCTTTAACTATAGGTAAGTTACATAATTTTTCAGGACTTTAGTCTCTTCCTATGTTAAACAGAGAAATTATTAATGTGTGTTTAACAGAGATTTTATAAGTAATAAATGAGAATTCACAATGGCTGGCATATAATATGCAAAGAACAGACATTTGCTCTTATTTACAAGGTATTACATTGTATTATAGGTAAAAATTATGTTTATTATCAGTTTTTATGCCCATGTTCTCCCCTTTCCCTCTAACAAGGCTCTTTACACAATGCTGTGATTCTGCAATTCTGCTTCCTCCCAAGAAGCTTGTCCTTATAGACATTCTATCCATGAGCACAACAAGCATGATTTCTGAGAGGGGGGATATATGACCTCAAAGAGCTATGAACAGAGACTGTAACTGAAGCCCAAGATATAATACATGTTACTCAGCTGCTTCATCTGCTTACATAAAGTATCAGGAAAACTATCAGTATGATGAGCAAATGGACACTTACTAAAGACATTTTTGAACTTCAACTCTTTAGTAAGTTTTTACTGAGTTTCTTCTGTTCATTTCCATGTAGTCTACACATTTTGTAAACAACAAGGAATGAAAATAATGTCACATGCCTTCCCAGAAGGCGTATAATCCAGAAAAGAATCAGTCAACAGGAAATTTAATTGTAAGAGATTTGATCCTTTCCTGGTCCTCTTTGACTCTTATTTTATCTACAACACAAAGGAAGTACAGAATATTAAGAACAAATCAGCTTTTCTTAGAACTTCTTAGTAAATTCACCTCCAATGGAAACATTGTGAAGCCCATACTTCATTCTGGAGAATCCACATGAAATATCCTTAGATATTTGCAAACTCATGAGCATATTCTGTAGTTTGTTTCTCTGGCCAGTGGCCTAGAGATGCTGGGAAATATACTGAAGCATGAAGCTGAAGCACCAATCTGCAAGACCATCACTGGAGGAGCCAGTGAGTGAGTCCAGCTGACCACACACCCCCTGCATCAGCCCGACACTACTATTTAGTACTCCTAACCAGTTTGCAACAACTCAGATTCAGGACCAAAAAGCGTCATTTGAATTGCTTAATTCTGTTTCACTGTAATTTTGCAGAAGAAATGATAGGCTTCAGAGTATTTATATGTTAGAAAACACTGCCACCTATGACAAGTAAAACAATAATGACTTTGAAACAATCCATAAGTGACCGCATGGACTTAAAAGCTATTTGTTCCTCTTCAAGTTTGGGGGACAAAAAGAGAACAAAAGATAGCTCACCAAGAGCGAAATGAATCTTTGCTTTGCTAGTGTGCACCAGCTTTATCATCACTGCCCCTTCGTCTACCTGCATCCTTTTACAGAACAGTCACATTCTGGGTGGGCATCATTAGCCTCATTCTCCATGTGATCAATAAGCTTTTTCTATTTTGATTTTCCTTTTTAAAAGACATGTTAAGCATGCTACTTTTCAACTCAAAAACTTTCTGTTTCTTTAATGTCAGACTTTGCTGGGTACTCAGGATCTTCAGTATGTGAATTCACAACTTCTGTTTTCTGTTAGAGTTCTGCAAAGAACTCTCTGTTCCAGAAACACGCATCAATTCTTGCTCCTTTGAATCTGTTACTCACGATCCCTTCTTAAAGTTTCACTCACATCATTACCAGCACCCAGAATTTACACAATTTCTTCTCTTAAACACTTGAACATCTGTGCCATTCAAAAAACAGCTTAAATCTCACCCTCGCTAAGGATGTTTCTTAAGAATACCTCAGCATTCCTTTAGTTTTTCTACTAAGTATTCTTCATGTCATCCATTTGATGCTGTTAGTATTTGTCATTGTGATTATCAGGTGTGTATGTGTTTGTTTGTATGTGTGTTTGCATCATTTATTCAACTGGTATTTATAGGTGTTCTAATGGCACTGTTCTGAGCCCAGAGGGCAGGGTGATAAAAGATGCTTCTGTGTCCTTAACAATCTTTGAGTTAGACAGAGAAAGGTCCAAGCAAAAAGTACCTACAGAGAATTCTGTGGAACACAAACAAAAGATGGAGAAATTAAATGAGAAGAAGACAATGGAAAGATGATAGGAAGCTTGACAGGAAAGTTGCCACTAAAGGTATATATTGATGTAAAGTAAAATAGATAATAATTAATACTTATCCAGCACTTGGCATCTAGGTCAGGTTCTAACTGCTTTACCTCTATCATCTCCCTTAATCCCCCCAACAACCCCATCATGTAGGTGTCATCAGAGAACCTCCAATGTGAAAGTACATGTATATTCCCTGGGGATCTTACTACAATCCACGTGAAGGTTCAGTAGGTCTAAGGTGGGGCCTGAGCTTCTGTGTTTCTAACAATACTTGAGAAATGTTGGTGCTGCTGGTCTGGGGCCACATCATGAGTAGCCATGGGCACCATCATCTTTTTTAATTAAAAAAATTAGAAAACTGAGTCAAAGAGAAAGTATGTAATTTGCCCAGGATTACACAGCTAAGTAAGTGGTAGAACCAGAACCTACAATGAGCAGGATTATCAAGGCTGATTATAAGAGGAAAGAATTCATGGCCAGTATATTGGTGTGATCAAACTCAAGACAGCATAAAGCCTACTCAACAAATTTGAAGTTCCCTAGTAGTTTGGTTAAGCTGGAGAGTAGAGTCAAAGGAGGAAGTCCCACCTATCATGATTAGCTCTGGGGAAATACAGGTAAAGAAACCTCAGATGCTTTCTCTTGATGGCCTCATCCTCACCTTCTGAACCTGTGTCCTGTCCCCTTTCACCAAGAACATCAGCTGTTGTCCACTGGTGCGTGAATTAGGGTCTCCCTCGAATGAGGAGAAAAGAAGAAACTGTTGTGTTGGAATTCCTCAGAGTGTCCAAAATAAAAATGGTCAGCTACTCAATATTAAACCAGAGGGTACACTGGGGATGTGCTGCAAGAGTGGGCACGATGTCTGGGATGATAGAGCCCCTTCTCTTTCTGGTCAGGTCAGTAACATCACAGTAATAACAGCTGTTGCTCATTAAACTTGCACCATGATCTGGGCCCTTGTCTGCACACAGGCACATGATCTTGTTTCCTCCAGTAAATTCCATAAATCAGGGCTCTTGGCCCTGTTTTGACTATGAGAAAAAGTGAAACTATGAATAAGCCAATTCATAGTCCAAGGTCACAGAGCCTGTGAGGGTGGGAATGGGAATATAAATTGCATCTGCCTAGTTGCAAAGGCCCTAATCTTGACATTGTATCTTGCTACTTTCATTTCTCAATCTGTCTATGATAGCCTTAGATAGCTTAGGCTATCTAAGCCCTTCAATTTAAATGCCCTCAGCATAGGGAGACACGGGGAAAGAGATGTTTTTTCCCACTTTGCTAGACTGGCAATGCTACCATTTGAGGGGAAGATATTATCAATATTTCACCAAATGTACAACAGGTAATGTGATTGAAACTGCTTTAGAGGAGCCAATTCTAGGCTTTATCATCACATACAAATGGATGTGGTAAGAGAATGAACTTTTAGAAGTTAATAGCCAGTGAGGCACTGTTTAAAAATACCCTTGAGTTCAGTGAAAATGCAGCATCTTCATCATATTGTCCTATCTGTCTGCTCCCCTTCAGAAACACATTGGTGCCCATGGCCATCCTGCCATAGCAAAGTCTGCCCAAGCCATGATTGTAAGAAAGAAAACTAAATGCCACAGAAAGGGTAGCAGGCTGAATCAGAAAAAGATATCTTTGTTGAATAATCACGAGTCATCTGATTAAGTGTTCTCTCCCCGTGACACTACCATTTTCAAGTTGAGGTTCAGGGCTGAGCTGCCCCAACACTAATTAGTTGGAAAACAGACTGTCACTAGAGAGAGCTACAGAGCCATAGGAGGACAAGAAAGAAGAGGCCGGTGGCTAACTAGGTTCCCTACAGAAAGGAATTTTTCCTTAGAAGCCAATTGTGATGTTTAGAGAATCATATGCCTGCTCTCTGCAGAGGAAACTTGAAAGGGTAGCAAATGGGAGAATCAGTGGAATAGTTTCCAGTAGACTTTGCCAAGGAGAAGCCACTATGATTCACAATGACAAGGTTGTCTAGGCACAATAAAGAGACATTAACAATAAAGAGACCTTTTTTTTCTCTGATGAACACTGAGTCTAACAGCTATCAGATGAGTAGTTTTAGGTTCACAGAAAAATTGTACAGAAATTTCTCACATAGTCCCCACTCCCACACTCAAATAGCATCCCACATTATTAAACTCCAAAATGATGCATTCATTAAAGATGAGGGACCTGCACTGACACATCATAATCACCCAAAGTCCACTGTTTATTTTACAGTTTGCTTCTTGGTGTTACATAACTTATGGGTTTGGACAAATGTATAATGACATGTATTCATATTCTGGTACCATATAAAGTACTTTCACTGCCCTAACATTTCCCTATGCTTTGCCTATTTATCTCTTCTCTGCCCAAATCCTTATAACCACCAAACTTTTAAGTCTCCATCCATAGTTTTGGCTTTTACACAATATCATGTGGTTGGAATTATATAATAAATAGCCTTTTCAGATAAACTTCTTTCACTCAGCAATATGCATTTAGAATTTCTCCATGTCTTTTTATGGCTTGATAGCTCATTTTCTTTTTGGGCCAGATAAAATCTTATTGTCTGGATGTACCACATTTACCTGCTAAAATATGTATTGGTTGCTTCCAAGTTACAGCAATTATGAAAGAAGATGCTGTAAATATTCATGCATTGGCATTTGTGTGGACATAAGTTTTCAACTCCTTTAGATAAATGTTGGTGAGAGTGTGTTGTGAGAAACCAGCAAACTGCCTTCTAAAGTGGCTCTACCATTTTGCATCCCCACCAACAATCAATGAGAGTTTCTGTTCTTCCACATTCTTGCCAGAATTTGGCGTTGCTATTTTCCAGATTTGGTCATTCTAAGAGTTATTTTAATTTGCATTTTCCTGGTGATATATGATGTGAAGCATCATTTCATATGCTATTTACATTCTGTATATCTTTTTTGGTGTCAGTTGAGGTATTTGGCCCATTTTTTAATTAAAAATTTTGGGGTTTTTTGTTGCATTTTAAGACTTCTTTGTGTATTTGGATAACAGGCCTTTATAGAATGTCTTTTGTATATGTTTTTCCCCAGTCTGTGGATTATCTTCTCATTTTCTTAACATTGTCTTTTGCAGAGTAGAAGTTTTTAATTTTCATGAAGTTCACCTTCATTTGTTACTTCTTTCATTAATCATGCCTTTGGTGTTATATCAAAAGTCATTGTCATACCCAAGATCATCTAGGTTTTCTCCTATGTTATCTTTTAGAAGTTTTATAAGTTTGTATTTTATATTTAGTCTCTGCTCCATTTTGAGTTAATTTTTCTAAAGGATGTAAAGTCTTCATCTAGTTTAATTTTTTGCATGTGGATATTCAGTTGTTGTAACACCATTAATTGAAAAACTATGTTTTCTCCATTGTGTTGCTGTGGCTTATTTATCACAGATCATTTGATTATACTGATGTGGGTCTATTTCTGAGCTAACTATTCTGTTCTGTTGATGTATTTTTCTATTCTTTTGCCAATACCACCATGCCTTGATTAATGGAGCTTTCTGGCAACTCTTGAAGTCAACAAGTGTCAGTTTTCCAACTTTGTTCTTCTTCAATAGCATTTTGGTTATTCTATCCCTTTTGCCTCTAACCATAAACTTTAGAATAAATTTATCAATACACGCAAATTAACTTTCTCAGATTCCAACTGGGATTGTATTGAATCTGTAGATCAAGTTGGGAAGAACTGACATTGTGACAATCATTGAGTCTTCCTATCATGAACGTGGAATGTCTCTTCATTGATTTAGTTCTTTAATTTTGTTAATCAGAGTTTTGTAGTTTTTCTCATCTAGATCTTGTGCAGATTTTGTTGGATTTGTCCCTAAGTATTTAATAGTTTTTGTGTGTAATATAAAAGTCATTATGTTTCACATGTCAAAACTGCACTTTCTTATTGCTGGTATATAAGAATGTGACTGACTTTTGTATATTAACTATCTTGCAAACTTGCTAAAATTGCTCATTCCAATACATTTTTGTCAATTCTTTCATATGATCTATATGGATGATCATGTCATCTGTGAACAAAGACAATTTTACTCCTTCCTTTTCAACATGAACAGCTTTTATTTCTTTTGTCTTATTGTATTTAGATAGACTTTCAGTACAATGTTGAAGATCAGTACCTGATGTTAGTGGAAAAATTTTGAGTTCCTTACAATTAAGTTTGATGTATCTGTAGTTTTTCTTTCTTTTTTTTTCTTTTGGCAAATATTCCTCTCTATTCTTGCTTTAATGAAAATTTTTATCATTAATATTGGATTACGTCAAATGCTCTTTCTACACCTATTGATATGACTGTGATATTTTTCTCTTTTATCTTATTGATATAATAGATTATCAGTGGTATTTAAAGTGCATTTTTCAACTAATCTTTTATAACACTGGAATGTAATATAATAATTTGAATATGCAAATATTATCATTTTTATTATTCACCAGCAATACCTCATGTTCTACAACAGAACCTCTAAAACTATTAGTTTGGCAAAGGGAACCCTTCATAATCTGACTTTGCCTAAGTGTTTAGACTTGTATCCTGCATTGTCTATTTTTACGTTTTAGATGAAATTAACTTCTTCTATTTATTTATTTTATATTTTATTTTTATTTTTTTCTTTTATTGATTCTAGAGAGAGTGGAAAGGAGGAAGGCAGAGAAAGAAACATCAATGTGAGAGAGAAACATTGATCGGTTACCTCTCATATGTGCCCTGACTGGGGACCGAACTCACAACCCAGACACGTGCCCTAACCAGGACTCAAACCCACAGCTTTTGGTCTGCAGGACAATGCCCAAACAACTGAACCACACTGGCCAAGGTGAAATTAGCCCCTTTTAGTTCAATTACTTCCTGTGCTTGAAATGCTTTCTCTATGCTTGTCTACCTGGAAAATTTTTATATAAACTTCAAACCTCAACTCTAATACTTACTTCTATGACTTCCCTGATGCCCCTCAACAGATTTATGTTCTTATTCCCCAATGCTAACCAAACTCTTACAACACTTATTATGTTGTACTATAAATAATGTTTATTCTTCCATTTCTCCTGGTATACTGAAAAATTATCTGCTAGCAGAGATCCTGTCTCTTATATTTTTGTAAAAATATTCTAGGCACTTTAGCGTCTAGTGTAGAACTTAGAACAGAGGAGGTAAGCCATCTATGCATGAATAGATGAAAGGAAATAAATATATATCTTGGGATCCCATTGCCCATCTGCTATTCCATTAAATTCATGGTTTATTTTATGTATAACCTTTCTCATTTAATATGGGTTCTGTTCTGTTTGAGTAGCAGTAGCAAGAAGAGGATAAGCCAGTTTCCAAAAAGATCTTTCATAACAGCTAAAAGCATTTGTCTTTACCTTAATCTATTTAGCCACTGACCATAGACTACCAAAAGAAGATAGACTAATAAAGTTCAAAGGAACAAATACACTCATAATTAGAGTGATTTGAATAATTGATGTTATTTCTCCTGCTTATGTTGAAGCAGAACAAAAATATTCTGAATATTATGGTTAATCAACATTTCCATCTCCTTTCAAGCTTATCCTTCTCCTTTTCCCTTATGCCTTCTACAAATCCAGCCTGCTAGATGGGACAAAGACCAAGAGACAAAGCCATCTCTGCCCCTTGCCCAATCTTTTAACCTCTCATCCACTTTCACCTGAGAAGATGCTTAGCCTGTATCATGTACTCAGGTAGCAGCTAGCCAGAGGCACTCTGAGAGAAGGCCTTTACACAGTCGTCAGAGTGAAAAAGGCTGATGAAGGTTAATAAATTGGAGTCTTGGATTAGATATAAGTGATTGCTATCATCCACAGTAACCACAAATTTTATTAGTCTAGAAATCCATAAACTAAATTCATTTAATCACAAATTAATTTGTCACTATCAGCTTAGCAACTCCTAAGTGTCACATACAATGTACAGGTGGAGCATAAAATATGAAAACACAGTGCCGAGCCTGGGAGTCAGTGGGTTCTGATAGCTGCCAAACAGCTTTTATGAGCCACACCAAAGCTAAAATAAAATAAATTCTCTGATCAAAGCATCTCAGAGAAATAGCAAGAGTTATGAATTTTATAAAGTTATATCTTTAAAAACTGTCAGTCATAACTTTCAGTGAATAAATGAATGATTTCCAAAGGCACTTGGTGTTTATTGGTGTATTTATATTCCTTCTTTCCCTCACTCCAGCTGCTCCATCGGTCACAGATTTTTATCTACATAAAAAGATTTTCTTTCCACTGATTGCTACCTTGTCAGAAGACAGAGATAAAATAGAAAATAAAATAAAATAAAATAAAAAGAGAAAGTAAAATGCAAACCACATGGGTAATTCAATGACCTCAAACTCAAATAGCTTTCTTCTCCCCAAAGAAATCAAAAAAACGACAACAAAAATAACAAGAGTTCTGGCAGGAACTGGCAATAAAGTGACTTGATTTTTATTTTTCTACATATGTATAAACAATTCTTTTTTGTTTATGCAAAGAAACAGCCTTCCCCTGGCTGGTGTAGCTGAGTGGATTGAGCATGGGCCTGCAAACCAAAGGGTCACTGGTTCGATTCCCAGTCAGGAAACATACTGGATTGTAGGCCAGGATCCCAGCAGGGGGCACATAAGAGGTAACTACACATTGCTGTTTCTCTCCTTCTTTTTCCTCTTCCCCTTTCTCTCTTTAAAACAAAAACCAAAAAACCCAGCCTTCAGTTCTAGATATTTTACATTTTCAAGGCACTTAAATGTTCATCTTATGCTCCATTTTATAAAATCTCTACATGCTTATTTGCCCCAGCCTCTCCCTTTAAGAAGCTTAGAGCTACAAGGAAGAAGTATTCCATGTAAAAATTCCTATAACAAGGTTAATAACATGGACTTGGTGATAGTTGAAAAGCACGGAGTAAATGCTATACAAGTTTACAAGCAAGAAAGATGGTTAGCATGTTGTTACGTGTTGAATGATGTGCCCTCAAAACTGACATATTGAAGTCCTAACCCCTTGGACATCAAAATGTGGCCTTATTAGGAAATAGGATTGTTGTAGATGTAATTAGTTCAAGTGAGGTCCTCAGTCTGGACCCTGATTTAGTTGTATGTACCCTTATGAGAAGGGGAAACTTGCACGCACACACACACACACACACACACACACACACACACAACTCCACGTGAAGATGCAGGCAGAGAACGAGGTGGTGCTGCTACACCTAAGATTGCCCGGGAGCTACCAGAAGCCGAGGGAGAGGCAAGGAACAGGGTCTCCCTCACAGCCTCAGAAGGAACCGATCCTGAGCACAGCTGGATCTCAGCCTTGGCCTTCTAGACCGCGAGACAGTAAGTTTCTCTGCTCCACCATCCCTTTTGCTGTATTTTTTTAATAGTAGCCCTAGCAAACTAACAAGCACAATCTTTTTGCTTCTATATCTGATTTGTTTCTCCCTTAACACCTGGAAAAGTGTTTCTGCCTCTGCTGCTTGACAGAAACACCTTTTCAAAGAACCTAAATAAGGCTTTAATCCTCAAACTGGTATGTCCTCTTTCCTCTGCCTTTCCTGTTTCCTGGGACATGGAGCTGTGATTCTCTGTCCCCACCCCTGTTGGACAAGTGGGCAGGGGAACAATTTCTCTGATAGGGTCCTCAAAGCTGGGGCCTTGATACTCAGGTTCCAGGGTAAATGTCACCATTCTGTCTGAAGCTGACTGCTGAGTTTGAAGAAAATTGTCATCTTAAAGCATCTTTTTTTTTCTGGGAGGTGGGAGGACGCGGGTTAAATAAAATAACCCAGGGTTTGTCAACCTCAGACAATACTTCGCATTCTCTTCTGCAAAAAAATGTATAATTCTTTGCATTGCAGGATGACCTTGACTTCTTAATACCAGTAACACATTGCCACCCCCCCCCCCAGTTGTGATAATCCAAAAGGTCCACTCCTGGTAGTGCTGGGATTGGCAAAACCTCCCCACAATGAGAATTCCTGGAATAACAATGTTGAGTTAAGCAGCCAAGCAGAAGGCAAAGAACTCCAGCAGATTCAAGCCAGAAGAGCAGGATGAGGTGGGCAGGCAGAGGAGATCTAACTGATCCCAGAGTCATGCCCATGTGCAGGCAGAAGCCCTGTCGGTGCCTCTGGGCCTGGGCTCCTGTTCTTAGCTCTACTTGAAAACTCTCTCACCAAGCCACTCAATCACTCTCTGTCCTTTCAAAGTCCAGATTAAGTCCACCTTCTCCAAGAAACTGACCCTGACCACCTTACAGGTCAGAGCTCTTCCTCTCTCCCCTCTCAGTTCTACCAGCCTAGACAATCTCTGCCCCTCTTTGGACACCCAGCAAAGCTGTCATCCCCAGTTGTTGTAGGGCTACCTATCTAAGTGTGAGGCTACCTTTCCAATAGCATGCTGGCTTCAGGAAGGTGGGATCAGATTTTGGCATTGCCTATAGAGCCTTGCATATCAGGGATATTCCAGATACTCTTGGGAAAGGAATAAATGAGAGATGATGAAGGGTTGAACACTTCCTGATATACCAAGAACTCTTTTCAGAGCTGCTTCGTTAAACATTGGTGCTGTGCTTCCTTAAGCATTGGTGCTGTGCTTCCTTTCAGAGATGACAACAATGGTCCAGGGTGGAACTCCGCAGTAGCAGTTAGTGATCTGAGAATCAGCAATGAGATGTTCAGACTCCAGGGATCATCACTGATGATCCCTGGCCCAGGGCCAGGTGCAGTGGAGGCAAGAGCCCCATTGTGGCAGGTTTTGTGCTCCTGGGACAGCTGAAGGCTTCATCATCCTCACAAAGTTCTGTTTCTTAGAGACCAAGCACACAAGACTGCAGGGGTCTGGGAGCCTCCCCCGTTGGGCGCCACTGTTGCCCTGTTCACATAGCTGCTACTTATCATCATGGGTCCACTTACCACACTCTCTCCCAAGCAGGTGCATAAGTCTGCACACCTGTGGGAAGATTTGGAACTACACAAGAAGCTCTACCAGCTATTTGGCAAAACAACTTTCTCTGCATCTTTAGCACTTCCCTTAAGTAACCAACCCCTCAACCCACAGCAAAGACTCCCCACTCCAGAACACTTAGTGAGTCAGACACCTGCAGGCTTCATCATTTAGTCCTGAGTAGTGCAACGCTCTTACTATATTAAAGGCCCATCGGCACTTGATCCTGGTCTACTCTTTCAGTCCTCCTCCCACTGCTCTGCCCCTGGGCCTCACTTTGCACAGTACTGCGTACTATCCCCAAATTGACCAGCCCTCTGCTTTCTGTGCCTTTCTCCTACTGTTTCCCTGGAAAGCATCTATTCACTCCTTGAGATGTGCCCCAAAATGTATTTGCTTATTGAAACTTTCTTCAAAGTCTGTAAACCGAGTAGATTCTCATTATCCTTGGTCGCATCTGGCCCCACACCTACCTCCATTTTGGGCTCATCTCACCCTATTTTAATCACTCATGTTCCTGGGTCTGTTTCCTGCCATTCCTGAACTCTTGACCAAGTAACATGGTTTCACTCATCCCTGTAAAGGTAGAGACACAGGCCATGTTGTACTAGGGTTAGGTCCATAATATCTGTTGTTTTTGTTTTACATAATGATTTATTGCTTGAGAAAACATTCCATACCTTCTAGGTCAGATTATTAAGGAAAGCTGACTGGCATTAACTTAAGGATTTTATCATCTCTCATTCTCTGACTTTTATGGCATTAATAAAACCAGTCATGCAATTTTTAGATATATAATGTTTACTCTGAATGATGGATTGGAATTCATTTGGCTAAAGTGTGAACTGTCTCGATTATATTAAAAATTATTCTTTAAAACTGGTGTATGCATATCAATCTTTTCTCAGAAATAGAATTTCTTATTACATAATGAAGGGGGAAATTCTCATTTAAGAGGAATGCATTTTAGCTTCAAAATCTACTTCTAAATGTTCAAAGATTTGGCAGCCCCAGATGCAGGATCTGAAATGTAATAATTTCTTTTCAAAGTGCATTTTTTTCTGATTGTGAACATTTTATTTGAATGATAGTTTGTCATAATAATAATTGTTAACTTTCACTAAGAACTGTTCAATATTATCATAAGTTCCTTTATTTAATTCTCATAACAACACTTTGAGGTAGCTTGTCCTAAATCTTATAGATTAAAAAAACATTGTAGCCCACACAGGTAGGTGACTTGTCCAAGATCACACAGCTGGGAGGCCTGGAGCCAGAATTTGAATCCATCAGTTTTGCTCCAGGAGGCTCACTCCCACCATTTACCCTGTGCTGTTTTTGCACTGCTTAATTTATAATCCAAGATTTCTCCAGTCCAGAAATCTTCAAGGTGTATGAGCCTGTTCAATGTGCCCTTTTGGTACATGTATTAGACAAATCTGACAATTCACGTGCTTGTTGCTTATAAATAAGCAAGTTGTGTCTCGGCATGTAAAATGACTTGACAAAATTCACATGCTAAAAAGTTGCAAAACTGGGGCATCCAATTCAGGTATTGTTACTCTAAGCTGAGTGTCTAATGCACCCCAGCATATCTTTTCCATATACTTGGATATTTAGATGAATGGGGGAATTATGCATAAGCATGTCCACACACACATACCAGCTTCACCTAACTGCGAGGCCTTTACATGAATAGGAGGCATTAAGTGGTGAAATTGCCACTCCTGTTTGAACCTCAGGCTGAATTTAAATGTATGTTAAGACACTGGCATCAGCTCTCACAGTTGCTTCATCCTTTCCGAGGAGTTTTATAATTGCTAGATTGATTAGTATTGTTAAAAAGGTTTTCAAAATGTACTCTAAACATATGGTTCCTTATGTATAATTAAAGTGAATCAATTCTCTTTTAACTGAAATTTTAAGAAATGATGCCACTTTCCCTCCAGGTTAGGAATGCTCATGCTCAAGGTCATTCAAGACTCCAGTCGCTCACAGCACAACCATAATGCTTGCTCAGATTTACTCTTAGACTTACAGAGTCTGTGCTTGCTGCTGCAGAACCCGGGCTGCATACAAATGACTTCACCTCTGCAGCATGGAATTTTAATCAGCTGAGCAAGAAGACAGCCAGTCCCTCTACTACATGTTACTCTGCCTCCAGAACAAGCCCACAGACTGACTAAATATTTTAGGTACATTAGAATTTCACCATATCAAACACACTTCAAATAAGGAGACTGTTAAAAGCAATTGGTTCTATAGAATTACTCAGCATTTACTATAAGGAGCTCTGCTCTGTTCATCTCCTGTTTACACCTTCATTGAAAATTAATTCACATACAACAAAATGCATATATTTAAAGTTTTCAATTTGATATCTTTTGGCATAAAGATACATGCATGAAACCATCACCACAATCAAGATAACCACATTCGTCACCTCCCAAAGCTTCCTCAATATCCTGTGTAATCACTCTTTCTTGCCTTTCTGTCCCTCTTCTCACCACCAACCACTGCTCTGGTTTCTGTCATTACAGATTAATGGGCTTTTTCTGAAGTTTTTTATAAATGGAGTTAATGGAAAGATGGCCGTGTGTACTTGCAGATGAATTTCACAGGGTGGGAGACAGAAGCTGAGGAATACCTAGCTTGATTTCCTCTATTTTTTTCAAACTAGTTACAAGCTGATCATCAAATGAAAGTCTTCCACCTTCCATTCATTTTTATCCTGATTTTGTAAAGTGTCACAAAATGTCACAAAAGTCTCAGTGATTTATCTTTTGCCCAATAATATGTGAAAAGTCCTTGAGAAGAATGGTAGGTTGGAGGGAGTTGGCAAAATGCATAGTTTAGATATTGGGGGAAGACAAAATTCCCTATCTAACATTAACCCAAAACAAGCACATGCACCTATGCACACACACACTCAGATGCTGGCAGAAAACACAGGAGCCATAATTAAGTAACAGGAATTACTGACCTCTATCAAAACTGAATCTCACCAAACTAATGCGGCTTCCAATCAGGCAGAGCCTTAGTCCAAAGCTTTCTTCACAATTCTTTCCATAGCAGAGAATCAATAATAATCATAATGATAAGAATTTTTTCAGTTCAATCAGAAGAATCTAGCAGAGCTTCCCTGGGCAGGAAGTGTGTCTTAATTTCCTCATCCCCAAGGGCAACCCAAAATGAATGTATATATAATTTATACCACTAATTTTTCAGTCACTCTGCCAAAAAATGCTAAGGCATATTTACTATGTAAAGGACTGACTTTAGAAACATTAGAAGGTAGGTAGGAAAAATAAGGAGAAAAAGTTAACACTGACTACAAAGGTTTGAGCATTGGAACAGGCTGAGTGAGATTACTTCTTCTCATCTAGTTTCCAAAGAGTAGGAGGAAACACTTTTCAACGTTAATTTGGTGGGCACTGATGTATCCGGGTCCTCGTTCTTTGGGAGCCTGGGGCCCGAGTGTGTCCCAGGTACCCGCAATGATGCTCTAGGGAAGTGATTTAGCCATCTCTGTCTGAAACCACCCCCAAGAAATCGTTCCTGACTCAGTCTTATCAGCCCAAATTGATTTTGTAATACTTAATCATGAGAAGCTTAAAGGCATGCAAATGGTGGGTATGGGATAAAGACAGACTAAGCTTGCTATTAATTTGAGGAGTAGTTTAATGTCAGGCAAAATATAGTTTTCATTATCTTTTCTTTTGGTTATCTGTAGTTCTGCACAAGATTTGTTTATAATAAATGTTTTTTCTTAGAATGTAAATTTCCATTCTCAAATATTCTTATGACTTATAAAGTAGTGAACATTTTTAAGGGTGAAATAAACCAGTTACAGAATGAAAAATACTATATGATCTCACCCTTAGGCTGTGTCAAAGACACTGTATTTCCCTGGATACCATCTACCAAATTCTTACAAGTGAGCTGCTCACAATCAAGTCACATAAAAGGTTCCATCTCCAAGGCCAAAGTTGAACAGGATGAGGGTGGACATCTAACATCATCTGAACAGATCTGAGTCTCTTTCCTAGGGATTTAGAACTGTGGCTAGAGATTTCAGTCCCAGTGCAGTCTACTAACTAGAACAGAGAAGCTTAAAAGCTCAGAGCTATGAGACAGGTGTCTCCTGCCACCTCCACTAAGTCATAGGGAAAGCCCGTCTGCAGGAAAAGGAAATGGAAGTGCAGAGGAAAGCAGATCTGAGAGAGAGGGAGAATACTCCTCTGCTTCCATTCATTCCCTTTCACAGTTCCATAAGGGAACATCTCCTTCTAACTTAGCAAACTTTTACCTGCAACCTCAGTGCCCCCAAAGTACAGATAAAATCCCTGTAGCTCTACTTAGCCACCTACGTTAGCTGTCCCAATACCTGGCACAAATTTTCCTTGGGATAAGCAGAAATTCTTTTAAACTCATTCATTCCCTCACAATAGATAAAAATATTAACCCAAATGAACTTCATTACCCAAATGGTTTCATTTTGAGGAGAAAAAGGAGCCTTACAAGTTTTGACAGAATATATTTGGCAACTTTTTGACAGAATTCAATTTGGGCCTGAATGTCTTCTGAGCCAGGAAAATCAATGGACTCTGTGTGAAAATCAAGTCTGTTGACCTATAATCTAAGTTTATCTATCAACCAAGGGCATGTATTGCCTTACCTTGGAGAATTGATAACTCTGGAGGCACTTTCCAGCTTAGGATCCTGGAAGTGTCCTAAATGTGTGCTGTGTGGCTCACAAGATCCAAGGAAGTAGTATACTCCAGAAAGTCAGCATGAACCCTTGCAGTAAGGGCAAGTTCATTACCTCATAAAGCAGCTCATTTCCTTAAGTGAGCAAACATACTGCCTTCCAATAACATCCTCTAATTAATAAATCTAGAAATGCTATGCAATGAAACCCTTGGGTTTTTAAGCATTAAAGAAAGTATTTTATCAAAATGATTTCTGGAGTAGAATCCAAAAATAGTAACAATAGCACCGATTTCATGTTCTCAAGTGTAAATATATATTAATATGGTTCCTTCATAAAACTGCAGAAGTTCTGTCTACATAGATTGATAGACCTCATGTCTCTCTCTCTCTCTTGTTTTTAATAGCCAGTAAAAAATTAAATGTTAGCCAAAAATTTCTAGAACAAAATTACAAAAATGTTTTAAAATATATTTTACAGAAATAGTATCAGATTTAATGTGATATGAATTCATTTTATTTTTCCCTTTTTTTATTGACACTAATGCAGATGTCCCCGTTCCTCCCCCTCACTTTGCCCTTATCCCACCATCCCCTGCCTCCCCTTCCCTCTGGCTGTCAACACACTGTTTTCTGTATCTATGGGTCACGCATATATGTTCTTTGACTAATCCCTTCACCTTCCTCCAACCAGTCCTCCCTCCCACCTCTCCCCAGACAGCTGCCAGTCTGTTCCATGAGCCCATGCCTCTCTTTCTATTTTGTTCATCAGTTGATTTTGTTCATTAGATTCCCCATATAAGTGAGATCATATGGTATTTGTCTTTCTCTGACTGGCTTATTTCACTTTGCCTAATAATTTCCAGGTCCATCCATGCTATGGCAAAAGGTAAGATTCCCCTTTTGTACAACCATGTAAGAGTCCATTATGTAAATGTACCACAGCTTTTTTATCCACTCATCCACTTAGGGGCACTTGGGCTCTTTCCAGATCTTGGTTTTGTAAACAATGCTGGTATAAATATAGGGGTACATATATTCTTTCAAATTGGTGTTCTAAGATTCTTAGGATACAAGATCACTGGGTCCAAAAGCAGTTTCATTTTTAATTTCCTGAGGAAACTCCATGCTGTTTTCCATAGTGCCTGCACAGGTCTGCATTCCCACCAAGAGTGTACGAGGGTTCCCTTTTCTCCACATCCTTTGTCAACACTTGTTTATTGACTTATTAATGACAGCCATTCTGGCAGGTGTGTGGTGATATCTTATTGTGGTTTTAATTTGCATGTCTCTGACAATTGAGCATTTTTTTAATATGTCTGTTGATCATCTGTATGTCCTCTTTTGAGAAGATTCTATTCAAGTCCTTTGCTCATTTTTTAATTGGATTGTTTGTCTTCCTGCTGTTGAATTGTACAAGTTCTTTATATATTTTGTAACTTAACCCCTTATCCAATGTATCATTGGTAAATATGTTCTTCCATACAGCAGGTTCCATTTTAATTTTGTTGATGGTTTCTTTTACTGTGCAGAAACTTTTCGGTTTGGTGTAGTCCCACTTGTTTATTTTTTCCTTTAGTTCCCTTGTCCTGGAAGATGTATCAACAAAAATAATTGCTACAAGAGATATCTGAGATTTAACTGCTTTATGCTTTTGTCTAGTATTTTTATGGTTTTGAAGCTTACATTAAAGACTTTCATCGACTTTGAGTTTATTTTTGTATATGGTATAATTTGGTGGTGTAGGTTTTTTTTTGTTTGCTTGCTTTTTGCATGTACCTGTCCAATTTTCCCAACACCATTTGTTGCAGAAACAGTTTTCACTCCATTGTATGCTGTTGCCTCCTTTGTCAAATGTTAATTCACCATGAAGACATGGGTTTATTTCTGGGTTGCCCTTCACGTTTCATTGGTCTATGTGTTTGTTCTTATGCCAGTACCAGACTGTTTTGATTACAGTGGCCTTGTAATACAGTTTGATATGAGGTAGTGTGATCCCTCCAACTTTGTTCTTTCTCAAGATTGCCAAGGATATTCAAGATCTTTTTTGGTTCCATGTACATTTTTGGAATAATTGTTCTAGATCTGTGAAATATACTATTGGTATTTTAAAAGTAATTGGGTTGAATCTGTAGACTGCTTTGAATCTATAGATTGCTATAATATGGACATTTTAATGCGTTAATTCTTCCAATCATGATCATGGTATATGTTTCCACTTATGTGTATCTTCCTCAGTTTCTAGCTTCAATGTCCTACAGTTTCCCAAGTATAGGTCTTTTATCTTCTTGGTTAAATTTATCCCTGGGTACCTTATTTATTTGTTGCAACAGCAAATGAGACTGTTCTCTTAGTTTCTCTCTGGTAGTTCATTTGGTGTGTAGAAATGCCACCAATTTCTGAATGTTAATTTTGTAACCTGCTACTTTGTTGAATTTATTTATTTGTTCTAGTAGCTTCTCTTATGGAGTCTTGAGGGTTTTCTATGTACAATATCATGTCATCTGAGAACAATGACAGTTTTATTTCCTTCTTCCCAATGTGGATGCCTTTTATTTCTTTTTCTTGTCTGATTGCTGTGCTTCCAGTTCTATGTTGAGTAAAAATGATGAAAATGGACTTCCCTGTCTTGCTCCTGATCTTAAAGGAAAAGCTTTTAGTTTTTGCCCATCGAGTCTGATCTCGGTTGTGGGTTTGTTATAAATGACTTTTACTACATTGAGGTACGTTCCCTCTATTCCAACTTCACTGAAAATTTTTATCACATAAAGGCCCTCGATTTTATCAAATGCTTTTTCTGCATCTATTGATATGATTGTATGATTTTTATCCTTCACTTTGTTTATGTGGTGTATCCTGTTATTGATTTGCAGATATTGTACCAAACTTGCATCCATGGAATTGATCTCACTGGATCATGATGTGTGATCTTTTTAATGTATTGCTGTATTTGGCTTGCTAATGTTTTGTTGAGGATTCCAGCATCTATGTTCATCAGGAATATTGGCCTATAATTTTCTTTCCTTGTACTGTTGTTATCTGATTTTGGACTTAGGATAATGTTGGCTTCTCTAAATGAGCTCATGAGTTTTCCCTCCTCTTGAATTTTTTGGAATAGTTTAAGAAAGATAGGTGTTATTTCTTCTTTGAATGATTGGTAAAATTCACCTGTGAAGCTATTAGTCCAGGGCTTTTATTTTGGGGGAGACTTTTTTATTACTGCTTAAATTTCACTAGTTGTAATTTGTCTATACAGAGTCTCTGACTCTTCTTGATTAGGTTTTTGAAGACTGTATGTTTCTAGGAATTTATCCATTCCTTCCAGACTGTCCAATTTGTTGGCATATGGTTGTTCATAATATTTTCTTACAATCCTTTGTATTTCTTTGGTATCAGTTGTTACTTCTCTTTTTCCATTTCTGATTATACTTATGTGGGTATTTTCTCTGTTTTGTTTATGAGTTTATTTAAAGATTTGTCAATCTTGTTTATATTTTCAAAGAACCAGCTCTTGGTTTCATCTATCTTATGTGTATTTTTAGACTCTATTTTGTTCATTCTGTTCTCTATCATTTCCATCTTTTCACTCATTTTGGGCTTTGTTTGCTGTTGTTTTTTTTTTCACTGAAATAACTTTAATGTGTCGGCCACAATGAGAGGGTGGATCCTCCACAAATAAGAATACCCAATACTGAAGGGCATCTTTAAAATGCTCCGGGAGGAAGAGAGGGCATATTCTAGACTTTATATTTTGGTGTCTTTAGATACCTCATACAATGTCTCTCCTAATAGATTCTCAATAAATATGTAATGAGTATCTGAATCAGTATTAATTGTGTAATGAGCTTGCTAAGCTAAAATATTTATTTATTTATTTATTTATTTATTTATTTATCACCTTACAAGATAGGCAATTATTTGTAATTACCTTTTTATTTTTTTAAGTTTACTATTGTCATATACAAGTGAAATCAGTGTTTTATAATAAGGCTGCTTTGTCTCTTTAAAATTGAAACCATTTATTTTATATTTATTACCTCTTCTATTTCAAATTCATGCCATCTTAAATAATAACCCGATTTTATTAAGCAAAGTTTGTGTTATGTTATACACATTGATCAGGTGTGAGAAAGCACTTAGCACATGTGTTAAAATGCTGGTACAGTAACTGTCAAACTAGAATTTGTATACTAAGGAAAACTATCTTTCAAAAATCAGAATAAAACAAAAACATTTTCAATTTAAAAAAGTAAACTGCTACTTCTAAATAGTATCAAATAAGGGTACTTCTACAGGATGAAGGAAAATGATTTCAGAAGATTTGACATCCTTCCTTCCGAGAAAGAAAAACAGGTGGGTAAAGAAAATGGTACATATGCATGCAGTCTAAACACACATTAACCACATGAAACTTTTAAAATAATTCTGCTTGAGCTACTAAAATTTCAAAATAAAACTAAAATAATAAAAATAATGATATAACTTTGGAGAAAATAATTGGGGGTAACAGTTAAATTTATATCATCCAGAAAGATGACAAAGTTATTGACAAAATATAAATTTCATAACATTAATAATGCATAGTAAAATAAGGGGTAGTCATCTAGAGGAGAAAATAATATAAAATAAGAAAATATTTCATTCATTTAGGAGGTTTTTACTAAATGTCTAAGAAACAGAAAGAAGTAAAAATAATTAGATAGAAGTAGAAAATAAATTATTAGAAATATGTGTTGTTACACCCAAAAGAACAATTACATAAGTTTTAAGAAACTAAATTCAGTTAAAAATATAAATTATTATGAGTCTATAAAACAAAAAATGAACATGTTGAAACTACTATTTGTTATAGATATATAACAAACATTTTAATATTTTATATGACTGATGAATAATAGTGGCTTTTTTCCACTCCTTAGGCCAATTTATATAGTTTATTTTTTCATAAAATGTTTGAATTTTCCACATATTCCATGTATTGGTACAATATTACATGGAGCCCTGTATTTTATAATCTCTAAGTACACCCCCATCTCTCATCCTTAATGTTACTGATATTTTTTTTATTTTCATGAATTTTTAGTTATTGGTATTATCCAAAAATTATTTTGGTTTCATTAACAATATGTACTACTTTTCTCTTACTTTATTTCTTGTATTTATTTCCTCCTTACACTTTTATTTTTGCTTTCTTTTCTGTTTTCCTTTCCCATCTCTATTTGGATGTTTTTAATTTTTCTGTTAACTGAATAAATGCATTCAAGTATGTAAATTTGCTCTGAGTACTGTCTTAGCCACAGGGTAAGTTGTTTAAATGAGTTAAATTTGTTAAGAAACCCTCATAAAACCATTTAAGAAAGCATTAGACTGATCATTTAAATGACAACATAAATAAATCTGTTCTTTTTCTGATTGCTCAGCTTAGCAGTTTTTTTCAATTATCTACATTTTTCTTGTGAGGCTGGTGTAGACACTAACATTAAAAAAGCACATTAGGCTACCATAGCAGATCATTACCCACAGGGCTCCTTATACTACCAGTTAGCCTAGACTCTACATCTGATCCCTACTAGACTCCTGCAGGCCTTGATCTCAGGTTTAATACCAGGCCAATTTTCCCAGTAACCTACTCAGAGGTGGAGTCTCCATTTGAGCAGTACATGCCCTGGGTTAAGTCCCTGAGTCTGCTTTGGCTTCTTCCTCTGGTATCTTGTTCATGATATCTTGACATTATATCCTTGGCCTGCTTCTAAAATTTTCTGCTCTACTCCCATCTTCACTACATTTGCTTTTGATTATAGAGCTTTGGGCATGAAGCATAGAAAGCTTGGGTGTTTAAGATATACACACAAAAATAAAAGAAAACAAAAAAACCCACTGATTTCATAGCTAGCACCACACTTCACGAAGAGATAGGCCTCAAAGGCTGCCAGAGGCTGATTCTGTACCCATTTGTCCATGACCAAAGTTGTATAGTTTACACAGCTGAACCAACTCCTTAAACCCCTCATTCACTTCCTAACTCCTTCCTAGGTCCCAGAGATGCAGTCTTAAAGTCCTGCTATATATACATATATATTTTTAAATTTTATTTATTTATCGTTAGAAGGGAAGGGAAGGAAAGAGGGGGAGAAATATCAATGTATGGTTGCTTCTCGTGTGTCTCTCCTAGGAACTGGTCTGCAACGCAGGCATGTGCCCCAACTGGGAATCAAACAGCAATCTTTTGGTTCGCAGGCCCGTGCTCAATCCATTGAGCCACACCAACCAGGAAAGTCTTGCTATATTTTGATGCAATCTCTTTAATTTCTCCCAGGTTTGCACTATGAAAACATTCCCATTCTACAATCTAATTTACTTTTCTTCTTTCAACCTACTTGCACTACTTCAAAAATTTTTAATTATTAAAATTTTTCTTTAGTAGTAAATATTATTTTAAAACATACTTGTTATGTCTGCATAATAATCCAATATATGATTGTGTTCTTCTTGGACAATTTTTATATTATTTAGCATATTCTTTTTAACTTCTTTGTAGGTTTATTTATTATGGATCTCTGATTAATACTGTAGAGTATCTTACTTCAAGATTATAGGAAAAACAATACAAATATTTTAAGGCTGAATAATATTACTACTGATTTTCATTAAAAGGTTACACAATGGATTGAGCACGGGCTTGCGAACCAGACAATCGCGGTTTGATTCCCAGTCAGGGCACATGCCAGGGTTGCAGACCAGTTCCCTGCAGGCCAGTTCCCAGCAGGGGACGTACGAAAGGCAACCATACATTGATGTTTCTCTCCCTCTCTCCTTCCGAAGATAAATAAATAAAATAAAATAAAATAAAATAAAATAAAATAAAATAAAATAAAATAAAATAAAATAAAATAAAATAAAATAAAATAAACAAAAAACAAAACAAACAAAAAAAAAGGTTACACAATTTATAGTAGCAACAATTATATACATTATTTCCCTCTGATTACACTTTTAAATCATGGAACTATTTTTATGATTCTAATAAGTAATTCAAATAGTGTAATTTGCATCTGTGATAACTAATATTGTTGTAAGTTTTTAAAATATTTTATTTATTTATCTTTAGAGGGGAAGGGAAGGAGAGAAGGAGAGAAATATCAATGTATGGTTGCTTGTCATGAGTCCCCTGCTGGGAACTGGCCTGCAACCCAGGCATGTGCCCTGACTGGGAATCAAACCACAATAGTGTGGTTTGCAGGCCTGCACTCAATCCACTGAGCTACACCAGCCAGGGCTGTTGTAAGTTTTTTATTTGTGCTTATCCTCACCTTGTTTTTCTCCTGTAACTTTTCTTTGCATACCTTTTTTCAGTTTTACTATTTTTTGTTACTGGCTTATAAGAATATTTTACACACAAAAAAAGATAGCAGAACATTTTATACATGATACAAATATTAATGTAATTGAGTTTTAAATTTTAATGAAGTCCAATATATATAAGACTTTGCCTTCAGAATTTTTCTTATTGTTTGTATCCTTGCCAAGTTCATGTTCTTTGCAAGATCAATGAACTATTCATGTGTTTATCTTACAGTTTATAATTTAATTTTTTAAAACACTTTGCAAATCCGAAATTTATCTTTGGTGCATTATAAAGTTTGATAATCTGCAGAGTGTTTTTTCACTACTGTTTTATCATTATTTGTTGAAATATTTTCATAATAACCATAGTTTGGGTTTTCATAAATAGTTAAATGGATCAAAATAAGATTACCTAGTAAATTTTTTAAGTAGATTTGATTATATTTTCACCCGAAAATATAATCAAGTATATATTTTTAAGTATATTTGATTATATACACCTGAAGGATTAATAATTTATTATTTTTATAGATCCCCATGAGGTTTGGTATTATTTTCCAAAGTTCAATTTTTCATAAAATGAGGAATACATTCTTCCCAGTTCCTTTTTTCACTGCTTTTATCTTGCTTTTATCTTTCACTGCTTTTTATCTTTTAAATATAAATCCAGACTCTGACCTAGTAACTTGATCTCAGTTTTCTATTATGTTCTTTCCTGATAGTGAGTTAAATCTTACCTGAATCTGATCCTGGACACTGGGGTAGAATGATCTCCTCATGCTAACACCAAGTATATTATCTCTAAAGTAATCCAAAAAATCAGAATGCTCTTTTGCCTCTAGTAGAATCTCTTACAAATAATAAAGCATGAAGATTGATTAGACCAATATTTTAAATTAAAACAAGGTGCAAGAGAGTTCAGCACTGCATTTGGTCTTCTCATTTTCATTAATATTAAGGAAGATAAATCATATTAATTAAATTTGCTGTTCTAAATTGGATGCCATTATAAACTGGGGAGAAAGAACCAGAAGAGAAAATTGGAAATGCCTGGGAAGTGGTGGTAAACAAACACACAGCATTCATCTCAGAAGAGGAAAACAAGCCTCCTAAAAAAAAGTTTTTCTGTTTATTTTGACTATACTTCAAAGAGAAGTCATGCTACTAGGGAAGACTTCAAAACTGACAGTGGTGGATTTACAATTTTGTATAAACAGGCTGCAGAAGTGGGAAGACGCAAGGGAAAAGCTGAGCTGACTCCGTTAAAATCCCCCGAATCATACTTGATCCTCTGATCTCCAAATCTTTAGTACTCAGAGCTTGGGGAAGATCATGTGTGGACAATTCAGGCAGCTGTGCTAGGTGTACTTCCCTTGCTCAAGGTCATTAGTCTGAGCCCTAGGGAACAGTCTGTCATCTGCCCCTTACAATCTGTATGACTTTGGGTAAGGTACTCAAATTCTCTGAGCTGCAAATGCCCTAGCTATACAATGAGGATACAAATCATTTCTACTTACTAGGGGCTGTTTAAGAATTAGATTTTCAAAATTGCATGTCAAAAGCCGGAAAAAGGTGTTTGTCATTTAGTAACTGCTTGATATATGTTACCAACTTTTAAAGTAGTATTAAAAACAAGATAATTGCATAGGCAGTTGAAAGTTGAGGTCTGTTAAACCAGGTCAAAACCGACAAATTTAGCTCATAAAAAGGAATTATAAGGCTGAGTCCTAGGCAGAGGGCATTAAAAAAATAAGTTCAAATACTTGCCTTCTAGAAGTCTACAGACTAGAGAAGAGTACAGGCAGTGTAAGAAAATGCTCTGATTCCAACCACAGAAGCTCACATCAGGTGCTACGAAACTCCAAGGGAAAGCCACAAAACCTGTATTGGGAGTTAGAAAAGGTTTGGCAGAGAAAATGGCCTTTGAGCTGGTGCTTTAAAGATGAGTGGAAGGTGGTAGAGATCCTGAAGATGGAGAACAATGTTTCTGAAGCTAGAAAGTTAAAAAAATAAATAAAACAATAAAACATGGCTGAGTACTTTGACATATTTGAAGTACAGAAAGCCAAAGCAAGGAGTAGATGAGAGTAAAGAAGTCAAAAGATCAGCTGAGTAAATGATGAGTCCACTTTGCAATGAACACTAAATGGTGTTTAAACATCCTGAATACAGTGGTGAATTGGAGAGTATTAGCTAGAAAGAGACAGGTCATCAGAGTACAACCACAGAGCAGGACAGTGAGTGAGAAACCTGCAAAGGCGTAGGTGAGGTGAGTGTGTATCCTGGTCAAGAAAATCCCCACAGGTGATGTCCAAATGTTCGATAAAGGAGCATGCATGGTTAAAGAGCTATGCTCTGAGAAAAGATTAAGAAGTGTATAAATTATAGAACCTAGACTTTTTAATGTTGGATAAACACCTGAGAAGCTGTCCAAATAAGAAGTTTCTTGTAGTAAAATGCTGACTCTCTCATTCATTGATCAGGAAGAGATTGTACAGAGTTTTCCAAGGGCTCACAAGCCAGGTTCACTATGGGCTAGAAGGATAGACAGGAATATCTGAAGCACTCTTGAGAGGTAAAACAATCTGCCGAGAAGTGGCTTTGGAAAGAAAAATCAGTCAATGAGAAATACTGCTTTTATTATGCAGAGGATGACTTCTCTGTCTTGAAAAATGCCTAGGAAAGGTCAATTAGGATAAGGAGAAACACATATAGCAAGGAACAAGTTTGGAAAATAATACTCCAAGGAAAAAGCAGGGAAATTAACATGGGCTTTGCAAAGCTAAAACCTGAGACTGAACTCTAGCTCCATCATTTACTAAATGTAATGCTCTTGAGTACCGTATTTAAATTGTTCTTGTTTCAGGTTCCTCATCTGTAATGGGGGTTATGGAATTATGTCTTAAGGCTGTTGTGAGCATGAAGCAAGATAGACCATGTTGAAGTGTAGGACAGTGATTGATGTATCACACCCAGTTCAAACTCCTTCATTCTGTCCTCTCACCTAAACCCATGACCAGCTCTAGCAACCTCAAGGTACCCGGCTCTCTGCAGGATCAGAAGTGTGGAAGACAGGATTGAGGCATCCTCTACCTGACACAAAGAAGACCATGAAATCTTTCCCTGACTCTCTCAGGTGCCCCTGTTAGGGCTTTCATTTTCATCATTACTTTTAATATCTTTAGGAGAGAAGTTTGTGGTTACTTCTCATGCAGTTGTTTTTCTGATAAGCTGTTAATTCCATGGTACTCATTGTAATACAGCCTTAAAGGACCAATAATATGGTATAGATTTGAAAATAACTCTCTGGTTGTTTTATTAAAACAACGTTGGTAATCAATAGCTTCAGTCAAGCCTGACAGCCTTTGACTGTGGATCGTTCAAAGTGAAGTTCAAGCAAGTATATGACTTAATTTGTTTTAGTCAACTGGTATTGAAAATTTGCAGCATCATCAAAAAGCCACTGGAGAAATGAAATATACTGTTATTATTTCCCAATTTCCAGGCTATTATTGTCAATGAGAGATGACTAATAGTCCACCCCTATTGCACCCCTACTGTACCCTGATTTCTCATCAACTTATTAACTCAGAACTCTAAAAGAAATTGTTTATCACTTAAACTTTCAGTTTACCTAATATCTTCAAAAACACAGGCTTGTAACTTTATGAATAATCAGAATTATTTACTTTATTTTTTTATTTAATTATTTTTCAAGTACAGTTTTCTGCCTTTTACTCCCATCCCAGCCCCACCTCCATGAATTATTAAAATTAAACTACAATCATGTCTTGATTTACTCACTAAATTCATAATAAGAAAACTCTCATTATTAAGGAGACTGAAAATTTGTAATACAAAGAGCTGATCATGTGAGCTGGGCTCTTGTCAGTTTTTTGGGCCTTCAGCAAGCTGCATCACTCTCCAGTGCCTCAGTTTACCCATCCATAGAACTGGAATGATGGTTGCCATGGCAACACTCAGGATTCTTGAGAACATATTTTTAAAATGTTCTCATAAGTTAGAACACACCATGTGAAAGTCTGCTGAAATTATTGGTATTGAAAATGCTGCAATTTATGCTGAATTTTAAAATGTCAGTTTATCAAAGGCTTGTTTTCAGCACTGGGCTCACTAGTGCCTGACTTCCTCTAAAAATAAGCAGCAATTTTAGTAAATTGTGAAAGGGGAACATTTGCATGGCTTCCTGTCAGTAAGACCATTTATGTGCGAGAAAGAATGCCATTGAGATATGACAAATATAAACCCTGAAAATCTCTGTAAGTAACCTTGTTCAGCGAAGAGAAAATTCCTTAAGAAACCTACCACATCAACAGGACCTCCTGGTACAAGAAAGACCTTTATTCCAACAGGTGGTTGAAGAGAGTTCACAAATCTCAGAGAAATTTTTAAATTTTCTTCCACCTTCTAACCTACATCAAATGTTACACACATGGTTTGATGATTCCTCAAACTTTATCTCCAGCCCAGTTGTTAAGATTAAACTGAAACTGTTGTGATTAAGCTCGCTCCATTTATCCAACAGCCAATGGATGGTCTGTGCTCAACATATCCATGACTAAATTTATCAGCCTCTCATCAAGCCTGGTCTTTTTTTCTTCAGATGGTCATGACTGGTTTCCTTTGAGCAAATCAAAATCTATCCAATCAACCGATGTGAGGTTATATACCACCCAGGGGGTCTGACTGCCATTAAAACACAAAATATCCATCTGTCATGCCTGTGGTATGTCCAGCTCAGTGTCTAATTCCAGCTATACTAAAAGCAACCCTCCTCCACCATTTCCACGTTCCAGTAAGTAGCAGGCACAAAAGAGTATAGAGAAAATAAATGTGAATAAATCCAGGAATATTTTTGCTTAACCTTGGGACTAAGAATTAATGCATGACATGTCTAGAATCTGATGGGTTTTCCTGGTGTTGAGAGTGTATGAACACTTAAATTGTGTTCATACCCTGACTTCTCACTTATCAGCTTATGACCTTGAGAAGGTCACTTAGCATATCTGATCTCAGTTTCTTCACTTGTGATGTGCACATCATGATAACTACCCTCCTCCTTCATTGTACAGTTGTGGTGGGACCAATGGTGAGATATTTGCATGTGAAGAAGCAATGTGTGTTGTGCAATTAAGGTAATATAAATGCCATCATCTTTCTACTGCGAATCTACAACCATGCCTGCATCAGTATCCATCTACTCTTTCTTTTCTCCTGTTACAGTGAAGCATGAAGAAGCATGAAGAACTCCCCTCCTGACTCATTCCACTCCATCTCCTTGGGTCTTGCTCTATCCCCATCTCTTTCCATCTACTCAAGCACTTTTTTATATCTGCTTTCTGTCTTGTTGCCTTAATTTCTTCATTCTTCTAGATCATCTCCATCATATACAAACATGTTGCAGTACCTCACATTGAAAACAAAAGTCTCCCTTGACCACACTTCCCTCCCCCCAAAGTTCTGTCTCTCTCCTCTTCTCTAAGTGTACTTTTCAGATAAGTTGCTCGCGCACATTGCCTTCTCTTCCTTACCTCTTATTCCACCTCCAACTCACTTTAATCCATTTCTTTCCTTTCCTTGAAGTCACCAGAATTTGTTCTTGTTAAGGTTACCAGTGATCTCAATGCTGTCATCTTAAACAACTTAATTTTATGCAAACTGCCATATATAGCAATTTGTTGTGGTTGGCCCCTTCTCTCCCCCACAATCTCCTTCTTTTCGAGAGTTCATAGTATCACACTATCCTAAGAGATAAATGTGGCACCTAGCTGACCTTCAGAAAAGAAACAAGACCTCATGGTTATACAACATGGAATTGGGTTCTGCCAACACCTGAACAAGACAGGAAATAAAATTTTCCCCAGAGCCTCCAGAAAGGAATGCAGCCCTGCCGACACTTTGATCTTAGCCTGTGAGACAGCAATAGACTTCTGTCCACCAGAAATGTCACACAATAAATCTGTTGTTTTAAGCCATTAAAATTATGGCAATTTGTTACAGCAACAATAGAAAACTATTAGACCACTGAAACAACATTTGGGTTGTTTCCAATGTTTGGTAATTATGAAAAAAGCAGCTATAAACCACAAAGTACAATTTTTATGTGAACTAAAGCTTTTGTTTCCCTTGAGTGAAATTTATGGGTTTGTGATAAATGTATAATTAATTTCTTAGAAATTACAAAACTCTTCTCCAAAGAGATGGCATTTTGTCATTTTCACAATTAATGTATGAGTTCCAATTGTTCTGAGTCCTCACCAGCACTTGGTATTGACAAGGAATGTTTTATTTGTTTCCTTGTTTTATTTGATAAGTATTTGGTGGTAGTTTGTGGTAGTTTTAATTTGCATTATTAATGATTAATAATTTTGACTTAGTGAAATTCTATCCAAATCTTTTGGCAAGTTTTAATTGGGTTATTTATTTTCTTATTATTGGGCTTTGAGTGTTCTTCCTATAGTCTGATATATTAGTGTCCTCCTGCTGTGCATATGATCACTAACTTGGTAACTAAAACATTACCCATTTATTATCATATAAGTCCTGTGTGTCGAAAGTCTGGCCATGACATAGCTGGGTTCTCTGCTCAATTGTATGAGGATAACTCAAGATGTCAGCAGTCTGTATTATTATTTATCATCACTGGAACTCAAAATCCACTTTCAGTCTTATTCAGGTTGTTGGCAGAATTCAGCTCCTTGCAGTTGTAGGTAGGGCTGGGGTCCCATGTTCTTGCTGGCTCTTGGCCAGGAACTGCTCCCAGCCACTACAGGCCAGTTTTAGGTGCTAACCAAGTAACCCCCTGACCACACACACCTGTCATTTTAGCATCTCTCCAGTCTATGATGGATAAAAACTAAGGGCACTAAAGTGACTGTCACATCACATTTCCCGTAGCATGTCATTTAATCAAGGGAGACACTATTCCAGTCATATGAACAGGCTCTTCTCATCATTAAGGGGAGGGAGTTATATAGGACTTATGCACCAAGGAGCAAAAACCATGGGACCATCTTAAAATTCAGTGAAACTTATCTGGATATAAGTCTATTGACAGATTTGTGTTTTACAGATGTTTTATTGCAGTCTTTCACTTTTCATTCTTTTTTTTAAGAAATATTTTGAAGAATACAAGTGACTAATTTTGAGAAAGTCCCACTTTTTATTTTTTCTTTTATTCCTCATGTTTTTGGTATAGTTTCTAAGAAATCTTTTCCTAACCCAAAGCCACAAAAATTTTCTCCTGTTTTCTTCTAGAAGTTTTATTGTTTTAAGTTTGAAATTTTAGTCTCTGGTCTATTTTTTATTATTTTTGCATATGATACATGGTTATGGGTTAGTGTTTATTTTTTCATTTTTGCATATGAATGCACAATTATTTCATTCTACTTGTCGAACAATCACCATTTCTCAATTGATGTCTTTGCACCTTTGCCAAATATCAATTTTCTATACATGTATGGATCTATTTCTGGACTGTGCATTCTGTTCTACTGAACTTTATGTTCATTATTTTGCCAGTGTTTGAATGCTGTAGCCTTATATCAAGTTTTAAAATCAGATTAAGTGAGGTGTCCAAATCTGTTTTCTTTTTAAATATTTTGACTATTTACATTTTATATTATACTTGTAAATATAGGACAAAATATGTAAAGATGAATTTTAGAATCGGGTTGTTAAGTTTTTCCTTGTTGTTATGGTATGGGCAATAATCTTTCAAACATTCTATATCTTAAGTGGAAGCTGGAACTCCATTATTTTCCTAAGACAATGAAAACAATGCATATTTGTACATGTACTGATCAAATCAATCTGGAAATCAATGAGAACTTTATTTGTAACTAATGAATTCACCTTAAGTATTTCCAGAAATTATAATGTGCCTAATACAAAGAAGTGCAAGTGACAGTCAAAATTCATTTCTGCTGTTAAAGAGTTTATAATCTATTGGGGAGATTAGAATCACAAGGAGAGAAGCACAAAAGCCAGTGTCAAATTCTTCCTGCTATTTCCTTCTATCTGTTTTCTTCTGTTTTAGTTGAACAATAAATAATAAAATTAATTTTCTGCTGTTAAAGACTGGCTTGGAGACTGACTTCATGGGAACTCAGACAGTCATCTCTCACAGACTAAGGACTTTAAGGGAGCCTGGAACTACCTGACCACAGGTATCTTGTCTTAATAAATCACTATGAAAACCAACTACACAAAATGTTAAAGTAGATTTTAAAAATTTATAATTTAATCTGGCTCAAAACAATGTTGAAAATGATACTGTTGGATCCTTTTTATTCCTCTTTAATGGCATGTGAGTATATTTTTAGCAATCAACTTCTACTTTTCTGCCCTTGTGTCAACGTGGGAAAGTATATTAAAATGTAGGTACAAGCAGATAGGAACAAGGAAAGTGTGTGATGTCATAAGTGCCCAAGAGAGAGTTCACATTCAAATATGTTTTGAAATAAAGAGTTTTAAAATTCTCTGGAAGACCAATCTTAATCTTGGGTTATAGGATATGGTATTGTACAAGGACATACTTAGCTTTTGAAAAAGAACAGAAGACAATAGAATCAACCAGATGTTCAGATGAATTCCTGAGGCCCCACAACAGTTTTACTTAATGCCACTCTCTCATCTGTTTTAGTATAATTTAAGATGGGGAACACAGCCAGACTGACAAATACATTTGCTCAAGAACTTCTTTATTATAATTCCATTAATGATATCTCCTGGCTCAGGGCCAGACCGAAACATCTGGTGGGGATTATATATTTTCAGAGATAAACTTGCTGATGTTCAAAATTATTTTTAAGAAAACTTATTATAAAAATGTTATGGTAATGAAAAAGTAAAAAAAGTCAAAATGAGATCAAGAAAAGTATATTATAGACTTATTTTAATTTTATAATGTATTAATATAATAAAATCAATATATTAACATGGTAAAAAAATAAATCCATATAGAAAAACAAAAGAACATTTAAAATATTCCATTCAGTTCCTTGTACCTTCAGGCCAACTCCCAACTGGATGTGTCTTACAACTACTTGTGTATTTCAATAAAGTTGGTAATTCACCCCACAATTACAAAGTATCTATTCAGAGATGTATTTCTGAAGCTATAAACTTTGTTTAAAAAGTGGATCCCTGTGCAAAAAATAAAAATGTCAGTTTATCTAATTTTGTTCTTCAACCAATTTTTAAAATAATTTTATGTATTAATTTTTTAGATTTTATTTATTTATCTTTAAAATGGAAGGGAAGGAGAGAGGGACAGAAATATCAATGTATGGTTGCTTCTTGTGCATCCCCTGCTGGGAACCAGCCCTTGCTGGGGGCTGGCCCCTGCTGGGAACTGGCCTGCAACCCAGGGATGTGCTTTGACTGGGAATCGAACCACAATCCTTTGGTTCACAGTGCTGAATCCACTGAGCTACACAAGCCAGGGCCTGTTCTTCATCCAATTTTAATTGTTAGTAATTTAAACTTTCTAGTTATCTCATGGTTAAAAAGAACATACTTAAATCTATATCATTTTATTTGTTAGATCAATAGCTAGTAGGTTGTGTCTAATACCTCACCATGGCATAAAACAAGGGCAGGAATTCCCTGTACTCCTTCTCCAACCCTAGACCTACTTATTATCAGCCCTAATATTATTTTTACATTCTTACATTTATAACATTTGAACCGTGCTTCATAACTATGATTAAGATATTCAATGATCTTCTATAGAAGAAGAATAAAATTGGAAACCAAATAAAATAAAGTACCATATTTTTTAACATTATGCATTGCATATTTAGTAGTGATTGATTCCTACGGAAGGGAATAAAAGCCTATCTCTAAACTTATGACAACCAAAGGAATGCATTTTGGGTTTGAAGGTCAATGGATTCCCTTTTTTCCTTTACTACATCAATTGATAAAGTATATGACATAATTCTGTTTTCTTCATTATTGTATCATGGTTTCCTTGTATGGTGTCCTGGGATAATGTTTAAATTTATTATACATTTTTAAATTATGATTATCCAAATTTTCCATTTTTCTCTGTTTATTAAGCCTGAGATCGCCAGAGCAAGGGGAGAACTCATCTCAGAACAAAAGAGTTAGTGTTTTAATTTTTGCTTCAGAGACAAGCTCTTAAGCTTATTTAGGAAAAAACAGTTGTTTGAGAATATTCATGCCAAAAATCCTTATCTATTGAGAGTGAAAAAAATATATTAACAAATAAGACAGAAATGGCAGCTCCAAAATGGGGTCCTTTACCTAAACATGGACTCAAGAGGATGCAGAAGTTTTTATACAACACAGTGGAAGACCCAGGGATGTTAAAAGAGCCAACAGACTGAAAGATGCATGGCAATGGGACCGAGAGGGTAAGGCAGGTGCTGACCATATAACAGAAAACCATAGAAGGGAACAGGCTTCAGTAGCATTTTGTGGAAAATACCAAGACCAATTTGACAAATTGCATCAGCAATGACAGAATACAACACTGAAAGGCAAGAGGTAGATGAAACTTGTGTCACTTGTAAAGGGATTAGCTTAACCCTGAAGAAGGGATATATTTCCATTTTTCTTCAGAAAAAGAAATATTTATGGGTATGGAGGTCAACAGTTGAAGGAAATTTTGCAACATCTTGTGTGTATGTGTGTGTGTGCATATTTGTGTGTGTTTCTGTGTGTGTGTGTGTGTGTGTGTGTGTGAGGGAGAGAGAGAGAGAAGATGGAGGAGGAAGAGTGATGCGGACCCCAGCTCATGGGGTCTGCCACGTTGTAGATGAGGCACCAGAAATTCACATGGACTACCCTGTCCTGTGGAGGAAAAGGGACAGCATGGCTTTTCTCTCAAGAGGAGAAAAGCCTCGGCTCTTGCCATGACTGCCTTTTATTATTTTTTTCTGGACATATTACATGATGGTCCTCATTTGATATGCACAGGTTCACTTTAGGTGGTTACCTTTCACAGAAAACAAAGGAGTTGATACCTCTAATCACATCACAGAAGAAGGATATTTGCCAATGCAAAGGAAAAAGTGATTGAACCAGTTACACTCATCCTTGAAAGGTTTAGCATGGATTTTAGGAAGTTACTTTGCAGTAAATGTTTACTGCCTCAATTCAAGGTGAGGAAGTTTTAGCAAAAGCAAGTCTCATAGCAGTCTAGATACAGTGCAGGCCTGATTCCCCACAGGAGAACCTATTCATTAGTGTGGATGGGACTGTGCATCTCTGAGTAGGAGCTATAGAAGAGGAGGAGGAGAAATGCTACTACCTATTGACAATCTTGGAAAATCAGTTATGTGTTAACAGTAGGAAATTTTGAACTAGACTTGTTAAAAAATGGAAAGGCTAAACTAGAAGCATATAAATTTTCTAGGAGTCCTTGGAGTTCTAGTTTATGTTGGTCACCTTGCATTTATGTGGCAAGAACCTACCCATATGCGTATTTGGTTCAGCAATGTCCAAGAACACAACCTAAGGAGAAAGAAGTTGGACCATTGCTTCATATCAGTGGTTTTCCAAATGAATGTGAAACAAAAGAGGGAAGAAAGTTGTGGCCATTGGAAAGGATGATATATGTGAAAGACCAAGATGCATAAGCTGGAAACAAAAGAAAACAAACACTGGAGGAGGTTGAACGATAAGGTACAAGTATGAGAGATTGCACCACAAATTTTGAAAAGGTCATAGAATTCAGCTACTTAGTGAGAATCATTGATGAGGCACAAGGAAAGATAGGACATTCTAGTAAGAGAATAGCAGTTTTAAACAATTAAGTTGTTATATGTTATAGCTAACATGCTCATCAAAACACCACTGACTCGCTAAGATAAATATTATTTTCATCCCATTTTACATATGAGGAAGTCAAGAGGTTATGTAAGTTGCCCAAGATCACACAACTGGTAAGTGGTAAAGCCAGGATTTGAACAGGCAATCTGGTATGAGGGCCAACCCTCTAATCTAGGGACTGGTGAATGTTTTCTATCCGATAGTAAATACTTTCAGCTTCATAGGTCATGCAATCTGTCACAACAACTCAACTTAAAGCAGGCAGTCATAGACAATATGTAAATAAATGGATATGGCTGTGTTTCAATAACACTTTATTGACAAAAACAGGTGATTGGCTGGATTTGGCCCATTGGCTGTGGTTTGCCTACTCTTACTCTAACCCTAAGTTTACAAGCAGTAAAACTTACATATAAGTAAAATGTGTGTGTTTATATATATATATGTGTGTGTGTATGTGTGTATATATATATATAACATATATATATATACTAAAATATTTCTGACCACACAACAGGATTGGAATCAATAATTATCAATATTATGAATTTTCATTATAAAATCAGAACTGTGTGTCTTTGCAGTAAATGACATAAGCTCTCTTTTTTTTTCTCCCTGAGCTTCATTTACTTCTGAGCTGGAAGGCTTCTTTATATACTTTCATCTTGCTGACATCCAAGGGGGGTGGGGAGCTACATCAAAATCCTCTTCTCCAATGGGAATTAGTCAATCACATCTACAATACAGCTTGACCTCTGCTTTCATCTGGGGCAGGCATGGACATCTGTACCTGCTGCTGGGTCACAGCACAGCAAGCTGCTGCTATGCCCAAGGCAGTAATAATAATAATAATAATAATAATAATAATAATAATAATAATAATAAAACTCAAAATTTAAATAGCTCCTAGAATGACAAGTTCCGGGAGGGCATAACCGAAATGGGGTGAACAAAAAATGCAATTGGAATCAATAAGGTCAAGGTTTGTAATGGCCATCAAAGTGGGCATGGGAATGACTCATAATAATGGCTTGAGCAGGAATGCAGAGGAGGAGCCAAGTACGGAAACATGGACAGAAGTGAACACAGGAAGAGGTGTGATTCACTGAGGTTATTACAAGGAGGCAGAACTCCTGCGCAAGGCCATGGACACCCAGAAGAACACAGCACTTTCAGAACTGCCAGTGCTGCTGGTGGGAGTGCAGGTCAGAGGAGGGGAAGGGGAGTGGGGAGAATGAGGTTGCAGAGTCTTGTATTCCCATTTTATTACCAGGAACTTGGGAAGGCACAGTTATTTCTCAAAATAGATAAGTGGACAAATGGGTAGATGTTTACAAACATATTTGCCTAAGCTTTGTGGATTTAAGTAGCAGGTTACAAGACAGCAGATACTATCATTATATCTGAATTGAAAAAGTCAGAGAACACTTTAAATAGTAGTTATTACATTTTCCAAAATTGCTCTCAGTCTCCAGAAAGCTTCTCAAACTAGAAACTTGATGAGAAAGTGACTTTAAAGTGAATAAAGTTGTTTGCAGCAGGAGAAAAAATAATAAAAGAGCTGCTGGTGGAGAGAGACAGAGTTGGTCCATAATTAATATGAACATCAATCTTTTTGAAATGTCAGGATGAAAGCCTATTCTTGCTGAAATAATTTGATTCACTGTCTCTTAAAATAGCACAGGAGGAAAGAGAAAGGGGCATTAGCAAGGAAGAGGTTTGTGAAAACATCAGTTCCTGGCTTCTTCCCTTATTTCCTTTGGTGTGCAAGGTTTTAGAGTGAAGAGTTCATTAGATGCTGGATCAGACTGGTCCTGGCCCCCACTCACTGGCAGAGGCAGTTACTGGTTTGACAGCAGAGATACCCCAGAGAATGGAAGATCTTTGCTTTATACTATAATTTCAATGGCAAGTGAAGCCACATCACAGAGGCATTTTAGCCTGAAGTGTGTTCTAGAAACACCCCTGGAACATGCTGACAATGTTTCATGTAACACCAATATGACCTATGACATAATAAAATAGTATAATTCCCTTTTATGAGCAGCTTCTATGGGGCAGGCATGTGTTTTCAACTTATCACTTCTTTCAGACCTTAACAGCAGCCCTTTGTGGTAGATATAACCCCCATTTTGGAGAGAGAAACAGAGACTCAGAAAGGTTAAGAGTCAAACCATGTATTTGAGATGTATCCTGCTATCCCTGTGACTGCCTTCCCTATGATCTTTCTACCATGTTACACTACTTTCAAAAGTCTCCCTGGTCAGTGGCACTTTCTTAGAAAAGGTCTGAAAAGGACATGACAAATGGTACCCTCTCATGGTTCACAGCAGGGCTTGTTTCAGCTTAGTGGCCCCATGTGATCAGGGATCAGACCCAAGACCCCAGGTGAGTACATCAGATCCACGTCTTCATCTACATCCTTACCTGAAAGCTCATCTCTGTCAGAAAGTACCCCAGAGGGAAGCAGAGACTTTTGTTCTTTTCTCTGGGGTCTGAGACCAATGGTTGAAGGGGCTCAGATGCTCAGAGAAAAGGCCAATATGACCTGGTGATAATCTTAATTCCTGCATTCATTCATCCACTGTGTAGTTGCTGAGCACTATCTGTGGACTATATTCTGTGATGGGCATTCAGAATATATATCCATTGAACAGCATTCCTGCCCTTAAGGAGCTCACAGATTAGTGAGGGCAAAGCCATGGATACAACTGATTACAAGACAGCGAGCCCCGGGCAAAACTGGCATTACACACACCCCAAGTAAGTGGGCAAAGGGAGAGATGCAAAGATGAGTGAGTGGAACACCATCGTATTCTACCACTGTCCCCTGGACCCCACTTAATCTGACATTCACCGCCTCCAGAGATGTTCTGTTTTGACTTATTCCAAGCAAATGTAATCATGACCTTGATGTTAATTCAGTTTTTCAGCCATAGATCAATCCAGGACCAAAGAAAAATAAATAAATTTTGAAGACAACTTTCCAAAAAGCCTACTTGATAATTTTATAATAAAAATGTGTCTCTACTAAAAAATGTGCTGGTTTCCAGACACCAGTCTTTTCTTTCCAGATTTCTGAAGATAATCTTTATCTAAAGACATCTTTTATCAATTAGAAGTTGGGTTCACTATGGACAACAGAAATGCTGGTCTGACTTTTTTCTTCATGAAAATACAAAGTCTAGCAGCAAGCTGTGGTTAATAATGGTTCAGAGGCTTAACAATGTGTCTGGACTTTCTTTGCCTTTCCTTTGGGTCTGTGCTAAGAGAGCTGGGCTGACGTGTCCTCAGCAGGAAGAAGTGGACTGTGAGAGAGAAGGGAGGAGGCACGAGCTGAGTCTGCCTTTCCTTTGAGGAGGTTTCCTGGAAGCCCCCCTTAATACCTTCTGCTTACACCCCAAAGACCAAACACTGTGGTGTTACTCTCTCAACTACAAGGGAGATTAGAAAATTGATAGGTAGGTAGGTAGGTAGATAGATAAGAGATAGATAGACAAAAAAAAATTTTTTAACTGACCACATTGTTTCTTCTCTCCTCTTATGGTTCTGTTAGTAAGAAAGACAGAAAGAATAACTATTGAGGACACAAATATTAGTCTCAACCACAATCATCGACATGTATTTTTAGAAAACAGTGTTTTTTTGGTGTTTTAGGAACACTTTTATAAATCACTCTGTATTAATCAATTCTAATGCAGCAGAAAGAGAAACAAGTTAGGGTGTTCAGCTCCATCACCAGTCACAGAAATATTTATAGCTCTAAAAACAGAGACCTGCAAATAGGAAGTTAAGGTATTGCCGATTCATTTATACCAACTGGTTCAATTTATAAATTTTCATTGTTTTAATTCTAGCCATTGCATAATGACTTTATTTTAATATGTTTAAGCACTGGTTCATAGACTATGTGTGTTTTTTTATCAGAGAAATGCAAAATGTCAAAAGGGAGAGTCTCACATTTTTCTGCTTTGTATCTTGAGTCTTAGGGAGAGAGAAAATTTAGCATGAAGCAAAAATACAATTTGATTTGAAGTTGATATTCTTAGCCTAGCAATTCCAGCTAGCAAAGCAATTTACTGATTTGAAATAGTGCCTTCCCTGAAAGAAAAAGCCGATATGTGTATGTGTGTGTATATCTGTATATGGTGTATGAATACTTACATATATGTGTACTTAATGTCTCAAACACATGTTTTCTTCTGGAATGGGGTTTATATGAGTAGAGAAGGCTGAAAAAATATCTGGCCATAACCAAACCCAATAGCTATATTTTTACACTTGTGACTAAACACATAAATATACTTTAATTTTTTGTAACAATGTGATACTCCAGCATTTGTTCAACTGGATGATAGTTATTATTTTTCTTAAACTAAGCACCCTTTGGTGTGCTATACTAAAATACTTATTGATTTACACTCAAATGCTTTTTACTTATTTATTTTTTAATTTTATTTAGATATTTTTCAAGTACAGTTTGCTTTTTAAAAGGCCTTAGATTCTTATTAATTCTTGGAACTCTTTTTTCAAAGAATGGTGTTTTAAAAAGATATCCTTAATAAGTCAACACCATCTGCTGATTTCAGAAAGCTAAGAGCTCAAAATCACTTTAATATTAAATAAAATAGTACAAGTAAAAACGTTTTATTCTTCTGACTTTGGAGAGTAACCATACCCTTTATAAAGTTGATATGCAGTGTGTGTGTGTGTGTGTGTGTGTGTGTGTGTGTGTGTGTGATGAGGGCTGTGGGAAGGTGGACGTTTTCATTTTCTGCTTGTTTGAGTTTTAATTCTTTTAAAAATATGGTATAAATGAGATGCTAAAGCTGTTGATCATTTTTGCATCTCTTGCGTAGAAAGAACTAGGATCTTCTTCCTTTTACAGAGACCAAATTCTAGAACTATTTTATAATGTCCTTGCAGATGCTTCGGACTTTTCTATTTAGACTATGTAGCGTAGTGCGTTTTTTATTTAAAGGAAGGCAGCATCTACAGTCAGATAAAACATAGTCTTTGGGAATGGATAAGAGCAGGTTTGAGCTGGATGATTCAGACAGGGTGAGGCCTTAACATTTCTTTGATTATGATACTATAAGAATTAAATTACTTGATATGTGTGAAGTGCCCACCTCAGAATGTAAGAAATGTCCCATCAACAGAAAACGTCATTACCATTATCTAGTTATTTAAAAACACCTTTGTACTTAGTCTCCTCTTATAAATTTGTATTAGTTGAAACACAGCAAAAGCAATTACTTTCAAGTATAAGGTAGGGACCATTGAAAGAGACTCTGTTTCTACAGTGGTATTTATTAATTCATCTTAAAATGTCAAGTGATTTGTTTTCTTGCCCAGAATATATATAACTCAGAAAATAAAATCAATAGGTAGAACTGCCAAGATATTAAATGGATGATTTAGAACTAAATAAATTGGCCTAATAGTTTCAAAATATTCCATTTGTTCCTTGAAAAGAGAATTGAAACATGTAAAAAATATGTCTCATGTCAAGCTATCTAAACCACATTTTTACTTTCTATTACATCTTTGTAGTAAAAAGAGAGAATATGCATGACTAACACTAATGAGAACAAATCATGACCTAAATAAAAAAATATTCAAATTACAATGGGAAGTTATAAAAGAATTCTTGAATAAATGAGCAAATATATCATAAAGGTGTCAATTTTTCAAAATTAAAATATGCTTAGCTGAACAAAAACACAAATAGTATTTTTTCTTACTAGTTATCTAAAAGTTGCATAATTCTCCTAAAAGATATATTTTGAAGTAAATAAAAAAGGAGTCATTCTAAAATATACTTTAAATAGTATAAAGTTGAAAACCTTATTATATGATAGGCCTAATCTGTGGGTCTTGATAGAGAAAGATAAATATTCTAGAAATAGATCATTCCCTCCACTAAAATTTTCTATGGAATTCAGGCAGTACAACAAATTAGTGCGGAACAGAAAGGTTTATCAAATTAGTATAGCAGAGTAACATTTCAGACTAAATTAATTTAGCTTCATGTGACACCATTTACTGATATAAATTCTTAAGAAATTAAAAAGGAAATTTTTTTAAAGAATTAAGAATATATCAGAAACTGTAATGAAAGAAAATACTATAACTTAAAAAAAAACTTTAAAAAGAAAGAGAAAATAACAATCTATAAGCCTGACATAAACTTTGTAGTCTGTGCCAACTTCTGACTCCCCAACCCATCCTCTGGGAGCTGTGTTCTCTTATTCACTCTATTTCTCCTATACATGAAGCTACGTCCTTTGTGCTTGTTATTTCTATTCTTCTGTAAATCTCTTAATGAATATTGAATGTTCTCAGAGAAAATTCAGAAGGGAGAAGAGAAGATGATAACCTTTATAGATAGGAAGCATGTGGTTTGTTCACCACCATTTACTAGAACCTAGTATACTCCTTGTACATAACAGGTGTTCAGTCGTATTTGTTGAATAAATGAATAATTGGATGAGAACAAGAATATCATCAGCAAGTCATGAGAACTTTGAAAGAATCAAGAAAGAAGCTGAAGCCCAGGTGTATGAAGTGACTTGCTCTAGATCAAACAGTTTGTAAAAGGCAGAAGGTGAGTAAGTAGAAATTAGTATTTCTCTTTGATACTTTTCATTCTCTGCCAGAATACCCAAAATACAACTAAAGTTGTATGACAAACATGGTCATTCAAGAAAGACTCTTTCTCTTTGCAGTTTTAAAATTCATTTAAGCATTTCACAAACTTAAACAGAGAGAAAACTCAAGTAAATACATTCTACCAATAGACCAGAAAAGACTTAGGTAGTTTTCTGAACTCTCTACCATTGTTAGTGTTCAGTATGGGGTCTGGAGGTGAAACAGCTTCACCAAAAACAATGGTAGTTACTAGCACAGTAGGACAGGAGCTTGGTTAGCTCTCCTGGGTTCATGTTTAATTCTCTTTCCACCATAAACTTATAATAACCAGAACATTTCTTATTAAAACACAAAAGTCCTGAGGAAAGAAAATAGAACTCAATAGCATGAAACTTTATGAATCAATGGGGAAAAGACTTATATTTAAATAAGCTTACTAAAATTAATACTCCAATAGGATATGTAAAACATATTCAATCAGCATTTATGTATTTATCATGTACTTATTTACTAATCACCTACCATATGGAGATACAACACAAGGTGGGAGAAGCACGCTGAGGGATAAGGCGAGACAGCACCCCTGTTCCCATGGAGTTTTCAGTTTAAGGACTAAGAGTCAGCGATGACACTGAGGTAGCATGATCTGCCACTCTGGGGACTGGGTCACTTTAGAGTAAAAGTGTGACCACCTGCCTGAACTATTCTGCTTACCTAAAATTAACTGAAGGATTGAGATTTTGTAGAAATCTAAGTAAAAAATAATTTCTGAGAGAAATTATTTTCACGTGACTAGCCTTGAGTTCATTTCCCAAGTTTTATTTAGAAACCTCTGCATCTTAACAAACACAAATCCAAACCAGTCCTCGACCTTCAGGTCATCATCAGCCCTCATCACAATGTACATGAACTTGTCTCCAGTGACTTTATTTGATTGGAAGCAATCTGAAGAAAGATATGAGATCTTCAGAGGAAATAAAGTAGAAAGTTTTAGGAAACTTTGAGGAAGAGCAAGGACTTCAAAGCTAGCCAAACAAAGATCCGGGTATGTAAACATACCTACCTTTGCAAAGAGCTTTCAGAACAATTGTCTCATTAGCGTCTCCAGGATTTAAAATGTAACACGTTTGCTATCACTCTGGGTGGCAGTGAGGCTAATGGCTTCCTAAACCGACCGAATGAAAAGGCCCGAGAGACCTCACTGTGAAGTCAGTTGACCCTGCAAGCAGGCTGCCCTAGTTTCCTGGGAAATATAAATAGCACAGGGAGGAGAGCCAAATGTGGACATCACCTCCTGGTGTCACCTCATTAATCTGAGTTTCGGGGAGGGACCTGGAAATCCCCCAGCCTGGCAGCCTTCTTTTCCTTGAACTCTACATATTCCTAAACTGGAGATAGAAGAACACGGGGCCACGGGGCACTGAGTTGTCAAAAGAATGCTGGATTACGTCTACAGGAGGAAAAAGCCAGAAGCCAAGGGTGATGAGGGTGAAGCTATTGCCAGAAATCCTGAGCCCAAAGAGAGCTGAGGAAGGCTGACCATTCAAGGATCCAGAATCTTATTGTGCTGTAAGGAGGACTGCAGATGGTTTTTAAGGTTTACTGTGTGCCGGGCACTATGCTCACTGCTTTGTGTTTCTATCTCTTTAGATCCTCACAGCTCAATGAGTGACCACCTATTCTGCCCCTGACAGTTTAACCCAGGATAATGAGTCTCAAGAACTGTACCAGTCTGGATACATCTCTACAGCATGGACCTCCTTTTCCATCATCTACCTAAATCTTAGCAGAATTGTTTTTTATCCTTCATATTTAAATAAAATTCCTTTTTCCTTTTTAAGTCCATCTTTCCTATTGATGGGTTTTCTAAAAGTATGACTGAGATCTAAATGCCTCTCTTTTAAACAGGAGAAGAATGTAAGGTTTGTCTGGAAAAAGTCCAGCCATTGTTAATATAGTGAGAACAGTTTGCATGGCATCGACATAACCTGGCAGAGCGGACTGGAATGTGCATACATGAACAATGATGATTTCACTGCACTGGTCAGCAGGTATAGTAGATACCCTTGAGTGAACATGTCTACTGTGTGCCTGTCACATTCAAAATGACTGAACAAGTAAAGCAACAAAACTACATCAAATTTTGCATTAAGAGGGAACTACTCAGATGATTCAGAAGACCACAGCTATGGACAACTGGTGATTGGCAGCTTCAATACAATGCGCCTGCTCATGCATCATGTGCAGAGTTTTTTGGCAGAATATCAAAACACCCAGGTGACTAATCCCCCCTAAGCCCAGATTTGGCACCCTATTACTTCTGGCTTTTCCCCAAACTACAATCACCTTTGAAAGGAAAGAGATTTCAGACCATTGATGAGATTCAAGAAAATACGACAGGGCAGCTACTGGCTATTGAGAGAACTGTGTGAGGTCTCAAGGTGCCTACTCTGAAGGGGACTGAGGCATCATTGTCCTCTATACAGTGTTTCTTGTATTTCATATCTTCCTCAATAAATGTCTCTATTTTTCATATGCTATGGATGGATACCTTCTGGACAGACCTCATATAATATTTACACACGGGGAACTCTTTATAAAAGGACTACTACTCACATCAGTGAATAGAAAACTGGAAGATGTCAGTGTCTTTGTTCATACTCCTTTCTCTTCCTTCCCTGCTTGGTAATCATCAAAGAACTATTACCTGGTCTCCAAACGTCAGCCAGTGAAGACAAATCAGAGACAGGAGCTGTGACATCAGATGACAGATCTATGATTCCTGCCCTGGTCACTTTGTTTTTACAGTTTCTATGGACATGTGAGCCTACCCTACTCATCGTCAGTCCCTGCATATGCTAGCAATTGCTAGTCCAATCACTAAAATCAAGGAGAATGTAAGAAGTCAACTACAAACAAAAGACAATTTTGGCTGCTAACATTGCAACATTGTTTAGCATCATAGCAGACAGAAAAGAGAAAAAGGCAGTTAAGAACAAAGCATCAGCAAATAACATAAAAGGTCACTGGGGATAGTATACTTCCAGCTCTCTAGTCTCAGTTGGTTCTCTGGACTGAGTATGTCAACCATTTTGCAAAGGCTGTCTCTGTTGCAAAAAGGAGAAAGGAGGATACGTGTTTGTTGCTTGTAATGACAGCTTCACGCTTAAACGTGTGTGTGCTGGGTGCACATCTGTGCAGGTATCTGGGTCTCTGTGTGTGGGCATTTAAAGGCCCAGCTGTACACAAACACAAAGCACCCAAAGCAAGCTCTGTAGGTTATCACTATAATGGCTTTAATAACAACAACACCTCAGACACACACTTATTTCCCTCATATTTAACCTCGAGACCCTTCATTCTATACCTTAGTTTTAGGCTTCTTCCGCCCTCCCCTCTGCTTTGGGGTATCCAGAGCACTCATCTCCCAGAAAAGGGGGTTTGGTTTTTCCTTTTTCCTCCCTCCAAACAGTCCTTCTGCTACCTGGTATTTTCAAAACCTGGAGAGGTTTAAGGATGAACAGACAAGAATGCCTGGATTTACTGGTCATAATACGACTTCCTCTCGGTTTTCCCTGTGGATTTTATGAGCTAATTCCCTGCTTTTCTAGAAGTCAAATGTGGCCTTATCCATTTTGAACCATCCATATTCACAAGCCTCTACCTGAAATAAATGCTGCCCTGAAGTCTTAAGGTTCCTGGTACTTTTAATTAAAAATCTCATTCTCTAACAAGGTTATCCAGGCTCAGAGCATCTGCAAAGAGAAAGTGAGAAGTGGCAACAAATTGCTTCAATTTGATTGCAGAGTAGAATTATTATTGATAGGAAATCATTGAATTATGGCTCCAGTTAAGCCTGAAACATTAAGCTTTTCTCTAATGTTTCTCTCTGTGGTAGTAAATTGACTACAAATTGTGATTTTTAATGGAAGACATGATAAGCCATTCAGGCACAGCCCAGCTCCTCAGCTCAAATTCCCTCTTCTATTGTTTATTGCTATTTTAATACTCTAGGCTGTAGAGATAAGACAATTCCTCTTCACCAAACATTCCCCCTGCAAAATTTGCTAAGGACCCAAGCCAAGTAAATTATCATTCAGCATCACTTTTCTCAGTTTCAATTTAACTTCATAGTAGGTTTGAGAAGTGATGCTGATGTTTATTGCCATGTCTCAGTTCATTGATTATGAATATGAAATGCTTTTATTTTTTTCCAAAATTGCTTCCCAGCTGTGTTGTGCCCTAGTGGGTAATATCTCCTTTAATAACATCTTGGTCTGTTGCCTTTACTTTCCAGTCACTTTCTGGAGAAGTCTTATTCTGGTACACAAGCTTTCATTTTAAATGACAATCTCAATCTTGATTAAAGCTCTCTTTCTCTCCTTCCCCAACAAAGGATAGAACTATGTTTTGAAGTAAGGTGTATGGAAGTAAGTAGGAGAAAGGGGCTGACCTATCTTCCAGACTTCCTGTGACCCCTCCCCATTTTTTAGACAATGGTTTCTTAAAGTGGCAGATCCCTGCAGGAAGGGTGGGAAGAAGGCAGGTGTGCTTTTCGTACTCGGTTGGGCAGATTGCAACCCTTCGTCTTGTGGTTTTTGCTGTTTCTTTTGTTATCTCTGTGGCCATCGATGTGCTTTGGGTGACATTCTTTTGGGTCATACGAGGAACCTTTTCAGAGGGCTCTTTCCACTGTCTGTCCTCTCCCATCCTCTCTTTGGTCTCCTCCAAGAGAGCCCATCCCTTGGCCTCTTGCTGCCAGAGTACCATCCCCTAGCAGGTAGGCATCTTGGATGGGGTTATGGCTGACAGTTGGAACCCAACTATTTTTCAGTCTTCAATAAGCTTTTAGGATTTACATATTTGTCTCAGAACAAGTGGTGAGAATGCCTTTGCTTTGCTTCAGCCTCTTTCTTAGTCTTAAGATCTCTTAGTAATTTTAATTTTTATTTTTTTGTCTGCTATGGCTGCACAAGGGGTCAAAGGCAAGGTTCCCAACAAAGCAGCCTTAAAGGGAGTGAGTGAAATGATAGGGTCCCCATCTCACAGGGGTGAGTGATTTTCTTGAAATTCACCCTTCCACTGGTTTGTAGAAAGATAAGCAATTTTCTCTAAGGAAATAATGTCCCTCAAAAGGCAGAATCTGTTCGTTCTAGTTCAGCCCTATGTTGGGAGTTGGGCCTATTGCAGGGGTTGAGATGACTGGGTCAGTTCTGATGTCTTTCAGTCAATCTGACAGGAAGGTAACTGTCCCCATCTGGTGACAGCTAGGTGATCTTGAAATGAGAGGTATTGGCACCACTTATTCTTGTGTAGGACCTTAACTGTGAGACTGATAAAACAGGAAAGAATCTCAATCCATACCATCTTGTAACTAAATATTGACCTTACAGTTCTGCTGCTGAGAAGAATACTGGTTAGAACTCAGACCTTCACCCAGTTCCCACGTTCCTGCATCTCACTCATGCACACATGTAGTCTTCTCGTCATCCATGGCTCCTCCATCCCCTACCTGGGAATGGGATTGCTGAATCACAGATAAACCCCCGTAGTTTCTTTTTTGATGTTCAAGTCTGTCCTCAAATGTCTCTAATTGCCAAGACCTTATTTTTAATCAGGAGATGAATCGTCAATCTTCCTTTTATGGACAAACTAAGTAGAAGCCCCAGGCACTATTGTCTAATTCTTCCACTTTCCTCCTGACATTTTCTCACATCTCTGGTTGTTTCTAGTGTACAGTGATAAATAATTCAGAGATTTGCCTGTGCTATACCACAGGATGCTGATTCTTTAAACTATTCAGGACAGTATTCAAGCAATGTGTCTCTGTCTGACTCAAGAAGCAAGCTTTAAGCTGAGCATATAGATTAAGTGTTTCTCAAATATCTGCTACTCTGGCACACAAATATGGTTAGGTAGACCATAAATGACAAAAGAGAATAAATCAACCTAAAGACCCTATTGCCTTGCTAGGATACCATTATCCTAGGAATTATATAAATAGAAGAAAAAGGATTAACCCCAAACCAACTGTTCTTTTTTTTTACTGAGTTAGACTCTGCCTTTTCAACTTAAGATAGTTGAAGGGGAATTTAATTTTATTTTATCTAACAAATATTAGAAAATAAATTCCCTCACCTTGAGAAGCTCATCCTTGAGTAGGATGTGTAAACATCTACCCAAGTAGTTACAATAAAAGGGGAGATGAGATTATAGCAGTGGCAAGCTGGAGGAAGATCTAATTCTGACTAAGCATCAGGGGAAGCTACATGGAAGAAGATGCACTCAAGTTGGATTTTGAATAATTAGTCAGGGTATAAAGTCCAGAGCAAAGGGAAGAGTGGCCTAAGTGAAGGGGAAGACTGAGCAAAGACTCGTGGAACAAAGAGCTCAGGAGGTATTCTAGGGAAGGAACAGTAATTAGTCTGGCAGGCCTAAGGGCTGAGAGCTTAGAAAAAATAAAAATGATAATACAGGGGAGACAGTATCTTGGACACCAAATTTAGTTCAGATTTGATTATGAGAGCAAAAGTAATTCAGTGAAGATTCCTGGAGGAGGAATTATGTTGAGACAGTTTTTAAAAATTCATATATGTTAACACATTTAATTAGGACACTAACCTTATGAAGTAAGTACTATTATTATCTCTGTTGTGCAAATGAAGAAATTGGGATTCTGAAGAATTAAGTTATCTGCCAAAGGTTGCATGGCTATTAAGTAGCCAAAGTCGAACTTTGATCCAGGTAGTCTGACTGCACAACCCACGATGTTTGACAGGTCTGCACCCCACCTTTGAGCACAGGTTTTGGGCCTCAGTTTCAGAAAGGAAGCAGGTGTCAGGCAGCTGTTATTGTTCCTAATCAGCCTTATTTTTTAATCATTGTATATCTTTGGTGGTTAAATGTCTAATTATTTAGATATAAAATTACCCTTGCTAAAATCATTCCACATGCTTTGGGGGGAGGGGGAGGGCAGGGAAGAGCAGTTGTCCATGGCAGAGCCAAGTTTTGTTTTCTAAAAAGAGAAAATAAGCACCTTCCTCAAAGCCACACACTAAATCAATGCCACATGTAAGAGCTAGAGCAGGGGTTCTCAATGGGCTGCGCAGTATATCACCTCTGGGAACAGAATAAGAAATCTGTGATTTTTCAAAGCTCCAAATGTGATCCCAGTGTGCACCCGTGTACCCGAAGTTTAAGATCATTGATATAGACAGATGTTTCTCAGAATTTCATGACCTGAGGATTATGTTGAAATGAGGATTCTGGCTCAGTAGGAATCAGCTGCAGGCAATGCCAAAGCTACTGTCCATGACCATACTTTGAACGGCAAGGATCAAAGTAGCAGTAGTTGCCAAATGTTGCTGCACATCGGAACCAACTGAGGAGCTTTTGAAGCTCTAGATGTCTGAGTTGCACCCCATATCAACTTAGTCAGACTCTCTGTGGAGAGAACACAGGCTTATTTTTTTAACTTGTCCACTGATTCCAATGTACAGCACATAGTGAGTAAGGATTTCAGATCTCACTGATCCCATATCTCATTTCATCCACAGTGTGGGAAGGGGCAGCCACAGAGGTATTCTAACTCATACGACCAGTTTGTTTTAGAAGCAAAAGCAAGTCACACCAGGTATAAGAGGATCACATGAACCCACAGAGCGCATTTAGCTTGGAGGAACATAGATGCACAGTGTGTGTGCAAGGGAGAATGAAGTTTATTATATCTTCCTTTAAATATTTGGTGATTATTGGAAGGAAGATGCAGTAAACTTGGACTCTGTAATTTCAACCCTGGCGATCAATGGGGTGACAGATGTCACAGCCAGATCGCCCTCATATCTGGACTCTGTAATTTCAAAAGGTCAGTGAGAGAAATTTCAGGAAGACAGGCTTAAACTCAATATGTAGAAATTCTGCCTCCAAATTGTGTCCAAAAATAGAAAGCTTGGCTTATAAAGTTGTACCTACTGCTACATAAGGTAAAAAATTATTCAGAAAGGGATGTCTCATTATTTCTTGTACTCTTCCCCACCTACCCCATCAACCCTGGCCATCATTTAATCCATTAGTCAACCCTGCCAGGTCTACCTTGGGTCTATATACGAGATGCATCTATTTCTGCTATGACAGCCTCATACAACTGCCATCATTTCTTGCTTTGAGTACTGGGCTACCCCTCAAATGAAATAACCTCCCCACTGAAACAGCCTTCCCACTAAATAGCCCACCAATGGGAACAGCTTCCTGACACCCCTTTTCTGCTCTTGCCCTCCCCTACCTTCCAACAGCCAGATTGGTGTTTTAAAATGTGAATTACATCATGCCAGCTTCTTCATAAAGAGCCTCTGTGATCTCCCATGGAATTTAAATAAAATCCACATTCCTTACCATGACCAACAAGACCACATGAACTTGTTCTTGCCTAGCTCTGTGTAACTCCTCTTTTCACTCATCTTTGAGGCTGACTGTCACCAGCCTCTTGAGCCAGGTCTCCTTACTGAGTCTAGAATGTGCCAAACCCAACCCATTTCATGTCCTTTGTACTTGTGCTACCCTTTTCTAGAAAACCAACATGTATGTGGCCCATTTCTTTTTGTCATGTGTTACTTGGGTCAAATGGCAACTTTTTTAGCAATCTTCTCTGCTTTCTAATCTAAAATACCCATATTACTCTCCTGGTGTCTCCAAATCACATTATCCTATTTTGTGTGTGTGTGTGTGTGTGTTTGGGTGGGTGGGTGTGGGTGTGTGTTTTAGTAGTGTGTAAATAATTGACTCATTCCTTTATTCAGAAAAATATTATTGAGCACTTACTATATTTCAGATGTTTTTCTAGGGCATGGGAACAGAGAGGTGGATAAAAGAGCTAAGTCCATGCCCTCATGGAAGTTACATTTCAGTTACTATTCTTGCTTATATTCTGAATTATGTTCACTGTTTTATTTATTTAAATTTTTGGTTCGTCACCTATCTCCCTCCACTGGACTGCTCCAAGCCAGGGATCTTGCCAGTCTTTTTCTCAACTGTATACATTGTAGTCAGTTTCTGGAAGGGAACTGGTAACATAATAGTGGCCCAATAAATATTTGAAAGAATTAGTAAAAAAATTCTAAAAACATTAAAAATTCTGCTATTATTGGATTCTAGCCATCAATGCACCTAATTTCTTTCTTTTATGAAACTAATGTCAAACCTAAGAGGTTTTCACAAAAATCTTGTCCCATGTTTTTCAAAGTATGGACCCCACACTAGCAGCACTGGCATCACCTGAGACCAACTGACAAACACAGAGTCTCAGGCCCCTCTCCAGAACTACTGAGTCAAAGCAAACATGTGACAAGATTGCAGGTAATTCCTATGCATGTCAGAGTGTGGGAAACACTCAGATAGTCCATACCCCTCATGTCAGAGATTGTTGGGAACCTCCCTGCCTGGTTTCAGAAGCTATAACCCCCCGTGGCTAAGGCTGAGTAGAAATACCACAGGACCAAAAGCCACTAAGGGGACAAAGCTTATCCTCCTGGCAGGGGTGCAACCTCTGCCCCCTTTACTTCACCCTGCTTGGCCCTGGGCAGATGACTGGTTAGCCAATGATGGGTAAGATTCCTCAAGGGAGGGACAACCTGAGACAGGCATGGTCATGAAGGGGCCCTCAAGGAAAGACTTAGGGGACTATAGAAAAGACCCTCACCCCTTGGCTTTGTCATAGCCTAAGTTCTCATTCCATCTGTAAAAAGTCTAATTTCTTGGCTACCTACATCCCATACCTGATTTTAAGCCTGAAACAATGCTGGAGGTGGGTGTGGCCCTGTGCTGGAATGGGCAGTTTCTGGGGGCAATCAGGCCTAAGAAAATGCACAAAATCCTATGAAACCTGCTTTGATAAGAATGCCCTCAAGTGGTAAGGGTCCAAACATAAAATGAGTTTGTTTCCCAAAGTTTCATGGCCTTTTGGCTATCTGACCCTAACTCAAATAAGCCCTTATAGTTTGTTAATATTATCTATTCCTTAATCATTACTGCCTGACAATAATTAATGAGCTTTGCATATATGCCCTATATTTCTATGCAAATTAAACCCCCTAAGAGTGCACTGAGGAACAGACTCAAGGCCCTTCTGATGTGAGAGACTAGCTACCTTTCCTCCCCAAGAAGATCATGTCCTGGTAGATTTATTCTCATCCTCAGCAGCTTGGGGGGCCTCTGCTAAAGAGAACAAGAGAGGCCATGGATCGCCCAGGGAATAAGACCCAATTCTGCTGGCCCATCATGGTGGGTGTTTCTTTCACACCATAAAGCATCATGGGTATCATACTTGCCTTTCAGCAGAGGGCCTATGGCCAAAAAAAATTGCAACCTGAGAAGAGACCCTAAGGGTATTTCCAGAACACTGGCCCCCAGGGTCCCTAAAATCTCACTGCACATGTACCCTTCTCCCTTGTATCTTACACCCTAAAGCACTCATTGCCGAGTGACTCCCACATGTGAGGGGTTCCTTTCAAAGGTGATTTCTTTTCCTATTTTATTTTAATTGTTGTTCAAGTACAGTTTTTTTGTCTTTTACCCCCATCCCAGCCCACACCCCAGCCCTCCTCACCTACCTCCCATTTCTACCCCTCCCTACCCTTGTTATTGTCCATGTGTCGTTTATACTAGTTCCTGTAATCCTTCTCCCTTTCCACCTGAAATTCCCTCCCCTCTCCCCTCTGGTCACTGTCAGCCAGTTCTCAATTGCAGTGTCTTTGGTTATATTTTGTTTGTTGGTTTTGTTGATTAGACTCTGTGAGTACTCAGGTCCCAGTTTCCTCAATACAAGAAATATTGTTGTCATTTTAGTCTCAAGTGTCAGGGAGTTTTTATTTTAAACTTTTTTGTTAGGGGGGATCAGTTTTCTGCTCATCTTTTAGGAGAGATGCAAATGTTCTGCTGTTTTGTTTTGTTTTCTTTCTGTGCAGACGCCGTCTCGGAGCATTGAGAACTGCAGCTGTGTTGCACTGTTTTGCCGGCAGGGCCCTGGCTCACACTCTGGGCTGTTGTTTTCCACGTGCTGGCTCCTAGGACTCTGCAATGCAGTAGACGCTGTTTCTGGGATCCACCAGACTCAGCCTGTACCGTGCTCACTGGACTAGCAGGCTGCCCTCTGCAGAAAAGCGGCTAGTGACACTGTCTCATTTCTAAGCTCTCCAGAAATACATGCAATAAATTCTTTGGTCTAACAATTAACAGAGAAAAGAGGATTTCGGAAGGTTGTATTTTATCTGCTGTACTGAAACATCTGCATTTGGAGACCATAGCTGAGGCTATGCCCACAGATGTCCACGCCCCTTGCTGGGCACAGCACTGACTTACCCAACCTCACATCAGCTCTCTGCATGAAAACAAGGAGAAGAGTCTACAACAATAAATGTGAAAAGTCATTCTAAATTCTCACCTTGGAAATGTAAAACTGGTCTCCTCTCATATTTAAAATACTGTGTTTGATACTCATTCGGTATAAATTATGAAAAGACAGAATCTGTCTCCCCTTAATTTTAGAGGAAAAAGCAGGAATTTGGGGATGTGGTGGGTTTGAGTTTGGATTACAGCTCTGTTGCTGACCAACACTGTGGTCTTGAGTATGACACTTGTTTTTTTGAGCCAAGGATTCTGTGGAGCAATAAGGGGCTAATCCCCCTCCAAGGGAAACGTGAGAGCCTCCAGGAGGCTGCGTGGATGTGTCGAGCATCCGTAGCCAGTAGCTGCTTCTGTAGCTGTGCTTGTTAGTTGTAACCACCTTCAGTGGCACAGGCTGTGATGGTGGAGGCAGAGTACATAAATACATCATGTGCAGCTACTCAGATAAGTGGCTGTGGAACTGGGATTTAAATTGACTTAAAAAACTAAATATATGTCTAAGTATATACACAATTGTTGTAGACCACTCTGTCTGGTTTTAGGAATTGTATCTCAATCCCTTGTGGCTAAGGGTGAGGGATGACCTTTGGAGTGCGAGCCAAAGGAGACAAAGCTTGTCTCTGGTAGCAAACGCTGCCTCAGTTTCTTCTCCCTGCCCCCAAAGCTTGGTCGGAAGTCAGTGATGGGTAAGACCCCTCACAGCTGGGGGCAACCTAAGCCAGACTCTCGATCACTTGGGAGGCCTTCATGGAAAGATTCAGGGGGAGGGGCTGCAACAAAGAGCAATGGACTCTTGCCCCCCATCTTTGATATAGCCAGAGTCCCCATGTTCTCTGGGAGAAGCGCTTCCTGGCTCTAATCTTCTTAAGCCTGAATACCTGATGGGGAGGTGGTGCAGCTCCTTGCCTTGCTAGAGCATGTCCTGGGGAAAAATCTGGCATCACAAAGACTTGCTGATAAACCTGTGAAATCTGCTCTGCTAAGAGTGCTTTCATTCATATGTCAAGGGTTCGAGCAGGAAACCCTAGAACTCTGTTCCTGACAGACTCTGAAGCCCTCAGATTTCTTTGAAATGTTATCTACTGTTTGATTCTTGCTGCCCTGTATTCCTGTGTATTACAACCCAATAAAAGGCTATGGAGCAGGGGGCTCGGGGTATTTATCTCCTCAGAAAAACTGGCTGCTGCTGGCCTTTGTTTCCCCTGAGAAACTGGCCATAGCTCACTTCTCCTCCCCAAGCAGATCACATCATGTCTCAGCCATATTCACCCTCATCTGTGGTACCCCGGGGGACTTGTAAGAAAGTTGCCCCCACATAGAATAGAGGTAGATAATCAGTCAATGGGGAATAGTAATTAACAAATTCCTGAACCATGATTCTGCTAGTAGGGTCGGTAAAAAACAATTATCTGTTGGCTCAGAATTTCACATTATTGGGTGACAATAATGGCTAAAGTGGCCCTATATGAACATAAACACTTCCATGTTTCAGCCTGGGCCAGGACAGTGTCCGAGGTAAGGTGGTGGCTAGGGCAGGACCTTGGAATGAGGATCTGTGGGGTTGGAACACTGCTTCTCCATGTGATACACTAAGAATCTCGTCTGCTAAAAGAGCCTTCTAGTGTGCCGTCCATCCCCACGGCATTAATAAACTAAACAGCATGACTCAAAAGGTTCCCCCCACACCATATTTCTCTTTATATATGTAACTCACTCTCTATTTCCTGGAAACATTAAGGATTAACGATTCTTTCTGAAATGTTCACAGATTGTCTATCTCTTTTATGATTGAACTTTATCTATTTCCCCATTTTGTGAAGTTCCAGTAAATTCTATGTGGCACATAAAATAGTAGATAAAATTAATACTAGAGAAGTAGATAAGAATTTACTGTCTCAATTCTACATTTTTAATTATCATAGAATTTTTTATTGCGCAATTACCAGGTATTTACTAACACCAGTGCCCAGGGAAAGATCAGGTCTGGCCAAAACCTTGCTCCACTGATTTTACAATGGACTGTAGTAAAAGACAAAACAAGTACAGGAAAAAAATAATACTAAAGTAGTTACTACTGAAAAAGTAATGACTCAAACAATAACAGCACTATTCATTCACTGAGTGCTTCCTATAAATCAGGCACCATATTAGATATTTATATAAATCATACCCGATCCTTTCAACAAAACAAGAGAATAATCAAATCCTTGTGTTACATAAGAAACTCACATTCAGAGAGATTAAGAAATTTGTTTGCATTCATATTGTGAGTAAATAGAAGGGCTGGGGTTCAAACTTTGGGTTATCAAGTTCTAAAGTCATTGCTTGTTAGAATTAAGACAGTGATGAAAATATTCAGTGTTTCAAATAAGTTGCCAGGTCGTCTAGTCCATGCTAACAGTGGAGACGCATGAGGTTGACAAGAACTCGGATATCTTTGCTTTAAACTGTGAAGCCTTGAGTCAAAGATGTCCAGTTTCACACTCATCTATTTAATACAACAGAGCATGATTGCGACCCAGCAACTTTCTGCCCTCTTCTTTACCTTCCTGCCTCCCCTTTGTCCTTCCTTCTCAGCCTACTCTTCCCTTCCTCATCCTCTTTCACCTTTCTTCATTACCTTCCTCCCCTCCCTCCTCTTGTCTTCCTTTTCTCCATCCTTTCCCTCCCCCTTCCTTGTCCTCCTCCTCCTTCCCCTTCCCTCTCTCTCTCTCCATCATTCAAAAAGCCTCAAAACAGAATACACTGATTTAAGTCAATGATTCTTACATATATTTGGTACATGGACCACATTATCTCTCAAATACGTTCTGCTTTTTCATGCTGCTCAGCATGTTCATAGGTAATTTCCTGCCTTAAATGCCACTCATCTCCCCCTCTGGTAGGTAGGGACCATTTTGTGATCTATCCAAACATGACCTTCTATCTGAAATTCTTTCCCAACATGTCGATGCTGAGTTCATTGTACTTACACTGGCTCTGTCACACTGATCCTGCTTTGCTCCATCAAAACACTACGTGAAGGGTAGAAACTATTTTTTATGTATTTTTTTCCAAAGCTCCTAGCTCAGAACCAAGAAATTAATAGGTGTTTGAAACACCTAGATAGATGGAAGATGGAAAGATGGATATAGTTGTGCCTCAGTCTTCAGGAGGCCCCCAAAGACTGCAGCATACAAAACCCTCTCTTACTGGCAGAGTCAGCATAGCAGTCATCTCCAGGGTGGAGAGATGACCAAAGGATGCTGTCAGTCAGACACTTAAAAGAAACATGAGGCACCATTGACATTATGATAATTAAGTAAAAGATTTTATGGATGTGCATGTGGCAGGGAAGACTTTTGCCATTAGAAAAAAAGGCATCCTACTGGCTTTCTGGATAGAATTACTCAGGACGTCAGCATATTCTCGCACATCCCAGCCTCTTTCTATGAACTCCAGGGGAGCTCTCAGGCTCTCTATGTGACATTGTCTCCCCCCACCCACAGTATGTGAACCTTCCATTTTCAGAGGTCATGATTATGTGTTCTCCCATTGAAGAAAAGATGCTCTCATAATGGAATTATATATTGATTATTAGTAACTTAGCATGGATTGGAATACTCATTTTTATGAGTAACCTTCAGGACTGCTCTTACATTAGTAATAGCATAGCATGACTTAGAGCAAATGTCTGAGGACTCACCATTGAATCTTGGGAAACAGGGCTCTGTGCCTGAGGAAAGGGGTCAGGGCTGGGGAGAAGGAGAATGGTGGGGAAGCCTTCCTTGGAGTGTCTCAACATAGCAGTAATAGGCAGTCACCTAGTCCAATATGGTTTTCATTATGATTATTGATTATTATTATGTCCCAGACACTGTGCTAGGCACTCTGACAGCATTATCTATGATCATCGCAATACCTCTACAAAGCAACTCATTCGAATATTCACCCTTTTTGTCCCAACTTTAGGGCTTCTTGGTCCTCCTAACTGTACTAGATCCCTCCAAAATCATCCTGTACTATCTCTCAATAGCCTTTATCAAAATTTTACTTACATTACTGTGTATTTGTCTATACAATATCTGTCTTCTCCACTAACTCTAAGTTATTAACAACTATCTATTTTCATTTTTTGTCCATGGTTCTACCTGCAGAAATTAACATAACATTTGTCTCATAATATATATTCAAAAATATCTACTGACACATGAATAATTAAAATAAGTGAATATCATATAACTGTTTCTGAACTCAATTTACAAATGAGGACACTGCATCTCAGCATCTAAGGTCAAGGTCAAGATCAGGTTTTTATAGCTTGAAAGTAGCTGAACCAGTTCCCTCAGTTGTGTTTGACTCTGGAGCCCACACACTTTGACTGTATACCACATTGCCCACTTTAAGCTTCAGGCAGAAGCACACTTGTTAATGGGGTGTCAAACATGCACCTACCTTCTTTCTCCTAACCCTTTCACATAAAATCTAGATAAATGTCTTTTGAGGTCCGCATTGGAATCTCACTCCTAAGTTTTGGCTGGTCCAGCCACTATTATTAGATCAAGAGCCTTCTAAAAAGAAACCAAACTCATTACTAGCTTGTTTTCTCTGTTGTCTTTCTAGATAATATAAGCAATAACTGGATTTTAGAATAAAAAGAAATCAAGGTAAAAATAGTTGTATAAAGCATCCATTGAAGAGGTCTTGTAAAAGCAGAAAATCATTCTGTGGGTTAAAGATGAAGCATTGAACTGCAGGAAGTGCAGGAACTGCAGGAAGAATTCTGGGAAGTTCAGAAGGAAACACTGACACTCCACCGAGGTTAGGGAGCAAGAGTCTGGGTGGGACTGGGCCTCAAACAACACACAGGGGAGCTCTGGCTGCTCCTTTGTCATGGCGATAAAATCCACTGAGCAGGTTGGTCTGTGAACTAAATGATATGCTACATTCCAAGAGCTTGTAAAAACCTTCATAAATATGAAAAGCTGAAGGCCGACAAAACAAAGACAGGTGAATGACCATCATATTTCCTTGGACTGACCAACCTTACAAGAAACCCATGGCATGTTTGAAAAGAGAACCAGAGGTTATAAAGAATGATGACATCCGGGGGATCCTGGGACCGGGGAAGCCATACCATATTTAAACCTAAGAATCATTTCAGGTTAGGTCCCTGCAGACTCTGCCTCCTCTAGAAAATAAATCTCAAAGAATCTATCAACCTCATTTCTAGTTCCAACAGAAGCTTCAAATGCTATTGGTATAATTTGCAACACAAACTTAGATTAAGCAACTTATAGGCAGAAGAGAATGTCTAATTTGCACATAACTGATGGCAGTAAAATGAAAGATGAGCTTGTAACACTTCAGCTGGCCCTGCAGTACAGCTTGGTGTTTTATATTTCCCTCAGAATTTAAAGGAAAAGAAATTAAAGCACAATGATTTCATTGTCTGCAGAAGTGACTCTGCCCTGTCCTCAAAGCCCTGTGTAATTAACCCGACATTTTGGCTTTACCTGCAAGGTGTTCACTGACACAACTGCCTATACACAGTACCCTGTGCACACCTTTTGCCTTATCCAGCTTATGCTATGCCTTTTATTCATTCACTTCTGCATTTTTCATTCTTTCGTTTGCAAATTAGTCCCTTTCTGGCACTGAGAACTGGGAACAGGTTGATGAGCTAGACATAGACAATTACATCAGGACAATATATCTATCCTGTAAGGCAACTACTATAAACATTTGTTCAGTGCATTTCACCTCAATATCCATCCGTTGATATACTGCCCCTCTTTTCTAAATGTTGCTTATCTGGAAGTCTTGTCTAAACTCTTCAGTGGGGTACAACTTTTCTTACTGGCTTTGTGCACCCCCCCTGACATTTCATAGCTGTCATTTATAAGTACACCGTGAAGGTGCCAAATGAAATGCTGTAGATGGATTACTAGATTTAATTTTTTTTAAATGCTATAAGGTAGACAGTGTCATAAATCCAGGTTCACAGAATGATGAGACAGAGCCTTGGTGATCCATGCCGCCCAACTTCTAGCTCTAAGTGATAAAGCCAGGCTTCAAATCCTCGCAGCCTAAACCCAGCACCTGGCCACTTCCTCGTGTTTCCTGGGGGCAGGGTTTATATCTCATTCACCTCTCATTCTACCCTGCCTATCATATCCTACCTTCCTGCTAACATGTCCCAGTGGAACTAAATACTGAATCAATATTTGTTGTACTTAATTGAATTCCATGGACACCCAATTTAAATTCTGTGATCTCTCCTTGAACCATCCAGATGACCTTTGAATTCTTATAACACATCAGCTCACTCTGTACTTCAATATTGTAGCAATTTCATATGCATAAACTCCTTGGATTTTACGTCTCTAGATATTTTATCATGATGGAAAGCTAGCTGGGTTAGCTTTTATTTATGCAACTGCTGTTATCGGAAGTTGGGAGGGAATTTGATTTGTTCAGGAAGCTGAAAAGCATTTTAGAGAATAGATGGGTCTACTTGAAAGGCTGTTGGCTTTTGCCAAGAGGGGACAACTCAGGCAACGTTTTGAGCAGAGACCTCTGCAGACTCATCTTTCTCAGAGACAGCCCTGGGATGGCTGCCGCTGTCACCACCATCAGAGAGCCAAAGCTGCAAGACCCAACCTGACAATGTAGCCAGGCATTTCCTCTGAGCAATTCTCAGCATAAATGCTTTGCAGAATGTGTTTGGTAGAAGCTGTAAATCTAAATGAAGGAGAGTCCTTTGGTCGTTGCTATTATACAATAACTCCTCATCTTTAATCAAAGCTCTTTCACTGAGACAGAAAAATGGTAGCTCCCAAAACTCTACAGTCCATACAGATATCAGGGACCATTCCCCACGGAAGAAGATAATGCAAGTGCTGGACTCTGCCACTGAAGCAGAATCACAGAAAAGACAATCTTTTATGCAGAAATTGGGTTGGAGTAGAAGCTTCTTGGATGACTGGAATGAAATTCTTAAAGGTACCAAAGTTATTTGGTTATCGGCTATCGGAAATTATATGGTTAGTGACAAGCGATATGACTAGATAAAGAGTAACAATATGAGCACCAAGTTTAAACAATGTCACCCTTGTTCTCATAGCCTTCAAGGCCAAAGGAATCAACTAGGGAATTGGGCCTTGCCTTCCAGTTTCCCAACATCAAATGCTTCTCTGTTCACTCCCAGCAAGAAGCTCACTCTTGGGAACTATGTAAAATCTGTGAGAAAAATGAATTTGAACTTGCCAATGCAGGGAAGTGTGAGGCAAACTTCGACATACAAAAAATGTTCAATACTAAGAAAATGGGTGAATACATTTTGCTATATTCCTATACTAGAACTTTATATAACATTGAAGTAAGTAAACTCCTGCTACACAACACAAAAAACTCTCAGGCAAAATATTGAGTGAACCAAGTGATAAGCAAGAGTAGCTACTGAACGATTCTATAAAACTCCTCTAAGTAGAGATGGGATGGAAAGGTGTGCCCAGAGGGATACTGAAGCATTAAATTTGCTATTGAATAACTATACTATCCATATTTCAATGTTTTCACATATTATTTCATAAGTGGAATGCTGCCCCCTCTCTTCTTTGCCAGGTGTCCAGGCCATAGCTCTGTGAGGACATTCATAGAATCCTTCTTCACCCTCTGCAGAGTGTCTCTAGAAACTGCTTACCAAAAACTACTAAGAGGTTTTCTCTTAGTCAAGAAGGATTCTCTTGGTCAAGAAGGATTAGATATCTGAGAAAAATGGATTTTGTTTTTAAAAAGGAGGCTTACCATTCACTGGGTACTCGGTTATTCCTTGGCTTACCTATTTATAATAGAATTTGTGTGGGGGGGGAGGGGATAAGTAAAAGCAAAAGTTAGGTACCTGAGCTAGTTTGCCTTAGTTAAGAATAAAGAGGCAGACACTCTCTAAGCCCCCTAGAAGCTTTCTTCCTCTCACCTACTCCAACTCAGAAGACAGATTTTCTTTCTTAGGGACAGCGATCCCAGCCTTTCTGGCACCAGGGACCAGTTTCATGGAAGACAATTCTTCCACAGACCAGGTTGAGGGGGCAGAGGGGTGGACAGGAAGCAGAGCTCAGGTAGTAAAGCTGGAGAAGCTTTGTTGGACAGCCTCTCACCTGTCGTGGGGCCTGGTTCCCAACCTGTCCTGGTCCATTGCCTGGGGTCAGGGAACCCTGCTTAAGAAGGTGTTGAGACAAGCTAAACTAAGCTGGGACAGTAAGTAAGAAGGAGCTCTTTTAAAAAAATTGTAGACTTGTTATAGTAAGGTTGTTGTATACACTTATGTAAAGCTATTACTGAGATTATAGCTTATAAAATACAAAATTCACAAAGAACAGAATTCAGTTATTACCCTGGTTAAAATAGTAGTAGGTCAAAGTTCCCCAGACTTACACTCTTCTATTTGCACACTTTGGTCCCTAATGTCTACACTGTTTGACAAGACACTCTTCTATGATGAGATATAAAAAACTGATATAAAATGGCATGCTTTTCACACTGAAATCAAAGGATCTGACTTCAGAGAGCTAGAGATATTTGTCTGAAATAGGACCCACAGTTGACTGTGGGGTCACATAGATTAAATGTTACCGTAAATGTTAAACCACACCTAAGAAGTTGTCTTCTGGAGTCCTGAAATCCTCCCTCCTAGCCTTAAACTGCTCTGACAAAATATGGAAACTGGTTTTATTAAAACTTGCAACAGGTATTTATTTCACATTTACTCCGTGCAGGATACAAAAGTGGTAATACTAATAAGTTTGTGTTCTAATAAATTATAAACTAGAGGAAAATGGAACAAAGGAATGAATATGGGACTTCACGTGATAGGGTTGTATTCAAGCCACATATCTACCATTTTGTAGCATGATGTGAAGCAAGGCATTGTATTGCTCTAACTCTTAATTTCCTCATGATAAGACTGGATTAACAATGTTGAAGAACAGAATTTTTAGAAGCATCCAAAGAAATTACAGATGAAAAGCACCCATAATACCATAGGTCCTCAATAAAGGCTTGATTCTTTTTTGTGTAGTTTCTTCCTATTATATCTTAGCTTGGCTTGTACCTTCCACTTAACCAACCACGCCTCAGAACATAAATATTTTAAAGCATCAATATGATGTAATTGTTAAGATCTGGGGTGGAAAAGATCCAAACTGAAATCTTCTTTGAGAGAAATTATCCGATTTTTATGAGTTTTAATGTTCTTGTTTGTAAAGTGTGAAATAAAATATCACCTTCTATTAATGGATGATGTGAAGATAGCCTAAGACACATTCTACTTGGAAGAGTCACTGGCTAAACATTTGTTGTGCTTCTTCTTTCCTTCAAAAATAAGTGTACTTCACATTTGTAATAATAATTTTCTAAAACCCACTGTGATAAGTGGAGAAACCTGAGAATAAAAATTACTAAGAAAGCCATCAGAAGAAGGATGATAACAAGGAAGGAAACACAAACCAGAGCTTTTGTCATTGATTCTGGCGAATGTGACCTTGTAAGCCATCCAACCTGAATACATTGTGGGATTCCTCTTCAGAGGCTGGTCCCTCACTCTCTTCTCTAGTGCCCTTCTTCAGTAGAGACAGGGCATTGCTCCAACACTCATGTACACAAAAGCTGTTTGGTTTCAGGAAATGAGCACACAGGCCTCTCAAAAATTTGATCCTATCTTTTTTATCTGGGCTTTAGACCAACCCCCAAGTTCTTTTTGTATTCTTCATGATGGACCCATCTATTTATTCTTAGGCATCTATTGTAGAAAAATTCCTGAGCATGTACACCAGGAAATATGGCTTTAAAGTACATACCAGGGTTGCACTGAAGACTCTCAGAATCCATATGCTGAAGTGCTAACCCCCAGGACCTCAGAATCTGACCTTAGTTTGAAAGAGTTGTTGCAGATGTAATTTGCTGAGTTAACATGCAGTCATATTGGAGTAAAGTAGACCCCCCCAAACCAATATAACTGGTATACTGATAAAAAGAATGTCATGAGAAGAGACAGACAGCCACACAAGGAAAACACAATGGGAACACTAGAGCTTTGCTTCCACAAGCCAAGGAACTATCAGAAGATACAAAAGAGGCCTGGAACATATCCTTCCCTAGCATCTTCAGAGGATCATGCCTGGCTGACACTTTGATTTTGAAGTTCTGGCCTCTAGAACTGTGAGATGATTGATACCTGGGTGTTCTAAACCACCCAGTTGTGCTGACTTATTGTAGTCACCTTCGAACACCAATGCAGGTTAAGAGCTGACTGGTGTCAGAATATTAAGCTAATTTTCTTCTAGTTTGTACACAGACATGTGTCACTGTTCTGAATCTTCTAGGCACTCCTGGCCTCCCTCTCCACACTAATCTGTTTGTTGGTACCCATGGCCTTCCCTCATGATGCAAAACCTAAAGGTTGAAGGCCACATGGACTCAGCAAACTACATCTTTAAAGCTGCAATCACCTGTTCAGGCCAGTTACTGTCTCCCTGCAAGAAAGGCTAAAGATCATACCCATTCTCAGCTCACCTCTCCCCCATTGTACCTTAAGACACAGCCACACCATTTACACGGTAAGGATTTTACCACTTCAGTCTTTGGAGAAAAAAATAAATGGTTACATATTAACCATCATGGGGATACAATAATATTCCAAAATGTAAACAATGTAAACTGTAGAAATTGTTCCTGGTTTCCCTTTAAAAGGAGATCCTCTAGTTGTGGGTGGGTTACATTTACCTGCCCAATGATATGGACCTAAAGATCTAACAAAATATTCCTAACATGTCTATTCCAAACAATTTCCATTTCTTGTTTCTGCAGCCCCATATAGGAGCCATTCCTGCACAGAATTTCTTCACTAAGGGACAAGGGACATACAATGCTTTCTCCACCTGTAGACTTCAATAGAAAGCTCAGATGGAGTTGCTACCTCTGCTAAGATGGGGCAAGGGTATTGTGATGCCACCTGACCCATAAGTGAAATGCCACAGGCTACACTTTCACTGTGGGCAGCCCTCTCAGGACCTGATGTGATCTTTGACCTCCCCACCCTAGACCTATTGACAGCACACTGTGCTGTAAGGGAAAACTGCTTTGGAGAAATAATGTTGTATGAAGTCACTGCTGCCTAGTTGAAATAGTGGCCCATGCAAGCCTGTGATAGTACCTGTCTGAGAAGCACACAGATGCAAACTACAGTTCTCATAGAGGCCTCGACTCTCTAGGAAGATCCCGTTTCAAAACCTGTATTCATGCATTTCAGTTGCCATGGACACAGGCAGCTGTACGGGTATGAGGCTAGTTTTTAAGGTAAGCAGCCAAAGGAGACCTGTGATGAAAGCAGACCTCAACTTGCCTAATTAGTAATAATAGACCCCAAAGCTGATACTCCAGCTGTTTGTGGGAACTGACAATGTAGTTTATTTGCTTCCAATAACATAGCTGAAGTAGCATTTGCTACATGAATAAGTGAACAAGTGAATTGTTCACTTAATGTGTATAAATCAAGGGCCTGTATGTGGCTGGCATTATGCCAACAGGCAGACATGTAAAAATGAATAAAATGTTGTTTTTGCCTTCAAGGACCTCACTCCTTAGTGAAGAAGGAAGGCATATATTATAGTAAGTTTAAAAATAGAATAGTTTTATATTCTACAAGGGAGACCATTCCTGGGAGCAGAGGGCAGTGTTAGGGAAGGCTGCATCGAGGTGCGGGGGGCATGGATCTGAGGCCGAATGGATGAGTGGGCTTGCCTGCAACATATTCAAAGCTCAAACATATTCCCAGCAGAAGGAAGAATATTTGGAAAATAAAAAGTCATAAAAAAATCAAGAATGTTAGGGAACAACAAGGACTATTTCTCATTTGGACAAACAGTTCTAGCATATCTCAAGCACTAGCCAATGGTGCCTCCCCTGTCTGGCAGTTCTAATCACCCAGAAGATGCCGAGAATCTATAACAGGCTCTTCCGCACTGGGCTGACCTGTAGCAGAATTCATGCACTTGATCTCTTTGTGGAATAGTAACACCATCTTCAAGGCAAAAACTTAGTAAGGTAAATGCTTCGTATGGCATCAAGTTTACTCACTTGGCAAATAGTTTTTGGTAGTCTTTTGGGGACCAACACAAGTAAAAATAATAATGAAGAAGAAGAAAAATAACCAGGAAAATGCAAACATCTAATAATCACGTTACTACCCCTTTGCTGCCTTCATTAAAAAGCATATCCAGCTATCAGAGCACTCCCATGAAATAAGAAAGTATAATAATTAACATTTGTAATGGTCCCTCCAGTCAAGGAATCTAGTTATGCTTCTAAGTCTACTGTTTGTTGAGGTAACATGTAACTACGATACTAAATTTTTCATAAAAAACACATTAACATTGAAATAACCTTGCTCCTCGAAGGTGTTAATTTTTACTTGTTTTTAAATTGTATTCATGGAATTATCTGTTTCTGAAAGGCCTGACTGGAAAACTGAGATAGTATACTTTCACTTGTCTGATGATTAGTGAAATGGATGTTGGCTCCTTATTCTTACTCCATGATTCTTTGGTGTGATGAATAAGGCCATTAGGTTAATCAGAAGACAGTCTGCATAGTTGAAATACATATTTCATTTAGACATAAAGGAGAAGAGCAGTATTCCAATAGGCTTCAAATTGAAAAGCTAGTGAAGGCACTAAGTAGAATTACAAAGCAGATGAAGTACACTCTGAAACATTGAAAGAAGGCTGTTCTTACAGGGACAAAGGCTGGGAGCTGGACTAATGGAAGGTTTTTATTGGCCTTGTGTGTTTCTGCAAAGATGCAGAAAAGCACAAACATATGCATTATTAATCACACACAACAAATCATCACAGAGAGTCTCTAGCTCACTCCCAAGGGAAAAACAGAACTGCATCTCAACTTCACTACCTGTTAAATTTTAATACATCTGAGAGTTTGCCTTATTGCCAATCACTGTTTAATCTCTAGAAAATGACTTATCTATCTAGATTTCAGAACCCAATTCACCTTTGAAATTCAAATAAAGCAAGTCTGTTATAAACATATGAGCCTCATTTCATGAAACTTTTCTTTCTAACGAGTCTTTAGAGAGCAAAGATGACATTGGGGAGGCTGATTGATGTAAATTTTTGCTCTCTCAGTTTTATAGTTTTTGTAAATTTAGAAATCACATATAAGTACTGGTCTATATAAATAGTACATGGTGATGTTATGCTAAGCATTTAAAGCTCCAGGAAAGAATTACCATCTTAAATTGTCTTTCTGCAGTAAAACATCATTCAAGAGCATTTTTTTTCTTTTTAAAAAGATTTTATTTATTTATTTTTAGCGAGAGGGGGAGGGCTGGAAAGGGAGAGGAAAAGAAACACCAATTGGTTGCCTCTTTCATGCACCTCAACAGGGGACCAGGCCCACAACCCGGGCATGGGCTCTGACCAGAATTGAACCAGCGACCTTTTGCTTTGCAGGACAACACTCAACCAACTGAGCCACAGTAGTCAGGGCTCATCAGAGAACATTTCTGATTTAAAAATAGGGACACAGGTTAAAAACCTGACTCATTCCTCAAATTACAAATAATGCCCTCAAAGATTCTTGGTTATGCAATAATAAGACTTTCTGCTCAGAAGAAGATTTATTATGAAGTTTAATCTTCCAGGATTCACAGGCCCCTCCAAGATGCTGGAAGAGGCAAACAGTGGATTCAGTTATGAGATCCTGTAGACTTTGCATAATAAATGTGTTTTAGCGGTAGACAATTAAGACTACTAAATTTCCACTTTATCTCTGTCATACTTTCCCTTCTATCAGCTACCAAGTACTTACAGGCATTTTTTGTATCTAGCTTAAAAAAGTGCATTTGGGACACATTATTTTGGTGTTGAAGATGTATTTTGATGTGGTTCTCACTCACTTGTACATGCAGGTAAGTTATTGATAGCCAGCCATTCTGTATAGAAAGGAATGTCTTCCAGAGCTACCACTATTACCAACTATGCCAAATTTCCCATGTCTTGACGTGAAGGTATAGAACAAAGGTTGTATGCTGATAGGGATATGTCCTATAACACCTGGTACTAGAATTAAGTGGCTAGTGAAGGAAAGACAAAGTTTGAAAGGTACAGAGCTGAAAGCCAGCCTGCAGAAAATTCTTCCAAAACCCATAACTTATATATGAACCATAGATAATAAAGATTATTCTAAATCTGATAACAGTCTTGAAAATTTACATATCATCACTAAAATTATTGTTGATCAATAATTTAACAATTCAACTAGCCATGGCAGAGCTGAATAGTTATTGTAGTCTCTCTGTAAATAATATTATAAAATGTTATCATAGGAAAAATAGTTAAACAGTGCTTAGCCAAATAAGAATAGAAAAATTACGAGAACACATACAGCTGTTAAGATCTGTGGTGTAATAAGGAACTGAATTATTGATGCAGTGTTTCCCAAAGAGCATTTTTCTCAATCCAAGTCCTAGAGAAATTCTGAAAAATACCTTCCCATAATCAAATAATTTTAGAAAATGTTGCATGGTTTTACCACATTGTTATATTTAGTGTGAGTTAGTGTAATGCTGGCACTGCGATGTAATACAGTAAAATAATATTTTTATCTTTGTTTAGGGTAGTGCTTGCAAAATGTATTTGACTGCAAAAACCCTTCAGCATAATATTTATGACATGTAATTGGGGCAGCTCTAAGGTGACATTTGAGAGTTTTTACCAAGTTGTTTACAGAAATCTTTAACACAGAACCTGACCTTAGTCCAGTGAGAATCTGTTTTGAGCTGTCTGCCTATGATGGTGCTGAATGTGTTATGTGGAAGTTCCCAGTAAACAGATCAGAATCCTCTGAAATAAAAGATAAATGAAGGGGTGAGGAAGTATGGGGTAGTTTGAAATATGTTGATACTTAATATCATGTGATGTTGTAAAACTCATGTGATGTTGTAGATTTATTTACTGTAAATATAAGCTCAAACATGTTAGGGCCTCATTTGAGGAAAGAGGATACAATATAGGAAAGGAAAATTATAGATTCTAACTGTAAACTATGTTTTATGATAGAAATAAGAGTACACATTTAGGATCTTTATTCTAAAAGGACTTAGGTTCTAGTTAGGGTGAAATAATGAAAATATATGTGACTTTAAGACATGCAAGTCATTTTAAATAGATTTAAAAGATATAGGTATGTGCATAAATAATAGATCTTTATTCATGGCCATGAATAAAGAAAGACTACTTAAAGAAAATGACGCTGTATGTGGGGGCAGGGTCAGAGAGGAACAATAGCGGTCCCCTCTGCTGCTTCCCGCTGCTGGGGCCTGTGCAGTCCGACTCACTGCTCGCTCCTTCACTGGTTTATCTGCACCCAAATGTGTAACCACAGTCAGCCCTCGGTGGGTCTGCCTGCTACTCCACACCTGGGATCCGCCCACTTCTGCTTGCTTGCCCAGGTCGCGTGCCTGGGTCAAGAGCTTTGGTCGGTCTGGTGGATCTTTCCTGCCGACCCCACTCTGCTGCTGGCTCTGCCCCTCTTATCGGTTTGGCTGAACGGTTTATTATTGTCAGACTTCTGTATAGTTCAATTTTCTGTGGTTTGGCTGTGTTTTTGTTGCTAAAACTTTGTTGTTTTTAAACTTGGTTGTGTGAGAAGGCACAGTGCTTCCACCTATGCCTCCATCTTGGCGGAAGTCCAAGAAAATGGATAGTGTATATTTTCTAAGATAAGTAAACTGATGATTAAAGGATAGCTGGGTGCATAGATGAATAGAAAGGAGCAAAATAGTAAAAATAATAAAAATTTTCAGCTTAAATAAGGAAGAGAACCTGTATCATTCCACCAAGATACCTAATATTGAGGAATTTGATGCAATAACTGTCAGGCACAAAAAAGTCAAAAAAGCAAGGAAATAAAGAGCAATACCTGTCCTTAAAAGCACAAATGCTTATGGAAAATGGCTCAAGTTATTTCAGTTCAGCAAACAACTATAGCCCAAGACCTTCAATGTTAGGCAGGTGCTGAGAATGTAACAATAGAAAAGACACATTCCCTAAACCACAGGAGCTCAGAATATATAGATGCCTTATAAATTATAATGACTACCTTTTCCATATACTATATATATATATACCATTTACCACATATCTGTACACCATGTGTATATGGTGTGTATTATGGCGTGTGTGTGTGTATGGTGTATATATATATATATATATGTGTGTGTGTGTATATGTTTTTTTGTGTATATATATATATATATGGTTTATGGGTAAGGCAGGCATTCAATCATTAATACAAGTAAAACTCTAAATCTATAGAGTATAAAGGAGACAGTAAAATGACTTTGTGATATACTATAAGGGTTATATAAAAGGTAACATTTAAGCCAAGTCTTTAAGAATAAATTCAACTAAATGAAACAGAGAATAAAGAAAGAATTTCAGGAAGCTGAAACCAATAAGCAAAAGAATGGAGATGTGAGGATGAACAAATGATCAAAGAATGTTGAATAGTCAATGTAGCTATGAGGTGCAAGTGGCAGTGAATGAGATTGAAATTTTACTTTGAGAAAAACTATAAAGGACATTGAATATCTTTAAAATTAATGACTTATGGTTAAGGCTATTTTAAAATGAAGTTTTCAAAACATTCCTCTTGGCTATACAGAGAACACTCGGGAGCCAATTCAGAGAACGAGGACAAAAGAAAATAAGGAAGTTATTGCTTCCAAATTCTGTATTCCCAATCCATTTTGAGGAGCTCTGCTTTGTTTGTAATTTCATATTAAGCTTCCACATAGGGTTTGATTTGAACAAAGAGATCCACAATTTTTAAAGATGCTTATTATCTAAAGACTTGGAAAGATAACTCGCTTTCTAATACAAGATACTTTAGAAAAAGCAAGGATACTTTAGGGAGACATTGTAATAATTTAGCTAAGATATGATAAACTTTTAACTAGAGAAATCAACACTAGTAGAAAACAGGAAAATTGAAAAATGTATTTTAAATTATAATAAGTATGAACTCTCTGTATACTACATGTGGACAATGAGATGCAAGGTGGACTAACAATGAAGAACACAAGGTTCAAGTTTGAAGGCATAAGGGTCAGAGAGGTAAGAGAAGGTAAGCAATATGTTCTTTCAATTTTGTATGCTAATTTTAGATGTGTGGCTTGCATCTGGATAAAGATATACGGTTAGATATTTCAGAATACCAATATGGGTTAGAGTTGTATTTGATTGTTTAACTGCAAAAGGGTGTTTAAAAAGCCCCAGATATGCACTCCTAACCCTCAAGGAAAAATTAATCATATGGGAAATAATACTTAACATTACCTGGGCATTTGATTTATGTAAATAATGATGCTAAGAGTTTTGCATGTATTATTTGGTTTAACTGCATGTGGATTCCATGAGTAAGGCCTATCACTGTTGAGGAGGAGAATAATGCATGCGGTCTTAACATCTGGAGCAGAACTATCTAACATTCAAATCCTGGCTCAGCCCTTTATAACCTGTGTCATTTAGGGCAAATCATTTGAAATTTCTGTGTTTCAGTGTTTTTATCTGTAAAATGGGAATAAAAGTCCCTAGAACTGTGATAAGAGATGACTTAATGCATATAAAGTATTTATAAGAGTTCCTGGCACATAGTAAGTTTTTAATAAATGTGGGCAATTATTTTCACTTTGTTTTACAGATGATGGAAGCTAAGACATGGAGAGGTTAATAAACTACTAAGAACAGTGCTCACTTTGGCAGCGCACATACTAAACTACTAAGAACACACCACTAAATAAATAACCAGAGTAGTCTACTCCCAAACCCATTCTTAACCTTTACACAAGCCTGACTCATGTGGAAGAGAGAAAAAGGCCAAGATTATAACCTTGGGGAACACCTAATCTAGACAATAAGTAGAAACCAGAGTGCTGGTTAAACAGACTTAGAAGCTGTGATCAGAGTCCCAGGAAAGACCAGGGAGGATCTTGTCACAATTGGAGGAAAGGGGTCATAATTTCAGCACTTGGAGGAAAGAGGTGATCAATAATTGCAAATACTTCAGAGAGTTTTAAAAAATGGTTATGAAAAGGGGCTGCTGTATTCAGCAATCAGAAAATTACTGAACACAGTAGAGAAGTTTGAGCAGATTAGATGGGGCAAACACCAAGCAGAACTAAAAAAATGAATATAAAGGAGTGGAATAAGAGCAGTAAATGTAGAAGCATAAAAAAGTGGAGAAAAATAATCAATTGAACTGTTCAACTTAGAAAGTTTAGGGAGGTTTTTATAGAATAAGGGAATCAACCATTTTTCTACATAGAGGCAGGAACCAGGATGGTGGAGGAGAGGGTAAAGATGGGAGGAAGGAGCTGAACAGTGTGACTCAGCACCAAGGAGGAGGTGGGAGTACACAGGGAAAAGACTACAGCAACATATTTTAGCCTTGGAAAACAAAGACTCGTATTCCTTTGAGTCAAGAGAGAATGTAAGAAATGTTTAATCCTTATTGCATGGGGGAAGTGGTTATCTCTTAGAGGTTTAAGTTTTTTCTGTGCGGACAAAGAAATTCGTTTGTAAGCACCAAAAAGGGATTATGCGGACCTTGAGGAAAAATGAAAATTTCCCCACAAGGATAACAGAAAGATTGCTGAGCAACTGTGAAAGACCTGCTGAGCTTACAGCAAAACAACTGATTAAGTAGCTTGCAAAAAGAAGTGGAAGAGATAATGAATCTCCCATCTACAGAATGAGTTAAGGAAGACAAAGTGATATAAACAACTCACTCAAATGGAAATGGTACTTCTAGGCAATACATCTTTCATAGAAAGATGAGATAGAAATGCTAAAATGTATTTGACTAAGTCATATTACATGACATGTAATGGATCGCAACACTTTCCTGTGACTGTTTATAGAGGAACAGACATTCCAGGATCATTTTCAGACATTTTATTTCTACAGCACATTATGTGGGAACTCCAAGAACTAAGATTTAAATTTTGACTCTGCCAATAATTATTGGTTCATTCCCTAACCTGGTCAAAATATGTTTCTTCTTTCTGGATTTTAATATTCTTACCTATAAAATGGGGCTAAACTAGAAAGTCTCTAAAGATTACTACAGTTTAAAGATTGCGTGAGTCTGTATTACAAATAATAACAGACACTGCCTTCCTTCCCACCTCCCATGCCTACAAGAGATCTGCTTTTTGAATAGGATCTAGCTCTTAAGCTGATACAAAATGAATTCATTAGTTAAAGCTCCCGGGATACAAATATGCCTCACTGACCCAAGGGCAGCTGTGAAGCTAGGGCTCAAAAAAAAAAAGCTGTTTCATTCTTATCTCTCTCTGCAGCTTTCTGTGCCATTTAATCTGCATGGATGATGATAACCCACCATAGCTCTAGAGGTTCAAGGGACCATTCCAGAGGATAAACTAGGACCTTTGAGTCCCTACGCCAATTGGCTTAGATGGATTTTGCTAGTCTCTTCTAGTTCAATATATTCTGGACAAAAGGATAATTTATATGTGTAAATGTATTATATATATAATACATGAGTAGATGTAAGCTATGCAAACACCTCACCTTAAGGGTTTAGATCAAATGGTGGCAGTGTAGGTATGATCAAAGGGTAGATAATTCTGTCTCAATATTGGCATATTGCTTTGTTACAATAGACAATAGGACCCACCAGATCATGAGTCTTCTTTACTCCTCCCCTCATAGAGATCCAGATCTCTATCACTTTTACCCAACAAACAGATCCAGGGACAACTTTTTCAATCAGCTGTGGTTTCGATTCTTTTCATTTCATCCCCAGGCATGTAGAGGAAGTGAGTGAGTGGAGTACTTAGCACATTGTAAGCACTCAGTAAATATCTCTTGAACAAAGTATGGCTGGCCAAATCTTGACCTCTCAGTGCACAAGAAGTCACACTTTGACATTTTACTCAACAGAAAGCATAAGAATAGAGAACAGGGGGACAGTCACCAGAGGGGAGAGGGGAGGGAATTTCAGGGGAAAAAGGGGAAGGATTTACAGGAACTAGTATAAAGGACACATGGACAACAACTAAGGGGGGTGGAAGTGGAAGGGAGGTGGGAGGCATGGGGGGGCTGGGATGGGAGTAAAAAAATACTGTAGTTGAAAATAATTAAATAAAAAAATTAAAATATATATTTCTTTTCTTCAATTGGAATGGTCAACCTATAGTGACATGGTACCCTGGTCAAACTGTGGGGCTAGTGCTTTATCTGGGATTCTGACTGGGGTTCTTAGTGCAAGCCCACCATACTGATAACTGTGGATACTAGAAAATCATGCACACAGCTGAGTTTAAGATATGATTTCATGTGTATGTTTTTCATCAGCCTTGCTACTCTGCCCATAGGGAAAAAGTTGATTCATAGGTCTAATAATTTCAGTTGTGCTAGAAAATATTATTTGTGAAGTGAGTAATTTCACTTGTTAATCCTGTCTCCCTACATAAAAACACATACCCAGGCATAAACAAATGCCTTTGTAAATATGTTTTCTCAAAGCTCAATCATTCATTTATATATCCATTGAGTAATTGTGCATTTATTTCCATCTGAAAGTGCAATCCCAATTTTTTTCACTCTGAGAGATACATTAAGTAACATCAGAAAAGATCCCTTATCAACACAAATAACACAGTGGGTCTATGAAACATCCATTTATGGACCCACCTGTTTTTAAAATGTTGCAATAAGCATAAAAAATAATTGACATAAAATGAAAAGGAGAGACACTGATAGTGCGCATCCATGATACAGTAGAGCCATGATAACTAGAATAAGGAAGAACTGGTTTTTACTAAATAAATAATGCCTTGAAACATAATCACAATTCCCTTGTTGATGATCCCTGGCGAACTTATGTAGAAGATAGGATTGATTACATGTTGCATAAATGACCCATACCCTTTTTTGGTTGATATAAAATTCTACAGCCATAGCCTACAATCAAAGTGTCCTTTCACATCTCTGGGCCACACTGGAAGAAAAAGAGTTGTCTTGGGCCACACATAAAATACATTGCAACATGTAATCACAAAAATTTTTCATAATATTTTAAGTAAATTTATGATTTTGTATTGGGCCTCATTCATAGCCATCCTGGGCTACATGCGGCCTGCAGGCCATGTGTTGGACACCTCTGGACTGTGAAAGCACATTATTAAAGTCTCCACTATAACCCCAATAAAGTAAAAATTCACTCACTAAGACACCTTCATGTAAATCTAGATTCCAATCCGGGTGCAATCATACTAGAATGATATTGACATGTGCCTTAAACTCTGAATATTATAAATTATTTAATAGCATTTAAACACACAGTAATTATTGCTTGCAATTTGATTTTTTTCTCCACCCCATTGCTAAGAGACTACTTTAGCAAAAAGTCAAATATCTTGGATTGTCAGAATATTAATCTCTACCTAAGAATGAATAAAAACTAATCTCCCCAACATGCGTATAACATATAATCACCTTTCTCAAAACACTTTGATGCTCCTTCTGTGTTTAAAAACAATTCAACATCCTTATTATGCTGAGGTCTGATCCTTACCTCTCTTTCCTGCTTATTTTCCTTCTTATACTCTAACTAAGTGGATTTGTCAGCATTTCCTGATTATAGTTTTAGCCTGTTTCTTTGCTCATGACATTCCATCTATGTACAATGACCTTTCTCTTGTCTTCACCCATAGAAATACTATCTAGTCTTTTAAACTCACACAAATGCCTCCTCCTCTATATGTTTCCCAGACCTATTAGTGTGAAGTATTTTGGTTCCCAGGGACCCCACAGCATTCTGTGTTTCTGTGACCGATTTATTCTTACTGACCTAATACCTTTTGGCTTCAAAAGTTTTTCTCTCTAAGCTTATGGCACCTACAACACTCTGACCTAAGGTAGAATTATTTGAGTACATGTCTGTCTCCTTGCCCAACTACAATTCTGAAGGTAGGCACTGTCTTTCTTTTCTTCTGAACATTCAAAGTCTCTCCACAGACTCTGATCCACTTTATATATGAGGCAAGTATTTATTGGGTAAGTGAATAAAAATAGTACTTGAAAAAGCAACCCGTGTAGTAAATTAGGTAATAATTCTTTAATCTTTTCTGTAGTTTCAGGATATTCCACAATGTGTGTGCAATTTTTAACCAGATAAAACTGACTTTATAATGTCCAGCAATTCTGAAACAAACTTTATTTACCATAAAAAATTTTGAGCTTCCCTAGACATATACCCATGTAAACACTTGAATGCAACTGTCACTCAAACATACCCAAAAGCAACTATCTTCAATGCCTTTGGAAAAAAAAGAACTTTATGCCATATTATGAAGAGAAAGAAAATGTGCAATTGGAGGACTTAGACAAACATGAATTATTTTTAACACTCTGAACATATGGGCAAAAATAAGATTAGTAGAATGCCTTCTGTATTGGGACCTTCTCCCTTGCTCACTAACTTTTAATATAAGAGGAAAGTCTAAGATTTAAAGTCTAAGAGGAAAATCAGGTGCATTTGCCTTAAGAGTCTATACATCTATCTGCATCTAAGGGCAGCGAGCTGGCAATCTAGCTACGATGATGCCTGAAGGGAATTCCTTAAACTAGAGCATATAACAAATAAAATAGAAAAAGTCAAACTGCATATACCCTCTGAAATAAGGATATATACAGTTTACTATGCAGTGTAACAAAAATGAACGTTTAGTGGTTTAGTCTCAAATTTTTCATCACTAGGAATCTTTAAGTATTTAACTTAAATATTTAAATGCAGGGATATAGACCTTTTAGGGGGCTCGTATAAAAATATCCAGGCAGCCCCAGGTCTGTCTTATGAAACTTTTTTCAGTATTCTAATGTTGTACTTTGAAAATTGAAGTGAATGCCTAATCCTTTGTACACAAGTTATGAAAAAATCAAGCTAAACAAAATTACTTAAGCTGTTGAAGTTTTTCTATGCCAAGCTCTCCCTCCCTCCATTGTGTCATCCATAAAACTGCCTGGCTGCTTTTCAGTGTTAAGTACAAGGGTGGATGAGCCATGCTGTATCCTCCCATTCCCCTTGCTTGAGTGCTACACCTCCCTCTTATCAGTCACATTCTCTGTGCTGGGATCATAGTCTGCACTCTTTGGATATGGAAAAAGGGTACAAAAATATAATATCTCATTTTGTTAAGAGAGCCAGTTTCTTTCAGGGTCCAGAATGAAAGTAAATCTTGATTTGGATAGTGACATGACCATTACTGGGAATACGACCATCCAAGGCATTATCGTTTAATACTGCCTATGTAAGATCATGGGAGCTACATAGTAATCAGGGAGATATACCAGTGCTCTCACAAATAAAAGGAGGCTACCTGAGCTTCAGGTAGCTAGCTGTGGATATTTCTTCTGCAGATGCTCATCTGAGTCACTAGTAGGCAAGTGCAGGGATTAGTAGCAATGAATATAACAGTGAACATTCTCCAGTTTCATCCTGCTCAGCTGGTTTGGGGTAACACAAGATGAGAAGAAGGGCATGCAGTTAGGTAGAAACGTTTTTATCCAATGAGAATGATTGTGAGGGGCAAGGGTTAGGTGGGATGAAGAGTTGTTTGTTCTCATGTACGCAGACTTAAAATCATTCTCTTGGATTCTGATAATTCTATGATGCAGGTACTAACAATGAAAGTCAAATTTTTAGCTTTTATATAAATCTTGGCAGTGAACATCTTACAGTGCTGCCAGTTATCCTAGATGAGTGTCAGCCATCACCACCACCCAGCCACAGGCCGATTTTCCTGACCTCTCTGAACTGATTGGGGTGGTTGTGAGCTCAAGCTTCACTGCAATGAATGTGAGTGCCCTTGTCTCTCTCTCTCCATGCATGACACCTGGTTTGTGAACAAAGGAAGGTACCAAATCTGTTACCTTGATACATTATTATAAAAATTATGAAATAGTATGTGGAATCTTTTGATATAGCACAAAAGAAAAAACCCTAATTATTATAGATTCTTACTAAGTACATCTTATGTGTATCTCAATGTCAGTGTTTCATACTTAATAAGTTCTCAGTAAATATTTATCACATAAATGGATGAATGAATGGCAACCATGTCAGGATAGGTATGAAAATGACCAAAAACTAGAAGAAAACTTGAAAAAGTAAAACAATCATTGTATTACAAAAGTCAAATTATGGATGACCTCTTTTAGTTTAAAAATCCTTTAATATGATGGCTGTAATGCTTTAATAATAAGTTGAAATTTGATTCAGTTTATCAAGTAATGTTAAACTAAGCATATGCTTACTCCTATGGAACATACGAGAATAGTTAAGACGTGGCCTCTGTCCTTGAAGACCATATTGTGTCCTGAAAGGTAGGATATAATCATGAAACAGAGAAGTTTCATACAGATCATGACATGGTCGAGTGCCCAAATGAGCAATATACAGTCACCAGAAGCAAAAAGAGCTCTAGCTCACGCACCAGGAAAATCTATAGAGCCTTAAACACTCCAGTGAGACATTCATTTTGTCTGTTGCCCCAATTAAAGGCTGGAGCTGAAATCCATGCAGCAGCCATTGAAACAATCTGTAGCTCTGGGCTGCAGTTATTTACAGCCATCAATTCTCCATGGCCTGGGGGTTTGGTTCACCTCACTCTCATCACCTCAGACCCTCTATGGATTCAAGGTGTCAGGCACAGAGTCATCGCTTCTTTGAAAATGACCCAAGGATCGTTACTGTGCTCTAAATCTGCAAGTGCCATGGGAAGCAAGTCACATAAAGGCTTTCAGACAACTGCCAATCATTATTAAAGTGCCACTGTGGTCTTGGCACACAACTTACTCTTATTTAAAGCAATCAGACTGGCTCTAACTCGTAATCCTGAAACTGAAGAATCTCCAGATTTAAGGTGGCCCCACATGACCTTCTATTTTCATGTCTTAACACACCTTCCTCTCTCCCACCCCACTCCCATAAATTCAGTCCTATAAGCCAGCTTGACATTCTCTAAATAGGCTCTCAGCTCTTCATCCAAGGAAATTTTGCACAGATTTTTCCTTTTGCCAACACACATTTTAAGACCTTGTTCAAGTATTACCGACCTGATATTAACCATGCAAACTAATTTCCCTCTCTCCCTCTTCTAACCTATTATACCTAGTAAATGTTTTCCTAAGTATGTCTCACCTACTTGATTATTAGTTTCAAGAAAGGTAATTAAATTTAACCAGCACAGTGCCTTGTTTTCTGTGCCACACACAAAAAAAGAATATGTCATGTTAATGTAGCACTAAACAAAAGAAGGTATTTATCTGAGCACCAGAATTATTGCACCAGTAGTCAGGTGTCACAAGGTCCGCAAGGTCAAGAAATTTATTTATAACCATACTTGGAAGGAGGTCATTAACTTGAAATTGAGAAGATGATGAAAGGATTAAAAATGACAGCAGCTGAAATTGGAAGGCTCTGGAAGTAGACCTGTGAAGAGTGTGTTATCGTGATGACTAGCCGTGGATGGTAAAGGACAAAAATGTGGTCTAAACTCAATTTTTAATGCTTGAGGAAAACATCAAGAGGAAACTTGGCCTGGATGAGCAAACTGTACTTGGTTTCAGAGTGTTTGTAGTACTGACCACATTAGTGATAATTTTTCATATCAACTCCATGACAGGTAAGAGAAGGCTGCATGGCTGCACATGACTCTCTGTATTGTGTTACTCGTTCATTACTTGACAACTTTTAATAAAATCCCATGAAAGGACACAGCCTGATCTCTGAAGAGCAACAGGGAGTTAAAGGGATAGAATACAAGAGGGGAGAGCAGAGTTTCCTCTCTTTGAATGGCAGTAACAGCAGCCAACAAAGACAACTGCCTGGAAGCTTTAAGAGGAAGCTGAAGAAAGAGGAAAGGATTCCCAAGCATATGGAACACACAACGTGGAACTCTCAGAAATCACTGGGAGACACATCAAGGAGTTTAATATTTGACAAATTTATTTTGAATGTGTGGTATAATTGGGCTTACTTGGTAATGTCATAAAAGCTCTGAATAGGTAAGCAATATACCAAATGTGATAGTTCTTTTTCTGTCAATAGAACAAGTATTATTAAAAAATATATCACATGGGCCAGACACTAAAATTGATAATCCTGGTGATTTTAGATCTTGAACACAGTAAGTCACTTACAAATTCAGAATCCTATACACTGTGTCAAGATGACTTCAAAATCCTCTTATTTTAAATAATAAAAGGCATTAAACTTGATCTCTGAGGTCCCTTTATATTCTGGCATTCAAAAAATGTAATGCATTCTCTGGGCAAAGTTGAACTGATGTTTGAGAGGAGACTAGTGGAAAGTTTTTCTCCCCTGAACAAGAAAAATAAACAGCCTATCCAGAAATCAAAGGCATTTTTATATATCAACAATGAAACTGCCAAAGCAGAAATCAAGAAAAAATCCCATTCGATACAGCAAAAAGAAAAATAAAATACCTAGGAATAAACCTAACCAAAGAGGTAAAAGAGCTGTATGCAGAAAACTACACAACACTGAAGAAAGAAATCAAGGAAGACACAAACAATGGAAACATACCGTGTTCATGGATTGGAAGAATTAACATCATCAAAATGTCCATACTACCCAAAGAAATTTACAGATTCAATGCAATACCTATTAAAGTACCAATGAAATATTTCATAGACATAGAACAAACACTTCAAAAATTTAATGGAACCATAAATGACCACAAATAGCTGCTGCAACTCTGAGTAAGAAGAACAAAGTTGGAGGGATCACAATACCTGATACCAAACTGTATTACAAGGCCATTGTAATCAAAACAGCCTGGTACTGGCATAAAAACAGACACATGGACCGGTGGAACAGAAGAGAGACCCCAGAAATAAAGCCAAGTCTCTACAGTCAATTAATATTTGACAAAGGGAGCAGTAAAATAAAATGTAGTAAAGATAGCCTCTTCAACAAATGGTGTTGGGAGAACTGGACGGCTATGTGCAAAAAAAAAAAAAAGAAACTCGAGCACCAACTTACATCATACACCAAAATAAATTCAAGACTTAAATATAAGCCATAACACTATTAAATCCCTAGAAGAGAACATAGACAGGAAAATCTCAGATATTTCACACAGCAACATTTTTACTGTTATATCCCCTAGAACAAGGGACATAAAGAAAAGAATAAACAAATGGAATCTCATCAAAATAAAAAGCTTCTGCCTGGCTAAAGACAACAGTATTAAAATAAGAAGAGAACCAACTGTATGGGAAAACATATTTGCCAATGATACCTCAGACAAGGGTTTAATCTCCAAAATATATGAAGAACTTACACGACTCCACTCTAAGAAGACAAGCAACCCAATTAAAAAATGGGCAAAGGACTTGAACAGACACTTCTCCAAGGAGGACATACAGAGGATTCAGAGACATGAAAAGATGCTCAATATCACTAGCTATCCAGAGAGATGCAAATTAAAACCACAATGAGATACCACTTCACACTGGTGAAAATGGCCATCATAAACAAAGCAACAAACAACAAGTATTGGAGAGGCTGTGGAGAAAAGAGAACCCCAGTGCACTGTTGGTGGGATTGCAGACTGGTACAACCACTATGGATAACAGTATAGAATTTTCTCAGAAAACTAAGAATGGATTTGCCTTTTGACCCAGCAATTTCACTGCTAGGATTATACCCTAAGAACCCTGAAACACCAATCCAAAAGAACCTATGCACCCCAATGTTCATAGCAGCACAATTTACAATAGCCAAGTGCTGGAAGCAACTTAGGTCCCCATCAGTAAATGAATGGATCAAAAAACTATGGTACATTTATACCATGGAATTCTATGCCAAAGAAAGAAAGATCTCCTACCCTTTGTGACAGCATAGATGGAACTGGAAAGCATTATGCCGAGTGAAATAAGCCAGGTAGTGAAAGACAAATGCTACAGATCTCACCTTAACAAGAACCTAAACAACAAAACAATCAAACAAGCAAAATATAACCAAACACACTGACATAGAGAACAGGCTGACAGTGTCCAGAGGGGAGAGGGGAGGGAATTTCAGGGGAAAAAGGGAAGGATTTACAGGAACAAGTATAAAAGACACATAGACAAAAACTAGGTGCGGGTGGAAATGGGAGGGGGGAGGGCTGGGTGGGTGGGCTGGGATGGGAGTAAAAGACAGAAAACTGTACTTGAACAACAATTAAAATAAAAAAATAAAAGAAAAAAAGAAAAAGAAAACTAAACAGCCTGTGCACAGTTTAGTTCAGGTTAAAATTTTAAAATGTTCCTGATTCTAATTGGGTTAAGCATTCCAGATTCAGAATACATGATACCTCTTATTATCTGATGGGAGAAGCACAAGTAATACGTGACATGAAAATGTCATGATAGTGTTAAGCACCAAATGTGCTCAGAGAGCAGAAAAAGTATACCACCACAATCTGCGTAATCAGGACAATTTTTAAGGGAAAGCTAGGTCTCAGTTTACAGGAGATCTTTAGAAGCTGGATAGGCAATCCAAGCAGCTGTCACTGAGCAAGCAAGCAAAGTCCTGGAAGAAAGGAAAAACACCATGTGTTCAGGAGAATACAAATGCTTCTCCTCTGGTTCTAGAGAGTAAAAAGAGAAAGTAGGATTGACTGGCAAGGAAGGTGGAGAGATAGGCATAACTTTCCACTAACCATATAGATGAAGGGGGTCAGCCATGGTAATTGTACACTTGTGTTTAGCAGAGAACCTGGCACTGTGCAGACACCCAGTAAAGGTTTTTACAAATAAACAGATGAACAGTGTACAATTACTTCACTGTTTCACTGATGGGAGGAGAAAACTTATTAGTGCAGGCACTTTGGCTGTCCAGCATATTTTTCCCAATTCAGTTAGAAGGCTGAGTCAAAAGCAGATGCTAGTGTGGCTCTTTGCTAAAGTCTGCTTGCTGGTATGCCATTCTCAATCCTGATAACTCAGGCTGTAACCATCTCTCCGGGCTAATCCATCAATACAGCGATCAAAGGACCTGAGGATGCTGTGCTTTCCTGAACGATACATGCCCACCACCATTCTGGGGAAACCTCTCAGTGCCAGGCTCCCGAGTAAAATAAGAAAGGAATAAATTAACAAATAAAACAGTGACATCACCAGAACATGGCTAATTCCTCTGAGAAAAAAAATACTTCTAGAATTAGGAGAAGATACACAAAAAGCATGCAAGAGAGTAAGTGAAAACAGCAGGCATTATGGTGTCATTGGTTTAATGGCTAAGCCTTGAGATACACCAAATATTCATCTCCAGGGAGGTCTGGATAATCCCAAGCAAGGAATCACACTGAGCAAGATGGATATCCTACAGCTGAGCCATTTGAGATTTACTTTGAGATGCGACAGCTTGATATATTTTATATCATTAGAATGAATTCTCCATTTCCCAATTAAATTTTATATCTCCTAGCATTCTGAATTAGAGATGTTTTCCCCATTTTAACAGCAGTCTGTTCTTCATTGACGGGGAAACCATAGGAGAAATGAATGTTTCTACTGTTCTGCAGCCTTTGCAGAATTCTTCCAGATTCCACAGAACCTGAAGCCTGCACAGTTTAAAGCTTGCTTTGGGGGAGGACACATGGGGAGGCAGGCAGCCACATGTTGTTTTAAACTAAAAGGGGAGAGAAAAATGGGAAAAGAGCTTAGAAAAGTGGGGGAAGGTCAATTCAGTCATCCATTTGAGTGCCAAATCAAGAATCTTGGGCATTTCAAGTAAACTCATGATATAATCATTATGTAATACTACATACATGGTTATTTTTATAAACTTACTCTGTTTAGCTAAAATGCAATCCTTTTTTAGTTGATGAAGCAATAAACTAATGGCTCATACTCTGAAAGCTTGATGCCAACTTAATTTTTCTTAATAACACAGAATCCTTCTGAACTTCGGGATTTGGAAGGCATTCTATTTCCTGTAATTATATGCCTTGTCATTTATAAAACAAATCTGGATATACAATGGGAAGTGATTAGCAAATATTAATATTTCAGTGTGAGCCTTCTGCCCTTTTCTCAAATGCAAAACAAAGAATTTCACCTTCAAGAATAATCATGCCATCTTACTAAAGCAGCTAAACAGGCTTACAATCAGTGAGCGCTTAGTGCTTTTACATGTATTTGTATGTGTGTATATATATTCAGTCAGAGTCTAGTCAGGAGTCAGAAACCACATCTTTTCATTTACAGAGAACATGTAAAATAAACAATTAAGTAGATATAAAAATTTGGCTAGATAATTGGTCCAACGAGAGTATTCCAGCATTCTTAGGTATCTTTTTCTGCCATAATTACTTTATTCTATACATTTGGCCTAAGAATTAGCATATTAAAATTCTGATTCTTATTTCAGAGAGCTGGTATTCATTCACTGTGTTATATTCACTATTGAATATTTAAGACTGGTTTAATGAAGCCTAACTAAGTTCATCACACTATAATTTAACTGGATACCTTACTTTGGATTTTTTTTTTAACTTTGGAATTCTTTATGGCTCAATTCAACTTAATTGTGTGTCTATCACAGGCAAGACCAGTAAATCATTTTCAAGGAAGGTTAAGATTAAATTCCATGAAACTAATTATCTTATAGAATGCATAAGTACTAATTTTGAAAATGGGGAAATCTGTGTCTATGTCAATTGTGTGAAGAATGCATAGAAAAAAAACTATTTTTATATAACAAAAGAAAAAATAACACTCAAGTAGTCACATGGGCCTTACTCAAATTCACACAAATCAGAGGCAGAGGGCTTAGTCGGTTCTACCCAGGGCATCTCAGTCCAGCACCAGATCAAACAAGGAGGGAAGCCTGTTGACAAGTTCTATTTCCCAACTTTGGAAGAAAGGCTAGGAGTTGGGGTTGATGCCCTGGGGATCCACCCTTATTCTTATAGACATTGCTATCTATTAAGGCTCCTATGAGCAAAACTCATGACTGAGAAACAACAGCGCAATCTGTTTTCATCAAAGAAAGGAAGATTGCCTGAGACTTACACAGAATTAAAGCTATATAGCAAGACATTTGTGGGGCCTTTGAAACAATACCATTTTATGTATAAACAGTTTAGAGGAGGAATATTTATGGCCCTTCAATTTCTCCCACCGGCCCTGAAAGAAATTGGATTTCCAACCAAATCCATTTACAAGGAGAGAGCTCTTCATTCTAATAAAGCCACATTGTAAGTACACTGAGTAGGGAAAAAAATGTCTTTTGATGAACAGACACATTATACCCACAGGAGTGGCAGCAGCATCAGTGAAAGTCAAGCTTGGCTGCTTCTGATCCCACTTGAAGTTTTCCTAGCTCTTAAAGCACAGCAGTACTGCACTACACTGTTTAGAGTTTCACAACTTTAATTAACCAATGGGCCAATTTCAGCCTTGATAATGAGGGGACATGGAATAATGTGTAAAGAAGAAAAAATGCCACAGATCCCTTAAAAGGAACTTCAACTTGTAATTGATACATTTATTGCTCTAGTACCAGCATTAACATGGACAGGATACCACAAGGAAGGAATATGACATGTACATTTAAAAAAATGTTTTGTATGTTTGGACAGAAGAGAATAGCACAGGCAATGTAGAACATTATAAAATAGAACACAATTAGAGGTTAAAAACAGCCTATGAAGTATTAGAGTAAGTTGGACAAGTTCAAATAAATTTCCTTGCAGCATGATAGTGAAGATAGTGAAAAGAATGTAAATTCAGAAGTTTGAATGAAATATGGACTGAGCCTGAAAACAGAGGAGTGAGGAAGAAGATATTAATGATTACAACCTTGATCTTGACTTTGATCCAGAGTTAGTGAATCGTGGCAACATGCACTAAGATATGGAACATAAAATAACAACTGGGAGAAAATATGATAGATTAATTTCTTTGTGTTGGGCTTCAGTCTTCCATGGAGTTTTTTTTTTAAAGTCTAGAAGCAACCCAATAACATATATAGAATCCAGGAAGCATACATATGCTGGAGACAAAGAACCCACAGTTGTTAGGGAATTAAGATTAGCACTGAAGATTTAAATATTTGCTTTTCTTCATATTATTTGAGTTAACAATCCCTTGTGACTACAACAGACTTTAATTTTGTTTTAAAAGAGTGTTCTATTTAACAATGCACAGAATAACCACAGCAATAATTAAAATATGTGACTGCTTTAAGAGAGACATTACCAATTTATACCTAATTATCTGATCAGCTATAAATAGGTCCTTAGACTAATTTTTAGTAATCTCTGGCAACACTTCTAAAATGAAGTCTCCAAAAAGAATTAAAGCTGGATTTCTCTGGGCCAGGTGGCACATAAACCTGAGTTTTGCAATTTGGAAAATGCAGAGAAATATTCTGTAAGATTTGGTTTATTGTGCCTGTTCAACTGGGGCCTGTCATGCTCTGGCCCTGGGGTCACTCCGCAAATACTAGTTAGTGAAGTGTAGGTGATGATAGTTCTGCTGAGTGATCTACAATCAGCACCCAAAGCAAAAAAAAAAAAAAAAAAAAGGCAAAAAGACAGATACATAGGCCCAATCTCACTCTCTCACATACATACAGAACATGCATCTCAGTTCTCAGGGACTATGTCATAAATAAGTAGAAAAAGTGCCAACTAAGTGTGGAGAAGACCTGAAGAAAGTTCACATCAGGCAGAAAATGGGACTCTGAGAGCCCATGACAAGAAGCAGCATCTGCTTCTTTGTCTTACCCTAAAGTTCCCTAGTTCCCCTAGGTGCTAGTTTTTCTCCTAATCAACAAGATGAAGAGTAAGTTTTCATGTATTCTCATTAGACTTAGAAAGACGATTCCAGTCTTTCTCAATAAACATAAGTGGTTGATGAACTAGACCAAGCAAAATGAGTTGGGGGTTGGGAGGAATCAAGTACTCTAAGAAACACCAACATATCAGAAATGAACAGAGAATAAAATGCCTGAAAAAGTATTTCAGAAAATAACAAAACCTAACTGAAATTAGAATAATTATTTGCTAGGTAATAAGAAGTTTTAGGGGACCCAAAATATCTGATGGATATGAATGCTATGTGATTAAAATATTATTTGTACCTCATTAATACAACATGATTGTAATTCAGCATGTGATAGAAAAAAAGATAAAGCTAAAGGATGGTGTATGAAGAAAAAAATCCAATAAGACAAGATGAAACTCCCTGATCTTAAAAAGAAAGGAGAAAAATAGGAATTTCTTTTTTCCCTTCTTTAAATATATTTTATTGATTATGCCATTATAGTTGTTCTATTTCCCCCCTTCATTCCCCTCCATCCTGCACACCCCTTCCCCACCATCCCCCCCCTTTAAGTCATGAACACGTGTCTCAAGTTCTTTAGATTCTATATTTCCCCTACTATTCTTGCCCTCCCCCCTATCTATTTTCTACCTACCATCTATGCTACTTATTTTCTGTACCTTCTCCCCCCTTCTCCTTCTCTCACTCCCCTGTTGCTAACCCTCCATGTGATCTCCATTTCTATGGTTCACTTCTGATCTAGCTGTCCTCTTAGTTTGCTTTTGTTTTAGGTGTGGCTGTTAATAACTGTGAGTTTGCTGTCCTTTCACTGTTCATCTTTTTTATCTTCTTTTTCTTAGGTAAGTCCCTTTAACATTTCATATAATAAGGGCTTGGTGATGATGAACTCCTTGAATTTGATCTTATCTGAGAAGCACTTTATCTGTCCTTTCATTCTAAATGAAAACTTTGCTGGATATAGCAATATTGGTTGTAAGTCTTTGGTTTTCATGATTTGGAATACTTCTTTCCAGCCCCTTCTTGCCTGTAAGGTCTCTTTTGAGAAATCTGCTGACAGTCTGATGGGAACTCTTTTGTAGATGACTGTCCCCTTATCTCTTGCTGCTTCTAGGATTCTCTCCTTCATTTTAATCTTGGCTAATATAATGATGATGTGCCTTGGTGTGTTCCTTCTTGGGTCCAACTTCTTTGGGACTCTCTGAGCTTCCTGGATTTCCCAGAAGAAATTTCTCTAACTCTGAGAATGTCAGAGAAATATTTTTTGACTCCAGTGCTTGTATATAAACAAAGCTTAAATAAGCAGCATTTATAATCTTTAATAATGTATGAAATCTGTTGATTCTTGGCCAATGGAAAGTAAGACTCTAGCCAAATCAATCTGGAAGAGAGTAGGTACTGAGGAAGATGAGAGATGTTAGTGCTACAGTAAAGAACTGAGAATATTTGACCACAGCCAAGACTCATGAAGAGAATGAGTTATGGTGGGAGTCAAGGTAGAACTTTATTCATCTCCTGATGGATAAATAAGGAGGCCATTTATCAAGGAATACTGTTCAGATATGGGTTTATATGTTCTTTCATGTGGTCCTTATAAGTGGACAAACCATATAACCCTGTGCTGTAGAGAAGGAGGTAGAATCATTAAATTTGGAATCATTAAATTTGGATGACCATTTCCATCCTCACTCAGTGATATCACATACACTAGAAGAATAAAGGGATAAACAAAGTGTCCTTGCAGGCCAGGATAGTATTTGAGTTTTTCTTAGCCTGTAGGTCATAGATCACCAATTCAAAGGGGCCAATCAGAATGCACACAGAGCATGAATAGCTGCTACAGCTGAATCAGTAGAAACCAGCAGAATCTCTGCCTTGTCTGTGAGTACGATTTACCTTTCAAGGTCACCATTACTTCAGAGAGTTTTTAAATAGGCTTCTCTTCTCAGGAAGACTAGAAAACCTTGTCATTATATTATTATATTATTTGATTATTTACAAAGGATATATATATCCAAAGGATATATATTTTACTGTTACACACATTTATTAACATAAGGTTTACAAAGGATATATATATCCTTTGTAAACCTTATGTTAATAAATGTGTGTAACAGTAAAATTCTTCCCAGCTCAATGACAACAAACCTGTAGCCAGGTCCTGCCAAATAGATCTCTGAAAATTTTGACTATTCCTTATTTTGTTCATTTGCATTGACTTTGCCATTACTCTCCTGGACTTTTCTACCCATTTCCATCTGATTTTTAAAATATATATATTTATCATCTCCTTCATTATCTATCTGCATAAAAATAAATAATAACCTCTCACCTCTACAAATAAAATGCACATTTCTCCCATGGTACTCGAAACTTATAAAAAGTTGGTCCCAGTCTTCCTTTCATCTGCATACTTTATTGCTACACCATTCTCCATGAACCCCATACTCCATAAACTTTTGAGGTCTGGATAAATCTTAGCTCTCCATAGACAACTCTGTTTATACATTCATGTAATCTTGATGTTGGCTTGTGTCTCCCAGTCCTTAGATATTGTGGAAGCTTGGTTAGAATTCTAAAGTATTCATTGCCCTTTTTGGTAAGATCATGCCTTTCTGACAGTGACATTAGGCTTTGCTCTGTGGCTTGTTTGGCCATTGGAATGTGAGCGGAAGTAACATTTTTCTGCAAAAACTTTAAGAACCATCATGTAATTCTGATAACACTCTTTTTCTTTTTCCATGAGAACAGCATGCACCAGTTAGGGGCTGCTCCTTCAGCTTAGATGACAGAAAGAAACTGTGTGGTACAGAGCTATAGTATACCAGTTCTGGGACTGTGGCAATTTAAAGTCCTATCCAGGTTGCATGCCTTACTACCTCCTACATACTTCTCTCTGCCTTCAGATTGTTACCAAGGTTCTGTCACATATTAAAACTGAGATTGAACACATGCCTTTGTATTTCTCTGTAAGAAATCTAATCATACTCAGTAGTTCATGAATTTGGTTACATTCAGGAAAATGCGCATGGCTGAGAGATTGGATCACATCCCACAGCACATCTTTTGCTTACACCATCTCAGCTCCTCACATTCTACAACCTTCTGGAACCTTACTGTGACTCAACTCTCTCCGCCTTCCACGATTCTCCTTGGGAAAGGTAGACAAGCACCTTGCTCCTGTCTCTCTCGGCACAGCCCCACAGAGCAGTCGGTTTTCCCTAGGCCTGTTCCCAACATTCACTTAAACCAAAATTTCATTGGCTATGAAGTCATATTTTAATGCTATCACAGCTACCTTGGAAGAAAATATCTAACACCCTAACAGACCTTTCCATTGCAAAATACTTTTATGTCTGTTATCATATCATCTATATTTTGCCCTCAGTTTTGGTGAAAGCAAGTGCCATGACTCATATAAGACATTAAATCTGAAGCTCTAAGCAGAGTGTCCAGCACATGGTGATCACTCAATCAATATTTATGGGTAAATAATGAATGAATAAATGGAAGCATGAATGTAACTTTAAGTGACAAGCCATGGATATATATCTTATGAGATGAAAGTGGGATTTCAGTTCATGTGTTGGATTTCAGCCCTCACAGCATTACCACGTTGTGCTCCATCCACAGCCCTTTTATGATGGAAGGGGGAAAACAGAGGTAGAGTGAACACAGTGCATTTATTTCAAATACAGGGATAAAGTGTCAGGTAGATATTAAACTAAAAGATTGCTTAAGTTTTCTTTCAATCAGAAGTTTTAACGAGAAATCCAAGAATACTCTGTGCTTTGCTATAATCTGTATAATAAAATTTTTTCTGTAAAAAAATATTTTGCTTAAGTATATGAAATTGCATGGGTGAAGATCATATAAATTTAGCATGGAAATTCAGAATGTCCCAAAAACACATTTCAGATAGAGACATCAAAGTTGTAAATTCTAGCAGCAAACACTGTCTTCCTTACTGGTGATGGTAGATGACAAGTTGTCTCTGTCTGTTAAATAATTCATTCTCTTCAGTGTTTACAAGGTTTCAAATAAGAGGATTTATACTTTTATAATCACACTAAACTCTCTATTTTAGAAGCAGTCGTTTTTTATAAATGCATGGCTTTATTATTCCCCAGCTGCTGTTATCACGGAGTGAATAGAATCATCACTCTCTCCTAGAAACAACATGAAGTCAGAACGACTGGTGTGAAGGTTTTAGCTCAACAACTTATTGATTGAGTGACCTGCGCAAGGCATACAAGTTCCGAGTTTATGATCTCTAAAGTAGGATTAATAATAAACATAAGTGAGTAGTAAAGATCAAATAAGATGAAATAGTGGCTTTCAAACTCTCTTTGATGTTGAATCAAGGGGTTGGGAGAGGCCAAGCAAGAGAAGCCATAGCCCATCCTCCACTGCCTGGGCCAGAGAAAAACAGCTTTTTAACTTTGGATATCTCAGCTTCAGGCTTCCCAATTCCCAGTCCAATTACTATAGACACACCAGTGGCTGCTTCCAATATGAACATTTTCTCTCAATTGCCTGATGCTGTAGAGTTCACAAAGCACATCTGCTGTCCACATTATCTCATATCTAGCCCTCACCATGATACAAGAAAACTGTCTTTTTCACTTGGATGCTGAAAGACTGAGGCCCTAAAAGATTAAGTGATTTGTCCTAGTTTCCAAGATGAGGTGACAAAGACACAGCTCTTCCTGCAACTCTGGGTGGCTTGCCCATTCCTGCTTTCTCCAATACACAAGATACCATCTTTAATTTGAAAACTGTTTGCCTTTTCAGATGACCTGTGCTTTTACAAAAACAAGCCAAACCCTCATTTTTCTTCAAAGAATGAAACTTCTGGCTTATCTTAAGGAGAGGGTAAAAGCATCGATTCAAAATCTGATAGGATTTATAGCATAGCCTATGTTTCTGTTTTTAAAGCCTTAAGGAACACATTGTCCCTAGATCTCTAGCATAGTCATCCCAGACCCAGAAGCTCACACTGGGAGGGAGAATTGTCCCTAGAAGGACACAATGAATGTGTCAGTGTTAGTGTCACTGATTTTCTTGTTAATGATACTAACTCTTCTTAATGAGAGAAGCAACTGGCTGGATTATTTTTTAGTTAGCATGCTCAATACATCTCCCCCATAACTGCAAATGCCTGCCCATGGGTGTCCTAAGATATTTTCTCTACTTGTAACAGGGTGCAGCCAAAAGGGGGGCCCAAAAAGGGATTTGGAATGGGGTCCAGAACTCAAGGTGTCTAGGAAATATTAGAAAGACATGTAAGATGTCCTTACCCCTCCCCCCACAGATGTGAGGTAGGGGAAGGGGCCCATGGAGCAGGAACATGAAGAGCTGTTTTGTACAGCAACTGCTTTGCAGCTAACCTATGGCATGGTCATTTAACAGATCTATAACCTTTAACTGGCTGCATAGATATGTTAAACAGCTGTGGCCATGCTCTGAGCCAAGGGGATGGAAAGGAACTTCTTCCCAAGATGTAACTAGGGGCAGGTCCCCCGAGTGACAACACCTGAGTGAGAGCTTGGAGGAGATTGGCTGCATGACATGGGGCCACACCTGCCCAGACTCACCATGGCAGCCCAGTGAACGTGGAATGATAAGGAATGCTGGCAGGTGTAATTGATTGTAGGAGGAGTCAGAAATGGGGCTGCAGAGGAAGATTGGTGCAGGGATTTAAACCCAGACTTGGCAGCCATTGAAGAGAGAGCCACGTACTTTTGGCCAGAGTTGGGACCTCTGCAGCTGGGGTGGAGAGAATCACCATGTGGCTTTAACAGAGAACCACCACTTGGTTTTGGAAGAGTGGCGACACCCCCCCCCCCAGGTTTGGTGGAGAGAAGAGGACCATGCAGTTTGGGCCAGCGTGGGGACCCCTGCAGCTTTGGTAGAAGAGGACTATGAGGCTTTGGGGTGCTCCCTTTGGCCATGTGGCCTGGGAAGCAGGAGAGACTTTGCCTGGAAGAAGGGTAAAAGAACTCTTGCCAGTAGGCCATGAGAAGGTGCCACATGGCTTTGGATTAATTAGAGATCCTGCCTGGACGGTGACACAGCTGATGGTGCTGACAACCTGAATCATGGACACCTATTTATTTTCCTGAGTTATGGTACCCCAAATTAGGGCAGGGGGAGAAGGAAGCACTGTGGGCATCTGTGAGTATCCAAAAGGACTTTGATATTTTAATGAAGACATTAGGTCACTACTTTAAGTCTGTATAACTTTAAATAAACATTTCCTTTCCTTTTCACAAATGTCTGGCATTGAGATGTCTTTGCTTTGGCGATGGACAATCAAACCTAGTGAGGGGTCCTTTTGGTAATAGTATATCGTACCCCCACCTTGGCCTTGCCCTGTGTTCTGTTACAGTTTTTGGCATCTCTGGCTAGGCCAATAATTGCCCCCGCTTGGACCTCTGTTGGGTAACATACTCACTGAATACATTAATTCATTTATTTGTTAAATAAGTAGTAAGCACCTACCTCATGCTAGACGTGGAGGTAAGCATTGTGAATACCAAGGTAACAGGAATCAGTTCCTGTCATCAAGATGTTTTTAGTTTTGTTGAGTAAAAGTGACTTTTATAAATACAAAACAGAATGAGTTAAGTACATGAGGTACAAAGAGTTCTAAAAATTCAGTGAGGAAAAACCACTTTTGACCTAGGTTATCAGCAGCAGTTTCTGGGGTAAGACAGTCCTAGCAGTTCATGAGCAGAGAGACTCTCACCAGGTGAAAATAGGGGTAAGCCTACTCATGGTAGGAAAAATGATGAGGAACTGATCTAAAACCCCTGGAAGAAGCAAAATGAAAAGTAAAAATATCAGATTGTAGAGTTATAGAGATGGTATTTGCAGTTTAGCTCCAATTTGTTCATCAGACGTATGATCTTGAACAAGTCATTTGATCTTACTTTCCCTTAACTGAATTGTTTTTAACACAAAAATTAGAATAGGTGTCTTTGCTCTGATTTGTTGGTGAGTTACAAGTAATAAGTTTTGGACAAACTGTTTTTTTTAATGTCCCTGTAGTCTGCTAAATACACAAAACAGACAAAAATCTCTACCTTACCTCATAGAGCTAATTGGGAGGACAGACATTAAAAATATTTAAAGAAGTATAGTATATAACAGAGCAGATGGCAATAAATCTATATTATGTATTAGCATTATAATCAAAGGAAAAAAGAGTTCACACACACTTGAAGATGCTAATTACCAAAGAGCAGGTCTTAGGCAAGCAACGCCTGCAACCAATCTAACAGAACAATTGCTCCATCAAATGTGCCCGCCTCCCACCCCCACCCCCCATATTGGTTCTTTATATGCCAATATACATTCCCCAAGGGATGATCAAGTTTGCCCAAGGGAATTTTCTGGTTTTAGCACTTGAAAGTCTTGTGTGCCAGGCATCTCCTCAGCCTTGGCAAACCAGAGCAGTTTGTCATCCTACAACTTTATAAAAATAAAACCATTTTTATACTCCCATGTCAGTTAGTTTGCAAAAAGCTGTCACCAATGAAACTATTGTTGTCTATAAAAGCTGTGCTTGTTGGTCAGAGCACCTACCTCTGGATTTGGCCAGAGTTAGAATAACTCATTCACACCTCGTGCAAGTCATGGGAGAAAAGAAGGGAGATGTGTCAGAGGCGTAAATTAAAATGAAGTACAATGACATGCACTGGATTGTCACCATTCAGTTACTAGAATGTTTCTCACATTACACATGCTTCTCACAGTACCCTCAGTCTTTTCTCCTCAATGTGGGGTAAAATATACCTTCTCTTGTCAACAGTATTTCTCCTGAGAATCGTCCAGCACCACCCATTTCTATGCATCTGTTGTAGTGACTGCCAAAGGCATTATTTTCTGAGCATGGATAACATGACCGAGGGCTAAGCATTTTACATAGATAATGTCATTTAATTCTGAAAACAGTGAAATATATAGACTGTAACTCTTGTACAGATGTGTGAAATGACCTTTAGAATGGTTTAGTAATTTGGACAAACAGCCAGCAAGGGCCAAGACTATGGTCTGTCTAATTGCAAAGTTCAATTTCTTAATAATTTCTCCTAAAATTTGCTTTAAGAAATTTATGAGTCACAAAACATGAAACTGAGGTTTTAAAAGTAATTAATTATTATAACCTATGCTTTTTCTTAAAACATTCTTCTCTGCTCTGATTTGAAGTTTTAAATAACATGATCTAAAGTAGTTTAAATTAGAGTTACTATGCATTCTTTTCATCTAGGCATAGAAATGTCTCTACCATATATTCCTCTATAAATAAAAATTGCTTTAGATAAAAATTTTTAATAGCTGAAATAATTATATAGCTTCTAGGTGAGTCATTCTGCAACTTTAGTCTTTGGGAATATTCCATATTTCTTGTTTTCTGTTATAAAATGGTTTCTAACTACCCACTTATGTTCCTAGTAAAATTGCAGCCCATTATTAATCACTTTTTTGTACTTATTAATATAGTTGATTTATTACTCTTCAAGCCTACAGCAAAAGTTCACACTAAAACCAAAGATGTATTTTAAAGCTTATATTGGGCCTCTCAGGGGCATTTATCTGGAGAAGTGATTTTCAAACTTTTAAGTCTCAAGGCACACATAAACTAATTACTAAAACTCTTCAGCACACTAAAAATATATTATATTTTTGTCAATCTAAAAAGAAAAGAAATCAAAAGGGTATAGTTTTGATTCATTCACACCAGACAGCTATTGTATTGGCTGTTGTCATTTTTCCATGTGTTCAATCTAAGGGGAAAGAGGTCAGTGGCCCTGACTAAATAGTCAGGTAAAGCTTGCTTTCAAATTTCTGGCAGCACATCTGTTCCAATGAACTCTCCATCTAATTCAGAGACATATCAGCAAATAAATTATCACAGTGCATTGTTGCCTGTAGAAATGGGGCTCTTGCGGTGCCAGGAAAAAAAGCATTTTCAGGGACCCACAAAAGAGAATGAGGTCTCGGTGGCAAGATTTATTCAGGAAGCAAAATCGGGATGCTTCTCCAAGGCCCCATCTCTGTGTGTCCCACCATGGAAAATCAGGAGCAGACAAGAAGTCAATGTCTACAGATCCTGTGCCATATTAAAGCCCAGTCTTTTGGAGCCCATGCCATCTGCTGGGGCCCTAGTAGCTGCTAGACCTACATGGTCATGTGCTACCAGCCAAGATGAATGAACTGGATGAGTACAGGTCACCAAGCAAGAGAGAGAGCTCTTTGTTTCCCCTGGGTTTTAACCAGGAGTTTTTTCAAAATAACCAATCAACTTTCCAAGTTTTGTGGGCTTCTAATGGATCCACCCCCTAGGCAATCCCCTGTTCCCCAGGCTAGACCAACAAACCTCTATTGTCAAGCACCTCCCCTTGTGCCATTTTGCCCTCTATTGTACAAGGTGGCACCCCTATGCTCCCCACCTCCTGCACCTGTAATCTGGTACTAGAGAAGGGAGGGGTGTTAATTCCCTTGGTGGGCAATTCTGTGGTCCCTTGGAATGTGAAAAACTGTGGCTTGCTGGGGAAGTAAACAGGCTCAGTATTCAACTCCTTTGCTTGCTTTCTTATCAATAACTACTTTACTGCATGTGGCAACAGTAGGTTAAATGTATCAGTAGATATGTGTATAGAGGTGATACAGAGTAGGAAGTGATTCTGAAGATGCAAAAAGAATATCAGTCATGGTTCCCCAGAAACGATAATGCCTAAGGTGGATTTTGAAGAGTGAATATTAAATGGTGCCATGTGGGCCTGTTCTAATTGGTTTATTCCTCTCCTTCACTTTACGTCTAACTTTGGTCAATCAGAGTAATCACAGATGTCTCATGTGTAGTTCACCTTTGCCTACTTTTGGATTTTCTCTATTATATTTAATTCAGGATTAAATGTCATTGTCTTGCTTTGCCTATATTACATGCCTCCTACTAGACCACTGTCAGGTGCTACTTACTAGTTTCTGAAAACTTCCTGTATCACAAATGGGCACGAACTTTCCCTCTTTTTTGAACTAACATTTAGCTGTTCTGTTATGCCACTCATCAAAATCCTAATGATTATTGGAATAATTATTTGATCCTTTTTAATAGATAGGATGTATTCTGAAAACACAGAGCTGACTTTATTAATATCAGCACCTCTTTCTTCTCAAATCCCTCTACGCATCACTGACCACAGCACTGAACCCAGTGTCTGCAACAGAGGAGGAATTTCATTTAAGTACCTCTTTAATAGAGAAATTTTTACCTGAGACATGAGCTATGTATCCCTGGGCAGGAAAATATCAGGTCATGTTTTTACTCCATGTAGCAGACTCCTCTTGTGGAGTATAAATGGAATTAATAAAATCCAATATTGAAATATGCTAAGATGGCTTCATTTAAATGGATTCTTTCATAAGAAACTAATCATCTCTGATTTTCAGTCAGAGATGGAGAAACTGGGAGGAATTTCTTTTCTTGATTTGTCCCCAGGGCTCATATTCAAGGCACTAAAATTATTTCAAGCTCTAGAATTAGAGGAATTCCTGACTCTGCCTGGAATCTAGATAAAAGCACGAGATCTGAAAAATGTCAGAAGGTACAAAGAAAGTAAACAAAGTCCTGAATGCTTCTGAGTGTTCCAGAAGAAAAAGAACTGAGGATAGTCATCAGGTTTTATGAGGAAGAATCATTTGGCAAAATCATTGAAACATGAAAACAAATTGGTAACATCAGGGAAGGGGAAAAAGAAACATTTTTTAATGATAAATAAATTCAGAAGATGTCAAACAACTAAAAGGTAACAATATTTATAGTTAGAATGGGGCATTAAGCCCAGGAAATTTCTTGGCAAATTAAATGCAGAATCTCTAAGACCCCATAAATGATTCATGTCTCATCCCTGAAGGATCACAGTGCCCATTTCTTCTCAGAACTTGCATTGTGAAAAAGTGAGATATTCTCATTTTCCTACTCTATTAAAAAACTGAAACATGAAATGTAAAAATATAGCACATTCTTAAATTTTTCCTTAATATTATACAGAATCCATAATTCTTATCTCAAGTTTTGGCAGCCTGCCAGAAACTAAAACAAAAAAAAATGCTAAAAGAATTTCTCAGGGAATGTAAATTATGAATTCCACTTTAGTGCACAGAACAGTTCATTGTACAATTAAATTTCTCACTAAAGTTAACAGAGAAGGTTGATGAAATTCTAAATTTAGTACTCAGGGTCATTTCTTACTTTACTTTTTATTACATTCTACTCTTTTCTACATTGGGATACAATTTTTTAGTGAGAAAGATGGGAAATGACTTGGAAAAAATTATATTTGTTCTATCACTAAGCTACAAGTACATATTTAAGAACTGTGACCAGAGATTTTTTAAGATGAAAACAGGTTCAGATAATTGCTTAGGTAACCTCTGTGGGAGCAGCCAGTGAAAGTCGTAGGTAAGGCATTGTAGCTGGAAAATTTACTCAGTGGTTAACTCAGTGTGTGATTGGATTATTATTTTTTTCTTTCTTTCATCACATGAAATAAAATACATGATTCTCAGAGCTTAGAAAATATCTAAAAGGCAAATAATTAAATTTCAGAGTATTAGTTATGGTAGGAAGACTGCTGTAACAAAAAGATCCCTAAAGTAAATATTGACTTAAGCCATAATAGACTCTTGGGCCAACTGTGAAGGTCAGTGAAATGGCCCCTCTCCATGCCATCATTCAGAGATCCAGGCTGTCAGAGGCTCTGCTATCACAAACATGTCATTCGCAAGGTCATCCTCTCCATCGTGGACAGTTACAAGAGACAAGGTCATGAAGAAGCACAAGTGTTTATGGGTCAGGTCTGAAAGTGACACAGATTGCCTTCGCTCTTATTTTCCTGTCACACGGGAACACACGGCTACACATGGAGGTGGAATGGATTTGCCCAGTTGCTGTCCCAGACTTCATAGACACTCCAATAGTAATTCTATACTGTGGAGGAGGGGGAACAAAAGCTTGGTGTACAACTTGCCATCTTGACCACAATCCAGTAAGTGGCCAGAAGTAATGTGAATGCAACCACTTGTCAGTGGATCTGGTGCTGTGGAGAGTGATCCGGAGTCAGGTAAGTCCAGAATATTCCCTCAAGTTCCTTAGTCTCTTATTTGTAGGTGCAAAGTTTATTCTTGGGGGGAAAATCCACCCATATATGTAAAGCTGTGGACAGGATTCCGGGAGGTGTCCACTACAGAGCGAACTCACACCCAATCACACAAGCACACATAATCAACTTTGGGCTAAAGATGGTGAGCTTACCTCAAGCCTTACCCTTTCTCTCTTAATGGAAAAGCTTAGAAATAGAAGAAAGGATATGAATTGTAAGGCAGAACTCAAAGGTGATAAGAACACCTGAACTGTGGATGATAGATATACCAGAAGGCCTGAGGAAGGATCTGCCACTCAAACAATATGGAACATGAATGGGCCATGTTGGCCCATTTATCTCACTTGGGATAATGATATCCCCAAGTGATACAGGTATCCCACCGATATCACTTGGGACAATGATTTTGTGGGACATATAGCTTTGCCTTCACCTCTCAGATTGTTACTAAACTGCATAAATCCTTTAACAATTGGTAAAACTAGTATGTTCTTAGCCAATTTATACATATTTCTCCCCAAATGGCACATGTGATATTGTAAACTGATTTTCCTCTTAGACATTTTCCACATCATTAAATATTTTTCTACAGTATTATTTAAATGCTACATAATATACTGTAATATTGGTTTACCATAATTTATTTAATTTACAGTTAAAACAATCTGTAAATATATTCAATGATACAGGCTTCATCCTAATTTTTATATAATATCTTATTTAGTCTTCACAAATGTGTTATATATCGGGTATTATTTATTAGTCCCAACTTAAAAATATAAAAATGGAGAGTCCATGAAATAACATACTTTTTACAAGATCATATATTTATTCTATTTTTGTTTCCCTGCTTCTAGAATGTTTGTCAGGCTCAACTCCATTTCCCAAGCAATGACTGCATTTCAAGCATTGCTTTGTGCTCTCATTCTGAACTCTGCCACAGAATTGAGAAGACAAAAGCAATTTAGATCTGCACAGAAAAAAAATCCCATTTATCATTTTGCACCATGAGATACAGTTTATTGATGCCCCCAAGCCAGCTTTCAGAAAATATTTTTACATGATCTATGGTTTATTGCAGAAATGAACTAAGAAACTAGACTACACCACACAATGAATTCAAGAAGAGGCTGTATTGAAGTTTTCCTCTTGAGCAACAACAATGAAGTCATACAAGATTCATATCGTGGATTTTTTTAAATAGTAAGATGAAATTGAAAGAAGAATTAATTTTGTTCCATAAAGAAATCACTGAGTTTACCTAATAGACTTTATAAGTACAACATTATATTAATAATGCACATTTCTACTGTGTTAATAAGGAGGAGCAGAGTTTACCACCCCAAAATATGCCTTCTTGGATAATAATTATTTTTAGCTGATTATTTTTAAGAAAAAAAAACATGTAAGAATAACTATGGACCTTCCCACTAGCTGCCTAAAAGGAATTTAAATAGAGGACCTGCTCCAGGACGGGGAAAAGATGATGAGTTGAATCTGTTCGATGATAAAGGATAGTGAGCACAGGATGAAGAGAAGCATGACTGAGAAATGAGAAGAGCACCCCCCCATACTCATCAGAGGGAGGACTCACCCAAACCTGCAATGCAGATGAACACCACGGAAGAAACTCATGCTGTAGCTGCAGAGCTGTAGGGCAGATTCTTGGGGCTGAGACTTGACTGAGTCAGGTAGATCTAACTATACCATACTAATCACTAGTAACACTTGGTAGAGTGAAGAATGATAGCCCAGGAAGATGACTGCCAGTAGAATCTCTCTGACGTTCAGTCTCCTTGTGTGTAACAGAAGAGAAATAGTAATAACCTCACTTCTCCCCAGGAACTTGGTGGTTCTCTGTTGACCAGGATGTTCACCACAGGGAGGAGATTGTCAACCCCTTCACCCACTTGTCGGCACCTCCCTTGGGAAGGTGGAAACATGAGAAAGTTTTCTCTTTGTTTCACAGAGGAAGTCATATCCAAATAAGAATAATTAATGTGGCTGGTATTTATGAAATGTTTATAATATGCCAAGGGCTGTAATAAGTACTTTGTGTCTATTATCTATTTAACCCTCATGACAGATACTATTATTGTTCCTGACCTGTAGAGAAGAATATTGAGCCCGGAGATTTAGCCTAAAACACCTAATTTGTTGAGTGGCAGGGCCCAGACCTGAACTCAGAAGTGGGTTGGTCTTGACCTTAACCACTACAGTGTCTCTGAAGGAGCTAGTTCTCTAGAAAGTGAAATTTTGAATCTCTTTGAAGAGAAGGCAGTTCAGCTTGAACCAGAACTATACGCCTCAGAGAGCAGGAATCATATGAGGTCTTAACAATGTCAATGACCAGCTCAGCTTTCAGTTCAGAAGGGTTAATGCACGTGGCCCTGGGAAAGGAAGTCCTGATAAGACTGAGAGCCTAGTAATCTGATGAAAATAGGGTTTAGATAGGAGACAGTTTAATTTGGGATTAACATTTATTTCTTCTTTGGTCCTTTTTCTAATGTTATTGTGTAAACTTAAAATTAATATATTGCTTATCATTCCTACTAATACCAAGATTGCATTTTTGAGAAAAAGAACTAGTTGGGATATCTTTTAGTCTACATTTGCCTATGAATAGATGTCTAGTTTGTCTGAGTCACTAAAAAAGTGAATGTAACAATAACCAAGGCACTTCCCTAGGACAGAAGCACCAAAAATCAGTCATAGTTAGCAGGGTCCCAGAAGTAAGAGCAATTAAACAATAGAGAAGTTACTAGTGAAATCAGCTGCTATAAGGAAAAAACACTTATGTTAGGTGTCAGCAGATCTGGGTTCAAGAACCTCCCAAATAATGTTTAAATTCCACAGTTTAGCATAAGAATTCTTCCCAGTCTGCCCACCCAGCATCACTGGACTGGGGGCCCTTCTCATCCTCACCAGGAGCCACTCAGGTCTTGTCCGTCTATAAGAGACCAACTCAAATGCCACCTCCTTTTCAAGCCTGTCCTGATTGCTCATCCTATGTCTCTCAGGGGCTAGGATGACACCTGCCACATAGTTGGTGTTCAATGCTCTTGGCTGAAGCAACAGCCTGCAATCATAAACAGAGTTTAGAGTAGCCACTAGGCCTTGGAAGGAAAAATGTTGCAGCCAGACTGATCATATGTGGATATTTAAAATGAAATAAAGAATGGAGCAATGTAATTTATGAAAATGAAATGAGTTCACACATGACCAGGTGGTTTTTATCATCCAGGGGCATCTTTTATGTGCCAGGTACTGAGCTCCAGTGAGTAAACTTTGAAACTGACCCTGAATATCAAATGTGGGAAAGTCAGCCAGGATAAGGAAGCAGTGACCAGACAGAATGAACAGAATGATATAAACCTAAACAGTAGCAACTACACCAAAGAAAGGGCAGCTGTGCAGGTGGGAGGGACTAATGAGGGAGCCCTCCTGACACGCACACACATGTGCACGCAGGTGCTTTATTTCCCTATTTACTTAGTAAGGTTGCCCCAGGACTGACACTACAGAACAGATGCAGCCCACTGCTCGTGTGTGGCTTTTCCTTGGCCCAGTGTTTCCAATAGCACTTCCTGCCTCCAGTGACAGTGAGGGCTGCCTAGGACTTAGGAAGAAGCCCAATTCTTGACATACCACTTACACTGGCAATGAGTGCTCTTCCACATTTACATTTATATTCCTATGTGTTTACATTTATGTCTGAAGTACATAGCACCAGTAAGGCCACAACATCCTCATCTAGTAGGGAGAAAGCAGAGTCAGAGTCTAGTTCTGCAGCACCCAAGAAAAAACCTGTCCCCCAGGGGAAACAAGATAAAAATCTACCATATGTGCCCCAACCAAAAGGATGTCCCTCACAGAACTCCAATTAAAGAGATTATCATCAGTCATAGGTGCTGCTGTGCTCTAAAGTCTGTGCTTGAGTTTGCACTGAGACCGTGTCCAATAGGCTGCTGCTGGTCAATGCCTGTGAGCAGTGGGGAGACTAAAACAGGCCCATCCTGGGAGACTCGGGATTCCCCTGGATGGTCCAAGTTGGCTTGAGTACTCTTCAGTTTCTTTACCCCACCTTTCTGAAGCTGCTTGTCAATCTATAACTCTTTGGCACCCCCTCTACCAGCCCACATTTTTTCCCTCTCCTTCCATCAAGGTCAAATTGCTAACACAGTCTGATAGGCCTCCAACCTTTCCCAGCTCCCTCTTCATTTTCCTCTTACAGGTGTTTTCCAAAATAAAATACTTCCACATCTAATCTTGTCTTGACACCTGTTTTTCAAAGGACCTTATCTAATATTTTCTCTGTATAACTATACATATGCTCATTTATTTACCTATTGAAATATGTATTACTATGTACTATGTCTCAAGCACTGTATGAGTACATAAAGGAGACTTAGCCCCTAACTTCAAAAGCCACAGACTATTAGGGAAGAATACAAATAAATGGACATTTATAGCACATGGCTAGTGCTTTAATAGTGGGAACTGCAGAAAAATGCAGAGGCCCATGCACCAGGAATGTGGAAAAGAAAGGAAGGGTATTGCTATGGACTTCTGAGCTCAAGTCTCAAAGGAAGAGAAGGGCCTCTGCGTAAGCTGGTTCATTTATGGTTTGGACCCTTGAAACGAGTCTTAACGCTATATTGCTGGCTGGGAAGCTTTGAGAGGTATATAAGCACAGGGCCTTGAGGAGAAAGTCATATGCTTCATTCCTGAGATCCACACTCCTACTGTTTCTGAGCAGATTTCATTTACCTTTAGGAAACAACTTGGCTTTCAAAACCTTAGAAAGCTTTCTGGTCCTCTGAGATAATAAATGAGCACAAGGAAACCTCTCCTTCAACAAAAATCATAATGTTTCAGAGCCATTAAAGTATTAGCAAGTCCTCAAGGTTTACAAGTATACATAAAAACATGGATATGTAAATGGAAACTTTCATTTCATCAAAACAATAACAAAGTCTCATTTGGGGAAAAAATTATTTAGACTCAACTGGGACGCAATGCAGAAGGTGTGGATAGGCCCCATGCTGCCCCTCATCCACATGCATTGCAAGTCCCAAACCTGTCCCTGGCACCGCCTCTGTCCCATCATGGCCTTGAACAACTTCCTTTACCACTATACATGTTCTCTCATGAGTCTAATTATCTGTAAGTGCACTTCCAGCTCTAGCCTTTTAAAATTTAAATTTAATTACTCTTTAAAGGCAAATGAAAAGTTACAGCCTCATGAGAATAGGGTCTGCAAATGAAGGCTGCAAGGGAAGAGAAAGAAATTCAGTATTTGGAGTAAGAGGCAAACCATGACTTTGACATCAGTTAGGTGGCTTTCTGTGCCATTGCACGGACACAATCCTGAATCTCCTTTGTTGCTGATTCAGAACAATAGATAACAGAAAATACACCTATATTATGGATATATAACCAAAGCCCAGGAGAATGTTAAGTTTTGAGCAGCCGTTGGAGGGAAATTAGCTAATGGCAAGGATTCTGGGCCTCAAAGTCATGAAGTGGATAAGTATACTCCAAAGGCAGCCTTTTATACACACATTATGCCTCAAAATTTTGATCTAAGTAGAGAAAAGAAGGAGAACTCCTCCCCGCAGCTGGACCCAAACAAGAGAAAAACAGCTCAATAGTCTAAAGATAAGAACAAAGGATAATATATTTAAATATATTCCTCAAGAAAGTTGAACACTTTGAGGTCTAACACTCATGAAGATCACTCTAAATACATTTTAATGGAATGTGAGTCACAGATACAGGGTGGGTGCAGGAGAGCAAAAGCAAAAAGTTACACCAGAAGCGAGGTTTGGGGTGTTATTTTCTTAACAGGAACACTCTTGGTCTCTCCACCCTGAATGTCATTCCAGAGACAACATCAAGTCACAGAATTAGGCCACACTGTATCTGTCTAGAAACAGTGATAGCTTTTTAAAACTGTAGATAATTTATTTTTAAGTTAAAGGACATCAAGTCCACAACCTTCATCTGTTGGGCTAAGCCTAGGAATAAGACATGCACTATCAGAATCAAAGCTGGGAAGAGAATTCATGACACAGTTCCATGTTCTTCCTTCTGTATGTGTTGTCTCCATGGGGAATCATCCCAGAAGGCAAAACCCCCAGCAGTCTTGTGCCTTAGATCAGACCTGTGATCATCCTACTCAGTGTTATGATTTGCCCAAGGCATTTGGCAAACGTCTGCTGACCAGAGGAACAGAAAACCGTCTTTCCGTGAATACAGCCAACCCATGATTTTCAGTCATTCTGAAAGCTCAAAACTAGCAAAATGGTCTGTCCTGTGTCACCGAGTAACAAAAGATGAAAAGAAAATTACTCTGTGTTTTAGTTCATTTACAGGACATTGTGGGAGTTACGTATCTGAAATAGTTTTCCTACTTTTCTATCAGGGCTATTATTCAGTCAAGGCAAAGTTCTCTAATGTATTAAAAATTTTGCTTTAAGTTATTCCAGACAATGCTAAAAATAATAACGCAGAAGTGAACTTTTTGAAGAAAACAACAGCCACTGGCATCAGAACCTTCCCCCTCTCAAGCGTGGTTTCTGCTTTGATCTGAACCACCATACAAAGTGCCCTTCTCTTCAGACAGCAGGGCCCATTGACTCCGAAAGTCACAGGCTCCTAATCTCGGTGGAATTATACTTTATGAAAATATATGTAACTGGAGATTCAGAATGAGTCTGAGTAAAATTACCCACCTCTAAATGTTAGAGCATCTGAAGATATCTTTTCTATCTTTGCTCATGCCAGATAGTGATTTCATGCAGTCTCATGGCTCTAAATATCATTTATGTACAGATAACAGCAACTGTTATCTCATTTCCAACCTCTCCTCTGGGCCTGACATCTGTTACAAGTTGAATCGTGTTCATCCAAAAATTGGTATGTTGGAGCTGTAACACCATTATCTCAGAATGTGACCTTATTTGGACATAGCATCTTTAGAGAGGAAATCAAGTTAAAATGACGTTATTAGGGAGGGTTCTAAAATTGTATTATTGATGCCATTATAAGAAGAGGGAATTTGGACATAGACATGCATAGAAGGAAGATGATACCAAGAAACAGAGGGAGAAGATGGCCAAGGAGAAGGGCCTGGAATATAGTCTTTCCTCAAAGACACTTGATTGAACCACCCCTGCTGACATCTTGATCTTGGACTTCTAGCCTCCACACTATGAGACAATAAGTTTCTGTTGTTTGGAGCAACCAGTTTGGGGTACTTTGTTATAGCAGCAAACAGCAAACTATTACAGCTTCTCTGCTTGAATATCTAATGAACACCTCCGAATGCACATATTCAAGCCCATAGCTTAGATTTCACTTTCTCCAGCCTGGCGCTCTCCAATGTCTCCTGTTTCAGTAAATGGCAGTTACAATCTTGTCAGTCTCTATGACCAGAAGCAGCCATAATTTTTATTTCAGATTTCTTAATCCATTTCTTATATATTTCAGTATTTCACTATCATACCTTTAAATTTTTAAAATAACATTCAAAATGGACCATTGTCACCCCTGCTCACTTCTGTTATCCAAATCAAACTACCATCACTCTTCATCTAGAATTTTGTAATCGTTTTCTTAGCTGTTCCTCTCCTTCAGCACTTACCCTCTCAGAACCCAATCTCCACACAGCACCAGTGGTGATCCTTTTAGGTAGATTTGTATCTATATTCATTTTTTTAAAGTTCTATTAAGCTATGCAAAGCTGTACTGGAGTTGTCATCCAGGGTAACCTTGGACCTCTTTCTGCTATTGTTCTCTCCATTTCATTCCTTCTGTTCCCATCAGTCTGGCCTTCTTGCTGTTCCTTAGATGGGCCAAGTGTGTTCTTGCCTCAGGGTCCTTGAACTTACTGCTCCCTCTGAATAGAATCATCTCCCCTAACCTACCCATTGAATAGCTTATTTCCTTATATATGTTTCTGCTGAAATAGCATCTGATTCAAGCCTTTATGACAAACTTATCCAAATATTTAATTACTTTTTGTTATATTTATTTCACAAGTTTCCCTGAAAGGCTAAACATTGTTCCGTTCATTTCTAGGATCCTACCATCTAGGATTCTGGTATGTTTCCATGAAATATTTTTGAGGGAAATAAAAGAAGGAGGGAAGAAAAAAGGAGAGGAGGAGGAAGAAAGGAATTCACATGTATCTGAGTGTGTCAGTAAACCTATGGAGCAGCCTGCCACACATTTATTTCCATGAAGAATGAGGAACTTTCTAAGATTATCCTTAAGGGAAAGAAAAAGCCTTTCTGAGACTCAGCCAATAAGTAAATCTGAGTCATCAAAAGGAAAATTTGGCCTTAAAATGGCATGGTGACTATCTATAGGACAAGTCTTCTGGCTCAGTCCTCACTGGACTCAGATCTAAATACTTTAAGAAACAGGGCAGTTGTGGGTGAAATCTGAAAGACCTTTTTCATTAAAATTCTGTATAGCTTTGGTACCTACATGTAATGTTGTAATACTGGGGAAGATGGGCATCTTTCACCACATATCATATAGCAGCATTCATACCTGGAAGGCTCAAGTGTATTGGCAAGTACTTGGTAAAACCAGGATATCACACTGTGCCCCATGGAGTTTACAGTGCACAGAGGCACAGAGGGTACTGGGGACCCACAGAGACGTGGGGCCTAGCAGGGTAGCAGCAGCATTAGCCAGGAAAACTGCAGTGTTGGGCAGAGCAAACACTGCTCCAGTAGCAGCAGACTTTTTTCTTGAAAACAAGTAACTTCTCAGGGACTTTTAGAAATACTTGAGAAAGCAATATTTTATGAGACAGAGGCACAATATTGTATAAGTATATCCCTAAGCCTGTGATATTTCAGTTTCTATTCCTACTTCCTCAATGCCTCCCAAATTTGTGAGTCCTGGAGAAGTTTAACTATATGTTTATATTCGAGATAGAAATATTCCAAAGAATGAACATAATTAGTTTTTCCTACCAGCTGAGGATTTTATAAGAACAGGAAGTATGGTGCTCTCAGCTGCTGATGCCCTCAAGTGTCTCAAGTATGTGATAGAATTTGCCTCTGAACTAAATGTACTTGTGAACTGTGAGTACTTGTATCGCTCTGTTAATTTGTGTCAGAAGACATACTCAAAATCAGAATTATCTGTTGCTGTAGTAGACCGCTCTGCCTGGTTTTAGGAATTGTATCTCAATCCCTTGTGGCTAAGGACGAGGGACGACCTTTGGAATGCCAGCCACAGGAGACAAAGCCTGTCTCTGGTAGCAAACACTGCCTCAGTTCCTCTCCCTACCCCCAAAGCTTGGTCAGAAGTCAATGATGGGTAAGACCCCTCGCAGCTGGGGGCAACCTAAGCCAGACTTGATCACTTGGGAGGCCCTCATGGAAGAACTCGGTGGGGGGGGTGCTGCAACAAAGAGGGAGCAATGGACTCTCGCCCCCGCCCCCCCGGCTTTGGCATAGCCCAAGTCCCCATGTTCTCTGGGAGAAGTGCTTCCTGGTTCTAATCCACTTAAGCCTGAATACCTGATGGGGAGGTGGTGCAGCTCCTCGCTTTGCTAGAGCTTGTCCTGGGGAAAAATCTAGCATCACAAACACTTGCTGATAAACCTGTGAAATCTGCTCTGCTAAGAGTGCTTTCATTCATATGATAAGGGTCCGAGAGGAAATGAGTATGTCTCCCAAAGTTTCTGCAACTCTCTTCCTGACAGACACTGACTCAGACTCTGAAGCCCTCAGATATCTTTGAAGTGTTATCTACTGTTTGATCCTTGCCACCTGTATTCCTGTGTATTACAACCCAATAAAAGGCTACGGAGGAGGGCACTAGGGGCCTTTTTCTCTTTGGAGAAACTGACCGCTGCTGGCCTTTTTCCCCTGAGAAACTGGCCACAGCCCACTTCTCCTTCCCCAAGCAGATCACATCATGTCTTGGCCATATTCATCCTTGTCCGTGGCACTCAGGGGGGACTCTTGAAGAAGTCTCCCCCACACGTTGTCACTTTTCACTGCAATCAATTTACCCGCTTCTAGAAATCGAATAGTTCCTTCCATTTTCTGTTTTCATTTTGCTGTGGGAAACCAAATCCCAAGCTATAGTTCATATCAATTCCACAGATTAATTGAGGTCAAACTATATTCCAGGAAATGCATGTAATGCTATAGGGAATATAAAGAACAGAATAACTCAAATGAACAGTAACCAAAAGTAGAATGGTGATTATTACCACAGACTGGAGAGTAGGAGAAAGGGGAGATATGGATCAAAGTGTATAAACTTGTCAGACCATGGGGTCCCACTCTGGTCAGGATTAAACAGGAGATTAAGCTAAATACAAATTAAGTTTTAGTTGCGTGTCAGAAGGCTTTGGATACTTCTTAATTACTAAATCCCTGATTTCCTCCATTCATCATATTTTTTTCTTTGCCTTTCTTTTCTCTCTCCTAAAAGTAAAACCTAAGGCAATGATTGTAGTTACTTGGGTCTTATTATTTAACTAAAGTTTTATCATACATAGTTACATACCCCTTCCCTGTCTCCCTCAGAGGAAGGAAACAACTATAACACATTTGTTATCTAAACATAGATTTATAAAGGGTATTACTATAAAATAGTGGGGGTAGTTTGTATAGATTTTTTCCTGCTCGATTCAATAACTATTGGCTGATTGGCAAGACCCTGCAGGGAGCACAGTCATAGAGATGAGAAAACTCCCTGCCCTGCCCTCACAGAGCTCACCATCACTGATGCTCCTTGGTGTGAAGGGAAGACTGTCAAGCAAGTTAGAGGTGAGTAAGTAAACAAAGGGGTGTTACATTTGTAATCAAAATCAAAATGAGTAAGAAAATATATTTTGGCCACCAACACTGATTATTCAGAGAGAAATTTGTGTGCCGCTCAAGGAACTAGAATCTCATGTTGGTGTGTAATGTAGAGGAGGACTTGAGAACCAAAAGCAAGATGTGGTCTGTCTGCACTGCCTTCTCAAATGGACACTCAAGAAGCCGAGGCACTCAGGTGGGAAGAAGATGTGAGGGTACTTCTGGGGTCACTGCTCTTTTTATGAAAGAAGGTAGAAGGTTCTTAGGTTTCCTGCACTGAAGATCTTGAAGAAGAGTCATTCATCACAGTTGAAAGTTAAATGAAGCCCCTGCCTAACCATTGATCAGCTCCTGTAAATAAGAGCAAAACAGGAGTGAACAGGAGACTGTAAACCTGAAGCAACACAGATAAGGGCCAGAGCAAGAAAGAAGGGCAAGGGCTGGGATGGGAGTAAAAGACAGAAAACTGTACTTGAACAATAAATTTAAAAAAATGATATGTTTGTCATGGCATCCAAAGTATTCCTGGCACTAAGGTAGAAATTAAATAGAGTTTTTATGAAATTCAAAACTATTTATCATTTACCTATATGTCTACATAAGTGAAAGTTTCCAAAAAGAGCTTCTGAAAGGCAGTCCTGGGAGGATGATAGTCCTGTAGTCAGCAGACTACAATCAATAAAGCAGGGAGTATGGGTCTGTGTCCAGGATCATCAGAACTTCATATTAATGAATAAAAAATATACAGGAAAATCTTAACTGTACCCCATTGTGTACACACAGTTTGGTGGGTGGAGACAGAGACAGAAAGAGATATCAATGCCTGTGTTCTTATGCTAAACAAAACTATTGAGTCCTAGTATCTTGTGCTAGGTTTTGGGGTCAAGATATAAATCAGACAAAAGTCTGAAAAACTGTCAGAACCAAGTCTGAAAAACTGTCAGAACCAAGAGGGGCCTAAGACGACATGATGACTAAATCCAATGAGGTATCCTGATGGGATAATAAAACAGAAAAAGAACATTAGAGAAAAACCAGGAAAATCTAAATAACATATGGACTTTTATGAGTCAAATATCCATATAGTTTAACAACAATAAAAATAAATAAATAAAACTGTTCTAAAATAAAAAGGTTATTTTTAGAAATCAGGCCACACTTTGAATAAAATCCAAATTCCTTATCATGCACTATCACGATCTGGCTCCCGCCCACTCTTCCCCCTTCACCTTGCACCTCTCTCCTTTCTACTCCGTGGTGTTTGGCCAGGTCACTCCATTCCATCCTGTTCCTCTCTGTTTCAGGCCCACCTCACATACTGTTACAAGCTCCTAGGGCTGCTCTCACTGACACCTCGTCACCTCTTCCTCATTACTCAGACCTCAGCTCAAGTGTCCTTTCCTCGGAGAGAAGCCTGTCCTAGCTTTTCCCAGGTATCATGTACCCCAACTCTGATATCCTCTCTTTTGTAACTTCCTGTGTTATTTTATTTCTTAGAGCCTACCATTCGTTAGAATTAGGTATTTATTAAGGCTTCATTTGTTTAGCATCTCTCTCTTTGCACATGTTGAGTTCCATGTGGGTAGACATCATTTCTGGCTTGTTCACCTAACTCCTAACCTAATGCCCACTATGATAGGTGTTCAAAAATACTTGTGGAATCAATTAATTAAATAAGGTACCAAAGGTGAGAGGATCTATGCAATACCTAAATCTTTTTTTTACATCATTATACACTAAGCACCTAACAAAATAAATACTATACTGTATACATCTACTCCATAACAACTTATTTATTGTGCTAGATGCTTTGGATACAGACAAAAATCAGACACAGGTCTACTTTCAAAGAGACCATTTAGTAGAGATTTCAGATTAATAAAGAAGACTAGAAAGCAAATGGATGATCAGAAGCCACCGTGATACATGCTGTGAGCGCACAGATGGTGGTCATTTACCCAACTGGGCAGCTCAGTCTGCTTTCGCGGAGCAGTGCTGAAATTTGAGGGCCAATCCTGTTGCTCATGTTCTATCTGGCTGTGCACAAATAACTTCATAAATCTATGCTTCAGTTGTTTTTATTTCCAGATTGAAAAAGACAAGATAGAGGCTATCTAAAATACAAATCTAACATTCTTCATTTTTTAATGTTGTGCAGGTGTTATAAACTGCTCTTTGAATTTATAATACGAGGAATGTACAACTGCATGTTTCTTTAAAAACAGGCAATTTCCCAAATCCCACATTCTCCCAAATAATGGGGAATTGTGGTACCCCAAATCTTTAAGTTATTCTGTGATTTAAAATGTTCTTCTGACAATCCTAGATCATATAGTGACTATTCTCATTCTAGCATAAAAATCATCTTGCTGGGTTTATGAATATTTGAGCTAAAATCTAGAAAGAAGTGTAAAGTTTCCTGACATCAGGAACCTTCTATTTAGTGATTAAGTAGACTCTGTTGTTTTCCTAACAAAGGCCATGGAAGATTCCCGCTGTCAATACATAAATGTTCAGTTTCTTTAAATGAGACAACCACAAAAATCTTGGTTATATCATTTTATTCATCTGATATTTCATTTTGGAATTCCATGATTACTTCCATAAACAGTTACTTTGTTTTTAAAGATTAAGGTACAAAAATAATAATAAAATGTATAGTTTTAAGAATAGCACCTGGCACATAGTTGGCAATTAATAACTATTTATAAAGTACTGTAGGAGGAGCTGAAGACACCTGTAGGGATGTGACAAACAGAGGCTTAGTTCATGGTCAGATGCTTCAGGGGGATCAGATAATATCAGCACTAGAAAGTACATACTATATCCCCCAACACAGGGATCAGTGATGATCTTAAAAAACTGCTTGAGTTGGAATACTGGGGAGCAAATTCAGACAGCAGAGAGTCAAGGGATGAGTCATTGAGAAAGCAGGTATAGTTCCTATCAGAAGCTGAATTGCAATGGGCATGAAAAAGATATAGTGATATCTGGGAGGGCAAATGGGATTTAAGTGGAGAAGTGTTTAAGTTGGGAGAGATTCGTGTGAGTTACAATGCAGGTTATAATAGGCTCATAAAGGAGATGCTATTGTGTTTGGAAGAGGGAGAGAGGCAAGTTTTATTGGTTATATTCTCTCTCCCTCTCATATATTAAAAAAAATCAATATCAAAAGATATGAGGAGCTAAGAGAGTATAAGCTGGGAAACACAAAAGGATGATATCTGTAGGCAAGAGAAGCAACAGAAGCTCCGTTATTTGTACAGTAATGATAAAAGAGGAATTTCAAAAGGGTGCCCTTAAGTGGAGAGGTAGCAGAAATATTTTCTAGGACTGCCTAGCCCTCTTCAGGATGCTATGTTCTCATTGGACCTATCAAATTAATGCGTCCAACAAGGATGTGCATTCATCTCTCTTTCTTTCAACAAAATTCTAACAAGCACTTGGAGTAGTAGCAAGAAAACTGGGATAGGAAAGCCTGAAACATGTTTCAGATCATGATTCCACCACTCACCATGCCTCCGCCTCTGAATACAATGTTATCTGAAATAGTGCAAGACTTTCTCTACACAGAGCAGTGCTTGACCACAGCATGCTCCATGGGGATAAATGCAAAATCCCTACCTGCATTATAGTGCTATTGTGTGCATAAATAAAACAGTGAGTGTGAGAGTGCGTCATTCACCATGAAGTCAGCAAAGTACACCTACAGGTTTGGAATTATAGGTTTGAGGGGTTTTTTCCTTAGGTAATCTACATTTCAGAACATTTTTTTAAAGAAGAAGACATCAAAAATATTAACAAAGCATAGGAGGGTGGGACGGAAGGAAGAGCATGTGCACGATTGTATTATTGTACATTCAGAGAGTAAACAAGTGTTGGGACTGAGAGTGGCGACCTTGAGGCTGCCCTGGCAGCCAGGAAGCTCAGCCAAAGAGAGTAGCACCCAAAGGAAGATCAGTAAGAGTGGACTTCAGCCAAGTATAGATCTTACTTTCTATTCTGAGTTGTCCTTAAACCTTGCTTCCCTTCTTGGCATATGTCCTATTTTTAATAAAACAAAAGAGAAAGTGATCTGTGTGAGAAGAAGGCAAGGCTCAGGAAAACATTATCAATGACCTATGCCTGACCTGAACCAAACAGAAACTCAGCTGCCCAGAATTCTCTTATGAATCTGCATGTGGTTCCTTCAGGATGCTGCATTTCCTATAATCACCTCCACTCTATTCACTGTCACTGTATGAAAAAGGACATCAGTGAGATGCTGTCCCTACCACTTGGTTCTTGCCCTTCTCAGATATGGCTTCTCAAGCTCATCTACTGCATACTTGCTGCCTGGTAAAGTCAGTACTCAATAACTTTTGATGAATGAATGAATGATCATTCAATGAACACAGCCTTAGAATGCATGCTGGGGAATGATGGGATACATTGGCTTAGCCCTGGCCTTTGGAAAGCTCTTAGTCCATGAACAACACAGGAGTGTGGTGGTTTTCCATGGGGCAGGACCCTGAGCAGTTGTCCTCATCAGAATCCTCTTTGACTCTGTAAGTGGGGGGTAGTTTCAGATCAGTCTGGTAGATCTTTAAGCGCAGTGTCAGAGGATTCAAATGTTCATACCCTGTCTAGCACTCCTCTGCTTTAAAGTTAGAGGATTTGTGTCTCTTGGGTGAATAGTACATAAAAATATGTATAACAATAATACAAAAATTTATTGAATACTTACTACTCTTCCAATGTTTCACATATATACCCTTTTGGTCTTTTTAGAGGATTCATTTTATAGATACAAAAAATGAGACAAAGAGAGGCTGAGATACCTGACCAAGCTAAACAGGTTGTAAGTCACAGACCCAGGAATCAAGTCCAGGCAAGCTAACACCAGAGCCTGTACTCTCAACCACTATGCTGTAGAGCCCTAAAAGAATAAGGAGGAAATAGCACGACCTCTGATGATAGTAATGCTTGGACTAGACTTCAGAGACAAGTCAAAGCAAATACATACTCAAACATAAATGTATCTTGCTCAAGGTTAAAATATGCCATTATTGAAAAGTCATAATGAGTTCTTATTATGTTCAGGTCACTATGCTAGGCACAGTGGAATGATAACAATAAGCGATAATTGAGTACCTTCCATGAGTATTACATGTATTCTTGTTAAATGAAGAAAGTGACACTTGACTAGGTTACATAACTGGCCCAGGAGGGACAGGATTTAAGTTCGAGTTTGTCTGACTGTTCTATAACTGAGTTCTTCTCACTGTAGCACATGGTTTTCTTCAGGGGTGGCATTCCAAGGACAAATACAGTCCAAGTTATTTAATTTACCTTTCCCTACACCATTAAACTCTTTAGCAGCTATTGTAAGAAAATGTTCTGGCTCTTCCTAGGGTAGGAATTTAGTGTAAAATAGAGTTGGGTATTGCATAAAAGTAAAAGCTCACAATGACAAAAATTATAATCCAAGTGTTATTTAATGTGCCTTCTCTTATGAAGTAGGCTCAAACCCAAACATCCTTTCCAGTAATGAACTTGAGGGTAAAGGAGAGGGTGTTTGGCATATAATTCATCTCTTGATCTGGGCTATGTTCTCTATTATTAGTTGAGTTTGGTTTTTATTATTTTTCTTTTCTTTTTTAATCATAGCATCATCCCCTCCGTGCTATCTTTCTTCACGATGTTTCTCTGATGTAAAATGCATCCCCTTTCCCTGATACCCTGATCTTGTCATCCCTCACCAAATGAATGGATGGATGCATGCAGGCATAACCCAAAACAGATTGTTGTTGTTGTTATAGGTTGAATTGTGTCCCTTCCCTCAAAAAATGTTGGAATTTTAATCTCTAGTACTTGTAAACATGACCTTCTTTGAAAATACAATATTTGCAGGTGGTCACATTGAGATGAGGTCCTTAGGGTGGGCCCTAATCCAATGTGACTGTGACCTTATGAAAATGAGACCTTTGGACACAGAGACAGAGACATAGAGAGATAAGAGGATGTGGAAACACAGGTAGATCACCATCTACAAACCGAGGAGTGCCTGAGGTTCCCAGAAACCAGGAAAAAGGTATGGAAGAGATTCCACTTCACAGCGCTCCCAAGGAACCAACCCTGCCAACGCCTTGACTTCTAGGTCAAGAACTTCTAGCATCCAGAAATGTGAGACAATAAATTTCCGTATTTAAGCACCACCCCCAACCTGCCAGGTTGTTGTGCTTTGTTATAGAGGCCCTGGAAACTGATACAGTTTTGCAGCAGATTGCACTGAACATTGAGGAGATGATACAGGAAAGGTTGATTTGCATGGTCATAATAAATCAAAATTAAATATAAGGTGTTCTTTAAATATCTCTTCATTATTTCTATCATATTAGATACCAGTGCTCTCTCCTTCTCTCTTGCTTGGATGCAGACACTCATTTCTATTTATTCCTATGTAAACTGATGCATCTATCTATCTTAATTTCTGGGCACCAACCAATTCATGGTTCTAGGGTCTCATCTCCCATCCTCAAACAGCAAATCAAAGTGTTTTTCTGAACAAAGACTACTATGTTCCTCCCTCTCTACCCACTGAAGCACTCTCTTACTTCTTTATTAACTAGGTACTTCCAGTTAAGATACAAATTAACAATTATGCCCATGTGCTTATATGATTGTCTAGGCTTACTACACTTTGTAGGGGCAGAGAAACTCTCCAAAGTCTGAGGCACTCAATTCAGAGAACCCAGGTGGCCGCAAGGTCCCACCCAGGACAGACACCAGAAAAGAACCCATTGCTCTCATTAGACCCCTATTCCACTTCACTTCCTCCTTTCATTTAGCTGCTTTGTAAATCCCTCTCTTAAATAGCACAGCTTTGTGTCTACTGGTCCCCATATTCCTCATGGGAGCAAATTTTAAATTATAATTTAGAAATATAGAAGCCAAACAGCATAAAAGAATTTCAGTGTTAATCTCTCAAACTTCTCAATGCTAATTAGAAGAGATAAATCAAAACATAACTTGTAGTTGTCTTGCACTAGTAGTTTAATATCCTGTGCAATTATTTTCTTATCATCTTCTCTTTCTTTTCTTTCCTTCTTCACAGCATAACGCAATGTTTATAAACCTGTAATTCTTCATTCAATCAATGTTATTTTCTTCTCTACCCTTGGCTGTGTGTAAGTACTTGTGATTTTTCATCCCTTCTCCATGTTAAATGTCATCGGAAGTCAGTGGGACACCTTTCTACCAAGTCCTGCATCTAAAGGACATCATTTGACACCTCCTTCTGACATTCACTTCAGGCCAAAAACAATGAAAACACATTAGGGATCATGAAGTAGTGTTCATGATTGTAAGTTAGAAATTAGAAGTCCTTGGCCTGATTTCCCACTCTGCAATATATTTTGTGTGATTTTTGAGCAAGTTACTTAAGAGCTCAAGATCTCAGTTTTTTTAACCTGTAAAATGAATATAAAAATACCACACATCTTGTTTTCTCTTCTACCTAAGTAATATTTTCTCTGGCTTCTCTTTCAGGTTTCTCTGTCTCAGTAAACACCATATCAAGCCTCTAAATTAATTATAGAAACACGTAGAATGAGTTTTGATCCGTATTCCTTCTATACTCCAATGTACTCTTATTCAACCCCAAATCAAATGAAGTTAATTCACTTCTCATATTTTCCACTGATTGCCCAATTCCATCCATGTAAGTGGCACTAAGTGGCATGGTCTCTTGCCTCTACCACTCTACTGCTTTTCTTAACAATATCCATTGCATCTCTCCAACACATTTCAGGAGTCTTTTTGTTTTAAAGTATAATTCAAACCATGAAATTGCTCAGATTAAAAACCCTTTAAAAAGATTTCCTAGAATAAGCTACTCTTTATCTATAAAGGTTCCAATCAGTGGTGACAGCCTAGAGGCTTCAGCCTCTGTTTGTTTGCCCTGAAGAGTATTTTGAGAGGATTTTAATTAGATGTTACATTTAAAAATCAGGAGACTTCATATGAAATCCAGATTTCTAAGTATCTTAAAAATTAGGTTTGACACACTATGTCTGATTTCATGTGGCAACAAGCAGTTGAGACAGGAAAATTTAGTTACTCCAAATTTGGACAAGATGTGCAACTCCCAGTTTGTCATGGCACCCACCACTATTGACTTCTATGGGGCCCTCTTCATTGAAGAATATACCATCAGGTCCTAATAGGCACTAGGATTTTTAAGCTCTAGTTTGCCATTGAGGAGAAAGGAGCTAGATTTCTCCATTTTATATAGAGGACTCAGGCCAGTCCAAGAAGTGACTTCCTCAAGTCTGGGTGTATCCATGGCTGTGCATAAGCATAGAGTCTTGTAAGTCTCTATTGTGAAAAGTATGTAGAGAAAGGCTCACTGAGCAATTGAAAATTGTGCATGTGTTTTTCTTTACTAAAAATCCTGCGACACATCCATTTGAATGGTGAGACTTCACATACGCAAAAATGTGAAAGAAAGAAAATCTCATGTATTGCTTGTGGGAATACAAAACGAAACAACTATTTTGGAAGACAACTTTGCAGTTTCTTATAAAAGTAAATACAGTCTTATCATACTATCAAGTAATCATGCTCCTAGGTATTTTCCCAACTGACTTTAAAATCTACGTCCACAAAAAACTCACAAAAAAATATTTATAGTGGCTGTATTCCTAATAATCAAAAACTGGAAGCAACCAAGATGCCTTTCAATAGATAAATGGATAAACAAACCATGGTACACCCACAGAATACTATTCAGTGATAGGAATAAAAGAGCTATGAAGCTGTGAAAAAAAACATAGATGAATCTTAAGTGCATATTTCTAAGAGAAAGAAGCCAATTGGACAAGGATACATACTATATGATTCCAATCATATGACATTCTAGAAAAGGCAAAACTATAGAGATGGTAAATAAAGAAATGATTGCCAGATGGCAAATAAATTAATGGTAAACTAGATTGCCTCCAGGTTGAATGAATAATGAAATACAGCAAGTAAAAACCTCTTGTAAGTATCTGCCTTTTACTCCTGGCTGAGGCTGCCTGCCTTTGTTGCTGCTCCTTAACTGGGATCAACTGTATTAGTGGCCTCCAACATCCAATAATTTCAATATATGTAGTCTCTGACAAAAGTTGGACTAGAAAATATAACTTGAACCTATAGCTACAATCAGGACACTATTCCATAAAGTGTTTAGCATCTACCCTCAGGGGAGAATTACTTAGAAGAGTAAATTCCTTTTTCATTAGCTTACTCAGTGGCAGGCAGAGATGTTAGCAACCAGCAGGGATACACTGAAGATAGCCTTCGGCCCTCTTAAAGCTTCATGATGAAGGCATTGAAAGGGAGAAATTAACTTGGAGATAATTAACTTTGAAAGGTAACCCTGTGATTTAAAATGTGGCTCAATAAATGTTAGCCTCTAGATAACCATAGTAGCCATTACCCACCCACCTTTGGGGAAGAGCCACTCAGTGGCAGAGAGAGATGTAAAAGTTTTCTCCCTCGTCATCCCCTGAGGTGGAAGAATCTGGGGAGGAAGGAAGGACTCCCTATCCACTTTTGTTTGGCCCCGCCCAAAAGAATCTTGAAATCTCACATGGAAACATTGATAACAGATGACAAGTGAGGTTTGCAATGACATGCTGCATACTAAATACCTAATGAAAAATCTGCAGTGACCAGAGACCAGAGAACCCCATTATAATGATGGTGAAAACAGAGAACTTCCCATATCCCTGTGCTGTCCATATTATGAATATTTTTTATCCCTCCTTGCTCCTCAACCTCTGACCCTCTCCCATTGTCCGACAGCCACCCACCCTCTGTATATACACCTATGCAAATTGAGGACATTTGTGTTCTTCGAGTTGGGCAAAGAAACATATCCCTGAAAGCACACTGCCAGGACCGATCATTGGTCATCCTTATCAAACAAGAGGCTTTTATGCCAAATAGGGTAACCAACTATCCAGATTTACTTGGGACTGAGGGGTTTCCCAAGACACTATATTAGGAAAACCAAGATTAAGTTGGTCACACTACTACTCTAGGAAAGCTGAGGAATAGCTCTTATCTTTGTTCTCTCAGACTTATCCCTGCGGCCTCATGTTCAAGGGAAATACCCAGAAGGGCCAAATTCCTCCTTGGCCAACATGACTGGAATTATTTGCTCACCTTACTTTTGGCCAAGGAGAGAAGTGCCCTAGTACCCTTCTGGGTATCTGTTGACAAATCTTCAGAGAAGAAAAGATTAAGATGACTGCAGTGACTTCCAGCCTCTAAATCACTTTTTACCACCTCTCCCCACTCCAACATCCACAGAAAAATCAAAGTTTGTAAGAATGGTATGGGAAACCACATATGCTATGCTCACAGAGTTGACTGAGACTCACTTCAGCGGATCCTGGGAAGGGAAAAGAAAATACTTCTTGGTGGGGGTGGAAAGGCAGCAAAACAGAGAAATGACTCCTTCATCAAACAAACAGATAATGTAAAAAAAGCAGAATAAATTACATTCATGCACTTCAAAGAAAATCTGATGTCCTTGGAAAATGAGGGAAATTGTATAAGAAGGGCAGAAAACAGTCAGGATAGGAGATGACAATTCTGTAATTTTTACAAGCCAAAGGCAACATCACCTTAGCCAAATTATACTTGAAAGAGGCAATGTCTGCATGCATGAAGATAACAGTTTGGAGGCAATGAGAATGGAGACTAGGCAAAGACAAATCATGCCAGAAAAAAAATAATTCCTTTTAATGTGAGAATTATGAAGCAGAAGGAGAAAAATCTATAACTACAATAGATCTTGTATTTTATTAAGTGCATGACACTGTCTAATGAAATCACACTTAAAACGCTAATTGAAACTGTCTCAGATTAAGGCAGAAACTGCAAAGAAAGCTTTGTGGAAAATAGCCATTAACTGGGTCTCTGGGGATGTGAGTGGTTAAATGACATCCAGACTGGTGCCAGGTACAGCTCAGTTTGTCTCCATTAATGATGTGGTGAAGGCAGCCATATGACTGACCCACACACGTTGGTCTTGCTTAATTGCTGGTGGGAAGGTGAGGGAATTGGGTGGACCAGTTAGTGAAAGACACATTCATGAGGACCCATCGACTAACCTCCTGGGTTGCTGATGCTCATTTGCCTACAACAGGTGAGCACGAGCAACCCAGGTCAAGTTTAATTCTGAAGCAGCATTTCAGACAGGTTGAAGAATCTGTCATTCCGATGACAGCATAGTTTTTATGACTATGAGCTCTTATGAAGAATTTTGCTATTAGAGAAATAGCTGGAGAGACATATAAGGTCCAGGAAAGCCTTATTATTTTTTTTTAATGTGGAAAAAGTATCACTGTTTTGTTGTTTTATTGTTATTGTTGTTTTGATGTAGTAGATAAAGCAAATAGAATTTGAAAGAGGGTAAAATTGCTAGAACAATTTTACTGAGCAAACAAAAGGTTTTTATGCTTTATAAGGGCAATGATAGTTTATATAGAGTAATAAGGGACATCTGGGGAAAGTGGCTTGGTACATATGTAGTGATGAGCATGGCAGAGGTCTCTTCTAATTGCTCTATTTTCAGGGATATACAGCAGTGCCACCCGAATGTGGCCTACAGCCAGGCACCAGTGCAGTTTATTGGTTTCTGGCTCCCAATGAAATGAGGATATAATTCAGAGTATGTGTTTAGAAAGTACTATGGCAATTTGACAGAGTGCTTTTATGTTTTTTGACCCTAACATGAAAAATTTTAGGCTCGTTTTTTTTGCCTGTCTTTGTTTTCCTCTTTTTTTTTTTTTTTTTTTTTGCACAGTGGAATACATTCTTACTGTAATTTACAAAAGTATCAGATTAGAAATTGTAAAAAATTTAGAAGTTAAAATAAGAGCAACAGACTAGAAATAATAAAACAGAAAAATTATCCTTCCCCACTAATGGTCTGGGCAATGAGAAGCCAGCAAAGAACCCCAAGTCCCTGCTGGAGGATGAAATACAAGATGACAGCACCCCAGGTCTTGGAATCACTATCGAGGAGACCCGTGTTGAACTGCTGTGTGAAAGAGAAATGAACACATACTCTGTTAAAACGTTGAGATGTGGGGGTTATGTTAGAGCAGCTAGCCTACACTGACTACTGTTGAGCTTGATCTTGATGGCAGTGAGATCCTAAGTGCCCACATGGGAGTCAAAAATCATGTGTCTGACCAGAAGCACACAGAATGCTGCAGCTCTCTCTTCAATTCTGCACATGATGCTGTGGAAGCCACAGGAGAACTGATAATTACCTATGTTTATTACCTATATAGGTAATAACTATCATCTGGGTAAGGACTATGATCATATCAAAGAAAATAATTAACACATGTATTAATGAGGTTCTTTTTGCAGTCCTGTGAATTACAATTGTTTGTATCTTAAAATTTTATGCCTTGATCAGGCACAAGATATATAAAACTATCAGTCATCCAAGCTACTTGATGAGGAGCATATAAATTTTCTATGCCTTTGCTCGGGTCACATTAACTATCAGGAAGAGAAGATTGAAGTTCAGACAAATCAAGTGAGCACAGCTGGCTTAAATGGGGAAGTGTTAATCAATAAGCTCACTGATTTGTTTTCTTTCCAGATGTCTTTTGAGGTGATTCCTTTTAGACCACCCAGAAAAACACATACTCTTCTACACTGGGCTGCATTCCATCAGCCTTCAAAACTTTGGTTTTACCAAAATACTGTTTGACTCTCCACATTCACAACCACATTGGTCTCAGCAACAGATACATCAAACACCCTAGAAAACAGTGGCACAGAAGTGGAAAAATTTTCATAAATTGGAACACTTGAAGTGTCTGTAAATAACAGCATCTGAGGCAATGTGGGGAAAAAAACACCTCATGTTAAGCTCAGTCATTTAAAACTATATGAACAATAGAAAGTTAAATTGTGAAAAATAATTATGTAGGGGTAGCCTCAGTGCAATAAACAGATGGTAGTAATGATGAGTACATGGGTAATACTCAAGTTTAGTTCTGAAGTTTTAAACGACTAATGATTGGCATTTAAATGGACAAAGCATCATTGTACATTTTGATGCACAAAATAGATTTTGAAATGCAAAGAAGAAAATATCTGTAAATTGAAACACTGAGATTATCATCAAAGATCTTTGGGAAGGCTAGGATAAAGCTGGGTGCTGAGGGCATAATAATTCCAGAATCTGAGTGGTGAGCTATTCTAGAAATTTATTGAAAGGAGTGATATTTCTTAATCATCTCGACATCTTCAACATCAGTGACAGTACCTAAAACAAGCTTTCAACAAATATGTTTATTTTAATGAACAGAAAGTATGACCATTTTATTTGTACCACTTAGCAACATGGGTTTTCATTAAACTAGAATGAAAAGTAAGTCTCCATGGCAAAAATTAAACCTAATAAAAGTCAGTCAATTGAAGAATTTCCCAATTAGTTCCACTTTTGAAAGTGATGGACAGAATCCAGCTAAAGAATCATCATCAGACCAAGAAACAACTCAATGAAGTGCCATATACCCATGAAGATACCAATTTTGAAAATATATATTCTCCAATTTGTATATTCATTTTGTTCTTGTTTAGTCATTTTGTTCCTTCGCTGTGATCTGAAATAAAAACTTATATTAGCTGAGAATTTAGGAAGGATATTCATTATCATCTATGGCAAGCTAAAGGACAAAATCATTGATTTTTCAAAAGCATTTTGAACTATGACTAAATTATGTGGTCAGAGCTTGCAATGCTTAGCAATAAATCACAGAGGGCAAATTTCTTTTATAATAGCTGTGCAGGTAATGATGGCCCGTGTTGACATTCAGAAGTCGAATCTGTGAAAACTCAGAGATTATAATTAAATATAGTCCCCTTTCTTCCCACCAGCACCACATACAGATGTAACCACCTTATTCCACTTTTATGATATCACTGCCTTGCTCAAGAATCCCTGATGGATCTCTCTGACCTACCACGTTGTTTCAGGCTCATTGTATTTTCCCAAAATTTATATGTTGAAGCCCCAACCCTCAGTACCTCAGAATGTACCTGTTTTTGGAGCCAGGGCCTTTAAAGAGATAATTTAGTCTAAAAGGACATGGGGTCCCAATCCAATCTGACCGTTGCCTTATATGAAGAGGAAATTTGAACACATGGGAAAATACTAGGGGTGCAGGTGCACATTGGAAAGACCATGTAAGGACACAGCAAGAAGGTAGCCATCTGCAAGCCAAGGAGACAGACCTCAGAAGGAATCAAACCTGCTGATATCTTGACATTGGGCTTTTTGCCTTCAAAACTGTGAGAAAATAAATTCCTGTTTTTTAAGATACCCAGCCTATGGTTGTTTTTTGGTATGAAAGTCATAACAAACTAATACAAATTGAGCCTTAACTCTCCTTTCTGTTATTAAATGTATTGCCCTAACCAACTTTTTTGATCGAAACTCCTACCTTACTACCATGTATCCACAGATGTCACCCCAGTGCCTTGCATGTGCTATGGGATATCTTATCTTTACACTTCATCTTGGATGCACCTGCCAAGGATGCTCTCTGTCCTCTTATATCATTCATAAAGCCCAAGTCAGGTGTACCACAAAGTCTGCTGTAATGCAGCCCAGGTTTATCTCGTCCTACTGCTAACATTTACCCAGTGTTAGCACACTGGAAATTGAATTATTCACAAGATCCCAAACAAATTTAATCCTAATGAGAGCCAGAATGGCAATATGATCAGTGGCTCAAACAGAGGGCAGCATAGAGAGGCATTCCAAAAATACTGGTTTAATGAATAAACTATCACAGAGGACTTGATTATTTTATTTTTCACATGATAGTTTTATATTCCTTACTTTGCTCATCTAGTAAAGAAATAGTTAATGGGCCTTTGATGGATTCCTAGTTTTGTGTTAGGCATTGAAGATAGAGAGATAAATTATATCAATTCAGTCTTCTGGCTTACAGACAAGTAAACTGATTAATTAGAGTTAAAGGGTTGGTACATACTATCTTCTTTTATTTCATGCATAATTTCTCTTCACAATTTTTGCAAAAGTGAAGTACACAAGCAATCTATAAATACTTGCTAAATGATTGAAGAAGATAATAGCAAACAGTAATTGAAGTAGTATGTTCTCCAGCCAGGCTGTAGCCTCTCCCAGCCAATGTCTGGGCAGCTCACTACAGCTCCTTCCTGTTTTGGGAGATCCTGGTAGCACACTTCCTAAGGGAGGGTCTGAGAAATTCACATTCAAGTCTTGATAGCTCTTTGAAAAGTACAGCTAAGACTTTTCCCTCTGTGAAAAGAGGTGCCCGGGCCAGAGACAGGGTGACCATACTTCCCAGCTAACTAAAGAGAGTTCCAATCTCAGTCTGGTGGCCCTTTAAACATTTGTGAGTAGTCAGGTTTGTTTTATTCGTATGACTTGTGCTGACTCAAGAGAATATGGCAGGCAGTCCTGGGCTCTGCTTTGGCTTCTCTTTGGCCATTGCCACTCCAAGTTTCAGAGCTTTCTTCTATATCGGTTCTTCCACCCAGGCTCTCTTATCCACTTGGTAAACTCAGTGGCTGTGGTAATACTTCTCTTCTTACCCTACTTCCTCCTGACTTATTTAGCCCATAGCTAGATCTACCTTTTGAGTATGTTTTTCTGGGCTGGTCAGATCCACAAGTTATCCTGGACACCACCCATTTTTTCTTAGTGAGATCCAAGCAACCCCTAGAGTCATGCATTCATTGACTCACTCAACAAACGGGCATTAGACTTGTATCATGTCTGAAGCCTTGTCCTATGGCAGAGAGGTAAGAAGGATAAGTAAAGTAGTGGCTCATATAACTTGAACCATCAACAACAGTCAAGGTTATATGAAGGATAGGACTACTCCATTTTATCCTCTCAAGAACATTAGGAGTAAATACTACACTGACACTATTGTAACAGATGAAGAAATTCAAAGGCAGAGATTGTCTCATTTGCCCAGGATCATATGGAGAGGAAGTGGCCTAACTTGGTATAAGCGCAGTACGGTCTGTCAAGTTCAGCCCCACTGCTCTGAATCACTCTGATATAATTCTGCTCTAAGGCGAGTACAGGTGCGTGGTGGCCCAGAAAATGTATATCAGGAGAGATGGAGGTAGAGGGGTCCAGAGACCTTTCAGTGGAGCCCTTTGGGAGCTGGGGCTGACAGGAATAGAGAAGCAGCTCTGACTTTGGAAATCAACTAGGGATAGAAAGAAGTCCAAAAGTGAGGAAAGGGCCTTAAAGAGCCTGGTTCCTTTTAAAACTAGATCTAGACCATCAAAGTAAAAGCAGAGAGGACAGAGTTCGTGTAGGGTTGCTAGATAAAACACCAGACACTTAGTTAAAGTTGAGTTCCAGATAAACAATGAATATTTTTTTAGTGTAAGTATGTTGCACATGTGTGTATATCAATATATTTTATGTTTTTTTGTTTGTTTGTTTTGGTTAAATACGGCAACCTTAATTTCAGGCCTTCTTCTGGATGTTTACTCAGCTACATTTTTCAGATCACAAAGTAGAAGGGACTTGAGGAATATCTCCACCTAGAACATAGTATAAATTTGGTGAGAATGTTCCCTTTGTGTCATCCGTAAAGAACCTTGGGGTTTGGGATGCAGAGGAAACTGACAGGCTATGGGCAGATCAGAGGACATTGACTCAGCAGATACTGCAGCCTGAAATGTGCTTCATCCTCCTATTTAATCTTCTATTTAAAAATCAAATTTCCAATGTAAACCCAAATACTAAATACCTTATTAATTGGCTTCTGCTTAAATAGATTTAATGCACAAATCCTAGGGTAGGCCCAAGCCAGATAATCCCACAAAGTACATTAAGCATGACGTTGTTTCCAGTGCAGTAACTCCTTACAAAATAAAACCCACACATCTTAGCATAATATCCAAGGCTAACCTCAAGCTACCTTGTAGGCTCAAGTATCTCCACAATAGCTGTGGAATTCTGTAAAACACATTGCATCCTGGAGTATAGTCAAACTGGAGATGCCCTGAGTCTGCATATGCTCTTCTCTTTCCAAGAGAGTCCCTACACTTCAATTTTGCTCTTCAATATCCGAAGTCAGGGAAGCAATGATAGTAGCAATATTTCTCTACCCTGACCTTGTAGTCCATTATGCCAACTAGATACATGTTGCATATACTGGAATTAACTCTATGTAACCAGTGTCACTGGTTGAGTTCTCAAGGAAGTAGATATGGAGTTGAGTGCAAAGGTTTACTGACAAGTGATATCTGTGAAAGCAAAAGGGAGGAAGCAGGATTGGACAGAGAGTGATATCAGGGGAATGCCAGTCTAATGATACATTGTCGGTCCAGCAGGGAGCTTCAGAACAAAAACTGCCCATCAGAGAAATCCCAAAATGGGAAGATAGGGTTAGGTGCTCCTATTACTGTCTTGCTCAGACTTTGGCCAGAATCCAGTCTGAGACTAGCATGACCATACCAAAAGCCCATGCAGACCCCCAACAAGCTAAGGGCTGAAAGCTATCACTTAATCACTCCACCACTGAGCAGAGTTATTTTTTAAAAGGGACCCTAGGCAAAACTTTTTCATGGATGCCGCAGCCAGAAAGAGACTCCCAGGAAGGTTTGGTCCTTGAAATGACTTCAGAGACATTTCGATCTGAAACATCCTTTAAAACTTTGTCATGACACCTGAATTCTGCCATCCCTTTAATATCTTTAGAATATTAAAGATCTTTGCAATTTCTTAGAATACATATGAACTCCTTTGCTAAACACATTAGCAAAGGCATAAATACATTAGAAAAAAGACATGACAATTGTGGCAGTATTGGATCATAGCTAGCACCATGGCTACTGGGGTTTAACAGCCCCGGATATTTGTCCTGGATAAAGGAGTGAAAAGTTCGTTCAAAGCAAGACCCCACAGAAACTAGGAAATAAATGACATGTTTGCAAAAGGAAAAAGAGGGGGCTTAAAAGAGGCAAGGAAGGTATGAGATCCATTCTAAGCATGCCTCTGACCTACCTACACTCTATTAGGTTATCAAGTAATTCAAGCAAGTGAGCCTCAAAAGACAATCTTGCTGGAGAGGAAGCCCTTTCAATCTGGAAAGTCCATAGTAGTGGGGCAGGACTTAATGTCAGTACTTGAGCTATTCAAGTCAATAGATATTGGCCTAGTTCCCTGGCCCTTGATAAGGCAGTATCTTTCATGGAGGCTCCTGCAGTCTCCAGAGAGCCATTTTTCTTGAAAGCAAGCTGGAGCCCCCTGGAGGTCCCACTCATTTACTTACTCAGCAAGTATTTACTCAGTGCTGACTATGTTCCAAGCATTATGCTGTGCACCGAGGGTACACTGGTGGATGAGACAGAAACCTCATGCTAACAAAATTTCTAATTTAGATACCAAGCATTCTCAATTTCAATCAAGAATAAAGAGTCTCACTATTAAACTTGTGACAATACGATATTATAGGGTCTCTCAGTAGGTCATGAAATCCTGCTAGAGTGTTCAGAAGAACCGGCCTCATAAAAAAAATTCAAAGCTAGATTCTATAATTTTGTAAAACGTGGCCAGAATAGTGAGAAAAGTTTATTGGAAATAATATGTGCAAAGGCCAAGAGAAGAAAGTATAACATGATTGGGAGCTGCCAAGAATTTAGTATACCTGGAGAAAGGCTCAACATGAAAAGAGAAGAAATTGAGAAGCACTGAGGAAAGTGGCTGGAGTGCTAGCGAGGGGCCAGATACGAAGGGCATTGCTCTGAGGTTAAGAAACTTGTATCTCATCCTAAGGGCAATAGGAGAGCCTAGTACATAGCAAAAACTCAGTGAATACCCCACTGAGTGGTTGTGCAATTGATGATTCAACAGATGCTTATTGAACAAATAAATGCTTATTGAACAATGATTGAACAAATGTTTATTGAAAGGACTGTGTACCAGACACCTCTCTATGTTGAGATTTAAGAATATAGTGAATAAAACTTGGAATTACATCTTCTTTCTTGGAGATGCCCATCATCTATTGGGAGAACCAAGCATCAATAAGAACCAACACACAAATGTAATATTCCAAATGTGTGAGTGCTATGAAAGGGACATGCAGGTGCTGTGAGGTTCCTGTGAGCAATGCCCTGAGAGCTAAGAGAAGGATAGCCATAACTGAGGAGAGCAGGATAGTGGTAGGAAGAGAGTTCCAGGCAACAGGAAAAACTTGATCAAAGACTTTGACGAGGATGCCAGGAGACTTGACTGAGAGACTGAAAGGTGAGGTGTCTTGAGCCATATGTTGACACATTGGCAGATAGACCTAGATGAGCCATTTTTAAGAGTCAACTGCCAGCCTTATGAGAGATTCAGCTCCATTGACGGTTCAGAAGACTCCAGTCTCAGCCAGTATTTGGCTGTGACTTCAAGTAAGAATCATCCAGCTGAACCAAGTCTATCCACAGAAATGCAAAACAAGACAAAATTGTTGTTTTAAGTCACTAAATTTTGAGGCAGCCTGTAATCCAAAAATTAACAACTGAAATGAAAGGTATTTACACTAACAAAAACCAAACCAAACAACATTACTTACAATAAACTTATCAGTGAATTGTCGAGTAATTAAAGAATCATGAACAACACACTGCAGCATTTCCTGTCTGCAGGCATCCGGCAGGCGTTAACAAACACAGCCTCTCTCAGCAACGTTCTCAATAGGTCAGCTGATCCGTATGCCCTGGGGACCTTTGTAACTAACAGATTGTTCTTTCCAAAGCCAGCTTCTGGAACAGCAGTCTGCCCCCACTTTCCAGTCCAAGGAGAGATTTTCCAAAGACAAAAGAGGGAGATCTGCAATCTTCCTTCTTTACAAGGAGATCAAAGGAGACTAGATTTTTTGGTCTAAACTATAGAAGGACAATACAAAATAGCCACATCCCTTAAAGAAATGCATTCTATTCCCTGGTCTGACTGCAGTTCCTGGGAGCCAGAACTGGGGACATAACACTGCACGGAGTGGACTTGAGTCAGTGTTGTGTGAGGGTTGTCAGGAAATATCCTCGGTCATCAGTAAACCAGACATACTACTTGGGACATTTGGTAGCATTTGTGTCACAGTGCCACTGTCAAATACATCAACTGTTTGAATGGACCATTGTTTCCCAGTACTTATTCTGTGCCAGAAAACTTGGTATATATCTTACTTAATAATTTATAGCAATACTTTATTTTTTTTATTCCAAAGTTGCAGAGATTCCCAATCATTTATCATGCAGGCAAATTGATTTATAGAATCTGGGACCTATGTTCTTTCTGAATTTGAAGTCTTTGCTTGGCTCATCTGCACTTTGCCTCTGCTTGCTGTTTTCCCTCCTTGCTCACTTATCTGTGTCCCCAATAAGACAGCAAGATCATTGAGTACAAAGACTATGCCTTATTAATTTTTATATCTCTAAAAAATAGCATAGTGCTTAGCTCTTAATCATGATTCACAAACTGTCACAAATTTTTGGATTAGAAGTTGTATCATACATATTGCAGTATAAGGATTATCTCCTTCAACCAGACTGTAAGCAAGGCCCTAATAGGCAGGGTTAACATGCTATTCATCTTTGCGTCTCTGCCGCAAATGCAAGGGCCGACACACAGAAATATTTCAGACTAGAACAAATAACAGATGCAAGCTCACCCGATTGCCCTGGTCTTCACTGACTGGCAGCAGGATTCCCAAAAGAGCTATACAAAGCTATAGGGGTAGTAATGAGATAAGATTCTGTGAATAATTTAGAAATGAACATTGTCTACATTTGCATTTATTTGCATAATGCTTCTTAGCTTATGAAATGCTTCCACATTAATTTCCTCGCATGATATTCACAACATTTCTGTGAGATACGCAGAGCAAATGTTACCGGCATTTCATAGAAGATATTCTGTGTCTTGCCCAAAGATACAGGCCTAGAAGGTGGTGGGGTTGGAAGCACTACTCAGATTTTCTGCCTTGCTGTGTTCAGCATATCACACTGAATCGCCCCTTGACCAAGGTGAACAACCACAGTCACCTGGGACCCTACCGTTTCCGGCCGTGGACCTGCATTCAGGTCTTTCCAGTTTTTGAACTTCAGTGCCCTCATTTATAAAATTACAATCGTTATTCTTAACCTGCCTCCCTAACATGTTATATTTATGAAAATATGTACTACCATTATTAATGTGTATTAATATAATTTAATATATTCATTTAATAATTTAATAATAGGATTAAATTGTATAACTGCAATAATACAAATTTTATTAAAAGTCATAATTATTATTTTTATTAGAAATAAAAGTATAAGGAAGATAAAATACTGACTGAAAACGATGTGAAAGTATTAAAATTCTGAGGGAGAAATGAGAAATCTTCCTGAAGGACGCAGAGAGACTTGACGAGGGACTTCTGTAAATTTGGATCCTAGTTTCCTTCCTGAACTTGGGAGCCCTGTGGGGTCGGCCACCTGCTACTCCAAAGCAGCCCTTATCAGCACTTTAAAGACCTCAGTGCCAGGACTGACTGGCTTTGTCTGCTCTACAGTCCAGAACTTGAGTCTTATTGCCTGTGTTTCAATCTAGCTCTTCAGTACCACATCAAGAATTCCTTTTGTAATTATGCAGATTTATGTAAACCACCTCATAAATTCAAAAACGGTAGCTGCTTTCTTCAGTTCTTCAGCGAGCTTTCTAAGTGCCGGATGAAAAGTCACATTCATTTGCCAGCCAGTGACCAGTGTGACCTCTGGCTGAACAATGCACTCTCCTACAATGTCACAGACAAGAGTCAGATTTTTCTTTTCTTTTTTTTTCTAGCTCAGGTCTAGTTCTGTACAAAATTTTATTAACCTCCTAGGATTTCCAGGTTGGTCAAATATAATTTGCAAGAGCACATGAAGTCACCAGAACTACGCAAATGTCAGAACTTCCTCACTGAGGGCAAATGTATTGGTCAAGTGGTGAATCAGAGTCCGCTCAAATCTCCCACTGCCTCCAACGTAAACCTTCAAGTCCAGCCCAAACCACTATTCACTCCATCACAGCATACACTCTGCTTTACTGTGACTGTGATGATATTCTCTCAGACCATACTCTAGAAAGCCTCTTCAGCTCCTTTCTGACCATAAAAATAATGACTGCATTTATTATTGCCCAGCAGGGTACATCTAATCCCACACTTGAAGTCATTGAGGAAACTGCTGTCTCCATTTTACAGACGAGGAACCAGAGGCCCAGCAAAGTTAAACAATGCATTCAAAGCACACAACTAGTGATAAAACCAGGTATTGACCTCTGTTTAACCCACGTTCTTCCCATTATACTTCTCCTCTCAAGACCAGCCCAAAGCCCACCTTCTCTAGAATGTCGCTTTTGAGTATATAACTCTTAGTGACTGAGCATCTCTTTCTTCCCCACTCACTGACTATTCAACACATTTTGCATTGAAGTGACTCTTGGTCTCAAATGCAATCTTCTACAAAACTATGAAATTCTTGAGGACAGGATGCCCTCTTATATTTCTTGTACATCTTACCAATCTTCCACTATGATTTTTATCCCACTAAAATAAAAAATGTTTGGTGTACACAGGCATCTAACTTGTATGCCCTATTGATCTTTGCATCCTTGTAGATGTTTTAATAATGTTGTAAACATAGTAGGAATCTAAAAACTGAATGTTAACATAAATATAAATTGGGCTGAAATTAAATATCAATTTGAAAGATAAAGAAACTAAGATGTAAAGAGGTTAAAATCCCAAATTCTCATAGAAGTTTTCTGATAGATTGATGCCTTTGAATTCATTGACCAGTGGATTTTACCTACATTATACCGAGAGTGACCATTTAACTTATTGTCCAAACTGAGGCATTTTTAAAATTAAAAGAAAACAGTATTCAAAATTCCAAGACAATAGGCATAAACCAGAATGTATCATCACCTAATTATTTGTCACTGCCTTTACCAATGGCTATACCAGCTGGACATGTTTATATGTATATAGTACTTAAATCTCAGAACAAGCATTGTTCTGAGATTATAAATATTATCTATAATATAAATACAGATATAGTCATACATATAAAATAACAACTTGTTTCATATCCAATAAGCAAGAACTATTAGTATCCCATTTTACAGGCGAGGAAACTAAGGCACAGAGAGAATGAGTAACTTACTTAAAGTCATACATCTAACAAATGTTGGAGCTAGGATTTGAACCCCAATAGTTTGGATCACAAACCCATGCTCTTCACCACCACAAAGTAGAAGGCAGATACTCAGTAAAGGTGGGTGACTAGTTATTTCCAGTAAAGAGACTTTCCTTTAGTCAAAGAGCCATCATTATGGCATAGCAGAAAGAGACCAGGGTCAGAAAACAAAAGAAATGGGGTCCAATGTCTACCCACACTCTGACTCACTGGGTCAATCTCCTCTTCTGGACCTCAGTTTTCCATCTTTAAGGGTGTTAGATTACTTTATCTTAAGTCTAGTAGCATGAGAGACTCCACTGATGGGAGAAAAGGATATGGTTTTACTTCAGAGTTTAGTATGGTCTAGCACCTGATGGGTACCAAGGGAGAGAATTCTCTTTGGTCAAGGTCCTGAAGGACAACGCTCCTTGACGTCTGACAGCCTTGATGACAATAGCCCTGCATATGCACAACAGCCTGTGAAATTGGAATAGCACCTCCAATTTCAGATGGAAAAAGAGAAACTCAGCAAAGCTACATGACTCATGAAAAGTCACACTGTTATTACATGGAAGACCCAGGATTGGGACTTCATCTATCTGACACCAAAGCTGCGATCATTGTACCAGAGCAGTCTGGCACAGAAACATCACCTTCATTAGCAAACAAAGCTTGTTTTTCCAGCACCCTCTGTGTCATGATTCAACAGCTCTGTGGTTCAGAAGTATTAGTATCCAGAAAGAAAGAGGAAGTATTATGTGGGGGATAAGGCAAGAAAAGAATTCTATTTAATTCAGCCAACTTTACTACTGCTCACTCATACGTACCTAGAAACTAGATACAATCAAAGTGTTTATGAAGATACCACAAAAGCATACTGCTGAATTTCTAAGGCTTTGCGGTTGCCAGGGAAACAATAATCTTCTCTTACTTAACAGGGAAGCTTCTTGGAGAGTGAGATGACCCAGAGATACCAGGAATTAGTCTTTGCAGGAGACCCATCAGTATAAAGCACGCAGGGACAGCACCATACCCCTCTCCCACTTGAGTTTCCCAGAGTCCATCCCCATTTAGCAACTACTCTTGCTGCAGTAAAACCAGGGCAGGGGCCCTTCCACTACCATGCAGTTTGGTAAGGACCATGTGTCCCAGCCCAGTCCACTTTCCCTAGAGATCTTTCTCCCCTTGGTGAGAGGCTCCAGGACCAGCACAAAAGTGGCACTTCAGGGGAGAAGCAAGGCCTTCAGATATAGATCCTAGACCACCTCTCTGGACCCACCTTAAAACTTGCTCCATTCCTGACCACTTTTGCTGTTGGCTTTTCATTCCAATGTTTGTTATTTCCCAACTCCCTTTCTGCTCTGACTTGTAATATCTGTTCCACTGATGGATGTCTGTCTTCCTTCACCCTGGAGTAGAAAAAGCTTTGGATTCTGCAAGCCAGCCTTTCAAGAGCTACTGTTCCCCTGGCCTCTGCTTTCATTCCTGCCCTCAGAAACTTCTCTCCTGCAGTCTAGCTTTTCAGGTAATCCCTGCTGTTTCCCTGGTAGCCAGGACACCTACTGCCATGGAGCAAAGTCAGCATGTGGAAAAGATCTGAACAGTCACTGCTCCAGCTGTCAGCCTGATGTCCTCTCCTCCCACCACTTCCTCCATCTACCCAGCAAGTACAGCCTGTTCTTGCTGGGTAACCCCTGCCCAGTACTCCCTACCAACCAGCATTGGACTGTCAGAGTGTCTCCTCATTGGCCTCAGTTCTGCTTTCTAGGGTTCACAAAGCTAGATGCTCTCTCTAGCCCAGGAAGTTCCTTCAGAGAGGTGGAGGCCACTTTCAAGGTCCTTGCCCCAAGTCATCTCCTCCAACCATTCCCCACATGATACAGCCTATGGCCATCAGGAATGTACAGATGATGCTCTGCAGCCTCACCATCACTTGGGCTATTTGAAGAAAAGGGCCACAGGACAGTGATGGAACTTCACATCCAATTCTTTCTGAGGTTTTATGCAGATATCTTTCCTGACACTCCTCCCACAGGTCCTCAAGTCCTGAAGTTCCCTTTTCAGGCTTTCTCGTCCATACTTTTCCTCAGCCTCAATGCTATCTATTTTGGAAATCTCAGGCCTTTTCATGCCTGTAGTTCAATTTTCCACAAGGAAGTAGTATCCTGTCTTATAGAACTTCCTTCTCTAACAATATCCTCTCAAATTCAAATAACACATATAAAGTACTTATAGTACTCTCAATTCCTCTTGACTTCACTAGGATATTCTGAGTTAGATGCTCCCATTTCTTCCATCAGACATCCACTGGTGAATGCTGCCTTGAGAGAAGGAGAGTCCCTTCCCTCATCAGCTATAAGAGCATCTGATGAACTCTATACCTTCAAACCAGGCTATCTCAAAACCTCATAGACTGCTCCACAGTGGCCAATGAAAATGAGCCTTGGACATTCCATGTCTACTGAGGAAAAACAGTCTCTAAACTCTCCCTTTACTTTTTCCTTTCTCTCTCACTTTTGAAACTATTTTTATCTCCCAGAGATGGGAGAATCCAGCTTCTCTCAGATGCTGGATTCCCAGCATCCAGAATCTCTCCCACACTAATCATCCCCTGGAATAAAGCCCAGATTTGATTTTTGGCACTGTCCCTGGCATTATTTTTCTGGCAAGGTGTGTGTTCATCCTCCGTATGGTGTTGGCTCACTTGCTCAGCTACCTGCACAGCTCGAACTAAGCAGGAACCAGTGCATACCCAGTGCATTGCATCAAGTTTTGAAAACGCTGCTAAGCATGTTAGATCCACTTTGTGACACCAAAGAGAGAGAGAGAGAGAGAAAGGGAGCTTACATGGGGGTTACAAGAGGTTATCTGATTTTGGTAAATTGGAGCTTCTCTCCAAGTCTCTAACCATCATTCCATGCTGAAGGAATGATGTCTTTCTGTTTTCCAGAAAGACAAGTTAATTTGCAAAACCTAACACAGAGTAAAGTACTCACTGTGCAGCCAGAATCACTAGCCTCCTTCATGGTCACCCTCAAAGGAGCTTCTGTGGGTGCTGCCGCTGGCCCTCTAGCACACCGGCCAGGACCAACAGCCACTCCATGAAACCTCAGCCTGGACAAATGGAAGGTCATTTTATTCACTTTGCATTGATTAAGCCTAATGAAATTTCAGTGAGAAGTTTTTGTTTTCCTTTCCAGAGGTGATGTTTGCCTGACTGCAATAAAAATTACAGCATTTTAAACAATATCCCCCAAAATAGTTTATACATCTGTCACATAGAAGACATTAGATATAAATCATGTTTGATGGAATTAAAATCCAATCACAAGGTCCTATTCCAAAATATTCAGCTGAAACCCAGATGGGAGAGTAAGAGTCTGTAGAAGGAAAAATGGAAATAGATTCCTCATGTCTCAAGTAGAGTTTTATCCTTAGAAAGTACATGTTGTCACAATTTTTAGTAATCAATGAAATTCTGGCTTGTCAAACTATATATATATATATATATATATATATACATATATATACACACACACACATATATATACACATATATACATGTGTGTGTATATATATAGCCTGTTGTATATAAGATCTATAATATGTTATATATGTATCTGTATCTTAGGATGTATAACTTAGGTTATTTTTATATTTATATATATACATATTTATATTTTTGTATATACATGTACATAAAAGCTAAGACAGCTGATAAACTAAGTACTTAAGATGGCTTAGGTTTTAGTGCAGTCTTTTGCCCAGGAGAGTACAACCAAAGGGCAATCTCCCTAGCCAGTTATGAAGGCTCAACAGCTGAGCCTTGTGTCCTTGTTCTTTTACTCCTTAGGTTGCCCCATTCTGAGTTGCTTGTCATTCTTCAAACCTGATTGAACCTGTTCTAATGTCTGGGCCTGGGCCCTGCTGTTTTACATACAAGCTCCCATTTTTGCCTTTACCAATTCTTCCCATTTGTAAACTCTCAGTTAAAACCCCTCTTCCTCCAGGAAGCCTTCTTAAATAAATTCAGTCCCCAAACTTCTCCCCTTCTTCACCCATTGTGTGTGCAACCTGTGTTAGGAAATTGAAAGTAAAGCTGGTTCTTCCTTAGCACATTCTGTTAGAACATTGTCTCATTGAACTCCTGCATCTCCTGATTTAAGACTGATCTCACCCACTTCCAAAGTCTCAAGCAACTGCATCACACCCAGTAAAATTACTAGTATCAGGAAGCCAGAAAATAAGCAATTATTGGTGAGGGTGTAAAAATATTAGAATCTTTGTGCTCTGTTGGTGAGAATGTAAAATGGTATGACCACTGTGGAAAAACTCTATATGCCTTCCTCAAAAATTTAAAACTAGAATTCTATGTCTAGGAATACCCAAAAGAAGTAAAAACAGGGTCTGAAAGAGATAGTTGTATACCCATGTTCACAAAAATTTATTCATAATAGCTAAAATATGGAAGCAACCCAAGTGTCCATCAATGAATGAATGTGTAGTCAAATATGGATATAGACATACAATGGAATATTATAAAGCCTTAAAAAGGAAGGAGACTCTGACACGTACTATGGTATGAATGAAGCTTAAGGACATCAAGGCTCATGACACAAATTGGTCACAAGAGACAAATACTGTATGATTCCACTTGTATGTGGTACTTGTATGTGGTACTTAGAGTAATCAAGTTTATAAAGAAGAAAATAGAATGGTAGTTGCCAGGGGCTTGGGGGAGGGGATAAGGGGGAGTTTGGGGTTAATGGGTATGAAGTTTCAGTTTTATTTCATGGAAAGAGCTCTGGAGCTGGACGGTGGTGATGCCTGCCCAACACATGAATGTACTTAATGCCACTGAACTGCATATACTTTAAGATGGTTCAGATGGTAAATTTTATGTTTTGTGTACTTTACTATCACAACAAAAAGTATGGGGGAGATAAAACGATTCAGGCAGAAGGAAGAAAAAGCAATGTCTCTTTTACTAAGTGATTTACATAAGCTATCTTTTTCAATCCTTTTTTAAAATCTTGTTTTTTTAACCCCATTTTTTAGACAAGCAAATGAAGCTAAGGCTATGTCAGTAATTTTTCCTAGGTTTTCCAGCTAGCAGGAAATACAGATGTGAAGAGAGGTCTATCTGACCTGTGACCACTGCTCCTATGTTACTCTTCAGCACGTCTACCCCCTTATAAGCATGTTCCACCTCTTCACATACAGCTCCATCCCCTACAGGAAGGTGAATGTGCCTTAAATGTTGGTACCTCCTTACTAACATAGCCAGTCCTAAAGTAAGCGCTTCTTAAATGTTTTTTAAATTAATTCTCTTTCATAGTTATGTAAGTAGGAAAACAACAACCACGATAGAACTGGAAGAAGCCTTGATGTCATTTGTACCTGAGTTCACTGAACTTGATTCAAGACGAACCTGTGATGGGCCAGACTACCTGGCTGTGCCCTTCTCCGTTACAGTCTGTGATCTAACAAAGACGAAGATCTATTTTAGGTTTTTCTATGTCCGCTGAGGTTTTGAGTTATGCCTGAGACTTGTTATCTAGCAATTAAGAAAGAAAAGATGGGAAATTGTTTTTACGTTTTCCACATTGTTGAGCTTTCTATAACTAACTTTGAATACTTAATATGTGCTGAGTTATGGCTCATTGGGAAGTGATGGTTTTATTTATTTTAAAAAGTGGGGGAACAAAGTTAAACTCTCAATTGGATGGTTGTTTTTAAAGAGAAAAGAGGGTAGGACATGCATTTTAAAATTGTCAGTGGTGAAAATGAAAAATAAATTATTTCTTTACTGAAAACAAGATATTTCAGATCTTTCCTCTCTTGCTTCCTAACAGTCACTAAAATAAGAACAATGATATTAATTTCTAATTTTCATTTGACTTGTTATTCAAGTAAAATAAAAAGCTTTTACCTTAGCAGCCACATGCCCAAAGTCTGCACTTCCTTCAGAGTTCGGCTCTGGACCACTCTTCCACGAAGACTTCTCTGACAATTCCCCTCCCCTTTTTCTTGTGCCCACCTCCTGCTATTTAACTTACCCAGTAGTCTGCGCATTACTCATAGCACGTTAGTTTACTAACGCTGTTAATTTACATCTCACATTTTTTCTCTTAATTGGATACAACTTCAGAATGAGAGATTTGATTTTTCTGAACCATAGCTCAAGACATTGTGGTCACTCAGAAAGTATATTTGTTGATATATTTTATACATTGTGTTTATTATATTTCCCTTACATATATTTAGAATGAAGAGTTTAAATATATCCAATTTCTTTTAGAACACAGGGCAGAGGAATGTCTACAGTTATAGCTCATGATATATTTTTAAAGGGCTAGTTTACTTGATAAAATTGTTTATGGTGAAGTGTCCTGTTATGTATTTTTATCAATGGATCCAAAACAAGCCAGCACCAGCCTACAAGGGTGAACAAAATGTGGTATTCACTAGGAATCCTGATAGGTTCCATTTCTAAGGCTCTTGTAATGCCAAGGGCATATACTTTAAGGACATATGACTACCTGGTTAAATATTAACTATCCACAGGCTAGCAAATTAAAGCAATGTTTAATTTTCTGTACTTCCCTACCATCCTCTTGACCACAAAAAATAAAATAAATTCTGATTCTAATGCAGTGTTTCTTAATCTACCGTCACTTTAGAATCATCTGGATGTATTTTGGAAAACAAAAATTCCCAGGTCCTAACGCCAGAGATTTGGATGTAACTGGTCTGGGCATCAGTATCTGTTAAAAGCTCCCAAAGTGATTTGAATGTGCAGTTAGAATTGATACAGTGTTTGATTTATTGATTCCTCACTCTGACCCTGCCTTACATGCCAAGAAAATAAATAAATAAGAAGTAGTAATCTAGTCTCCATGCTGCCCCAGAAAAATTGGAGTTTATTAGGTTTTAACAGAAAGGGTATGGTAGGAAGATATGATACAGGATGGATAAAAGACCAATGACCTTTTTTTCTAGAAGTCTGAGTCTCTTAGGCCTTAGGCACTTCTGCACAAAGCCACACTGTGGCTGTTACCTGTGATTTTGGAGATCAACCCAGGAGAGACTTAGCTAGGAAGATGACTGTCCTTACCCCCTAATAAAATGGCACCAACACATTACTAGGCATTTCAGTCTTCATCTCTTTTGAGAGATGGGACAGTAAAGCCAGGTGAAACTGGTTCATGTCAAAAATGGAGGGAAGGTCACTCCTGGTGCTAAGTATCCCCTTGAACCATTGGGACAAGTTTACAATTGAGAAAAATATGGAGGCAGAGAAAGGGGGTTGACCTAATTCAAGTCAGAAGCAGCAGAAGGGATTCCTACCTGCAGTGTGGAGACAAATTGAATCCCCTAATGACAAGATGAAATCTCCCAGGAAGAATAGTGGGCCTGTTTTCTTACTGCATTAGATGAATTGCCATTTTTAGAGTTAGGATCTGCTAACAGTTGACTTAGTTATAAGGGTTCTGTTTGTCATAAGGCAAAAACATAAAATTCTTTCAAAATGGTCTATTCTGTAGGTGATAGGATTAAAAGAAACATTTTAATTCAGAACTCATACAAAACAGGGGACTCTAAAGAGGAATAACAGCAGCATTTCCCATGATGGTCGAAAGTCCACCAGACCATATCCTCTCAGGTGTAGCTGCCCCTTCATGTCTCTCAAGCACCTAAACTTAGTCCGTGAAAGACCGAGTACAACATACTCTTTTGTATTCTCAGTCTTGGGTGGCAGCACTACCTAGCAGCCTATGCTAACAGCCTCAGACTTCCCTGATTCTTCCTTCTACTCCCTCCTCCCTAATTCAAGTTAGAGCCCTATCATTGCTTGTGTAGATCATGCATTGTCAAACTACAAACCTTGCACAAAATCCTGTCCTTACTTTCCAGCTTACTTTACTTACTTTGCTTTATCATATAATTACCTGCATAGGGAAGGGCATCATAAAGCTCTAACAGAAGTAAACCTTTAAGTGAAAGGAGTTCATTAGGTGCTAGAGATTAGGAGAGGGCTTCCAGAGGCAATTACTTGAACAAAGTTACACAGTTAAAAAAAAAAAAAGAAGCAAGGTATGTTTGAGAAACAAGAAATCTGCTGTGTAGTTCTGAATAGTCCCAGATGAGGACAGAAAAGTTGTTTGTAAAAGGCTTTTAATGCCAAGTGAGGATGTGCTACATGTCTGTTACCAGCCAAACTTCTGAAGATGATAGGATCTTGGAAATCATCCCACATGTGGGAAACCAATTCAAGAGTGCTAAGCAGGGAAGTACCAGGGCTCAATTATCCTTGTAAAAAAGGAAACTGATGACAGTGAGAGATAAGTGGAGACAAAAATAAAGGCAAAAAATCCAGTATAGAAGTCATTATAATAGTCCAGTAAAAAATGGAAAAGCCTAAACTTGGTTGGTGGCAATTGAGATCAAAGATGAAATTAGCAATTAACCGAATTTAGAAACACGAAATAAAAGGATGGATGCTGAATCTAAGGCTTCTAGTTTATACATTTAAGTAGATATAAAGTGTTACTTGCAGCCAAGAGCAGGATTAAAAAAGTACCTGATTTGGAAGACAAGTGCAAATAAGTTTCATTTATACATGTTAGGTCTCAGATACTGGACATTATCTAGGTGGAACTACCAAATATGCAGTGATGATCATCAAGAATAGGGTGAGAGGAGTAAGCATCAAGAGTAAATGCTACTCATGGCTTAATTCCTACCTATAAGTAAAAGTGAAAGCTTGAGGGGGTGGTGGGTATCAGAAGTCTTGAGAGAATGTAGCCATGTCAAATTGGCTTCAAGGTTGCCCAGGTGAGAAACTGTCAGCATCTGGGTTCATGTTGACTCCATGGACCTCAAGAAAATAAGTGGTAAACCAAGTAGAGAAAGAAAAACTTTGACTCTTTCCATCAGGAGCTTTAAAAGGAAATAGAACTGAAGAGAATGAGTCCACTAAGAAACCAAATTCAGGATATGTTTCAGAAAATAACGCACATATAGAGAATGGGGTGAGGTGGTGCTTTAGAAGAAAATGTTAAAAGAGAATTATTTTGGAGTGGATTTAAGGCCTAATTAGCTGGGTCTCAGTATGCAAGAGGTCCACGTGAGATGTGGAGGAAGCTGCCTCTCTGCCTCACTGAAGGAGGGACCATGCTAGTTTGGCAGATTGGTGAGCTCTGCCTTTGAAACTAGAAGCTAAGAGCAGAAGACAGGGGTCCCATGTTGATGTTGTCAGGGGATAAAACAAAGGGGCCATGATCGTGAAAATTTTGCTACTTCACCTTGCTTGCTTATTTTGGTTTTACCTTGCTTTTTTCTCACAGAAATCAACAGTAAATCTTTTATAATAAAAAAGGACCTGTAGTGTGCTTGGACATACAATAGAGAAGGGAGTAGGTGTTAGCAGATAGGACATTTTCTACTCCACAGTCAGTCTAAAGTGAGGAAACACAACAAGATTGAGTGGGTATGGGTAGCCATGAAAGAGAATGCATGCTGCATTGCTAGGTTCTGAATCAAACAAAATAAAGGGAGAACTGAAATGTCAGCCTGCACTGATGAAGAGGGCCAACAAGTACCTCTCATTCTATCTTAAGTTTGTAAAGAGCATATTACAAAAGGTACCAAAAGGACAATGCATATAAAGACAAATATAGCATGTCACATGTTTATCAAGAGAGGTAGATATCCAGAAACCACTAAAATTTATAGAGACAATCAGAGTATTAAGAGGCTCACCATGACATGATGCTCAAGGAACAGCTAAATCCAGCACTTAGCTTCAAAGATACTGATGGTGCAGAATTGGGGGGTGACACTCAACTATAATTTGGCTTCCCACATCTCCATGAAGGATAATCTCACTTCCTTCAATTCAATAAATGTCAATTAATCATGTAGTTGTCCTAGCTACTTTATTCTGTATTCCAAAACACATACATATTCTTACTCAGGAGATGACTGTCAGATGGAAATTGTCCACACAGCTTCCCCAGCCTGAAGACCTTTGTCATCCACTTCTCTTACATGCTGCCCTCTGCTGACTACACACAGCCACTGCAATTGACCCTTTAAGTCCTAAGGGTGTCAAAATATAGGAGACCCTGAGCCCTGACCAATTTCTAGAATTGGTTATTGATAAACAGACCATTTATAGTTATAGAAGAAAGAAGGTCATCACCAAGAGCCAAAATTAACTCGCAAAGAAAATATCTCCTGCTAAACTAACATCATTCTGATTATTAGGAAAAAATGTTAAATAGAATTGCCATAAAACACTTGCCAAATGTTTTCTATTAATGTCCTGGAAAAGTTGTAGATCTATTAGGTGATTTAAAAAGCAGACAGAAGGCTCCTTGGAATGGCTGAGTAATTAAACTGCAGAACTTATGCTAATGAATGTTGGTGGTTGCTACAAAGCGTCATCAACAATCCTATCCTATATGACATTTTTTATAAATGACATGAATAAAGGTAGAAGACATATTGCATTTTCCAATGCCATAGTATTAGGCTAAAAGGCTTATGTGATACACAGAATCTATCTTCCAAATAATCTCCTAAAACTCATTTTAATAAGTAGTTCTTGAGTTGCTTCTCTGGTCCAAGTACTAAGGAGAGACTGACAAACAAGAGCTCTACCCTCATAGAATGAAAGTCATGGGAATTCAGATTTTTGTTTGGAATCATCTGAAGGAAAACATTGGAAACTCAGTCATTTTGTAAAATATTTGGCCCAAGCAAAACACAGCTATGGAAAGATATAATCTACAGCTTACTAGTTTGCAATAGCCAGTCTGAATCAACATTTCCTCAGTAACTAGAACTACTTCTTAATCACAGGTGAAAGTCACAAAACAATCCAGATAAAGGTGAAATCTGTCCCAGTTGGACCATGCTGGGCCACTGTGCAATGCACAGAGACTTATGTTGACAGACTAGAAAGAAGCCACGGGCTGGTGGCATGTGGTCACAGCAGGAATACTTGGACGTATACATTTGTTGGGTTAGAGACAAGATTAAGGAAGAATGTAATGCATTTGTGTGTGTGTACACATGTGTGGACATACTTGTGGTTGGGATGAAGGAGCAGGGTAGCCTTTTTCAAACACTGAGGACATGTCATGTCCTTCACCACAGTGGACTGTAGTAGATAAAGTTTTCACTTCAAGTCCGTTCTCCTTTACTGTGTCTTCTCGTCACCTATTTCCTGTGGGACAGTCTATTCCACGTTGTCCAAGTAGGGCTAAATTCCATCCCTCTGAGCAACACCCAGCCCTGCTTTGGGGGTGGGTGTAACGCAAGCCTGATTTGATCTTCCCCTGAATTTTTGCTAGCACAGGGTGGGGCAAAAGTAGGTTTATAGTTCTTTGTGTGGAAAAATGATATAATAATTAATAAATAGCAATACATGAATAAACTATGTTTTGCATACTCACAACTCTAAACCTACTTTGCCACATTCTGTATTATCAAGCAAAAGGTACTTTCATTTCTCTGAAATTCCCACTTTAAGTTTCATATAAGCTACCAAGTGTCATCCATCTTTCTCACCACTTGGACACAGCCTGACAGAAAAAGGGAAAAAAAAAAACCCACTAACACGAAGAAGAGTTCAGATAGTTAAAGAGATGAATTGCTGTAATACAGTCTAAGTACCTGTACTCACCTTCGGTAACAATAAACCAATTGCTGGATCTTTTAAATAAACTATCTTTTTCTTTAAGGCACTTTGAGAGATTTTCTTTTATTTTCCCTAAAAGAAAAAAAAGCACTGTTCCAGGGGACAGAATCAGTCTCACAGCAAAGAAAGAAGCAGGACTTACAAATACTGAAATGTTTGCCCTGCCTTATGGCAACTTCTAGTCTGATGATATGGTTTTAAGAATAATTTTTGGGACTTCCGCCAAGATTGAGGCATAGGTAGAGACACTATGCTTTCTCACACAACCAAGTTTAGAGACAACAAAATATTAGCAACAGAAAACATAGCCAGAACACAGAAAAGTGAACTTTTCAGAAGTCTGATAACAATGAATTCTTCAGCCTGACCAGTAAGAGGGGTGAAGCCAGCAGCTGGCGGAGCAGGGTTGCACAGGAAAACTTGGTCAGACGGACTCAGGCGCATGGATCCCAGGCATGAGATTCCAACGGGCAGACCCAGTGAGTGACCCAGTGAACGACCAGGGGACCCAGCGAGGGTGCAGGGCAGCGGGTTGACTGTGGTCTTGCATTAGTGCGCAGATAGACCAGCAAGGGAGTGGGCAGTGAGATGGGACCAAGCAGGCCCCAGCTGTGGGAGGCAGCAGAGGGGGCCACTATTTCCCCGCTCTGACCCTGCCCCCACATACATCATCACAACCCAGCGACCTGGGTGGCCCCACCCTGGTGAACACCTAAGACTCCGCTCCTCATACTTAACTGGCAGGAACAGACCAAAAATGGCTCAAGAAGACCTCAAAGCCCCAGAGCCCATAACTAAGTGATGAAGAAATAGCAAAACTTTCAGATGCACAGTTCAAAACACTGGTGATCAGGATGATCACAGAACTGGTTGATTTTAGTCACAAATTAGAGGAACATATGAAGGCTAACCTAATTGAAACGAAGGGAATTGCACAGGAAATCAATAGTGATGAAAAGAAAACTGGGACTCAAATCAAGGGAGTGGACCAGAAGAAAGCAAATAATGGCCAAACAGAAAAGAGTCAAGAAGCAAGAATTCAAAGAAATGAGGAGAGTCTTAGGAACCTCCAGGACATCTTTAAACACTCCAACATACAAATTATAGGGGTACCAGAAGGGGGAAAGGAACAGCCACCAGTGGAAAACTTATTTGAACAAATAATAAAGGAGAATTTCCCCAATCTGGCAAAGGAAATAGACTTCCAGGAAATCCAGGAAACTCAGAGAGTCCCAAAGAAGTAGGACCCAAGAAGAAACACACCAAGGCACATCATACTTACATTAGCCAAGATTAAAATGAAGGAGAGAATCCTAGAAGCAGCAAGAGATAAGGGGACAGTCACCTACAAAGGAGTTCCCCTCAGACTCTCAGCAGATTTCTCAAAAGAGACTTTACAGGCAAGAAGGGGCTGGAAAGAGGTATTCCAAGTCATGAAATCCAAAGACCTACAACCAAGATGGCTCTATCCAGCAAAACTTTCATTTAGAATGGAAGGACAGACAAAGTGCTTCTCAGATAAGATCAAATTCAAGGAGTTCATCATCACCAAGTGCTTATTATATGAAACGTTAAAGGGACTTACCTAAGATAAAGAAGTTAAAAAAACATGAACAGTGAAAGGACAGCAAACTCACAGTTATTAAGAACCACACCTAAAACAAAAGCAAACTAAGAGGACAGCTAGATCAGGAGAGGAAACATAGAAATGAAGATCACATGGAGGGTTAGCAACAGGGGAGTGGGAGAAGGAGAAGGGGGGAGAAGGTACAGAAAATAAGTAGCATAGACGGTAGGTAGAAAATAGGGGGAGGGCAAGAATAGTAGGGGAAATATAGAATCTAAAGAACTTGAGACACATGGTCATAAACTAAAGGGGGGGGAATGGTGGGGGTGCAGGGTGGAGGGGAAAGAAGGGGAGGAATAGAACAACTGTAATGGCATAATAATAAAAAAAAAAAAAACAGGACAAAACCAAAGCTGGTAAGATCAAGGGTGGGAGGTGGGGATGGGTAGGTAGGTGGTGGGGAGTGGTGGGGAGAAATGGAGAGAGCTATACTTGAACAATAATAAATAAATAAATAAAACAAAAAACAAAGAAAAAGAAGAAAAAAGAAGAATCCCAGTCATCACTTTCACTAAACATTAAGTGCTTTATGAGCTGTGTCTTCCTTACTCTTTTTTTGTAAGCCAGGGCCAAGCAAAGCCCTGGCATATGGTAAGAACGCAATAATTTCTAGATCAAATTGAAGTGAGCTAAAGCTTCAAGGAGGCTAATTTTGACTCAATTAAGAATAGTCTTCCTAAATATTGGCATTGTAATGAACTAAATGTGTCCCTCAAAAATTCATCTATTGAATCTAATTCCCTGCATATGAGGAGGTGGGAGCTTTGGGATGATTAGGTCATGAGTGTGGAGCCCTCATAAATGAAATTAGTGCCCCTAGAAGAGACCCAGAGAGCTTCTTTGTACCTTCTGCCATGTGAGGACACAGTGAGAAGATGGTCATCTGTGAACCACCAAATCAGACAGCACCTTAATCTTAGATTTCCCAGTCTCTAGAACTGTGAGAAATAAATGTTTGTTTAAGCCACCCAGTGTATGGCAGTTTGTTATAGCAGTGCAAACTGACTAAGACAGGCATGGTTCAACATCAAGACCAAATCTACCCAAAAAGTCATCAGGAGAGACTGCTAGACTCCTGAAGATGCTTGTGAGAAAACATCCTGTAAGTGGGTTTCTTCTAATCCTGAGTTTATGATTCTGGGTAATATTGTGTCATTGGAAAATATGATATGTCTTCTATCTTCATTTATGTCCTTTATAAAAATGTTGAGTAGGGCAGGATTGTTGATGGAGCTTTGGACAAACCAACAAAATTCATTAGCATAAATTCTGTGGTTTGATTACTCAGCCATTCCAAGGAGCCTCCTGTCTGCTTTTGATTTCAGCTAATAGTTCTATATCCTTTCCAGTTGGTTATTAGGAAACATTTGGCAAGTGTTTTATGGCAATTCTATTTAACATATTTTCTAATAATCAGACTAATAACACCATAGTTTTAAAAATGAAAATGCTCTTTATGGTGTTTTTCTATCAGTTTCCACTGAAATTAGCTCAACTTTTAGCCTTATATTAATTTACTTTAAACTTTGGGGTTTATGAAACAATAAATATTGGAAAAACTGGAATAAGGCAGCCTGAAAGAAAACTAGTGGCATTGAGACTAGTGTGCTCTAGAGCCTCAGCTCTGGTTGAGATTCTGAATGATCACAGACCCAGCAGTTTAAGCTTCATGCCTGTGAAATGGGCACATATTCTATTAAAGAGGTAGCATGCAAAACTATTTAAAATAGGAGTGGAAACAGAGCACAAAAATTCAGTTATATGTTTGAGGACTGTCTGAAGAAATGAAACAGGAAGAAAAAAGTGAGAGGTGGGGAAAACATGAATCTAAAATGGAATATCGAAGTACAACACCGTGTGGGCCCAAACACGTTTGATGTACTGATCTCTAGGGGGATACTCCTCTACCAATCACATACCAGTGGCTTCTGGAATCAGTGCATCTTTGAAAAGAATAATGTTTAAATATTATTATCTTGACTATCCTCTTAAGATTGTATTTTTGCCTTTTATATTTCTGTTATGAACATAAGTAAAGGTTCACAAAGGTTTTATCAATGAAAATCTGAAAACAAAGCAAAGTTTAACTATTCATCATAAAATATAAGCCATGAGACATTTCACCACCAAAACTGAGCCTTTGAGTTACAACTAGAAAATGTGGGCCTGAGTGCATGGTTACCTCTGTATTGGCTTAATAGTTCTGCACAGAAAGCAATTATCGGGCATAATCCTCATGGACCACTCACTGTTCAAGTTTTTAATCTGCTTAGCAGCTTCCATGTGTGTGACTTACACTTTCTTTTATTGCCAAGCAACTACAAAAAAACTCCTTTTTTTTGGTCTTTTGGGAATTGTTTTGTCACAGTCAGTAATACCAAGTCTGACAACGTTGTTATATCACTAATATAATTTACAATGTGTGCTGCAGTTAAATCCTGACAACTTTTCTGTAGCAAAGTTGACTCATATCTACTCAGGTAAAACAATGGCCCTATGTCCTCAAAGAAATGGTGAATCATTGCCATATTTCGATAAACATTGAGAAGTATCTGTTCTTTGTGTATGTGACAATCATCTGAGATTCTGCATGACATGCACAGACCAAAAATGGCAGGTGGAAAGGAGACAGCAAGCCTGGATGAGGGAGAGATCAAAGGAAGGAAGGAGATATAGCGCGAAGTTTAAAGATATGAGCAACTAACTTCTATAGGAAAACAATCCCCAGCTTTGAGAATAAATCGAGTATTGTTATGATATACTCTTCTAGTCTGAAAAAAAAGAGAAATGTGTTTACAGGAAAGAAAAGAAAAAATGGTGCCATGAGATTTAATTCTACATTTTGACCAGTCTTTTTCTGTCACATCCCATATACAATCATGTGAGAACATCACTTAAAATTATCTTCAGTGAAAGATAAAAATGTATGTAGGGCTGAGGTTATTACTTCTTTCTTTTCAAAGCTGTATTATTGTTATACAGTAATTTTCTTTTGTTTCACTTTCCAGGTTTAGTTATGTGCAGTCCACTAAGGCCTGAAAATATTAAATGAAAAATTCCAGAAATAAATAATCCATCAGTTTTCCATTGCACACCATTCCGAGTGCCTCACTTCATCTCACACACAGGCATTGTGTCCTCTTACACTCTCACAAGAATTCTGAGTGCAGCACAATAAGATATTTCGAGAGAGAGACCACACTCACATAACTTTACTATAGCATATTGTTATAACTGTTCTATTAGCAGTTATTGTCAATCTCTCACTGACTAATTTTACATTAAACTTTATCATAGGTATGTACGGAAAAAACATAGTATATATAGAGTTGGGCACTGTCCACAGTTTCAGGTGTCCACTGGGGGTCTTGGAACCTGTCCCCGGCAGGGAAGAGGGACTACTGTACTGTTCTTGTAATAAAAAGCAAAAAAGCTTTCAGATACCACCAGAGAAATGTTGCTTTTGACTACCATTTTCTTAGCAAAATGGCAACTATTTGGAGGGGTAACATATACATACAAAAATAACTCATGAGTCAAAAATCATTCCTGTGGGAAGTACTTCTAAAAGTATATAATTAACCTCAAACAAAGGCAAGTGAAGGACACCTTTCAAAGGGAGCCATTTCCGCACTCTAGAATTATTCGCTTTTCTTTCTTTTCCAAATACAAAATGACTTTCTTTGATCCTGCTCCCACACACTAATTCAAATAAACCATGCAGTTGACGCTTTTTAAATACCGAGATAAGCTGTTTCAAAGATTGTGTTAACATCTAAAAATGGTTCTTTAACATGTTACAAATATTTAGAGATTTTGCATGCCAATTCACTAATTTCACCATTTTTGATTGTCAACATTCCCTAATAATTGAAACTGAGAAGACTGGAAAGTGCGCAATGTGTTGTTATCTTGTCTTCATCCTCATCGACCATGTGTGCAGACACAGCTAAGGGGAGATGTCAATATTCACACAGAGAGACAGCTAAGGGAGGGATCTTTTCACCCAATCCTCAAATAGGAGCTAAACTCTTTGAAAAGAACTCTGAAAAAAAAATGAAATGATAACTATTTCACTATACAAAGAATCTAACACATTAACATAGCAAATGAATCTACCTTTTAAGATACAGCAGCACAATGTCCAAAGGACAACCCTGAGATTGTTCTGTCCTTGACTTGCCTCTTCTTGGCACTGCCTACACGGCAGATGTGCCCAATGAACACCATTCCCACCAGGCCGTTACCAACGCTGCCAACTTGGTCTCAGGAAAAAACTGTTCGCTTTTGGGAATTGGCAAAGCATTATCTTGAGAATTCCAGGGTATGCATCAAACACTGACTTGGGTCAAGCAATAAACAGAATATTAACATGCACATAAATATGTATAGCCATAGATGCTTTGGCACTAGTGTTTCTAAATCTGACCTCACATTAGAATCACCCAGATATCTTTAAAAATTCAGATCCCAAGGCTTGCTCCAGACTCAGGAATTCTCCAGGCTCTAGCACTGAGGGGAGTGGGAGTCAGAGCGACATGTGAGGTTTTTGTGTGTTCAAAACTACATGGCAAGAAGAAGGCAGAACCAGAAGAACTCCGGTCTCCAAAGATATTCAATCACCAACTTTCTCTCAGATTAAGTAATTGAGTTACATAATTTTTAGGTCCTCCTCCTCCTCTTCTTCTTCTGCTTCTAGTCCAACTGTTGCCAATAGCAGTTTGGACAAAAACAAAAACCAGCTTCCTCACCATGTTGTAGAGGCTGGTCTGCTTCCTGGTCATGTGGCACATGCAGTCATAGAGGGCCCCACCATTATAAGCACCCACACTTGGTTTGATGCTCTCTTGTCATCGTCCTGAAGTCCTTCATAATTTCTTATTGAAAAGTCCTACATTTTTATTTTGCACAAGCCTCCACAAGTCATACAGCCAGTCATGCCCGAAGGGGCCCCAGGATGTGATTCCAGCTGACTCTGATCTCGTGCCCCTTGGCTCTCCTCTTCCTTCACCGCACTCCCAGGCTTGCTTCTGTCCCCTGCACATGCCGAATCCACTTCTATCTCTTAGCCTGTGCACTGGTTGCTTCATCTATTAAGAGCATGTAGTCACTGCCTCAGAGGCCTGGCCTCACCATCCTCGCTCACTTCTACCACTTCAGATTGCATTACTATTTTATTGTCTTCATAGCACTTACAAGCATCTGAGATGACCTTATCTATGTATAGCTTAGTGTAGCTGTTTATTGCCTATTTCTCTCCACTGTAAAGTAAGCATCTTGCAAGCAGGGATTTTATCTGCCTCACTCACTGCTGTATCTCTAGCTCCCCAGTACCTGTTACTCCCCTGACAGACAGTGGGTGTGCAATGCCTGTGTGGTGACTAACTTACCAAATGACTAACTGATTCCTAGGCCCTGAGTGCCTACATATACTTTCCATAGTCTCTGTTGCATGAACGATGTACTCTGAGCAGCCCCCGTGCTCTGTGGCGGATCTGAAGAACCTAAAGTTTAGTCAAGTGCAGAAATCAGTCATTTCCCAGGAATCAGCCTCAATTTCCGTCACTTCTTAAGTTTTATCAAAATTATTATAAAGGGATAATGGGTGAGAATTAAGGAGAGGACAACTTCAGCATGTGGAAAGAGGAGCTTTCCATTACTCAAAGTCCTGCAGGCGTGTAGGTTGCCCTGTGCCTTCTTGTCACTGGGAGAGCCCAAGCAGAGGCCCAACAGGCACGTGTCCGGGGTTCAGCAAAAAGGTCTGTTTCTAGTGGTGAACTTGAAATAGCTAAGTCTCCCATAATTCTGAATCTTTATATTTTTGGAAGGGGAGAATACCTAGAATGTCAGATATGTTTATATAGATTGTTAGCAATAAAGGTGGGGGCTTCGTGGCATTTGACGGCATGTGCCAGGAATAACTCTCCACTTAATTACCCCTATTCTGAATAAGACATACACATAAATACAATAAATGAGAAAACTATCACTGAATATTTCCTAAATCAATATCTAAATGTACTCCTAAAACAGAATCTAGAAAAGCCAGGTCAGAGCATGAGACCTAGCTTCAGAGATGACATGGTCTCATACATCCCTTAATTATACATTTAGGTCTCAGGAGCCTACCTCCTCTGGCCAGTCCCAAAACAATGGCAATGCACTTACTGGTGTCTGCAAAGACAGAATGGTAAAGTTCAAAAGGGAGCCTTGACTTAGCCTGGCCCCTGCCACATGGCACAGAAGAGAGAGCAAGTACTCTTTGCAGTCCTGCCTTTTAATCACATTGATCACTACCAGTGACAAAAAGGAAATGTGTCCTAATCAGTGCCCTGGGAATTGAGCCAGCAAGTTATCAATCTCTTCCAGGAGGGACTCAAATAGAGGAGATCTGGAGGGATTGAAGAGGGATAGAAGAAGGTGAAGGGAGGCAGCCCTCCTGCCATCATAGATTTATTTTTTCTCATGTTCTTTTTTAAAATTTATTTTAATTGTTGTTCAAGTACAGTTTTCTGTCTTTTACTCCCATCCCAGCCCACCCCCACAGTGCTCCCCACCTCCCTCCCATTTCCACCCCCCCTTAGTTTTTGTCCATGTGTCCTTTATACTTGTTCCTGTAAACCCTTCCCCTTTTCCCCTGAAATTCCCTCCCCTCTCTCCTCTCGTCACTGTCAGGCTATTCTCTATTTCAGTGTCTCACCTTTAACAGGAACCTAAACAACAAAATAAACAAGCAAGCAAAATATAATCCTGCCATCATAGATTTAAAATACATTGAGAAGTATTTCTAAGCTTCAGTAACATGAGCTAATTAGGGACAAAGAAAGGCTCAATGTATATAGTCTGAATCATGGTAAATTTCAAAGAACTTAAGAGAAATGTATAAAGCTGCTTAGAGGCTCTGCTTCAATAAACAACAACGAAGAATTTCCAAGTTTGAACAGCCAGTTTCCTTGAGTAGATAAAGAGATTGTGGCAATTTTGCATGCTATTAATTTGGTAAGCAAATCTGTTCCTTATAAACGTAACAAGAGTGACTGCAGATTTCAAATCAGCGAGGACTGAATCCCTGGGCAGGATATTTCTTTCCTCCTTAGTTCAGAACAATCCCTGAGTCAGTGCTATATTCAAAAGCCCACTGCTACCCGAAAATTTTAACTATGAATCCTCAACAGCACCCAGAGACATACTTCAAACTAGCGATTCAATTAGGCAACATGCCTCTCCATGATAGTGTTCTCTGAGATCTCCTTCAGGGGAGCGTATATTTTAAACATCATTAGAATGAATACTCACAAATGACTGAGCAAGCCTGAAATGTTTGGATCCCACATGTTGACAAGGAACAGTCCTCCAAGAAAGGCAGCAAATGTTGCAGAAAGAGAGTTGACTTTCAATCTGACCTACTTGAATCCTAACTCTGCCATTAGTCCCCTGGGGGAACCCAAAAGGAATATTTTGACAGAGAGGTTTCATCTGGTAAATGGGGGAAAGGCCCAGTCTTCAAGAGTGGTTGAGAGCACCAAGTGGGGTGAGGAGTCTCTTTAAACTATCATTATATAGTTTGCAATTCATACTGTGGCTTTTTTAAAAGCATCTTCATTGAAGAATATGAGAGCTGTAAGGAATCATGAGAATCATTTCATATGAGGCTTTCATGTCACAAATGAAAATCTGAGTCTTGCCAGGATCGTATTGGTAGCCCTAGAATAACATGAGGACATAAACCAAAGATCACCTTTTGGGGAGCTCTTGCTACTACTCCCTTCTCCCGTGGGGGCCACGTCTTCAGAACAAGGGTTGCATTAAGCAGCAAAGCTAAAGGGAAACCATCTCAGTCCAATTCTTACCTAGTCCAGCCTGTCCTACTTAGCAATAATAAATATCATAGCTCCATAAATATCATTGCTCCAAATATCATAGCTGCCAGATGTCAGGTGCTTCACTGGACATCTTACCTTACCTGCAGCCCCCTCACCTATTCACAACAGCCCTGCCTTTACAGACAAGGAGGCTGATCCTCAAGGTCACACTGCTGGTACCAGCCAGACCTTCACTCTGATTCTTTCAAGTAAGGGAATGGAGAAAATGGGAAGCCTTAAAGGAAGTAAATTCTGCAGGAAGTGACAGACTTACACGAGGAGACAGCCCCCTCGCTGCTGGCACTTACGGCAGAGGTTATGTAACCCTGGCCTGTGCCTGCTGGATGCGGCTGCTGCCTGGCAGTCATTATCTTTAGAAAAAAATCACTGCACTGCTCACTGCAGAGAATAAAAGGCAATATCTACTTTTCAGAAAATCTGAATTGAAGATGAGCCAAGGGAAAATCAGTGTGCTGCAAAGGATTCAATAATGAAATGCTATGTGCATTTGGGCCAGATGTATGGGGAAGAGCGAAGGGACTAACGGCAGAGTCTCTAGCCCTGAGACTGTCGTCAATAATTGGACAGTGGGGCTTACAGTGGAGACAAGTCCTACAAAACAGCCCCTTGATGGGAAATATAAGAAAACTTCTCCTGCAGGAAAAAGTAAGGAGGAAAAAAAGCATTAAAGAACCCACGGCCATTTTCACCTTGGGTCCAGTTCTCTGGAGTTGTTCTCCCAGCGGCAAACCTAACACGGTACAAGCACTGCTCTACAGAAAACATTTGTCTAATCAGGACTTTTTTTATTGGTCCCATCTGTTTAACAGGATTGCTCATCACCTCAAAGTTAACTGAAATCTGTTTGCTATCAACAAATTACAAAAGAGCCTAGTAAATATTTCATGAATAGAATTGTAAATATTTCCTCCCCTGTTCGGAGCAGTAAGTGATATTTGCCCACTCCTGCCTCCCCTCTTGCTGGCACAGCCGCCCCAGTACATGATCAAGAGGACATTTTCAGAGCTGCTGGGGCTCAGCATGAAGGACAGAGAAATGTCCAGGCTCCAGGGCACCGCTCTCTCCTTAAGTCAAAGGTCTAATAAATCAGGAAGAGACAAGAATCCTATTTTCACCAGGATATCAGTTTAACAAGGCAAAGGAAAAGCTAACAGGAAAATTGTCATTGTCTTATATAGTGAGGTTGGATGAAGACAGACATGAGAGCAGACAGAACTGGGTGTGAATTCAAGCTCTGTCACCTACTCACTGTGTGGCTATGGGAAAGTTACTTAATTTCTTGCCATCTCAGTTTTCTACTGGGAGTTATTATCTTCTGACAGCAATGGTGGCATTAATGGTGGCTTATGTTGAGTAATCACTCAATACATTTTAGTTGCTTTCGCCCAACCTCTTCTCCTCCTTTCAACCTCTTTTTGGTGTGTTTCCTGAATTAGGTGGAAAGACTAGCTGATCTCGGGGGCATCTTCCAGCACTGCAGTTTCAGGCAAGCCCACAGGACCCCATCCATGACTTAGCGGCCCCATCGTAACAAAGGTGTGTAGTGGAAGAGCACTTCCTAGGAATGACATCTCAAAATACGTGCCCAGAATTGTACCTTTTCACGGTGTGGTATAGAGTCATTCTGCCTTTAATGAATGAATGAATGAATGAATAGGTGGGTGGAAAAGCATCCGGCCTGGGACATTGAATTGCAATGAACAGCTGTAAGGCTTGAATCCAGCCCTGTAGAACTGTAGGTTTGTGTATCAGCACTGGAAAGGCAGCAGCAAGAGAGTGGGAACAATGAGGCACAGGACACCCATCCTTCCGTGAAAAGGGCAGGTCTATGTATTCAGCTACTGGGGACTTTTTGCCCTAGGCCAGGAGCTAAACCTTGACAAAACAGGTCTCCTTCCCATATCCAGGCCTGTGTTCTGCCTTTCTACCTACTAAGGGTGCCTTGACACTTGTAACACTTTTCAGCACATACATATTTAAAACTCTTCTGCTGGCATTCCTATTTGATGGCTCCCCAGCATAGAACAATTCTGAGAGGACTCAGTCAAGGCTTTGCACCTTCACAAGACCTACCTCCACTTCCCCAAATGTCACAAACCTGCCACCTGATGATTGACAGGATGGAATGCTCAGTGTCCCGCAGCCTCCTCTGTCTATGTCAGAATGAAGGCTCCTTGAGGGCAGGTACCACGGAACATGTATATCTTCTCTCAAGTCTCTGATTCCTACACAGGTGTCGGGCTGGTTAACATTCTACTGCAGCACTTCTGCCTCCTTCCAAAAAGGCTGGATTCTTTCTGTCTGAGTTTATGACCTACATCCCTGAGGGTCTAAGAGAAAAGAAGAGATGAGATGCAAGGGTGAGGGGCCCTGGGCTGCTCCTGTCTAGCCCAGGTGAAGATTCACAAGGGTGCAGGTGAAGGTCTACTGAACAGGTCAGTGGAGGGTGGAGGCCTCATTAGAAACCCCCAGTATTATTGTGGATTTCTAGAGTCAGGGAATCCATATTTGTAAACAAAAATAATCCTCCAGATAATTCTAGGCACGCAGCTTCTTTCCCAAAGGGTAAGACTCTGCACAAGACTCTCAGCGTTGACTGGCCTTTTATGGCCTATGGGACATGTGCAAACATGAAAGTCTGTACATTCTGACCCATATCCTTCTCTCACACTAAAGTGGACAGTGGGATCCTGGGCTCTGGTCAAGGTTTGCTCACTCTCTTCCTCTGCTCAGGATAGAAACAACTGTGATAGACAATCAGGACAGAACTGTGTCTCTCAGCACTCACTATATGACATTTAGGTCCCAAGACCTCATGCAGGTAACTGTTAACAAGAGTTTGAAAGACCACAGCCAAGTCCTTCAGTCCCACTGTTTTCCATATATCAACTTCAAATCTCCATATTTTTTCCATAGAATTTGTCCTGGTACTGATGTTCTAGCTAGATCTCTTGGCTCTTGAAAGGTCTGAGTTTTCTCCAGTGATGATCAGATGGCTCTGTCATCCTGCTTTTATCTCTTGTCTCATATTTATATAGAGCTTCCAACAAACAAATCTATTAGAATGAACCCGCCTATGCTGGACCATCCCAAAGGAAGTGGCCAACTTGGTAGTAAGAGATGAAGGCTGTTTTCCAAAGCACAGGTCATCTCTAGGGGCTTTCCATATCCTTTGAGAATTTGATCTAGGCCTTTTAGGGCCATGATTAACCATGGCCACGTTTACTCCCCATGCCATCATGTATCACTGGGTTGTGCTCTCACAATTCATATCTCCAATTGTTTCCTCTCTGCTTTGCCCAGAATGTGGAAGTCAGAACTTTTATTTTGAGGTAAGAAGCAGGGCAGCTAATGCACTGTATTCTGCGTTTTAGAGACAGCATCCAGCCTCTGCCAAAAGAATGGGCTCCAATTGCCAGTCTGCTCTTTTTCCAGGGCATGTATTGACTGCCTCAAAACCTTAACTGTTATAGCCTGTGAAAATCATAATCCTTACTACCAGCTTTTAGGGCTGCCTATTTTCAGCAAAGCCAGCTGGGCCCAGATGCTGGGAAAACTCTCTAGGAAAAACTCTTTATCAATGGAGAAAAATAGAAGGGAGAAATATTCTTGCCTTAGAACTCAGAGATCCAAATTCTAGCCCCAGTTCAGACATCAATTGGTTTGTTAGTGGACTTCTATTCATCTATACCTATGTCTCAATTCAAAAATGAAAGACTGAGCATGGTATTTTCAAGGTCCCTTCTAGCCCCCCCCCCCAAATACTTAATTAGCCCAAAGAGTCATCTTCCTTTCAGTTCTCAAGCTTTCTGCCTACAGAAGCAAGAATTTAAACTGTGGGCTGAGGCAAGGGGAGGTGCTAGTACAGTGGAAGCATAAGACCAGAGAAAATAAAGAATAAAATTAGGATGTATGGGACATCATTGCCAAAATGTATTCCAGGAAACACCATTGCCTAGAAAATAAATAGGTACTGCTATATTTTCTTTAAATGATGCTCTATGGTCAAATAAATTTGTAAAATATTAAATTAACATATGGCTTTCTTTACTGCATTTCTTCTTACAGCAAATAATACGCTAATATGAATTGTAGCTCTCCCTATGGTACATATAACATGTGTAAGACCCAGGAGTTATATTTTAACGAAACCACTTTGAGAAATGTTAATCTAAGGGAAGGTGCAACCAACAGAGCTGGTAACAAGCAAGACAAGATATCCCTGGACACAGTACCTAAAGTTAGATTGGCATTGCAAACAAAATCGTAATGACTGTGGATTACTTCTGATGGAAAGATTTGAATATATGGGAACCCATTTTTTCCTTCAGTGTTTATTAAGTGCTTCCTAAGGATTTAAGCCTGTTTTAAGAAGAAGAGATTAAGTGTTTGTGAGGGTGTGTATGTGTGTGTGCATGCCACGTGCAGTGGTATAGAGTGGGAAAAGTGTAGTGAAGGAGAAATACCTGATCTAAGGTTCTAACTCACAATCTAGTGAGTTAATCAAGTTAATAGTTGGATACCACACTATATGGTCAAGAGAACATAAGAATATGGATCAGCAGGAGATGAGGTAGTCAGGAAAAGCCTTGTTGAAAGTCAAGGTTCAGACTGGTCTGTTAGAAATTCAGTTAGTGTAGGTGAGATGACAACCTGACACAACTAAACATGTAAGATTTATCTCCATTTACAAGTTCAGAGCTGACACATTTCTTCTCACCAACAGTGAGTAATCAGAGGTGCTGTTATAAAGTGTAGAAGTACTTTTCTCTGCCTCCAGGCAATTGCAATGGATGGCCATTTCTCACTACCATTTTAATGTATAATTCTTTCTGTTTCCCTCCTACTCTCTGATATCAATCCCACTACCTGTCTTCTAGTTTTCCTTGACTCATGTAAATAAATTACTATTTCAAGCCCCAATTTGTTGAAAGATTTTTAAGAGGTCTAAGAAAAACACATACGCCTTACCTACTCCATCATTCTTTTCCATAATGAATTGCCTTATTTCATGTAGGCTCACTGTGAAAACTATGATCACAGAGAATGTGCTTATGAATATTTTCCCCACTTAAAGCTGAGAGGAAAGCTCCAACACTTATTAGGAGACAGTTACCATCCATGTTCTCCACATCCATCATGCCAAAGAGCTCCACATGCTCTTTTTGCATTCTCCAGGGACAGTGAGCACTGAGAATTTAACTTGGCAAATTTCAGTAGGTCAGGAGATGAAAGGAAGGAAAGAAGGAAGGGAGGAACAGAGGGAGGGAGGGGAAGAGAGGAAAGAAAGAAGAAAAAACTAATGCTCAGTCAGTTGTTATGATAACTGGTCTTCCAGATGATTCTGCAATAAACCACACCTCCTAGTTTGCATTTCCTTTTATATTTCTTTCTCACAGTGAATCTGAACTGACCCTGTGTAACCAATACAATGTAGAGGAATGATGCTGTGTGACTTCTGAAGTCAGTTCATATGAAGCCTGCAGCTTCTGTTTTGGTCTCTAGGAACAATCACTCTAAAGATGTTCACATTAGACAAAGTCAACTTGCATGTAAGCGTTTGATTACCTTGAAACTACTGTGCTGTGGGAAACTCAAAGCATCAGGGGCAACCTGAAGGTGCAAAGTTGACAGAGAGATGCAACAGGACAAAGAGGTGCCAAAGGTAAGCGTGAAGAAGCCATCTTGGAAGTGGACTTGCCAATCCCAGCCATCCTAACCAATGCCTCCAAGGTCAGAGACAAACTAGCAGATAAAGTTGCCCTGAATTCCTTACCCACAGAGAGTCATGAGCCAAAAAAGATCTCTGCACAAAGCCAATACATTTGGAGGACTTTGTTATGTATGATGAATAACTGGAACACTCACTCTCATTCACTCTAAGAGTGACTTCAGATGGAAGGAACACACAGAATAAGGTCTGATTTTTGACATAAGAAATTGACGTGCAAGTTCAATGGCCTGAGAAGGGCAATGATAGCCATATTTTTTCAAGTTGGGAAACCATCAATTCCAATAAGGAAATTAGGAAATCTAGACTCACAGCAGCAGAGGTAATCTGAAGGAGCACAATACAAGAAAATGTCTAAGGAGCACTGTCTAATTCCAGGTCACACACTTTGTTCACATACATTCTCCTACTCAATCCTCACAGAAAACTGTTTTTAGAATGGTATTTTGTTGCTCACTTTATAAATCAGGAAAGTGAGCCAGAAAGAGAGGGATGGGCTGCCAGATCACAGAGCTAGAATGAGTATGCCGGCCCTCACATGGGTTGGGAAGTAGCCCTCACAAGCTAGCAGCTGGGCATTATTCCAAGCTCTCCCTCAGGGCTGATTCCGAAATTAGAGCAAGTAACAGAGCTAGCAGCTTGTAGACAGAAACAAGATTACCTCCAGGGGACCACTTAGGGAAGGGATAGAAAATCCGAGCCTCAGTTTTAACTCCCTGAGTTCCCTCTGAGGAAATTTCTTTCCACAAATATTTATTGATTATCCCCTGTGCTAGGGCTTCAAAGATGAGTAAGAACTACCTATGACTCAAAAAACTTGCAGTGGAAAAAACACCCAGACTAACATAGGACTCCGTTAGTGTTAGGAGTGCTGTGCAGAAGAGTGTCACGGGAGAAGCTGCCCATGGCTTTACCTAAGGGGCTCCGGAAATTAGTTCTAGAATATCAACAGATGCCGGCTGAGCTCAACTTTGTGCGACTGGCCAGCCTGAAGGGATTTATGCTGTCCTCCTTGTGGGGAGGCACTCCACCTTTGGCCTTCCTGCCAATCAATTCTAGAGCCCCTGCTAAACCTGCAGAAAGGTATGACTGCCCTTTTTTTCCCTTAAATCTGTCACTAGAGTTTCTAGTACTTTGTCAAAATATAATGCACACATGAGAAACCTGAGCAAGATAATAAATTGAGGGAGCTGAATTCTCCATGAGCTTTGAAAATAAAGCCAAAATGAAGATACCTCAAATACTGATGGAAAGTTTAATACTTCATTTTTATCTTTCTCCCAAAGCACACTTCATACTCCACTGAACTAGTTCATAGGTCTGGCTGTAAAATATTACATTTTATGAGACTTTGCTGTATATTCTTGTTTACCCCAAATGCTCCTACATCTCAATATGAAACTTCATTTCTCATTCCTTTTCAGGGAACAGCTCTCACTGCCGCTGATTCCAACATGGCTAAACCCAGACATAAAGAACTAAAAGGGGAAAATGCTATATCTTCCAGCCACTGTTCTCCTCTTCCCTCCCTAAGTTTCGCAGTCTCTCTCTCTGTCTCTCTCTCTCTCTCTGCTTTTCTTTCCTACTTTCTCTACCATAATATCCTGGAAGTATTAGAAAGTTCCAACTCCCCTTTCTCTTGTTCTTGATCCACCCTTCAAACACATTTATATGGAATGAGTAAGAAGGCTCTTTCAGAGAGAGCTTCTGAAATCAAGTTGATTTGATCTGTTTACTGAAGCTTCCCTAGCACGCACATAAGCACATAAGCACATATGCATACAAACACATTGGTATGCACATGGCAGTGTGCTCTTTATGCATTTGTTCTCTTCTCTCTCCTCTCTGTCCTCCTAAATCCTTCTGTCTTCAAATTCAGCTCATGTCTGGGCTCCTGAAAGCAAGTCTCTCCAATCTTTCCAGGCCACAGAGATTTCTCCTTCTTCGGAGCTCTGACAGCATTTAGTGCTGTACTATTTTGCCATGGAGTTAGCCATTGCCTAGACTTTCTCTCAATAGTGCTTTTCCCCTAAGAAGATGGATGCTTCTCCAGAGCTAAAATGTCTCCTCTATTGCAAATTCTGCCATTCCGCTGTTCAAGAATCCCAGGTGGCCGACAGCAGTGCTCCCTCAACTCTTCCAATGAAGCACCTAACAGTGAAATAGAATAAATTCATACTCTTCAGGATTCTGAGATATAGCCCATTGCCCCTCTCACAAAATTTGCTTAATAGCTCTTGATTTCATTTTTTTAAATACAAGCAAATTTTATATTATAACTTCCAATGAAGTTTTGAGTAAATCTGTAGAGGTGAACTCAAATGTACATACATGAAAAGGTGGGAGTAGTTAAGATACTTTAGCCTACAACTTGATCTTTTCACTGAAGAGCAGGAGTGAAGAGAAGAAGTCCATCTTATAAAGAGCTTTGTGGGGGTCATGAAAGGCTACATCAGTGTCCTAAGTGATATTGTTCTATGGTTTCCTAGCACCTTCATGACAAAGACCAAAGTCTCCAGCATGGCATTCAGTACAATCTTCAACTTGGTCACTCTCTGCTTCTCCAGTATCATCCTTCATGTTGCCTTCTTTGTCCTCATACACACACTCCTCTAGCCATTAGGAACTGCACTCAGTGTGTTTCAAGAACAAAGGTATTTATACTCCTTTCTAATGTTCCCTTTGAGTATACTCCCATTTCGACCTTCAATACACATCTAACGCCAAGCCACCTGGTGAACCTCTTCTCCAGGGAGGTGTTGTGTGTTCACTACATGCCAAGCATCATTCTGAGTGCTTTTATACCTTCTGCTACAATGCTTCTTACATTATTTCACTCATTTGTTAAAAAAGAAAAGAATTATTGATGCCTTTCACCCAGTAGGGAGGAGGTGGAGAGAAAAGCTATTTCATCACAGTAAAAATAACTTGTAGGTTTTGTTAGAATGGTTGGTATGTGAAAATGTGTACAAATGAAAAAGTCAGCTTTTCATAGAATGGAAAAGTCATATGATGTTTTAGAGAAGTATTTTGTTGTGGGGGCAGGACTGCAGAGGTTTCATATATGGGCATTCATTATTCTAAAATGTATAATGCAAACTAGGACAACTGCTGCTAGTCCTGGGAAATACTCCAAATGGAAGCAGACCTCTGTCCTGAGGGTCTCCCACAGCTTGGGAACTGTCTCTTGTCCTCTCCCACCTTCTTAGGATTTTCTTTCACTAGGTGATATAGAAAGAGAACATTACATGGGGTCCCAGGCACCCAGGAGCTTTCTGGTAAGTTAATGGGTGCGTATACTTTAAAATCAGGGCAAGAGATTTCCAAAAGCCACATAAAGTACCTCCAGGAGATGCAGTTTCTGAGGGCGGAAATGTTTTGCTAGTGTTGGGGTGATTATGGAAATTTTCTTGGAGGGGAGCAGAATCCCTCAGAGATATGAGCTGGTCTCAAAATTTTTCAAGGCTACTTTGGAAACTTGTGTATCCTAACATTAAAAAAAAAAACACCTGCCTTGATTTTCACTAAGTTGTCAGTTAAATGCTATGGCTGGCAGTGGAACAGTCCTTAAGTATTGCTGGCCTCAGAAGAAATAGGATTTCCATGAGAGACAGTATCTCAACTTACATCCTCTGCTCTGCCACTCCACACACACAAAAAGAGGCTAGTACTTCTTGTGAATCCACCAAGTCCAGGTGCACATCTGACATGCAGGTACGTGTTTGCAGTGAATCCTCCCAAAGGCCTATGCTCATCTTATCACTGAAGACCCTCTGGCAAAGCCCACTGAAGCAACTCTCCCAAGGTCATACAGCAGGTAAATGGCACACCTGAGCTTTAAAGCCAAATCTCCTGATTTCAAAGAATGTATTTCTTCTACATCAGAAATTGCACTGATATAGCATTTTTCTGTGCTTTATTTTTATTAATGTTCAAACATCACAAAACTTATAATTATAGATAGCTATTGTTCAAAATAAATATTGGATTAAAAATCCACATATCCCAAACTCTGCTGCTCTAAAAAACATTTCTATCAACTTACCCTGGACCAAAGATCTTCACAGATATATCATTATTGAACTCCGAAAAGAGTAAACCATGATTTATCCAGTAGTATTTCTCATGATTCCTCTAAACTTCTTCTTACAAAGCTATTCCTAACTACTGTCTCTATTTCAGGGTGTGGGGGAAGCAGCAGAATGCCTGTTTTAAAGTTAAGCATCAGTGAATGTTACCATGTAATAATATGTCTTATGGTCACCACATTGCTTCTGGTTTCCTGTTGAATTTTAAAGCCAGCTAATTAAAGAGCTGAGGTCAATGTAATATTGCATAAATCAATTTTTTGTGTCACACTTAGTCCTTGGTTTTAGCCTCTAACTTATATTAATCACCTTATGCGGAAGAAATCAGTTTAGGTTAAACAAATGTCCTAAATGTATGAACCATGCAGATATTTCTCTGAAGGTCTGCCTTGAATCCAGAGTGCTGGACACAGGTGCAACACAAAAGCAAAGTCATTACATAGAAATGTTACAATGCGACTCCCCTTGGCAAGAGTGCCGAAGAGCCTTTCTACCTGATCCTGATACCCTTTCACAGTTAATGGGTCTACAGGGAGTTACATGTAGGATCCTCATCAGTACAAGCTGAGCTCTCACTGATCAAACTGGGATCCAGACCAGAATGCAGCAAGATGGGCAGTGTAACAGGTTACAGACAGAAGTGACTACTCTGAGGTATAATGGAGACTTACAAATGGTGGTCAGAGGAGTCTAATCAAGGGGAACATTAAGTAAGACTGGCAACAGACGGCTGCATCACCATAATGGGAACTGTGATATATTACCCCATCACCATGGAAGAAATTGTAGGTGGGAAATAAGCAAAAACAGGACTGGAGGAAAATAAGTACCAACCAAAGTACAAAAGCAGCGATGGCGATGCAAGATGGAGTTACAAAGGAACAGGACCCAGTAACCAGAGTAAAGGTACAGGCTGGAATAGCCCAGGCACTGAGAATCACTAGATGTCAAGCCACTGACTAAACAGAGCATGCCTATAAATACAGGGTGGGGCAAAAGTAGGAAAATACATAATAATTAATAAATAATAATATAGGAGTAAATTCTGTTTTGCATATTCACAACCTTAAACCTACTTTGGCCCCACCCTATGTGTATATATATATACATATATATGTGTGTGTGTATAATATGCCTTTTATTTATTTCATTTAAAACACTCACTGCTTTCTGTGCTTCAGTCACTATTTAAAATGCACGCAATCATTTATTTAAATTCCATAACAACCTTTTGAGAAAAATAGTAGTGTTAGTCCTATTTTATTAATTAAGAAAAAGGCACAGAGAAGTTAAGAAACCTTTCCAAGTTCACAGAGTTAGAAGTTAATCATTATTTTGATTTTACCTTATAATATAGTGAGCTTTTCCAATTTGCAAACAAGCATTCTTTTCAGTTCCAAGAAAATTATGTATCTGATATATTTTTCATTGTTTTTAATCTATACTCTGTTTAGTTTCTTCTTTGGAACATCTATTTATCTAAGGTTACATTTTTACTTTCTGACTTGCATATCTATTATTTTTATTCATGTTTTTATTTTATTTGTGCATTTGAAGAAAGTATTTCAAATTTATACTGTTTTATTTTACTTTTAACATTCAACTTCTCTTTTCCTTTCCATTGCAGATTTTTTCCAGCATTATATTTTTATTTTTTAAATTCTTTTATTTTAGTAGGTCCCTTTTCTATCTCTGCCTTCACTTTAATTTGGTCTCCCCTTATGGCTCTGCCTATTCTTTAGACTGACAACCGGCCATCTTAAACTTTATTACATGCATCTAGGAGAGGGTTTCTAAAATTGTTTTATCCTTCCTGTAGTACAAAATTACATATTAAGGTATCTCTTCTTTTAGGTATTTCAAATAACTCCACTTTCTTAGAGGTTTGGGGGTACAATAGGTGGAATATCCTTCCAGCCACTATTCCCCCATAAATATACACACACACCACACTCACACACTCGTACACAGTCTATTGGGTTCTGGCAAATTCCAGCCAGATATAGATCTGGAGTGAACACTGATGTGCAGGCCTTGAGTCCAAATTTCAAGGCCTAACACAATTTAGTGTAGCTCGGGCTGGTCTAATAGGAGATGTTCTTGATGTCAGTTTGCCTGACATGCTACAGAATTAGAACGGGCTGTAGCTTTTCTTTGAAGAAGTATAGTACAGCTAACCCTTAAACAACGTGAGGGTTAGGGGAGACAACCTCCAGTGCAGCAGAAAAGCAGCTTGTAACTATTGACTCCCCAAAACTTACATGGCTACTAAGAGCCTGCCATTGACCAAAAGCCTTACTGATAACATAAACAGACAACACACATTTTGTATGTTGTATGTGTATTAAATGCTGCATTTTTACAATAAAGTGAGCAACAGAAAATAAAATGTCGATCAAATCATGGGAAGAGAAAACATGTTTACTTCATTTATTGGAAAAAACCCACATGTAAATGTATCCAATGCGATTCAAACCCATGTTGTTCAAGGACCAACTGTACCTAAATGGCTACTCATTGTATAATACAGGCAATTGTACAAAAGCTATATTACAGGAAAGAGAAATATGCTTCCCCAAAACAAACCTGGTAGCTTTGGATGCACATGGTGTGCCTTGGGGCAGAAGATTGAAAAATTCCTTCTGATTATTTCATACTTAGAAAAACCAATAAAACCACAACCCATCAGACCAGTGATTGAGCAACTAGATCCATTCTGCCTTCCACAGTTCATAAGGGTTTAAGGCCAGAGGATAATGTACTGCATTTCTCCCTTCAAAGAGGAGGTTGATCCTGTTACTGCAGCAGATGGTACGATGCTCAACATCAGAGCAGTCCTCGAGGTGAGAGAATTCATGCTGGCTAGTTCATTACATAAATATCTGTCCCATTTCTGCTTCTGGCCAATTGGGGATATGAGAAGTTTAGATTTTAACAATGAATCTTGTTGAAGGATACATATAAAAAGGTATCCTAATAACAAATTAGTAAGGTATCCTAATAACAAACTAGTAAGGCTAGTCAGGTATTGACCTAGTAATAGAGAAAATGGTGAGGGAGGCCCTTTGCTCCTTCCCAACAGGTAGGAGAGGTCTAAGAGGACAACATTACTGATCATACTGTGAACACGATTCTCCAACCAATCTTTGTCCTGTTGGAACAGTAGTCCTTATGGTATAGAAATTCTTGGAGTGACATCTCAAAAACAAAAGCAATTTGGATGAAAGAATAGAAAAGGGTCCAGATGGCTTTTCTGTGCTCACTGTTGCAATGAGGACAGCAGCCCACAGCAGCCAGAGTGCATCTGTGCATCGTTTTATTCAATTACTTAATTAGAGTAATGTTCTCTCTTTAATTGTCACTATTTTAATAAAACAGAAAATCAAAGTGAACTTGCTATTTGCTAATTTCTGGTAAGTAGAGTTTAAGTGAGCGAAAGAAAAGCATCACCCAGTACTTCTCTGAGTCCCAAATACACGTCCATGTCCCTCTTCCCATGGACTCAATTCTCTCATTAGGTACATAAAGCTTCTCTTTGAGCAGAAAAAAAATTGGGGGGCCACACTTTTAATGTTATACCTTCCAGTAGTTCTATCACTGTGTCATTGAGCAAAGAAAGTTGGCAACATGATTGGTCACATTGTTATTTCTTTAACTCAGATAAATCTCACGTGCTTTTGAAGAATTGTGCACTTGGTAAAACAGGACAGAAATGAGCAAGTCTCACAATGGAAATCCCCTGGTAAATGACAAATACCTAGAAAACCACTTTCTAATTCTTTAAATATATGGCACTTTTCAGAAACCATTCTGTGTCTCCATACTTAAATGAATTTATAAGGTTCTGGTATCTCCTTTAAAAAATTAAAAGTGATTCTTCGAAGAGAGGCAAGCCTAATAAAATGGCGGGAGCCCTCTAAAGGAAAAAAGAAAAAGGTTCGCTACAACTTTCATCTTCCACTGATAGGCTATGAACTCGGGATCCTGTAGACCTACAGACTCATTGGGCTGAAAGAGATCCCAAAGGCCATTTAGCTCACATTAAAACACCCTGGATTCATTGTAAGAATATCAATCCCTTAACCTTATCCCATACAGTTAAATTGAAACCTTTTGAAAAGGGACTATGTATCAGTATTTTTAAGCACCCAAGAGATTCTAATGTGCAGCCAGAGCTGAAAACCATTTGCCTCTTGCCACATGAGGCAGGAGAGGAGTCAGGGAGAATTCAAATCACCCAAGTGGAGTACGACCATCGCGGCAGGTCCAGATGGTATATACGGGTATAGTGAGCATCTGAAATCCCTCCCTATCCAAGCTGACTGTGAGCTGCACATATTAAAAGGAGCAAACACTAAACAGTTGAAAACAAGAGAACTTAGTGTTATTTAGAAGCACATGGAAGGCAGTCAAAAGCCCTCTATCTTTGAGTTAGGAGCTGTTGACGAGAAAGTTGCTCCAACACCCAAAGTGACAGAGCCGAAGTGCCAAAAGATGTGTATGCCTTTGTAAGACTTAACAGTTGCCATTTACTCAAAGTCTAAACAAAAATACTAAATCTTACTTCAGTTATTTTTATTCTTAACCCTTTCTCTGATTTGTATAATTTTTATATTATAACCATCTGGAATTAATGAGTAATTAATTCTTTGATTTCAAGAAAATATTTCTCTTCGTTCCAGAGACGCTAAAGGATGCCGGGGGTGGGGGACATTCAGGACCATTAGGGGTGGGGAGAGGAAGGAATATGAAAATATTTTTTCTTTTACTGAATCCAGGAGGAAAGAGGCACGATTTTGAGGTAAAAATTTTGCTCTGTGCCCCTAGGCACACAGTGTAGAAATAGCACCTCCCCTAGATCAGCTGCAAATTCATTAATTGCCCTGGTAAAAGTTTATAGATTTGCTAACACAGTGCTACTCCCTGGAGGCTTTAGGAATCTGACTGGACAGAGACCAAGGAGACCAGCATCAGAAATTCTGACCCGGGCTGCTGCTGCCACCGCAAATATCCACCTACTGGGCTCCAAGCAGGCCCTACAAAGTGGAGCTCTGCCATCTGGCCAATGAAACAAAAGGAAATTCATGTTTCAATTTGACCACTTGGTCTTCTGCATTGTTTCACCTTCTGTTTGGACTAAACGTGATTGAAATGTGCTTGATTTTGATTAATAATTGATTTGGGGCTTAGTTTTTAGACCTAGTAATGCCATATACAGATCTGAAGATATCTCCCCTCTATAATTCATAGCAGATTTCATGGAAGTTTAGTCCAGGTATAGAGTTTATAAAGACAAGATTGATCTTATGAGAACTACATTATTCATGTGTCTATCTGCTATTTGATATAAACTTGTTTTATACTGGGAATAGCAATGCATCCAGTAAGTGTTCTTTTAAGCATGGCTTAAACCGAAGTGATATTCTTCCTCCTTGGTGACTTATATAAGATAGTGCATCTGCCCTGATCATGCCAAGGTCTATTATAGCCAATGTCCCCTGTGGCTAGAACTGCCCAACCCACAACACTTTGCTCAGAAAACTAATGCTGGACCAGGTCTTCACTAATGCTTCAGAGTGGTGACTCACTGAAACAGCATCAGCTCTTGACCCAAAGGCTGGACTCCCATGACCAGCCAACAAATCATGAGAGGGCCTATCACCAAAGGTGCTGCCAAGTACAAGTGATAGACGTTGACCAATCAGAGTGGCAACCAACTACCTTGGGGCTAGCAACTCCAAAGGGAATTAACCAGACAGGAACAAGTTGAGAGTGGAACAATCCTTTGCAAAAAAGCTAAAATCCCACAAAAAGAAAGATCATGAGGGCCCCAGAGCTTCTCTGGAACCTGAATATCTTCCCAGTCCCAGAACCCTTCCAGCAGAGTTCCACTAGAAACCCACCTTTCCTCTGTATGGCCTAAGAAAATCTCTGTTTCCCGAAATTGTAGTTTTCTTGCAATTGAATGAATACTGGACATGGAATCTTAAAGAAGTGGGTCAAAGTTCTAGTTATGATACTTACTAGATAGGTTTCCTCAATCAACTTGTTTAAGTTTCTTAAATTTAAATATCTAATTTGTAAAAGAGGGGAAATACCAATTACCTGGTCCTAATATTAAAAGTTAATGTAAGAAAATTATATGTGATACTTAGGACAATGTCTTTCACATGGGTAGTCAATTACTTTTATTATGATGATTAAATAAGATAATTAAGGAATAGTTTTCACATAGACTAGACACTAATGAATGGTGTTTAATCTCTGCAGATAGACTATAGGCTCTGAAGCAACATCTCAGTTATTACCAGAGTTATGTGCTGCCTGTGTTGTCTCCTTAACAGGTGGGATCAAAAGAGGGCTGCTGAGAAGCCCACAGCCCCCTGTTCTGCTGTCAGGCATGGTGAGAAGCACCTCCTAGGGAAGAGGCCAATGAATTCTGTCTTATCCACTTAAAGAGAATTCTCTATTGCTGCCACCATCACTCCCTCCTATTAGAAGACTGCTATTGATATGGGACAGTTTTATTTAAATCAGATCTAATTGAAATAGGATTATCCACTTTTAGCAAGAGTTTCAGCCAACTGAACTAATGAAGAATGTTACCAAATCTGGGAGAAGAATCTTGGAGAAAGAATGTCATGAGAATCTGCCTCCTGCTCTGAGTCCAATACACAAGGGGAAAGAAGATGTTAGCACAGCCCAACAATCTCCTAAGTTCTGATAGAACCCCACTGTACCTAAAAATATCAAAAGGCTCTGGAAGTCCTTGATTTAAATATCCCGTGAAGCTTGATTTAACTCAGCATTCCCCAAGCTTATCTGATCAAAGTGTCCTGTTTGCACAGAGCACTTCTTTAGGTCCTGCAGAACAAGACCCTTGTAACATTGGTTTAGGAAACACTGCCTTCAAGTGAGTCCTAATGAAAGTATCTGCTCTTATAACCCACTCAATTAAAAACAGCTCCTATGAAATACCTGGAGATTTTATATATACATTTATAAAATGTATATATTCAAGTGGGACTCTGCTTAACCATGCCCCTTGGCTAGAAATCAATGACCTCAGGGGACATCCAGATTCACCTATGGAGAGTGACTGATAACAAGAGCTTGGGGATTGGAGTTAGAAAACTTGGGATCTAGAAAACCCTACTGGCCACAAGCTGTTCCCCTCAGAGTCTTGGAGTAAATCTTGAGTCCTTTTGTGTAGAATGGCCACTATGACACTAACTGTACAAAGTTTTGTAGCTTGTTATCTCTATTGACACTCCACTAGTAGCCAAGAGTTGTTTTCTGTAACTTTATTCTCTTATCTTTGTCTTCTAAATACAAACAAAATCAAGTGAAAATTGTCCTATTTCTATATAGCATTCTCTCAGTTAGATCACAATTGCAATGACTTCTGAAAATTCCCTTTTCTGGACTATGCTCAGTTCTTTAACCCCAGCTTGTAAAATGAGACAACTTGATACTGAGTTCCTTCGAAATCATCAGATTTTTCTTTACAGGAACAATTGTTTTAAGGGTCTTCCTACAGTTTTTACCAGGAACTAAACCCAATATTTCAGGCATGATCTTATCCTTGCAGAAAAGAGAAGCATTCTCACCGTGCACCAATTAGTAAAGCTAAGTTTGGGTTCCTGTATTAGTAATGATAGGCTACTTAGGGATCAATTGATCTTGTGATCAATTAAGAGTGCAGGGTTTCTTTTGTTTGTTTGTTTGTTTGTTTGTTTGTTTGCATTTCTGAGAGAAGTGCTACCCAGCTGTGCCTCTCAGACTTCTGCAGTGGACTAGTGAAAGAAACTTAAAGGTGTTACTTTACACTATCTTTTGAAGTTCAGACTTGCTGATTTCAACTCAGTGTTCTGGCTTCTTGTGTTCCTCTTTGATTCCAATTTGAAAGACCTGTGTGACCTGCAAAGTTGATAAGCCTCTCTCACACACAGCTTCATCTAAGTCACAACTAAAATTGTTGACCAAAAGCTCATCAGCAAACTCAATTCTCTAGCAACAGCAGAGGCCCGGACTTTCAAACCAGATAATACTGAGAAAATTGTCTGTCACACACAGCAAAAAGGGAAATTTTACACTATTGTCAACATTCCTCCTGAAAATAAATAGGAATGAGTGGCAAAAGGAATGCTTGAGACATTGCTTGTCTGTAGTTCTATGAATTCTTGCTGTAAATGCCAAATACACAGTCATCTGCACAGTCTTGTCTGAAGGGGAGCAAAAGACTCTTATGCCCACAAATATTTTGATTTGTGTACTCATTGATTCATTTAATAAATCATCAAGCATATATTAAGTGTCTACGATATTTAGGAAGTATAGTGAGCTCTGGATATTTAAAAATTGATAAAGTATACCCCTAACCTTGGGAGCTAAATTACACAAAGGGAATAAAAGAAACTCAAAATAAATAAAAGAAAATGTCACAGAACTTCACCATGTATTCAGAATTTAGTAAGGCAATATAAAATAAGGATACAAAAATATATAGTATATTCTATCTATACATCTAAGTATTTTTGCACTTATATCTAAATTCATGTACCAAAATAACCACTGAAAAAATATTTTTAATTTAAAATCCCAACAGATAGTACAAAATATTTCTGAAAAAGTAATAACATGATATCTTTTATATAATAAAACTATAAAATATTTTACTTGTCCTGGGCCTTGGATAAGTAGCAGGAAAAGATTAAGATGTAAGTCATCAACCCTCTAAGACTGTTCATGAATGTGTAACTTTATCATGTATCAGCTACAAGAATGATCAAGATCAAAACAAGTGTTAATTCTCAGTGGTGTTGAAGATGCGCGAAAACTCTCCTGAACTGATAGTGTAACTACAAGTTGCATGGTTTTTATAAGGCAACTCTCCACATATATGAAAATATAAAATGTGCATATCTAACCTATAAAACACTCACATAAGTATTCAAAGGCATTTGTGCCATGACGTTCATTGCAACACTATTTACAGTATAATATTGACTAAATAAGTGTTGATGTATCCATGTGATGAAACACTACATGATCATTTATTTAAAAAGACAAGAAAGCCTTGGCTGGTGTGGCTCACTGGATTGAGTACAGTCCTGTGAACCAAAGGGTCACTGGTTTGATTTCCCATCAGGGCACATGCCTGGATTGCAGGCCAGGTACCCAGTTGGGGGCAAGTGAGAGGCAACCACACATTGATGTTTATCTTCTTCTCTTTCTCTTTCTCTTTCCCCTCTCTAAAAATAAATAAATACCGGGCTGGTGTAACTCAGTGGATTGAACATGGGGCTGCAAACCAAAGGGTCCAGGTTTGATTCCCAGTCAGGGCACATGCCTGGGTTGCAGGCCAGTTCCCAGCAGGGACGCATGAGAGGCAACCATACATTGATATTTCTCTCCCTCTCTTCTTCCCTTCCCCTCTAAAGATAAATAAATAAAATGTTAAAAAAAAAACAAAAATATATAAATAAATCTTTAAAAATAAAATAAAATAAAAAGACAAGAGAAAGGAACAGAAAGCAGCCTGGTGTTCTAGTCTCAAGAGGGAGTGGGTACTGACCACAAACAGGCACAAAAGAAGTTTTAAGGATGATGTGAATGATCTAAAACTGAATTACAGTGGTGATTGTGTGACTGAGAAAATATACTAAAAACTCATCAACCTTACACAAATTCTGTAAGATTAGATACCAAATTATCGACAGATGTTATTTTTGGTGATAAGAACTATGAGGGAATTTAACCATAAACATTGTATATTATTTATGTATTGCTAAATGTTATAATTATGAATTACTTTGAGAAGCAGAAAAATCTTCTTAAATAATACCAATCTTAAATCAATAAATGCTAACATATATAACTCTGAAAATCTACCTTCTCAATAGCAAGATAAAGATGATTATTAATACCACTATTTTTTCAAAGTAACAAGATAGAGTAACTATTATTGGTGGTGATTTGATTGATTGACTATCTGAAAAACCAAAATGAATCAGCTAAAAGACTATAATTTTTTAATTAACTACACAGTTGGTTATAAAAAATGTTCAGCCCTGGCTTGTGTAGCTCAGTGAATTGAGTGTGGGCCTGTGAACCAGAGAGTTGCGGTTAGATTCCCAGACAGGACACATGCCTAGGTTGCAGGCCAGTTTCCAGCAGGGGACACACAAGAGGCAACCATACATTGAGGTTTCACTCCCTCTCTCCTTCCCTTCCCCTCTAAAGATAAATAAATAAAATCTTTTTTAAAAAAGTTCAGAAATCATGAATTTCTTATCTATTAATAATATTAGGGAAAAATATAACAAAAACAGAAACTAAAAAATACTTTAGATTAGCTCAATAAGAAATGTATGCAACCTATATGAAGGAAAACACACACTTCCTATAGGGTAATAAAGAAATAGAGAATAAAAATTATTTTTCTAGATAAGATGACAATATCTTAAAGATGTTGATTATACACAAATGAATCTGCAAATGCATGTAATTTTATTAAAATATATGTTTACTTTTTGATTTAAAAACAATTTTAAAGAGTGACGGAATAAGAATAAAATATTTTGAAAATCATCATCATAATAAAATACATAATAATAATATGTATTAAGTAGTAAAACTTATTTTATAGTTATACATTTAAACAGCTGCACTGGCATTTGATATCTGAGAGAAAAGAGGAATAAATATCATCCCTCAAAATACATAAGAATAAATCATATGGTAAAGATGATTATTTCAAATTAGAGAGAAAAGGAAGAATTATTCAAAAAGTATTTTGGACTTAGATAACCAGTTAGAAAAGTACAGTTTAGATCTTTCTCTTACTTCACTCCTCAAAACAAATCTGATGTGGATTTAAAACCATCATCCAGTGCAAATCCCGTGACCACAGTCCTGGGAATGCTGTGGTTCTGACCTAAACATGAAGATCAAATACACAACAAAAGTGATACACCCAGACATTAGTGGGAAACAATCATTTCAACTTCCCCAGTAGTGTGGAGTATTAAAAAGGACTAGATTTTTAAATCAGATTATTTCAATTGAAATCCTGTCTTTTCCACTTTCTAGCCAATCACTCAATTTCTCACCAGGCTTCAGTTTCCATTTAAGTAAAGAATACATAGAATGAATAACATATACTACATTAGATATGAGAATTAAGTGAAATAATCTATGCAAGTACTTTGCTTGCACTTCAATATTAAAGTAATGTTCTCCTTACCCATCTGTATTAGTCAGTTCAGCTGCCAGAACAAAATGTCATGGGCTTGGGTGGTTTAAACAACAAAAATTTATTTCTCACATTTCCAGAGGCTGGAAAGTCCAAGGTCAAGGTACCAGCCAATTTGGTTGCTGGTAATAGCTCTTTTCCTGACTTGCAGAAGGCTGCCTACTCACAGTCTTCACTTCATGGGGAGAAAGAGACAACAAGTTCCTGCTATCTCTTCTAACAAGGACGCTAATCCCATTCTGAGGCCCCCACTTTCATATCATTTAACTCTGTTTACCTCCAAAGTCCCCATCTCCAGACATCATCACATCAGGGATTAGGACATCAGCATATGAATTGGAGAGACAAAACATTAAGTCCATAACACTTTTCACCCTGTTCTTTCTCTAAATACTAGCAGGATGAGAACCCCTAATTACTATGTTGCTTAGCTATGATTCTCCTCACTAAAACTTTAGATAGATGAGAACATTCATCAAAACATTCACTGATTTACTTAGCAGATATTTAATAAGAACCTATAAGCCCTTATTATTCTGCAGATATCGTACTAGGCACTGGAGTTACACAGATTAATTAATCAGACATTATTCTAGCCTTCAAGAGGTCTATAATCTACAAATCACCTACAGGTTATGTTTCATTTCTTCCTTGAAAACCACTATTTCCCTCCCTTTGTATAGCATTTCTAATGTTAAGAGTTTTCATATTTTTGGCCATTTTCTTCTTGGAAAACAGCACAGATAGGCCATTGTTACTACCAGCACAGGTAGTAATTATTATCGCCATTGGGCATATGAAGAAATGGGTGCTTAGAATTTAAGGACACGAAATAATATTTGTGTATGTTCAGCACTAGGGGAAGAAATAAAACAAAGGAGAGTTCTTTTTCAAGTTCCTCTGTTTGAGCCCCGGCTGGTATGGCTTAGTGGGTTGAGCACCAGCCTGTGAACCAAAAGGTCACAGGTTGGATTTCCAGTCAGGGCACGTGCCTGGGTTGTGGGCCAGGTCCCCAGTTGGGGGCATGTGAGAGGCAACAGATCGATGTATCTCTCACACATTAATGTTTATCTCCCTCTTTTTTTCCCTCCCTACCCCTCTCTCTAAAAATATGTAAAATCTTTAAAAACAATAATAAAGTTCATATGTTTGAATGCCTGCTTCCTTACCAGATTGCATTATTTAAGGGAGCAGGCTTCTTTGGACTCTTCACAAAATTAAGAAATTTTTTTCTTAAAATGATTTCTCCATTTAATCTTCACAACAGCTTCATGAGCAAAGAACAACTCCCTTCCTGAGTAGTTTCATAAAATTGAAATGAAAAAAGAGGTCATAACACCAATTTCAAAGGACTTAACTTGAAAAACAATATTTTATCAGTGTCTGGCCATGCCACCGGCCATTCCATTTCAAAGGAAAGGTTTTCATCCATGTGATTCATGATGCAGCACTCAAGGAAGAGGAAAAATCTAGGCAGTAATTATTGAAGTAATTATGACTGTCTCTGATAAACTGAAGTTCAAACCATCATGTGCCATGTGAAAGGTGTTACACACCTGTAGTTCTGCACATGTGTTTAATGTCCTCATGATTTTTCATAAAAGTGATGCTATCTCATGGAAAAACATTCAAACACCAAGAAAAATTTAAGTTGAAAAGAGCAAGTCTCTCTCCATCACCCCACAGCTCTACCTCAAGTCCTACTCCTACTGCCCAGAAGAAGCTGTTCGTGTCACCTAGAAACCTGACATCAAAATCAGGCAACACATGCCAATAAATACTCTTTTTAAAATATATCAATGGGATTCTCGTGTAAGTAATATTTTGTACTCTGCCTGTATCGGTAACAATATTCTCCCGACAGCCTTCCAGAAGAGCACATGTAGCTGTACCTCATTCTGTTCAATGACAGCTCATTTCCCTATGAGTCAAAAACGGGACTCATTTTTCCCGCTCCTTGGTAACCACTGCCGTTTGCACCATGCCAGGTAACTCTCTAAAATTTCCCTTTAAAAATTCAAAAATTTTAGTTGAAAAGGGTCCTATTATCAACTTTAACAACTTAACTTTAAGAATAGTATTTTATCAGTACCCATCCATGCCAGGAACCATTCTTTTTCAATGGGAAGGTTTTCATTCAGGTCGTTTATGATGCAGCACACAAGCAACAGGATAATTCCAAGCAATATCTCTCTTTCACACACACAGGGCACAAATAAAAAGACTGGAACCATTTACTTGTTATATCAACACATCGCGTGCTTCAGTCACTTTTCCTCAGGACTTGCAGCTCAAGATAACTACCCTCAAGTTCACAACAACAAAAATAAGAAGAACAAGAGAAAACACTTTAGATTGCTTCACGTCAGAGATAGACAGATTAAACGATCAGCTAGTTTTCATTCTGAGCTGTGGTTTTGACAAACATAGACTTAAAAAAATATTTCTCAACATTCAAGGGTGGTCAGAGGTAATGGACTAACATCCTTTTCCTAAACTCAATGAGGACCTTGAAAGACCACCTTGTTCAATGCAAAGAGTGGAGTTGCAGTTGAAATGAGACCAAAAAGACCTACAGAATTCCAGAATGCTCAGAAACATGCAACTCAGTAGGTTTTTTAGAAAAGAACCCTCATTTAGGTAAAAAGATTAAAACTCCTATTCAGCAAATACTGGCTTTTCTAGGAGTACAAAATCCTAAGTAATCATTTCTCTTAATCAAATGGGTGTCCTGTTGCTGTGTAATCAATGGTGATGGATGGATTCCATAAACTGAAGCATTTTTATAAGCCTTTTCAAAGCTGGAAAGCAGCACGGTCCTTTGCAGCCTCTCAGAGGAGGGCAGAGATGGAGAAGATGCCCACATTCCTGCCTCCAGGCGCTAAAGGCCAACGAAGCTCATTAGCTAGTTATCTACCTGTGTGAAGTCACATTCATCATGAAATGCCATTCTACTTCACCCAGAGGGAGATATTCTGGGAAAGAAAAATCAGCCGAGAAACCAGACATTGAAACTTGAGAAAACAATGGAGCTAAAAAGAAAAAATTACTGGTTTAATTTATTTAGGTGTCACATTTTTATTAACTGCCTTTGCTGTACCAGGCACTGCCTGTACTAAGAATCTGGGTATAATAAAATTCAATCTCAACATGCAAAGAAATCCCAGTTTAGAGTGAGAGACAGCATTGCAAAGAACCATTCAATGTTATGAGTGTCATGATGAAGATAAGCCATGGAGCTACAGGAGGACAGAAGAGGAACCCCTAATTCTAAATGCCACATGGAATAAGCATACAGAGAAACTAGTTTCAAATACTTACTGGAAAACTGATCACAGTGGTTGGGAAGTGTGTGGGTAAGAGTTAGAACTGAGGAGAGACTTACTTTCATTCTGTGTATGCATTTTTCAACCTTTGAAATGTGCACCCTTTGCATGCATCCCCTGTTCACAAATTAAATAATGAATTTAAAGTCAAAGATAGGTAAAAGTGATTAAAGAAACTAATCTTTCTCCAGAATAAAAAGCCTTAACTGTCTAATATCTGCCTATTCAGTCAAGAAAAATAAGAATGCATTAGTACCCATAAATAAATGATGCATCTGAATTTTATAAGATTGTTTGAAATTCAAAAACTTGCACTTTATAACAAGGTCTTGGGTTTTCATGCAGTCAAATCATGGACTTAAAATATGATGCTAGTAATAATGTAAATTGGTAGAACCACTTCATAGATAGTTTGGCTATATCTAGTAAAGTGAAGATATGCATACCTATGACTCATTTCCAAGTCTGAGCAGATACTCTAGATGGTTCTCAGTCTTTGATGTGTATCAAAATCATCTGCTGGGCCAGACAAATCCCAGATTGCCAGTCTCCACCTCCAAAGTTTCCGAATAAGTAGCTCTGGGATGTGACTGAGAATTTGCATTTCTAGTGAATTTCCAGGTGATAAGGCTACAGATGCAAAAGCTATACTTTGAGAACCACTGCTTTGGAGAAACTCATGCATCTGTGCACCAGCAACTCATAAACAAGGGTCCTCATAGTGGCATTTTTCCAAAAAACACCAAACTAGAGACAGATCACTATCAACAGAAGGAAGCTTAAGTTGTGGTGAGACCCTACAATGGATTACCATAGAGTGATGAGAATAAACAGTAGCTAGCTGCCCACAGTACTATGAATGACTCACAAAAATACAATATAGAGCAAAAAATGCGACACAAAGAACACACACAGTATGTATTCATGTGTATAATGTCCCAAAATAGGAAAAGTGAAACTATATTATGAAACTATTTGCAGAAAGGAACATAGCAAAAGTATAAAGCAAAGCAAGCAAGTGATTATCATGTACATCAGAATGCTGGTTACCTCCAGGGTAGAATGTCTGGCTGTGACTAGAAATGGACACAAGGAGGGCCATTAGGGTGCTGGCAATGAACAGTTTCTTAACTTGGGTGGTAATTATGCCAGTACTGGGTCGATAATTGATAATTGTGCATATATATTTAAGGCATTTTTATGAATGTTATGTTTAACAACAGAAAGGGAAAATATATTCAAAGAAGAGAAATCATTAAAAATATGGGTGAGGTAGAAAAAGCTTCATAGAGTTGCTAAAGCATAAGCTCCAATAGGGGAAGTTTACATCTTTTCAATGTAAAAACTCCCAGATTTGGATACTTGAAATGAAGAGTTGTTAAAATAAAGAATTTTTTAAATGTGTTATTCTGTTTATATGGTAACTTTTAAAATGATCAATTTGATAAAATTTAGTGGAAGTTTTCATAAATAACAATTTCATCTCACTGCCAACTCAATGCAAATAGATTTTTAAATAATGTATTCTATTACTGCTTTTAGGATAAATAAAAGTTTAAATGATTGTTATTAAATATACTTTAAGCCCAGAATCAGGCAATTTTCTGTGTTGGGTAAGTTCTAGGTACCAAACTGCCAATGAAAAAAACATTTCTGGAAAAACATTTCTGAGCCTTTTCAGCAAATCGTAACAAATCAACCATTTTGTGATCCTGAACATCTTTCTCTTCTTCCCCAGAAATTACATAAGAATTTTTATCTTAACATAGAGTTTTCACTTTAATCCAAAGAAGTAAAAGGTTTTTCAAAATATCTACCTTTTCAGCCAAAGTTTTTGAGTGAGTCAAAGCATATTTCTTATACAGGGTGGGGACAAAACCTGGTATAGAGTTGTGAGCATGCAAATCACAGAATTCATTCTTATTGTTTATTAATTATTGTATTATATTCATACAAACAACTGTAAACCTACTTTTGCCACGTTCTGTATTTGTTTTATTTTGTTGAATCATTCCTATTTGCTCCATTGGGCACCATTCTGAATTAGAGATTACTTTTCCTTTTGACTCGTGTGTCTACAGAATGTCTTGATTGTTTCTAAAGTTAATTACCTCATTATTCTAAAGCCTGAGAAGATGAACTACATAGTCCTTGTTCCCTTCTCCAAGTTGTACTTTCTTTAGACTCAATATCATACGTATCATGACATCATAGATTCAATATCATGACCAGAAAACTGTTCCCCAAAATGCAAGGACCAATACATCTTCCATTCATAAGTGGAATTCCCACAAACCCACTATTAAATCCCTCACTTTGGATTGAAGAGTAAAGATGATGGCCAGTCATATGTCTAACTGAATGTAGAAAGGCAGTTGAAATGTATTAAAAGAAATACCATTTGTGGTGGCCAATTCCAAGATATTATGATACCTTTTGAAATTCCCTCCCCCTCACCCCTCTGATTTTCAGTTTCTTCCTTTACTCTTGATCCTTCTCCCAAATAACAACAAGTACTTCACGTGTATGACAAGGTCTGTCGGGAAAAAGTTTAACCATTATTAATATAATGAGAATGGTTTACATGACATCAATGTAACCTGGCAGCCAAGGAGAGTGGACTGGAATATGCATGCATGAACCATGACAACTTCACTGTTATTAGTCAGTGAGGGCAGTAGACACCCTTGAGTGAGCATGTGTGCTGTGTGGCCATCACATTCAAAATGACTGAGAGAATAAAGCAATGAATCTTCATCAAAGTTTGCATTAAGCTTGCACATTCTTTCACAAAAACTATTCAGATGATTCAGAAGGCCACAACTATGGGCACTGGTGATTGGCAGCTTTATCAGGACAACACACCTGCTCATGCATCATGTCTCATGCACAGTGTTTTGTTGAAACATCAAATCACCCAGATGACTTAGCCCCCCTACAGCGCAGATTTGGTGCCCTATGACTTCTGGCTTTTCCCAAAACTAAAATCATCTTTGAAAGGGAAGAGATTTTGTACGAAAAGATGCTCAACATCACTAGCCATCAGAGAGATACAAATTAAAACCATGCTGAGATAACACCTCATGCCAATCAGAATGGCCATCATTAATAAATCAACAAACAACAAGTGCTGGTGGAAAATAGGGGACCCTAGTGCACTGTTGATGTGATCAAAGACTGGTGCAGCCACTGCGGAAAACAGTGTGGAATTTCCTCAAAATACTAAAAATGGTACTGCCTTATGACCCAGAAATTCTACTGCTGGGAATATACACTAAGAATCCTTAAACACAAATTCAAAAGAACTTATGTATTCCTATGTTCATAGCAGTGCTACTTACAATAGCCAAGTGCTGTAAAAAGACTAAGTGCCCATCAGTAAATAAGGCTTACACTAGTCAAAATATTGACTAGTGCAAGCCTCTCTTACGTTAGTCAATATACGGACTCCTCTAAGATGCTCCCCTACACTGTGATTTGACTCCCATCTTTCCAGGCAGAATTGTACTCCTTTCTACGTGTTCTCACAGCACCTCATAATTAGTTTATATGGCAATACCTGCACAATGTATTGTAATTAGTTATGTATCTGTGGCTCCCACTACTCATTGAGGGAGTGGCCATGTTACTTTCACTCTGAATCTATACCTAACAGAATAATTGATTCTAGATAAACATAGTATTGAACAGAACTCTCTCCTCAACTTTTCTGCCATCCTAAAATAATCTTCTTCTTTTGACAAAAGTAAATGCTTTTAGTAGACCTACTGTGTATTAGGTGCATTGTTAGAAATCTGGGGGATGCCCTCTTGGGGACTTACAATCAAATTTCCACTAAATAAAATGCAATACAAAGCATGAAAAGTCTTATAAATGCTGAAATAGAATAATGGACAAAACATCTCAAGAATGCAGAAGGAAGAAAAATCTTTCCAATTAATGAGAAAAGGAATATGGTCTCCAGGCAGAAAGTGGTATATAAATGACATTACAACCTTTAATCCTCAATTTATTCAGGTTTTACTTGCTTGGAATTATTTTCTATTTCTCACCTCATGCAGTAAGTTGAAAATTTCCAAACATTCCATTTTTGTTAATGAACTCTAAATCTAGTGTCTCCTTTGTAATTGCACTCCTATTACCTCATCCATTACTTCTGACGTGAAGCGAACAACTAATAACCTTTTACTTAATCTCTTTCTTCCTCCTTTCTCTGCTCTATCAATATATCTTATATACTCTTTCAGAATTAATTTCAGCGAGGAATTCTAATCCTATCACTTTTATGCATAAAAGCCTTTAATAATTCCCATTAACAAATTAATTTCCAGTTCCTCAGATCCAAGGCACAGCACAATGAGGCTAAAACCAACAATTTTAGCCTTATCCCCAACCACCCCTTACTTCTACCCTGTATTTTGGCTACATTTGACTGTTCAACATTTCCTAAGACACTGCATCTTTCTGCCTCATACTTCATTCCTCTTCCTCTATCTTCTATGGCTTCCCCACTCATCTCCACCAGTCAAAATTCTGACCAACTTGTAGCAATGGCCCCAAATGTCTATAGTACCATTCTTTAGATTCTGTGTTATTTTTACTACCTCTTTAAAAGCAGACTCACAGAAGTAGGTATGGCCTCCCAGAATCTGCAACATATACCCCCTCCTTCAATCTAACTCTCCATTATGCCTGGAATTGATTCACTAGAGATGAAATATTTATTTGAAAACAAAGAAGTATTTCATTTCTCTCAAGAACCCCTGTGGCAGCTGGCAGAAAGACTGTCCCTAACAGTCTTCCATTCAATATCTGAAAGGGATACTATCTCAGAAACATACCCTCATAGTCAGATGAAAGCATGCAAAATTCAAATAAGCCTTTAGTGTTTTCGGGAAGAAATCCCTAGGGGTATCCCTAGGGGATGGGGTTTGGTTTTCTTGTTCCCCCATGATGCCCTATGCCAAATTGGCCATGGAAAGCATATGTTTAGGGAAAGTACATAGACTGACAGCAAGTCTTAATGGACAAATTAGGTTGGCAGACAGGAATTCTCTTTGACTCTTGGAATGTTCTAAAAATCAGAGTCCAGTCAAGATTAAATGCTGACCTGAGAGGCAACAGCTAAGAATAGGATGCTGAGTGGGGGAAAAGAGTGACTAAGGACCATGGGCCTCAGCATTTGTTATTGAAGGTGGTAAGTCAAGATGGCTCTACAATGGTTAACCACATCCTGCCAGGCACGAGAAGTCAGAAACAAACTAAGAAATGGGTAAACTTCAGATGCTCCTCAAACCTATATTTTAAAGATATTTGTTCACTATTTTCCCAGTGGAATTAAGGCAAAAAGTAATTTTCTACTAATAAAAACTATATCTATAATAGATTTAATTACTCATCCATTTCAAAGATCTGAGGAAGAGTCAGCTTCTAGAAAAAAGAGTAATCAAAATAGTTCTGCACTTTCTTGTAATTTGTGTCCTTATAATTTCCTAAACCAAACATATCCTGAGGGGCATATTAAAGATTTGGAATTTGGATAACATAATAAATCTTTCACTCCTAATAAATAGAAACCTTTAAGACCTGCATGATTTAGTGTCAAAATTTCAGCTGACACAGGATGATAGAAATGTCAGTGCCCAGGGCGAATGCAAATATCACATTGGAGAACAATCTCTTCTCCCTCCTGTGATATACACTTTCCGAATAGTATTTTCAGTGTCAGTGGAAGTGGGAATACATTTAGTTATTTTATTTTGATGATATTTATCACACTGTCTCTTGCACACTAGTGCTCCAGAAAACTGTCCAGCTGGCCGTCCCTGTTAATGGGGGGTTCCCTAAGCAGGTATGAGTTGCATTGTGTATTGGCATTGAACTCTTTCTCATCTTCTCAGCCATTTTTCAGTCTCTCTATAAAGTGAAGACTTTGTCCCTTGTTAAAGCAATTTTATTTATCAATAGACAGGTAGGTATTGGGGAAATCTTACCTTGCCTGTGCTCATTGCATAGATAAATGAGACTATAGTAAGCCTGATATGACTGATAAACTTTTTTTATACCTGAACATTTATTCACTTATGTACATTATTGATCAAATAAAGCTGTTGTTGCGAGAAGAAGAATAGAATTTACTTGCCAGGCATTTTTATTCTAGATATTATATGTTCTAGGAAGTATCATAGTAAGTCATAGAATATCACGAATGGGTAAGCCAAATCTATCCTAACCCCCTCATTACATAGATTTTCTAAAAATCAAGTTTCGGAAGGAAGAAGGCACAGTTATCAGAACACACCATGAATTAGTGGTAGAGCTGATCTCAGGGCCTCAGAGGTCCATGTTTTCCCAGCAGTGCTGACTTGGTCAAAAAATCCATAGGCAGACCACAAACTGTCTTTGTGGCATAAATTAAGGGGCCTATCAAAGGCCATCCCCAGATTGACACCTAAAAAGCCCCTATCAAATTTCTGAATGAGAAAAGGCCACATGTTGTTGGCCCTATATGTATATGAGTGTGCACATCCTAGATCCTTATTTGAAATTAAACTTTGAAAATAGGCACAGAGTGAAGTATAAGGACCCTTGGAGGTTGAAGCTGGTTTAAACACCACTAAAGCCATAAGAAGATCAGAAAGAATAAAAAGTTGGCAAACACTGGAAATGGGCTTCACCCTAAATGGGCTTAACCCTAAACTGAGGATGAAGAAGGCAACTCTGTATGTACGTGTAAGTCCCAGCTGGAGAAATGCAGCCAAAGGAGCCTGTAACAGGTTTAGAAAGAGAAAGGGTTATTAACAATGATACGAGTTAATAAAATTTGGCAAATTGCATGGTTCAAGAAAGTTCTAGAAGAGCGGCTTATGTGGCAATATCAGTGAACACCAGCCAGCTGTTAGCCTAAAGAGAGAAGTAGGACTCTAGAACAAAAAAGGAAAGAGGGAGAACATAAGACCAACTAAAATAAACATTAATATCCATGGATGAAAGATGTTGACGGTGTCTCTCCTGGTCTCTCCTGGCCACTCCACTATTCTGCCCTAGTGCTGAACTTTCCCACCTGAACTGATTCCATTTCCACCTCCCTAGCAGTACTCTTGCCTCCAGCAGCATCTGTTGCAGCCTAAAACCATTGTCAGAAGACTTGTAGGGCTTTGTATGCCTGTGACTTATTCATTGCTTGTCCCTCCTCTTAAATTCACACAAGCTAACTCCAGGTTATCTTTCAAAGATCAGATCAGTTGTTATCTCATCCAGAAAGCTTTCTCTGATTCCACAGTCTGTCTGAGAAACCCCTCTGCTGTGCTCATATAGTACCTAGATATTCTTACACCTGTAACCATACCCGACACACTACAGAGCGAACCCTGGTTCACTTCCCATTAGATTGCAAACTACTTGAGGGAGGGAACTGTCTTCTTTTCCTTGGTATCCCCCACATTTAGCACAAAACATAACACATAGTAAAAACTCACTAAATGTTCCCCAAAAGAAAGAATATCCTAAGTGTCAGGTTTGATTATATAACTTATCTATTTATAAATTCTCCAGGACCTACAATAATATAAGTGTCCAAATTTCTTTACCTACTTTGGTATTCAAGGTTCTCCATAGTAGGAGTTTAGTCTGTCTTTCCTCAACCACCTAACATTGATAAGCAGATATCGCCATGATAATTGAACTTCAAGTAAATTGTCTGAATGTTCAGCCCAACCAATAGGGAATCATCACCCCAAGGCAATTCTACCACGGATGAGCCAGAATAATGTAATGATTGTCCACCAACCAAGCCCAAAACAAGCCATCACGCAAGGTGTTACCTTCAAACACTTGGGAAACAGGGCCATAACACCAGGAAATCAGAATGGCCCTTTCTCAGCAATGCACGTGAGTCATTTGCCAGCAACTGACCACTTACACAGAGCCCAGTTAGGCATCCAGATAATCCAAGATGGACTAAGTGTGTCCTATGTGAGTTTCAGCAGAATGTCTGAAAAACTCTGATGACAAGAGAAATTCTCTCTTACCACCACCCCACACATATATTATCATTGTGTTATCTTGTAACATATGGTTCTGTGCTAGCACTGAGAGATTAAATTTTATTTTAGTAATATAGAGAAAGTTCATCTGTCTGGTCCCAGGGGATAGTTAGCTATAAGTGGAGATTAGGCATGGATATAATTTTTCAGCAGTACAATTTAAAGCCTCCCTAATGAAAAACAGGGGCCAAGAAAGGTTCGAAATGATCTGCCAGGGTGTTGTAAACATAGACGTGTAATATGGCTATAGCAAGTAGAGAGTCCATTCCCAGAGGCCTTACTCAGGAGAGGCTGAAATCTAGAGCTGAAAAGTGAACCCTGGACCTGTAATCCTCTTCATTCAGGACTCTGACCTTTAACAGATTGGAGCACAAATGTGCTTGCCTTTTGTGTATCACAGCCTCTGTGTTCTCACCCAGAGAGTTTGCACAGACTGTTGGTTTATCTCACCTAGCCATTTAATCCACTCTTTCTCATCTATAAAGATTCAGTTAAGGTGTCAACTCCCTTTTGAGTCTCTTCTTATTTCCCAGTAGGGCTTGATTGCTTTTACTTCTTAAAACCCTAACAAACATGTGTCCAGCATTCATTCCATTCTGCCCAGTAGTACAGTCTGCTGTTCATATTTTTCCCTTCTGAACTATGAGCTCCTTGAGGGCAGACAATACTTCCATTCCATCTCTTTGTCCTACTGCTCCCTAAGGAATAAAGTTTTGCTAAGAGTAGGGACTGTCTCCCCAACAGGCACATGCTTCCCTAGCCAGGAGCCAATGCTCTGGCAATCCATTTCCTTGATAAGTAAGGTTTGTGAAGAAAATTAATAAAGATTAAAACATTTCTCTGACTTACAGCCAAGGTGGCCAATCTCTTCCAAGAATCCTAGAAGTGTTAATGAGGCAGATGTGATAGTAAATGGTAATTCTGATGCTATGACAATCAAAGCTTCTAGCTTCCATATGAGCCTCTTCTCAATCATATCAGAGGGTCAGCCTGGGCATTGCCCTTCTATACAAAGATGAAAAACGGGGCTATTTTTCTGTACTTAGTTCAATTGAATTAAAGTTTGGGCAGACATCCAACCATTCCTAAAGAGAGACAGAAGGTGTATTGGCAGGAACACCATGTCTAGAGATGATTTGGCTTTGCCATTTAACAACGTCTTAATTTGGTGTCCAAGTCTTTATGTTTATCTTTTGCAAGTTTCTTATGAGACCTTTGTAATCTTTGGTAAGTAGAGAGTTGATGACTACTTCAAAGTATCCTTTTTCTACTAATAAATATAATAAATACAATTGTTTTTCTCTGTGTAAACACTAGCCCTCTTCTATAAGTTTTTATATTTCATTCTCCCTATTATTCATTTCTGAACAGTATGTAATTTCAGTTTAGATTTGTTATCTGTCCAAGTATTATTTAGAAGAGTTGGTTTTGGTTTGGTACAGCTTATTATTCTTGGGGACAGAAAGCTTTGGTTAACTTTTGTTATTATTTCTAGTTTTCTTTCATGGCCAGAAGGTTGGACTTACGTAAGTTATGTACTTTGCCACTGGTGAGAACTTTTCCTTATACAAGATTTGGGGTAGAAGGGATTCACCTTCTCTCTTCCAGGTCTTTGAAATCTGTTTCTGAATTTAGTGAGTGAAATACAGTGACAAACAAGAAGATACCCCAAACATCTCTTAACACCAAGTAACTTTGCTTGAGTCATTTTGCTTTGGTTTGTAGTCTATGGATTTGTTAAAGCAGAGGCATAGTTTCTACAGAATAAAATGACCAGACTCATAAAAACAGATGTCTGGCAGCAAAAATTATTTAGCAATTGGCATGCAGATGCTTTATAAATTTCTATCATTTAAAACTTTTAAACACCCTTACAAAAAATGCCAATGATAACACATGTTGATTTGACTGCAACATATTCACATCCTTTTGTCTATGGAATATCAACATAATTTATTATTTTTTTCAGTATTGTTGCTCTCTTTCCTTCCCTTTGCAGTGGATTTACTTTCTCTCTTTAACAGCTTATTTGGCACTGGCACGCCACCCTGAAGCAGCATCTCTCCAAAGCCAGCAGCTTCCTACAGGCTTATCTGCCCACATATTGATGTGGGCTGCCTTTCATCTGAGCAACCCAGGCTGTCTCAGAGACATTAACTCATGGTTGTTCTGGGACACAGTCAGTAAGTCATAATTACTTCCACTCTGAATGGAGGACCTCTTAGAATACCGATGACTAATGGAAATTTACCCAAGAAACTGGATGAACTTGGGCTGAAATTCAGAGTCTCTGACTCCACCAGTGTAGGCTCTTCACATTTAGTAAATGTTACAATTTTTTTCTATTACAGCATGAAGTTATCTTTCCCTTTAAGTTTACAGTCCTAAATTTCTGAGTTGGTAAAAATCTTAACCCCTACCACTTCTTATATGAGACAACAAACAAATAAAAAAACACAGAGTCCCAGAAGAGGTAAAAGATGTGGCCAAGGACAAGTGCTTAAAGCAGAATAAGACAAGAACCCTGTCTCCTGACTCTGGTCTGAGATCTCTTCACTGTTGCTTACAGATTTATGATTTGCTTCATACACTCACATTCTTGCTTTTTGTCTTTTCTTCAACCATTTCCCTCCTTTTCTTCCTTCCTCCCTTCATTGTACAGTAAAGTGAAACTGTTTTACACAAAAGTTTGTTTCTTCTATCTTCTGTCTACAACATAAAACACAACATAAATTCAAACTAATTATATGCCAAGTCCATCTTGATTTACTGAAGAAACGTGGCAGAGTCTCTAAAGAAATTGAGTTTTGTTCTACTTACAATCAAAGGTAATTCAAAGTAAGCTATTAAAATGTTCCTTAAGAGCTACACTCTTTGAAGTTAGTATTAGAAGTGACAACATTTTAATCATAAGCCATGGGTATAGCTAAAATGCTTGATCTGCTTTGACAATAACATCACTAAACACATGCATAGTAATCATGTCTATCTGTGCATTGGTTTAGAGTTGACAAAATGCTTTCAGACCCATAAACCCCTTTGATTCTCAAACCCCCATATTGAGAGAAGAGAGGACATCATTAATCCCATTTTATCATACAAAAAAAACTACAGGCACATTAAGTTAAACCAGAGAATCAAGGAGGAAGGCAGGACTGAAAGCTGAGATCTGTCACCTCCACACTCTCTTCCTTTGAACAAACAGCCTTGTGCTTTTGTTCCAGCCCCTCTCACAGTCCACTGAGCACAAGGTTTTCCGTCAAGCCTGTGCTCCTTCAAGTCAAGGGCTGGGTCACATTTTCTCTAAAACTCTGCACAGAGATTGCACTCAATAAATGTTTCTTGTACTGAATGTAACTGCATTGAACAATTGCACCAAATTGTGTTGAAATCCTTATGGCCATCCTTTGGGTTAATACTGCCTCATTTTCACAAAATTCCTGAATTAATGGGGTGGAGAAAATGAAGCTGTTCCTGCAAGGCCAACCTCCTCAGGAAAAAAGCCCTCTCCACTCTGGGTCCGCAGGATGCCTGGCAGGGCTCCAGCTTCCTTGCACTCTGAGAACTCTCATTCTCTAATGCTTGACTCAAGGTTCATCCCACCCAAGAAACCCTCTCCGTCTCCCCCTTCCTCTTCTTAACTCCTTTCTGATCCATGTGTTCCATGCTGGGTGCAGCTTTGACTAAAATTTACTCTACTTTTCTCCTCAAATGACAGCTGCAGGCATCAAGTTTTGTATCTCTGCTCCTTCTCAGCATTATCCAGAGCAGCATCTTGCATAGAATAATTTCCCAATAAATACTGACTAGTAACTAATAAACACTGCAAGCATTAGGTTCTAGTTCAATCTTGGCCAGACACTGAAGTGATTCTACTAGCCTTCCCCCAGCATCTTATACCTGCTTGGACAATTAAGGGTATGTTCTCTACTTGGTTAAATACACTACTGAATAAAAAGGACTAAGGCTCCACCTCTGAGTTGGTGTCTACTGATGGGCTGTGAATAATGAATGATCCTGTCTCCTGCCACCCTGTGTAGTCAGTCTCCAAACCCCAGGAAGCTTTAGTGTGGTTCTGCACCCAGCACAGGGAGAGCCCCCAGTTCTTCTACCTTGATGCACAATGGTCTCTAAAATGCAAACAGCCCCTGCATGGCACACCCATGTGAATGGCTAACAGAATGACAAACTCACAGTACTCTCAAGTTCTTTAAATGCTTCTACTGCAATGCAGCACTCAGCCTGCTGACTCTCTAGGAAGTGATGGCTCAGCACGCAGTGGGGTGGAAGGACTGGCTGAGAGGCTGCAGGAAGGGCTAGTGCTGAGAATGCTGCAGCAGAGTCCTGATGCTCACTGGCTGGGCTGGGAATGAGGCAGCCCTGACAGTGTTAATGAGAGAGAGACAGGCGGAGAGGGAGGAGCACGGAGTGAGAAGGAGTGGGGAGAGGAGAGAAAATAAGAGAATGGGGAGATACAGAAACAAAGGAGATGGTGGAAAGACTGGAAGGAAATAAGAGTGGGGGAGGAAAGACAGAGATGGAGACAGGGAGGGAGGAGAAAAATAAGAGAGCGTGAGAGACAGAGACAGAGGCAGAAGAGAGAAAAGAGGAAACTCGTGCTCAAGTTTCCAAGTCAGTGCTAGAACAGCTGCTGCCCGTGAAACCTTGTTTGTTTGTTCACTCACAGGGAAAACTGCAATTGCACACCCCATGCAACTGAGCTGTACCTGAAACCTCAAGTAAAATAAGCCCCAGGAAAACAGAGCTACAGGAAGCCAGTTTATAAACTAGCTCTAAAAACTCCTCCCTTCCCCTTTTCACTCTGCATCCCAAGGCGTTTCCTGCTTCAATATGACTTAGTCCCCTTCTCCTCCTCAAGTATAAACCTTATTTTCATAGAAGGGTTCCATATTGTGGACAGTAGTGTCCAAGGGTGTCCACCCTCTCAAGTGACCCACACTTTCCTTTCCCCACCCCATACTCTGAGAAGGATGATCATGTCAAGCCTAATCCCCTAGCAGAGGACAGAAGTCTCTAGCCCATAAGAAAGGGTCTGGATATTCTCTCCAAGCCCTTTGGGTAGTGGGATTTTGGTCCCACTTCCCCTTGAAGGGGCTCAGAAGATCCTTCCCCTCAGAACAAGATAGTTACTGTCTATTTACCAGTTTTCTAGAATTTATTTCCTCTGATAGTCATTTTTTGGCTCTCTAATATTTTTTTCTTTTTCTTTTCCCCTCCCTTCTAACTCCGAAGATATTTACTGGGCACATATTATCATTACAAACTCAGTTTCAGTACAGGGAGGTCAGAATGAAAGTCCCTCATAAACCAAAACTGAAATGACAATTTTGGAGTGGGCTCAAGCTCTCCAAAATGGGACCCCTTAAGTGACATCTCATGGCAAAACCCAAGTGCCAAAGGGCAGGACTCCAAGACATATAATTGCAAGTCTCTTGTTTTAAGTGGCCTAAGGCAACCACATCTTTCATTTTTAATTTATTTAAACAACCCAATACAACTTTGAGATGAACTGGATGTGGCGTACCCAGATGCCTGTGTGAAGGGGAGAAGAGTAAGAAGTCAGCACATAGGCAGGTCATGGTCGAAACTCAGGCCAAGTGGCTCCTAGAGGAACAGTTAGAAATAAACTGAGAAGTGGGGGAATCTTCATTCCAGGTTCACTGTGGTCATATCATACCATCTAAGACACTGACATTTGAGCTGGACCAGCAGGAATGACAGGAGTTCACCAAATGGAAGAGGAAGAAGTGAGGCAGAATGTTCCAGAAAGGGAACAAAAACTGAGAATGGAGCAGAGTGTGCAGGTGCTAGGCAGTCCATTGGTGGCTTGATTAGAAATCACTGAGGCACCTGTATTTTTTCTTTATAGCAAGTCTCATGGTTTATAATTATATATAGGATAGGCAAAAGTCAGTTTATAATTGTTGGTATGGAAAATGATGCAATAATTAGCCCTAGCTGGTGTGGCTCAATGGATTGAGCACCAGCCTGGGAATCAAAGAGTACCCTTCAATTCCCAATCAGGGGACATGTCTGCACCGCAGGCCAGGTCCCCAGTAGGGGGTGTGCAAGAGGCAACCACACATTGATGTTTTTCTCCCTCCCTTTCTCCCTCCCTTTCCCTCTGTAAAATAAATAAATGAAATCTTTAAAAAATACAAAAATTAATAAATAATGCAAGAATAAACTGTGTTTCACGTACTCACAACTGAAACCTACTTTTGCCCACCCCCCGTATTTGTGAGATTTACTCATGTTTGCCTCCCCTTCTCCTCTACTCTATCCTAAACTTACCGCAGAAAGGCAGAAATTTCACCTGTTCTGCTCATCACTGCATCCTCAACACATAACACAGCCTCTAGTGCTTAATGGGGGTCACTAATATTTGAAAATGAACAAGTGAATAAATGAGATATAAGCTCAGTAAGACCAGCTCTATCAGAGCACTCAATGTTACGTACTAATAAGGCATTGTTAATTTGTTTGCAACTGAGCTAAATTAAGCATCAATTTGCATTAAAATTACCATGGACTATGCGTGCACACAGTATTAATTTTGTCAGATTTGAAAATAACTATTTTGTGAATTGATTTCCCCTCACCTAGACCTCTTTTTCCTACTTTAGGTCAAGACCCCTTTGGAATATATATACATTCTTTTAAATCTTAGATACAAGCCAGCTTCTTTAAAATGTATTGAAAATCTCACTAATATGCGCTGAACATAAAAGGAAGGGAAACACAGTAAGGATATTGAAGGTCAGCCCCCATCTTAAATATGCAAAATTTTAGTAGGTTTATGAATTTTCAAAGATCGAAGATTCAAGAACCAAAGGATGTTCTCAGGGCATAGCCTGAGGATACACAAGAAAATTTTCTTCTTCACTTGCAACAAATCTGTATTAGAGTAAACTGGCCTGGGGAGAGGTGAAGAACAAAAACAAGACGAACTTCTGCTGACATCCCCACTAGGGATGTGCATGTACCTCTTCAGGTACGGGCCAGGTTCTACCCCGGATGCTCCTTACCTGGATCTGGGCATTGAAAATGAAAATGTTTGAACTAAGCTTCCTTGCCCTCTACATTCAGTCTATATAATGTAATATGGCAGCAGTTTCCCTACTGTAGATGTTACCCGCTCCCAGTGAAAAAATAAAACTTCGTTCTGAGACCTCCACTCACTACTTAAAGGCTTCTAAATCTCTGTATCTCTTAGTGGTATAGGAATAATGTCACATATTATTCCCATCTTTACCTTTTTGGTTCTACTTGGCAATCTTAATAGCTCCTTCCAGCAAGACCGGCCATGTTAACTAACCAAAGACTAGAGAAACCTAGTTATCTAAACTCTCCCAACTTTCAGATGAGGAAACTCAGACAAGCCTACAGAGGCTAATTGTCACACTACAGCTGCCAAAGGAGAATGAGAACATAGATCCCTTCCCTGAAGCCATAATGCCCTTCTTTTCTTCTATCCTACATTCTCTCCCTTCAACAGCATCCTTCCATAACATTCCCTACATTAGCCCTCTCTCAGTTCCCACTACCATTCTCCCACTTTTAGTTCACATACTTTCCTGCGTTCTCAATACTTTGCTTACATCATCCCCATCACTCCCACCAGCAAGCTCTTCTCCATGCTGTATAAAAGTTATTATCACTGAAAATCCAGCTCAAATCCTTTCCCTTCCATAAAACCCTCCCAGCACACTCAGGCCCAGAAAGTCCTTTCTGTCTCTAGGACCTACAGTCAGAATGCTTCTTCAGTACTGTCATGTACTTTCTTCATTTCCTATACTGTTATTCTTTGTCAGAGGAAATGCTTCATCCCCACTCCCTAAGAATCCTTCCACCCAAAACAGGACCTTAATTATTGACATCTTTCTTCCCTAATTCACTCATTGCAAAGTAAAGTAAGAAAAAATAAACTCATAATTTTGTACTCAGCTCCTCTCTTTTTCTTGGAAGTAAGCTTTTCCATAAACAGTGATTACTCTGTCCCATAGAAAATGAAGCACTTCCTGGCTAAGAGAGTGGGTCCCTCTAATTCTGGACTTCAGTATTGGACTGCCCACAGGGATCTACACTGAATGGTATATACTTCAGTTTAGTCTTTATCTACTAGAAATAAAGGTAATTTATTGCCCTGTATGTATTATATTTGGCTTATTTCTCAAATGGTCCAGAACTCAAGGGGAAGGCAAGAATCCCTCTAAATGTCTCCACATTCAATATGGACATTTAAGTCTTAGTTTATTATTTAATCACTGCTTTGTGTATTTTGCCTCTCTGCCTTTAGTGTGAGTTCCTCAAGGGCAGGAACAGTGAGTTATAATTTTTAACATCCCCCAGAGCGCTCTTTCAAAGCTTCGTGTACAGCAGGTGCTCAAACCATTTCTATTCAATGAAATATTTGTTCAAAAACTCTGATAGCTTCCAGCAATCAAGTAATTTCCCCTAAAGTGTTTTCACTGTAATTCTATCACATATAAAGATCTGTAACCAAGGAAACATCTTCCCATTCTAGCTAAGACAGATACTGTCAGTTTTTAAAATCTCCATGTCTAAGTACTTATGCTTCTTCTCCATCATTTCTCTGATTCTGTCTGCGTGGTAGAAATAAGGGGGAAAAAAGCACTAATAAGGTCTTATAGAAAGAGATGAGGCAGCTAAGGCATTGTTCTATTCACACTTTTCCCCCTTTTTCCTTCATAATCTCTTCCTTCAATAATAAAATATTGTTGCTTTTAAACATAATAGTATCTAAACTTGGTAGAGATTAGGATCTTTTTCTGCCAACAGACCCAATGTCTATATCCTAGTGATGAGGTTTCCACAATCCTTAGGCTCCCAGTTGCAGCATTTCCTATCCTTTATCTCATGCTGCTCTGATATACTCCCCTATGTCTTGTCTCTGTTACCCTTGCCTCCTTCTGTTCTCTTTGTCAGGAGTGATGCTTCTGTATCACACAGCCCTGAGTATGACCTGCTGACTGTGATTTCTCTCTGTAACTCTCCTCCTAAGAATTTCCTGCACTTTCCCACTACCACAATCCTGTTAGTGATGGATGTATTACCACACTTCGCCTAATTTTGTCCAGTTATTTTGGCCCATGAGTTGGACCTTTGAGTAGTCTCTACCAGAATCTTCCTCTGTACACAGTTTAATTTCTCAGAGTCCCATCCAACCTGAAGCACTTTCTCTGATTCACCTCCTTTTTTAATAACAACCAACCCATTGTCATCATAAGAGTCTAAGTCTTCCAAATGCAGTTCACAATATGCAATGCATAAGATCGGAGTGCAAAAAAGAAAAGGAATCTTTGAGATATTCTAGTCCGATCCCACTCCTTCCTCCTCTTTTTTTTTTATAGATCAGGATGGCAAGACACACAGAGGTTAAATTATCAGAGTAAGCTAAAAGAAAATACAGGACTAAGCCTCAAGTCTCCTGGCAACCAAATTTACACTAAAATATTTTTAAATAAAAAATAACAAAACAACTGATATTGATTTGTTATTCTTGTATAAAGAACTGCCAAAAATGAAACAGATGTCTCACAAACCTATATTTCAAATCCAAGGTATTTAGTAATTGGAGATTGGTTTTCAGCAATTTTTATGAGATGATATTAAGCTATAACATACGGCAATGCTAAATGTTCTACTATCTTATGAGACCAACAATTCAGTCTTTTAATAGCAGATGGTTACAGTAAGAGAAACTCTAGAAGCCTCCAAGTTCTAATATTCCATCAGGAATATAAATAGCAGTTACAGAGCTGAAAGCAAAAGGATTTCACCACAATATTAAAGGGAAAAATTCTCCACAAAATAGCACCAAGTCAATTAATAAAAGGTATGACTCTAAAGAAAAAAATCCAAATTCTTAAACTTTAATAAAAATGTAATGGGTTCATAAAAATAAAACCAATCCTGTCTCCATCATAATTACATCATTGATACATAGAAAACTCTATCACCATCCAAGTGCAAATTTATAGAAATATTCTATATTGTGTGATGACAAATATAAGATTTATACCTTTATGACACAATGTAAACAACCAAAAATATCCCTAATTTCAAAACTATATTTACATTAAGAATACTCTATATTTTTCCTGCTCACTTCCCATCTTCAAATCACAAACTGCACAAATTACTTTCAATCATTTCACATCTTTTTTCATCAATAAATGATACTCGAAATATTTGTGTAGTTGTTAAAATTCTCCCCATAAATTTTACCTTGATAGGTAATGTTTCAGTTCATAACCATAACCCTTTGCTCTCTATGCAAGAGAAAGAGATAAAGGGAAAGAGGCATATATTATCTATGAATCTGGGCTCTCATATTCAAATAATTGTACCTGCCTTTTCTAAGCTCTCTCTCTTCCTAAAATGGCAGCAGTATTGGGAGAGACTGGGAATTGATGTTTTGTTCACACTGGGGAAATGGATTGGCTATTTCAAGTCACTTAAAAAGAGTACAGCAATTTGTCAGGTTATTGCTCATAATGCAAAGGCTCTCTGTGTAATAACAAAGAAGCTTGGCACACAAGTCGCCCCAACTTTAAAACAATAAGTTGTCTCTCACTTGATACACTCACTGAAGAGGATAAAGGTTAGCCAGGATTCTACTGAAAGTGCATTTTTAAAGTGGATTATTTAAAATATCCTGCATTTGAGTTTGGGTCATAAGATTTTGACCTGGCCAGTTACTGCTTCCTCAATAGCTATAGATGGAATGATAATAATGCCTGACACTTGGCTGAGTGCTTTGAATTACATGAATATATTTAATCCCCATCTAATCCTCAGGTGAGAGAACAAAGTCACAGGGAGGCTAAGAAACTCGACTAAGATGAGTGGCAGAATCTAAATTCCAACTCAGGAAGTCTCATTTAAGACCTCTTTTTTAGCACACACTGCAGTGAAAGTGAATCCTTTAGGAAAGAAATAAAATGCTGCCAGGAAAAGGGTATTTCAGAAAATCCTCTCAGACTCTCAGTACTCTCGTAAATGTTTCCCCAACCAAATATGTTACTCAGTTTTTATATTTGTAAAGCGGAGAGAATAACTATACAGCTTTCATTTCTGGATAGTGGTAAGATTCAAATAACATAATGTATTTCTCCTGAAAAAATCAAATAGCACAAGGCAGAAACAGGTTTATATGCTATTAATGAGTTGGTATGTAATGCAACACTTTCAAGAAATGTTCAGTAGAAATAATTTTGAATTATTTATAATAATATGTCAAAAGGAAATAAGACCCACAACCACTAATCCAACTATAAGAGATACAATCCAAATATAAGAAAAATCAGGGCTTGAGGATCTAAGTTCCCCAGCACAGACATGGTCATTCATTTACACAGAGCCCTGGGCAGAACAAAGTGCCAGGAGTCAGTGACAGAAGTCCCACTCAGTTCCCCAAGGTGCATGACTTTGAGCATGCCACTTTTCCTCTCTCAGTTTTAGCTTCTTTCTACTAAAAGTTTTATCAGTCACAACTGTTACTTCTGTACCATATTGCCTCGCTGAGTGCTGGGGCACAATGCAATTGTAAATACTCTATAGGTCTACAATTTTGAGCTTCCTCCATCTCCTAAGCCAGGATCTTGGTCCTGTAGCATAAAATCTCATGATGCTGAAACAAAGAGGAAAGAAAAAGGACTTTCTATTACCAAATACTATGGGCTCAACTTCCTAGTTTCTTTCATATCTGTTGCCCTCTAATCCACACATCTATGTCCACAACCACTGCCCTGGTTCACGTTCTCATCATCTCTCATTAAGATTCTACCAAGAGCCCTGGCTGGTGTAGCTCAGTGGATTAAGAGCAGGCCTAAGAACCAGAGGATCACAGTTTGATTTGCAGTCAGGGCATATGCCTGGGTTCCAGGCCAGTTCCCAGCAGGGGACACATAAGAGGCAACTATACATTGATATTTCTCTCCCTCTCCCCTTCCTTTCCCCTCTAAAAATAAATAAACAAAATCTTATTAAAATATATTTATTAAAATACCCAAAATATTTTTTAAAAAAGATTCTACCAAGAGCTCTGACTGGTGTGGCTCAGTAGGTTCAGTGTCTTTCCATGAAAGGAAATGTCCCTGGTTCAATTCCTGGTCAGGGCACATGCCTGGGTTTTGAATTTGGTCCCCAGTTGAGGCACATACAAGAAGTACCCAATCAAAGTTACTCTCGCTTATTGATGTTTATCTCCCTCTCTTTCTCCCTCCCTTCCCTACTCTCTAAAGATAAATAAATAATTATTTTTAAAAGAGATTCTACCAAGAACTTCTAGCCAAGATGGAGGCATAGGCAGATACACTCTGCCTCCTCGCACAACTGAAAGAAGGACAATGACAAATTTAAAAATTAAAAAACAACCGGGACTTCCGCCAAGATGGAGGCATAGGTGGATGTGCCATGCCTTCTCCCACAACCAAGATTAGAGAAAACTAAATATTAGCAACAGAAAACACAGCCAGAACACGGAAAATTGAACCTTTCGGAAGTCCGTTAACAACAAATTCTTCAGCCTGACCGGTAAGGGGCGAAACCAGCAGCTGGCGGAGCAGGGTTGCACAGGAGGACTCGGCCAGACACACTCAGGCCCGCGGAATCCAGGCGCAGGGTCAGACCTAGTGAGCGACCCAGCGAGCAACCAGGCGAGCGACCTCGGGGGAGACAGCCAGGCCCGGGGCTGCGTGTTGACTGAGGTCGCGCATTTGTGCAAGGGTGGACAGGCGAGGGAGTGGGCGGTTGGACCGGGCCGGCAGGTCCCCACGGCAAGCGGCAGTGGAGGCGCCGCCATTTCCCTGCTCTGACCCCACCTCCACATACAGCGTCATAACCCAGCGACTCTGAGTGGCCCGGCCCAGGTGAACCACCTAAGGCACTGCTCCTCCACACCCAGCTGTGAGAAGCGGCAGAGGGGGTCGCCATTTCCCCGCTCTGGCCACGCCCCCACATACAGCGTCACAACCCAGCGACCTGGGAATCCAAGCCGAGGCTTCTCACACTTAAAGGACCCGAACAGACCAACAATGGCGCAGGAGGATCTCAGAGCCCCAGAAATAAATCTAAGCGATGAAGAAATAGCAAAACTCACAGACGCACAGTTTAAAAAATTGGTGATCAGGATCCTCACAGAACTGGTTGATTATACGGACAAATTAGACAAATATATGAAGGCAAAACTAATTGAAATGAATGGAATTGCACAGGACACCAATAGCAATGAAAAGGAAACTGGGACTCAAATCAATGGAGTGGACCAGAAGAAAGCAAATAATGGCCAAACAGAAAAGAGTCAAGAAGCAAGAATTCAAAGAAATGAGGAGAGTCTTAGGAACCTCCAGGACATCTTTAAACGCTCCAACATCCGAATTATAGGGGTACCAGAATGGGGAAAGGCACAGCCACCAGGGGAAAACTTATTTGAACAAATAATAAAGGAGAATTTCCCCAATCTGGCAAAGGAAATAGACTTCCAGGAAATCCAGGAAGCTCAGAGAGTACCAAAGAAGTTGGACCCAAGAAGGAACACACCAAGGCACATCGTAATTACATTAGCCAAGATTAAAATGAAGGAGAGAATCCTAGAAGCAGCAAGAGCTAAGGGGACAGTCACCTACAAAGGAGTCCCCATCAGACTGTCAGCGGATTTCTCAAAAGAGACCTTACAGGCAAGAAGGGGCTGGAAAGAGGTATTCCAAGTCATGAAATCTAAAGACCTACAACCAAGATTGCTCTATCCAGCAAAACTTTCATTTAAAATGGAAGGACAGATAAGGTGCTTCTCAGATAAGATCAAATTCAAGGAGTTCATCATCACCAAGCCCTTATTATATGAAACGTTAAAGGGACTTATCTAAGAAAAAGAAGTTAAAGAAACGTGAACAGTGAAAGGACAACAAACTCAGTTATTAACAACCACACCTAAAACGAAAGAAAAACTAAAAGGACAGCTAGATCAGGAGTGGAAACATAGAAATGAAGATCTCAAGGAGGGTTAGCAACAGGGGAGTGGGAGGAGGAGAAGGGGGGAGAAGGTACAGAAAATAAGTAGCATAGACAGTAGATAGAAAATAGATGGGGGGGGCAAGAATAGCATGGGAAATATAGAATCTAAAGGACTTGAGACACATGGTCATAAACTAAAGGGGGGGTGATGGTGGGGATGGGGGGTAGGGTGGAGGGGAATAAAGGGGGGATAGAACAACTGTAACAGCATAATCAATAAAAAATATTTAAAAAAAAAAAAACAACCAGAACTCACAGAAAAAATTGAACTGTATGGAAACCCAGCAATGAAAGAGTTAAAGAAGAAACATTCATCCAGACCGGTAGGAGGGGTGGAGACAGGCAGCCAAGCAGAGAGGACTACAGCAAGGCGGTGGCTGGAGGACTGGGGCAGGCGAGGCAGCAGCTGGCAGAGCAGGCAGTCCCACATTTGTGTGCAGATAAACCGGGAGGAACAACTGGAGAGCAAAACAAACTGCTGAACCCAGGGTTCTAGTGCAGGGAAATAAAGTCTCAAAACCTCTAACTGAAAAAACCTGAGGGGGTTGTGGCAGTGAGAGAAACTCTCAGCCTTACAGGAGAGTTCACTGAAGAGACCCACAGGGTTCTAGAACATACACAAAATGACCCACCTGGGAATTGGCACTAGAATGGCCCAGTTTGCTTGGACATAGCAGAGGAAGTGACTGAAAGCTGGCAGAGAGCTCAGCAGGTGACATTGTTCCCTCTCTGCCCCCTCCCCCACATACAGTGCCACAATGCAGTAACAACTTGGGTTGCCCTGCCCTGGTGAATACCAAAAGCTCCAGGACCCTTTAAATTCTACTATAAAGTTGCTCTGACTTTCCTCACCATAAAGAGAAGATACTGAACTCCGAGATTTCTAGAGCCTCTTACACCTCTGACAGCTTTCTACACTCTGGACCACCTTACCTGAAATTCATATCTGTACTAGGTATGCAGAATATGGACCTCTCTTAATGTCCATAAAAATAAAAAGCAAAATGACAATTAAAACCTGAGCTCTCCCTGACTCCCATGTCTATAATTTTTCTACTAACCTACCCTTTTTCCATATGTTAGAGAACATGTCAAGTTTTGACAGAAATATTTCTCAGGATTATCTAGTTCTTTTTGTTCTAAAACCACGTTCATAACATGCCCACCACTCTCTGATGCTAACGGGAATCTGGATATTCAATGTAAAGTTTATTCAACTCAATTCAACATACATTTACTGATTTTCTTATTCTATAAGTCAAGCAATATGCCAGACACATTGGGCAGCACAGGGATAGATACAGCCTGCTTCCTGCTTTCAAGAGATTTATAACTTTATGGTGGGAGAGGAAACTGATATTGAAAGGATTCTTTCTCATCCATTATCTTTAATCCTCACAATGACCCAGTGAGACAACATAGTAGATATCTACATAACACAAGGGTGACAATTATAGGTTACTTTTACTTTATCCTTTATTCAAACAGAGTTTCAGTGATGTCCACTTCATCTCATGATTAATGTTAGTACCTCAGTTCACAAACATATATTTGGAATAAGTATTTTCAATAATTTTTAAAATCCTACTACTGATTCCAACTTGCAAAATTCTCATATGGATTTGACCTGTGCAGAAAGTACTACCATGATTTGAAGGACCAAGTAAAAACATTGGCATTGCCCTTTATCCATACCAAAATATAAATTAAAAAAAAGTTTATCTCTCAGGTACCATAGAGATGCCAACATAAAGTACTTGAAAGACATACATGTGATGATTCCTAGCAAATACCCATAGAACTCTAGTTTGACCAGGGCAAAACACTAATAATAGAAAAGTAGCGACAATGCCTTTTGCAGCAGCCTGACAGGCTGTTTTCCTTACTGAAGTTATCTGCACTAGTTTGCAGTTACTGATAGGGTAAATGTATTTTTTTTCCATTTCTGTAAACAAAGAACACTGAAATGAGTCTACTTTCACTTGACAGGGACAAGAGTATATCTGTGGAGTTGTAGGAGCAACCGCTTTAGGTTGTCTATTCCCCAATTCTGTGCCACAACTTAGTTCTCAAGAACCTCTCACAATCTTGTAAGAAATCAGGCTGATTTACTCCGTGAAAGACAAGACATTGATGAAACATAGAGCAGCAAGTTGTTTAAGAAAAGGTGTGGTGTTTAGTGGATACCATATGGATATTCTATTTGGATCCTTTTATGTAATAATTTAAAAAGTTGACAGCTCTAGACAGGGCCCAATGCAATAGAAAATGTTCAAGCTAGTTGTCACTTCTGTGCTGATAGCTTGGAATTATAGGAACATATGTTAATATATCCTTATAATTTAGCACACTTATTGAAGCAGAGACCCCTTCAGTTTTGGAAAATAACTATATATCCTCCAACAAGTAAGCAATCTTTCTTTGAAAATAGCTTCCAACTCACTACTAAGCTTTGAAGAAGACTGAATTCCCCAACCACGGGAAAATGTGCCCTCCACATCTGTGAATTTGTGGACATTTCAGCAGAACATTAGATCATCACAGACCACGAAATTGACACTAAGATCAGGGGGACCATCCTTGCTCCCAACCAAATTACACATATGTCCATTAAATAACTTGTTCACTAGATTCCTATTCATTTTCTAGGCTTATGTTTTATATTTGATGCCAATTTGTTGCTTAGATAGGAAAGCATGAAACTTACTGTTCAGTATTCTGTACGCACTGTGGGGTACCTTCAAATACATAACAGTATAGAACTCCTCTCCAACCCAAGCTTCTTGTCCTGCAAGTGTGTCTTGTTTGCAGCTTCAATGTCTTTGTGAAGCCAGCATCGTCTGATCACTGGAGGTGAGAATATTTTTTAAATGCACACACTTTCTTTTCTTCAATTAAACTAAGGCCAAAGCCCCATTTCATATTGTTATAAAAAGCCCTGTAAAGCCCTATTATATATGATGCTGCAGAAGCATGAGCTAATGGCAATTGCTGCTTAATGGCATCGAGTTCAGCTCTATTGCGAAAAACACCCTCCAGAAATTATATCCTCAGCAAGGGGAATATCAAACCTGGTACCATAGGTGGCTAAATAATGTAGTAAAACAAAATTGTTAAATGGCAAAAGCAGCATCTTAGTAATCTGTGTTCTTAACCATTTGTTTATTGGTTTTCTAATCTTGGGAATGGTTTAATTTCATAATGCTACCTAACACAAAGACAGAAATGTGATGGACTTCATAGCCTGAAGATTCCTGGTGATGTTATTACTGGCATTACTAATTGCATATAGCATGATGATGAAAAATACAGGATGTACAAGCCTAGGTGTGACTCCTGGAACCATCCTGGCTTTGTGATGCTGAGAAAGTTACTTAATCTCTGTGAGCTTCAGGGTTGGTTTGCGTTTCAAATGAGATCGTGTACATTGAACACCTGCCACAGCACTGACACCAACTAAACTTTCAACAAACACCTGCTGTTAGTGTCCTCTGTATTTACTCTGCAGGCAAAGCTGCCTCCAGAAGTGCCCTAAAATAGTGAAGTTTCATCTGGGAATACAGAAGAAGTTTAGCATGATGGGAAGGAGTAAGATACCATGCAGGTGCTGCATTCTCCCTTGCTTATCCCACTACACAGATCAGAAGAGTTCTGTTGTAGCTGGTGGCCAATCCCACATAACAGAAAGATGAAATGGCTTAGGAGGTTTACAGCCTTCCAGGAAGAAGGAAATGGGAGCTGCTGAAATTCAGCTGCCTAACCAAAAAGCATGCCAGCTGGTGGGAAAGGAGGAAGTCAGGGTAGTCACAGAATAGTACATCCTGTGAAAATATAATGTGCGTGCACAGCCACAGTCTGGAGAAGAGTTTCCAGCCTCTGCTGTGTTCGTTTAATCATCTGGGTTGACACAGAAAACCTTTGCTCCTGTGGGATATATAAAAAGGTCCAGGTAATGAATGTTCTACCACAGCTGTGTAATGACTTTTTGTCTGGAGGCAACAGTTAAAAATCAAAGTCTATACGAGAAGCAAGTCTATTTCCAGGGATACAACTGGATGAGTTCCAAAAGCCTCCAAGTACTTTTCTGGGGTTAAAAATAGAATCAGAGATATTTCTCATCAGCTCAGGTGAAGACAGATTCACACACTGTTTTGTGCTTCGCCCCTTTTGTGGAAGCATGCTAAGTGCTTTCATCCTTAAGGCTGTGGTGACCGATGTCAACAGCATCTTTCCCTTTCCAGGGTAAAATAATAATCAGTAACAGTGACTGAGCACATATGATGCCCCAGGCACACAAATCTTTAAAGAAAAAGGTCAGAATTTGTATCTGAGTGAGCCCAGTCGAGATACAATGAGCTCCCCCAGAGACTCTGCAGGAACTGTTTTCTTCTGTCACTTATGGGTGCCTGTGAATGTCCTTCAGCTTCTCCAGGTCAGATGCAAACAAGAAGGGCTCTTCTGCTCCACTATCACAAATGTCTCCAGTTATTCAGATTGTTTCATATTACTCTTTCCTTAAGGAAGTTTTTTTTCTCTAATATGTAGCCCACAGACATCCAGCGAGCCCATTGCAATCATTACCTTGATTTTCCACTCTTTGGTCGGTGCAGGGTTAGTGTCAGTAAATTATGTGCATTTTAAAGCCCTGGAAGGAATTGTCCTTTCTCCCTGTGGTCTTGCTGCTCCTCACAGTACTGACAGCTGACTTAAGTCCTGGTTATGATTAATGACAACTTGATAGCGGTTTTACATAGCACGTTTCATCTCCAGATAACAAAATTCTCTGTAAAAATTCTCTCACAGTCCCTCCCAGCAGGACTGAATAATTTAAGAAGTCAGTGAGATTGTTACATACCCAATAAATAGTAATGAAAAAATAGAAATTAAGTTCCTCTGGGTTTAAGTCACTGTGTCTATTTATGGAGACAGGAGGCCTTCCCTTCATGAGACTTTTCTGTGGCAGCCACAAAACAAGTGAGTCTCTGCACTACTCGCCAGAATCTCAAAATTTTTGTAGAGGTCCTGATGGGGTCCAGTCACACACTCAGTCCAGATGGTCTCAACAACACATTGCTCTCTCAAGGTTGCATCCTTGAAACCAGCTTCCCCTGGGTTCCAGGAATGGGGATGAGGAAATGGGGGGTGGAGCATATATTCCAAGGATAAGGAGCGGGCGAGGAACCTCTGAATTCCAGGCCCAGCACACAGGTCAACTAGTGGTCACATGTTCTCCTTAACCTCTTCCAGTGAGTGTGCCTCTTTTCTTTGGTCTTTTTGTTTGTGGCTTTGAAATAGATGGCTTAGTCAAGTGGGACTACTAGTATTCCAGTTATTGATCAAGCACCTTTTAAAAAGCTTAGGGCTGTAGTTTATTGATAAGCAGGCAGTTTTGTCATCCTTGTTTCAATATCAACAATAGTCAGGGAGAAAATATTATTGTATGTGTTTAAACTGGCCATAAAGTTCAAGACCTGTATTACAGACCCATTGAAATCACAATGACTCTAAACTCTTCTTTCTCAACTCCCACTAACTTATTCTCCACGTTGGAGAGCAGGGCCTTGAGGACTATTTAGGACAACTTCTGACTCAGCCATTTTTTCAGAAGGAGGTCAAAGAACTCAGGGGGAAAAGCTCTGAACTTGGAGAAAAACAAACCTCAAGCCCTGGCTCAGACCTGGTTTCCTGTGTGGCAGATTCTTTAATCTTCTAATAAGCTATCTCCTGGCAGTACAATAAAAATTCTGTTCCAAGAAAATTAAGGAACATATTAAAAAAAAGATTAAGTTATCTCAAAGTTAATTTGACCAGAAAACAAAATTCCTGAAATATAAGACATCTGAACACGTATATAGATTTATAGATATATGTATATGTATATAAAATAAATTTGGTTATTTTTATCGGTAGAGAAAGACAATTAAGCAACAATATTGAATGGAATAAAATAAAATTGGCAAATAAAATTATTCATTTAAGGGAAGGAGGAAGGAAGGAAGAGAGGGAGGAAGGAAGGTTAGTTCTATTCAAGCTTAGCTCCTAAGGGCTCTTATGCATATTAGCTCACCAGGATGAGAGTATTTCAAGCTTTTCCAAGGAAAATGACAGTAACTGAAACAATTTAAAATATTTTATGAAAATCTATGAATATATTTTATGGAGCACATAGTATGTACAAATCACTGGGTACTAAGAAAATAAAAATGTGAAACACAGTTTCTTTCATTCTGCATTTCACAGACTTGCCTTAGGTAATAGAGTATACCATTAAAAAAGTAACTGAAAATGAACCTCAGCTGTACAGTGTATAAATTGTGATGTAAATGCTAACAGAGATATATGTGAAAGAAAGAACATAGAAGGTATAGAAGGGTTTACAAAACTAAAGATGAAAGAGAAGGAAAAGGGGAAAACCAAGGTGGGATGGATACTTAAGCAATGCTGAGGTATTAAGAAAACACCGGGCTCCTGAAGGACAGCTGTTGACCATTTTACTGGAGATAAAGATGGTGCACAAGAAATTGCAGTAAACACAATAGAAAAAAGAGAAATGGAAGGCTTAGAATATCGGGGTATGATTCAGGCTCTACTGCGCATTCGCAAACACAACACAATGACAAGGAATAAGGGAATTGGGCGCTCGCTTCGGCAGCACATACACTAAAATTGGAACAATACAGAGAAGATGAGCACGGCCCCTGCGCAAGGATGACACGCGAATTCGTGAAGCATTCTGTGTTAAAAAAAAAAAAGAAATAAAGGAATAGAAAACCTCTCATTTGTGTTATAAATAAGTAAGTAACCTAGGCAAAACACTTATCAATAAATATCAAATCTAATGAAGAAAACATTGAAACTATAAAAGGCTCCTAAAGGACATAAAAGTAGACTTGTGCAAATGAAGAGACATATGCCTTTGAGTAGGAAGACTCTGCAAAAAAAGAAGAGCTGAATTCTTACTAGGTTAAATTGTAAATGCAATGTGATCCCAATTTATAAAATACCATTTTTTTCTGAAGCTAAATGAGTTGATTACAACATTTATTATTAAAAATGGTAATATGGAATAACACCTAAGGTATCTCTGAAAAAGAAGATAAATTGGAGGAGATAAGGGGTGGATACCCCTCCCATGTAGTAAAATATAAACCCTCTAAAAGTTTAGCAATCTGGCATTATGACATGTATTGACAGACATATCAATAAAACAGCATTGAATTTCTAAAAATAGGACAAGTTGCATAGGGATGTTTAATATTTAATAAGCAAATCAGTGGAGAAAATGCCTATAAGTGATGTTGGAATAAATGGATAGCCATAACATTTTGGAAAAAAGATTAAACTGGACTGTGTCTCACACACGACAACTCAGGAAAATTGCCAGTGTGTAAGACTTTTAAATGTAATAATTGAAAACATACAAATATGAGGGGAAAAAGCATGGGTAATTTCTCTATAATTTGGAAGAGGACAAATTGAAATAAGAAGTAGTAAACAAAGATTAATAAACTTAATAAATAAATATGTTAAATACTTTGTCAAAAATAAATTATAAGCCAACTAAAAAAGACAAATGACAAACAGAAAAACATTTGCAACATTTATGACTGGCAAGGATTAGTATCTCTAAAACAGACATTAATGAAAGAAAGATATGGATATAGATTTCACAGAAAAATTAAAATGAAAATATGTTCAACATCGTACATAATAAGAGAACAGTAGATGGAAACTATAGATAACATTTTCACCTATCGAAATGTCAAAAGTTTAAAAATGTTGCAATATGTTCTTGCTGGTAAGCCTTCAGAGGAAGTCTCATACTTTGCTGATATGCCAAATGGCACAACTTCTAGAGAAAAGAATTAAGCAGGACCTAATAAAATTACATATTTTTACCATTTGAATCAGCAATCTCACATCAAAGATTATTATGCAATTACACATTAACAGTCCCCTTTCCCCCATAAAGGCATATGCATGAGGCTATTCATTATGTCATTTTTTAAATTTTTTTATTTTATATTGGTTATGCTATTACAGTTCCCACTTTTTCTCCCTTTCCCCACCTTCTCCCACCCCACCCTTTCCCTTCCCTAAGTCAATCCCCATACTGTTGTCCATAGGTTAGGCATAAATGTTCTTTGGTTAACCCCTTCATCATCTTTCACTCCAATCCCCCACCTTCCCTCCAGCAGCTGTCAGCCTGCTCCATGTGTCTATGCTGTTTCTATATTGTCCATTAGATCATCGAGTTCATTTGATTCCTCATATAAGTGAGATCATGTGATACTTGGCTCTTCACTGGCTGACTTAATTCACTTATGTCATTGTTTTTGATAGCCAAAGAATGGAAACAACTCAAACGTCTATTCAATAGGAGAGAAGATAAATTAACTGTAGTACATTTACACACTGGAGTAGAAAAAAGATCATCACTAAAACTGTTATGTTATGTTATTGGTAGAAAGAGATCTGATCAGGTCACTGAGGAGGAGAAGGGAGAGGGCCTAGGAGGAGGTTGCAAATGGTAAACAGCCTAGGACAGGATTGGCTAACTGTTTTCAGCTAAGAAGCTGAATACCTCCAGAGTATATGGAATTATGGGCCAGATGATTTAAAATAAAAAGAAAAGGACAGATATAGGCTCTCGGGCTCTCTTGCTCAGAGATGACTGGATGACGGTGCTGCAGCTGCCTGCGTTTCCCAGAGGACAGTATTTTGGATGGGAAGGAACTCTGGGCACAGCCTAGGATCTGACTGGCCTGGCAGAGGGCGGCAGGGTTATTTTTGTTTGGGTATTCAAGAGGGAACAAGCTCTGAGGCAGAGCTTCTAGAATTGTGTAGCTTTTGTCTCTTGCGTTGTTTTAGTTTGTAAACTAATCCTATAAAATTAAGATAATTAAAAATTAACACTGGGAGTCTTAGGGGAACTCAGGAGTTAAAGATTAATTGATAGGCTTAAGTGACTAACACCTGCGGAAAGCTGTTATTCCAAAATTGTGTAGTTTTGAATAAACTCTCTTTCCCTTTATCATCAAACCTTTGCCTCTGGAATTTTGCCTAGAAGGTAGCAGTGGGCAGCAGGACCCATTGCTGTTCAGTTACATTACGGAATCATGTAAATGTTTTACAAAACTGTAAAATAAACTTATTCAAAAAATAATTGTTAAGAGTTGGAAACAAAATGCAACAAATGAGCTTAACCATGTATTGTTTCGCACAGACAAAAATTATTTCAGGTGATTTGAAAAGACAAAGACTTGACTGTACATTCCTAGAAGGATATAGCCTAACAGCAAAAAGAACTGCAAGGAAATCTTAATTTGTTTTTGGTGTTAAGGTTGGTGGTGTTATTCTAAACCATTGTATGTTTGCAGAGGACAAAACAGTGGGCAATAATGTCAGTGATGCTGGGAGTAGAATTTTCACCATGTGAGAAGAGAGGCAGAGAAGTTAAGTAAAAACACTATAATAATAAATTTCAGGTGGAGGCATCAATTAAATTTAAGATGTATTTTATTTTAAAATATGCATTTCCCACTTACGTTAACTAAAAAAAATTAGAGGTGATGGTGAATCCAGTAGCAATGGACCAATGTGTTTCCTTATCTCTTTATAGGATTTCCCACCATAGCAAACTCTGGTACCTATAAGAAACTGTTGATTCTGGATCCGGGGCAGTAAAGCACTACCACATTTTTCATTTTTGAAAAATCAGTTATCAAAGTCCACTGGAGTTTTATCAAAAGGACCCAAAAGCCAACTTCAAAGGACTCTAAATAACTAAAGCTAGAACAGTGTGAACATTAAAATCAATAAATATCTTCATGAGATTTAAATTCATCATATGTGTTTTTTTAATGATTCTAAAAATTAAAAACCAGCTCATTGCTCACCATTGGAGATGCTAGATCAACAAACATGTAATTTTAAAATTTATTAAATAAATGCAGAGAACTAGGCATCTGTCCTACTCTTCCTGTATCAGTTACATCTTAAAGTAACCAAATACTTGGTGATAGAAAGTTACTATTTTTAAAAGAAGTACAATTAACAAATAACACTCTATGTAACCTCTCATGAAACCAGATCAAAACAATGATCATCAGTGACTCTGAAGCCATTAGGTGAAAAGCTGATGAGCAACTTTATAATATCTGGGCAAAGCTGATAACCCCTGAGCCCACTAATTAATTTTAACATCACAAAGAGGAAAGAAATCAGCCATTGAATCCTACTGGAGGTTATGAACTACAAAGTTTTCACCTCTATGAAGTGATCTGTCAGAAATGTGAAGCTAAATCTGATCACACCTCCAGATCTCATTATTAAGTTGAAGCAAATAAAATTTCCCATCCTCAACCATTGTGATCTGCAAAAGTATAATTTCATTTGATCCAAACAAACATGTAAATAGAGGGAGCAGAGAAGCAAGTCAAGGTAAACTCAATGGTGAAACATTGGAAAATCCAGGCTGTACAAATCACCCTCAGTTTCTACAACAGAAAAAGAATTATAAGAAAATTTTAAAAGAAGTGAGGAGAGTACTTATAGGCTAAAAAAGACCTGAGATTTATTTATGAAATATACACTGTGGACATTATTAGGATTCTGATTCAAATAATAATTCTTTCAAAGGAAAATTAGGCCATGAAAAAATTTTAAACTATATTTGATGATAAAGCATTACTGTTAAATTTTTGGTACTTTAATGGTGGTCTCATTTTTAAAAGGAGCACTTATTGTTTAGAGATATATACTAGAGTATATTACAGATGAAATTTATATTCTGGTTTTGCTTTAACAGTTAAATTAAAGCATGACTGGGGGAAGGAAAGGAGATGTGCACAGAAATAAACAAGATTGACGATGTTAATAATTAAGGAAGATGAGTGCTGGGTACATGGACATTCATTAAACTATTCTCTATCATTTTGTATAGATATAGGTATAGATATAGATACAGAAAGATATATGACATTTTTCATCATTTTAAAACACAAGGGAAAAAAGGTTTAGACTTTAATCATTGGAGGGTCATTGAAAGTCTCTTCAGGGGAAAACAGATTCATCAATTTTTTTTAACAACACACACATCTTCCTTGAATTTTTCTGGCACTCACAGGTGCCCACTATAACGGCAATTCCTTTCAACCTGACTGAAGCCCAAAGCACAGTTATCTCCAAAATGAGTGGATGGCAGACACACTTGTCTTCCAGCTATTTTGTGAGAGAAATAAAATGAAAAAGTCAACATGCAGGTCAGATCTTTATTATTCTCTAATGCTCCAAAAGGTCAGCTAGAAAAGCTTGCCCCTGAATAAATTGATGTTGTGTAACTCAAAGACAGAAAAGGTTGTGCAAAGTTTGTGCATTTTTTTTGGAACAAAACTTTAAAAGTGGACCAATTTAAACTCCCTGAGCTGGGGTTAAAATAATATATTACTTTTATTTCTCTCCAATGGGAATAGTTCTCTATTTTCAAACACTCTTAGTAATCCAAGACACATTAACATGGTCTCTTTGCAAACTTGTTCATGTCATTAATTTTCTTTTCTTTTTTTTCTTTTTTATTTTTTAATTAATTTTATTTAGTTATTTTTCAAGTACAGTTTTTTGTCTATTTCTCCCATCCCAGCCTCCCCTGCCCCTTGCTCCCCACCTCCCTCCCATTTCCACCCCCCTTAGTTCTTGTCCCTGTGTCCTTCCTATTTGTTCCTCCAAATCCCTCCCCCTTTTTCCCCTTAAATTCCCTTCCTTCTCCCCTCTGGTCACTGTCCCCTTTTTCGCCATTAATTTTCTTAAGAAAGTTTTTTCCAAAAAAAAGCATAAAGTTAAGCCTCTGTGTATCTTTAAGTCTATTTACTTAAAATAGACTATTTACTACTTAAAGTAAGTCTATTACTTTAAATTTCAGACATGGCATCCAAGTACTTTCAAGATCCAGTTCCTGCCACCCTTCATTTTTGTCTTGCTACCACATGATTGATCTCTATGGTAGATACAACAGAAGGTGTAAATCCAGTTACACCTTCAAGGATTTCTTCCCCATGGTGTTCAAGCTGTTGTGTAATCTGCTTCCTTTGAGTGGTAGGCAAGATGTGGGACTTGCTTTGGAATAATATAATTCAGCAAAGGAGATGGGAGGTTATCCCTGTGATATTATATGACAAAAGCAGTGAGATTTGTCACTCCTGAGATTAGCATATAAAATACATATTACTCTGTCTTGCTAGCATGCACTATCTCCATCACATTCTTCCTTGAAGAAGCAAATTGTTGTGATGTAAATGAGAAGGCCACATGGCAGAGCCTCTAAGTGTTGAGGACCTTGATTCTACAACTGTAAGGAGATGAATTTTGCTAACAACCGTGTGAGCCTGAAAGGGAATCTCAAGCTTCAGAAAGGAACGCAGCCCAGATGACACCATGATTACAGCCTTCTGAGGTCCTGAACCCAGGACTCATCCCCGGACTGCTGATCCACAGAAACTGAGGTAACACAGTCATGCTGTGTTAAGCTGCTAAATTTGTGGTTATGTTTAGGCAGCAATAAAAAATAATATACTTGTGAGAACATTTCCATGGTCCTCATCCTGTGTTCAAGGTAGTCTTTTTATCAGGAACAAACTCCCTACCTTATATACTCCTCACATGTTTAAAGATCTTGTTTAAGCATCTTCTCTGGTAATTTTCTCCAATCCTTGCTTCTATCCATGCTCCCACCATCAGCCTTCATGTATCGCAGTTGTGTTAAACATGCATCTACCTATTTGTTGCAAATATCGTCTTACATTGTAATTATTTATGGCTTTCATTCCTTACCAGGCATTGAGTTTCTCATTTATTCATGCATGTATTTAACTAACATTTATTTTCTGCTTATAACATGCTAGATAGCATGCAAAGTGCTAGGAAGACAGATTTGAACATCTTTTCTCAAAAGATAGAGAACGTCCCTTATTCATCTTTATGTTTCCTGATGAGTACTGTATCTAGAACATTAAGAGTGGTGAGGAGAGCTCACTTTAGGTTAATTTTCGAAAACATCAATTATCCAAAGATAGTTTGCTGAATGGCCAGTTCATCAAAAACTGCCAAGCACTTTAAACTGGTTTTTCACAGCTATTTCACTTTGGGAGGCAGGGGCAGATTCAGACACAATTCTCAAAGCCTGCAAAAATTGAGAATCGTGTTCAATGAAAAGCTCACCTCTTGACTTTTGAGACATTTGCATCCTACAATACGAATCCCATGCAACGCTGATATTTAGCCAAGTGGAGCTCAATGGGGAAAAGACTAGCATAGGTGAGCAAATCAATCACCTAGTGAATTAACTGCAGCAGATTGGATTATAGATTATTATTCTTATCTCTGGTAGAAACAGTGAGAGCAACAGTGCTTTTAAGGAAGAGAAGATCCACATGAGCTTGGGAAACTGGTCTGACCATTCTGGAAAGGGTAGGACATGCACTAAACTTTCAAAGAGAAAATTTTAAGTGAATGAAGAAAAACTTTGAAGAAAGGTAATTATTTACAAAGGACAGTGAGGCTACCTTTCACCGAAGCATTTAGGTTCAATTTTAGTTTATTGATTATTATAAGTATTAATTATTTTATTAATTTTATTGATGAGACATATAATAAAAAAATAGACATTCACAAAGAGACTTAAAATTTAGAATGTTGTCTGAGGGGCAAAATGCTGACCTTGAAGAGAATTTCATTGCTCTGACAGTCAACTTTGGAGAATTTAAATTGTGACACTGGAAGGCTTTTTATTTTTCATAAGCAGCATGTTTACTTTAAAAACAAAAAGAAATGTAAAGGCATTCTCTTTCACCACAGCAGTAACTAAAATACAAATGCACCCCTCTTTTCTGTTAGTTGGTCTTACCCAATGATCTGCATGTGTCATCCATGTGTGTATTACCACTTGTCTTTATTGCTCCTTGATTTTCTTGACTGTCATCTGATCTTTGTCACTTTATAAAATGAGTCTGAGCTATTTCTGTGTTGGTTTTTACTTTGTGTTTCCTATCATTTTTTTGTGAAATCTTGGAATTATTTCTTCCTTCAATGGTTGATAGAACTTATTGACATAATCATTTTGGCCTAGTCTTTCTTTATCCTGATAGGAATATGCAGGTTTTCTATTTCTTCCTGGGAAAATTAAATTTTTCTAGAACTCTTATTCCATCTAAACTTTAAATAGATTAGCATAAAATTATTCATAATGTCCTTATATTATTCGTTTAATTTTTACAACATATATAGTTATGTCTACTTTTTACTCTTAATATGTATTTGTATTTGTACAAATACAAATACAAATACAATTTGTACAAATACAAAGTCCAAATATGTATTTGTACCTTCACTCCTCTCTTATTGATCAGTCTTGTCAATTTTGTTTGTCAATTTTATTTTCATCAAAAATGATTTGTCTTTGTTGATTCTCTACTTTATCTTCACTTTAATTTTTGCCTCATTATGATCAGTTTATTTAGTCTTTCTTTGGATTTGTTCTGTTTTTCCCACTTTTGAAGATTAGTACTTAGCTCATAATGTTCTTTTATGTATGCATTTCTTTAAAGTTCATTTTTATTTTCTAGATAATAAAAATAAAGACCTTTTTCTTAATATGTGTTTATTTAATTTCTAAGATTGTACAATTTGTTAGAAATTTATTGAATCATGTTTTATGGTCTAGTATGAGGTCAATTCTCCTAAATATTTCAACTGTACTTGAAAATCTATAATTAGTAGGTGCAATATTCCATGTATGTCCCATAAGTCAAGATGGTTATTTGTAATGTTCAAATAATGTATATCCCTTTGATACATTTTTGTCTGAACTCAACACTGAGATTTGTTATACCCTTCCTCTATCGTGATAGATTAATCAATTTCTTCCTTGAACTCTCTCAAGTTTTGTTTTATACAATTTGAATATGCCTTCCTATATTCAAATTTAGAATTTACTTTCCTGAGAAGTTAAACTATTTATTGTTAGTGATATTTCTGCCTTAAAGCCTTGTTTTAATATAACTAACCCAGTGTCTTTTTTTTGCTTTTTGTGACACTTGTAAAAGCATATAGCCTCATTTCATGTTTCTTTTTCAATCTGATAAATTTTGTCTTTTGAATGAAAAAATTAGTTCATTTTTATTTATTTGAATTACTGATGTTTTGTATATATTTGTGCTCTACTATTTTATACTTTCTATTTGTTCCAGTTTGTTTGTTTATTTATTTATACTTATTGGGGGATTTTTTTAGATGTCTCCCTTCTTTGTTTTGCAGTAATTCTAAAACATTTTAACCTGTATATTTAGTTAAGATAAATGTTAACAAATATTTTTATCTTGCTCTCAACAAGACAAGGACACAGGAACACCAAGTTTAATACCTACTGTGGTGGCTACAGAAGTGCACTTCCCACACCTTTGACTCCAGCTTCCATACTCAAAAATCCATCACTGCAGACAACCTAAGATTTTTTCATAAACCTTCCATCTTTTATTTGCAGAGGTTAGAATATCATGAAGGTCTTTGGGCTCTCCCACCCTGCCCCAGCTTCCCATTTCCCCTCGTAGACATTTCAAGTAAAAAATCATTTGCATGTCTAATCCTGTTTTGAAGTCTGCTTTCAGAGATCCCAGGCTAACAAAAATGGCGCCGGAAGTGGTACATGAAAATGAGCAGTATAACAGGGCTGGCTCACCTACCACTGAGTGGACAAACTGTATAGCATCCTGGTTGGCAGGTAGTACATCAATTGCCACTGTCATGAATGGTAAAGAACTTTAGCTCAGTACTTAGTAGATTCAGCATTGAACTAATCTAAAAGCTCCTACTGGCTTTACAGCCAAATTCTAGGGACTTTACTTTTGCTTTGTCAATATAATTCCACTCTTTCTTTTAATCAGTACTTTTTTTCTCTCTGCCTGGGTCCTTGCCATGATAGTCTGCCATAACCACATTTCTTCTAACACTGAGTTCCCATTTACCTCTAGCAAATCTGCTCATAACTCCTGATTCTGTGGTTTCTATTTACTGAGAAGCCTACCTACCATATGCCTGTGGTTAATCCTCACTAATCCTCAGAACCCTGCCAATAATCATTATTACCTCATCTGGCAGTGAGACTCAGAAATATTCAGTGAATGGAGTGAGGCTGTAGCTGTACCTGTGATCTCATTTGGCTAGGTTTATTTACATAGGAGATGAGGAAAATCCTGAATCCTGGCTAGTACAGACATGTTAAGTATACGTCCTTAACTTTGATATGTCTGACAGACAGAGGGGCCAGTGTGGACAGAGACATTTTGCAGAGATTATAAGGCTTATGGAAGAAAATTCACAAGAAAAAAAGAATGTGTCACAGTGCATATGATTCATAAATAATATATATAGACTAGTGAAGGAAACCAAGACAAAGTATGGAAGCTGTTACCCAGCCTAGTCCTTTTGCAAACATGTTGTAGGTGTTTGTGCTCTCTGGAGAGGAACAGAACTACAGATGTTTATTAAAATAACTATTACAATAATTGATGAAGAATTTGGGAACTTGGCAATCTTGTGAGAATTTTATCCAATCCACCACTACCATAACCACCACTCCAGTCAAACAGAAAATAAATAATAAAGAAGGGAGGAGTAGTCTCCTCATACTGTAAAAAGCATGAGAAAGAGGAAAAAATGAATAAGTGGAAATGCAAGGAGAAGCAGGAATGGACGACAGTGAAGTTTCCAGAAGCCAACACCATATGTTGGCAAGGAATTGGGTTGACTGGTGGCAGTGAAAGAACTGTCTCTCTCTGGACAACAAAGATGAACCAGAAGCAGAATTCTTTCTTGAATGGTACCAGGCAGGTTGGGGAAATGTTGGTTCATTCATTCAAAAATATTTATGGAGGACACACTGCAAGCCAGGCATTGTGTTAGATCCTTCTGTTGACTGATAATGAGGCAGCAGAGGATCTACAGCAAATAGAATGAAAAAAAGAGCTGCCTCACTAAAGTCAGTAATACTTTACTCCAACAGCCCCATTGTAAAATCCAAGCTTCCTTCTTTGCAAATGTTCTAATCATAGTCTTGATCCATTTATCTAACATGTTGTCATTTTCTTATTGATTTATTGGAGACAATTTTGTTGAGGGATGCTAATATTTTGAGAATTATATGGATTGAAAATATTCTCTTGTGTAATTTTCCTTCCACATTTATTTATGGCAGTAGCAGGCATTTGTTATTCTGTGGTCTGATGTCTTTATTCATGACTTTGTTGCAGAGCTAAATTTCATGCCCACAATATATCCCCATTAAGTCTCCATAAAAATGCTAGATTACAACTGGAATATCTAGATTATGACAAAAGTCCTCTGATATTACTAGTACTATGACCTTGGGTAAGTTTCTTGAAACTAACATCAAACCCAGCAGCATCAGACACTCTGCTATATTCTATTTATAAGATAACTGATTTAATTTTTATAATTATTTACCTATTTTTCAGATGAAGAAACTGTCTCAGTGAAATAAATTGATTTACCCAGTAATTCACAGCTAGTGAATGACAGAGTTGGGAATCAAATGTAGATATAACTACAAAATCTAAGTTGCCTTTAATGTGTGTTTCAGGATTTTCATGTGAAAGAAAATACTGCATATACATACTTGCACACACAGGTAGTTAAAGGGAATTATGATTCCTAAATCCCTCTGAGATTCCATGATTCAAAGCATCTATTGAAAAGCAGTAACCATGAGACACTCTAAGGAGGGACTAATGGTTGGAATCCCACTGGTTCCCAAAAGAAAAGCAATTAACAGCAAACAATAATGGCATTACTGATAATCTTAATTTTAAAAAGCCATTCAACACTGACTTTGAACAGGATTACTCCATAGTAGGCTAGAATAATCTCTTTATGACAACTTTGCAACTTCACTGGAAAAGTACTTAATGTACAGCAGATCTATTTCATTGAAAGTCTACTGTGTATTCATAATGCGACCTGTATCATCTTCTTTAATCCTCCAGAGAACCTTAGGAGGTAACTATTTTACTCTTCATTATAGATGGATAAACTGAGACATAAAGAGGTTACATGGTTCCACAACTAGTATCCCCCCACGCCTGTCTTCAAGACCCCCCACAACATATTCAGTCTTGAACTCCCCCCAACTAGAAATCAACATCAGGTATAAAATCAACTGAGGTGTTCCCCTTGCAGCAACTTAGTTTTTTATGACACTGTCATGAAAGAACCTCATTAGATCTTCAATATTTGAGGGTTCTTCTGAGTTAGCAAAGGGAAAGAAAGCATATCAGAGAAAAGTCACAGGTCTTTTCCAGAATGCAAATTCTATTAATATACTGGCTAAATACAAGGAAAACTTTAAAACTATATTTACTGATGGCTTTTCAGAAAATAACCTATGTTGAAAATGTAAGGCTGACTCATACTTGTTGAACAACTAAAAATCTGTTTTCCTTTAAAAGATGGGCTGGAAAATTCATGTGTTTTCTACTCTCAATTCAAGTTCCTGAATCTTGCTCAATATGAATCCTGAGATTAATTCCATGGTTCAAAACATCTATTTAAAACCAACAACATGAAAAATAGAGAATTGCATGTTCATAACATGGTGTCATTTAAAACTCCCTCATGAAGAACTCTCTCTCCTATGGACTTCTGAATCATTAAAATAGAGAGTAGTTATGGAAAGACTGATGGAAAGTACATGGAAAGTAAAAGGTGAGGGGGAAACAAGGCATCAAGTTGGTGTGCAGTGTGAATTCCGTAAGAGATTCCAGGACTCTTAAATTATTCCTTCAGTATGCTTTCAGAAGGAAGATCATGGATGTAATGGGATTACTAGTTGGTATTGTTTTTACTGCCCTAACTTACCCTTGCATTAGAAGGCTTCCTTACACAAGGTGACTAGATGATATTCTAGGCAAGTACAATTGGCTTTGAACAACCCTTCCAGTAGGGCTGAGAGCAAAAAGTGTAGCAACTGCCATCCTGGGTTTTGCTGCTTATTGCTCAAGTGAATTCTTTTGTTAGGCTATTTGGGAAACTGTCAGAAAATCATCCTGATTTAACCCTACGAACCATAGTCACAGGGCTTCTTGGTTTTGTATGAGATTTTCTAGTTCTGCTTTTTTCTAAAAATAAAAATTAAAAGGTCTGTTGTAGTTCTCCCAAATGCCAAAAGGGAAAAAACATTTAAAATAATGTTGCATAACATTTACCTTGCAAATATCAAGCTTAGAGTATGTGCAAGGTTGATGGGGCATAAAGTACCTTTCTTTTATGTGTGTGTGTGTTTAATAGTCTTTTAGAAAATGTCATAAAGTAACTTTAACTGCATATTCAAAAACTATTTCCTAGGAATACATAAAATTCTAAATATAGAAAAGCTAAGAGATGAACAGACTTCACCTCCCTGAAATCAAATACTTTTCAAAAAGAAAAAGGACCAACCCTCAGGGTCATTGACTTCTCCCTCTTCCTCATATCCAGTATTCACTCCATCACTGAACAGTTAAATTTATTTCTCAAACTATCTACCAGCCACACTCTCTCTCATCTTTCTTTAGAACTGTTTTAATAGCTTCCTTAATCACTTTCTAACTATGTTTCTCCCATTTTACTACATTGTTTGTTTGTCTCTCTCTCCCCCTCTCTCTTATCTCTTCTCTCTCTACCAGTTTGGTAGTCCCCGACCCCACCTTATATGTGGTTTTGCTTTCCAAGGTTTCAGTTGTTTTGGTCAATCAAGGCCTAAAAATATTAAATAGAAAATTCCAGAAATAAACAATTCATAAATTCTAAATTGTACACTGTTCTACCACTCTGAGTAGCATGATGAAATCTCTCGCCATCCCCCTCTATCCTACCTGGGACAGGATTTAAATCATCCCTTTGTCCCATGTCTCCACACTATATGTACTTCTGCTCCTTAGTCACTTAGCAGCAGTCTTGGTCAAATGGACTATCACTGTATGGTGATGCTTGTGTTCAAATAAGCCTTATTTTACTTAATGATGATCCCAAAGTACAAGAATCATGATGTTGGCTATTCAGATATACCAAAGAGAAGCTGTCTACTGCTTGTTGTAGGTTAAAAGGTAAGTAAAGTACAATATGATATTTTGAGAGAGAGAGAAAAAAAACACATTCACATAATTTAATTATAGTATACTGTTAATTGTTCCATTTTCTTCTCATTATTAGTCTCTTACTGTGCTTATTTTAAACCTTATCATAGGTATGTATGTAATTATAGTGTATGTAGGGTTTAGTATTACCTGTAGATTCAAGCATGCATTGGGTGCCTTGGAACATATCCCCTGCAAATGAGAACTACTATAGTTTTAAAACTGACGAATTTATATCCCTCATTGATAACATCTGCTAATTTTCTATTGCCTATAGGATAAAATATGTGAAATTCTTAGTATAGTACCTCACAAAGTGTGATTCTCAGAATACTGCGTCTGAATCTTCTGATCTCACTGTCGGGGCAGATGTACATTCTTGGCCTTATCACAGGCCTACCATCTCAGAATCCTGGTCTGAGTTCAGTAATCTACATTTTAACCTTTTACTCAGAAACAATAAGTTTCCTGGAGAAAAGAGAAAGCATTAAAATATATACATTTTGGAGAATTTCATTATCTGGCAAAATTATGAATAAGAAATCCTTAAAAACCATGAACACAAATTCCAAGATAAATGGTTGGACTATTTTGTAAAAAATTAAAAGAAATCCAGCAAATTTAAGGAGAAAAAAAGGAGAACATGAATACAAAGAGGTACAATGGATCCATTGATACAAAGGAGAAATTCAATCACAAAGATTTCATAAAGTCAGACCCAAGTCTCAGGGAACAGGGAAAAGGTGAACCCCACCCCCCAAAAAAAAGTGAACTCAGAAATACATAGCACAAATACTTTACTGTCTTACCCTTGGTTCTGAGAAGAAAGAAAATCATTCTCCCTGAGTATCCTTAACCAGTATCTAGTTCCTTACGTGAGTTGGTAATTTAAATACACAATATATACGTGCAAAATATATCTATAAACTACTTTGTTTATTGTGGAACCCAATCCATAGCATCTCCAAAGGCAAATATCTTTCAGAGAAACATATTGCCAGTACAAGCAACAAAGGAGTCACATAAATAAATTTTCAGATATGAGCTACTGATGAAGAACTATAAAACACACAAGGAGACAAAGCATCATGATGAGAGTTATTTTTTAAAAGTTCAGACTTTAAATGTAGATACTTAGAGATGTAGCATATAAAATAATTTTATAAGTACCAAGAAAAGATTATTGTTTGTAAATATTATTTCTCACTAAAAGATACCAGGATTACTTAGGGAACTGGCTGGGAAATAAAGAATAAATAGTAATCTTGGAATCAGAAAGTAATGAAGCTAATGAACTACTATAACTATGTCAAAACTACTCAGAACAAATAAAAAGACCCCATATTGACCAAAGATGAAACAATTTGAGCACAAAAATAACTGTTATGGGACCTGGCTGATGTAGCTCAATGGATTGAGCATGGGCCTGTGAACCAAAGGGTCACTGGTTCAATTCCCAGGCAGGTCACATGCCTGGGCTGTGGACCAGGTCCCTAGATGGGGCATGTGAGAGGAGACCACACACTGATGTTTCTCTCTCTTTCTCCCTCCCTACCTCTCTGTTGTTTAAAAATAAATAAATGAAATCTTAAAAAAAAATAACTGTTATGGGAATATCTCATAGTTAAAATCCAAAATATTTAAGTGAAAAGTCATAGGCTACCTGTGAAAGATTCTAGGAAACCAGTACAGTATACTGAAAACTGTTAAATAAAAGAAAGTTATCAAGCATTTATTCCAAATTGCAGACTGTACATCAAGAAAACCAAATAGTTAATAATTTTTTAAAGAAATATTCCATATAATAATTGAAGAAAGAAAAATAGACATATTTAATCAGCATTGTGCATCCCCTGATGAAATTATGAATCTCTGCAATGACTATGAATGGTCATTAAATCACTAGATGAAAAGATCATGGAAACTTTAAACCTGAGGATCAAGCCAACATCACCTAAATGGATAAATCTTATCACAAAAAGAGACAAATAGGCATAATGAGCCTCTTGATGAATGTACACAGCACTACTTGTGAAATATTCTTGCCAAAATATTGAATTTGAATTTAATCAGACTTCCTTATCCAACTATTCATTCACAAGAAACACTGGGCAAAGAAACATACTATCATGTAATGCCATTCTGATGTAATCAGCAAAAGCTAGGCTATGGAAGTCTCTATAGCACAAATCACCAATTTGTTCTTCAAATTATATTAAAATAAAATAACAGGAAGGAGTAACATATCGAATTTAAAAGACTTAGAGGACTGTACGTGTTTTCTAGGGCTGCCATGACAAATTCCAAAGACTGGATGGCTCAAGAAGCAGAAATTTATTTTCTCACAGTTCTGAAGCTGGAAGTGCAAGTTCAAGGTTTGGTTCCTTCTGAGGCTTCTCTCTATGGTTTGCAAATGGCCACATTCTCACTGGCTCTCACATGGTCTTTCCTTTGTATTTCTGCACCACTAGCACTTCCCCGTGTGTCCAAATTTTCTCTTATAAGTACAACAGCCAAATTAGATGGGGGACCATCCCAGTTGCCTCGTTTTAACTTGATCACCTCCTTAAAGGCCCTATCTCCAAATGCAGTCACATTCTAAGGTGCAGGATATTAAGACTTCAACATATGAACTTTGGAAGGACACTATTCAGCTCAAATCCCTATACCTTCTAGATCCCCCAAATTCATGTCTTTCTCACATACAAAACGTATTCACTTCCATCCCAGCAGCCCAAAAGTTTTAACCCACGTCAACATCTATTCTAAGTCCAAAATCTCATTTAAATTCATTTAAATCAAGTGTGAATGGGACTCAAGCTATAATTCATCCTGAGGCAAAATTCTTTTCCAGCTATGAATCTGTGAAACCTTGCAAACTCTCTGCTTCCAAATACAATGATGTCGACATAGAATAGACATTTCCATTCCAAAGCAAAACAACTGGGGAGAATACAGGTGCACGGGTCCATGCAAATCTGAAACCAGCAGTTGAACTCCACTAACTTCTAGAGCTTCATAATAAACCTTCTTTGGATCCACACCATGCCCCTCCGGGCTCACCTAGATAACAAACTCTGTGCCCTCTGCCCAGACAGTGGTCTGTAGCTTCATCCCTGAGGGTTAATCTCCAAGTGCAAGTCACCCATCCTGAGGTACTGGGGGTTGGGACTTCAATATGTAAATATGGGAAGAGGGACACACAAAATTTGGCCTATAACGTGATATTTGTCCATGTTTGCATCATGGTTTAAACAAACTGTTAAGAAATTATTAAACAATCAAGGCTTTAAATTTCATTAGATATCAGATAAAATTAAGAATATTTTAGAATAATTATATTTTAAAGTTCTTATGGAGATGATAACACTTACGAGTACTTATGAATGAAAATTACAATATCTACAGTTTGCTTCAAAATAACAAAGCAGAAGGATCTGATAGACTAAAACTGACCTTGATTTCATAATTGTTGGAAGCAGAATGGTGGGTATATGGGAATTTTACATACTATTATCTTTATTTGGGTATATATTGAAAAAGTTTTATAAGTTCAAATATAAGTAAATGTATTTACTGCGTTTAAGGAATTAAAGAAAAAAACAAAACATGAGCAAGGAAAACATTTTTAATCTTTGAAAAGTAATATAAAAATACTTACAAAATAGAAAATATTGTTGACATTTTAAATGCCTGTGGTACAGAGCCACTTTTGTAAAAATGCCAATTCTCCTAAAATGATGTATAGATTTAAGAAATTATCAAACATCCAGAGGGTATTTTATGAAACTTCATACTCTAATTCTAAAATTCATGTTGGTGACTAGATGGATAAGAGTAGTTGAGAAAATCCTAAATTGAAAAGCAAGAGAGAAAGGGAGAAGGATTGAAAAAGAAAAGGAAAAGAGGAGAGAATGAAACTGGAATCATCAGATACACAAACTTATTACATAGCAAAAATAGTTAAGACTGCTACAGTGATTTCAAGGAAATATGATAAATCAATTAATTAAACCACTCAGCACAAAAAGATACCTTGCACACATCAAAAGCTACAATAAAAGCTATATATGCACAGATAACATTGAAATTCTTTAGATGAAGATGGATAGATCATTAAATGATGTGGGGTCAATTAATTATCAATAAGGGAAAAAAGAAAATAGGAACTAACCTTAAAGCATAAAAAGAAAGTCCTCTAGTGTTTAGAAGAAAAGGATATTTAGAGTAATATGTTTTTTTTTATTTTAAGCCCCTCACAAGGCACAAAATAATCACAAAAAAGACTGAAAATTTTGAACATATTAAGATAATTCCATCATATCCTTCATATTACTTATATTGTTCACTGCAAGAAGAGTCAGATCCTCCCATCACCTCTCTCTTGTTCTAATTCCATAGTTACATGATAAATCTAAATAAATAAATAATAAATAAAGCTGGGAATGATAAAAAATAGGATAGTGGTTACTAAGATCAAGAGCAAGATGATGTGATTGGAATTAAGTACACAAATAGCCTCAAATGATATTGGTGATGCTCTGGTTTGCAAATTGGGAGGTCTTTTAGGTTTTAGTACCAATTTTTGTTGGGGGTGGTGGGGTAGGGCAGAGTGGGGTGGGAGTGTGAAGTACCTCCCATACCAATGTGAAAATGAATAAAGGAACTTCCTTTTTCAAAGAGTTTATCTACTTATTTTTAGAGAGAGGGGAAAGGAGGGAGAAAGAGAGGGAGAGAAACATCAATGTGTGGTTGCCTCTAGCACACACCCCCCCACTGGGGACCTAGTCTGCAACCCACACATGTGCCCTGACTGGGAATACAACTGGGTACCCTTTGTTTTGCAAGTCCCCCTCTCAATCCACTGAGCCACACCAGCCAGGGAAGAACTTCTTTTAAAATAGGCTCCAGAAGCCCTGAAGTAAGAGCTCTCTCTCACACACTACCATTCACCACTTCTCATGCTCCAACCAAAAGAACCATACAGTTATCTCAAAGGGAGAAAGCTTATTTTACTACTCCAGCAGGAAAAAGAATAATTTTCTCCTCGCCTAGCAACAGACCCAACCAATGGGGAACTGCTAGGACTCAGGCAATGGGAAGCCACTATACTTCAACCTGGGTTTTCTCATAACAGCCCCTTCCCTTCCAATTCCTCCCTTTTCTCTGTACAAGTGAATTCCTCTCCTTTGTTCACTGGATTTGCCTGTGGTTTTGCCTTAGCTTGCTTATCTCAAATTGCAGTTCTCTGCTATTCCCAAAACTCATTCTGCTGGTAAGGACCTGGCTATTTCATTTCGTTGAGGATGACAGCAACAAAAAGAAATTCTCTGGACACTATCTGGTGTCCTACAATTTAACTCAATTCTATCACTGTCTGCCTGGAAGTAGCATCAGATTCCACAGGTTAAAGTTTCTTCCTATAAGACTGCTCCCCCCACTTCAGATGCAAATGGCAAGCCCAGGTTATTACCTCTGCTTCTGACCAACTGGCTAAATATCGGAGGTTTCCATTACCTTCTCCTCAGGCTGAATTAATTTACTAAAGCCCCTCACTGAACTTAGAAGAAGATTTTGCATACCAGATTCTGGTTTATTATACAATGATATATTTCAGTAATAAAATGTACATAGGGAAAGAGCACAGAGTGTACATGCCCTTGCCAAGGGCCCATTGTCCCTGCATCTCCATCTGTTCACCAACCCATAAGCGCGCTGTGAACCCAATCCTGTTGGGTTTCTACAGGTTTCATTACATAGACCTAATCAGTCAATTCATTGGCCACTGCCCCTTGAATCAATCTCCAGCCTCTCTCCCCTTCCTGAAGGTCTGGGGGGCGAGGCTAAAAGTTCTGACCCTCTAATCACATGGTTGATTCTCTTGGCAACCGGCCCTCTTTCTTAAGTGAGGCCCCAAATTTACCTCATTTCCACAAGAAGACAATTTTATTGCTCTCATCACTTAAAAAAATTCCAGGAGTTTTAATAGCTCTGTGCCACAAACAAGGGTGAAGACCAACTATAAAGTCATTGTGTTAAAGATTAAACAACATCACTAAAATATAGTGTTTAATATGACTGTATTGTATATAAATGTATAAGTCAAGATAAATATTTAAAATGTTTTCTGTCCTAAGGAAAGAGGTGCTGAGTAGCTCTGAGAAAATGAAACTGGTGTCTGGCTATGAGGTAGTAAATGATAGCAAATGAGTTAGTAAATGTTCCTCATTGCCTTCTGTGCATGTTGCTCACTGGCAGTACCTGGCACCCTCCCCAGAGTGGGGCTCTTCCCTCTCAGAACTTTGTTAACATCCACATTGGTCCTTGTGGTACATGGGTGGTGTCTCGTGGCCACGAGCAATTGTGAGAACAATGAGGATTGCTCATGTCTAGAGGAGCCCAAATGTTTTTAGATTTTATTTTCCACATGAGTGAAGTTGAAAGATCATAATGCTTTAGCTTAGTTAGCTTCAGAGAGGAATCTTTGCTTTGGCTTGGTTGTGAAAATGTGTCTCCTCTGACTAGGTATGCAGCTAGAGCTGCAGACACTTTTTTATTCTCAGGAACTTGTATTTTTAACAAGTAACAGTTCTACTTTGTCAAAGCAGTTGGATGTTTTCCTTTAAAATCAAGTCCCTATTTTGAACTTTACATATGATGTGCATATATATTATAGATGCGATCTTTAGAGCATTTTTTTAGACTCAGAGTGTTTTTTACATAATAGATTATCTTCGGCACTTCTCAGATAACCACCAAGAAGAATTTACTCCCTCATCTTGCTCCTGTAATCAATGGCTCTGACATAAAAACAAAAAGGGATGTTAATATTTAGCATGATGAGTATGCTCAAAATTTTTGCAGAATTGCTCAACAGTATTATAAAATATGCTTTACTTTTCAGGTCTTCAAATGTAAGAAAGCTCTAAAAACAAAGAAGCAGCTTTATCTTTCCCCCCAGGGAACCACTAATTGTATTCACATTTTTCAAACTGTTTACATGAAAACAATTTGGTAATGATATGCACATTTTCAGGATGTGCAAGAACTGACACAAGTACTATCAGCAAAATCCTTGTAAGTGAACATGTCCCGTTGTGGAGCACTTGTTATAAAACATTATTGGGGTGTAAACATTATGCCGCTTAGAAGGCAGGTTGTAAGGGAAGTGTGTAACGTCCTATAAATTCATCAGTAACTTCGTCCCCCATATCGGTGGGTAGCAGAATATTAAAATGAATGCTAAAAACATAAACTGAACAAGTGTGTGCAGAAACAGAACTGAAGTGATCGAATGCACTGCTCAAAATTCTTTAAAACATGAGATCTTATTAAATGGAAGACTAGGAACTTCCCACATAAAATATTAGCGGGTAGTTAATGATGCTCCTGATTACTTCAGTGATTACACATGAGGAAAAAACATGTAAACGCCAAATAATATTGTTCTTTTTATTCCTAACACTAGTAAATTGTATGAACATTCACAAGTACAGGAAACCGTACCAGTAGACCTGAACAAATAGTTCCAGGGCAACAAGACGTAAGTGAGTTCATTTGGAGGTTAAGTAAAGGAAGACATTACAGGAACCTCACTGAAAGTTTTCTTTCACAACCGCTAACTTTAAGCACATAGGTAAGTGTCAAGACCTTCCATCTTAGATTCAAATGTCCTGTATAATAAGTTTCTTGTTATTAATTTGCTTTTTTCTCCCTAGACATAGGGACCAATGATTGATTTTATTCACTTGAGTGCAGACCCATGTGTGATGACAAGAGAAACCTCCTTGAGACACCTGGCAATCCTAAACTAATCCTAAAAGTAAAAATTCACTCTTTCTGTCAAAGTTGTCCTGACCTTTCATAGCTAGTCCACATGAGAAACTGATTAATATTTATCCAAGGAGACAGCATCCAACCTCATGTTTGTCAATAGGAAAGTGATGTTTCTTACTTTACTTATTTCTCCCTTACTAGATTCTAATTGAACTCCCATAAACCCAGCCTTATCTTTGCCCTCATATACTGCCCTGGTATTCTCTGTTGTTTAGAAGCTTAAAATATATAAAATAAAATTAAAATAACCCCTTTTTCTGATAACCTCTTTTTCAGAAACTGACTTGACTACATTCTCACTGAACAATATATCTACTTGAGAACTGTCACAAAATAAAGAGACTAAATAGGAATGTTAACCCACTCTTTTCTACCAATGTAAAAGATGGGATTTACAAATGCTCATAAAACCAAAAGCACCAAGGTGTTTCAATAAGTACATTAATAACTTCTACCTAGGGACTGCTTCATCTGACCTGATTGGTCATTGAGCATCAAATGTAAAAAGAAAAGAATTTGTTCTCAAAGACCACGTACAACTAAACCACACAAAAATTATACACTCGCACCTGGTTTCTGCTACTGTATTATTTTCTATGCAAAGATTCGGCAGCAACACATTCCTTGAATGTTTCTAAATGCTGGGTCTTCTCTACATAGCACATAACAAGGAAGGAGAAATCCCTACAATAACTGCGTCTTTCACCTGAGGTGACAGTCTAACATCTGTAGGAGAGTGTTTCCTTTCCTAAATATCCTGGGCATAATACTGGTTAAAATGAGTACTTACAGTCCTGGCTGGTATAGCTCAGTGGATTGAGCATGGGCTGCATACCAGAGGGTCGACGGTTCAATTCCCAGTCAGGGCACATGCCTGGGATGTGGGCCAAGTCCCCCATTGGGGGCCACATGAGAGGCAACCACACATTGATGTTTCTCTCCCTTTCTTCCTCCCTTCCTCTCTCTCTCTAAAAATAAATATATAATTTTTTTAAAAAATGATTATTTATAAAATTAATAGTTTTCTATTTAGCCCCAGAAAAAGATGGAAGAATCTGACCTATATTTAGTGACTGTTTTCTCTGAATATTTGTAATAGGAATGATAAAATTGTTTTTGAAAACCAGTATTAGCAACTATATTCAACGTTGCACTAAAAATATGACCTTTGCAGAGTATATCACAACTTTGTTTCTTTATAAATCTTAAAGTTTTAAAAACTATGGAACACTTTAGCACCCAAAGATCCATAAAGGAAAGTTTCAGTCTCCTTGTGAAAAGGCTGAAGCAGGGACTTCCGCCAAGATGAAAACATAGGTGGAGGAACCACCTTGCCTCTGTGCACAACCAAATCTAAGAACAACTATTTTTAACAGCAGTCACAACCAAGCCACACGGAAAATCAACAATACAGAGTCCAAAGGACAACTAGATACTCAACTGGACCCTAATGAGGAGCGAAGCCAGCAGCGGAACAGGTTAGCAAGAAAAAATTCCCAGGTGGTGCGCGGTGAGCGCGGTGAGCGCGCGCAAGCAGCCGAAGGCGCTGATCCAGAGCGAGCTAGCTACAGGAGCGCACAGGGAAAGGCGCTGCGGGCTGTCTGCGGTCGGTCGCGCACCTGCAGGTCGGTCGCGCACCTGCGTGCAGAGAAACCAGTGAGAAGGGAAGCCTGCTGGGGCAGCAGGCTCGCACAATTCCAATCGGATAAACAAGCCCCATGCACTGGGCTAGCGGAGAGGACCGCCATTGCTCCCTCTCTGACCACACCCCCACACACAGCGTCACAAACCAGCGACCGGGGTCTCCCCGTCCTGGTAAACAACTAAGGCTTTGCACTGCTTACTTAACAGCACGAATAGACCAAAAATGGCTCTAGGACAACTCAGAGCCCCAGAACCGATAGATCTAAGCGATGAAGAAATAGCCAGTCTTTCAGATGCACAGTTCAAAGCACTGGTTATCAGGATCCTTACAGAACTGGTTGATTTTAGTCACAAATTAGAGAAACATATGGAAGCTAAACTAATTGAAATGAGTGGTAATACAAAGGAAACCAATAGTAATGGAAAGAAAATTGGGACTCAAACCAAGGGAATGGACCAGAAGGAAGAAAAAAATGACCAAACAGAAAAGAATGAAGAAATAAGAATTCAGAAAAATGAGGAGAAGCTTAGGAACCTCCAGGACATCTTTAAACGTTCCAACATCCGAATTATAGGGGTACCAGAAGGGGGAAAGGAACAGCCACCAGTGGAAAACTTATTTGAACAAATAATAAAGGAGAATTTCCCCAATTTGGCAAAGGAAATAGACTTCCAAGAAATCCAGGAAACTCAGAGAGTCCCAAAAAAGTTGGACCCAAGAAGGGACACACCAAGGCACATCATCATTACATTAGCCAAGATTAAAATGAAGGAGAGAATCCTAGAAGCAGCAAGAGCTAAGGGGACAGTCACCTACAAAGGACTTCCCATCAGACTGTCAGCTGATTTCTCAAAAGAGACCTTACAGGCAAGAAGGGGATGGAAAGAGGTATTCCAAATCATGAAAACCAAAGATCTACAACCAAGATTGCTCTACCCAGCAAAGTTTTCATTTAGAATGGAAGGACAGATAAAGTGCTTCTCAGATAAGACCAAATTCAAGGAGTTCATCATCACCAAGCCCTTATTATATGAAATGTTAAAGGGACTTACCTAAGAAAAAGAAGATAAAAAAGATGAACGGTGAAAGGACAGCAAACTCACAGTTATTAAGAACCACACCTAAAACAAAAGCAAACTAAGAGGACAGCTAGATCAGGAGCAGAACCATAGAAATGAAGATCTCATGGAGGGTTAGCAACAGGGGAGTAGGAGGAGGGGAAGGGGGGAGAAGGTACAGAAAATAAGTAGCATAGACAGTAGATAGAAAATAGATAGGGGGAGGGTAAGAATAGCAGGGGAAATACAGAATCTAAAAAATTTGAGTCACGTGTTCATGAACTAAAGGGGGAAATGGTGGGGGAGGGGTATGCAGGGTGGAGGGGAATGGAGGCGGGGAATAGAGCAAATGTAATGGCATAATCAATAAAAAAAGTTAAAAATAAAAGGCTGAAGCAAATGATTTCAGAGTACAGCATGCTCATCCTATGGAGTTATCTGCTCCGTTGGTGAGATCAAGAACCCAGTCAACCTTTTAAAACAAAGGAGTAATGCCAGGACCGCTTTTCTAAATTTAGTCTCCACAGAGAGTGACTTGGAATTTCACCTTATCCATTAAAGGAGGGATTGTAACCTTCCAGCTGCATTCCTGTTCAGCGTATCCATGGTTTCTTAAGCCCCATAGAGAAGACAGTTGTCCAGTCACAGGACATTAAGGATAAGAACCTATCTATTTACATCAGAACCTATTTGCAGAAAATTTAATAAATAGAACAGAATAAACAGGATAGTGTTGATGTAGAAGTAATGCTTATGAAATGCTATAAGCAATGTGGCCTTACAAGGACGCACAACAAATGTTCTCACTGGGATGCTAACTAAGTATTGCATGACAATAAGATCCTAATTTAAGATAGAGTGTTGATTAGAGTCAAAAAGGAAAAGAATTGTAAATGGAAAATATTATGTCTCAGTGTTTTCTTCGTAAAATTTCTGTATGCCTTTTTCTTTTCCATATTTTAATTTTCTTAGGCTAGGCTTTTCTTTTCCCTCTTGGTGCTAAATGATGACATTATAGTGATATTACAGTGCTAAGATTTGAAATTGCATGTGGTTATAAATGCCGGTTAAAAAAAAAAGTCTCAGGAATATAAGAAGAAAAAGATGTTTCTCCCTACATCTGCAATACAGCTAGTTTTGATGAAACGGTGAATTGAGAACATCTACAAAAGTATTGATCTCATACTCCTACAAAATATATGTGGAAAAAGGTAGCCTGTTCTGCATCAGATTATTGAAACTGTCCTTAGAAGTGTTATTTGTACAAAATAGTCTTTGGAGCACTGGAATTTAGAGATTATTACTCTTCCCTTAGAAATATAACCTGTTAACCCTCCAAGTCTGTAATTCTGATTGTTTGTCAATATGTCATTGCTGTTTGCCCCAGTAATAATTTGAAGTGTCATCCTTGTTTCCTAAAATATAAATAGTTGAGATTTCTTTTTTAAGCTGGAGAAGCACATTTAGAAGTTCCTGTTCTCTCCTTTTATACATAAATGTCACAGAAATACCATGAAAATGTTGAATTCTTTATTCAAACCAAGAGTTTGAGATTCTTTGTCTCATTTTAATTAAATCTGGGATTTCCTAAAGCATTCTGAAAGACAAAAATCCTGGGACCATATATGTATTTTTTAATGCAGAGGGAAGATATTAATTTTTAGCTAATAATATATTCAGGAAAGATATATTCAGCATCTTTTTCAGTGCCTGCAGGTTGACTGAAACACAGACTATATCTTAAATTTCTGTCTCACTTTTACTTTGAATTCCCAACAACTATTTGCAAAAAACATATTCAAGTATAGCATACCAGCCCCTCACGGGAATCTTCTGATTTACAGATGGAACAAATTATAGGGCAATAGAATTAAGTAAGAATATCAGAATCACACATAAAAAGGGGAGAAGAGTAAGAGTTTAAGCTGCTAAGGACTAATTTCTGGGTGTATAACCCAGGCGCTGCTTCTTAAGAAATATAATTTATTCCATATGAGATTTAATATAGTTATAAATGTCCCAATACTAACATTAAGGGAAGTTTTCTAATATGTTACAGAAATAGAGTTAAGTGGAAGAGGAATCCTTTACTAGATTACTCATAATGAGTCCTTTTCTAGATCACTCATAATAGCTATCATTTTACTTTGCTTTTCTTATTTCAAAATGTATAAATGTCAGATGTTCAGGTAAATGTGTATGGGTTCATGTTCAAGAGAAGAAAAATTAATAGTGTTTCTTTCATATACATTTTCTCTTTCATTTAATAATGTTACATTTTCCTATCTTCATGACCATTACGAGCTCTGCTCCCCTTACAGAATACCTGTTTTAACTAAGCATACCATTTAAAGCACATTGCCTTAATGTAGGTTTTGTCTTCCATGTAGCATTCTTGATCCTTTCATAAAATGACATTTTGAAAGAGAAAATACAGGAGTATCATGAGGCAAGGCAGGGGCAGAGTAGGAAAAGCACTTCAACACAGAATGAGAAGAAAACTTTATTAAAAAGTTGAAGTAGTGATTGTTATTTTAATTTCTTCCTTCTCAATAACTACAGAGAGGAAGGATATGATATGATTAGCTAAACCAATTCCATATTTCCACTAATCAAGAAGAGGAATGAGAGGGATTTAATGTCCAGCCAACTGATAAGCAATTATGTTTTCAGATGTTAAATTGACCTTATTGAGCCAAATCATCCACTCATTAGGATGGAACACAAAATAAGAAAAGGCCCTTGTGGCATGTGTCCAGGAACTGAAGCAACAGATACATACAGAAATAATCAGGAGACAGCTGCTTGCAGGGCTGTAATTGAAGCGAGTGCTACAGAAACTGACATGGGGAAGGTATTGTTTTTGGTTGCAGGTAAGAAGGCAAGGGTGATTAAAAGACTTCTAGGGGATAATGTTTTCTGCCACCCTGTCCACATGAACCCTTTCTGTGGTAAATAGGTTAATAGAAAAATTATTTATAAAACTATGTATTACTGCAAAGGTAGTAATCTCTGCTTTCATTATTATTTAATGAAGTTGGATAGCTGAACTGCCCATCCTCTCATAGTTACCACCTGCTGAGTCAAGTGGAAACTCCTTAGTATAATATTCAAACTACCATTACCTGGCTTTAACCTATCTTTCTAGCTTTATGCTTTACCAAGTCACATTTTATTTACTACACTCCAGGAAACTAGAATATTGTAGGCTTTTCTTTCCCTGTGTATAATTTCACAGTTTCCTCTGTCTGGAATCTTTTTTCTTAATCTTATTTTTGTCTGTCATAATTATCAATCTCTCATTCTAAACTTAACTGAAATGCTATGTCATCTATCTTTCCATCCATTTGTGGTGGTTAAAGATGCCATAAACTTTTTTTGTCATTTTAATACCAAGAGGTATGGTGTATTTACCCACCCCTAATTCTGAGTTGAGACTATGACTATTTTCTGCAATAAAATACAATAGATATAATATTGTGCCAGTTTGAGAACTGGTCTTTAAAAGAAACAGCAGCATCTGTGTCTTCCTTCCCAGTGCACTTGCTCAGGGGAAGCCAGATGCCGTGTAAGAAATCCAACTACCGTGTGATGCTATGAGAAAGCCTGAGCTAGCCATGTGCCAAGGCCACACTGGAAGACAGAGGAGGTGAGTGAAGACGCCTTGCACTGTTAGCCCAGCTGACTCTTTAGATGTCAGTTACATCCGCCAGTTACCACCTTCCTGTAGTCCCTGGGAGAGTCCAGGCAAGAATGGCCCAGCTGAACCCAGCCAACCCAACACTACAGTTAGAGATAATAACAAATAATGGTGAAAACCCACCAAAAAACGGAATCGTTTGCAATGCAGCAGCAACTGATAATTGGAACACTACCCAAAAAGTATGTATTACAGATCTATAAAAACAGCAAAAGATCAGGACTTGGAGAGGAGGGAGGAATCATTAGTTGGGTCACAGGAGATTTTTATGGCAGTAAAATTCTTCTGTATGATACAATAATTGGTTTATACATTCCATAAATATTCATTAAGTTCCCATGATGTATCAGGCATGCTTACAGCCTTTAGGGACACATCAGTGAATGTACAGACAAAAATTCCTGCTCCTGTGGAACTTATATTCTTGTGAGGTCAGGTGGAGATAGACATTAAAATATAAATTTAATAAATATATAAATTATAGGTCAGAAGCCTAGGATTATGGGAAAAATAACTAGAGTAAATGGCTACTGGGAGAATATGGGAAGGGGGTGGGGTAATTTACATTAGTTGAATTAGTACAAATTTTACCATTTATCTTTATATTATACAATGCCAGTTTTAAGTACAAATATCAGAACACTTACCTCAGATATGGAATCACCAGAGGTGCATAATATACATTTCATAGCTATCTCCAGGAGGTTGCCTTGAGCTGGCAAAAAAATTAAAATGAAAATTAAAAACTTTGCACTCTGAAGGTTGGAAGGCACAGAGTCTGTGTAGAGAACACTCGAAGCCAAAGAGAGAGTCACGGGGTGAGTTCAGAGGTTCCTAGGGCTCTCCCTGTACCATGGGGCAGGCATGTGCTCTCTCAGGCCTGACAGCTGCTGGGTACTCCCCCTTAGAAGTCCCTGAGCTGATACACTAAGCGCAGCCTATGGGGAGTTTCCCTTCCCAAAGGCTGCCTCACCAACCCAAACAGACAAGAGAGCCCGAAGATCTTTTACAGCCCACACCAGGTCATGCTTAGTATCTAGATTAGATACTAATCTAATCTACAAGCGAGGCTTGTCCCTATGGAGATGAAGCCTCAAGCCGGCAGCCCACCAAATGCATTTAGGGGCGGAGAGAACAGCCAAACATGCCAGGTCCAGGATGCTACGAGGCAAGCACACCAGGGCCTACCCACCATGTGTTCACATCAAGGCCTCTGCTATGAGCAGAAGGCATCATGGGTCCCAGGCAAGGGCACTAAGAGGTTCTCTGTGACCAGGATAACAGGGATCCTGGAGTTGGCAGTTAAGAACTCCTTCCAGAGAAATGGGCAGAAAGCGAGACTCAGCATGAATTAAATCTCCACACCCCAGTGTGCCCTCAATTGTCCCATCAGACTGTACTTACAAAACACATATTCAGTGATCTAAGTATTAAGAATTTTGAGAAAACAAGCATAGAGGTGACACCAAGTATAGGGGCCTTCTGTAATAGGGCCTTACGTGCCTACCCTGACCACAAACCCATGAAGCCTGTCCTGTTCCAGATAGAATACAATTGTACAATCATCTATAAATGGTTTCTAAAAATTGGAAGAGGATCCGTTCTTAGAGAAATGGCTGATTCCAGATCTGGGCCAGGGAAAGTATAAAGTGAACATGGGTCACCTGATGTCAGAAAGCAAGGAAGTGCTTCAAGACTGATGTGTCAAACGGACATAAGAGCCTGTGTAAAAGTGCTCCCATTGGCTACATATAAAATAACTTGGGCAACAAATTGAGTAACTAGAATGGATTATTATACATTGATCACATAAAAATTCATGAGAACAATGTGGTACTCAGAAAGAAAATGAGAGATAGAAGAGGGAAGAAGCAAAGAAGGAAGGAAGGGAGGAAGGAAACCTACATGAGGGAAGGTTCAGCATAAAGCACACAGCCCAGGTGTCCATCCATTCAAAATGTCTCATGAAGGAACCCAGAGAGGGGTTATAGCTTCATATGGTCTTCTAAAAGAAAAGAAATGTAGTTTTAAAATCCAATTGAATAGCACTTTAATTACTAAAAAGTTTTAGATTTGGTGCAGTCTCATTTGTAAAACTGCCCAACAAGTTTTTATTCACTTCCTATTTAAAACACATTTAATGTTAAGAATAGCCTAAGCATATGCATGTTTTAATTATGTATTGTTTAAAACATAGTTAGATAGTATGAATTCTAATTAGGTACTGAGCTTTCATTTTCATTCTTTTATATGCTGTTGGGTATATATGGGTGTTTATGATTTTACAAAACCTGACTATTTCTTAATTATTTTCCAGCCCTCTGAGCTCAATCTGAAATAATAAGCTACATCATATATTGTATACATCTAAATATGTACAATTTTCTAAGAGAAAAAGATTTTCTAAGGAATTGAATTTAGAAACAGTGAAATAGCACTTTTTTTCTAAGTTTTTTACCTGTAGATAAATGCTTGGATTAAAGTTCCATAGATCTAAATTATTATGAGTGCCTAAGATTATATTTTTAAATAATCTAGTGAAATTTCTTTAGAAAATATTGTAAAACTAATTTTTATAGCCTTCTTGATACATAATAATGCACATTTCTTGAAGATGATATATTTTTAGTATCAACATGCTTTCTAAGTTAAATCATAGATTTTAATGCAAATAATCAAAGTCTCCTCATCTAGAGAGCAAAAAGTATAGTTTCTATTGGCAATTCAAATGTAGCTGACATTATCAATTGGCCTTTGAGAGAGGTAAATGAAGGGAGGGAAGGTAACTAACACGGACTGAGTCCCAGCTGCATGCCAGGTCCTTGGGTATACAGAGTCTCATTTAATTCTCATGCCAGCTACAAGGTAGATACTATTTTCTGCTCTTTAGAAAGTACATGGACTGGAGTTAAAATATTCATAAAACCTGTCTGATTCTAAAACTATGTTCTTTCTGAAATATCAACTATCATCATTAAAAATTAAAATTTGGAAAGCAAAATATATATATATATCACATGAGAATATATCACATGTACAACTATCTGCATGTTTGGGTGCATATCATGTGAAGTAAATTTTATTGCTAGTAAGAAATAATAATGGAACAAATTAAAGCATCCAGACATATTTTTCAGCTTTTATTGCCTTAAATATTGAAGTGACCAGGCACTGTGAAAGTATAAAACTATGCTTTCATTCTCCCAAGCTATGAGAAACTTTAAGCACAAGTTTAAAACACCGTTTTGAGGAGAAAAGAAACTGTTTTGTAAAAAAATGTATCAAGGCTTCCCACTTGGCATGGTAGTACCAGCACTATTTCAGAATAATCTTTTGGGGAGTGTGACAGGGACTATCCTTGCCCATCACACTACATTACACTTCCATGAATAGCACTGTTGATTTTTTTAATAGTAGATATAATTTTTAAGCCAAAACTTGGGCCTTAGGACAATATCAAATTAGTTGTTTTCTACCAAAAGAACAAAGTTAAGTACTCTGTACTTTAAAATTTGTAAAATTTGTATATTATTATCTTATGGACCTAGAATTGGGATTATTATTATTTTGAGAGAGAGAGAGAAACATCAATTTATTGTTCCACTTATTTGTGCATTCATTGGTTGATTCTTCTATGTGCCCTGACCAGGAATCGAACCTGAAACTTTCATGTATTGGGACAATGCTCTAACCAACTGAGTTACCCGGTCAAGGCAAATAAGTATAAACACACTGAGGTGATGTTTTTCTTCTCAAGGAGAAAAGATGTTTTTGAGGTTATTATTTTTCTTCTCAAAAAAAATTTATAATGAGAATTTGAATATATACAAAAGTAGAGAGAATAGAACTCTTTGTAACAATCATCCAGTATTAACAGTTTTCAACACACAAAAGCTATTTTGTGGGAAGTTGTGAGATTTAGATGAGAATATAAAACACAACTGAAAAAAAATAAAGTTGAAAAATATGTATGATAAGGATCAAACAGAAACCTCAATCAGTGATGGAGAAACTTAATTGTCATACAAAAAATGTTGGGTTTATTCTGTTAATAACAGTGAGAAAATCAAGTATATTAATAAAATCATGCAATTTTTTCTTTATGAAAAATCTGTTTGGTAGTTTTGATTAGAAACTTTGGTGATTTTAATAATAAAAACTGTTACAGTAGAGAAATCTACATATACCACCTTGGAACTCTTTTACATAATTTTATTCCTCCTTACAGCTTTCAAACCATCTAGTAGACACATGCAAAAAAATCTGTTTGAAAATGACAAGTGAAAGATGTTTTATAAACTCCAGATGGAATTTGGTCTTTACTCAGATCAAATATGAAAAGACACCAGGCACTAGGGTGTATATATAGCAAATAAATTCTATTTGACTTTGTGAATCAAATTTTTTTTTGCATTTTGCTAACTAAACTTTAGTGTGGAAGCTTAGCAGCTATGCTGCTATGGGGAGAGGGAAGGAAAAGTGGAAGGAATGGTAAAAGGTTACTATTATTTACTGAGAATTACAATGTACCAGGCACAAAGCCCGATATTTTATATCCAGTATCTCATTAAACCCAACAACCTTTTGACCTGAAAATAACTAAGGTTAAGTGTCTTATCCAAGTTGTTACATGACCAATGTCATCCAGTCACTGGGTAACCAAGATTCAAAATTCAAAGTCTAACTAACTGAAAAATATTTGTTTTTTTATACAGGTGATATGCACTTTTTTCCTCAATAACTCACTCATTAATTTTCACTCTACTCTTAATTCTTGACTTCCAATTTACTTCATCCAACTTTTAACCAAAACATATCTCTCTTTTTCTATTTGTCCAGTTGTTTCTAATACCAATGTTCACTGATTCTCTTCTCTATTTCTACGTTATCTCACTTATGGATTTATAGTGATGTGTTTTAAACTCAAGAGATAATGCCTACTTAATGTTTATGTAATATCAACAAAATTTTAGGTGCCTTTCAAATCATGATAGGGGAATTATAATCTAAACTGAACAAAAAAGTACAAAAATAGAGGGGCATGCTACCCCTAGTGTATACAGACAGTTTGTTGTGCTGAGTGGAAATATTCACTCTCAGCTCTTCACAATCACATTTAGGCTCTCCTCCATTTTCTTCAAAGAACACAGAATAAATCATATTTAGATTTAAAGGAAAGTTAAATGTTAGCTATCTTAACTTAATAAATACTTTGATATTCTCATCACTGAAAGCCACAAAAAAAAAATAGACTACTCACAGAAGGCAAAGAATTTTTAAAGACTTTATAGGAAATCAATTCAAGAAGTGATTGGCTAAAATCTCTCCAGCATTGTGATTTCACTTGAGTCATATATCAATAAATACTTGAGAAAGAAAAGCAAATTGATTTCTTCCTGAGATTCTATTTCTCTTCATAGTAATTTTCCTTGGTGGAGTTGACATTTTCAAAGGATTTTCATAATTAGATATTATTGCCAAAGAGTAGAATCCCAAAAAGTGAAAGATATCTGAAAAAGAACAAATGAATAGAAAATATAATTTAAAAAACAAGAATAAAAATATGTAGAAAAGGAGAGTTAACATGTCATTCTTTTAGTGAATGAAGAAAACTGATCAAAAAAACTTTTAAGGAAAAATATGGCTGGGAGTCAGAATAAAAATGAAAACATATCTAAGAATGACTAATTGGTTTACAAAAAATAATGTCTAAAGATACTTTGCACATATTCCTGGGTGGCTCTACAGCTGTTAACTCCATATATTTGCATCTCCTTAGCTATTCAAGCACCCACCTTTATTTACTACAATAGCTTGAACCTCATGCTCAAGATGGAGCTGTCTCCGTAGAGTATACTAAACCAAATTCTCTATCCCAAAATCCTTTTATCCTTCTGAGAAAACATGGTGCCCCCAGGCAAATACATGGTGGATCTGAAATATTAAAGTCTGTCTGAAGCAAAACAGATTAAATCACATTATGAGAAGCACTAAAGGAAATTATAAAACTTCTCATAATAGTTCTATGCAAGAATACAGAAATCCTATACAGAAAATGTGCTGACTCTGGCTATACTGTGTTTCTTATCTGCATGTCTCTCAAGGAATACTGGAATAAGAGGCTATTCCCTATTGCTTAGAGCTCATTTCAAAATGACTTTACTGAGGTATATGTTACAAATTATAAAATTCACCCATTTTGACTTTACAATTCAATGCTTCTTAATAACTTTACCAAGTGGTGCAACCGTGATCATAAGTCAGTTTTAGAAATTTCCATCACCCCCAGTAAGATTTCTCATTCCCTTATAAATTCTTACCTTACACCTGGGCCTAACCAATCACTAATATATTTTCTGCCTCTATAATTTTGCCTTTTCTGGACATGTCATATAAATGAAATCATACGAGGGGGGACCAAAAATACTGGAATGTATTTATTGAAAACTGTGTATTTATTCTTCCATGTTTAAACTTTAGTCACCTTCAAAGTACTCTACATTTGATGCAACATACCTATCAAGATATTTTTTTCCACTGCTCAAAACAGTTTTTGAACTTGCCAATTTCGATGTCTTAATAGCGCTTCTGCCTTTTTCTGTTTCACCTCTTCCACATTGGCAAAATGTTTCCATTTAAGGATTTTATTCATCCAGGGAAACAAAAGTCTCTCAGGGAAAGATCAGGTGAGTAGGGAGAGTGGGGCAAGGGGATAATGCTGTTTTTAGTCAAAAACTACTGAATACTCAGCACAGTGTGGGCAGGTGCACTCCTAAATCGCCCCTTATGAAATGGGCAAACACATTGAAAGAGTCTTCAAAAAATTCACTGAAGTCAAAAACAGCCTCCCATAACAACACCAACTAGTACACTGATACAAATGGGTTTTTAGAACACTCACCTAGCAGGGGAAGCCTGTACTACAAAGCACCTGCCCTGCAGAAGATAATTCCAGTTTGGAGGGGGGATTCCCTCATCATATTACATATAGTCCCTTATACTTGGATTCTCTCACTTTGCATAATGTTTTTGAGGTTCATTCATAAAGTAACATATGTCAGCTTTTTGTTGCTAAATAGTATTCCATTATACGAATCCACCACATTTTGTCCATCCATCTACAAGTTGATAGACATTAAGAGAGTTTCTAGTTTCTGGGTATAGAGATAATGCTATAAGCATTCACTCACAAGACTTTTTATAGACATATGTTTCTGTTTTTGTTAAGTAAATATCTAATAGAGTAGAATTGCTGGATTATATGGTAGTCTTAGGTTTAACTTTTTTTAAGATATTGCCAAACTATTTTCCAAAGTGTTTGTACTATTTTACATTCCCACCAGCAATGTATAAGGGTTCCTATTTTCCACATCCTCACTAACATTTGTTATTTATTATAGCCATTTTACTGGGTATGAAATGATACCTCTTTGTGGTTGGATTTGCATTTCCCTAATAACTAATGATGTTGAGCAACTCAACATTTTGAAGTGGCAAGTTCCTTATTTTACACATTTGAAGACTGACAGCTATACAAGTAACTGATCTAAGATTATTCAGGAATGTTGTGGCCAAAAGATAATATACATCTTTGTCTTCTTATCTAGTGCTTATTTTTCTCTATGAAGCAAAAAATATAACCATATTATAAAGAAAACTTAGACTCTTCCAATAGATCATAACTGCTTCTAAAGCAGTAATCAAAGTTTGCATCTGTTACCACACTCAGTACATTTTTAGTGTAATCTTTGTATTTATTTCCTCTTGCTGTGTACAAACTCTGGCATATGTTTGATGCTCCATAAATATCTAAGTAAATCACTGACTAAATGAATGAATGTTAATATATGTCAAAAGCACATGTATCTGAGGAAAAGCCAAAAATACTAGGAAGAAGTTACACAAAATAAGTATGCAAAAGTATGTTATATTCCTTCAAACAATGAGTGAACTCCCTCTTACTCCCAAATTGAATGTGTGCTCGCCCCTCCCACTTACACTTTCTGTGTGAAGTCTTCCACTATGTCTTTATTGTATTATATCAGTAGCATTAAAACAATCTTTCCTGTCACCAGATTTTTTTCTGTAACTCCTGTTTCTTGGTAAAATAGTAAATGCATGAACTCATTCCCCCACTTTAGTACTGCCTTTGTCTAGCCAGTTTTCTTAAGTCCAAGTTGTTTAACGTGATGCATAAGTCTTTGTCACTTATTAAGTGGACCTTGAAAATAAGTTAAGTAGATTAGAGATGAGTGGGCTAGCACCACCAAGAAACTTCTTTTCTGAGGCAAGCTTTCAACCTAGCCAACAGCTTTACTTAAGCTTTCCTGAGATATAATCCTGGATTTGTGAGGCCTTTCTATCCCTGCTTTTAAAAAATTACTGTTTTGCCATGTATAATGTACACTTTTTTGCCAAAATTTTTGAGGTAAAAATAAGTATGTACATTATACATTGGTAGTACTAACTCCATATCTATACAAATGTTTTAATGCTTTTTTTATGCTTATGCATTAAGAGTGTCACTCCAGAAAACAATAACAATATTCATATGCAAAATAATACCCTAGAATATGATCATCGATTGTGTTTCTAAATACAAATAAATTAAAAATTGAAATAAAAAATTAAAACAAAAGATTTTTTTTTTAAGTTCGGACCAAAAACATGGGTGTGCATTATACACAAGAGCACATTATACCTAAAAAAATATGGTAATTTTTTCTCTCTGGGCTGTTTTGATAGAAGACAAGAATACTATTTTCTGTCTGCAAAATCATCTCTATTTTTCTCTTCTCCTCTTAGAACAGAACCATCACTTTGATAAGAAAGAAATAAGTCCTGATCTAGCATTGAAAACTTGGGCAAGTCCAGTTTTTTCTGAGGTAGTTAAGCTACAGTTTAATACTTTTCTGAGCTTGCACATGCAGACACCCTGCTGATATTTTTATTCTTGGGTAAGGTAATCCAGCCTCTAGGATGACTTACTCACTGTGTTCACATGCATTTTCATAAATATTAACACAGATTAATGTATCAACTCCCACTTGGCATGAGTTTACAATTTGTTAAGAGCAACTACAAATTGGATTGCAACAGAAGATCAGAAGATCTGTCTATGTAGAAGAACACTGTGGTCCTTCCAACTTCTGGAATATGTAATGCTGCAGACAGGGCAAGGTAAATACCACACAAAGTAGCAGTATCAGTCTGCTTATTCTTAATTTTGTCAGGTTTATTATAGATGCCTTAAGAACTACCTCTAAAACCGTTTTTTTACAACATGCTTAAAAAATCATTTTGAGCACTTAGTAGGTGCCATTTCAGTTTTGCCAGAGCCAACGGCTTTTTCATGTCTTAAGATGATGTGCAGATTTTGTGAAATATCTAATGACAAAAATTTGGTGAAAGTTTTTGACAATACTTCCTGTTATACAAACCTTATAGAAATACAATTACATGTGAATTTAAATATCATGTAACCTTGAGATATAGTTTTATATTTTTGTAGATATCCCAGATGGTAGAATACCTAAAAATCTTTAAATAATTTTTAAACCATGGCAATGGCATAAACAGTGTCTACTGGCATTCTAGAAACCCACACTTTTTATTAGCATATGGCTCCCCTGTCATATTTTAACAGTCCCTAATAATAACCAAAACAGCTTGCACATAAATAGCATTGGTGAGTTGAGCTAAACCATACTGTGGGCAGAAATTATGGTGTGGTGACAGGAGCACAAAGTGTCAAGACCTATTGTTTCTAGCCTTGGCTTTAGCACTGTGTGACCTTCGATAAATGTTCTCATTTTTGTGAGCCTCTATTTTCCTATCTCTTGGATGAGAAGTATCACCATTAGGATGTTGAAAGTAAAAACTAGGGAACAGTTTATTTGCGAAATGATCTCAGAGAACAGAAGTGAAGAACAAGAGGACTGAAACAGGAAAGGAGAAGAAGCCAATGAGTGATCTGTACAGTGTCCAGTTAGCCGCTCTTGCTCAGAGCCTTTGGAAGCTACATGAAATGAGCAGTCTTCCAACAGTCCACCCAGGGACAAAATTGGGAAGAAAGCACTTAGTCATCAACTCCATGCACTATTGCATGTATTCAGAGCAGGGTCCCACAGGTGTCCATGAAAGATGTAAGACAAGCCCTGTTCAGGAAATGAGAGGTGTAAAGGGAAGTTGGAAAGTGCTCTCGGGTTTCACTGAACAAGAGAAGTTCAAAGCCTCCACAGAAGTGATCACCTTAGCAGTTAGTTACTGGAGTAAAAGAGAAGCCAAGCACATTTGAAATGGTGCGGGACAGGTGCATGATACAGACAATTGGTCAACATGCTCTCAAAATTCTCCCAGGTCTAATTTTATTTAATACTAATATTTATAACTTCCATATATATATACTTTCTACTATATATATAGTAGATCACTCTGCTTGCACTGATATCTAATTTTTGTTGTACAACAATCCTTTAAGTAGATATTGTTTTCTCCATTTTGTAGATGAAAAAACTAAGTATAGAAATGTGGAGTAATTTTCCTAACACAGGCTTCCTTAACCTTCATATTTTTGACACTTTGGGCCACATCATTCTTTTCTGGGACTGAAGGAGGCTGTCCTGTGTACTATTTGGTATTTAGCAGCATCTAATGGGTAGTATTTAACTTCTGCCCACTAGGTGAATGGAACCCCTACAATCATGAGAGTCAAGGATGTCTGCTAAATGTCCCCTGGCAGGCAAAGCCACCACCAATCAAAAACCACTGACTTCTAAAACCACAATTGCACTAAGCAACATAAGTGCAATTTGACTCTAGAAATGACTGACTCTAACATTTATTTGAAACAAAGAAGTGTCCCTTTGAATATCTCAGATTAAGCCAGCCATCCATTTTAAGGGAATTGAAGCTCTATAGAAATCAAACAATTATGAACAAATCAATTCTTAAAGATTATGTTGCAAAGTAGAAGCAAAGGTAGAGACACAGAGTTAGTGATCAGAATCCTGAAATAAGACACAGATATCCCATAACACCCCTGATGATATAGAAAATGAGTGGAGTCCAACACATTTTATAGTGGTCAGACTAGATTAGAATTACTCCCTAGGAAGCCCTAGTAACCAAATCTTATCACCTTGGTGATCAAAAGGAAATAGAAGCTGATACCAGAACCTTTACTATCTTTTATATTTGCATATATGTACAAAATGACTTATTAATAAAGTAAATAATCAGTATTAGTGTCTGCTTTCTTATTCCTAGGCAAGGAAAAAATGCCAGTACAGTCATGCCTCAGTATTTGTCTGCTTCAGAACTTGTCAAACCCTGTACTCAAATGTTTCATCACTCGGCACCTGCCAGGGACTCATCACACTTGCTAGAACTTGTATGAGTGACAATGCTTCCTTGCAAGCAAAATAAAATGTTTCATTGCTTGTTGCTTTGGCACCCACCTCTCATGATGAAACAGAGGTCAAAGGTAGATCCATAAGTCTCACAGGTAGCTCGGGAACAGTGCAGAACTCCCATGTATTTGTCATTAGTGTCTTGTACTTTTGTGCATTTTAAGTGCTAATCCTGGGTCTCAAAAAGGTTAAGAGTGATACCACTAAGTCTAAAAGGCATTTAATGAGAACCACAATCAAAAAGAAAACAGAGATTTGTAGCTAACTCTGAGAGTAGTATAGGTGTGACTGGTGTTGCACTTATGTTCAAGATGCCAGGAACAATGATCTTGAAGATAGTGAGAACTAAGGAATCAGTTCAGAACAGCAGAGTGTTGCTAAAGGCATAAAGTCTGTGTGTAAGCAATGTTCACAGACATTGGAAGAAGTTGAAAAATTGCTTTACATCTGGATCAATGGAAAACAGCAGATGACAGCATTTCTGAGGCAATAATTTGTGAGAAATCTAGGCAACTGCATGCTGGTTGGTAAAAGACAAGCCTGGAACAAGTGGTGAGGGCACTGAAGTGTTTAAAGCCAGTCACGATGGTTCAATAAATTTAAAAAGAGAACTGGCATTCATAGTGTGGTAAGGCATGGAGATGCCTTGGAGAGGTAAGGCATGGAGGGGCGGCCAGTGCCAACAAAGGAGATGCCAAAAGCTATGTCACCAAAATTAGGAAACACATAGAGATTGAGGGTTTTGTCCCCCAACAGTGTTTAACTGCAACAAGGCTGGTTTGCTCTGGAAGAAAATGCCTAACAGAACCTACATCACTCAAGAGGAGAAGGCATTGTCAGGCACAAGCTGATGAAGGACAGGCTAGCTGTGTTGTTCTATGGGACTGCTAGTGGGGATTTAAAACTTAAGCCTCCACTAGTGTATCACAGTGAAAACTTGTGAGTTTTCAAGAGAGGGAATGTGATAAAAAGCAAGTTAAGTGTGATGTGGAGGGCCAGTACTAAAGCTTATGTGACAAAGAAGTTCTTTACAGAGTAGATGAATGAAATTTTTGGCCCCAGTGTGGAAAACTATTTGCAGAAAAACAAATTGCCTCTGAGGGCTTTGTTGATTATGGGCAATGCTCCTGCTCACCCTCCAGGCTTGAAGGACAACTTACTGGAAGAGCTGAGTTTCATAAATTGAGTTTCAAAATTAAAGCCTGAGTGAAAAATAAAGATGAGAACACACACACACACACACACACACACACACACACACACATTTAAGATCATGTTAAAGACTTCTGCAAAAGCTAAGGGCAAGAGTAGTTATGGTATTTTGTGACACAAGTTTCACTCAAGAAAAACTGAGTGGGGTACAGATCTTCCTGAGAATGTCACTATTCTGAGCATGCAATTTTTAGTGAGAGAATATTTAATTTATATATTTACTGGGTAGCTTAAAGTACAAGACAGAATGGAAGCAGCCCCAAGATGGAAGGCACAGACTGGGACAGAGTCTGTGAAGCTGTTGAGAGCCCCAGACCTGGGTGAGTTGGCCTCAAAGCTTTCTCCCAGGTCCACTCTCCCCCACCTGCATGCTCAGTTATCTCATGGTTTCCAGCAGCCCCAATCAATGACCTGCTGGCATCAGTCTTCTTGTTCCTACCCATGAATCTCTTGTCAAATGTGTCAGGCTCCTGCTCAAATCTCAATCTTTGCCTTACTGAACTAAGGGAAAGTGGGCTCTCCTCTAAGAACACTGCCTCCCTGCAACTTTCTCAAAAGGTTGGTTTTTCTCCCACAGTATTTCTACTACTAAGTCTGCAGTGGGGTTGATGTCCTTTGTGTTTCTCATTGCAGCTTTCATCCATTCTCCCTACCTCCTTCCTAAAATCTAGAGCTTTAAGTCTGAGATTACCAAATTCACCCTCTACCCCTTTATTGTTGCTGCCCTCTGTAGGCCATCCCCTCCACTTCTCAACATTTTAGCCTGGCTTACTGTCACTCTCTAATGATACTTCTTGTTAATTTTTAGTGATTTCAATATATAGCATCTAGCAGAAGTAACACCTGCTTGAGTGTGGTTGGTAGGGTAATAATATGGGAGTAACAATTTATACTTTTAATTTGGACATTTCACCTAAAATGTCATATGGAGTGCTTGAATGTGATATTGTTCTGTTACAGAATTATATGCTTATGATTTTATAATAAAATATGTTGTAATAAAAAGGAGTGTTGTTTGTGCCAGACACTGTATATGTAAATAATTCTTCCAGAACTTTAACCTCTTAGTCAATTAAATTTCTTGTCAATAATTATAATCTTCCCACACTACCTCAGTGACTCTTTCCCATTGTCAGTCCATAGACACAGCAACCTCTCCATGATTTCAATCTCACTGTCTGCCACAATCTCCTATCTTGTCAGCTCACTTTCTAGTCTCCAAAATCCAATAATCCTTTGATCCCACTGGGACTCCCAAGCCATTAATCCTACCAAGCTTCCACTCTCCCTTACCCTTATTTATGTCCCTACTCTTCTTGCCCATCTTAAATTACGTAGTTAATCTTGATAATTACTCTTTGCTTGTATTCTTGACTTCCTTGCCCTTCTCTCAATGTTTTAAATTTACTTGGTGAAATTTATATCCCTGGCCATATTCATTCTCTACCTATTCTAAATCTGAACCCATGAAGCTGAACATGACTGGAGAAAAATGCAATTCCACACATAACTGCTTTCACTCTAAAATTCAAGACCATGAACCTCAAATGGGACCTTGATATTGCAAGGCACACATACCATAGGTCCCAATCTCCTTTTTTTCCTCACCCCACACACATTCAATGTCAGAAAATCCTTCAGTTTCTACCTTCAAAATATATTCAGAATAAAGTCATTTCTCACCAACTTTACTATTGTCTTAACCAAGCTTCTCTTCTCCTTCACCTCCTGACAGGTCTTTATTGTATTCTTTCCTCTCTGACTTCTATTTTCCAACAATTAAAGTGACCTTTAAATCATAAATCAGATCTTTCTCACCTCCTTCAAATCTTTGGTTTAACCTTACTTTTTCAATGAGCAGTATCCAGACCACTCTATTTAATATTGTAACCCCCTCCCCTGACACATCTCCCCTCTCCCTTACTTCTTTCTTCTTTTCCTTAACATCCTCTAATATGCTATATAATTTATTAATTGTTGTGTTTATTATTTATTGTCTCTCTGCCCCTATTGGGGCACAGAGGGTTCACAGGAGCAGTAAATTCTATTTTGTTCATTGATACATTCCAAGTGCCCAGCAAAGTGCCTTATACATAGTAAGTACTTAATAAATACTTTTGAATGAATTAGTACATTAATTCTATCATTTCTTATATTAATGAATAATAATAAACACTTGAGCAATTGCTTCATAATAGTGGTTAATTAAATATTAATTGGCATTGCCTTTGGAGAGCTTACAAACCTTATAAGTTTAATAAAAACTCTGCAAGTTAGGTCTTACTATCTACAATTTGCAGATAAAGAAACAAAAGAATCTAAGAGGGTATCACTAAAGGATCACTGAGGTGAGATCTCTCTATCTCCAAAAACCCATTCTCTTTCTGTTACAAGATGCTGTTGCTGCTTTCAGGTTTTTCATACCCTTTTGAGAAATGGAGGTATGATGTAACGAAGCCATAATGATGTATTCATTTTCATCTGTTTGATTTCTTTTCCACCACAAAACTGCAACCTAATCTGCTAAATATGTCTCCATATGTCAAAAGAAAGAGATGTTGGTCCATAATTTTTACAGTACTCAAGTCAGAGGGAAATATTTGAAGAACTCAATATTCAGTTAGAAAGAATAACATCCAGCATAGACTCTTAAACATCAGTGAAGTTGAAAAGTAGCACATATTTATTGGGAGAAAAGCTGATAGGTTCTATGTGGGGAAAAAGGAATTAAAGCCAAATATTGAAGTTAGAAAATGCATGGTTAGGAATGGAAATTAATAAACAGAGCTGAATTTGAGATGGTTTTTAATGTGTCTGAAAACCTTGGCTTGTAATAAGATAATTTAACCAAATCACATATATTTTATTAATTGATACATTTAGCCTTTCTTCTACCATTATATGCTTTCTGTTTTTATATTTTCTTGAGGCTTCCTTCTTAGTTTTTGATAAGTAGCCCATTTTAGTTCTTTGTCTACTGTTTTGAAAAGTATTATTCTGCTGATGGTTGCTCTAAAATGCATATATTCTATATTTCTCTTCTAATCTCAAGCATAAAAAGTAAGCTCCATAAGCAAGGTCTTCTCTATTCTATCATTAAGGCTAACACAGCAGTAGGATTATTAAAATATATTTGTTTTATGAGTGAACAAGTTAACAGTAAGTATTAACTAAACAATCACAATTCTGCTCTGGAACCAAAGATGGACTCTGGAGGGTGAAATAGAAACTAGAAAATGAATGCGGAGAACAGTGGGAAAGAATACAACAGAAGAGATTGCTTCTATCCACACCTAATACTTTGTGATTTTGAAAAATGTATCCATCCTCTTTGTATCTCTATTTTTTTCACTTGAAAAATAAGGGAAATGGATTAGAACAGTGATTTGTTACCTTTTTTCTAGCGTTATGAAAGTTTTATTTGGAAATAAACTTTCAACTATGAAAACAAATGTCAAAATATTTCTCAAAACATCATCCACAGAAACTCTCTTAATCTTTAAAATTTTTTTCACAAACATTTCCTATATAATTCAACATACAACAAAGAAATTATATATCTTTTTCCAATTTAATACGGTGAAAAACTATATATATAATATATATTACAAATTTTAACTCATCAACACTAGGCAGGCTAACAGTTTAAGTCTGTAAGTGAGAAATCTCCTAATAATAAATAATCAGAACTTTTTTAGCATCAGTAACTTCCATAGTAAAGTATTATTCTGATCAATAAAGCTTGCTATCATCAGGCTTCCAGTATAACTTATACCATAACTATTCCTTAATTTTCAGCACTGCTTCCCCACTTGGTTCTTCACAATTACTAACATATAAAATTGTTGCAAAGAAGGGGCAAGAATTTACAAAAACAAACAAACAGAATCCCCAGCTTATTATAAGCATGGATTTCTATGATGGAAATTTTTCCCAAGCAATGGACTTTCAAAGCATCAAAGCACTAGAACTGAATTTGCCAAGATATTTTTGCCTAAGTCAAGAAACAGAGGCATTTATTTATTCCAGCAGAGGAGCTGAAATTCAAGCTCATTGTTTAGTTTAGAGCTAGGTGGGGAAATTCAGCAGTGTGAAAAATGACCACTAAAAATAGGTTCACTAAATTTATTTTTTAAATCATAAAACATGTCTTGCAAAAGAGCATTACATTCTTCACACTGCTCTGAATGAATGCCAAGAACATCTGGACTATTGTTACTTTTTCTCCCTGTCCCAACCCCCTAAAATGTTACGGTGACCACAAAGTGTTCACAATAATTACATAGGGAGGATTTTCATTTTTAACTACCAACAGTGAACAAAAAGTAAAATTCACTCACTCTGCTGTTGTTTCAAAATTTCAGTGTTAGCTTTTTCACACCGTCTTCCCCACCCTGTTCATAAGGAACCAAAACATTCCACCTGGGGAACAGCAAAGATTTCATTATGCCTCAAATGCAGAACACCTATGAAGTGGAGGAATGCTGGCTTTTTCAATAGAAGCAGATAAGATTTTTGCCTTTTTAAGAGTCGCGCGTCTTTTTGAGAAAACTATAAAGGCTACACAGATCTAGTCCACAAAAGCATTGTCTATTATGCACATGGTATAAAAATAAGTTGATACATTTTATAAGATCACAAAAACTTTTGATGTGTATATTGTTAATGACATGAAAACATCGATAAAATATTATATAATTTTAAAGGTAATTAGATAATTCACACACACACATACACATACACACATAAAATTTTCTCCATACTTGTAATAAAGAAAGCCCCAAATCCCCAACATGGAAAAAAACCATTTATCCAAAGATATAAACAAAAGATTAATAGTTCTCATGACATGTTTTGAAATATTAAAGTCCAGTATCTTCTTTAAGTCCTCATAACATATTTACGTTAGGTAGGGATGAAGTTGTTTAAGCTTAGCTTTTCTTGACAAACCAACTCTGATCGGTCGACTGCATGTCTTTAGAGGTAGTACTCTTGAAATTCCATGTGAAAAATTACTACCTAAAAATATAAGACAATAAAAGCACTTAAGGGATAAAAATCACTCATAGTTTCTAAGCTTAAAATTTTTTTGATAACTTTTCATCATACTAGCAACATTTACTGAGTCACTGAACTAAGTGCTTTAAATGAGTTAGTTCAGTTAATCCTACCTCCATTTTTAAAATGTGGAAACCTCAGCACAAAAGTAACTTGGTCAATATAAAATGCAAACTAAATAAAATCATCATTCCAGTCCATCTCACTTAACAACAAAAAACCTATATAGATTTTAATTTTTAATTGATTTTAGAGACAGGGAGGGAGGAGAGAGAGATTTGTTGTTTTATTTATTGATGCATTCATTAGTTGACTCTTGCATGTGCCCTGACTGGAGATTGAACCTGCAACACTGGTGTATTGGGATGATGTTCTAATAAACTGAGCTACCCTACCGGGACATATATGAAGTTTTAAGTTAACTTAATATAGTGGCTTAAAACACCATGTCATTTTTTTAATTAGAAGCTAAACAACTAAGCTATACTGTTAATGGTTATGTTTGGCTTCTAATAGAGATTATTATCAATAATAGAACACAAATGGCATTTTCAAAACATTTAGTGAAGATTTATCTATTACTAAATCAGTTAACCAGACAAATAGGATCAATTACCACTGATAATAAAATACAACAATATCTCTAATTTTCAGAGTGCTTTATTTTAAAAATAAACAGTAGAGTACAGATTTAAAGCTGAAAATGCATCAAGCTTTCATTTAGTTTTAATGAATTATTAGTATGACCTCAATATAAATAGCATATTATATTAAAAATACTGCAATCAACATAACTTTAAATCTGACAAAAGGTAAACAGCATAATCTCTAGCAAGTTTAACTAAATAGAATGTGTGTGTAAACAATAATAAAATGAAATGCAAAAATTAACTGTAGGGAGGAAACAGTATAACATAAATATAAATCAGCTTATGATACTTTAGTCATTAAGATTGTAGTTACTTATAAAAATTAAGAAAAAAATTATCACCATTTTTTTATTTAAGCAAAAACGGGTTATTCAAATAAACCAAAATTGTTGTGTCATGTCTGATACACTGGATTTGGTTATAAATTAATATCAGCAATTTATGCTAAATGTATCTCTTCATTATGAGATTTTTATTTCAGAACAAAACCATGATTTGCTTCTTTGATTACTTTTTCAAAGTATAGCTTTCCTCTTTCATATTCCAATATGACAGTTACTTCTGGTAATTTTACAACAGGTGGTAAATCACTGAACCAGTTTCTGTTAATAGTAGGGCTTGTACAGCCCTGGCTGGTGTAGCTCAGTGGATTGAGCATGGGCCTGTGAACCAGAGAATTGGTTTGATTCCCAGTCAGGGCACATGCCTGGGTTGCAGGCCAGTGCCCACCAGGGGATGTACAAGAGGCAACCATACATTGATATTTCTCCCCCTCTCTCCTTCCCTTCCTCTCTAATGATAAATAAGTAAAATCTTTAAAAAAATAGTAGAGTCTGTACAAAGCATATGCCCTTAATGAGCCATTAAGTTGTGGTTCTGAGAATGTGCTTTTCCTTTTTGTCACCCTGGATTCCCTAAGTTTTTATTAAATAAATTATGACCCCTTTTATTATTGCTATACACTGGATTAATGTATCACTTTGTATTATTTAACAACTCTAAGTATTCAAACATGCTACCAGAGATTTTTCATTTTAAAAATCAATGATTAAAAATGCTATGAAATTTATTAGTTGTCTTTTAGAAATAACACTAACTCGATTGTTTTCTAAATCCTGGCAACTCTAAGCATAGTCCACAGACCAGCATCACCTACATTTGCTAGAAGCTTGTTAGGGTTGCAGAATGACGGGGCCTACCCCACAACCAAATCAGAACCCTTTAACAAGATGCCCAGGTCATTCGTATATACTTTAAAGTCAGGGGAGAACTGATGCTAAATGATGTAAAAGCACTTAGGACACCGGTTGGCAGGCTTATAACACCTGCTCAAAATAATTCCAAAACACTTGACTTCTCCGCAGAGAAAGGGGAGAGACACAAAGAGTGACAGGATGTTACTGGAGCCGTAAATGGTTAGAAACTTCCATTGGAGGCATCGTAATGACAAGTGGGTAAGTATCAAAAGCATGTCAGCGGAATCAGGAGTTTCCCAATGCCTTTAAATTCACACTGCATGAACATGTCTTGCCCCCACTTCCCAGTGTCTCTCTGACCTTCCCTCACACTATGGATTTTTAACAAGCCTCAGGAATATTATCCTACTTCTATGCACTTTGAAAGTAAATCCAAGAAACTATCCTAACATAACATTAAATAGTTCTGGCTGACCTCACACACATTATTTTTCATATTTTATAATAACTAGGCACTTTTCCTTGTGAAAACGCAATACAGTATTATGGGTTCAAATATTCCCAATGAATATAACATTTCTTTTCCAATTTGAGCACATAATTTAATCTTCCTCATACATTCATTCATATCACAATTATAATCAAGATGACAAATATAGGTGTATGTTTCATTCTATCTCAATATCAACCCAAGTTCTCCCTTCCTTTCTTAGCTAGAAGGAACAAGTCCTATCTTTCCCAGTCTAATTCTGCCACACATTTTTTTTCTTCTTTTCTCAGAAGAAAGTCCATAAGGAATGGTTCCGCAGTCTGTGACATACTCCTTTTAGTCTCATAAAGTATTGCTCCCCCAATTATTCCTTTTATTCAGGGCAGAAGAAACTACCTGTGGGCTTTTGACCCTCATGGAGTTGGATTAATTTTTAAGATTATTTTATCATAAGCTGAAAAAAAAGAGGAAAAGATGCATTTCTGAAGTGCATTTCTGAAGTGACTGGCTAAAGGTACCAGGAACAGCATTCTACTGATGAGGAGCCAGGAAAATATTTTAAGAAATGATGAATGGGTGAAGATGTTATGGTAAATATAGTTCACCTACATTATTACTGTTTTTAGATCTGGTCTTGTGTGTAATAGCAGCAGTTTCTAGCCAAATGAAAATTTAGTCATTTAGAAAACAATTCCCTAATGTTAATCCTACCTGTCTCATCTCATTGGCACTATTATAAGTTAGAGTAGATGCTACACTTGCTGTGTTTTATTCTGATATTGTAGACCTCTTAGGCAAATAATAAAGTTGTTTAACTTTTATTACTTTTATTTGTATAATAGTAATTAAAATTTTAAATTCCATAGTCATAAATCTTGTTAATATATCTAAGTGATACTAAATTTTTAATTACTAAATAAAATATCCATATAAAGAGCCTCATAGTAGTTAAAGATAGAGAACACTGATGATAATTATACAACTGGGAGTAACATGTCATCAATAGAAATCCAACTTAAATAAACACCTTTTTTGGTTTTGCTAATGAATGTTATGTATATTAGATGTGTATACTAGACGTGTAACACCTACCTTATTACACAGTTACTGCAGTGCATCCCTGCAAGTATTTAAACACTTTTAAAGAGCCCATTTCCCAATAATATTCTAAATCTAATATTCTGAAATAGCATTTCAATTTTTAGCCAGTTTTTAACTATTAGAATTTCCTTCAGTAAGTTATTAATGTTTATAAAAGTACAAATCTTTGTATTTAACAATGTAAGTATATTTTCCTCACGCTAAGAATACAAGAATAAAAGAATCATCTTGAAAGGTATTTTAAAAAATAACCAAAAATATTACCTCCTTTCCTGAAATAATTAAGTTTTTCTTCCTTAAATTCATCAGAGAAAACAGCAGGTCTTTTAGTTGAAGGTTCTTCATAATCTGAAAATAAAGATCAATATGTTATAGCAAAAAGTAACTTTTATATAAAATGTTAATAAGAAATTACTTTTTCAAAAATATTCTTCCCGTTGGCTCCTAATATTTAGGTAAATGAAGCAGGATGCTTCAAAGCTCCTTTTAGAATTTTTATCACTTGTTTTCTTCAACTTCATTATATTATTTAATGTTTGGACAGTTGTTTATAAAAAATATTGTACATTTGTAAACATTGTCTAGATATACTTTATCTCCTTTTTTGCCAAAATTATATATTTGGTCTACATAGAAAAGAAAAGCAACATTTTAAAACTAATTTCATACCTTTCTCAGAAGTGGAATACAGTGATTCTTCCTCTGATGTTCTTACACAGCAATATTTATTAGGAACTTCCTGTGTTCTGTTTCTGGGTACTGTTTCCCATTTAAATAAACATTGGTGTCTTTTACCCATGTTACGACTTGCTGTAGTATCACAGATCAAAGAAGATGCACATATTTTGTTGACTGTACTCATTTCCAAATCCTTTTTTATTTCCGTTTTTACCTCTTCGAAGATGTTGACATCAGTATTTTCTCTAAAATAATTTTCTTTTGCATTATTTGTTTCTGCGGTGCTTAGAATTTCATGTTCTTTACTGATTTCATGGAACATACGAAGTTCTTCAAGTACTAAATCAAATTGACTCTTCATCTCAAAGTCTTTGCCTAAAGTCATAGTTTCTGTTGTTGATAAACACTTGTCAGTTAAGTCCTGAAAACATTCATTGTTCCTTACACTCAGATCAGTTTCAAATTGGTGTTTAACACATCCTGTCTCAGAGACATTCCTTGGACGAGAATGATTTGAATTAGCTAACTCCCTTTCTTGCAAAACATTCTTACATTCATTTCTGTCAGCTAGATCATTTTGATTAACATATTTAGCTTCTTCCACATTCACTTTCTTATTTATTGCGAAAACTGGTTGCACAGAAAATATGTTATCCATTGAATAAAAAATATTTTTCTCTTTTTTTTCAATCTTAATATTTTTATGAACTTGACAACAAGTTGTGACTTTTTCTTCCTCCTTCAAAATTAAGTCATGTTCTTTTGCCTCAATTTCACTTCTTAGCAAGCTCCAAAAATTTCGCACGTGAGTTATAATCGTGGAATTGGTTTGTTCAGAATGTTTTGTGTAGTGGCTTGTCAGTATGGCTTGTGGCCTAACATTGAAGAAATCTTCAAATATGCACTTAAAATTAAAACTACTGATCTTATTATGCTCTTGTTTTCTTTTAGTATCTAAACCTTGATTGTACATATTTAGCTCGTAAATTTTTTCATTAATATGTTCATGGTTGTTCTGTATGAAGTGAGGAAGAGACTTAACATGTGTTTTCACAGTATTGGTACTACAGTGAGCCCAAGTTTTCACATTCATAACTTGTTCAGGACAAGTCTTACTCTTGTAACTAATTTCTTTTGTCAAAAAAATTGCATCCATGTCATCAAAGTCCATTAAAACAAAATTTTGGGCTATCACACTAAAGAAATTGATGGGATTTTTCTTGGACACTTTGAAAAGTTGTTCAGTTTTAAATAGCTTTATTTTCTCTAACATAGGTTTCATATTATTTCCTAATGGTTTTAAAAAAGTTAAACTCCTTGCTAGGTATATAATATGATTTTCCACTATATTTTTTGGATAATTCAAAGACATTATCCAATTGAATATGCATCTCTCTTCTAATTTAGAATCATTTTCAGTTCCAGTTAAAGAGTCAAAGTTATTGAGCAGAGAAGCTATGTTGTTTTTCAATATGATATGTAGAGATTTTGAAAAACTGGTTTGTAAATATGTGTATAAAATATTATTCTTTCTATTGACATTTATATTCCTAATTATTAGATTTTGAACACCATCAGTTTGCTTTAGGCACTTCAAAATTTTATGCCAAGCTAAAATACTATTATCTTCTTCGTTTTCTGAAGTACTTTCATGGAAATAAAAACTTTCTGTAATGAAATTCTCAAAAACATTGCTTAAATAACAGTCTCTTTGTGTAGCATAGTATTGCCACTGTAGTACATTATTGTTTTCTCCTTTACCATTTAACCAAAAAAGTTTTATTAAAGCTTTTTGACTACCCAGTGTTCCTATGATGAGACGCTTTGGTTGTTCTTCATGTGTAGTCACAGCTTTTGCATTATAATAACCTTCTTTGCCTGAAACACCTATTTCTAATAATTGTAGCAACTTCAATTTGTCTCCAGTTCTTTTAATGTTTTCACATTTAGTTTTGTAATTATGCATAATATGACTATTTTTCCTATTTTTTCTCAAAATATGTCCTATACGATAGTCCCAGCTTTGCGATTTTCCTAATCTGGTAGGCAGGTAACTGTCCGGACATGTTTCTGCTTCCTCCCAATTTGCAGTTTGTAGTTTTACAGTAAAACTTTTATCAGGGCCCCTTACATCAGACGTGATACTACTGTGCTTATAGTACAGTACACTGGTCAAGTTTTTTGCCCTCACACAAATATTTTGGTTGCTGACTGACTGGTGGTTACTTTCATAACCCTCAGAAATAATATTTTCTGCATCCGCAATTTTTTTGTCACCCAGTACGTTTTGCTTCTTAACATTCACTCTATTTTGGGAGCAGTAAATGTTTGTGAAATCCCCAACATATGTCTCATATTTGTCATTCATATTCTTTGCTAATTTCTTTAAATAGACAGGGGACATTTTGCTCTTTACATCGGTTGGAAACTCAGGGATACGTATGGTGCTGCTATCTCGAAAAGAGCTGCGTTTGGCAATTTTCATGCTGGGCTGGTTGTGAGATTTTGATATTTTTAGCCTAGATGCTGAAACGTTATTTTCTTTTTTATTTGATGGCGTAACACCGTCGGCTTTATAGCTGTGCTTAATTTCATGAAATGTTGGTTCAGTTTCCTTGTAAAAGCTAACGTGCAACAATAGATTTCCCGTCTGTTTTCTGTAACTATCGTCTTTCTGACTATTGTCTGCCCCTTGAACTATACATTGTTTCCCGCGCTTGTTTTTAACTCCTTGCACGTCGTCCATGGAGACGGTGGGCAGAAGCTGACGAACCGCAGTTCGGGGTCCGTCACTGTGGGGCACACCGAAAGCCTCCTGGTCACACAGCCCCGGTTCAGACGACCTTCCGGAAGCCCTCAAACCGGAATCAAGTTTTTGTGAGGCGGGAGGCTGCAAACCACTTTTCATCTCCCATTTGCTTTCTTCGCAATCCCCCAGATTGCTTATCTGCTTCCCACTGGCTGATTCCTCCACACACACGTCTGTGGAGTTACCGAAAATCACGTCAGCTGCAAGAAGCAGCGCCTTGCAGGGCCTGGGCGGCAGGTCCCACTCTTTTTCCACCTCAGACAAGCGAGGCACCGAAGGCAGTCGCCACCCCGCCTCAGAGACGCGGCCAGGCTCCTCGAGGCGGAGCCGCTTAGGACACGGGGACTGGGATTCGGGATCTTCAGGGGGCGGGGAAGGTGAGGCGGGATCCGTGAGCTCCGCAACCTCTGGCGTGAGGCGCTTGAGCGACATTACTGAGAACTGAGGGTATTTGTCCTTGGTTTTCGCCAAGTTCTAGAAGTCTTTAAGCGGGAGCAAAGAAAGTCCTCCCCAACCCAGGGTTACCCCGCCCACGGCTCTGACGCGCCTCTCGAGGTACGGCCTCTGCCTCAACTATATAGTCAGCCCGGAACCACGCCCCCTCTACGCCCGCTTTAGCCCCGCCTCCACGCAGACCACGCCCCCTTTGCCCCCACCCACCCCATCCCGGTGAGCACCGAGCCCCCGGCAGCCGACCGTTACAATGTTTATTTTTAGCGCCTTCTGCTAATGCCAGGACTAAGGCTGGTCTAAATATTTTCTTTTCCTCTGTCAGATTTAAGAAGAAAAGTCAGAATCTCTATTATTTTTCTAGTTTGTGAAGGAAAACGGCTTTATTTTTTTAATTCTGAAATTGGTTATATCGCTTCATAAATTATGTAAATGCGTAACCGCTGTGCCGTACACCTGAAGCTAATATAAAACACAAGAATGTCAACTGTAATTGAAAAAACTTTTAAATTAAATTAAGATAAAAGTGAAAAAAATTCTGAAATTCTGTATTTTCCTCAGAAGCGGCTTCCCCACAGTCGCTACCAGCGCCCTGTCCAGTAACATGTTGCAGTTGCATGAGCACCAGACCAAGTCTCTCTGTGTCTGGAAAAACCTTTAAAAATGCTGTTAATCGTCTCGGTGGCCCTTAAAATCAGATTTCCACTTTACCAACAAAGTGTGGTTCGGGGGAAGAAGGCACTGGTCCTTAACATTCTTTCCTGAAACAATATTTCAAGAGAGAGTGTGTGAAAATTATTATCCAGAAGATCATTAATCTTCCCTTTAAGACTCTAGGAAAACAGTTTTCCTATCTGCTGTGGGGCTTCTTTCTCTGGTATTGCGGATAAAAATACTTAAAGATAAAATGACCTGTTTCAACTATTCTATTTCTTGTAAACATAAATAATAACATAGTTCTGACCCACACCGAATAAATTTTGAGTGTCATGTTTCTTTTCCTTCAACAACGTCCTAAAATAATTTATTAATAATTTCAGTTCATTCTGATTTCTGTCAGTTCCATAGTCATAAAGCATCAAAATATTTATCATTGTAATATCCATGGTTTGTTAAGAAACATGTCATTAGTGCTCAGTAATCAAAAACCTCAGTCCCCTGGATGGTTGGTTGTTTCGAAGTCGGTTCGTTTTAAATAAATGAGTAAGAACTACGATACTGTACAGCAGGAACCCTAATGTCAGAACTCAAGGGGGCACACAGGGCAAGCTGCAGCGGACGTGCTACTTCAGGCGACACGAGGCTGACCAGCCTCCTGTCTTACAAATACCCTAAGACACAGTGAGATTCCAGCTCCGGGCATGTGCCATGACTTCAGCTATAAATGCCTCCGGAGAAACGTGTGCTTGCTTTTGTGGGACACTGGACATAATGAAAGTGGCCGTGGTTCAGATGACCCGTTGGCGACTTCTCAAAGGGCTGCCTCTGCAGATCCTAATCCCCATCGCTTTTTTATCTCAGATTCTCCCCAGTTCTACATTCCATCCGAGTGCAATGTGTTCTCGGTGTGCGACCAGCCCGGACGGACTGACTGGCCGCAGCCAAGGGAGGTGGCACTGGTGCCCTTGCTCGGCATTAGCAACAAGCTTTCTGTCTGTCACGTGAACGCTGTCGCTTTGTGGGTCTAGATGGATTTGTAACATAGTGTCTGAGTGTTTGGCTACAAAGTTCTTCAGAGGTCACCTCCAGACTGGTTTTTTCAGCTGCTGTGTCTATTTCCACCACACAACGTGCCTTTCCCGCAGCACTGAAATTCTCCCCATTCCTTAAATACGTAAAGTCCTTTCAGAATTTCGGTCTTCGGCACAGGCGGGCTCATCTGACTAAAGTTGAAAGACAGGACCTAGGCAGCCTTAGGAGAGAGCACCTTTGAGAATAAAATAACAATTGGCCTTAGACGCAGAAATATCGAGCTCCGCTTTCTCAGAGACTAAGGAAGTGGGGAACTGGCGTTAGGCTGAGAGGTAGATGTGAAGATGAACTAACCAAAGGCGTCATTGGTCCCAGGGGTCTGGCTACGAGGACGAGCCAGCCTGTTAGGATGTAAAACAAGTGGGGGGGGGGGGTCTGGAAGAAACTAAGTGATATTTTTTAAAACTAAATCTAAACAGAGATGATATTACAGTAAGTAACTTACAATACCTATCCCGAATGTAATATATGCCCCTGAATTTCTCCAATTCTAAAGAACTGGTTTGCTACATCGTTTGTAACTGAATTCAGCGTGTTCTCGACATCAGTGGATCTTATGATCCATCATTAGGAGAATTGATGATTACAAACAAACGTAACCAATGCCATGACCCTTTGGGGCAGTTTTTTGAAGGAGTCTTGCAGAAAGAGAGCCAAGAACATAGAAAATGGGAAAGGAAGGCAGCAGTGGGGCCTAAGGAGAGGCCATTAGTTGCCTGTCCCTTGAAATGCTTTGCCACACAATTCTACAAAAGAACAACTCTTTTCCTAACTTTTGAAAGTTTCTCACAGATAACTATGCCTCGTGAGAAAAAATATAGGATGAACACACGTGTATAGTTTTGTAATGTAATCAGACACATCGTCATTACACACATGTCATTATTTGTTGTTTTACCTAGTATTTGATCACAAATGGAAAGGAAGGGAAGTTACAAAATGTCACATACTTTGCAGCTTTGCCTGGGTCCAATCAAGCTAATCACCCACTTACTATAGTTTTACATCAGCTTCCAAAACTTAAACCCGGATCTCCGGAGACCACTCCGAATATAGAGGTGACCTTCTCAAAAATTATCTAGTGCAGAACTTGAACAATAACCTGAATAAAAACAGATACAGAATAGGGGCTACTTGGTTACAGTTACCATGCCATCTATAATAAAATATTAAAATAAAGCAGGGGGCAGGGCTTGGAATATAATGTTAAGCAGGGACAGAACCACAGGAAGCATGGTTGAGCCAAAGATCCTCCTTCTCTTACATGAAAAACTAAAAGAGAACAAGGAGGAGGAGAGGCAGAAGCACTGTGACCGTGCATTTCAGAGCTGTATGAATTATAATATTTCAAAAATGTGTCTTCTTCAATATAAAAATAATAAATCAAAATATTGGAAATAGAATTTTAGTTTAATATGCTCTGTGACCATCCAACTTTAGTAATATATATATTACAAAAGTTGTAATATATATATAAAAACAACTGTAGCCCTGGCTGGTGTAGCTCAGTGGATTGAGTATGGGCTGCAGGCCAAAGGGTTGCCAGTTCGATTCCCAGTCAGGGCACATGCCTGGGTTGTCGGCCAGGCCCCCACTATGGGGTGTGCAAGAGACAACCACACATTGATGTTTCTCTCCCTCTCTTTCTCCCCTTTCCCCACTCTCTAAAAGTAAATAAATAAAATCTTTAAAAAGAACTTTTTTAAAAACTGTAAAAGGGCACAGAGGTTTTCTTCTTGTTTTTTTTTTCCTTATAAAATCTGATAAGGTGGAAAAAACACACAAAACAACTTATTTCAGTTCAAACCATATTTAGTATAGATTATATTGTGATCAGCATCGTACTGGGTGCCATGCTCTTTTGATGCACAGGCTTTGTAGTCTGCAGCACTTAAATAGATATGTGTCTCTTTGTTGAACAGGAATGGAAAGGAATAAAACAATACGAATGATGTACTTTTAAAAAATTTATTGAATTTATTGGGGTGTCCTTGGTTAATAAAATTATAAAGGTTTCAGGTGTACAATTATATAATACATCATCTGTATACAAGTATTGTATTGTGTGTTCACCACCCCAAGTCAAATCTCATTCCATCACTATTTATCCCCGCCTTACCCTCTTCTACCTGCCCCAAACCTCCTCTCCAGGATTTGGAAAATAGATATTCTATTGATAAATGTGGGGTAGTGGAAAAGTTGGACTTGTTTGAGAATATATTATAAAAATAAAGGTGAAAAGATTGTATGTAGATACATTGCATTCAAGAAATTGCTAGACTTTTTATGGCACTAGACCGTGAGCTGAAAAAATAAAAATGAAGCTCAACAGAGAGTTGGTAAGGACTATAAATAGATTTGATCTTAGCATGTGTATTAAAATGAATTGGTACATTTGTGAAGCATAGAAATATCAGAACTGCATACTCCCAGCAACTTTTTGTTGTTGTTATTATTGTCCTAAATATACATGATATGAGCAAAATGATATAATTTATATTCTGTGCTACTTATATTACTATCACACGATATCAATTCTGTTTGGGCATAGAAACCCACATAAATTGAAGTTTGAATTCTCAGTGAAATCAAACTTTATCTCTTCTTATTAGCATGGTTGGCTTGGTTTTAAAAAAATGACTTCAGTGTGTGATTGCTTTCATATAATCTGATTTCGAGAGTATTGCAAGCTGGCAGAATTTTTTTTGTGGGAGTCCTGTATCATCACCAAAATGCTTTTAAGTGGTAACACCTTGAAGATATTTCATTTATTGCTTAATGTAGCAAGTTTTTATTTTCTGATCTCAGAATTTCACAAAAATTAGTTTGAGTTAGTGGGTTTCACTGCTACCTGAATATAGATGATCACTCTCAAAGTAAGAAAATGTTTGACTTTGCCTCTGAAAATATAAAAGGAAAAACTATTTAAACTTTTATAAAGGTCTTAGAAAGCTGTGGTTAGGCCAGGGTAGCTACCAAATGAACAGCTAGAGAAAAAGTACCAATGAAGTCTAGTACAACCTTCCTTTGTCAGTAGCAAAAAAAAAAAAAAAAAAGACAACTAAATAAAGAAATAAATAATATAAACATGTTTCTTGGCTTGCAAATGATAACACTGGTTGCCAAAAAAAGGTTCAGTTCCAGTGTCTAATGCCAATTGTAAAAACTTTTGCCATCAAATAAACCTAGAAATCCGTCTGTCTAATTTTCTCTTTCATTCATAAACCCAGTCACATGGCCTTCATGAAAATTAACACAAACACTAAGTCTCTTCTTGTTTCATAATATATTCCTCCATATCTGTTACAAACTTGTACTGAATAATAAAAATATAATCACTGGCTGGAAAATGTTAAATTTATCTTTAAAATCAGTATAAGAACATTGTTTGCCACTGTTGGGGGTTTTGTAAGTGGAGAATTATCCATCACACCCACTATACCAATTTTGAAATGGTATCATTATTAAGTTATGAAAATAATCTTTCCAATTATCAGAACTCCCAACTGAATTTTAACCCTCCTAGATTGTAAAACCATTAAAAAATGGTTTTACACTGGGAATAAAAACTAAAGAGAAAGGGGGGATTATCATCTAAATAATGCTGAGCACTATTTTGAATCAGGAACTTGGCATTTTGAATGATTCAAAGTAGAAGTGTAAGACAGATTCTGTAGCCATACAATATAGTTGGATAAAAATCTAGAAGGAGAACTAAGTGTCATGGTAACATTTCATTTATTATTCTATTCATCTTAAGCATCTTAAATCTACTGGTAATTGAAAAGAAGGAAAGACATTCAGAAAAGTAGGAAAGGTTACAGCAGCTATCCAAATTCAACAATACACTGTAATCTGACTCTTTGTTAAAAATCTACCAATCCAATGTAAAATTCCTCATTTGGGGGTACAAATTTGGGTGGGATTCTAGGAATATTACAGACTAGAGATTTCAGGGCCACTTTGGTCTGGAGATGCTTGTAGTGAGATAGGAGGTCTCTGAGAAGATCTTGTCCTGCTCAGACTTGGTTAAAGAATTCTCTTCTACTCTAACCTGAGACCTACGATCCGGTCAGAAATTACTACCACAGCCTGTTACTTGCCCCAGCTCTAGATCCCTCCACTCAAGAGCTTCACCATAACCCTCAAAGAGTACAATTTTGCCCTCGCCGAAGGAAAAAGATTTTGTCATTAAATCAGAGGAGATTTGTGTTTGGCATCTTTCCACCCACGTACACCATTTAAATAAAATGCACCACCACCAACAGTGTGATCCTTCTGACAAGAAGGACCAAAATATATATATATATTCAGAGGAGGAACTAAAAATTACACTCATCTGAGAGCATCAAGGATATTGTGTTTCATCTACCTTAACGTTTCTGGATAAGGCTTTCCTAATTAGTTTTAAAGTGACCCTACAAGTTATTTTATCAACTGCTGGAGAAGTACAGCCTCATAAGGTGAACACAGGTATTTTCTAAAGATATAAATAGAATTACAATATTCTTTCCTCTAGACCAAAGTGACAAATATTCACACAGTACATGTTTTAAATAATGTAATTAATAGTCATTCTCTTAGATTAATAGATATATTAGCTCCTAAAAGAAAAAACAGCTCCAATTTCTTTAAAAGTCTTTAGGAAGGTCTGTTTTTATAAATACATGTTGAATCCATAAAAACCAAAGAGTACATTTTAGCTCTTTCAAAACTGACCTTCATCTAGTAGATTCAAAATGCTTTCAAAATGGCCAGGATCTCAAGTTTCAATTACTTATTTTCCAAGTAGTACAATGATGTATGAAAATGTTAATGTTTCTAGATAGCAGGATTTTAATAGAATGTGGCCTTTATAGATTTAATCTTGTGGCTGAATCTATTTGTGAATGACCCCGAAGGATATGATGACAGTAATGTGTCATTTTGCTAAAGCACAAATGTGAACCTTATCATTCTGCCAAGCTGGTGCTTCTAATTGAAAACTAAATTAGTAAAAGTCTAGTCAACTGATCACCCTACTGTGTGAAGCTCAATGTAGCCTCGTTGATATTAATTTATTATCTTATTTAAAACACTATAAGTAATTATGACCATACCAACAAAGCAATTTAATTCTATAGTGATGTTCATGTATATTGGAGAATCAGGAAGGTCTTAGGACACATCTCTCATGAATATTAAGAGTATACAATATACCTAAAAATATAATTAATATGCTATTTATCCTTATTTTTTTATCCAATCCACAATCAGAATCAATCAAGTCTATGGTCAATGAATGTTTTTAGAAACATTTTATGTGCTGTGAACCTACAATTGCTTTAAAAAGTAAAAGCTCATTTTAAGAAACATATTGACAGTTTAATAGTGTTATTAGTACTCACTTTTATTAGAACATCTATAAACTAGCCTAGGAAATCTGAAACAGAATTTGTATTACTTCTGGCACTGGCACTGTGATCAGTGTAGCTAATCTGATTTTCCTGAGCAACAATATCGAAAGCCTCTAAGGAAATTATTTTAAATGAATTCAAAACCAAAACCATGAATTTAATTTAGTTTTCAATTGGAAGAAACTGGTTTAATATCACCTTACATGCAAATTAGCACTGTTAACTTACTATCCAGAATTTTTTGGATGCCTAATATTTTGAATTGTTGAACTACAAAACCCCACTTTTAGGTAGAATTTCAATCTCTCTCAGTTTGTCAATGAGGACATCAAGTCATGAAAAGAACTTCATTTGCCCAAGACCACATCTAAGAAGTAGCAAAGTTGGTTCTTGAACCCATTTCTCTGAATTCAAAGTCCAGTCATTTTCATGTTAAAAAGAAAAGGAGGGGTGTATTTGTAAAAAAGAAAACTATCTATTATTTCACTACCAGAATATTCTTTATTAAAAACCTAAGTGCCAAATGCTGTATTTAAGTGCAATTATCCTCTGTATTAATTTCCTAGGGCTGCTGTAACAAGGTACCACAGAATGGGTGGCTTAAAACAACAACAAAAGATGATTTTCCTACAGTCTGGAGGCCAGAAGTCTGAAATCAAGGTCACTGGGGTTGGTTCCTTTAGGAAGAACCTGCTCCAAGTGCTGCAGGTGGTTGCTGGAAACGCCTGACATTCTCTGGCTTGTGCAGTGACTCCAGTTTCTGCCGGCATAGTCACCAGGTGTCCTCCTGGGTGTGTCTCTCTCCGTCTCTGTGTCCTTCCTCTTTCTATAAAAACACCAGTTGTTTTGGATATAGGACCCATTGTAATCCATTATGGATTCTTCTTAACCTCCAAAGAAACTTTTTCCAAATAAGGTCACAGTCTCAGGTTCTGGATGAACATGAATTTTTAAGGCAATGCTATTTAACCCATCACATCTTCTTACCTAAAGAGTGATTTAAAAAACAACAACAAAAAAAACAGTTAAAAAAAAACTTTTTCTATCCTGAGTTAACTTACTCTTCTTTGACTTATAAATTTTTTTTTAAAATGTAACATTTTATGAATCATTTAAAAGGATTTTGAATTTTAAGTTATTACTGTTCTCTTAATCACTGACCAATCCAAACAATTTCAAAATTATGACTTGCTTTCCTATGGATTTTAATCTTATATGTGAGATATGATATTTCATTTTTCTGGTGCTTGATTTCCTCAACAGAAAAATTAAGCTACTAGTATTTAAATTAGCTACCTCACAGGCCTATTATGAATACTAGATGGAGAACATTATGAGTATATTGAATATTATAAGAATGTTGAAGAGTTTTATACCTTAAGAAAATAAAAGATGTTATTTTAAAATATAACAACTTTAGTTGTACTAAAGAAGAGTTGCAAAGTTCTGGATACATGACATCAACTCATTAACATTGGCACAACTAAAGCTGTAGATTTAGCTTAGTAGTCATCATCTCCTTTCATAGTTTAGGTTCATTCTTCCACAAATACTCTCTCATAACTTTGTGCTTAGAATAGAATTTAGAATGTATCAAACTGTTTTGCAATTATGTATTTGCTCATACATCTCCTGGAAATGAATGAAAGCCTTTTATAGGCAAAGCTATGTCTTATTAACCTTTGAACCTTCATTCTCTAGTATGATATAGTCAATAAATATTTGCTGGATAAGGACAGTAGTAATGGCCTGCTATGTTGAGTTCATTTTTTATGGTATATTAAGGGAAACCTTATCATTAATTTGTTTTTTTAAGCTCACAATAGACTGCTTTTTCCAGATTAATACAGAAACAGGGGAGCAATGATTGATATATTGTCCATCAAATTACTCATGAAAATACAAAAAAGACAACATAACGTCACTAACATTGTAAACTAAAGCTAAGGAAAGTTAATAGATAAATTTCAGGGTAATTTCAACTTGAATTGTAAAATGAATTATAATAGTACCTATTTCACACATGAATAGGGTTATACAACATTCATATTGCATAGGTATATTAGGTGGATAAAAACACAGTAATTTCTGGAAGGAAAATCATAATACTAATTGGAATGAGGTGAGGAAGAAAAATTGAGGCCAACTGAAGGAGTCATCTGGAGATATTATTAATACATACATTGCCTCAGTTTCTTCCTCATAAGTGAAATGGGTTTTACTAGTACCTATTTTACACATAAATAGGATTGTATACTTTTTGATACAAAGCAGTTGCTCAATAGGTATTAAATAAATGAATAATGAATGAGATCAAAGAAATTCAACTTGTATCCATTACTAACACCACTATTAATTACTTGAGCAGTTCTTTTCTTCTCTTTAAAAAATTAGCCCTGGCTGGTGTGGCTCAGTAGATTGAGTGCTGGACTGCAAACCCAAGGGTTGCCATTTCGATTCCCAGTCAGGGTACATGCCTGGGTTGCAGGCCAGGTTTCCAGCAGGTGGTACCCAAAAAGCAACCACGCATTGATGTTTCTCTCCCTCTCTTCTCTCTCTAAAAATAAATAAATAAAATCCTTTAAAAAAATCAAATACAATCCACCCTCCTAGAGACTATAATAGGGGTATTAAACCTAAATTCTAAAATAAAAAATAAAAATAAATCAAAGCTCATTAATGGTCACTCTTTATCTTCTTCAACATCCTTAGGGCAGTAAAAAGAACTTTACAAGTGGAATATGGTAAGAACACTAAAAAATGAAGAGGTCCACTATCTCTTTCCTCCCCAGGCACTGGGTAAAATTATAAACTCAATTCTGAAAATCTTTTGGTGAAGTTTGTTTTTGCTGGTTGTCTCAGAGGGAGTGTAGAATCTTTTAATTTACTCTTAAATTATATGCTAAGATTCTCTGTTGAGTATGAGAGTTTATTAAAAATTCAAAGGAACAATATTAAGGAAAATAGGTATTGAAGGAAGAAACAAGTCAGTAAGATCTACTTTGGGAAAGAAGGGTTTTTGAAGTTTCTTGGGGATCATATGGTTTCTAACATACATAAATTTCAGAATTTGAATCCATGATCCTATTTGCAATGGCTAATGGCAACACAACTAAAAAAGACCGCAGCCTAGCATAAAGGACTACTTAAAAAGTCATTGAAGAAAGGAAATAGGCTCATAGATAGTCCAATTCTGCTATCATTACTTCTGTTGTGTTGCCACTAAAAATAGTGGTAAACATCTCCAACATCAGAGCACTGCTATGAATCTACAGTTTAAGACCAACCATAGAAGAGAGAATGGAATAAAACATTTTCTGTCCTTAAGGCTGCAGACCATGCATTTGCTATGACTGTCTCTGAGACTCCAAGAAACTTGGACAATGAAAATTCATTCAGCAGGGACTTAAGAAACTTTTGTGGTGGATTGTTGAAACTTCAAGGGAAATGGGTAGCACAGTTAAAGTGATCTTTCAAACTCAATTTAGATTCAGTCATGGATTACAGAGATAAATCAGGAGTGGGCTGGGTGAAATGACCAACCCAGTCCATTAGAAATGGGATTTAATCCCTCTCTTGTCTGGGGCTCTCCCCCTAATTGCATGGAAATTACTCCTTCATGGTCCTGCATCTTATTACTTATTTTTTAAAAGACACGTAGAAGGAGTACAAAATTATACAATGAAACACTTTATATGTCAGAAAAACCACTGTAAGATTTTATTCTAGGTGATAACTTCCTGTTTGACTTTAGGAGGTTACTTTATTTTGTTGATCTATCCATATATGTTTTAAAATAAGATTAAAAGTTAGGATAAACATAATTATCTTACATAATGCATCTCCTTTGTGAGTATTAATACTCTTAGCTTTTTAAAATAAGGGTGCTTTACCCATACAAGAAAATTACTATCATTATTCTTTATGAATTTAAATGAGTATAAATCAGTTTTTCCAATTCCTGTCTCGTTTCATTTTAATGATGACTTTCCAACACTTAATTTTTCTTCCAATTTCATAAATGCTCTCATGTCTTAAGTTCCACCCTTCTTGGCTCATATATTTTATACACAGCATGTCTAACATGAGCTCATAAGACAACAAGCTTAGACCTGTTATAACCACTGGCATTTTGCACTCTTACTGGGATTTTCAGTTTTCAATTTGGCCAGGCCAGAATTAAAGTGGATGGCAGTATTAAATGAAGTCAGATACACCTAGAAAGGATTCTTGGTTGCTGTTGTTTTGTTTTGCTTTTTTTGAATCTGGGAAGGAATGGTGTGGAAGTAAGGTGGTTTCGGGTAAAAAACATAGTTTGCAACCAAGGAAAGTAAAACGGCTCCCTCAGTTGTTTCTGGGCAAGTGAGAATTCTACCAAGTACTCCAGAACCCCCCTCCCCCTTAGGCCTTCCTTCTCTCCCTTTCCCTTGCCCAGGCTTATCCGCCCCCCCCCATAAAATCTCCAGAGTGGAAAGCTGACAATGCAGAGATCTGCAGTGTTGGGGGCCAGGCTTCAAGTAATGGGACAACTGCTGCTGCTGGAGGCATTCGTCAGTGATTTGGTGCATCATTCCAGTCCCTCTGCTCCAAAGCACAGTGCATTTCTGCTCTACTGTGATCACCCATGACATCTGTAAATGCCCGAAGGGGGAAAGGAACACAGGGCTCCCTTATTTTTTAGTATCCCTACCACATTTCTGTCTTGAAGTTCACTCTACCATCCAAAAGGAGCAATGGCTTTTTGTAATTTAAAGGATAACGTTCCTTCCGTATCTTTTAGAATTGGCTTCCCTACTGGGACTTCCCCTGCATACAAAACTCGACTATAGGGCATCTCAAAAAAATTTTTTTAATGAAAACAGCATACTAATGTTTTAAAAAGATAATGTTATACAATAGCTGGAGATTAAAAATTAAGATTAAGATATCACATGACCCCAAACAACTCTTCAGTGCAAACAGAACAAACAAAACCTCCCCAACTGCCTCCCCCAATTCAGACAAAGCTGCTTTACCAAAGCAAACGCACCTAAATCAGATCTCCCTTATAACAGAATACAGTTTAAAAGCATCTGTGTTCATTTCTTCCTAAACACGAGTTCAAATTTATCTGAAACCGAACATTGCCACGAGAGACCTCTAGGGCGCAATAAACAGGTACAGCCCGCGGAGCAGAGAAATGGCATCATGACCCCTACAGTCAGTCGATGCAGATTGCAGTGCAGAGACTCTTTCCTCAAAGAAACCAGAGAGCTCAGCGCAAAATGCTTTAGTAGGAGAAATTGACAAAAGACGGGAAATTACTCTGAAACCTTGGAGGTCTCCACCGCCAACAAAAGCAATTCATCAGGACTGACTTTTGACCCAAGTTCTTGCAGAGAAACAGAATGAACCGTCCAGGCGAGCCCCGCTGCGCAGTGCGCAATGCGGCCGGGGAGCTCAGGGCTGGCGCTGCCACACTCAAAACGTGCTCGGCTGCCGCAGAGCTCTGGGCCGCGCGCCTTGTTACCCGTGACTCCGCGAGACTCCGCGCTCCGGGTTTCCGAGGTCACCAGCACCGCGCGGGAGAGCCTGGCCAGGAAGGGAACCTGGGCGAGCTGTGTCTTGGGTCCCTAGAGCGTTCTCCCCCTCTGTGCAACCTTCCCGAGGCGTCTGGCCCGAGGAAATGCGTGCCTGGGCTCTGCGCCGGCCAGGTTGGCATTTTGCAAGAGGCCACCGCTTCACCTCGGGAGGCACTCACCTAGCTGGAGCTTTCAACTGCCATAGACTCACGAAGCAGTGATTCTCCTGGTCTTCGCTTAAGTAACTGTAAATTCTTCCAAGCAGGGCACTCCAGCTTGCAGCCAGGAGCACCTCTCTCCTGGTAGTGATGGTTTGTCAGTCTGGAGCAGTGATTCTCAACCAATGTGCCTCAAGAATTTTTAAAACGTGCAGTACCTGACTATTTTGTCAGGGGTACTGACTTTTTTTTTTTAATTTGTCAAATTTAAAACAAAAACAACACAGCCAACACAACAACCTGGTGTAAATGAATCAAAATTATGCCTGTTTTTTTCTCAGATTGGCAAAAAAATATATTTGTTTAGTATGCTGAAGAATTTTAGTAATTAGTTTATTCGTGTTGTGAAGTGAAAAAGGTTGAAAATCGCTGGGCTAGAGCCCATTTGCCATAGTAGATGCTCTTGGTGTCCTCAGAGTGGAAAGGTTAATTTAGCAATTTTCCCGGAGGTGAAGAGGTGTGTGAAGGCTCTTGGCAAATTGGAAAGCTCTGTTTAAGGAAAATGGGCATCTTTGATCTTCACTGTGTCTCTAGAACTTCCCTCCCTTTAAAATAGAATGTAAATCTAGTTTTTGTTCACAGGAGGGCTTTTGTTCACTGTGTTACCTCCAAAGCATAGAACAGTGCCTAACAGTATGTAGGTGGTCAGTGAGTAACTTTTGAATGAATGAAAGTACAAACACATACACTTCAGGAAGATGGTCAGATTGGATATGTATTCAAATTCTTTTTGCTTTTCCGGGTAGGAAATTGACCAAACATTTACTGGGCACTACTCTTTGCCAAGTCTTCTAGGCTTTGGCAGGCCACAGGGGAGCAGAGGAGGGCTGGCAACTAGCATTGGTCAAGGACAAAAAAAGTTGGGGGCAACTTATAAGATCACTTAGTTCAAGCCCTGCACCCTGGATTCCAAGGATGATTAATTCATCCCCTCTCCTTTCCGCTCTCCACCACCCGCACCCCCCACTCAGTCTCACTAAAAGCGTATTCAATAGCATTTATTAAGTGCACACAGGGAGCACTTATTAAACATTTGTTGATGGTTAGCATGATTTGCTCCAGGGCAAGTCAAAGACCCAGCTCCCTCCAAAGCACATTTCTCCATAGCCAGGCCTGGACCATCCCGGGCACTGGGGGACTACTACAGGGCCTGGCTCCCAGTACTCCCAGCAGAAGACCCTGGGATACAATGGCCCCTGCCAAATGCCCACGGTCAGGGTTCCTTCACAGGAGCCCAGGTGATGGACTCAGCTTGCTGGGAACGTTTCCTTCAGAGAAAGGGATTTCTGCAGTTTTGTCCTCCACCTGCAGCCTGACAAAAGCTGGGCTGGGGGCCCTCTAGGGCAGAGAGCGGCGGGAAAAGCTGGATCCATGTGCCCCATCGCTGGCCTCTGCCTTCACCACCAGCCTGAGCACCCGCAGGCATAGTGAGTCCACGTCGCCTGTCCTCGTGCTCTCCAGGTGCGGCAGCTCTGGTAGCCAGGCTATCTTCTCCCATCTACTTTCCTCTTGAGTTTCTGCTAAAATCTGGAGACCTGGAATTCACCGGTGGAAACTCCGAGCCCCTCCAACTGAGCATGCGCCAATGCCAGGCTGCTTTTGGTCACTCGCTCTAGAGTTAGCGGGAGGGGCGGGGGAGGCACAGCGGGAGGGGTGCCTGGCGAGGTGGCAGCTGGCGCGCCTGCGCACCCAGCTCCAGCGACCCCAGGTTTTCTATGGGATTCCCAGTCTGCAGCAGAGACTTACCCGAGCGTGTTGCGGCTGCCGCTGGGTTTGGAAGGCGCGATCCAAGAGGGATTTAAGCAACCTAGAGCGCCAGAGGATAAAAAAGAGCGTGAAAGAACCACGCACAGAGACGGCTTAACCGTTTGCCCGAATTAAATATATATAAAGAACTGTTGAGTGTTGTCATTTTCGTTAGGTGGCCGTGCACAGCGCTATAACTGTAAGTAGAAAAAACAATATTCGTTGCATTCTGCGTGTGTAGTGCAGCCAATTGTCTGGGAGATGCCTTGGTTATTGTCACATACTTTGCTTTGCATATAGATGCGTCTGCATGCATGGTGACAGTTGCTTGGTTAATACTGGCCGTCTGAATGTGCTGTTAGTCCATGGGGGACTTTTGGGAATAATGGGGTGGGGGGGAGGGGGGGTGTTTACATACGGTATGTTTGGGGTGGGAGGGAGTTGTCTTCGGCTAGATTTAAGAAAGGTGAAACAGAGGTGATTTTGCAGTTCAAGCCTATAAATAGGAGGATTTCCTTACAGATATTTAAAACTAATCGACCGATTGTGAAGTTTTCCAGTTGCGGATAAAACTACCGAGCGTGTTGCAGTCAAGTAGCAACCTGTCATTCGTAGGGTTGGTGCAGCGTTTTTCTCACCGTGGAATAGCCGTGAAGGTGTTTGCTAAGTGGACCTGAGTGGACGAGATAGTGTGGAGCACAGGGTTGGTTTCCAAGAGGGATGTTAGTGTTTAGAACCACGCATCTTGAGGCAAAATAAGCACATTTCTCTCAGTATTTAAAAACGAGGGGATAATGTTTCCTTTTTGATTTTCTGTCACGATGGTGAGTGGGCAGAAAAGGGACAGATGTTCCACCGCACAGTCAGCCGTCTATTTTGAACAGAGTCTGAGACACAGAGCGGCTGAATGGGGAATCGGATCCAAACTAGTAACCTGCCTCTGCACCCCGCGTTCGCGTTCCGGAATACGGGGTTGGGAAATGTGCACCCAGACGTGTTACATCTAGTAGTGTTTCTTTAAAGGAGGAAAGGTCGTTGTGTAGTGTGTGTGTGTGTGCGCGCGCGCGTGTGTTTTTGAGATAGATTGCTCCTTCCCAGAAACGGGAGAAGGGTCTTTGCAAGGTCAACCCCCCTGTGGAAATGTGAGGTGCTGGTGAATGGGGGGAGGGGGGAGGCTGCCAGAGGAAACGGTGATGCTCCGTGCAAGTGCTCATCACAGCATTGCACGTCTCAGTGCCCGGTGAGATGCAAAAGTAGGAATCCATTTTTCTAGAGTTGCCCTCCTGTCCATATTTTGGAGACTAAAATGAAATGGAAATGCAGTGGGTGTAGAATACAAGTATATACTATCTGTGTTCCACATCCCACTTTAAGACAAAGACGAGCAAGGGAGATGTAGTTCTACTTATTATATTATTACTATTATTATTATTATTTTAATTTAAATTTTTTCAGGTTAAGTCAAATTAAAAAGGAAACTCTTATGAAAACACATTTTATCTCCACTACCATCAAAAGTGCCTACATGTGTGAGTGGTGGTGGTGTGTGTGTGTGGGGGGATTCTGCATTACTGAACATGTTCCCCATGAGTGCACACACATTAGGCTTGGGTGTTTAATAACCCCAGAAAATGCTGCACTGATGCAGGTTGGCAGAACGGAATGAGGCAGGCAGACAAGGAAGGAAGGAGCATGGCCAGTGTGTGCTGGATTGCCACAGAAAAGGGCAGATCCAATTTCTGGGATGAAATGAAATAAAATTTTCCCGAAATAGGGCAGCTCATTATAGGGCTCTTTGCCCTTTGGCCAGTCCAACTATTTAGAACCTACTCAAAGGAATTTATCATTTATTTAAATGGGTGAAATTTTAAATAGAAAATTTGAGAATATTTTCTCCTTGAAAAATCAAAGTATAAATTATACTGCCTTCTCTGTTCTTCCCTTCCTTAGTCAGGGCAAAAGGAGCAATCATTTGTCACAGTTGAGCCATATTCCTTGTCTTCACTGAGAGTTGAATCAGCTCCATGAGTAGTGCAGGTGCGCACTGCACTGATAATGGGTGGGGGAAGGAGAAGGGGGAGTCTGGAATTAAAATTCACAGACATTTGGTCTCAGATACCCTGGTTCACAGGCTGACAGTTATAGAGGGTCACATCTGGCCCAGACCTTCAAAAGCATCTAGTCCAAATGAGGAACTGAGTTCCAGAGCCATGAGCAAGGGCAAAGTCAATTAACTTCTAGTTTGTGAAATAAACAATTAGAAAGTAATGTTGAATGGAAATGGACCCTTCTCTTGGCACTTTTAGCATCCTCAGTGACATTGCTGGATTCTTGAAATACATAATTCTTTGCTCCCAAAACATCTTTTGAGAGGATCCCAAGGGTTCTCTTTCACACCACAGCACTTCTCTGACTCTCCTTACTTGTAGGGCCTCTTTATTTCTTTTCCATTGCCCCTCACCTCTAACAGGCCCACCTGTTACATGTTTAATCTGGCCTTCCTGGCCTCTTCTGTACCTTAGTTAATTTCTCCAGAATTTCGCAGTGTTTTGAAACAGCAGGGAAACCAGTCTGATCTTCAGCTCCTGTCTGAGGACTGCCCAGCCCCATCTCTATCCCCTCCCTGCTATGTTCCCAGCACGGTACAGGGAACCCACCTTCAGAGAACCTGCAGGCCTCATGCCCATTCTTCTTCCTTCTTGCCTCCTCCTGAACTGCTGCAGCTACAGGCGCTGGGACATGGTGGAGTGAGGAAGCTGCAGTGTAAACACACTGTGGGCTCTGCCAGCTCTCCTCTGCCTCCTAGAAGGCAGAATCCAAATCCAAGGTGCCTGTCTCTGGCCTTCCTGGAAATCTTCCAGATGAAGCCACCTTCAGAGAAGAGGAGGGGTGGGGGGACAAGAAGATTGAGAGAAGAATGCTTGACTGGCTCAACCTGACCAGACCCTGTAGAGGCCAGCAGTGCAGCTTTTAAAAACCTTTAGAGCTTGCAAAGGGCTTGTGGGGATCTTCTCTTACAGCCCTATTCTCTGTCTTGCTGGAGAGGGATTGCAACACAGACAATAATACCTGCCTGAGTGACCTTTCTCTTTGCTCCTTTTCTTCTCCCTTTCCTTCACTTGCTTTCTCTATTTTTCCCTTTCTTCTGTAAAAATTTTCTGAGTGTCTATGTAAGAAAGCTCCAGACATTTTTAAAGTAACCCAGGTCTTCCTGTTCCTTCTCCAAAAATGTAATCTCTCAGACACTGAGAAAGATAATCCAAACCAACCACAAATGTCCCCTTGAGGGAAATGCCAGGAATTCTTACCTTAAAAAGCTGAGGCATTAGAGGAGCTACAGGAAGACAGAGTCTGAGCATCTGTCTCATTTGAGAGAGTGACTAAATACCCTTGGAAGATGTTGAGGAAGCAAGGCGATGAGTTTCTCAACAGGTTCACCATTTAACAAGTTAATTTAACCCCTCCCCTCATGGCAAAACTTTACTCAATTGGGAAGAGCTCTCTCTCTTGCGTAGTCTGTTCCTGAACTGCTCTTGCATCACATGTCACTTGGTCTTGCTATCCCATTCTGAAAATAAGCATTCTAGGATTATTCTGAACACCAGATCACCTCTACAGACAGCAGAGACTTGTAGCTGTTAAGTGCCCAGCTTTGATTTGCTAGGCTATGGATCTCATTCTGCAACAGGCTAACTTGATTAGAAATGCTGTCCTAGGGAAGCTATAGGCTTTCTGTTTGGGTTGCAAATGGCTATGGATTCCAAACACTGCTGAGAAGCTCTGTGGGGAGTTTCACAGAATGACAGTATAACATTAAGATCAAATACATGGTTTCTTAATTCACAAGGGCAATATATTAATTGTCACTCTAAAGGCCTTTTTCTTTGTATTGAGTGATTTCTATATTCCTAAGACTAGTGATTATTTAGGAAGATAGGAAGGTTCTTTTTTAGAAGGAATCACATTCAGTTAATCTGAGATTGAAATTAACAATGTCCATTTTAGTTGTATGTAGTAGATATAAATATATTACATTTGCTAAAGTATCAAATGATATAAAATAAATTAATAAATGATTAATATTTCTATTAACCCAGTGATTAATACACATAACTAATAGAGTATGTGAGCCAGAAGAGATCCACGTAAATTACTGAGACTATCCTTCTAATATATAAAAAAATAACATTAAGGAGTGTTTTTATCTTAAAGATATATCTACCATATGAGAACATAGTCCACAAGAGCTGAGATTTCAATGACCTTTTTCATATTTCCACAATATCTGTACAATCGCTTTTATAGTAGATACACTATAATATTTGTCAACTAAATATTTGTTCTAACAAGAATCAGTTGTATGCAACTTGTTAATTACATCAAGAAATTAAAAAGCATGTGAGCAATGAACATTGCTATAAATATCTTTTTTACTAAAAAGAAGAGCTAGACTAAAGATTATTTTATAATTTATTTTCAGTAAAGATATAAAGCACTATGTTAATACCTTTAAGAGTGCTTTTTTAAACCACTTACATGAACATCCTCCTTGTAATCTCTTACTAGGTAAAACTATAAATTATTTTTACCTATTCTTTAGAGTCATTACTAATAATTCAAAGAGGCAATGTAAACCTAGACTGTGGTAGCTATGTGTACCACTCTTTGAGATGATGGGTCTCCTGAGCTATGGAATTATTTTAAGATGATCACAATGTGAAGGGATCAACCATAACACTACGTTTCTCATTTATGGTTGGTTTCTAAAGATAACTTATGTTCTCTCAAGTGAATCAAAATAGTTTGAGTTGCTCACAGCTTGATTCACTGAGAAGTTCACAAATGGGGTGCTTTAGGAACTACTTAATGAATGAAACAGAAATGGAATAGCAAATTACTGAAGAATCCTCAAAGAGGTTTGACACTTTAATAATAAGGTACCTGTGAATACATTAAAGAGATGTTCTATACCCTGATCAGCTAACTTAAAGCATGAAAGGAAGATGATTTGTTATGACTCTTAGACTTGCTCTGTATTTCTCAACTGCCTTCCTTCACTGCAGTTCTAACACAGATGACCTGCTGTGTAGCCACCAATTTTTTATTTCTTAGAAGACAATGTGCTGTATTTCTGTTTGTTGCATTATTTTCAGGTGAACAATCTATTTTCTTTTGTTCTAACTTACAGTTAGGACTTAGAGTGCTCTCTCATACACCAGTGCCTTCAAGCTCAATATGTCTAACAATAATTGCTGGACTTTTTGTAGAAAGTGGGTCTCTCTTAATTAACAAAGACTTCATTTTTGTGGAGTATTGCTCATAAAAGGCAATATACTCACCAATCAGTTAAATTTGCCTACAATTATTATAGATCTGTAGAATGAATCCTATTTTTTTATTCTTGCTTCTATAGGGACTTCCTGAATAGAAATTTGTCACTTTAAGGGTACTTTTTTCTCCTTTCTTTGAATTGTATTTATTATCTCTTAAACTCTGATAGTCTATGAACTTTTGAGGTGCTTAATGTAAATAGATTTTTTGCAAGTCATTAGCATGTTAAATGTGCTTTGGAGGCTAGATGAATTTTTTCTAATTCAAACAACTAGACCTAAATATTTATGCTGTTTCATATTTCAGAATGTTTATAGCAGATGAAGTTTTCTTAAAATAGTAGACTTTGGTTCTATAGGAATTTCTGGTAGTTTATATTTTGCATTGGTTTTATTAATTTATGATTAGTGTGCTAATTGCTGACTTCTTGAAATATAATCTTAAATTATCAGTGACATGTCCCATTGGAGGTCTATTAAGCATTATCAATAAAGTTGACATGCTTATTAACATAATATTTTCTTTTTAACATATCAAATAATGCTGCACAAGTCTGACTCAATTAGCAACTTCAGTTTGTTGGAATTCTTTGACATTTGATTCTATGAGTTAATGGAAGTGTATCAATTTTGTTTATTGCAGAAGTTCAAGTGTTTTTAAAATGTAGACATAAGGTGCTTAGTGCTTGCTTTCTTGGCCATATGGGAAATTTTATGAAAACTGAAAAAGACTGCAAAATAAGGTTAATTTTTTGATAAAATTGTTAATTTTCTTTTAAATGTTTCTAAAGGTAGTCTTTCCTCATAGTGACATGAAAACTGTCAATTTAATCTTTTCTTATTTTTAGTGTGTGAATGGGAAAATTCCTCAGCCCTTACCAGTGTTTCAGCTGGCTCAAAAGAAATGAGAATAAATGTAAACAAGAGTTTTCAAGCTAGATATACTTAGATAGAAATCCCCAGTCCCAGTTTATTAGTTCTGTGACCTTGAATAAGTCATTCAGCCTCTCAGCCTTGGTTTCCATTTAAAATAGTAGTTCACAGGATTCTTGAACAGAAAATAGAAGCTATGTACGTAAAGAATATAATGCCTCATTATTAAAAGTGTAAAATAAATTATAGTTACTATCATTCCTTTCATGAGAAATCAATGATTCATAAACCACTTTAGTCTCTGAACAGTAGTAATCCTGTTCCTGATGGAACCTCTGAATAACGAATTGAGCTATTAAGAGCACTGAACAGTTAACAGTGATTAACCTGCAAAACAAATGACTGTTGCATAAATGCGCCAAGCATTGTGTAGTCACTGTGGAATCAATACTAAATAAGATACAGTCCCTAATGAGGAAGACAGAGAAACACATTTCAGTAAGTCAAGGGAAGTAAAAAAATTGATACAGAAACACAAAGGAGAGAATTTCTAGAATACCTACACTGAGTCCTCACACTTCCCATTTTTCTCATTCTTTATTTAAATGAATCCCCTTTCCATCACACCTTTTCTTACCATCATTATTCTGCCATATAAATTGTGCAAAACAGAATATGGAACTAAGAGGACATTTTTATGTTTGTTTCCTTATTAAATATATTTTTATTTTAAGATCATCTATCAATTATTTTTTTAAATTGTGTGGCCCTTGTGCCCCACCCACACCTCCAGTAGATTGCTGAACTTTAATAAAAAGCATTTTAAGATCACAGCCTTTTGGTGTCAATAGTATGCTCCAATACTTCTATCCTTTAATACCTCCCCCAAAAGGGATTGCTATCTGGTAGTCTCCCCCACCTCCTCGTATTATTCCAACTAATTTTATGACAAATTTTTCAATGTGTATCTGTGGGAGGACTCTTCTGTGATCTAGTCTTTCATCACAATAAGGAAAATAACCCTCTTTCCTACTGCACTGGAAACCTGTTTCCAGCCCTTCTATACTCACACACACTCACAGTCCAAATACACACACTCACAGTCCAAATGGCCTTGTTGTCCTTATCTCTTCTAAGAGCCTTTTAGCTTCTCCTAAGCTTTTTCTCCCTTGTCCTCCTATTTCCTGCCTCATTTACTAGGGAATTTCAAGTGTGTTTCTCATCTGTGGTTAACAAGGAACATCCTCTCTCCCTTTGGAGGCTGTAAAAGTTGCACCTAAATTCTGAAGTTCTTTTGTACAGTAGAAGTCTTGGGTGATTCACAGAACTGGGTAGGACTTTTGGTTGTTATTAATTTGGAGAGCTTATTTTCTCACTTGTGAAATGGGGATAACATATTCACCTTATGGAATGTTGAAGACCTTATGTAAAAATACCACCTAAAGGAGCATAGTGGGTAGTAAATTGTTCTTCCTCCCACCCCAGATCCCCACCATTCTTCCTGCCCATCTTCTTCAGTCTGCACTTCATCATTTCTCCTAGCCTCATGTTCTAAGTATTCTGCTCTTTCCAAGTATATTTGCCCTAATCTTCTGGTAGTTAAATAATAGCTAATACACACACCTCCCAGGTAGCATGGTAAGTGTGGTGTTAGAAAAGGTATACTAACTGAATCAATGCCCTAGCTCAGACCAGTGTCCCTGCATCTGTTTGGGAAAGCTCTTCCATTTATTTAAGACAGGTCTCCTACTAAAGTCCTCAAAGCTCCTAATGTCTAACATCCAATTGATGCACAGTCCTTCCCTACTCCAGTGATTTATAAATAATCTCTGGGGACCTCTTCCAGCCTGTATTTGTCTTCTGACCTTTGTCTTCTCTCTGCTTTACCTTTTCCTCGGAGGTGCCTGTGACACCTTCCAATGACACTCTTACTTCACTTCTTTGTGGACCTAGCACTATCATTTATATACCTTTTGTCCATGATACAAATGTCAATGAAATAACACCGAATAACTGGCACAAAGGGAGCACTTGGTGTTGCACACAATCCAAATGGAAGGACATGCCCAGTTCAGGGTTTCATTTGTTGAGTGTTTGCAGGAGTGTGCACATGGGCAGAGCAGAGAATGGATCTCAAAGCGGGGGTAAGGGACAGATGCACATACACACTGATACACACGCACATATATGCATATATGATATGTACACAGTGCGTTCAGTGGGCTGGCATAGATTGTTTTATGTGTTTAAGCAAAATCTCTGAGAGCAAAGAGCTTCCTAACAAATCAGTGCTTATGAGGCAGCATTAAAAAGAAGACCTATTGAAAGTTTTCTCATTCTAGATGAAGTGGCTGAGTTGAAAGAGAGGCTAGTTTCAATTTGGTGGTAAGGACACTTTAGACTTTTTTTTTAAGAAATATTTCCAAGGCATTCATAGTTATTTCCCCTCAAAGAGTTTTGTAGAAACATTTTTGAGGGAACTAGTACTTCCTCAATCCCATTCTTAGATATTCCCTGCACACTTTTATATTAATTATAAATCTGAGTGGTCCGGTTGTAAAGACCCCAGTGTCTATCTCACTTTGCTTAACCTTATTTCTCCAATGTTTGTTCAGGGAACTTATGTTAAAAAACAGGTGTTACCATCTCATAGCTACTTTAGACAGACAAATCCTGAACTACATGCATATAATGGGAAGTGTGTAAAACAAGGAGTCATTATATGTGTTTTAGGCATCACACCTGTGCTGTAATCATCACAAGTGTGAAGTCCCAGAAAAAATTACTTACATTTTCTGAATTTTGATTCCCTTGTGTGAAAATAAAGATGAGATTACCAATCTTTTCTAGTTAGCAGTCATGAAATTGAGATGACATTGAATATATTCTATGGGTTATATAGTTCTATGTGATGGTAAGAAATGTATTATTATCACTCAACTTTAGAATCTTAGTTTATTTTTGATAAAAGATATAATTTAAGAATCAAAGTACCTGTCTTGTGCAAATTATTGCATCAAAGTTATATCTGCTTCTCCACTGCTTGGTTCAAAATTGAGCTGAGGAAGAGGAGGTTGAATTGTAGATAAGTGGAAATTTATGTTTAAATTAGACTGAACTTTAAAAAATTTTTTTAAAGATTTTATTAATTTTTAAACAGAGGGGTAGGGAGGGGGAAAGAGAGAAACATCGATGAGTGGTTTCCTCTCACATGCCCCAACTGAGGACCTGGTCCATAATCCAGGCATGTGCCCTGACTGGGAATCGGATTGGCAACCCTTTGGTTTGCAGGCCTGAGCTCAATCCACTGAGCTACACCACCCAGCACCTAGACTGAACTTTGTACTGCCTAGAAACAACCACTTTTCTGATACCTGAAAGTAATTTGAAAAAACATAAATCAGCCCAATAAATCATCCTGGGATGGAAAAGGAAAACACAGTAGAGAATGCCTGAGGCAATGATGAAAAGAATAAAGGTAAACAGCAGACCCGTTCAATGAACTGGTTATAGAAAGAGCTGTACAAAATGCCATATGATTTGTCCATAAAACAAGAGGTCTGGGCAAAGGAGAAACTGGAGAAGGATGATACTCTTCCAGAGAGGTGCTCTGTAGGCAGCCATGTACACAGAAATTTTGGCTGTTAGCCAATATCCAATTCATATGAATATTGGAAGTTATTTCTAGGCTGATTCATGAGAGCAAGGAAATGAAAACAGAGATCATTTATTTTCTATAATAATCACTAGCAGTGTTGTAGAAAACTTGGAATATGTAGAACACGATGGTGGACATTTACACACAGTGCTTCATTGAGTCCACATTACAGTTCTACAAGGTAAGTGTCTACAAGTTATGCTTCATTTTATGACTAAGTACCTGTGTCTCAGAAAGTAATTTATACAGGGTCACGCTGCTACTAAGTGAAAAGGTGTTATTTAAACCCAGGATTCTCTCTGCCAGTCTACACAGGCTTAATAAAAAAAACTAAACAAAACAAAACTTTTTAAATACTATGGAAAGCATACACATTTGAAGAGAATAATGTAATGAGCTTTCATTTACCCATCACCCAGCTTTAACTATTATTAAGGTCACTTTTCTCCCCCCTCCAGTAGGTTAGTTTGAACAAATTAAGACATTATATTATTTCATTTATGAATTTAAGTATATATCTATAAGGACTCTTTAAAATATGCCCACAATACTGTTAACACACCAAAAAAATTATCTTCACATATGTAGTCAGTGTTCGAATCTTGTAAAAATTATAGTAGTTTATCTGAATCAGGATCCAAATAAGATCCTATACATTCTGGTTGTCTAATAGACAGCAGCCTGCTTTGCATAAGACATTTATACAAGCCCTGCTTCTCTCTGGAGAAACGTGGTATAGAAAAAAGAGACATGGCTTCAGAGATGAACATAGCTACTTTGACAGTTATTTAACTTTTGTAAAATGGAAATTATATCCCTGAGATTAGTTGCAAGGATTAACAGCATAATGTCTATGACAGTGCTTAGCACAGTCTCTGGCATGTATAAGGCTTTCAGTGAATGTTAATTTCCCTTCCTAAAAAAAAATTAAAAAGAAAAACAATGGAATAATAGGCCAAGAAGCTTGAGGAAACTTCTTGGAGTGCTTTTGGCTGCTGACCCCTTGAGATCCCTCCCATTTTGTTTCTGGATGGAAATTTGACCACAACTGTGCAAAGTGGCTAACGGCTAATAGCTCTGAATCCTCCCCACTGCATGTTTATAGCTCTGTATGGTTTCCCACATGAGAGGGAAACAAATTTGTGACTTTGAAATGATCTCAAAATCAGAAAAATGACAGTGTTGTAGAATTTTTAAATTTCATGTCAATTAAAAATAATACTAAAATGTATGATATGTTAGTAGAGGTTAATATGTTGCAGAGGTCATAATTAAAAAATGATTAAACAGAGGCAATTAATCAGATTCAAATTTGAATTTGTTTTTTGTTCAGATGAACTTGGGCAAGTCATTTCACTCCTTGTTTCTCAGTTTCTCAGGGTATAAAATAGAAGTTCTTCATAAAATAATCAAAAGATTAAACATCAGCAACATGGGAAAATGATAATAAAACTGGACTATAAATCAGAACCAAATGAATTCTGACTCCATCACTTAATGGCAGTGTGGCCTTAGGCAAATAATTTAATCTTTCTGAGCTTCAGTGTTCCCATTTATTAAGCGTAAATTTAACCTGTCTCACTAAATTGTTGTAAAAACTATGGATACTACATATGAAGAGCCTAACAGAACCTTAGTATTTAACTGACAATTTTTAACAATGAAGTAGTATTTGCTGTTCTTAACGAGCTTTTAATTTAAATTGAGAAATTAAATGAATTAATAATCAAGAAGTATACAGTTGAGTATAGCTGGCGTGTTAACTCCTGTTTGGGGTACATATAAAACCCCAAGTGTGAAGCTAATGTATACTTTTTCTAGAACATAAATGTTTGAATTGAGAACATTGTGTTTATAAAGGCTCATAGCAGAATGACAGTAACATAATGTTCTTGTACTTTGTGTGCCTGCTTATTTAGTAAATATAAAGTGAACAGCTTCTTCTATGCTACGTGAGAACAATTAAAGTGCCAACCAGAGTACTCAGATTTTTGTAATAGGTCTATAAGTTTATACATCTGTGAATGAAAACTTGCAGGGCATTGTTATAATAGAAGAAAGGCTAAAAATTCATACAGCATTCCAGTCAGCTTCTCTAGGTTATAGCTACTGGTTCCTATGGTAGATAACCAAGAATCATGGCACAGCTCTGAATCTGGAGCCAGTTTGGACACCACCAATTGCTGACTGGGTGATTGGGTTTATCTCATTAAAACAGTACAAATATTCCAGTTTTGTGGTTGTCTAGGAGTAGATATGAGCAGAATATTTATTTTTTCATTAGGTGAAGGAGACAGAGATTACTCTTATCTTTCAGAAGACTTTGTATCTAGTTTTACAAACTCATTTGACAAAACCCTAAGAACCAGAACTAAAGAAGGCTGCTGTTGGAATTCTAAGAAATTCATCTAACAATACTCACTCCTTCAAGTCTCTACTCACACAAAAGCTCTTAAACAGCTTGATGAAGAGCTGGGAATTTGCTCTTCTTAAGTGCTTAGAATACCTCCTTCTGAGTAAAAAGAATAATGCCTGCTCATTGTAGAAAATTTGGAAAGAAGAACATAGAAAAAAAGAATAAAATCACCTATGATCTGTTATTTATTGACTAAATTTTCCTCCTTTGCAAATATTGTTCCTAATAGAGATTACTCATTTCTTTAAAACTTATATCCTACTTTCTTTGTTCCTTAGTATGACCCTTGCAATTAAGACTCTTCACAAATGTCATTTTAAGATATTATATCCCATTACATATATGGACAAGGTTTACCTCACTGTTCTTTTATTATATATTTTAACTTTCTAAATTCCACTGAAGGGGACATCTTTGTGCACATTACTCACTACCATTTTAAGAGTAGCCTGGACAATGTCCTTGGCATAAATTTCTAGGCATCATGAGTAGAATGAGTAGTTCCTTCGAACCTAAGCTGGCTGCTTAGTGACAGAGGGTGGGATTCTAGAAAACAGTAGACATTCTAGAAAACAGAAAACGGAAAACAGTACAGGAGTCATAACATATAGTACTTGGTCTAAACCAAGTACTAATTTGTCTAAACTACTTAGTAATTTTTCAGGGCCGACTTTATAAGCAGATGGCTGCATTCCTTTTGGAAGCTCTAAAAACTCTCTTCTGATCAAAACCTATCTGCAATTGCCTGAAATCCCATCACTTCTGTCACTTTGTTTTGGAACAGGAAGTCGGGAAGACAGCCAGATCTAGGCTGAGATCCCAGAACGCTGGTTTATACAGTTTTAATGGCATGTTTTGCTTTCATTATCATTACTCCTACTACTCCTACAACCACTATCATCATCATCCTCTTCATATCATTTCCAGTAGTATCTTCCTAATTGGCCTGCAAATTCCTAGAAAGCAGACCCAGGGCATTATTCATCTTTGGATCTGTCATAGATCTAAAAGAAGTGGGCCAGGTGGTAAGTGACTGTTAACATCATGGTATTTTGACCCAGCAGAACGTTGTCTAATATCTTTGTCTTTTAAAACATGGCATCCAGCACACTGGCCAATACAAATACATCCATGGTCCTGTGTGATTCAAGGTCCATGAATTCAACATTTCTGGTCCAAAGAATAGAAACTCTTAGATCCTGACTCGCTTTCATTTGCTCTCATTTTCAGGTTAGTTTTTAAAAGATTTCTGTACCATGTGCAGGCCGTGTCCCTGTGCCAGTGAAGACCCAGCACTTACAGTTATTACAAGAACCATAGTTATTAAATTGCACGGTCATATATGAGTATAGCCTAATAAAACAAGTCAAATTCTAAAATAATGTCAAGTCATCACTTCTTAAATCCATTACAGCATGAGAAGTGATTGGCTGGCAGGCATGGAACCAGAAGGAAAATTACACCTGCAGTGTCACAGCCCTGAAGTCAAACCCCAACATTACCACTCACTGGTTGTGCGGCTAAAATTTCTTTGCCTAAAAATGGAAACTGTTAGGTCTACCTTGCATGGTCCTTGCAAAGATTAACTAAGGTTAGGAATCAGGCATACTTAGGACAGAGCTAGGGAAAGAGTGAATGTACAATACCCTATGGTTATCAGTATTATTGATTACAGGGATATGTGACTAACTAAGACCCTTAGGTCCTTTCATGGCTTAAATATAAACAAAGAGCCCTGGCTGGAGTGGCTTAGTGGGTTGAGTGTGAGCCATGAAGAAGGTTGTGGGCCAGGTCCCCAGTGGGACCATGTTTCTCTGGCACGTTGATGTTTCCCTCCCTTTTGTTCTCCCTCTCCTCCCTCGCTCTAAAAAGTAAATTTAAAAAATCTTATATATATTCAAAGCTCTTAGACTGGACTTCTATTTAATTGATCAGTGCATTCCCAGAGCCAAGTCCAGTGTATAGCATACCATAGATGCTTTATAAATATGCATTGAATAAACAAAAGAAAACCAAAGAGATGGAATAGGAAGATGGGAATTTCTGGCCACATGAGGAGATATTTCAGGGGCAAAAGACCCTTACATCTGCCTGGATTTCCTCATGTAAGTAATTTCTACTTTTGACAGATATTTACACCTTATGATGTTCAGGTATTCCAAAAACTGCCCACAATTAACTAATCAAAGAAGAAAAAAGAGAAAGAGGCTATTTGAGGTGTGTAATGTTTGTAAGCGCTCATGGCATCTTCCTGTGCTAAGACGCTACGGGTGCTTTGTTTTGCATACCTATATCTCGCTCATCTTTATAATTATTTTAATGAAGAAATTGACACTGCTAACTGGGATTGAGTAATCTCCCTAAAGTCATAAAATTTGTAAGTAAAAGCTCTAAGATCAAATGCAGATCTGTGCTCCTTCTACTTACTGCACCTTTTTATTTTTATATTCATGATATTGCTTTCATATGTGGTATTATATATCTCATCAATTCACTCATTCTTTTAACAAACAGCTATTAAACATCTATCATTTGTCTAGTACTAGATATATAGGGTGAACTAAAACAGCCATAATCCCTGCCTTCATAGAAATCATAGTCTAGTTAGAGAAATAGATATTAAACAAATAATCATGATATAGCATAAAATTATAAATAGGATTAAGTACCATAGAAGAAACTTATACTATGCTACAAGAAAAGGTTAATAAGAGAGATCTATTTTGAGCTGTTTGAAATAATAGATAAATCATTAGAAGAGTGACATTTGAGCATACTTGAATGGTGAAAAGTCAGCCTTGAAAAATCTTGGGAGAAAAGAATTCTAAGGAGAAAGGAAAACTAATGCAAACCAGCTAACATGAGAATCAACTTGATCCATTAAAAGAGAAAGCCACAAAGTGAGTATGGCTGCAGCACAGGAAGTGAGATATACTGACAGAAAGTAAAGCTGGAGAGGTCCTCTCAAAGTGTGCTCTTTGAACAATCAGTTATATGATCTCCCTATTGAGAGTTAAGTAGGGGCCAGAATATTTGGATATAGCTATCAAATGAATAAAAACTTCAGAAACTATCTAGCAAGTGAATTCCTTCTTCATTGGTGGCCCTTCTTCTTTTAATCTGAATTGGAAACAAAATGTTTTTATTTTGCATTGGTCTGATGCATGCGTAGGAAAAGTGAGATATGTAGGTAAGTCTGGTTGCTCACAGAAAACAACCTGTGGAGAGGTTTTTAGATTTAGATCTGAAAAAGTCCCCTAGTCATACGTAGTAACTGGAGCAGCCCAAGATACTTGTGCCAAACTGATCAATTAACACTAAGAAAGAGAGGAAAAATAAGGAAGAGGAGGAGAGCTTTCATTTTATACCATGCAATATTCAAGGTTTAATATTCTTCTATATTATCTTTTGTCTTCACATTTACTTTAAGATGAGGAAATGAAATCTAAGACAGGTTTTAATAGCCTGATTGAGGTCATACAGAGAGTGAGAATTAACTCTGGAATTTGAATCTAACTTCTTTAACCTTTTCCATTAGGTTATCCCGACCACCCTCAAGTTTTTCAGCTTAGTCCATTATTCCTCAATCCCCCAATATGCCATGCTCTTTTGTACCCCATTGTGTCTGTAATTTCTGCCCAAGTGTCCTTATTCATCTATTGCAGAAGGTTGCTTCTCATATGAAGCTTTCCTTAATTCCTACAAATGTAGTTGATTGTTTCCTCTACCTTTCCATACAGCTGTACAGATCTGTGTTGCGAAGTTTTATTCATTCATCCAGCCATTTATTCATCTATTCAACTGTTAATTATTGGACATAAAACAGTGAACAGGACAGACATAGTACCCACTGTCATGGAACTTATGGCTGCAGAGGATTAATTAGCCAAGATGTCAGTGTCTTTAAGAAATGTCTTTATCAAATCTCCTTTATCTCACTTGTTCATTAGTTTGTCCATTCAATAAGTGCCTACTGTGCTAACAGAGACCTGATAAAATACTGAGACTCTTTCAAAACTGAAAATTTAGTGTTAATGTGAGTCTAGAAGTATGAGGTATGAATAGCAACAGATAAAACTGAAAACTGGAAAATGCACAGGCAAGGTCATGTGGCTCCTATGAAAGAATTTAGACCTTTTATTCAGGCCACAGGAAGACTAATCAGATAGTTGTAGTTCTTGGGGGGAAAAAGGATAAAAGAATCCCTGAGGTAAGGTAGAATCAATGAGATAGATGGCAGAAGACAAATGCTATGGTTAGACATGATGAAATTTCTGACTAATTGGAATCAGAGAACAAGAAATGGAGAAGTATATGTTAACTCCTAAATTTCTGACTTGGGCTTGTAAATTCATCACTCTTCCCCAAATTACTGGACCCAAATTACTTAGGTGAAGATAAGCCCAAAATATCTTCTATTGCTTTATGCTTTTCTAGGAAGTGAAGGAGTCTATTTCTTCTGCTCCCTTCCTGGTTGTTTGTGTTGATGGCCTGTGGATAAAAACTGCCTTGGAAGAAAGCACTGGACTTGAAATCAGGAGATGATTTCAAGAATATTCATCTCTAGATCTAGAGATGCACGCTACATGCCTAGAAAAACCTTGTGTCTTCTGTAGGCCTTCATTTCTCATCTAGAAAAGGAAAGCACTGACCTAAACTAAGATCTATTTATTTACTTTTTATTGATTTTTAAGGAAGAAGAGATTAAAACAACTGACTTAATTTTTGCAGTAAATAGTTGTAATTACAATGAATATTCAATGTTGTGTGTCTCCTTTTTTCCACTTAGAATGTCATAAGTAATTTGCCATTTTTTCCACATAGTACTCACAATTTTATATTCCATTGAGTTAATGTGCCATATTTTACTATGCAATTCTGTAATGGGGAATGGTTATTTATAGTTCTGGAATGTTGACCATTATTAAATGAAGCTGCACTAAATAGATCTTTTTGTATAACTTTTTTCTCTCAGATCACTTCTTTAATATAGCTTCCCCCAGTATCAAAAGTGTTGATATTTAATGGTTCTTGATTTCTGTATTTTCTAGTGGGCTATACCAACATACAATTTTTAGTGATTTATTATTTGTAGGATTGAACTTAGCCATTGTTATTCCATCTTTTGTTCATATTTTTGTGCAGCTTTCTATAATATCCTCTTCCCATTTACTTTTAAGCATCTTTAATAGTTAAAAGATATTTACACTGCATAGCTCCTCATTTACTTATATGCTTTTTTTCTGGCATTTTTAGACTCCCTAAACTTTGAATTTTTATGTAGTTATATCAATCAATCTTATCTTTTATAGTTTCTGCCACTGCTTTTAATGTTTAGAAAGTCTAACAACCTTAATAAGTAGGTTGAACATGTTTTTCTAGTTTTGTTTATTATTTGTGTTTACTCTGGGATGAATTATCTATTCATACCCTGATCATTCATCTCTTGATTCTAATGGTTTCCTTAATAATTGTATTTTTTTATATTTTAAGCTATGTGTATACATACACAATAGCTATTTACATTTGACGATCATACTTTCAGTTTATAATTGTTCTTTTTACTTAATTTTTATATTAAACTGTTCTAATGTGTCTTTTAAATTATGGTATGTAATATAATTCTTACTTTATTCATCAAATTGATTTCAAGTGATGATGATATTACTTGCAAAGTTATATTTCCTTTTCCTCTTGTTCTGAAAAATTTCCTTGATCATATGTTAAGTCATTATGTATAGCTGGATCTATTCCTAGACTCCTTGTTCCTTTATGCTGATCTATAAGTCTATTTTTGTGCCAGTAAATCTTTCACTTATTTAAGGAGAGCTCAAGTTTCCTCTCCTGAGTCTTTGCTCCTCTTGGCTTAAAGTTCTCAGTTCCTTCAACTGCTGCTTTTGTTGAGCTTAGCACCCAAGCTCCTCCCCCTATTGCTAGTGATCAGAAGTTAGCATTTGTGAGATAATTGACCAAGCTGTGGAGTATTCTTTGGTTGCCTTCCTTGGGTAAAGAAATGCATAGATCAGGGTAGCACCCAGTGAGAAGGAGAAGGATGAACCCTCACATTAACATAACAGTTTTTGTCCTGGAAAATACTTTCTTTTTCCTTGTCTCCTTTAATAAGGCAGAATAGCTATGAGTAAGTAAGAGAACTTCCAGGGTTCAAATCCTAACTCTACTATTTTCTTGCCATGTGACCTTGAGCAAGTGTCTTCAAGTCTCTAAACTTTACTTTCCTTGACTGTAAAATGAAGACATACTGGTATTTACTTCATAAAATTATTATAAGGATGGAGTATATAATTCATAAACATATAGTAAGTACTTGATATTACTGCTAAAATAGCATTTATATGCATTTAGTATTTCATTTAACATTTTGAGGTGGTTATTAACACGTACAATTTAAAGCTGAATAAACGGGGTAAGAAAGATTGAGTGACTTTCCCAAAGCCATGATCTCACAGAAGTGCAAGAGTTGGAATCTCACCTCATCTCACTCCCAGGCCCCTGCTCCTTCCTGTAGATGACATTTCTGCACAGCATGATGTACAGTTCTTATGCCTGGTCCTGCAGGTTCTGCAATGGTTACATAGGTGCAGCTGTAAAAATCTTAGGTGAAGATAAGTAGAAGGCTCAAATATATGGTTGTCTCAAGATTTCCTTTTGGTTTCACTACGGAAATGTGTTATATTAATGGGAAGGAGAAAGATGGTTTTATTTTAATCTGCAAATTAGCTGACAAGGGAACATATCCATTCAAACTAAGTATTACTCAACATACTGCTCCATGAGGCAGTGACACAGACCCAGAAGCATTTGTTATCCCCACAGGGTGGCAGAGGAAGCAACACTTCCTCTTGTTCAGCACGTTACCTCGTGCTCTCAGAAGGCCCATGGATGTGAGGGAGGTGGGTGGAGGATGCCACCTTAGCAGCCAGTGCGCACCACTGCCAAATCAAACAGAACCGGAAGGTCTAATTTTAGCCCTGTCAGCCTTGGCATTGTCCCCTCGGCCAAGATATTTTTCATGCACCACAATGAAGTGCTTTGTTCCAGCCTTGTTGGATACTTCACAAAGGCCCAGCAAGGACAGGGTGGCAGTAATTCAGAGCTAGAAACACATCAAAGACAGGAACCTCCCTGGAGAGGGTCAGCACTCCTCTGCAACCTTTGGTAAATGTGTCCTTTCTACCCACTCACGTCCCTCCCAAAGATCCAAGAAGGGACATGTGGTTGACTTTTCTTCCTCCAGCTTCTTCTTTGTGAACCTCCTGTTAGCTGCTCATCAACAGGTGTCTTTGCTCCTTCATGCCCGGTGTTTGCAATTTACTTCCTCTCTTCATCCCTGCCTAACAAAACCCACTTCTTTTCATATCTGAGCCTTGTTTTCTTGCCTAAAATGTCCTGAAAACTGCACTCGGTTAAGAGGTACAAACAATTTTACAATTTACAGACTGCCTCCATTGTTTGTTCCCTACAATAACCTGGTAAATTAGGTGAGGTGGCAAGTTTCATAAAACTTTTGAAGATGAGAAACCTGAAGCTCAAAGAGGAAGTTGACTTTTTCTAAGGTCACACAGGAAAATGCTGGCAAAGTTAGGACTGAAACCCAGCTTGATATTTTAGGGAAAGGTGTCCCAAGAACCTATCAAAGCGAAGAAAATCCACACTGGCCATTTAGGAGGGCCCTGGGAAACTGTTCTGGGCTTATCAGCTGGCTTCATGGCTCACGATTCTAGGTTGAAGACCTAGAGTGGGGGCCCTTACCTTCAAGTAAATCAACATTTCCTTATTTTCTAAAAAGAGAGCAGAGAAGGTTGATCTGCAGACACATCCAGAGATACTACTCTTGACAAAGAAGAAACTATATTTTCTATCTACCCTTCTAGGTTTTTGGCTAAGCCCCACCCCTTCTCATAATAAAAGACAGATTAACAGGAGGAAAACAAGCAGAAATTTAATAATACATATATATTTCCTGGGTACATGAGAGATACCCAGGAAAACTGAGTAACTCTTCAAAATGGCCCAAGTCACTACCTTAAATACCATCTCCAGTAAAGACAAAAGAAGACATTGGTTGGGAAGAAAGCCAGTTATGGGAGGCTATCAGGCAAAGCACAGCAGTCAAGGTCAAGATTGTTATGCAGATTTAAGTCAGCTGCCTTCTCCATTAGTAAGAGTTTCTAGAGATTTAGTTATCTCCCTCTTCCTGGTACAAAGAGGGAGGCAGCCTTACAGAGTTTTCTTTATAAATGTGTCTTTCAGAAGGCTAACTTCAACTGTTTTCAGGGATTCTTCTATGCCTGCTGTTTCTTAAAAATAATCAGCCTAAAATAATCCTCATGACAAAGAAGCATATTTTGGAGGAGGAAATTATGATGACAGGGACCACATCGTAATTCACTGATTGAACAACACTTCCTGGGCACCTCTTCAGAGGTAGGCTCAAAACTGGGTGCTCAGGCAAACCTGACGATCACTCTGACCTTGAGAAAGTCCGGGTCTGGTGAGGTATCACATTTGTCATAGGGTGACCACCATGGCACAGGGTGTGGTGACAGCAATGTGTACAAGAGTCAGGGTGCAAAAAAGGAAATCGCTAAAGATGAGTTGCCTCATCTATGTCTGGAATATGGATTGGAGTTTATAGGAAGTCTAGAGGAGAGCTAATGGGACAGCTGGTGCACAACCAAAAAGCTTTGAAATGATACAGCAAGTTGGAGCGTTGTGTGGGAGCAGGGGGAGGCATGAGACTAAAAAGGTCCTGGGTGCAGGGGCACAGAGCAGGCCCAGATGAACCTCTTGAAAATGCTGAGGACTGGATTCAGTAGGACAATGGAAGGCCACTGGAAGGGTTAAGCAGAGCAGTGACATGATTAGATTTTATGCTTTAGAAAGGTCATTTTGGCTACAATGTGGCAGATGGGTGTTAGGAAGGCAAAACTGTCAATGGGGAAATAAGTTAGGAGATGATTATGGCCTGGTCTAAGGTAGGGGCAACAGAGAGTGGGTGGAATTTGAGAGAGTCAAGAAGTGCAATCTAAAGACTACTTAGCTTGATGATTGATTAGATACAGGAATGTAAAGGGAAGGACAGAGTCTTGTATAACCTCAGGCTCTGGATGAGTCCCTGGTGGTAGGGCCTTTTACGCACAGAATAGCACAGGAAGATAACAAGTTGGATCTGATAAGGTTATAGGATACAGAGGTGGGCATTGCTGGCAAGCAGGTAAAGAGATTATCTAGTATTCAGGAAAGGCCCTCACTAAAGATAGATTTGAGAACCACATTTACCTTTGTATTGTAATACATGATAATATTGAGTAAAAGTTTGTTGAATAAGTTTAGTATCATGCTTTTTTTCCAAATAGAACATTTTACTTTTATAAAGCCACCTTTACATGAGGGTTTCAAAGTTCTCTGTATTTAAGACCCGCCCACAGGAATTTAAGTGTTTGTTTTAGATTACTGTACAGATAGCGATTTAGAAACTTGGTGAGTGCAAATGGCTCTCAGAGCCTGAGTCAGGAGACTTAGGTGACTCTGCCATTAATGGTAGACAGTTGGACAGGTCGTTCACCCCCCAGGATATCTAGGTCCTCACTCCGAGAGCACGGAGAAGACACATACCGCTGATGCTCAAGGCTGCTCCTCGCCCTGTGACTGGGGATGTGTAGGTGACGTGGGCGCTCCTGGTCTGCACTTCTCTCTCGCTGCTCCCTGCTGCTCTGAGATAAGGGCCATGGTCCTTCCCCACTGTGACTTGGCAGCACAACCTAGAACGCAATCTGTTGGACAGAAGGCTATGATTATTCATGAAAGCATTTCCTCTGTTACCTCACAGAACTAAGTGAGGTCCTGACACTGCCAGAGACGGCCCATTCCTTTCATAGAAACCGATTCCCAGAATCACATTGGAGAGTCGCAGACAAGACGAACAGAGGAGTAAAAATAAAATGCAGAAAAGTGGGTGGATGCTTGAAACACTCCCAGAGGAAAGGTTACCAGCTATTAATCAGCTCACACTTCTGTTCAGTGGATGAGCCAGGAATTAGATGGAAACTTCACTCAACAGTTGATGCTTAGTCAGGGCTGTGGGGTCCTCAGATGACTTTCTTCTGCCAAGTCAGAGATGAAGTACTTTCACGTGAAGGAAGTGGAATAAACAGGGCCAGAGTAAATTCTCCATGCCTCACATTTTGCATATTTCTGTTGACACGTACCAGGTCTGGTATAGGTACCAAGGTTAGAATGATTCCTAGACATTTAGACCTGAATCTTGAAATGCCCACTTGTCTTCTGGAGCTGCCCAGTTTGCTGGGTCCTATGATCAGGATAATAATAGCTATTGTTTGTTGAACATCTGCTACATGGAAGGCACCATAGGAAGGATTTAATGTGTTATCTAATTAATTCTTATAACAATCCGATAAGCAAGTGCCACCATGTCTGTTTGACAGATGAGAAAACTAAGGCTCCAATGGGCTAAGTAACATCAAAAGTCATTCACCTTGCATGTAGCAGCAGTACCATTGGACTCCAGATCTGACTCCAGCACGCTCTTTTTTCATTAAACCAAGTTTAAGTGAAAAATAAAAGATACTATGTTCTGACTGACAGAGAAGAAAACCCACAAGATGGGGTGAGAGGGAAATTGAGTCTGAACAAAAACTTCCAAAGTGAGAGCCTAGCACCTGGGTGCCGTGTGTGGCATTTGTCTGAGCTGTGGTTCCCAGGCACTTGGGAACTGTTCTTTGTGCCTGAGAAAGGAGGAAGAAGGTGCCCTAGAGTCTGATTCCTGTCAAGGCTGATCAGGCCCCTTGACCCATTGCAGGTAGAGTTCTTGAGGACTTGACCACCTAGTTTACCAGGTCACTTTAGTTTGAAACCTCCTAGTCAGATTCAAGGGCTAAGGTCCACTGGCAGCTCCCATCCTGGGGTCAGAGCTTTCCCATCCAGCTGATCCCTGGGGCCCCTTCAGGCTCTCAGCTCCTGGACTATAGAGGGACAACCTAGGGAAAGAGACCACTCTTTGCACCCTGGTCACAAGGACATGGATTGGTTCTTCCCAGTCCTACAGGACTGGGACTTCCAGCCCATCCAAATACCCAAGGATCACACAGGCCTCTGATTATTATTGCTGAGGCTCAGGAGCCAGGGTACTGTTGGGTTCTGTTACTAACTCCCTGCGTCCCCTGGCATTAGTCCCCTAACCTCCCTGGGGCTCCTCTAGAAAACAAGGGAGTTGGATCACATGATTGATCCCTGGGGCTCACTTCTGCTTTCACTTTCCTGTACTTATTATACTTTCTGGAATGAAACTCTTGTCACTTGCTCTAACATAGCCACTGCCACTGCAATCATGTTTCTCCTCGTTTATTACAGATCAAATAAATGATCCCTCATCTTGAGTTCTGAGAGTGCAGCCTGTGCCTCCTACCTGTTTCATTCATGCTTGTGGGCCAGGACTTTAGCCATAATCTCTTGAGATTCAGGATTTGAAGTAAAGTCGCCAGAGAACACCAGGAGAAAGAATTTCTCCCCTTATCTAAAGCTGCTCTGGTCCCCAGAGACAGCACAAAAGGCCAGCCTGTGATCACCACACTTCTTGTGTCCTGGGAAATGCTGCTGGGGGTTTGTGAGCACTTGGCTTCGGGAGGATGGAGAGAGGAGCAGAAAGAACCAGGGTGTCAGATATTTGCCTTTATTAGAAAAGAATATCCCCCACACACACAATGTGCTGGGCCACTCTGAGTCTTGGTTTTCAGGGTTGTTTTAACAGCCTCTGGAAACTTGCAACCTAATGTCATTTGTTTACAGAATCCAAGCGGGGTAGTAATGGGGATTGTTTCCAAGAGGGGTGGTAATGGTGATTGTTTGAACATTTTGGCCCAGAAATAAACATGCCTCCTGGCTCATAGGCTTTGAGTGTTTGGCCTGCAGACAGCTCGCCTAGGGGGTGGGAGGATGGGAACACCCAGCCAGCTTGGGGGGGTTCTCATCCTGACTCTGCCATCCGTTGCCTATGGGATCTTGGACAGCCTCAAACTCTTTAACCTAAAACAAAAGGGCATAAAACAGAGGAGCCCGGAGGCAAATCTTTTCAGGTTTTGGTCATCCTTAGTTAGGTGATTTCTAAATGTTACCGCTGGAGTCTCCAATACAGGATCTTGAAACCACAGGAGGGATGCCACATGGAGGCAGTGAGGAATCCAAGAGAACTTGGGTCATGTCTGCTGCTTTGGGTGTTTCCTCCTTAGACCATCTACTTTGATTTGTATTCATGTTAAATTAGTGCTTCCCCAATTGACTGAGGATCATACTCACCTGGGGTGTTTATTAAAAGGACAGAATGGCTGTCATGAAGCTATATTTTCAACAAGACAACCAAGTTTAGGAAACACTGCTTATGAGTTTTTCACATGAGGACCGATTGCAGGTGAAGTTGCCAGATCCGGTGAAAATTTGTCCCTCTAGTCCTTGTGATCTTTAGCTCTGTACTCTCTGTTCATCTCAACATGCTCCCTGTTCCAGGAGGTATGAACATCTCCTGCATTCAGCTCGGAGCCCTTCAAGATTAGAACTATGTCTTCTCTGCATATCCCACTGTGCCCAACACAGGGCCTTTCTCATAGAAAATGCCAATAAATGTATACTAAACTGACTTACCCAGAGTTAAATAGGCCGTGGATCATTATTGATACAAAATCATGCTGTCAAGGGAAAGACAGCATTGGGACCAAGCCTTGAATAGGGAGTAAAATTTGGACAGGTGGTAAGGAAAAGAAAGGGCAAACTGGGTAGGAGTCTAAGCCTGAGCAAGGTTAGTCTCTTCCAGTTATTTCTATGTTCAGGTGAGGAGCCCAGGGCCGAGAGCACCTGACCTGTTAAAGGCTGGACCCAGGTGATCTGACACTAGAACCAGCTCAACTTCCAGTAGAGACCGTTTCTGTACCTTGCACTGTCATGCACTCCACAGGCCTCCAACCTGAGCCCTGAAGCCCTTTCTTCCTCTGCTTTGAGCCCTATTTCCAGGGCCATTTTCCTGTTGATATGCTCATCCTGCTATGTGTGCACCTGTAGCTGGACCACTCCACCTGAGCCCCCCAGTGTTACATGAATCTCTCCAGGCTGATAGCCAGATCACCTGGAAGAAGCTGGACCTAACGTTCTACGTGCCGGATCACATGCAGCAGGCCCTGCTGTGCCCTGGGAAGCTGGACTTAGCATGGGTCAGAGGCGACTCAGGGGCAACACACACTCACACAAATGTATTCTATTTGAATCCTTTTTAAGAGCAAAAGGTTTTATGGACAAAATATGCTCTTGGGTGGATCTCAGCTCCCCTAGTGGGCCTTTCTCCTCTTCCAGAAAGTCTTCTAGCTTTCTCCTACAGGCACTCTTCTGTGCTCTGCCTCTTCTGTTTTGGAATCCCATTATCAAGACAGGGGAGGAAGTGGATGAAGCCAGTTAGAAGGTGGTTGCAAAATCCAGACAAGAGATGACAGACAGTCTGTATTAGAAACCAGTGGGGCTCCAGGGAATTCTTTCATTCTATACTAAGTGTTTGACCAGCTGCTTGAGCTAGGATAAATTACTTAATCTCTTTGTCCTTTGAACTCCTCATCAGTAAAGAAGGAATGATTGTTATCTCTTTCATACTGCATTATTATATGGGCAAATGTTGCACAAAGGCCTTTTGTAAAGTACGGTAAATAAAAATTTACTCTTTACTGCATTTAAGGGGGTCTGGGCTTTCATTTGAGGGCCAGTCACTGGTGGGGTTCTCCTGCCCACCAGTACCCCTCCGCCAGTCCCATTTTTTGCCCAATACTGAGTGCCTCTCTATTGTAACTCAAACAGTGAGAAATTACATGGTTTGCAGATGGGCTGGTTTTTACCTTGTAGCTGGAACTCAAGCTTAAAGATAATGCACTAAAAACAAAACAAAACCAAAAACAAAATCAACCAACCAAACAAAAAACCCTGCCCCCTACTTTCTTTCTAAGGTCACAAACACTCAAGCACCGACAGGTTCTCATATAAAAAATCTACATGTACTAACTCTTTGAGACAGGCAATTTGAATTCTGTGGCTCAAATGTCTCTATTCACAAAACATGTTGCAAATCAGTGAATGCAGCAGGGCGGGGGTGGGGTGGGGAGAGTGGTTTAGAAGGGCCTTAAAGATCATCTGGTCCAACTCACTCACTTAACAAAGAGGGAAACTGAACAAGAGGGAAGGAAAGAATCTTACCCAAGATCACAGTATCAACTAGGAACAGAACTGGGTTAAATCTCCCTCACACTATGTCATGAAATATTTTCACTGGGAATGTGGTGAACTTTACTTTCATTTTATTCTTTCTGTATTCTTGAATTCAAGTGAAAGAAAGAATGCTGTTTAACCCCAGGATAAATGGAGTACAGGTAGGGAGCGTTAGCCCATAGATGCTGTTTCGTTCATTTATCAAACAGTACTAAGCACTACCTGTATGCCAAAAACTGAGGGTACTGAGATAAAAGGCAGGGGCCCTGCCTTCAAGGTGTCAAAATCTTATGAAGACAGACAAGGAAACAACCTCCAGGAGGACAGACTAGTTTCTCTACAGTTAAATAAAACATTCCTGCCATGTGCTGCTTGCATTTTATATTTATACTTAGGGTTTCATTGATTTTCCTCATATATACATTATTACAAGACTAGAAAAACCATACCAAATACCATAACCTGATAAAGATCAATGACAAGGTCCTTGAGCACCTTCGTAATGGCTCAGTCCCCCTCATTCATGCATTCCTCAAATAGTATCAGTGGAGCACGTAGAATGAGGTACCAAGGATGCAAATATAAATAGACAGTCCTCTCTCTCAAGAAACTAATAATTTAGTGGAGAAATAAAGAATGATCATGGAAGCTCTTGCCAGGTAAGGGGGATGCCTAGGAGAAAAGATACCTGTGTTGGCCTTGGAAAGTCTGTGGAGGTTTCAAAGAGGAGGTGGCATGTGAGCTGAAGCCACTTAAAGAAGAAACACTTTGCTGAGCATGCAAAGGGCATGTCATTCTAAGAAAAGAGAACAGCATGTGCAAGGCATGGACCTGTGGAAGCATGTAAGCCCAGGGACCTGTAATAGCTGGCTGGCAGAGGAAGCAAAAAGACAGGTAAGTAGGCAGGACCTGCAGTGGTAGGGAGCCAGGGTTAAATTGTGTAGACAATGGAGAACTGTTGAGGGTTTTAGGGAGATGATTAGATGGTGACGTTTATATTTCAGAAATTCATTCAAGGAGAAAAAGGTGGGTTGGAGTCAGAGAGCCTGGTGTGGAGGCTGATCATTAATCCAGGCAAGTCCTGATGAGGGTGTTGTCAGTGCCACTTCGAGTCAGTTCAGAACTTGATTTTCTGCATGATTCACCATTGCCACACATACCCTAGTGATGGTGCTAAGCATGAGGTATAATAAAGAAGCATGAAGTTATGCATTTGAGTCTTCAGAACTATGATTCATGGTCCTGACAGTGTTCCCTGTGTGTGCAAGAGACCAGCTTCTCCCCAGGCAGCTGGAACAGTTTAAAGAATCATAAATGATCCATGGAGAATTCAAGTTTTCTTGCCTAAGGGAGAAGCTGACACTTTGACCTTCTGGAGGCATTTGCAGGAGGAGGTTTTAAATAACCCCTAATCCATTTTCCCATTATTAAAACCGACTCACTTCTGAGCTTGTGGTTTTGGTAAATCTAACTGCATTTTCCAAACAAGGTCCTGGCAAAGTGACTGATCTTTCGTCATTTTTTTCATTGCCAAGAGACACTAATTCAGCCTTTCACATCTTCCTGTGGTCACTCCTGTTCCTTCTCCTAACACATCTTCTCTTCTCTTTCTGTCTGTGATTGTGCCTGGGTGTCTTGTAGAGCTAGGCTTAAATTTTAGTTCTACCGTGCGTTATTTGTATGATCTTGAGAGGGCTGTCCTAATTCCTATTCCTGAGTTGTCATAGGGTCTTGGGCAAGTTCATGAAGTGCTTGACACCTTGCCTACCCCATTGAGTGTTGGCTAACACTCAGTATTCAGTATCTGTTATTCTAGTTCAATAATGAAAATTTGTAATTCTCTACTGAAAAGAACAAAGTGAAGTACTGAAAGTTTTGGTAATACTTGTATATCTTTTGATTATCAGGATAATCATTAATTACAGTTTTCTTACTCAGATTAATTAAGCACGACATCTGAGTACCTACTTGATTTCCATATCCAGCTGTAGAATCCCACAGTAACTTGTAATTAAGAGACAGTTGCTAATAAGAGACTTGGAACTTGAAATTAAGAACAAAAATTAGTAGAGAAGCTCCATGAGAAAAGGGCATAGTTGCTGATCCTCGGGTTGTTTCTCAAACAGAAGAGCCTGGAACACAAATGGCCATCTTCCTGGGATCTTTTCCCAGGGCTGTGTATTTGGGATAGTGCCGAGGGTGAGGCCTTCCCTGGAAGTAGTGGCTTGGTTACATTTCAATGGGATAATTGTTTAATGTTAGGGCAGGTTATTGACAGTGGGTGTGGAATCTGTTTGAGAAGAAGGTAAAAAAAAAAAAAAGTATGGGATGAGATTACCTTTTCTAGGCTATTGCAAGTATAGACCTGCCTAGAGCCTTAGAGAGAATTTGTCTCAAGCACATTGAATGAAGCACTAGGTCCACTTGTGTAAGTTCTTTAAAATCTAGTTCAGTTTTCTCTAACCAGATTTTGAAGATCTTGTAGTATTTTCCTTATTCTGGTGGTCCCTTAGATTTTCAAGGTTACTTTGACTTTTTTTAAAAAATTTTTTTAAAGATTTTATTTATTTATTTTTAGAGATGGGAAGGGAGGGAGAAAGTGAGGGAAAGAAACATCAGTGTGTGGTTGCTTCTCACATGGGCCCCACTGGGGACCTGGCCCACAACCCAGGCATATGCCCTGACTGGGAATCAAACCTGCAACCCTTTGGTTTGCAGCCCATGCTCAATCCACTGAGCTATGCCAGCCAGGGCTTACTTTGACTTTTTAAATCAACCTGTGAGTAATTTGTTTTGTTTTCATTCTTTTTTAATTATTAAATGATGCTAAAGTGAAATTTAAAAAATTTATCTTTAATTGTCCTGTGTTAATACAACTATTTTAATATTGGAGTATTTTTTAATCTTTGTTTACCTACCTATTTCTCAATTAGCCCTCACAGTGAATCTGAAAGAGTTTTGTTATTATATATGCTTTATTAAGGAAGAAACTGAAGATAAAGCAGTTAATATTGTCATAAGTAACAGACAAGGTAAATGGCCAAATCAGAAGTAAAAATCAGGCATGACTTCAAACCTATACTCTGTTCATCTACATTCTACTGTGATAATGGTCACACAACCTGGTACCTAATTGATATAGGTAATGTTATTTTACGGACTATTGTTTTTACTAACTAGCAGCAATAATAAAAGAATGGGATTATATCAACTGAAATTCACCAACTAATTTTATAGAAAGCCACCAAGAGTTGGTCATCACTAAAAACAATGTAGGATGTGTCTGAAGATGAAAAGAAATAGAGACTTGATTTGACTAATAAAAATGAGATGTTTCCATTTGAAAAAAGAAAAAGAAAACTAAGACTCCCCACCATTGCGGATCAAATTTTCTGAGCCAGTTTTTGATCATTTGGCTATAAAGCCTTTTTATTGTTCTTGTCAGTAATCTCAATATCCCCACAAACTAAATGCAGAATTAGGTACCTGGGCAGCAAATGCTAATACACTTAATTTGTAGAAGGAAAATATAAACAGTCTTCACAGACTTTACATTAGTAGCATAAAAAGGAACAGTTGCCCTCCCATTTGGTCATCAGTGCCATGTAAAAGATGGCACATGATGGAGGGGAATGAGCTCTACCACCCTTTGGACTGTGAGAAGAGTGTTTTGTGCTTATCTCTGTTCTAGAATACCAAATAGAAGGAGGTGGACTTGAAGAGACTTTGATCAGACACCCAGAAGGGTGTTCTCATCAAAGAATTGCTCAGAACTGCAGCTTGGCTCCTAACCAAGTCGAAATAATCCCAACCATGGCACTGATTGTGTTAATTTGCTTTTCTCCAGGCAGAATGGGGAAACAGAACAGCAAACTGGCCCCTGAAGTGATGGAGGACCTGGTGAAGAGCACGGAGTTTAATGAGCATGAGCTCAAGCAGTGGTACAAAGGGTTCCTTAAGGACTGTCCAAGCGGGAGGCTGAACCTCGAGGAATTCCAGCAGCTCTACGTGAAAGTGAGTTGTTCACCCTTTTTTCCTTCAGTCCAGAAAACACTACTCTCATGAAATGTAGCTTCATGTGGAATTATAACTCAAACTAGCCAGTTTGTTTCACCCAAAAAGCAAAATAGAAACTTACTCCTAGATACAGAGAACAGACTGACAGTTGTCAGAGGGGAGGGGTTTGGGGGACTGGGTGAAAAAGGTGAAAGGATTAAACAAACAAAACAGTCATAGACACAGACAACAGTATGATGTTACCAGAAGGAAAGGGGGTGGGGGCACATAGAAGAGGGTCAAAGAGGGGAAAATGGTGATGGAAAGAGACTTGACTTGGGGTGGTGAACACACACAAAACAATAAAGAGATGATGTGCTATAGAATTGTACACCTGAAACATATAATTTTATTAATCAGTGTCACCCCAATAAATTTAATAAAAAATAATAAGTGAAAAAAGAAAAGTTGACAATTTAAAAATGCAAAGGGGTGTGCTTTGTTCCAGAGATAAGCAGTTCCTGAACAAGAGTAATTGTTCAATCAAAACACTGACTAGAGTTTAGAGGATGACAGGCTGGTGAAAGAACAGTAAAATTTCAGATAACCGTGTTTGCTGCTGATTATTGACAAGCTGCTAATTGCACTAATGTTTGGCTTGAAAAAATATCTGTACCTCTCTCAGTTAAAAAGAAAATATGTGAATTTTTTGACCAAGAAAAGTCTATTTTCAGATAATAAAAACACAAATTCCCACATTTAGAAGAGTTTAGGGAAGGTCTGGTGTACATCCAGGCATTAGTGTCTACACATGGACTCTTAACTCAGCATTTTGTACTATTTAGAAGCTAATCTTTCCATGGACATTAGCTGAAACTGTTCCATGAAAGGTATAATTTCTACTGCAATGGTATTGTTTGGGTTTGTCTGAGTTTACCAGGCATGATTCAAGATGGTCCATTTTATGTCTATTTATGTAATGTCAGGCTTGTGGAAGAAATGTGTGTTTTTTCTTTTGACTTTTTCTGGTTGAAATACCAAGTAGAAAATATTGATTTTTATCACTTAAGTGTAGCAACTGTCCATTTGAGCAATCTCAAACATTCACGTGCATATATGTGTGTGGGATGATTGCATAAAATACTAAACATTGTCATTGTCTCCTGAAGCTGAACATTTCACATAGCCTGTGCTCGAGAATTCCATTCTTGCACTTGTACAAGAAAGGACATGTGTAATAATGCTCATAGCTGCTGTACTGTTCGCAATAGCAAAGCTGGGAAACAACCCAAATGCCCATCAAACGGAAAGTGGAAGATAAACTGTGGTGTATCCACACAAGCAGTCAAAAGAGTTGATCTGTAGCGACACTAAAACATTAAGTGCAAAAAAAAAGTCTCAAAATATTCTAAATTAAACACAGATAACCTAAAATACCATATAAGGCTGCAAATAAATGTCATCAAATCATATAAAAAGGAAAGGAAGAGCACGATGAGCTTAGGGTTCAGACTGATAGTTATATCCAGTGGGGAAAAGGCAGGGGATGCAGATACAGCCACATGGTTAGATATAAATTGTGTCAATCATACCCATGGTTTTGGGTGGTGAGTCTGCAGGTGTTTATGCCATTATTAAAAACTCATTAACCCTGCATGAGTGTCATTACTCCAAAGTAATGACAGTAGAAATAGCACCTGCAGACTCATGAAATGTAGCTTCATGTGGAATTATAACTCAAACTAGCCAGTTTGGGCAGTAGCTAAGCACCTGAGGGCACTAGGTTTATAAAAATCTATGTCTGTAAGTGTGTGTAAAAAGGTACATGTATACCAGCATGCATGCATATGATAAGGTTACTGTGACATTCCTAAGAAGATCTAGGTAATTCATGATTAACATGTGAAGATCTTTTATATAGAAATGCTGAGGAATGCATTTATTATTCAATTGAAATAAATTGCTTTTGCAGAGAAGTGTGATGGTATGCATGTTCCTAGATTATTATACATGCATTTTCAAAGTCTCATCTTCTACTGTTTTATTACCCAAGAGTTAGCCTGAGCCTCGGAACTGTCTTCACTCTCAGCCCCAAGGAAAGAACAGACAAATGAGATTTGTCAAAGCCACTTTCATAACACTAAAGGTCATACGAGCTGTCACTCTCTGTTTAAGAGAGCTCTGTGTAGCATGTTCATCACTATTTGTTTAAAATGAGAGGAGTTTTGCCTTTGAAGATATGGTTGAAATGCAGGAAATGAGGTATTTCATTTATATACTGGAAATACTCAGCACTGAAAAAGCGCCAGCCTCAAGAAGGGGGCAGGGGAGGATGTAAACATTAAACACAGATCAGAGTTTTGAGGTACAACTGATGCATATGTACTGACATCTCCCACCAACACCTTCCCAACTCCACTCCAGTGTGGATTGTTTTGTTGCAGGAAGGGAATACATCACTTTCTGGATGGGGTTTAGACTCTTGGCAGCCTCTTAACAGCCATATTCAAACTCACCCTGTGCCCTTGGGTCAAATAGTGAGAAAGTAGGAAAAGTATCCCTCTCCTTGCAGAGTTGTCCAAGGACATAATACAAAAAAGAGTCACATAGGGAATATGCCACATGCACAGAAAAAAAGGAAGACAAGTCTGATACACGAGGAAGGAAAAGCATGGAAAAATGTGAATTATATAATGAGGACCAGGAGAAGGACTGGCAAGAAAAGAAACTTCCTTTAATGCTGCTGAAAAGTACAAATGTCCAGCAAGATGCAATCCTTCTTTTGGGGAATAGGCACTTTTTAGTGGTTCCTTCTAGTTCAGTGTGGACATTGAGACATCCTAGAATACAGCTGAGTGAGCAAAACTGCTGGCGGCCTCTGCCCTCCCCCGTCTGTGTGGTCAGCCTGGTGCATCTACTGTCGCTGACCTGACCTGTCTCAGGCTCCAGGAGAGTCACTTCACTGCTGTAGAACAAATTCTGGTGAGGTGTGGGGAGGAGAGGGATGATGGGAGAGGCCCTTCTGCAAGGCCCTTCTGCAAGGCCAGGAGACACAAACCCTCAACTTTAGAAGCCTTTGTAACCAAAATGTGAAGGAACCCTTTACTTGAGTCTATGTTTTAAAATGTTTAAAACTGAGGTTCAGAAAAATGAGGCAATTTGCCCAGTGTCCCAAAAACACTGAAGATAGGAGAATGGATAATAAACACTGGTATGTAGACTTACCCCGAAGCACACAGCCTTACCCATTGCCTGGACCCTGTGGCAGGTCCTCCTTGAGCCCTCCCTTCCCTCCACCATACTGCTGCTGGAGGGAGCTTTGAATGACACAGATCTGGGCATGGTCCTTCCTAGTCCGATATGGGTTTTACTTTTGAGTGGTATTGACCACATTTACTTCTTTTCCATTAACATAAGGCCCAGCAGCTTGCACAGAGCCTGCTGCAGAGTAAGCATCAGTGTTTGTCGAGTGAATTATATTAAAGGCTGGCTGTGTGTCTCCTTCCCAGAAAGCCTGTGGTGGAGGCATAGAGAAGTAACCTAAGGACAGTCCTGCCGGCCCTGAGGCTCTCACAGGCTACTCAGAAAGACATAGTTAACAACGATACAAGACAGAATGACACCCTTGCTTATGGTGGGGCAAGAGTGGAAAGGAGAGTTTAGTTTAAAAAGTAGTGTAATAAAGTAAAAAGTTAATTAAAGCAGAGATGGAGGACTTTCAGCTTTTAAGAAGATAAAATATCACTCGGGAGAGATTTTTACCTTTTTCAAGTGTGGTACCTGTGATGGACTGAAACGTGCCCTCCCCCACAAGTTCATCTATGGAAGTCACATTCGGAGGTCATATTTGTGACCTCCGAATATGACTGTATTTGGAGGAAGGGTCATTAAAGAGGTAATTTTAAGTGAAAATGAGGTCATTAGAATGGGCCCTAATCCATTACGACTGGTGTCATAAGAACAGGAGATATAAGGACACAGGGTGGAGGCAGCCATCTACGAGCCAAAGGGAGAGGCCTGAGAAGAAACCAACCTTACCAACACCTTGATCTTGGGCTTCTACCCCCCTGAAGGGTGAGGAAATACATTTTTCTTGTTCAAGTCACCCAGTCTGTGGTACTCTGGTATGGCAGCCCCAGCAAATAGTACAGTACCCGTCTCTTCTCTGTTACAAGCTTCTCCTATGCAAACCCAGAGCCTCCTGTGTCTGAGATACAGACACCACAGCACATGCAGGACATTCAGACATTGTAGGAGAGGTTTCCTCGTCCCACCGTAGCACTGTTGTGAGAGGTCTGCAAGGGAGCTTTTGTACTTTGTCACAAAGACCCAGGCATTATTTTCCCCCACGAGCATTTCCCGTTTTCACAAATCATGGTGATTGCCAAGTCAAGATCACAAAATAAGATCCAGGGTTTGTGATGTTAACTATACTTCCAGAGAAGCAGCCACAGTTTCAAAAAGAACACCTGTTCTGGGGAAGAGCAACCAACTGAGTGGAGGAGGAATCGTCGCTACCCAAGGGCCTCTTCCTTAGAAGGCTGATGCCAGTCTATTTTGTTTAGTCACTGTGACATCAAAGCTGAAAACACTGGGTAACAAAGCTGGCAGAGTCCTGAGAAGCCCCAAATAAATTCTGGTATTTCTTTGGAGTTTGACTCCCAGAACTGTGTGCATCAGGGCCACTTGGGTGGGTTCAGGTTGAGTTGAAAAAGCAATCAGGGTAATTAAAAATGATCAAGGAATTTGGAACCTGACAGAACTGAGATTCAGTCCTAGCTTTGCTGCCTTTGCCAGGTCTCTGAGGCTTTGAATCTCTGGGTTCTCATCTTTAATATGGAAATAATAAGCCCAGACCAGTCACCCCAATGGTAGAGTCCCAAAGGAAAGGAGGGAAGTGAGAATGATTTTGCAGCCTGTAAGAAGATGTTTTTCCATCATGAATGATGATCTACTCATTTAACCCCAGAGAGGCAATATGAAAAATAGGTTTTATTTTATATGCCAAAGCTGATGGTCTAAAGAAGAGGGTGTAAGGCTCTGTTCATGCCTACCGCGTGTTCCAAAATGGGGCGGCCATCATGGCAGGAGCCACCATGAAGCTATGCTAGCCTCATTCCCACCATAGATCCTTCGACACTGAGCTCTGTGTTTTCCCCAGCACAAAGATGTCCCCCAGACCTCTGCTGCCATGCAGGATGAAGTGTGACATTCAAGGCCTTTATTCAGTCCCACCAACCACTCTGTGTCCTGTACCTCACACACATTCACCTGCTCAATCCCTACTGCTAATCATTTTTCAAATGAAGACAGAAAAATTCTCAAAGGTAACTAAAAACCCAAATGTTCTTTTTCTTGTAAGCTTCTACTTTTCCACCAAGCAAACCCCACTGCACCAAAATTTCTTATGAGGGTAGGTATTAGACAGCTTGGAGGTATGCCTGAGGCAGGTGGAATGGCAGGTGTAGAGAACAATTTGAACTGTTTGGATTTTGGTAAAATGTATTTGCATGTAACTAAAGAGTTCCTGCCAGGTCATTCTATGTCCATCCTAGTGACCATTTCCTAAAGAGCTTCTGTAGTTTGGTCATTATGTGCTTCCAGCTTATCCATAGAAAAGTGGCTTTATTTACTAATTCATTTAAGACTCATTTCCTCTGTGCTTCCTGGAAGACAGTTGCTGTCCTGGGCAATGTCATCAGTAAGCTCAGAGCTTGGTGGAGCTAGAATATCATCTTATTTTTTTATAATGCTTTTCACTTCTCAAAGCCTAGAAGAGCCTTCCTTGCTGTCCCCATTCTCAAAGCCAGAAGAGTCTCTTTCTCCTTTGTGTTCTTAGGACTTTAATCCCCCAACCCCTTTCACAAGGGCATTATGGTTTTACCACACAACTCCGAAAGCTTTCCTCACATTCTCACTAGTTGGAGCCCTTCTCCATTCCCCTAAGCCTACACTTTTGTCAGTGTTTTGTCTGAATACACATAAATACTGTGGTTTAATCAGAGGGCTGATGTATATCCATCTCTACCATATACTAGCCACATGAACTTGGGAAAGTCTTATACTTAAAGGTTTGTTACATAAATCAACAAAGCACTCCAGACCTCAATTTCCTCAACTATCAAACGAGGAGAATACTCTGAATCATGCCTAGTTCATGTGAAAGCCAACCAAAGTGCTTTGTAAACAGTGAATCATCTCACCCAGGTAATACTGATCAGTGGCTAGATTAAGGCACCTGGGCATGGGAAGTCTTCCAGATGCCAACAGCCTAGCCTCTTGGGCTGTGGCACTGTTAGGAAGAGGGAATCCCCCCTTCTCTCCTTCTTGCATCCTTGTAGCTAGACTACTAATAAAATTTGCACAAGGCAAAGTAACAGGCAAAAATTCCAAAATATTATATGTATGTGGGAGAATTAAAAGAATAATTCTCTGAGAGAGAAGCGGAGCAGGCCATTTATATATTCATTACATAAAGAAGCAATAAATTAATTGCAACTTTGACAAAATAGAATAGGTGGTGGGGTATATAGTTAGTAAGGAATTTAAGTAGAATATACGTTCAGGGCAGTCATTAGTAAAATTGACAAGGGCTTGTTTGTATAAGCTTCTCAGCCCTGGTTTCTCTATCTCTGGCCATAAGGTTGCCTGAACCTTAGTCCCACTGCTCTGCACCTCAGCCCTTTTATAGCAGGAAGGGCACCTCTCACATGGAGATTTATTTCCTGCATTTGTGCATTTATAGAGACAGAGTAGTGCCAGAGAGCTCCTCCTGCCCCTGTTGCTTCTCAAGTGATTTTAATTCAAAATAATTTATATGCCATTGTAGAATATTTTGTGGTGGCTGCCTTGGGATCCAATAGCATCAAGAGCTGGCTCCCCTATCAGATATTTTATCAAAAGGAAATGTAACAGAGATAGCCATCACAACTTTGCAACACCAGATTCAAATCAAATTTGAAAATAAAAGTCTTGGCTCAAAAGTGATTTTTGAATGATTGGTTTTCAGGGATTCAGATTCTGCTCATTGGTAAGAGGTAATTAGGAGTAGGCTTTATTAAAAATTGTTTGGCAGAACTATATACAGAATCATGTTAATTCTTTTGGGAAATAGACACCATATAAGATACTAAATATCATCCAGATTGGGCTGGTGAGGATGCTAAAATTTTTGGTGAAAACCTAGAAATTCATTTCTGTTTGGGATGTTTCCCAACATGATTGAGGCTGCATTTCAACTTGAATTAATTTAGAAAACAAGGGCTTGGGTCTGACATCTCAAGAAAAAGATGACAATAAAATTCCAGTTCTGTGAGGCTCCAAAAGCACTTTATTATGGGGAGATTGTCTCAGGGAATAGCTAGCTACCAGTGAGTCTTGCATTAGTGAGAACCTTTATCCCAGAAGGGTTTAAGTGATAACCTTCTCCTGTCTCCAAGGGTGTGAAATTCTTTTGGATGGCTTCCACACCTTGGGATTTTGCTTCCCTGTGATACCACAGGTGTCAGTTAGAGACATATCAGTGGTTTTTGCAGCCATGGTATCCAAAAGAAAGCTCTTAGATGATATCTTGACTTGTGTATTCCCAGGATAAGGTTGCAAAGAGCCCTTCAGAAGTCTTTCAGTCAACCCCTTATTCCCCCCTCACCTCACCCTGAATGTACAAAGGAAGAGACTGAAGCCCTTGGGAAAGGCAGGGGCAGTCCAGGATGGAGCAATTTCTTAATTGCTTCACTTAACATACAAAAGGATGGTTCTCAACTCCATCCTGATTATGGAGGTTTTCAGCAAGGAAGACTAACTCCCCTCTTAGCTATTATCTACAATTAATTATTAAAGGACAATCCTTTTTAAATTGGAAATAGAGCCAAAGAAGAAGAAATAGCCCATGTCTATTACTAGATTGGACTTAAAGATACAAAATTATATCTGGATCTCTCATTGTAAAGCTATTTTATGTTATTGGATTCTTATAACCCTTTGAATGGGTGATAAGGACATGGATCTGGTACCATTGACCCAACTTGGCAGGAATCATTCATTTCTCTTCTCCCTTCTGTGGCTTCTCAAGCACCCACCAGAAGAAAGCTTTCCATTGTATTGATTATTGTTCTCATGTCTCCACATGAAATATTCTTTCTGAGAGTTGTTACAGAGCTTATACTCTGGTTTCTCTTCAGATTACATAAATCTTTCACCTTTTACAGAGCTTAGCACCCCATTCTTGTGATTGCCCTGAAGTTGTGAATCATTCTTGTGTTATGTCAGCTTCTCCCCTCCCAGATGAAATGCAGTCCTTTCATAACTGGGGAGAAACAGAAGAGATAGCTGTAAAATAGTCTAAATGCATCTACAAAACGTCCAAGGGCTTCATGAGCTCTGTCATAGAACAATCCCTTTGTAGACAGCAATCACTAGCAATCATCCACTGTCAACAAACACCAGGAGGTATATATAACAAGTCTGCATCCAGGAACTATGGGGAATGTGGAATTTGAGTCAGACTGCCTCAATTGTGTAAAGCAATTGCAACTCAATATAAGAATCTACATGGATAGCTGAGAGATGAGAGAGCAAGTAGTATTTGTCCCAAGACCAGTAAAGATATTCTAGTCTAGTGAATTCTTGTATAAATAGCTTCACTGAAAATTTCAAGATACCTTGAAGTATACATAGGAGTTGCAGCTGCAAGGGTGACATTCCTAAGAGAAGGGACAAGCTAAGCAAGGACACAAGAACAGGAATACAGGGATGGTGTGGGGGACAGCAAGCAGCTGTGTTGGCTGAAATGTTGGTTGACTGAGGAGGTAATTGGGAAAGTAAGGTTGGAGATGTAAGGGGCCCAATCACAGGGTCATCCAATGCTGAGGAAGCCCAAGGTCCTAATGTGTACACAAGGCAAACAGATGGCTTCTTGCCAAGAGGGGTAAGGTGACCACAGAAATTCTGATGACCTGGTGTTGTATTCTTCTTAAAATAGCATAATGACAGTACCAGGAATGAGAGGTTTTATTAGTTCCCTTGTAGATGTTCACAGTGACTCAGTGAATGAAGCTGTAAGAGTGCACAGTGTGTCCTCAAACAAATGACTTCGAGCTAGAGCAGACTGAGTTATTCATTAAACTTCTACTGTCTGTGCCTTGTGTGCTACACCAAACTGAACTCTGCAGGGACTACAGGTAAGACACCCATGGAAGTCCTGTGCCGTCTGGAGGGATAAAACCTTCCAAGCAGCCAAGTATAGGCACAACACAAGAGCTATGAAATGATGGGTTAGCAAGAGTTTTGGGAGCTCTGGAAAGGGAAAGGGGGACAGGGCACCATTTTCTGAGCTTCACCTCCTACTTTTTTTCTGGAGATATAGGAATGAATAAAATATGGCACCATGTTCCCCAGATAGAAAGAAGTTTCATGTGGCTAAGCAAAGGAGACAGGGATAAAAGGTAGGTTAAGGTTGGAATAGGTAGGTACGAACTTAGTTTATTCTTCTGTAAAATGAGGGAAGAACTATAGACCCCTTGGATTTCATTCCAATGCCAAGATTCCAGAAGGCAAGTGGACCTGTCACTATATATGTGCTAGTATGTCCCTGTACCACAGATTACTTGGCATCATGACAGTTTTCCTGTCTAGCTGCCTACGGGGTCAGAGACTGTGTCTTACACATCTCTGTATCCTCAAGTCCTAATAACAAAACTAGTTATTTGATAGAATACTTTAATAAAGGACTCTGTCTTATAGCTGAACTGAAATTCAATTTCAAAAATAAATGAAAGGAAAGGAACATATTGTAGCATGTTATCCAGCATAATAAACCTACAGGGAATCATAATGAACAGGTTTGACATTGGTTATTTAAAAAAGCAGGATGCAACAGAACAGGATAACAGCATCCCCATTCTCAAAGATAAGCAGCTAGCTAATTTTCCTATGTATATGTGATTTACTTGCAAAGAGAGTAGTCAATGAACTTCCTTAAATACTACTTTTTCAAAGAGGAAATGAAAGGACAAGATGTAAAACTCAAGATGTCTAGTACAAAAAATCTATCTGGATGACTTGAAAATCAGGCTGCATGTGTTAAATTTGTAATGAGATTGTCAGAGAAAAATGTGAAAACTAAAAGGAATTTCTTTTAGAAGAAATGCGAGGGAGACCACAAAAGACAGGGATGGTCTGTTTTCTAAGTAAATCTCACTGCATAGTCAAGGTAGGACTTATTTTTATCCATATTCTTTTAAAAAATGTGACATGTCTACCAGGAGTATGAGAAACAATGACATCATGTTAGAGCTAATATGTTGTGGCTTCACAGCTCAGCCCCAGTCAAATCTCTTGTGGACTCTGATTCTTGTGCCTGGGGACATCTTTCAAGATGACATAGCTGGGTTGCCAGTGCAACTCCCTGGATGAGGATCTAGATGGCTTGGGGAGAGATTACATAAGACAAGACCAACTGCAAAGAGTCAAGGGATGTCCTGGAGTCAGGAGGTGAAATGAGCTGTATGAAATATGGCTCAGCTTTCAGGATGAGGATATGACGAGGACATTTGAATGGGGGTAGCATTAGACACCTGGATCAGCCACCTGAATAGAAAAATTTTAGTGGTAAGACTGAAGGAGAAAGCTCTGGGTAACTAAGGATTCCAGCTGGTACATAAAAGAGTATATATATCCAGTAAGGAACCATTTCCCAAAGAATCAGTCTATCTCCTTTTAAGATTTCAAGTATGTAGAAGGTGCTCTGTTATTTTGTGTTAGGGACTTACGTTATTATGTATTTATTGTTTAAATGGATGAATGACTCCTTTGAAGGACCAAAATTCTATTGAAGTAGTAACTGTCAATAGAAGAGGCATGAAGATCTTCCAGGGTGTTCACATGTGCACACACACACACACACACACACACAGAGTTTAGTTAGGATAGAAGTTCAGCTGAGTGCAACAGAGACTCCCATGGTTCCAGCATGACTGAAGAATATTTTTCTTTCATGTAAAGTCCAAGCTGACCTGGCAGCTTTGCTCCATAAGCTTGAGGGACTTAGTCTCCTTCTCTCCTGGTGGCCCTCCCTAGGGTGTTGCTCTGATTCACCAGTGGCTCCCCATAGTGTCACCTTCCAGCTAGTGAGAAGAAGAAGACAGAAGGGATGGGAAAATATGCCTTTTCCCTTTAAGGGAAAGACCTAGAAATTGCATACATTGCCTTAGCCCATTTCCACAGTTTAGTCATATGACAGTACCTGGCTGCAAAGGGCACTAGGAAAGTAGCCTTAATTTTGGGTGGCTATATACCCAACTAAAAGGTCCATTACTATGGAAGGAGAGAATTCTAGGTAATGAGGGACTGCTACTAGTCTCTGCCCAGAGGAAATGTTTTAGGGCCCCCTTCCTGTCATCAGCCTCTCTTCTCAAGGTCAGATACAAGATGTACAGCTATTTGAGCTTCCCCATGGACAAAATTTGAGGCCATGACAGGTAGAAAGGGACTCACTCTGTGTGTGATTCTGCTTTACCAAGAGTCGGTAGTGCCCAGATGCCCTGTTCTACTACTTGGGCAGAGCCAGGTGGCATCTCCAGAGCTTTGCTCTGACTCGTACTGGAGCCTAATGGAAACTTCATTCAAATAGAGTAAAACTGACCATAGAGATCCCAATGATTGGTCACTTTATTTACTGCAGTCAGTGGGGTTTATTTTTTAAACACAAGAAGCTATTGTCCATCATTTTCTAGCATAAGACTCCCCTGTCACCTCAACCCTTCTCCCATGCCTGCTCCCCAGCTCTTTATCCCTTTTAGGGTACCTCTGCTTGCTGTGCCTCTGGGCTGGTGGACCATGATTAGTGTTTGTGCTTCTCTCCTTGTGTCAGTTTGGCAGGAGAGACATTTCTTTGCCCACACGACTTGAATAATATACAAAGATGATGATTGTAGTGGCGTCAGGCAAATGCAGCATCACATAAGGGATGAATACCTAACGATGTGTGAGAGATGCTGAGACATTATAATCACACTTATAAGAGCATACAGACTGATTTTTGTCTTCCATCCACCCATCCATTTATCCATCTATTTCTATATACATTTATTTACTCATTAAACATTGTTGAGCATCTGTTGTCTGAGGATACTGAAATGAACCAACAGCCATGGCTCCTTTCCTCAGGGAGTGCAGCCATTGGGGGAGAGCGTCAAGTAATCTGGAGATGATGATACAGTGAAGTAAATGTTGTGCTGATGTCATTTTAAAATGACTAGTATTGGGAAGTGGCTCTAGGGGGGCTTCCCAGAAGAAATAAAAATTGAGCTACATCTCAAGTGAACTTAGGTGGCAATGAAAAGGAGTTCATAACAGCAGCAAGCATTTGCAATCTTTTTTAAAATTTTGCCAAGATTTATTTTTTCCTAGTCCTAGTCCACAAAATCCTCTTGCAGGGCAAGATCCTAGATATTTCTCAGCCACACTAAAAATATACCCATAATCTAATGGAAACAAACACGTTGGGGAAAGGTTCCCCTTCCTGCCCATTAGTCAGCCCTTTATCAAAACAGCCCTGTCGGGGACCGAGACCATGACGATGGATCACAACGTGTCAGTGATATGGCACTGGAAGCATCCGGATGACAGGGCTTTGGCTCTCGTCTCTGTGTGTTTCCAAGGAATCTTCCTCTGAACTCGAGCCAGGCAGGGGCTACAGCTCAAGGCCCTGAACTGTGCTTGCTTTGATCCAATGGTGCCAGTGTTGGCTTCTCTTCCCAGGGAACAGAAAAATCTTTGTTCCATAAAACAAGCAGTTGTGACTTTTTTTGGTGCTGATGGCAGTTTCAGAAAGACGAAAGGAAAGGGGAGGGGAGGGGAAGGGAAAGGGAAAGGGAGCTAATATTCACTGAGTTCCTACTATGTGTCTAGTAGATGCAATCAGAGAAGCAGAGGTGATAGAATTCTTGGAAATAATATTGAGTAGTAATGATAACAATAATAAGAATAGTAGCAAACACTTATGCCACATTTACTATGTGCCAGGCAATATTATATGCATTAATTCTTTTAATTAATACAACTGCCTTTTGCGCAAGGTACCATTACTATCTCCATTGTGCAGAGGAGGCAACTGAGCATAAACAGAGAAAAGCAATATGTCTAAGGTCACACAACTGATGAATGGCAGAGTGGTATATAGGATTTAACTCTTGAATTTCCAGCTTTGACCTTGCCGTGTGACCTTGGAAAATTTATTCACACTCTCTGAGCTGCTGTTTCCTCATCCAAATTATGGAGATAGCAATGCTTCACACACAGCTCTGTTGTGAGGTGTTCAATTGTGCTGAGTGATCAAGCCTGTAGAGAGGTCAAATGCAGGGTAGCGGTGCCACATATCACAATTACAGTTGTACACTCATGTGTACAGCTGCTTTAGGGCAGGCTTCATCCAGGAAGTAGGCCTTGAACTGAGCCAAAAGGTGCACTTGCTCTAGGCCAGGAAGAGCTTTGCGTGGTTATTCTGATGAGGACAGTGACAGTGGAGGCTCTGAAATGAGGCAACACTGTCTCCTACAAGCCCACTTCCATTTTCTTGTGTCTCATTGTCCACTTCAAAGCTCCCTACCCCATGTCTACCTACTCCACTCTTGCCCTGCCTCTCACCCAAACCTGCTCTCCCAAATGTTTCTAATCAATTTATTTATATCAACACATTAGTGATAGATTAGACTTAATGTGTATGTCATGCTCAGGGATTTATAGTTTATCAGGAAAGCCAAAGTAATAAAGATGAGATTTCAGGCTTATGGAGAGAACCTTCTCTATGTGCTGAAATTCATAGCACATCACACAAGTGGAAAGGGCATGGCTTTGTCGGTCATTAGGGGTGAGAATTTGATAAGCGGTGTCCTTCACTCCATGTGGGGGGGGTTATGTATGTATATTAGGGGTGGAGAAGGAATAGGTGTTTTGAATGTGTTTAAAAATTTTTTGCCTTCCTTGACTTTGGCTGTTTTGGCTACAGGATTTCTGCTAAGTGGTCCTTTGCTAAGGCTGAATCTCTCAAACCCAAGGAGGGAAGCAGAGGGTGGTTCCAGAGGGTGCTTGACACTCCTGTGATCCCTGTGGCTTGTGTAGGGGACTGACCAGCAAGGAGCTCCCAACCCAAAGTGTTCTGTAGTATAAAGTCCCCCTTCCCCCTCTACAAATATCCCATCAGTTCTTCATCAGAGAACCTGGTTACAATAGTGGAACTTCCTGAGCATGGGAAAATCCAAGGAGACATTCGGTTCCACCACACCTCAGTGGATGGATCACCCCAAATATGCCACCAAAGAGATTAATCTACGGGTACTGCAAGAAGAGCCCAGGGAAGCTGGATGAATCTAAAACAGTGGTAAAAGAATGCTTCCCAACCTCAGGGTATGCACTTCCAATGTCTACATACCTGATGGGGGCCCCTCTCCCTCTTCTGATTCAGTATAAAGGAAGCAAGAGCAACATCTACACTTTCAAAAGCTCCACAATGACTCTAAAACACATTCCCAGGTTACTGCTGGGCTTTACTATGACACTGATGAGGACAGACCACCCTGGGCAATGGCAACTGTTTCATCTCCTAGAAGGTGGATTTGCCCATTCCACAGGTCATGTATTCACTTCACAAAGAGTTCCTAAAGTTCTTCTCAAAGCCAGACCCAGGTTCAGCCCTCCATATCAGGGACACAGAGGTGAATACGATGCCCAGCCCTGACTTGGGACACTCATGGTTCCCCATTCCCCCTTCCTTGCCTTTCCTCACTAGGCCACTCCCTCCTTTATCCTCACCCCAAATCCCCCACCTTCACTGTTCCCCTCTTCCTCTCTCTTCTCTCACTTTTGGGAGCTCAGACTGCACTGCAGCATCCTTCTCCCATGATCCGTGGTCCACGAATGATCAGGAAGTCCACTTTAAATGGAAAAGAGAGAGCAAGGCTGTCTGTGTAACATCAGCAGCTGCAGGATGTGACCTCTTGAATCTTCAGCAGGGGGTTTTAGTGAGTGTACAGAAAATATTAACTGAAAATACAAAGTTAGAATTGTAGAAAACAAATCAGTTGAAAAGTACAGTAAAATTATAGAAAATATTTGATGAATTATACATGTTTCTACATTAGAGATCATTATGGCCAAATTCAGATCATGGCCACGAGATGGTAAACAGAAGCAGCCTGGGCAGTGAGAGAGCTCTGGGCTCTGCAACATTAGCCAACAGGGTTCTAGTCTCAGCCCCCGCCAAGCCCAAGAGACCTCAGACCTAGTACTTCTCTGTGTCTGCTGTCTCGTAATGAAAGGCATCAGGACTGGATAACTTGAGACTCTTCTTTTCAGCACAGTCAGCCCAATATCTTCTTCATGTGGAACAAACACTCTTCACTCCTCATACTGCCCAGATGTCTTCCCTACGCAGAGGGCAGGGCCTCGTGCAGGAAGATGCTTGGCTTCCCCTGAGCTGGACAGAGCTACTGGCCCAGGGCTCATTTATTCATGTTCTCGCTGTCCATCCTGTTGCCCAAAAGCAAAGCATACATCTCTCCCCTACTTGTAATTCATTCATTTATTTTGAAGAAGCATAAATAGTGCTGGCATCTAATAGCTCTTTGTAGGGCAGTCAAGAACTAGAAATCAATCAGAAAAGATCCTGCCTCCAAAGAGCTCCTGTTCAGGGGTTAAGAGGTAAACAGTTAACTCTTTATGGCAAAACGAGCTTAGTTCCCCTCAAAAGAGTTCATGAAAGGTTAGGGAAGTTGGGTGGGAACTGGGACACATGATGGGAAGCTCTGCCTGAGAGCAGTAGAGGACAGCTGGGCTTTGAACTGGGGTAGATTCCCCTGGGCTGTGTTGGGGAGGGCATTGCACCAGGAGGTCCTTCTATATGGGGCAAAGCCCCCCGGGGCATAGCTGAGGACATGAGAAGACTTGATGGCTTCCCTCCCCACCTTTGCCTTTGTAGCAACACAGGAGGGAGCACTGAAACTACACTTCCTGTTGTCAGACTTCCCTGTTGGTGGCGGGTGGGGGGAAACATTGGCTTAACAATGCTCAGCAAATTACATATTCACAATGAGTCCTGTTGGCAGATCTCCCTGGCCCTGGGTAGCAGAGGGTGCCTCTGACAGTCTGACAGCATAATTACCCCTCACTTTGACTTTTGCCAGTTGTCATATTCCCAAGAGCTTTGCTTAACAGTGAGCAGGGAAGCCAGCCTGATGGGCTCCACAGGATACTTTTTCTTTGCCACCCTTTTTCTCCAGATCATGCCAGTTTGTCCCTGCCTCACCTATTCAGCTTTGGCCAACACTGAAGGGGGCACTTATGCTTCAGGATCAGGTCCAGAACATCTTACTCTCCTAGCAGGACCCAGGAGGAAGAGGCTTTCTGGTGCTCACTTTGCATTGGGTCTCCTTGTCAAGGTAGTTCGAATATTTGCATTTGGCAGCTTAAAACATGGGAGCAGTATGACCCCACACAAAAATGCAAATCTCTTTGATGGTAAAACAGAGGAACCAGGGATTTGGAGATCAGATAGAATCAAGTTCCAATGCTGAGGGCACCTCCATTTCTATATCTGTAAAATGAGAATAATCTTACAGAGGAGCTGGGAAATGAATGAAAATACCATGCATAATGCTGGTACCTGGGAAGTTACCAACACATCCCAGTGTCCCTTTTTCTTTCCAGAGGCAAAGGAGGTCTTATCTATTTTGTTTATGACCTGTTTATAGATCATTGAATCATATTGACTTCATCTTCCTTAAGTACAGCTGCCACAATAGCCACAGATCCACTTGCATCCATGCTACATTATTAAATGAAAAAGGCCAGCTGCAAAACATTTTGTAGCATAATCCTGTTTTTGCAAAACATACACACATCTCTTCCTCACACCCCCGCAGCCTTCATAGTGTTTACCTTCACAAAGGTTTGGTGAGAGAAGGACATTTACTCCTTACTTTATACACTTCCTTATTGCCTGAAATTTTTATAGCACACATGTATAACTTTTCATTTTAAATTAATCTTTAACAACAGCAAAAGTGCTCCTACTCTTTGCCTACAGGAAAAAGTTCAAATTTCATGTACAAATTTTATTTCCTTAGGCTGGACCTGTCTTAGTTATTTGACCACGAGAAGCAAAAAAAAAAATCTAACCAACAGTACCTTAAATACACAAGAGTTTATTTTTCTCATATGAAAAGAAGTTTGGAGATAGAGACTTGTTTAGTATTAAATCATGACTTCTGAACATTTCTTGGCCTTTCCCTCATGGATACAAGCTGATTGTTGCTGTTCCAGGTATCACATCATTATTCAAGTCTGCCAGAGAAAGGGAAAGGGCCCTGACTGCATCAGTCTTCTTTTATGAGGAGATGAAAAGATTAAATTATTTCCAAGAAGCACCCCCTACCCACTCACCTTCAACAGACTTACTTTTCTCTCTCTTTGGCCTAAACTATATCACATGTCCAAAGTATTTATATATGCATATTTATATAAGTATATATTTAATTATACATATAATTTAAGAGCAAGAAACAGGATTGTCATCATTAATTTTAGTCTCATCATCATCTATTACCTAGAGCTGGAAACATTGATACCTTGAGCAAAAAGCCAAGTTAACCAAATATTGGGGGAGAAGGGGTAGTAGATAGTTGACTTAGACTGTCTGCCAAAGGGTCTGATAACCTTACTTTCTCACTGTGCTAATCCATTCATTAATGAACTTGGCAGAGTACAGTCACCAAACATTCATTATTGTTGTACCTCCAGCTGTGGGCTCGAGCTGTGATATGTGACATGCTCTCTTGGGACACCATGATGAAAGGAACAAGGTGCTTACATACTGTGAACATTATAGAATGGAGGCCAGTAAGCCACACACTGCTTCTTGATTCTGGGTGTCCCTGCAGCCAGCTCTGTGGTTCCTGTCAAGCTCTCGTATTTAATTGATGAACTCCAATGTATTTATCATGAAGTGCTTTGAAATGGCATAGAGGAGCCTTACTCCCATCCACCCTGTTAGCTCCATGAACTTTCTCTGCAGCATTGTGGCAAGTCCCACAAAGATGAGGAAGGACAGAGTGGATTTGTCCAACTACCCCACTGCTGACTGGTGCTGAAGTGGGAGGTAGCATAAACTGGTGAAGCCAAGTGAATTTGCTTTCTAAACAGGCTAGCTTGGCCAAGATGAGTTCCATGAAGATGCTGGATTACAGTTACTGTGTGTGTCTCAGCTCCCCTGCTGGACTATAGCTCTTGGAGGTCAGGAAAAGCTCTTTAGCCCTCTTGGAAAAGTGAACTTTTTAGTCAGATTGATTTGAGGAGTCCCTCCTGTCTTGTGTTATCTGGGCCTGAGTCCATCATGGCCAGTGGCATGGCTTAAGAGCTTTGACATCGTTCCTGGAGAATAGTATAAGAAGCAAGACCCTCAGAGCTCAGGAGCAGAGGGTCCTCTGTTGGACAGGCTGCAGGGGTGTGGACTCTTCACTCATTCTCTTACTGCATTCACTGTACATTAGGATATTCTTCTGAGGAAGTCAGACACTGTGAATAACACAAGGAGCTGCTTCCTTTGCACTTGGCTGCCCTTGGGCTTTTCCCTCCATTGAGAAAGGCTGGATTTCAGGAACATGAAGAAATAGCCATCATCCTGACCATTTTTCAGCTTTTGCTTGTTCCTCAGTCTGTTCATCATTTCCCCTTGAACTTAATCTCACAGTTATTAGAGGGGCACTCCAGGGTCATCCAGGCCAACCCCTGTTTATCACGCCAAAGTAGAATTGGGCTCAGAAGAAGGGAAGGACCTCAACAAGGAGATCTTGAATCTAGTACTCTGCTCAGAGTAGCTTGCCTCCTCTCATTTCAGTTCTCAAGCCAATTTTCTGGCTTCTAGAATCCATGCAGTTAATTTAGAAAGATGAGAAATAGCATAAGTGCTCAAGGTATGCAGACCCTGCCATGGTGTGGAGCTGCTAAGCACTGAGTGGTGACTGGATCAACCAAAGGGCAGAGCTGTGCTAAGAAGGCAGCCAACACAACCAAGGGATGCAGTTTCCATGGCAGCTGCCATTCATCCTGGGCTTGCCAGGTTGGACATTCTGGAGTTGAACAGGGCTGGATTGCTGCTCCTGTCATGTGGCATTATTTTCAGTTTTGAAATGCCTTTATCTACATACACACTTGTAGGCACACACACATTTCTGCAACTTTTCCCTCTACCTTTTTGTCCATGGAAGAAGAGGTGTGGTTCTCGGTGGCACATTTCAGGCATGGCAGCACCATTTCAGCCCCAGATAGCATCAGTAACCTGAGGAAGGGGTGTGGAGGAGGGGCAGATGAGGGAGGTGTGAGAGGGATCAGCCCTTGTCATGGTACCTAAAGACCAGAGGAGGAGTTTGGTGGTCAATTTGTGGTCTGTGTTCAAGGATGTAGTCACAGTGAATCAGCAACTATAACAAATCCTTCTGCTGCTATAACAAATTACTACAGAATGACTTAAAACAACACAAATATATAATCTTACAGTTCTGGAGGTCAGAAATTTGACTTGGGTTTGACTGGGCTTACAGTCCGTGGTATGGTTGTATTCCTTCTGGAGGCTCCAGGGGAGAATCCAACCCCTTTTCCACCTCCCAGAGGCTATCTGTATCCTCGGCTCATGGTCCTTCCTCCATCTTCAAATCCAGCACTGTAGCACCTACAAATCTCTGTCTGCATTGGGCCCACCTGCATGAAGTGATTTTTTCATCTCAATCTCCTTAACTTAATTAATTCCATTTTACAGATTTCAGGAATTAAAAGGTAGACCACCCTTGAGCAGGCATTTTTCTGCCTACTATATTCAGGCTGTGTGAATGTGGATCCTCCATAGCTCATTATTGTGAGAATGATCATGTTTGCCACCTATCAAATAGCTAATGTGATAAGCACTCTGATAAATTTTCATACATATTAGCTCATGTACTCCTCAGTGAAGGTCTACACAGATGGTATGATTACCCTAATTTACACATGAAAAAATAGACGTAGAAGTTCAGTGAAACAGCCCAGTATGTTTAGGTGGTAGGCAAGGGAGAAGAGCAAGGAATGGCCCCAGGTGGATGTGACTGCTTTCCATTATGTCACCCCCGACTCTCCCATCTACTGCTTGCAGTCACTGTCCTGTGATTAAATGAAGTGGGTGGGTGGATGGGGGAGGTCTGTGCAGACAGCCTGATGGTCAGAGATGAAGAAAGAGAACTAACAGTGCTTTGTGCCCATGCTCTCTAGGTGTCTGTCCCATTGACTTCTGTCCCCACACTAGGGCATTGCCATCTCCCCACTTTTACAGAGTTAACTACCGATACCCAAAGAGGCTAATGGCACAGCTAATTAGTAATAGAACTGGAATGGGATTCAGGCTTCTCTGAATCCAGGATCAGGGTTCTTTCTTCTTCCTTTATCATATCCAACTAGTTCCCCACATGGTGGTGAGCTGGGCATAGGCAGAGGGTAACCAAGGTACATCTCCTCAGAATGCTAATTTTATCTAAAGATTGAAGGGTGGTTGAGTACAACTAACTATAACTATTGTAAATGTGCTTCAGTCTTTTCAGCTTTATTGAGGTATACATGATATACAAAAAACTGAAAACATTTAATGTATATAATGCCTACAATTTGATGCGTTTTAGCATATACATACACCCACGATACCATCAGCACAATCTAGGAAACAACATATCCATCACCTCCCAAAGTTTCCTCCCTCAGCTATTGTGTGTGCGTGCGTGCGTGTGTGTGTGTGTGTGGTTAAGAACATTCAGCATGAGATCTACCCACCTTAACAACTATTTAAGTGTACAATATCATATTGTTAACTGTAGGCACCATATTGTAAGCACATTTCTAGAACATTCTTCTCCCATAGCTATAACTTTATACCTATTGAAAACTCCCCATTGCTGCCCCCCTGCCAGCCACCCCCTGACAACCACCATTCTGTTTTCTGCTTCTGTAAGTTTGGCTGTTCTACATACATCACGTAACTGGACTCATTCAGTATTTGTTCTTCTGTGACTAATTTATTTCACTTAAGTCTTTCAGGTCCATCTATGTTATTGCATAGGGTAGGATTTCCATTTTTCAAGGCTGAATAATATTCCTTTGTATATATATCCTTCATTTTCTTCATCCATTCATCCGTCAATGGACATTTGGGTTACATGTTTTAATTTTGAAAAAGAGACTTCAGTGCACTCAGTCAGGTAGCTTTTCAGGTAGAAAAGACCCTTTCTAGTCAGGGAAGTAGATTAACCAGGTTACAGTATTAGAACATCATGTCCTGACTTGTATCCAGTGATCCTTTTACTGCCTCCCCCCTAAAAAATGAGGATAATTCATTCATTCACTGACTAGAGATTTATTGGGCACCTACTATGACCAGGAACTGTATTACAAACTAAATTCAAAGATGAGTTAGTGTCACTCTTAAAAAAAACAAACTGAATGCAGCCCCTGCTCTCAAGACTTCCCAGGGATGTCACAGGGCTATTCTAAGTGGATACGATAGTGTGGTTAGTGCCACTTTGGAGTTCTGTTTATGGTGTTAGGATTCAGGCATGGAGAAAGGGTACTCAACCTAGCTCTGAGTTAAAGCTTCCATTATGAGCTGAGTCCTCTTAAGAAGACGTGTAGAAAAATGCCAGGGGATAGGAAAAGTATCAGAGTGTAAGCTATCCAAGTATCTATACCAGAAGAAGTGTTATCCTTTTCCTCCCTGGGGAAAGCATGGAGGTAAAAAATGACCTGTCACACATTGGTAAGCACGAAAGTTCCATCGGCTAGAGCATGAAGTGTTAATCAAACAGGGAGGGCTCTGCTGTATGAAGGACACAAACCTGGAGAGGTCAACAGGGTCCCTCTGTAAGTAGTTCATCCTGGTTACACTGTGGACAGTAGGTTGACAAAATGAGAGGGCCAAGCTGGAGGCAGCAAGGCCTTAGGAACCCACCAGCTGATCCAGGTGAGAGATGGGCATGGCCCCACCTGCTCCCCTCCACCCCCAGTGAAGATCAGCTGAACCCCCAGTGGATTGTTCCTCAATGATGGTTTTCAGATGGAGGACTGTCACTCCAGCCTAGGATCTCTCACCCATGGGTCAAGTTCCTAATTAAAACCAAGGGGTCACCACAGAATGCAGTCATCTCTGCTCCCCTGGAAAAGTGGGTGGGTAAGTGAGCAATATGCTAGTCATGTTATCATCTTCTGAGAAAAAAAACTTCACACACACCATTGTCTTTGGTTCAGTGACATTACAAATGGATTCCAAGCCTTAGAAATCAAAGAAGGTGTGTAGTAAAGCAAAAACAAAAGTGAAGATCACATAATCTTCACTTGCTTGTATATAAAAAAAGGACAGAGAGTAACCCCTGATAAATTCAGAGGAAAAAAACCAGTGAAACTTCTTAATTTAAATTCACTAGGGAAGGCTTATTTGAATTTTACATTGTTTCTAAGGAATGCAATTATAATTCCCTCACATCTAAGCATAATAAAACCATAAGAGAATATTTGTGTAATCAAATGTTAATAAGTAGAATAAGGCAAGCCAACATGAAAATTACAATAGGTTTGTGTTATGTAATTGTGAGTCATGAGCAGTCTTGTCATTTTCATATACAAGCAGGAACCTGACGACGGATAAAGGTCTATGCATCATCTCAGTTAGGGAATCTCATTGAACAGCCAGTGGCAATAAAAACCAACAGTTTCTGGGGAAACTACTGATTTTTAGATTGGATTTTTCTGGATAGTTGGGAAGACCTGGAGAGGTCACAATGGGAGAAGGTGATCCTAATACAAGTTTACCTCTTGTCTTCATTCATTCTCCCTGAGGCCTTGGGGTCCCGTCCTTGCCTCCCTTTTCCTCCATTCATCACAGAATCATCTTCGGAGGCACCCCAGGGCAGTCAGCCTTCTTTCAGCTCTCTTCATCTAGCACCATTCTTACCTCTAAACACAGAAAAATCTTCAATGAATCCTAGTAATCCACGTTCAAAGTGTATTAAAACAATTATGCACCACAATCCAGCAAGTTTCCCCCATCTCCCTCCCACCCACCCCCTGGAAGTTTAAGAATAATATAGCACTAGGAAAATACAAATACTTTATAATATAATTATACCACCATTTAAAAAAACATAATTTTAATAGATGCATTTAAAAATGATAGAACCCTCTAAAAGAGAACAAAATTTAATATCTAATAATGGCGCAAAAATTTTAATGTGAGGAAAGTACCATAAATCCACATTGGCATCACTGTCCTTAATAATAAACATCTGTTAAAATGAAGACTAAAGAAACCCCATTGATCTTTGACCCCTGTCATTTAATTTTTCTGTAGAACTTCTCCTTCATCCAGAAAGATAGGAAATGAGCACTAGTAGCAGAGATACAAGGTCTGCCAGGAAAATGTCCAGAGATAATTAAGAGATACAAGGTCTGCCAGGAAAAAGTCCAGCCATTGTTAATATAGTGAGAATGGTTTGTGTGACATCGATGTAACCTGGCAGCCAAGGAGAGTGGACTGGAATGTGTGTCTGTGTGAACAATGATGACTTCACTGTACTCGTCAGTGGGGGCGGTAGATGCTGTTGAGTGAGCATGGCTGTGTGGCTGTCACATTCCAAATGACTGAATGAGTAGAGCAACAAATCGGCATCGAATTTTGCATTAAGCTTGAAAGTACTCTGTATAAACTATTTGGATGATTCAGAAGGCCACAGCCATGGGCAACTGGTGATTGGCAGCTTCATCACAACAACTCACCTGCTCCTGCATCAGGTCTTGTGAAGTTTTTTGGTGAAACATCAAGTCACCCAGGTGACTCAGCCCCCATACAGCCCAGATTTGGCACCCTGAAACTTCTGGCTTTTCCTATAACTAAAATCACCTTTGAAAGGGAAGAGATTCCAAACCATCAGCGAGATTCAGGAAAATATGACGGGGCAGCTGATGGCAACTGGGAGAACTATGTGAGGTCCCAGGATGCCTACTTTGAAGGGGACCAAGGTGTCATTGCCGTATGTACAGTGTTTCTTGTATCTTGTATCTTCTTTAATAAATGTTTCTATTTTTCATGTTACATGGCTGGATGTCTTCTGAAGAGACGTCGTATATTTATCACTATTGAGGGACCGTGTACTGCCCAAGATGCCATAAGAACCAACAGAAAAAAATAAGCTAATAATGATTAATTTTAAATGACTCTGTATAACTTAAATATATAAGTCAATAGTTAATAAAATTTAGAAAAAATAACACTTATAAGAGCAATTTTTTTAATATTTTTTTATTTATTTATTTTTCGAGAGAGAGGAAGGGAAGGAGAAAGAGTGGGAGAGAACTATCAATGTATGGTTGCCTCTCATGCGTCCCCTGCTGGGAACTGGCCTGCAACCCAGGCATGTGCCCTGACTGGGAATCAAACCGCGATCCTCTGGTTCTCAGGCCCACGCTCAATCCACTGAGCTACGCCAGCCAGGGCCAACAGCAATTTTTTTTAAAAAAAATTGTGGGCCCTGGCTGGTGTGGGTCAGTGGATTGAGTCCTGGCCTGTAAACCAAAGGGTCACTGGTTGGATTCCCAGTCAGGTCACATGCCTGGTTACAGGTCAGGTACCCAGCAGGGGGTGTGTGAGAGGCAGCACATTGATGTTTCTCTCCCTCTTTTTCTCCCTCTTTCCCCTTTCTCCACAAATAAATAAAATCTTTTTAAAAAATGTGGAACTTACATGAAGAAATTTCATTGAGGGACAGAAAAGAAAATTTAAGCAGATATAGAGAAATACTATTTTGCTGGATACCAAATGACATCTTTGGAGATACCAGTTACTCTGTACTTAGTTTTTGGTGTCATTAGATATCAATTCTAGATTACTCTGACATCTACTTGGAAGAGTAAATGTCTGAGAGCAGCTGACTTCTAAGTAAGTGAGATACTTGTTCTGTCAGATATTGAAGCATGTTTTATAACTTCAGTAATTAAAACAGCACAGTACTGATGTCATAACAACAACACCAACAGCAACAAGACTGGCACAGTTAGGTCAGAGACGACGCCTACGCTGGGTGTGTAAGGTGCAGTGTGTGATCAGACGCCATCCTAGACTAAGGACTGGTGGGGCATCTGGTTGGGGTTTTGTGGGGAGACACTGAAAAATAAATTCAGATCCTCTCCCCTAACAGACATTACCTAAATCCCAGATAAATTAAAGAGTTGGTTGTTTAACTAAAATTATGTAGAAACTCTAAGGAAGGAGAGGGAATTATTAATTGATTGTCTGCTTGAGGTGACTGGTGGCTGGATGCAGGACTGGTTCTTGAATTAGCATCTTTTAATAAACGCCATCTGCAGATGGCTGGCTGCAGCTACCAGCAGCTCTCTAAAGTTAGAATGAGGGGTGCTTAGCACTTTCGATTCCCAGTGGTGGGCACTGGCCACAATTTCAGACGCCAGGAAAAATCTGTCACTGGCTAAAAGCTTCACTGTGATTCTCAGAAGAGGCACTGGGAAGATTCATTCATTTATTCACACACTGAGGAGTTATGGCCACTTCGCCTGGGGTCTGACCATGGCCTGGGCCTGCTGGTTCAACTTGCCTGCCACAGAGACTCAAGCTGGAGTCAGCCCCAGAGTTTTTTAACTATTGCAGTAAAAGGCTGTTTGGTCCAGGGTCTACTCCTCCTGGCCTGTCCCAGGAGCTCCACCCTCATTTCAACAACACTGTATCCAAAGAGCATCCTAGCTAGAATGCCAACCCAGGCCCCTGTGACTCTACACTTGGCCCCTCTGATACATCACTGCTGGGTGGCTGCCTCAGTGTGGCTCAGGAGCTAAGACAAGGATACCGCAAACACTCAGGTATCTTTACATGCAGACAAGCCTGTAACTGCTTCAAGGATTTAGTTCATTATTCATTCTTCCAACGAGGCACCTCTCTGTGTCCTGCTCTGTGCTTTGAGGGATCAAAGACAGACAAGAGGCAGCCTTGTCCCTCTGGTCATGTGCCCGAGTCTAATAGGACAGACACATGAGGACCCCAAGAGAAGTCTATATAAAGGGTTAAAAAAGCCCAAATCCAGGACAGAGGTTCTAGCCTGAGTGTGCAAAGGCATGACAGTGTGAGCTGTTGAGGGCCGCAGCAGTATCTTCTCTGTATTCATCTTGATCTAGCACCATATCTGACACATATTAGCTCTCAATGTTCATTACATTAACCTAGCTTTGGAGGCACTGGAGAATTTGAATAAAAACCAACAATCACTGTGACTGGAGTCTTGCGTAGGGGAGAGGAATGTGATGAGTGATCAGTGCCTCCTTTTGAAGGCCCAGAGTCTACCCTGTTTCCTCTGGGCCAGAAGGGACAGGAAAGTTGTTAAAGAGCACAGTGATGTTCCGAAATTGGTGTTTAAGAAAAATCACCCTCAGTGCCCTCGATGGCCTTAAAGGCAGCAGGTGTGGGAAGTCATTTGTTCCACAGAGAGAAGAGACTGTGGGGAGGACAGGAATCTGAGTGTTAGGATGTAGGTTTCAGTTTGTGGCAATATGTCCCTTTAAATGGTGTTAAAAGAAAAAAATCAAGTCCACAGCTCTTCAAGCAGGCAGCTCACTTCTGAGGCGCCAAGGGATTTTACTCTCTGCATCTACTGTCCTTGAACTCGGAAAGGTTAGCCAGAGAAGGTGCTGGAAGCCAGCAGGCTGCACCTTGACCTGAGCAGGAGCTCTACCTCTTGCCTGCTCTGTGCTCTCACCAGTGTCTCTGAGGAGCCTGGGCTGTCTCTGCCACCTGCTGTTGCAGGTGTCTCTGCCACCTGCTGTTGGCTGCTGGAGGGCACAGCCCTTCTCTGCTGATGTCGCCACTTTCTCCCCTGCCCCACCTAGTTTCCTGCTGCCTCTCCCACAGTCCCAGAGCCTTGGCTCTTTCTCCTCTGAACTTCTAAACTCCTGGCTCCCCCTGGACAAAGAGCATGTCTGCCTTCCACACAGGGCTCAGAGCCAGGTGAGGCTTCGGAGCCCCAGCCCATGTCCTGTCTCTGCGTGTCTTGGGGACCCACCTCATCTGGACCCCTCCTGGGCTCCTAGCCTGTGGCTCCTGGGCTGTCTCCCTTCCATCTCCACCCACCCCCAGGCTGATATTAGGTCCCTTGCTGCTCAGGGTGCTTTAGTGAAAGGCTCGAACATTAGCTAATCCAAGAACATTAGCTATTTGGCCTTCGGCAGGTCAGCAGACTCTCAGCTCCTTCCCGGGCAGCACCACCCACCTCTGGGTTGGTGAGGAGACGTAAGGAGAAGCTCATATAAAACACCTCCCCTCAAAGGTGCATCCAGAAATGACCCTTGCACTGCCCCTACAAGGAGCTAGGCTGTGACAGTTTCTCTAAAGAAGGACGTATTTACTTCCAGGACAGGACTTTCCTAAATCCCTTCTCTGTGTGAGCCCCTGAGTGCATCAGACTGGAGTTACCTGGCCGTGGGTGACAGCCACCACTAGGAAGGGTACCAGAGTCCCTGCTGGGTCGTTCCAAAGGCACAAAGCCTCCAACCAGAGCTCTGTGAGAAAGGGAGATGGCTGCTCACCCTCCAGAAGCCCGGTCAACTGGGCGGACACGAGTGAGCTGATGGGCACTCCTCGTGCTCCGACAGGGTGACTCAGTCTTACAGAGGTGTCCGCTCTTTCTCCATGAGCTCAAGGCTTAGCAGTCTCTGTCAAAATCTCCTGCGTTGCTTGGTTTGGTTGTTTTGTGATTGGATCTAATTATTTTGAAGTTTCTCTGGGAGAATATATGTTCAAAAATAATCAAAAGAAGAAGAGTGGAAGGGATGCTTGCCACATATTCAAATATCTTCTAAGCCTGCAGTGATTGAGGCACTCTGCTGTTGACAGGGGAATAGACTGACTGGCAGTAACAGAAAAAGAACAAAATTAAACATAGGCCCCCAGTACATGGCATAAATGTGGCATTTCAAGCCAGTAAGGAAAACAATGGAGTTTTCATGAAATCAGTATAGTTTTCTAGTCATTACATTTATAAAATTCATGTGAATAGTCAGAGGTGTTTCTGTGTGTGTGTGTGTGTGTGTGTGTGTGTGTATGTGTGTGTAAGAGAGAGACAGAAAGGCAGAGAGAGAAAGGAAAGTAGAGGGGAATATTTTGCATCTCAGTGTGGGAGGGCCTTTCAAATTATGACACCAAAACCAGAAGCCATTTGGAAAAGTACCGATGGACTTTACCTACAAATTTAAACCTCTGTACAGAAAAAAAAAACAAACTATAATCAAGCTTTCTTATGATCTCCCACACCCCCCCCCAAAATACAAAAGATATTTGACCTCACTAGAAACCAGAGGCATGCAAACATGCTTAGATAATAATATGGTTCCATTTTTGTCCTCTGAGAGGAGAGGTTAGGCAAAGGTCTAACCCTCGACCTTGCCAGGGGGGTGGGACAAATGAACCCTCACGGTTGGAGCATCAGAGCGTTGTCTGGCACTCTGCATCAAATTGAAATGCAGTGGTCTATTATAGGGTATAACCAGAACTAATTTATGAATAAAAAAATTTCACAGTGTATTGACAACAATGAAGTTCTAATTATTTAAACTTCATTGTTAGAGTTGAGTAGAGAGTTAAGTGTTAAGAGTTAAGATTTGGCTAAATAAATTTGGAAACATATCACCCATAAAGAAAAGAGGGCCATACATTTAAAGCCAGTGGCATGAAAAGATTTTCATGACCTATCACTAAACAATCACCGCTAGTCAGAAATTGCAAACATACATGCTTAAATATGTGCGTGTGTGTACAGAACCATACAGAGGCACACAGGTAATCAATGATGAGAATGAAGAAAAGGCTTTTTGTGGGTTTGAATCACTGCTGTACCCCCAGTGCCTGAAACACAGTCAGTGTCAGTAAATTCTTGTTAAATCAATGAAAGAATAATATTGCTGTTAATAATGGCTCTCTCAAAGTAGTAGGTTTGGGGATAATTATTCCTTAATTGCTATGTTTTAGGTTTTTGTCTTTATAAATGTGTTTTATCCTTCTAATCAGGAAAAAATTGCTATTTTCATTAAATGAAAATAAAAAAGTACTTTTAAAAAATATCAACATTGAATTCTCTTCAGCTATCCATCAAAGAGATCAATGTTTGGAGGACAATTAGGAAAGATGTGTAGAAATCTGCATGTACAAAGTCTCTCTTGATTAGTATAAAGTAAGAAAATTACTGTATATGACAGATCTGGCGGAGGGCTGCCTTCATCCCTGAAGCTGATCAAGCGCTATTGGTTGAGTTACTCCCTGCGCTCCACGCAGTAGGGTTCCATAAATAAGTCAGGCATGACTGTTTTCTCGAGGATCTCATAGCAGAGTTGCAGACAGGTGTATAAACATATCCATCCTGTGGTGAAAGATAAGTGTTCCAAACACATTGTTACAGACAGGGCTCTGCCATCACTCATAGGAGAAGCTCAGGTATGGGAGAGTGGGCTGTGGGTTGAAAGGAAAGAGCAGTCTGGGAAGACAGCTTAGAGGAGGAGACCCTTGAACTGAGTGACAAAGGTCTAATGGGAAGCACAGGGGGTGATATAAAAGAGATATTCCTGCCCTGGCTGGTGTGGCTCAGTGGACTGAGTGCTGGCCTGTGAACCAAAGGTTTGCTGGTTCAATTCCCAGTAAGGGCACATGCCTGGATTGCAGGCCAGGTTTCCCAGTAGGGGGTGTGCAAGAGGCAACAACACATTGATGTATCTCTCCCTCTCTTCCCCTCTCTCTAAAATTAAATAACTAAAATCTTTTTTAAAAGACAGATATTCCTGGCAAAGAGAAAAGTGTGGGCAAAGCATGGAAGAGTACTTAGGAAGTATTTGCGGAGGATCAGTGCAGGCACGGTGTGTGCAAGGGGTAGGTTGGGAGATGAAGCTGGAGAGATTTGCAGGACTCAGGTCCAGGAGGGCCTTCTGTGACTGGGCTAGGCAGGGTGGCCTTAACCCGAGGGCTGTGGGAGGCCTGGTAGGGAGGACCCCAAAGAGCTTTCAGTGGAGAAGTGAAGGATTCGAACATTCGATCGGCGTGTGTGCTGACATCAGAGTAGAGACAGGTTGCAGTGCCTCCTACATGGGCTTGCTACCTATGCATCTGTGCTCAGAGGGCCCTGCACTTGGTTTAACACTTAGATGTTGCCATCTTCAAATTCTTGATAATTTTTTCTCAAGGAACCCACATTTTCATTTTGCCTTGGGCCTGACAAATTGTGTAAAGAATCAGCAAGACTATAGACTGACTTTGTATTACAGACGAACAGAGAGAGAGCAGTCAGAACTTCCTCCCCTCCATCTCTCCCTCTCCCAGCCTTTGCATCTGGTGGTTTCTCAGCACATTTTCCAGGGAAGGAGCAACAATGGCAGTGTGTGGCATTGCCCAGGCCAGGGGAGATGGGGAGATGCCCACGATGTGTACATGAGAAAAATGAGCCCAAGACCGAGACCCACCAGGGTGGGGCTGCCTTTGCTTGGCCCTATACTTTCATTTCTACTCTGCATGGAAATTGGGATGAGTGAACAAGAATGGGGTTCTGGGGAAGGTGCTGGAAGAAGAGGAAGACAGGTGTTTTTGTGTGTCTGTTTCTATTTTGATGGGAGCACAACTACTGCAGAAGAGAATATGGTTTACCTCTGGGCTTTGAGTCATGTAGCTTCATCCTCGCCCCCCTTCTGTGCTTCAGTCTGTTCTTCTGCAGTCCTGCTGCAGGGCAAAGCGATCACTGTCTCACATCTCACACACACACACACACACACACACACACACACACACACACACTCACACACTGCTGAACACATGAGGGTTTGTTTTTGTCACCATGAGGGTTTCCTTCCACACATCTCTGTGTGCAGCAGCTGCTTAGCAACTAGCTGTGGGGCAGAGCTGGGAAGGTGATGCCGCTCTGGCAGCTGCAACCACAGGTGCCCCATGGGATGAGAAGGGTCCACTGCAGGGACTTGAGCAGAAGAGCCTGGGTGCGCAACCTCCAGAAGAACACTCCAGAGATCAGGGTCACGCCTCTGGAGACACACAAGGAATCCCAAAGGCCTGCTGGGAAGGATGCTCCAGAAAACAGAATCACAGCAGAAAGCCACAGGTGGCGGGAAGCTGCAGGGTTGGCTGATAACAGGTGGCGGGCAAAATGTAAAAGTGAATCAATCTGCTGATAGGATGTGCCATGGCAGGATCGGGTTCAGGTCATCATTAGGGCTGCCCTGAAAGCTCTACTCTGGTTGACATCCTGTCTCTGGAGCTTCAGGTGGAAAGTCCCCTCCTTGGGGATGCTCTGCCGTCACAGTGGGACCAAACAGATCAGCAACAGGGCTCTGCAGGTGGATTTCCTAGGTTCACGTCTTGGCTCTGCCATTTGCTGGGTGACCTCACCTCTCTGTGCCTCATTTCCTCATCTAGGAGATCTACTGCGAAGACTGCTATAAGAATTAAGTGAAAACTCATAAAAGGACTTAAAACAATGTCTGGCACATGGGTGTGAATCAGTGTGTGATCAATTATATTTCAACAGGACAGAGGTACCTTGTTGGCCCATATTGTAATGTAGACTCCAAAACACACATCTGCAGGCCTGACGGCGAGAGGAGAGAAAAGCTGCATTTTTGTTTTGCTTTGCTTTGCTTGGTCTTAGTGTCTCCTAGCAGTGTACAAAAAGCTTACACAATCAATTGCATTAACCATCATAGGGAAGGTTTTTTCGCACCCAGTGAAAACTGAGGCACAGAAGCAAAGTGTCCTGCTCAAGGCCACATGGCCTCTCAAGAAGTGGAGTCAGGCTTTGACGTGGTCCCTGTGGCTCCAGAGCCTTCATTCATGCCCCTAAGCCAAGCTGCCTTCTTTATTGCTCCTCAGAGAAGGATTTCTGATTTCTCTCAGAGGGGTCAGGATTTGCTAGAGAGAACTCCTCCTTGGAGTAATATTTCAGAAACACTGTTTAAAGCTGGTATGAGTATTAGGGCCTTCCTTGGTGGGTGGCACCTGGGAAGAGGAAACACAGGCCAGGGTTTGGGAGAAATGGAGGGTGCCACCAAGGAGTGAGGGCATCGAACACCCAGATTCAGGATTCAAGTTTGGATCCACACAGCTCTTCCAAGCTCCACGCACAAGCAGGAGGCCCAGGCTACCTGGCTGCTCACACTGGCTTAGGAGCCTGCTGTGTCCAAGGGCGGGAGAAAAACTGGTGTCCAGGCCTGAGAAGTTGTAGCCTTTCTCAGAGGCTCACAACTTTCCTGGTTAACACACAAATTGCTGCTTCCTTGACCATGGATACAGCTGTCTATTCCTGAAGTTCATTTATAGCACAAGCATATACTTCTAGAATTTGGGTTATTAAAACACATTGTTTTGCATTGGATGTGCTGTCCAGAGCTACAATGTTCTGCGTAGTGGTCATGAACCACAAGCACTCAGAATGGGCTGGCAGGAACTGAGATGTGTCATAAGTGTGACATCCATGTTGATTTCAAAGACTTAGTCTAAGGAACTGTAAAATATTTCATTAGCAACTTTAATATTGATTACCTGTTAAAATAATCTAATTTGATGTGTTTTGAATATGGGGGGTAAATATTATGCATCATGCAGAGAAGAAAGGGTGCGCTTTGTGGGGTCTGGGATTGAATTTTACCTCTGTAGTTTCCTAAGTGTGGGAACACGGGCAAAGGGTTTTTCCTCTTTTTCAAAGCCTTATTTTGTTTATATAAAAATCTGCAGGGGGGAGAATGGACTAATGGGCTGGCGTCTTTGGAATTTAGTGAGCGCACAGAGAAAGCAAGTCAGAAGAAAGCTGGGGGCGGGGGCCAGTTCTTCCTGTACGGAGGAGCCGTGTCACTGGGGTCAGTGAGGGTTCCTTCCGGGATGAACAGAACTGTGAGGATTAAGATGTAATGACTCCCACACAGGGCTTGGCTCATAACAGGTGCTCAGCAAGTGAAAAATGCTCTTTTATTATCACTATTTTCTGTTTGCACAAGGCTGTATTCTACCTGTGCCAGGAATATAAAAACTGAGAAACGCTAAAAAAAAATACATAGAAACATGATTTTCATTTCTTTTTGGGGAAAAAAACACATAGGGCAATCAACCAACAATCACTTCCTATGTGCACCCACTGTGTGCCAGGTGCTGAGCTAGGTGCTGAGTAGGATGCAGAAAAGGAAACCGTGGGCCTGGGTTCCAGTCTGGTTAGTGGGTGGAAGAGAGGCACACCCACAGTCAATTAGCAATGCAAGGCTGCCAGGGTGGGCGTGTCTCTCCTTGAAGGATGCGTGGGATGCATCCTGGTGGATCTAAATCTTCCTTTAAACACCTTCAAGCCCACAAAGAACCCAGGTCAGCCAGAGTCCAAATTTGCTCAAGACCAGCTGAGGCAAGGAATTTGGTAAAGAAAAGCCGAGGGGTTAGGGACCTCCCTCACCCCAGCAGGGCAGTAAAGGAAGTTTTTTTTGTTTTGTTTTTAAAATATTTTTTATTGATTTATTTTTTTAGAGAGAGAGGAAGGGAAGGAGAAAGAGTGGGAGAGAAACATTAATGTGTGGCTGCCTCTCATGTGTCCCCTACTGGGGACCTGGCCTGCAACCCAGGCATGTGCCCTGACTGGGAGTCGAACCGGTGACCCTTTGCTTCACAGGCCAGTGCTCAACCCACTGAGCTACACCAGCCAGGGTGTAAAGGAAGTTTATCCACCTCCCTCTTGCCCCTACTCTGCCCCTCTGCAGCCCTTTAGTGGAAGAATAGAAAGATCAGACCAGGCTTCTAGAGCAGATCCCTGCAGAGAACGCCCAGCTGTCTATTTGCTAGATCCTGCTGGGCTCCAGAGGCCTGATTCCAGAAGGGAGCCCTGTTTGCTGCAACCTGGAGTCCAGGACCTTCTGGGGGAAAGTGGAGGCTTATTTGGGAAGGACCATGAGACACCCTAAGAGTCAGAACACAGGAGCTCAGAGAGCAGGAGCATCAAATCCACACAAAAGGGCAGCCAAGCCTGGAATCAGACCCATACTATTTTTCTTTGATTGTTCAATTACAGCTGTCCCCATTTCCCCCACTGCTCTTACCTGCCCTACCTCCCACCTAACTGCTCTTACCTGCTCCTACCTCTTACCTAACCCTTACCTCCCACATTCAATCCTTTCCCCCACCACCGTTGTCTTTGTCCATGGCTCCTTTATATGTGTCCTTTGACTTGACCCTTCCCCTTCTTTCCCCCATACGTCTCTCTCCCTCCCTACCCTCTGGTCACTTAGTTTGTTCTTTATTTCCAAGTCTCTGGTTCTATTTTGTTCATTTGTTTGTTGTGTTGATTAGGTTCCACTTATAGGTGAGATCATATGGTATTTGTATTTTACCACCTGGCTCATTTCACTCAGCATAATGCTTTCCACTTCCATCCATGCTGTTGTGAAGAGTAGGAGCCCCTTCTTTCCTTCTACTGTATAATATTCCATTGTGTAAATGTACCATAGTTTTTTGATCCACTCATTTACTGACAGGCACTTAGGCTGTTTTCAGCACCTGGCTATTGTAAATAACACTGCTATGAAAACATGGGGGTACACAGGCTCTTTTGAATTGTGATGGAACCTTCTACATATTTCCCTGAGGGGGAGCCCTCACTTCGACTTCTCCTCCCAAACTCAGACTCTTTGATTTTCCTCTCCCTGAGGAGTAACCCCAGCAAGCACCAATTCAGAGACTAGACCTCGGGGTGCAGGTCACAAGAGAAGTCTGTGGAGAGTTTGCCAGCAGGAGCCACAGCAGGCAGGCAGCTTAGCCTCTGGTGCCAGACCTGAAGCCACTCTGTTTCCGAATCACATCACGCAGGGTGTGACCCTGCAGCACAGAAGGATCAGAAGAAAAGTTCCCACGGTGGGAGAGGAACTTAGCCATCTGGGCTGTATCCTCTCTGTAGAACAAGCCGTAGGGATCTCTCAGTGCTTATGCTTCTAAATCTGTGTAGCTGTCAGCGTCACAGTTGACAAGAGAATCTGATTGAATTAAACTTTTACAGCGCATCCTGCGTGCTGGGCATGGTTTAAGCGCATTGCCAGTGTTTTACCACAAAATCTGTAACAACCCTCGGACCTGGGTATCACTGCTAGCTCCATCCACAGAATTTGTCCAATACCACACACCTGGTCAGAAGCGGAATTTAAACTCATTTGTCTCTACAGGCTATACTCTCAGCCAACGAGCCACACACCTCTGATCTAACAAATACAGGAACAGAGACACCAAAAAGGGCAGCATCCCAGTTCTGCAGCTGACTCTCACTGCACACTCACAGTGGGTCACCTACATCCATTCTAGTCTGACAGCGTTCAGCAGCTCTGAAGCTCCGTCTGGGCCAAGGTACCCCGAGATCCCTCAGGGCTGTGGGCTTCGGCCAGAGCCAAGGGTCCTTGACTAACTGCTCAACATCTTTCAGGGCAGTGGGCAGTTATGTGAAACCACACCTGTCAAAGCGCTGCTCTGCCTGTGGGACAACAGAGGGCATTCTTTCTGAGCTGAGAGTCTCCACCTCGAGCTCACCACACTGTAGGGGCAGCACTGTGTCCTGTTCTCACTGCTGGGAGCCAGAGCTCAGCTTCCATGCAAGCAAATCTCCTGGGTGACCTGGTCCAGGTTTGCCCCTCCTGGACCAAATCTCCTGTCATCATGGTCACTGTCACCAGGCGTGTTACACAGGGTCTCTCTCCAGGGTTGGCAGACCTGGTGGCCTCTGGCACTGCAGCAGGATTCTGACCGAGATACAGCCAGGCTGCACATTCTTTCGCTGTCACCGTGACACCGTGAGATGAGCTGGGCCTGGGGTGCCATGGGAATCGATCCTGAGCAGACCACCTAGTTCTAGGAGGAGCTGAGGAGGAGAAACAAATGACCACTTTCAGAACCGGTTGTAAAATCTGCTGTTCTCTGCACTTTAGTTGAAGTAAATTAAGACAATAACAGATGGGGAGTTCTTTTCCAGTTTTCTCCAAAGGGACCAACCTTCTACCAGGCATCGAAGATCCTCAGCCCTTCCCTCATTTCAAAAATGAGTTCCTAGCCCTGGCTGGTGTAGCTCAGTGGATTGAGTGCGGGCCTGCGAACCAGAGTATCGCACTTCGATTCCCAGTCAGGGCACACGCCTGGGTTGCAGGCCACTTCCCAAGCAGGGGACTCACAAGAGACAACAGCACATTGATATTTCTCTCCTTCTCTTTAAAAAAAAAATGAGTTCCTTCTGAAGTTGATAAGACAATCTTCTTTCTAATCTAGCAGATTAGCTTTTCATGGCAATTCATGACAATTTTCAGAGTGTGATTTACTATCATGGATCTCCTATTTTGTAAGAGGCGCTAACAGTGGACCAATCTGTGTTGGTGGCTCACAATTAATCAGCAAGAGAAGCACCCTGGGAGCCCCCTGTCCCAAACCAAGATGCCACTGATCCAATCTGTGATGTGACTCGGGTATTGGACACATGCGAAGAGAGAGTTCCTCTGATGATAGAGTCAGAGTAACCAGTGAGTCTCCTTCTGGACCTGTGTCATCACCGACAGAAACAGAGAGAGAGGCAGAGACATTATACAGAGAAGGACATAGAGACGCCCAGAGAGCCATGGTCGCCCTTCCCAGTTTGCCCTGTCAGGAGGATGTCTGAGCCCCAGCGGGGCGGTAGGGGCTTTGGTTAACGATGAGTCCAAAATCAGGAAAGTAACACGCCTTTGCCACATTCCTTTTTTATTTCTTTATGTTTGAAATTTCACTTCCAAAATCAGAACAAGAAGGAAAACATTATAACCAGAAGGAATTTTGAGGCTCGCCTGATTTATCTCCACAGTTTATATCCCGGGAAATGGATGCCCTGCGAGGGGCACCGTGGCTTCAGTCTGATCACACCCAGACACCCTGTCACAAATCCGGCATGCTGTCCTCTGCAATGAGTGGCTTCCTTTATGCATCCTAAGCATTTATAAAGCACCTACAGTTTACCGTATCCTATTCCAAGAGCAGTGAGGATATAATGAACGAAGCATAATATTCCCTCTAAAGTAGAGGTGCTTTTGACTTTTCTCATGGCTAGAACTCTGAAGCAAGGGGTCCCATCCCACCTCCGCCTCTCATTAGCCTGGGGGGCTCCTGCTTTCTTTCAAGGACACCACACTTCTGTAACCCCCGGGGAAAAGGACCAAGTATTAGACCTGACAATGAGTGAGGAGGAGTCTGGATTGCTACTGCTGATATGTAGGTTTTTATAAAAATGTAACAGAATGTCCCTAGGAGTTCATGACCTTCTGGGGGCAGTGAAGCAAGGGTCAAAGTGCAATAGGGCCCTGGTCTAAGACATAAAAAAATTGCTTCTCCTGTCCCAAAAGGCAAAAACCCCTTTTCTAGACATTTATGCAGGACTGGTTTTCTTCTCAAGGAGAGGTAGTCACACAAGAACCATGAATTATCGGTGCTGGGAGAGGCAGCCCAGCCAGTGTGGGTCCTGCTCCCACCAGTGAGGCCTCCTGGGGTGAAGAGCCTGAAACCAAACCAACTACCAAGTTAATCTTCAAGGGCTCCAGCTCGGCCAGCAGCCCAGGACTTGTGCAGAGACCTTCCCTCTGACCCTACTCTCTGGAGGCCATCTGTAAGCCTCAGGGTAGGGGATGCAGCAGGGCAAACTTGAAGGGTCGGGGGAGAGGAGGGCCACCTGCAGCATCCAGAAGCACGAGTCCATGGAGCCTCAGAGATCCTCCACATCGGTCATCTCCAGTAGATCCCACAATTCTATGTAATAGGTATTCATTATTATCGCCCCATTTTGTGGATAAGGAAACTAAGGCTCAGATAGGTAACTGACTTAGCCAACATCACACAGTGAAATGGAACTGGGTTCCCATCCCACCTCTGCCCCTTGTCAGCCTTGGTGGGTGGGTCCTGATTTCTTTTTAATTCTTTTTTTTTTAATTTATTTTTTTATTGATTATGCTGTTGCAGTTGTTCTATTCCCCCCCCTTCATTCCCCTCCACCCTACCCCCCCGTCCCCACCATTATCCCCCCTTTAGTTTATGACCATGTGTCTCAAGTTCTTTAGATTCTATATTTCCCACACTATTCTTGCCCCCCCCCATCTATTTTCTACCTACCGTCTATGCTACTTATTTTCTGTACCTTCTCCCCCCTTCTTCTCCTCCCACTTCCCTGTTGCTAACCCTCCTTGAGATCTTCATTTCTATGTTTCCACTCCTGATCTAGCTGTCCTTTTAGTTTGCTTTTGTTTTAGGTGTGGTTGTTAATAACTGTGAGTTTGTTGTCCTTTCACTGTTCATGTTTTTTAAACTTCTTTTTCTTAGATAAGTCCCTTTAACATTTGGGTCCTGATTTGTTTTAAGGACAGACCACACTCCTGCAGCCCTTGTGTGCTAAGGGGGTGGGGATTGGGGGTACCCAGTATCAGTGTTGTGCTGGGCCACAGCTGAGGTCCAGGAGGCTGACCCAAATCCTCGGCCTTGGTCTTGGTTAGTACATTGTCCCTCCACAGCTGCGGTAACCACACAGCTGGGAAACCACAGCCCTCATTCGCCTGCCTGGGCACAGCCTGCTGCTGGAATGGAAGGGGCAAGCCTGGACCAGTGTGAGGGGCCGTATGCATGCCCCTTTTTTTCCCTGCAGGGTATGTCTTGCTCCCCATATGCCTACTATAAGGCTCAGCCCTGCCAACAAAGATAGAGACAGGGAGTGAGTTCAGCAGGAGTCCGTGTGGGGAGGAGGATGCAGACCAATGGGCAGAGAGAAGCAGAAACTTGTGGACCCCCCATCTCATGGCTGAGTTGGATTACAGCTCAGTGTTGAAGCCTGGGCAGGTCTGCCAGGAGTGGGAGAGGCAGCATTCCACACACTGAGCTGGGTTGGACTCCAGCCCACCCCACGCCCATAGCGGTACCACCTTATACCAGTTACTTAACCCAAAAGAACTGATCTCAATAACTAAACTTCTCAAAGAACCAGCTGAGGAAGCCTGTGATCCTGCTGAGGACCTTGCTCTCTGATAGGCAGCAGGGCCTGAGGACGTGGGTACTGAGCCAGGTCGCCCACACGAGGTGAAAAGCCTCTAATCCCAGCAGAGGTGAGGGCAGATGAGCTCAGAGGCACAATAGCCATGTTTCAGGGCTGCAGTAAAGAAGATCCTACATACCCCTAGGGAGGGGACTGTGTTCGTGGGTTCATAAGCCAGAGAGTATAGGCTTCCGACGTTGGAGAACAAAGAAAACAGAGTTGGCCTGAGCCAGGATGGTAGCCCTCTCCAAGGCTGGGCAGTGGAGCAGTCCAGCAATCCTCTTCTGTTCTTTGATCCCATCGTGAACTCTGTGTCAGGCCGATGAATGGGCAGAAATCTAGTGTGAGGTGTGAGGGTCGCCCCATCAGCCAGCAGCTGGGCAGTGGACAGAGCCCTGGAGAGACCGTCCCCATCACAGGCCTTGCTGCCACCCACTCCAACACAGCACAGCAGGCATCACAGTGGGCCACACCTGGGCTTGTGCTAACTTCCCTGCCTCTGAGGGTCAGGCCAGGGCACCTCTGGGGGACCTGCATCCCCCATCAGAGTGAGGCCAGCTCCGGGAGAGGGAGCATCTAGATGTTAGACTCTGAAGTGAGAACCATTTCTGGAGAGATGAGGTGTCCTGGCAGCAAGATGGTGCAGGGGAAAGACTGGGAAGGAATGAAGTCCAGTGTTTGAGGCCATTTCTTAATGCTGCCACTGCACAGCCTCTGGGCCACCCTGGTGGGGGGTGGGGGAGGGGTCCAGCATGCAGAGGTAGTGACACAATGCGTATTCAGCACAAGGTGTCTGCGGCTCATTCACCACCCTTAACAGTCACAACTGGATTGATTACTGCAAAGAAATACGGGGTTGGGGCCTGCTGTCTTTGGGGAAGTGTCTTCTGAGGGAGCTGGCTAATTCCTGCAAAATCTCCTACTGCAAGGATTGCCTGGCGTTTTCTTCTGCACAGTGGTTGGTTCCCAGTGAGGATGTGGTCCAGACTTGTGTGAGCCCAGAAAGTTCCAGACTCGGAAACCATTCCTAAGCTATGATGAAGAACAGTTCGCGTAATAGGGTGGTGGGGGGAAACTGTACACTAATTTTTTAAAAATTTTTGCTCATATCGGCTCCATTACTCTTGTTTGTAGCTCTATAATACACTTGCAATTTATCATAGTGCATTTTATACTTATTTATGTAGCTATTAATATCTGCTTGCCCCACTCATCTTAATGCACTGAGTCTTTTTCTATTTTATTCAGCACCTAACACAGTGCTTAACACATAATTGCTGATCAACAGATGTTTGTTGAGTTACTGTGTCATTTAAAAAAACTATCCCTCAGGTGCATTTTGGTAATTTCTTTGTAGTGCACATACAGTGCCAGAAGGGGGCAATAAATAGCCACAGCTGAGGATTTTTAGCTAGAGACAAGGGAAGCTAAAAATTACATAATGCAACAAAATTTTTTTGCTTCATCAAATTTAGAGTTAGGTTTATTTCCTCAGCTAATACTCGAAACAGCAAGATGTGGCAGAAATGATCAGACCTATTTGCATTCAGCTTCTGTCTGTGCCACAGACAGATGGGGACCTCTACAAAAAAATGCCTCGACCTCTAAAGCTTGTTTCCTCGCCCACAACAGGTAGTGCACAGCCGTAGGTTAGGCTACAAGGACTAAATGAAGCAACACACGTTGGAGGTTTTAGAACCAAGCCCACTCCAGGGCTGTGTGATAATCACGAAAGCTTGCCAACAAATGATGAGGCAGATGAACATCTTCCTACCTTCCCCCTTCTCCTGTTGGGTATGTCCTTCCTCTCAGCAGGGCCTTGCCATAGACTGACACAGCGGGAAGAGAATGAGGAGTTTGCTGGGCTTTTCGGAGACCTCGTTTCCTGGCCCATGTGGGGGAGCTGAGGGTAACCACGTGGCAGGAGGACTGTGGGAGCGAATGACAGAGCATAGGCTGTACTAGTCAGTATAGGACCCAGGAGCCACACGTGGCTGTCAACACTGATGTGTGAGTTAACTAATATCAAAGCATTCGGTTCTTCTGTCACACATGTAACATTTCAAGGGTTACTTACAACCCCGATTGCCCACTGTACTTTATGTGGTTTTTTCTATTTTATTCCCCACACCTAACACAATGGTTAACACATGGCTAGTGACTATCATTTTGAACAATGTGGTTCATAGAATATTCCATCATCACAAGAAGTTCTGTTGGACAGAGCCGGCTAGAATCTAATAGATGTTCAATAAGTGGTAGGCGTTTTCAGCAGCAGCATTTGTTACCCTCGAGTTGGCCCTGCAAATGTTCTGCCCATGTGGTCATTCAACCAGATTGTACACACAACACGTACTGTGTGCAGAACCCGTGCTACAGGCTGTGGATACATAGGTGAGACAATGGACTGTGCACTCTGGGCATTTAGTTCAGTAATAGATGTTAAATAGATAATCCCCTAAATAAGTAGGAATGGCAGATGGTCTAAACCTCTGTCCTCAAAACTTACCTCTCTGTTACTAAGTAAAAGTTAAGAACCAAACCATCCCCTTGGCTTGTCTGGAGGATTCTGGGAGATGCTGAATGTGTGATCGGTTGCAACTACATAGTACAGTTATTAGGGAGAACAGCTCAAAAAGAATTTAGTTCTCTTATTTTTTCACTAATAATTACTGAGTACCTGCTCTGTAGCAATTAGGTGCTGAACAAAATAGCACAGCAGCCCAGACTCTCTGCCCTCCTGGACCTGACACTTCTCATGGAGAAAGAAAGACAAGGAATAAATAATTAAAATATGCTGTATGGTGGTCAGCTTTTTGGAGAAAAAGCAGTAAAGTGGTATAGGGAATTCTGTGAATACAAGAGCTGACATTTTAATGATGAATATTTTAATATTTCTTGAGACTTTTCAGGTGTAGTGGAAACCCTTCTCTTGCCTCGTGGGAGCGTGTGCCGTCAGTTAATGCAACATTCCCATTTCTCAGAGGAAAGTGAGCTGCTCAGAGAAGAGACACTAAGACAAATCAAAGATGTGCAAGACCACAGACCCCGGCTCACCAGGCGTTCGTGGAGCTTCTCCTTGGGAGGCCCTAAGGGGAAAGCTGGGGTGAGGGTGGGGCGCGGAGACGATCAAATCATCACAAGGCCCAGGAGGACTAGAGACAGGAGGATAGGACTTACCAGAGTCTAAGGCACAGGGTTTGGAGAGATTCATCTAAATAAGAAGCACAAACCAAGCAGAGGGGAAGATTCAGCCCAGTCTGAAAGCTTCACGGTGGTGGAGCATCTGAAATGGATGTAAAGAAAAGGTGGGATTTCTTGACCAACCGAGATGACATGGGGTGACAAAGGGGAGGCATGTGAAGTGTGAAAGCAAGGGGCATGTTTAGTGACACCTAGGGACAGAGTTGGGATCCAGGGGCATAAAGCAGAGGAAGGAGAGTGGTGTGAGACGTCAGGTGTCTGTAACCCAGAAGAGGGCCCTCACCGGCACCTGATCATTTTGACACCTTCATCTTGGACTTCCAGTCTGGAGAACTATGAGAAGTAATTCCTGTTGCTTCTAAGCCACCCAGTCTGTGAGCTTGTTTCAGCAGCCCGAACTATAATACTAAGACATTAGTGAAATATATCTAATTACATGTAAGTAATTTTTCAACCTCCAAGTTCTGTTATCTATTATATTAAAAGGTTTGTAGATTATTAATGCCACCAAAAATTATCTTCCCATTAACATGTAATACGGGTGTGGAAGCAAAGTACATTGACTTTAAAAAAATAAAAACACATTTTAAGCAACAATATGCAAAAACAAACAAACAAACCCTTTTACTTCTCAGATATACTGTTTCCCTCTAACAGAAGTGAATGTGATGAGTTCAAGAGCCTGATTTCTTCCTGAAGAGGCTGAAGGAGTGTGGCTTCATTTTTCTGTGCTGATCCTGCCAGAGCTGAACGGTCTCATCAGAAGAAGAAGCATCCCCTGATTGGAAAAGCTCAGCGCACTCAGAACGGGATAATATGTAGTTTCGAAAGGAAACAGCCCCTTCAGATGTTGGAAGGCTCCTGCACACCCAGGTTTTCAGATACAAACAAACTGGCTATGAAGGTCAGGTACAGACCTTCTGCAAGGAGGATGTCACTTTTATAGCTCAAACTTGACCATTGGTTTTCTTTCTCAAGGATATCTAGACTATATTAATTTTTAATATACTGACCTAAGGTGCCCAGCTACTTTTAGATAAAGCTGCCAGATGTCCCTTAGTTTAAAAATACGCTGTGAGAGATAAGATAGTCAAAGCATTACAGGGCCAGAAAACCTCTCGGATAGAGAAAAATAATCGCCAATGGTCTCATGTCAGTGCCTACAGGAAAAGCTGGCAGGAAAACAGCCCTAAGGAGACTCAGATCAGCCAAGAGGCTCAATCCACTCTGCTTTTAGGTTATTTCACAGATACCAGCTCCACCCAAGATTCCTGGCCGGATGGGCACTTCAGCAAACCTCACTGCCTAGAACGAAATGAAAACCACTCATGCGCAAGCCACAGAGGACACTGTGGTACAATAAGTACCTATCTGGTCTCGGTCCCGGTTCCTGACACAAAAGTTTCTCAGACTCTAGTGATCTCTGGAGTGATAACAGTGTCTCGTGTGTGTTAATGAGGTGACTGGTGGCTGGGGGCCCCTAGGTACCTGCAGGATGGGGGGTGGTCAGGGGAAGACCAAAGCAGGGTTAGAGGGCCCGAACTTTCAACCCCACCCAAGACCTCCAGAGAGGGGAGAGGGGCTGGAGATGGAAGGTAATCCCCAATGGCTGGTGATTTTATCAACCATGCCTACGTAATGAAATCCCATGGAACCCCATAAACAATAGGGTTCAGGACCTCGTGGGTGGTGAACACATCGTGGCACTGGGAGGGTGGTGTGCCCGGAGAGGACGTGGGAGCCCCACACACCGTCCCCCATACCTGTCCTGTGCATCTCTTCTGTTGGACTGTTCCTGACTTGTTACCTTTACGCCTTTACAGCACACTGATAATAGTAAATGAAGCACCTTTCTGAATTCTATGAGTCACTGTAGCACGTTATCAAAGGAGGGGGTTAGGGGACCCCCCAACTTTACAGCAAGTCTATCAGAGGTACAGGTGGTGACCTGGGACTTGCAACTGACATCTCAAGTGGAAGTAGTCTTGTGGGACTGTGCCCTTGACCTGTGGGGTCTGTGCTAACTGCCAGCAGTTAGTGTCAGAACTAAATCGAATTACTGGGCACTCAGTTGGTGCCCGGAGAGATGGAGAATTGGTGGTTGTGCAGGAGGGGAACCACAAGGCTGGTGTCAGAAGTGTGAGTAAAACATAGATCAGAGCACGTGAGGATCAAATTTACCTATTTAGAAATTTTCAAGTTCAAATTGCTTGGTTTAAAACTCAGCACCTGGCAACACGTGGTCAGATGCCTAGGCTCCTTGCGGGGGAGCCTGCAGAGCAGATGGAAGAAGGAGGAAGCCTTTTCCCTCCATACCGCCCCTCCCTGGAGCTACTCTAGGGCTTTGGTAGTCTTTGTCCACTTCTGGGTTCTAGCTCTGACCCGACAGCACGACTGTTGTAAATGGATTTCACGTTGGGTTCCCCCATTAAGTGCGAGGTCTCCATCTCTGTATTCCCAGCACTGAAGACAGGGCCTGCACAGATAAAGGTCACGATGGATTTTGAGGAATGATGCACAGTGAAGGATCCAGAAATATGGTATGTTTAGGGGATGAGGGAACAAAGGAGAAAGTTGCCCTTCACAACCATAGGAAGAGCAGCTGCTTGATGAAAAACAAATGCTTGTCAAATTTTCGTTTTCTGAGATTAATGAAAGGATTGCTGTCGTTTTCCACCTCTGAGTCTTAGGGTGGTTCGTTGCAAAGCAATAGTAACCAGAACGAATCTTGGTGACTGAAAGTGGCTGCTACTGAAATTCAAGCCTGAGTTGGCTCCTCCTCCCTGCGATGCTGGTCCCTTCCCTGGGCCTCATATATGGGGTCGTGACGTGGAAAAGCGTGTTTTATCTCTGAAGGGAAATCTACCTTCCAGCATGCTTCTAGGCGTAGGAGTGGGCAGCAGGTCCCGGGTCAGGATATACAGCGAGAAAGAGAAACTCAGGGTCCCCACAGGTGCAGCCTGTCCCACTAACAACGTACAAAGGAATAACAATACCAGTGACACCCTCAAGAATATGCTTTGAATTTTGTATTTGCTGGACTTATTCATCCGGAAACACATGCGTACCTTTTCTGCTTTAAAATAATGTATGGTTACTTGGGTGAGAGTATTGGTGTTTTCAGGTGTATTTTTTTCTTTTCTATCCTCCCACCCGGAGAATGTCCTTTAGCTTTGCTGGGGCAGACAGAGTCCCTGCCATTTGTGACTGCCTTAGACTAGTCCGGGGCCAAGGCCACCGCCTCGTGCTGCACAGCCTGGCTTCTCGAGGTCTGTGCTGCCTTCCCCTCCTCTGTCCATCTGTCTTCCCCAGCACCTTTGCCAACTCGTGGCTCTGAGAAGAAACCTCTTCCTATCTCTCAAAAATAAGCCCAATCACGTTCTATTCGTAATGAATTTTAAATGCCTGCCCTACAGAAGAAAAGCCAGAGATGACAGCAGGCTGGGGGCAGGGGGCTGGCAGCAGGAGAAAGGAGGTCCGGGCAGTCTCACTCCAGCCACACAGGGCCGTGGGCCCAGACTTGTGCAGAGACAAATGTGGAAGTTCATGTAGCGCTGCCTCACTTAGGGAGAGAAGTCTGCTACCTGCCCTGTCCTTGTTCTTGTCAGAGTGACCAGAGAGGCCACAGATGAGGGGTGCTAGCTGCCTGCACCCAGGCCCCATCCTTGCCTGCAGGAAACACCAACAATGCTTGTGAGGGAGGTCAGCAGAGAGACGGGCTGATACCCTGTGCCTGCCCTTGGCCTTGAGCACTGGGACAAATGGCTGTTCAGATAGGAGAGCCTGTCACGGCCCTTCTGGCAGTGGCATGTGACCATCCACGGTGCTGTGGCCTTTTGTTCTGTCGGGGCTCAGGCCTCAGCCTGGACCAGGGCCTGCGCTTCTTTCCCTGCTGGCACCTGAACAATGTGTGTCTGCTCTGCTTTGTAGTTCTTCCCTTACGGAGACGCCTCCAAGTTTGCCCAGCATGCCTTCCGAACCTTTGACAAGAATGGGGACGGCACCATCGACTTCCGAGAGTTCATCTGTGCCCTGTCCATCACCTCCAGGGGCAGCTTTGAGCAGAAACTGAACTGGGCCTTCAACATGTATGACCTGGACGGCGATGGCAAGATCACCCGCGTGGAGATGCTGGAGATCATTGAGGTGAGTGGTAGGCGCTCTGGGGTGCAGGGGGGACCTGGGCTGCGGGGCACAGAAGGCTGTGCCCTAGCTTCTTGGGCATGGGCTACAGTGGCTTGTTTTCTTCCCTCGAGAGTGTGGCTAATGACATGTCCACCCTTGACTTCTCCTAAAACTGTCCCCCACTCCAGCACAGTGCTGGGAAGTCACAGGTCCAGGCTCCCAGGCACTGTCAGCTGAGAATCAGCATGTTAACCAGCCACTCACATGCTGTGAGATCTTCCACAAACATACGTTTACTGGGCGTGCAGGATGTCTCAGGACTCAGTTTCTTCGTCAGCGGCTGAGCTCTGCCCTGCCAGAAGTCGGCTGCCTCCCCCAACTAGCCTCCCCTGTGGGCATAAGATGCTGCTGTGGCCCCTCCAACTTGCATTTTTTAAAATAAAACTCTACTGAGTCAAAATTTAGACCATAAATCTGCCTGTTTTAACTGTACAATTTTTAGTAAACTTAGCAAAGTGTGCAACCATCGCTATAATCCAGTTTTAGAACATTTTCGTTCCCTCAGTAAGTTCTCCGTGCCCACCTGCCCATTTTCTCCCCTGGACTCAGTAAACCATTGCTCTACCTTGTCCCTATGGTCTTGTCTTCCTGGACATGTCACGTAAGTGAAGTCAAAAAATACACGTATATGGCCTCTAGTGTCTGGCTTCCTTTTTTAAAATCTATGTTGTAGGATTTATTACATTCCTTGGTATTGCTAAAATAGTATTCAATTGTATTAATATGTCATATTCGTTGATCTGCTCACCAACTGTTTTCACTTTTTTGCTGTTAATAATGTTGCTATGAATGTTTACCTGCACGTCTTTGTATAGGTGAGCACTTATTTTTAAGGTGCTTTCTTAAGGGGGGGAAATTGTTTCTACCTAGGAAGTTTCCAAACTGAGAACTAACTTTGTATGATTAGTGCAACAACTGGAATCTTCTTGCTCTACCATTTAATTTATGAACATAGTACCTATTCCACAGCTCTCCTTCCACAAACTTCACTCAGGGCTAAATTTTAGTAGTCTCTCTTGCTTGATCATCTAAACAGATTGTAAGTTCCTGATCAGGTGAGACCACACTTCATCTTTTTCTAGTTTCTAAATTCCCCAGGGCTAGGGCTTGTTGACTGTCATCTATACCTCACACTCGGAGTGTTTAAAACAGAAATAATTCTTTTCTTCCCTGAGGAACAAGAATCATGTTTCCTAATCCATGATTCTTGACCTCCCCATGGAGCTACTCTTTCTACCCAGTTCCTCCAGCCAGAAACCTGACAATCACCCAAAATTCTACCCTACCCGGTTGGCTGTGAAAGTCACGCATACATGATTATATAATTCTCTTCTTTAAAACCATTTCGGGAGTCCTTTGATGTAGACTGGGGGTCCATATCACATCACAGGAGAACTCTGTGGTCTGCTTGTTGTTTTCCCTAGGCCATCTACAAAATGGTGGGCACTGTGATCATGATGAAGATGAATGAGGATGGCCTCACGCCTGAGCAGCGAGTGGACAAGATTTTCAGCAAGATGGATAAGAACAAAGATGACCAGATTACACTGGATGAATTCAAAGAAGCTGCCAAGAGCGACCCTTCCATTGTATTACTTCTGCAGTGTGACATTCAGAAATGAGCGGAGGTCAATGCTATGGACCGCACCGAAGTCTCAATGTTCCATTCAGTCTGCAGCTATTCACACACACACACACACACACACACACACACACACACACACACACACACAGATATTGCTTGGACTACCTATACATGGACTTGCTTCTTGTGTTTGAAACACTTGTGTGCATGAGAATGTCATTTGCTAATGAATTTTCAAAAGCGTATATTATAAAACCAACCAACCAACAACCTGCCACAATGTGATATGTGTAATATTATTTCATACCTAACTCTCCTTCTCCAAAGCCTGGCCAGAAATGTGCTGCAAAGAGTTACATGATTCCTTGTTCCTGTTTTGCTAATGCTTGTGTCTCCTTGATTACACGATGTTAGTGGCTCTGAGGCCCCTCCCCCCTGCCACGGTAACGTAATTTAATTAATTCTGTGTATCGCCCTTCTCCTGTAAAATAGTCCTGGACAGACACGCAGAGGGGCCCAGGGCTCCTCCGTGTGGTCCCCACACAAGAACTTGTGTTACCAGTGAATAGAAATGTACGACATTTGCATGCCCTTTAGGTTTGCCTTAACTCTCACCTCCTTTGCATCTTCTCAATATGGAAAGAGCTGTTTTGGAATTAATGCAATAGAAAACTTAAAAGTCCTGCTAGATGACTCATTCATTAAGTATACCTATCTATATATGCATACAAAGATGTTATTTATTGAAAGTAAAAAAAAAAAAGATGAAAGTGTATTGATTTCTGCTTGAATTTTCAAAGGCTTCCGAAGAGGTGGCAAAAGATATCCCAAATAAATTTATAACATTTGACTTTTTCCCTCAATTCTTATTTCTTAATTTTAAATTGGAAATAAATGTTCATAATTATCGAGGGTCAACTACCAATAACTTACTGATTCTACCCTTAAACAGATACTGGAATTAAAAGAATTAATGACAACAAAAGGGGAAAAAAGCAACCTTCCAAAGTCATCCCGCCCTCGAAAGAGAGACAGTTCATATGTCATGTTGACAGAAAACATACAACTTTTCTCATTCTCAAACGATGCTCAGGACGTGAAAATAAATTGTATCCCAGTGTGAGTGTGGTGCTAATGACGCGTGGACCTTGCACAACCATACAGAAGACGGGCCCAGCAGGGAGCTGGGGAGTGTCCTCCCCAGCTGGGGAGCGTCCTCCGGAGGAAGCCTGCGGGAAGGAGGGCATCCAGCCTCCTGAATGAGAAGCAGCTACTTGTTCTTTTTTCTGAGGAAGCCGCACTCTGACCTTTTTAACCCTGAGGAAGGAAGGAGGGAAAGATTCCACCCGGAACTCTAAGGCAGGTTTGCATTTTCAGAGCATGCCTACAGCAGTTCTGTTTCTTTCCACAGAGCTGGCCAACACACCTTTAGTGGTGAAGGAAACGTGTGTCCGTACCAGCTACGTGTGGCTAGTGTGACTCAAGGGCTGTTTCTCATTTCATTTTAATCTGACACATGTAGCTGGTGTAGTGTCAGGCAGTGCAGGCTGTATGGTTCACTTTTTTCTCAAGCGCTTTTTCCAAAACACTCCCCCTTTGTCTACCAGAGGATCGTTAAGACCAGAGGTCAAGGTCTACAAACTCCATTTGTCCACTCAACAGATACCGAGCAAGCAAACCGCTTCCGAGACAGTCAAGACCCCACCAGCACCGATGGCACCAAGCTCTGCCCCAGAGAGCGCAGTCCCACGCATTAACAGGATGTCCTGGTACCCTCACCCCTGAGCTAGGTGAGTCCAAGATGGGGGCACAGAGAGAGAGAAGGTTGCGTGCCTCCCAGTCCTCTCTCCGTGGACCGAGTGAGGGTGGGCCTGGGGGAGGCAGCTCCTTGGTTGCATCAGGCTCCTGGCAAGGCAGTTGTAAGTCTCAGCAATCTTCATGGACCTGCGACGCGGCCTGCACTATGGACAGACAGTGGACCCACTCACAGATGTGCCACTGTAAAAACAACGGAGAGCTCAGCGAGCCAAGAGTGACAGTGACGTGGTGGCTGTTCGCCACGGGGTGGTTAGGTGACATTTGAAGTAAGACCTGACTGTGAAGAAGTGGGTCCTGTGCATACGTATTCTGGACACTTAAGGAAAATCAACTCTCCGGCAAAACAAACTGGTTCCTTTTACAAGTAAAATGAAGAAATGGGGCCAGCAAGTGAGCACACTGGCCTTCGCTTGTTCTGGTTCTGGCATGAAGACTGGTGCAGTGACCTGCAGAACAGCCGGGCAGGACGTGGTCAGAGCACGTGAACTCGTGCCCTCTGACCCAGCAGCCCCCTCTGGTACGTCGCCCTGAGAAGTTCTCACAGAGGGCCATGAGGGGCTGCATCCCAGGATGTCTGTGACAGCTCCGTGGTGTGGGGACTGGAGGCAATCTCGTGGGTCATTACTAGAGGAACAGCCAAGTAAAACGCACTTTATGCTGTTCTGCACCTCCGCTGGGGAGAGCAGACTGATGTGCACACAGCAACATGGATGTAAATATCGAATGGCAAGGAATACAGTAAAATCCATTGCCCAGTATCATATGTAAGTGAAAAACACATTCTCCCAGAGTATCAAATTCACGTAAAAAAAAAAAAAGCAAATATCAGATCACAATGGTTTCTGGCAGGGGGTGGGGGCAGTGGTGATGGGATAGTGTAATTATTGTTGCTTCACAATTCATTCCTGAAACTTAGTGGCTTGAAATAGAAACAATCATTTTATTATTTCCCCTGACTTCTGAGTTAGGAAACTGAGAGGGGTTCATGTGGCTGCTTCTGGCCTGAGGTCTCTCAGACAACTAACTAGTCCTACAGTAGCTTGAGCTGAGGCAGGGTCCTGGAGCGGCTGGGGGCTTAGGGGAGGACCCTGAGAACACAAGGCTAGTGTGTGCTTCCCCACAGCGTGGCAGACCTTCCGTCTGTCTGAGGTCTGAAAGCACAGCCTTAGCTCCTTCTGAGGTGCTAGCAAAGGATCTTGCACTCGTACCCTGAGCTGATTTTTGGCATGGAACGTAGTTTGGGGATCAGCCACCCTCCAAAAGAAAGTCTGGGAATAAGAAATTGTCCTGGCTCTTTTGTATGTAATGGCTTTTTCTTTCATTCCTCTCTCCCCTCTCACACTGTCATAGCAGCAAGGAACCAGGAGGCACTTCTCAAATTCTACCTACTAATCTCTTCAGATAGAGCACCAGTACATTAGGTGCATTTCCCTATTTTCCATGTGACTGTGACGTTTGCCAAGCTTTCCATCCCTGCATAACAAGGGCCCCTGTTCTCCTGCTTCCGATTGAGTTTCCTTATTTTTTTTTTTTAGCTCTCACCCAAAGCATCCTTGCGACCCATTATGTTTTGGTTAACACTCTCCTGAAGGCCCTTAAGATTCATGTGCTCATGAATCTAACCCTCCCCAAGGTCCTTCCAGCCAGTGCCACATGGTTCGGGTTTGTTTTTATTTTGGTACTTCTACTTCCTTGAGTACTGGACGTAGTAACCAATGTAGTTCTGCACCAAGTACCAGTTTGTTCTCCACCTCTGCATCTTCCACTCAGGTTTTTAGGCCTTGAGCCAATTATCCTTGGTTCCTCTCCCAACTCCACTGTATTCTTATTAAGTCCCACTGCCTCCAGATTTCAAATGTGAACGTGTCCATCCCCACTGCTTTAGTACAAGTCACCATCGCCTCTTACCTGAACCACTGCAGAAGCCTCCAAATCGCTTGTTCTTTCCACATTAGCCATCATCCCCTCCTTACCTACTCACATAAGCAGCCACAGGGGTCTTTGTGTTTACTAGACCCGGTGAGAATGTGCTCAGGACCGCAAATGAGCTACAGCTTCTTTCTGCCACCTCTGACCGGCATCCACCAGTCCAATATCCCCTTTGCTCACTCATCTCCACCAACATTGGCCTTGATTCCTGGACATGAAGCTCATTCTCACCCTAAGGCCTTTGCGTTAATTTCCTCTGCCCATAGTTTTTTCTCTCACTTGTTTTAGGCCTCTGCTTAAACTACCTTCTGCAAAGACTTCCAAAATGCCACTTCTCTCAACTTTCAACTCCTTCCCCTGAATTATTACTCACAGCAATCACCATTACCTGACATTGTATCTGGTATTGTTTCCCTAACTAGGCTGTAAGCTCCTTGGGGGCAGATGTAGCATATTACTCATAGCAGAGTTCCCAGTGTTTAAGAGTTGCCAACAAATGGCAGGAACCTACCCATTTTTTAATGAATTGATCTCTACATTCTTAAACTAGAGAACAGTCAGGCAGCAAAAGCCCTTGTAAGCTTGCCAATTAGTAAGTAGTCTCAGTCCTCCTTAGTTTCTATGGTTTCTATCCAGATGCCTAGCCAAAATTTAATAGGTTAGGTATCAATATTATATATAATTAGGAAAAAACTCACTCACTGACTCAAACCGCTAATTTATATCCATATTGTTATTTTCTTAAATATTTTTACATCTCTTCAAGGCCACTGTCATTTACTCAAGTTATGATCTATCAGTTAACTGTTTAAACTTTTAGAACTGTTAAGTTTCAAACCGATTTTCGCAAAAACCTGAGTTGGTCAAAGTATAGGCATCTGTGTAGATACGTAAACAAGTCATGAATCTAACCGAAAAAATTTTGACTCTGGACATAAGAAGAATTGTACTAATTTGTACCACATCTCATTTGTACTCAGACTTTCATCAGTCGCCCTGGACCACTGGGTTTTCATCGCAGTTGGTAGCATTTCTATTCCAGCTCCTTAGTCCCAGCCAATAGTTTCTTAACCAAAATTGAAGCCTGTGGGTCTCCACATATAAGGAGTCCAGGCATTTTGAAGACACGCAAAACGAGTCTACAGGACGGGAGGAAGGCAGAAGTGAACCTTAGAAAATACTCAGGAAAGCAGCGATGCCTGAATCTTCAGCGTTATCAGTGTGACCGTTTCGTTTACATCTTGGTTCACTAAAACTCATCACATCTGCCACTGTCAGAATGATTTTAATCATGTCCACCCCAAAGATGTGCGAAGGCAGGAGAGTGAAGAGGCTGAGGAAGCATTTCTTCCTAGTCCCTGGGGACTTGGCTACTCAGTTCAGTCCCAGCCGAGCTCAGGATGGACTGTGGGGTGAGGAGTAATTTGTCTTATGTACTGAAGTCACTCAACACATATCAAGTTCTTTTTAGAAGTTACACATATTTTGAAAGAACACTTTTTTCCTTTTAATTAAGGTTGCTATTAAGTAGAACACTAACTAATGATAGTTTCCCTTATGATAACTGAAACCAATACTTTGTGAGGCAAAAGCAATGAATAATCTTTGCCTCAATAAGAGATGCATGAATTTCTGAGGATTGTATTTCCCATTCTGTATTAAGAACATGCAAAAACCATCACAAAAACTCAGACACTGAATTTATTTAACTAATATAAGTTTATGCATTTGGTATATTCTATTTTTTATTTGAAAAAGCACATGCATGTTAAAATAGTTTTGATAGAAATTTTTTATAAATGTAACTTAAAAAATCAAACTTTGTATGGTTAGTGAGGGATGTTTAAAACATTCAGCACACATTTCTCTTTCTTCAAATTCTTAGATTAGAAAAGTACAAGTTTTGGACTTCTCACCTGCCAATTGATCTCAATTTAAGGCTAAATTAAACTCCCATCCTCCACCAAAATAAAAGACAAAATCCAGTTTTCCTCAGTAACTACAGAAGTGCTGCTCTTTTTAAAATACTGCCCTTTTTCTTAGAATACCTCCTTTTCCATTCCATAAATATTTATGGCTGGCAATATAGGGGATGCTTCTTGTTGGATATCCATTGTCATCTTTAAGTTTTGCACTAATCCTAGTATCAAGCATAGAAAATAAAGGAAGAAGTCTTATTCGTGCTTTTTTTTTAAGTTCACAAATTCCATTTCTTACAATATACTGTATTTTATCATTCTAAGAAGCACCTTTTGGAACAACTCTATGATCAGGATGTACCTCTGAGTGATGCCAGCTCACCCTGACAAGATGGCCTTTGGTTCCTGGTGGACCTGTGTCCTTCTCCAGCAGGGCCACTCTCCTCCTCTGTTTCCCAAGCTTGGTCGGCAGCCCCTCTGGCCTGTGTCCTCTCTCAGCCCAGCAAAGCCTTGCTGGCCCCTGGACTGAAAACTGAGGGATTTTAAACCAGGCAAGCGCACAGCAGGTCGGGGTGCAGGAGGAATCTGTCGTAATCCAGTCCTGACACAGGTAGCCGCCTAGCTGAGTGGACGACAATTAAGGGCTGAGGGAATGACGCTGTGTCAGAGCTAGTGATGCTCGGTGCTCCACAGAAGTGTCACATAAACAGACAGCATCTTAAAGTTGATGGAACAGCAATTAAAAGTAGAGCCCAAATCTGTGGTTGTACTTCCAGGGTTAAAAATGACCGGTACAGGATTCTGACCCAAGTTTTTAGAGGCCCATGTAAGCCCCTCATAATCAGTAAGCAGAAACCAGGCAAGAAAGCCACTGTAAACTGGTCCCACTCCACGGATGGACTGTGCATCCCACCTCCTGCAATGAGAATGCCCTATTCTTGAAAAGCAGAACTAAATATAATCAGGAGATCAAACCGTTTATTTTCATTCTTACAAATTCTATAGAAATAAACCCAAACAAAACAAATATGTACATGTATATATGTACAAAACTTTACTTCTGAAAAAGAATCTATAAAAGTAGATGGTTAAAAATGAAACAAAGAAACAGAAGATTTAAAACCAGTACTATGAAACTGATTTTCTCAAAGTAAAGTAATAACAACTTTAAATTGCTGGTTGTTGTTGGCTTGCTAGGCTTATTTACATATTTTACTGTGGTCATCTATATCAAGGAATCTCTTTTATCTTAGAATATCTGTAGTTTCACTTTATTACATCAAATAGTACCTAATTCCTTTCCCTTTACAAAGCGTTGAACACGAGGACAGATCAGCTTCGGTTTTCTTCTTCCTCTTGAGTCACAGGTCGGAAAGGCAGCGTCATCTGCCCTCGCTCAGGATCAGACATTCGAAGGATCCTGATCAGCTGACTGGACGGAAGTGAGCTAGAAGAGGGGAAGTTGATTACTCAGATTCCCAAGAAAAACTTTCACATTACAAGCAACTTCTAATACTCCTCATGAAACTATAAATCCAATGGACTGTTACTGGCTAATAGGGGGATATGTCTAATATCTAGAGTTCCAGAAGAAATATTAACTTCCTGCTAACTGCTATGAGTTTTCAGTTGGGAGGAAAAAGAAAATAAAGAAGATATAGATCAACTATTTCCTACTCTTGTTCTTCTTGTCTAGCCAGAAAGGAGCTATCTGACATCCCCAACGACAACTGCAAGTCCCCATATAATTGAAGCGACCACTTTAGAGAGAATAATGGCCCAGCGACACAGTGCCTGCCACCTCAGAGGTGCCCAGTAAGTGCTGCCTGACCACAGAGTTGGCTCTTTATTTAGAAGGACTGGTACTTGGCACCTCCCAGGAAAAGGCCAACGCTATGGAAATCATGAGTTGTTTCTTTAGTCTAAAAGGAATTACTAAGACTATTTTACATCTGATGGCCATGAGAAGCATAAAAGAGCAGATTCAAAATAGAAATAGTAGCAAGCCAATAATCACATTCAAATCAACTTGCTTCTGTTATGGAAGGAACATGAGGCAAACAACACTTTAAATATCTACAAGCAAAAAATTATCTTACATCTCTGGAACTAGTATGGAGGCTAATTTTTCCTATTATGGGTCATTTGTGCATTTGCATTTCAAAAATTAAGATTATAAAAGATTTCTTTTTCCCCAATTTACATACTTGACATGTACATTCAGAGGAGAGTTTCAGAAGTTACCTCATGCTTTGAGGAGTGAGCAGGATGAACTGCCGGAAACGCTGGGAGTCGGCCATCTTGAGTATCATGTCCATTGCAATCCTCCGGTTGACCATGTCCTGGAGAGCAACGGCAGAAGTCAGGTCGCTGCCGTGCCTGCCAGTCGAGTTCCTCTGAAACAGCTACTGCAGCCCCCGCCCTACCCACCGCCTTACCTCTGATGCCCGGCACAGAGCAGGTAATAACCGAAATTATTCAGGGAAAACAACCGAATAAGTCTATCTTCCAGGTAATTCTACAGTGAAAGTATTTATAAGTACAGTTCCCTCCCCAAAATATACTTAGTAATTCAAATAATAAAAAAATATTCAGAAGACACAAGTAACTGTTACAGAACGAATCTAATCTGTACAGTAACAGCCACTCAGTTGAATGGTATCAAAAGTGACTAGCTGCAAACTTATTCTCCCAAATTTTCCCTCAATGATTAAGGTGTTTTAAAAACTCTGCTGGCCTCCTTCACGTTCCACAACTTGTACAGCGTGAACCAATTTGAATTCACAGACCAATTTCTCAAATATTTATGTCAAATAGCACATTGGTGTACAGAAAAAAATGTTTAGTTATAACAGGTTTTGAAATGAAATGAATTAAACTGTGTGCTTGCTTTTTCTGAGTTAAATAATAGAAAAAAAAAATCAAGGTGCCCCTCCCACCCTTAAAAGCTCCCAAAAGTTGGAAACGCAGACAGATGAAGGCCGGTGTTGTAAAGGACTCTCGGCAACCCTGTGTGGAGGCACAGAATGCTGGTTTAGAATGTGGGCTTCGGAGGCGGATGGGGACCCACGCCCTGTCTATGCTGTTCAGCGGCTCATGTGATAAAACTTCCTCCATCAGGCCTGTTATGTAATCTGGTGTAGGGTTAACAAAAATAACCTGAGCTTGCTCAGATGGAATACCGTCCTTTCAAAACACCGCTCAGGGGAGTAAGAAAGCTGCCAATGTGCCCAAAAAATACTGGTTCTCAGAACTTGGGTACATTTTTCTGAGTAATTCCAATGGGGCAAAATGCCATTCAGATTCTAAGTTTCTGAAAGAGAAAGAAGTTGTTCTGAGTTAAATATGACAAATAAGATGGGCGATAAGACTGCAGAAGGTCCTCATCGATTCTGCCTGGTTGGTGGGAGTCCTGAAGGCCACACGAAGGTGACATCTGAACCAGGTCTTGAAAGAGGAGCAGGGATATGACGACCATGAAGGAGGGAGCAACAAGCAGAGGCGCCAGGTCCGGAGAATCAGAGACATCAAGGGTCTCACCGTCACCCTTGATGAGTGTGAATTAACATGTACTTCAGAGAGGATAAGCAACCAAGGAAGGGTTTTAAACAACTGAGCGACCAAAGTCCAATTTATTTTAGAAATACACACTTGGCAAGATGATTCAGGAGAAACTGAAGGAGCAAAAGGTCACAGTCTGGGGGTCAGGACAGAGGCCGTTACACCAGGTAAAAGGCAAGGAGGAGGTGGTGATGAGAAGGAACAGGGGAAGAGGGCAGAGATTAGGGAGCTATTTTAAAAGAGGAAGAGGAAAGACTTCATAAGTGAGTGGAATGGAAGAATCTCAGATAAATCAAAGTTTTGCAGTTACGTGATTTGACTGGTGATGGCAATTGGCCACTAATCAAGGCAGGAAACTCACAGAAAGAGGCTTTGGATGGAAGACAAATTCAGTCTCAGACACAGGTCATTTACTAGATTAGGTCGGACAGGTGGTAGTTGGGCATAAGGACAAGGGAGACATCAGGGTAAGATACTTGGACCTGGCAGGTTTCCAAATGCAGGGGGCAGTTAGGGGAACTGTATGTATGTGGGGGAAGGGGAAGGTAGGTTCAGTATCCAGAAAAATTAGTAACAGTGTAAAAACTAAATAAAGAAGACCTCAAACACTTCCAGGCGGGCAGATGGAGAACAAAGCAGGAACAGCAGAACAAGGGAGGAGGAGGGTGGAAACCAGTAAGACGACACAGTTTAAGGGATGGAGGACAGGTCCGTGGTGGCAGCTACTTCAAGTAAGATTAAAAGTTCATTTATGATTTTGGTGAAACCAGTTCTGCCAGAGTCGTCTAAACCCAGATTATAGTGGATCTGGAAAAGAGCAAGGTGTGAAGAAGGAAAGACAACGACTGACAGATCATCTGGGAGAACGGCTATGTGTGCCACACAGACTGGGGCCTCGCTAAAACCCTACGAAGCGGGAAAGATGAATAGCTTTATTTTATGGATGAAGACACTGAGGCCTAAAAAGGACAAATGCTTTGCCCAAAGTCATTTGGGTAACTGGTGGCAGGGGCAGGTCTCAATCTTCAGGTTTTAAACTTCAAAGTCCAACGTTCCTACTCCGTGTGGCATGCATGCTGCTCTCTGAAAAGCGGCTGTGAAGGCAGGCAGGGGAGAAACAGGGCTGGAGGTAGTCCCAGCGAGGGTGGTAACCTGCCTGACGTCAAAACGGAAGGTGGACGTACACACCGAGGAGGAAGCTGAAGGAGAGCCCGTTGGGGGGTGGGGGGTGGGAGGAAGGGCATCCCAATGGGAGAGAGGACGAAGTCAGGACAGGGGCAGGGTCTCTGCAGGGGCAGTATCGTAGCAAGAGAGAGGACTACCACTCCTTAGTTCTTCCTCACTGCCGATCACGGACTAAAGTGCCTGGGCAGGATCTCCCCTATTTTGGGTAAAACTAAAAAGAGAATTGCTTCCATTCAAAAATCCACACCCACCCCTCCCCCCAAAACTAGAGAATCTAAAATTTCACACTACCATGTAGACATCAAACTCATCCAGGCATCTGAAAGGAGACTCGGCAATGGACCACAGAGAGAGAATGAAGCAGACGGTGGAGAAGGAGCGCTCCCCTCCAGACAAGGCTCTCATGTCGTTGAAGGCGGCCCTGTTTCCCTCTCCGGGCTGTACCTTGAATGAATTAACAAAAAGAAAAAGGTATAGAAAAAGGTTCTTTACAAAATGGTTGCCTAGCATTAGAACTAATTGGTTTATAGTTTAAAATAACAACAACAAAAAGAATAAAACCGTTGTGTGGAAATAACATCTACTCCATTTAAAATATTTTATAGTAAAACAATGAGCTACATAAAAATGGTTTCTGTTTTACTGTGAGAAAGTCAAATTGAAAACATTTTCTCACAGTAACGGGATCTAACATACCAAAATTCCAAAGGTTTAACAATAAAAATGGCAATATTAGGTAAATGTTAGTGATTAAAATAATTCACACTAATCTTTCTGGTGTTTTTACAGTTATTTCTCCCCTCTAGCTTTCATGAGCTAACAAGGACATGTAATGTGGAAGTTTAAGGTGTCCAATGTGATGATGTGGTATGTGTACAAACTGCAGAATGATTCCCGCAATAAGGCTAGTTAGTGAGCACATCCATCAGTTCACAGCTACCTTTTGTGGTGGTGAGATCTACCCTCTGAGCAACTTTCAAAAATGATAATACAGTATTGTTAGGTAGAGTGATCATTTTGTAGTAGCATAAAAACAGGTACATAACACCAATGGAACAGAACTAAGAGTTCAGAAACAAATCCATGCATAAGTGGCCAACTAATATTTGACAAAGGTGCCACCAATACACAAAGGAGAATGAAGAGGTAGGTCTCTTTTGCACCTACCAATTTTGCTTCTTATTCCCTGTACCTTTCCCCCCATTCTTTCCCTCTGTGCTGGATGACCCTCCATGTCATCTCCATTTCTACGATTCTGTTCCTGTTCTAGTTATTTGCTTCGTTTTTTTTTTTTTAGGTTCAGTTGTTGACAGTTTTGAGTTTGTTGTCATTCTACTGTTCATACTTTTGATCTTCTTCTCTCTTAGATAAATCCCTTTAACATTTCATATAGTAAGGGCTTGGTGATGATAAAACTTCTTTAACTTGACCTTATCTGGGAAGCACTTTATCAGCCCTTCCATTCTGAATGATAGCTTTGCTGGAGAGAGTAATCTTGGATGTAGGTCCTTGCCTTTCATGACTTTGAATACTTCTTTCCAGCCCCTTCTTGCCTGTAAGGTTTCTTTTGAGAAATCAGCTGATAGTCTTATGGGAACTCCTTTGTAGGTAACTATCTCCCTTTTCTCTTGCTGCTTTTAAGATTCTCTCCTTATCTTTAATCATAGCTAATATAATTATGATGTTCCTCCTTGGGTCCAACTTCTCTGGGACTCTCTGAGCTTCCTGGAAGTCTATTTCCTTTGCCAGATGGGGACGTTCTCCATTATTTGTTCAAATAAGTTTTCAATTTCTTGTGATTTCTCTTCTTCTCCTGGCATCCCTATGATTCGGATGTTGGAACGTTTAAAGTTGTCCAGGAGGTTCCTAAGCTTCTCATTTTTTTGAATTCTTGTTTCTTCATTATGTTTCTGTTGGATGTTTATTTCTTCCTTTTGTTCCAAATCGTAGATTTGAATCCTGGTTTCCTTCCCTTCACTGTTGGTTCCCTGTATATTCTCCTTTATTTTACTTTTCACAGTCTTCACTTCTTTATTTTTTGTCCATACTCAGTCATTTCTGGGAGCATCCTGATTACCAGTGTTTTGAACTCTGCATCTGATAGGCTGGCTATCTTTTTTTGAAGTTTTGATTTATTCTTTCCTTTGGGCTGTATTTCTTTGTCTCTGCGCATCTGTTATGTTTTAAGAAGCAGAGCCTTAGGTATTCACCAGGGCAGGGCAGCTCAGTTCTCTGTGTTGTGGTGGCGAATGCTGGGGAGGGGTCAGAGAGGGAACGATGCCCCTTGTCCTCTTCCTCCATTGTCAGTCACTTCCCCCACTTCCCATTAGCAAATTGGGCCCTTCTGGTGCTGATTCCCAGGTGGGTGGGTTTGTGTATGTTCTAAAACCCCGTGAACCCCTCCAATGGAATCTCTGATGAGACTGGCAATTTTTCCCAACATTGCAACCCCCACAGGTTTTTTCAGTCAGAGGTTTTGGGGCTTACTTCCCTGCGCTGGAATCCTGGGTTGTGTGGTCTGTCCCACTCCCCAGGTTGTTTCTCCCAGTTTATCTGCACACAAATGTGGGACTACCTGGTCCTCCAGCTGCCACCTCACACACCCCAGTCCTCCAGCAGCCGCCTTGCCCCATGTCTTCTCCACCCTGGTGCCCGTCTCAGCCCCTCCTAAAGGTCTGGATGTTCTTTCTTTAACTCCATGGTTGCTGACCTCCATACAGTTCAATTTTCTGGCAGGTCTGGTTGTTTTTCGTTTTTAAATTGGTTGTCATCATTCTCTTGGCTGTCTGAGGAAGCGAAGTATATTTACCTACACTTCCAACTTGGCCGGAATCTATGTGACTTATTTCAATTAACATAATGCCCTCAGGTTCATCCATGTGGTCACATGGACGTCGATTCCCTTTCCATTTTATGGTTAAATCACAGTATATTCCCCTGTGTGCGTGCATAACACTTTCTTTACCCATTCACCTGTTGACGGGCACTTCGGCAGTTTCCACGTCTAGGCTGCTTTAGATGATGCTGCAGTGAACGTGCAGGTGCAGATGTGATTTCACCTCCTTCGGATATATGCCCACAGCCTGTACGTTTTGTGTCAAATCCAAATAATCATTGTCAAGACCAGTATCAAAGAGCTTCTTCCCTAGGTTTTCTTCTAGAAAATTTCAAACAGTGTTAAAAGCTATAGTAATCAAGAAATGTGAATGCTTCCAGGTTCATTCTTTTTTTCTCAAGATTGCTTTGGCTCCTCGGGGTCTTTTGTGGGTCCACACAAATTTTTCTACTTTTGTGAGCAATGCCACTGTAATCTCAGTGAGGAATGAATTGAATCTAGTCAGGCTTTGGGAAGTATGGACATTTTAACAATATTAATTCTTCCAATGCATCAACATGGATCTCCCATTTATCTGTGTCATCTTCAACTTCTTTTGTCAACGTGTTAGTTTCCGATGTACAGAGATCTTTCACCTCTTTGGTTAAATTTACTCTTAAGTATTTTATTGTTTTTGATGCTATTATAAATAGGATTGTTCTGCTTTTTTTCAAACACTTGTAAGTGCCGAGATAATCTTTTGTTACTTGAATTCCAGTGACACCTAGTGGTTAAGCTGTTTTAAAAGTAATTACTCAATGTCAAAAAGACACAGGGCCAACTTAAATAGGCTCATGCTGGCCAAGGAATGCAACAGTAGTAAGCTAAAATTCATAAAATCTGTTAGAAAAATATCCCCTTTAATGAATAAGGGTCCACGGGAACAAGAAAATGGCAATTAATAAACTTGATAGCACACTGGCACACAATTTACTGAGAAGATAGTACATTTGAACATTAGGGGCCATATGAACATTAGAAGGTATTTTATTTTGTTTTGACACAATTCCACATGCACATATATGCTACACAGGGTGTACTAGCCAACTGTATATTACAATGTTTTTTTTAAACATTTTATGTATTTATTTTTAGAGAGAGGGTAAGGGAAGGAGAAAGAGTGGGAGAGAAACATCAGTGTGTGGTTGCCTCTCATGTGTCCCCTACTGGGGACCTGGCCCGCAACCCAGGCATGTGCCCTGGCTGGGAATCGAACTGATGACCCTTTACTTCACAGGCCCATGCTCAGTCCACTAAGTCACACCAGCCAGGGCACAATGTTTTATCATACATGTTTTGGCAGACATGTGGCTTCACATAAATTCTGAATTTAAACATACACTAAAATTTTACATTTATCATCGGTAAGTCTGAATCCTCCATGAAAATCCAAATGAAAAAGCAACACTAATATAAGCAGTAGAAAGTCAAACCAAATAAACAACAATAAAAACATGTATAAAAGAAGTAAGCAACAGGATGCAATCTTTTGCTCCAAAACTGCATTCTGTATCAATCCAATGAATGCCCTGGATGAATTACGGGGATCTAAATCTTATTTCTGGTTAATTACGAACTTGTAAGACTTCAGTGTCAGTTTCCCCTTTTGAAAAATGAAGACTAGATAACCAGATTCTTAAAGTAAGAATACTCTTTTGAATGATAAGGATAATAATGTCAGAAAGTCTAGCTTCATTTGTCTTGTCCAATTAGCTCTGGAGATATACTTCCCAAACACACCTAATGCTTTCTTCTTTTTTAATTTTTATTAAAAACAGAGTATGAATTATTTATATAGTAAGGAGTAAAGCACAAGTGTTTGGCTCAAACAATTTACACACACACACACACACACACACACACACACACACACACACACACACACACACACACAGGCACCACTACTCAGATCGACACAGAACACCGCTCACATCTTAGCAGACTCTCTGTGTTCTCTCCCAGTCACTGCCAATCCCCAAAGGTAGCCATGGTTCTGACCGGAGTCACACTGCTGTACTGTACTGGTTTGGGAAGACTGGAGTTGCTCTCGCAGATACTACCAGACAGGTTTTCCAAATTCCTTCTGTCACATTGCACTCCCACTGACAGGGTACGAGAGTCCTAAGCCTGCACCTTCACCGACACACAGTATCACCAGTCTTACTCATTTCAGTCACACCAATAGTGATGTGATAGTAAATTACTGTAATATAAAGTTGTATTTCTCTGATGACTAATGATACTGAACACTTTTTCATGTGCTTATCTATCGCTTGGACACTTTAATTTACAAAGTTCCTGTGTAAGTCTTTTAATCACTTTTAAATGTGCTGTCATTGTTTTTCTCAATTATTATCATACTTTAAAATTTTAAATGAGTCCTTTGGTGTGTGTTTTTTATATATATATATATATATATATATATATATATACACACACACACACATATATATTACAAGTTATTACTTATTCTAAGTATTAAAATGGAAGTATAAAGTTTATGGCAACTAAAAGTAATAAGCAATTATTTGAAAATTTTGCTCCATTACTTAGAATGGGTAGTTGCTCTTGACTTCCTGACTATACAATTTTTAATGACATATCCTTCACCTTCTCGTTCAATGTCATGTTATGAAAGAATCCATAAAGACCGACTCCACAAAGTCAAGTGTGGTAGCCTTCTTTACCTAAGAGAGGCGAGATCTAGCTATACCTTCAGGAATAAGTAGTACAAACACAATTACACAGGATAGAATATACTTTGAGAAATCTTTTCTTGGCTTCCTATAGTGAGACTAGAGAAAATGGACCTCTATAATGTCCCACACAATTTAAAAGAGAAACTGATAGAGTAAAAAGAGAAAGTAAACACTTATCACTGAAATATAATTCCTAATTTTTGTAAGAAAATATGCTTGTCTGGAGGAAAAAATGAAAAAATAAAAAAACCTACAATGGCAGCTTTACTCAGTAATTTCAACACTGTAGCAAAGCACCTCCTAATATTCAACATGCAAAGTTAAGATACTTACTGATATAGTGAGAGTTTCGTTCTTGTGGTCAAAATTCATTTTTCCACAATAGGCCCGCTGAGATAATAAGTTGTCAAAGTATAATTTGCATCGTAAAGTCAAACACCTTGAAATAAAAAAATTGGGCATATTTAAAAGAATATAAAGATACATAAGTATATATTCAGCATGATCTTTAAACTGGCATGTAAGACCAGACAGAAAAATGCCAAGATGTTAACATTAATTGGCAATTTTATAGGTGGAGTTTTTGGTGACTCCCCCCTCCCTTTTATATTTTGGTTGTGTCTCCACATTTTTACCACAAACATCTATAAAATGAATAAAGATGTCAGCTCACATTGAATATATTCCATTATTTCAGCCAGTTAATATGGACTATAGGGATGTTATCAATCCATCACCCTAATACAGAAGATGTAAGCCTCATCCGTGAGAGGACTGAGCTCTAGCACTGTTGCTAATGGGTGAAGGACCTATTCATCTGTCTCTCTCCTCTCAACTTCATAGTTGCAAAAAGAAGGGGGAAGAGCAACCTCTTAATCACTGTATCTGTACCACTCTACACACTGCCTGGCTCAAAGCAAGGACCCCTGGTCCATCTCTATTGATCAAATGGCATTTTACTGGTAGGAAGTTCTTTTTCTTCGCTTACTTACTCACTTATCCACCTCTCTATTTGTCACAATGGAACCATAGACTCTTATTTTATTCACTGGGTTACCATCTACCACTGACCTCATTTATTTTAATCCTCAAATTGTCGCAGCTTTCACCTGTAGGAGCCCCTTCAACCTGCCTGCTACATTTTAATCATAATGCCATGTTTTTTTTAGTATCTCCTTATTTTCTAGCATAGCAAGAGGCTCATCTGTACCTACCCTGCTCAGCGCTGAAATCAGCCATTTCTCCAAGGAGCCTTTATTCCTTTTGGGTGGTAAATGGTATTTAGCAAGTAAGACCTGGGTGATAGGTGACTGGTTGTATTCCTCAATATTTTTGCTCCTTAATTTATCTAAGGCTCATTTCTTCAGAGTACCTATCGCTTATTCTTTCCCTTCCTAATTTCCTTCCTAAACGGCATTAAATCTCCACACTAGAAAATATTGATAGTTTTTTGTTGTGCCCCAACAACTATTGTTGATTGGTTTTCAGAATTTTCTGTTAACTTTTTTCTGACACTACAGATACATATTTTTCAACTTCTACTCATGGGATGTCTAAAAGAATCTTTTCTCATAAAATGGCAAGGTTCTTCAGTGTAAAGAAATAAATAATTTTAAAGATTTGATCATTCTTATTCTATTCCTAAGATTGGGTAAACAATATAAAACATATCAAAGAAACATATCAAAAATAATAAAGTATAAGACCAATACTTTTATGGAAAATACTTTAAATAGAAATTTTGTAGATAATGATAAATCATACTACTTCTAGAAAAATGTAGTAATGTGATGTTCAGACTCTGGACATCAGACAGCACAGGCAGTTCTGGTGAAACTCATCTCCCAAAGACGGGAAAAAAAACTGAGCCTTATGGTTGCCCCAAATTACAGAAAGAGTGAAGGGCGGGCTGAAACCTAAGTGGAGCCCGGGACTTCCCTGATGGTGGACCTACAGCCAGTAGAGTGGAGAGGCCAAGGTGCCTCTGGGTCATGAGGTGGAGTCTGCGAATCACCAGAGGGGAGTCTGTGGAAGGCAGCGCAGACCCAGACCGAAGAGGGCACCTGGAGGGCCTGGAGAGAGGCCTCCCGACGCCCGGAGCATATGTGGGTGGGGAGACACCCCCCGGAGGAGAAAAACACCTGGAAGCAATTCCTGAAGGCCACTCAGAGCCAGAACAGCTCATGTTCCCACTGGCAAGTGTAGAAAACCTTCTAATTCACAAGGCATCAGTAGAGTGCACTCAGAAGACCACTGAGCCAGGCAGTGTGTACAGTGGTACAGATACAGTGATTATGCTTCACAGGTAGGAAAAGCTGAGAACTCAACTAAAGGCTGCTCTGGGCCCACCTAACACAACTGAAACACGCATTTCAAAAACTATCCTGTAGTTTATTTAGAGAATGTGGTAAAACATGCAAAGCCTGTTGCTCCTTATGGTTTTATCTGAAATTCCATGAATGTACTAGAGCTAGATATATATTTTTATTTCTATGGTCTTTAGACTATAGAGTTTGGGGTATAAAGACAGGTAGAAAGCATGTGACTGAGGGAATTCCTCTGGGGAAAATAGAGAGTAAGTGTAAGAGTAGGGCCGCCTTGGATCCAAGCACATCAAGAGCCCATCCCTCCCATTAGATGGTCCTCTGATCTATTTTGCTTGCTTGTGATTTGTGTTGGGGTCAATTTATCCCTGTGAGTCTATACATTTATAGGTACATCAATAATACCAATTTCTCTAATCTTGCATTTACTCATGCAACCAAGATGCATCAAGTTCCTACTAGATTGCAGGTTCTGTAGCGGGTCCTGGACAAAAGGCAGTGAACAGAGCAGAGACTCTGCTTGTACTAAGCAACCCCATTCTCCCTGATCACAGGAAATCAACTGAGGCACTGCCTCAACAGGTCCAGTCAAAAACTTATATCTTAAGAACACCTGACATCCAAGAGTGAAAGAGGCTGTTTCAGAACCAATGAGCTCCCATTCAAAGGACCCTTCTAAGCAGCCAACAGCTCGGCATCTATGAGTGCTCTCGTAAAGGACAGCCAATGGAATAGAGAAGTTGCACAGGCTTCCATTGCCATAAAGGCCCTTTCAAATCCAGAATCCTCTGTTTAAATCAGAGGATCACGAGTAGTGTCAGTGATCCGCTGACAAGGTAGTCACTGACAACTCTTCACTAGTTGAACAACGTAAAATTCTTTTAATATTTATAAGGGACAAGTAAAAACAAAGAAAAACTGATAATATGTATATGCTAGTATTTTTTAATGCACTTACCTTCTAAATTGTTGGTATGTTTGGTATCTATGGGTCATTATTTTTTCCAGTAATTTAATAAACCTTTTTAAAGTCCTTACTTTAGTGTCCAGATCAAGATAGACTTCTTTTGCCTCTTGATACTGCCTATTTCATGAACAAAATATTAAAGTAATTAAATGCCATTCAAAGAAACATTTTAAAAGGTAGACTCTCAAGTACATTTATTTAATGGAGAAGAACAGGAGGCAGAGGAGAGCTGAGGGTCCAGCAGCAGATTTCACAAAGCTCCAAACCAAATCCACCACCAGAGTGAGCAGGGGCTGCCCCGACTAGGGGACGTCAGCGGGGCAGGAACCAAGTCCAGCCGCACTGAACTCGGAGAAAGCACGGGAGAAAAGTGCCCAGGTGGGGCCGAGGTGGCAGGCCTTACAGAATGCCCCCACACATACTGCCTCTAAATATGAGGGATCATACTGGGAGGCAAGAAACGTTTCCCTCAGAGAAGATGTGAATGTGAAATAGAGGAACAGAGAAATTAGGATCCCTCCCCTCCCCAAACCCCAGCTGAACTGACAAGGAGGCAGAGACATGGCTCCTCAGAAGTGACACTACGGGGTGGGGAGGAGAGGGGGGGAACAGCTGTTGCTGTAGGAAGGCAGGGGAAGGTCCTCACAAAGTAGGAAAGAACCCCAGCCAAGACTTCCACAATGACCCGCGCCATCCTCCTTCAAAGGCCCAGGCCAGGAGAAGCCAACTAAATAAAAAACGAGTAACAAGATAGGCACCAGCATAGCACCCACACAAAGATACCTATAGGGGTGGGGGGCTGGGGAAAAATTCCCCCTATAGGCAAAGAAAATTCACTAGAACAATGTCACAAAGAAGAATAAAACCGTGCTTGAACACTATGAATTAAAACAAAACAAATGCTACCAGCAAGAAAGACCTCAAAATAGAAATGGAAAAAGAACCTGAAAGAAGAGTAAACAATAGAAGGTGATAACCGGACCAAAGGAGGTAAAATGAGAACTTGCAGTATTCATGGTAGGAGAGCAAATTAGACCAAAGAGAGAGAGAGAGAGAGGAAGAGAGAACAAAGACAAAATGAGAAGCTGATACACAGGGGCAAACACACAACACCAAAAACAGAAATGAGAAAACAAATTGTGTGGAAAACAGACAAAATATATGAAGAAGACAAAGGATATACAACACATGTATAAATGAAGACCTCAAACAAAATTAAACAACAGAATAGAAAATGTCTGTAAGTAAAATACAAGAAAACTTTTAAGAAATAAGACTTAAATCTATACACTGAAAAAGCATGCTGCGTATCAAGGGGGAAAATCAGATTCTGACATTCTGGACAAGTTACACGCCTTAAGAGACTAGTGCTATCATCAACACATACTCAGACAAAAACATTTATATTAGGCTAAACTGTTCTTCAATTCAAAGTTAAAGACAAATAGTTTCGAACATGCAAAAACACACAAAAATATTATTCATGTAGCAATTCAGAAAACAATTAGGGGATACCTTTGCAAATGCTGCAGAGCCATTTTAAGAACGACATAAAACATTCCTCATGCCCAAAATATTCACAGGACAATGAAAAAGCACATAAAAAGTTCACAGAAAAAAATATCATTCTGTAATGAATTTTGTAAAAATTCAGAGGAAAAAAGTTAGATTATTAACCATATACATGAGACACACTAGTTTGGCTATAAACTATATGCCACAGCAACATTAGATCCAAGTTTAAAATTTACATGTAAACATTTATTTTTTGTCTTAATAACATACACGGATAACATAATAAAGCAGAAAAGCTACCAACTACTTACCTCGTTATTTCCTCCCGATCTCCATGACTAGCATGTTCTGCCTGAATCTTTTGTCTTAATCTATTGATTTCTTTGTCTAGAATTGATGCAGACTTTTTTACTTCTATCCGCTCTGGGCAGATTTGTCTTGCTTGTGACATTTTCTCCTAAGATAACAGATATTTAGTATCTTTAAAACTCTTCTTTGGGATAACAACTCACTGTACTACTAATGCCAAAATAGGCAAAGTAAAATTCTAAACTTATGTCTACAAATTGCATTTTAATTACACTTAGTGTCAATGTTATTTCTCAAGTTTTATATTGAGAATATAGTCCAGAGTCATTATACATCTTTAAGAGAAATCACATTACTATGCACTTCTTTACTAGTCTGTAAGACCTCCACAACTTCCCAATGAAACACATCTCAGGTAGCAGTTCGGAAGTTTGGCACTCTGGGTACTGAGGTCAGAGGTAGCTTTCTGTGTGTTTTAGGATGGACTCTGAACACTAAATAGTACTGAAAACTCAAAGCACTTTTAACACAGAGTACTTCTTTTATATTCACAACATTCTGTATGGTAAGTTTTGAATAAGTAAGACGATAGATTACAGTTTCAATCATTTCCTAAGATAAAGAAAGGGGCAGCTGGAATCCGTCTGTTCTAGTTAGACCTGAGGGTGCCTTCAGCTAACATCCTCCAGAAAGAGGAACGTGCTTACAGCTGTCGACATGGGCGTCCAGTGAAGAGGAGCTGAACTGCAGCCCAGACCACTCCCAACTACTCAGAGGCAGGGGTGACTTTTCTGACCACAAGGCTGCCACCTACTTGCCCAACTAGGTAACTAAGGAGCTACGTCAGTGGAGAGGGAGGGCCACTCTCCAGATCCCCCAGAGGCACGACACCCAGTTGGTGCAGTCCAGCCAAAATCCTCTATGTGTGGTCTTAATTAAAGTCCCAACTCTCTGAGAGTCCCCAAGTCTCTCTCTTGACTTACCAAAACAGCTGTCACTTTATACATAACAGATATTCATTAGGTAATTTGTCTATGTTTGCAAACATGACATTAGGGAAAATGCACTTTAAACATCAGGACTAAGGTTGTAAACAAAAACGTGAAACCAAAAATGACAAACAACCTCTAGTTCTTTTTCTTTCATATCCAGTTCTCGTTTCTTTTTATTTAAAGTATTCAAGTGTTCTTTTTGTTTTTCTTCATAATGCTGTTTCCCTCGTTTTTGGGTATCTACTTCAGAATCAGCAAGGTTTAATTCATCCTGTTTGAAGAAAGCCAAAAGAATCTCTAAAAAAAAAATTGTTTAAAAAAAATACCAGCACAGCTATAAAACTAACTGACAACTCCACAAAGTGACAGGACTACGCTGCTTCGAGACACACGTGTTAGAGTTCACAGCCAGATGTGTCTGAATAGAAGTGAGGAGTTTCCCAAAATTAAGAAGTCACGTTACTGTATTTAAATTCTTATATGAAATCTCCATAGATCAGGTTGCTTTCAACTTTATTTTGGTAAACAAGGTAGTCTGTGGGAAGCCACATTAGCCTGCAGACTTAAAGGAGGCACAGCCTGGTGAGAGTTCAGGGGTGCCCAACCTTTTGGCGTCTCTGGGCCACACTGGAAGAAGACCAGTTTTCTTGGGCCACGCATCAAATACATTGTGACACGTAATCACATACACACAAATCTCATAATTATTTAAGTAAATTTACGATTTTGTGTTAGGACACATTCATAGCTGCCCTGGGCTGCACGTAGCTTGCAGGCCGTGGGTTGGACACCCCTGGACGCACAGTCATTAATCGCAGCAGCTTTCTCAAACAATGGTCTACAAGTTGCCTACATTATAGTTCATTTGGATGTTTTACAAAATATATAAATTTTTTGACTCCACCATGGAGATTTTATTTTAGGTCTAGAATCCCCAAATCTCAATTTTTGAAATGGCTCTGGTTTTAAAACCACTAAGTAATAAGTTTCAACTCTCAGAGAGTTTGTTCATTTGGTTTGATACACAAACATAAATGTGCAGAGCAATTTATTTCTAATAGCCCCAAACTGGAAACACATGCCCATCAATAGGCAAATGAATAAACAAACTCTGGTATATCAAACAGAATGGATACTATTTGGCAATAAAATTGAATGAATTATTGATTCAGGTAAAAATATGGATGATTACCATCACCAAAAAGAACCTTTTATTGTACTCACTTTTTTTTTCCAAAATAGAATGTACAATATGTACTAGTGTGTGCTGGGTTTTGAAAAAGGTCAAAGCCCCCAAAAGTAAGAGTACATAATATGTGATTCTATTTTATGTAATTCTAGAAAAATGTGCAGACTATAGGAATAGAAAGCAGATTAATGGTTGTTGGGGCAGGAGGTGGGCGGGGAGAGAGTACAAAGAGGCATGAGGAAGCTTTTGGGCACAATGAGGATGTTCTTTTACTATTTGTGAAGTTTTACAGGTTTATATACATGTCAAAATTTAAGCATACACTTATTTGTGTATTTACTGAATGTCATTTACATCACAATAAAACTGTTTTAAAAAGGCTCCTGATTTAAGAACCACCAAATTAAATTTTAGTTTGTTTCTTGAGCCTACCACACATTTAGCTTCAAGAGTTGCAGTTATAAACAGAGAAAGAAACAAGTAACAAAACCAAAATAGCGTAAGAGAATCATGAAAGACAGAATATAATGAGATATCCCAAAAAGGAAAATGGGTATCTACACACTGAAAACATTTACCTCATTTAACAGAGGACTTAGGCTATTTCCTAATCTAAGAATACAACTTGTTCTATCTTGTTCATATTGATAAAAATACCACCTACAATAGATGTTTGGTATTATACAGCTTTTCTAAAAGGCTTCTATTAAAAATCAAAACATTACTACATGAAGAATGAAGATAAGCTGTTCCATTACCTCAAACAGAATAAAAGTAAATGGTTGCAATTTGTGTAGCAGGAGATACTACTATTAGAAATTAGAACAGCTTATGAAATAAAATGGTTGTTTTCCAATCATTTTTGGTAAAAGCTGTCAAAATAAATAGGCCAACATTTGCTTTAGGGAACCAATTTGTCGCCTGAGGAAACTGAAGGGGCAAACCCTGTTAGGACACATTTGTGCCAGGTTAATCCTCCCTCCTAGCAACTTTGGAAAGGGAAAGGCTTAACTTATAAAATAACAGGAAAAGTACTAGAGATGTTAATAATCCCTTTCTCCACATTTACCATGGCTATTTGGTTTGTCCTTGTATATTTAATAAATTTATGTCCATCAAATTTAAAACTAAAAGAAAGCAAGAGAGTATTTCATTCAATTTCATGTTATTGATGGTGAAACAAAGAACTAAACATGTTGAACTCAGGTTAATGACATTCATCCTGGTTTTGGGGTGAGGACTAGGTTGGGTTAGGCCTGAAATAAAATTTGGATGCGGTTCTAAACCTCTAGTTTCTAGCCTGTAAGAAGTTTCAGCCTTTAAAAAAATAAGCTGAGATGCTAGAAGGGACAGGATCCTTGGAAATTTTTATTTCTTGGATACCAAAATCAATTTTAGTTACTTAGCACCAATGGATAAATTGCTACTGGTTTTATGTAAACCTACATTAACTATGAGATTTTGAAAACTATAAAACACAAAATCTTGGAATTTTCAGAAGCATAGTTATCCTCAATAAAAATAAACTCTCCTTAGCTATATCGGACACAGAAGCCCTCATACTCCAATAATGCTCAATGTGGGCCACACTCCCTGACCAATGAGTTTCATTTGCAACTAAAGCATTTAGTTTGGTACTTTGCAGAGTAATTAAAAATAAACCGTGCAGGCCCTGCCCAGGTAGCTCAGTAGGTTACAGTGTTGTCCCCATTACACCAAGACTGCAGATTCGATCCCCAGCCAGGGCACATTCAAGAATCAACCAATACATATATGCATAATTAAGTGAAACAACAAATGGATGTTTTTCTCTTTCTCCCCCCGTCCTCTCTCTAAAATCAATAAAAATAAACTGTTCAAAGTGAGAATAATATTTCCTATGCCAACACTTCAATGACTAACTACATGTTTAAACTCTCCTCTTCACCGCCCATCACAAAATGAACAAATGCCCTGAGAGCAAACAGATTTTGTCTAGAAGCTGATAATGTATAACGACTGCAATTTCTCAGGAATTATTTTGTTAGCCAAACCCTCTTTTTCCTAAAGTTACTGATGGCTGTGATGTGATATTACGCAGGAAAACCTCTTGGCTACTGGCTGATTGCATGCAGGTTAACTGAAGGACTCACCTCCTAGCTTTCAGTTATTTGCAGCCAAGGCAAAGAGCTAAGATCAAGAATTCTTACTGCCTTCTGCCCATATTTTCTGCTCTTGAACTTATTTATGGACTCCCAATTCCAGGAGTTGCTTTAGCTTAGAGGTCCCTAAAAGAACAGAACACAGCTTACTCTTCATCATTTCTTGTTTTTGACTTTAAACTGTTTGGGATAAATAATTTAGGCACTAATCTTTCTCTATACCATTTTAGCATATTTCACCATTCTGACTTTGTCACACTGTTCAATCCTTTACCCATTTTTTAAAATGTTTTAATCTTACCTTGGTTGTAACTTTACTGCTCTGATTCCTGAATTCTACCTTGTGTATAGAACATGTTTGCATTTATTTTATTCTCTTACTCTATTTTCTTTTAAAACCTAATTTGCCTTTTTTTACCTCTGACTTTGTCTTTTAAATTCTCACTTCCTGTAACAACCACTCACTTATTTGTCTATCTCAGGATTTAATACATTTCCCTTCCTCAGCACTTCAATATTTACATATTCTTCTTAATCAGTTAGTCTGTCTCCCTATCTTTTATTCTTAGACAAAACAGGAGAAAATTAATCCCTGTTAGGCTACAACAGTGGGCAGGAGCCCCAGCTCCATGGACAGTGGCTACAGAGAAATCTGCCACCCACTGCAACTCCTCTAACTTCCTCTAATACTCGCTTCGCTCGTTATTATTACATTTTTACAATTTTTCAGTAAACACAGTGACTAAAATTTTTTATGCATGCAAACTCTTTTAAACTTTTAAAATATCTAAATACATTTTGATTCACAGGGGATAATTAATTTTCCTGCAAAAAAGAAAAAGGAGTACGTTAGAGTGATATCATCAAATACCGCTCTTCTTAAAATATATAATTCATTCTTCTCAGCGTCTTATAAATAAAATGTGAAGTTCCAAGAATAATTATGCTATTCATAAAAACAACAATGACAATAAAATAATGATAACTAAGCTAATATACAACTTGGGGAGATTTATACAATTTAACTGTTGAATAATTTTATTTTCCTAAATTTGGTTTCAAAAAATGTGTTAATAAAAAAAAAATCAATAGACTTCAAGCTGGACCGTGACTGAGGCGCGCCCATGAACCGGAACTGGGGAGCACTTCATTTCGAGCCGGCTTGAGAGACTGAAGGAAAAAGTAGGACAACAGAAAGGTAAGCACAGAAGCAGTGTAGACGGACAAGACGGCCCTGGGCTCTGGCTCTGAAAAAACAAGGCAGTGAGAAAATGAAGAAAGGACAAAGGCTGTAATGTTCTGGGAGAAACAGAAACTTCGCAATTTTTTTCTTGTAAAGCCATGAGCAAAAGAATTTAATTCTAATAGACCTAATGAGAAAATTTGGTTTACATCCCGTTTTCATGTGGTTATATTTATACTTAGCCATATATTCTGACGGGGCAATACCTAGTGAGCACACTGGAGATATGAAACTAAAAGGTAAGATGCACACAGAATAACAGTAATACATACCTTAAGTGGATCTGCTTGCTCTGATAGCTGATTAACTTTCAGTTTAATTGCATTATACTTGCTTTCTGCTTCTACTTTCAGACTTTTTAGATGTTCCATATTTTCTTTTTGTTGTTCCATATTTTTCTCAGCCATTTTCATTTTCTTTTTATTATCCTGAGCTTCATCTTCCTGGTTACATTTACAAAGCACAAACAGTTAATTAAAATACTTTTGTTATCAAGTAGGAACATAGTACAAACAATTCTGAGAGGAAAAAACTACAGGCTATAGGCAAATCAGATCAAAGACAAGTTCAAAAGTAACAAGAGATAATATTTAGGACAGAACTTAAAACTATATTGTGCTTGAGATTATAATCGAAATAACCGTTATTCTGTCTATTCCCTTTTCTTTCAAAATGTAGTGTGTATAAATACCCACCTTGGTCAGACAACGTGTTAGAGGCTGAGTAAAAAAATAAACGAGACACAGTGCATACCTTTAAGAAACTTAAGTCTCTCAATGAAAGGAATGAAAGCAGAAATAGAAAGTGGAAAGTAAGATTACTAATAAAAAATTAAGATAAATCCTCCTGACAGTAAAGCTCCACTGTGCAGGGACTTCATCAGTCTCACTCACTGTTACATCCCTCGGCAGTTAAAACGTTACAGCACAGGCACTGATTCATATTTATTTATTTTAATAAGACTCTGTATGTAATCTATCTAATCTAGTGTTTACTGTAACTCAAAGAAGTTAAGCTGAATATCATGAATAGTTGCCTGAAAAAAAATGGAGTAACAAATATGTGGTCCATTAAAGTGAAAACCACTGACCTGGAAAAAAGACGAATGTGAGGAGACCAACTACAACTGACCGAGAGACAGCCACTGATATTGATACTGATTAACTCTGGAAAACACTCTGCTAAGCGGTTTGGTTTAAAATGCCACTTTTTAATTTTAAGAGCACAGTTAAACTTTGATAAAGTTTTGTTTCGTGCAGGAGATGACAAAATCTATTACTATGCATGTGAGTTATCTAAATAAAACATTAAGAAACTTGAAGGCTATATACCAGGTAATTTCTACCTTATCTCTAAATGGAGACAGCAGTCATAAAAACACAGCCTCAATGAAAAGGATTAAAAAAAAGTGGAGAGTAGATGCTATTAAACTAAATGACTATTTTGTCCTTCGTAACATTAAATGGAGGAAAAGAATCTTACCAAGGTTTCAATATCTACAGACTGATGTTCTTCTATATTCTCAAGCTCCTGAATTTCAGAAATATTTTTTCTTATTTTCATCTGAAAGAAAGTATTTAGATTTTAGTAATATAAAAATAAATAAAACATAAATGCCCTGGAAAAGAAATATATACACACACATACACTTTGTTACAAAAGAGCTCTGTATTTAATGAAAAAGACACATCATTATAAAATGAATCAAAGTAAGTTATGTATTATATCTGCCATGATCATCCTCACTGGTAATCCATTTCCAGGCAAAAAAGATGTAAGTACTCCAACTTCCCATTTCAAATGATGACAATGTTGAATCCACAGAGAAAATACTGTTCTGAAATACCCAGACTCAAGTCATGGAAAGATTATTCCAACCCAGTGGTTCTCAAAGCACAATTCAGGTGCCTCCCAGGTGCCTCCCAAGCACTTCTAGGTGTTAATGAGGTCACAACTAGTCTCATAAAAACACGAAGACATTATTCACCACTTTCAAGTGTACGGCTTTGTAGTCTATGATGTGTATGCAATACTACAACAGACTGGTTGCAGAAGCTCACATGATAATTCAGCTGAGTTTTATTAAGCCAGATAATAGGTATTTACTACAAAAACATGAAAGTGTCAAACTTTCTACTAAATAGGTATGGTTTTAGAAAAGATATTTTTCATAAGAATGTCAGTTATATTAACACTTGATGAGTTAATTATTTTAAGTGAACTAATAAATACTCTCAAATTTTAATTTTTAACAACGTAAAATACTGACAGATAAAACACACATATGTGAAAGCCTGATTAAGAATGTAAAGGGACTTGAGGCCAGAAAGTTTGAGAACTCCTCTAACTAAATAAATGGTAGAATTAAAAAAAAATAGCTTGTAAGTGATAAGTTGAGAAAACAAAATGATGTATTTTTTTATACCTTTAACTCTTTATAATGGAGTTGGTACCTTCTAAGAAGTTCTTCATTGTGTTTAATATCCTTTTCAAGGGCAGACAAATGGTGCTGAAGACTTAGTATCTGGGCCTTCTTATTCTCAACCTCATTCTCCAAGTGGCTTGATAGAGGAGAGGATAAAAAACACTTTAAATCTATTTCTGAATATTACAAATTCTTTGGATTTTCACAAAGGAAAGCTTGTTTTTGATAGCTTATTTGCAAAACCCTATTCAATCAAACCAGTTCTATACTCCCACCAAGTTATTAACAACATGAAAACATAGATTTCACAAAACATCTGAACTGGAGTCAAATTTTACTTATTTCATTAGTAAGTATCTATGATACGATTTCTATGATACCAGATACTGTGCATGTTGATAGGTAGAGGTAAAAACAGAATTGAGACATGAAGGGCTGAAACAAACAAAATAAACTGTAACATTAAAATAAGAACAGTACACTATTTTTTCATAGAACCATGGGACAAAAGAGTCTGGGAGAAATGACAATTGAATTGTAGTCTAAAGTTTTCAATAGCTGGACCAGCCATGGGAGAGGATGGAAAGAAATGCACAAAGGCACAGAAGGGACGAAAGATCAAATGGACAGCTCAGCATTTACTATCGGTGAACAAATGCTATAAATGTCTGGGAAGTAAAAATGGAGGAGAGGAGGGCAATGAAAGTGAGTGGAAGATACTCACAGTTATTAAGAACCACACCTAAAACAAAAGCAAACTAAGAGGACAGCTAGAACAGGAGCAGAACTATAGAAATGAAGATCACATGGAGGGTCAGCAACAGGGGAGTGTGAGGAGAAGGGGGGAGAAGGTACAGAAAATAAGTAGCATAGACGGTAGGTAGAAAATAGATAGGGGGGAGGGCAAGAATAGGGGAAATGTATTATCTAAAGAACTTGAGACACGTGGTCATAAAATAAAGCGGGGTATGGTGGGGGAAGGGGTGTGCAGGGTGGAGAGGAATGAAGGGGGGAATAGAACAACTGTAATAGCATAACCAATAAAATATATTAAAAAAAAAAGAAAAGAAAATGAGTGGGAGATAAAGTGAAGAGAAGTGCAGGCCACACAGGCTCCTGCCAGCTGTCGGTGTCTTCAGAAACGATCTCCTCTGGCCTCCCCTGCCAAGCACCTGCCTCCCAAACGTGTGTGCCTGGTGGAGGAGGACCAGCTCAGCAGTAAGGAAAACTTCTCTGATGGACAGTGTAGGTCATATTTCAATACGATGCGTTATTTTCCCATATATTAACATCACTGACATCATCTTTCAGTCCATGCTTCAATTAGCAGCGGTTTTTTTTACTGATATATAAAATAACAGCATTTTAAATTTGTTGAAACAGTATAACTGTGCTGCCTTGCTGCAATTCTCAAAAGTAAAAAATAATCAATAGGCCTAGCTGATGTGGTTCAGTAGATTGAACGCTGGCCTTCTAACCAAAAGGTTGCTGGTTTGATTCCCAGTCAGGACATGGCTGGATTGTGGGTCAGGTCCCCATCTGAGGGCACTTGAGAGGCAATGGCTTGATGTATCATTCCCTTTCTTTTTCTCTCCCTCTAAAAGTAAATAAATAAAATCTTATTTAAAAAGCAGTAATTGTTAGCTGAATAAGTGATAAAGAAATTACAAAAGTGAGGAAAGGAGAATAATTGTGGTATTTCTGGTAAAAATGGGGGCAGATGCCAGAGATGGTTTTGGTATTCAATAATACCAAAATTTGAGATGGTTCATCGGTATTCAATAAAAAATGTTTATCAACCATAAATCTATTCCTTTATTAACAAATCGTCATTTTGCTAAAAATAACAAAAAATTTACCAAGGAAACAAACTGGCATATTAGGTATTCATTCAGAATCTGTTTTAAAGAACATAAATAAAATCTGAAAAACATACTCCAGAAAATTGTATTAAAATGTTTCAGTATTTTCAAAGTCCAAAAGTCCACAGCTAATTTTTTTGAAAGACATTTATTGATTCTAGAGAGAGAGGAAGTGTGAGCGAGAGGGGGGAACATCAGTTGGTTGCCTCCCATATGTGCCTCAAATGGGAAACCCGCAACCTAGGGATGTGCCTTGACTGGGGACCAATCCCCTGGCCTTTTGGTGTACAGGACAACGCTCTAAACAACTGAGCTACAACGGCCAGGGCCACAGGTAATTCTTAAAAATGATCTTGTATAAAGCAATAACCACACTGATTATCAGTCTGAGAATTTACTCCCACACTTTCTTTGTACCTTATGTGTACTTTTATAAGTACACATATTAATTATGGAATAACAGATTGATATTTCTCTCTCCCATCCTCTCTCCCTAAAATCAATCTTTAAAAAGTAATAAAAAATATAGAACTTGAGTAAGAATGTAAACCAGCACACTTACACTGTCACTGAGAAAAGTCACAGACCTAACAATGGGCACCCTTGTCATGGGTGTCAACAACAACCATGTAGCTGATTTATAATCTGACTTCTGGTCCTTATCTCCTGGCAGACAGGTAGCCAGTTGGTCAAGGAAACATACGTTGTGTACTTAGTCCAGAACACCAACCTTATTTCAGAATCCAGATCTCTGCTTAGGAATTTAGGTCTCGTGTATTCAGATGAATAGTAACGTCCTGCAAAAACCTGATCACCATCAGCAGTAAAAGCTTCTCTACAGTTCTTGGGTGGCTTTTGGGACTGCATTACTGCACGAGCTACAGAATTATTCTAAAAACAACAGAGGAAAACACACTCTTTAAGTTGTGCCAAAGCATTTCTGATCCACAGTTTCAAAATGTTGCCTGTCATTGTTTTAATATTAAATATTTTTACTTACTCAATATTTTTAATTTTATGGAATTACTTTTACTAATTAAAAAAGTAATTCCATAAAATTAAATAATTAAAAAAAACTTTCAAGATACAAAGAATTAAAACTATTAATTCTTTAAAACAACACAGTAAGTAATGCTGTATGATAAACTGATACATTTTATTTTTAAATAAATTCTACTATTGCTATCCGTTTACAATTAAAAATTACTTTAAGTAACTTTTCACATGAAAATTTACTTTAAACCAGTTCATACAAATCTTACTTTTTTTCTAAATGACTTTTACACCCTAGAAATGAGCCAACTGAACAGTAAATTCCAATAAAGATTAAGATACTAAAATACCTTGGAAAAGCCTAGAAATATTTAAGCCCTGCAGGAAGTAAAAAGGGAAATTAGGCTTAACTGAGGTCTTGTCAACCTCTCTGAGCACAAATATTTACAGTAGAACTTCATTATTTTCTTTCCATATCATTCTAAAATATGATAGAGCCAAGTCCACAAATAATTACAACATGAACTTGCAATATGTACACACAGATTACCAATACCATTACTTGTTTCCATTGATGAGAAAAACAGACACTATTGTGTTTCTCTTAATTACAGATTTCTGTTGTAAATTTCCTTATACCTTCCCAGCAAATTTAGGCCAAAGATAAAACACAACATGGTGAGTGAATCCAACAAGTATATAAAAATGCACATACAGCTGAAGAGTAAATATTGGTTTTACAGCACTTCAATTTTTAAGAAAACAGATTCTTAAAACATCAAGTCAAGTACTTATTGAAAAAGTAGAATGATAATATTATGTATATCTGTAAGGATAAGTAAAAAATGAATTTGGCAGGCAATCAAGAAAGAACAAAAAACTTTTACAGTATCATGCATCAAAAAAAAATTATGAAATTACTTTTGAAAAACAGCTGCGAGTAACAAAGTTCCTTGGGGCAGAAAACACACACACCAGCTGCTCCGTATTGCAATATAGCTTTTCCTACGAGGTTACAGTGTGATGACAAAACACCAACAACTCCTGATATGTACGGGGGGGGACCAAGGACTCACATACCCTACATCAGTTCCGAAAATGTTTAAGTAACATAAAATACAGCAAGCATCTGGTCTTACTTTGATTAGCAGTACTGTTTCTATGCCTCGCATGTCAATTAGGCTATTTGCAACAACTGCGTTATCTATTTCTAAAGCTGTCAGAACCGTTGGGAAGTCTGGATGATAAGCAGCTCTAGGAGACAAAAATACATAAGGATTAACATTGAACTTTAATTATATATAAACATACCTATATATTAATGGGTGAGTAGATGACAGATACTGTCATCTGTCAGATCTATCAGAGAAATCTACTGCCATCTGACAGTATCTATCAGAGAAATATCTGATATCACTTAGAAACATTTGATTAGGTTACCTTTATTCATTTAGCAAATATTTCTATGATATGTGATAGGCACTGTTATATAAACATTATATGCTCATCTAATCCTCACAGCACCATGAAATAGATAGTAGTATTCTCTCCATTTCTTTTTTCAGATGAGAAAGCTTCAGAGTTTAGTAAAATCCCCAGTGTCACAGAACTAGTCAAATGCTTGGGCTAAGATTTAAACCAGAGAGTTCAGCTCCACAGCCCAGATTCTTTTCCTTCTAAATTAGCATAGAGTTGGCATATGATATTATATTAGTCTCTGGTGCACACCGTAGTGATTCAAGATTCAGAGCCAAGATAACCATTATGCCCTACTGCCTATTACAATAATTACACTTTCCTTAAGTCTTCTTTGCTATCATACATAAATATAAAAGCCAATTAATTAAAACACATTTTAAAAAGCTAAACAATTTTCCTTCTGAGATAAAAAAACTAAAACAGATTATTATGAAGACAGAGGAAATATGAGAAAATAGATAGTTGTATGAATAGTAATTTGGGTTCCCTAAAAAGACATTCAATCTTTCAACTAATATTTTAAACATCTGTGCTATTAATAGCACTGAAGAATGGATGTACAGGAGCAATGAACCTCTAATGGGAAAACAGTCACAGTATTCTTAGTGCTTTCTTTGTCCTAGAATTCTAAACAATGGAAGTACCTTTGCATATATAGGGCAGGAAAAAAGTAGTTTTACAGTTCTGAGTATGTGAAACAGAGTTTATTCCTGTATTATTATTTACTATTGTATTATTTTCCATATGAACAACTGTAAACCTTTGACCCCACTCCATTCATTATTTTGACATGCATTTACTAAGCACCTATTATGTTCACAGGATGAGGCAAGAATAAACAAAACACACTACATCCTTTTCAACATGGAGCCACCATTCTACTGATGGGAGAGAAAATAAAGAAAGAAGTGATATAGTATATAGTGCCTTTTCATACAAAATGGCTAGGTAAGCCTCACAGGTGACAACTGGGCAAACACCTGAGAAAATGCATGTGTCACACTGACATCCTGAAGAGCATTTAGGGGTCAGCATTTGCAAAGGCCCTGAAAGGTGCATTAGGGAAGCCGGGAGGCCAGCGTGCTATGATGGTCTGAGCAGTGCGGAAGGGCTGGAGCAAGAACAGGAGAGCTGTTAAGATGGGGAGGTCCTAGAGGTCGTGGCAAGGCCTAAACAGAATGGGAGTGTACTGGGTGCTTTGGGCAAAGGAAGGACACCACCTTACTTCACTCTGAGTGTGGGGGTGGCAGGGAATCAGATGAGTCTACCACATCACTCAGGTGAGATGCGATACTGGTTTCAACCAGGGTAGTTCCCGCAGAAAGAAAACAACAACAACAACACACACACACATTTAAGTAAAGCCATTAGGGTGTGGAGTGGCAGAGAGGAGTTAAGAAATGATGGGTCTGCCTTTAAAAACTGAAAAATGAAGATGCAGAAGATACTAGGAAGAGCAGATTTTAGGGTAGAAATCAGGAGACTGGCTTTTCCACATTTTAACTTTGAATTTCTGCAGGGCATTCTCCCTCTCCAGACGCAGCTAACCTGTCAGGGGCCACTGTCACCAGAGCAATGTTGTCTGTCAGCACAGCTGAAATAGCACTTTTATGAGGTTTCAGAAACTAGGGATCAAACTAGAATTAACTAAGGTCAAATTCTCATGGACACACAGAAAACACTCTTAACTCCCAAACCGTATTTCTAGTATAAAAGCTCAAAATCACAATTCCAAGAGGACTTAACTACTTTTTGACGAATACATTTTTTTTCTTGTTTGGCACATCTGTTAGGTTAGTCACTTCAGCCGAAAACCTAGCAGTCAATTCTTCCCTCAATTCTTCCTTCTCTTACATTCAAGTAACAAGTGTTACTGATTTTGTCCTAAATCTCTTTCAATCTATTCCATACTATCTATACTGCAAATGCTGTTTTTTGCAGAATAATTTATAATATCATGCCTCTATGCATTTTGCACATAAAATTTTATTTGCCCAGAAGGCATTTAACAAACTCATTAGTTAGAACACTAATCATTTTTCCTCTATTCTCTGATTTCTTCCCTAACCTACTTACTAACATTTAATTACTCCCTCATCTCAACCACAACTAACCCTGTAAACCCATTTTATCAAAGCTGACAAACAGTAAATTAGAAAATATATACATTTTAGAAGGAAACCCAGCAGCTACTACAGAGGCCCGTGTAGGTACTGTGCCTTGAGGCTTGTTAGGGTCCACAAAGAAAATAATCACAGACAGCTCTTTATGGAACCTTCCAAGCACCGTGAACGATGAGGGCCCAAGTTCTTCCTGAATAAGCCTCTCCTCCTTTGGTTGGGTCTGCACCATACCCCTCATCAGCACGATTTCGGTGCCACGCCGCATCTCTCACTGTATTGCCCCCCCAACAGACCTCATGCAGGGACCTCAAGGGCAGGGAGTATCTTTCTCATCTACCTGAAATTAAAGAAGGGGCCTTAAACAGTTTTACAAATCAGTACTGTAGATATGGTTAACATAAAAATGTTTTAATTCTTTGTGATCTTGCATGTGATTTAATAAAACCGTGCTTAATTCCTGATGCCTTACCTGTGTCTTACATCATACATATCATTCCGAAACTCAGAAACTATGATCTGTGGCCGTGAGGTCCCTGGTAAATAAAACTTTCTCATCAGTGTCTGAAGTACTCTTTCATCAGAATGATTATGGCAACAGTAGGCTTGCAGAAGTCCCTTTAAGCAAGATTCAATAGCCAAAGCATGTTCAGGGTCCCGAAGATGAATGCAAGCTCCTACAAGTGAGAAAATTATTGAAAGGCCCATAAATACTTCCTTTGAAATATTACTGTAACTACCTTCTTATAATAGTTCATAATGATTTTCCAATAGTTTCCTATAAAGCAACTTAAATGATACTGCAAATCTTACTCTAACTGAATGGGAAAACCCACAGACCCACTGAATGGACTGGGCAGAAAACCCACTAAACCCTGTAGAAAAAGTTGGCCCACTCCTAATGTAAATCAACAGGGTTTTTCTATGTAAGTTTATACTACTCCAGCCTTTGAATGGTGTTTTGACAATCAATCAAAAGATTTATAGTTTATTATTTTCTATAAAAATGATTAAATACTGGAACTGTAGACTAACAGCAGGAAAAAAAAAATGCCTCATTCATTGAATTGGATCCTGGCATAGAGGCACATATTTAAAGAAACATTACTACAGTACTTCATACAGTATACAATACTGTACTTATACAGTGATACAGTACTTTACTAACAAAACATGTTTACACATACAGCCTCATTTTCACCTAATGATACACAGAATTAGAGATAACACCTTAGGAGAATTCAACTGATTTTTAAAAATCTCATGTACATATGAAGATAATTAAATAACCCAGATTTTACAGTTGGAAGAGGACTTAACGACGTTATTCATCCTTAATAGAAACTAAGAAAAAGACAAGTCATTTTATAAAAGTTACACAAAACTCAGGTGGTGAGTGCTCTTTCAAATATATCTGGATGTCACTAGATTTTCCTACTCACCAGTTATATTCAAGTTAGTTCGTTTATTTATTCACTCAGGAAAAAATGATCAGACTCAGATTATTCAACTCTGTAACTACTGTTTCTTTTCCTAAGTTCTCTTTGTTTTAACCGTTTTAAGATTTAAAAATACAAAAGTTACAAAGTCTAAGCTGACTCATCGCTATTTCTTAAAATATGTACAATGAAAATCCACACATATAGCTCTTTGATAAGAGTTTTAAAACTAAACTCAATAAAAAATAAAAACTTATTTCTGGTGTTTATTATATCCTGACTAAACAGTGACAAATACCTAAGGGGCCTACAGGTTTATAGGTAAACTGTCCACGTGTATAAGCGTCATCTATGGCTTCGAGAAGAGCTGGAACGTGAGGGCCAAACCGCTTCAGTCGATCAGTTTTACTGTCTTTCAGTTCTTTCAGTTGCCTCTGATTATAATTCAGTGTATGCTTCACATCTAATTCTTCTCTCCTAAAGAATAAAAGTGGAAGAAGAGAGCAGATATGTGATACAGTATTACAGAAATAACATTCAGCCTTTCCATAATACCTGTATACTAGTGAATAACCCAGCTACCCTAAAAACTAAAAGCAGATGACTTCATTTGAAAATAATTGTGTTACTAGAGAAAAATAGTCAGAAATCCTCAAAACTTAGTATGAAAAAAAGATACATTAATGATGAAGACTAGAAATCCTAGAAGTTGTCCAACTCTACAAGTGTAAGAAAAGCCGTGAAAAAGCGATTTTAAAAGATCTCTTATATAGAACAAAACCCCATATTTTCTCTCTTCATATAAAGAACTATGATTTTCAAGAAATTGAAAAAATCACTGTAAGCGTGTTGAAACTTACTTAATTCTAGTATGTTCTTCTTTATCCTTTTCTATGGCTTGCAGAAACTGTTCAATCTCTTGGTTGATGGAGCTTTCTTGATCCTGTAAGGCCTTTCCTCTCTCTTTCAACCAAGATATTTTTTTTTGCCTTTCCAAACGCTCAGGTTCCAAAGATTGGTCAGCACTAATGGTAAAAAATCCAAAATGGAAAATGTTAAATGAAAATTCTAACATTTAAAAAACACGTGTCCAAAACTAAGGGGGAGGGTGGAAGCAAGGGAGAGAGGTAGGTTTGGGAAGCAAACTAAGGGGGAGGGTGGAAGCAAGGGAGAGAGGAGAACTATAACTAAACAACAATAAAATGATTTAAATTAAAGAAAAGAAAAAGAATTGTAATTCTAAAAAACCCCAAAGCAATGTGATAACACCCCTTTAGCAATAACAGAATAGACAGCACTGCATTTCACTTAGAACACTTTGTTATAAAATGAGGTAACCATACAACAGGAAAGTAACTATCTTACCTTTTTTTAAGTTCTTCAATTCTTTTGCAAAGCTGCTCATCATCTTTCTTTAATGCTTTATACTCACTTAGGGAACGGTTATATAAAACCTAACAGAAAATTCGACACACTTTAGTGAAACAAGAAAATAAACACCCCATCCAAGTCCACTTTGCAAGTCTTCAAATCAGAGGTGAATATAAGCAGGAACGCGCACATGTGTGTGTGTTTCAAAAAATATATATATATGTGTATATATATATATGTATGTGTATATATACATATACATATATAATATATATATTTAGGGTATATATTTTTAAAATACAGAAATGGCCAAATGCATTACAGATGCAACCACTGCATTTTTTAAAGTCTTAAAGCAGCACAAATTTCTACAAAATCCCTATTTTAAAAATGAACAAATACTATTTATATTTGACGTGCAGTTGTTAATATTCCAGATTGGAAAATTCCCTCACCTCAGCTTCATTATAGGTCCTTTTCTTGGCAGTAAGGTCTGCTTTCAAAGCCATACATTCTGGGGCTCGTGCATTTGTTTCTTGACTAATATTTTCCAGTTTATCTTGAATATCCTTATATTTGTTTTCTGCTTCATTAAGTCTGGCCTTTAAAAAAATAACATTGTTGGTTTTATTTTTCTCCAATAAAATTATATATAGTTCACATCACAATAATAAACTTAATTTCATTCTAAATAAACTCAAGACATCAAGCAAATAAGAAAAATTATATAAAATACTAAAATGTAATTAAATCTTAATTCCACATTTCCAACAAATGAGCTATCTTCTAGGGATACAAAGATGCCATAACAAGTGTTTTCAAGAAACACAAAGAAAAGAGACAAGAGACAAGAGACACAATTTAGCAGAGAACAGGCACACAACCAACCCTACAGTCTGAGTGCAATAATGCTGCAGTCAGGTATATCTATTTATAATCGTAGAAGCGTAGAGAAAAAAAACCCATAGGTTTGCCAGGAAAAGGCGTGCAGGAGTTGCATTCAAAGCAGAGTTGCATTTGAGCAGGAGCTTGCTTCAAAGCAGGAGTTGCATTTGAGCAGGAGCTTGAAAGATTAATCAAAATGTACCGAGAGAAAAGTTGGGGAAATGTGATAGAGGCAGATGAAAAAGCATGCAGAAAGGGATTAATACCCATTTTAAGAATTTAAAATATTCTGAAAATTAAACTGAGAAGGTAGTGTGGAGAGAGGAGGTGATGGCATACAAGGCTCTTGAATTCCAGAATGATTGGTTTATAGCTTCACCCTCTCAATAGCAGGGAGATGAGATACAACCAAATCTGTATAATAAATCACTTTGGAAGCACATGGAAGGCATGGTGGACAGAAAAGTTAAAGGCAATTATTTTAGTAAGAAGTTAATATATATTCTGAAGCAAAAATAATTAGGGGCCAGAATGGGATACTGAAAATAAGAATGGATTAGAAGGGACAAATAATGAGAACAATTCAGGGGTCAGCAAACTTTTTCTAGGGAGAGCCAGACAGCATACATGTCAGGATACATGGGTCAACTGTCTCTGCCAAAGCTATTCAATGAGACATGCTAAGTTTCAAGTGGAAAATGCATGTAAACCTGTGAAAACAGATATCTGAATCAAGTTCTGAAGATCAACTTTTGAGTAGGAGACATAGGTTATAGAATTGTCAATATACAGGGTATTGACACATAAGTTTAAACTCTGCTTTAGACACTGTCTATTCAGAAACCATCTATTCAATAATCATTCTATAATCAATAACCAAGCATATATTATGGGAAAGGTTTTACGTAAGACAGAGTAAGAAGAAAATAAATATAAAATTAGATAGTCCTTATTTGTCTGGAAATTTACCACTTACTACATAAAGTACTCAAATACTAAAGTGGAACAAACACCCACAGTTGTAAATACCACCTAGCCTCAAGATTCTCCTTTTCACATTAAAAAAAAAAAAGTAAAATGTAAGCATCTACTGCTTAGACAGGACTCCATTTTTAGACTGGTGAATACCTAAAGAGGAAAGTAACTTAAGGCTTTTCCCTATGACAAGCTAAGAAATGGGGCTAAGAATAGTGAAAATTCCGGAATATTCTCTCAGAAATGAAAAGATATGGTGACAGAGGTGGGTGGGATTGAACTGCCATTTACTACCTGAACAGGAAGGAAGAAACTCAGCCCAGAGACCACTAAGCAAGTAAATGGACTACCTTTAGCATTTCTGCTATTTTTACATACTCATCTATTACCTTTGATGGATTAATGTCACAACTCTTAAAAAAAAAAAAAAAAGACCTATCGGCTTAACTTGGAGGAATACAGAAAAAAAGCAAGGCGGGAAAGATTACATCCTACACTACACACCTGGGAGACAAGTCCTAAGTAAAACCAAATGCGAAGAGCTCCATCAGCCACACTGAGAACGGGGGGGGGAGGGGCATAACCTGTACAAAAAGAAGCGGCCAGAAGCCCCACCTGTGGCACGACAGTGTGAGGAACTCCACAGGGCTGGCCACACGCCCTTGTGAACATACTAAGAAACCCGCTGAACTGTCAATTTTGCTTTGTTGAATGTATGGTATATGAATTTTACCTCAATACAGCTGTTCAGAAATGAATAAAAAGGCGAGTGTAAAAAGTGGATCCGCTATGGGAGAAAGGTCCACGAGAAAGACCCCGACGAAAAATGACTGCCTTTACTTACCACTCAACCAGCTTCTGACTGGAGGCCCAAGTGGAAGACACTGGAATCTTAGATAAATGACATAGTTTCTACCTGGGCTCTTGGACCTCAGGCTGAAATTAACCCCATCGGGTCTAACAACTAATCCTACGTGTGTGTTACCCACATGAAATCCCCTGAGAGTTCTGGGCCCTAAAACTCAGTTCCCTACAAGCTCCACGTTCAGTTCTGAAGTCCTACACAACATGACACTTAACTTTAACGCTATTCTAATTGCATATTATCCTAGCACTCTTTTATTACTCAAGCCATCTTATGTTTCTATTCCTTAGTGAACCCAAAAGGAAAAGCTTCAGGCTCTAGCATTTCTAGTCGGTAACAAAGTACCACAGTCCACATTCTTGAATTTAGAGTTCTACAGCATTAGTCTCCACAGGCTGGTAACATTCAAATAGTGTACTGTTTTTAATAGAGAGCTCCACAGTAGTCCTTGAACAAAAGGTTAGGTCAGCTTCACCTGAGTAATAAAGTCAAATCAGATATATATATACATACTGAAACTGCTACTTTTGTAGGTCATAAATAGTCTAATATCAGGATTCACATGATTCAACCTACTAAATCTACTAATTACCTGCTGCTCTTCCAGCTTCCTTTGAAGTCTAGCAGCACGATCTTCTCCAATTTTGATATTATCTCTGATAGCATTCAATTGTTTTTCAATTTCATTGACCTAAAAAGAAGTTATATAGCAAATCACTCTGTAACCAATACACTCTGTATAACACAAATATAAGTGAACAAATAATTAAGTGAAAATTACCACTGCCCAAGCCATTTCATGTTTCAAATATTCTAAATTGGTCTTCATTGTACTTAATTCAGCAATATTTTCAAAACGTTCTTCTTTCTCTAAACACTGGCGCTTCAGTTCAATAAGTCGCTTTAAAAAAAAGAATATATTTCTTAATAACATGGAAGAGACAAGACTTTTTACAAATGTCTTTCTTTTGAATATACTACTAAACATGTACTAAAAGGATTTGCTAGGAAATGATTTCTTTAAGGTGAAAATAAAAATATTTTTGTTTCTTTGGCATATTTTACTAGGTGCAGTAATTTTGTTAATTTCTGCACTATAAAAATGTTCAAGTACTCTTCAGATGAAGAACAAAGGAACAAAAGGGTTAAGATGACTCAAGTGCAGACAAATCACAAAAGAGTTTACCATTTCCTCTCTACTCCATATCTGATACATAGACCAAAATGTTCTTCTGGGCAAAATATACCCCATACCCATTCCAAACACAGTGGAAAGCTCAGAAGAAATTCATTTCCAAAAATCAAATAAGGTATAGTTTTTGTTATCCAAGTTCTCTCTTAATGATTAATAAGTGAAATCATCAAATACTAAATATGACATTAAAACAGCTTCTGAAGTGGCTTCTGGACCTTATACTCTGTACTTGTGGGCAGACAGCCTCTCCCCTTCAGCCACGCTTACAGATCCAATACACAGGACCTTACAGTGTCCATCTGACTGCTTTCCCAGCCGAGTCACTCCTCCTTCTCCAGGATTACTTCAATTTATCATTACTCTCTTCAAACCTCATATACCCTCCACACTAATCCCTCATTCATTCCCCCACCTCCTACTTCAGAGAATTTAAAAGCCATGAGAAAGACATTTCCTCCAACTTCCAATAACCTTATCAACAAATCTAATGCAGTCATGTCCTCCTGCTGCTACAAGAGAGGTGGCTTCATTATCCTGAAGTCCAGTCTCCACTGCCTACCTATACTTTGGATTCTGCCATCCCCTTCTGCCTCCTCTTCCCTCACTCCCTTCATCATATTTAAATCTTTATTTACTTATCTTTCCCACTTAAAAACAAAACCACCACTATCCATCCCCGGGCACCACCTCCTCCTTCGAAAGTCTCCTCTTTTCATCCATGTTTCACGAAAATTTCCTCTCTTCCATTTACTTACATTTTTAGTTCCACCAATCTGCCTTGTTTTTACCGCTACTGAAACTTGTCTTGCCACCAACATCTATGAAGATTATGTCACTAAGTACCCGTGTGTATTTGTCAATCCTTGTGGCGCCTGCCCACTCAGTACAGTCACGACTACTTCCTTTTCAAGCCTTTCCTTCTCTTGGCTTCTACGACTTTCATAGCATTTCTAACAGCCTATGCCTGGCTGGGGCCCACTTTCTCCCACTCCTCCGTCTCACACATTACCTGTGGCTCAGATACCGACAACATGCCAAGGACTCCCAAACTGTTACTGAGGCCAGCCTTGACTTCTGCGTGCCCAACTCACACATCCAACTTCCCACTTCACATTTCGATTTGGATGCTTTATAAGCAACCCAAAAATAATTTGTTCAAAATGGAATTCATCAGAAAATCATTTCAAAACTCTTCTCACCATTACAGCTGCCACTACCCTAATTTACATCAGCACTGTCTCTTTAGACAAAGGTAATACCTTCTTCACTGATCTCTCTACATGTAATCCTCCCGTGCAGCAACACTGGGCATTTAATGACTGGAAAAAGTAGTTCTTATGAAGTGCACATGTTGCATAAGGAACTCAGCTACACGATACAGGGAAGTACTTCTGAAACTTCATAATCAAAATGTCTTAGATTGCTGATGACAAAATATACTGTGAAGAAAGTGGGTATTTCAAAGTCCTGATTTATTAATTTTAAAATAATAAATGAAACATATACCAAACATATTTGATTCAATATGCAAATATTTTCTTTCCCTAATGTTGGGTTGGCTAAAACATTCATTTGGTTTTTCCATACGGTGGCTCTAGTGGCACCTATTTATCTTTATTTGAAACAATTTTGTTAGCTCGTATTGTGCCAGCTGTCATAGCAGCATGCATTTTTAAAAAACTTATCAAAATTGGTGAATTTTCGTGTAGCTGTTTTAATATTGAAGGTGGAAGAAAATAAGCAACATTTTGGACATATTACACTTTATTATTTTAAGAAAGGTAAAAATGCACGCAAAAAAATTACAAGATTTGTGCAGTGTATGGAAAAGGTGCTGTGACTAATTAAACGTATCAAATGCAGTTTTTGATGTTTTGTGCTGGAGATTTCTCCTTGGATGATGCTCCATGGTCAGACAGGCCAGTTAAAGTTGATAGGGATCAAACTGAGACTAATTGAGAATGATTAACATTATACCACGTGGGAGATAGCCAACATACTCGAAATAACAAAGTCAATAAAATTGTAGGTGAAATGACAAAGGTATCTTTTATTTTACAGAAAAAACCATAATGACTTTTTGGCCAACCCAATAATAACACTGATACTCCAGAAGAGTATGTTACATATTGTTAGTCTTCTGGTGTATAGTACCTCCTTGCCCACTACCACATATGCCAAGTTTGAAGGGATGATGTGGAGAGTAAAAATAAATATGCTCATCCTTGCTTTTCGAATTTTTACTTAATGAACTATACAACTATGGACTTAATTTTAAATATACATCCCTCGAGAACTTGAAGAAAAAGGTCAATGAAACAACTAATAAATTTGACCAAAGCCAATCATTAGAACAATTCCGTCTCAAAAGAAAAAGCTAAGAAGTTGCTAGAAGCTTAACTGGCGGTATAAAATTGACTAAATAACAAAAGAACAAGATACAGAATCACACAAAAATTGGTGGGACTTAATTTCCTGGATGAATAGCTAAAATGTAAACCTTATGACTTTGAGATCTCTGATTATCTAACAGAAGAGTGGATCTTCAGGAATATGAAATAGGTGTAAGAACAAAATATAGCATATGTAAAAGCCAATTTAAGTAAGTCCCATTGGCTTCAGTGGTTTCTTAATTCAAGCAAATTTGCACAGCTGCCAAGCTGGGAGTGCTGACGTGACAGCTGCTACCAAGCTATCAGGGCTTAATGTTAATATTTCACTCATGTGACGAAAGAGTCATCTACCATATAGAACCATGAGTGTATATTATGTTTAATATCAGCTTGAAGCCTTGCTTATTTTCCCAAAAGAATTTAAGCTACTTACAGTGAGAATTGGTGACACCTTATTGTAGAACCAATCAGTCACATATCAAGAGATAACTGTATGTGAAACTGCCCTGCCCTTCAATTTATATAGAGGAAGATGTGTACATATGCATTATTACGGAACAAAGTCAAGGTTGATAAATGCTCTGAATTTCAAACCACACTTCATATACTTCATAGAATGCTTTGGAATGTTATTACTTTTACACAGGTGGGTATCTATATATAGTTCTATAATTTTACAATACCGTTTATAAGACCTTATAGAAATTTGGTCTCAAAAATAACTGCATTAAGTGTTTACAAACCTCTTCTCCCTGACTTATCTGCTCCTTTGTCCTTTCTTTTGTTTCCATAATGTATGAATAATCTTCCTTCATCTGTTCGAGTTGGGTTGCCTTCATGAAAAACTACATCAACAAGGAAAACACAATTAGGAGTTTGCAAACATCCACAGAACTGTAAAAGAAAATTTCGTCACCAAAACTTTTAGACCAATTATGAAAGTAAGACATGAAAAACATACTTAAGCAAGTACTCATAACCACAAAAGAAAATGTCTTATTTTAGACTCCAAATTTACTTAACCTATAGGTTCACAACTACATGTTCATTTGTAATAGCTGTTTAAAAAAAAAATCCTCACACAAGGACATTTTTTTCATTGCCCCCCTTCCCCTTTTTTTAAAGAAAGAGGGAAAGAGAGGAAGAGAAACATCAGAGCATTCAGAGTGTGAGAGAAATGTCAATTGGTTGCCTCTCACACTCCCCCAACAGGGGACCTGGCCTGCAACCCAGGCATGGGCCCTGACTGAGAACAGAACCAGCGACCTTTTGGTTTGCAGGCCAGCACTCAATCCACTAAGCCACACCAGCCAGAGTTTTTTTGTTTTGTTTTGTTGTATAAAAGAGAGTAAGGGGGAGAGAGAGAAACACTGATGTGAGAGAGAAACATTGATTGGCTGCCTCTTGTACGTGTCCAGACTGGGGAATGAACATGCAACTTAGGTATGTGTCCTGACAAGGAATCAAATCCATGACCCTCTGGTTATGGGACTACACTCCAACCAACTGAGCCACACAGGGCACATTTGGAAAGCGTTTTCATAAGAAGAAAACACTTTTGCTATGATAATACCATTATGGGAGCTTATTTTCACTAATTCTGCCAGTTTTTAGGCAATTATGGAAACAGAGAAAACATCTGTATGCTTGATCTTAGTGCATTATAAATTTTTAGAAAAGGAAATACTTGAATCCATTCAAAAGTTACACTGTTAAGTTTTAGTAGTAGTCACAATTCTGTTAGCTTTTTCAGTTTTAAATAATTTAAGATGTAAAAGTTGTTATCTATGGGTAGCAAATTATTCCTCTGTATTTCCTTAAGATTAATTTCAGAAAGTAACACTGCAATTCTCTCTCAGAATTAAAAGCTGAAAAGTGGATACAAGGATTTACAAAAAAATTTACATTTTTGGTAATGTTAATTTACCATCTCACTTAACGATTTCTTAAATTAGTCCTACAATATTATTTTAAATAAGTGGCTTAATAAAAAACCTCAATATTTATCATATGAACAAGAATTATGTCCAGACTATATGCTTAAACTATGAATGTGTTTTTTTCACTAAGTTACATTTACTTGGTATTCCTTACTTTGTATTTGTCTCCTTCGTTTTTAGACTGTAAAAACTGCTTGCTCATCTCTTGTGTTAAAACAGAAACTGGATTATCCACCTGAAACAAACCAAAGGTTATTTTTGAATACATCGCTTTGAGGCCTTTAAAATAACTGAACTGAAATGTACAATACAACTGACCGAGGGTGCCATCAAGCAGGCTAAGTAGTAGCCAACGGTTAGAGCATTAGGATAAATATACAAAAAAAAGTTAAATGCAGAGAAAATGTTTTACTATTTCATGACACTCCAATAGGTACTATAGTCAAAGCTAAATATTCTGCTATTACATGAGGGCACAAGAATTCTCTGAACAGTGATTTATTAGAAAGTTTTCATTGCTTTCATCTGTTTTATGGAGTGTCAGTCCCAGCCACTGGTGAACCATCAGACAAGAGTGGGAGCAGCCCAGCATGAGAGCCAGCGGACCGACACCCCGTGTGGGCTCTGCACCCTCCGATACAGCCTCGGGCAAGGGAGTGAGTTTCTCCAAACATACAACGCCCCACTCGGATTCTTTTTAGTCAGAATTAGTCAGAAATGGAAATAATGGAGTCATTTCTATCTTTTGGAGGGAAAGCCATTTTAAATAAGCCATTGCTTGCATTAAACTGCCTTTGGCCAACAAATTAAAGTACAGTTAAGGTAACAGTAGACTATCATTTCAAAGTATAGTTGAAAAGAGCTTTTAAAAATATTACTCATTTCAAAAAGATCTTATATCTTTGGTGTTAGTAACAAAGCAACAAGTATGTTAGAAAATCATCCTGTTTCTAAATTGCAGAACATGTAAGGCCAGTATAAATGAACAAAAAACAGCTTACACTCCTTCATTTTTACCATCTGTAAAATGCTGATTGTACTTTGTTAGTTTTCCAAAGTCTAAAACCTTCTTTTTAAGTAAAAATTTGGATCTTCTAAAATAATTTTTAAAAAACCTACGCAGTTATAAAGATACTTCTGCATATCACATTTTTTCTTATTATACAGGTAGACCAGGCTGACTGCTACTTTTGTTTTTTAACAAGGTCTGCTCTGTATCTTAATGACACGCTGCACCTGACTTAAAAATAAAACCTAAGGCAATAGCTTTAATGACAGACATCTTACCACCAACTTTGGATTAAGAGCTTCCTCAAAGTTTGTATTCTTTTCTCCACATCTTTTTTTTACTGTTTCTGAAATGGGGATCCTAGTTCCTACTCTAGGAATTACTTAAGAGTCTTGCAGTTTTACCTTTGAGACCCTACAGCAAGCTCAGATGGGTAATCTTAAGATAAAAGGCAAGACGGGAGGCACAGAAGGCAAACACAATCAGGAGAATACAGTAAAGATCCCCCTCCCTCCTGCTTACTCTAGACTAGCATTGTCCAGTGGAAATATGACACAAACCACACATGTAATTTAAAATGTTTAGTTTCTACATTAAAAATATGAAAGGAAACAGGCAAATTAATTTTAATAACATATTTTTAATCTAACCATTTTAACATGTAATCAATATAAAAACTGAGTTATTCCCTTGCTTTAGGTTTCAAGACCTGGCGTGTACTTCACACCACACACCTCAGTCTGGACCACCCAGATTTCAAGTGCTCGATATCCACACAGGGCTTCTGGCTGCTGGAACAGTACGTGCAGCTCTAGACCTTCTGTATTTTGATCAATGAACTTGAACCTTTAGAACGATGTGAAAAGTGGACTAAAGGACTCATGATAACAATCTTCAAATATTTCGAAAGAGAACAAACATGTTTTACCTTCCCCCAGAAAGGTAGAGAAGCAAGCTTTACTGAACTTTTCACATCATAAGAACCTTCTAATAAGCACAGCTGTGCGCAGAAAGACCAGAAGCGTCAGGCAGAGATGATTTCCCCACCAGGCAAGAACAGTATGACGACTGTGCTGGATGTGCCTCTGGTTCGCCCAACACCCAGGACTCCCCAAACTCTTAACTTCTGGTCTTCCTGATTTTGTTGGACAAATTGTTCACATCACAGTCTCCATTTTATTTGCATCTGCCTTTATTCAGATTTTAATATTTATTGTTCAGACCTGTGTTGCCTGACACACAGGATACTAGCCCCATGTGGCCTTTTACATTTAAATCGAGTAAAATAAAATAAAACAAAATATTTAATTTCTCAGTCGCACACTTGAGGTGCTCAAGAGCCATACATAGCTGGTGTCTACCCCCGCAGATGGCCTAGTACAGAGTATTTCTATCATTACAGAAAGTTTTCTGGACAGCTTTGTTCTAAAGCAAACTGGGAAAGAGACCCACACTTGCAACTGTTCTTCTTCCTTGGTGACCAGTCTTGGTGCTCTTCACCCTGGAGTAAGGCAGGGCGGCACCACGGAGAGAGCACCAGGACGCACAGGGAGGCTGGACCCCAGTCCAGCCTGCGAGCAACCACGCCCAGGCAACTGTAAGTGCACACTGCCTTTTCTGGCTCCCAATTTCTCCCCTACAACATAAAGGGCCTGGATTGGGTGACCTCCAAAGACAATTCCAGTATTAATGTGTTTTTTTGTTTTGTTTTAGTTATTTTATTGTTGTTCAATGACAGGTGTCTGTGTTTACCCCTCACCAGTGTTAATGTTGTAGGACTATAGGTACCCTATTTCCAATGATCCAATCAAAATATTTTAGCAGAAAGGACTCAAGTCCTGTCTTCTATAGGTATGATCAATGTCTCCAAAATGCATAAAGAAATGGTTTATCTTTCCAGAATAGATTTCCTTTCTATGAGAATTTGGCAACTGAGCTTAAGAAACTACGATTCTATTCTGACCAGGAGAGCAAAGGAAGAGCCAGCCTTTATGATCATGAATTTGGCACACACCGGTACAGACTAGTTGTCCTTGACTGCTCTATAGAATTAAACGTGTCATAGTACTATGTATTGAAGATTGCTGTGGAATTACTAAATTTTAAGGAACTTAACTAATAATAGTTATACATTATTCTTCCTGTAGTCAACTATAATTCTTTCTATATCACAAATAAAATTGTTAAAAAGTAACCAGGTACATTAATTAATCTGAAACACAAATTTAGCAATTACCTGTATGTTAAAATGATCAAGAATTGCAATCAACTCTTCTTTCTTAGCAGAAACGACAGCACCTAGTTATGAGAAAGACAAAATGACCAGACTGTTTCTAGTGCAATAATACAAAAAGAAAAGAAAAGAAAAGAAAAGAAAAGAAAAGAAAAGAAAAGAAAAGAAAAGAAAAGAAAAAAGAAAAAGAGCGATTATTTGTAACTGCAAAGAAGAATTACTTTCGTGGCCATCAAGAAGGTACCACTGATTGTATGCACGTCTGAATGAACTGGCGTGACACACGAGCTCGCACAGGAGGAAGCGGCCCAGAGGTGGTGACTGTGCTTCTCTCCACAGCCGCACATTTCCTGTTCCTTCTCATCTACCTCTTCACTAACTCCGAACACTCACCCCCTCCTCCTTTATGTCCTTTCCCACCTTTTGCTAACTATTTCTTTCCACATGTGACAGAAACTATGGGAGTGAAAGAAGGTCTGCAGATGGGAACAAAATGGCATAGGCTGCTTCAAACAAACCAAATGCTGCTTACCGCGGTTCTGCTGTGGCATGACCACATGTACATGGGTATATAAATATACACATATATATGCATCTGTGCAGCCAATGAAGCATCTTACAAGGAGCTCTCAAGGGATAAGCAGTGCCTTTCAATGAATACCAGCACAATCACTTAACTCTTCTGAACTGGGTATTTATGAATACTTAACATGAAATAGAAAAGAAAATGTAACCAACCTGTCTGACTTTTTAGTTTGTAAGACCGACTTCCATCCATGCTGATGTGCTGTTGCACAACGATGGAGTCCCCATACACATTTGCTCTGTAAGCATCATCTCCTCTGTTCCTCAACGTTATCGAGATATCTGCTGAGCTGAAGCAATAAGGTTAGGTCACATGAAGGATCAGTGCATTCACACTACACTCCAATGATGTTGCAAACTTCCAAGTAATGTGGCTACTTCATTTGAAAAGTCACTGTACACCAGAGGTTGATGGTTGATTGGCTACTATAGAATAATGTTAAAGACATCAGACCTAACAAAAAATTAAAGCTGAGAATAAGAGAAGCTGTATTTTTTTTTAAAAAAGGACTATTCTACCAATAACAGAAATACATTTGTTGAATAATCAGAGCACACATTCTTCAGAGACAGTGAGAGACAAACACTCCTCCTCACCCCTCTTGTCATTAGTCACATGAAGAGGATGGGCAAGGTGGTCCAGTGGAGGAGTACAGCATGGCCTGAAGAAGGCCTTTAGAGGGACAATGGATGTCCAGCCCACACTGGATGTCCCTCTAGAGGGACACTAGAGGCCTAGTGACCAAGGCATGGAGGGAAAACCAGAGGCAGAATACACTTCGTTCTGAGGTCTCTCTTTCTGGTCACTCATGTGACCCAACTGTACTTCCTCCCAGAAGCTTCCAAGATATATACCCCTGCATCTTTACAATAAATCTCCTTTTCAAAAGCTACCTGAGTAAATTAGTGTATGTGTTTTCTTTTATTCAGAAATACCTAATGAAGACAGATACGCTCCTGTCAGGTTGTAATTAACATCATGTTTACAAGCTCTCCAAGCTGATTCTAATGAAGATTCAAGGTTGAGAACCGTTAACTAAAGTATGATGGGGAAGAGCAGCTGACCTATAATACAGAGCAAAAAAATTTAGTTCATTAACTAGTATAATTACCTGCTACTAAGTGAATGTACCTCATGAAAACATTTTAAAATAAAGTGATGACATACGCTCTCCGAATTATCAAACATCTCTCGATTAGCTAACATCCACTTTAATTTCATTCCTACCTATAGCTTGCATTTTAAAGCTACCTTTGATGTTGTGAAAACTTTCTTATAATAAATATAGAAAAGTCAAGTTATTAAACAAAATTAAGGCTTAAGAAAAGAGCTTCATAGTGATTACAAAAAAACCTGTAAAGGGGGAAAGAGACAACTAAGCTGGGCTGGAACTGCTACCTCCCAACCATAGAGATGGGGCTGATGCTGAATCTGAGTCAAGGGCCATAGAGCCCGGTGTCTGTAAATTCAGGAGATGCTTAAGAGAAAAGAGACAACTATCAATGAGAGTTCTTTCAGAATAACAACACAGAATGACAGGCAGTGCCACTGTACGCACGTGGCTCCCTTCTCAAGAACCTATCTGCACAAAGGTAACTGGCAGCACACACTGATGGGATGTAGGAGCCAACGCCACATAAAAATATCATGTATCTGCCCCTTCTCCGGGTAGCCAGCTCATCTGCAGTAACTTCTGTTGCCTGGAGTTTTTGTCCCTCCATAACCCACTCCCAATGCCACAGCTGATGGCAAAACAGGACTGGTGCAAAGATCCCAGCGTCACTGGGGCTGGGTCAGGAGGGCTGAGGGAGGAAGATGTGTGTGAGACCCCGGGCCACTGTGAGGGGTTCCTGTGGGAGCAATATATTAGAGGAGCGTGAGTTCATTGTCCCTGTATCACTGAAAAGGGGCTGGTGGGTGATCAGGGGATTGAGCCCCAGGTCAACGGGCTTCAGAAGCAGTTCTCTGGTGTTCCCTAACCATGCTGAGCAAGCATCTCTAAGGCAGCCCGAGGCCCAGGTGACACAGATGGAGAGTGTAATGTCTGACATGGGGGAAGTGGAGTCCAGAAGCCACCTCATGCCTGTCCCAGACTGACAGCCATTCCTCAGGCACAGAGGGACCCACATCGATTTCAGACACAGAACAGACTACAAACAGAACTGAAAAGTTCAGTGAGCTGATTCTTTAAAAACATGACAGAATCAGACACTATAAAAGAAGGGGAATTTTACAGGTACCAAATGTTTCAAATGAGGAAAGGAACAAAAGGAACAGTAATGAGTCTGGAAAAGCGGTTTACAGCTACTTTTTCAGACAAGGTCAGTAAAAAGGTGACCAAGCTCACATTAAAGCTTTTAACTGTTATTAACTCTGTTTAAAATATATTGATGTTCTTATCTACAGGCAGCTGTGTTTTCAAAAGCTGATGACTTGTGTGAACTAGCCCCTTTCTTTTTCTTCCCTTCAATGGTATTCCAAGGGCAAGTCTCAAAGTTTCTGCTTTGGTTCATGTACTTTCTAAATGGAAAAAAAAAGAAATAATTTAATTGATTCATAAAATATTTGATGATACAAAAAAAATTTCTTCTGGAAGCTTCTATTTGAAAGATCAATGTGTGTTACCTGACTAGATAGATGAGGTGTCTGGACAACTAAGAACTGTGTAGTTAAATATAATGAATTAAGACTGAGTTGGGACAATTAACTTAAAAGTGTTAAAATAACTAATATTTTACTTCAGACATAACTCTGTTTGGGGACCTCAGGGGAAAAGACCTTGCTGGGCTGAGGCCTGAAGGAGATAAGCAGAGACAAAAGCGTATGCTAGAGAATTCTGATCGAACAGTTTTTCCCAAGGCCACGCGGCATGGGAAACGATTTTCTGTGTTATCCACTCCGTTTCTCCTAAGTCCGTTGGGAACCCTGGCTCTGGCGTAAGATTCTGAAGGTTTCGAAGAGATACATAAGAAACCTGCAATCATGATTCACACCCCTCCTTGTTCTACTTTTTTGCCATAAAATGTAAGAAGTTAAATGAATACAACACTGAGCAGAGGAAAATCGGTTGTACGAGGAAAAAAAGGCACCGCTGCTAATTATCCAAGTTCGGGATGTTCTAGGCACAGGGTGCGAGGGAGGAAGGAGCAGTGAGAGCAGCCTCACTTGGGAGTGGCGAGAGACTGGGACGTCTAGTTGTCAGGAGAAACAGGTCCCTGCGGAGCTACCTGGGGCAGCATTAAAAAAACAAGGACATCTCCTTGAAGAGAGCTCCTAATGGGCAAAAGGCCATGAGTCTGTGATGATGTAAACCAGGCAACGACTAGACACATGTGAAGGCAAGCTGTAACACTGAGAAATGTAAACCTGAAGCCAAAGCGGGCTGTTATATTCAGTTGGCCAAAAGTTCATTTGTTTTTTTCTGTAGGATGGATCTAGTAGCTCTTAGTTCTTTAACTTCATTCAAAACAATTTTGTGAGATTGTATTGTGACAGCTGTCATATCAGCATGCATTAAAAAAACTCATCAATATTGGTGAAATTTGTGTAGTCATTTTAATACTGAACATGGAAGAAAACACACATTTTCAGCATATCGTACTTTATTATTTCTAGAAAAGTAAAAATGCAACTGAAATGCAAAGAAAGATTTGTGCCGTGTATGGAGAAGGTGCTGTGACTGATCGAACATATCAAAAGTGGTTTGTGAGGTATCATGCTGGAGATTGATCCCTGGATGGTGCTCCACAGTCAGACCGACCAGCTGAAGTAGACAGTGACCAAATTGAGACATTAACCGAGAACAATCAATGTTACACCATGTGGGACAGAGGACATACTCAAAATATCCAAATCAATAAAGTTATTTGGGAAAATGAAAAACGTGTGCATACACACTTTTTGGCCAACCCAATAGGACCATTCGCCAAGGGTCAAAATGGACTGCAAATGAACTTGTGACTGTGGTCCTCATATCAAACTCACTGGCAAACCACCTGGGTGAAGGATGCATTGTAAAATCAGAGACAGAGAGTGGAATACTCTTTTGGAAGCCTGGAGGCAGAAGTTTTGGGCAGGGACACCTTGGCTGGTCACGACTCTGCTTCTGCCCGTGGCATATCAACTCGGACTTGCGGAAGCTGGGTTTGGAACAAGAGTCAGGAAAGTCTAATGTTTATAAGTATTGCTTTAAACACAAGTACACAGATTTACCACTGCTTGTTCTTCTTGAAAGGTAACAAGCACAAAACTGTAGGTGGGCAGGCACAAGCATTTTGTCTGCAAAGGACAACAGGCAGCAGTGGTCACACTGGAAACAGGGGCGGGGAAAGGAACAAAAAGATACAATTCCTCTGCTGCAGTTCCAGAAAGTCCATTCATTTCCCATAATGTCTACATGAACTGGGAATCTTAAGCAGCTGCTCCCTACAAAAAAAGCTGAATAATACACATAGAAAGCAAACACTTACTTCTGTCCATCTTTCACAAAACCTTTTAAGGAAGATCCTCTATTAGTAGCGATTGCTTTTCCACCAAGACCAACTATGAGGGCTGTGAGCACTGCACTCTTCCCACCTAAAGCGACAGGTGTTGAAGACACATGCATTAGAGAGAGAAAAGGATCTGACGTAAATATTTTTAAAGGCGTTTTCTTTTTTAAAAAAAGATTATTTATTTATTTATTTATTTATTTATTTATTTATTTTTAGAGGAGGGAGGGAGAAAGAGAGGGAGAGAGACATCAGATTGTGCTAGAGACACACTGACAGGCTGCCTGTTGCAAACCCCCACTTGGAGACCTGGCCCACAACCCAGGGAAGTGCCCTCACTGAGAATCAAACCTGTGACCTTTCAGTTTGCAGGCCGGAACTCAATCCACTGAGCCACACCAGCCAGGGCTAATATAAATATTTTCAGAATGAAAATGTAAATTGGTCTAATCCTGTAAGTGTTATTATGTTAATTATAATTTTCTTCCAGTGTCAAAGCAGCAAGCTTAAACAAAAACAGTTGTGTAATAACAAGATATTTAGCTAATGTTATAAGAAAAAAAATAGTATATTTCAGGAATTAAATTTTGGCCACTAATACAAAATGGAAAGAATGGTTGATACCTTTCAAACCTAAAAATCCCATTGTATCTTGGCTCATCAGCCTATTAAATGAACGAACTATACATACATAATTAACTCATCTAATTTTTATTACATTCTAACTACAATTTATTTTTTCCATAAATTCTTAGAAGTCAGAGACTACGTTTAAACAACCCTTGAATTCAAGTTCCATACAGACAGGAATACTGTCTACTTTATTCAATGCTGTGTCTCCAATATCTGCCCATAACAGGTACTCACAAATGTTTCATGTAATATTTGGATAATTATTACTACTAATTTGAACATTATTCATTTGTTAGCTCTTCGAAAGTATACTTCTTTTTTCCCAGCAATCATAGCATTTAATAACTCCACAATCAACCAATCCAATCAACTCTGATCAGCCCATCAGCTTCCTTAATCCACTGCAAGTTAACTACCCTGCACCACAGGCGAATCCATTTGGCTTTTGGAATGCCTTTCAAGTCCCTATTCTAACCTTCTCCCTTCCAAATCCACAGCTTCCACTACTTGCATTCTTTCTTCTTTAGTTTTATTAATAAAATCAGATTCAAAGTTCAAAATGAGAAAGGACCTGCATAAATGCAGTATCCACTGGTCTTTCTTCACTTATTCTCATGTGACACCCCGCAGCACTGACCCCCTCGGCCCATTTCTCCTTCTGAAGACATCTTCCTCTTGACTGAACACAGAGTAAGGAAAGCAAAGAGCTCACCAGACTGTGGGACTACACGCACCGTGGTTCATGTCCTCGGGGTGTCACCAGCTGTAGCCTCTGGCTGGCCTCCTCTCCCTGTGTACTGGCTCGGTCAGGCTGGCAACACCTCATGCCTGGCTGGTCTATCACAAAAGTTACCTTACTGGTCTTTCCAGCTCCTCTGTCTTCCCCCTTCTAAACTATTCTCCACAATGCGGCCAGTTTCTTTTATAAATCTTGATCATGTCATCACTTCGCTCAAAAATTTTAATTGCTTCCCCGACTTCTGAACAAAACTCCACAACCTTCATTATGGCATTCAAGATCTTCAACAGCGTCTCCTATGAAGACTCTCATGTCAGCTACTGTCTATCCCTACCATGTAGGACATGACAAAGCCACAGAGTTGTTCACCTCTCTCCACATTCATCTACTTCCACCCCTCCGAACCTTCGCTGATAAGCCGTCTTTGCCTGGAGCATCTCAGCTTATTCCTCCCCAATGAGACCTTGTACCAGCACAAATACCATCTCCTCTTGATGCTTTTGTTGGCAACAAGAGCAAAAATTAGCTTCTTTCATGTTGGGATGCCCATGGCACTTTACTGTAGACACGAGGCTTTACTGTAGACACAGGGCTGCTCAATTACCTCAATGCTAATAAGGGTAGCTTGTCCACAATTCTATGGTGTGCATTCCCAGGTAAGTAGATTCAAAGAATAGGCAGGAAATATTTATCTCTACTGCATAAATAATGAACCTAGAATTCATTTTCTTAACATATAAAATGGCAGCAAATACTGAAAATATTCTTGACCACATGTTACAGATCTAAAGCATAGATTTTCAGTACTAATCATCACCTATTTCAAAAAGTTAATGGATTCTAATCTCAACACAGTTCTCAGGGCCAAATGTGAAGGAAAGTGAAAGCACTTACTTCCATTGTTGCCGACTATAAAGTTGACATTAGAGCCAAATTTAAAGGGTCCAAGCATTGAATGACACATGAAGTTTCTTAGCTGAATACTCTCAATTATTCCAACTTCTGCTGCGGTCTAGTAACAAAAAAACAATGTGAAAAGGCAATCAATCTGTCTAATTCACTCAAAATAATCATCGAAATCTCTGGTGGCAGGAGAAAGATCAGCAGTGTTACCAAAGGAAAAAATTACAGCAAGTGAATAAAGTTAACTTTACATAATGAGTAAAATGAAATTAAGTGGAAAACTTTTATGAGTAACTACTCATCCTAAAGTTCTTAAAGAATCTAGTAAGTATATCACAAGGTTTCTTAATACCATTAACACTAACATTTTGAGTCAGGTAATTTTTTGTCAGAGTGGCTGCACCATTTTATATTCCCAGCAGCAATGCATGAATGATCCAGTTTTCCTGCATCCTTGTCAGCAGTTGGTGTTGCCACTGCTTCCCTCCTCCACCCCATTTTGGCCATTCTAATGGGCGTGTGGTGATAGCTCACTGTGGTATTAATTTGTACGCACTCGATGACAAATGCTGAACATCATGTCATGTGCTTATCTGCCACCTATAGATCCTGGCTTTCAGTGAAATATCTCTTTAAGTGCTCTGCCCATTCTCAAATTGATCTGCTTTTAACTGCTGATTTTTTTAATTGTTCTTTATGTATAAAAGATACAACAACTTTGTCAGATACATGGTTTGTAAATATTTTCTGCTAGTCTATGCCTTGACTTTTCATCCTCGTAACAGGGTCTTTTATAGAAAAAATATTTTAAATTTTCCTGAGGTCCAATTTATTATTTTTTCCCATAGTATGGTTTTTGGATTCGGTGCCAAGTCTAAGAGTTCTCCCCCTGGCTCTAGATCCCGAGAATCTGTCCTATATTTGTTTGTAGAAGTTTTATGGCCTTATGTTTTAGTTAAATCTGTTACCCAATTGTGAGTTAATTTCCATAAAAGGTGTGAGACTTAGGTTGAGGTTCACTTTCTTACCTAAGGAAGTCTAAATGCTCTAGGACATTCATTACAAAGGCTGTCTTTCCTCCACTGAATTGTCCTTAGTACCTTCATCAAAATAAGTTTATCGTGATTTGTGTGGGTCTGTTTTGGGATTCTCTTGTTTTGTACCATGGATCTGTATGTTTATGCTCACACCAGTACGGCACAGTCATGATTGCTGTAGGCATGTCACGAGTCTTGAAAAAAAATGTAGACTGATTCCTCCCACTTTATTCACCCTTTTCAAAATTGTTCTATCTATATAGTTGCTTTGCCTTTTCATATAAATTATAGAATAAGTTTATCAATATCTATTAAAAATCTTCCTAGGATTTTGGTAAGAAATTGCACTAAACCTGTATTATCATTTTTAGGAAAAGCTGCTATCTTTTCTATGTTGAGTCTTCTGGTCCATGAATACAAGATGCCTCTCCATCTATTTAGGTCTTCTTTGATCCATTTCATCAGCATTGTATAGTTTTCAGCATGTTAGATTTACTTTGTTAGATTTGGACCTAAGTATTTCATTTTTTTGAGTAACAATGAATGGTATTATGTTTTGAATTTCAATACCACCGTGCCTAAGGCTAGTATGTGAAAACTGACTTTTTTTAAGAAAGTATTTATCTTGTATACTACAACCCTGCTAAACACACTGATTAGCTCTAGACTCTTTGAGATTTTCAACGTAGACAATCAAGTCATCTGTAAATCGTGACAGTTTCATTTTTTTTCCTTTCACACCTGCACACCTGTTGTTTTCTTCCTCGATACACTGGCCAGGTCTCCAAGCACTTTGTTGAATAAGAGTCACGATCCCACACTGCTGCCTTGTTCCTGAGCTTAGGAAAAACCAGCTCAGTGTTCCACCACTGAGTATGATATTAGAGGGAGGTTTTTTTGTCCACACTCCTTATCACGTTGAGGAAGTTCCCTCTATTCCTACTTCCTATGAATTTTAATCATGAGTAAGTGCTGAATTTTGTCAACTTCTTTTTCTGCCTTGAGTGATACCATCATGTGATTTTTCTTCTTTAGCCTGTTAAAATGGTGAATTACACTGACTGATTTCCAGATAATGGAGCAGGCTTGTATGTCTAGAATAATCCACACTTTATGGCAGTGTAGAATTTTTTAAAAGATTTTTATTTACTTTTAGAGAGAGAGAAAGGGAGGGAGAAAGAGGAGAGAAATGTCAATGTGTGAGAGAGATTTTAATCAGTTGCCTCTCACACACTGCCAACTGGGGAAGAATTCTTTCTATATATTGCTGAATTCCATTTGCTAATACCATGTTAGGGATTTCTACGTCCATATCCATGAGTTATACTGGTCTGTAGTTTTCTTTTTTAGTACTCTGTTTGTCTGGTTTTGGTATCAAGATGATGAATTGGAAAGTGTTCCTTTCTCTTCTAATTTCTGGGAATGACTGGGTAGAATTCATATTAATTCTTCTTTAAATAGTTGGTACAATTGTCCAGTCAAAACAATTGAGCCTGAAAATTTCTTTACTAGGAGTTTTTAAATACTAAATTGAATTTCATTAATTGTTATAGATTGATTCAAACTACCTATTTCATATTGGGTAAATTGTGGAAGTTTGCACGTTTTCAGGAATTGGGCCACACCATCTAAGTTGTGTGACTTCTGTGTAGAGAGCTCTGAACAGTATTCCCTTATTATTCTCCTTATGTTTGCAGGATCTGTGGTCTTAGCTACCATTTCATTCCTGATATTGGCAGATTGTATCTCCTTAAGCATACCATAAGGTTTCTTTATATAAACAATACCAATATCGTGAGTCACATAATCTTCTGTTGGAGGAGGGCAGTCTTGTGCATTGTAGAAAGGTATTTCCCAGAGTGGCTGTATCATTTTACATTCCCTTTTTCAGTCTTATCAGAGGTTTGTAATTTCTTATTGATCTTTCCAAAAAACCAGCTCTCTGTACCGCTGTTTTCTCTATTAAGTTTTTCTAATTAACAAAATCTTTAGAATTAGGTTATTTACCTCAGCCTTTTAAAAGTTACATTGCTTTTCCTGATATTGAATTATCAGGAGTATGACATATAAACCAGACATGAGAAACATGTGAATCAAAAACTGTGATTTTGTACCTACCAAAGTAGAGGAACCATTAGTGAAATCTTCATCACCATCTCGAGTAAGTTCCTCCAATTCTTCTAGTCTTGGTCTTTTGGCATTTTCAGGAGAGGAGAAATTATCTTCCTTTCTTTTGGCCATCAGGTCTGAAAAGATATTAAAATATTATAGTAATAGTGAAGTAAATCAAGTATAGCATCTATATGATTGTTCCACATACATCAAACCAACAAAACAAACCAGACAAAGCTTAAGTTTTAAGTACTATGTTCATTCATTTTTACTTTAAACAGGTAAAAATATCATCTGCATGGAGAAGGAGGCCTGTGAGCTAGAGTGCCAGTGGCCCCTAGAGGCAGGAAAGGCTAGGAGACATGTGCCACCCTGGAGCCCCCACAAAGGAGCAGAGCCCACTGCTGCCTCGATTTCAGCCCAGCGAGACGTGCCTGACCTCGAACCTACAGGGCATTACACAATAAATGCCTGTGTGTTTAAGTCATCTGCATGTGTTATACTAGTTGATTTTACTTCCATTATTCATGGCCAAGATTTTATTGATACGGGCCAACCTACTTTTGACTCCTGAACTCCAAAAAGGTAAAGATTTTGTGTGACTATGGTTTCTAGTTTCCTAGATCTATTAGGGGTGGCATAATGCTTTCTGAAAATATTCTGGAGCAATCATCTCCAACTTTTACAAGTTATAGAGTAATAGTCAATCAGATAAAACTTTTAATTTTAAATTATTTTCCCAAGGAAGTGTATTTTTAAGTCATGCTGCCTAGCACCAGAAGTTTCCCTGAACAGTTCCCCAAAGGAGGTCCATTCTGACCAACTACTTTCTACCCAGAGACCAAAAATTAATATATGAAAAATTAATATATGTGAAGTTACACAATATTTTCTAAACATATGAATACTACACCTCAAGTCAAAGTTGACAGTCCATGATTTAAATTAACTGTTGTCACTATTCTGACTGCTTTCATTTTTATCTTTAAAATATATTTAAGACCTCAAATGATAGATATCTAGTAAGTTTGCTGAATAAATAGAGAAAAATTCTTGACACAGGTAATCAAAGATTTCCAAGACACACAAAAAAGAATATGAGAATAGTTTTAGTCTCAATCCATTTTAGCCCCTCAAGTAATATACCATAGCAACCCTGTTTACATCAGGAACCTGGGCAGCAATACATTAAACGAGACTTTCTCTTTCATGAATTTGGACTCAAAGATTCTAGTCAGTCTCCCTCACAAAGGTGACATGAACACAGGTCAAGAAAGCCAGTCCTGAGTGTATGGGTGTGCTGGGGTAGGGACAGTGTCACCCAGAGCACGAAGTGGCAGGGTGTTTTGCTTCAGATTTCTGAGAAGCGGAGAAGACAGCGACTGGGGAAACACCAGCAGGTGCAGGTGCAGGGGAGGGGGGTGGGGCAGGGCTAGTGAACGCCGTTCTCACTGGCCAAAGAACACGAAAAGGGCCGTCTAACAAGACAGAACTTTCAGGGGAGAATTGTTCTACTCCAGCCAACTATCACTGAAAAAACTGTGCCCCCTTCTACCCTGCCCCCCAACATTGGCCAACTGGGTAACCTGGACTTCCACCCCGGTGAGGCTGTTAAGAGCCATCTCAACATTCCAACTGAGCTCATGTCAGCGAAGGCTAAGTGGGCCAAGTAAGGAGCCATGACAATGGCTTAGTGGAGACCCCTCAGACAGCTGAAACACCCGCCCCCACCAGGCAGTAACAGGGCACTACTTCCTCCCACTCCCCTTACACAGTGCCAGAGGTGGCCTTTTACCACTGCCCAGAAAAGTAGAGGCCACCCTACTGCAGTGTCCATGGTGACCACATGGTGAGCTGGAACTCCCACACTGGCTTGGCAGTCACGTGGCTAAGAAGAAAGCTCTAGATCAGCCCAACACCATAGGGCTGTTCTCAAAGGCTGTGGTATCTCAAAAGGCACTATGGTATTCGAATAGCTTTTGTTTACATCTATCAATATTTACCACATTATAAATTAAAACTGTTAAAGTTTTTAAACAACACACAAGTACACATTCTATCAGTCATCGGAGCAATGACATCATCCCATCTCATACCCTCTGGAAAACTCCACTGTACAGTCATAAGTGAATGAAATTGACAAGGGGAAACGACATCTTACTATTATTCTAAAAACTATTTTGACCTTGTAGAGACTGTGAAGAGTCTCGGAGATGCCTGGACCGCACCTTGCAAACTGCTGCTGTTGGGGATACCGTAAGCGGGTCCAGGATGCAGAGCCATGCATTCCAAGGCACTGCCAGTAAACAAGAAATTTAAGAGCAGCAAAGAAGTTGACCACAGAATGACTTGCAGACTTGATATGCTAAGTGTAGTCCAAGGACCAGGAAGCAGCATCTACACCTCCTGGGAATGTGTTCTAGATAGCCAGAATCTCAGGCCCTACCCTAAACCAAGTGAATCAGAATCTTCATTTTAAGGAGATCTCAGATGGTTCATAAGCGTATCAAAATTTGAGAAGAACTGTTATAAACAACTCTAAAAAAACTTAGCCTTTATCCTAGCCTGAAGGCAACGAAGTACCTGATTTATCATGACTAATTATGTATCATTCCAAAGGTATTATTAGGTAACACACAAAGGACATTTAACCTAAACAAATGCCTTCAGAAACAATTATTAGCATTACACACCCACAATTACATAACAGTCAACATCGTCAAATTAAACATTAAACATCAAATTTAATGTTTATTTTGAATCTCTTACACAACTCAAAACTTGAAAATACATACTGCAAATCATTTACTAACAAGAATCAATGTGTATTTGTTTCAGCTTGTCACTAACTTAAATTCCCTAGAATACCACCAAGCCAGGTTCCCCCAATACTTCCTTCTCTCCCATCCATCCACTATTTCCCTTCTCAATTACTGAGTGGTAATTCATTCATTACAGAAAACCGAAGGAGAAACATTACTTTCTGGTTTTCACAACACTAAATGCCCCTTTAGACACTGTTTTAATTATTGCCTAATACATGAGCTCAGTTAGCAGGCATTCAGATATCAGCTGATTGATTTTAGTATTTCACCATTCATAGAAAACACCAGTTTTTCAAGTAATATTGGAAATAGTCAAAAATATTGGGTTTTCTTGGAAATATTTCAAGCCACATGGTGGGGAGGGAAGTGCACAAAGGTGAGTGTGATGAGCTTCTCACAATGAATGCGAGATTCTACACCACATGGAAGGAAGTGCTCTACATGACGACAATGTTTTTTATTTGCTGTGTGCTTAGTTTGGGATTTGCAGTTTGCTATTAGGTTGCCACGGTAACTTGCACCTAACAGACACTGAAGGATCCTGCCTTTTAAAATAGCAATCACTTTGTAATTTAATGATAATGGATATAAGTGTCTTGAGAGTTAAATACAGATTAAACCAGTAAAACTGTTTCCGATAGGCTAGAGACATGTAAGTAGAGACCCCGCTCCCCACAAAAATACTTTTAAATATTCTAGAATACACAAGATTGGAAGAAAAGCTTCTCTGGGATTTTCAATATATCCACAAAGCTCTTCATAGTTTTTAATATTTATTTACAAGAAAAATATCAGAATTAAGGAACATACCATTTCCCCCTCACAGGAACCAAACGCCATCGAAGCAGGAACAGTAACAAACGTAGGTTTCAATAAAAGATAAGTTCAAGAAGATGGATCAATAACCAAGAGCTCATGATGGCAAATGTGGCATAGAAAATTTGATAAAAATCGAATACATTTTAACAGAATTATAAATTTCTAGATTTTAAATTTTATTGTGAGCATCTAATAATTGATACTTCCATTTATCAAAGTTGGAACTCATAACAAGGAGAACAGACATAGCAGAGTTGGGATTCTCAATAAAAAAACTGTGGTTATAAAAAGGCAAACTGCTGCTACTTTTAAATCTGTGGTGGGCTATTTACTTCATCCCCCAAAACTACCATGGACACATTCATTCTGCACTAAATAATCTTAATTTTGATGTACTCAATTAAACAGGCATACTGGACTATATCATGAAATCATATGAGATGCAACAGATAATAATATATTTAAGTTAAAAAATTCATAAGTTCGCCCATCAAATAATTCCAGATCAGCAAAACTGGGCAATACCACAGAATTGCATATAATACATTTAAACACTCAGATTTATGTTTTAAAAACATCCCTGTGGCCTCAATGTAGAGGAGAGATGAAACAGAATATGGGAAAAAGTCCAGTGTCTAAAAGATAAGGGGCACTGAACAAAAAGAAAGCAACAGCAATATCAGAGATAACAGGAAGAGATGAAAGCAAGAGCTTTAAAAGACTGGGTATGTGGGGGAGTAGAATTAACATTATTGAATACATACTTAGCTTTTGAGAGAAATACTTTATTTCCTTTAATCCTCAATACCCTTATCAATTGTCCTTACTTTACAAAAGAGGGTACTGAGGCTCAAGAAGACACTTGCCTAGGCTTATATAGCTATAATTTCGTAGTCCTAGATCCAAACCCAGGTTTGTCAAAACTCAAGTCAGCCCTGGCTGATGTGACTCAGTGGATTGAGTGGTAGCTTGTGAATCAGTCACTGGTTCAATTCCCAGTAGGGGCACATGCCTGGGTTGTGGGCCAGGTTCCCAGTAGGGGGCGTGTGAGGGGTAACAACACAATGAAGTTTCTCTCCCTCTATTCTTCCCTCCCCAACCCTCTAAAAATAAATAAATAAAATTCTTTAAAAACAAAAAAACCAAAGTCAAACTTCTTTAAATGTCCAGCTTCTGCCTGGCATTAACAACTGAGTTTACCTGACAGTTTAACTGTTTCTAGGCTGTGAAATTGGCTATTAATCTGTTCTTCCTGTCTATCTTTTGTTTATGTACCAAACTAGAAAAAACGATTCTATTGTGATGTGTCCACTCCAATGTTACCATGTTTATACGGTTTTATTTTGTGTTTAATTTTCAAAAAAATTTTCACACTTAATGCTAAATGTCATTATAAGTAGACCAAGCAGGTTCAGCAGGGAGGGAGGATAAATAATAGTTATTTCGTTTGAAAACACTGAGTTCGCAGTGCTCCTGGGATACGGAGATGAAGAGGCCAACAGGCAATTAAACATACTCTATTGCAGAGCTGATTGGGGAATGGAGCGAAGAAAGCCACAGAAATTATCTTGAATTTGGCCATCAGCAAAAGTATGTTTAGTGAGAAAAGATGTGTACGTCCTTAACTAGTGAATCAAAAATGCTAACAGTAATTAGTGACTACACTTGAACCTCAGTCATTGGGACTTCTAAGTATGTAGGTAGAACTGCAGCATTTAAATATGTGTTAAATATACTGCATAGTATAATGGTAAGTTTTGTTATGTATTAATTCCTGAAAGTAAGCCAAGTACAGCTGTGATTAAGTTTTCAACTTTGGTCTAAACGTGATAGTCAAGATTCAGGCAGGTTTTATATAAAATTCTACATCTAAGCACTCAGGAAACTAAACCTTTGGAGAATAAAAGCTGTTTTTCGCTGTAACAACTTTAATATGTCAACTGTACTTACTTTTTGCCCGGCTCAGTAAATGTCTTATAATACTTATAGCTACATACAGAAATATAATTCTATCTTTCATTCTACCCTCCCCCAATATATTTCAGAATCCTGTGAGTTAGGTATTACGTTATTTTCTCCAATTACAGAAAAGGAACTGAAACTTAAAGAGATGGTACCCACTTACCCAGGGTCACACAACACTGGTCTTATTCAAAAACATGTCTTTAAACAATGTCTAGTGATCACCAAACTTTTTAGAACTTACACCCATTCCAGAAAAGAAATTCTGAATACACATTTCAACATTAGTACTCTGTACATTTCATACAATAATAGAATGAGATAAAGTAAATATAAGTAGGTCAAACATGATTCCTCCCAACCCAGGGAGCTATCTTCAGGCCATTGCAAATGGTATTAAATATTTTAAAAGACTACACGGCAGCCTTCTAAGGGTCAGGGAGTTTGCACTTTACTTTTTTTTTAAATATACATTCCAGAATAGCTTGTCTTTAAAACACTTGCTTTTAATCTCCTAGTCATGAAATATACTCGAGTGATAAGCGCTTGCATAACTTGTCTTCAGAAATAGTTGCTCTTCCTAGGAATCAGCACAAGCCCGATGGGTTCTACAGCCCTTTCTCTACCCTTGAGTCCTGTGTTCCGCAATTCTCAATTGGGATTCTGCTCCAGTTCACCGCCACAAGAAAAAAGGAGAAAGAACGGCTATCATAAAAGCTCCAAACATCAATTTAATTTCCCTAGATGATACACCTCGCATTTTCATGAAACTGGGATTTAACCACAAATCCAGTTTAAGTATTAGCTGCATACATCTCTTGAACAAACATACTTGAGTTGCTTCTGGTAAAGTGATCATCAGATTCGTGGTTAGAGACCAATTCCCGATCGCAACCTCACCCCCTTACCCCGATGCACCTTAAGCTACTTCTCAAAGCCAAAGGGCCTTTTGGGGCCGGAAAGGGGGTCCCACAGCTCGAGCCGGGACTTGCACCGCTCGCCACCACGGCCGCCCGTAGCAGGGGCCCAGCGCAGACCCGCAAGTTTCCCGCGGCACAGGGGACCCGTACCGCCTGCAGAGAAGGCGCGAAGCTTTCCTCTGGACAGCCCGCCCAGGCCCACGGGGACCACGCTGGTCACCGCGGCAGCTCTGGTGACCCGGCGTCTACCACACACGTTGGGGGATGCCCCCTAAGGTGTCAGTGACAGGGGGATGGAACCGGAGCACGGGAGAGCGAAGGCGCGCACCCTCTCCCTACCTCGAACAAGTCGAAGTCTCCCAGAGGAACCCGATTGGCGGGACTGTCGCGGTGCAACAGGGGGCGAAAGCCACCTGGGGGGCGTCTCTGCCTCGGCTGGCCGCCGTTGGCCCGCCGGGAACCGCGCGCCTACTGCGGGTGGAGGCAGGAGCCCGGTCGCCCCGGCGCCCACCCCGGGACGCTGCGCGCCTGCGCCCCGCCCCACCTCCCGCCGGGACTCCGCCCGCGCGTGCGCGGTCTGGAGTTTTCGCGCCACTGTGAGCTAAGGGAGGGGCCGGAAGTGCCCCAGGGCGGCGGGTGAAACTGGTTGGAGCTTGGGCTCGACCACCGCTGGACGCCGGGTGGTGTGTAGGGGGGTGCTGATTTGCCTAAGTGAAAGGGAAGATTACTCAGAGGCCCCAGCAACAGCTCTACGCATGCGTATAGCGGACAGACAGGGAGCTGGCGGCCGGGTCGGGGCACGGGACAGCACTTCCCGGAAGAGGCCGGACCGTGTCTGGGAAGGCGCGGAATTTGAAGTGCTTCCAGGAGCTTTCCGGGTCACGGTACTAAGCCCTGTAGGTCTTAGCTGGGAAAAGGAAAGAAGTTTTTCTTTCCTTATTTTTTTCCTAGGAGAATATTAAATTCAGAAGCTTGGAAGCAGCTATGGTAAGGATTCAGGCAAAACTGGTACGTGACGGAGGGTCGTCTTCCAAAACCAAGGAGAAAGCGCGTTCTGGGTAAGTCCCACGGAACCTTGGAGAGGCGGCACCACCCCGGTCCTTCCACTGGGTCCTCAGAAATGTAGGGACGGGAAAAGACGGGGGACGAGGTCTGTGTTCTGTCCCGTCGCGTCTGCCCCTTCTCCAAAGTCATCGTCGGCAGCTTCCGTGTTATCACAGTGGGAAAGCTGTCCTGCCACCCTGCATCCTCGCCGGCCCTGCGTCTTCATGCCCCTGCGCTGACCTCCGGGGTCAGTGACGGCAGGGACTCGTTGTCGTCGGCTGCTACGTGCTCTGCCCTCTGCCAAGGCCTCCACGTCCTGAATGTCCTCCCGTCCCCTCGAGCACTCCGAAGGGCAACTCCCACGCCAGTTCTAGGCCCTGTAGGGTGAGCCTTCTCTGATCCCCGTAGGCAGACTGGGTGTGTTTCTCTTTTTCGGTGTTAACATGATTTGAAAATAACTTCCATTATAGCAATTACCTTAAGGCATTATATGGTTGTTTGTATACAGTCGTTCTTCCCCGCGCGAGCTTGCTTGTGCTGTAAACCCCCTCAATAAATATCGGGACCAATAAAACTTAAGTGCCGTGACTTTGCTTCCAGAGCTCTTGTCTACCCAACCTTAAGCCGCCTGCAGTCTTTGCTCAACTCTTCACATGACATGCAGATCTAGACAAGTGCCGTTAGTTAATCTGTTTTCCTTTCCAGATGGAAAAAGTGGCATTTGCCGCTTCTCCGGGCCCACCCCCACACAAATTAATGTCAGATGTCTGGTAATGAAATTCCTTTCGCTAAAGTCATTCTTTTACCTCTAAAAATAATCATATATATTAGATCTTCTAATGGCCCTTGCCTTGATACAGTAACTGTGACATGGTCTAAATTAAAAACACTGCAACATCTGGTCCAAGGGGTTCTTGTTGGCAAACGAAGGGAAACGTTGGGAGGTGCCTGCTTAGATGTCACTTCCTTTAGGAAGCCTTCCTTGAAGCCCCAGAGTTACTAAGGCCCCTCTTTTTTTTTATATATACTCTTTTAGTTCACTCTCTTTACCTGTGTACCTGTACTCGTCCCATTGTTATAATTGTTTTTATCTCTAGTTTCATTTCTTCTACTAAGATCCGTAAATGCAGGGCTTGATCTTTCATTATTGTATCTCCAGCACATAAAAGAACTTCTGGTAAACAGTAGGCATTTAATAAATATTAATCGATAACATGATTAAGACTGGGTTATGTTATGAAGCTAAATTCATATGAAAATAAAACTGATGAATTTTAAAAATCCAGTATTAACTAGTAAAATTAAGTGGGAAATCTCATTCACTACAGTTCTGTACTGAAGTAAGCTTTACATCATTTCCCAGTCTTTATCTAAATGGGAGTAAGGTAATTTAAAGTCCTGCATTACTGTTAAAATAAATTTTCTAATGTTTTTGCTTAAAACTGAAATAAAATCGCAAAACTGTTGGCTTAATAAAGTGTATTTTTGCATAAGTCAAACCGCTGACCTCTTTTTATGTTCTTTAAATTTGATTCATTAATAGAATTAGCAGGGTTCTGTGCTCTTCTCACCTCATTCAGTTTTATAATTAACCAATAAAAGCTTATTAGCTTTTAAGGAAGTTTTAGGAGCATAAATTGATTTATGGACACCATATGGTTACATCAAAGGATTTCTTTTTGTTTTAACCTGAAGTGAGTTTTTAAGCCCTTTTTTTAAACTACTAATTCATGTTCTTTCTACCAAATAATACCTGAAATAGAATGATTGGTATTTTGTTTTTTTTAGTACCAAGCTACCAAAATTGGTCATGGAATTCAAAGGATGTCAGAATCTTATAATCTTATAATTCATCTGGTTAACACCCCTCATTTTGGAGATCAGTTAAAAGTCTTTCTAAGGTTGTATAGCTAGTCAATGTTATTATCCAAGACCAAAATCCTAGGTTTCCTATCCCAAGCCCAGTGCTCTTTTTACTAAACTAAATAAATCGAAGCCACCAATAGGTGATAAAGTTATTTGTTATAGGTTATTCTAACTTTGTTGACTCATGTAAGTATCATATGTCACACTATTTCTTAAGAATTGTGAATGTTACAAAACTTTGTATATGTAATATGCCTCGATTGCATAATCAGACTGACATCCATAAAATTGTTACATTATGAGTAGAGGCTCACCAAATCTAATACTACAAAAATTTCAAATTTCATCCCATTAAAAAATAAAATGCATGGCAAAATTATACATACTTTTGGGTGAGTTTTACATGTGTGATATTTTAAAATTTATTACCGAACTATTTATTTTCAAGTAACCTTATCAGGTTGATCATGACCTCATGCAAGAACCATGTCTTGTATCTTTGTAGTTGTACTTCAATACCTACAAGCTGTGGCATTCTGTCTCTTTCTGGAACTTTACATGCTTTTCTTGCTACTTAATGTTCCTTTAGAGGCTGGTGTGACAAAGAATAAAACAATAAAACAAAGAAAGTAACAAAGAATAAAACAATAAAATATGAAAGTAAACATTCTATATTAGCTGCCTTCTTAAAATGTTATGGTTTATTTTTTAAATAAATAAGTAAATATATATATATCAGCTCTGGCTAGTGTGACTCAGTGGATTAAGCACAGGCCAGTTAACCAAAGGATCCCTGTTCTATTCCCAGTCAGGGCACATGCCTGGGCTGTGGGCCAGGCTGCCAGTAGGGGGTGCTCGAGGGGCAACCACTCCTTGATATTTCTCTCCCTCTCATTCTCCCTCCCTTTCCCTCTCTCTAAAAGTAAATAAATAAAATCTTTAAGTATATGTTTTCACATAGTTTTATCCCTTTAGAACTTTTGAGGTATTTTTTTGATAATCTGCTTTTATGAATGATTTTCATAAGGAACATAAGTGGTTTTCAAAAGGAAATTAGACAACTTAGGTCGAAGAGCTACTGAACTGAAGATAATCTAAAACACTATTATAAAAGAATATTCTAGATTACATCAAAGAGTATTTGTTCTAAATTACATGTTGAGCACATGTAATTTTACATTAATCCTTTTTTTTTTTTTTTGCATTTTGCAAGTGTCTATGAGGTAGCACTATATTTGGAGAAGTAAATTAACTCGTGACAGAAGTTATGTCACCTTTAAGGAAATTCACTATCCATTGCCAGAGAGATGGTGTTTTTAATGTGTTAGGTTATTGAACAGTATCACGCTGGCTTCCAAGGGACAGTGATTATGTGGGATGGAGGGCAGTAAAGGTAGAAGCAGGGGCCGATTGGCAGCCTATTCTAGTTATATACAGGCAATACTAGGGAAGTGTCATTAGAAATGGGGATTTAGTATAGATTTTGGAGGTAGAGAACTAAAAATGGTTAGGTTTTTGGCCTAAGCACTTGGGTATTTGGGGAAAGACTAAGGGTAGAGCAGCCTTGAAGAGGTATTGGACTCAAGAGTTAGATACATATTATGCATTCATGAGAAGAAAAAGTAGGGATTGAATGTTCTAGTACAGAGCTGAGCGGAGTTATGAGATGATGTGGGGTAAGTTTTATTAGAGAGGGAGAGTGGAGAAAAGTTCCTTATAGAGTCTTCAGAGGGGACTTGTCAATAATGTCCTCTCCTGTGTAGTTTGCCTCTGACTACAAATATTCTTCCTACAAGTCTTTCTGCTCACTTTCCAATTCCCATGTTTACCCGTCCTTTAAATATTGTTGCTTGGCGTAGTTCCAATCCATTATTTTTTGTTAAAAGTTGTGAAGGCTATAAAAATTCTTACAGTAATTCATGAAGACCTAGTAGAAATTTATTAATGGCAAGTTACTAAGAGAAAAAAGTATTCATTGGGGCACGTCATAGAGAGAGATTGGCTTCTGTAAAAATGTCCTCTTGATTCCCATCATTTAGAGAAAAAAATGGGGTTAAGTATTTCACGATAGCAGCAGTTCTTCCATGCTTATGAAGAAACAGCAGAGCATTACTCTTTACAGGCGTGTGCTCAGGGAGCACAGAAGAGACTCGGCTTTTTCAAATGCAGTTAGGTAGATATATGGGTACCGTAGGTTCAGATACCAAAGTGGTTTGAAAGACTGAAATGGATTTTAAAATACGGTGACCAGAAGGATTAGCAATGAAAGACATTTTTCTAGCACTGTCACTTAACAAAGGAAAGGTGGAAAAGAGAACGCTTTAGCTCTGAGTTAATAACTCAAATTTTACTTTCTGAGAACTGACATAATTCTGTCACAGCCTTTTTTCTTGTTGCCTATGTTATTTATACCAGTTGCTTTTAAGTAGACATTGTTACAGCATTGTAGTCTTTTGTTCATATTATAGTAGAAGAATGAAAGAGACATCCTAGGTAGACATCACTGACACCTGTTCAATTGCCCGTGCTAGGTCTGGAACATAACCATGGATGCTCATTCTTTAAACCAGGAATATTTCTGATGAAAGAAACTAAAGTAATATGAAGAATCAAGTTTTAAGTGTAATGAAAATGTTATATTAAAGATATTATTTGTGGGCCTAGTTAAAAGCACTGGTTAAAAAACATTCTTTATCTTGCTTAAGGGATTCAATCTGTGGAAATCTTAATACATTATAGAATCCATTTTAGGCTTATTTTTTCCCAGGTATGGCTACCCTAGTGAATAATATATTACATTAAAATTTTTACAAAACGATCTTAATGTTCTTGAAATGTTAGAGAACTAGAATTTGTAAAATAAGTCTACCTCAGCCTTTTTATAATTTTCCCCCACAACCCTCAGGAGGAATACAATCTATGTCACAGTCCTATATGTAAATGTGTGTTTGTATGTGCCATCATAAACAACACTGCACTAGGGTACAATCTTCATTTATTGCTATATGTTTACATATGTGTAGTCAGCTTGTGTAATCAAGCATTAAGAGACATGATAGGGAGGAATGAACTTTAGAGCTAGAAGGGCCAGAGAAAAGATATGCACTAAGACCATGGGACTCATTCCCAGGCATTCCGAAGGAGACCAAAGTCATATTTGATGTTCAGGTACTCATGAGTTTTCAGTACATTGCTTTTTAATTTGACCTATGAACTATATCCATATGTGCTCACTTAATATTTAGGGAGGGAGTAAACCATCTAGAGATTTCTAGTTTATTTTCCCAATACTTTACAGATAGGACCACATTTTGTAAACTTTTTTTTTAACCCTCACCCAAGGATATGTTTACTGATTTTAGGGGATAGAGAAACATCCATCAGTTGCCTCCCATAGGTGCCCCAACCTGAGATCCAACTCGCAACCGAGGTATGTGTCCTGACTGGGAATCAAACCTGTGACCTTTTTTGGTATACATGATGACACTCCCTCCAACTGAGTCACTGGGCTGGGGCTAAACTTCTTTAATTTGAAAAGTAACACATGCATATGGTTATTTAAAATAACAATAATCACAAAGAAATGTACTTTGAAGAGTAATTCTTCTCATCCTTCATATTTTTGGAATGAAGTAAGGTCATTATTCAGAGGATGATAACCTGGTTTGTATTTGTATAGTTAGACTGAATCTGCAAATTCTGCATGATATTTTTATCAAATAACAGGAAAAGAAAAACATATAGAGGTGTTTAATAAGGAGAAACTGGCCTACAGTTTCTCCCCCTTTGGGGGAGAAAACCCCAAAGAGGCTACAATAGTGGAGTTTAAACCAATTTTGATGTTCAGATATCACATACATAGGAAATAGTTTAATGTTAGTTTTCTTTGGATAGTGGAACCATTGGTAGTTAACAAAAAAAATTTTTTAAGACTTTTTCACAATGAACATGTGGGACCTTGTAAATAAGCCAGTCAATGCTCTTTTTAAAAAGATAGTTCCATATTCCTCCAACTCTGCATTTTCTGCTTTCATCAAAGTTTTCCTTCATTAACCTCTTGTTTTTTCCTTTGATTTGTTTGCTTGTTTGTATGTGTCCTTACCTTTGTTTTTTGTGATCATGATAGAAGCTGTTCCTGTTCCTTTTATAGGTATAGAAGTCAAGGAGTAGAGAAGGTAAATATGGTTTACAGCGTCCATGTTTTTCTAACCATCTTGCATTTATTAGCTAGAACAAAGCCAATTATCACCATTTTTTTGGTAGTTTTTCTTTTATTTGTTTAAATGTCATGCAATATTCAGGTAACCATGTGAAAAACTTTATTTTCAGTCACTGCTAAAGAGGATGTAGAAAAGAAGAGGAAAGAGTCTACAGCCATACCACCCTGAATGCTTCTGATCTCGTCTGAAAAGAGGAAAGAATGAAGAGGAATAAGGGACCATTGACATTTGAGTTACATTAAATTTAAAGATAACAATTTTTCAGTACTGTAGAGAAATGCATATTTGATGACACGCAAATTACTTTTAATTTGTTAGTTGCATCCACATTTTGTAGTGTGTCATTTACCACCATTTTTCATGTTTTAGGTGTTCTTGGTTCATTCAAAAAAGCTGACTAATGAAAGAATAAGGAGAATTTTCTTTATGAATTATTCTTGACTGGCTTGTAATATATTTTTGAATTCCTGTTCTGAGCGTCTGTGTCCTCTGCAAATTTTTGAAAAGTGTGTCAAGTAACTGCACATAACGAGAATGGGAGTGAATGACTTGTGGCAAATTTTGGAGCCTGTTAAGCAGCATATTCACTTGAATAGTCTTGGTGGGAAAACCATTGCAGTTGATCTGAGCCTCTGGGTATGTGAAGCACAGACAGTCAAAAAAATGATTGGAACCGTCTCGAAGCCCCACCTCAGGTATAGTAAAAGTTCTTAGAATATAAATGTCTGATTGCACAAGCAGGTGATGTCTTGGTTTGGAGATTTTAAAATATATTAATGCATCTAGATCTGCCGTCTGTATTGATGACTCACAAATTCGTGCTTCAAACCTTCTGAGCTTCTGAGCTCTAGACCAATCTACCTAACTGCCTATTTGTCATATCCACTTGGAGGTTTTGGAGACTGAAACTCGGTAGCCATCCTCTCTCTGTTTTACCTCGGCCCATGTCCAGCCTGTCAGGAAGTCTTGCCAGTTCTGCTTTCAAAACATACTTTTGTATCTGTTCGTAAACTTCTCTTGATATGCAGAGGTACCACCTCTGTGGATGCCAATGTCATCTCTTACCTGTACTGCTGAAATGGCAACTGGCTTCCCTCCTTCAGCTCGTAGCCTCCTCCTCCAAAGTGTTTTCCACATAGCAAATAAAATAATCATAAATCTCCCTTGCTTAAAAACGTTCAGTAGTTTCTCAGCCCAGTGAAAATAAAATCATGTGACTAAAATACAGCATGTAACCTTTTAGGTACTGGTCTAATATTCTTGCCATTAATGTCATACAGCTATGCTGACTTTTGCTATCAATATATGATTAATATGTTACTAATTTTTATATTTCAGGAATTTATTTTTTCGTATCTCACATTTAACACTAATGGATGTAAAGTTGGTATTTGTTATGGAAGGGGAACCCCCAAAACTGAAAACTGATGTCATAAACAAGAGGAATCAAACTCGATATGGGCATTCTGGAAAAACATGGTCTCAGAAAACAGGGAGATCACATTTTAAATCAGTGTTAAGAGAGGTGAGTGTTTGGATCTGAGTTAATAATTCTGATTTGAATTGGAGAGAACATTTTACTTTAGTAAAGATTATAATACAATTCTCTTTAATACTCACTAGCCTTATTGTATATAGAAGGCCAGTAGGGATGGAGAAGAGAGTTTATATTTTGAAGTGAAACTAACCCAATTTCAAGTCCATGATTCTGGCATCTTGAAACTCCAAGGTGTTCTGCAAGATTTTTAATTTATATCTGCCTCGTTTCCTATTTGATGCAATGAGGATAATAATACTTTGCAGGGATGTAGTGAGAATTAGAGAAAATGTCTAAATGATATCTAAAGCAGCTAGTACATAGTGGGGACTCAATATATGTTACCTTTTATGACATCTTTCCCATTTAAATAATTCGCAGAACAAAGATCTCATTGACTCATACTTCACTCATCCATGACCAATGATTGTTCATATATTGAATACACATTTGGCTTTCCTTGGGGCTTTGTAATACTTAAAAGTATTGATTGTTATATTTTAATATACTTATATATTACATATAAAAATGGTTTATATTCTTATGTTAATAAATTACCCATAAAATAAAATGAAAACAATAGGAAGCTACTATTATTTTGTCTCTTTTCAAATGCATGTATTTCTAAAACTTGCCAGGATAGTGGTGTTATAATTTTTATCTTGGATTTTTCTCTTTTTTGAAAATATATTTAATTGATTATGCTATTACAGTTGTCCCATTTCCCTCTTTATTCTCCTCCACCCTGCACACCCCCTCCCACCCACATTCCCCCCCTTTAGTTCATGTCCATGGATCATATATAAAAGTTTTTTGGCTTTTACATTTCCTATACTATTCCCCCTGTCTATTTTCTACCTACCATCTATGCTACTTATTCTTTGTATCTTTTCCCCCTCTCCCTACTCACTCCCTCCCTGATAACCCTCCATGTGATCCCCATTTCTATGGTTCTGTTCCTGTTCTAGTTGTTTTCTTAGTTTGTTTTGTTTTTGTTTTAGGTTTGGTTGTTAATAACTGAGTTTGTTGTCATTTTATTGTTCATATTTTTTATCTTCTTTTTCTTAGATAAGTCCCTTTAACATTTCATATAATAAGGGCTTGGTAATGATGATGTCCTTTAACTTGATCTTATCTGGGAAGTACTTTATCTGCCCTTCCATTCTAAATGACATCTTTGCTGGATAGAGGAATCTTGGATGTAGGACCTTGCTTTCATGACTTCAGATACTTTTTTCCAGCCCCTTCTTGCTTGCAAGGTTTCTTTTGAGAAATCAGTTGGTAGTCTTAAAGGAACTTCTTTGTAGTAACTGTCTCCTTTTCTCTTGCTGCTTTTAAGATTCTCTCCTTATCTTTAATCTTGGGTAATATAATTATGATGTGCCTTGGTGTGTGCTTCCTTGGGTCCAGCTTCCTTGGGACTGTTAGAGCTTCCTGGACTTTCTGGAAGTCTGTTTCCTTTGACAGATTAGGGAAGCTCTCCTTCATTACTTTTTCAAATAAGTTTTCATTTTCTTGCTCTTCCTCTTCTTTTTCTGGCACCCCTATGATTCAGATGTTGGAACATTTAAAATTGTCCTGGAGATTCCTTGGCCCCTTCTCATTTTTTGAATTTTTGTTTCTTCATTTTGTTCTGTTTGACTGTTTATTTCTTCCTTCTGGTCCAAATCGTTGATTTGAGTGCCGGTTTCCTTCCAATCACTGTTGTTTCGCTGTACATTTTCCTTTATTTCATTAGCATAGCCTGCATTTTTTCCTCTAATTTGTGAGCATATTCAATCAATTCTGTAAGCATACTGATTACCAGTGTTTTGAACTGTGCATCTGATAGATTGGCTATCTCTTTGTCGCTTAGTTGTATTTTTTCTGGAGCTTTGATTGGTTCTTTCATTTGGGCCATTTTCTTTTTATATTTTTGTCTTGGTGGGCCTGTTATGTATAAGGGGCAGAGCCTTAGGTATACACCAGGGTGGGGCAACCACGTCACTGCATTGTGGCACTGTATGTGGAGGAGGGGTCCAAGAGTGAACAGAGCCACTTGCTCTGCTCTCTGCTGGTTTTCAGTCACTTCCTCCACTACCCACAGTCAAATTGGGCCCTTCTGGTGCTGATTCCTGGGTAGATGGCTTATGTATGTTCTAGGACCCTGTGGGTCTCTCCCCCGAACTCTCCTGTGAGTCTGGGAGTTTCTCCCACCTTCGTCTCAGCCCCTGCAGGTGTTTTCAATCAGAAGTTTGAGGCTTTATTTCCCCATACTGGAACTCTGGGTTGTGGGTCTGTCTTGCTCCCCATTTGTTTTTCCCAGTTTATCTGCATTCAAATGTGGGGCTGCCCAATCCTCAGTCCACCACCTCGCCAGGTCTGCCAGGCGAGCCACCTTGCTGCAAGTCCTCTCCACTCAGTTGCCCATCTCCACCCCTCTTACCTGTCTGGATGGATGTTTCTTTTTTAATTCCTTGGTTGTCAGACTTCCATACAGTTCACGTTTCTGTCATTTCTGGGGTTTTTTGGTTTTTAATTTGTTGTCGTCCATCTTTTGGTTGTGGGAGGAGGCACAGTGTGTCTACCTATGCCTCCATCTTGGCCGGAAGTCTGGATTTTTCAATTAATGGATTATATCCATACTTTCCTATTGCCACATTCTGTTATAACCAATTGTGCACATGTGTGAGGCTATGAAATCATTCCCTAGGATTGTGTGTATTATTTATTTTTCAGTTCTTCTATTACATGTGAAATTATGATGAACATTTTTTGTGTGTCTAGCTTTTTCTTGTGATTTTAGATTTAAAAATAAGGTTGGGAAAGAGGGACCAAAGCTTAGGAATGATTTTGTAGCTCTTGCCAATTACTTTTCACCAATATAGATATGAGATAAGCAATTTCAGTGTACCTACAAGAACATTAAATGATGAGAGGTTTATCTTTGTAATATTAGTATTCAAAATCGAAGATATTTCTTTGTTTATATTATACATATAAAACATAAGTACATAATGAGTATCTACTGGTCTTTTAGTGGTGAGGTTAAACACTTAACCTAATTTTAGTCCCTCAGTAGATAATGGCCACCATGTCTTTGTCCCAGTTATTTCCTGAGGTTTTAACTTTTTTTTTGTTCAAGTTCTTTAAGTATTAAGGATATAAACTTTTTAGCATATTTGCTTTTAATTCATATCCCTGTTTTTAATTGTGGTTAAAATATTTATTTATTTTTAAAAGTCACTTAGTAAATTAATAATTATTTCCTCAGTGTTTATTCTCAGGCAATTTAAAAAAAATGGTTTTCAATCAGTGTCTATTCTACCTTAATAACTGGATAGTTGAAGAGACTATCTGTACTGGATTCTCATTTTTTATATAATACAGGTTACTGGAAATAACCATGGTCCACCTACTTAAAGCATTAAATACCCAGTATAAAGCAAAAGATGCCCATCTCTTCTTGAGAAAATTGCTCCGTTCCCATTTATTGTGGTAATTAGGGTATTTCTGGCATTTTTGTTCAGTGTTACTTGTCCATTATTCATTTTCATATTTCTGTACCCTCAGTTACTAGGCCCTACTTCCTCCTAATTCACTGCCAACTTTTATATAGAAGCATAAAAAACACAAATTAGTCTTATTCCAATACCACATCTACCCTACCTGACAGAGACTTGGGGTATGGAAACTTACAACCAGCATCATCACAAATTGTTTGCTGGTTTTTGAAGAGAGTTGGAATGACAAATCCAGGTTCCAGGCACAGGAACCTGAAATAACTTTCAAACTCTTTGTTTATTACATAGGATACTTTCTGTCTAGAGGAAGGTCAAAGCAACTATGATGTTGCAATAGAACAGTACCTGTAACAGAACCGTTTCCTGAAAATTAACCTTTTTGTCTGACATGCTGCTTTGTCTTTTTGAACCTTGGCCACACTGGGCAACATCTAGCAGAGGTTTTTCTTATGTAACATAGCATGCAAGTAATTGATCTATTAAAGCAGAAGAGATAATATTTTTTCTGTCAGTCTCTACAAACTAGTGGCCTTGTGTATTCACCATACCCAGTATTCCCCACTGATAGAATCTGAGAATTATACATGACAAGAAAGAATACAGTAGGCTATAAGACTACATACACTATACGCTGCTCAGTTGGGTTAAAGTCATAATCCAAAGGGAATTCAGGATTATTTATGCATCAGCTAATTAATAGGGACATCCTGCATAGACATGTGACTTCCTAGGAACATGACAATGACTGATCCCTGTAGTTTCCCACAATCTGAGAGTTTCATTATCCAGAAGGGATGATGTGAGGAAAAGAAGAGAACTTTAAGGCCTCAAGACAAAATTGTATGATAGCATCTTCTTTGGAAGACTTCGTATTAGGTTGGCCATCATGTGAGAAGAATTTTTGTAGTTTTACAGGTGTAAATCTTAATGAGATTAATTATTAAATCAATTAAAGATATTTCCAGAGTCTTAAGATACCATTGAGCAAAACAGCGAACACTGAGTGTTCATTATTTATTACTTTTTTGTAGTAACTTTTAAATTAATTTTTAAAATCATGTACGGATTCTTAACATTAAGAATGTTTAACTTTTTATAACAATTTTAAAACAACACGAAAATATTTGTCATGGATCTTAAATAATTACTTAGGTCTTAGCCAATCTTACTTCATCTGTTCCCCCCAGCCCCTGTTTCCGCATTTTCTTGAAGCAGATCTTAGATATAATATTGTTTCACTCAGTATTTCAGTACCTTTGTCTGAAAGATAAGGAGTCTTAAAAAATAAAAACACAACCACAATAAAATTTTTGTTATCACACAAAAGTTCAGCAATCATTCTTTAATGCCATAAAGTATTCAGTGTTCAAATTTCCAATTATTTCTTAAGTATCATAATTTGTAAAACATCTAAATAGCTACTCTTAATATTTATAATATAGGAAAGTAAATTAAACACTGAGGAAAATTAGCAGTAAAAACGTGCTTGGAACCCTGGTGGGGTAGCTCAGTTGGCTGGAGCATCCACCCATGCACCAAAAGTGTGCAGGTTTGACCCCGAGTTGGAGTTACGGGTCTAGCACGGAAGGGAGACGACCAATCCATCTTTCTCACATTGATGTCTCTGCCCCCCACCACTATATCCCCCTTCCTCTTTCTCTAAAATCAATAATATCCTCAAGTGAGGATTTAAAAGAATAAAAATAAAAGAGTTCTTAGATTTCTGGCATCTGCTTTGTCTTTTCAGTGTCTTGAGCTGCTGGAATGCTTAGGCGTTCCCTGGGTCCAGGCCGCTGGGGAGGCTGAAGCCATGTGTGCCTACCTCAATGCCTGTGGTTATGTGGACGGCTGCCTCACCAATGATGGGGATGCTTTCCTGTATGGGGCTCAGACTGTTTACAAGAATTTCACTATGAATATTAAGGTATTTTTCTTTCTCTGTCAGCTTTTGTTTTAAAAACTAATTTCAAAAGGGATTATTAAATGGTCAAAAAAATTCCTGTAAAGTGCTTACCGTAGTGCCTGACACATAGCAGTGGGTACTTCATATGCTTTCTGTTAGCATTGCCATATAGTTCTCTTCGAAATGAGTTTGTTCTCAAGGGCTTGAGGTGTTTTATATACTGTAACTGTAAATCAGTCTTAACAATATATTATAAACTTGCATATGGAATTTTTTACCTCCAAGTTCAAGTTTTAGTAATTTATCTTCAAAAACACCTGCAAATATGCCTGGAGATATATATAAGGTTGTTACTTGCAGGATTGTCAATAATAACAAAAATGTGACAAACAACCCAAATGCCCATTGACAGGAAACAGTAAATACTGCCATGGTTCTCGGTTAGAGAGGTACTACTAGGGGACATTTTGGTTGTAACTATACAAGGTTTGGCAAGGGAGACTATAGGCATTTGGTGGATTGGAGCGAGGAAAGTGAATCCTCTTGCCAGACAATTCTGTTATCTCTGAAAATGCTAATAGTGTGCCCACTGAGAAACACTGCCTCGGAGTGCATATAATGTAAGAGTAAGCAGTTGTTAAAACGGCGGCGTTATTCATATTAAAGATATCCAGATATCTTAGTGGGTTAAAATGTTGCCAAATAGTTTTTTTATATAATCCTGTTTTTACTTAAAATATTGTTAGTAATGAATATTTGTATATGTGGTAAAGAAAGGGTTTTTGGGAAGAATATATACCACATTGTTAATAATGTTAACTTCAGATGATGCAATTACAGGGAGTATTTACTTTCAGTAATACACATTTAACAGGGTTTAATTTTGTACGATGAAAACCTACTTTTATATATATCAAAAAGCAAAAAGAGGGGAAAATGAATACTATAATTTTTAAGCTATGACTTAAAAGTCATTTTGAAACTATGACTTTATTTCCAGGTGTTGAAGTGTTAGATTCTATGAAGATTCTGGTGATCAGGATAATTTCCCTATTGAAATGTTTAGGAATAAAGAAACATTTGGAGACAACTTTGACACATTTATTTTTTGCAGTGTTGTTTAATGCATAAACATTTACTCTTTGAAGATTAAACCTGTACTTTCTTCTAGGACCCTCATGTTGACTGTTACACAATGTCATCCATCAAGAGTCAAATAGGTTTGGATAGAGATGCTTTGGTTGGACTAGCAGTACTACTTGGCTGTGATTATCTTCCAAAGGTACGCTAAAATTGTATTTACTATTCATAGTGCAGGGTTTTTTGGTACCTTACAATCTGCATAATTATGAATATAATATGGTTATATGATTAAGAATCTAATTTATAATTTTAGGCATCATAAATTATTCAGTAACAAAAATAATCAGCATTTCAAGTGGCATTAAAAAGCTGGCCCATTGTAGCACTGAATATTATAAATGAGAGTAGAATAATACCTATTATCACAGCTTGAATCTCAGTAAACCATTGCTCTAGAATCACATTCAAATCCAGTTACCATTTTAAAGAAATAAAGGGATTACTCTTTTCTTGTATCATGCCAGTGTTAGTTTCTGTCACTGTTTCATCTATTTTTTGATTTTCATTCTTTAGCTTTATAGCTTGTGCACATGCTCAGTGTTATTACTGTTGCTAGGCTACATGATTATTGGGGTAAGCCATTCATCATTCCATGCATCTGAGCCTTACATTCAGTTTTGTTCATGAAAATCTTTAATTTGTATCTTAGGGTGCACAATATATACTCTGTAACAAATAGGTATAATAAGTGAGTGATGAATTATGAACTACAAGGATAACTCCATTCTGTATACTCTATTTAAAAATATAAAATGACTTGTATTGTAGCTCTTGTTATGTAGTCCCATTATTATGTCCCTACTCACCATCCCTGTATTCTTACTGAATCCCTAATTATGCTATACTGTATACTCTATTCCCAAAAAGGAGGACATATAATTTTCTTTAGCTAAAACCTAGGAGAAAGGAAAAATAGCAGGGAAGTTATATTATTAACCCTAATTTCTCATTTATGTCATCAATGACCAGATAGAGAAATCAACATTTTCTTAAACTAGTAAGTAAAGGAAGCAGGAGAAAAGCAACTTATAAATAATATTAAAGTAATTATTTCACTATAATTATAATTCTGAAGTAGAAATTTTCTGTTTTCTTTATGTAATTATATCTTAAATACTAGAAGCAGCCCAATGTTAACTATAAGAAAAAACTGCAAACTCACAGAAACCAACTTTAGCTCTGATAGTGTTACATTATGCACTAATTAGCTTTAGCTATTTTGAACATTTGTATTGTTTGTAATAAAAACTGCCATCTATTTATTATTCTACTTAAGGATTGGTACAACTATATACTAACATGATTTGTCTTCAAAAAATTTAAGAGGTAGCTAAATGCTAATAAAAAAAGTTGATATCCAAAATATCTAGCAACTGGTATATGCCAAAGACATAGGCTATGGTCTCCCTCTGCTGTGCCATGTGCTGTTATTTTAGTAGTAAGATCCTGCTGAGCTGGGAAGGGGATTCAGGTTCCAGGAGAGACCCCGTTGCCAGCAGGCACTCAGTATGCTTGGGGAATACTTTTAAACTGGTAAGCCTATCCAAGTGCATACTGGCTCTGTAGCAGCCCTACTTGTGAAGACATACTCTTAAACTTCGATAGGAACTGGAAGACTTAAACCACAAGTTGTCATGTGAATATACATTTATTGGGTTGGAGCTTGTTCTAATTCTCTTAAGTTATTAATGTTAAGGTTTAACTTGGAACTCTCCTTTGTTTTCTTTTGACATCTGGGCTTTTAAATATTAAATGTTCATATTAATTGAACATGCTTTTTTCTGATTACCAATATAACAAAGTTAGGTTAAATTAAAATATTATCCAAGTACTTAACAAAGAAGTGAATGCCCTCTAAAATTCTGTTCCTCCTTGTCCTAAAATAAACACTGTCAGTGGTTTGGTGTATAAACCCTCTGATTTTTTCTTTGCATAGATTAACAATATAATTGTTATGTAATTTACAAATCTAGATCACACCATAGAATATTCTGTGGTTTTTACCGCACATACAGCAATTGTATCTTGCACATCTTTTCCTGTCTTTAGGTAGTTACCTTGTTCTTTCAGCTACACATTTTATTGAATGGACTTACTGTACTTTATTCATTTCCTAGTGATTAACATTTGAATTTATTTTCTCACTCTCTGAAAGGGGGTTCCTGGCATTGGAAAAGAGCAAGCATTAAAGCTTATACAGATTTTGAAAGGGCAGAGTTTACTTCAGAGGTAACTAAAAATTATGTTTTCTTGTGACATTAGACTTTATTTTTGTTGAATTTAATAGTGAATGTTACAAAAACACTATGCTTTTTCAAAAAAGGGGTTTAGTGTTTTTAAACTAATTTATATTTTTATTTGAAATTATTTATTTTTATTTATTCTGAAGTTTTCCAAAGAAAAGATGAGAGTATATATAGCCATACCATGTTTTTTAGTATTATTTATAACACAAGTAGTAAAATGTCAAATGTGCTTATTTATGGCCATTGGCATTTGCCACTGGCTATTTTAGACTATTTGACTACCAAGTAAAGATAATATGACATTAAAGTAATTTTATATTTAAAATTATCTTTATTATAAAAGACTTCATATTGAATGTATTTTTATGAAGTGCTTGACATGTTACATATATGCAATAAGTAGCACTGCACTTGATCAAAATTTTTACTAATCTGCCCTTCTATAACCATATATTTAGTAGTACATTACTTCCGATTAATTTAGTCTGTACTATTTAACAATTCAAGACAGTTAAATATGGAATATATTGAAATTTACAGACTGGTGTTTAGTTTTGAAAGCATGTGAATTATATTTACTTGATAAAGCAGTGATTTATAAAAATTAATATTAATGATGATAGAATATAGTGACTGAAGGAAAAAACAAGGGCACTAAAGACTTAAAGCAGCAGCCTTGGCCTATACTTAGGTTTGAGATGGGGAGTGCATGAAAGGAAGCATTAGTTGCGGAAATCAAGAAGGAATGACCACGGAGACAACTTCAAATCACTGTGCTCTTTCCTATAATACTTCTCTTTCAGCTGTAAAGCTATTGATAGAGCTAAAACTTTGATAAATTCACTATTGCTATCATTGGTTACTGTGCCAAACCAGGAAAAAAGGGTGTACTTTGGCATGGAGGTGAGTTCAGGAATTATTTGGAATTGTGAAAAATAATAAAAGAAGGAAAAACAAGCAAATATGGTCCTTGGTTAACTACATCTCAATCTTATTAAAACAGTTTCAGCAATTTTATAATTTTAGCAACATTTTATTAAATGTTGGTCTCAACATTTGAAATTATATTTCTTGTTATAATTATGTTGTTTTAATTTTGATTAACTTAGACTGACTTTCCCCCTTTTATTCACTTTTGAAGCTCCATTATTTATCTACAATCGCAGCAATAAATGGTAATTGTTAGCAAGCTTATACTCAGCCTTGGTAGTATATGAGTTACAAATTCCAAAACTAAATACTAACTCTCAGTGCCAGTTACCACACAGTAAGCTGAAGAGATCATTTAGTTTTTCATTAAACTTTAACTTCTATAAGGAGAGGAACAATTCAGAACTTATATTTTATGATAGTGTTTAACTATCCTCTTGGTAGTTTTATGTTGAGATGGAACTTTAGCCAAAAATTAACTTTTATTTAGTAGACATTTTAGCAGTAATATACATTTTTTTAACATCTTTCATTAGACAGGTAATATTCTTGCTGTTTGCATTAGAGATTAAGAAAATGACCATTTCAAATGATCTGGATTTTTAAACAGTTCTTACCCAGAAGCTTAATCTTTTATTTAGTTTGATACTTTGCCCTTCATTCTTATTTTGATACACAGAAGTGTTCATGTACATGATTGTTTGTTTCTGGCACTTAGAAAAGATATAAAAAATAGATGTATATGAATCATTCTCCCTACATGTATGCCTAAGTGAAGATCATTTTTAAAGAAAGGCTCAATGAATATATGAACATACACACACACACTCTTTCCCTCCTTTTTTCTTGCCCTCTCTCTGACACTCTCTCTTCCCCTGTTACAATTCTTCTGTCCGTGGGGCACATTTCAAATTGAGATACATAGACTAAGGACCTTCCCCAGCTAGGGGAGCAACTTTATCTACCACAAAAGGGAAAATAAGTTGGCAGGTGGAAGGGAACAGATTAACCTGGTATTTGAGAACATGACGTTTTGGTGATCTTGGTTTATTTGTTGGTTTTTCCTTTTGGGCTTTGTTTTGCTTTTTGTTATTTTGTTGTTGTTGTTGGATGTTTTTTATTTTTAAAGCCATTTTCTTTTAAAGGTTTACTCAGTGGAGTGAAAAATCTTGTTACCCTAATCAACAACCACTAGCTACTAAAAAAGCAGCTCATTGCTCCGTGTGCCGTCATCCAGGTAAGCAGACATAGGGAGTGGCATCTTGGAGCGTTAGTGACAGAGACCCATTGTTTCATCCCTGTTATTATAGATTCTCTTCCCCATTTTACATTCTCTTCCCCACTGGAGTGGTCATCCTCAGAGTTAGGAATTGTGTCCCACATACATAGCAGGTACTCAGTAAATGTTAGTTGAATGAAATAGTGTGATGTAAATGGCAAATATAGAATAAGTGCAGTTTCAAACTATGAATTCAAGTTACTTAGATGTTGAAATTATGTTTTTAATGTAGAAATCAATTAAAAGGGGGAAATTATGCTATTAATCTTAGAGGAAAATGGCATTAAAACTACTTATCAGTAATTTACATTTATACTTAAATGGCTCTTAATTGTCCTATCATGCATTTTTATTTTGTGAAAATAGTGCCTCAAAACTAATTTCTAAAACCTGTTCATTACTATTGAAAGTAGCTTGGTTTCTCTTCATTTATTTTGGTAAAAATAAATAGATGTCACTGATACATATTAGGGTAGAAAGGTTCTTTCACTCTCAGGAGAGATTGAGAGATCATATTAGCTCAACTTTTAAGAGCTAATAGCTTTATCTATTTGTCTTAATATGTTTTCATTAACATTGTTACATTACAGATGAGATCATGGAAGAAATAATTTTTTTATAAATTAGATTCCATTCTGTAGTTTCTTGATATCATATAAATGACAATTTTAGGTCATATCAATTATGTGTGCTTGTCCGTATTCTCAAAACAATGTTGACAGTGATCATGCCTTCCCTTTAGAGGGAACGAGGGCCCCCATACCTCTGCCACAGTCATAATTTGTTCATGTTCTGATCATAGTTTAAAAATAGCTATACAGGTAACTGGGAGCTAGACATTATAAGAGGTAATTAGCTGTCATATTCTTTTAATATTCTCATTAAAGAAACCATTTCATGAATTATTCTAGTAAGTAAATAATCTTTTTTAATACTAATAACTATAACCTACTTTTCTAGCATTTAGCTATCAAATTAATTCCAAAGTTTTCCATCGTTGATTACTATGAATGTATAATTTCAAGTCACAAATTCACACTTTCAGATTGAAGAGGGATTTAGAGAAACAAAGAAATATCATAAGATAGTAATAGCTCAGGATCTACTTCACCCTAAGAATTACTATTGTGTGCATTAGTCTATTAAACCTAAATGTATCGAGACCCTTCTCTAAGCTAGGTGCTGTGCTAGGTGGTATTTGTTTAAAGTGTGTGTAGAAGATAATTCTAAAAAGCAGTGAAAATCCTACTTTTTTGCATCTCCCTAAAGGTTCATCTAAGGATCATGAATGTAATGGGTGCAAATTATGTCCAACTGGTCGATGCTGTGAGCCACAGGATTATGAATGCTGTTGTCCTTGTGAGTGGCACCAGGCAGAGCACAACAGGCAGCTGGTTGCACTAGAGAACAATATTAAGAGGTACGTGTTGTTTTTTAACTCATTCTTTTCTGGTATGACTTATTTTATAAACCTGTGGTTGAATTATTTTCATAGAATTTTGTCCATTTCTAGATTAATAACATTTCACAAAATATTTTCTTGATTCTGTTAAAACATTAGGCTATCTCAGAAGATAGTACTTTAATAGATATTAAAACTGAAACTTGATGACTGGGATACTATACAAGGACATTTTTCATTAAGAGGAGACTGGATGAAATGGTTTTAGAGTTTGATTGTATTAATAACATTTATATAATTTATTTTCAGAAAAGCTTGCAGTTGTGAGGGATTCCCATTCCATGAGGTAATAACTAATTACTCAAGTGTGTTTATTTTAGAAGCTTTTTTAAAGTTAGAAGTCTCAATTCCTATTTTCTCTTGCTAGGTTATTGAAGAATTCCTTTTGAACAAGGATAAATTAGTGAAAGTAATCAAGCACCGAAGGCCTGATTTATTACTGTTTCAGGTATCTGAAAATAAGTTCTTTACAGTATGAAGTTGGATACTAGGAAGATAAGAAGGGATAATCACTTTGATTGGTCTGAGAGGAGATTTGAAACAGACTGCTGTTGACCACCCATGTGTTTTCCAGCATTTTTTTCTAATTTTCATTTCTTTGCTACATAGTAACCATACTTTTCAGACCATATGACAGATTACAGTTACACTGTTTATTAGAAAGCACTTCAAACACCTCGTACAGATATGTTGTATTCAGGGGTACATTGGGTTGATGGGGCTAATGACCAAAAATGCCAGGGTCAAGTACATACATTGTTAGGAAAAGTAGTGTAGCTTACAAGAGCATTGTGATTTTTAATTAGTTACATAAATTTAAATTTGAATAGTCCACCACTCACTATGTACCACCACTGGATGTGAGTTATCCTCAAAATAGAAACGATATTAGTTATGAAGTCGCTATGAGGATTAAATGATTATTTATATTAACCCCTAATATAATGGCCAGGGAAACAGAGCGACTCAGTAAATTATAACTACTTATTACTTATTCCTACTAACAAAAGTAGTAATAATGGTAACCAACATATATTGAACATTTAAAACTTGCCATTACATTTAACACATTGCATGTAATACCAATCTTCATAATCTGTGAGGTGGTGGGTTATATGTTAGAGATGGAAAACCTGAGGCTAAGAGAGGTTAAGTAATTTACTCAACATCTGGGAAATATTCTGGCATTCAACCCAAGAACCTTCACGCTGAATTATTATGCAGTAATGCCTCCTTGGAAGGCTCATTATTTTTTCTGTGAGTATTCTCCATGACACTTCTTCAGTGCTAATTCTGAAGGAAAGAATATCATCTGAGTGTTTTTGTCTCTAAAAGATAAGAAAACCTTGTTTTATTTTTATTATACTTACCCTTGTTTTATTTTTATTATTTTTACAGAGATTTACTCTTGAAAAAATGGAATGGCCCAATCACTATGCATGTGAAAAATTGTTGGTACTTTTGACCCACTATGACATGATAGAAAGGAAGCTTGGTAGAAAGAACTCTAATCAACTACAGCCAATTAGGTATAAATTGTATGAAGAAGTTTGTGTATTTCCATTTGAATTTATCATGATCTAAAATTTTTTTCTTATCTTTATAAAGATGGAGGAAAGGTCTACTGGAATAATAAATGCTTATTCAGGGCTTACAGTCAAGATAACAGTATGGCCCTGGCTGGTGTGGCTCGGTAGATTGAGTGCCGGACTGTGAACCAAAGAGTCACTGGTTCAGTTCCCAGTCAGGGCACATCCTGGTTTAGGCCAGGTCCCCAGTAGGGGGCACGTGAGAGGCAACTGCACATTGATGTTTTTCTCCCTATCTTTCTCCCTCCCCCCGTCTCTAAAAATGGATAAATAAAATATTTTTAAAAGATAACGTAGTTCTTTGTCATACTTTTATATTTCAAACATGCAGTGATAATAGATTTTTTTAAACAAATAAATTTTATGAAAGATATAGTCAGACTTAACCAGATAACTATTTTGGTGGGTCAGAAAGGCAAAAAGTATCAAGTGAATAGAGGGACTGAAACACAATTGGTGAATATCAGTGAAAGATATGTGAGTGACCTTTGTACTATTCTTGCAACTTTTCTAAAGGTTTGAAACTTTCAAAATGTTTAGGGGAGAGTATCAAAAAAAAAGAAAAGATAAACTATAAGAAAAGACAATCAATACACATCTTTCATAATAGTAATAAATGCCAGAAGATGGAATAATATTTCAAAGCTTTGAGTGGAAAGAATTGACAACCTAGACATCATTAAAATAGTATTCACTGATTGGTAAGATATTTTCAGATGTATGAAGACTAAGAGTATACCACTCACAGATCCTCACTAAAAGCACTCTTAAATGATGTACTTCATTCAACAAGTCAAAAAGTGAATCCAGAGGGAAGATGTAGATAAACATTGATAAAACACATTTAGCTAGTTTAATAAAGTGACTGGAAAAAATATGTACATGAATATCTGCATAATGCTTGATGATTTCAGTCTAATCATAAACTAAAACTTCAAAGTATTCATGTAGACATATAAGGGTAACCACTAAAATTTTAAATACAATCTCTATCTTCCAAACCAATAGGAAAATAAAACTATCAAACCAAAAAAGTCTAAAAGGAGGAAGAGGGAAATAGCAAAGAAAAAGCTTGGTAACAGAAAACACAAAGTAAATACAAATGAGTCCCACTATGTTAGTAATCACAATAAATGTAAGTGGATTAAATTAATCATCTTCGATGAGTAAATAAAATTCAGAAATCTGTTTATAGGACCTGTGCAGAGTGAAACTACACAAAATTTGAAAATAGAGATTAAAAGGTTTACTGGACAAATATTTGCCAAGGTGCTGGTAGCAAAAGTAACAAGCAAAATAGACTTTAAAACAATTTTTATGGAAAAGTAGTACACTGAATACTAATGAAAGGAACAATCTACTCATAAGATCTAATAGTTATAAGATCTATATATACCTGACAATAAAATTATCTTTTGAATATGTGGTAATTCCTTATAATATCTTTAAGATATTATGAAAGTAGAATAAAAATTAATGGAAATTGAATTGAATTAAATCTATAAATTGAAAACTTCCAAATAACTTACACACTTGAACCTTATTAGATGAATTTGTTTTTCAGAATTATTAAAAACCGGATAAGAAATGGAGTTCATTGCTTTGAAATAGAATGGGAAAAGCCTGGTATGTATTCAACTTAAGCAAAATTTATACCATTTAACCATATATGTTTAGCAAATATTGTACATACATGTAAAACATGTATATAAAAATTTTTTAAAAAAGGACTCAGGATTAATTTCATAATTTACTTGTGCTATTTAAATAGTAATAGTAAAGATGAAGTTCTTCGCCTTGGGCTGGGTGGCTGGGTTGGGTGGAGTGTCATCCGTACACTGAAAAGGCTGTGGGTTCAATCCCCAATCAGCACACATAAGGGAGGCAGCCAGTCAGTGTCTGTCTCTCATATTGATATTTCTCCATCTCTCTGTCTCTGTCTGTGTCTCTCTCTGTCTCTCCCCCTCCTTTCTCCACTTCTGTCTCTAAAATCAATGGGTATATCCTTGGGTGAGGATTAAAGAAAAAAAGGTGAAAAACTTGAATTTTATTTTAATGTTTTGGTGTGTGTTTCTCAAGAAAATGCTGCTCCAGTCTGCACATTGGATTTCTTCGTGTAGTTGGGTCTGAAGAAATCAAGGTTGCTGAAAGGCGCCTGGGGTGCCCTACCTCTCCTTTTCTTACTCTTTAGTTTTCATGGGAGTTTATAGTTGTCAAATTATTTTTATTTTGCTACAGACTGAAATACAGTGAACTCTTTCAATTAGCACCAAAACTGAAGGCAAGAAAAGCACAGAAAATTTAAATGGGAAATAATCACAAATGCATTTCTATCTGGTGTTGATTAGATTGTGTGATTATAGGTGAATAAGTGAGAGATTTATCAATGAAGGTTTAAGTTGTAGGTAACTTTGAAGAATGAAATTAATAAACAATTAGATAAACCGTTCTAAGCAATAATAAGAAAATAGAAAGTTGAATTTGGAACTGTTTAGGAACACTTCCAGCAACTTTAGGGTATTTTCATTAACCTAGTGAGGCTGTGCACGGCTCTTGTGTAGAACTGAGTACAGAGTACCTACTTCTAGTTGTCCTTGAGGGAGCTAGCCTTTGAGGAAGAGACCGCACTTTAAATCCATGTGTTTCCATTGTTTCTACTTTATTGTTTTTAAAGATTTTATTTATTTATTCTTAAAGGGCAAGGAAGGGAGAAAGGGAAGGAGAGAAACATCAGTGTGTGAGAGAAACATCTATCAGTTGCCTCTTGCAAACCCAGGCATGCGCCTGACCGGAATCAAACTGGCAACCTTTTGCTCTGCGGGATGATGTCCAACCCACTGAGCTACACCGGTCAGGGCCATTCTTTCTACTTTACACTCATCAACTGATATTTTCATTAGTTTGGCTTCTCATGCAGATTTGCCCTCATAGAGAATAAATGAAAATATCTAGTCTGCTACTATATGTCTTATTGTCAGTTTACATATAAGCTTTTTCATTTTCATTTATCAGCTGCTTGTGAGTCCACAAAGCCTGGGCATATCTTCAAGAGATTGATAACCTCTGGACAGTAGTACAGTGGAAACCCCTTATCTGGGGTCGCACTTGCTGTGGTTTCAGTTTCCAGCAGTCAGTCACAGCTCAAACATATTAAAGGGAAAATGCGAGAAATACACAACTCATAAATTTTAAATTACATGCCTTGGTGATGAAATCTTCAGCTTTCCAGTTCTGTCCCCCCTGGATATGAATCATTCTTTTGCCCAGCGTATCCATGCTGTATTTGCAACCCACCCATTAGTCACTGGTAGGCACTACGGTCATCAGATTCATTGTTAAAGTATTGCAGTGGTTGTGTTCAGATAACCCTTATCTTACTTACTAATGGCCCCAAAGTGCGAGAGAGAGTAGGAAGGCTGACAATTTGGATAGGCCAAAGAGAGGCTTTAGAGTGCTTTCTCTAAGTGAAACACACTACAATAAGATATTTTGAGAGAGAAAGAGACCACATTCACATAACTTTAAATATAGTGTATTTTATAATTTTTCTATTTTATTAGTAGTTATTGTTATTAATCTCTTACTGTGCCTATTTATGAATTAAAGTTTATTACAAGTATGTGTTTAGGAAAAAACATAGTATCTGTGGGGTTCAGTGCTACTCCTGGTTTTAGGGATTTGCTGGGATCTGGGATTGTATCGCCCATGGATAAGGGGAACAACTGCAATATTTTTGATGGCCCTATCAGTCCTGTTCTGTTCAGAAGCCACCACTAAAGAAAGTTAATATTGAAATCTTAGCTAACTATTCCAATTTGTTATCTGGAATCTTGACAGTTGTTATACTAAACTAAAACCAACTAACCTGATCTAAGTAAAGGTTTTCATTCTCTGAGCTGCTTCTACTGTCTCTGAAGCAAGAGATTTTAAAGTTCTAATTTAAAAGTGATCTTCTACATTTTTCAAGCAGAAAAAAATCAATTCTGTAGTAGAATCAACAGATTATTAGAATAGAAATGTTGTAAAGCAAGATTTGTAATGAATCATTCACTGACTTAGTTTACCTGGTAAACTTACTTAGATGGAAAAATTGAATTTTTTAAATCTGTAATTAAGGCCAATTTACTATATTTTTAATCATTTAGAATATTATGCTATAGAAGATAAAAATGGAGAATTAGCTCTACAAACAATAGAAGAAGAATCATTATTTGAAGCAGCTTTTCCAGAGATTGTTGCCGTTTACCAAAAGCAAAAGTTAGAAATTAGAAGGAAGAAAAAGGAAAGTAAGTATCTCATTTGATAGTTATTTATGCCACACATAGATATTGTAGAAAATCTATCAGTTCTATTTTTGAATCTGTATTATCTAAGTTTTGCTGAAATTTCTACATAAGAGTCAGATTGTATACTTCTGTGTCTTGACGTATTTTTAAAGCTGAAAAGCCAGAGTAAACCCTTCTAATCTGTGTCTGATAACTTAAGTGTTAATAATAGTAATTATATATATATATATATATATAAATATATTAAAGATTTTTATTTATCTTTAGAGGGGAAGGGAAGGAGAGAGGGAGAGAAACGTCAGCGTATGGTTGCCTCTCATGCGTCCCCTGCTGGGAACTGGCCTGCAACCCAGGCATGTGCCCTGACTAGGAATCGAACCATGGTTGTTTGGTTCACAGGCTTGTGCTCGATCCACTGAGCTACACCAGCCAGGGCTAATAGTAATTATATTAGTCATGTATTGAGCAACCAATATATATATAATGTATTTTGGATTATATATACCTTTTCTTTATTTTCCAGAACTTGGTGAGGAAAATAATTTGATTATAACATTGTTTCCAAAAAAAGAAAAATATTTTGTTAGTAATTATTGTTTATGACTATTTATAGCATAGTTTCCAGGAATGCACTGACACAAAAACGCAAAAATTGCTTATATAGATTTCAACTTGAACCCTTTAGTTTGTTTACTCAAGATAAGTAAAATAAAACAGATTTTACTTATGTTATATTTTTTTCTTTTCAGGCATGAAAACTAAGCCTAAAGAAAACAATTTGCCAGAAGCAGGTGATAAGAGTTTTCAGTCACTCATAAATTTAAAACCCACATATGAAATCTCTTCTCAACAAAATTCCCAGTTACATTTGGAAGTTTTCCCTGATTCTGCATTACCCCAGGAATCAATTTCTGCATCATTAGATAGCTTGCCTTTATCTGCAGATGCTCTCTGTTTGAACACACAAGAGCACTTCATATCTGCTTTAAGACCTTTGGCTACACAGCAAATTAAACCTGTCAGTAAGTCTCTGATTTCAGAATCTAGTCAACCCAGTAGCTCATCCCACAATGTGTTGGCAGCTGATGATCTACACTTGAGCACCATTGATTGGGAAGGAACTTCTTTTAGTAACTCTTCAGTTATTCCAAAAAACTCTTGCTCTCATGGTTTAAAATCAGAACTTCAAACAACCACCCCTGATAGCTTTAAAACTATCCCAGGACAGTCGTCATGTGATAAAGTGTTGGATGCGGATCTTCAAAAGACTAATCCTGAGGACCTTCTACTTTGTGGCATTACTGATTTACATCTGCAGGATTTACCTTTAAAAGAACGAATACTTACAAAATCATCACATCCTCAGAAGAATGTACAACCAGATATGGACCTGAAAACTTTACTCACAGTAAAAGAATCTTGTATTGCTAACAGTAGTTCTGATTATCCATCACATCTTTCAAAGGATCTTCTGGGGATGTACTTGCCGAATGAATCTAGGAACTCTGAAGTTCTAGAAGGAGACCAGCTGTTTCAGGAAAACTGTAAAGTGAATACTTCTGTGCCTCATTCTGTCAAAAACGTGGTGGTAAAGACCTCGAATGTTAGAGCTGAACCATCAAAAACATCTTTTGGTCACAGTAGAAAAGTTGATTTAAAAACCACTCAGAAAATTGCAGTGAAGAAAAGTGTTTGCCTTGACAGATACTCCTCTGATGAAGAGAGTATCCCCAGGTTTGGGAAAGCTGAGTACGCAACTGAAAAAATGAAGCAGGAGCATAAACCAGCCCATCTCAGGAAGAATGACGCCAACAAATTGATGCAGGTTAAAGAAACTGAACAGTGTGTCCCCGCTTATAAAACAGCTGGAACTGAAGAAAAGTATTTCCCAGAGGCAGCAAAAGGTTCTCTGAGTTTTCTACAATGTTGTAAGGAAAAAGACGACTCTGATACTTGTCCGGATAGCCCTCTTCCTTTATGTCAGAGATTAAAACTGAGGTTCCAAAACACTTGAGATGAAATTTAAAATGTTTAACTTAGTATTCTAGTACCATCAGCATTGGCAAAGGCAGTGTGTCTATTTAATGTTTGGCAGATAAATGTAATATGCTTCCAAATGTCAGGAGATATTTTTGCCATTTTAATAAAAATTATAATTTTTTAAAGCCTCAAATTTCCATTTTAAAAGATGATCCTTGTAGTGAAAATTGTAGACAATGTATATTTTTTAAATATACTTTTGCCATTTTGTATATTGATACTGACTTCTTTAGTTATAGCTTTAAAATGTTAATAGAGTACTAGACAGTAAATGCTTTATCTACTTGCTCATTTTTACTCATATCATGCACACTTCTCTGAAGTATTTTTTTCTATTTCAGCTTGCTCCCAAGAGAATAATTCTTTATAATTGCCTATAATCTTGCAGTGTCTTCTGTTGTGGCTTTTATGAGAGTTCTATTTTCTCTCCACATGAAGATACTTTTAGTATGCCCTTTCATTTTGGTAACTTTATTCTGTTTTGTGAGGGGAAAAACGGAAAAGGAGGAACATGATCCATACATGTAGTAAAATTATGGTTGTAATGCTGAATAAACTAAGGAAACCTACTCTTCACATGTCTCCAGAAGTTAACAGGTATGCCAAATGCAAAAAGTTTTAGAAAATAGCATGTATAATCTGAAGAGGATTAGAGATTTGCTCAGGATCACACAGCTAATTAATAATGATGTGGGAATCAGGTTTCTTGCCTCCTAATTTGTTGGGGGGTTTTCTTCTATAGCACTTTTTTCTTCCCTTTTGTTTTGAAAATAAATCTATATAATACTGAGTTCAACATTTCCAAGTATTAAGTTGTACATTAATTCATTTATCACTCAAAAAATCTAGAGGCAATCAGATTGGAAAGAAAAAGTAAAACTGTCACTATTTGCAGATGGCGAGATTTTCATATAAGAGAATTCTAAGGAATCCACCACTAAGTCGGATGAACAAGTTCACCAAGGTGAACTCATTCAAGATATAAGATCAAAGACAGACCTAAATTGTATTTCTGTGCATCTTCAGTAAATAATACTAAATGAAGTTAAGAAAATTCTGTTTACAACAGCACTAAAAGTAATTAAATACTTTGGAATAAGTTTAACAAAAGTACAAAATTTATGTGTTGTTGAATGAGAAATTTGTAAAACTTAAATAAATGGAAAGTTATTCCATCTTCATGGATCTGAAGACTTGATATTAATATGGAAACTAATTTATAGAGTCAATAGAATCCCCATCAATTCCAGTGGATTTCTTTGCAGAAAATGACAAACTGATTCTAAAATTCATATGGAAATTTACAGGACACAGAATAGGCAAAGCAATCTTAAAGAAATGGGAGGACTCGCCCTTAATTCTGACTTCAAAACTTATTACAAAGTTACAGTAATGAAGAATGTGTTTTCATGGCATAAAGGCAGACATATAGATCAGTGGAATAGAACTGAGGGCCCATAAATATCCTCACATTTATGTTCAACTGATTTTCAACCAGAGTGCCAAGACAACTTACGAGGAAACTTCCTGCAAATGCCAATGATACAACCAAGTATCCACATACAAAAGAATGAAGTTTGATCTCTCCCTCATGAAATATACAAAAATAACTAATGGATGAAAGACCCAAGTATGAGAGCTAAAACTGTAAACTCTTAGATGAAAACATAGACATAAGTCTTTGTGACTTTTGATTAGGAAATGATTTCTTTGATATGGCACCACAAGCTTAGACAACAAGAAAAAAATGACATTTTAAAAACTAAAGACTTTAGCCCTGGCTGGTGTAGCTCAGTGGACTGAGCATGGAAGGATAAGCGTTCGATTCCCAGTCAGGGCACGTGCCTGGGTTGCAGGCCAGTTTCCAGCAGGGGAAACGAGAGGCAACCATACGTTGATGTTTCTCTCCCTCTCCTTCCCTTCCCCTCTAAAGATAAGTAAATAAAATCTTTAAAAAATATTTTAAAAAACTAAAAACATTGTGTTTCAGAAGATACCATCAAGAAAATGAAGAAATAACCCACAAAATGAGAAAATGTTTGCAAATTATAAAGAATTCTTAAACCTCAATAATAAGACAACTCAAAAGTCAGTAAAATATCTGCATAGACATTTCTCCAAAGAAAATGTAGAAATGGTCAATAAACACATGAAAAAATTCTCATCGTTAATTATCAGAAAATTGCAAACCAAAACCACAATGAGATACATTTCATGCCTAATAGGATGGCTAGAATCAAAAAGACAGATAATAAGTCTTGGTGAGGATGTGGAAGAATCAGAGTCCTTGTAACCTGATGGTAGAAATATAAAAAAGGGGAACCACTTTGAAAAAAATTTAGTAATTCCTCAAATGGTTAAACATAGTTACCACTTGATGCATCAGATCCACTCCCTGGTGTGTACCCGAGAGAAGTGAAGACACATATCCACACGAAAACTTGTACGCAGATGTCCATAGCAGCAGCATTCCTGATAGCCAAAAGCGGAAACGCCCGAGTGCCCATCGACTCACGAGTGGATAAAATGTGCTTTCTCCATGCCATTGGCAGTAAAGCGAAATGAAGTACAGATCAATAGTACAACATGCTAAGTGAAAGAGGCCAGTCACAACAGATCACATGTATGATTCAGTTTATATGAAATGTTCCAAATAAGCAAATTCATAATCTATAGAAACAGAAAGTAGACCCATGGTTGCCAAGGTCTGGGGGATAGGGTGGGAAAATGAAGTAGTGAGAAGGGAAATGACTATTAATGGGCTGGATTTTGAGATGAGTGGGTGGATGATAACAGTGTTCTAAAACTGATTGTGGGAATGGTTTTCAAAAATGAATATACTAAAACCTCTGAATTGTGCAATTTGAAAGATAAATTCTATGCTATGCGAATTATGTCATAATAAAGGTGGTTTAAAAACAAAACATGTAGAGAATTTTGCCTGCCCTAGCTTTCTTTAATATCTACAATGTATATAGCTTAACCTCACTCCTACACATGCACTGCCATCATCGTTTTATAGATTAGAAAAGTCCAGAGAAGTGATTTTCCTAATATTGGAGATGAAATTTTGGTTTATTAATCTAGTAGTTACTACATTATGCCTTGTAAAATTAGACTCAAATTTGGGATACTTTGAATTTTTGTGCTTTTTTTGACGTTGTCATTTTACTTGTTTCCTTTTTGAATTCCACTAAAGATATAGAAAGTGCTTTGAAACAAGTTTCACTTTGTTTTAGAAAAAGGTCGTGTTTGCAGAGCACTTGCTATGTATGGAATCCTGTGCAGGCAGAATCCTGAACTAAGGTACTCAGTCCTCTACTCAAGGCACCCACTTATCTCAACTGAACTGATACATTTTTTAAAATCAGTGGGTATCCGCATAGATGGCATGTATCTTTTAAGATAATGCTTTCATGTGGTTAATTGAAAGGGTGAAATAGTACAAAAAATAGTGAAAAAGTCCATTTCCTTTCTATTCTGAATGCCCAGGCTCTAATTCTTGATCTAAGAGGCAAGCACAGTTTCTAATCTCTTGTATTCAGTAGAATCTTCAAGAGGTGTTCTGCACCAATATATTAATGTATCTGAGGAAGTATTCCATATCAGTAAGTAGGTCTGTCATACTCTTTAAGGATATCCATGTCCCTGCATGTTCATGTGAAAACAGATACCTAGAGACATACGATAGCTGTGAGTGTTATGTTTGATTTTAACTGTTGGTAAGTGTACATTAGTTGAAGCACTTTTGAATCTCTGACGCCAGCTAAACTATTGAAAGTCAGACGTGTTTAATAGGTGTGATTTAAGATACTGCCACACTTTTTTCTAGCGGGGCAGAGCCGTTTTGTGTCCCTGAAAGCAGTATGTTGGGAGTTTTACTTACGTTGAAATGTCATCACCAAAACTTAATATTGCCCATCTTTTTCATTTTAGCTATTCTAGTAGTTGTGTAAATAAAGCCGCATCTCCTCATGGCTTTATTTGCATTTGCTTGGTAACTGGTGAGACTGAGTATCTTAGGCACCTATTTGCCATTAGTTTGTTGTCCTTTTTGAAATTCCCTTTTTATCTTTATGCCAGTTTTTCAGTTGGGTTGTTTGTCTTATTACAAAATTGTAAGTGTTCTTTATTTATGTCTAGATATCAGCCCTGTGTCAGATAAGTGTTTTTGCAAGTATTTTCCCCAAATCTGGCTCATCTTTTTATTTTAACTGTCTTTTAAAGGGCAAAACATTTTTAGCTTTTAAGTGTATTGTGTTCATGTTTGTGTGCAGTGTGCTGTTTTTGTGTGTTATTTAATATATTTTTGTCTAACCCAATGTCCCAACTATTTTTCTGTTTTCTTCTATAGGTGTAATGGTTTTTTACCTTTAATGTTTGGGTCTGTGATTCATTGCAAGTTAGTTTTTGCATATAATGTAAGGTAAGAATTGAGGAACATTTTTTTTTTCTATGCAAATGTCCGGGTATGCCACCACAATTTGTTGAAAAGACATCTCTTTTCCCTCATTGAATGGCCTTGGCTCCTTCATTGAAAATCAGTTGACTGTAATTGTGGGTCCGTTGCTGTTGCTGAACCCTGTTCCTTCCATTGAGCTATAGGTCTATTCAATTCCTGCCGTCTTGATTACTAGACCTTTATATTAATCCTTGATATCAGGTCATTTATCTTTGTTCATTGCCTATACTTTTCTGTCAAGGTCACCATGGTGCCTCTGTGTTAACTAAGACTAATAAACAATTTATAGTCTTCTTTTTTTTTTTTTCTTTTTTGAGCTGTGACTCCAGACAGGATCCAAAGAGAAGTTTTACCATCTCTTCTCAGGGTTTTACGGAGACTTACTTTACCCTTCTGTGGTAGCCCCCTAAGGCACTGAATCAACCTTAAAAGGGCATAGGAAAGGGCGACAATTTACAATCTTAAATTTACCTTTGCATAGATTTTGGGACTATTGAACTTCCCCTCTTTCTTGAAAGTTTCCATTTTCCAAGTCAACACTGCTCCTTGGTTTATCTCCTACCCCCTTGGGTATAATTTTACACTCCTCATAAACTTAAATATTTATGCTCCTTAAATACCATTGTTGCTCCAGCTCTCTCCTCATACTGTATTCACTATTTCTCCCCATTTTTCTACTCTCATAACTCAGATATGGATCTTTAGCCAAAGCTTTTCTCCTGGTCTGTAGATCTGCTTATTAGACTAATTCCTGACATCACTGGAGATTAACGTATGATAGAGGTGGTAGAAACGCTTGAGTTGCCAGACACGTCTAACCCCCGAAGTACTTCCAAGCCTTGCTGCAGGTGGTTCCCAGTTCTAAGTGAAGTCACAGGGTTGTGCACATTCATTCATCCTAGAGATGTTTATTCAGGGTCCACTGAATAGGCAGGCACATCAAGTGCCAGGGGGCCACCAGGAAACATAGTGACATGAAACCCAATTCTTACTTTCAGGGAATTGACAAGAGCAAGGTAGGGAAATGTGGCATATTTATATACAAGAATAATTTATTTTGTATAGCACAGAATTCAATGAATGAAATAGGCAGTTAATACTACCTGAGTCTTTCTGAGCAGGGAACATTCTTTTGGCAAACAGATTTGACTGGGCTTTGAAGTATAGGCAATAATCTGGCAGAATTGTAGTAGCATTACAAACAGGACACTTTGGTGGATGAGCTTGAGGTGATGACATAGAATAGGGCCAGCGTGCTTAGGAAATGGTGAAAATCCATTTCAGTCTGGAGTCTTATTTGGAACTTTGGTCTCCAGGGAACAAATTGCTGTGCAGGCGAGGAATGGCCAGGAATTGAGAAGTAATGAATCAAGCAGAAAGCAGACTAGGGTATCTGAGAACAAAGGGAAAAAGAAATAGGACAAAGTGTAGCAAAGAAGCTGACCAGGATGCTGTAGTATTCTGACCGTATAAGCCACACATGTAAACCAGGTTTACATGTGAGTTCATCAATTCACACACAGCACCAAAGGTGCACCCACCTGGTTATACAGGAGGGAGAAGGAAGACATAAATTTAAAATTGCCGGGCAAGGGAGGAAAAATAACATTTCTTGAGCACATACTATGTGCAAGCTTGGTTCTTTACAAGCTTTTTATCCTCAACAACTCTGTAAGGACTGTTATCGTAATATTTCAAATATTCAAAAGGAAAAATATTTCTCATTAAAATGTTCCTCCAGGGATCTGCTAATGGTGACTGTTCACTAGGAGTACCACAGTCTTGGCTGATAGTTTAGGACCATCCGTCCCTGGTAAGTAAATACTTACAAAGTCTAGCGGTGTTCACCCTGGTAGGTGTGGCTTAGCGGGTTGAGTGTTGGCCCATGAACTAAAAGGTCACCAGTGGGTTCCCGATCAGGGCACATGCCTGTGTTGTGGGCCAGGCCCCTGGCTGGGGGCAGGCGAGAGGCAACTTAATCACTGTTTCTGTTACACAGCAATGTTTCTCTCCTTCCCTACCTCTCTGTCTAAAAAATACATAAAATCTTAAAAATTTAGAGGTGTTCTTAACTTGGGACTTTACAAGATGAAAACAATGTGCTTATTCAAAATGTAATTGGTAACTACTATATTCAGTCACCTAACATACTTATTGAACAACTACTTTGTGAAAGACTCCTATGTTCTTCTGCCTATAACAGCAGATGGAGGTCCATGGGATTTAAAATAATTTTGCAAACCACTCAGTTGGAAAGTGCTTAAGCAGAGGCTAGAACTCAGGTCTCCTAATTCCTTTAGTGAAGGAACTTTCCTATACTTACGTTTCCATACTTCATTCAGTTCTTTACTCAAATGTCAGACCAGTGCACCTTTCCTGACCTCACTTGAAGCAACTCTCCATTACTCACTAGTATTTCTTACCCTGTGATATCTGCATTTTTCTTTACACTTAGCAGTACGTGATATTATATTATGTATGCTTCTTGCATTTTTGCATTGTTTCTTTCCCAAACTCGATGCAAACGCTATGCAGGCAGGGACATGTCCTTTTTGTTAACAGAAGACTGCGACAGTGCTCAGCACAATAACTAGTAAATGCCTGAATATCCACTCCCTGCCCCTGCAGAGCCTGTACCAGCAGTGGCTGCACATTCCTCCCAAATGTGGTCCCAGGACTCCAGCGTGACCCAAGAGGCTGGGGTATCCTGGTTCCAAAACATCTCTCCAGCTTCACCTTCAAAATCACAGCCATGAGCCTTGGCTCTAGCTACCTAAGGTCACTTGTGAGACCTGAGCAGATGTTTAAGCCTTTGTTTATAACTTTCTCTTTGTCTGAAATGCCCGGCCCTCCCTTATTAGCAAGACAAACTCCTCTTCCTCTGTCAAGGACCAACTCAAATGTCCTAACTTGTCTCTAGTTAATTCCAAGCAAAATTAGTTGCTCTCTTTGTGCTCCCAAAGAAATTATGTATAGTCCCTGGTGGTAATTTGTCACATTTCATTCACACATTCAAACTATTCGTTGAGTACCTACTGTGTGGCAGGTACAGTATTCTTTTTAAAAAATGTAGGCAATTCTTGTCTAAGACAAGGCTGAGAACTCTGACCACAGGGATTAAATCGTATTTAATTTTGTATTCCTGCAGGCCTTTGCACAGCATTTAATTCTCTGCTTCACCAATTTTTGTTTACCCATCAAGACTCAGCATAAACTGGTCTTTTCTAAGAAAGGTTTATATAGCTTCTCACGGATCCCTACTCTTGCCTATAGTCTTCTAAAATATGATCTGTAAACAGTTTCATGTTGACTGATTTGCATTTTGTCTCAGGCACCAGGCTGTGAGCACCTTGTGTTTCTGAATCTGTAGCCCCCAGAAGAGGGGCTGCCACAGAAACCCTTCAGTGAACGGGTGCCAATTGCCTGGCAATGAGTTTGGGGTCTCAGTTCTTCCACTCTCCGTGGAGAAAGATCAGATCCAGTTGGATGGTTCCCTCCATCAGCTTCACTAGTCCCCTTTCTTCATTTGAAGATGCCATGGTGAGATGCCTTGCTTTCTGAAGGTGAAGGGGCTAAATCAACTGCTGACCATCCCAATTAAGCTGGTAGCACTTAGGCTAAAACAGTTTAAATCATATCACTGGAAGCAGCCTCCTTTCATCTGCAGATTAACGTGGCAACAGTTTATCACCTTCCTAGCCAGGAAAACCTTTTATCAGGCTCTCCTAACAGCTTGTATTAGCCCCTGAAAGGACTTGCCGAATTGCCTTTAAAATGACATGCTGCAGGGTCAGCCCCAGCAATAGCCCCCCCAAAGTGGAACATTTTCTGACCGACCATTGCCAGAATGTTAATTTATTTATCCCCTGGCCAGATAAGTTCAATAAATTGCCTGGGGAGGGGAGGGTCATCAGCAAAGAAGGCTGACTCTTTTGTAGTGAGAATGACTTAATATTTTGCTAAGATTGGGGAAAAAAAATTTGTAAGCACCCAAACAGAACTTCTTTGATGGAGGTGAAGTGTCTGAGCTCAGCATTATTCTGTGCCATGATGCAAAAAATAAAATGTTGACCTCCCCAGAATGGCAAAATCTGCCTGTGTACTTAGACTTCTCTGATCAAACACTCAGTGAAAGAATTCTGGACTGTTTGCATCATCATAACTTAAATCTCTTCATCTACCACTCAACAGATACCCGCCTTTGTGCTGTGAGTGAAGTCTGAAAGCTCTGTCCTTTGAATCTGAAAATGAGAACCAGTGAGTCGTTCAACATCCATGTGAAGGTAGATGTCAGATCCTTTGACTTTTTGTATTTGAAACCAGTGCTGTTTGCAGTAACTGCTCCAAAGTAATTATTATTGTGAAAATCATTTACATTGTTACTAAATTGAAAACGCCATGTGAATGCCAGATGCCAGAAGGCTTATTTTACACAGATGTCCAAACAGACGTGTCTAGTCCAGGCCCTGTGAAGGCCCCATGACTTCACAGCAGGGATAGTGAGTTCTTTGAGGGGTGTCAAAGGACGCCGTACAGCCAGGTCTACATCCTGTGAAACAGACCAAAGGACACCTTCTTTACTTAGGAGGCAATGGTCCGAGTAATTGTCTGAGTTCTGACAGAGACTGGCTACCTTGGGCAAACCAGCCCAGCTTCTGCATGTGTCTCCTCGTACACAGGTGGGAATGATACTTCCTCTTCCCTTCGTTCTCACATGGTGAGGAGGAACAGGCTTTGAAGAGGCATACATTCGTGTATGCATCTAGCATTACTGATTGTGATTTGCCAAATCCATTGATGAACCACAAGTGATGTCTTTAAAATGCGTTGTATTGTAGCCTGTATAATTTTTTGAGAAGGTAGTTGTCTCTTTATGAAGAGAGACAAAGCATGTTGGACAGTGAAGAGTTTGAGTAGGTTTGGTTTTAAAAGTCTGTCGTGCAAAACATTTGTGAATCTTGGGAGAAGAGAAAGGACAGATACTGAATGTTTACTCTTACATTCACCCACTTCCCTGATTTTTCACATTCCTCACATTTGCTCACAGAAACTCGGAAAGGCAGCCCCTTTAAGTCCCTGTTTATTATATGAGGCTAAGAGAAGCTAAGGAACTTATCCAAGGTCAACACATCTAGTAAATAGCAGGGCCAGGACTTGAAGCTAGAGCTAGTAGTCTTGCTTCACAGCTTCTTTGGCAAAAATTAAGGCTTCTGTGTATTCCACATCTATCTAAGTTTATGGCACTTTTATTTTCTTATTTTTTTAATCTTCTCTCCAAAACATGCTTATTGATTTTAGAGAGAGGGAAAGGGAGGGAGAAAGGGAGAGGGAGAAAGATCGATATGAGAGAGAAACATCAACTGGTTGCCTTTCATAGGTGCCCTGACCAGGGACAGGACCCACAACATTCGGGCTTGTGCGATGATGCCCAACCCACTGAGCCACACCGAAGTTTATGGCACTTTTAAAGAAGCCACTTGTCAGAGTGAGGCAATGACCTCTACTGCTCCGATTTCTGGCAAACTGGCCACTAAACCAGAGTAGTTCAGAGGAGTCCCAGAGAAGCCGTATTGTAAACATTCAAGAAATGATTGCAGAAGTTACTTTGGGAAGGTTGGGTGTGTAAGGAAGGAGGTGGAGGCGAGGGACAGCCAGGGCAAAAAATCTCCCAGAAATTTCACCCTCTCTCTCCAAAGCTCTACCCACCAGGGCCGATGTCCCCAGGATGCGGTTCTCAGGGGAGCATCAGTTAGGGGAGTCTTCTTTTTGGCATTCATTTCTGACGTGAAGCACCTCTGCACAGTGTCTACAAGGGGCCAGGCCTATGATAATTATCTAAGGATGCTGTTTTACTAATCTTGAAAGCAACACGGGGAAGTAAAGCAACATGCTTGGGGCTGCACAGTTGGTGCACATGTCTCCTCCAGGTCGTATTGCTTGCAACAAAAGACAAGTGCAGTCATCTCTTGAAGGAACTACTTCCAATTTCCCTGCTTCAAAGCACGTATGCCCTTCGTAGCGCACACATAAGCCAGATGATGCAAACCACATTCTGACACCACCACCCCCCTCACTCGCTTGCTCCCAGCAGAGGCCTCCCATGGTACTCGGTGCGAATTCCAAAGGCCGTGGTGGAGTCTATCAGGTTCCCCCTGCCCTGAGCCCTGCCCGTTGCTCTCACCTCATCTCTGGACTCTACCCACTCACTTCGCTGGCTTCAGTGGTGCTGGCTTTATTTCATTTCCTTGAACACACCAAGCTCATTCCATGTCCTGGCTCTTGAACTACTGTTCTGTCTGCATGACCTTGTCACAGATTGTTGGAGAGTAAACTCCTCATCACCATTCAGCTGGTACTTTTGTGACAACACCAGCACCTCCCCACGCTGACTCCCACTGCTTCACTCTTGCCTTTTACCCTGAGTTATTGTCTTCACAAATTATATTAGATTTTTTGTCTGTCTCCCATCTCTATAGTAACAACATAAGAAGAAACTTTATTGTTCTTTGACATATCCCCTTAGTTTTAAACCATGCGTGACATGTAGCACACATTTAATGTATTCTTATTGGATGAACAAATGAATGAAGTTAAGCTTTGAACCAAACCAGCTACAAGCCCAAACCCACATTTTGACTACCAATATGCTGCAATTCTCTTTAGTGAATTCTTAAAAAAGGAGCCAGTCCTGGGCTAAGCATGGTGCGGAGTACAAAAAAATAATATCTCTCCCTTGAGATCTTTATAATTTAGTTGTGACACCAGACTCGTTTGCACTTGAGATAACAGATAGTATAGCTAAGTGCTGGGTGAAGGAGGCGGCATCAGAGGGCCTCAGAATGCAGATGAGAGTGTCAGTAGCACCCTGGTGGTCTTCGGAGACTTCCCAGAGGTTAATTGGAAGAGGCCTTCAGCAGTGGATGCAGATTTGAGAGGGGGAGTGAAGACTGTCAGGCTCCTGGGTAAGATGAAATCTGATGACTTTATCCGAGAAAGAGTAATAAGTGACAAGTATTGGAGGGCATTCCATGTGGGCAACATTCGTTAGATCCTTTTGTCTGGAAAGTAACCCGCTCACTCTTTACGTACAAGTCTAATTTTATGGGAAAACAAGGCCAATAGGGAAGAAAAAAGGAAGAGAGGGGTGAGGTTTCTAGTTTTTCACTTAGGGTTAGGGGTGGGGGATAGGCCAGGACCTGGCACACTGAGTGTCAGATATTGGGCATTGTATGTGCTCAGGTATGGAACTGCACAGGGCCCTGGCCATTAACAGACACTAGGAGTTTCTTGGGGGGCCACAGCTGCCTCTCAGGGGGGCCCCCCGCCTGCAATTATGGCTCCCAGTGAAGTAAAGCAAGGAGATCCCTGAGAACTAGGTCACCAGCTAGTGAAGATGCTGAGCACTCACTATGCTCAGAATTAGCAAACATCCATCCACCCATCTATCCATTCATCCATCCATCCATCCATTTATTCAACAAGCAGTTTCTCTATAAGTATGTAATATGCAAATTTCAGGGGCTATAGTAAGGATTATATCCTTACTGTAGTATAGGGTCTATAGTATAGTATATGTATAGTAAGGCTGTAGTTTCCTTGAGGAACTCATGGTCTATCCACAAAGAAAACCATGTGCCTTTAAAACTTGATAACACAATAGGCAGTTACTGCCTTAACTCTGCTCATGCTTCCAGGTCTGGGCTGAATGAAGACATTTATTGCATATGCCAGGCTTGGCTACAAAATTACACCAAACCAAACCAAACCACTCCATGAAGGGAAAGATTCTGCTGATCTTTTTTTTTCTCACAAGCTCTTCCCAGAAAGGTGATAACAGAAGATTTGGTCCCAACAGGAACACAGGCAAGGGATTTGCATTTTAAAGTTTGACAGATATTTATAGGCCTTTTGATCTCTTTTCCTCCCTCTACCCACCCGCCCCCAACCTCCATGCCTCCACCTCCCCCACCCATCAGTTCTCTACATTGTACCAGGTACAGATTAGAGAAATGGTGGTTCCAGGGCCAGAGGACCTGGGTGCCATGTGGTGTGTGCTCACAGTCACGTAGCTCCTGTTTCTTGAATACCAAAATATGTCAAGTAATTTTCTTAATTCCTGACCACTGCGATCACCCTGCAAGTTTCCTTTATTATTTACCTTTGTTGTCGTCGTTGTTGTTAAAGGAGGAGGAAAATGAGGCTCGGAGAGGCTAAAGCACCTCCTCAGAAACACTGGTAAGTGGTGGAGGCAGAAGTAAAACCCAAGTTTGTGTGCCCCCAAACCTATGGCCTTTTCATTAAGCCGAGCTGACTCCAGTTGACAAGCCTGGTTATTATAGGCAGCTTAGCTAAGATCCTTCCTGGAAAAGATTATCCTGCATTCCAGTTTTCTTGCTTGGTGTTATTCTGGAAATAGCCCAATAAACGTCACACTTTGATTTACTCAGGACCCACTTGCAGCTGTCTTTTCTTTTGCAGTTCTTCTGGGGCTCTGAGTTCTTCCTCTCCTTCCAGGCTTCCACACAGGCCAACACAGCCCACAGCTGCGTGCCTCAGTTTGGAACAGTGTTCAGCAGCCCTGTAGGATTTGCTGAACAGAGCTTCTCTAAGCCCCAAACAAAACCTTTTGGAAACAAGCTAAAAATCTCAGACCCTTACATGTTTGCAACCAGAGGGGATCCTAAAAACCATGTAGGAAGCAGAGGTCCAGAGACTGTCTCATGGAAAGTAGATGGCATCAGATTTATTAGAATTCTATATATCTGCTATGTTAAAAGTAAAAGATAAAGGACATAAATTACATTAATACCTCCATGTGCTAGGTGCTTTGCCTTGTTTAATCTTCACTACAAGCCAGTGAGGTACAATTCATTGTTATCTTCATGTTACAGATTAACTGTCTCAGAGAAATAACCAACTGAAGGTCCTACAGTAATTGAACTCACGAGAGACTACAGACAGCTCAGACCCTTCCTTTCACACAGCGTGTGGTGGGCTGCGATAGACACTGCAAACACACCCTGGCACAGGTGACTGGCCTGTGAAATTTGCCCCCGTGTCACAGAGCAAGGAGCCAAAAGAACTCGAGGCGAATATGGTCATTCTGTGGACTTGCTGAGGTCAGGTCTGTGCGGCATTCCCCAGCAACTCCAGTGGCATTTCGACCACGCCGGCTTCCCCTGGGAAACATGGACTGCTTGCCTGCGGGCAGGGTCTCCCCAACTTCCTAAGACTATCTATTACAAACTAGCAGAGTTTGCAAGTTCCCTTCATCCTTGGAAAATCCATCCCCCACGCTAAAAGCGGGGCCTCCGAAGTGCCAGATTGGGAGCCATAAGAAAGTCGTTGCTGGTGCGAGCCTTCCTGTTGAGGTTGAGAGATCAGGTTCAAAGCTCAAGCCGGCAGCTTCCCCACCTCCACTCCCCATCCCATCCCCAGTGGTGAGAGGGAATGTTCCTTCCCTTCCCCCACTGAGGTTCCCTGTAAAGCCCCTGGATTTTGCTGAGCTGTGGGCCAGGATAACGGTGGTAAGAGATGATCCTGGTCCAATGGCTTCAATATTACGCAGCAAGCCCTGGCCCAACTGTAATCACCTGTGAGGCAGAACCCACAACCTATTTCTATCAAAGCATGTTTCTTGACCATCTGTCCATACTAATTTCATTCTCTTAGAAATGAGATATGCCCACACATAACCATTAGGAGGACAGGCTGCCATTGGTGGCCTTTAGTTGTACTTGAAGAAACACCTTTGACCTCAATTTCTACACAAACTTTCCTGCTTCTTGGTATTGCCCATTCAGGAGCAAATAGTTGACCTGCTAATGACAGTGTTACCAAAGATCCCGACTCGGCATCATTCTGCTAGCTTGCCAGTAATGGCATTTTCTCTTGTGAAAGCACATGATTGTTAGCAATCCATCCTGTAGCTCTTAGCCCTTCTTTGAGTGATGAAAACCTTAAAAATTTTTTGAAATCCATACATGTCCTTACCAATAAAATACACATGGGCACATACACAGTATTGTCGTGTGCTGCGTCGGACACGCGGAGCCCATGCCTGACCTCTCACACGCTGCAAACCACCCCCCCACCCCCTGTCTAGAGGGAGCAGCCTGGTCTGGGGACCTTGCCTGGTTCTCTGTATATCTCCCGAATGCAGTAGAGTTTCTGGTAGGTGATAGATACAGTACTTAGGAAATGAATGTTGCAAGCGGAGCTAATTAATCAATCTAGAAGGAAGTTTGTGAGAGCAAAGTTGGCTTGGTGATACCCTGGCTGAGTAAGAATGGTATTGAGCAACATTGCGCACAGTCCGGTGGATTTTGGATCCCAATTAGAGAACCGCTGCTGTAGATCAGAGAGGGATGTGCGAGGCTAGAGAAGAAGAAAAGGAAAGAGAAAAAAAGGGAAAAGGAAAAGAAAAGAAGGAAAATAATGGTATTTGTAGTGCACAGATCCATTAACCATAGCAGTCAGAATAATATCTCTTTTTCCCTACCTCCCCAACTCCCTTCTCTCCCTAACTCCTTTATTCTTTCTTCCTCTTTTTAAAAAAGATTTTATTTATTTATCTTTAGAGGGGAAGGAGAGAGGGAGAGAAACATCAATGTATAGTTGCCTTTCATGCATCCCCTGCTGGGAACTGGCCTGCAGGGAACCAGCCTGCAACCCAGGCATGTGCCCTGACTGGGAATTGAACTGAGATTCTCTGGTTCGCAGACCTGTGCTTAATCCACTGAGCTATACTAGCCAGGGCCATCTTTCTTCCTCTTTTTAATGTACAAGAGCTTTCAAAAATATAAAGAGCTTTTAATTACTGTCCAGTGATCAAAGATTAGCCTGCAGAGATTTCTTTTTTATTTCATTGTTTGCTGGAATCGCTTCTGTGGCAGAGGCTAGTCACTACGCAGGCAGGAGCCACTGAACAGGTACCTCAGGTGGTCAGAGAGGTGAGCATGTGCCCACAGAGCCCTCCTATTCTATTCTATACTACAAGTTCTTCTCCCCGAAGGACACGGAACAGAAGATACCAAGGCTGCTTCTTGCCATGGATTATGGAAAACCCACCGAGGCTGCCTTTCAGAGGCACAAGGATGACCATTGGCACCTGACATTTCCAAGTGCAGTGTGTTGGGCTGGGATCCGAGAGCGGAGGGACCACCGCCCATGTAGTAACATGGAGCTCTGGATCCGACACCCATGCATCCTGGCTCAGAAGGTTTGGGGTGAGCCCAGGAACCTTTACTCTTTTAAAACTACCAAGAAATTCTGATGGGAATATAATTTGGAAACCCCAGAACACAGGTGGCAAACACAAGGCCCGAGGCCCGAATCCGGCCCTCCATCTTGTTTTATCCAGCCTGGCAGCAGCCAGTGCCGAGCTCCTTGCCCCTAGTGAAGGAGTAGTTACGTTTATACAGCCCTAAAATTACATTCGGCCCCTCTGAAGGCAACCAAGAGGCTGATGTGGCCCCCGGTGAAAATGAGTTGGACACCCCTGCCCCTAGGAGGCCTCTAGCACCACATTAACTGTTTCTGTCCTCCAAAGGGCTGATGTCAAAATTTCCAGCTCTAGGTGTGTTTACCCCCGGGCCTTATCCCTATAATTTTGTTTCAAGATTCCTACCACATTGGGTAAAAGATGATAAGATCCATAAAATGGCAACATCTTGTGTTACGGACAAGAGATGGGAGGGGAGGAGGAGGAAGGGAGTAGAGCAGAGCAGGGATTTTATCTCCCATCCTGTTGTCTGTTCCTTGGCCTGGACACTCCTAGGGCTCCCCAGCTCTGCCAAGAACAGTCTTCAGCGGTGCCTGTCACAAGTGCTGGTGACCGAAAAGGTGGTGCGGCCCTCAAAGGCTCTGCTTCCCATTCGTAAGAATTCTAGAAGTCTCATTTAGGACACTTACCTTCCCTGGCTGTCTCACCTGTGCTTACCCACCCTGGTCTTCCTCTAAAGGATTATATCTTCCTCTGAGATTACATCTTCAGAACATTTTGAGCTACAAGAAGGAGAACGTTGTGCACAGGCCCAGTTATTTTTGCAGGATTCCATTTCCTCTGTTCACTTTGAATCCATCTCCTGGTAACAGCTGTCTGGCTCCCTAAAGCCAGCAACAGCTGCAGTAATGAGCCACCATTTGAGCTGATGACACAGGCTCGGCCCTGAGGTGCAGCTGTTCTTTAAGGCCCGATGTCTTGGCCCTCACCCTGGTCTGGACAACAAAGAGGGGCATTCATTCACTCCCCTTATTTCCAGTTCTCACATGGGGGATCCCCTACTCCTTTTACCAGGGGTGGAGTCTCTTAATTCTGCCACTTACTGGTTGTTTTACCATAAGGAAGCACGAGGTGGAGATGATACTCCTATGCACATCAGGAGTATGTTGCGAAGTTCCAAAGATATAATAGATATGAAAATCTGTTACAAACTCTAAGGCACTGCTCCTGTTGTAGTTTTCATTAAGGTCCCTTTCCCTGAGTTTAACAAGTGAAAAAAAAATTACTGAGCAATACAAGACAGTGAAATAAACTTTCTGAATTGTGCTGTCCCTAGGAGTGGTCACCGAGGCGTGAGGAAGCAGAGAGGATTTCTGCAGAAGTCACTTGGCCAGGCTTAAGGCACTGGTAGAATCTGAGAGGTAAAGGAGAGGGAGGCATATTTGGGGGAGGGACACAGCCCAGGCAAAGGCCGGACAAAGAAAATGTGTTCAAGTGACAGTGTAGAGGCTTCCTGGAATGGGGCAGAGAATGGGCCTAGGGGCCAGGAGGACACAGAGTGGGAACGGCCTTAAATGACTGGCAGAGTTATCATCAGGAGAGGTTTGGATAGCATGGAGAAGCCAAGGAGTTTCAGAGACCATCAGTCCCACACGCTGTGTTCTCTGGCTTATGTCTGTCTAACAGTCAAGTCAGAGGGACCTGTACTGGACATTCTCTGGGCTTCCAGTGCCAGGCTCAGGAGTTCTTGGACCTCTGCCGGTCTGCATCTGTCCAGGGCAGTGGTTCCCAACTTCCCTGCTTATTAAGAAAGAGATCAGCTGGATTTACCAAACCCTAGTTCTGGGAGAGCAGCCTAGGAGTCATCCTTTTGAGAGTCATCTGTCCTGTCTCCCAGGGTGTTCTTGTCCTCACGGGATTGTGCAAATGCTGTGCAGGCGACCAGGATGGTCCCCCGCATCAGCCGCCTCAGCCACCGCCTTCCTGCTCTGTCTCTGGAGGGCAGAGAGTCACCCGGTGCTCTGTCCCCTCCCCAGCTGGGGTGGAGAAGACGGGAGCTTTTTCTTCAGGACAACTTTTCCTGCCTTTTGCCTTCCTTGTTGCCCTGCCTTGAACCACCGTCCCATTTCTTCCTACCCCGTGCAAGCTGAATGCAGAGCTCCAGCAAGGACTCAGCAACCCTTATATCCTGTTTGTCAGCATCCTGCTGTCTTTACAAGAGTGAGCCCCCATCACACCCCCTCTTCCTCTGTCCCGCCCTCCCTTCCTCTCTTCCTGTCTCAGTCTTTCCTTTCTTTGTTTTTAAGTAAGTGTACTACTCAGATGCTTTGCTTCAACTTGAGGGCAACTGTGACTTTTGAGTCTTTTCCCTCTATTCATGGACCTCCTCGGTTGGCCTTGCCTAGTCACTGCTTTTAAAATTTTAATCTGTCAATATCTTTTTAAAATTTAGAAAATATCAACAACTACAAAGAATAAGAGCATCTGCCAATGACTGAACGCTTGCTGTGTCTGAGGACAGTTGTCATGAAATTTCTGTGCATGTATTAATCACCACAAGCATCCTATGAAAGTAGGCACTATCATTATCCCCATGTTATGAAAAGAGAAACCGAGACACCAGGAAATTCAGTTACCTGCTTAAGATTTCATGGCTGGTGAGAGCAGAGGGCTCCAGGTCTGAACCCAGGCACCCTGGCTCCAGGGTCTGCGCTTCCAACCATGACCCAGACCACCCCTCACAAATAAAGTCAGGTGGGGGGAGGAGAAAGGGACCTTCAATTCCTGTTACCAGAGATAACCACGGGTTAACACTCCCTCACTTTTCTATGAAAAAATGTAATTGGATCAAGGTATTTTGCAATTCTGCTTATAGAGTCTCATTAGACTATATTTCCCATATTACGTATTCTTCATAAACATGATATTTATCGACTACATAGTATTCCATCACATGGAGAGGACAGAATTTATATCATTACTCTTTTATTGTTAACCGTTGAAGTTGTTTCTAACTTTTTTACTATGACAGATATTCTTGTGCATAACCTTTGACTGTATCTGTTTAGTTCTAAAGAATAAAGGTCACGTGTCAAAGCTACTTTTAAACCTAACATGTATTCCGGAGACTTCAGAATGTTTAAGAAATCTAACCAGCTGACCCACAAGCAGTGTGTGAAGGACCATTTCCTCACCTTCTTGCCAACACTGACAATTTGGGAGGCGAAAAATGGCCTCTCCTTGTGGTTTCCATTTACATACCTTTGATTACTAGCGAGATGGACATTTTCTTCTACGTTGATTACCACTCATACTTCTTCTTTTCTGTGCTGTTTATCCATGCCTGCCCTTGTTCATCTCCCCAGTGGTGGGCTCCTGTTTTTCTTATTCGTGTGAGTTCTTCATAGACATCACCTTTGACTCTCTTACTTGTGAGAAATATTTTCCCACGTTTGGTCTATGCCTTGTGTCTGCTTTTTAGGTGCCAATTAACTTACAGATATGGAGATAGGAATTAAAAATGGTCCAAAGTAGAAGCCAGTGTTTCTGAAAATGAGCAGGTTTATCATGCAGACATCTAACCGAAAACATTTTTAGTATTCATCCCCCTACCAGGAGTTTCCACATCTTTAATCACTGGCCTTGGAGAGAGGGCTAGAGTAACTTTGCACTTTTCTGCTTTTCAGGCCGGTAAAAAACAGGGAAATCCTTCTGGCCTCAGTGCGAGTTGCTTTCAACTTTTTTTGACATGGGTATTAAAATGCCACCCCAAATACCATTGGTAATAAAGAATCCAACTTAAAAGGGGGAAGAGGTGTAAATGTAACACATGAGGTTTTTTTTTTTTTTTTTACTTTTGCTAACCAGTTGCTGAAGAGTTGAAGGCTGCAAAGCTGTTTCCCCTCCCTAGTCTGTGGGGGAAAAAACAGGCTATTTGGGGCTAAATGTTGACACGAGATGTTTTTTGAACCAAGAGGAACTGCTCATATTCTCTTGCAATAAGAATCATCCAGACATCCTGCCCCGCAGCTCCCAAGGGAGAATTAACTCCCACTTCCTCTGTTTATTGCCCTGGTTCCAGCGCTGATGTTCCCTGCCCCACACAGTGTGTTCTCCTGTCTACTACCCCCCTGTCATCAGCAGACAGGATAGCTGGACCCCCTGCCCCACCCCCCCATGGGCATATTTAGTCATATTTTCAAAAGAGAAGGAGGCTTATGTTCTGATCAGAAACTGTGGGGGTCCCACAGGGGCACAGCTTCCTGTAAGTGGATTATTCTTAGGAAAGCCACACTGGCTTGGCTCCACCTGCATTCCTTTGGAGATTTATACAGGGCTTGGCTGTGGAGTGGGTCGGATCTTGAACCCAGGTTGTCAGCATGCTTGGGGACAAAGGAAGTCATACAGATGTTTAAGACAGACAAGGAAGGCTGCTTTTCTGATGTCGCTTAGTGGAGGGGATGGCGATGAACACAGATTCAGGGCAGGGGTTTTCCTCGAGAGGAATGGCTTCAGAAGTCCACAGGGGTTTTCTCCCCCTGTTCTAAATGGTTTCTACCATTTAGCATATTTATCTTCTGTCTCTCGGCTCTCCTAGAAAGTAAGCCACATCATTTCATTTCTGTTTTTTGTTGTGTGTTATTTTGTTTCATTATCTCCCTGGCTTATCAGGAAAGTAACACAGGCACTGACTTTGCTAAAACTCTTACAGCTTATAACACAGGGGCTCTATGTCAGTAACCAAGTAGGAAATTGCTACTTTTATTTCTCCTTACTAGTTCAAGGACACAGGAAGATACTGCATTGCAATTAGGTATTCTTTTCATACCACACACACACACACAAACACACACACTCCCTTTGCCCCACAAGAATTATATATTTGTTGGTTACTTGTTAGTTGGGTGCCAAGATTGTGTGATGGAGTGAAAGGGTGCAGGTTTTTAAATTGGTCCTAACTGTCTTCAAACACTGGGTCTATCCCTTGCCTGGCAGGGGCTGGTCAGGCCAGGGGCTGCTTTGGCCATTGAGGCTGTGTGGCTGTGGTTGTGGCTGGGAATAGGGACTGTGGAGTATACGAAGGTCAGGGGTGTGAGACCCTGATGGCCAAAGACAGCTATGAAACCAGAGCACATGGAGTATCTGCATGATACGCTCTGAGTTGGAGGCTGTGAAGACAGGAAGTGGGTGCATTACTGCAGCTGACGTGGGTGCATCGGCCACAGAGATGTTGGGTGAGCTTCAGGCCTTGAAAAGAGGAACTGTGTCCATTGAACTGGAGTATCTGAGTTTCACTCCCCCTTCTTGTAAGATGGAGATGTTGCTTACCTTCCCAAAATGAATGGAGGGCTGCCCAAGACCATGTATATGGGGCTCTTGTTTTCAGCACCCAGTACAGAGTAAGCACTATAAGTACTCAGAAAAAGGAAAGTGTTCTTGTTGATATTAGTGCGCGGAAGTGTTTTATCAGTGAAAGAATAAGATATTCTTTCTAAAACTTTCAATTGTAGGAAGATATGCCTACCTGTCAACCTTACCTGCTGTTTGGCAGAAATGATCGTGTGGCCTAAAGCCAGGGAAAGCTTTAGAAAGTGGCAGGGGAGACAGATGCCTTCTGTTCAGGGGCTGTGAACCCAAAGTTGTAAAACAACCTTAGGGCATGAACAAGGGCCCCTTTGAAAACCCTCCCTCCCCACCGCCTTCCTTGTGACATAGAGTCATTCACTGGAGCCTGGCCCCTCCACTTTTTAATCATGACTTTGAGCAACTTTTCTACTTCCCCAAACCTGTTTTTTCCCTATGTAAAATGGAAATGACAATGCTACTTTCTTTGAAGGATTTTTGTAAGGTTTCAATGGGATAAATCATCCAAAGCACTCAGCACCAGATAAGTTTGTGGTTATTACTGCTCTCATCACCAGGGTAACGGCGGGTATGGCTGGGACAGGGGGGTAGCCTTCACACCACACTCTCTTCAGACCAACTCTCTACCAGACTCAGGCCCACCCACTAGCAGAGTCAGAGAAGCATTACGTGGTGCTAGTCCATCTCATCATCTCATTCAGGGATGAGGACAGCAAGTCTAAACCTACTGCATCCTCATAGCCCCTAGAGTGCCAGCACACCGGGCCGGTGTCAGGTGCTCTGTGGGCACTGGTTACTTGATTGAATGGTACCAATCAAGCAGTTCTCCCATTCTTACTGAGTCCCAGTTAAAGCTCATGTTCAGGCTTGCAGAGCACCAGAGGGACCGTCCTGCTGACGCCTTCCACTGTTCTCAGGTCTTTCAGTCAGTGGTTAAAAGCCAGGAGTGAACCCTGGGCTACCAGTCATTAGGCATTAGCTCTGGGGCCTTGGGCAAACTTCTTAAGTCCTCCGTGCCTCAGTTCCTTGTTAGTACAACAGTATTGATGATGGTAACAGCTCCTACTTACTTCATAGGGTTGTCACGAGGATTTATGGGAGTTCATCTGCGTTAAGCACCTGGAGTAACATCTGGAGCAGCCTTGACCTCCAGGCCTCTAGGCCTGTGGCACCCAACAGCCCTCCACCAGCAGCGGGGCGATCGGAGGCCCCATGCTCTGCTATCCCACACCTCCGTTTCGGCAGAACCGGTACCGCACGCCTCCTGCAGACGAGCAGGATGGACGCAGTCCTGTTCTGGTTTATTTCTTACTAGACAGACGCGGACGGCAGGCAGTTTCCTTGTTCTAAGAACTGGTCTCGGGGCCCAGTGACGCTGGGTGACGGGCCAGCAGCACAGTCAGAGCACACGTAGCGTGTTGTCCTGACCCTGGTGATAGCAAGGACAGAGTTGCCATTGATTAAGGGCCTACAGCGTACCACGGATTTGGCAGATGTTGTCTCCTTTAGACAATGAAACTTCTGAAAATGGAAGTTTAAGAAATCATCATTTTAGGAAGAAGCTATAGAAAAAAAAAAGAGTTATGGCACCTGAGAGCGGAAGAATATTCTACGGAAAACCGAAGTTCAGAGTGAGGACTGGAAGCCACTGGGAGAGTGGCTGCCACAACCACCTTGGGGCCACCGAGCTCCCGCTTCTTTCTGAGTCTCGTTTCGGTCATGCCCTCCACCCCCACCAACTGAAACAGGAAGCAATGTTCTGTTATTTTTTTCTGAAGGTAGACTTTCGGGTGTTACATGGGATCTTGGCTTGACCAGGGAAATCTTAACTGGCCCTTCTAACCTCTTAGAGCCTTGGTCCTTTCATCTGTAAAACATTTTTTAAAATAAAAATTCATTGTAATCCACGTGAATTTCCTTCGAAAGCATCAGCAGATTCTAGGCTCCCCAGGAAGAGCTGAAAGAAAAGGAAGAGGAGGGAAAGGAGAGGAAATCTCATTACATCTATTGTGTTTTATTGATGTTATTATTCTGCCAGCTGGGGTTAAGGGTCCTTTAGCTGATGTCAAAATTAAGAGCATTCATCATCACAGACTGCCTGTGTGATCTCCTTCTTTCCTGAGCCTACCTAATTAAAAAATACCACCAATGTTTTAATTAGACCATTGGCATTTCTTTTCCATAATTGCCAGGGAACCTTAAATAACCACGTTAGAGGACACGCCAATATTACTCCAAAATGTAACCCACTGTGCTTCTGATAGGAATACTAGTTTGTGGAATTAGTTACATGGAGAAAAAATAATGCTCATGGGACAAATGGGGACTCCGAGACAACCTTTTTCAAAACACGGGGTCTCTGTCAGAGCACGAGGGAAGTGAAGCAGCCAGCAGGGCCAGCCAACTTAACACATCCAGCTGCATTTGGAGCTGTGGTGGCGGAGGCTGGGGGGCTCCTTAGTTAACTTCACACTTCCACTATCCATTTCAAAAACAAGGTGTGACTCTGCAGCTGGATTAAAAAAAAAAGTCCTTCAGAAGGCTGAATGGCAGGTACGCTACAAACTCCCTGCCTTAAAGGAACTTTCTCTTTCTTGGTGTCTGTTTGCTGTAACAAATTCCAACCTGCTCAGTTAGTTAAAGTAAGGGCTTTAAGCTTCTGCAAGGCTGTTTCTGGCAGAAGGCTCTGGATTCGCTGGAACTGCTGGCCTTTGTCATTTTAGGACTGCAGACTTCTCCGCACTCTATGAAACCTAGGGAAATTTACCAAAGAGGAGGGAAAGGAGGAAGCTGGTGTCCACGATGTGTCCCCTGTGTAGCCGTCTCCCAAAAGCCCTGTGAAGTAAAGGTTTATTGTCTGTGTTGGGCATAGGAAGGAATGTGAGTTCAGGGAGGATGACCCCTTCCCCAGACCATGTTCTTTCTCCAACAGCACACTCCATCTGCCCTGGAAGTCTAGGTGGTCTTGGTGGAGCGGATGGGCCTTCTGGGGCATGGCTACTCTCCACCAGGCCCCTGGCCACCACCCCCTGGCTGCAGATCACCCCGGGTTTGTTTTCTTTGGCTCCCTCTTTAATGAGTTCCACAGGACAATGCTAAGTCTAGTTATGCAGCCTTAATTGGTTTAGTTACAACAAGATAATTCCTTTTTTCTTCTCTTTGGAGGCCTTTCTGTTTAAAGCCATTTTAGCTGGAAGATGCTAATTATCAACGAGGAGAAAGTGACACCTGAAGAGTTCATCTTTCCATCTTGGTCCTTGCTTTCTCCTTTGAACTCCCTGCGCCCGGCCCTCTTTCCCACTTTATCACTTGTCCCACCATCATAAAAGGGAGCTCTGCCTGGGCCGGGCGGCACAGTCTTCTCACTTCCAGGGAGCCTTTCTCTCTGCAGCTGTCTCGCAGGCATGGCCAACCTGCGCGACACCTTCCTCAGCCTGGAAGACGGTTTGGGCTCCTCCGACAGCCCCGGGCTGCTGTCCTCCTGGGACTGGAAAAGCAGGGCAGGGCCCTTTGAGCTGCACCAGGCCTCCCCCACGCAGAGCCTCTCCCCGGTCCCGTCACTGGAGTCTTACACTTCTTCTCCCCGTCCGACTGCCTCTGGGCTGCCCTGTGGGCATGAGGGTGCCATCCACAGGGGCAGCGAAGGCTGCAGCAGCCACGGCACTGGTGGCCTGGTAGAGGTGGATTACAACATGTTATCTTTCCAGCCTGCTTACCTGCAGGGCACTGGGGGCCCCAAGGCCCAGAAGAGCACCAAAGCCAGGATGTCTGTGCAGCGGAGGCGGAAGGCCAGCGAGAGGGAGAAGCTCCGGATGAGGACCTTGGCAGACGCCCTGCACACCCTCCGGAATTACCTGCCACCTGTTTACAGCCAGAGGGGCCAGCCGCTCACCAAGATCCAGACGCTGAAGTACACCATCAAGTACATCGGAGAGCTCACAGACCTCCTCAACAGCGGGAGGGAGCCGCGGCCGCAGAGCGCCTGAGCCTCAGGAACCTCACCAGCCAGCTCCCCTGCGGGCCGCCAGCACAGGGTCATGTTCATACAGTAAAGCCTGGTGACCTTGTTGTCAGGAAGGTTCTAAGGAATTCCCATTGGACTTGGTGGGACTGCCAGACCAGCAGGTACTTTGCTTACAGTTTTCCCAAGATTTCTCAGGAGTCTCACCTTTTGCAAAGGGACAGATTAGTGTGCCTTTCTCTGTCTGTTCAAGTCATTTTAAAGGGTCAATGATTTTAAATGCCGTTTCTCAATAATGTCAAATTGTTACAATTCATTTTCTCTCGCCAGGGCGGTGTTGGGAGCTCTTTCTGTTGCTAACGAAGCCTGTATTTTGTACAGGATCCAGCGACACCTGGATTCTTACTTAGAAAGTTCTGTGGCAAGGACTTCAGTTCTCCTGTTTTACTGCGTGTGTGTGATCGAAATCCTGCCTTTCCTTGCACAGGGACCCAAAAATCTCTTAAATGCAGCTGGAAGGAGCGTCATGGTAAGGTCATAGGCAGACAGGCCATGGTGAGACAGAGTGACAAGCCTAAAGGCCAGCACCTCCTCTCCAAGGGAAGGAAAAGAAGGCTGGGAAAGCGGTGCAGGGGGTCGGGGTGGGGCGGAGGAGGCGGCGGAGGAGGAGGTGGGGGCTCAGCACCACCAGAGGGGCCTGAAGCAGGGCTGCGAGGGCGGGAGCTCCCCTGCCTTCCCGTGCCAGGACTGGCATGAGCATGACTTCACCGGACCCTGTCCCGTACTCCTTTCTTGAGTGAAGAGATTGGTTTAAAAAGGAGTCTGTGCCCTGGCTGGTGTGCACATTGGATTGAGTGCTGGCCCATGAACTAAAAGGTCACAGGTTCCATATCCAGTCAGGGCACATGCCTGGGTGGCTGGCCAGGCCCCCAGTTGGGGGTGCAAGAGGCAACCACACATTGATACTTCTCTCCCTCTCTTTATTCCTCCCTTTCCCTCTCTCTAAAAATAAATAAATAAAATCTTAGGTGAAAAAAAAGGAATCGGGACTATTTTAAATCTATAGAAAAGTACAAGGGTAGGGATTAGAGCCCAAGTCTGCCTGTAACCCCTCCAAAAGCATTTATTTCTTCACCCATGGCATCTTCCCTCCCCTTCCGACCCCCCCCAATCACCCTGCGTGCATCCACACACAAACATGCACCCCCCTTTTCTGTGCCTCATCTTAGGGGGTCACTGTAGCACCCTCGGTTTGGCTAATCTGATGGCACATGGCATCAAGGGGGCTCTGAATAGAGGAGGGTCTAAAAACCAGTAGGCTTCAAGGCTCCGTATTTCCCCCTGATTATTAAGCATCTACATTTGTTTTTCAATGTTTATGTGTCTTGTATTTTTTCTATTGGTGATTATTCTTATTTTTAGTGACAAACTGCAGAGGCAGTAGAGATAGTCACAGTGTCGAGATTCTCTACTTAGTTCTTTGCATAAAGCATACAAATAAATGACATTTTTGAAGAATACCTTTAATTCTGTAATCACTTTTTAAAAAAAACTTGGCAATATATAGTAAAAGACCTTCCAAGTTAACACGAAAAAACGAGTATTCTGTAATGTAAGTACCATTATTACCTTCCTCTTATAGGTGAGGAAATGGAAGTACAGTCCCGCCCTACGTCACACCTGTGAACATGTAGGGGCAGCAGAAGTCCAATCGATGCTCCCTAGTCCAGGGGCTGCAAAAGTGTGTTTAATGAAGTCCCTTTCCATTAATATTTAGGTTGTCTTTTCTTTTATTACAAAACAATGCTTTAATAAGCATCACAGACAACTAGCTTTACACACTGATATTTTAATAAGCCTGAAAAATGTCCAGAAATGGAATTCCTGAGTCAGAATGTATGCACACTTCCAAGTTAAATAGATTCTGTTAGATGGCTTTTATAAAAGTGTGTAGTTACTTACCCCTGCTCTGATATCATGTGACAGAACCAGCCCATTGTTCCCACTGGATATTATCTTCTGAACATTTTCTATGGGTGCAAAATGGTTACATTATCCTGTTAATTTTAACTTCCCCATGTACTATTTGAGATGGGGCATCTTTTTAAGTTTTATGTTACTGTTGTTCATTTTGGTTCCTTTTTTATATCTTGCCAGTTTATGTTCATTGTCATTTTTCTATTGGTTACTTACCTTGTTAATAATTTGGGAGAGTTCTTAGTACATTATATGTGTTAAAAGTATTTCCTTCTGATCTACCATTTTGTTATCATCTTTGTTTATGGTGTCATGTTTATGATTTTGATTATAATATCTTTTCCTCTTTGAAGCTTTTCATTTTTTTACATGATCAAATCTCTTTTATGGCTTATGTATTTCTTCCCTTTGCTTATTTTTTTCCCAGCTCCAAGGCTGTCTGAATGTTCAGATTTTTGTGGGTATTTTTGTAATCACTTATCTATGGGTCTTTGACACACCTGCATGTATTTGTCTATTTTTGTGCACAGAAGGAACCTAACTTTATTTCTGATTAGGGTATTTAAGACTGAAGAATATCTTGTCATCGGCGGTCAGTGCATTGTGGGCATAGTCGCTAAAATGTCATCTTGGATATACAAACCTTCATCAACTTCTCGTATTTGTTGGTGGTGTTTTAGAGAAGAAGCTAGAAAATGTTGGTCAATATCAAGATTTTCTCTAAGGGACTCTGCCCTGTGCATGTATAGATGTTCATGTGTACATGTGTTTGTGCCTGTGTGTGTGCATGTACGTGTGATGTTTCATGTGTAGGGGGTGGAGGATAAGAAAAGAGAGTAATATGGGGAAGGGAGTGTTTAGCATTTGATCAGCTTTTAGATCAATTGTTATTTCCTTGTCATTTTTCAAAGAGTGAAGAAACTCAAATGCTCTTGACTTTTCATTTTTTTTTAAGTTCAAGCATTAAGAATAGTTTATAAATAGCTTCGGTAAATTTGGTTGACCTGGGCGATAAATGCTGTGGATGGATTAGGAGGTCATGTCCTTACTCTCGAAAGACCCAGGGAAGCCGACTAGCCGGGCTTGCCCTCAGGAGGGAAGGTGCCCACCGGAGGGGAGGTATCTGGAAAGCCAGGAGGTGGAGACAGAGTCCTGGGAGGAGGCCTCTCACCCAGGGCCTTGCCTGGAAAACACCGCTGCACTCAGCACTGCTGGGCTCTGCACCGATGCACTCTGCACAGCTACTTTCTGCACTGCTGCACCCTGTACAGCTGCACTCAGCACCACTGGCCTGAGCACAGGTGCACTCAGCACTGCCGAACCATGCACAGCTGTAGGCCTCCTAGATTTCAGGGTCAGCCCCTGGCCTGTCCAGGTGAGGAAGCTGCCCAAGAGCCTCTGGCTGTAGCGATGCCCGGTGAAGTCGCCTCCCTGTGGGCAGGATAGTTGGAACAGGTCCCTGATGCTTCTAGGGCACACATAAAACCAGCTAGCCTGGGCGAAGCTCGAGAATAGGAATAAGTCACTTCTGGTGCTTACATAGGGAATCACAATTGGTGTGTGATCAGTGTACTGTGGATGGAATTTTTATATTTTTAATTTCACAGGATCCTCCAAACAGTGGGCCTTATCAGTCCCATTTTGAGGATGAGGAAACCAAGGTTTAGGACAGAGAAGCCATGAAAAGTCACATGATCAGCTAGTGGCATGTGGTTGACTAGTTGGCCAGTGAGTTTGGCCCTAACTCCAAAGCTCGCTCGGGTCCTGCCACAGAATCCCGCCACCACCTGTCTCTTCCAGCTGCCTCTGAGGACATGGCTTGTAGCATTGGTGCCCTGTTCTGAGCGGTAGGAGAGCACTGGGCAGCTCTTCACTCCCAGGGCTTTTCTCTACATCTCCATCTCTTGGACCCTGACTTCTTTCTCTACCTGAGCCATTTCAGAAGGGACCATTCATCTTGTCCTTTAAATTAATTTCCCTTTGAACTTCTGCATCTGCCCCCAACATTTCCAGAAGTTCCTTTCATTTCCTCGCTGGTGCCTGGAGTCCTTCTTCGTCCACAGAGAAAACCTGACTTCTGTTCACCTGTGTTCAATAGAGTATTCAACAATTCACACCGGGCGGAGGTTGCTTTGTTCTTACAGTTTTGGCCACATTAGCTGATTGGGAGACACACCAGAGTAGAGGTGGGGAGATGGTCCATGCACACACTCACCTCTCAACAGAGTCACACTTATGTTCACTAAGGTAGATTTTTAAAACAGCAGCAAAAGAAGATGCCCATGTCAGTGAAGTCCTGTTACCATGGTTCAGTAGGTCCTGTGCCTGCACCCAGGGGACACTTGACTCCCAACAGTTCCTGCAGGCGCTCCCTCCCGGCTGCAGGAGAGAGCCCAGCCCGGGCCTGGCTTTGACCCTTGGCCCTGACCCCTGTGGTCTGCCACAGCCTGGCCCACTCCTCCTGTCCAGAGGAAGTTGCAGATGAAGTGTTGAAGCTAAAGCAGTGCCTCTCAGAGCACCCAAAAGGACTTGATCTTGATGTTTTTGTTCTAGAAAGGCCCTTGAACTCTGAGTTGGGGTGGAAGCAAAAAACATTGAAGGAGGCTGGGGAAAAGGACAACGATTTATTCTGTCTTTTGAGTTTGAAAATGGTGAGCCCTCCCTGCCTTATCTCCCCTCTCAAGTCCTTCATTTGAATGAACTCTGTTGACTTCTGTTGCCCTGCATTAAGTTAAGTGGGGAGAAGGGCAGGGTGGAAGGTCCGGGACCTGTGGGGGAGAGGAGAATGCAGAAAGCAGCACCCCGGGCCATTCCCAGCCCTCTCAGCAAAGGTTGTGGTTGGATTCATCTTGCAAAGTGTCAGGCTCAGGGCCAAGGGCTTTCTATGCTTTTTCTCCTTTCATCTTGACCGATAACAGTAGGAGGTGGCTATTATTAGCCCATTTTGCAAATAAAGAAACAGTCTCACAGAGGCCACAGCAACTCGCCCAAGGTCACTCTACTGGTGCAGGGCCCAGGATTCTGGCCAGGTACGCTTGACTCATTCCTCTGACAATACCAAGGTCTCCGTGCCAGAAAAGCAGCAGCGAACACCAGAGCCACAGAGAAGTCTCTGCATTCAGGCCTTTGCCACTAGTCTGTGCTCTTGCTCCGTATTTGCATTGAACAAACAACTCATTAGCATTTATGTAGATCACAGCCGATTTTAAATTGTGATTCCCTTTCAAATCTTCTGCCACAAGGTAGTGAGCATGGTCTGTCTCTCTCTCTCTCTCTCTCACCCACCTCCTCTCAAACAAACAAAATAGAATTTTTTTTTAAAGTGCAGAAGTTTTAAGACAACTTTTTGGCATTTGTATACCTTCAAAGGTGTATAAAACCTGATTTTAGAAGTACCTGTTCTCAGGGACTACAGCTTACATACCTTTTTCTTCAGTTCTTTTAGGCACAAAGTGACAAAAATTAATGCAGCAATAATTATAATAATAATAGCAACTAATATTTATTGTGTGCTTACATTGGGTGAGGTACCATTTTAAGTAATTTGCATGAAATAACTATTTTAACCTCTACGAAGTAAGAAATAACTACATAACAACCATCTGAAAGACTAAAGTTGTCCCCATTTGATGGATGAGGAAACTGAGGCACAGAGAGGCGAACACTTGGTTCAAACCCCAGCCCGGTGTGGTGCACTAATATACCAGGAGTGTCTTTCTATTGCTTTAGTGATGACGAAGCACTTTCCATACGTTATCCTGTTTAATTCTCACCAGTGCCTCACCATAAGGAGGAATTACATCTGTCTTACAGATGAGCACATTAAGGCTCATGGGGACAAAGTATTACAGCTATTAATAAACGACAGAGCTGGCACCAGATCCAAAATTTTAAGCTCCTTAATCTGGCTCTTTCTAGCTCAACTGTGTGGTCTCCTAGGAACTCCAGTCGTGCCCTACATCTTGTCCCCACAGGCATCTTCATAAAGACAGAACGACGGGATGTGTTCTAGGGCCTGTTTCTGCAAGGTGGGTTTTGCATGGAACCTGTCTGAATTTCAAATCCAATGGGTGTGCACACACAAAACGGTATCTGCATGCACTGTACAGAGGTGAAACCCTGCACCTTCGAACAGAATTTTATTCCTCTTCGTAATTCAGAAATTGGCACCCCCTAAGAGACCTCTGTCACTACTTTTACTACCTAGCTACTTTTTAGCAGAGAGAGCTGATGACATTTAAGTAATGTAAGTTCCAGAATGCTCGCAAACATCACAAAGCCTGATGCATTCTGAGTGTCCAGCTATGTGCTGAGGACTGGCCACTGGGACAGCAGTGAGCAGACGGTGTGGTGATGGTGGAAACCCATCCTGGAGCACTGACAGTGTGGAGACAGGAGTCCATGTCACCTGGCCCTTCCACTGTGCTGGATGAAAGGGACACAGCGATGCCAAGATGCCCACGGCTTAGCCAGGGAGAAATGTGGGTAAAGAGATGCAAGGAACGGCTGCTCCTTGCAGGACTCAGGGGAGGGGTCACAGAGGAGGGGCCCTTGAACCTACCCTCCAGTCACTGGAGGCAGCTGAGAGCACCCCATACAGAGAAACAACCCCTGCAACAGCTTGGGGGTCCGCGAAAACTCAGGGATCAGAGGCAGCTGGTTTGGCTGAAGCACAGGCTGAGTTTGGAGGAGCATGGAAAGGACAAGGAACAGGCAAGAGGGAGCAGGCAGCTGCGGGCCCGAGTGTCCTTCAAGCTCTGGGGATGCTGACTCAACCTGACCTGACCCAGGTGGTTGTTTACCTGGGCTTCAGCCTAAGCCCAGGACAGAACGTGACACTCGGATGAAGAGCAGCTGACCTTGGGGTCCAGGTGAATCCAGCACGGCATACTCAAGCTCGTCTTGCTTGCTGTTGTGATACTTCTTCATACGCCCACGAAGGGAAATCCAGTCTTCAGCAAATTTAAACACAAGCGACACTGTGTTCTTTTTAAACCTAGGTTATCTTGTTTAATCCTCATGATAACCTCCTTAGGGCAAAATGCAGCCTCTGTGCTCCAGGAGTTTAAGTGGAGTTGGGGGAGAGAGGCCTTTACCTAAATAAACATAATACAGGCAAAACGCAGAGGGATAAAACATTCTGAAATGTGTCCAGAATCAGTGGGGAAGAAGCAGGCCACCTGGCTTCATAGGTGAGCTGGCGCTGCACTTGAACCTAGATGGACATGTGGGATCTTGGTAGGACTGAGGGGCACAGCACGTGGGCATCAGGCTGAGACCAAGTGTGAGGGCGGGGCTCTGCCTGAGCTCTGCCGGAGCTCTGCCAGAGCCCTGCCGTCCCCCTCCACCTGCCACACAGGAGTATGTGTCTACTAAGACATGATCTTCTTGGGGAGGAAACATGGCTGATCTCTCAAAGGAGAAGGGCCAGGAGCCTGTTCTTCAATGGGCTTTTACTGGGTTCAGTTTGCACAGGAATACAGGTAAAGTTCATCAATCATTGTCAGGCAGTAAGGATCAAACAATAGATAACATACAAAGAACTATGAAGGCTTATTCTGAGTCAGGGTCAGATAGCTAAAGGGCTATAAAACTTTGGGAAACAAACTCACTTCATGCTTGGATCCATATCAGAAAATTGAGGACATTCTTAGCAAAGCAGGTTTCACAAGATTTTATGCATTTTTTTCTTAGGCCTGATCTCCCCCGGAGAACCGCCCATTCCTGCTCAGGGCTGCAGCGCCCTCCATCATTGTTTAAGGCTTAGGTCAGGCAGGGGAAGTAAGGCAGCCAAGAGATTAGGAGATTTCTTGCAGACGAATGAGGACTCAGGCTATGTCAAAGCCGAGGGGTAAGGGTCTATCACCCCCTTTTTCTTTAGCCCCCCAGTCATCTGCCCAGGGCCAAGCAGGGTGAAGTAGAGGGGGCAGAGGCGGCGCCCCTGCCAGGAGGATAAGCTTTGTCTGTTTATGGTCCCAAGGTCTCTCACTCAGCCTTAGCCATCGGGTGGGGGTGGGGTGGGGATGGTGGTGTTACAGCTCCTGAAACCAGGCAGGGTGGTTTCCAGCAACCAAGGGTACAGCAGTGAGTTTGGGTATGCCTTGATCATGAAGGGCTCATCAAACGCTGAAGTGGGCAAAAGTGGGCTTTCAGCTATAATACAAATAAATTATACAAGAACTAATAAATAATACTACAAGAGTAAATTCTTTGTTTCTTGTCCTCGAAATTGTAAACCTCCTTTTCCCTGACCCCGTGCAGATGAATTGACACACAGATACACAGAGACACAAAAACACAGGGAGACACAAAGAGACACAGAAAAAGACCCCACCCCCCGAACCCCGAGGTCCCGTGGCCCCGTTTAGACCTCTGGGAGGAGCCAGGCAGCATCCCTCAGCTCACAGTGAGATGCAGGGCCCAGCCCCCTCTCAGCCTCTTACCCCTGCGTACTAGCTCTGCTTCCTGCTCAGCCGGTCGGTCGGTGTGGACCTGTGCTCTGAGAGGCTTCGAGTCACCAGGAGAGTCCCTAACAGCTGCCCTTCCTCTGGCTCAGGCAGTGGGGCAGGACCCAGGACAATTGCCCTCCGTCGCCCGCCCCACCCCCATCCGCAGCTTCCTTCCTGGAGCTTCCTTTTGCAGCTCACTCAGACCATTCCACAAACGCTCCGAGAGACACCCAAGCGGGGCAGCCCAGGAAATACAGGACCCCTGTTAAATTTGAATTTCAGATCATACTTGCAATATTGTGATATTGGACACATTTGCAATATTTGGGACATTGTTTATCTGAAATAAGTTTAACAGGGCATCCTGAATTTTTGGCTATATTTGGCACCCCCCCTTCAAAGGTTTTTGGCTTTTGCTGAGCAGAAGAGAAAAGGTTTAGGATGAGCAAGACTATATACAGTTTTCCGAATACAAATATTTTCTGCCACTTTTGGCCAGATGTGCAAATGAAAAGGGTCCCTGGGCAAGGCCTGTGAGATGTGAGCCCGAGACAAAGTGAAATCAGCCGGGACGATAACCCTGAGTGTGTTGGGTTACATTGAAATCATCTCTCTGCTTATTGGACTGGGAACGTTTCACAGCCAGCATATGCCATGGACTAAAACCCTTTTAATGAGGAACTACTACGGAGCAGGCATTGTGCTAGAGACCGGGGATGTGGGGTAAATAAAACTGTTTATTTCTTGCTCACATGGTGAATGTCTCGCTCCCCTGGAACTGGCCCTCAGGCTGTTGGTTCGCACCCTTGGGAGAAATCTCAAACTGGTCCCCATACACTGGGGTGAGGGGATGGAAGAAAGAGGCAGGCCACTCCGGATGTGTAGGTGGCAGGTTTAACAAAGAAGAGGACTTGTATATGAGGCTTGTCTTGTGCCCTTCAACGCAAGCAGTCCCCACACCCACCTGCCAGAACCTTCAAAGTTACCATAGAGGCCCTTGCTGGGTTCAGTTACTTATTCAGTCCACATGGTGTTGACAGCACTTTAGTCTCCTGAGTCTATATCCTTGAAACAGCTCCTTGTGTGGGACTATGGTGGGGGAACCTGCACTGCAAGGTCAGGAAGGGGTGAAGAGCCTCCAGTTGCCAGGGTCACATCCCCTGATGACCTTCTCCAACACAGGCCTACCTCGCCAGTGGGACACACTCAGGGAACGTGTGCTGATTGGCACTTTGTTGCTGTAATTATGCTAGCCCGGGTTGGGCGTCCGGGGCTCACCCAGGGTCCTGGAGCAGTTCCTGGCGGATGCAGGTGCTAGGGGACAGCCTGCCCCATGATGGATGTGTTCTGGACTCTGGTTCCTAATGTGCTGCCAGTGACGGGCCCAACACGGCAAGTATTGCCCCTTCTGTGTCACACTGAAGAGACCTTCTTAGGATCCAGAATTAGCTGCAGTGCTTTCTCTGGCCCTAACCTGCTGAGCAAGTCTCCTCTCCTCCCTGGGCTTCCATGTTCTTACAAGTCAAATGACCGAGTTGGGCAAGGTGCTCTCTAAGGGCCGTGACAGTGGGGTACTCCCTGGTTCTCTGTTGAGGGAATCTTGCTCCTATGAGGGCCGTGGTCACTGAACTACGGCTTTGGACAGAGGCCTGGGAGGGTCCAGCTGCCCCCCAGAACAGGCCTTGGTGACAGCTGTGGGCCTGGGGGACTTTCTCCAATCGGTGTAGAACTTCCCGCGGGTCACACCTGCTGGAGCAGGTGCCCGAGTGTGACAGTGGGGGCAATGCCCAGGGTGGGGAACCCCCCCTGAGTCAACCGTAGAGCGTATACTGGGGACAGGAGAAAGCAGACCCAGGAATGATTCCCAGGGGGCATTGTAAGTGCCATCTTGGTGGTGGGGGCAGGGGGGTGCTTAGAGAGCCGGAGCTGTAGTGGTTGAATGTGTAAAATTAATTAAAAAATTAATTTTCAGAAATTAATAAAAGAACATCAGAAGCTGTCCCAATCGGTGTCACTGGATGGTGCCTTCTCCAGGGGTGGGAGGAAGCTCTGGCTTGGCTGGTCTAGTATCTCAACAATAACAGGGCTTCGGGGGCGCAGAGAGGTGTGCTTGACGCCTGGTCTGGGGGCTCCCCAGCTGTGTGGCATGAGAGTTACTGAGCTCTCTGACCCGGGTTCTTTACCTGTGAAGCAGGGCCTTTCTGTGTCACGGGGTTCTTGTCTGAAAGCCCCTGGTAAGACACACACTCTCAGGAAGCATTAAGAAAGGCCCTTCTCTCCTTCCATGTGGACCCCAACTCCTGCCTGGAAGAGGGGAGAATAAAGAACCCCTAAGAATGTGTGTGCGAGAGACAGAGAGCAAGAGAGATCTATTCAGTGTGACAGAAGTGATTCTCAGTATTCCAGCAACTCACTGTTTTGTGCAATTTTTTAACATTTAAAAATGCCCAAGAGTAGCCAAATTAAATTGTCTAGGGCTGCAGAGAAGGACGTAGATCTGCTTACTTTCTGTGCTCACAGAAAACCTGCTGGAAGTAAACATACCAGGAGGTTTTGTTTAAAATTTCGGTCGCTGCCATCTTGTGACCATGTCATGGCACGAAGCAGCCACAGGAGGGAGCCTGTGCCCGTCAAATGGATTTAGGAAGTGCTGCCAGCAAACAACCTGAGCGCCGAGTGCAGGTGAGCCTTGGATAGTCCTAGCCCCTGAAGAGGCACCCGCTGAAAGGAAACGTGCGTGAAGCCCTCCCTTATAACATTAGCTGGCCCCATTTAGGGAGGGCAAAGTCCCATAATGAGGCTGGCATTGAGAAAGACATTCTCGGGGCTGAAGGTCAGGACGCCTGGCCTCCTCCCCACGGTTTCTTGGCTTGAGGGCAGCTCTTCCGCTGGCTGCTGTGGATCACTAGGTGCCAAAGTGAAAGGGCTAAGAGACAAGTGCCCGGGACAAGCTCAGAAACTGGAGGCTCCAGAATATTCAGGTAGGGGATTATGGGAAGGTGAGGCCGGGCACCTGCCCCTGAGTCCACCTGAGCAAGAGGAGTGAGCACGGGGGAGAGAACAGAGGGACGCAGACCGGCTATCCCCTTTTGGCTGGGGAGAATGTTTTCCGAGGGCCTCCTGGGTGCCACTGAGGGGCCTGAGGCATGCAGCTGCAGCCCCTCAGACAGTGGTCAGGGAGGGGACCCCAATCTTAAAGGAAGCAGGGGGTGGGTAAGGAGGAGGCAGCCTGTGCACTGGAACCTTCCACATCACTCCTCTGAGCTGTGCACACTTGTAAGCCCCACCAACAAAGGACCCATGGTGGACACCTGTCACACACAAGCCCCAATGGCCAGTCTGTGGGAACAGCCAGGATAGGACCACAGCAGCAGCCGATTCAGTAAAAATGAAGAAAAACCCTAAAACACACACACACCACAAAATGCTCTTTTTTCCCCTTCCTTTTCTCCTCCCTGCCCCAGTATACTGCAAGTCTTGATCCTAGAGAGGAACAGGTGGCCTTGGGAAAGAACAAGTCACCCCTTTCCACTCCAAGGTGTCTGCGACCCCAGGTGCCTCATCTACAAGACCAGCCAGCAACTGGGGGCAGGTGAAAGCGTGAATTAGCTACAGGACTATTGGCTGCCTGAAATTGTATCTCAAACCATCCTGGACTTGTGACGCACCAAACCACTTGACGGGGACACGGCATCTGCCCAGGGCGTGCGCCCAAGGCGTGCCTGCCTGCAGGAGCGAGCCCTCTGACAGGATGTGGCTGAGACCACTGACTGGGGAGGAATCCTTTTCAGGTTTGTTTTTGAGTTAAGGCTGATCAGCAAGCCTTTTGGCCTTGATTGTCTCCAGTCTGTGAGCCCTGCTGGTCAGAGCTCTTCCCACTGCGGCCCAGGGCTGAGGAGGTGGGGGAGGAGGGCTGAATCCGTCTTCTCTCCACGCCCCTGCTCTTCCTCGCCCCTCCCAGGCCTAAGCACTTTTAGCCAAAACACCTGTGCAGCACCTGTCTGAGCTTTGTAGGATCCAAAGACGTAGTTCTTCAGTTAGTTCCCAAAGAAAAGAAATTGAAATCACAGAAGAAAAAGCCTTCCATGGGCCTGTAGCAGGAGCCAGAAACTCCTGTCAGAACTGGACGGGAAATATTCACCTCTTAGGCTCCGGTGGGTCATGCCATCTTTGTGGCAAATACTCAACTTTCGCTTGTAGTTTGAAAGGAGACATAGGTAACACACAGATGAGAGAGTGTGGCCGGGTTCCAATCAGAGCTTTATTTATGGACAGTAACATTTGAATTTCGTCTACTTTTCATGTGCTATGAAATGTCATTCTTTTGACTCTTTTCAATCATTGTTAGCGTGTGGTTTCAGGTGACAGCCCCTGCCCTCGATGGTCCCTTTGAGGATGCTGTCGGTCAGTAAATACAGCCCTAGGTGTTCCCTGCAAGTTTCTCTTAAAAACCATGCAAGTGGGAGAGCAGAATGCGGAGGATGTGATGTTGTCGCTCCCCTCAGACTCTTGTTCCAAACCTCCCAGGCTTTCTGCACTAGGAGCCAGCTGCCCAGCTCCTCCCAGCCCTGCCCTCCTCTCCCCTCCGGCTCGGTTGTGAAATTCCTGGGGGACAGTGGCTGTCAGCCTCAGGGATGACTAACTCAGTGTCCTACAGCGTGTGTGTGTGTAGTTCATGGAGGAGGCATCGCCTGTTAGAGAGGAGAGACCATCTATCTCTTCCAGCCACCTCCTGGCTTGGAGAACACGGGAGCCCCAGACGGGAGTGGCTAGTCCAGGACCACAGGCAGCCCAGAGGCCTAGGGAACAGTTGCAGGAACGTGCATGTTTTCGAGGGCCATCTGTGTCTCTGCAGCCTGCTAGGTGTGCCTCCCTCTCGACTTCCCAGCTCCCCGGGTGCCCTTGGCTCTGTCTCGGTCTCAGGTCCTGGTGTTGGGCACCTGGATTTGATTGCTCGTCGTGCGGGGCTTCTCAAGTTCCACCACGATGAGGATGTCGCCACAGATCCACCTCTGAATCCCAGCTTTGTGACTTCGAGGGAGGGGTTCTCACATCTCTCTCCCCCATGAGGAGGGAGACTGGGCCTCCCCTGGGGGAGAGTGAAGGGTTAGATAAGTGGATGACCAAGGTTCTCTCCCGGGCATGTCTGATGGCTGCACTTTAATGAATGGAAGGTCATTACATGATGGCCAACGGTTTTCTGAGGCCCAGAGGGGCACACACACAGAGTGGTGCTGTTCCTTACAGTCACTGTCCCCAACAGGAATACAGTCACCTTCCCCTTCCCACATCCGGGGTAGATTCCACAGGCTCTGCTTATTTCCTCTTGTTAAAATGAGTCCTGTGCAGCTGATGATGCTAATCTCACACGGGACTCAGAGTTGTTCTCCTTGTCCATTTCGACTCTTGCCCTGCTCAGGGGGCTTGGAGTCAAGTGGGCATGGTCTTCTTTCCTTCCTCCTCCTCTTTCCCCTCCCGCTGCTTCTCTGGCCCTGTCTGGGTCTGCAGTCCTGGAGTGTGCTGGGCAGGGAGGTGGAGAGGGGATGTTCTGTGCTGGGAAATGCATGCCGGCCAGCTCTCTGGCGCTGGACAGATGAGACAGACAGCACTTTCTCGCTCACATACACTCACGACCTTGGGGAGGAGGACACCGTGCAACATGCAGGGCCAGAAGGCTGCACAAGGAGTGGAGTGGACCAGCAGGGGCCAGCGAGGCAGGCAGGTGAGGTGACTCTTGGCTTCCTCAGAAAGATGTGATTGGCTTGTGTGACTAGTTCTGGCGGGGAGGTGAAGCCCATTAGGTTTGGAACCAGGTGGAGTGTCACTGGTCCAGCTGAGAGGCAAACTAGCTAAGTTGGGAGACTTTCTTGGTGGGGGGGCAGTGGCAGGGGCGCATATCTGTCTCAGAGCAGGGGAACTTCTGGCTAAGCCTCTGGGGCCCTGTGAGGCTCTAAGATATCAATCAACGCAGCACTTGGAATCTCATCCAGTGTAATTATCCTCATTTTGCATGGGAGAGACTGAGACATGCTAGCGGGGGGGGGAGCGGGGAGCGGGGAGGACAGTAGGACAGTGTGACCCAGCTAGTTTGATGCTGAGGTGAACACAAAAGACTTCTCCTTCGCATTGCTCTGTGTCACAGCATCATCTTATCTGAACCCCGCTCCAACCCTTCTGGGGAGCATCTTGCCAACGAGGAGACTGAGGAGCAGAGAGAGGGGAAGTGGCCCAGGTCACACAGCCAGAGAGGGATGGAGCCAAGTTAGAACTCAGGGTGTCATGTCCAAGACTGTTCCCCTGCCAGCCTGGCTCCCTGTGGGGCTGGCCCTGCTCTCGGGACAGTGGTCACAGCCCACTGGCTCCCGCCTCCGCATCCCTAATGCAGGATGCGTTAGATGTGACCTTGGGGATACAGATGGGAATGTGTGCAGTGTTTCCGTAGCTCCGGGAACTCCATAAAGACACTGGACTGAACTCGTCAGGTTTGTTTGTTTCTTTGTTTTGTTGTTGCTCTGTGGAGAAATAAGAACTGGGGACAATCACATTAAGTATATGCCTATCCAGGGGTGGTATTGAAAATCTTTAACAACTGCTGGAAAGAGTGTCAGTTCTAGCTGGGCCCAGTATTGACCCTTCAGTGTCTGGATGGTGGGAAGTCCTGGGGGGTCCTGGAGGAGGGGCTGTGGCAATGAATGTGAAGAGGGTGGGGATATCCGTCCCAGTGTTGTTTTGCAGTGGTGGGGAATTTGGGTGTTCTGGGCACCATCCCTGGGTGGTGGATGACGTAGAATAAAGAGGAACAGCCCGGATGAGCAACAGGGATGGAGCTAAAAATAGCCCCCCTGTGTGGAGTAAGACAAAGAGATGGAGATCAATGACCAACCACCATTTGTATACAAAGAATGGCATGTATTTTACAAGGGACACATGGAAACAGATGGCTCTTGATGGGAGAATTAGAATTGGCTGCAGATGGAGGGTAGATGGCCATGCCTGGGTGTGGTGGGAGCAAGGTCATAAATAAACAGTAAACACTAGAGATGACAATTTGCAGTAACTGAAGGGTATGAGTGATTTAGCCCCCTGCAACCAAGAGAGAGCAGGAAAAAGGGAAGAAGGGTGAACCATGGCCCACAGGTCGTCGTGGCTGCATTTGAAGAAGAGGAGGGGGAGCACCCGAGGAGAGACCTGCCCCTTCCGGCCAACAGAGCCTGGGGTACCTACCACCACCCTGCTCCTTTAGAAACTTCTTCTGCTTCCTTCTCTCCCCCGTATCTTCCTGTGGTAGAATTTCCTCCTTGTTATCATGGTTAGAAGCTGTGATTTTTTTTTTTCAAAAGAAATTTTAATAGAAAATTGCTTCTGCCCCTGACTCTGAACAGGCTGCTTCTACTGACAACCCACCAGAAATAACTCCGCCACGTGCTCCCTCCTGGCAGCACAGGGGGCTTGGACGGGTCGACTTCATCCTGGGCAGCGACGTGCCTGTTTGGATGGCTGACTGTCCCGGTTTTGTCTGGACTGAGGGGGTTCCTGGGACACTGGGCTTTTGGTGTTGAAACTGAGACAATACCAGCAAAAACAGGAAGAGTGGTTAGCCTGCAACTATGATCAAGGAGGCAGAAGACAAAAGATCGTAGGATGCTAGGGTCTGGTGGTCTCTGCCACGGGGACACTCTTAATTTTTATAGGTGGAAATAAAGACTAGACCCTAAGTTCCATCACACAGATGAGGGATTATTAGAACAGACACAGAATGGCCCCTGGAAGAGAAACTGTGAGGTGACACACCTGGTCTTTGGTGCCTCTGAGTTTGCGTGTCTGTACCCTCCCTGCAGACTGGAGGCCTTAGTGGATCCACCGGTCTACACACCCGTCCATTCACCCGTTCATCCATCTGTCTGTCCGTTCACCTACCTTTTTGTTTGAAATCAGTCACTGAGCAGCAGTCATGGGCCAGTCAGTCCCTGAAGATACTGAGATGAATAACAGCACATAGTGCCCGCCTCCCAGGAGCTCGCAGTTCAGTGTGGAAGACGCAGTCCCAGCAGGTGACCACAGAGCAGGAGAATAACTAACTGGAGGTTTATACGAAGTTTAAAGGGACCCAGTAGAAGGAAGAACCAAATATGACTTAGGTCAGAAGAGTCAGAGAAATGGATGGTGATGATTGGGGGGTTACATTGGTGTTTGCAAGGTAGGGAAGGGGGCCTGACGGAAGCAGGGCCCAGGCAGGGTCCAGGCTGGGGAGCACCCAAAAGCACAGTGCAAAGCTGGACTGAGCATGTTGGGCTGGAATGCAAGAGTGGACGGTGTGTGTCCAGGGGACAAGGTTGGGGTAAGATGTGTGGATTGAGGAAGGCAGGGAGGAAGGTGTGAAGAGCCTGAAATATGGCTGAAAAGGTCAGTTTGGCCAGATCTGAACACCCAGGAGCACTTTCCTTGGAGTATTTTTATGATCCGACTTCTCAGACAGAGTCTTTCCTCTACTGAAGTGTGTTATGAGTGCAGACAAGGGGAGTGGTGTAGATGCACTTGCCCAGAGCCTTTTGACCTTGGCACATGTCCTCATGGCATGAGGGAACTCAGCTTGGGAACGGCTCAAGGGACCTCAGGGGACACCTCCAAGTACCTCTCCTCCAAGAGCATTCCTTTGTGCCTGGGGACAGGCCATAGTCTGCCACATTTCTTCCTTCAATAATTTACAGACTGCGTCCTACTGTCTGTAGAATGGTAAGGCTTTTAGAGCTGGCAAGGCCTTTGGAGACTCTAGTAAAAACCCAAACTGAGAGCTAGAGGGGAGGCATCACTGAAATGATCAGAGGCAGAGACGGACTAGGATTGAAGTCTTGGCATTTGAAGACCCCAAATGTTTAAGGGACTCGAAATAGAAACAGGATTTAGCCTTGAACTGTCTCCACGTGGCTGGATGTGATGGATCAAGTTTTCAGCTGATAGAAGGTAACATAGAAACATAGGATGTCAGTTTCTATCAGGAGCTGATGGAGCTGAGCAGCCCGACTTACTGACAGAGCCTTTAGTAATTCGCTTCACAAATGTGCCAAACCTACAGAAGTTCCTGGAAATCCAGTCTTCGAGGAGCTCTTTGTTCGGTTGAAGATAAACAGTTAAACTCCAGAGTGAGAAGTACTGTGAGAGAGGGAAGCCCAGGGACCGGAGGGACTATGGAGAGGAGATACACAGCCCAGGAGAGGAGAGGGGGCTTTCTAGGGGGCAGTGGCCATCCACCGAATGGTGTCCTGCGGCAAAGGGAGTTTGTTGAGCAAAGAAAGGCTGGGTGGTTGGCAAGGGAATTCTAAGCAGGAGGAGCATCCCTGTGAAAGCTGAGAAAGCCTGGAGGTTTGGGGAATGACATATGTTTCCTGTGCTCACATTGGCTGGAGTGACATTCAGCCTGCTGGCTGACGAGTAGTAAATAAGAGGCACCAACTGAGTACATATTAACGATGATTGCTTATAGCCCCTCACTCTTCCCTTTCCTACAAGAGTCGCCCAGCTGGTTATGTGTCAGTTGGATTGTAGTGAGAATGGAAGGTCAAGGACAGGTTTGGAGGGGGTAGGGAAGGGGGCCCATGGACATGCGGGTAAGAGAGGGAGGAAGAGCTGGAAAGTGGGAAAGTGCCCAGAGCAAGAACACGGAGGCTTGGGAGACAGCCTGCATGCATCTCACATCTGCTCAGGATGTCTCCACTAACCCTGGGGTCCTCTTGAAACCATGAAGGAGTGAGTACTGCCAGCAGCTGATGCTTAGCCGCTTCCAGGTTCATGCATGGCCAGTCTAGTGGCTCCCCTAGGGGCGCGGTTATGGACAGTGTCACAGCCTGTGGTGTGAAGGCATGTGGGAGGAGTGGAGCAGACAGATCAGAGCGTGCACTGTGGGGATGGAGCCCGAGGTCGGGGGTGAGAGCGTGGTGTGTGAGTGTGTGGGGGGGAGCGTGCATTCACCACTTTGCCTGCATGAGCATTGGTAAACTTTCGGGGGTGGGCTTTTGGGGAACAGACCTGCTTTTTATGGCCCTACAGTGCTCTCCTGTGTTGTTGCCTTTGCTTTGCATGAACACCCTGTGAGAGAGGAACTTTCCTTGCCAGTGAAGAAACCAGGACACCAGGATGGAAAGGTTAAGTGACTTTCACAGGGCTCCCCCCAGGGTCCAGCAGATGAGAAGCCCGGTGTGACTCACAAACCTGTGCCCTTTCTGCACATGCCCTCTAAGCCCAAAGAGAAGACTGGTCTTTTCTGTCCCCAGCTTTCACAGATGCCGAGTGGGGGCCTTTGCGACCTCTACTGTGTGTGTCTTCCTCCCAGTTGCCATGTGCCGCCCCATGAGCAGAACCTGACTTTCCGACTGCTCTGCAGTGCAGATGCGTTCTGCAGGGCTCAGAGATGGTGAACATGTTTCACTCTCAAGTACACAATGCTGGACTTCTGGATAACCTTAGCAGTTGTAAATGATTAAATAGCTCACTTCCGGGAGAGATCAGACAGCATTCTTCTCGGGTGCATCGTCAGTGATAAAGTGTAAACATGTTTAGAATAACCTTATGCTACCTGTGATAAATTGGGTACGAAAATTACCTTCTTCAGCTACTTGCAAACAGCAGTGTAGACAGTGCTTTGGATCCTTTTCCATAGGAGAGGGGGCCAGTTTGGGGGAGGCAAGAACCACGGGATTTGGGACAGAGGGCCTCAAACACCCGCTCTCAGCCACCCACTCCCCCACCTTGAGGCACTGATAACGCTGGAGTCGGAGGGCCCAGTCTTCAGCATTCCTTTTCTTCTCCTCCCCCATTCCTGCTTGCTACTACCCTCTCTCTGGCCAAACCTCCCTCCCTGGAAGGTGCAGGTTTTACCTCCTTTTTAAAAACCCTACCAGACACTGTAAATATCACTCTCTTTTCTCTGACTCCCACTGTGGCTTTTAATCAAACAGAAACAATGAGAAAACCCAGGTCCCACCCTTCCCTGAGGTCAAAGAAACTGACGTTCACCTTTCCCATACACCCCCCGGCCCCACCCTCTCCTGTGCGTTCCAGGCTCAGGGCCTGGAACTCAACTACATATGCTCTTGCCAGGTGCTGCTCTGAGGCTAATGGTCAGCGGGTGCTGGGCTGGGGCAGCTGGCGGCTCACAGGATGTGGGGCTGGAACCCAGGGAGCACTGGGTGCCCACGGCTTGGAGCAGCTGGCCCTGAGGAATTACTGCAAGTCTGCACAATTTAGAAATCTGCAGTTTGGCAGTTTGGAGGCGGGAGGGGAGCGCGGGGGCGGGCATCCCGTTTCTCCTGCTCGGGCACTTCACTGAGCCTTCCTGCTCCCTGCAGAGGGGCCGGCAGGCAGTGCCTTCTGGACAGCACTCAGCCCTCGCTGAGGTCCCAGTGACTTCCTCAGTCTCCGCCTCAGGCACCGATTCTCCTGGGACCGTCCCCGCTTCTACTTTTCAGAAAGCGGTACCGATTCTGTTCCGTGCATGGGTGCATGCCCCCCCCCCTTCTGACTTGGTAAGTCGAGGAACAGAGGGTGGAAACCAATCTTGTTCTGGTCTGTGCATGCGTTTGCAGGCAGCACGGGGCTGTTTTCCCCTTTGTACTTTGTTTTGAAACAAGTTGGGGCCGCAGGAGTTCTAGAAAAAAATCCGACAAATCTGCAGGGTTGCTTGGGCCCCGACTTTTGAGAAGCAGTCGCCGGAGCCTTTGGGGCCTCGGAGGAACTGGTGTGTCTCCCCAGGGGTTACGGTGAAGGGCTGGAGGTGGGAGGTGTCCAGCGCTCCCGCTCCCTCCTGGACGCCCTGTCCAGGGGTGACTGTGCACTTGGGTCTTTGCGGGGACTGGTGCCCTATACGGCTGCTTCTCTCTCTGCCCAGCATTCCTCTGCCTGTCTTGTGGCCAGACCCCCCCAGAGCCAGCAGCGGTCCGCGGCAGGGCACGGAGCCCTCCACCCTCGGCCGGGACGGGCTGGCAGAAGCCAGGTGGCGGGCGGAGCTGGGACCCAAGGGGCGTTGCCAAGAGGCCAGCCCCGCCCTGCCCCGCCCCGCCTGCGGCTCCCTGGGGCTCCATGCTCCTGAAGAGCTGGAAAGACAGACGGACAGTGGTGGCCACGCTTTCCTCGCAGCCGCTGCAGCGGCCGCTGGCCGCGCATTGAGGCCTGATCCCTGCAGCGCAGGCGGCACTGCGGAGCCAAGGGAACAGAGGCGCCGGACTCCTGCAGGTAACTACTTCTGTCCCCACCGCCCCGAGCGCTCGCTCCCGAGACTTCTCTTCGACCCTGCAACTTTCCCCACGTTTTGCTGCCCCAGCACCCCAACCACCGGTGGCCCAGGTCACAGGTGCACGTCCCCGGAGTCTAAGTCTGCAGGGGATTTTGCATCCTGCTGGGTGCTCTCCATTCTTCGTCCCCATAACACCACCCCCCTCCCCGTTACTAGAGCCTGAGAGATCCGCCTGTTGCGTGACTTGCGGGCAGCTGAGGGGTGCCTGGGTCCCTCCCTCCGAAAGCCGCAGGGAGGGTATCCAGGATTAGTTCCTGGGCGTGGGGGGTGGGGCGGGGATGGCAAAGTGTGGAGGACGGGCTGGAGGCCAGAGAATCCACGAGCTGGGGAAAGGCGGTGGCGCTTGCAAAGGGGCATCTCTGGGGCGTTTCTTTAGCCTACTCCTCTTCCTGGAGAGGAGGCGCTTTCCAGGCGAATGTGCTTCCCGGCGCCTGCTCCGCCGTATTCTCCGTCATACCTCCACCTCCCCTTTGCCCTACAGCAGTGAGAAGATGCCCCGCGACAGTTGCTGGGGAGAAGGCACCCTTGTCACCCTTTTCTTGGTGCAGCACTGCGCCCTGGGCTGCTGGGGTGCTCCTGTGGGAGCGGCTTGGGGTTCCCAGACTCCTCGTTTGCAGGAGTGGTTGTGATGGGAGTGGGTGCTCCAGGTCGCGAACTTCCTTTTCCCGCGCCACTCTGGATGGCAGGCTGCAGGGACGGGGAGAGCCGGAGCCGGCCAGCGCCTTTCGCATTGCAGGGCTCCTCATGTGCACCCCCACCCCCACCCCCCGCGGTCTCTACTTGTCTTTTTGGGGAAAGAAGCACCTTTTGCGCCCTTGGTTTTCCCCCACCTCGGCTGGAGAGACTGAGCCTGTATTCTAACTCAGGCAGTCCCTGGCAGGGGTGGAAGACCCCAAAGAATTCCACCCGCTGGGGTGATTGGGGGTGAAAAGGGGTGGGGGCTGTTTGGATGCTCTGGAGTGAATGCGGGGGTGGGGGCAGGGGCGGGGTGGGAGCTGCGGTGGTGTTCCTTGTCCTCTGAGCGAGTAGACTTTGTGCTTCCCTGACTTTTGGTTTTTGCATTTCCTCCTGCCTTTTGAAGAGTGGGGCACATGAGGATCCCCAGAGCAAAACCCTTCTCCATCCCTTTTCACTTATTTGCTTAAGTGGTTTGCATAACCATTCGCTTAGAACTGTATAAGTTACTCCTAGTTGCGCCTGCTTTTTAGACTGCTTGCAAATACCTGCCCAGGTTAACAGGAAGCAAGCTGTTTCCTAAGCACCTGCCCCCTTGCTAAAGCCAGGTGCCCCAGTGCCTCTCCTCCCCACTTGCATCAGGCTGAAAGGGTGGCACTGATTCTGTGGTGGGACAGGAGTGTTGTGTAGCTCTCATTCCTCACCTGGGTTGTGAACTTGAAGACACTGATTCATGCCTTTGCAAGCAGCCCACCCTGGGCCAGGGGCTCAGGGCTCTGCTTTGGGGATACAGAGTTGTAAGATGAGTTTTCTGCTCCCAGCCTAGTCCTGTTCTTCTTTTTTTAAAACTTCACCAAGCTCCTTCCTTCTCCTGTTCTAATATTAAATTTGTCCTTTCAGAAGTAGGATTTGTCAATATCGGGGTGGGGGAGAGAACTCTGAGTCCAGAGCATACTTTGAATATTCTAAGCAAACTTGTGGAATTTCGTTTCATTCGGTCTTTATGTCTGAGCTGTACTTATCATGAATGCAGAGAAGCTACACTTTTGATGGTCAAGTGTGTGAGAGCAAATTGGGAGGTTGGAAACAACCTTTGTTCTGGTCAAAAATATCGAAATATTAAAGATCCAATACAAAGTACCAGCAAAGTATTTTTTCATTATTATTCTGTTTTTTAAGAAAGGACAGGAAGAGTGAAATTCCAGACACCTCCTCTTTCTCCAGGGAATTTCGCCCTTGACTGTCATTCCTCACAGACTGCGCCTCCCTCTGTTCCACGGGAGACCTCAGTCTGCCCGGGGCCTGGCGTGGAGTGTTGGTGTGCATGTTAGCTTCAAGAGAGCAGGCACCACAGGATTTTCTTCCTCCTTTTTCAGCTTTTAGTGCGTGACATTCATTGACTCTATACTAGATGGCAGCTACTCTGCTCTGCACTTTCTCAGGCATTATCTCATTTAATTCACAGAGCAACCCCATCAGGAAGTGAGGCTGTCCTTTTTCACACCTGGGTTCCAGCCCTGATTCCAGCCTCCTTGTGGCACCTCGACTTGGCATATGCCACTTTGCTTCTCTGAGTCTCAGTCTGGTGACCCAAGACATCAGATGCCTAAGGCTTATTGTAGTCTCTTGTAGACACTGTCTAAAAGCTCTCCAGGTGTTAACTAAGTTCATCTCCATGACAACCTTAGAAGGTAGGCTTTATTATGACCCTATTTTTGACGAGAAAGAAGAGACAAACTGAATAACTTGTGCAAAGCCACAAAACTAGGCGGATGTGAAGGCAGGATTCTAACCCCTGGCCCCTGGGCCGCAAAGCCACTGTGAGAGTCCCATCTTCCCAGTTTATCCTTACAGCTCCAACACTGAGCTCAGCGCTTCACAGGATTCAGGCTGGGTCCTTAATGGTAACAGTTAGAGGTAGCTTGTGTTTACCAATTGACTTTTTGGCTTTCTGTCTCATCCTTAAAAGGAACCTTGAAAACAGTACTGGAAAAATGTCCTTTTTGCTTTTGCCAAAATAATCTTCTTTTCAATGGAATTCTGCCCGGCTGGTTGGGGAAAAATAAGACAGACCATTAAGATCATGGGCTAGGCAAATATTATGGCTGTTTCCAGAAAATGTGTTTATTATCAGCGAGAAACCCAGAAAAAAATCACAGAACACTTTGCACTTTGAGTCAAATCCATTAAAAAGCCAACCAGTAACCAACTGGTAAGAATTTGTTATGTGGGGGCCACGTGCCCGGGATAGTTGACACAAGGGCAGACAGATAACCTCTGAGCCTGAACTTACAGTAGACCTGGAGATTCAAGGTCAACAAGCGCAGAACAGGACAGTACGGGATGCTACATATTATTTGAGTCCTGATAAAAGTTGCAGTGACTTTTTGTGTAGCCTGTTGTAGTTTGCAGAAATGTTCACAGGGTTATGTTCTTTCAGTTTTCATAGTAACTGATTGTGGGGAGTGGTAGGCAGAGTGGAGGTTAGGAAGCTCATCTTGCAGATGGAGAAATTAAGGCAAAGCGGGCCTTGGCCTTGGCCGTGCCCAGATGTTTTATGACTCTCATCTCTGGTCCGCAGGAGGATATTGAGATTTGGAGGGTCCTTGGAGGTAGCTGAGTATGAATGTCATCCTGAAGCTTGCTTTTGGTTACCGGTCGTGGCATGGTGCTTAGTTGGAGGGGGAGGCATTGTTTTCCGCTGTTTTGTTTTTGCATTCAGGGACCTGGTATGTGAAATGTGCATAAATCCCAATTATTATGAATGCCATAACAATGTTTAGAATTTGCAATAAAATCTAGAAGCAGATTTAGAAGAATTTTCATCCTTTATCTTTTCTCTAGATCACCTTTTACAACTTTGCAACACACACACACCCTTACTCCTGATGAAAGGAAACTCCTCTTACTAGGCTAGAGTTGCTAGAGGAGGTTGTAGCATTTTTCTTGATGGGCAAGGCGTCTCACTCTCTTTGGAATCCTGCAGAGCCTTGTACCATGGTTTGCTCAGAGTAGATACTCTATAAAATTGTCTTTAAATGCACAAGTGTTGCATGATAAAGGCCCAAGATCTGCTTTTAGCCAATAATGTTACAGGGAAGCAGTTAATGTTGACTGCAGTGGCTTTAGTGTGCTTGCTGATGCCTCCAGTGAATGAAGCCTCCTGTAGCTCATTCTCAACTGAGCATGGAGCAGCTGCTTACCAATGTTGACGGCGTGATTGACTTGCGTACACACACACATCCTCTTTACATATGCAAATATGTATAAGCATCCATTCAATAAGTACTTACCTAGTGTTCTGTAGTATGCTAGGGGCTGGGTAAGGTGGGCTAAAGGAAACAGATGTGGGGATGGGCGGGAGATGGGTAAGGAGCTAGACAGTAAACAAATCAATGCAAACATTTTAGCAGTGGCAGGCACTCTAGAGAACTTCATGGGGAGGATAACCAGGGTGGGGAGAACCCTATTTTAGGTGGGAAGCTGGGAAGACTTTTCTGAGGAAGAGCATTCTAGGCTGAGGCAGGGGTGGGAGGATTCCATGGGAGGATGAGCATGGAGCTGTGGAGGGATTCCAAAAGAACCGGGTGGCAGAGCGGCTGGGAGGTGGTCAGAGAGGGTGACAAGGGCCAGATCATGCTGGGCTCTTTAGGCCAAGGTCGGGATCTTAAGAGTTTATCCGGAGAACTGTGATGAGGAATTAATGGAGTTTCAGGAGCCAATTTGTGTTTCTAGAAGAACATCGGTGAGAGCTTTGAGGCATAGATGAGAGAGGTGTGCTGGAGAGGTGGGACCTAAAGCCAGGTGGGACTGAGTGACAAATGAACGGGAGGTGAGGAAGCGGAGACCATACACATAGAGGTTGGTTATGAAAGGGGACAGAGAGACAGAGTGGGTGCAAACAAGAGTTGGCGTGTATGAACTTGTCTATGGGAAGATAACCTTGGCTGAGGTCAGGGAGCTGAGTTCAGCTCCTCAATAAGTCAACACATACACATCTCTGGGTGTGAGTTAAATGGTAGTAGCACTGTGGGAAGACTGGAAATTTGAATCTTAGCCTTGTCTCTGATTGCAGGGTAAATTTGAGCTTATCATTTTGTGCTTCTTCATTTTGTTTTTTTCCTCCCGCAACCTGGTAATTTTATGATACAAAATATGAATATCTTTCTGTGAATATTCTTCTTCAGTAGTGTTATTTGTTTGTGTTAACTTGGATCCTTTTTGTAAATTGATTGAGGAGAACTTTGAGTGGATATATGGCAATGTTTGTGGTGAGATTCTAAGCGTTCGCCAGTCTGCTTGCAGGCTGACTTACATGGAAAGACACCAGTGAAAAGCTTGGGGTATGGCCATACTAAGCCTCTCCAAGATACAAGGGAGTGAGTCCTGATGGAGAGCCTTGGGCAAGACTGCAAGTCAACTTCCATGTCTCAGTGCAAAACTTCCTTACCTGGCCCTCCTTATCACATGAGATGCTTCCTCTGTACCCATGGATGTTTTGTAAAACCTTGTAAGACAGGTACATCTGTCCTCTGGGAACAGCAGAATTTGCTGGCCCAAATGTTAATAATAAATATCACAGATAGCCTGATGTGGCTTTGAAGAAGTGAGAGGGAACCCGATGATCAATTTATGGTTGTGGAAAATGAGAGTTTAAATAGGACCATAGCCTTGAAAGTTACTCCAAAGATCAGTTAAGACATTTGCTGTCTCTTGAAGACTTCTTCCAGGAATGCTGACATATCCTGGCAAATAATTAGTGTGTTGAGATAAATAAATATCACAATACTAAAATTTTGAACTTGAACATGCTTACATTTCTTACTTGCATTCTTCCACAGACTGTTTTGGCTTTCTTAAGCCCTGATTGACATGCCCAGGTGGACCTGAAAGCATTTCCTATTATTTACCTAAGGTAAAGAATTTAATTGATCAAAGAGATGGGAGAACTTGGTGGTTAATGTCTGTGGTTTGGAGTTGTGGATTGAGAGAAGACACTTGGATTCTGGCAGGGTTATTTCAGCATTTTTGTTTTTGCGGTCAATAAATCATACATTCTGGGCAGTGTTTTTCTTGTGGGTTTGTTAAGATCCCAATTTTCTAAGTGTGGTACCCTCATAAAGCCACCGACATAAGGCTACCATCTTCCCTGCTCCCCTTGGTGATAAGACATTGCCTGGCCAAGATTTGGCCCCAAAGTGTTTCAGGGTTGCACCTTCTTGGGGGATTTTGTCTCCTCTGGGGTAAAAGTATGAATTAAAGTGTTGTTATGTGGCAGTGTGATCTATCATCTATCTATCTATCTATCTATCTATCTATTATCTATCTATCTATCTATCATCTACCTATCTATCTATCTATCTTTGCCGAAGTATGTAAAAGGTAATAAGATCACTGTATCTTCTCATCATCTCCTTAAATCACAAATTCTGTAGTATAGGCTGACTATGGATGGTCATGCGATGCCTTAGCAACTTTACCTTTTAAGCAGTGTCCCCGGGCTTCTTGATCTAGTTAGAAATCGAATGTCAGCATGGAGCATCTCTTAGGTGATGAGCGCTGAGCTTTTGTCTCCTAGCGGCTCCAGACCTACCTCGGGGGAGGGGCACCCACTTTGTCTTCTCACCTTAGTGTATTTTATATGGGCCTTGAAGTACAGAGTACAGGGGCCAGAGGTATGTAATGTGGTCCTAAACTCTAATGGGACCACATTAGAGTTTCTTTTCCTTTCTTTTTACCAGCCAATTCTATCACCCTCATCAGCAGTTAGGAGCACACTAGAAGGCCCTGTTTTGCAGCCCTTCATTTGCCGTGGGTTGGAGGTAAATGGAACTCCAGGACTGGGGGGGAGATGGAGTTCTCTCTCCCGGGTCTGGGGGGCCCTGCTGCACCTGCCTATCGCCACAGGGGCGCACTCTGGAGGAGACAGTGCTCATTAGTGTGGGCTGCTTAGCTGACCGGACAGAGGGAGACAAAGCACCCAGGGGCACCTTACTAAGGATGGAGTGTCAGTTTTACGAAATGAAAAAAGAGTTCTAGATACGGGTGGTGGCGATGGTTGCAGAGTGTTGTAAATGCATTTGATACCACTGAACAGTACACTTAAAAATGATTACGATGGTCACTTTTATGTCATGTATATTTTACTACAATAAAACAATTGGAAAGAAAAGAATGAAATTGAGATTCCAGTGTTGGAGTATTGGAATACTCAAACATTGTTTGATATTTGAGATTCCAAACATTTGAGTATTCTTAGGACCTTTACATCCTTAAAAATGACTGAGAAAGCCCCTGGAGCGTCTGCTAATCTGGGTTTTATCTGTCAGTATTTATATTAGAAATGAGGATAGATACAGGCATTTAAAGTACTTATGCATTAATTCATTTATAATAATAATCTCATTTGTTTCCAAGCAAAGCTATTGTAAGAGTGGCATTGTTTTACATGTTTGTGAATTATTTATTACCTGGCTTAATATGAGACACCGAGATTCTTAAACTCACTGCTCTATTTGGTCTATGTTCTCACACACCATATACCTTCTAGAAAGCTCCATTGGACACTTGGGGGAGGATGACAAAGAAGCAGGAAAATGACATCTTAGTTTATTATAAAAATAGGCTTGATCTCATGCACCATTTAAAGGGTCTCAGGAACCCCAGGTGGCCTCCGACCCCATTTTGGGAACTACTGGTATAGGATAAATCCACGGACAAGGTAATTTTTTGTTATGTTGTATGTTTTAGCCTCTTTTCATCTAATATCACTTGAGTTCGAACTTTAGCAATTCTGTCTATTACTTCTATGATTTCAAATAAAAGAACTAGAGGAACCCTTCAGAAAAACGTCCCACATTTTTTTCTGAGTTTATAGAACAAACAACAGCGATCTTCCATAAACGACATTTGTACCATTCTATCGTGGACGCCTTCCCGGTAGAATGTGTGGAACTACTTTGAATTTCCCTTGCTCAACCCACTTGAGTAGAACACTCACAGACATGGACACCTTGCGTGTGAAAACCAGGTAAAGAAAGCCAGGTTTCACTCCAGGGCATGCAAAGTTTGTTTCTTTCCAAAATGCATTCCTACTTCCTGTGGAGTGAGGACTTTAAAAAAAAAACACCCTCATCTGAGGATATGTTTATTGATTTTAGAGGAAGAGAAAGAGAGAGAGAAACATCGATATGAGACAGAAACATCAATGGATTGCCTCCCGACACCCCAAACAGAGCTCAAACCGGCAGCCTCGGTGTGTGTCTTGATTGGGGATCGAACCCGGGACCCTTTGGTGTATAGGATGATGCTCCCACCAACCGATCCACCTGCCTAGGACCAGTGCAAACTTCCTTTCAGCATCTTGGGTGGAAAGCCTGCGCCTGTCCAGAGGAGGTGCCTAACCTGGTCTCCTGGGCTGGGTCCTGAGCTGTCAGCCATCTGTGCTCTGCTTGCTGGGGGACGTGAGTGCTCATCAGAGGGTCTCATTTGCCTCTTTCCCCTCTGTCCCACCTCGTTCTTCCTTGTGTGGAGAACTCGGACACTTAGGGAACAGACTGGGAAAAGCAGAGGTATAAGAATGCATTTTAATAAGTCAAATAGCAATCCTTTTCACTTGCATTGCCTGGGGATCTCATTATTTTATAATTCTTTTCACGTTGATGAAGTGTGGAGTTGCTCATAGCAGATAGTGCTGGGCAGAACATTAAGGAGTCCTAGCGTGGCTTCCCCAAGCAGAATGGGATGTTTGCGAAAGCATGAAGACATTATTTTCTACTTTCTAAATAATGGATTAGATGTTCTATAAACCATCATATTTGTTTTACTATGTCTTTTAAAAAGTTTAGTAACGCTTTCTTTTCACCTCACCAAATAGTCACTGTGGCAATTTACTACAGCAGAGAGCACTTGGCTCTTGGAGAATTTTGTTGAAAATATGCTGAGGATTTGTGATTTGGCAACAGCACTCTGTGGCTTCTAGCAGCAATAAACGCTTCTCTACGAGCCTTTGGAAATGTCTTCACGTGCCAGGTGTTCAGACTGGGTACAGAGAAACGCTGGCTTGGTCAGGCAATCCACCCCAGTGTCCTGGAGCCCCTAGGAAAGGCTGTGTGATGAGAAGACACCCCCCAGCAGCCTCCTCCAATCTATTTTGAGCAGGAAAACCCTGGCCTTCTACCCTTAAGAGAGCGCTCATTTAGTCTTATTTCCAGCAGACATCTCCCTCCTCCTGTCTGCTGTGTGCCAGACATGGAGATCACTGGGTATCAATGATACTGCTGCCAGTTGGGGTTCTGCCGGCACAAAGAAGAGGTGCCTGTTCATGCTGGATGTGTGTGCACGAGCCTGTGCGTGTGGTACATCAGAGGAAAGTGTCCTGCAGGCTGTGACATTGGAGCTGATTTCTTGCAGACAGAACTGGAATTAACTGGAAAAGAAGGGAAGAGAAGGGACAGCTTCACTGAGGTTTGGAAACGAGGGTGAGGACGGTAAACATTTGATGGAGCTTCAGCAGAGGACTCTGAAATAGGTTGGTGGGCGCTGAGACCAGAGACCTAGGCAGCCATGCTCTTGCTTGGAATCCCAGGAGTTGGGTCTCCATCCTGAAGACACGAGGCGGCCACTGAGGGTTTAGGCGAGGTATTGACACTTCCTCATTTGTGGTTTAGAAAAGTCCCTCTGGCCACTTGTGGAGAGGGATGGGGCATTTGTGAGACAGGGGACAAGATGATGTCACTGTCACTACTGTCACTGGCTTATCTCCCAGAGTGACTGGAGGTCACCTCTGTCATCCAGGTAGTTAATTTGGCCTGTCTTGTGATTCCTCAAATTCCTTAATCTTCTAAATTCTCTCTACCTGGTATTTTAACGCCAACAACGGAGAACTCTCTGGGAAAGTTGAGTGAAATTTTTGGCCACGCGCCGGTTTTCCTCTTCCCTGAAGCGCCCATTTCCTTCGGGTAATGACCCCTTCCTGTTTGAATGTTGTCTTGGTGGAACTTTAAATGCTAAGGATGTCCCCGGCGGTTCCTTCTACCAGCTTCTTCTGGTCCCAGCCCCAGTGCAGCCAGTGTGAGGACAGGTGACATAGGCTTAGCCCAGCCTGTGGGGTGCTCTGACAGCTGAGTGACTCAGGATGGAGGAGGCCACCGAATGTGTTCGTTCCTGTACCGGCCCCCCGACCAGACCTCTTCTGTGAGTAGTTTCTGCTTCCAGGGCCTTCCGACGGGCCCTGGTTCCTGCCTGATTCCAGGTGTGGTTCTTCAGACTTCAACCTGAGGGCTTCGGGTAGTCTTCTGACAAAAACCGCATTTGCTTAGTCAGCCACACCAGTTGCTCTTGCTTGTATCCAAAGAACCCCAAAGAGATCAGGGAAATGTCCAAAGGTCTTACTTCACGCCATTAGTAAACACTCATCTCATGGCCGTCTCACCTGGTTTTAAAAAGGGAACAGGGAGCAAACGTGAGGATGGTGTTTGCTGAAAGCGGTGAAGGATGGACTGAAAGGGGCGCAAAGACCAAGGCGCTGGCTTCCGGCCTTGCTGCCGGTGGTCCTGCTGCGGGAAGCTTTGCCATAGATGGGTCTGCCTGCGGAGGTTGGGGTGGGGTGGGGTGGGGCGGAAATAACATCAAATACACTCGGCAAATTCTGTGAACTTAGAATTCCAGTTCTTACTCAAATGACACTTGGGGCTTGACAATCCTTAATGGCAAAAATAATAAAAATAAATATTTATATAGCACTTATATAAAGTGCTGGGTACTGTTCTAAATGTGACATGAGTATTAGCTCACTTTATTGTCATTATAATACTTTGATATATGTATTATTCTCCTTTACTACATGAAATGATTGTATCTGTCTATCTATCTATCTAAATAGACGAGGCAACATCAAAGAGAGGTTTTAATAATTTACTCAAGTCATACAACTAGAAAGCAGGAGAAAATAAAATCCTGTGCATTTCAGGGGTAATGTTCGCTGGCATGAAGAATGAATCTGGGGTGAGGAATGGGCATGGGTCTGAGGCAGGGAGGACTGTTGTATAAGCCATGGACCTGGACTGTGCATGTGGGTTGTACAGGGGCAGGAGGGATGGGGAGAGGGAAGGGATTTGGGGGACCTGCAGGACTGGAGGATGGAGGGAAAGTGTGGGCTGTTTTATTTTGAGGTCGGGCCATTAGCACGGACATGTCCCATAGGTCTAGGCCGTTATGAGAGTCTGAACGGCAGGAGGGAGGCCTGAGGGGAGATACACACGCCTGGGCTCCGTAGTCGTTGGATGAAATTCCCAGGAAGGGAATTTCTCCCCCTGCCAAAGCCGGGGGAGCCAGGGGGATGAGTGGGGAGAGGACACAAATTGGAGGCCAGCAGATCGTATTCAGGCTACAGATTTGTTTAATTCGGCTTGTAGTCTTCAAACATTACAAATCGTAGTTGCCAACATGTAAAAACATAGGGAAAGTTCCCATAAAAATGAGAAAGGTGAGTGTTTTTACACATCGGGAGATCTGACCACCCAAAGCCCACAGGTGAGGGTGTGTGAGCCCCTTCTGACCAGGTTGGCGCACTCCAGCTTGTCACAGTGGCCTCGCGTCCTCCTTTTTCATTTTGGCCCCTGCCTGGCCCCTGCAGGTTTTTTTTTTTTTGTGACCCCAGATTTAAGGTATGGGAAGCAGAAGCAGAGTTCCACAGGAAACCAAGCGTGAGTAGTGAGACAAGAGGGGTTGGGGCACTGCAGGGCCTGGCGGGTGGGCTGCGTGGGCCAGGTGAGCCACGTGTGCATTGGAACAGTCCTTTGGGTTTGGACCCTTAGCAAAAACACTTAGTGCAGTACTAGGGCAAGAACTGTAGGAGAAGAAGGGAGGATACATGTAAAAAATGATTTCAAGAAGCTGTGTTGCCAAGAGGAATCTGGGGATCTTTGATTTTATTGTTTTTTCATCTGTGAGTGACTTGAGCATATCTATATATGGATACCTGTGATATAACGTAGTAATTTCTTTATTTGTCCTTGGCTTACATTTTATAACTCCAAGGAGTCCAGTCTTAGCTCTGGTTATTCTTATTAAAACAGAGCACTGCCAGGGTATAGAATGGACTGAGGGGCTTTCTTTGCCTGGGAAGATGGCCCAGCCAACATCAGATCTTACCTGTGTTAAAGGTATTTTTGCTGTTTTAATATGTGCGCAGCAGGGCCTTAAAGTGGATAATTCTGCATTTTTTACAGGAGCAGGAGAAGCTGAGCGGTGCCCACATGGTGATTTGTCATCTGCATTTACTCATGCATTTCTATACTGCCCTTTGCCTTTTATTTTTGGCCAAGTGGTATCTGTGGGGTGATCTTGTCAACCGGCATCATTTCCATTGCATTCGGGGCTAGTGCTTTTATTGGTTTGCATGCTGCCTGCCCATTTTTCCATTTAGTTTTTTGTATTTGTTTTATGGTTTAGCTTGATCCCATAACTTACTGTGTGTGAATGTGTTTTTATGTGTGAGACACATCTATCTACTGTTTGATGAAAACTCTATTAATGAAAATTTGTGCCTCCCTTCTGCAGTGGCTGATAAATAAGCTACTGTGTGTCTGTGGCAACCATGATTTCAAAAGCACATGGACTCTGATTTTTTCCTCTCAGTAATGCAGTGGTCAAGAGAGATATTAAAATTCGACATGGAATGGAGGCAGCCAGTAGCTATCCCTAATTCTAACAACTGTCAACCAATTAATTAATGAATGCATTAATTATTTCACCAGCTCATTTTAAGAGCATACTATGTGTCAGATGAGGTGTTAGGCACTGAGGATATGATATTGCATGAGAGACACAAAAATCCCTGCCTTTGTGGGGCTCACATATGAGAGGGGAAATGAGATATAAATAAGAGAAAAATATAAAGTACATGTCTTTAAGTGTATTTTAGGAATTGATAAATGCCAAGGGGAGGAAATAAAGCCAGGAAGGGTGATAGGAGCCATTTCCTTGGTGGGTAATTTCATGTAGGTTAACCAAGGAAGGCCTCATTTGGAAGATATCCTTTGAGTAAAGACCTACAGGAAGTTAGGAAGTGGACTGTGCAGTCACCCGGTGGAAGAGCATCCGGGGGGCATGGCGATCAGCCAGTGCAAAGGCCTGGGAGGCAGAAATGTGCCCAGTGGGTGTAAAGACTGGTGTGTAGACCAGCATGCCAGCTGGGAATGAAAGCGATTTCCCCTCTCAGATATGGATAATCCTCCCCGGAGGCAGGAATTTTTGTCAGTCTTATACAACCTCACATCCAAGATATGAATTCAACTGTATGGAAATGCAGTTATCACACTATTAAACCAATTTATGGTTTAGCCATATACATGCTTCTTTAGTAACTCATTGAATAAGATCTAGCAGTTGGCATGGGGCCACTCCGATATGAAAGTAATAAAGAGTATACATACTATTTTGACAAATCTGAAACAACTCTTTTATGATATGAAACTATCTCGAATTACTATTGGGGCAAAGTCACAGGTATTGCTAACACTGCCCTGGATGGACCACTGCCTGCATTTTTAACAAGAGGAAATACTAAATTTCAGTTAGAGTTTAGTGAAACATCAAGATTATTTTCCCCAGTTAAGTTCAAGGACCTCCCGAATTCTCTCCACAGACCCTGCTTTGTTAGGTAGAGAGTAGATTCAATGGGGTCCAAAAGAGAAATGGGGTGATGGAGTGAAATGCTGCCGATGTTTCTGCCGTTGTCCATCTGCATTGCAGCAGGCAGGACTGGAGCTCACTGCTTTCCCATTCAGTCACTGCATCTCCAGGTGGATCGCTGTGCCCAGAGGCAGCCTCGCATGGTCTTGATTTCTAGCAACAGTGACAACTCCAAGAGGTTTTTTTTTAACATCTGTCTGATTCCCTGTGGCTAACTCATTCAGGAGGCCTGGGGTATGGTCCCTTTGTTCAGCAGACTCACGTGCAGTCTGCTCTCCTTTGCTGGGGACCTCTCTCAGTTCGGGTATTCCTGGCTCACAAAGGTATAGATGGTCGGGGCAGAGTTCTTGACATTATGAGAAGAAACGACCTGTATAAGTATCTCTAGGTCACAGGGCTCCATCCTGGCTGTCCCCAAGCTTTCTAGTCCCCATGTCTCTGCACATTTTCTTTCCACTCCTTGGAGAAGAGCTTCTGACTCTTGCCTGTGTCTTTAACTTGTTCATATCTGATGGGACCCTCGGACCCTCAGGGCTCAGTGCAAATGTCACCTGTTTGTGTGCTTGTCCCTACTTCCCTATCCTGGAAGGACCCTTTATGGCTCTAAACGTCTGCAGCCCCTTCTGGGCACCGCCACTCACAGTACCTGACACAGACACCCTTGTAGTGTGTGTATGGTCATTTACTTACCTATCTCCTAGGAGCTCTTCTAGGTTCCTATAAACCCCGAAGGCAGGAGCCACATTGTCCTTGGTTCCTCTTAGTTCTCAGGACAGTGCCTGCCATGAAGCAGAGGTGAAAGGACAGTGGAAGGGTATGGTTCCTAGAAGTGACACAGGATCATGTCCCCCGAAGGTTCTGTCTTACCCAGATCTGTGAGTTCACTTGTCTAGACCACGCCACCCTCCCCACCCCCACAAATGCTGACCAAAGCTGCTTAGAACCTTTTCTTTTCCCAAGGAGAAATAACTATTTTCTCAAGTGTTTTATAGTACTCGTAACGATTCTCACAATAATGTTGAGAGGTACAGAGTAGAAAGCAAAAATCACCCCAAATTCTATCCCCCAGACAGAATGCATTTAACCTTTTGGCGTCTATTCTTACAGATTTTTCTTCATTTGATCAAAGCAGACATAGTTTCTAAGGACCAGATCATGGCATATATTGTATTAACTACTGCCTTGTTCCCGCAGTGTGTGGTGACTTTTGTGCGGTGGAGCGTGGTGGTGAAGGGAATGGCTTTGGAGCATTATCATTTGAATTCAAACCCCGAGGCTGACACAGCATGGCTGCCGACCCTGGAGAGTTAGTTATCATCTCTACCAGCTTCTCCACGGGTAAAAGAAAGGCAATGAAAACACTACCCGTCCGAAGGTAGTGAGGGTCCAGTGGGCTCAGACGTGCAGACACTGGGCAGCCTGACTCTGTGCAGGAGCTCTTACCATCACTACTTCGGTGTTTTTAGTCGCCGCAGTCTTCTATTGCATGGCCCCCTCCTGGTCCTTGTAATCATGCCTGCAATGGTGGGCATGTAGGTTGCCTGGCTTTTTGCTCTTATGAATAATTAATGATGCAGTAAACATCCTTGCCACATATCCCTGTGCACTGGTCTGATTTATGTCCCCAGGATACATTCCAAATGTATACCTGTGGAATTTTCTGATGTACACTGCTACACTGTTCTCCAGAGGCTTCCTTTAACTGGCCTACACCCCCATCATCATTGTGTGATCTATGTTTTCCCCTGTACCCTCGCAAACTGCTTGCTTTCCATTCCTCTTTCTATGACTGTTGGTGCAGATGTTTGGTGCATTGGCCATTGAACCCGTGGGAACAGATGAGACTGAGCACAGGGTCTAAAGCCCTTAGGTGGGCTGATGTGCAGACAGTTTCCTGGCCAAGGTCAGAACCTCTGCTTGTGGCCAGCCCTCTTGCTGGGCGACTCCTGCAAAGTGGAGGGAGCCAGGGCAGGGCGTTCCTTCCTGGGGCCAGTAGAGGGGCAGTTGTTGCATGGCTGCTAAGGGAGGCCCAGGGCCCTACGGACACATGGGGATGACCATGTGGGGTAATGTGGTTGTGTGGTTTAGCTTCCTCCCAGGAGGTGCACACCCTTCCACAGGACTTTCTGCCGATTGTCTTGCTGGCCACCTCCCCGTTCCCCTCAGAGCAGGTTGTCTAGAGACACAGAACCGGAGCAGAGGAAAGTGGTGCGTGGTGCCCTGTGCTTCCAGCTACAGGGATTTCTGGCGTTCACTCTTTCTGGATAGCCAAGAGAAATGTAATTTATATTAACCTTTTAGGTATAATTTAGAGGCACTCCTTTGGAGAGCACTTTCTGAGTTTTCTCTCTGGAGACCAGAACTTTTGGAAATTTATTTTTAATCCCTGAATATATTAGACTCTGAGAATTTTTCATTTTCTCCTTAAGACAGATTAAAAGATGTAAAAAATCATTGTAAATTCAAGGATTTCTCATATTTTAATGTACTTCTTAAAATTTGACAATTTGGAAAAAGTTACTGCAGACATATTCTTAGGAATCTGTCTGAATCACCTAGAAGGTATCGTATTATTCTCATTGCTTTGAATTATTGACTTTTAATATAAGTGTAATTTTTCTGGCACTCTAAATCCAATTATGGTGGTCTGGTTGTGATATTTTAATTTTATTTAAGTAAAATCCTGGACCACAATTGTCATTAGTTAAGCAAAATAGAGGTAGGGTTGAATTTCACCTTTCATTATAATGATTGTTATTTAATTTTAGATTTTATTGAACATCGGTCTGTGATGGATGAATAGTGGCAAGATTACAAAACAGAGATGTATTTGCATATTCCCTGGGAGTTCAGTGCATCTGTACGAGGTTGGGGAGTTGGTTGGTTAGCCAGAGCACAGCATCTGTACAGAGCCGGAGCGGCCCACAGCTCTGAACCTGCACTGGTGTCCATGAGTCATTCTGGCCCAGACAGTGTTAGCAGGTAAAAGACAGACTCTCGGAGGAAGTCACCGACCTTTTCTCTAGACTCAAATTGCATGGAGTGTGCTTTGAGTTTCATTAAAAGGCTAACCTTCGTTTTATCTTTTCTCATTTGCCAACTTTTGCTTGTCAGACACCAGAAATGACATGACTGCATTCTGAAAGATCAAGCATTTGGGGGGATATCCCCAGCTCCTGTCAGCAGATAAAGTATTGGCACAATCTGTAGTTCTGAGCTTTCTGGACTTAAACAGCTTCCAAAGATGTGTCTGCGGTCCTTTCACTCTACTTTAGAGCAGTGCTTCTCAACTGGAGATGATTCTGTCACAACCATGGGGGAGGAGAGGAGACACGCTACCGGTATTAAGTTGGGTAGAGGCCAGGGATGCTGCTAACCATCCTACAGAGCACAGAACAGCCTCTCCAAGAAAGAATTGCCTGGCCTTAGAATACCAATAGTGCTGAGATGGAGAAACCCTGCTGTAGAAGTTTGCAGGACCAGCATGCCTCCAGGGAAGCTGGCTGGCTGGCTGCCACAAGGGTGCCCAGAGGTGCCACTTACCTGGAAATCTTCTCACAGGTCAGGCTTAGGCTTGCTGTCAGCCTTGCAACTTTCCAGAGTCCCAGAGCTGATCAGACTCTAGGAGGTTGACTTGCATAGAAACCCACAGGAAACTGACTAATAAACCTAGCCCGCCTTACAAGTTTCCCCGGGCAATAGCACTAGTGGACAGAGTGAGCCAAATGTGTGTGTTGGCTGCATAGCTCATATGTTTGCTGTTGGCAAAGTACCTGGGAACCGAAATCATCAGGAGGTACCTCCAGGAACCCAGAATCAGAACAAGGGGAGATTTGGGGGTTATCTCATGACACCCAGAATTCTGAGGTCTGGACACTTAAAATTTCACTCAAGATGAATCCCATCAGCATTGGAGAGGCTGCATCTTTAAGATAAGACTGTCTTTGAAAGTACTGGGCTAGATCCTGGTAACCGACTTTGATCTTTTGCACTATGCTTCCATTGCTGACCAGCTTCCTTTCATGATCTATACTGATTTTTTTAATCAATTGACTACAGTCTGGCCAGCTTGGGGGAGAGGAATTGGTTCAATAAAAACATGTTGAGCACCATCATGTATCAGGGATAATTAGTATGAAGACTGATATTAGGATGTGGTCCCTAAATGGAGGCTTTCTCAGTCTAGTGGGTGGCATTGAGGTGACAACATTTTAGAAGAATGTGAGCAGGGCAGTGACCAGTCTACTCAGAATTCTGTGCGAGTACAGAGGACACATATCTGGGCTGTCCTGTCATTTGCAGTGTCTGCTTTAATCTCTCAGGTCTCAGGCACTGATTATATCGTTTAAATTTTGGAGGGAGCCTTATTCCTGTGATTCCGAGCCCTGGGAGGAAGGCACAGGGGCCATCCCTCTCCTGTGTGCTGTCTGCTCGTCCATCTGATATTCCCCGTTCTATTGCAAGACTGGATGTCCGGTCTCGGGATGATGAAAGGGTCCGACATGCCATCTTCACTTCACTTTCCCTCCCCCAGTAATGGGGGCGGTCATTTTGTCCATTTTGAGTGACAGAGTCAGCCCATCAGGAAATATAGCCACGCTGGGGGGCGTGCAAAGCTGATGCAGAGCATGTCTCCTTTGATTGTGAAGAGAGGCATTCTGCAGGGACGAGCAGCACTCGCGTGAACCTGATGTGTCTTGCCAGGATCCTGATGAATCACCCAGCAAAGTCAGAAACCTGCTTATGCGCTCAGTCACAAACGATACTCTCTGCTTTGATCGGTGGCACACTGATAGGAATGGCAAGAACACAGAGGAATCGGGTTGTTAAGCAGGACCGGGAGGATGTATTTGATGTGCACGTTTTTATTCCCCAAAGCCTGCTGGTGTGGGGCATGTTCTGCCCACGGCTCTCAGTCCTTCCTTACCCTTCCCCAACAGCTTAACATCATCTTGATTTCCTACACTAATTGAGAGCAGGCAGACCTACCTGCCGTGGAATCCTGACTCTGGCTCTCATTAGGTGTGGGGCTTTGGGCAAATAGCTTCTCTGAGCCTTCCTGTCCCACCTGTGAAATTGGGAATGACAGCATTTACCATTTGCAGTGGTTGAGGACAGAGGTGACATGTGTGAGCCCCCCCTTCCAGAAAAGGTTCCTGGAATGGTGTGGGGACTCAGAAAATGCTAGTTACCATTTTCTGTGGGGAAGGTCGTGCTTAGAATGCAAATGCCCTAAGAAGGGTGTGATTTGGCGTGCATTCACCCTGAGAGGTGTGACTAGTACTACATTTCCCCCTCCTCCTCCAAACTGAAGCTTTTTGGACAGGAATCGTGGTGATGGAAAGTGAGGCAAGGCACAGAATTCTGAGTTTATGGGAAGAGGGTGAGAGAAAGGGACAGGCTGGGATGTAGTTCATTCATCAGACATTGATGGATGGCCCACTAGATACCTGCGTCTATAAAAAATACTTGGCTAGCGTCACAGTCTGTCCGTCCCTGGGCCAGCCCTGTCCTGTGATGAGCTGGTGGCCAGCGGTGCTTGGGGCTTCTTAGATGTGCTCAACAGCCTAAATACTCTGTTGGTTTTTTGTTTCGGTTAATTTTCCCTTCCCTTAAAATGTGCCACACTTGGAAAGAAGTCCTGTAGGGAAAGGAGGACTGTCTGTCTTCAGAGGCACGGCAGCATTTCTTGGTTTCTTTCGAATGCAGATATCTGAGGCTGCTGGGAGGCCCTGCAGTATGGGCAGGAGGAGGAGAAGGAGGAGGGTTATTTTAGCTCCTGAAATGATTTTATTTATCCCTGTTGAGGTTTCTCCACCTCTTCGTCCAAGAACCCTGTCTCAGGAGTTCAGTTTGGGTGGAGCTGCGTTTTTCTCCTGAATCATTCTCTCTTGTCAACTCTGTTAGAGGTGGAGAGTCTTTGAAGGGATTGCCCTGCCCACGGTTTGCTGGGACCAGCTTGGAAACTGCTCTGCTCTGTTTCCTCTCTCTCTCCATTGCCTCCCAGTTGTTGTCAGGACACCTTTCCTTGTGTCATGTGGTCTGGGGCCTGTGGGCTCCTGGGGGTGGGGAGGGGCGGGCTCTGCATGTTGTTTGTAATCCCAGAGCTGGGCATAATGCCCTGTGGACCTCAAGCTGTAATGAATGTTTGCTTAGTGACAGAAATAGCCAGAGGCACTTCTTTGACTCTTCCTGAGGCTCAGAATCAATCTTTTCTTTTTCCTCCCCAAACCCACACCTTTGGACCAGGTATTGATGGGAAAACGTGAAAATCTAGGGCTGAATGCTTAGATACTAATACAATGCTAAGAGAATGTGTCAACATGAGGCAAGGCTTGCCTTGTTGTGAGCTGGATTTTTTTTGCATTCTTTATTTTATTTAGAGAGAGAATTGAAATTTGTCCTTTTATTTGTCTTGATACAAACTTAATTCTCCCTCTATATATACCCCTACATGCACAGACATGCACAGACGCATATACACACACATGCACACACCCATGCATTAACCAGCAGACTCTGATCAGCTCCTATAGTCATTTTCACCTGTGAAATATAACAGTGCACAAATAAAGCAAAATTGAATTTGGCCAGCCTTTGAAACCTATTGATTTTAAATTAGAGCAGCAGTGTTAATTCTATTAGGGCAGTCACACTGAGAATTTGGTCTTGGGAATGGATTAAGATGTATTCATTAGAGATTTCTAAGTATATCCTTGATGGATTAGCTAGGAAAATAATACTCCTGGAAGAAACTGGGGGGGGGGGAATGAGTGAGGGCAGTCATAATTCTTGTGCCTCATTTTATAGTTGGATGTTCTGTTGGCTTTGGAGTCCCTGGAGATGCCCCAAGTGTCCACTACAGTCAAGATCTGAGAGTCCTTAAGCCTGAGAGTGGTTGTGAATCTCAAGTCTCTGTGATGATGGTTCTCCACCCACGTGTCCAGTAGGAGTGATGGCTCCATGGGGGGGAGGAAAGACTGCCTCTTCCCGGAGAGTTAGCAGGGGTCTGAGATACGGGCTAATCAGTCAAGTGCCTTTGTGCAGAATCTGAGATAGAGCATCTTGTTTTGGGTGTGTTTCCTCCATGGAGTTACAACTTGACTGATGGTTTGTTTTGCAGGTGAGAGTGATTTCCCAGCGGCTCCTTTGTGCCACCAGAGAACAAGACTCTTCTCTTCTTTTTGGCCACTAAATGCCTCTGTGCACCACATATTCCAGTGGGGGAAGAAGGGCGGAGCTTCATGGATGACGATGGACATTCCACTAGCCAGGATGAGGGCAGACTGCGAGATATCAACACCACAAGGGTAAGAGGTCCTCTCTGATAGTTTCTCTGGCACCATTACTTGTCAAAGGAAGGGGAGAGCAAACCTTACAGTGTAGTGACAGAAATGAAGATGAGACACCAGGGAGACTATTTTGATTGCGAAGTTACTGGGTAGTTGGGGCAGATGACGAAGGAGGAACATAAAGTATCAACCTGGAAGGATTAGGTTGAAGTTGTGCCTAGGGATGTGGCAGGCCAGCCCAGGGAGATTTAGGGTCGACATGGCCCACCCCTGCTTTTGACATTGATAGTTCAGACTTAAGAGAGTGACACTACTATTTTTTTGACAAGATTCTGTTCGTGTCCACCTGAGTTGGTCTGACTTGCAACGGGTGCTGTAGAGCGGGGGTGGGTGAGTCTGGCTCAGGTCACGTGGTCTGTGGGGAGCTTATCAGTGGTACCTGGCCCAGAGACATGCTTTCACTGAGGCACACAATGTTGAAAACATGGTGCATCCATTCAAATTAAAATTAAGTTATCTCACATAAAGAGCAGGACTTCCGGGCTCTCCTGGAACATGGAAAAAACATCTACACTGGCCCTCCGTTCCCACAAAGAGCTCTGGCCCTGGGTAGCCTCTGCCTCTCAAACAACCACAGGCGGCTCACCATGCAGTCCCCAACCAACCCACTTCATTTGTTTAACTCACTTATGTGGCCACTGGAGGCATTTTGTTTCTCCATGCCTGCTCTGATCATTCTGTTAGCTCTTTGATAAAAACATTATAGCCTTTGTTAACTCTTTCCGATAGAAGGGAAGATCTCCCACTAGACTGTGGGCATCAGTTAGCACCAGGGGCTGGGGCTGTGGAGATGACAATAAGTAATCGCTTCCATGGAAGAGCTTAGAGTTTAATGACAATGATGATCAGATTTGGGGGGGGGGGGAGAGATGTAAAGTGCATTACAGTATCTTGTGGTGGGTAGTAAAATAAAAGTGGACCCGAAGGACTATGGGAGAAGGTGAGTTCGGAAGCTGTGTAGGGGCACTATTACCGTGGTCTGACTGAATTCAGATTCTCCAAACTCCCTCCCCTGGACACCGGAGCATCACCGGTAGCCATTCGTGTGGGCTCTTCCATATGCAGGGGACTTGGTTGGAAACTCGATGGTGTATCTACTGCAGAAGTGAGGCTCCCCTCTCGTGGCAAAGTCCACAGTTTTCCTGTTTCTGGATGAAAATCTTTCATCTGTGATTCTTTGCTTTTCACAAATAGGATTGATTTCTGCTACTTGGTTCATTAAATCATTCAGCTGCCTAAGCAGCCCTCTGCTTGGAGATGAACTGTGTGCATTACCTTCCCTGATGTTGCCAGAGCTGGGGCAGTCTCGCCAATAGAGGTCCAGGGGCAGGAAGGGAAGGTAGAGGTACTGTTACTTCCACCTCCTATTTTTGGAATGAGGATTGATATGTATCTTGTGTTTTTGTTTTCGAAAGACTTTTGCACTTGTCATTTACCATCAAAGTGTGTCTGTCATCTTTTATAAATTGAGAATTGACCCTCTCAAGGCCAGGTAGCTGGGAAATAGCAACTGCAACACAACTTTTCAGATCCCCAGCCTTTTACTCTGTTTTTTAGTTCAGCATAGACAAGGGGACCAAGTGCACTCATTTCGTTTGGTTCAACATGTAGAAGTTGGGCTTTGGTTATGAATGTTCTAAAATAGGGTGACCTGAGGCCCAGTGTTATTGGTGTCATGTCAGCTGTGCCCATGGTGTCAGAACATGTCAGATGGGACAGACCTAGGAGGGCCCTCTCCTTGCTGTCTGTTTGGCCAGTGGGACCCATGGTATAGCCAGGCTTCCTCGCTGAGTGGGGCTGAGCTGTTTGCAAGGTTCCTAGGGGAATGACTCCATGTCGGAGCCTCAGGATGTCCCAGGAACGCTGGTCCCTGGAAACAAAGACTCAAATCCAGAAGGCGCTTTAAAGTTTTGTGTGCTCTGCATTCTGGCTCTGGACATGTGTTTCTAGATGTTGCATAAACAGCTATTTATTTCTTAGAATTGCATTATGTTAGCTGTGGTGAAAATACTCTGATTTGCAAAGACCTGAACCAAGGACCACTAGCCTTTCCATTTCCAAGTTCTCAATCAGGGTGGACTAGATATTCTTGTTGAGAATTTGTCTGCTCTTTCTGGCTCCATTATTCACTTCTGATGCTTTCTCTCTCTCTCTCTCTTTCTCTCTTTATGTGTGACCTGTGCCAGTGCACTGGGGGCTTGCTCTGAGACAAGGTCGTCACTGGGGAAGGAGCCCGGTGGGGTGGCATGCTCTATCTATGAGTGTGGATTGGGTTTAGGTTTTCAATTCTCTTTACATTTTCTTGGTTTTATTTGGAATATTCTCACATAGTATAGACAGCAATAGAATTGAGTATGGCCTACCCTTTATAAAAACAAAAATAATTTAAAAATTAATAGAATGAAATACATCTTTTTAAAAAGAAAGTTCCCAACAGATGGTAGTATTAATGTGGAAAAATGCTCCCTTTTTTTTCTTTGATGGAAGGACTAATGTAGATTTTGGACTAGTGAGAAGAAAGAAGGAATCTAGGTTTTCATTTCCTTTTATGGAATTGACTTTAAAAAGTGGTTCTGCTCAGTTAAAAACTGGTTTGTATTCATCACACTTGTGTTACTTTTCTGAGCAAGGCAAGTGCATGTCAAAGCCACAGATACACACATATGTGTCAGCCTTGAGTAGACATGGTTTTGAGAGTATTTTTCTTGTGAGTTTGAGAGCAAGCAGCAGCGAGAGAGGTACAAGGTGAATGGCTTTGAAAAGCCTTAACAGGTATCAATTGGGGTGAAGTGGGTCAATATAATTTTTTTCAAGATCCCCATGAGTATCTTGGACTTTTGACTTCTTTGTCTTTCTTTTCCATCTTACAAACACCAAGAGGCACAGGGTGTGCAAATACAGTGTATAGTGTTCTCAGAACAAGTGGTTTGGGTAGGGAGTAGCAGGGAGATGGATGCCGTGAGCCTAATCTCTTCTTGAGGAAGAGAATCAAAATAGTGGTTGATTTTTCTGCCTTATGTCCAAATGCCTTCAGTATCCATAGACGTGCCTGATTTGAGGCCTTGTGTGTCCTTGGCGTGCTAGTAACAACAATCTCTTACCAAAGAGTATGGCATTCTTTAATAAAGATGACAGTAAAATATGTGAATTTAAAGATCAGCTAGTCCCTCCTTCCACTTTTTGGAAAAAAAATAAGTGCTCATATTTGAGGCACAGTGAAAGAGTCTGTCCCATAAAAGCTAGATAATGTTGACTAAACTCTGATCCTTAGGTCCCCCTATTTGCAACATTGGGGTATAAGACCTTAGGATGGCTGGGAGAATTATAGGGCATGATTCACTCATTCAGTGATAACTATCAGTGTCTGGAAGCTGCACAAATTCTGGGAAAGAAAGGATGAACAGTCGTGTATGTTAAAACACTTGCCATAGCGCATGGCCCGAAAAGGTGTTTAGCAAATTCTCCTGAAACCAATTCTGATGGGGAATTCTAACATGAGCAAGCATAGAGACACTAGTACGTTAAACTTTTCTGTACCCAACACTCAGCTGCAACAGTTACTCGTTCATCTTATATGATTAGTGCCCCCCCTCCCTGTGGCTCTCCATAGATTACTTAGATGTAACTGTCAAACACAGCATAATTTTATCCATAGTATTTTAGCATATACTTCTAAAAGCTAACAATTTTTTGAAGAGCATAATTGTTATGTTATTAGCACGTTGAAAAAGTAACAATAATTCTTTTATGTTTCACGTGTTTAGTTGGTGTGGAACTGTCATGGATTTTCACGTTTTATTTTAAGTATCTGACCAGCACTGGGTCCATATAAAGCCCACACGCTGAACCTACTTGATATGTCACTTATTTGATCCTCATCACTTGTCTCGTATGGTTTCCCAGAGTCTGGATTTTGCTGATTGCATCCTCTAGTGTCATTGAACCGGTTTTTGTGAAATCTCTCTTTGATTTCAACGGGAGGATCTAGAGGCTGCATCAAGTTCAGGCATTTCTTTTGGCAGGGGGTGGGGCGGGTTGGAAAACTGCAGAATTGTGTGTATATTTCCATCAGCAGCTACATTATGTCTTGTGGTCTCTTTTTTGCTATATCCGGCTTGATCAGTGGGTTCAGGTACTCTGTTATTCTGATCTACCTGGAATGAAATTCCTCATTAGCTTTTTATCCTTGTTTTAGAGGGCATGGGGAACAAATAATAAAAGGAATGTTTGCATTCACGAGGCACTGTGGGCTTGTAAAGGAACCTCTCTGCGGTGTATAAAGGTGGGGGAGTTCCTTCTTCCGTGCCCTCGTCACCTGCTGTGGGACAGACACAGCCAAGAAAACCAACCCTGTGCTTTGGCCAATTCGGACAAGCTCAGCTTGTCCACTGAGCGAAAGCTTTTGATCTGATCCAGAGATGCATTCCTCTTCTCTGTTAGGAAAGCCCCATAAAAAGAAGGCTTTGGTTCTAGGATGTGTGCTGCTTTTATGATTAGACTTTGTGGAATGAAGGGCCCTCCTAATGGGCTTTTCACTGGCATGGAGTGAATGACAAGCAAGGAGGAGAGGCTGGAGGACTGATATTATGGGTGATAACCGTGTTCTGTAGAGAAGTGACTGCAGGATGATTGGGACATGGATCGTGTGCCCAAGGATTGTGAGACCCGCTCAGGCAGACAGTGTGGTGCAGGCAGACACTGGCTCTCTGTCATGGAGGCTTTTTGGGACAGCCGGGGAAATGAAAAGTAATCCACCAGGAGATAGCTTCCATTAAAGTCTTAATGCTAGCTTAGCTGAAACCAGCTCCTTGGCACACTTCACTCCCGCGCTTGCCACGAACAGAAGCTTGCTTTCAGGGAGCGGAAGTTCCATGAATATTTGACCGAGCCCTGAGCTCCGATTTAGGTTCTTCAAAGAAGACATCTAAGTAAAAATAGAAAGCAGAGGCAGAAAGAAGTCATGTCTCTTCGAAGAGGTCAGCAAATCTGTTAAATGGTGCTTCAGGCCACGCTATGGTCTCTGGTTTCATGGGGGCACATTCAGGGTTGGCATCCTGAGAGAAAATGCCTGTGTCTTCTCTGTGACCATGCGCTGCCCGCTGCCGTGGGTGGCAGAAGGCTGGGGCCTCTGCTGTGTCCTTTTCAGAGGGGGAACCGCTTGCCGCTTGTGTTCGTGACAGCCTTGGTGTTCTGGAAATATAAGGGGCAAGAATTCCTTTTCCACACCGTTTCCTCCTCTGGTGGAGGCACCAACTGCCCACTTACACAGAGTAGAAAACACACCCTCTTTTAGCTTTCCAGCTCCTTTGTCCCCCCTTGCCAGTCGACCACCAAGGACTGTCAATTCTATAAACTTTGTAAATGTCCCTTTCATTTGTCACTTCCTCTTTCTACACACCATCGCTGAGTTTGAGTCCTTCACCTCCTCTTACCTGTGCCGTTGCATCCTGTCTCACTGGCCCCGGCCCGTGCCCCCAGCAGTCTTCCACCCTGCTGACCCTGGGGTCTTTTTGAGTCGCAGTCACAAATACAACCATGTCCACCCACTGGTTACGATTGTTCAGTGGTCTTGCCTCCAGATTCTTTAGATGGCTGTACAGCAGGTCCCTGAATAATATCATTTTGTTCAATGTTATTTTGTTACAGCTTTGACGAGATGCCAGGGGACTGTAACCCTTGTTTATATCAATTAGCCTATGGTAACACTGGTTTTGTCATATGTTAATGTTATGGAACCTATAGACATTAATAGAACCTGTAGACAGAACGCTTAGGGCTTATTTGTGACCAGGCTTTTGCACGTACTTTGGTGCCTGCGGTTGGGAATTCCCTTTTCCCTTGCTGGTCAGCTCACATGACAATCTCCTACCTTTGGTTTATCCGAACCATCTGTTTTGAGGACGCATCGCTGTGCTGAATGGTGGTCAAACTCTATTACTTTCTCTCTGAGAAGTGGGTCTGGTACAGTCCATCTTGTTAGTGTCAGGACTGAAGAGAGGCTCGATGTGCCGGGCCAGCATAGACTGGGGTGGCGTCGATTGGGAGGGTGTGGGGGACTGTCTGTGAGAGGAGGGAGGAGGTGGGAGAGGAGGTGTTCGTGTCGGGAAACTGATAGTGCAATTGACTTAAAAAGGTAACCCTGGTTTCCCTGGTTCCTTCCACTGTGGGTGTGTCTGAAACACCATCCCCTGCCGTGTAAAGATATCTTTGAGATAGAGGGCGCTGAAGGCCAGGTAGTTAATTGTATCCCTTGATTGTCCACATTCAAACATAGGGGCCAGGGCTTTCTCTTACAGGAGTGAAACGTAGGAACATAAGGGAAAGCGTGAATCTTTTGGGAAGAGCTGAGGTGAGACCCCGGTGGTGTGTGGGTTGGGGGCAGGGTGCAGAGCAGAGGGGAGAGATTTCTTTTTGAGGGGTGCACAACTGAGCCCCGGGAACCATGAGAGATTGGGTACGAGCCAGGCAGCACTAGCCTGTCACATCTGTGCTGAGTACATTCAAACACCCGCTCCCCCTGGTTGAGACTGGAGATGCCTATATTGTGTAAGTGATCCAAAATGCCTCACTTTTGACAGGAGGCGGGGGGGAGTAAATTTTGAATGCTTAATAGATAAAGAAATAAAAATTGGTATTCATTAAAATGATATGGCTGTGTCTTCTTTTTCCTGCAATATGGATTGTGAACCCCAGTCTTTGAAAAAAAATGTTTTGTGTTGATGTTTTCTTAGTCAAAATGTGTAAGTGCAGTATCCCCTTTTATTTCATTTCCTGCTTTTACTTTGAATGTAGCCCATCATCCTGGAAAGGGCAGCTGAAAACTAAGCCTGGCCAGGCACTGTGGATCAGTGCTAACGCCGTCTTCTGCTCCTTCCAGGTGCAGCGTGAACCTCCTCGTCTTCCTTCCCAGCCAGCTCTCTGCCTCCTGTGTCCACCATGGTGTTTGGTGAGTTTTTCCATCGCCCTGGACAAGACGAGGAACTTGTCAACTTGAACGTGGGGGGCTTTAAGCAGTCTGTCGGCCAAAGCACCCTCCTGCGGTTTCCGCACACCAGACTCGGAAAGCTGCTCACCTGCCACTCGGAGGAGGCCATTCTGGAGCTGTGTGATGACTACAGTGTGGCCGACAAAGAGTACTATTTCGATCGGAACCCCTCCCTGTTCAGATACGTTTTGAATTTCTACTACACGGGGAAGCTGCATGTCATGGAGGAGCTGTGCGTGTTCTCGTTCTGCCAGGAGATTGAGTACTGGGGGATCAACGAGCTCTTCCTCGACTCCTGCTGCAGCAGTCGCTACCAGGAACGCAAGGATGAGAACCACGAGAAGGACTGGGACCAGAAAAGCAACGATGTGAGTACCGACTCCTCCTTCGAAGAGTCCTCTCTGTTCGAGAAGGAGCTGGAGAAGTTTGACAAGCTGCGCTTCGGTCAGCTCCGGAAGAAGATCTGGATTCGAATGGAAAACCCGGCCTACTGCCTGTCCGCCAAGCTCATCGCCATCTCTTCCTTGAGCGTGGTGCTGGCCTCCATTGTGGCCATGTGTGTGCACAGCATGTCGGAGTTCCAGAACAAGGACGGGGAGGTGGATGACCCAGTGCTGGAGGGGGTGGAGATCGTCTGCATCGCCTGGTTCACTGGTGAGCTTGCCATCCGGCTGGTGGCCGCTCCCTGTCAAAAGAAATTCTGGAAAAACCCTCTGAACATAATCGACTTCGTCTCCATTATTCCCTTCTATGCCACATTGGCTGTAGACACCAAGGAGGATGAGAGTGAGGACATTGAGAACATGGGCAAGGTGGTCCAGATCCTCCGGCTGATGAGGATTTTCCGGATTCTCAAGCTGGCCCGGCACTCAGTTGGACTTCGGTCCCTAGGTGCCACACTGAGGCACAGCTACCATGAGGTGGGGCTGCTGCTTCTCTTCCTGTCAGTGGGCATTTCCATCTTCTCTGTGCTCATCTACTCAGTGGAGAAAGATGACCACACGTCCAGCCTCACCAGCATCCCCATCTGCTGGTGGTGGGCCACCATCAGCATGACGACTGTGGGCTATGGAGACACCCACCCAGTCACCTTGGCCGGGAAGCTTATCGCCAGCACATGCATCATCTGTGGCATCTTGGTGGTGGCCCTTCCCATCACCATTATCTTCAACAAGTTCTCCAAGTACTACCAGAAGCAGAAGGACATCGATGTGGACCAGTGCAGCGAGGAGCCCCCAGAGAAGTGTCATGAGCTACCTTACTTTAACATTAGGGATATCTATGCACAGCGGATGCACGCCTTCATTACCAGCCTATCTTCTGTGGGAATTGTGATGGGCGATCCGGACTCCACGGACGCTTCCAGCATCGAAGACAACGAGGACGTTTATGACACGGCCTCCTTGGAGAATTGCACAGCCAAGTGAGCCGGGGCGTTCGTGCCCACATCTTGTGTCCCTCCCCGATGATAGGTTGACACAGCTTTATAAACCTCCAGGGGTTCGTTAAAATCATTTAATTCTCAGGGTGTACCTTTCAGCCATAGTTGGACATTCATTGCTCTGAAATGATAGAATCCTCTTTATTTTTCTCAGTGAAGTGAACTAAATGCCTTGTTCTGAAATTTATTTTTACAAGAAGGAGTTGTGATAATGATTTTGGAAAAAAAAAAAAAGAGAAATGGTATTGGGTGGGACGAGCCGCTGCGGTTTCTGTATCATTCCGTGTTTGTCATTTACTCACACCGACCTGTCAGTTGCTGACAAGTAGAATCAAAGGCCCAGCTGACCGAAGGCTACATGCATGTAAGATCCACAACATGAGACAGTGCATGTAAATCCATGTTCATGTTCTAGACATGGAAAATAGGAGCCTAATAAACTGCCTAATTCAGTACGGAGAATGTCTTGGTGGTATGATTTTTTGTTGAGTGAGTACATTTCAGTCTGTTCAAAACTGGCTTGGGAGGAAAATGCCCTTTTTGGAGCATCCAGAGTCCCTTCTGTATGTTTTTGAGTTTTGGATACACAATGGGCTAGTTTTTTGGTTCAAGGGGCTTGGTGGTTGTTAGAAGATAGTGTCCATCATAAAACACACTGTCAGGTGTAAACTAATGAAACACATGTATGTGGAGGACATAGTCAAATTGACATGTATGAATGAAACACGGGCCCCTACAGATATGATTCCAGTATGTATTTTGCATTTTATAATTTCTACTGCTAAGATAAAATTTGGTCACCTGAAAATTATCCCTGCCGCTCCCAGGCAGAGATACACATTGCCTCAATGGAAGAAAGGAGAAGTGTACAAACACACAAATGTGATTCATTATGGCCACAGCCATGGAATTTAAGTCATTGAAAAAAGCTGCCCCAGCACCTATAAAGATGCGCCCTCATTTTAAAAGTAGTCTTAGAGATGGTTATGTCTGCACCTTGTGTGGAAACTCCTCATGACAAAAGAAGACAAACGTACTAATTTCCAGAGCAGTGACAGCAATTCCATCCCATGCGGAGAGAATTGAGCTAAAGCCTTCATTTCGGAGATGTACGGTGACTCTAATTCATGCTCTCAGACAGAGTTCTTTCCCTGAGAGCACTTGAATGGAAGAGCCACGTGGATTTTTATCCAACTTTCTGTGTTTGCTGGTGCATTTCACTGAAAGGCCATTGTCTGTAGGTTGTCTGAACTCTGACTCATCACTCCTCTTAATGTTTCCTTGACTTCTGAGATGGATATAAGGAAACAGGGTTTATGGTCACTTTTAAATCTGGAGGCTTATTACATGCATGGATGTCATCCTTTTGCCCATTTAAGAAAAACCTTCCTTTTTCCCCAAGTGCCTTTAATGTTGGCAGAAATACAGTTTTGAAGCATAGCAGAATGTGGGGTCTGTTGTTGTTAAAGATTTGCCGGTTAGTAGTGCAGTAACTGAAGACTGCTTGTGTATTATAGTAACAGTAATAGTAATCGTAACAGTAATGCTAATAAAGTAACAGTAAAGTAGTGGTAACAGCAGTAGGAATAATAATAAACTACTATGTAAGTGTTTTACCTATGTCATCTCATTTATTCCTTACAATATTCCTAGCATCAGGGTTAGTTACTCTCTCCACTTTAAGACAAGCAAACAGGGTCACAGGAAAAAGGCTTGCTGACGTTCACACACTGAGTAAAGGGCTTGGGCTGGGAGCTTGGTGCCAGATTCCAGGGCCATGCCTCCCACTCTGCTATGTTCAGGAGTGAATTCGAGGACACATGAGGTCAGGGATCATCTGAAGAGACAAAGAGCGACAGACTCTGTCAGACTTTGATTTTCTAGGATGTGAGTGGAAAGGGGAAATGCTGGCTTGTGTACCTTTCCTCTCCTGACGCACGAGGCAGACTCATTTGTTTAGAGAGAAGTGCTTTCTAGGGTGCCCTTGAAACTGGAGCAGCCTCCGAGGTCCTTCCCTGAGCCAGGGTGCAGATGCAGTGGCAGAGCTGTGCTTCTGTAAGAACTCAGAAATCTCTCAGCTGGTGGGTTCTGAAGGTGCCAAGCCTAGAACCCTGTGCTGTGAGCTCTTATGGTCAGAGCCGCATAATTGTGTTTCTGCCTGTATCACGTATGAATTCCTGGAGGCAGCTTGGGAGACCACTCACCAGTCTGTGGAGCAGTGACTTCCTTCAGGACTTGGCCGACTTGGGGAGGTAAGAAGTTCCTCCCCAGAACCTTCTTACCTCAGTCCCTAGCATGATCTGCCATCAGAATCTTGGCCATGCCATTAGGCATCTGGTGACAAAAAGCTGCAGTGTCTTCTTGGGTTATGCCTGTCTTGGCTTCCCTGAGATGCATTCCCTTGCATGGGTGAGATGCATCACCCATTCCCTTCCCACTCTGTGGGATGGTGGGCTCCTGCCTACAAGCATTGGTTTCCCAGGGCTGTCGTGACAAGTTACCACGAATAGGTTAGCTTAAAACAACAGAAACATATCTCCTCACAGGTCTGGAGAACAGAAGTTTTTAACTGAGTCTCAGGCTAAAAATAAGATGGTTCAGGGCCAGTTTCTTTTACTGGCCAGTGGGGTGGGGGAGGGGAAATCCATTTTCAGCTTCTGACAGCTGCCTGCATTGCTTAGCTTGTGGATACATCATTCCAATGTGCCTTCTCTTCTGCGTCACGATTCTCTCTTCCTCATCCTTATAAAAGTATGTGATTACATTTAGGAGCCACTTAGATAATCCAGGGTGATATCCTCATGTCAGGATCCCCAATTTAATTACCTCTGCAGAGTCTCTTTTGTCATATGAGATAACATTTACAGGTTCCAGGGATTAGGAACTTGGTATCTATCTTCAGGGGCTGGTGTTCAGCCTACTACACCAAAGTTACACAGCGATGAAGAAACCTCCATTTTAATGGTGTGCTAATATAAATGCATCTTACTGTGAGATTGTACTACATTAATAAAGTCAAACTCAATTCGACTGTCAAGACATTGACAGGTGTCAGCAGGAAGGTAACCGATGAAATACCATTGTGTGAAAAGTCACCAATGCTAATTTAAAATTAAAACATATAAATCTAGACTAGAAGAATCGTGTTTAATGTTGAAGCAAATTTTAAGTGTATTATAAACTTGTTTTTGGGAAAACAAAACATCCCTGAGATGCAATAGATTTGAAGGTGGTGGACGAAAGCAGTGCACGTAGAATCAGGAAACCTTTTGTTTACATTGCAGATCTGTTGTTTCTCTCTGATTAAACTTGCAGAAGCCACTTCACCTCCTTAAGCCCCAGTGTCTTGATGTTCGAGAAGGAGGAAACATCAAGGTCATGGTGATGAGGTTGTAAAAACGCTTCGAGTATGTTCTGCCAACACTTGATAGAAGCTGTAATGAGGCCCTCTTTTCTTGATAAGGAAGGCAAATAAGAGAAGTAACTGTATGTGTGTCTAAAGTAAACTTTATTGCGTTATTTAGGAAGAGAATCAATGAACAGAACATTTGGTTCCTGCAACACTGTGTAGCTTTATTTGAGCTCAGCCTTCCATCCAAATGAATCCTGCCAGCCTCCAACATGAGTATACATTTCATGGAAAAGTTCCACGGTGCTGAAGGCCAGATGTATGAAGCATGCACCAAGCTCTTTCTTCAGTGGCAATTATCTAATGAAATTGCGCCGAGTCTGCAAGCAGGCGGACCGGATTTATTCCCATTGGAGCAGGGAGCACGTGCCATGGTATTTATAAACTGCAGAGGATGTTTGTCAGCGTGCACAGTACATGCATTCATCCCCGAGTGCTGGCAAGAAATAGCCTCATTGTTTCTGAAGAGCTAATGATGGATTCAAAAATTCTGTTAGCAAATCTGTGGCTGCAAGGGATCCTCTCCCTGGATGATGATGACTTCAGCCTGAGCAGTTCTCATTGTGGACTGAATAGAGGAGTGGAAGCCCTTGGATCAGACTCTGGGCCAATCCTTCCCTGGGCCAACTCCAGCAGAGTCCAGAAGCAAGGGAAGAGTCCTGGGGTACTGTCCCTGGTGTCACGGAGAAGATGACTCGTGGAAAGTCACACACTCCCAGTTCTCGTCTTCATCTCTCCCACTGCCTAGCAAGAGAAAACTTTCAGAGCCATCTCAGACACACCTTACCCCACCTGCTGGGGGTCTGCATAGGCCCTTCCCAGCTCTCAGAGAGCTTGGTTGGCTTTGTTGGGGATGGGGGTGACGTAGGGTCATGTTTGCTATGCTCTTAGCCTCTAAACCAGCCTGACAGCCCAGCCAGCCCATGGAAGTGAGCTGGAAGCCTGGAGCAATAGACCCTCCTCACTGGTCTCTTCCAGCTTCTGATGGATCTGGGTGTGATCTGGCTCATGACTCTCAGCTTTCACTTTTGTTCACCACCTGCCCTTGGGTCTTGGCAAATGATTTCTCTGGTCCTCATTCCAGTTTGCCCTCATACCTTCACTCTATGTGTCTCCTCATTTTGGAGCATTTTCAATGGGAGCCTACCGCAGCCAGGTGGTGTTCAGCCCAACGTGTGGACAGCTCTTCAGGGGAGACCTGGACATTTCAGGCTGTTGAAATCTGTGGCCGATGTAGGCCTGATCAGACATCACTCAAGATTTTTTAGCAAGACTTATTAAGTAACACTGGGAGCCTGGAGTCAAACCTAAGCTATTGAGCGATTTATCATTGGATTTTAGAATGACCACCTTCCCTTACCTATTTCTGATACTTCGGGTATAATTGCCCCCTTTTCTACCCAGCTAATCCCAGTAGCTGTCGGTGGTTTTCTCTAAGGGCCTTCGTAGAGTTTGATGGTTGTTTGTGGCTGCTTCCCAGGTGATCGGAAAGGACCCTAGGGCTTTATTCTGGGTGATTGCCCAAGAAGACTCAACTTATTTATTATGATTTTGCTGATGTCCAATTTCACTTGTTTGATACAAACCTACTAAAGGCTCTGCTTTAATGAATATCTGTATTGTATGTAGATATATAGTCTGATATACTGGGGAAAAGGACACAGCTCCTGCTCCTGTGAAGCCCATGGTAGAAGGGACATCAGGGGCTATGGGGCCGAAGAGCCCAGGCCTGGGAGGGCGGAGGGTGGTTCAGGGTCCAGCTTCACTACTTACTTCTCTGTGATCAGAGACAGGTCCCTTAAGTCTCTGAAACCTCTGTTTTTTCAATGATTAAAGAGGGGCTAATACAGCCCATTTCCCAAGGTTGAGATAATATACATTTATGGACACATAATAGGTGCTCAATAAACATTACCTTCCTCCTCTGTTTGTTAACCAACATTGTACCCTTGGCTAAGCTTTCATGACATAAGATGAACTGAAGGCCTGACATCTCTTTGGTGAATCTGCTTAATGTGGCCAGTAAACCAGACGATTCAAACATACCGTCTCCTGGGCGTCCTGTGCCCAATAAACACACATGGGTTCAGCTGCGTGATTTTGGCTGCTAGTGCTGCTCTCAGGTTACAAACAGCCTCCTTTACTCTTGACTGATTGCAGGCACAGAACTTTTCTTCTTCCTCTGATGATCATATGCATCGTGAAGCAAGAGACTCCTGCCTGTAACTTGGGAGCTTCCTTGAGCAGCTGCAGACTTGCTGACACTTGTAAATCCAATATTGCCTCATCAAACAATGAGGGATTCTAAAAACAACGTGGGCCCAAAATAACTGCCTCATGAGCATGGTATTTGAGTGTGGACAATCATCATCATAGTTCATAAAAGTTTTAGCAAGGGTTTCTATCTCTCCATGAGCACCGCACTTATCTATGATGGGGCCATATGGGTTTTCCTGGGATAAGGGTCCTGCATTCCTGATGGTTAAATATTTCAGTCCATCTCAGAAATTCACCTGCAATCAGCAGATGTAATAAACCTGGAGTTTTCAGTGTAGTTTTGATGCCACGGAAATGTGCTGCTGTATTTGGAGTGACAGTAGTACAATCACAGCATCATACGTGTGTGTGCTCAGCATCAGTTTTCATGCTTTGTGTAAATGTACTTGTTTTGTTCTTAGAACGACTCATGCAGTGAGCAACTGCTATTATTCTCACTTTACCATCAACAAAACGAAAGGGCAGAGGGGTTGTAACACTTTCCCAAACTCACAGCTAGTAATTAGAGAGTGCCTGGTTTGACCTCAGAATTCATGCTTTCAACTACTGTAAATATACTGATATATATACTGGTTTAATGGTTATTTAGACATTTAATTTAAAAGATGTTGAGTATCTCAAGAGGTTGAGTTTTTAACCCTCATAATATGGCTTCCAAATTTGAATGCTGAGAATTATTAGTTGCTCTTTATTTCTTGCCACTGGCATTATTGTTGAATTCCTGCTATGTGACAGGGACTTTCTTGGGTCTTCGGGAGAAGATCGGAGGACTGATAGACAGGATCCTGTCAAGAGCTGTGAAGGGTCTGAAGGTTTACTCTGCTTGCGTGGTGATGAGTTAGTTTGCTGTAGATTCCTGGATGGTGGCAGAAGACATGCAATTTCTGGGTCAGAGACAAAGGAAACTACATTAGTCATAGCAATGGCACTGTCTACAGTATCGGCATTTACACTTGTTTCCTGAGCTCGTTTCCAGAGAGTGAGGCAAAGTGCACTCGAAGAGGATGTCTGAGCTGAGAGAACTCAAGTCTTTCATGATGGGAGGTAAGCCTGTCTGTCCTTTGCCCTAGAGGAGGGCATTGCCTTAACCATACTGGATTGTAAGCAAACCTGCCCATTGTCCTGGAGGACACTCTCTGGAGATGTGCTGTCTTCTGAAGCTGTTTACTCTATAAACATCCTTGAAAAAGTAGATTGGAAGGAAGGCAGTTCTTGGATCTCTTGTATTTCTTCTCATCTTGTGAACATGAATTGTCTCCCCCGAGGTCCCTGTACTCCCAAGAATCTAGTTCAATGTGTGGGTAGGAATACAGATGTGAGACAACATCATACTAATATATGGGGATGGTGTAATTTGGACTGCAAATATAAAGGGCCTCTTGGGAGGAGGAAGTCATTGTGGTCTAGGGTGGGTAAAGAAGTTTTCTTGGATCAGGAGAGATTTTATGAAGTCAGAAGACATTAGAGAGTGAATAAAAAGAAAACACTCTCTGTTCTGTTGCAGCTGAGGCTGGGAGTTCAGTCATACAGAACGTTGAACTTGGCATCAGACCTGGGTCTCAATCATGGCTCAGTTGTTTATTACTTATGTACCCTAGACAACATCTTTGAACCTTCTGGTTGTTGTTCATTAACTTTTTAATTTCGTTTTCTACAGGATATGAATACTTATTAGCTGCAGATTTAGAGATCAGAATTTTGGTCAATATCATAGTGAAGAACGGTAAGACCTTTGCTTTTCTACATCCTTGATGGAGAGTTGAGAAAAATTAGTTGAATTTTCTTTGTGTTGAGGAAAAGTGGTGATATAGCCACAACTTACCAGATTCTTTGAATCATTTTTTGTTCCTTCTATGTTTACCATCAACACAGGATATCCCTTCTCCAGGAAGTTTTCTTTGATCACCCCAGCTCACACTCACTTTTCTGTCCCTGGCCACATTATCACTGCTCTCAACTCATCAGTTGTACCCACATCCAAGAGTGAAGTTCTGACTCTGTAACATGGCTCACACAGCCTCTCTGGCATGGCTCAGGTCTGCACTCCTGCCTCCTCTCCCCTCCTTGCCCCCTACACCTACTAACTAGCCATACCAAAACAGTGTTGTTTGTACACACACACACACACACACCCCTGATTTTTCATGCCTTTGCTTAGACGGCTCTCTCTCTCTGGAAAGCTTTCTTATCTACCTCTCATTAGCTAATTTCTATTCAATATTTATGAGTCTGCTCAAGAATGACCTCTTCCTCCCTTAAAAAAACAACTAAACTTAATTATCTGAAATTAATGTCTCTTTCTTATCCATCCATCCATTCATCCACCCATCCATCCATCCATCCATCCATCCATCCATCCATCCATCCATATACCATCTATTATTTATCTATATTTCACTGTATTTACTTCCATTGTAACAGTGTGTATAACTGTCTCTCTTTCCATTACACTGTGGGATTTGAAAGAGTGACTAATAGTTCCTCAGTGGATATTTTTCCAATGAGTAAATAAAAACAGTTGAATGATTTGTGAACAAATGAATGAGTGCTTTGGAAGCAACAAACACATTTCTGAAGTCCTCACCTTCACGGTGAGTGCATAATAAATCATGACCATGCAGCTTTCACGGCAAATGGACTTGAGTAGGAAGGTGAAGGGCAGGCTGGTTCTGGGCATGGCCTGTCTTCTCCAGCCCTTCCTTACCTTATCACCCCTTACTCCTCCCATCCTGATCCCTTGACCCTTTCTCATAGGGGTTTAGTCAAAGCTAACAACCAGGATTAGAAGGATTTGGGGGGAATGAATCCTTATTGAGTCTAACCTTCCATTTATCCAAGGGTATTTTGGTTTCCAGAGAGGCCTCACAAAGAACCACTAGACCTCTTTTCCTGAAAGAATCCTGAAATCTGGAATTCCAGGCAGTGGGGCTGGGGAAGAACATAGTGTCTTCACATTGCAGCTCCCTCTACCTTCTGGTCCGATCACAGGAATGGAAGTGGCACTTTGCTCTCTGTTATTGCCATTCAGCCTTTTTGGGCCCCCCCAAAGAGAAAAATAATCCATATGTGCAAGTCTGGGGCCAATTTTGAGAAACCAAGCCTTAGCAGGGAGGGCTATCGACAAGTTCGTTTTCCCATGGCCTCTCTGCGGCACTCTGGGGCCCAGCTTCCATGAATTTGGAAAGAGGGAGAACAGGAAGTGTGACCAGCCCCACTTCCTGGGGCATGTGCTGTGCAGGAAGGCCCCACGGGCACTCATCTCTTGTGTCTGTGAATCCTCGAGAAACGTGCAATTCAGTGAATTGGTGGGTCTGAGTTGGGAATCGCCCTGGATTTGGATGGACTACAGAGCAGGGAAAGCCGTTTTCCCCATGTCTGAGTTCTAGGAAGGAGACTTAGACCGTGGGGACTTCCCTGGAGAAGTCAGGGTAACGGGTTGCATATTTCATCCCTTTACACTATCTGTGTTTTGGGGTGTGTCTGCAGGTGCTCACATGCACATTCCTGTATGTGTGTATGTTACAGAAAGAACCAGAATGGGGTGTTTGTCACCCTGACTTCAGATCTAATACCAGCTGAGTGGCTGTGTAACCACTTCCATCTTCAGTTTTCCCATCAGTAAAGTGGGGATGAGGAAACCCACCCAATGTAGTTATCACGAGGGTTACATGAAACAAAATACGAAGAGCACTTGACACAGAACTGAGCAAACAGCAGGTGCTCAGTGAGTAGTACCTATTCTTACTATCGAAACAGGCTGCATTTATTGACTTGTATATCACTGACACTTCACCTCAGGCACACCCCCAAACTGGGGTGGCTTGTAGGGCTTTCAAAGGGATTATTTCACCAAACATGTTTCAAGTCTAGCTACCAGCTTTAAGGAGGACTCTATGAAAGAGAGATAAGGGAAACAGGGAGAAAATAATAACTAGATGAGGAAAAGGCGGCAAATGTAAAGTAAATTGGAAAATGTGCATAGCTATACACTTTATATATATACACACACAAAAATATATACATATACATATTTATTTGTGTGTATATACACACATATGCTATGTTTGTGTGTATATTTATATGCATACATATATACACTCTATATAAGCACACATGTATATGCACACACATGTATATATACTTATATATATGTGTACATATATAAATATACATATATATAGTGTATGTGTATACACACACACACCCTAGCTTGGAGCAGCATTATAAAGTAGTTTACAAAGATAAGCCTATCTAACAACAGAATTAAAATAATGTCAACATGTGCATTCCTGCTCTAACTTCTTCCCCAAAGGATTTAACTTATAAATTTAAAACAAAAAAATGCCAGAAAATTAATAAAAAGAACAAAAATGAGTTAGTGGAAGAGAGGTTGAATAGAGCTTAGTGCTCAGAGTGTGGTCTCCGTGCAGCAAGCAGCTCCTGGAATCTGTCCTATCCCATGTGCATGGATACTAACCAGGGCGAATGTGGGACCTTGAGCATAGCTTTCACCAGTCTACTGTCTTCCCCTGCTTTGCTTCTGATCAGCTTGTCTAGTGTCTCTGCTGACTCTGCACCATGGTTCCTCTTTGCGGCCTTGCTCCTGCCCTTGGCTTATGCACTAAACCCTGTCTTCCTAGCTTGACCTTAGCAAAGCATCTCTCAGGACTTTGGCTCGGGAACCATCCAGTACGCTGTTCCTGGCTGCCCCATCTTGGACTTGTGGAATCCAAATCCCCATATGAACAAGTGCTGTCTGGAATAAAATGGACATACTGTACCAAGTGTTGGCCCAAAATGCACATTGACTACCTTATCTGGTTGTTTCATTTGCTTAAGTGTCTGCTTCATCCACTTGGCTGCCTTTGATGTGGAGTCTGAATCTGGGGCCTTGCACTTCTCCTGACTGTGTTTCAGGGCTTGGATTTATTTATGAACTGTTAGCGATTTCCGTAAGGCACTGGCTGGCTTGTCAATTTGCTGATGGGATGCTGTGCAAACATACCCAGGGAAATCATTCTCAGATTTCTGCTAAATAAAATATTAAGACACAAGAGGCCTTGCCTTTTGGCTACAAAACAACAGTGACATCAATAACGCAAGCAACAATCACAGTAATATTGGGTTGGCCAAAAAGTTTGTTTGTTTTTTTCCATAAGATGGTTCTAGTAGGGCTTAGTTGTCTTTGACTTCATTTGAAACAATTTTATTAGATTGTATTGTGATAGCTGTCATATCAGCATGCATTAAAAAAAACTTATCACCACTGGTGAATTTTTGTGTAGCTATTTTAATATTGAAGATGGAAGAAAATATGCAACATTGTCAGCATATTATGCTTTACAAGAAAGGTAAAAACACAACTGAAACACACACACAAAAAGAAAAAATTTGTACAGTGTATGGAGAAGGTGCTGTGACAGATCAAATGTGCCAAAAGTGGTTTGTGAAGTTTTGTGCTCGAGATTTCTCACTGGATGATGCTCTGTGGTCAAGTAGACAAGTTGAAGTTGATAGCAATCAAATCAAGACATTAATTGAGAATAATCAACATTATACCACACTGGAGATAGCCAACATACTCAAAATATCTAAATCAATAAAGTTATTGGTGGAAATGAAAAATGTGTCTGTTATTTTATGGAAGAAAACTAAACGGACTTTTTGGCCAATGCATTATCACCTTTGAACTTGAAGCACTCTGCGCCAGTCACTGTGCTAGCCTAGTTACGCTAAATCCCCACACATCCCATGAGCAAATGGTAATTTTTATCACCATTCTTCAGACAAGGAACTCAGGTAGTGGGAGGTTAGGAGAATTTTCCCCAAATCAAATAAGTGTTAAACTTTGAACAGGATTCAAAACTGTTTTTCTGACTCCGAAGGCCAGCTTTCCCCGTGCCGCTGTATCCCCTGGTTCACTCAGCAGCATCCATGGCAGCTCAGAAACAGCGACTGGGAAAAATCAGTCTCAATTTGGGGGATCTCTGTGTGACAGATGCATCAGCCTCTTTACACTCTCTATGTCCAGATAACTACCGAGGTCAGTGCTCATTCAAAATGAAAGCTTTTGCTGCAATACTAGTCATAATTCGTAGCAATCTATTTTTATCTGCACCCACTCCACCTTCTTTCCAATCTAGGGAAGTCAGGCTTTCTCAAAGTCAGCATCTCTACCTCTGTCTGTTCATTCGTTTATTTGTTCATCATTCATTCATTCATTCAGTATTTATTGCTCATCTATTGGGTGTCAGACACTGCCCCAGGCATTGGGGAATAACAGTCCCTCTTTCTTTGAATGCCAGTCTTTCCTCCTTCCTTGGGGACTTCTATCCATATATCACCCTCTTTACCATCATTAATCCTACTTCTTTGTCTTGCTGGTTCATTCCAATTCAGCCTATAACAGTGCCCAAATCTTTTCTATCCCCTTTTACTCCCTTCTTTTTATCACCTTAGTTCTCTTCCTGTGAGCCAGGTTTCTACATGATTGCCTATTATTCCAGAACCTTCCCTTCCTTTCTATAGGTTTACTTCCAGTCCCTGCCCTACCAAAATCACTCCACTGGACACTTCTGAGCTCACACTGGTTTGGCCCTCTCAACCACAATGGACAGCCTTGTTCCCTCCTCATTTCCAGAAACTGTCCTTGGTGTCTTTGACCCTGGTCCCTGGACTTTTGTAAACTTCTGAATGTTCTTTCTCTGTCTTCTGTCTTCTGCAGGAGTTGTTCATTCTGCCTGGTACTTCGAGGTGGGTTTTGTCCAAGCTTCTCTTTGGCCTGTTGCTATTCTTTCTCTGCACCTCCTTCCTGTGCATCATCCACTCAAGAGGTAAGACAGGCATTTATATTTCATTGCTTACTCATTCCCTGAGCTCTGGGTGGATGAGGAGATCTCCTGTGGAGCACCACCACTAGGATCACCTGTGGCAGGTCCCATACTGGTCATCATCTTCCTAGGATGATGGTCCATCTGGCCTGTCTGCTTCAGAGCATTTCAGCACCCTCCACCTAGTCACCTCAGACAGAGGCCTGGAAGTCATCTCCCAAGGCTGCCAAGTCAGGTCTTCCCTTCTCTCCCTCCCTCCCTTCATTCATCCTTTCCTTTCCTCCCCCTTCTTGCCCTCCCCCCGTCCTGTCTGTCTCTCCTTTTTCCCCTCCTCCTCTCTTCCTTCCTTCCTCCCTTCTTTCCTCTTTTTATATTCTCCTTTCTTTCTCCTTCCTTTTTCCTTCCTTCCTCCTTCATACCTTTCTTCCTTCCTTCATTATTTCCATATTTCCCATGGCTTACACTTATTAGTGAGAAAACAAAAGTAAGCAAAAGACAAAGTCCCAGCATCTTCTTATACTCTAGTAGGAGAGACTAACTTGCATCAAAGACTTGTAGAAAGAAATAGAACACTGCATCTATGATAAATGTTGGTATGAGAATGTAAATAACAATCTTCCCTATAGAAAGTGAGATTGCAATTGCAACTGAAGGAAGAATATGTACTAACTAGTTAAAGGGTGGAGGAGAGGAGTGTTCTCAGGAGAGGGAACAGCATGTGCAAAGGCCCTGGTGCATTGAAAACAAGTCTGGAGTGTCTACCGTGGGGAATGAGGGAGCATGAAGGAGGCTGGGAGGTGGGCAGGGCAGACGTGCAGGGCTTGGTGAGTCAGTGAGGGGTTCTGGTCTCTATCCTGAGTGCATGAAAGTTGTGGAGAATAGAGAAGAAAGGAGGAAGTCAGGACATGGAGATTCTGATTAAGTGGCCTGAGATGATGGTGACTTGTCAGAATAACTGCCAAGATGCAAGAGTTATAGGTCACCTTACAAAAAGCCTATCAATTTGGCCTAAAACAACTCAATTCACCTTTCTGACTGTTAAATTACATGAGTCCCATTTCTTCCTCAGATCAAGACTTTGTGACATGATTTAACCTGAATCCTCATGAGGAAGCTTTTTGCCGCCACAAAGGGTCCTTCCCCTACTGTTCCTCCATCCACACTGAGCCCCGGTCGTCGGCCTGAACGGTCAGGGTGTGGATGCACTCTGGGCAGCACCTCTGCTCTCTGTCCAGAGGACTCAGCCGTGTCGAGGAGGCCCCCAGACCTGCCAGCACCGTGGGAGTGGTAGTGGTCTACCCTGTGGCTTCGGTGAACCTCTTCTGGGGCATCTGTCCCATTGGCTCTGAGACAGATACCAGCAGCCCAGCTGAGGGTCAGGTGACCCATTTTAACTGTCAGTGGCACAAGAATTTTTAAATTAATTAATTGTTCACATCACTAAACTTCAGACCTGAACTGTGGAGTGGAATGGATTCTGAGGGTGAGATGCACCTTGTAGGTTCCCCATGGCCCCCCTTCTGCCCAGCTATGTGGCTGTGGGAGACTCTTAGTAGCTGTTTGGTGAGTGCAGGTGCCCTGCATTCACCAAAATTCTGGGAAGCCTCACCTTGCATCAGAGCAGCAAGTCGGTGACCAAAGGACATGGGGAATTTTCCTGAACACTTGACTTCTGCCCCCTTGACCTCACTTTCTCTTTCTGTAGTGCTTCACTCTCCAAAGAGCCTCTCCCATTTTCCTGCTGTTTGGAGAGAAGGATCTGTGGGTCAAACTCTAGTGTTCACTTATCTAAATTCTATCATGAATTTTTATTTATGTTTCCTTCAACATATAAGACATGTCTTTCACCCTGGCTGGTGTGGCTCAGTGGATTGAGTGCTGGCCTGTGAACCAAAGGGTTGCAGGTTGGACTCCCAATCAGGGAACATGTCTGGGTTACAGGCCAGGTCTCCAGTAGAGAGGCATGCGAGAGGCAACCAAACATTGATGTCTCTCTTTCTCCTTTCCCCTCTCTAAAAATAAATACATAAAATCTTAAAAAAAAAAAAAAACATCCCCTTCACCATCTTCCTGGCCCTCATTTCCAGTCATCTTTTAGACTCTTGTTTAATTTCAGGGCTGACTGGTCACTGGAAATGTTGTTTCCAATAAAGCAAGTAAAATAAAGCCTGCGACAATGAATAATTATCGAATTCTTCCATTCAGAAAAATCTGCCCGGGAAACAACTCTCAGGTTAGGAGAAGGCAGCTTCAGTACAGGAAGCTCTGCGTCTGTCTGTGGGAGCAGGGCTGTGGAATGGAGGACTTGACAGGGATATGCGAGCTTTCTCACTTGTCATTTTAAATTCGACTCCAGTCCCCTTCTTTTGTGTCACAGTGATAGATTTTCAGGTCTAGTTATTGTCCGGGGTGGAACCCCGAGATCACCCCCTTTTCTATTAGTGCTGGATAACTTATGGGAATTCTTCCTACATAGATTTCATCCTTGTATCAGATAGACCGATAAAGGTAGAAAACTTTACCTTTGTTATTTCATTATTATCCCTGGCCTCTTGCTGGTACTAACTGCTTGATTTAGACACTCTTAGGCCACTCGTCAGTCACCCGTCAGACTCCTGCTTTTGATTCCTTCTTTTTGCTCTTCCTGCACTAGCGAGAACCTCATCATTTGGCAGATAAATGAGCTTCTACTGAGTGATACAGTCCCTGTGGTTTTGCTTCTCTCTTCATATTTTCCTTTCCCCAAGTCCTTTGGTAGCAAAGACCACCTTTCTGCAGGGAAACTCTTCCACGTGCTGTCTGATGAGGCGGAGCCTTCCTCCTCCAGCCACAGAAGTGGGCAGCGCCCCTGGCCCTCAAGAGTCCTCCCTGAGCCTTTTATAGAAGCAAATGGGAGGGAGAATGAGCTCCTGCCCTTCGCAGGGTTATTAGTTGTAAGGATGTTGAGAGCTGAGACTGGTTGCCATCATTGCCACCACATGGGGACAGACTGCCTGAGAAATGAAGCCAAAACAGAGAAGATCGAAGCTGAGAGATGGAGAGAAAGAGATGTTCTTAAGGACATCACCAGAACCCTTCACTTGGACACACAGCTAGGTCAGCTCTGTCCCTTGTTTGGAGAGAAGGATCTGTGGATCAAATTCTACTATTCACTTATCTGAATTCTACCATGAATTTTTATTTATGTTTCCTTCAATATATAAGACATGTCTTTCACCCTGGCTGGTGTGGCTCAGTGGATTGAGTGCTGGCCTATGAACCAAAGGGTTGCCGGTTGGACTCCCAATCAGGGAACATGTCTTACATTGTCAGCTCCATGGGAGAATACAGCCTGTCGCTTGAGTAGGCTTGAGTTGGGTTTCTGTCATTTGTGACTAACTAAAGGTATCCAAAGTGGTATACCTGCAGGCATTTCATGCAGGTACATTTCTCTTTATTGAGTTCCATCACTTACTTCACTTTCTCCTCTGGCATTGTGGACAATGGAGGGGCATCTGCTTATATGTCAGGCAGGAGGCAGCTGATTTCCAGGGAGATGTGTAGATCTGCTTGAACTGCCAGATAAAATACAGGAAGCCTGGCTCTATTTAAATTTCAGATAACTAATCATTTCTTAAAGTACACGTATGTCCCATGCAATATTGAAATTTCTGGCCCAAACCAAATCATTTTTAGTATAAGTAGGTTCTATTTGGTGTGCCACCTCTCTGAGGCCCGGCTGTCCCCATGCTTATGGGTGAGAATAATGGGGTGCCTTTCTGTCAGTGCGGGCTCCTCATCACTATTGTAACATCCAGGGTCTTTCTGCTGTTCTCGAGAGAGCTCCATAATATTTTCCTGTGCATGGAAGTCATGTGGAAAGAAACCTCATTTGCCAATTCTTATTTGGTTGGTCTCTGCAGGAGCCTCAGAGCAAACCTGGCCTTACCCCTCCTGACACTTTAGGACTCTTGACCCTGGCATACTTGGTGGGAAATGCCTAGGACTCTTTTGATTTTTTTTTCTTCATAGTTATACACACCCCCTAAAATTTTAAAATTATTTTATTGTTGTTCAAATAGAGTTGTCCACATTTACCTCCCACAGCTCCCCCCACCCCAGCCCCCTCCCCACCTCCCCTAAAATTTTTGTCTATTTGAAATTCACATTTGAGTGTCCTGTATTTTACCTAACAACTCTGGTTTCACCAAGTAACCATATTTTAAGAGTGTGCTTAGAATAATATGACAAGGCTTCTAAATTTAGGAGAGCATCATTTTACACGAATATGTTTCACACCTAGGATGTGGAGCTGAAAATTTACCTGGGCACCCTGCATTGTTATTGGGGAGCATGGCAACCCTGTTCTCTTCCCACCTCAATGATCTTTCTGATTTAATGATACGATGCCACAGTTTTAGTACCCAAGAACCTCTTGTTCTCCTTCTCTGTGGTCACAGAAGCAATGTGTGGCTTCGGACCTCTTCAGTGGCACCTGTCCCTCTCCGGTGCTAGAAGGCATTACCATGACCAAAGGGCTACTCCGTGGCCTATGTGGGGTGGGGAGGGACCTCAGGTCAATGAACATTGACCCAGAGTGTCTCCAGCAGTCAGGGGCCAGAGCTACCAAAGTGCCCCCTACGCAGGTCCACAGCATCCTGGAGAAGGGGCTAGAATTGACCTTGTAAAGTGGAAGGTCAGGGGTCTCCTGCATGAGGAAAGAGACTGGGGTGGGGGGAGGCAGAAGACTGCCATCCCTTCACATCCTTGCTGAGACCGTGAGGGGAAGTATACTCCCGAGGAAGGAAAACAGGACAGCACAGCTGCCCACACTGCTGCTGTGTAATGTTCAGAATAGGTCGGTGGAGGACGTCCTGGGAAACAGTACCATTATTTACAGGCCCCATTGTTTCAAGTCCCATCTCCTATGCATGAGAGGTTCGCTGTTCTTTTCCAGCCACTGGTTAGTTGTATTGTGTATTCAAATACCTGAATTGTTCAAGACCAGATGCAACTCTCTCCTTAGGTGGTGTTTCCAGTCCTACAAATAAAAAAGCTATGAAATGCTGAAGATGGGCATTCCATTCTCTCTCCCGAACGACTTGCTGAAAAATGCAGCGCTTTTGCTTTTAAAGGACTGTAAAGTTGACAAATGAATCAGTATTCCAAAGATGACTTGGGTGTCTCCTAAATTCTTTTTATCATTCCTAACTTATGCTTTACAGTGAAATAGAGATTAGCTGCTTTTTATTTGCTGTTCTGAATTATTTTTCCAAGCCAGGCTTTGGGCTTCAGATCTACCACACCAGCACATCGAGCACTCACTCCTGTGGCACTGGGATGAATGGACAGGTGTCTGGGGAGTGCTGTGCTCCCTCCCGAGGCAGCCAGGGGCAGGGTGTCCCAGCACTGGCAGGGCGTCCCTCCTCTCGCTATGGGCGTGCGTCTCACGGGGCCTCCTACCTTGAGCTCCTGCATCAACTGGATACCACATTGAAACTAAAATGTCATTTAATTACCCCAGTAACCCCGTTCAGGCTCAGAGAGGTTAATCCTTTAGTGAAGGTCACGATGCTAATAAATACTGTACTGGGCTTTCAATCTGACCCCAAGTTTAGGGTATTTTTTCACCAGACACCCTATCTAGCAGAGGGGACACCTTGGCCAACTCTCCCACCTCACTGAGGCCTGGCTTTACCCATGCTTATGGGTGAGAATAATGGGGTGCCTTTCTGTCAGTGTGGGCCCCTCATCGCTATTGTAACACCCGGGGTCTTTCTGCTGTTCTCGAGAGAGCTCCATAATATTTTCCTGTGCATGGAAGTCATGTGGAAAGAAACCTCAGTTGCCAAGTCTTATTTGGTTGGTCTCTGCAGGAGCCTCAGAGCAAACCTGGCCTTACCCCTCCTGACACTTTAGGACTCATGACCCTGGCATACTCAGTGGGAAATGCCTAGGACTTTCTTGCTTTTTTTTTTTCTTCCAAGGGAAGTTTCATTCCATTTGCATTTTGAAAAGAGCACAGGCCTAAAGTTGCACATCATGTGAATTCTATCTCAGCTCCGTGTGTTCCTGGATAAATGAACTCACCTCTCCGTGCCTCCGTCTTTTTTTCTGTGAAGTGGGGATGGCATTAGTTTCTACAGAATTACAATCTGAATTTAATGACATAACAGAACAACCACCTGGTACATAGTAGGCATTGAATAAATGTTATTGTTTTGACAAGTGCTACTAATTCTCAGTAAGGCATTTCCTCCATATGTTCCCTCCACAACACTTAGGCTGTTACCAAAAAAGAAGAGTAAAGTTGCAAAGCATACCATGTCTCAGAATTACTTTTATTTCCAGAGGACAGAAACTCTGCCAAGGAGGAAATGGAAGGGATCCCAGAGTTTTGTGCAGGTTTTATTTGTATGCAAAAGTGAGCAAGTCTTCTTTGTTCTAAAGATGAATTTCATTCTAATGGTGCCAATGAATCTTTTAAAATTTCATAATTGCCATTCCTAGCATGCTCCAAATGGAAAGATAACAAGAATTAGGTGGCCAGTTCAGATTGCATCTGGAGATGGATGTGCACTTGAAAATGCTTCAGCTGCTCCCTGAGTCATCCCAGTCCATGGAGACCTGCAGCTGAGCTGGATCCTGGAGCCTCTCCCTGCCCTCCCCACCCCCCACCCCCCACTGTGGTACTAGGTGGGTGGGGGATAGAGCAAGTCAATGGCAAGGGGCTGAGCCCAGCCTTTTGTTACCCCTACATGCAAATGCATGGAGCTCCCTTCAACTTGCAACACATTTTCTGGTATTTATTATCTCCTGTAATTCTGTAAAAAAATCCCTCTCTAAAGAATGGAATATTATCTATTTTATAGATGAGGAAACTGAGGATCAGAGAGAATGTGGCTGCTACATGACAGCCTGGACTGGAATTCATATCACGTGACTCTAAAAGGAATAACCTCCCCAGCTTCTCTTTCTGCCAGTGAGCTACCTGAGAGCCTCCTCTTCCTACCAGGAGCCCAGATTCCATGGGTCCCGTGCATCACCAGCTGAGTGCCCAGGTGGGTGAGGCCCTTGGTGGCAGAACACTTCCACCAATGGGGATGTAACTGCATGAATATCCAGTAACTTTGGTTCCAAGTAGGCTCCAGAGACAGCTGGCCCATCAAGGAAGAGTATTTATTTCTGAGTGATTATTGCTAAAAAGGCTCAGGCATGTTGTGTGATCAGTTAATTGAAAATTACTTCCTCTTCCCAGTCGGCTGCTGCTTGCCGCAGACGAGTGATGATGCATTTGACAGACTTCTTGTGAGTGCTGAGTCCCAACTCAGCTCTAAATATTTAAAGCAGCCTGTTCTCTCTTCGACATGCCCTGAAGTGAGTTCTTGAGTGTAGTAAGTTTTGTTCCCTATTAAAACTACCCAACCTTTTCTCAGCGTTGAATGAAAGTAGCAGGTCAGGGCTGCCTCTGGCCATTGGAGCTGTCTGTAGAGGCTTGCTTCCTTTTCTGCTTCTCCCAGGAATTCTCTCTTGTAGAGACTGAGCAAGGCTGCAAAGTCTCCTCTTCCTTTTCTGGATGGGAAAACTTGTGCATGCAAAGGTCCTTGGTGCCATTGAGACAGAGGCCAGAAAAAATGCTTAAAAGGAGCACAGTGGATAAATGTTCTAAGTGAGTGTCCTGATCAGGTGCCCTATTCCCTTTATGGAAAGATTGTCCAGGGAAAACGCTCGCTGTTGCTGATGTCACGTGGGTGGTGGTTAGTGATTGTTTTTCTGAAGTGTGAATTGGGTTTGGTGAGTGGCTTTGTAAAGGTCTCTGAGTCCATGGAGCAGAGGATTTGCTTTCGGAAGACCTAGGTTGCTATTCTAGCTCTCATGCTTCTATTCCAGTGACCTTACCTTGGTTTCTGTGGACCTCAATTTCCTTTCCTTTATTTTTTTTTTACACTCACCCAAGGACATGCTTATTGATTTGAGAGAGAGGAGGAGGGGAGAGAGAAGGAGAGAAACATTGATGTGAGAGAGGAATATTGATCGGTTGCCTCTTGCATGTGCCCCAAGTGGGGACTGAACCAGCAACCCAGGCATGTGCCCTGACTGGAAATCGAACCTGTGACCTTTCTATTTACAGGACAGTGCTCCAACCAACTGAACCACAATGGCCAGGAATGGACCTCAATTTCCTTATCTGCAAATGGAGATGATTCTATAGTCACCTTTTGTGAGTAGTAAATAAAATAAAGCATGACTAAATTTATATAAATATATTTTATTTAGTCAATAATGAAAAGTGATAAATGAAAATAATTTAAAATCTCTATTATTAAAACATTTTGGTATTTTTATGTTTATAGTCCAACACACAAAAATAAGGAATTATTTGATATTTGAGCATTCAAACCAACAGAAATAAGGTACTATATTTTGTGTATGTAATATGAACATAAAGTGTTTTTAGGCTGGGAAAATTTGATTGAATTGTAAATAAGTACAATTCTTTAGTTCAGGTCACACTGATACCTTCTCTTCAGAATTCCTGCAGTACTTACTTTTTTTGCTATTCAGTTAGCACTTATTCAAGTAAGGATGTGTGCTTTTAGATTATTTTTGCAAGTTGACTGCCACAAGGCATTTCTGACAGAATGACCCCTGTAACCCCTTTTATTTGGGTTATAGATAAAAAAGCATCATATGGTATTTCGTGGGAATTCTTCTCTGTCCAACCAAATAGCCTCATCTTTTTTTTTTTTATCACTTTTCAATAGACTCTTGTCTAGTTTGCCCTTCACTACCAAACATCAAAGTCATTTCTGTGCAACACAAATGTGAAATGTCAATGCCCTGCTTAAAAGCCTCTCTGAGGGTGTTATTTAAGTTTGACAGACACATACACACATCTGTGAGCCGCTGGCCCAGGTGACTGCTCAGCGTGGCCCCTCTCCCCGGGAAGCAGTTTCACGGAACCCAGTAAACACTGATTCTCTCTGAAGGATTAAGAGGAAGATTTCTTAGCAAAAGCTGAGGATGGAAATGGCTTCCTCCATACCCTGATGCTCTCTGCCCAAGACCATGTGCAATACCAGCTGAAGTGACAAAGGCAGCCACCACCTCCCACGTGAAATCTAGCCATTAACTGAAGGCACCAGTCACACCTCAAAGAGCAGGGGGATGTAGGGGTGTCTGTCCTGATGGGGAGTTTTGTTTTATCCCTGCCATTGTTTAAAATTCCCAGCACATGGGAATACTTGGTTTCATTATTTTTTTCATTCTCCACAGCCGAGCTCCCCCTTACTGTTTGCACCAGGGGTAGGCTGCTTCCCAAGGCAAATGGCCCCCTCTCCCCACCCTGTGGCTCACCACAAGACCATGCCATTTCCTCCCCTTTCCTTTGCTAGAAGATGGAAGGGCAGTTGTGTCCCGTGTTTGGTCCGACCGATACTGAAATGCTCCATGACCAGTGGAGGGACTGCCTCACAGACGTCACATCATGTGGGCACACTCAGCCTCAGTTCAATCCCCACACGTGGGCACTCTAGGTCCATGCACAGTAGAAACATTCCTCACAGGGGAGCCATTTTGTATCTTCAGCTCTGGAGCAGGGAGTCCGGGCCCAGGAAGATGAGAGGCCCAAGACAGAAGAAGGAGCACTGGCGTTGTCCAGGCAGCTGCAGTGGGCGTTACCTCTGGCTGGCTCACCTGTGTGCATGTTCTGAGCTTTGCATTGCTTTTCTAAGTATCTGCACTGGTTAAATACTATTGCTTTCAAGGGCTCTGTCAACTTGTTAGGCCCTTAATTTATTGTACTTTAAAGTTACTTTGTAAAATGTCCCCCACCAAAGCTATTCTAGTTACTCTAAACCCTAATGAATTTTTAGTTAAAATAAAAACCCTCAGCTTGCATAAAATGGACAGGTATTTGAGACTGTGACTTATTTCCAACAAACTCTTAAAGAACAAGAGTTGGTTCATGCGGTACAGAAAGGAAAGAACTGGTCAAACATGCAAAGTAATGTTATTGGCACATGGGCAGACATGAGAAAGGGCGGACCTTGAATGGAGGGGAGGTCAGGGCTTTTGAGACAGGTGCTTCTTATACCCCATAGGGGCAAGGCTTTCCATCCCATGGAAGATAAATCTGTGCTCGTAAATGGGGCAGATAGAGGCTCAGAACCTGCCTCCCTCTTCCACTCCATCTTTCTACATCATCCCTTTCAGGTCTCTGGTCTCTGCTTCCAGTACCACTAAGAAGCCAGTCCCTAAACGTGACTCACTCCTTCTGCCTCTCTGCCTTTGTATGAACCATTTCCATTCCCTGGGAAGCTTGGTTTTCTTCTTTTTTCATCTTCCTATACTTATTTTCAATAACTGGCAAAACATTCTCTCTCCCATGGATTCCACTCCTAGTTACATCCTAAGCAAACGCCATTGTTTCCTCATGTCTGTTTCCTCACAATGTTGTCTGGAGTCAGAACGCCAAGTACGACTCCCATCTTCACCAGCTGAGGCTGTGTGATTTTGGACAAGTTACGTCTTCTCTCTGTGCTCCTATTTCCTCCATTGTATCATGGGGATAATAACAATGATACTACTACCATTTATAATTTTATAACGAGGATAATATTTTTAGAAAGTTTCTAGAATCACACAGTAACATAGTGTGTTATTATTTATTATTTTTATTAGAAGTTATCACTACCAGTATCACTATGATCATCATCATATACAACACGCCACCCTAGTGCTCTTAGTCACACACATTTTATCCACATGATCGTCATCGTTTCTTCATCTGCCTCAGTCCCATCTACCTTACTCTCCTGGACTCAGCACAATGCCTGGCGTGTGTGGGTGCCCAGTACATAGTTCCGAATTGTCAATATTGGTGCCCCTGTCTTTTTTCCTTACCAGGTCGTAAGCTCCTTAGAGAAGGTGTTTTCGGCTTTAAAACGGGTGCTAGCCCAGTGCCCTGAACAGAGCCAGCACTCAAAAGTCCACCGAAGAAACTGATGAATTCATGAAGCATGTATCGAAATGACTGTTTGAATCTTGGCTTCCAGGCAGCAGGGCAGACCATGGTGTAATGAAAGATTTTCTCCCTGCTTGTCACGTGGGGCCAGCCTGAGGTCTGAAAGCACATACCTTAGTTCAGTTCTTTGTTTTGTAAAGTGCTGTTGAAATAAAAGGCAGTCAAGATGTAGTATGAAGGATGAGGGTCTGCCTTCAGAGCCTTAAGCCAGTGCATGGAAGTGTTCAGGGATAGGTAGAAATTGCTAAGATAGGTGAGCTTCTACACACTGATGGTTTTAAGGGTCTGTATGTCCATAGCACTGGGGGTTTGTAATGAAAGTTTCTCTGCTTTTGAAAACTATCCAATGGATGTTATTTGACTGGCTATTTCATTATGTTACATTTGTCGGGTTACAAATCACTCGAAGTCATAATTTTCTTCAATTTAAAGCCCGATGCAATGGAAGGCTTGGATCTAACTTCCAGCTGAGAGAGGGCGTGAATATTTCCTTGGAACTGTAAAATGAGTTGTTTCCCACCCAAGTATGATGTGTTTTGATCCATCTCATATCATCTTCTCTTAATAAATTTCTGAACTTTGGATTGATAATTTAGCAGCTCATATGATTAAATACTATTCCTTTAAAGGGACACTTGTTAAGCTGTCTGAGTCCTGAATTAATGTTTTGTTTAAAGGGTGCCACTAAAAGTTCAGTTCAAGAGATTTTGGGGGAATGGTTTAAGTTAAAAAATGGCAATGTCACTTGAGTTCAAATGGAACCTTTAAAGATTTTCCTAGGAAATTGAATCAACACACAGAAAAAAAATGTGGGGTCAGTATAAATGGAACATAACACTCTTTACTTTTCTTCTTTAGCTGCTGGAAATGATGAATGTAAATAGAAATATAAATAAAGGAGGGATTCTAAAAGTTCTCTGTCACGCAGTGCAGGTGCTGCTGAAACAGCAAGGAAGTAGAGCAGACACCCCTCGAAGAAGCTTCGGAGAAGCCCACTTGCCTAAGACGCCTGTCTCCGAGATGGGTCAGAACTGCTCTCTGCTTTTGTGCCTGCCACTGCCTGTAGTATTTCCCATTCTCCCAAGATGCAGTCATAGATGCTGCAAGTTTGGGCATGGCCAACATAGGCACCTTTGGGTGCTCCTTAGAGCAGTTTGCTTTTCCTTCTGGGTCCACAGGTAACAGTATTTTTAGTTCACTTGCAGTCACGTGCAACCATGTGACTAGATTCTGGCTAAAGGGTTTGAGCAAAAGTAATGAAAGCCATGTCCAAGTGTGGCTCCTAAAAGAACTTTTGTGATATTTCTCTCTCTCTTTTGCCATCCCCAGCTGAAGGCGGGAGGTCCAGGGAAGGACTCCGAGGCCCAGTGATTTAGCTGCATCACCAAATCTAAAAGTCTGGTTTCCTGAATGACCATGTGGAGGTGAGCCACCTGGGATCGCCATCTAGACACACGTGCATGGGACTTTGTGCAATCAAGAGGTGACTTCCAATGCTGTTAAGCAACTGAGATGTCAAGGTTTAGGTATTACCGTAGTAGCTGTGTTATGTTTTCTGACTACTAGAGACAAGTAGGATGCAGATCTTATCTTCAAGGACTTAACATTACAGTTGGAAGAAGAATGTAAGTAAATGATTTTAAAACAACATGATCAGTATAGCAAGTGAGATGGATAAGACACAATGAGAGTAGAGGAAGGAGGAGCATGGGGATGACAATGATAAAAAGGCTTTCTGGAGGAAACCCACCACTGTGTATTTCTTACAAGTGCGGGTGTGGCTGAGGAGGGTGGTCCTGGGTGGGGAGGAGGAGAGGCTGAGAGGCAGGTTAGTGTTTCTGGAGCAGAAAAGATGAGGTGGAACAGAGTGACATGATGGGAGAGAGAAGCGGATATCAGACCTTAGGTGGTCTCACATGGCACACTGTTGGGCCTGGACTTTTTGGGACCAGGAACATTCAAAGTCCTGATTCGTGGTGATGTAAGAAGCGTGTAACAGAATATAAATCAACACTTGTTTCTTTCATGGAGAATGTCTTGCTATTTAAAAAAAAGGTCAGCTGAACTAAATAGCAAGCCTATGATGTAGCCGATTCACATTCTGGCATAAACTTATTTTATCATGTCCAGAAACCTGATCACTCTTCTGAGAGCTGCTCTTTAAGTAGCTCTGTTTTAGACAAATTATTCTGCTTATTGTGGATGATGGGTTTGAATGGTGTGTATTCAGGGAAGTAGGGCACTTGGGAAAATGAGGAAGAGCAGGAAGACTTGAACTAGAGCAGTGGTATTATCAATGCACATGTGTGAATGGACTTCAGAAATATTCAGCATAGGAGCAGGGTGTTGTGTAGACAGCGAAGGAAAGAAAGAATACAAAAATGAGTCCCGAGTGTCTTAATCCAGTGTTTGGGTGGATGGTAGTGCCATGGGTAGAAGAGAAGTCCATACATAGGCTTGGTGGGTAGTTTGAAGAATAACTGTCAGTGCTGATGAACGTGAAGTGGCTGAGAAACACCCAGGCAGATATGTGGAGCAGTAGGTAGAAGCTAATTCTCCAGAGACAGGAAGGAGGTTCGAATTTGAGAGTCATTATCATAGGAGGTATAGAAACTGGGAACATAATTCTACAGAGTGAGGGAAACAGTGGCCCAGGATGAATCCCTGTGGGACACCAGAAATTACGGAGACAAAGATCTCACGAGACAGGCCTGATGCTCCCGGGGACTGAGAGGGCAGAGACATTTTAGAAGCGCTGCGCCAACACAAGCTTCGGCAGGGCCAGGAAAACATCAGTGAGAAGGCCTGCACTGGGTCAGGATGTCTCAGGGGGAACCCTGGGGGCGGAGAGGTGGTGGGGGAGAGGCAGTACTGGAGCAGACTGATAAGGGATTCTCAGACCGTCCAGAAATCCAGGCAAGTCCCTGCTCCTTTCGGGTCCCATTTCCGCCTCTGGAAGATGAGGTCAGACCAAATGAGCTCTAAGATGCTTTCAGCTCTAGTGGTCTATCATAATAGATAACAACTGTGAATACCGAATGTGTGGTAGACACATGATTTTTGTAAAGAGTGCACAAGATATTGGCATGTCACTTTTCTTGAGGCTGAGAGGGCTCAAGTGTCAAGTGTCAAGTTCATATAATCAATACATTCATGAACTGAGAATTAAAAACTAGGTTTGTCTGACAACCAGCCTGTGTTCTTTTCACTATCTTGTGCTGGATAGTGATTTTTAAGGAGAGAAAAACCACAGGCAGAAGAAGGTGAGTTGAGTTTAGGTAGTAGATCATTTAGAAGAGCCATCCTTGCTATTTCTCACAGGTATTTCCTTTAATAAAAGGCAGAATGTTCCTTTTGAGAAACATAAACAAAATTCAATACAAGCTTTGAACTAATCTGATGTTAGGTGTGTGTGTATATATATATATTGACCAGCAAGTGTTGGGGAAATTGGGAGCTTCTATATAGACAAAAATATCAATACTGGCATATTTACAGAGGCAATGCATTTTTATTTAAAAATTTCTAAAGATGAGCTTAGTAGTTGAGAAGTATAGAGACTCCTGAGGACATAGTTCTCATTCAATGCAGAAAAGCAGTCATCTGAAGCCAGTTTTCTGATATAATAATAGGAGGGCTTATGCTTCCTCAAGGTGTTTTTCTTTGAATATGTTTTAGGAATGAGTATTTTCAGAGTTAACCAGCTTATTGGGGGAATGTTCTACATCCAACCAAAGTGAAAGGGGGAAATATTTTGAATATATAACACACTGATTGATTGATTTTTAGAAAGTGGAAGTGGGGAGAGATAAAGACAGACAGATACTGACTTGTTGTTCCACTCATTTATGCATTCATTGGTTGATTCTTGTATGTGTCCTGACCAAGGATTGAACCTACAACCTTGGTGTATTGGGATGATGCTGTAACCAACTGAGCTACCAAGCCGGGCCAATATATAACACATTTAAAGAATCAGTGGTGTTACTGGGCTTTGCAGAACTGGATGAGTAGGTTTTCAGAAGCTTTCCACTTTAGGTATTTGGACGTTTCTATACACTTTTTCTGGTGTAGACACCCTCTGCCCAGTAGCCTTGCAATTTTTTTCATAGGCCATCATTATAGTTCTGTTGGAGGTAGCCCAAGTTGTAAAGTGTTTTAGATAGGGCCAAGTCCAAATATTCCTTCTTATTGTCAAAGAAATGAAACACAGATAGGGGATGGGTCTTGCCCAAGGTCATAGTTAGGGTAAAACTGTGACTACAGCCCAAGTGTCCTAGCCTCCAAGGCTGCACACTGGGTCTAGAGTGCAAGCTCAGTGTAAAATGGGGCTCTATTTTCACCACTCTTATAGTCCCCTAGGGCCTAGAGCAGTGCCTGGCACAAGAGCGTGTTGGCTGTGCACGCCAAGCCAGCCAACACAATACACAAAATGATGCTGTTTTAGCATGCTTAGCAACATGAAAAAGCTTCGTGTGATGCCAGTTTCTCCATTTGGTCTGATTCCACCATGCCACATGTCCTCTAGGCTGCTCAGCCCCATCCCTAGCTCACAGCTCTCTCAGGATCTATGAGTAGCCCAGCCAACCCCCAAAGTGGCAGGTAGAAAGGCAGGGGGCCCAGGAGCTCTGCAGCCATGCACGCTGCTTGAGTCCTGCTCTGACCTGGCTCAGATTCTTGCTGGCTTCTTGCTCAATCTTAAATCAGCAATTGAAGCTATTTCATGATAACCCCAGGTCTAAGTTCCTATTGTGATTTTTGGATTGTTTTCTTTGTTAGTCAGACTAGTCTAGGCTTTAGTGCAGTAACAAACAAGCCCCCACATCTCCGGGGCTTAATACACAAAGGTTCATTTCTCACTCATGAGTCTGGCAGCTCTCTAGGACAATTTGCTCTCAAGCAGTGATTTAAAGATCTCAGTTTCTTGCATCATGTAGCTACATTATTTGTAAAACATGGCTCCCAGGTGAGCTGGCAGAGGAAGACTGAGCTGGATGGCTGTGTACTCTCTTAAATGCTTTAGCTTGGAAATGACACACATTGCTTCTGCTCAATGTCTATTGGCCAGAACCACTTACATGGCCTTCTGTAACTATAAGGGTTCTGCAAACTAGAGAAAGCACATAGCTTTTGGCAAGCAATAAAGATCTCCATCAGAATGGAATCGGGTAAAGGAGAGCTCACCAAGGTTTTTTGCTTTCTTCTTTCCCCTCTCCTACCCCCCCAAAATAATAAGCTGACTTTGCAGAGTGGAATGTTCTTCCTGTGGCTTAGCAAGACATAAACAGCAATATCAGTCTAGGAAGTATATATGGAGGTGCTTTAGGCTCTTGGGAACTTTGCCAGACCCGGTAACTGCTCCGAGATGAGGTCACATAAACTGTCTCATGAGTAATAAAAGGTGGAGTGGACATGGCTTGGCTGAACCCAGCTGGCTTATTATTCAGTTCAGACAGAGCTAAAGAAAAACAGTTGCCCAGTGGCCTTTCAACTCTGCTCCTTGCCTGTTATTTCTTCAGCCATTTATAGTCTAGTGTCTGGATGAAGCTGGGCCAAAGTCTGGCAGGAATGGAGGCAGATAAATCATTTGCAGACCAGCATGGGCCTCACAGCTTTACTAGGAAAGGAAAAATTGAAAGTTCAGATTGGGGTATAACGGTGTCTTTTTTAATTGGACCAGAGTGTTTTCATTTTTAACTCCTCATGGTGGCCCAAGCACCATTCTAGAGTCACACATTCCACACCTTCAACGGATACATGCTCTGCCAGGCTTTTGGTGGGGAGAATATAAAGATTTGCTACCAGCAAAACAAATAGCAGTTGGACATAATGTAGGCACCATGGTGGGATTTGTTGGGCATGGTGTCCAGCCTTCACGTTTCCTACTGGTTTCTGCTGTTGCGTGGGATTGTCTATGGAGAGTAGGCTTTGTTTTTCACTTTTCGATGAAGTCAAAGACTTTGAGTTACACTTGATAGAAAACAGAGGGGGCAAAACCAGCCACAGGTTATGCCCTTTTTCTCCACCAACACTTCCCAACCCTCCATCTGATCAGTTATCACATGGTCATGGTTATGTCTTCTGAGTATCTCCCCACTCTGTTTCATACTCACTACCTGACCACCTTTGCCTGGGGTTAAGTCTCCACTGTAGCTCATCTAGAATATTTCAGTACCACCCTAGCTCGTCTTGCTGTCTTCATCTTCCAATTGTTTTATTGAAATTTTGATTTCTACTTTCCACCCACTCCATCCAGCCCACGCTGCTGGAATGACACTGCTAAAGTGCAGCTTTGCTCATGAGCCTGCTGAAAAATTGCAGTGCCTGTCTAAATCCAAAAGATAAGGCAGAACTTGGCATCAGGACGCTTCAAAATCCATTCTCCCATGGCCTAAGCCACACTTACTGGGTTTCTCACTCTGACTGCCCAGCTCTGGGGCTGGTCCCCGTAGTCCTTCTCTAGTACTTACCCACTGGTTGTTCTCATCTGTGTGTAATATTCTGGTGCTGTGTGCGTGTGTGTGTGAGAGAGAGAGAGAGAGAGAAGAGAGAGAGAGAGAAAGGGACTCAGTCTATATCTCTACAAGTCTGTGAGCTCCCTAAGGCCTGCATCCCTTCTGTTCACCCTATAGCTTCTTTAGGACTAAGCCCCACTCCTTACCTATAGTAGATGCCCAGTTAATCTTTGCTGGTGGTGAGTAACACGTAAGTGGAGCCCAGCGGAAGATGTTCCAGGTGAGTGTTGCTTTAGGGAAAGGCAGAAACTTGCTACCCCAAAGCTTACAACCTAGACCTGGCTGGTGGTGAGAAGAACAAATATAAATGTTCTTTCACATTTGTTCAATTTAACAGATATATGGGGAGCACCTCAAGGTTATACATGGAAATATACTATTACCTACCAATCCCAGAGGAAGAAATGCAAATTCATGCTCAGCTCACGCCTGCCGGTGAAATATTAAGCTCAAGCCAGGTTTCCATGATTAATGAGCTGTAAGAGAACACCACGCTGTTCCATCTGCTGCTGTGGGCTTGTGGTTACAACCAGGAGACAGCCGGACTTCATCAGCAGTTAAAGCAAAGAGTAACTTGTGCCCAGTCATCAGGGGGAAGATCACTGAAGGTCAGGAACACAATAAAAAAGAACAGCATCACTTTTGGCCGATTGAAGAAATTGTTAATTGATGGGCATTCCTGGGTGAGAGTATCAGGGTTCAAGGGCTCCCCCTGCTTTGATCCACACCTGCTCTATGCTGTGCACCACACAGAAGCATGGGGTGCACAGGTGAAAGAGAATACAGGGAGCTACCTGGCACACAGACAGCCTTTTCAAAAAGGTCCCTCACATTCATGTATGACTTCACAATTTTCCTTTGTATAAATTTGCTTCTATCATTATAAAGTTATATCATAAAATGTTAATAAAAAAGTAAAAAGAATATATTTTACATATTACAATATTCCTACACACAGATCATTGTTAAGACTGCTAAATTTTTCATCCTTTCATATATGTCTGAGCCCTTTTCAGTAGTTGAGTATGTACCATCTGTTGTCTTCTGTGACCTGCTTTGTGACACAAGCATTTCCCCACATTAATATGTAGCCACTTTATTTTTGTTCCATTTAAATATATTAAAGTATAATTCAAATGCAATAATAATCACTTCTCTTAGCACATTGCTCTAGAGAGTTTGATGAACGTATACAGTCGTGTTACCTCCATAAGGCATAGAACAGTTTCATCACCTTTCCAGTTTTTTCTGCGCCCCTTTGTCCTCAATCACACCAACCCCCAGGTCCTGGCGCCCTTTGATCTGTTGTCTGTTCCTATAGTTTCGTTTTTGCAAGAATTTTATATGAATAGAATCATACAGTGCATAGGCTTTTGGATCTGGCTTTTTATACTTAGGATAATGCATATGAGATTCATACCTGCTCTGTGAATAACTAGTTTGTTTATTTTTATTCCTGAGCAATAAAACCCATTGTATGGATTGAACACACTTTATCATTTACTTAGTTGAGGTATATTTGTACAAACCTGATCAGATTTTGGTGATCACAAAAAAAAAAAAAAAACACTGGACACATTCACATACAGTTTCATGAACATAGGTTTTCATTTCACTTCAGTACCTGACTAAATACCTGGGAGTGGGCTGCTGCATCTTATGCTAGATAGATATTTAGCTCTACAAAAAACCTGCCCACCCACCACCCAGATACTGAGTTCTAACACAATTCTCCAGTAGAAGGAACGGGGTCTTTGGGGAGATGGCTGATTCTACAACTGAAGCGGGAAGTACATTTAGCCGGGAGCGTCTCGTAGTACCCCACACAAACAAAACAAAACCAAGCGCCCCGCTGGTGGTAGTGTTCCCAAGGTGCATAGGGGCCAACTGAGAGACCCCTCAATGGCCAAAGCTGGAAGAGTTTGAGCAACAAAGCAAATGAAGTAGTACTGGATTATAACCCAACATATGAAATAAATATTCATTCTTATATGAACAAATGATTGGATAAATTAATAAATGGAGGAGAAGAAACAAATCTCTCATGCAGAAGGATTTCAAAGAAACTATGTAGATACTCCCCCTAAAGGAGAACAGTGTAACTCCCACTTCTTAGGTGCGGGCTGCGTATCATGATGTGTCCCAAAGTGAACTGTATGGATAAGGAAGGGGATGGTGTCGCTTTACAGGTGAGACCCTTGACAAACAGGACCTCAGCCAGGTGATCAGGGCCAACAACAATACTCAGAAATCATGGTGATTGTATGTATTCTTGACATGATGTTTTGAAAATGACACTTTACCCAAAAACTCATAACCCCATGAGAATACCAGACAAATTCCAGTGGAGGGGCATCCTACAACATACCTGACCTGTGTTCAAAAATGCCAAGATCATGAAAACAAGCCAAGTCTGAGAAACTGTCGTAACCATGAGGAATGTTAGGCGGTGGGATGACCATGTGTAATGGGGGATCCTGGATGGGATCTGGAACAGAATACAACCTTAGGTGAAAGATGAGAAATCTGAATAAATTATGCACTTCAGTTGATTATAATGTATCAGTATTGATCCATGAACTGTAACAAATATACCTTACTAATGTGAGATGTTAATAGGGAAATTGGTATTATTCCTTCTTGAAGTATTTAGTATAATTCACAATGAAGCCACCTGAGCCAGGAGGCTTTTTCCTTTCCTTAAAAAAATCAATTTCTTTAAGAAGTGTAATACTAATGAGCTACTCCATATCATCAACATTCTTGGCACAGTGAGCAGAGAGTTATGTGTAATATTCTCCGACATCATTATAGCTCATGTTGGTGTCGTCTGTAATGGTGCTTCCTCTCTCATTCCTAAAATTTGTAGTTTTGGTCTTCTCTCTTTTTTTCCTGCTCAATCTGGTTACAGGTCAATCAATTTCACTGGTTTTGTCAAACCATGGGCTATTGGCTTCATTGCTTTTGTTTATTTATCTGTTTTTAATGTCACTAAGTACTGCTTTTATTTCCTTTCTTCTGCTTGTATTGGGTTTGTTTTGCTTTGTTTTTTTTGTTTCTTAAGGTAAAAGCTTATATCACTGATCTGAGACCCCTTTTCTAACACATGGCTTCAATACCATAAACCTCACTCAAAGCACTGCTTTTAGTACAAAGCACAAAGTTTGATTAGGTTGTGTCTCCATTTTTTACTCTGAAACTTTTCATCTGAGAGCCACACATTAGAATCACCTGCAGAGCTTTGAAAAATGTCAATGTTCACCCCACCCAAGGCCACGTGAGTCAGAAAACATGGTGGTGGGGTCTGGGCATTGCTTTGTTTCGATAGCTTCCCAAAGTGAGTCCACCCAGGATCAAGAATTCCTGCTGCGACCTCACTGAAAGTAATTCATTCGCAAACTTGTGTGCAGATGCTGATCTGGATGCTTTTGAAAAATGCTTATTCTTACGTGCACCCCTAGAGATTTTGGCTCAGCAAGTCTACATGATGGTCAGTGGAAACCGAATTTTTCACAAATGTAATGATGATGAATGTGGGCTTCAGACTAACCCGTGGGAAAATCTGCATTAAAAAAAATCCATAACATAAGAAATGAGCCCCTGCTGTGGTAGCAGCTGTTTGCATTTCTGAGTATGGTTGGCACCATTGAAGTGGGTGTCCCCCAAACCTGTGCTTTCACGGAACAAGTTTGTGGTAGCAAAGAGGTGCTCCTTGCTGGGAATGCCTGAGATGACTTCATTACTGCCACTGCTGTCCTCGGCATCACTCTTCAAGGCCACGTAGAATTACCTTCATAGATTTCAGGTCTTTGCTCATGCAGGTGGCTCTGTCTGAATGCCCCCTGCCACCACCCTCACCTTTCCCTGTTCACCTAGCTGACTCCCTGCTGCCACTTCGGGTGGGAAGATGTCTCTGAGCTTCCTCCACTCCAGCAGCCTCAGACTTCTCCAGCCCAGATCAGCTGCCTCACCCTCTGGGAGGGGCCGCAGGGCACCTCCGAATATTCACCTGGGGTTGATCACCTACCTACTCATCTGTATTCCCCTTGGGACCCCTTGAGGACAAGTTTAGTCTTCTTTATCTTCAAGGGGGCTAGCCTAGGGTCTGGCCCATGATGGACCCTCAGGAAATGTGTGCTTAGCTGATCTAAACTGAGCACTCTTCAAATAGCAGACATCCCTCTGTTTTAGATTTCCTGTTGGTTTCAGTGGAGGCTGAGGTCAGGGTAGTGACTTCCTGTGGGTTTGGTATTGACAATTCCACTTTCTGGAGCCTAATCCATGCATGTGTGGCTGAAGCGCGTGGAAGAAGCCCAAGCTGTCTCTGCAAACAAGTCTCCAGCCTAGGGCCTGGCAAGTGATAACTGTTCAGAAATATTATTTGATTGAATGAGATAAAGGTGCAGAGAAGGAAAAGGCCAAAAACAGTGTTCAGAAGGCCACAAAGTCATAAATCAAAGGAGAAAAAAAAGCCACTTAACTTATTGCTTATTAGATTCTAATCAGTCTGAAATCTCCAAATCTATATCCAGGCTTTTTAAGTAGAACAGACTTATAACCTGGGAGGGACTTACTTTAGTTTCCCCAGAAAGCAAGATAAATGAGAGTATTTTTCTGAACATTCCACTTAATGGGTTAATGTAATGAGTGTTGGTAGGTCAAATAGCGCAGTTGTGTAAACAAGTGTTTAAACTGCTGCCAAGGAAGATGCTTAAGCTCCTCAAAGGGGACTTAGCTGTGAGGCCCATTAGAAACATCCATTTACAAGGAGTCAGGTTGATAAATGTTGCACGTGTTCCTCAGTGTACAATCCCTGTTCCAGGACACAAGTTTGGCACAGCGTGACAGAGTTTGCAAGAGGCACGCGTAATGAATAAAATTGCTTCTCTTTAAAAAAATAGACATGGTTACACATTTCTCAGGGTCATTCAAAGTAGAGACAGTTTTTTTTCCATATAGAAATAAGTGCACAAGTTATTTTTTTTAACTTGAAAAATGAAGCAGTATCCTTTTTGGTGTAATATCATTTAAAGAGTGGGTACAGGTATCCCTGCTTTTCAAAAGTTTGTGCTGTGTTGCCTCTCTCCAAGGACCTAGTGAGTACAGGAGCTCCTCCGGGTCACATGGTTTCCTTGTAATTCTGATGAGCTGCTGTAGGAACTGAACTCTTTTCAAAAAAATATATTTTATTGATTATGCCATTACAGTTGTTCTATTCCCCCCTTCATTCCCCTCCACCCTGCACACCCCTCCCCCGCCATTCCCCCCCTTTAGTTTATGACCACGTGTCTCAGTTCTTTAGATTCTATATTTCCCATACTAATCTTGCCCTCCCCCTATCTATTTTCTACCTACCATCTATACTACTTATTTTCTGTACCTTCTCCCCCCTTCTCCTTCTCCCACTCCCCTGTTGCTAACCCTCCATGTGATCTTCATTTCTAAGGCTCAGCTCCTCATACGTAACTGGCAAGAACAGATCAAAACATGGCTCAAGAACAACTCAGAGCTCCAGAGCTGATAAATCTAAGTGACAAAGAAATAGCCAAACTTTCAGATGCACAGTTCAAAACACTGGTGATCAGGATGCTCACAGAACTGGTTGATTTTAGTCACAAATTAGAGGAACAGATGAAGGCTAAACTAATTGAAATGAATGGAAATGCACAGGAAACCAATAGTAATGGAAAGGAAACTGGGACTCAAATCAAAAGAGTAGATCAGAAAGTGAACTCTTGTTTAATCAATTACTCTACAGTAAAATCAGTTTCATCATGCATTGTTTTGCTTAAAGTCACAGAACCTAGCAATGACATTAAGTGAGGATTGACTGTACATTTTTTCTTAGTGAAAAGAAAATCCAAACGGAATTTTTTTTGTTTTAATTGTTACTTTTATTTTTAAATATATTTTATTGATTATGCCATTACAGTTGTTCTATTCCCCCCTTCATTCCCCTCCACCCTGCATACTCCTCCCCCACCACTCCCCCCCTTTAGTTTATGACCACATGACTCAAGTTCTTTAGATTCTGTATTTCCCATACTATTCTGGCCCTCCCCCTATCTATTTTCTACCTACTGTGTGTCAGTCACAGTTCTAGAATCTGAATGATGATCTAACAAGACTTCCCAGAACAGACTATGGTAAAATAGAAGGAACTCTGAGTAAGGAAACCAGGTTTTTCAGTTCTGTGCGTGCCTTGGGTAATTGCTTGCCCTCTCTGGGCTCTAGCTTCTATGTACGTACAATGAGGGGGATGAGACTGGACCACAGGAGCTCCAAAGTTCCATCCACCTGTCATTAAGGTAGCATCACGCAAGTGAAAAATGAAAATGTGCATCGGTAATTTCGATGTGGGAGGAGTTTCATATCTTTCTTCTTAATTAAAAAAATTTAAAATTTTATTGTTGTCCAAGTATCTTAGAGTTTAATATGGCAGTAGGCTGAAGAAACGGCTTCTGTGTAGAATAGACAGTGTTCATACTTCCTCTCGAAGGGTGTGTGGCAAATGGGGTGGAGGGTGAGCTGAAGGCATCTAAGAAAGTTGCGGGTAAAGACTGGATTGCTTCTCTAATGTCTCTGTCCTACCACCAGGAGGGACTGCAGTCAAGATAAGCACAAGGGCTGAAGCCAGGCTTGATGCTGGCTGCATGGCATGATGGGACATGCAATGCTTGGGATACACCTAGTTCTGCATTTGTTGTTTCTATGTCTCACTCAGGTCTTAGCTTCTAGCGCAGCTTCTAACAATTTCAAATGGAGAGTGATGCATGAATTTGTAAGATAAGACACGCAAGACCCTTCAAGAAACGTTTGATACTGAGTACATTCTACAAGGTCAGTTTCTTTTCTTGCTACTGTAAAAGCACTGTGATCGGGGACCTTCTATTGCAGGGCCAAACTATGAACACAGAGAGATTCCTTCAGGGTTACTCTCTTACAGAGATAATAAGGGCTTTTATGTTCCTCTCCTTAGACTAAAGTATGTGTTCTCTTTTACCAGAATTTCCAAGTACTCCCTCCACCCAAGTACTCCTTTGTCAGCACAGTGTCCACCTGCTGTGGGAGTTTTTCTTCTGAAGCACAGTTCCAACCATATCAGTCCTCTGCGCAAACCTGACGATGGCTGCCCATTGCTCACAGAGTAACGTCCCATCCCCTGAGCTTGCCCTCTGAGCTCACCGTGATCTGGATCAGGAATGCCTGTCCAGCCTCATCTCATATCAGGTCACCCCACGTACATTCCCCTCTGTGTGGGGGGTTCCCACACCTGCATGTGCTTCTGAATCACCCGGAGGGCTTGTTAAAACACGTGTCTGGGCCTCCAGCCCAGCTTCTCTGATTCTGGGAGGCTGAGAAGGGTCGTTGAGATTCTGCATTTCTAACAAGTCCCCAGGTGATGCTGATACTGTCTGGGGACCACACATTAAGAGCCATTGCTCCAGCCACACAAGTGCTGGTTCTCTGGAGACATAGTGGGTATGTATTTTTATGTTTTGGGCATTTTTTTTATGTTTTTCATCAGGCTCTTGCTCTTGGTACACTCTCATTCATTTTCAAGCTAATTTTACTTTCTAAGGAACTTGTCTCTCCTGTGTATTTCGACAACGTGCCACTGGTCTTCCAATGTAGTACTTTTTCTATTCTACTCTGTACTAGAGCTAATTGAGTGTTTGCCTTTCTTTCATTCAAATGCCAGTCCCTTGAAAGAAGGGACCATATTTCATTAACCTTTGAATTCTCAAAAGGCTTAAACATCATCGTGGTGCTGAGAGGCATCCCTGGTAATTACACATTTCCTTATTCTTCTTCCTCTACTTCTTTTAGCCTCCTCTGCCGCAGGATTCTCAAGGGTGGCAGCCATCCTCTGTCTGAGGTTGAAGGATTCATACCATTTAAGTGTCTGAACTCATCATGAATTTCATCAGCAGTGTTACAAAGACATTCACCAAGGTGAGAAAGCAACCAACCTAAAATGTTGGCCCACGGTTTTGGAGCTACCTGCACTATGAAGTTGTTAAACTCCTTTGCAGTAAGTTAAGCTGTCATGGGGAACACTGAACTCACCTCCGATCAAATGAAGTATTTGAATTATTTTTTAAATGTAAAGTGCCAGAAGCGATTTTGTTCTCTGTGGATCACTCTTTCCTATACTGAATGCGTAGGAAAGAAGCAGGGGAATTAATAATGAAGCCAGAGTCAGTGTACAGTCTGGAGAAGGTTTTGTTCAAAGTAAATTTCAGGGAATGCAAAATAATCAATCTCCTTAAAAGACCCTGTCAGTTTGCAAAGTGCACAGAGTGAACCCAGTTCTCCCGCATGAGTCCCTGCTGGCTGGTGGGGAGGGGGCGGCCATTTAGCCTCTCCCAGCCCCAGCTCTCCTTCCTGGGACTTTCTCCTCAGCACCAGGTCCCACACCTGCCTCTCCCGGTGGGTTCCCTCTGACCCTATGACTTCTTCTGTCGCCTGCATCCAGTCTACATCTTTCTTTTAGTTCTCCCTAGCTGTGTCACAGGGTCTCAGATTCAATATGCCCCTAAATCAAACTATCATTTCCCTGGTTCTCCTGCCATTGGATTCTCAAAAGAATGCCCTCAAAAGAGGGCATTGATTGCAGAGACCATAGAACTGGTATAACTACCATGGAAATCTATGAAAACTGAACAAATGCATAGCACATGTCCCCAACATTCCACTCCTAGGTAGATTGCTAACAGGAAGATGCTTGCATATATTCACTAGAAGATACATACAAGAATATTTACAACGGCTCTACTTACAGTATCCCAAACTAGAAACTATACAAGTAGTTTGGATAGTCTCTGATAGTAGAAACTATCCATTGACTTATTCATTTGGCTTATTCATTTGATAAAATACTGTGCACCAAGAACAACAAACAGGTTGTGGAACATGGAAGCGAGAATGAGTCATACCAACACTATGTGGGCCAGAAGAAGCCAGAGACAGAAGAATGCCCCATGCATGCTTCCATTGAATGAAAGCTCAGAAGCAAAGTGCATTCATGTTGTGGGCAGCCAGGGGCGTGGGTCCCCCTGGGAGAACGAGACAGGAAGGGACAGGAGGGGCTCAGGGTCACTGCGGAGCTTCTTCTCCGTGATCCGGATCCTGGTTTCCACGGTGGTGTCCAGTTTGTGAAAATTCCTTGAGCTGTATCCTTAAGAGCCAGCAGTTTCTCTTAGCGCTATTTTTCAATGTATATCATACTTCAATAAAATTTATTAAAAAATAAATAAAAGAACAAGGGCCACTGATCCGAGCCTCTTTTCAGCTGAGAGTTTGAGCCTCAGTTAAGGTTTCTGTCATTTTTTTTTACCTTAGGACTTTGTGTCTTATTTCTTCCTCGTTGGCCAAAAAATAGAAGAAACAACCAATAGAATGAGAAGATATACTGTAAGGTGCAGATTCTGTGCAAGGGCTAATCAAAGTGATGTTTCCCAACATCCCTTTGGGTGTTCTGGTCTCCACGGTTGCTCCTCCTCAGTCCCCAGGGACCTGCCGTCCCTGGGGCACAGGCCTCCATCTCCATCTCAGCCCTCCAAGCGTTTGCCGGTGGAAGCTCTGTTGCCTGAGTAGCTTTTGGACCTAGATTCTCCATCCAACAGACTGCAGAGGATGTTTATGTGTGTGCGTGTGTGTGCGTGTGCACACACATGTGCATGAATCAACTTTACAGTTTCTAGGTAAATGGAATTTTCAAAGCTCATGTTGGTCGCAGACCTGGATTATATCAAAAAGTGAGACAGATTCATTATTCACTGAGTTGCAGCCCTGATGTTGCAGTTAACAGAGCAACCCTGAAATCTCAGCTGCTGAACAGGTAAGACCTAAACTCTCAATATTTCAACTGGATAGATGTATACTTCTAGCCTCTGTGAAGTCTAACAGTAACAGGGAGGTGGGCTCGGGGAGAGAGGGCTCTGGTCCTTGTGGTCATCCAGGATTATTGAGGTGCTGGTGTCTTCAACATGTGGCTTCCAAGGTCACCTTGGACACTGACATGCAACGGTCAGATGCAGAAAATGAGAGGGGAGGGTTGTGTAGTTTTCTGGGTCAATCCTGGCAGTGAAAGCCTCCACGTCTCTCCACTTTTCATTGGCCAGACCTCGTCATATGACCACACTAAACATCAAGTGGGGGATTTTAAAGTGCGGTCCAGCTGTGAGCATGGAGGAAGAAAAGCTAATTTGATGAATACATAGCCTGACTCTGCAATGCGTGGATTTAGCTGCAAGCAGCGAAAACTGCAATGAAGGTGGAAGGTGAGTGGAAAAGCAAAGGTGATCCTCCGTTGGCTGGAATAAGTCACAGGGAAGGTACCAGGAGGGAAGGTTTTCTGCCGAGAGGGCTGAAGGGAAATGGAAGCCTTCTTGTAACTCAGAATGGATGTTTTAAATTAAACAAATATATTAGTGTCATGGACTGAAATGGGAGCACTGGATAAGGGGCAAGCATGTTTATACCTAGGGGAGTAAATAGGAGAGGAAGTCCAACTTTTTAAATTGTTCTCCCACTCCAACCTTCCCCGTGTCCTGTATCCCCCCTCATTTGCAGAGTCACCTGAGTCTGATACTGTGAGCAGTTTTTCCATCTATATTTATCCAAATTTTTTATCAAGTTTTGTCAGGTTTGCATCCTAAATTTTATTCACGTCATTGTATCATTTCATTTCTGCTAATACCGTCCCATTGCTGGATCTGTTTGGCTCTCTAGTGAGTTATTGCCATAAATCTCTAACAGAGCTTCTCACCTACAATCCCTTTACTTTGCTTGAGGCTCCACACATTGTCAAAATAATCTCCGAGTGTCATTATTCAAGCATTTCAATGGCTCTCCACTGCCTGCCAAATTAAAATGCAAGTTTCTTAGTTTAACATTCACAGCATTTCTCAATCTAGTCCCCAAATGACCTGTCCACCCTTATTCTCCGGCAATTTAAAACCCCTGGAAACGCTCGTGTTCCAAAACAATCTCCAAAACTCCTTGTTACTCTAGACACTGCTCAAGTCCATTCCACGGGCTTCCAAGCAGCCTTTTTTGGGCTCCAATGTGGTGAGCTCCTAATCAATAATAATACCTGGTTCATATAACACCTCTTTGCGCAGACTCCCAGAACTCCACCAGGAAGGGCTCATTTCAAATATTAATATTTATCTCTATTCTAGCACTTAACACTTTACCCTGCACTTTCTTGTTATCTACCTCTCTGGCTAGACTGTCCTGGGAGGTGCTGTAGTGCAGTAGAGAAAGCGAGAAGTTAGGAGGCAAATTAGACTTGGACTTGAATCCCACCTCTCCATACTACTACTTGTGTTGCCTCACATTGCCCAAGCTCTCTGAACTGCAGGCTCCTCTTCTGTGCGATGGGGATAGTAATGTTGCCACATGAGGTTGTTATGGTGACCATAAATGTGCACGTATCTAATATGGGACCTGACACTAGTGCATTTCTCCTTCTTTCCCTCCTCTTTCTCCTATGCTTCTTCCTTTCTTTCCTCCCCCGACCCCTTGTATTTTGTCTTATAAGTAATAAAAGACATCTTAAATATTCAGTAAAGATTTGTTTAATGAATGAACCAGAAAGCTCAGCAGCCTGAGACTATGAATTTTGTTTCACAATTCATGTTTGAACTAATTTTTGCATGTGATATGAGATCTAGATCAGGAGTAACTTTTCTTTTGTATACGCAAAGCCAGGGTTTCCTGCATTATTTATTGAAAAGTCCAAACTTTTTTGCACCCGGTTGACTTTGTCGAAATCAATGATCTATATAGGCGTGGGTTAACCTCTGGGCTCTGTTCCATTGTACTGATCTATCTGTCTGTCCTTAAGCCCAAAGCAGCATTGTTTTGATCGTCGTAAGACCTCTTTGGAGGTCTGAATTCCAGCTGCACAGGCCTCTTCTGACTCCCAGACCAGTCTTCCCTTCTTAAGGAAACAGTCCTGTGCCTCTAGAGATCCCTCTCCTGACAGCAGCCTGGGAATCTTCTCCAGATCTTCGCTGAACCATTGCAGTGCTCACCTTGTCTGTTTCCTCTGTCTCGGGAATCACTCTCCTTTATTGCCTGATTTCCATGGTCTAAAACCTGTTCCATATAATTTGTCCATGTTTTAATTGTTTCACATTGGAAGGGAAAGCCTATCTCATTACTCTATTTTGGCCAGAGGCACACGTCTGTATAGATTTTCTTTAAGTATGTGGGTTTTTTAGAATTTATTTTACTGGTTGCTTTAGATAACATTGACCTTTATATTGTCATGGTTAACTTTCAAATAAAATTATGGTTTTTTGCTGAATGCTTTAAAAAACCTACTACTATATATTTCCACTCACTCTTCTGCTCTTTGTGTTCAAATTATCTTACAGATTTTCTCTGTATATGTTACACTACAGTATCTTGCCATTATTTATATTTTAAACTGTGAATAGCCTATTTCAAGATGCTAACAAAAATGACTTATATATACCCTTTTTGTGCTCATTATTTTTTCCTACAGGCATGGAATTTGTGTTCATTTTCTATCAATGTGAAGGAAACTTATCTTTTTTTTTAAAGATTTTATTTATTTATCTTTAGAGAGGAAGAGAAGGAGAGAAATATCAATGTATGGCTGCCTCTCATGAGTCCCCTGCTGGGAACTGGCCTGCAACCCAGGCATATGCCCTGACTGGGAATCAAACTGTGATTGTGTGGTTCGCGGGCCTGCACTCAATCCACTGAGCTACACCAGCCAGGGCAGGAAACTTATCTTTTTGTATAAGATTAATTCTTTTTAACTTTGTGTGAGTAAAAATATATATTATTTGCCTTCATTTTTGAAAAATATTCTCATTAGATATGGAATACTAGATTGACAGGGTTTTTTCAATGCTTCAAAATGACCATTTCACTGTATTTCAGCCTCTACTGTTCTGATGAGAAGGCAGATGTTATTCATGTTGTTATTCATTGGTTATTTACCTTGGGTTCATTTGAGATTTTCTTTTTAGGTTGATTTCCCATTTTCTACTTATGCCTAAGTTTAGTTTTTTTGTATTTATGCTACTTGGGGTTATGAATATTTGGGTCCATGTCCTTCAGCAATTTTGAAAAGTTCTTGCCATGTTATTTTAAAATATTTTTCTGCACTATTCTTTCTTCTACTTCTGGTATTTAACTACATACATGTTAGAACTCTTCATATTGTCACAGATTTCAAGTGGTCTAGTTTATTTTTTAGAAAATTTTTGTCTTTGAGTCTTGTTTTGGTGACTTTATATTGATCTGTCTTCAAGTTTACTGGTTCTTTTCTCTGCTGTATTCATTTTCATTTTAAAGTCTTACACTGAATTCTTCATTTTGGGTACTGTATTCCTCATTCTAGTGTTTCCATTTGATTTTAAAAAATGGATTCTACTTTTCTACTGTAATCACTCAACTCCTGTCATATACCTTTTCCACTAGAGCCTTTGTCATTTTGATCTTAGTCATTTTCGAGTCCCAGTGTGACAGTTCAGTATGTGGGCTCTCTCCAATTCCGCTTTGACTGTTTCCTCTATTGTCTGTGGGCCGCATTTGTTTGACTCTTGATGTATCTTATAATTTTTGGTCATATGGCAGGCATTTCATATCAAAAACAGACTGAAGCAAACAATATTAACTTCCAGGAAAAAAAACTCACTTTTCTTTCTGTCAGGCTTTTAGATTGAAGACCTAAGTCACTCTGATCTGTCACTGAGCTGAGTCTGGACTTTGTAGCTGCTTAACTTTAATGAAGTTTACTTGCTACAGATTTTAGTTGTTTTGAGGGTGGCTGGGGACCTTCTCTTCTGCAAAATTTATGCCTTGGACCAGCCACAGTTCTGGCGATCTTTTGAAGGATTATAACCGTGTTAACAGACTCCCAAACTGCATAAAAGCTTGATTTTACAGTTTGAATGTAAACTTTATGGGTTGCTATGGGGTACTCTTTGTTTTTCTAGACCACTCCTGTGTTTCTGTGGCTTAAGAGAACTAATTTTACGCTGCTGGCCTGCCCAAACCTTCTGAAGGCAGCTTCACTCTGTGAAGCCTTGAAGTGCCTGTGTTTCTCTCAGCTGTCTTGCCTCCCCTCAAGAGTTTGGTGTCCAGAAACCTGTAATGCCTCTGGTGAATTCTTTGAATTCTCTTGTCCTGCTACTCGCCTCTGGAGGGTGGCTGCTTTGTACCTGGAGGAGGCCCTTTGACCTCATGGGTGATCTCACTCAGAGCTCCTTACCCAACTTGAAGCTTTGGCATAGTCTCTCAGAGTACTCAGTGAAGACTTGTTGGAACTATTTGGCAGGTGAATCCAATATCACTCTGTGCCTGGGGTTTTTCAGAATATTAATCTGTCATCCCAGCCAGTTAAAATTTCAGCTGGATTCTCTTCATCGCCAACTATGTTCCACTCCCTACCACCTCCACTCTGTCAATGGGACAAACAGCTGGGTATTTCTTCTGTTTCATGAAGAGCTTGTCTTTTCTTGGAATTCAGTTCATTTGGGATAAAAAAGATGCTGTAGGTTCTCTGGCTTGTATTGTTTCTTAGGGTGAGAGTATGATATTGTACATCCTCAATGACTCCAGAAGATGTATCTGTGATGTATTTTTATTTTTCCTTATTTCTTCAGCATGTCTGGCAGTTTCTACAGTTACCACATTGCAGAATAATTATGAAGGGATGTTCTCCTTAATAACTTTCACGCGATTAAGCAGAATAGCTTTTTACTTCTATAACACCATTCCCCAAATCCATCTTGATCTTCCCTTGTATCCTAACCTTAACCAGTTCTTGGGATGGGTAGAATCACATGGTACTGGTTGCTCTAGAAATCCCACTGATAACACAGCTCATATTCATGTGGTACTTTTACAGAGATTTAGTCTTATTTTTCTGCTACATCCCCCAAATCTGGAACAGTATGTACAGAGACCAAACATTTAATAAATACTTGTTTAATAAGTATACGGTCCTCTAACTATTCCCAAGGAGCAACAGAAAGGGAAAAGAACTCACACTTATTAAATGTCTATTCTGTGTTAGGACCTGTCAAACATGCATATAAGATTATTTCACTTAACCCATAGAATATCACTCTGATGCATTGTTACTGATGTTTTGAGGATTGGGACAGTAAGGTCTGAAACCTGTCAATGGCAGCTCAGCTCCATGGGAAACCAAGTTGATCTTGATTCTTCACTTTGTCCACCACCTCTCACCTGGCCTCTCAGAAAACGGCTCTCTGTGTCTGAGGGAACTGAGGAACACAGTGTCTCTAGGCATCATTTACCCTGGATAATTGAGACATCCCTTTTTGGTTATAACCAAATTTCAAATGTCGGCATCAGAGAATAAAAAAGACATGTACACACTTAGATTCTCTTTATATGTTTGACATCCAGGATGAAAATGGACACTTCTTTTCCAATAACAAATTCTGCTATGTAAAAACATTAATTTACTTGAATAAATAAAAATACTACTAAGGTTCTAATACTATATATTACTTAAAAACTCTTTGTTTAAAAAAATTCCAAGATCAGCTCACACTTCCAAACACATCTCTGTTATCTCTAACAGAAGGTTCTGATTTTTATTGGTCCAATTGAGCAGTATCCTTTGCACTCAAAGTGAATTTAAACTATGAGTTCTTGAATTTGCTACATTCAATGGCTCTTTCATAGATGTACTGTGTATGTTTGCATTAAAGCAATGTTAAATGGTGATCATTTGGATATTTTCAGAAACTGAATTTATTGAAAGTAGATATTTCATATTTGAAATTACTACATAATCCCTACTTCCTTATTGATAGATGCATTTCCTAATTAGCAAAATATGTGTAAAACATTTTTTTAAAGAATCCCTCATATTGGAGTTTTAAAATCAAATCTCCTGATTGCCGATTTTTCTTTCAAATATTTAAATTTGATTAAATTGATTTCTCTACATTGCTTCCATTTTGAGTACTTGTTTACCCACATTTTTAGAGATAAAATACTGAGATTAGGAAGTGTTGAACAACTCTGGACCTCCAATTGGAGGAAAGGGAGATAAGGAGTCAATACTTAGGTGTGGAGAATATTACTTCAAAGGCACATTTATCTTAGAATCTGTGCAAAGGAGTTCCATTAGCAAAACATCAAGAGGTTCTTATTACCTGACAGCACACCCTGGGGAGAATCAATATTTATAACAAAATAGGAGGAATATCCTGTAGAACTTATTATCAGGAAATATTTTGTTTCCACCAAATTGCTAATCTACTTTCTCCCTCCCCACAAAGAAAGTCACGAAATTCACCCTGCCTGTCTTTGCTTTGATTCTCAGGAAACTCTGTATCAAATTACGCAGAGAGCTTACCAGCATGCCAATTATTGTCTCTCTCTCTCTCTCTCTCTCTCTCTCTCACACACACACACACACACACACACACACACGCACACACTATATTGAAATGTGTATGTATATATTACATGTATATACATATTCACATATTGAAATATTTGTGCATATATGAATGTGATGCATGAAGAGAGAGAACGCATGTCATGAATCAACAGCATGTTTGCCTTGGTCCTAATTTCCTCATTCCATATTAATGTCATGGGGCATCTTTATTGTGAGACATCTTCAACCTTCATAGAGAAGTAGGGTGTAAATAAATATAGAATGCTATATGAAATGTACATCAAATAACAATTTAGTGGTGGCTGAAAAAGGTCAAAAAGAGAGAAGAAATCGAATCTGCTTACGAGATTAGGGGATGGAGGTGATGGTAGAGAGGAGAGGCTAATGATTCAGAAGAGAAAGTACAGTTAATGGAAGCAGACTCCGGGAGACAAACATGTATGGTTCTAATAGCTATGGGAGTTGTGGAAAACCAGTGAAATTTTCTGAGCTTCTTGCTTATGCCTCTGTAAAATGGGGTAAATAATACCTATCTCACATGCTTGTAATCAGAATCAAAGGAGAACATGTAGGGTAAGTGCTTTGCGATCTGTAGAATACCACTCACACGTAGTTCGCTATTGTGTCCAGGAAGGAACAGAGCAGGAAGGTCAGCAGCTCCCCCAGTTGCCCCGTTTCCACCTCGCTAGCTGTGACTTCAGTTGGGCACTTGGGTTGAGTGTCAGGGGCTGAGGGGCCAGAAGATGGCCTTCATGGGAGGCAGCAGTGAGAGACTTCAGTGATGGGCTCCCAGAGGCTGGGTTTGCCCCTCTGTCTCATTAGAAGGGACACTGCCATCTTGTCCTACTCCCAAGTGCAGTTCTCGCTCAGCCAGAGTCCATGCCCCCATATCCTTGCTCGAGCTCCCTATACTCTGAATAGTTCTTCCTGAAGAGTCAATGCACTGCTGGTCATTTGTCTTCATTTCCAAAGTTCCATCTATCAAACCTCACTGGTCCATCCTCATGGAGGTGAGGAGGGTGATCGGGGACCTTGGGTGAATGAAACAGCCGAAAATAACAGAAATATGAATTATTGTCTATTTTTAAAGCAATTCAGTTTTATTTCTTTCAAATATGCAGGCTACCTAGAACAAGATGAATAGCATTGTCCTTAAGGATCTTGCTTCAGTGAAGAGCCAAAAAACATCCATAATTTGCACACCGGTTGTAGTTAGGAACAATTAAATGGTTTAAATGCCTGCCCCACCCTCTCATCTTGATTACATTATTAATTTAATCAACTGACAGTTTTTTCAAAGAATAGAAGGTGAATATTAAACCTCTAACTTAAATTATATTCGATGGTCACAGGTACATTTCCAGATGTTTCCCACTTTGTAATAGTATCATGTGCTTGCATATTACAAAGTACTGTATTGCATAATGATCTAGTTTTCCTTCCCAACAACCCTAGGAGGCGAACTGGAAAGTTCTCTTATCTCTGTTTCCCAGAGGAAGACATTGAGACTCCAGAGCATTGGGTTACTTATCTAAGGCCACTCAGTCAGATAGTCCAGACTTTTCTGATTCTTTGGAGTTTTACTCTGTCCCTGTTAATATTGTGAAGGAACCCAAACAAAACAAATACTGGGCATGCAACATGGCTCATTTTGTTCATCATTCGTTCATTGATTCATTCATTCATTTCTATTTCCACAGACTGCTACTATGCCTAGAACATAATAAATGTCAGTGGAGTACTCACTGGATGAATGAAAAGGGCGATAGATGGGAGAATTTACTGTATGTAGTTGAGTGAAAATACCTTACCTATTTTCACATTGTCACTACGTCATACCTGTATACTCTCCAGTAGGGCCGGTAGCATGGGAAAGAACCTCCTCATATCTGTCCTTCCTTCTTCAGGTGCCCGTGGAGGGTGCTGGATGACTGTGTGAGGAATTGCTAAATTTGAAGTGTTCTGATGGCCACTTTTCCCTCCCAGGGGGCCCACAGTTCTCATCAGCTGCTTTGCTTTTCTAGTGACTTTTGTTCTTATGGTTAACCTCCTGGGCCATTCATCTCTCTCTCTCTCTCTCTCTCTCTCTCAATTTTTTCTTTCCTCCTTTATTTTTTCTCTTCCTTGTCCTTTTCCATTTACTACTACTACTACTTCTTCTTTTCCTCCCTTCCTCCCTTCCTCCCTTCCTCCCTTCCTTCCTTCCTTCCTTCCTTCCTTCCTTCCTTCCTTCCTTCCTTCCTTCCTTCCTTCCTTCCTTCCTTCCTTTTCTCTCTCTCTCTCCCTCTCTGTCCAGAGGGAACTTATTCGAAGACATGAATACCTTTAGGTATTTCCACAATATTATGATGCAGGATTGGGTCATTTGAGGATGAAGACATGCTATGTATCCCTCGGGCTAAAATCCATCTCCATACGAAATAACCGTATTACTGTTATAATATTTTGGGGATGAGTTTTCCAGGTGATTGGCTTAATTTTCTGCTCTATGCAGTATTGAGAATTTATTTACTTATTGCATTATTCTTCTATATTAAGGACCTTTCTAAGAAGTATCAGATAACCCTGAAATACATTAGCTTTCTCTGAAGCTGAAATTGAGCGAGATTTCTGAGAAACACCTTAATTAAATTTATTAAGAGGCTGCTTTGGACTCAACATATGAATTCTGAACCAGTCTCCCTGCTGGGAAGCATGTCAGGCTCAGAATGTTCCACAAACTCCTAACTGGCTTCTAAGCTTCTAATTCTTCAGCCTCCCCATCACCTCATCCCCAAGAATGATTTTTCTAAAACATCAGATTTTACGAATTTTCTATTTAAAATGTCAGTTGGTTCCTTGTCAACAATGAGGTAATGTTCAAACTATCTTTTGCTGTACAAGATCCTTCATGACTTAGCCTGACTGATCTCTTGAGGTACTGCCTGCAGCCCCCTCCCTTGCTGCCATTGTTCCCAGGACATACCTTTCCAATGCATTTCTCTTTACACACATGCTTTTTATTTTCCTGGAGTGCTTCCTCTGCCCTACATGCCCTTCCTCTACCTTACCTAGTGATGAAGATAGAGAGAAAGGGATATATTTGAGAGACATTTCCCAGGTCCCAAATCCATCTCCTCCCCAATGGCTTGGTCTATTTTGCTCTTCAAAGCAAATCTCTCCATCTCCTTGGTATGTTCCTGCATTATGGCCTGGAAAACTCTGTCCTGTATTGCAATCATTGTTTTTTAATGTGTTTGTTTCCTTCTTGGTATGAGTTTATATCTTATTCACCACCTTCTCAGGGTACTGCACTCAGTGCTTGGCACATACTTTCTGGTTAAGAGTAGGTGGCCTTTAAGTTGTTGAACTGAACTCTCTCTGTGCTTTCAGTTGGAATGTTCTATGAATAATAAGATCCCCTCTGTTCTCAGAAGCCAGTCTTTTGTGTCACAGGCTATGAGTTCAGCAAGATAGAAGTTTAAACTTTATTTTCTCATAAGTTAAAAATTTTGATTAAGACTTTATTTTGGAAACATGTCATAGAAATACCAAGAATCAAAGTACTTCTTTCGCATCTATAGAAGATCACAATCCACAATTACTCCTTCTGTTCTGGTCGACCCAGTCTCTCAGAGCATGCATTCCTGTCCCCAGTGGAGTCCAGAGGGTAGCTTTCGGAGTTTCTATTTTCTTCCTGGTAAATGATTCATTTGGGGCTGTTTTCCCATAAGGGACAGCATTCACCATCTCTTTCACTATTGAACACCTAGGTTGAGTTTAATTTTTCTAGTATCACAAATCACATTTCTGGATGTTGTTGTTAACTTTTTTTTCCATGTTATCCAAGGCTGATGACTAACATCATTAAGTGAGATAACAAAAATTAGGAGTCAGGAGACTTTGGTCCTGTGACTTTGAGCAAGTCATTCATCCTCTCGAAGGGTCAGTTTCACTTGGATAGTGATGTACCCCCCCCTCGTAGAGTTGTGGGATGGATTGTACAAGGTGCCATTTGTGAATGGCTTCTAGGCCTACTAAGTAGTTTGTGGAAGAGCCCCCATCCTAGAGATAAGAGGCTGGTATAGGAAGTGAAAAGGTCCTTCCCTGCACTGCCATTTGAAGAGTTATTGTGCGTATCCTGTACTTTCTCCTTGTCTGGGTCAAGATGCATTTTTATGTCTTTAGTGCACATGCACACACACGTGCCATTCTATCTGGCACTCAGTCTAGTTTCTGCCCTGAATCTCTCAGGTATGGGTGGAGCAGGTCCAGAGGTGGAGAATAATATTATTAAGGGCATAAAATAAAACTTTCAGCTAAGAAAAAATATAATGAAATATAGTCCTATCTATTGGTTCCTTGGAGACTCATGGACTACGACTTAAAAACTCCGAGTGTGTCTTAAATTTTTTTAATCTGTAAATAAAACTTAAGAGTCGCAGATCCTTGTACTCTCACTTTATAGAAGGGGGCAATGGGATCCCAGGGACAGGTCCCCAAAACCAGTCCAGAACCACAGGCAGAGTTTTGTACAGTGGATAGTGACAAAAATATGACCTTTCTGGTTCCTCTGCTGCCAGCCACAAAGAACCTGTGGAATAATTCTGCCTGGGGTTATTGTTTCTAGCACCTAACACTGCATACTTGCTGGCGTGAACGCCATTTGGAGTGATTCACTATCTGATCATTTCAACCCAAAATGGAGATCACAAATGGAGTCGTTCTACATTCTCAGTACACCCCATCAAAGTGCATCTGCTCCATCAAGGTTATCCTAGTGTTAATTATTCATGGACTGAGCACCGACAAATGAATTCTAATTGCAAATAAGTGCAATCGCTGTCGATTGCATAATTTATGATTCCATTTGTTAAACTAAGACGATGGAACTTGATGAAAGGCATTAAGTGGCCCCAAATTAAAGGTAATTTGGGCTCAAAGGCATGTATCCGTGTGAGTGTAACTTGAAGTTGTCAGCTTCTCTGACATCCTCTCCCCACACTGGTGATACATACACCAGGTGAGCTGTGTTCCTTGGGACCCTGTGCCCGGCGGGATGTGCACTGGTCTGCACTTCTGTAGACCTGTGGTCCAGCCAGTCATGGTCTTTTTTCCATGTGAGGCTTAGCAGCCACCATCTTTCTCTGTGGCTCAGGGCACATCCTCTGGGTCGCGGCTGCATGGCGGCGGCCTGGCTGAGCAGCTTTGTCTGTGTTGCACTCTAAGCTTTTCTGAGCAGTGTTAGGACAAGAGGGCGAACTAGGCACTGTGGAGGTTCACTGGGTAGGATTTCCTTGAAGATGAGGAAAATGTTTTTCTTTCCATGGGACAGACCCTCCCTCAGACCAGCTTCTCACAGAGGTTAAGTGCAGTCTTGGAAATTGCTCACTGCTCTTCCTACAGTGTAACCTGAGATAAAGGCTGCAGTGAAGATGGAAATCTTTTGCATAATAAATTTTAAGATAAGGCTGTTAAAGAAAAAAAAACAAGTCTTGGCTAGATGATTTACAGAAGTATTTGAGATTCAAAATATGCATCATGAGAGTCTATTCCAGGGGTCTGACCTCCCTTTCTTTGAAGACACAGAGCTATTACTAGGACACGCATGTGGCCTTTGAGCCTTGCAGATTTGTTCTGTAAATATGCAGTTTTATCCAATCATGAAGGAAAGGTCTGGGAATAATGAGCATTGACGTGACTGTGTTTGTGTCATGCTCTGTGATTAATTAATGAGCATGATGATGGATGATGTGGTCATTGACTTCCAACTGCGTGGTGCGTACTGAACTGGGACAAGCAACTGCCCAGACTGGGGGCCATCTTGCCGGCCACTGCAGGTGGGCAGGTACACAGAAGTCTGTTCCTTGTCAGGGTGATACACTTAACATTTCTCTGACACCTGTCAGGCCAGGAGGCATGAGTCCCCCAGGAGGTTGGGGGGATGTCAGAGGGGCCAGCACATCTAGGACTGCCTGTGACAGAGGAACACAATCAGAGTGCAGGCTGTTTGCTTGGGGGCGGGGAGCCCAAGGCCTCTTCTGACTGCGCCCTGTGCGTCTGTGCAGAGAGATCCCTATTCCCCACTGCCTGGTTGTTGTTGCTGTGTGCAAAGCGATTCGGGAGGGAAGGGCTCTTGAGAGAAGGGATGCCGGAGATTCATGATGGGGTAGGGGAAGGCCTCGGGCAGTGCCCTGGGCCAGCCTGGCTGTCCTGTGCTCTCCGACCAGAGGGCCTGTGGGGATCACAGTGGCCCCACATCCATGGCCAATCTCTAGAAAGTCTTGTTTATTTACAAATAGTTATTTGGTGTTCATCACTGGTTATACCAATGTGAGCTAGGCAGGGTCCTCGTGCTGGGGAAATTCACAGTCTCCTGAGTGATAAGGTCCATCTGCCACATTCCCAGGGTATCAGGCACTTTTAATTATTCTCACTAATGTCCATGACTGCCCTCAGGAGAGGTATGCCTGCTCCTTAGATGGAGGGTTGGTGTGGCTTTACCTATAGCTGGGAAGGGTGAGGCCTGGCCTAACGCTCTGTCTTCTGACTTTGAACCTAGTGCTTTGAAAAAGGAAAGGGGGAGGGGGATGCAGATGGTGGGGCCTAAGCCGCCTGTGGGCAAGGCCTTTACCCCAGGACAGGGAGGCACAGTCTAGAAGTGGCAATGAGGTGAGCAGTGTCCCCGAAGCAGCGTGCCTGGAGTGAATTGTCCATCCTCCCCAGGCTTCTGTGTCCTCACCTGTGAAAGGGGCTGTGACAAAGGTACCTTCAGTAGAGCTGCTGTGAAGACCAGGGCAGGTCGTTTAAAATGCTGATGCGGCTCTGTGTGTCTCTAGAATATCCCCGCCCCCTTGACCGAGCACCATCTGGCCATCCTGTCAAGATAATAACACGCACAGAGCTTGTTTCTTTACTTTAAACAATTTCAAAATGCTTCATAGAGTTAAGCAGCTGATCTCATCTGGAGGCAGAGAGGGCTAAATGAAGTCATGTTGTGTTAGGTCATCCCTGGGGCTAATTAAGTGGTGGTGCCCCTGCTGGCCCGAGGAGTCAGCTGCGCTCGCAGCTGTGCTTATCACAGAAGTACTCAGCTCATGCATTCGAATACTCAGGCTCCTGACTTGCAGTTTACATGGTTTTACATAATTGGATTTTCTCAGGAGCCCAGCAAGGCAGGTGAAATTATGACTCTTTCATTAAGGAGCAAACCAAGACTCAGGACTAAATACTGTGCCTCAGGGCATACCCAAGCCCTGCCCATCTCCCAGACTGCCAGCCTCCTTCAGAGCTAGCAAATCTCCCTTTGACCCCACCCAACACACCATGCTGGGAACCCAGGGCTCCATGCTGCTAACCTGCCCTCCTGAGGATGTTGGTCCCCCTTGGTTTTCATTACACCTGGCCATCACCACACACAGTGCACAGTACCTGACAGGTTAGATGATCTTCAGCTTTTCACAACTTTCCCGCCTCCTTTGGCTTAAGCATCTTGGCAGAGAACAGACACTATCAGAGCCCGTGCCTTCTCTTCCTTTTCTTCCTTGTGCAACATTTCTAAAACCTACACCAGGGCTCCTCCAAAACCTTCCTGTGTCCTATTGGTGCTGGCCTTTCAGAGAACTTTCATGAATAGGGCTTCTCAGTACCAAAACTAACTTCCTGTAGTGGGATGTAGCCATTTTTCTGGGTTTGCTCCTCTGTTTAGTATAGATCACTAAGTGTAGCAACAGGTTTTATACATTTTGCTCTCAAAACATCATTCTCAGACATCTGGGGGGATAAACTAGAGGTGCTTTTAACTAGACAAAATGACAGGTCTCTCCTCACAGAAGAAGCCACTGCTGATGGAAGATTTCCTTCCAAGAAGAAGATGCATAAGTTTGTGTATAAAGGAAAGAGACCCGGATGTGAATAAATTAGTTAAAATTACAAGGAAGAATTAACAGAACTAAGAGCAACTATTCTGGTGTGCCAGGTTGAGAACAACATAAAGGATCTTGATATATATGTTACATAGAAGAAGTGCTCTTCCACTTCTTAAAATTGATATAATTAACATATAACATTAGGTTCAGGTATACAATGTAATGATTCAATTTTGGTGCATACTGTGAACTGATCACCACAATAACTTAACATCCATCTCCACACATCCTTACAAATTCTCTTTCTTCCCCCTCCTTCATGGGGCACCTAACACCTGTATCATGGCACAGATGAGAAAAACGGAGCCCTGGCATTTCTGGGAGCCAGAGGGGAGGAGGGTTCTGGGTCGTGATGAGCAACCGTGCAGCAGCGGGTGGGGTGGACTAGAATGCTGGCCCCTTCTGCACAAGAACTGAGCCCCAGACCCCACCGGGATATTCCCATCAGGAATAGGAGAGCTCATATTTAAATTCACACAATAGATAGGATCCTAGGTGAGTTACTTGAAGTCTCTAAGTGTTTCCTCATCTATAAAGTGGGCATCTCCCTGTGGTTGGTGTGGCCATTTGATATGCTTTGTGGCCACTCAGGAGTTGGTCATACAGGAGTTTCTGAATACACTTCCCCTATCTGGAGAATTTCTCTACATCCTAATTCCTGGCGAAGCTCCTTATCCCAGCTTCCTGGGCAGCCCCGGTGATACAGGCTCTGCCAGTCAGATGACTGGTGAGAGACCCAAAAGTCAAAATGCACTCATCAGAATAAGGGCATTGGGAGAAACGAATTTTCTAGAGATTGTGGTGGCAGTGGGTTTGGGCTTGGCTGCCCAAAGCCACTGCCTCAGCCCAGCATCAGCAGTGCAGGTGACCTTGTGTTGTGCACTAGGGGCCTGTGGTCGTGGAGATTGCAGTGAGGCCCTGCAGTGTGACCTGGGGTGGTACCCAGCTACCAAGTTTCCAACTTGACCTGGCATGCCTGGAGATTGAGTGAACCTCCATAAATTAAATTAATGAATTTAATGTACAATACATAATATCCAAAAATTAAATTCCACTTCTGTTGAAACCACCTGGAATGTACTGTTTTAGTACCTGAGAGAGCATTGGCTAATAATCTACTACCTGTCAGGGTACCAGGGGGATAAAATCAGATACTGTATGTAAGGCACCTTGCACGGGGCTTTTAGATAGGAGGCACTAAACAGATGGTAACTCTTAAAGTTCATTTTATTATTATGTCTTTCTGTCAATGTCACTTGGTATCTCATGCAAAAGACAAATCTAACTGCATGCTTGAAGTGCAGACCAGGGACCTGGACCTTCAATGGTTTTACCTCCAGAGGGATTGGGCAATGTCTGGAGACATTTTTGGTTGGTGCTCAGGAAGTGGAGTGCTACTAACATTTAGTGGGTAGAGGCCAGGGGCACTACTGACCATCTTACCCAGGACAACGCCCAGAGCAAAAATTGATTTCATCCACTCTCCAGACAACACTGTGGAGGGTGAGAAACCCTGCTGTAGATGCAGAAGCAGAATGAAACCCGGCCACCACCCTCCACTGTCAGAAGCTACTTCCTGTATTTTGCAGAGACAGGTTCTAGAACAGAAAATCTCCAGACGCAAATTTAATTACACAATTTCACAACCCTGGAAAGAACCCCAAGGCTGTGGGAGCAGGACATAGAGTAGCACAATTTTTCATTTCATTCCTGATGTCCTGGGGGAAGGAATTAGAAAAAAACAAACTAAGGAATGTCTCATTTTCCCCTTGGTTGAGATTTTTGTTTGTTTGTTTGTTTGACTTTGCTGACACTGTTTGCATTTCTGGGGTTTTCTGTGCCAGGGGATCTTGGTATTTCCCTCACATGCTATAAATCTGTATTATGCCCACATACAACAGTATAGTTTCTCTGCAGTTATGCACTTTTATTAGTGCACAGAAAATTGAAACATAAAACATCAAGTAGTCTATTTCTTTAAATCACAGATACAAGTTGAATACATTCATAGTGTTCTTCAACTTCAAAATGACTTTGGCGCCTTCCAAATAGCAAATGAATCCAAGGGGAGACAATGGTAATGTAGCACCAGGAATGGGTTTCTGACTCTTTTCCTGGGCCTCAGCTTTCCCTTACTGAACATGTATGTGATTTGCAAAAATTTTCTTTCATGCTATGAATAGTGCTTAATTTTCTTTGTTTTATTTTTAAGTTACAGTTGGCATACAATATTATATTAGTTTCAGAGGTACAAACCCTCTAGCTAGAAATTTATATAAGATACCATCTGACACCATTTGACACCATCTGACACCATATATAATTACTACAATATTGGACTATATTCCCTATGCTGTATTTTACATCCTCGTGACTATTCTGTAACTACCAATTTGTACTTCTAAATCCCTTCACCCTTTTCACTCATCCCCCAACCCTTCTTCTACCTAGCAACCCTCAAAATGTTCTGTGCCTATGAATCTGTTTGTTTATTTTGTTTTCTAGACTCCACATATAGTTGAAACCATCAGGTATTTGTCTTTTTCTCTCTAACTTTCTTTACTTAATATAATACCCTCTAGGTACATTCCAGTTGTTGCAGATGGCAAGATTTCATTCTTTTCCTATGACTGAATCATATTCCATTATGTATACATGCACCTTATCTTCTTTATCCATTTATCTATTGATGGACACTTAGGGTGCTTCCCTATCTTGGCTGTTGGAAATAATGCTGCAATGAACACATGGGTGTATCGTCTTTTTGATCCAGTGTTTTGGGTTTCTTCATATAAATACCCAGAAGGGCAGTTGCTGGGCTCTTTTTTTGTCTCTTGCTATAGCCTTTGTTTTAAAGTCTATTTTGTCTGGTACAAGAATTGTTACCCAGCTTTTTGTTTAGTTTAGTTTTGTTGTCATTTTTATGAAATACCTTGTTCTATCCCTTTACTTTCAGCCTGTGTGTGTCTTCTGGCCTGAAGTGAGTCTCTCATAGGCAGCACATGTAAAGATCTTATTTTGTTATTATTCAGTCACTGTATGTCTTTAGACTGGGGCATTTAATCCACTTGCATTGAAAGTAATCAATGGTAGATATGTATTTGTTGCCATGTTTTTTATATTTTTACATTTTTTTCCTTAAAGAAGGCCCTTTAACATTTCTTATAATACTGGTTTGCTTGTGATGAGTTCCTTTAGCTTTTTCTTGTCTGGGAAGCTGTTTATTTGTCCTTTGATTCTAAATGATAGCTTTAATAGGTAGAGTAACCTTGCTTGTAGGCTTTTGATTTTTATCACTTTGAATATTTTCTGCCAGTCCCTTCTGTCCTGCAAAGTTTCAGTTGAGAAATCAATCTTATGGGAACTCCCTTGTAAGTAATTAACTGCTTTCTCTCGCTGCTTTTAAAATTCTCTCTTTGTCTTTAACCTTTGGCATTTTAATTGGGATGTGTCTTGGTGTGGGCCTCTTTGGGTTTATCTTTTTTGAGACTCTCTGTGCTTTCTGAGCTTGTACGTTTATTTCCATCACCAGGTAAGGGAAGATTTTCATTATTTTGTTCAAATAGGTTTTCAATTTCTCGCTCTCTTCTCCTCTGGCACTCCCTTGATGAAAATTTTGGTATGCTTGAAGTGGTCCCAGAGGCTCCTTACACTATCCTCACTTTTTTTTCTTTTTGCTGTTCTGATTGAATGTTTTTTGCTTCCATGTGATCCAAATTGCTAATTTTATTCTCTGCTTCATCTACTCTTCTGTTGATTCCCTGTAGTTTAGTCTTTATTTCAGTTAGTGTATCCATCATTTCTGGCTAGTTCCTTTTTATGGCTTCCATGTCCTTTTTCACGTAGTCAAATTTATCACTGAGTTCCTTGAACATCCTTTTAACTGTTGTTTTGAATTCTGTATCTGGAAGTTTGCTGGCTTCTATTTTATTTAGTTCTTTTTCTGGAAATTTCTTCTGATCTTTCATTTGGGACCTGCTATTTTGTCTCCTCATTTTGGCAGCTTCCCTGAATTTGTTTCTATGTATTAGATAAGGCTTCTACATCTCCCAGGCTTGATAGAGTGTCTTTATCTGGTAGATGTCCTATAGAGCCCAGTGGCACAGCCTCCTGATTCACCCAATGTGGGCACACCAGGTGCATACCCTGTGTGATCTGCGTGTACTGTCCTGTTGTAGTTGTGCCTTGGTTGCTGTTGGCATCATTGGGAGAGGTTGACCCCAGGTCAATCAATTGTAAGGACTGGCTGCATCTACATTTGAGGAGCTGCTGTGCAGGAGCCAACCTATGGAATAGGACTTACTTCAGTGGGTCTGTGGTGTCTGCTGAGTCATCCCTTTGAGTGTATCACATGTGGACGTGTTTGGGTTGTAATCCAGCATGGTTTGAAGCTTTCCACCAGGTGTACTCTCTCTGGAGCCTCCCAGGAAGTGCAAGGTCAGACACCACGTGTGACCTGCCGGGGGCCACCCAGCATGAGCCGCAGAGCAATCTGCAGGCTATTACTTTCGTTGAGCTTGGAGGTGCCCAGGAGAAGCCAAGCTGTGAACTGAGGCTGGCTGCTGCTAATGCCAGGCCTGGGACCACTTAGCAGGAAGTATGCAGAGGCCAGATGCTTCTTGTTTGAGAGATTTTAGAAAAATTTGAAGCATGAGTCAAGAAAGACCATTTGTATAGAAAAGCCACCGAAAACAGCTCATGTGGACTAGCATATTGGGTGGGGCGGGGTCTCAGAAAATCACCAGGGCAGGTGAAAGTGTTAGCCAGGCTGATGGAAACTCAGATATGATGCCCACCTGCCAACTCTATAGGGGGAAGTCTCAGCAAAGCGAAAAAGGCCTCTGCCAGCAATTCTGTCTGGGATAAAGCTGCCCGTTCAGCCCTTGTCTTGAAGCCAGACAATTCACTTCATCTCCATGTGTTCCTGGAGCCTTTCAAGCTGTTTCCTTCATGCTTGAGCTGAAAGTGAGTGAGTCTGAGTAAGTCCATGTATGGCCCTTTAAGAGAAATCCCTGGGACTTCAGCAGGGCTTTGTCTCAGCCACAAGGTCCTTTGCATTTTATAGCCATAGTTACAGGGACGTTTCTTCCTCATCTGAACTCTGGGCTGGGGTTCTGAAGTGGGGCTGGGAACTGTTGCTTCACTGCCAAGGTACCCTCCCGATTTTTAACTGCCACATGTAGGTGTGGGACCAGCCTATTCTGCACCTCTGCCCCTCCTACCAGTCTGGATGTGGCTTCTTCTGTATGCCCTTAGTTGTAGGACTTCTGTTTAACTAGGTTTCAGGCATTCTGAGTGATATTTGTTCTGTAATGTAGTTGTAATTTCGATGTGGTTGTGGGGATTCCAAGTACTGTTTACCTCCATGGCCATCTTGATCAGAACTGTTTTAACTTTCTTTTTTTATTTTTCATTTTTGGGGGGAAGGGAAGGAGAGAGAGAGAGAAGTATCAATGTATGGTTGCCTCTTGTGCACCCCCCGCTGGGAACTGGCCCGTAACCCAGGCATGTGCCCTGACTGGGAATCGAACCGTGACCCTTTGGTTCGTAGGCCTTCACTCAATCCACTGAGCTATGCCAGCCAGGGCCAAAAGTTTAAGTTTTTGATGTAGTCCAAGTTGTCAGTTTTTTCTCTTTTCACTTTTACTTTTTGTTTTGTATCAAAGAAATCAATGACAAGTTTCACAAAGATTTACTACTATGTTGTCTTCTGAGAATTTTATATTTTTCACTCTTACATTTAGGTCTATATCTACTTGCACTTGAATTTTGTGTATAATATGGGTGGATATTCAGTTGTGTCAGAAGCATTTGTGAAGCTTTGGTCTGTTTTTGGAAGTTAGGTCCATTTTGTATTCCTATTGTAAGTATAACTGTGTGCGTATTGTGTGTGTGTGTATGGTTGTATATGTTCATGTATTGTTGAATTTGAATTGCTATTTTGTTTAGAATTTTCCATCTTATGTCTTTGAATACAATGGCTGTCATTTCCTCTACATTTATGTGGTACATAAGGACATTTTGGTCAATGATGGATTGCAGACATGATAATGATCCCATAGGGTTATAATGGAGCTGAAAAATCATATTGCCTGGTGACATCACAGTTGTTGTAATGTCATAGTGCAATATATCACTTATGCATTTGTAGTGGCGCTGGTGTGAACAAGCCTGTAGCACTTCCAGACAAGTAGAAATGTAGTGCGTACAATTACAGTGGTAGTCTATAGCACCTAGGTTTGTGTAAGTACTCTGTGATGTTCACACCACAAAATTGTTTAACCATGTATTTCTCAACATAATCCAACTCTTCAGTGATGCATGACTGTGTTATAATTTTCTTGTTAGTATTTTGTATCAAGGTTATATTGGCCTCATGAAATGAGTTGGAAAGTGTTCCTTCTTGAATTAACCTCTTAAAGAATTTGTACAAGATTATTTTTATTTATTTCTTCCTTAAGTGTTTGAAAAAAATTCACCTGTGAAGCCATCCTATCCTGAAATTTTCTTTTGAGGTATATTTTTAGGAATCTTTTAAATTATAAGTTCAATTTTTTAAATAGATATAGGATCACTGAGACATTTTATTTTTCCTATACCAAGTTGTGTTTTCCTAGGAATCTGTCCATTTCTTCTAAATTTTCAAATTTTCTTGCATAAAATTACTTTCACTATCTTTTGATCTCTGTAATTTCTGCCCAGACTATAATTCTGTGCCATTTTTCACTTTCACATTGATGGTGTTTTCTCTCTCCTCTTTTATTGCTCAGTCTTGCCAAGTGTTTATCTATTGTATTAGTTTTTTTAAAGAATCATATTTTGGCTTTATGTATTTTTTATTCTCTTTGTTTTATATCTGATTAATTTTTGCTATTATCTGTATTGTTTTTCTCCTCTACTGTTTTTGGACTTAATTTCCTATTCCTTCTCTAACTTTTGGAGAGGGTTGCTTATATTACTGAATCTGAGCTTTGTGTCCTTTCCAATTATTCAATTAAAGTTTTAAAAGTTGGCACTCCACAAGTTTTTACATTTTTTGATTTTCAGTATATCATCTATTTCAAAATAATTTTATGATTGTTTTTGTCATTTGTTGGTTCATGAATTTTTTAGCAGTATATCACTTAATTTCCAAAAATTTAGGGGTTGTCCTTCATGCTTTATTATTGACTTCTACCTCAAGTTTATAACTGGTGAGAGAACATACACTGCATGGTTTTGACCTTTGAAAGTGTTGCTGCTTGCTTCACAGATTAGCATGGGGACAATTTTAGTAAAGAGTTCATTGACATTTATAACAAATAAATGTACTTCATTTGTGTACTCCATAAGTGTACTTCAGGCACTGGGGACAATTCTGTCAGGTCATTTATGTTAATTGTGTTATTTAAATCTTCTGCACTTGGCTGATTTTTCTGCTTGCTAATCTTCTCTTAACACTCAGGTCTTACTTTCTGTATCATAGTTAAAAATTACTGTTTGTAGTTTGAACCACTATTATTTTGTTCAAAATACTATTCATTTTACATTTTAAAGTACTATTACATTGTGGGATTCCTACCTTCCCCCCCATTTTGGGTAGCTATACCTAACCTTAATTGCTGCAGGAGCTGTGTTAACAAGAAGAGTACTGAGAAACATGGTATGTCTGTGGATCAGCACAATTATAAACAACTTCCGCAGACCCCCTGGAGTTACCAGCTTTGGGAGCCTTGATTCTAGGGAGAGTCTGTGACACCAAGGTGAGCCGCTACTGGGTTCTGCCTTGGTCTCCCTGCTGCCATGAAACTACCAAAGAAGCTGAAATATACAACACAATCACTGTTCCTTTGGAAACTTCCATCTCACAGTATTTTATTTGTCAGATTTTGGGAACACAGTGATTAATTTCTGATGGGTAGGTTTAAAGTTAATTTGAAGGGAGAGGAGAAAACAGAATTGGGTGATGTTTTTTATCATTTCTCCCAAACCACAAAATTGAACGCATTGTCTAACGGCAGATCATTTCCCTGATTTGTGGAGTGGTTTACTTGAAAATCTTTTGAACATATAAACTTAAACCCTCTTAGCAATCATTTTAACAAGAAATCACTATGGAGAGAAAATAGTTCCATGGAAATAGATATAAAATGTGAGAATATAATGTTTGAATACTGGAGATAAAACTGTTCCCCCAAACTGAGACCAGTTTACATACTTACAAAAGCCATCTGGCCTTTGTAAGTATGTAAACTGCTCTCTACAAAACATGTTGTCAGAATAACCCACCATATTTTACTACACATCAGTATGTGACCTGGAAGATAATGACCTGAGTAAGTTCACAGGGGAAAAGATAATAAATTGAAGGAAATATCTGAACAGTCTTTCTGTCTGGTAGTAACAGAAGACATTATTGCTGTTTAGTTACTTGGGAGAAAAGCCACTTTCACGGAATTGAATCCATCCCTCCACCGCACAGGGTATCACAATGTAGTGGAAAAAGGACTGTATTAGTGGTGGGGAGCTCAGGGTCCCAACTTACATTCTGCTACTCATCTGCTCTGTGATCTTGAACAAATTACTTCCCCTTAGGTGTTAGTTCCTCCTCTATAAAAGCCAGGTGCTGCTGTAAACAGAAGTTCAGGCCAAGTTAGCTGAGAACCTACACGCTAAAGAGACAGTAACGATGAGGAAGGAGCCCCCAGAACTAAAGCGTTTATCTGTGAGAATGTTTTCCCAGCAGTATGTTTCATTCCAGAGTTATCAATTTAGTTGAAAACAGATGGCATTTTTAAACTGGCTTGCCATATTTCAATCACATAGTTAGGCTCCAAAAAGTGAGCTTTGTTTATTCCCATGTCAAAGGGGAAGATCTTGGCCTGCTATCAAGTGGGCACTGGTGTGGGTTCTCACACTCACTCACTCCCCTTCCTGGCCTCGCACATCTTCCGCCGTTGCCAGCTATGTATCGTGCTGTTTTAGGATAGAGCAGCCCCTCACAGCACATTCCCATGTTCCCATGCTGCTCCCACTTTGTTCCACTGGTATTTGGACAGGTCCCAACAGGGTACTTGAGTGGCATAAAAGCGTGTCTGGGCCAGCCATTTAGTGTCTGTATGTCCCTCTTTTCCTTCGGCACACTTTCCTCAGGATCACTCAGAACCACTTCATGTCAGAAACCTGGTCTCCTAGATCTCTGACCTGCTCTTTTGCACAATACCTGCTTCTGTTCCCAGATGTCCAGCTCCTGGTCTTCCTGCTTCATCCAGTCTATCAGCTCCCTCTTCGCTTACCTTCCTTATCTACTCAGTCTTCCCTGGGTTGCTGAACACTTGACCTGTTCTGTCATCTAGACAATCAATTCATAGTCTTATTGTTTTGCTGCCCCATCTGAGGACTCCCCTCATTATCTGCAGACTTTCCCTTTGTTTTCATCAAAGAAAAGTAAGATCATCTATGTGATATCCCTCAACTTCACATTAGTCCCCATGAACTTTATCCATGGTATCCTGTATACCTTGACTTATATTGACCTTCCTTCCTTAAGCTTAAAGGAATTTACTGTATAAGTTTAGCATTCCTTAAAATAAAATTAGAAATAATGGAAGAAGAGAAACTAAAAAAATGAAAAAAAAAAGAAAAGACATTAAGAAGGCTAGAAAGGAAAACTACATTCTTGATTCGAAATTTCCCTGTAGAGACTAGCTTGTTCTTCTCATTTAATTTTACTCAAAACTAAATTGTGCTCACTGATATCACTGCCACAGTCACTCATTCAATTCAGTCATTCATTCAAACAGCGCTGGTGGAGTACTGGCAGGTGCCAGGCATTGTGCTAAGTGCTAGGAATTCAGAATTGAATAAGGCACGGTGCTTTCCCCTAAGTTGCTAATAGCTTCAGTAGAGAGATCAACTCAGTTATCACAATACAGTGTGACCGACACAGTGATGGATATAAGCATTTCCAGGGGACCAGGTAGGGGAGGTGTCGGAGTAGAACGCAGGTGCTGACATTGACGGTGAGGACAGCCTGAGTGAGGAGCAGTTGAGTGCCGTCAGGGCACAGTGATGCACAGGAAATGTTAATTCTCAGGGCTGATGAATCATCAACTTGAGAAGTGACAGATGAGGGAACACTTTGTAGACCCAACTAACATATTCACATTTCCTATCACTCCCTGAAAACAGAGTAGTGAGTACAGGTATAAAAATTCCTCTGTGAACAGAGAACTGTACTGTACCCATCAGCGGAGTTCTGCCTTCCCCATTGATAGATTTTTTTCCATGAGCCTAGTTGAGCTTCCACACTGGATCTACATGCAGAGAAGCAGGGAGGGCTGTCCATGTGCCTGGGAACCCAGCGAGGTAGTGGGGGAGGGCACAGAACTGGTTCACTGGGTTTGGATACTGGCAGCCCGAGCAGCTGTACCCCATTCACTCTCTGTTTGGAGACAGACACAATGCTGGTGATTGGCTTGCCAAGGTCAAGATGATGCATTCCAAGAAACTGGCCAGGGTGGGCTGCATGCAGCTGGACCTGATGGCTATTAGTTCTGAGCAAAAATGCTACCCCCTCTTGTCTCCTCTCCCTGCCCCCCTCCTCCTCTTCTTCAGTAGAAACCGATCAGAGAAGGTGGCTGGGCTGAGCAGAGCCATGTCAGGCATGGAGGTTAGGACCCTCCCATCCTGGCAGGTGACATACTCTCTGGGTCTTACATGAGGACAATGTGGCAGCCCTGTAGACATAAGGTTTTGCCAGTGGACTGGTCTTTGGGTGAATTGAAAAAAACATCTTTTTGGGCTTAGGTTGGACATCCCCTTGGCCCTCGGGTGGGTGCCCTTGTTTAGGGCTCAGTCTGAGACACTGCAGCTCCCCTGCACCCTCTGGCTTTGTTTCAGGTGACAAATTCCTATCCTGGTGCAAGGTGGGAAAGCCCTCCTTCCATTGCTAGAACTCTGCCTTAATGCCAGTCTGGGCATTTGCGGTCATGCTCTGATGAACACAGACTTGTTTGCCAAAATAAGAATTCGGCTAATTCATTGCATTATTTTTAATTATTATTTTGCTTTTGGTTAAGGCAAGAGTGATGCCTGACATATTTTGCTTCTGCTTAAAGGGTTTTCTACAATTCCACTTGTTATTATCTTGCAGAATGGGCATCAATGGGAAGAAGAAAAGCATATCCCAGCCTGTGTAGGAAAAATTTCTGCACATCATTGTTAGGATTATATTCCCTTGGAAGATAATTAAAAGTTATGTTGCTTATGCTTAGGGTTATATTCCAAGTCTGTTGTGGTTTAAAATGTACAAAAAATTAGAGATAATTTTATAGTGGTTTGTAAGACCTCACCAGGGGGATGTCCTCCTTTGTAGTGTGACTAGAAGCAAACTGTCTCTTGAGTTAAGAAAGAGCAGTGGAGTCAGTACTGATTGGTCCACCTGCTGACTGAGACTTAAAAAGAAATCCCCCAGCGAGAGACAAAGCAGGAGCTGGGGGTAGGATCAGGAGCACAATGAGAGGATAAGTCAGGGTCCCGCTTGTTCATATGACAGTGGGGGGAAATGGGTGGACCCTTCATGGCTTCACTTGGGAATCAGCAGCCTAAAATAGGGGGGAGGTGCACAGCCCCAAATCGCAGTTCAGAGAGTAACAACCATCACCTCCATTTCTGACACATGAGAGAAGAAAAGCTTGGACCAAAGTGTCCCCCAACCAGGGTCAACTGAGGATGGGCAACTACTCTAACTTCTATCTTTTCCATTTTTGTGCATGGAATTCAATTATTTCTTTGACCTTTAAAAAATGTTTGAGTGCTTATTATTGAGATTACTCCATTCTACTAAGCCAGGAGGAGAGGCTAGAGGATTTAGACAAGCTAATTTTTAGATCTTCAAGCTAGTAATAAAGCCATTTTGCTATAAAGAGTGGGAAGTACACCAAAACCACTCTTTGCTTTTTTCTCCCTGATGGCTAGAAATGTGTAAGCTCCCCAAACAAAAGAAAGCACAATATGATGCCTATGATTAATAGTGTTGGTGGTGATGTTGTGGCTTGGGGAAAATGTAAAAAAAAAAAAAAAGAACCTGTTAAGCTTTAGATTTATGAAGTACTGAAATCCCCTGTTTAAGCCCTTAGTGACTTTGACAGATACCCTGCTGTGTGTACGAGCTATATCTTAGATCACTGTCTAATGAGCATTCATGGGAATTACTAATCAGAGCCTGAGGAGGTCTGAAAAAGCTGATTCTCACCACTCTGAGAGATGTCCAGAGACTGTTGGGGTCAAATTTCAGGTTGAGATAAAATGCTATATTGTTGTCATTCATTTCTCTGCGGTGGCCATGGTCTGGCTGTTCATAATAAGGGCATCATTCATGATGTTAGTCAGGTAAATGCCTGAGTGTATGCAGCACATGGTGGAGCTACACATGGTAGGTAGTCACTGTGTTCTGTGATGTGCTCTCTTTTGTGTGGAGGGAAAGAAATTGTTTTGAAATTGATGGCATGAGTGGCAATTCCTGGAGTAATCAACTACCTGAAAGTTTCATGACAGGTTGAAACTGTTTCATTTTTTTTCACTAAAGACTTCTGAAAAAGTATGGCACTGATGTAGACATGGTCATAAGTTGTATTTGTATAACACATTGCTTTATAGCTTGTACATATGTTATTTCATCTCATCGAATTCTTACAATAATCCTATGATATAGTTGTTATTAAATCCACTTTATAACTGAGGAAATCAGGGAGATGGAGTTAACAGAAGCAACAGAATCAGGAACTTTTTTAAAAAACTTCTTATTTCGGGTTCCTTGTGCTTCATGGCTATTTGAAGACCCTCATTCTAGTTCAAGAGAAGCTATTCCTTAGCTGGCTGGCCCCAAGTAAATCACTTTGCCACATGGATCTTGGTTTCCTAATCTATGCAATCAGGTAGCCAATACCTTTCTGAATAACCTTAGACTCACCAAAGTAGTCAGAGAAAGTCTAAGGTAAAAAACACATCAGTGTCTCCCCTTTCCAGAAAGGTAAGATCATAGAGCCTTCTTAGAACACTTTTCTCCATCTGTTACTATCTTTCTAGGAAGTTACCCCAAATCCTCGTGTGCTTTCAACAATCCCTGACTACACTGCCTTAGAAAGACAGATCTTGGATTCTTAGTTTGGGATTTTCGCTATCTCTATTACAGTCTTTCTTCCTCTATTCCTACGGTCCTATTTCTACATTTGAAATCTACCTCTGAACTCATGGCTCTGGTACATGGCCTCATTCTTCTCAGATCCTGGCCTTTATACAATCCTAAGGGCCTTCCTGGTTATCCGATCCTCCATCAGTATGACCTATGCTTTCACTACTATGACCCTGATTTTCTGGGCCTGGCAGACACCTGGTTCATGCAACCAATTGTTGGCACTGTAACCATTAGTATTTATAAATTTCAGACCCTCTTCTTAGTTGACGAGTACAAAGAGTTGTATCTCTCTTAAAATGTTTTTTCTATTTGAGAAGACCTCAGGAATCTCTAGCATAAGTGTTATCAGTTAGAATGTATTATGTCCTGTATGAATAACTCAATCTATCTATTTTCCCTCTCTGTCCCACCATGCAGTCAGAAAACATGGAGCCAATGCCATCTCTTCAAAAAGTCAGGGACAAAGGCGTCTGCACAAATGTCCCACAGATGGCAAGGGAGGTCCAGGGAAGTGACTGTGAGGAAATTGATTTGTAAACATTCCAGTGATAATGGCTTCCCTTTTGAATGGCTATTTTGGAACCTATTTTTGTGAATGTGTTCCATGAAATGTCATCTTGATTCACAGAGCAATCTCTAGTCCACCAGCCAAAATGCTTACAAGCAAACAAGTAGAATAAGTGGCCTGAAAAATGGGGCCAGGTTTGAGCCTAGACTTTGGCATTTCTCCACATGTGGAAATCCAAAGGAAGATCTATTGGTGATTTTGCAATAAACTTGTGATTTTTCTTGGTGAAAAAAAGGCATATCTTCTGTTGATACACTCTCAAGAAATGTTAACAATGTGTACACGTGTCAGTGTGAACTGAAGACGTGTGGGCTCCCCCTTCTCTCAGAGCTGCCATCTCTGCAGAGGGACGGGTCCTGAGAATTACATGTGATCCTGTCTGGACAGGAGCTTTCTAGGCCTATAGGGAGCTACAGTCTAGTGCAGGCCTGGTAAGACTGGGTAAGTCCTTAATTCATTTAGGACCTCCATTTTCTCATGTGTCAAAATGGCACAGGAGATATTTGTGGCTTCTTTCTGCTCTAAACTTTTACAATTTTCTGTGTTTCCCTCTCTCCTTTTCCTGAAAGTGTAACTCTCTTTATCCCAAGATCAATTCTGTGTGCCTCACCTCTCTCTGCCAAGTGGGCTGGGAAGAGTCTCTCCCCACCTGAGCACCCACTAAATAAACAGACGCTTGGCCAGATCCGCCTGGCATCAAATAATTTCAAATACAAAACTGTAGCTTCTCTGGGTTCTAAAAAAGAGACCAGCAATTAAGACCAGCAATAAGACCATCCTTAAGAAGGATGGACTCAGGATACTACAGGTGACATTTTAATTAGATTTGTCTAGTACTTAAATTATTTCATTAATTACAGATGTATGACACTTCAGCTCCAACTAAATAAACTACAAGGTTGAGTGGAGTTCAAGTTTGTCAGTCCCCCCTTAGGGGACTGACCACACTCGTTTACCCTCCCTTCTCTCTCCTTAGGTGATTCCCTTTTCCTCTCCAGTGATATCTCAGAGTGACTCAGCTCTCACTTCTTGCAGGGTCTCTGCCCCTGCAAAGCATGTGTCAGGGACTTGCGGATGTCCCCCAGCAGGTGAGATTGCCATCATCGTTTCTAGGGCTTTGCTCCTGGTCCTTATAAGCTTCCCATGTCTATCTTCTTCCCCATCTGCATACTTTGCTCCTTTTTCTGCTCTCTGAACATGGAGCCTACTCCCAACTCCCCACTCCTTCTCCCTTTCTCTCTTCTCTCTCTCTCACTGCTTATAGCCACACATGGATCTCAAGACTGCAAACAATTTTTGTCTGAAGTAGACATCACCATTGTTGATTTTTGCACAAAGAGAAGACTTTCCTGCCATTTTGGAAAAGAGAAAGCTGACTTCAGAAAGCTGACCCCAGGGCACAGTAGGGGTACTTTTCTCTTGGCACAATTCAGATGACAAGATTAAAGCCATCAAAGTCATCTTATAATCAGAGTCATGGCCTATTTAAAGAGGAGTAGGCAGTGTTGAGGAGGGATGGTGATACTGAGGGACCGGCAGCAGTGGGAAGCCATTGCCACTTTCATTTTGGGGGCTGAAGGAGAGGGACAAGCTACTCATGCAATGTCAAAGAACTGAAACTGCTCATGAAGCCACCCGACAGGGGTCGTGCCTGTAGGAAGGGCAGCCACACCCCAACTGTGGTCCAGCACAGTGGGAACAGGAGAAAAATGACCCCAGCTCCCTCTGCTCCCGTTCTCTGCCAGCCTGCTGCTGCCGTTCTCCCATGGTTGAACCTCACAGGAGGCCAGGAGACCAGGGAGCCAGGAAAGCATCCTAGAGGTTGGCCTCCTAGGCCCAGAGCAGGATGAAGAGGATGGAGAATGGGCCTGAGGGTGCAAACAGGGACTATCTGGTGTAATCACTTTTGTTGTAAAAACTTTGCCCCTCATTTTGCTTAGACATTTGACACTTTGCAATATCTAAGATTTCTGAAAACCAATGCATAATAGGATGTCTAAAGAAGCTCCTTTTTCTCTTTCCTTTTAAAAGAAATCGTGCATGGCTTCCTGCAGAAATAGTTTATTTGATGGTCTTATATTTTAAAGAGGACTTTCTTGGAGAAATCAAGAAAAGGGAAGCGTATGGAACTATTACCAAACTTTTAAATAAATTTCTATGTGTCTGCTGAGAATGCTGTCTTAACAATGATTTATTAGGCCTACTAGAGTGGTTGACTGGAATTATATTTTATAAAATGCCTTGAGCTCCTCGGAGGAATGTTTCTCCTTGAATGCAAAGTCCTGTGTGTGTAGTGAAATAATGACATGCAGTATCTATGATTTCAGAACATATGCTTGTTGTTACGATTATACATCTCAGATATTCTTATCCTAGAATTCTCTCTGGAAGAAAAAATGTAAAAGCATTTAACTGCAGAAATATCAGGAGTGACGGCCCACCCTCCAGGCGGCAACAGTCCTCCAGGTTGTGATATGTTGTCCCTTATTTTTTTCTCTTCTCCTTCTTTCCATATCTCCTACCTCATTCCTTCTCTCCTCACTTCTTTCTAGATAGAAGGAAAAGCTTTTGATAAAAAGAAATTGGTATATGAAGTCAAGCATCCTAGATATAATCATTTTAACATTTGTTGGATTATTCCATAAATTAAATTTCACATGAAATAAATTCATTTTCATATTGGTGATTTTGATGGCAACAATGCATATCATTAGATTTTTTTAATCTATTTACAATTTTCTTATGGTTTTTGTTTTAATTTGCTTTCCTTGATTTTTCTTTTCCTCAATGACCATCAATCTTTTTTTACCTGGTGGTTCCATGCTGGCTTGTACATGGTCCCTGGTCCTCTTACTTCCAATGCAAAACTGGGTATTAAAGTGGCATGTTCAGTGTCTTATATAATATTGGGAGCATTGCAGATGCAATCCTTTAGCTAGTGGCTAGCCAAGGCAAGAAAATTTCTACATCTGAGAACTGGGAGGACTAAGATAGTCTTATGACCAGGAAATGGGTTGGTCGATCTAAATTGTCACCAGCAGGGAACCAAAAATGTCAGTTTACTATGTCCTTGACAGCATTTAAAAATACCTTTTGCCCTGGCTGGTGTGGCTCAGTGGATTGAATGCTGGTCTGCAAACCAAAAGGTCATCAGTTCAGTTCCTGGTCAAGGCACATGCCTGTATTGTGGGCTAACTCCTCAGCACAAGAGGCAACCAGTCAATATCTCTCTCTCTAGATGAGAGATATCTCTCTCTCTTATGAAAGAAACATATCTCACATCAATGTTTCTCTTCCTCTCTCCCTCTCATCCCATCTCTCTAAAATAAAGAAAATCTTAAAAAATATAAAGATATAAAACACCTTTTATTATAACTTCAAATGTCCAAAGTACCCAAAGCAATCTATAGATTCAACCCAATTCCCATCAAGATTCCAATGATGTATTTCACCGAACTAGAACAAATATTTCAAAAATTTATATGGAGCCACAAAAGGCCCTGCATAGCAACAGCCATCCTGTAATCAAAACAGCCTGGTACTGGCATAAAAACAGACACATAGATCAATGGTACAGGATTGAGAGCCCAGAAAGAAACCCACATCTTTACAGTCAATTAACATTAGGCAGAGGAAGCAAGCACGTACAATGGGCTAAAGACAGTTTATTCAATAAATGGTGTTGGGAAAATTGGACAGATACATGTAGAAAAATGAAACTAGACCACCTTCTTATACCACACACAAGAATAAATGCAAAATGGATCAAAGACTTAAATGTTAGAGCCGAAACCATAAAAATCATAGGAGAAACATAGGCTGCAAAATCTCAGACATTGCCTGTAGCAATATTTTATCAGATATATTTCCCTAGGCAAGGGAAAAAGGAAAAAATAAATGGGATTACATCAAACTAAAAAGTTTTTACACAGCAAAGGAAATCATCAACAAAATAAAAAAACAACCCGCAGAATCAGAGAACATATTCACTGATACATCCACAATTTATAAAGAATGCATACAACTCAATCCCCCGCCCCCAAAACAAACAACCTAATTAAAAAATGAGTAAAGGATCTGAATGGTCACTTATCCAAAGGGGACATACAGATGGCCAATAGGCATATGAAAAGATGCTCGATGTCACTAATCATCACAGGAAAGCAAATTAAAACCACAATGAGGTATTACCTCACACCTGTCAGAATGGCACCATTAATAAATCACCAAATGAGTGGCAGCAAGGCTGTGGAGAAAAGGGAAACCTTTTGCCCTGTTGGTGGGAATGTGGACTGGTGCAGCCACTGAGGAAAGCAGTATGGAGATACCTCAGAAAATTAAAAATGGATCAGCCTTCTGACCCAGCTATCTTACTTCTGGGAATATATCTTAAGGAACCTAAAACACTAATTTGAAAGAACATAAGCACCCCTGTGTTCATTGCAGCATTATTTACAATCACCAAAATGTGGAAGCAGCTCAAGTGTCCATCAGTAGATGAGAAGATAAAACAACTATGGGACATTTGCACAATGGAATACTACTTGGCCATAAAAAAGAAGATTTTACCCTTTGTTACAGTACGGATGGACCTGGAGAACATTATGCTAAGTGAAATAAGCCACTCAGAGAAAGACAAATACCATATGATTTCACTCTTACGTGAAATCTAATGAACAAACTGAGCTAACAGGGAGGATGAGGACAGACTCACAGATGGAGAGCAGAATGACAGCTGGCGTGGGGAATTTAGGGGCTGGAGGGATGGAGCAAAATGGAAAAAGGACTCTTGGACATGGACAACAGTGTGGTGATTGCTGGGGTTAGGGGCTTATAAAAGAACTAAATGGTGATTGAAAAAATACAGTAAAAATTAAAAAACAAAATAAAGAATAAAAACACCTTTTACTGTAACTTCAAAATAAATAGTAACAAAGGCATTACATTGAAAGATGTTTTAGTTTAAGAATAAATTGGGTGTGATAAGGTGAAGAAAGTCTGAAAGTAATTAGATGGCTTATTATGAACTGAAGAAAACCAATATTCTGGGTCCATTGTTTTTTCTCTCCCTCCAAAAATACAATTGTCAGATACAAAAATGCATTATATTTCTTTTAGAAAGTTTGGAGATATCTTGAACTCTATGGACTTACAAAGTCTAGATGTATATACTCAGTACTTTGCCTTCTGAAATGTGAGAGTTTGATATAAAAGGTCTCCGCCAACCAGAACTTAACTCGTTTTTGTTTCTATGATATATGTCCAGGAGTTCTTTGGAACTTTGAGTCAGTGAAATAGATTCCAGTTCTGATACTAAGAATATATGGCAATATACACAGCTCCTGAGCTCCTTAGAGGGAAGTAATAGAGATTTTTATCCCCCAGTTATAAAACATCCCAGCTGTTTGGTCATTGGATGTTATTGTGTTTTCAAAACTTAATATATCTCAACAGTATCCCAGTTATTACTTCTAAATAATGACTGAGTTGGTGGTATGGAGGAGCTATAAACCATGTTCTTTTTACCTGTCCCAGAACTAAGACCTCATCAGACTAAAACATATATACATCAAAAATTGACAGTGAGACATTTGGGTGAGAGATACAGGCACTAGGGGATAAGAGTGAAGATTTCCAAGACTTCAAAGATATAGCGGCAAAGGTCACGCAAGTCACAATTCTCTATTGCATTGACCCAGTGGCATCAAAACATTTTTCAGCTAATTCTTTGTGCTTTTGATGGATAGAATTTCACTTCTCCTCTCTGCCTACTACTATCCTCTCTACCAGTTCTCACTTATCTAATTGATTCACAACTTCCCTATTTAGATATAAACAGAAAAGTAATGTTCATAATGCTTTCTTTATAGCAGTTGTGGCTAATGGCATGCTTTCTATAAATTCAATTTCCCTGTGTCTTCTTTTATGCTGTATACTGAGATCGGCTTGCATCTGTACTCTTCTTATTTGACAAGTTGGAACGCCTTCTCCCCACATCTCATAAGACGGTATCTGCCAGGCTTAAGAACCCAAATCCTCTTCCAGTAAAAATGCTACAGATGCACTTGCGGGAATGTAAGGAAGGCCCACGGATTTCTGGAAGGACTGCTGATGGAAACAAACACTGTCAAATGAAACTCTGCAGGACCAGTTGGATTGGAATCTTAAGTCCCCAACTGGGCTGTTTTTCTCTGTGGCTCATCTCGAATCCCAGGCTATTGCATGGATTCCTTTTTCTTGAATTTTCCCTGTGGAATGCTGTCTCCTCCAGTGTGATGGCCTAATGTCCCTCCCTGGATCATAATGAGCTCTTGTGACTTCCCATCTGTCCAGCCTGCCCAGGGCCTTTGCTTTTATCTCGTTGGGCCTGGACTTCTTAACACAGGGCAGTGCAGCCCACACTGGTCAGTTCTCCCTTGCTCCCGGTTTTCTGTTCGCTGTGTGCCATCAGAGGAGGTGTGGCGAAGGTTTGTGCCGGATCTCTTTTGTGTTCCCTTGAGAGCATCTCTTTCAGAATTAACCTCTGTTTGATTTTATAACCAAACTGTCACTTCCTTGTGTACCCTCTGTGTCATATCCATATCTTTCATTGATCCACAATTCTGTATTTTATTTATGGATCTACTGGCATAAAATCATGTTTAACTCACTTTGTGTGTGTTGTGTTGGTCTTTATAACCACAGATAGTCCTCTCACAAACTGTTGGTACCCCCTGCTCTCTACAGCTGAAATGTGAGCTTCTGGCAGCAGGCAGGGGTCAGCTTACTCAACAGTTGCTTTGTGTCATTCAAACTGCCTGGCATAAAACAGTCATTTCTGAATCCCACTCATGCTTCTACATCCACTCTGTTGCTTGCCTTAATAGGAGCCCTGGGAGGGATTTATTTGGCATGGATTTCAGGGGAAGAGAAAAGATCAGAGAGAGGGAGTTATTTTTCATAGAATCAAAAAATTGGGAAACAGTAGAGCCAGGATTCAAATGTAGGTCTCCTGATTCTAAGTTGCTGCTTCTTCCACTCCACAATGCAGATCAGCTTAGAAAGTATTGACCCAAACTTACGACATTAAAATTCTTTCCCACAGGAGAAATGTCTTTGTTTAGAAATGTTCTGGACCAAGAGAAAACTGGATTCCTGCATAAGACACTGAGTGAAATTGGGAGTGGGTGTGGTGGCTCCAAAAGTATGACTGTATTTTTCAAAACATAGGGAGGCATTAGACATAAATGCAACTGAAGAATTCCCTAAGGTAGGTTTGGCAGAAGGACTTTTAAAGAACAGGAAAGTTTAAACTTTTCTGTCCTAAGTTTAATATCTGTGTTGTCTATGATCTCCTAAAGTCTGGCTGTTTTAGGAAATTTTACTACATACAACTGTGTCAGTGTTTGATTTGGAAGGAATTGGTGAAAAGTGGTGATACATTTTGGGTCAATGGGGCAGAGAGAATAGCCAGAGTGAAGGACAGCAGGGGATAGACAAGAAATCAGTGGGGGAAGGCTCAGAAGGACGAGGAGATAGGAATAAGAGGTGGTGTGAGACTGTTGGCTCTGGGGACTCACCCGTGTCTTGGGGAGAGCACTGAACCTTGCCAGGACGAGGGCTAGAGGTTAAAGCCCATTTTTATTTAGATATTCAAAGTCAGGGTGACTCCAGTCGACATCTGTGTTCCAACAGAGTGACAGTAGCCCTCCCTACATTTTTCAGAATGAGGAACAGTGGGTGGAGAATGAAAGGAGCATTGTGTTTTTTGAGAAATAAACAAACAAACAAGCACACCAAAAATATATTCTATAATGGGGGGAGGGAAGGTGTTAGGCAGCTGATAACTTTCCTGTTGATGGTAGCTGAATCATCTGTTGAAGAGCAAATTTGACAGCATTAAAATGCATGGTAAAGTTTTATCTGCAGTGCAGGCATATGGAAGCTCTATACGCCTCTTAGCAAATTCCAGGCTTCGGTCTCCCGTGAACAGATGTAATCTCTGAAACAAAACGCTCTTATCTTCTAATGGGACTGTTCATCTGAATAACAGAATGGAAAGGGGGCAGGCAGTGAGTAGGAGAGAGAAAATTTCCTGCCTCTGAAGGCCAGCAGAGCATCTTCCCAGGGCTCCTTGTGTTTTCAGCCAACCAGGATCATGGAATTTATATCCTGCAGCTGCTGACAAGGGCCCCGAATGCAGGCCCATTCGGTGTAGTGGGAGAGATTCGTGGTGCCTCTCTGTCCTCTCTTTTGCAGAAGCTCTAGCTGTGGGTCCAGGTGATTGGCACTGCAAAGGGTCTAGCCTTCCGAGAGACATTGCTGTAGAGATTAGGTCCCTGGTCTAAACCACGAAAGGCAACACGGCTCTTCCACCAGGTTTTGATATAGCCAGACAGTGAGTTCTCACTCCCTTTGGAGGGAATGATACTGCTGGTTCCCCTGCCACTGTGGCTGCGGCCTTTACTCCCACTATGACCAGCTACCAGCGCTTATTGGAGGCCAGGCACTGTGGCTAAGGGTTTCCACACAACAACTGACTGAGTCCTCCCAGAAACCTATGGGGTGGGCACCTAGGAGAAAACTGAGATTCAGAAATGTAAGGTATTCATTTCCCAACTGAGTGGACTGGCCAGGAAAATAAAAGAAAGTTAGCATAAAGCTGCAGAGGAAGTATTGAATTATGGCTTTGAGTAAGGGCTTTCTCATCAGACAAATGTGAGTTGCAGGCCTGGCTCTGCAACTTCCTGCTGTGTGAGGTTGGGCAAGTCACTGACTTCTCTGAGGCTCAGTTTCTCCATCTGAACAATGAGGATAATAATTATACCTATTCCAGTCCTTCTACATTGCAAGTGATCAAGAAATGCTATCCAATTTTATCACTATTATTAACAGTTTTTTTTCTGTACTCATATATTAAAAAGTCTTGTCATATCATTCCCTGCAGAGTAGAATGGTCTTCAAGGTAATGATTCCCTTTAAAGTTCTGCAAAATTTAAGCAGAAAGTGGCTTTGGAAGGACATTCTTTTTTCAGGTTAGGGGTGATGGTGGTAAATGACCAAACGGCCAGGCCCCAGTTCCACTAAGTTCCACTGTTTTGATCTCTGATTTTGTGACCAGTGCTGTTCCTCCATAGTACCAATGAGACAGACTGTAATGTACCATAAAAGGAACATTAATAACTACTGTACCAGTTATTCATGGCCATGTAACTAAATACCTCAAATCTGAGCACTCAAATCCAAATTATTTATTATTGTTCAGGATAGTGTGGATTTTCTGCTGGTGTGTCCTGGGCTCACTCTTATGATTCCAGATGACAAATGGGATTGCTGGATAGACAGTCCAAGATGACCTGGCGCAGATGTCTGGGCGTTGGTGCTGGCTGTCATGCTGGGCACTGGGTCCTCTTCTACCTGGCCTTCCAGCCTCCACTGGACAACACCAGGTTCCTTTCATCATGGCCTCCTCAAAGCACAGTTCCAAGAGGCCAGTCCTCACTGCATAAACACTTATCAAGCCCCTGCTTGAGTCCTGTTTGTCCATAGCCCATTGGATAAATCAAGTCACATGGCTAAGCTCAGTGGAGGCGACTTAGACTCTACCCTTTTATGGGAGAGGTGGCAAAGAATTTGTGGTCATTTTTAATCCATCACAGTTACAAGCATCAGGCATAAAAAATAAAGAGAAGGTACCTATAAATACAAAAGAAAAAATGGAATCCGACTTGTAAGTATGGATTTTTGGTCTTGCTTGGCTCCAAGGCCTTTCAGACTTTGCCTAACTCCACATCCTGTCTGAGTAAAGCACCACCCAGCAGCCCCGTGGCAGGTGAACTTAGTAGGCACCTTGCCTGTCTCCTTCCTTTGTGTCTCCTGCCAGCTGGGTAAGGTGCCATCTTACATTCTACAATGTTATCCTTTGGAAACTGGCTACTGGACTTCTCTCTTCCCCAGACCCTGTTCAGGGACCATTTTCCCTCCATAGTGTCCCATCCCCCACTCCCGAGTCACCCAGCCTTATAACCTGCTGCTGGAACTAAGGAACCCAATGTGACTGATCTCTTAATGCTGTGATAATTCTTGCTAATTGGAATTGCAATGAGACTATTACTTTTTGTTGATCCTGTTAACATTTTGGAGACTACACTTAGCTTTATTTTAATTAATAGAGACATGTAGCTTTTCCTTGTAGAAATGGTTTATTATTATACTTGCTATTGCCTATTATGACTTTTAAATTAAAATGATAAACTAGGCATCTTTCCAAATCTCTCTCTGTATAAAAGTGGTTATATAAATATCAACATATTTAACGCAGTATAATAACAAATATCTCATTTTTGTGCAATGGTGCTAAGATGTATTTCTCCAACTCTCTGGTGATGAATATTTAGGGTGTTGGCGTTTTTAAGATTATAACAAACCATGTTGCAATGAATACCTTTTTGCATATAACTTAATACACTTATTATGATTACTTCCAGAAGATACATTCCTGGAAATGGGGTCACTGGGCCAAAGGATATACACAATTTATAAAACTGACTTCATCAGCTTGTCTATCAAATAATGTTACAGATTTATATTCCCAGCAATTGTATAAACATACAAGGATACTCCTTTCCTCCTAGCTTTCACGTGATTTTCTTTAAACCCCAAATTATTTTTTGCCTCGTTTTTCCAAGAGAAGAAGCAAAGAACTAAAAGTTAATTGCTTCCAACCCAGGGAAAGAGCAGACTCCTAAACTAAACAACTTCCTTTCCTGACAGCATGAGAGCAGCCCTGCTGAGAATATCCCAGCCCAGGCCCCCCTGGAGACAAGGGAGAGAAGAGTCAGAAAGGCTTTGAAGCTGAAGCCCAGATCCCTCTGCTCTGGTACTAGCCCTTCCTTCACTGCAGGTCAGGCCTCCCAAAGGGGCGTCCAAGGCCAGAGTGTTGACCACCTGCGCTCTGCAGAAGGACCCTTACGCCAGAGGCTGCAAGTTCTCCAAAGCTAACTCAAAACCCCCCTTGTCCTGGGAAGACCATGAGGTCTTGGCACAGCCTGCTCTCCTAGGGGGAGCGATCATTTCCAATTAGGCCTAATTCCTGCTTCAGGCTTTGAGATTGAATAGGGCCTGGCAAGGAAAAAGTCCTTGTTTTATGACAAGCTGAACAGAAATATTCCAGGAAACCACCATGGACACAACTTTTCCTTCCACTCAAAACCCCCAACTCCCTCAGGTGCTTTTTGCTTTCCCCAATCACTTTCTTTTAGTTACATGTAGAACTGCAGCAGAAAACAATTAAAGATATTTCGACATTTGGCAAGCCCTTCTGACTAGTGATAGGAAAGGCCTTTTATCTCTTTGTTATGCTCCGAGTGTCTGATGAACGTCTGCAGTAACTCCAGGGAGTATTTTGCTAGGGCCTTTTCCTGGGATCCTAATTCCAGGAAAGTGCACACACTGGGGCTTCGGGTAGGTGTCATAGAGCCCCAACCATTTTAATCCTATGGTCCTTATGAAGTAGAGCACTTGTACATTTTCTCTTGGAGACCAGGGAGAGTGCTGCAGGAGCAGCTGGCACCTGAAGCCTCACCCTTTGGTGACCTTTCGGTAAGGTGATGGCCTTCCAAAATTCTGAATATCAAATTAAATCTTTGTTGTAACAGTATCTTATTTCTTCCCACTTAAATGCAAAGTGTGTATGACTTTTCATTTCTATTATTCACCCATGTCAGAGCAGGACATACCCTCAGAAATAAGCCTTCAAATTCACATTCCTCATTTGGAAACACTTCAGCCCAGAGAGGACATGAGCTGCCTAAACGTACATACATCTTCTTGGTACCAGGCTCTGGTCCCAAGCAAGCCCGCTGACTTGTGGCGAGAGGTCTTTCCTTGGCCTCCTTTTTCAGGCTCTTTGGTAGATCTGTTTGAGCCTATTTCTAAGTCATCCTTGGGCACCAGGCAGGCGCTAATCATTTTATAGTTTGTCACATTGAGTCCTTAAACAATTCCATCAGCACCATCATCCTCATTTACAGGTAAGGACAACAGGTTTGGGAGAGGTTTTATAAGTTGCCTAAAATGGTGTATCATTTTTCATGGCTTCCATAACAAATTATCACCAACTTATTGTGTCTTAACAAACTTGTACATCTTCAATAAGAAAAATTTATCATCTTACAGTTTAGTAGCTTATATTGTATTTTGCCATGAGTAATATGCTCCCATGTATAATGTGCACCCACATTTTGGGCCCAAGCTGTCAGGAAAATAATCTTTTGCTTTACTTACTTACTTACTTACTTAATTACTTTATATTTAGAAACCAAACCAATTCTCATATTCCAGGCTACCATTTTACATATGGATATCATTATTGCTTTCTAGAGTCACACTTTTAATGCATAAGCATAAATAAAAGAAATAAAAGTATTTATGAAGCTACAGAATGAGTACTACCCATGTATAATACACATCCTTATTTTTTCCTCAAAAATTTGGGCAAAAAAGTGTACATTATACATGGCAAAAATACAGTAAGTCTGAAATGGGCTCAGACCCAGATGTGGACCGCACTGAGTTCCTTTCTGAATGCTCAGGGTGAGGATGGGTTCTTTGGCCTTCTCTAGCTTCCAGTGGCCCCCACAGTCCTTGGCTTATGGGCCTCCGTGTTGATCTTCAGAGCCAGCAACAACGGGCTAATTCCTCACACTGCATCTCTCTGATGCTTCTTCCTCTATCATCCCCTTGCTGTGGGTCCCCAGCCAGGAAAGGCTCTCTGCTTTTAAGGGCTCATGTGCTTAGGCTGGGCTCTCTCAGACAATTCAAGATCATCTCCCCATCCTCAAGGTTAGGAATCCAGTTGTAAATTCGAATCCTTTTGCCATGTAAGGTTAAGAGCATGGACACGTTTGGAGAAGGGGTGTCATTATTCTGCCTACCACTGTCTACCCTCTGGTCCTCAAGAAAACATATCTATCCCACGTGCAAAATACCTCTGTCCTTTGTCTAGGTCCCCAAAGTCTCAACCCATGGCATGAAAGAAGTTAGCATATGACAAGTTTAACTGCTGGTTTACCACACAGGCCGCCAGTTTGCTCTCACATGGGGGGTGTAGTTTTCTTCCTGATTAGCATAAGCTCTTCAACTTACAGAAGGTTCCACTGGAAACTCTGTGAAGGCAGAAAAACTCTCTATTTTGTTAATCATTCTATCCCAGTGGCTATCACATAGAAAGCACTCAAATATTTGTGAAGCGGATGAATGTTCAAGAAAACAAGCATCTGAGTCAACCACTGGCATGAACGAGGTGTGGAGCCATACAAAGTCATTAAAGAAATACACATTTCCTGTTCCAGTAGAACTTGCACTCCTTTCAGTGTTTTTAAGAGCTGCTTGGAAGAGGTTGCTAACTTTCCCCAAGCCCAGGTTGCCTTTCCAGGTAAACTTACCAAACTGCCTGCACTCCAGCTGCATTTTAATTGCAGGAAACCCTTCAATCATGTCACTCCAGCCAATGTGATTTTGTTGTGATGTTGATGACATGTCCTAGCGACCTAACTCTTATTTATAACAATCAGCCTACAATAACATTGGTTTTATTATACGTCATTTTGCTCGAAGTCAAAGAATCTATCAACGACATGAAATGAGGACTCGCTGTACCAGTCGATGTCTTTTCAGACAACGTGATTCATGCCAAGATCAATTCCCAGCCAAGCATTTATTATTCTTGGTGTACACTGAGTGTACACATCCTGATTATTTTTGTAGATAAAATGCTTTTCTTCATTTTCTCCTAATATTCTCCTCCATGATGATTGCTTCAATGACAGAAGTATCACTTTCCTAACAAAAGTACTTTAAAAAAATTTTGGCTTAGATTAGTAGTAGCCAGGGCTGGGAGTAAGAATAGGGATTAGCTGTAAATGAACACAAGGGATTTTATTGTAATGATTGATTTTATTGTAACAAATATTGTAATGAAAATGATGTTGATTTTGATGATGTTTATACATCTAAGTAATTTCTCAAATAATATTGAAAATATTATTAGAAAATATTTAATATCAGTATTTATAATATTTCTTAAATATTCAATATTTAAGAAAATATTGAAAATATGTTATACCCTTAAAACAGGTGAAATTTATAATATATAAATTATGCCTTAATCCAATGATTAAAAAATAATTTGTTATTCACTCAAAAGCACTGTCCATGTTTAGTGTTAAGAGTGTTTTTAAAAACAAAGGCATTCTCCAAATACATCATCCCTTATAGTAGTGAGACCGAAGTCTCTTCAACTGTACCTTTGCCTGTCAATGAGCAGAGCTGGGCGTGGCCACACTTTGTTGCTCCAGAAGTAAATGCATCAACTCGTTTGCCTTTTTCAAGAGCAAGTAGAGATTCATTCTCGCTCTTTACAAAACCCTGATATTTGGCTTAATGTGTCTTACATTTATCAGGATAAATGTTGTGATGTAATTCGGAACCACACACTTTTATGTCCTACCATTCATTTGGAAGTAGTTATTTAACCCCCCAATCCCTCAGTGGACTGCTAAAGAGACAAGTCAGTTTCCCATGACAAATAAAGATGAATATGTTGGTGGATACACAGTGGACAGGTGAACAAAAGGAGAAAGGACATTCTTGGCAGCTTTTTAGCATCTGTGGACTTAAACATCAATCACAGAAATGCATTTCTGGACATACAGGGTCTGGCAGAAGTAATGCCTGCCTGAGTGTAGTTGGGAAGGTAATAACATGGGTATAATAATGTATAGTTTTAATTTTAACTATTCACCTAAAATGTCACATGGTATGCTTGAGCGTTATTATTATGTTATAGAATTACATGCTTATGATTTTGTAATAAAAGATTTTATAATAAAAAAGGCATTATTTGTGCCAGATCCTGTGTGTACACAGCATCAAACAGACACATGGGCACTACTACAAATATAAAGGGTTTGAAACAATAAAACTTCATGTGGAAATTGTGTCAGGAGCTCACTTGCTTAGTGGAAGATTCCATGTTCCTTAGACAAAGGAATATTTCATCATGAGAGAAAGCCTGTCCTACCATTTCAAGTCACAGGCTTGGTTTCTACGTCAGCCAGGGAGGGGAGCTCTGACCTGGGCTGCATCCCTTGCTCCTTGTTCCCTAGTCCAGTGTTTCTTCCCCATGAGGCTCATTGGCATACCTGATGGTAATTCTCAAAGTGCTGATACCAAACCTCTGAGTCAGAATCTCCCAGCTGGAGTTCGAGGAATCTGCATTTTAAATAAGAGCTACAGATAATTAGCATGCACATTAACATTTAAAGTATTTGATCTGAGGACCTTGACAATATTTGGAAGATTCAGCATAAACTCTTTAGATTCATTAACATTCCGTGAAAAAGTGTTGCAAAGTAGTGGTTCTTCAGCTTTGACGCGCATCCAAAAATCACCTGGGGATCTTGTTAAGACGCCGACTCTGATTTTGTAGGTCTGGAGAGGAGCCTGTGTTTCTGCATTCTAACAAGCCCCTTGCTGCCGCTGGTCCATAAACCGCACTTTAACTAATAGGGCTTCAAAGTGAATGCACATTGTGCTAGAGGATCAGAACCCCTTCCAGAGGAGAGAGCTGCACAAAAGATCATCCCGTGCAGATGCACTTCCAACTGGAGAAGGGAAGCAAGAGTGCTTCTGGGCATCTGGGCTACAAGTGGTGGTCTGATGGGAGGTTCTCTCTAGGGCTGTGGAGAATGGAGTCAAGGAAGAGCAGAAAGTCACTGTAGAAAGCATGGGAGAGGCGGAAGCTGGGAATATAGAGCCAGTTAGGAAGTGCACCCGATCACAAATATAATGAAGCATACGGAGAGTGGAAATAAACACTAAGGATGGAGAGCAAAGTCAGTGTGTCTAGGATGGGGCGCAGGAGGCAGAATCTGGCAGAATCTGGGGGTTCCCCGAAGGCTGAGGGGTAGCTGCAGAGGACATTTATAGGTTTCCTGCCTGCTACTTCCTCCTAGGTGGGAAGCATTCCACCACAGTGAATTTTGTATCCTCAGTTTAATCCTGGATGCATAATGTTTATACTTTTATGGGGCTACACATTGATGGGTTTTTAAAAAATGATCTATTCAAGTTATATGAAATGGTAATTCTCAAACTGAAATATACCTGAGAATGACCCAGGCCACTTGTTAGAATGAGGTTCCTGGACCCTACCCTGCGAGATTCTGTCTCCAGTAGTTCTGGGGTGGATCCAGGAGTCTGGATTTTCATTAAACCCACCAGGTGTTTACGATGCTGGTGATCTGTTGTCACACTCGGGGGGAAAAAGGGGCCTGCAGTGACAAAACCATCAGCGTGATTACTTGGCCTTTCACTGGTTGAAGGTCAGAGCATTATTTGTCCAACAGGAAGACTAAAATGTAGAGTTGGGTATATGGAATAACACAGTAGAAATGAAGTAAGAGGAAATAAAATAAATAGTATTGATTTATTTCATACTCAGCAGTGCTGTCTATCTTGGTCAGTTCTTCCTCTTGTACCTTGGTTTACCTGTACAAATTCCCCTATGTAATAATAACTACTAGGGGTGTGTGTGTGTGTGTGTGTGATTTTATCATCCAACAGTCAGCAAATTGTTTTCTACATCCATTGTCTCATTTACTCCTCAGAACAACCTAGTAGGGTAGGTAATCTTACTTGGTCTCATTTCACAGATGAAGAATCAGACTCAGAGAGACTAAGAAACTTACACAGGATCATGTATCAGATTGATTGAGTCTGATCTCAGATCCTACTCTGACCACCAATTCAAGGTGCCTTATGGGTACTGTCTGCCAGGTTTGACAAGTCACATCCTTCTCTTTCTCACACAGCACATGTTAATGTGAGTTTTGTGTCCTCAAGGCTGGTTTTGCTGTGCAAAGGGGATTATTTAGAAATAACTCTGGTTTCAGATATTCATACTTAAATCTTTATAGTGACAAATTCCAAACCCAGTTTTTCCTTAACCTTTTAAGTTTATTTACAAATATTATCACACTATTTATATAGTTAGCATATCTAACAATCTGTTTGAGTTTTAACAACTTAATTAAATTCCCTTGATATTTCAAACTATATTTATGGATTTAATATATCTGGTAATATATCTGGTTTTATTTAGAAGTATATCAGTTGTCTGACTTACAAATAGAAGCTTTGCAAGTACTTAAAAATAGCTTATACTCTAATAAATTAAAGTTATAACTATGGTGAATTAAAATTCTCTTAAATATTCCAATGCTGTAAATATAAACTGGGAAGTTTTCAGTTGTAAAAGGTCTAAATTAATTATTCACTTGTGCATTATAAATGAAATTGCAAGCCTCATCTGCAAGAAAATAGGTCACCTTTTAAAAAAATATTACAGAATGCTTCTGAAATATAAAAATGTTAAAAATATCTTCTTATCCATTTGCATAGTTAATTCTAAAGTTTCCTAGGTTAAAGGCTGATTATCTGCTAATTAAACAGTTATATCTTCCTAAGCTAATTTAGGAAGTACCTTTTGAAGTGGTAAGGTTGTACAACAAAATATTTGGCCCCCAAACTGACTGGATTTATTGTTAGTGACAATACCCAGTCCTGGGCCCTATTTATATCTGTAACAAGGCCTCCATAATTCAGAACTGGTTACATAGCCTTCATTCCTTATAAAGTATATTTGATTTAATTCTACTGGCCACTCAAGTAAATCTTCATCATCCCTTAGGTGAAATTTTGCATTTTTGGCTGTTAAGACACTTAAACATCCTCTAGTCTAATTCAAAGGGTCTTCAAGCATGACCAAATTTAATTCTTCTTATGCCTTCCTTTTAGTATTCAGGCTCAAATGTTTTTTTCTAGGTATTAAAATTATTTTTGACTAACTATTAGTTATCTTTCTTGGCTTTGTCTGACTGGCAGCCTCAGATTTTAAGATCATTGTCCAGGGTGTTAGATGCTGACCAGTAAAGCAATAGGAACAAGAAAGGTGGAAATAGAAACATTCCTGGGGTTACTGGGGAAGCCTGATTGGAGAACTGACCTTGGGACCACAGTTGTGCTCCCTGGCCCCCATCCATTGCATTCCTCACCCTCTTCCCAGTCAAGAACTTGGAGCTTGCCATTCGAGGGGGAACCTGAGAAGCGGAGTTTGGCTCAGCTGCAGGACAGGCTGGTTGCAATAGGGTCGCACAGCCTCCAGAGCAGGAAAGACAGCAAGATTACATGTGCGCACTGTTTTTAAATGCTGACTCTGCCAGGCCGGAAACATGGTGCTCACCAGAGAGATACATATTCCTCCCGACGGGCTGAAAATTTTGCTCTAATAAGATTTCCACTCATTGAAATAAAAGGACAGGGCACCACTATCCTTCTCACAGTTCTGAGCATTAAATAGGAAGAATAGTTATTAAACCCCTTTGAAAACTAGGAACTTCTACTCAATGGTAAATGACATTGATTATTGTGTCTAAAGGGATGTGAGTGTTGAAGTCGTGTCAGAAAAGTTATTCAGGTGGAATTCTTTGCTGGCCAGAGATATTTACTGTTCTCTATGCCTTGAGTGACAATTTTGATGTATGGGCATAAACAAAACAGAACAGGAGAGATAAAGACGGATGGACAAGGATGCCTGTTTAATGCAATAGCAACACATATGAGGTATTTGGATTATCAATGACCTTTCTGCGCTAAGGACATGGCTAACAAGAGCTGACTGGGGATGTTTTTAGTCAGCTGTGCTTTTTCATCTTTAGGAGTGCCACAAAGCAGCGGGAAGCCTGGCTCGCCCTTCTTGTCTGACTCTCTATTAATTGTACGGGGTTGATAGGCCTCTGGGGAGTTGAGCAAGGGTGGTTTTCTTTAGGACTCCAGATCTCAAGTTCTTGGCAAAATGTCTGCATTTTAACTTGTGACGGATCTACAGCAGGCCCCGGACTTGGCCTTCACTAGCACAGAAATACTACTACCTCTTTGTCATTTCAAAATCCTCATGTAACATGGCTTATAAACCCTATTCATTCTGGTCCCTGTGTAGCTCTGCACTGTCATCTCCCACTAGTCCCTTTGCTTACTTTTCTAGCCATACCTACCTCATGTACTCTTTCTAGAACACACTTACCTCTTTTGCCTCAGATAGCATCCTTGCTCCAGAAGGGCATCTAGGTCTCTATTCAAGTTTCCCTTCATCAGAATGACCCACTGTATGGGATGAATTGTGCCCACACTCCAACTCATACGTTGAAGCCCTAAGCCCCAGGACTGCCTCATGTGACTGTTTTCTGAGATAAGGTCTCTAAAGAGGTAATTAAGTGAAAATGAGGCTGTTAGAATGGGTCCTAATTTGATTGGACTGACGTCTTTATAAAAAGGGGGAATTTGGACAGAGAGACACCAAAGGCGCATGTGCACAGAAAGAAGACCATGTGAGGACACAGTGAAAATGTGGCCATCTACAGGCTAAGGAAGAAGGACCTAGCACAGACCAAGCCCTAGGCACCTTGACCCTGGGCTTCTAGCCTCTCAAATTGAGAGACAAGTAATTTCTGTTGTCCAAGCCACCCTGACCACTCAAGCAAGAGCGTGCCTCCATTTCCTTAATGTACTTATAATTTCCGTCATAGTACTTATTCAGTGATATTATATTATATATGTATTTATTTCCCTCTTCATTGATTTTCTGCTCCCACAAAGACAGAAACTTTACTGTGCTCATTGTTTGAATACCCAGCACAGTGCCTGGCCCATAGCAGGAGCTCAGGAAAGATTCATTTATAAATACATGAATGGAAGAAGTTGTTGACATTTCTTGTCTTCCTGGTCTTTCTCCACCTACTCATCTTCCATCTCCATGAAGGCTTCCTTGACTACCACACACCTTCCTGACTTTCTGGATCCTCCAGGCCCCCAGGTCTTCCACTGAGAGCACTGACACTGGACCTACCTATTCAGCCCCAGGTCACTGCTTGCTTCATGATGGCTCCATCATGCTGCTTTGTCTGGCATTTATTAGTTTCCTTCAGAAAAAGGAAGGTTTGTCAGAAAAGGTGTTTTGCACTTGGTCTTAAATGCTATGCACCTATCTCTATATTGATGGCTAGACTTTTTATTTTGAGCCATTTTCCTGACACTTGAATTGAACAGCCTGTTCAATCCTTATCTTGCTGAGTGAGGCTAAGTGTTCTCAGACAAATGCAGCTAGTGTTTGTCCAGCCAAGGAGACACAAGGCACCAATGAAAGCACTAATCAATTACTTTGCCTAGCTCTGATGAAAACTTGCAATTTTGATGCTCCCAAGATTGTGTTCATTCTGGTAGCCGAGTGGTGATGCCACACACAAGAACTGGGTCCGTCTGCAGGGCTTGCCAGATTACAACAATATGGGAGCCTGGGTTATTATCTGTAATGGAAGCATGGGAAAAGGCCAGGAATTTGTGCAAACTCTGCAGCTGGCATTCAAGGCCCTCCGCATACTGTCTTTAAGCCTGCTCTCCTACATTCCTATGTGAAGCTTCTGTTTCACTGTCAATAGGGTGGGCTCACTGGGCTTACTGCTTCATGAGCACACCCTTCACTTTTCCATGCCTGATTCCTTTATAAGACAGGTAGCTGGGTGAGGGTACAGATATTAACCTTTGCTTTGGTGATACATTGTACTCATCTGCCCTTCATTTTTGTCTATAAGATGCTACCACCCTCCAGAGCCATTCTCGGTTAATAACAAAAACTAGCTAACAGGTATTAAATTCTTACTATGTGCCAGGAGCTATCCTTAGTTTGTAGCATGGGGTAACTTATTCAATTCTTATAATATAGGTACAAATATTATCTCCAGTTTATGGATGAAGGAACAGGAACAGAGATACCATCTCCACTTCTGCAAGAAACCTCTCCTAATCTCTCCTATATGATCTAATTGTGTTGTTCTTTAAACTTCAAAGCACACATTTGTTTCTTCTCTTCTGTCACATAGCTTATTTGGTCTTGTAGAGTAGTTATAGATATACTGGTCCAACTCATGTTGCTGATCTATGAACTCCTTAAGAGCAGAGATCATGTCTTACCCAGCATACTCTTTCTTAGTGGACACAAGTGCTCTGTTTGCTGCATTGGCTTGAATTCTCTTGTTGGCCCTGGAAGCCCTAGGCTTGCTGTTGAGAGTGTCCCCAGGATGCACATCTTGCTGCAGAGAAGAGGTACCAACCTAATTCCAACTAAGCTCCTAGGTCACGATTCCTAGGGATTGGCATTTTTTTGGCCCAGTACCAGGGTTCTTTCTCAAAATAGACTCATCCAGCTGCTCCTGTGTCCTTGTCCCTCTTTGGTGATGGAGTGTGGGGGCGACTTTGCCCACAAAGTCCCCCTGTCCACCACTGATGAAAGTAAACACTACTAAGACACAATCTGCTTGGGGAGGAAAGGTGGCCGATCCCTCAAAGGGGCAGGGCCAAGAGCCCCCTGCTCAAGGAGTTTTATTGGGTTCATTTGCATAGGAATACAGGTAAGGATCAAACAATAGATAGCATTCAAAGAACTATGAGGGCTTATTCTTAGTCAGGGTCAGATAGCTAATGAGCTATAAAACTTTGAGGAACAAACTTCTTGCTTGGACCCTTATCATTTAAATGAGAGCATTCTAAACAAAGCAGGTTTCACAGAATTTTTACATATTCTTTCTTATGCCTGATTTACCCTGGATACCACTCTAGCAAGGCAAGAAGCTTCACTGCCTTCCCCATCATAGATTTTTAGGCTTAAATGGATTAGAGCCAGGAATCGCTTCTCCCAGACAAAAATGGGGACTCGGGCTACGTCACAATAGACAGGGGATGAGGTTCCATCACTCCCTCTTTGTTGCAGCCTTCCCCTGCCCAGTCTTTCCATGATGGCCTCCCAAGCGATCATGTCTGGCCTAGGTTGCCCCTCTCTGAGGGGTCATACCTGCCATGGATATCAACCACGCTTCCAGGGCAGGGGAGGAAGCAGAAGTGGGGCTTGCTGCCAGAGACAAGTTTTGTCTCCTGTGGCCCGCATTCTGGAGGTAGCTCACTTAGCCATCAGAGGCAGTTACAATTCCTGAAACCAGGCAGGTTGGTTCCCAACAATGGAGTAACTTGGAACGCTTTTAGGAATGCAGTGGAGATAGAACCTATTTGGGAAAATTTGGTCCCTCTCATCTGCTGGAGTCTTGGCTGGAGGTTTTAAATACATCTCTATATTATTCCGCTTTGTCATCCAGTCTAAGTAGGCAGGACTAACCCAAGTTTTACTAAATTTAAAGTATAGCCCCCCCCCCTTAGAAGGGTCTTTTTCCTTTATCTCTACCTCTGATCTTCTCTAACACCAATATGCATGCCGCTCACAAGTCACGAGGTACAGATTGGTCTATGTGGCATTTAACTTTCTGTGGGTATGTACATTTCATCTCTGAACATTACCCCAAACTCTCAGAGACCAGTGGTGGAACTTTATGCTTTCTTCAAGTTCCACAACTGGGTATAGAGGTTGGACACACAGGTAGCTTTGTGATGGACCCACTAATCATCCACCACGTGCTCACAGACACTGTGAGGGTCAGACAGGTACTATGAGATCAGACAATGAAGCAGATAATGAAGTAAGCCAGGGTGCCCCACAAGTATATCTATGATAAATGAAGAGAACTTCAGGGAAGTATTTGGAGAGTCTAATATCATACCTTAATGGCCACTGTGGAAATCTTCCATAAATTATAGAATGAGGCTTTAGAAATGTTAAGTAATCTGCTCACATTGCCCAACTAATAAATTGCAGCATCAAGGTTTAAACTCTGGTCTTTTAAAACCACCTCTGTTTTCATACCTATTACTCTTACATGTAATTGTTAGGACTGTGGACCTGCAAACCAGCCCTGAGCTTGTGCACAGGAGAAGAGCTCAGTCTTCTCAGAGCTCTGTCTTCTCTCCCTAATGGTTCTTTCCCCAGAATGCATCTGCATTAGGTTCCCATTTTCTTTAGTCCTTGGCTTTGTCAGTGTGCAAAGCCATTTAAAATTAATTAAGTTGATTTTTATCTTAACATGGACCCTGGATAATGTGTTTGGAGTTGCCAAAGGAGCTTCCCCAAAGGCATGTTAATGATATATTAGTTTTCCATTGTTCCCCTTTTTTTTTCTTCGGATCCCATACCCCAGGCCATCCATTCCCAAGAACAATCATTGTGGCTGTTGTTATCATGACACAGAAGAAAGCCACGTGTTCCATCCTCCCAGAGAGATGGAATCCCCATTAGGCTCTGGTGACAATGCTGTAGGCTCTGTCCTTTGTCTGAGAGCTTCTCAGAGACAATAGTGGGACCTGGGTGCTGAATTCATTATGAATGTTATCTTCCAGGGTGATTGATGGGAGCCTAGGTTACTGCAATCATGCACAATGAAAAGAAAATGATAAATCCTGAATAGCTTGTAAACCCAATTTTATTTCATTTTGTGCTAAAGTGCCTTCATATCATTACGTGAGACAATAAAGCCTATTGTATGCCCTAATTCAAATCTCTTCTTTATTATAAACATCCTCAGGGGTATTACAGAATTGTTTTGATGTTCCATGTGTCACTTTCTTTAGTTCTTCTATCTGTAAAATGAGGCTGGGCCTTTATGATCCAGGAATAAAAGATGTGATGAGACAGAAATTATCAAAGCATGGTGACTTGCGGACTTTTCTCTTTAAACTTAGAATACTGGCAAGTCCAGCTTCAAAAGCTTTGCTTTGAAGTGTGCTGGGAAGACAAATAGTGCAGTATGTGGCCATAGACAGTGATATATTAGCATGGAGAAGTCTAACTGAGCTGGTATCACCCAGCAAAAAGAAGAGTGTACACGGAACACTAAAGAAGAGAACTCCACTCTCAGGCTAGTTAACAGCTACTTCTTCATCATGAAGCTAAACCCATGTACTGAGGGAACTTTGGAATCCCCACCCAATGGGTCTCCTCAATTCTGCTGGATCAATGTAGAAGCTTCTTCAACCCAACAATGAGGCAGAACTTCTGGGGACCAAGGCAGAAGTGGTTCACTGAATTTCTGCCTAAATTCAGGGGAAGCCCATCCAGAAGGTCCAAGACCTGAGTCTGGGCAAAAAAGGCAAGTTCACTTTAACTACCATCCCTTCAGTTCATTCATTCGCTAGTTGCCCTAAAATGACTCCTCATCTTTGTAGGGCCTGGCCTTGGGACTGGTGCCCCGTGCATCCTGGGTCCGGGAGATGTGGGGTTATTGGTTCTGGCTCTGCCATCAACAATAGTGAGACTTGCCCAATGTGAGCATGGATTTTCTTCTAATAAGGATATTGGACTAGGAAATCTCCAAGGACCCCCCCTCCCTCCATTACTAAAATGGTGTGATATTCTGACAGAACTCTCTTTGTGACTGTCAGCATTTCATAATAGAATCCCCCAGGGTGAACGCCATTGGAGTGTTCACCACGTTAAATACATCAAAGAAGATCCACACTTTCCTCATATTCTTCAGTCATCTGTCCCTCATTCCTTAGCTCCTACCTCCTTCCTTGTTGCATTTGTTTTGCAAATACTCATTCATCTTTACACACCTGTATCACCCAATTTCATTAGAAAGATCCAGACTTCTCAAACCTCCATTTTCCTTTCTTTCTTCTCACTCTAAACATGTTTTCTTTGACCTCAAAGAGGAAATTGGAACCATTGTAAGGGGAAATTGTATAACTTCTTTCCATCAGATTTCAGAATTCATCTGCATTTGTCCTAACCTTTCTCCTTTATTTCTGTTACAATAAAGGTGCCATTTCTATTCAGATAGAGGCCTCCATCACTGCTCTGCTGCGCACACCTGGGGAACTTCACCTCAGATTATCTTCTTTTTTCCCCTATGTATTTGGCCTTTCCTTCCTGAAATGAATTCTTCGCATCAACATTTCCAACCTTTGAGGTGCCCAACCTTTTCTCATCTGAACACAAAGCAATACTCCTTAAACACAATCTTTCCCACGAGCCTACTGTGCTAGCTTATTAGCACACTATCTCTCTTTGTATCCCCGGACCTTCTCTAAAGAATTACCTACACTCATGGCCCTATTTGCTTACTTCTTGAGTGTGCGTTGTCTTGTACCAACCTGCCTTCCACCTCCACCATTAACCTAGACCTCCTCTCATTAAATGACTATGCCCCTCCATGCTATTCAAATGAAGGCACCTGCCACTTACTTCTCTTTCTTCCCACTAGTCACAATCTCATCTGTGAGTCACCTCACATCTGTTCTTCTCTGTGGTCCCCAATCTGTCCTCACCCTGCAGCCAGGGTTTTGAGGGTATCAGCAAAGGTAGGGGTGGTGGATTGGGTGGCTGAGTTGGGTGAAAAGAAGCAGAGATGTGCTGTATGAGTGGCATCTTGGAGGAGGTTATGGCAGGACCCCCTCACCCTCCGAAAAACTACATGGTTCTCTTTGCCTAACTGTTTATTTGGCAAAGGGGTTTTTAATTAGTACAAAGAGCTAGGCAGGACCTCATTACCCTGAGGCAGTGATCCTGTTCCAGAATGAAGAGACAGCCAGCCTGCAAGCCCAGAAAAAGTTAGAACTATCAGAGCAGAGTGTTAGGGCTGAAAGACACCTAGCAGTATATCTGGCTCAAGCAAAAGCAAAGTGGACTGTGTGATTCTCGTAGCATGAAAACAGTGGTCCCCTATATAGTTTGGTAAAGTTTCTTGTGAGTGGCCCAGCCCATGTACTGGCACCTGTCTTCGGGTTTTCCAGGTGCTGTGTGTGAGCCACATGGCACAGGAGTGGCCCTCACACCTGAGTGTGCACCAGAATCACACACAAGCTTGCTAACGCAGTTCCTGTGTCTACCACCAAGAAATCTGCTTTTGAGAATGCAAAGGGGGTTGAGGAATCTGCATTTATTTGTGCTTTTTAAAATTACTATTTTTTAAAAGTTCAAAAAAACAATAAAATGTAAAAAAATAAAATTATAGTAAAACGCACATACCATAACATTTGCCATCCTAACCACAGTTAAGTGTACAATTCAGTGGCATTAAGTGCATTCACACCGTTGTGTAACCATCATCACCATCCAGCTCCAGAGCGCTTTTCCTCTTGCAGAGCAAGTGCTAACTACCCCTTAAAAACTAACTTTCCTTTGTAGGTGACAGCCAGCTACAAGGGAGTTCCCATCAGAATGTCAGCTGATTGCTCAAAAGAGACCCTACAGGCAAGAAGGGGCTGGAAAGAAGTATTTCAAGTCATGCAATCCAAAGACCTAAATCCAAAATTGCTCTGTCCAGCAAAGTTTTCATTTAGAATGGAAGGGCAAGTAAAGTGCTTCTCAGAGAAGGTCAAATTCAAGGAGTTCATCATCACCAAGCCCTTATTATATCAAATGTTAAAGAGACTTATCTAAGAAAAAAAGATAAATAATATGAACAGTAAAAAGACAGCAAACTCACAGTTATTAACAACCACACCTAAAACAAAAGCAAACTGAGCAAACAACTAGAACAGGAACAGAGTCACAGAAATGAAGATCACATGGAGGGATAGCAACAGGGGAGTGGGAGGAGAAGGGAGGAGAAGGTACAGAGAATAAGTAGCATAGACGGTAGGTAGAAAATAGACAGCGGGAGGACAAGAATAGTATGAGAAATATAGAATCTAAAGAACTTGTGACATGGACATAAACTAAAGGGGGGGGAATGGTAGGGGAGGTGTGTGCAGGGTGGAGGGAAATGGGACAACTGTAATGGCATAAATCAATAAAATGTATTTCAAAAAACCCCCCAAAACTAACTTTCTATTCTCTCCTCCCCCAGTTTCTAGCAACCATCAGTTTACTTTTTATCTCTATGAATTTGCCTTCTAGGTCCCTCATATAAGTGTAATCATAAATATTTGTCTTTTTGTAACTGGCTTATTTCACTGAACATCATATCCTCAAGGCTCATCCATGCTGTAGCATGTGTCTGAATTTCCTTCTTTTTTAAGGTTGAATAATATTCTGTTGTAGTATAGATCACATTTTGTTTACCCGCTCATCTGTTGATGAACACTTGGGTTGCTTCTGCTTTTTGGCAATTATGAAACATGCTGTATAAATATCTCTTTGATGTGCTTTAAATTCTTTCTCGAGTCTGCATTGTTTACCACCTTCCAAGGTGACTTTGGTGCAGGTGACCCTCAGTCCACACTTTGAGAACGTGGTTGTGGTGGGGAGCACAGTTTGGATGTGAATTCTGGCCCAAATCCAAGGCTGTGTGTCTCTGGACAGGGACCTCTCCAGACGTTCCTCAAAAAGGCCTCTTTGAACTAGAGCATTTATTTAATGTTATATGTCAATATGAAAATGTCAGAACCTACGTTGTAGTCTCAGGGTTAAGCTCTTCAAGGTAATATTTGTCAAAGAGTTGTGAAAAGTGTATTTACAGAGAATCAAGGCTCTCTCTCCCACTATACAAGGAAAAAGATATTACGTTACCAAACAAAGATGTCTCAGTATATGCCAGACATAGTCAGGCATTTTCATATATCATCCATCGATCGTCTGTAAGTAGGAGCTCTGTTATTAACTCTCCCATTTTCTGATGTGGAAATTGAAGTTCAGAGAATGTATATAATTTGTGTAATGTCACATAACTGGCCTTGACTAGACTCCTGACTCAGAGCACTCTCTGCTATATTAGAACATAAATGGAACTGGAAAAAAAGCACCTTTGAACCTTACTGCTTAGGAATTCATAGCTAAAGGAAGTATGTGGACTTGGTCTTTGAGAACAGTTCTTACCAGTGAAGGCAGGGGAAATATTGGAAAGACCTAGCAGAGGCAGAAACAAGAGCTGCTGAGATGGTCACACCTGCAGGAGGGAAGTATATGGGACTTTCCGAGGCAGAACCAGGAACAGGACAGGGAAACAGAGATACAGCAGTTGGATCTTACCCAATGGCGAGGGAGGGACTGAAGTCTTCCTGGATGGGCAGAGGCCTCCCAGTCTGGCCTCCAGGCTCTGCCCATGAAGCTGGGCTAAGGCACTGACTGGTAGGATGGGCCTGGGTGGGTTACAGGGCGCTGTGCTCACTGTGTTTGCCTTTACTCAGTCCTGCCCTTTATTTTCCGACTTCTTCCCTTCTGTGCTTCTTTGAGAGACAGAGTGGAGGACCTTTCACTCTCCTGCTCTGACCCTCTCTGGGTCTCAGTGTCATGTTGGGGCTGTCTCAGAGCAGCGGGTTGAAGGGGCTTCTTCAAAGCTCCTCACTCTTCAGTGGGGCAAAATCCCTTCTGCTTCATGACATATCATGGACACCTCAAACCTCTTCTGAACTTACAAAGTGAGCGAAGTCCATAGGCTGTAAACTTCAGGAAGTCTTTGGCTACTTTCCTATAAACACTAGCAGCCTTGGTTATTTGAAAAATGGAGAGGAACCAGGCTGTCTCCACAAGAAGCGTCTCTCCACTTCTGGGTAGTAAAGGGGTAAAAAGGGGCAGGGCAACTTCTAGACAGAAAGGGCCCCTGTTGGTGTGTAGAAAAACTTCTGTCTTCTACAGCCCCTTCCCTTAATACAGGTGCTTCCAGGGGTGTGAGATACAGGAAGGGTACCTCCTCTAATCTGTTACTTTGGGACAGTATGGAAGGAAGTGTCTGGGTTTTTTTTTTTTGAAATTCAATTATACTTTAAAAAAAAGGAGGCATTGGAATCCATACACTTGGACTTGTTCTACTCATCTGAGAAAAGGATTGGCTGTTGTAGGAAGGAGCCCACCTCTCTGAGTGAAGCGCCTGACAAACTCCCAAGTTAAGGCACTTTCTTCCCAAGATTCCTCTTTCCCTAAGTGCTGCTCAGACTCCTGTGGCCCCTCCAGGTGCCTCTAGAATACCAAGGTGCCAGTGTAAAAACAAGCATTCCTCCAGGCTCCCACCAGCAGCAGGACTCTCAAAAGACTGCACTGGACCAAAGGGAAAACCTTAGGGAGGCCGACCCAGATGGAAGGGTGTAAAGCAATATGAATCACACATTATGGGGTCTTGGAACATCTGACCATAGCTGGCTGGTAGATGAAGCCCCTGAACTTGCATATCCCACCCCTTGTGTGGTCCCATTTCCAGGCTTTTGCTCAGAATGGCTGACCCCACGCTTAGCAGACCGACCTCTCTGGTGCCTCCATGTCTTCATGGTCAAGAACAAGAGGATGTTCTAGCCTTTCTGCCCTTTCCCTCAGCTATTGTCAGACAAAATCACTGTCTCAGTGGTTAATTCCACCTTGCACGTGAGACCCCAATCCCATCTAGTGTGTTGCCTGGTCCCTAATATGGAGTAAACAATACCTTAACCCTACAATGACCATAAATAAGGACCACTATTCTAGCATCATTGCACATGCTCTGTGACAGTAGGGTCCTTCTGACACAAGGACACCATGCCAGAACATTGTGTCGGTTCAGACTAACAAGAGATCAGGTTGAATTTACCTGCAGGTGTTTTTGTTTACCTTAAAAACTCTAGCTGGATAATATAGTAAATGAATTATAGCAAGTGACCTATTTAGGTCTGTTTAAATCGACCTTTGAGTGAGTTTTGGTCACGATTCTTTTGTTTCTAGCAGGAGTGAGAGATGAGTGCCTTCTTGCGGGTCAGGGTCACAGTTTCTTGTTTTCATCAGCAAGTAGGGCAGACAGAAGAACAACCAGCTCGTTCCCCAGGTAGGAGACTCTGGCCTCTCTGAGAATCAGGTTTTCAGGCCAGTGCCAGAGCCTCAGGCCCCATGCCCAGTCCAAGCCAGTGCTGAGGGCCTTGATAAGCACTTGACTGAGTCTGTTCCCATTAGGGTGCTGGTACTTTCTGTTAAACAGAAGTGTGGGGGCTGGAAAATGAACCAAGTGCAGGGTCAATAGTCTGTATTCTATTTCTGGATTTTTTTGTCAGGTAAATTGGGGAAAATGTTCACCCCTTTGAGCTCCAGTTCTGCCATCTATTTTTTTTAATGAGAAAAAAAATTACCAGTTTGCTAAATCACACTGCTTCATAGGTTCAAATACTTCCCATAGTATAGCTTAAAGTAGTTCACATTACAGTGTCAGTGACTCATTACTTTATTGTTCCTCCTGTTTTGAAAGGAACCTGAAGCATCCTTACCTCTCCGACTTTTTGCATTGAGAGCCAGGCTCAGCACCTTATAGACATAATCTCATTTCAGGCTCAAAATTGAAGGCAGTGACTTGCAGTCTTTGCTCACCCCAGACTCCTCTGGAGAACTTGTGTGTGCGGATGTCTGGGCCCACTTCTAGAGTTTCAGAGTTAGCAGGTCTGGGCCTGGGCCTGGGGATCTGTATTTCTAACAAGGTCCCAGGGGCTGCTGCTGCTGCTGGTTGAGGCCACACTTAGAAAATCACTGCTGTGAGGTGTGTGTGTTATTACCTCACCTGTGAGGTCACTGGGAAATGGACAGTCACTAGGTGCGGAACAAAGGTTTGCAGCCAGGTTTGCTAGGACTTGTTCAGAGACTAGTTTTTGACCAGCAAACTATGAGGGCTCCATGGGCCCATGTAGAAATAGAATTAAGTTTAATGCTGACTTTGTATCTTGCAAATTTGCTAAGCTCTCCAAATAATTCTGATAGTGATGCGGTAGCTTTTCTTGTATGTCAACATAAAAATCAGACACTTCTCCAAGGAGGACATACAGAGGGTCCAGAGACACAGGAAAAGATGCTCAGTATTGCTAGCTATTAGAGAGATGCAAATTAAAACCACAATGAGATACCACTTCACACCAGTCAGAATGGCCATCATAAACAAAGCAACAAACAACAGGTAGAAAAGAGAACCCTAGTGCACTGTTGGTGAGATTGCAGACTGGTACAACCACTATGGATAACAGTATAGAATTTTCTTGGAAAACTAAAAATGGATCTGCCTTTTGACCCAGCAATTTTGCTGCTAAGATTATATCCTAAAAACCCTGCAACACCAATCCAAAAGAACCTATGCACCCCAATGTTCACAGCAGCACAATTTCCAATAGCCAAGTGCTGGAAGCAACCTAGGTGCCCACCAGTAAATGAATCCATCAAAAAACTGTGGTACATTCACACAATGAAATTCCATGCAGCAGAAAGAAAGAAGGAGCTCCTACCCTTTGCAACAGCATAGATGGAACTGGAAAGCATTATGCTGAGTGAAACAAGCCAGGCAGTGAAAAGACAAATACCATATGATCTCACCTTTAACAGGAACCTAACCAACAAAACAAACAAACATGCAAAATATAACCAAAGACACTGAAATACAGAACAGGCTGACAGTGACCAAAGGGGAAAGGGGAAGGGTTTGCAGGAACAAGTATAAAGGACACATGGACAAAAACCAGGCGGAGGTATGGAAACAGGAGGGAGGCGGGGAGGGCTGGGGGGTGGGCCAAGCTGGGGGTAAAAGGCAGAAAAGTATAGTTCAATAACAATTAAAATTAAAAAAAACAATATTTAAAAGTAAAAAATACACTTTCTACATTTAACTAGAATAAAATCCTATTACTTACAAATAATGTCTTTTGTTTTTTCTCTTAGTTTTTATACCTTTATTTCCTTTTGTTTCTTGTTTTTGTTCCGACACTGACAAGAGACTAGGGGAGTTCCCGGGGCTTCTTCCTTGTCCCACTCCTTTTCCCGCTATCAGATAGTGCTCTGCAGGGACCGTTTTTTTCCTTGAAACTCCTGCTAGTGGAATCTTTCCCTCTCACAGTCTTAGGAAATGTGATAACTGGGCTTGTAAAGTATCTACACCAACTGACTTAGGCTTTTACTTCTGGTAGGCCTATTGCTTTGAACTGAAATGTAGGTTTACAATTGAATGGTTGAAAAATGTCTTTCACTGAAAATGATAATTATACTGGAGGTAGTAATTCTGCTGTATGTATGCATAACACTTACCTAGAGAAACTCTTCTGTGAGGTTTCTAACCTAGAAACATCAAGGTCCCTAACCTAGAAACATCACACAACCTTCCTTCATGGGACTCCTGGGAGCAGCTGCTGTGCAGTTCTGACGGGGGTCAACACTTCTCCTAAAAAGACCTATCAGGAAAAGATCAAATTAATAAGTGATTGAATTAAAGTGGTGATGGTCCCACGTTCTCCATAGAATTCACCGGCACTAAAGGAGTAATAAAATGAACAAACGAGCAAAAGAGAAACAGACCCATAGACACAGAGTATGGACAGCCGTCAGGGCAAGGTGGGGGCGCTGGGTGAAAAGGTGGAGGGACGGACGAAGCAGTACAAGTTGGCGGCTGCAGAGAAGCCAGCGATATGGATTGCAGCATGGAGAATACAGTCCATAATGTCGAGAGAACAGGGTAAGGAGCCAGGTGGGTGCATGGGGCCGTGGGAGCGTCTAGAGTACATGGTCTTCCAGACACTTTGCTGTATGTACATCTGAAACTGATGTAGAAAGATATTGAATGAAAATTCTGGTTAGGAAAAAGAAAAACTAAAGGAGGAAGGGTACAGCGTTGTTCTTCACAGTGCAACACCTTGGGCCCTCTGGTGCTCAGCCTGGCCAGCCCTGGTGCTTGCCTCTGCAATCTGATGTTTACTTGCTTCCAAATTACACAGTGATGCTGCCCAACTTTTTCTTGGATACCATCAACTTGCCCCTAGGCCAGTGCCTGTCAAAGTGCTTATTGTTGGTCCACAGTGAGATCAGTACAGAAGTGAGAGCAAGCATTCAGAACCTGTTATAGCAAGTTGACATTTTGGCATTTCTACTCTGTTTATCAAAAGTATCAGCCTACAGTGGGTTAGACATTTTAAAAATGGTTCTTCAAAAAAGAACTAAAAAGAATTAAAAATTGGTCCTTAATGGTACAGTGCCACTGACATTCAGCCCATCGTTTGGGAGGAAGAGGCAAGGGGGTAGGATCATCACGGTTTGATTTACATTTTACCATTCCCTCTGACTAGAGCACTCATCGAAGAATTTGTTCTTGAACTTAAAGGCTCTGTTCCAATTGCACTTTGAGACACGTTCTGTGACTGTCTTTCCCAAGTCAGACTTAATTGTTTCTTTTCTGAGCTGCTGCACTGCTTAAAACTTTATTTGCTCTTATATTATTCTGCTTTGTTTTATAGATAGCTGTCTGAATTTCCATCTTCACTCCACGTCAGACCGAGTGCCCCCAAGGGTAAGGTTCCTGTTTTGTTTCTACCCATTAGGCAGCTTGTGTTATTGGTTTTTCCAACTTCAACACTACGAATCTGTCTCTCTCTCTCTTTTTTTTTTGTATCTGTTGGTACATGATACATGGAAGGTACTAAGTAATTCTTGGTGCAATAAATGTGTAGGTTCTCTATATTCATTTATCTGACTGTTGGTTTTGGGTGCTGACTCTGGGTCAGGAGCCACGCTAGGACCCGGTGAACTAACATCTGAGACCTATCACATCTCCATGCAGCAGACATGCTAGCAGGTAGGAATGGATGAATTCTAAAGTCTGGGTACAAGGAATATTTGAAGAAATACAAATCTCCATGAGTGGCTAATGTACCTCTCTCGCTTTGTCATTGAGGGACAGCTTTCCCTTAGCCTGGCAGGCAAAGTCATCTAAGGACAATCGGTCTGATTCAATCAGCCAAGAACAGACAGAAGGACTGCACTCAGAGTGCTTCAGGAATAGGTACAAGCCCCAGGATCCGTGGGCCCCGTCGTGATGTGAGAAATACTGCCTAGTAATCTCATCACGTTGACAGCGCTGCACGGGGACACCCTTATCATGGTGTCTCAGCCTCACTGTGGGAACTTCCAGAGCAGGCTGCAGGAAAGGATCTTTTAAACACTGAAATGGGGGAGAAAATAAAGCAAGTGCTTACTCCCCCAAACCAGGCCTTTGCTTCAGATTTCACCCTATCACTGTCAAGTGCAGAGTCTATAATACCCTGAAATAGAGCTATTACTTCAAAATGTTTCAAAGTGCAAGTAATAGCTTCTGTAAGCTGGGCAGAAGTTTCAGACTTCACTTTTTTTTTTTAAAGGAGCAACACCCTGTCTTGGAACAAAATCTTATGTGAAAGCTGAAGTTGTAAATCAGATTAATGTATTTATTCACAAGATATTATTTGATATCACAGCCTACAAATGCTAGTCACTCTCTATCTCACCTTTTCCAATGGAACAGAATAAACAAAAGTCTGGTTTTCAAAGAGTTTACATCCAAGTGTGGAGAGGAGACAATAGTAATAACATCAACGAAAGCCACATGGCCCTGGAGAAAACTGCAGTGGGAAACAGAGTTCGGGAGTCCCAAGCTTAATGTCATTGGTAGGGTGGTTAGCAAAGGCCTCTTTGGTAAATTAACACTTTAAGAGACATGGGGCAGGTGAGGGAGGAAGCCTTTGGAATGTCAGGGGGAAGAGCAGTTCACGCAAGGAAGCAGGTACAAAGATCCTGAGGTAGATGTGTGCACAGTTCCAGGGAGAGCAGGAGGCTGAGGGGGCCCACAGACAGGGGGAATAAGGGACGAGTGAGTCTGGAGAAGAAGTAATTAGTATGAAGGATGGGCAGGTTATGATTTAGAGCTCTTGCTCCCCACCACCCCCCAAATTTTAAGTGACATATAAAGCTATTGAAGAACTTTGAGCAGAGGATGATGTAACTTGGCCTACATTTTAAATTGTGCCTCCAGAAGCAGCACAACTGTGTGTGCATAGCAACTGGAAGACAGGGAGGCTCTCTGGGTATGAGTGCAGGTAGCATGGAAGATGTGATAATGGAAGCTTAGGAAATATCTCTTCTGATTGCTTCTCTTTCTTCAGTCAATGAAGAAGCAGAGTTGTCAGCCAAGAGCAAGTGGGGCAGGGAGGTTGTTACAGGGGTTTGACAGAGGAGAAGGGAAGACAAGAAATGGCATTTTAGCAGGGCGAGAGAGTGAACGGCCTAGGAAAATGAAGAGGAAGAGGCTTGCCAGGCAGTGCAAAGCGCTGGTCGTGAATTAATTATCTGTCATCCTGAATATCAAAGGAGACCAGTCTCAAGTGTTGTGAATTATTCTCCACCTGCAGCCCAAGTTTGGCTGATGCCCCCTTCATTTGTCAGCCATAGCCTGGTGCCAGAAGGGAGGAAATGGAGGCCCCCCCATCTCGGTCCAGACTAGAATTGAATGAGGAGGAGATGGCAAGGGAGTGATGATAATGATGAACCATATGAGATTTGTCTGGAAAAGGTCCAGCCATTGTTAATATAACAAGAACGGTTTGCGCAATGTTGATGTAACCTGAGAGCCAAAGAAAGTGGACTGGAATGTGCATGTGTGAACAATGATGACTTCACTAGTCAGTGAAGGGACAGTTAGACACCACTGAATGAGCATGTGTGCTGTGTGGCTTTGCATTCAAAGTGACTGAGTGAGTAGAGCAACAAATCTATATCAAATTTTGCATTAAGCTTGAACATTCCTCTGTGGAAACTATTTAGATGATTCAGAAGGCTGCAGCTATGAGCATCTGGTGAGCTTCATTACGACAGTGCTCCCACTCATGCAGCAGGTCTCATGCAGAGTTTTTTTGTGAAACATCAAATCTTTCAGGTAACTCAGTTCCGCTATAGCTCAGATCTGGCACCCTGTGACTTCAGCCTTTCCCCAAAACTAAAATCACCTTTGAAAGGAGAGATTTCAGGCCATCAATGAGATTCAGGAAAATAGACCAGCAGCTGATGGCGACTGGGAAAACAGTGTGAGGTCCCAAAGTGCCTATTTCGAAGGGGACTGAGGCATCAGTGTCCTATGTACAACGTTTCCTGTGTCTTCTCTAATAAATATCTCTACTTTTCACACCACATGACTGGATACCTTCTGGACAGACCTCATAGTATCCAATTCTGGGTGTGGAGGAAAAGAAAAACTGATCAAGAAAAAGAGCAATATATTTGATATCCTCACAGGGCCACAGGACTGTGGAGATTATTATCAGAGGGGTGTTAGAGGAAGTGAGATAGAAATATATGCAGAGGGCCAGAGAGGGAATGTGTCTGATAATAAGATTGGGGAGGGGGCGGGAATATTTCAGATTGAAGGGGCAGCAAAACTTGGAAGCAAGGCCTTTAAATAAGCATTGTAGACAAATGGATGCCCTACAAATGCCTTGTGTCCATTGGTTTGAGTCTTCCTCTCCATTGAAACAGCCTGGCCTGGCTTTTGTCTCCATGTCTACTTATAGCCCTCCAAGCACCCACCCCTGCAGGCAGTTACATGCAACTTGCAATGATAGCACCCACTCTTGTTGAGGGGCCTGGATGTCTGCTCTCCACTGCCCACCAATTGCTATTCTGGATTCTTTGGAGCCCCGCCTCTGCCTCTGGGTCCTAGCTCCCAATCTTTGGACCCTTGATCTGTTTATCCTCCTCTCACCTCATGTCTTGTTTCCTTTTCAGCTTGAAGGCTCACCTGATCTCTATGACACCCAGTTTTGGCTTCACGAGTCAGCACTAAGTAACTTATCAGGAGGGAGGAAGACAGTGGGGCTTTTTCCTGCCAAAGTAGTATCATGATATTCCAGAGGAAAAAAGACTTAATAACTGAAACCTGATGGAAATATCACAAAATGAAGCTTTGTGACAATGTAAAAACCTCACATCAAGATAGATGGTAAAAACCAGAAGTATCAGTTTGAGGAGGGAACTACCTCTACCATATTAACATCATTTTTCCCCCTCTAACTAATCTAGACAAATAGTATCTTGGTCAGGAGAACCAGACCAATTCTACCTCATCTCCCGACCTACACCCCAATCACATCCCAAGGAGAGAAATTTGCAGACACAATTTCCTTCTCTAACCCCTTTCAAATTCTTCCTTGTAAGGCCACAGTCTAGCTCCAGGTCCTTCAGAAAGCCTTTCAGAAAATTCTTTCCTTTTGTAAACACCAAGTTGCTTGGTACGATGTGATTGAATGGGCTTCTCCGATGTAAGGTTGTCTGCTGAGTTTTATGATGGCCGCCAATGCAGTGTAAGCTCCTGGCGTGCCAGGACCAGCATCAAGAAGAACCCAGCGCACCGCTGGTACTTGATCCCTTGGCCTCCTCTGTTCTTCCCACTGGAGAGATGATACCCAGATTCTGCACAGAAAATCTTATGGCTCACTGCAGTTTATCCTTTGCTGAGGCAGGAGGTGGTTGAAATCACAGGTGTTGGAGAAATCTGCCTCGTTTCAGCTCTTTGCTCCCCTGCTTAAAACTCATGGTTCTCTTTCTAGTAGCTAATAATACACTTGTGTAGCATTTTCTCACCTGTAAAGTGGGGATGAAAACAGTAATGGGGGTGATAGTGAGGATTAGACACATAACATGCTTACAATAGTGTCTGGAATTAAACACTCAGTGTATATCTACTACTGTGATTGATTTCTCCATTTTTTCTGTGATCCCTAATCTAGTTCCCTCAGCAGGTCAAATGGCTTGAAAGGTTTCCCACACATACTGGTCAAGTTCTTGGTTGCTGTTGTAGAGATCCAGCCCCATGGTCAGTTCAAGCTGCTCAGGGCTCAGCCATGTCTCTGGCTTCACTGTTGGGATTTGAGTATCACCTTGGGTATTCCAAGCAATAGGTATAATAATTATAAACAGAACTTTACAGTTTAAAAAAGTGGTTTCTTGGCTTTATCCACCGGATCCTCTTTCATTTTGTTGTGGAGATTTGTTCTGCTCAACTCCAGCAGGTGTGGTTCACGGTGCCATCTGCGTGAACGGCACCTGCCGGAGCTCGGCACTGCTCCACCTTCCCATGGTGATCCCGCTCCTGGTGACCCTGCAAAGGGTTAGTGCTATTATTCTAATTTTTTAAATAAAGAAACTAGGACTTAAGGAGATTTTTACAAATTTAAAATACAAAGAGAGCAATTTTACAACAAGTCCGTGACTGCTTCTTATAACCTGTGTATTTTGTTGGTTTCCAGAAAATTACCCTGGAGCATAGCAAACAATCAATTTCAAACTGTTTGCCTTTATTGCATCTTCTTCTCTACTCCCACATTGAGAAATGGAAAATCCAATAACTAATAAAGAGCAAGGTAAAGTCCTTTTCCTTTGTCGAAAGGATTTAATCATCGGGGTGAACTCCCCAAATATTTGTGCAGCGGACGAGGCAGTGAGTCAGAGAATATGGTGCTTCCATACTCAAGGCTCCTTGGTGTTTCCTACAGGACTTTGGCTGGTGGGACAGTCTGGCTGGAGCAGGTCTGCCCATTGGGAGGAAGGCCCCAGAGGGCTCGGTGACCCTCCGAGCACAGGGCTCTGTGACGATGCTGGCCAGGCTCCTGAGGAATGAATGCACGCACTGGTCGTGACTGTTTGCAGGCAGCCTGTCTGTGTCCCAGGTCCTATCTCTATCTGTTTGCCAGGATGCACTGGGACATTGGAATTTGAACAATGCATTCACCCCGTACCTATTTTCCAAGAGGAAGGCTATCAATTGGCACAGAGGCTATCTCTGTGTCCAGTACCCCAGCTTTACAGGATCCTCCCCTCCTCTGGCAGTTTGCCATGGAGTGGGGTCCACCAGGACTTTCCTTGACTTCTGGCCAGCAGCAGGATTCCCTCCCATCCAGCGACCTCAGGGTCTGCCCTAAAACACAGCTACCAGCATTCTGTACTCTGTGACTTTGCCAAACACCAATTGCTTACAAACAAACAAATAAATAAATAAAAGTTTCTGGTCAGAGCCTCCAACCACTCCATAATCCACAATCTGATATCAATCCATAATCTGATCCTTCCTTACCAGCCTTCTCTCTCCCCACTCTCCCATAAACTCCCATGTGTCAGACTGGGGGTAACTCAGTGTTCCCACCTCTGTCCTGCTCCGGCTGTTTGCTCTGCTTGTGGTGGGTGCCCAGCTTTCTCTACCTGGCCCCTGCAAAGGCTCTTCCTCCCATGCTTGATACAGTCAGAACCAATTCCTCCTTCCTTTTTTATGTGGATTGGGTTCCAATTTAGAGAGCATCGCTTTTTATAAATTTTTCATTCTGCTGCATGTTAGACACACTCCACTTTAATGTGTTTTCTGATCAGACTTCTATTAGGTCAGGGTATGTGTTTGAAACTTTCTTCTCCACTGGACTGCAAGTTCCTTGAGGCAGGGGCCCTGGTTTATGTACCTCTGATTTCCCAGTGAGGGTGAGGCTGGGCTTGTTACCTGGCTGGCCAAATTCAATTGAATTTCTAAACCACCTAAATGTAGCTCTTCTCCTGATGACAGGTGAGATTATCTGCATGCATTTATAAGCTGGCTGGTGTCAGGAGACACTGGGGCAATCACTCTCAGTACTGATCTTTGGCAATGAAGCTGAAGGCAGTTGGATGCCGGAGAAGTACTCTGGCAGTCAGACGGGCTGGTAATCAAACCCAGCAGTGGCAGGTGGGAGTCTCATCAGATCCTGCCCCGTGTCTCTGTCTGGCTTTGCTCCCAGGGGAACGCCTGGGTGGAGGCAACACGGGGAAGCCCGTAAATTTAGAATGTGGTCACCAATTCAGGACAAAGTAGGAGGGGAGGCATATATTCTCTTGGCTCCTGGGTGGGTTAGTGCTGCAGGAGGGGTGGGATTCATGGGACCCCAGAGAATGCAGATGGAGACAAGGCAATTTCTGGCTGCTATGGAAAGTTCCAGGTGGGCTTCGTGCCCATCCCTTACTTAGTTGATCATCCAGCAGTGTGGCTCCGTGACAGCTGCTTTGGAAACTTGCCCTTGAAAATGTCTGGGTTAGGACCAACTGGCCTCAGGTCCTCTAGCTTTCCTGGTCCTGGCTCTCTGTCCTTCCTCCAGTTTCCAGGGTCCCCATTCTCTCCCTTTATTCCAGGTAAATACTCCATTACAATTTTTCTGACTGGGAGAACAGTCTTAAACTAAACAAATGGCGTGTAAATGGTTGAATTCCAGGCATCAGCCATGGGAAGAAGGAAAATGGGACCGGGCAGCCTGGCATTGCCAGTGCCCTTGAAGCTATACCAGGGACTGGCCTCCTCTTCCATCTGTAGGTATGCAGGTGTCTACCACAGCTGTTGGCACACTGGAGAGGCTCAACAAATATTTGTTAAACTCAACTCTTAAGTTTCATAAAAATAAACCTGATGGGTAAGCTTTTATAAAACATCTGTTATTGTCACATCAGCAAGGATTAAAAAAACAGGAAAAATCACTCTTTGGCTCAACTAACCAACCGATAAGCCAACACACAGGCAGAGAGGAGACAATAATGGCAATAATAAAAATAATATTAATAATTGTAACTCCCATTTTCTGAACAACTACTATTGTGCTAGGAACTTGACATGCTTTTTCACATTTGTTTCTCAAAACAACCCTCTAAGATTATTATGATGCCCATTTTACAAATGATGGAAATGAAACTAAGAGAGTTTTAATAACTTGACCAAAAACACACAAGTAGCAAATGATGGAGCCAAGATCTTAAGTACAGCCTGTTTGACAAAACTAGTGTTCTTTCTGCGTGAATAATGGCAAGGCTAAGAAATGAGAGGCTAAGAGAGACCCAGATTCTATTTAAGGGTTCTGATGGAAAGGAGCCTGCTGCCGAGTACGGTTGACCCAAGAAGACTTTGTGGGGAGTTGGCTTCATACCAAGAACAGGTTTTGTTCTGAATATTTCTTTGCAGTTCTGTTTATCCTTGGGTGTATCCTTCCAATGATGATTAGTTAGGAAGCTGCATTCAAAAGTTACTTGAAATAATACATGAAGAGCTCTTTTGGAAGAGCTTTCAGTTTGGAACAAACACAAAGGCTGGCATGATGCTGCATTTTGGTTGATGTTGACTAGATGAAAGGAGAGAGAAATATCTCAGGAGCAGATGGAGTATCTAGACCACCTACATTGTGTCTATGGGTTGAGCTTACTGTCAGCATTAGTTTTAAACATTCATAAATCTTTTCGAATTTGAATCTTTCAAGATCTTGCTCCCAGTAATTAGTTATTTCCATTATAATAGGTCACAATGCAGCCACTCCGGCTCATCCTTGTCTCAAACCTCATGGCCATCTGGAGCCAATCCTGAACGCTGCTTCACATCTGAGATTCTCAGCAGCCACCATATCCCCAGTGTTGGGGAGAAGTTGGTTGACTGTGGAAGTTCATTTATCATTGATTTCACAGTTGTATATGGAGTCCCCATTATGTGTTGGCACTATTCTAAGCTCTATAATTCAAGGCAAGATGAAGACTTTGCTTGGAGGGAGCTCATATTCCAATGTGTGAGCTAGATAATAAGCAAAAAGCTACATGAATATTCATTAGGTGGGTAGAGGTAAGCACCATGAAAACAGTCAAAAGGTGAGGCGAGGTCAGGGAGTACATTAAATGGAGGTGCCAATGAAGTCCTCTCTGAGGAGCTAATATTTGAACTGAGATCTGTTCAGTGGGAAGGAGAGGCCCAGAAAGAGACAAAGTGGGCAGTGAACTGGCAGAGAGCATGGCAAGTGGAAAGGCTCTGAGGTGGGGAAGAGTGTGGTGGGTTTGAGGCTGGGGCTGGAGTATAGGCCAGAGACGTAGGCAGGAGCTACATTAGGTGGAGTCCCATCAGCCAGGGGAAGGAGGAATTGTGTGTTATTCCAGTTGCAATGGGGAACCACTGGGAGGTCTAAACAAAGGAATTCCATAATCCAAATCCAAGTTTAAAGATCACACTTGCCTGAGAAATGTCTACTTCAATCTGATTCTAATTTCAGTAGCATTGACTGACCATGCATTTTGTGCCAATCACCACACTAGGCCATATGTGTATAATACATATGTGTATATATGTACACATACACATACACATGTATGCGTATACACATACATACACATGTGTGTATAAAATATCTATCTCTTTATCCATCCACATCATCTCCACTCTCCAGTCCCCTATTTGAGGCGAATGCTATCGCTCCTGTCTTGCAACAGAGGAACATGGCCCAGACCATGACTCACTCCAAGCCACAGAAATCCATAGTTTAGTTCAGAGCCAGGGTTTGAACCAGGATTGGCTCAATGGTCTCTACTCCGCCATGCTATCTCACCCATAAAATTATGGGATATAAAGAGTCTTGATTAATAAAACTATCTCAAGAATGAAAATGCCAAGATATTTCTGCACCAGTTTTCATTCATCCAACCTGTCCTGGACTCAGCTGTGCTGCCCCATAGAGTGGGAGCCAGGTCCTCTAGCTCCATGGATGCTGCAGATGGACCTGCTCTCTGGGGCAGCTGCTCCTGGACCCCCAGGCCCCTTGCAGGCATGCCTCATAGTGCACTGCCTCACACCTAGCTATGGGTCCCAACTCAGGGCTTGTTTGTTGCACAGGGTTCTGTGGGACGCCCTCAGCACTCGAGCTCGAGCAACCTGGACTTTGGAGGAGTGACCATTCCATGGGTGAACTTATGTGGAGCCAGTAGACATATGTTTCTCACTTCTTCCCCCTAGAAACACTATTCAGAGGTTCAGCAGCTTCAGGAAATTGCAGAGGCTCTACCTGCTTTGTAAAGTACTTCCTTGAATTTTCCTTTTGTCTCCTGCTGCCTGGGATTGCGCTCCCCTGTAAACTGTTGGTGCCTTGTCTAAGGCACTCCTTCTCCACACCTGTCACCTGCTTTTAGCTATTTTACTCTTACTCTCTTCCCATGGCCAGGCTGGTTCTTTTTGTAGGTGAGCTGGGAAGCTGTTTGTGACTTGCCAGGCCCATCAAAACCTTCCACCTGATATTGTATCGATTCCTAAACTCCAGTCTCAGAACTGGCACTTGCATTTTATAGAATATTAACCAGAAAATGTAGGATGTATGTGTGGGGAACAAGATGTGATCCCAAAACATCTGTTAACTGAAAGCAGAACTTTTTAAAGCACTAAATACAAGGCACCATTTCTAGCCTTGTGGAGAAGAGGAAGAAATGGCTATTAATTGAGCATCTGCTATGTTCAATTATTTCCTCATACCTTTTTTCTCTAGGTGTTTGTCATCTGCCTCCCATTTGCTAAATGACAGAGCCCTTGACTTCAAAGGGCTTTTTGTCTAATGAGTGTGAGGCTGGGCAGTCTTTTTGAAGCTTCCCAACCAGGCTTTGTCATTTGTTAGGTGTGTTCTATCCATCATCTCACTGGATCCTGGCAACCAACTTTGGATGGAGGATTGTGTCCATTTGGTAAGAAAACTTAGGCTTGGTGAGATTAAATGGCTTCACATAGCTCCTCCACTGAGTGAGCTAGGCACTTAGGTCTCCTCCTCACCCACAAAGCTGACCTTCTCTATACAACTTTGCCAGAATGGCCTTCTATTTTAGACTGTGCTCTCTAGTCACGTATGTGTCATCCTGTGCAGTCCCGTCCCATGGGGGGTTCAGGGCTTGGAACCGCCACCAGGAGTGGGAAGAGCATGGAAAATGTGCTAAAATGTTGGAAATACAAACCTCAGCATTTAACAATCTCTAATAAAAAAATGTCTTTGCAAAGTGGAAGTTGAGTATTGAGTCCCAACCCCCAAATTAAAGAAACTGTTACCTTATGATTGCTTGTGGCAAAGGGTTTGGAAATGAGAGTAAACCTCCCAGAAGGCAGTGCAGGGCCATTCTGATCTCAGGAGTGGGCAGATGCTTCTGCGCCTTCCCCACGACCATGCAGACAGAGTGCCCCCTTCGCTCACTTACTGACTTTGCCTGTTCTTGAAAAATTATTTCCTTAAAAAATATTTAATCAAGTTTTTCACAAGCAAATCAAAAGGATTTTTAACACTAGCAAAATAGACACTTAACCTCAGATACAAAAGCCAAACTATTAACCAGATACAGAGCTCTGTGGTAGTAGAATATATTAGTATAGGGAAAAAAATAAGACATGGAATTATTTTAGCAAAGTTTACTCAGGGACAAAATTCATTTATTTATCAAAAGCAAGTTAATTCACCATCCAAGGGAACTGTTGTTCCTTCCCATTTACGAAATCAGGGCTCCCTTATTAAGCCAGAGTACTCTTCCAGGACAATAATGAAGAATAATGTAGCTCTTTATTTTCTCCAGGGTATGTCTGTGCACAGATGGCCTTGAAAATAAAACAGTGTTTTGGAGTGAATTCAGTACATTTTTTCCCCTAACCCAACTCCCATGAATGGGAGCAACACCATGTTCTTCCGCACCCAAGGAGCCCCTCAAGAGGCATGGGACAAACATGCACAAGTCCTTTACATTTGTGCTGACAGCCTGAAAGTGCCTGCTCATGCGACCCCCAACTAGTGATGTATTGTGATAATCTCTAGAAATCAATTCGAGACTTCATGGATGTTCACTTCACTGCTGTTGCATCATTTTGAGATACTGCCCTTGGCTTGGCTAATGCTCAACACTCTATACAGCCTGAATGTCAGGAATTTTGCTTCTCCGTGGGTTAAGGCAGTGCAGAGCTTAGTCTTCTGTCCTCCAACTTATGCCTCCCTTCTCCCGAAGTGTGGCTTATACTGGTTCTGGAAAGCATCAGCTCTTTGCAGCCAACTACCATAGACATCAGTAATGCTAGCCAACTTGGCTCCTGGTATTCCAACACAAGATTCCATTTGTGCTTAAGATCACCATTTCCACCCCCACCCCCCCATTTCCGAGCAGCAACCTAAGAAGTAGGGAGAAATAATACAGACATTGGAGCCAGGAGTCCATTAATATGATCTGATACTGCTACTTACTTACCTACCACACAGTAGGCCATTAATAATACTTCTTAAATGAAGAGTAAATGGATGAATGGATGAGTAAAAGAACTGTCATAAGGTTTAAGTGGGATAAACAATTTTCTACGTGCTTGATATATAGTAAAACTCAGAAAAGTTGGTTTCTTTCTTTTACTTTAGTTCAGCCAATATCATTGGGCACCAAAAATGTGCAGACAGTGTGAAAACTGCTAGATTTCCATGAGGAACATGGGAAGCTATGATAATTGATTGACATGATTTTTACCCCAAGAATAGTTAAAATGTTGATAAAGAAAGAGGAAATAAATTATGTTACTTAATTCAATACCTGTCCTTTGCCATGCCCTTTTTATCAGATAAAATGTGTTATTATTATATTTGAGAAAGTTCAAACATAGCTTTTGAATTTCTCTGTGTTCAGATTTATATTTCACTCTTGACAAAACATAATTTTCTATTTCTATGAAAATAAAACTAAAAGGTTTTGTTACACTTTGTGTAGTTCTTTAAAAATACCATTTAGACAACTATTAATTTTCCCTTCAAAATGTGTGACTGGTTCTATTCACTTGGTATCATCAGTCCTACAGAATCTATGAGTGACTCAGAATAAAATGTTTTTACTAATTTCATATTTATTTTTATTGATTTTTAAAAAGAACACTGCCACAACAACTCAAAATTTAATTTTATATAGCCTGGGAGGATATTGTACTTGAATTGACAGAATAAATGCAAATTACTTTATCAAATATTTATTGAGCAACTGCTACATGCTAGGCCCTATACTAGGATTCTGCAGGATCTAGAGATAAGCAAGAAATTGCCCTCACTTAATAGAAATCCACAGCCCAATAAAACATAAAGACAAATCCACAAACATCTGTTATGTGAGACAGAGTAGGTGCCAACTCAATCCCATGGTGTAGGGGGAGCTGGGAGGCTGGAAAAGTACTTTCTGTACCCTCATAAAGCAGAACTAGAAAGATGTCCACGTGAGCTTTTCCTGGAGAAATAATTTAATCACAGAGGTCACTTTCTTAATAAAGTGAATGATGAGTTGATCTTGTCAATTTCCCCCCTGATGTTATATCTACTAGTTAGCAGTTTGGGATTGCAAAGTGATGGAAAAATCTCATTGAAACTAGCTTAAGCAAAAGAGACAGTTTATGGCTAATGAAGATGAAAATGCTCCTGCTGGATCCGGCTCCAGCCGTGTCCTCAGAGGCGGTTATTCTCTGCTGCCTGGCTGGGACTGTGGTTGCAATGCCCTATTCCCAGGGCGACTCTCCTCCATGGTCACAGGCTGGTTTCAGGACTTCCTGGCCTTGCATCCCCCTGCCTCCAGCTTCAAGTCCATGAGAGTGTCTTTTCCAGAGGACTCAACAAAGTTTTCATAGTCTTGCATGGCTCCAATTGTGTGTTTGAACCATCTCCAAACCAGTTGCTCTGGCCAGGGGAATGAAGTGTGCTGATTGGCTCAGACCAATAAGGATCTGCCTTTAGAGCTGGGAGTGAGTTCAATTCCAACCACACTACATGGGCTGGGAGTATGTAAACTTCGAGAGCACTTTACTGAAAGAAGGGTCAAGGAGTTTGGGATGGAAACTCTATGTAACTAAGCAGACTGATTAGTAAAAATGTATTAGAAGTGATTACAGCAAAAAAGTGATAGTTCTTCCAAATTATTTTAAGTTAATGTATGACTGATATACTCTGCTGTTACTCCCCATTGTTGGTTTTCAAAACTAATGCATCTGCTTCATATATCAATTTATTAGACACTTGCTGAGACCTTGTGTGGCTGAGAGCTGTGTCGGATGTTTGGGGTGTCATGATGTTTCCACTCTGGATAGCTTGCTGTCCCCTGAAATAAGCAGGCAAGACAGAAATTTCCAGGGCTTCTACTTTTCTCTTTTTAAAGTATCTCTAGACGATATAAATATCATAGTGTTAAAGGTTGGAAAAGAGACCCAATAAACCAATAAACACCCTGGTATTGGATTGCATTACTTGTCTCTGACATATGAGCTCTTCAAACATAATCGACATGGTATCTCCCTTTAATCCAGATGCCAAAGTAATCCCCTTTGAAAAAATAGGTGTATTTGGGGATTTGCTGATATGGTCAATTCTAAATTCCTAAGCATAGTTCTCAATTATGGCTTCATTTTTTCACACCTTTCTGTTCAGCCTTAGTATTTCAGGCCCAGTGAACTCCTCAGGACTTGTGTAGATTTTTATGTCATTACACATACTGTTTCCTCTGTCCTGTTTTTGCATACCTTAAGCTGCAGATCTAACCTCAGGTTGTATGTGAAACCTTCTTTAATTTTCCTGCAGAGAGTTAGAAATCCCCTACTATAATCTCTACCCTGTATAAAGCTCTTTGTTGAGTACTCAGACACAGCATTGTGTGAGATTTTCTTTGCTCATCTCCTACACCTTGAGATGCTGAGGTGCACTAAGAGCACCTTGGGATGAAGCAGTGGCTTATTTATTTGTGTCTCTCCGAGACTAGCTGGGTATATGGCACAAAGGCATTAGTTGAGGGTTAAAGGAGTGTGAACCAAGGGATAGCCTGAAGATTGTTGCAGCAAAAGAGTCATTTCCAACTATTGCTTTCAGCAGAAATCTATTTTCCCACTCATTCATCTGGAAAATGTATTTAAATGAATTTTTACCTATATGGGGTTATTTTGAAAGTTGCTCAACCATTTAAAAAAATAAGCTTGCTGGATCACTGATCTGAATCACTTTAACAAGCACCAGGGCACAGAAGGAACACAATTAGAAGGGCCTAGAAAGATCTGGCTCCTGCCTCTACAATAAGCATGCTTTGTGACCTTGCAGTTAATCTTCAGGTATCTCCGTTTTCTCATCTGCAAAATGGGATTGGAGAAGGAATAGCTTACCTAAGCTAGTTCACATCAGTACAATACCATAGACAGAGTCAAAGAGACTTGAGGGTTATGGAAAATTCTAAGATCACCTCTTCCAACTTTCTCCCTAGATATAGAAATCTGTTGATCAGCCTTCCCAGGAGGTGATATCCAGCCTCTGATCGAGCCTACTGGGGACAAGGAATTCAGTTCCCCTAACACTCCACAGTCCATTGCTGGACAATGATCATGTTAGAAAGTTTTCTGCACTGATCCGAAATCTTCTTCCTCTCTGTGACTTTGCTCATTGATCTTGATCAGCCCTCTCGAGTCATGAGAGTAGGTCAATTCCATTTGTGTCCATGACAGCCCTTCAATCACGGTGAGGGAACTGTCACAGTTCCCCGGAGCCTCATCTTTAGATTAAACAGTGCAAGCCCCTTCAAGCATTCCTCACAGGTCTTGGAGGCTGATCTCTTCATTACTCTGACTACAGGCCTTGGGCCATGTGTCAAGGCCTCTCTGGAAGAGAACAGAATGCAAAGAAGTATTTGGCCCACACAGGTCCCATGAAACCATGGCTGCCCAGAGCTGGGCACAGCATTTCTTTCATTACTGTCTAATCACGCAACAATGTAAGTTTAGTGGTGTTTTTTTGTCATTCTCAGAATCCTATTGGCTCATATTGTGGTTGTGTTCAGCTGATATTTGAAATATGTCATAATTTAAAATAGAAATACCTTTAAAAATCCTCTGTCAGTCTAAGTCACCCATTCTAGCACTTATGCAATTTATTTTTAACCCTAAGTGGAAGTGTCTACATTTATCTTGATCCTTAAATACTGCAGCCCTGCCATGAATCTCTTTACAAGGCAGCAACCACAAATAATGATTACCAGTTGAGGTACTGAGCCAGGATGGCCCCTGGTGAACCTGTTTAACCTTTTACTCCCTGGCCTCACCTACTTGGCTAGCAGACAACTGGCTTGGAAACCTACTCAGTCTTTTCCTCCTTCATAGTAGTGGATTTACCACTCTTCATAACCCTTCTCCTCCTTCTTCTTCTGCCTTCACCTGTGTTTGAAAATAAGAAATAAATCTCATAACCAACATCAGCCTGCAAATCTACCACTGCCCTAGAAAGCCCCTTAGTTTCCTCTTCCTAGGATATGTGCTATAGATACTGTAATGTGGTAGGTGCTCAAAATATGCTAATTAAAAACTGGATTCAGTGTGATTATCAGAAAAAAAGTGAATAAAAAATAGTAGATAAAAGAGGCTCAAACACTGAGTACCACAAACATCAGAGAATGAGACTATTTCTAGCTCAAGAGAACTTGAAAAAGAGACTTTAAACTCTAAGTTTAGGGGAACTATGTGTCGCTTAGAGTTAAAATGAGAATAACAAATGACAATTTCAAATGTGAAGCTGCTCAAATAGACTATGTGGGAAAGGATCACATCAAGAATTTTAGGAAGAGAAGCACCTCTTTGATATGGTCAGGCTCCCTGCTTTGCTATATCAAGGCCAGTGGAGTGAATGTATTGCTCAAGGTGGTATCACTTTGGTTGAAAGTCCTGGGTAGTGTTCAGCTTCTCCTCTCTCCATAGCCCAGACCTCTCAGAGTAGGTGAACTCAGCCTCGTTATTAGATAACTCTGTGCATCTTACCTTCTCCAAAGGAAGTGGTACCCCATGTAGTTATAACTGAATGTCTGTGACCTTCCACAATTCATATGTTGAAATCCTAACCCCCAATGTAGCTGTATTAGGAGGCGGGGGCATTTGAGAAATAATCAAGCTATGAAGATGGAGGCCTCACGAATGGGATTAGTGTCTCTATTATAGGCCCTGTAGAGCTCTCTCTGCTTTCCACCATGTGAGGGTACCGGGAGAAGACAGCCATCTGCAGACCAGGAAGAGGACCCTCACACAATGCAGCTATGGTGGCCTAGACTCAGAAGTCCAACCACCAGAGCTGTGAGAAATAAATTTCTGCTGTTTATGAGCCACCCGGTCTATGGCGTGCTTTGTTATAGCAGCCAGAATGAACCAAGTCATGTTGAATATAAAGATTGCCATCAAACGATGCAGACTCCAGTAGCCTAGCCTACTGTACTCCTTGTTGTAGCTCTTGGGGAATATCGAGGATTCTTGTCCCTGAGGCCACCATACTCACACTTGTATTGTTTTAACTATTCAAATCTAGAATTAGAAGAACAAAAGAAAGATGTTTTTAGCTCCTTCTCTCTCTCTCTCCCTCTCTCTCTCTCCATCTCTCTTTTTCTCTCCTCCTCTCTCTCTCTCCTGTAAGGATTTGCTAAGTGCTCACCAGAGTTCAGCAAATGTACTTAGCCCTAGGGCAATCAGGATGAATTAAATAGAATCTCTGAATCATTTTAGTGCATAGAAAATCCACTTGCAGATGTACCTACCAGCTAACAAATGCAGAGCCTCTGTCTGGTCAAAGATGGCGGGAGAGGCATCGTTGGAGGCAGGAATTCTGGGAGGAGGGAGTTTCAAGTTGTGGGCATAAGAATGATTGAAGGATACAGGCGGCCCTATAGCTGCTCCAAAGGCTGTCTCCTACATTACATCTGGAATGTGCTGTCAGTAAGTGTTCTATTTCTCAAACGCGTCTCACTCCTGGGCATTGGAACAAATACATGGTTCTTGAATATAATGTCTCAAAGAATTATTTCATAACTTGTCAGCACCAAAATAATTCTGTGCTTTAGAGAATGAGTCGAAAGTGATATAGTGACAGAAACACTTTAAAAATTCCGCCAAATAGATTTTAAAAAACTGTACAAAAAAGAGTATATTTAGATGGCAAATTTATTTAGGAGCAAATTGTCGAATATTAAAGGATGCTGAGAGAAGACATTTGCCACATCCTTTGATACTTGGAAATATAGCTCCCTGCGCTTTATGGAGCTTAAACTATTTGAATGAAAATGAAATATCTCTAGGCTGGAAGTTGTATAGCTGTGGTCTGCTTTTATTTTCTTAGGACTACAATTCAGATAGAAAATGAGGAGATTTGGAAGGCACAGTTTTTTAGTCTTTCTTTCCTGCTGGGTCTGATGCTGACAGGAAAACCAAGAGAAAGAACATAGAGCAGTTTTGCTTGAGGGGAAAAAGCAATACTTGGAGTTTGTGACATCTTCTTCTGGAGATTAGTCATTAATTCCCTTGAGCATTTTTCCCCCCAAATCTGAGCAAGTAACTTCCTCCAGGGCAGGATTTAAATTACACAACTTTAAAGAAGCGAGGTGGGCTCTGCTTAAGTCGGCTGGATACACTAAAAATGTCCCTTTGCTAGGACTTTAATGATGACCCTACTGAAATATTTTTGTAATGCTAGGAGATTACATTCTACACAGATTGGACATGAGTATAAATTTCATTGTTCTTTTTTTGACAGTTTTTATGCCTCAAAGACTCGAAGTCCTTTGTGATAGTCTCACATATCTTTTTACAAAAACTAACCAGAAAACTAGTTATTTGGGAATTGTAAAAAAGCATAATCTTGAATATAATGTTAAAATATCATTTTCTTTTTTTACTACAGAAATAGCATTATGTCTGATATTACGACTATTTAGTGTTCTTTTCTCCTTCTATGTCTCCAACAAGGAACATAGAAGGTATTCAGTGAAAATGCATTTACTTAATGAATTAATGTGTGCCTATATCTTCACATTTTTAAAGCATATTTGCAGTTCAATGTCCTGAAAAAATGAGCATAATACCTGCCCTGTGTATTTCTGCCTGCTTTTTTGGAAGAGAGGCTATCAGGAATGACTAGATTTGCGTGAGGGCTTCCAGTCATATCATAGAATCATGTGTTTGTGTTCCGTAATGTCATTGTGTTTATCATTCTGCCTTTTTGTAAGGCCTTCCTTGCATTCATATAAAAGTTGGACTGGAGTAATATAAAAAGTTTCCTGACAAGAAATTCTGTTTTGGGTGTTACCCTGCATCCTTCATGGTTTGCCCTAAATCTGTGAGCTCATAGATTCATTCTGAAGGAGAAGATTCCTGGTTCTCTAGGTAGAGTGAAGTCTTGGGCACAGTCTGATCATTTGTGCCTTAAAGCATGTTTGCTAGAAAGCATAGTCTTACAAGAAGTGAGCTGAACTCACTGTATTCTTAACTTTGGTGTTGAATGAGGATTCTTGCAATCAAGATTATAAAATGAAATAAAGTATGCTTTTGGCAGAATGGCAAATATATCATTCCTTTAAATTACTATAGCGACAGGCCATTGCTAACATCTGCTTGGTTCAAATTTTTCATCATGAATCTTTACACTGATTCATTCACTTCCTCATTCATTTATTTATTCCTTCATGCTTTCATGGATGCAAAAAATCTTTGCTAACTGTGCACCGGGCAGGAGTGTTAGAGTGATGAGTAAGACACCCTGACCGTAGGGAGCACAGGGCCTCGTGGTGAGGACAATCCAAGGGACATGAGAAGGACTCTGTTAGGAGAAAACCCAAGTGAGCAGGAGAGAGACTCCCTCCGCTCAGCCTGGGAGAGTCAGGGACAACTTCCTGAAGAAGCGAGGCCTGGTCTTGATTATTATTAAAACAGGAATTTTGATTGAAATGCTAGTGGTTATTCTCAGAATTGTAGCTACCCCTCACCCAGGGTGAGCATTTGTGAATAATGTTGTTGTAGAGGTTCTTGCCTGGAAAAAGCCTGTGCTGTGTGTTCTGCATAGGACGGTATTTCAGACTCCCACATGTATTCTCTGGGAATATTACGGAGGAGTGGTTCTCTACATGGCTACACATTAGACTCATCTAGGGGGATTAAAGTGTCCGGTCTGATTAATTGTTCTGGGTCAGGGGTGGCATTTTTAGAAGTTGTGCCACATAAATCTGATGTGCACTGAAAGTTTCAAACCACGGTTACTGATAGAACTGTGGAAAGGCCTGGCTGTAGTGCCCTTAGAGATCACTCAGTGTCACTTGCATTTCATAGATCAGGAAACAGACCTGGGATGCAGCTCATGTTCTTTGGAAAGCACTTCTTATGGGTTGGATAGTGCCCTCCCCAAATCTGTGTGTTCAAGTCCTACCTCTCAAAACCTCAGAATGTGAGCTTCTTTGGAAATGGGGTCACGGGCAGGAATAATTAGTTAAAATTAAGTCAGACTGGAGTTGCAGTGGACCCCCCATCCAATATGGCTGGTGTTCTTTTACAAAGGGGGTATTTGAACAGTTATGCACACAGGGAAAAAGCCGTGTAAAGACTGAAGTCATGCTGTTGGAAGCCAATGCAGCTGGTGTTTGCAGCATTAGTGTGCATGTTTGTGTCTGTATGCATGCACTATGGAAGCAAGCTGAGAATCACCTTGATTGAAATCAGAGCTGGAAACTCTGGCCCTGGAAGTGGGTGAGGTTTTCTAACAGCCACACATGAGATGCGTGGTATTGCTGACTGCAGCCTCGGTCTGGGATGCTCAGTCTAGTGCATCTTCTCTGCCCCCTGTCCCGCCCCCCTCCCCCCATGGTTCAAGCTTTGCATCTACTGAGCTGTAGGGGCCTGAGCAAGTGTTTCAACAACTCTGAGCTTTGCGTCCTCATCTGAAAAATGAAGACGTATTATTTAGGTGGCAAGATTAATGCCTGTAAAAATATATGCGAAGTTTCAGCTCTATTTTTGTTGCCCAGAAAACATTCAGCATCTAGGTGGGCTTCTTTAAGAGTGCTATGAGAACAGAGGAGGGTGATATTCCAGAAGCTGGGAAACTGGGAGCAGATACAGTTTATGCAGCATAACAATACCAATCATTTGCTCCTCTAAATAGTCTGCCAGTTGAAATGTTTGCTTATCAGCTCCTGAAGTTATGAATAACCCGTGTTGCATCAGCAGAAAAGGGGGAAAAGAACAAAGCAAATGCTCCACAAATTTCTATCCAGTCAATCTAACCATTCAAGCTGGTTGATTTTTTCATTTTATATATATATATATATATATATTTTTTTTTTTAATCTCATAAAAAGGTAAACAGAGGTATTCACTCTCTCTGTTAAATATTTTTGGAACTAGAATATTTGAAGACAGAGAGGAGGAAAGGAAAAGAGAGGGTGGGCAGATTACCTTGGAAGTCAGCCTGTGTTCTGGGGAAGAAAGATGTCAGGGCAGGCCCAGGAAGGGGCAAGTGAGATACAGAAGAGGCCAGGCTTACAAGTGGCCCCAGAGCAATGGATTAGGTCCTGCCGGAGTGAAGAGATGTAGATGAGGCTTCTCCATCTGTGCAGGAGTCTCTGTGACAGCAGTCAGAGTCTGCAGGGGCCCGGCCCTGAGGGCATCTTGAGCAACAACTTCCTTGCATAGATGGCAGTCAGAGCCTGCAGAGAAGAAGGAGGGGAGGGTGCTTATTGCTCTGCAAACTCTGGATAAACCCTTCTCACACATGTCTCATTCAGGGGTTTTTTTTAAGCAAAGCTTTTTTTTCTAAATTTTCTTTTTTAATTACAAGTTTACATTTAATATTATTTTGCATTAATATCAGGTGTACAGCATAGACAATCGTATACTGTACAAAGTGTTCCCCTGATATTCCCAGTACCCATCTGGCACCATACATGGCTGTTACAATATTACAGACCATATTCTCTCTGCTGTGCTTCACATCCCTGAGACTAGTCTGTAACTGCCAATCTGTACTTCTCAACCCCTGCACCTTTCACACCCAATCCACCAGCCCGCTCCCCTGTGTCAGCCATCAGTTGTTTCTCTGTATCTGTGAGTCTGTTTCTATCTTGTCCATTTGTTTTGTCCTTTAGATTCTACATAAAGTGAAATCATGGTATTTGTCTTTCTCTGGCTGATTTATCTGACTTAGGATAATTCCCTGTGGGTCCATCCACCTTGTCACATGGGAAGATTTCATTTTTCATTCGTATTTTATAGGGCTGGAAACCTGGTGTGAGATCACTGATGGGAAGGCGCTGCACCCACCTGAGGGCCATGAGGGTCTTGGCAGCACCTACCTTCTCTCCTAAACCCTGACCAGGTGCGAAAGAATCTTCTTCATAAACCGTGAGTGTTAATGTTCCTCTCTATAGGTTGATGGAAGTAAGAATAACAATCTCAACCACTTGGCACTAAATGGAAAGGAGATCTATCATTTAAACAGAGAAGGACACTAGATACCAAATGTGTTACCCTGGCCAATGCCCTCCCTGATCCTCCCCCAACCCCATGCACAAGTCTCAATCCCTGCAACTCTGAATGTTACTCTTACAACAAAAGGTAGGGTGCAAAAGTGACTCTTGTGGATACTGAGATGGGATTATCTGGGCAGGACCTACATTTAATCGCAATGTCCCTATAAGAAGGAGGCAGAGAGAACTTTGACTACAAAAGAAAAATGCAATATGAGGACCAAAACCAGATGCTGTACTGCCGGCTACACTGATGGAGTAGCTGTGGGCCAACAAATGCCAGGAATGCAGCTCTAGAGGCTGAAAAGGCAGAAGATTTTCCCCAGGAGCCTCCAGAGGGACCCAGGGCCCTGCAGACACTGATTTTGGTCCAATGAAACTGAGTGCAGACTTCTGACCCCGACAAAGTAAGAGAATAAACACTGCTTCATTTTAAACCACCATGTTTGGGATCATTTGTTACAGCAACCATGGGAAAACAGACACACTAGAGGGCTGCTTTTCATATCAGCACAGATGCAATTCTTGGAGCAGGGTGGCCTTGCGTGGCTGAGGTCTCACGGAACATGCCCGCTTCTTGTCATGAGCACAGAGTCAATGCTAATGTTCAGCAGGTGGCATCTGGGTCAGGCACAGAGAATAGGGGAACAGAAAGCGGTCACTCGGAGGTCCCTGGCTGTGGTTTTCACCAGTTGATCTGAGCATGGGGGCCATTGCCCTCCGATTGCTAGCAAGCTGTCTAAGGGCAGTGACATCCCCGTTATCTGGGTTTGGGTGGCATTTTCAAGGCTGATTGACATCACAGCAGACAAGGAGTAAAGGAGTTAATAGTTAAGGCATTACCCAATGAAAGAGGAGTGTAGGGGACAGTTTCTACCTGTTCTTTATCATTCGTAGTGAAAATTCCCATTAGCTCTTGCCTAGTTAAAAATGAACTTAAAAGGCTTGAGGGCAGGCAGGAGGAGCCAGCCCAGGTTTTCTGATACGCCTGTGCGTGCCAGATGCTGGAAACCTGTCCTGCAGATTTGTATGATGCCAGAGGTGGTATTTGAACTTGAGTTACCTAATCCCTAGTTCTTTCCTCCTCTGCCATTCCACATGGCTTCCTACAGGAAGGGACACACGCAGAGTCAGAGCTGGAACTCAAGTTTCCCACATCTGAGTCCAGGGTTCTTCCTACCTCCCTGGGCAGCCTTCTTTTGTAAAAAGGAAACCTTTTTAGCATCATGTCCTGCTTATCTGCATCCGGTATATGATTTTTGTTCCATTTAGCAGAACTATCCATTTATGTCCCCATTGGGCAAAGAATTAAATGTGTTAAAAGCAAAAAGTTGACAACTTTGCAAAGAGAAGGTGCAGATTTTTAAAGAATTCTGAGGCAGAAAATGATGGGATAATTTACCGACCGCTTCTTGGAGCAGAGTGCTCGGTACCCATCTTCTCATTAGTCTGCACAGGGCTCTGAGGTCAGGTTTCATGATCTTCATCAGCTAGTAAGGAAAACTGAGGTGTGGAGAGGTGAGGTGACTGTCAGAAGCTGCCTCTGAGTTGGTCACTGGTTCTTAGTGGGCGTGCGTCCCTGGGGACTTCTTCAAACAGATAGCTAAGCCTGAAGGAGCCTACGAGCATGCTGAGTGTCGCAGTCTGGCCTTGGGATGCTGCCTCGAGATGGTGGCTCTGTTTCCGCTCAGTCCCTAGGAGACAGCTGCCCTGTTTCAATGGCGGGTCCTGAGAGCATTCCTCAGTCCTCTGCAGATACTTAGCGTCTGCCTGGGTCACTGATGTGCTTCACAATGGAATTGTGATACCTCTGGTTTATAAATTGGCACCACGACTCCCCAAACCCATGGGAATTTTGAATTTGTGCTGTGCTTCTTATTTCCATCTGGAAACAAGGAAAGGTTCGCTGTATTTCTCTTACTGCCTTACACACAATTAGAATCTATTATGGGAAAATGATTCTTATTTGTCCTTATAATTGCACCTGATGTATTTATTGCATGAAAAGACCTCATATATCAAAAGACAGATAATCCTGCTGCTTCTCCTTCACGCAGTTCTGCCCCTCAGGAGGAAATGTTTGGGGTGGTGGAAAGGACCATGGACTGGAAAGCATTAGACTCAGGATTTATTTTTTGCTTAGCTTCAACTTTGGTGCCTCTAAATTTCTGTCTTCATGTCTATAATAATAATGACAATAACATGCTACTTCTTATTGAGTGATGGTGACAACTGCCTTTTCCTGAGAGACAGTAGAATTGAGTACCTATGGGCACAGACTCTGGAGCCCCACTGCTGGGGTGAGAACACTGGTCCCTCATTTGCGAGCTTGTGACCACGGGTGAGTCACTCAACTTCTCTGGGCCTTGGTCTTCTTATTTAGAAAGGGAGTACATGTTACTTTGTAAATTGAGTTAGTGTTTATGATATATTTGGAATAGTGTCTGGCACATAAAGAAGTGTTATTTTAGAGTCTGTTAAAAAATAAATTAAGTGAAATACTAGATCCTTTATAACTACCACAATTACTATAGTAGTAATTGGACTCTACTATGTAATTACTAATAACATACGAGGTTTAGTACTTTATGTGTTCTGTCCTCTGGTGCTAATAATGAAACCACAAGGAAATTATTATTATACCAAATTTCATACTTGAGGAAACCGATTCAGGGAGGTTAACCAAGTTTTTCAACATCACACAACTAGTAAATGAAGAATCCAACATTATTTCAACTTTCTGATGTCAAGCCTTTGCCAGACCTGAAACTCTGGGTTTAATTATTGTCAAAGGAGCCCAGCCAGTTGCAGATTTAACTCATCAGACTTGATGTGACACCATGTCTTGGCTAAGTCCTTGATTTGCCTGGACCCTTCAACAAATGGCCCAATTTTTCCACTCTTTAGGTATCTCAGATAGAACATAGAGGATGCCAACCTACCATGCAAGGGGTAGCATGAACATCTGTTCATTTTAGCCTGTGCTGCATCTGTTTTCCTGGTTCTGGGAATAGCAGCTTAATTTTCCTCTGGGGAACCTCTCCATTCCTGGCCCTCAGTCTGTATGATTCAGATTAAACTGACTCCACTCACCTGGCTCTGGTCCAGGCCTTTAACCAACCCCTTATCAATCAGAGTATGACATCTCTTCAGCCAGAGGGATTGCTTCAGAATGAGCACGTGCATGTTACGCCCCTGTCTCTATAAACAATTCTGTTTTTAAATGTATTATGAATGAACGGGCTTGTGTTAGATACAGTGACACTGATGGAGATTTAGACTGATGAGCAGAGAACAGGTACTGATGTATTTGTTATAGTCTAATCAGTGCCCACAAAGATTCTTTATAAATTTCAGGCACCATCTGTCTATTCTGGGCCAGAACCATCTCTTTACATTCTTCTTTGTCAAGTGTGCCATTCCAGGCTAACTTCCTATCTTCTAACCACGAGGAAAAGATAGCAATGTAGCTGTAACAATGCCGTGGCTGTTCAGAATCTGCTTGTATTAAAACAAAATAGAACCTCGTATCTCTGCGGTTTCCTGAGTCCATTTATTTAAGGCTGACTCCGTCAGGGCTCATGACTCTGCATTGCCACCTATTGCTCTGTTTCTGAACACTATCTATCACCCCCTCAAAGGTACTTTGTTGACAATGACCACCAATGCAAGTCTCACCCAGGGCAGGTGGAAAAGTGCTATTGGGAAAGTGTCCTGGCCACGTTAAATGGGCTGTTTGGAATTTCGTAATGTAAGTGGAGAATGACGTATCTTCCAGCCATGTCTTCTCTTGAACTCTTTAGCTCACAATCACAGCATTCCAAGAGCATGATCTTTTTCAATATTAATCATACCCTTGCTTAGCACAGACTGCCACCAGTAAAAGGACAGGTGAGGACAGTGGACAGAGCAAGAGCAGTCCCATTTGCTCAGAGAATGTCTGTTCCCCATCCTGCCTGGCTTGGGAAATCCACCAGGACCAGTCTGGAGATCATGATGTTACCACATGGATCAAGAAAGGACATTCACAAAGGGGCCAGCTGGCATGGTGGAGCAGTAGCCTGGAAGCCTTTTGGGAAAATGAGCATGTCCATCCACAGAGGACTGCCTGGTACTTGTGTGGAGGCTGGGACGGGGACAGGGAGAGATACTGCCCTGAATATCAGAGCCTGGGGGTCAGGGAGCACAGCGGCTGGGAAAGAGGGTTGTTTGCTGCCACCAGAGCAGAAACACATGTCAGAGGGCTCGGATTCTGATGGGGGTGACGTTTGAATCTCAACTCCCCATCTTCCTTTGGATCTGAGTTATTACTTCTGCAGAACCAGAGCGCTGTCATTCAAATGATCTGGGCCCTTTCTATTGGTTATTTTAAGCAAGGGATAAATTTATCTCAAATTACTAACAGAAGGGTATAGTGAGTGAGCTCCTGGCTGGAATGAGCTCACAGGCTCGTGGTGGGCTGGCCTGCTCTACCAGTGGAGATGACAAGCATGAATGGGCACATGGGAGTTAAGGTTTCCAAACAGTAGACTTTTTTTAGGAGAAAAAATGCAATCTTGTTTTGGTGGTGGTGGTGGGGAGGTTTGGAGATATTTCCCTTTGAAATGAAAAGCGGGGCCTGGTTACGAAGACACAGTGGACATCCTCTTAGACCTTCATGATGGCAGATATCGAGTGGCATGTGTGTGGTATGTGTGCGTGTGGATACAGTATAAGCATGTGAGACACACCCTGTGCAACCAATAAAATTGACATGTCACTCACATGCTCAAAAGTCTGCCTTTGGCCCTATACAAAGAATGCTGGAAAAATACCCTCTGGAGGTGAGTTTGGGTGAGGAGGGATGGTAGGGGTGGGGAGGCATCCATGCAAGTAGGAAACTGGGAATAGGAAAGCAACCATCAAAAAGGAGGAAGGGGAATCTAGTCTACAATACGGTGATGAGTTTACGCAGTGACAGGTTATTACTAGGATTAGTGGGGTGATCGCATTGTAAGGAATAGAAATGTCAAATCACTACATTGTACACCTGAAACTAATGTAACAAATATAAAATAGTAGACTGGCTACCGTTAAACATAAAACAGTCAGACAAAGTCCCACACATCCAGGGCTGTGCTCAGTGGTGTGAGGGACTCAGATTCAAAACAAGGCTGTGAGCCTTGGAGCATCAGGGAGACCTGGAGGGCACAGCAAAGACCCATGGTTCTGCGGGTGTTCCCCATGGTGTCTTGGGGTTTTGAGAACAGAACTCTAAGCACCGAGCGCCAGGAAAATGGACAGATACATAAGCGTTCAGACAAAGGACACAGTTCCCGAGAAGGAAGAGGTGGCTTCCTGGGAAGGAGTAAGTAGGAGAGCGAACTTTGAGCTCTAGGCAACACTACGAGCATTTACTCGCCAGAGAAATTAATCGGGCAGGAGAAAAAGTGAGCCTTCTTCAAAATGACTTTTCCTCAGCACAATTACCAGCCACATGATGCCACCCTTTGGCTGAAACTGGGATTGTGAATATACCCTGGGAAGAGCGAAAAAGCAGAAGGGATTTGGGCAGCAATGGAGACAGTGAGAACAGACACGGAGACACAATGCACACCAGCCCGACACTGGCATTTTCACTGGGAATAAAGGAAAACCTCTCTGCTTGCCCACTTCACTTAAGCAGACTCGAAGACCTGTTTTCCTGCTCACAGCTACAGATGGGTGCGAGGCAGCTGCAATGCACTGGTTTTCTCCCAGGGATCGAGGACGGAATGCTAATTGTCAGGGAGGTTTCTGAGGAACGTGGTAATTGGTTATCTTAGCAAATTCTTCAGGGTGAATTTATTTCCTTTATCTCCCTAGTCTCTCATCAACAACCTGCCTGATTACACAAAAGGGTGGAACTGAATGGTATTGATTGCAGATTGATTGGTTTTAGAATATTTCTTGCAAGATTGGAGGATGGCTTTCGTTTTAGATGTTGACATTCGGGCCACTTGGAAGTCATGAGACAATTCCCGGCTGTGGTAGAAAATTAAAAACATGACACCTTGAAGAGGGTTTTGTATGCTTTTACAAACACACATGTGTTTGAAACACAAAGACCAAAATTCAAAATCTTCTTCTTATTATATCAGAGTTTTCCACACTCTCAAGGCAGATCTTACCCAGTACCCCTGTAGTGCACATATACACACACTGAAAATCTAGTTATAAACAGACATTTCTAATCCTCATTCAGAAAAGACTACCGAAGCACAGTTAATCTCTCCATACCCAAATTGTTCGTTTTTCCCCATTTCTTTCACTCTGAACCTATTCGACCAGATCAGGGGCTGGCAGCTACAAAGAAATCGAAGTGTACATTTTTAATGTTTGGGGATATTTAATCGTATATTCTTCAATCTCCTAAAGAACAGAGTGATTGAAATTCTGACCTAGTGTGCCACATGAGTATAATACTGGCTGGAATCTGCATGTGCGGTTATCTCATTAACTATTCTGTTGGAGAATGAGCTGAAAAGATACCCAGAGATGTATTTCAAACCCTCAAAATGCTGTTTGTATTCAAAGAGGACAAACGGCAGAGAAGTAAAACAACACTAGAAGTTGATCAACATTTGGAAAGGTATCTCAGTTTGGATACACATCTAGGCTCTCCTTGGTACCTTCATTCTATTGCTCTCTTTCTCCTTATAAGCAACTATGAGTATATGAATATTGTGGGCTTCATTTTTGTTCTTATTTTGGCATTTTATTGGAAACAGACTTTAACGATTGTTTTGTTGGAACATTAAACTCAGCGTAAAAGAATTTTTTTCTCAATCACACTTGAGTGGTTCAATACTATTGCCCGGTATTTCTGTATCTTCTTATACTTAAATATTTCTTCAATGACACATGTATTTTAGAGAAAAAATGACCTTTTTGCAGGTGGGGATGGATGGAGCTCTGGACTCACGGCTTCCACAGCAGTGATGCCTGAAGCTGTCGGAGACAACAATTCTCGACAACAACTTCAGAAATAACAAATAAAATCGTTCCTTCCCTGCAGAGTTTCTGGGAGATTAAAGATCATAGTTATAAAATCCTAGGCAGAAAGAGATCATGATAGCTTTAAAAAACCCTCTAATCCAAACTTGAGAAGATATTAACTCAGTTTATTTAATTTGTGTTCAGAGAGCACTGCTGAGAGATGGCCTCGGAACTCTGTATCGCAGAACACGTGTCGTTTCCTCTTTTTATCGCAGTTATTTGGGTCTTTGCCTCATCAGCAACTCAGACTGCGAGCCTCCTGTAGGCAAAGCCTGTGACTTTGCCATCTTAGTAGCCTGTGCATAGTGGCTTCCTGGCATCCCAATGTGTCACCTGCAAAACACTGGTCCCCAAGTATGCTCCTTGGTGGAAATATGTTCCATGAGCTAGTAAGTTTGGGGGATGTTACATACATGCTATGCCCTCCTTGAGAGCTTGTCACCTTGTTTGAACTCATTGAATGTGCTGAAAAGCCCTGTAATAAAGAAGCCCCAACTGTTTAACTCAGTGTTTCTCAACCTTATTAGACCACGTAGGACTGCTTATGCTTTTGAATAGTATCTATTTTAGCTTTGGGAGTGACGCTTCTCTTAAAGGTGGCTAGTGCAGTGTTTGCAGAACAAGCAGACAGTACATGTGGATAGCATTGTGTTTTATGTATTGATATTATGTTTCATACATTAACTTTTATATTTAACAGCTATCTAATTGTGTTCATATGAAATAGGTCTAATATTTCTCATTAGTTTGGGAGCACCTAAGCTTCTGAAAGAAGGATTGAGCTCCATATGCTAAATGTGCCAACTGAAAGTCAAACTTTAATTGAAGCAATAACAACAATTGTAAAGACAATGGCAACTTCTGTTCTTTTGAAATATATTGTGTTGGGTGAAGCTAACTGTGAAAGGTGAAATTCCATTTGGTGCCGCATAAAACTGTTAAAAGTTAAAACATCACGAGCCCTCAGCTCGTGAAAGTTCGAGTAGCATCTTTTCTGATGGTTCCTTCTCTTAGGCGAACAGTAACAGATGGAGATATTCCTGTGACTGAGGGATCCAGGAACCAGGGACGTAGCATGAAAGCATGAACCCTAAACACAAACTCAGCTACCATAAAAGCCTTTCCTAAAAGTTTGACACATTTCTCACCCTTATTAATAGTTTACAGAGAATATAATTGGACCGCCTCTTGATGACTCAGCAGCAATGTCCTGCTAGCTTCCTCGCCAAAATACAAGGATTTTTGTTCTCAGGAATCTGCAATGAGATGCTTAGAGCTTTTTGCTTCCTGCTGTACACGCTCCTGCACTGCAGGGCTCTGATTTATGTATTATCAGCACAGCAGTCTGCTTCCAGTGTGGCCTTCCCAGAAGCTCTCTCCTCCTTGACATCTCTGTCCCACCAACTGGACCCATCCCCAGGGACTTTTAATTTGAAGACAGTGGAGACATCAGACAGCTTGTTAAATTAGTAGCTATTTTTCGGCAAGCATTTGTAAATAAACAAGTTTATGTGAGAATCTGTGTAATGGCTTTATATCAATTACTATTAATTTGTGTTAACCTGCTAACTTAAAGTAGCACTAACATGTTTTTTCCTGATGGGTTTAGGGTTCCATGAAACTTTCATAGCTTTGTGATAAGTATTTTCTCACCTCTACTTCATGCACTTTTGACTTTATTCAGTCAATAAGCAGTTAACTAGTGTTGGCTTGTGTCAGGCCTAGGGACAAATGCTGGGTGTTGGTGGTTTCTGAGAAGGACTCTTCTCCACCAAATTTTTAACCAACTGGAATTAGGAATCGGGGCTCAGAAGAGCAGTTTAGGTGTTGGTAAACCTAGACTGGAGAGCGGAGCTCCTGTCTGCATCCCTAACCTGGACGCTGCCTCAGCCCCTCCCCAACTGGATTTCACCTCTCAGCACAGACAGAGCATCTAAGAACTGTAGCTTCCTCGCATAAGAGGTTACTTCTACCAATTTATGTGATAGGAGGCTAAAGCGATCCTAGTTACCAATTACTGGGCAGCTGCAGTGCACCCAACAAGGTGCTCAGCCTTGCACACACCATACCTAATTCTCATGGCCCAGGGAGGCATTTTTACAGGGGGAGAAATAGAGGCTGGAAGAGAAGTTACTTACCGAGCTCTGACAGCTAGTTCAAGGCGGAGTTGGAATGTAAGTGAGATTTTGCAGAGCTCCAACCCGTATGCTCCTCTTAGTAAGGGAGTAAGAGAGTGATCTAAGGTCCAAACTCTGAGGTTTCCCCGTTGCTGTCCTCTTTGCACAGACTTCCTCACCCCCACAATGCCATTGTCCCCCCTTTACTCTTCAGAAGTTGTCTTACGTACATTCAGTCCTTCCGTTGACTAGGTGCGGCCACACGATTCTGGCTGCTATTTTCATAAAGACCCGCGTCGTTTAGCAGAGGCCCTCTCAGCACACATTTGACTGTCCCGAGACCATTGACCTTCACTGCGTGATGGTGGCAGAAGAACAAATTGGATTGGTTGAAGAAAATAACATCAGCATAACCACTAAACAAAGAGCCCTGTACCAATTTCACATGAAAGGCAGGAGACAGGAATGACCTCCACTGAGGGATTCAGGGTGCAGAGTGGAGAAAGGTACAGGAAGTAATTCTTTCCTAGGAGAGACCTACCTTTGATAGTTACTGTTCTTCCCTGAGTACTGTGATTCCCTTGTGGGGGTCCCTGTCTCATTTCTGTAGCTACTATTGCTATCTTAAAAAAATTACTTTATTGTTGTTCAATTACAGTTGTCTGCATTTTCTCCCCAGCCAAACCCACCTCCCTCCCTTGCTTCCACCCTCCCCCTTGGTTTTGTCCATGTGTCCTTTATAGTAGTTCCTGAAAACCCTTCTCCCCACTGTGCCCTCCAGCCTCCCTCTGTCTATTGTTAGATTGTTCTTAATTTCAGTGTCTCTGGTTATATTTTGTTTGCTTTTTTCCTTTGTTGATTATGTTCCAGTTAAAGGTGAGATCATATGCTATCTTTTGATTTTCTCTTTCTCTCTTGTTTTTCGAATGGGAAGACAAGAGCTTGCTCCAGATGCCTCAGCACTTATGCCCAATTCTGGGTTAGCACTCCCTCTAGTGGCAGCTCTATGACTCTCCCATAATTATCCTTTGTTAATGAGACCTGGTCAAAATCATAGAAGAGTTTATTCCAGTACTGTTGACATAGTCTTTGTTTTATACTTTCAATGTCCAAGAAAATAGCTTGAAGCTTATATAACAAATTTATTTTCCAGTTATTTCAGTTTTTACAATTATTAAAAGAATTCCCCATTGGATATATTAATGTACATGCATAAAACATTTCCTTAGGTTAAATTCTCAGTAGTTGCAATTTGGAGGACAGAGTACCCCATCTGTTATGGTCAGGATCGTGTTCCCCAAAATTCATATATTGAAGTCCCAACCTTCCCGTACCTCAGAATGTAACGGTATTTAGAGATCATCTTTAAAGAGGTGATTCGTTAAAATAAGGCCATTAGAGATTGCCCTAAGCCAATACGACAGATGTCCTTGTGTGAAGGGGAGGAGATCACTGCCACAGAGGGCCCACCCTGTGCAGAGGCAGCAGGGGGTGGCCACGGCCAAGCAGAGGCGAGAAGCCTCTGGGGAAACCACACCTGTGACACCTTGACACCAAACCTCCAGCCTCCAGAAATGAGAGAAAATAAATCTGTCATTTATGCCATCAGATCTGTGGTATTTTGCTATGGTGGGCCCAGAAAACCAATACACAGTCCCTTTCACCAGATACCCACTCATGAATTCTAACCTGTCTCTTTATATTAAGGCAAAGTCTCTTTAAAAGGATTTCTGAAGGACCACAACACGGTATCACTAACCCTGATCTTGGTTGTGGTGTATAATTCTTCTTAAGCTTGTTGCATTTGATTTGCTAATACTTCATTGAAAAGTTTTGCACCTCTGTTCATAAGAGATATTAATTTGTAGTTTTCTTGTAATGTCTTTGTGTGGTGTTGGTGTTAGGGTTGTACTGGCTTCATAAAATTAATTAGGAAGTATTCCATCTGCTTCTAGCATCTCCAAGATATTGTAAAGAGTTGGCATAATATTTTACTTAAATGTTTGGTAGCATTTAGCAGTGAACCCATCTGGGCCTGGTGCTTTCTAGTTTGGAAGTTTACCAAATTTTTAAAAATATTTTATTTATTTATTTTTAGAGAGAGGGGAAAGGGGGAGAACGAAAGGGAGAGAAACATTAATATGTGTCAGCCTCTTGTGTTTCCCCTACTGGGAACATGGCCTGCAACCCAGGCCTGTGCCCTGAGTGGGAACTGAACCAGTAACCCTTTGGTTCCCAGGTTGGCACTCAATCCATTGAGCCACACCAGTCAGGGTAGAAGGTTATCAATTTTTGATTCAATTTCTTTATTATCCATAGGCCTATTCAGATCATCAATTTCTTCTGAGTTTTGGCAGATTGTGTCCTTCAAAGAATTGGTTTATTTTATCTAGGTTACCAAATTGGTGGGCATACAGTTGTTCAAGATCAGGTTTTTATGGAAATTAAGATAATTAAAGTATGGCCTTAACCTGAAGAGGAGGGGAGAAGAAATAGCCGGTTCGATGTGGCAGCCTGGACTTGGTGAGCACTTGCTAAGTGACAGGTAAACCGATAGGTGTAGAAGGAATTCTCAATGCAGAGATATTCCTAGTCAGCTGTTGGTACTTTTGTTTGCCTATGTAGTGTTACACATTTTTATTTATTTTATTTTATTTTTATTGAATGTATTGGGATGACATTGCTTAATAAAATTATACAGGCTTCAGGAGTACCTGGCAACATTTTTCTTTCTGTTTCCTTTCCTTGCTTCAAAATTTAGAAAACTGTCCATTCAAAGACCCGACAGATACACAATTTGATGTTAGTGGTTTTTCTACCCTAAATTTGTATCTGGTTATTTACTTCAGTGGGAGTTCATTTTAGTGTGCGGCAAGAGAAATCACATTTTTTGAGTAGAAAAAGTAAATGTTCCTTCATTATTGTCACCCATATTGTGAGAGGAATAAATTTTTTTGTCATGTTAGCAAAGTTCTGTGAAATGATATGTTGTGTTTTTGTTATTAAAACTTCAAGTTATTTCTGTAAGCTTTTTACAGCCATCTGCTGTTAACTGAACTGTGTTCCCCTCAAATTCATGTCTTAAAGCCCCAACTCCTAACACGATAGCATTCGGAGATGGGGCCTTTGGGAAGTTAGGGTTAGATGAGTTATTTAGGCTGGACCCCCCCCCCCACAATGGGATTAGTGCCCTTATAAGTAGAGACAGCAGAGAGCTCGCTGTCCCCTTTGCCACGGGAGGACACAGCAAGAAGCCCTCCTATGGCAGGATGAGAAATCTCACTGGGACCAACATGGTGGCAGCGTGATCTCAAAGCTCCAGCCTGTACGATCCTGAGAATATAAATCTCTGTCGCTTAAGTTACCCACATTTGATAATGTTTTGTTATGGCATGTGTTATTCAGCTTGGTCCAACAGCAGTCCGCTCCTCTTCTGACCAAAGCACCTCTGTTCCCCTTTATGGAACTCCTACCTCAGCTCATGGCAATTGCCAGGAGCCGACTTCCTCTTTGGCTCTAGGGATGGTCAGGCACTCAGGATGGGAAAGTGACATTTGGATGCTGTTGGACAAAATGTGCCCTTTTGCCTTCAGGGTTGCTAGACCAGTAAGAAGCACATTAGAACTGACCCTAGAGAAACTTTGCCATCCCTTGGAGGACCCTGCCTAGGAGAAAGCTAACACAGTGAAAGCTGAACTAAGGGACAGAGTTATTTAAGCACCTGGATTCAGTAATGTGTCTCCTCTCGGACTTTTTCCACTTCAGGAGCCAATAGATTTTTCTATTTAATGGAATCAGTTGCCATTGGCTTTCTGACACCAAAATGTCCTCATTGATATAATTCAGGTAGATTTGTAAACTCTAATTCATTATAGCTAATTTGATTTCCATGTAGTTGATGCAGATCCAGATGTTTGTTTTCATGGCCACTCTCTGTGATCAGCAGGGATGAACGGCTACATAGCTTAGGCTGGTTGGATGTCTACTATGCATTTCAGAATTGACATGGCCAAGGACGGATTCCTGACTTCCATTCAAGCCTGATTCTTTCCTCCAGCATCTCCCATCTTAATGGTGTTTGTATTCATCTAGCTGCTTGAGTATCACCTGAGGATCATTTTTAATTTTTTTCTCTATTTTCATGTTTCACATCCAATCTACAAGCAAATCCTTGTTGATGTACCTTCAAAGCATATTACAAACCCTCTTCCTTAAAGTCATCCTCATCTCTCACTTGCATTTCTGCAAATCCTTCTCAGTGTTCTTTCTGCTGCACCGATATGGGAGTATTCTGCATGATCAACCGCAGTGGTCTCTGAATATACCCATCAAAACTGAGGTCATGCCCTGCCCAGACCCCTCCCAAAGCTTCCCATTGTCCCAGAGATAACATCCAGATTCTTTACCCCACCAGCAACGTCTCACAGGATGTGACACCTGGATATGTCTTTACATGTCTTGTACCTTCTCTGCCTGTTATGCTCATCAGTGTGATATCTGGCTCTTGAGTGGTTATTCCAAGGTTGTTGTGACACATTAAAACCAAACATCCAAAAGAATGTGTAACTGCTGAGTATTGTCTGTATTCTACCTGATGTCAACTCTGCTGGAGATTTCCAGAGAGCCACGATGATTTATACAACCCTTCCTAGCTCCCCGGTACCCTCTTTTACCTCAATGAACACTTACAATATCTGTACTTAGGCACGACCATGTCATTATCCTTCTTGTCAGGGAAGCCCAATGAAGCTGATGAATGTTTTAACTTACCCAGAATGATAATGATTACTAAACTACTAGTGCCAAGACAAGAACGAAAGTCTCTTGTGTCTGGTTCATGGAATTTTCTTCTCTTGCTTTCTGGCAATAATTAGATTGGAGTCAGGATGACCATCGATGTAAACTTGCATCAGAATAGAAAATGTCAAGACATGGAATAATGTCAAGAGCTGCTTGAACCAAGTATATGGTGACAGTGTTCATCCACGTGCAAACACCGCCTGCTCTGTGGAGGCAGAAGGAAGCCGCTCTGTACTTGGGGACAAATGGGTAGGGGATTTTGTACCAATGAATATGAAATGCAGAAGGCCTCAATACAGAGATGTGTAAAAATCAGGAAAGGTCAGCCATCTTTCTTATTGCAACAGTAAATGAATTTTGCAATAGGCGTTTTAGGAATGCGGTTGCATGGGGTTTGATGGACGCACACCAGCTACATGTCCTGGTACCTTTCTATACACTGGAGTCTTATTGCTTCAAAGCTAAAGTCTTATTTTGGAAGAGGGGAGGTGGATCCCAGGAGGCACTCACCAGCCAGGTGCTTGTTGCCTTCTCTGCCAGTTACTTGTACCTGCATGCTCCCAGATGAGACCCTGGGTCTGTTTATTAAAAAGAAAAAAAATATATATATATATGTATGTATCCCCACCAGACCAAGTGCACATTAGTGAGAAAAATGTCTGCAGCTTCCCATTTAGAAAAGCAACTGTTTACCATGGAGGTTAATAAAACTGCACCATAAATTCTCAGGGTAAAATTGTTCCTTTTTGTCTTCATCATTGAAAGCCCTGGAACAAATGAAAATATTCTGACACCATGTGTATCAAGTTTATTGTGGCTAGAAGTCTTAATCTCCTAAGGCGGTGACACGGGGAAAAATGGGGCCCATAAAAGATACTGGTGAACTACGCGCTCGAACGGGCCTGCCTTTGGGGGAGTTCTGTGGTTAGAATGAAGAGACGGCCCTTCCAGTCCACCCTCCCCCCCACCCTACAGAGAAAGGTAGAGGTGGGGCAGCCACAGGGGCACAGGCCCAGCAGGGGGGAGGCTGCATGGGGGGGGGGGGTCGGGGATGGAGCAGCTGAGGCTGGCAGTGCTCTAGGCAGGGTCATGGTGGGAAAATGATGAAGGAGGCAGGCCAGAGGCTGTCACCAGATTATAAATCACTAGTCTGTAGGGACGCTGACCTGTCCCTCTCCATACCTGCCTGCTCCCTTTTTCATGCCAGAGCAGGAAGCCTGGATAGGATGCTTTGATTGGCAGGAAACCAGTCAAGAAGGTGCTGCTTACGCTGAGATGCAAAGCTAGTAGTTCAGTGGCCTAGAACTGCACCAGACCTCTTACAGAGCTTCTGGTGTGGTTCAATTCTGTGTGCATTCCTTCCCCTGAAAGCATCTGTCTTGGATCTTATTCCCCTGATTTAGGGTGTCATTAGGTAAATTCTTGAGCAGGAAAGTCTCCAGAGTCAGGAAGAGCCTGGATCAGCAGGTGTGTTATCAGGTAAGAAACTGAAGCACAGAATAAATCCCCCTTTTTGATGTCAGAAAGGATTTGAAGTCATGGTTGAGTTAAAATTCAGATCTAGTAGCTTCAGCTTGGGGTAAAGGTTAGAGATAGTAATACAACACGGTAAGGCATGGTGACATTATCACTGTTGCCTGATGTCGGTGTCATTGTTACCAACGACATTTCCTGGCCTGGGTCATTCCTGTGGATGCTCTTAATGCAAGGGATGGGGAGCAGGTTCACAAATAGACACCAAGATTCACAACCCACCTGCTTCTCTCCATTGACCTCAAGTGTAGGACTTGGGGTCAAAGTAAGAGGGTACGAAGGTTTGAAGGGAGGGGTGATCACATTTGTGATGGGGCTCATGATGGGATCTGGGCATCAAGGAGAAGGGTCTTAGATCTTGGTGAAGAGCTTAGAGCTCAGAACTTAGACTGCTGATGAAATACAAGGTCTGTCTGGGAAAAGTCCAGCCATTGTTACCATAACAAGAATGGTTTGTGTGACATTCATGTAACCTGGCAGCCAAGGAGAGTGGACAGAAATGTGCTTGTGTGAATAATGATGACTTCACTGTACTAGTCAGTGGGGGCAGTAGACAGTGTTGAGTGAGCATGTGTCCTGTGTGGCCATCACATTCAAAATGACTGAAAGAGTGCAATAAATCTGCGTCAAATGTTGCATTAAGCTTGAACATTTTTCCTCAGAAACTATTCAGATGATTCCAAAGGCCACAACTACGGGCAACTGGTGATTGGCAGCTTCATTATGACAATGTGCCCATTTACATATCATGTCTTATGCACAGTTTTTGGCAAAACATCAAATCACCCAAGTGACTCAGCCCCTCTATTGCACAGATTTGGCGCCCTGTGCCTTATAGCTTTTCCTAAAACTGAAATCACCTTTGAAAGGAAGGGATTTCAGACCATGGATGAGACTCAGGAAAATACGATGGGGCAACTAATCATGACTGGGAGAACTGTGTGAGGTCCCGAGGTGCCTACTTTGAAGAGGACTGAGGCTTCATTATCCTATGTACAATGTGTCTTGTATCTCGTATCTTCTTCAATAAATGCCTCTATTTTTCATAGTACATGGCTGGATGCTTTCTGGACAGACCTTGTATTTCCTTCCCGAGGCTGGAGTAAAGACCTCTCACAGCTAGCCCTAGCCTCAGAGCTGGGGGTGGGGGTATCCTGCATGTGATATTTCTGTGGGTTTTAGGCATGCTCAGCTTCTCATTTTTTCTTGAGTAGGTCATCACATTCCAAGGTCAAGTCTTTATTCACACTTTGACTTCGTTTCAATCTTGGGCACATACCTTTGCTTGGCCCCTCCAAACCCCCTCTTCACTCTTCTCCATCCTGAACAGACATCAGTGGGTTTTCTTTCCCTTTAGCTTCCAGGTGGGTTTGACCAAGGGGATACCCCCTACAGGAGATTAGAGGAAGTAGAATGAAGTCAGACTGTGTATTTCTGACTCCTGTCCTGCAGTCACCTCAGGATGGCTTTGTCCCTCGACCAGTGGTCCCTGTTCCTTTCCAGGTGTCCAACAACATATGACTGCCTCTTGTTGGGTTTTGGTAACTACACATCCTTTCCAGCCTATGGCTGGCAGAAGTGCAACTTTTATAGCCCTGGGTTACTGCACTCTTACCTGGGTTCTTGGGGCTTCTCTCACCCACACCTTTGGAAATTGTCCCTTAGCAATAAACTCTCCTGGAATTGTTTCATTTGGAGAATGTCCTCTGCTCCCTTTTGGGAGATTGACCGGTCACTTCCTCCTTTATGGATAAACTTTGACAGGTATTTCAGGTTCCCGCTCAAATGCTACCTTCTTTCTGGAGCACTTCCTGCCATTCCATTTCACCAACACACACAGAATTATTTGACCAATTCTCTGATGTCTCATGACACTTACAGTCTCCTCCATTATGGTGCTTACATGTTCTACGGGAGTTATTTGTTGCATGTCTGGTTTATCCCTCCCTTTTTATACCACACTCTGAGTGCTTTGAGGCAGGTGTATATCTTGCTCATTTTCCTGTTTCTAGTGTTTTGCTTGCTGTCCATTCCCTCTGTGAGTTTGATAAAGCCACCAGCCATGGGGAGCTGAGCAAGGGTCACTGTAAGTAACAATCTTCGGGGTGTACCACCTTCTTCTTAGAATTGCTGCTTATGAGGTTTAACTTACATGGGGCCCTGTGTGTCGGTTTCTCTAACTTCGCTGAGAATCTTGGCATGATGATAGATACATAATCAGGGCACCAGAGGAGGAGAGCTTATCTGATGGGACTTGAAGAACAATGCTGCTGCAAATTGAATTATGATTAGTAAACCCAATCAAGTCATGTCATGTCTACCACTGTGTAAGATGAATCTACTGTGTGCTAGGAACTGCATGTACCCTAGTAGGAGGCCATGACTTTCAGATCATAATTTTGGAAATTTACCAAGAGCTTTGGAGAAAATGTGAGCAGAGACAAAATACAGTCCCTCTTATTTTGGGCTTCATGCTAATCCTTGCTATACCCTCACAGGCTTGGGTGATAACCCAGCTCGAGAAGTCAAAAAATCTCTCCCCTTTCCTCCTTCACTCCTTTTCTTATTCTTCCTGGCAGCAGATGTGGATGGCCTAAAATACCAAGGCAAACCAACCCCTTCTTCCTCCCCAGAATCTTCTCATGACAAGCAGACTCATAAGAGGCCATGTAGGACTCATTCCGAGTTTCTACATCATGACTTCACTTGGGTACCATTGAGAATCCAGGACTTGTGTGAGCCTCCATAGTGCAAAGGCACCAGCATTTCTTGTCACCGTCTCCTTCTCTCCTCTCTCAGACAGCCCTGCACTTTGGGGTCCGGAGTGGACAAGCTGGAGTCCCCCTGGTGACGGCACGTGTCCCAAAGTACCCTGACACTGTTCAGGTCACTGTATCCATGAACTCAAAGTAAGCTGGTCCAAGAACAAGATCAAGAGTCCCCAGAGCAGAGGCACGAATCTCTGGTGACTCCTCACCTGCATGGTAAATGTCTTCATTTATTCTCTCTGACTGCTTCTTTGTGAATTCCACTCATCTTTCTTCTCTGAGAGACTTTTTGATTAAAAATGCTGTCAGCACAGCAATTTGATGTCCAAGGGAAGATGCTGTATATGATGCATTTTTCTTTTTGGAATCGTTGGGGTAGAAAATTCTTTTTGTATTGTTTTTTCCCCAGGAATGTGAAGAGGAAGCTGGCAGAATGTGTTAACCTTTCTGTTCCTGTGTGGCTTCGTCTGCACTGCTCTGGGTCCCTGCACACAGCTCTGGATCCCACAGTGGCACGAGGTCTGCACAGCAGGGCAGCTGCTGCTGGGTGCTCCAGACGTGGAGAAGCAGGAAACCCAGGGGGAGGCACCTTGCCCTCCTTGCCATGGGGTGCCTGCTCCACATTTGGTGACTCTGAGGATTGAACACTTTCTGAGGATGCAGAACAAAATCGCAGCCTGTAATTCCCTCTTGTTACCACTCGTCTCCATAGCAGTCTTCCTCTGAGCTAATTTAAACATATGACTATTATTAGTGGATTTGAAAATCATTCAGTATGAACCTATTACATGCCTGGAACCATGTTAAGTACTATGGGAAAAATTCATAAATTACTGTCCTTAAGAAGTTCAAGTCTAATGAGGGAGACAGATGTGCATACCAAGTAAGAACAGGGCACTACAGGAGCCAAAAGGAAGGTCTCCCAAATCCTGGCTTGGCAGGTACTCTGATCCAAATCCTACCCACTGACAGCAGGGCCGCTGGGAGGAGAAGGTAGGTGCAGGCAGTTAGGTGGATTGTCTTATTCTCTTCCTCAGGGTGAACCACTCAGCTTAGTAAAAAGGCCTTTTGTCCAGTGAGATTGTTCCTGGAGGCTAACAAAATTAAAAGCCTCTAGAAGTTTTGAGCTTCAGGGAGGAGGCACTGGGGTGCACAATCTCCAGGCGGCCAGGAACTGTTGTTTGTATTGAGTAGAAGCTCAGTAATGTAATGAGTCCCTTAGTGGCTTCATGAGTTAGGAGATAAGTGATCTGAGTTCAAGCTGGGTGGCCTTTGACCTGTCACTTTGTCCTCATCTTGGTTCCTTCATCTGTGAAATGAGGGTTCATGCTTGAGGAGCTCCAAGGACTCTTCTACTTGGATATTTTCTCAGTAAATGCAATAACATAAAATAAAGCAAAAGCCCGACCTTTCAGGGAGGCTGCCTGACCGTGCCCTGAGAGTGGGGAGCAGCTCTCCAGAGGGTATGTGGCATCAAATAAGCTCAAGGTCAATGTCTTTCCCAGTTGAAAGTTTGAGGTTTGATGGAACAGTCCAGAGGTTGAATATTCAAGGTTAAAGATACATTTTCATTAAGGGGGCCCACATCCCTGTTACACCCAAGAGGACTCTTCCCCACAATGCTTCATGTTTTTGAGTTCTTTGGGATGATAAAATTCTAGGAGAAGAAAAAAGCTGAAAGAAACTACTTGAACAAAACCAAGATAATTTGGGACATTAATTGTTATAGCTGATTAAAGGGAGTCATGAATGGAAATGCTGTCGTGCATCCTCATTCCATATAACTACTGGACCATGTGGAATACTTCAAGGCAATAAGGGCCTTATCTGGACAAAGACAGGATCACAAGGGCACTCATTTGCTAACCATGACCCTAGTTCAATGAGAAGGACCCCTGTTGATGTTGGGGATGCTGAGGCCCTGAATGGAGGGCCCGGCGCTACCCTCCAATATTCATCCTTTAAATGTCTCACCTAAAATTCAGCCCAGAATTTTCATGTGAATCTTCACTGATATTTGAGGAGCTCTGGAAGAGAAGAAGAGTTGTATCTCAGAGATTATTTTCTTTTTTCTGGATCCAGGCATGTAGGGACCTGAGTCTGAAGTGTTGTTGCAAATTAGGTGATGAGCATAATAAGAAAAAAGTAGGCAGGACACTGGAAAAAGATTTTAAACATCACAAATTAAGACTTTTGCAGAGGTTGTTCTAGATGGTAATTGACTTAGGAGATACAGTCATAAAAAATGTGCTGTTCAGGGGCAAAGGACATCATCCTTGGAGAGAAAGAGTAGATGCATAAGGCAGAGGAGGGCTCTTTGGAAGGAGCTAGAGCTCAGGGTAGGATTCTAGTCATGAGGAACAAGAAGGTCAAGGCAGAAGACTAACCCTTACATGCACTGCATTAGAGCAGAATGGCCAGGAATGCTGAATAAATGAGCTCTTTCCATTGAATTTAATAACTAATACCATTGCCCTTTACTGACTCTGTGTTCCCTCCCTGCCTGCCCCTGGTATTGAACCCAGAACCCAGAACCCAGGTCAGGCTGAAGTGGAAACCAACTAGTTTCTACTTCCAATGATCCAAGTCAAGGATCCTGACATATTCAATCCTGGGTATTCAGGAAAAGGCTGTCTCTCAACACACCCTATTTTCAACAACTGAGCACTTTGAAATTCTTTAGAAAAGAGTGAGAAGTTGATTGTGCATGTAAACCCACTGACAGTGATGCTTCCGGAAGAGTTAGCTGCTTGGCATTAATGACATTAGTGGGTATGTCATCTGCCAGGCATATTGTCACCAATATGAAACTGTCATCCGTGCAGGGCTGACTCCTGCTTGCCAAGCTCCCTTAAAAGTGTTGCAGCTTGCAGGCCGTGACCCATTCTGTGCAGGAGGACTGGGGAAATGTGGGGTCTCCAGCCAAGCTCTCAGGGTCTGCAACAGTTAAATCCATTTCAATTTCAAGTGCAATAATGCCTTAAGATGGGAGGAAGGTTTTAGTTCTCAGATCAGGTAGTCATTAGCTAAGCTGTTGTCCATCTGCTAACTGCAAAGTTATTGGCTTCTTTTGGGAAATAAAACCAAACAAACAAAAGTTTTAAGGCGAGAGCATAATAAGTTTCGTGTGCAGCCAACCATAACAAACACCATCTGAATTTATAAATAATGAAAAGAATGGCTTTCCTTTGGATTCAATTTCTTTGTCTGCTACCAAACTTCCCTGTGAAACAAATAACAATTGACTTCTAGGCTGGCTACCTCTCAGAACACATTGAGAAATACAACAGGAACACTAGATGGTGTCAGGAATCTTTTGGTGCAAAGTGAGTCATAATTTATTACTTCTCGAATTTCTTACACTTATAAAAGTCTCCAAGTATAAGGAAATGATGAAACTCTTTCAGTAGGACAGCATGTGCTGATTCAGAGCAGCTAAGGAACATTCGAGAGAGTATGTCCTTCACCTGATGCCTTGCACTGATTATACTCGGGGCCAGAAGGGAGGGGAGGTGGCAGGGCTGATCTGCTGATGCTGTTTCATAGCTCTTAGATCTTTGATAAGTCTGCAAGTCTTCTCTCCTCATTGGCAGTATTATAAAGCGTACTTTCAGGATTGTTTTGAAAATTAAATAAATGAGCATAAAAGTACAGTGTTAAACTACCAACTATAAGAGTATTCTTTAGTTTCAACCCAAGTCTTGTACATATTAGATTGCCTATATTAAAGTTTGAAAGTACAGACATGTTTTCTGGAAACCAGGGCTGTCTGGGTGTATCAGGATCATGCTTTCAGGAGAAAGTTGTCAGGCAAGAGGACACAGTTCATAGGGGATTACAGGTTTCCTCATTTTACTGGATTTTATTTGTTTGTTTGTTTGTTTATTTGTTTATATTGCAGCAAATGACTAAGACCGGAGCCATTATCCATCACTTTGTTCTTTCTTTTTCTCAAATGTGAGGGAGAGAAAGATAATGTGGACTCTGAACAGAACACCTCTGGCCAGGGCAAAGGACCGTAGCCGTCCTTAAATGTCATCTGTCAGGAGTAAGAAGAGGGGTCCTTACCATAAAATTCCTCCCTCGTGGGTCTGGTCTCTGAGATGGTAAGAATTCAGGGAGTGTGACCTGAGTCTTCAAAGGAAAATCTACTGGCATTGGCGAAATTTGTACCTCAATTTCCAGGCAATGAAGTCAGATTCATTCATTCATTCTTGATATTTGAAGTTTGTAGCCACATTTTGAAAACATGTTTCAAACGGGATTGTGCTTAACTGCACTTTTATTTGGGAGAGGAACCGTGCTGGAGAAGAATGCTGTTGATCTTGAATTTTTCTCTGGTGTGGTTCTTCCTGGGAGTAAAGCCCAATTTACTGAACATATCTCATTATTTCTCATAAAAAAATGGCATCCCCTGTGATTGCCTTTCTCCCAAACGTCTTCTAGAAGAAATGAGATTGGAACCACTTGTGAGAGATTGAAGAATTCAAAGAATTTCCGAGATCAGAATGAAAAGCACTTAGGTCTGATTTTTTGGCAGAAAAGAAAAATCACCAAGGCCTTGTGAGAAGCAGAATCTAATGTTCACCTTCCTCGGAGAGACATGAATTTGCTAAATCAAGATGTGCCAAGGGTGCACTTCAAGAACTATTTTGAAACTGAGCCCAAGCTTGTTTCAAAATTAAACCAGACTTTTCAGTTTCTGACATATGCATATCATTAGAGTCAGAGAATGATTTGGAAGCAGGATTCTTATTTGCTAAATGAAAAGTTGTTAAATCCATGTAGTAAAAGATGTCAAATATATAAATTTATCTGGGAGCCAGTAAAAATGGGAATTGCAATCTTTGAGGTACGAGCAATATTTTATTATCCTCGCCTTTCTGAAAGGAATTTGAGAAAATTATATAATCTTCAAGAATTATTGCACCACCCTTGGGAATGACCTGTGATCTACTGCAAACTTTCTCTCAAGACCACCCCCAGAAGGAGGTCATTCCACCTCACTGTGAACATACCCGGTGGCCACACAGGCAGTGCATTGCACGGCAGCTTACAGGTTAAAACTTCTCTTATGGAGTCAAAATTTGCCTCAATGTAAATTCCATCTATTTATCCTAAATTCCACCTAAAAAAAAAATATATATATATATATATATATATATATATATGCAAATTACAGCCTCTCAATAATTTGGAGGCAGGTCCTTTATTCTTTGCAAATCATCTTTGGAGGAATATGAAAGGAAATCACGTGTTTTCACCTCCAACATTTTATATTTGTTTGGTACATGTTTGCCAAAGTCTGAGAGTCTGCTTCATCCTAAGGATGATACCTCCAACTTACTGTTTCTTTGAGTGAGAACAGTCTGTCGCCACCGACAAATGTGTGTTCTCTATCAATAGTGGTATTGAAATGCCGCAACCATGGGTAAACATTAGAATTCCTCTTTTCTCCTGGCTCTTCAGTTATCTAGAAATATATATGCATATGTGTGTGTGTGTGTGTATATATATATATATATATAACTGTATGAATATATAAGCATATATTTATATATAAAATTCCAGCTCTCTTGTTCTCCCTAGTACCGATTTATTATTGGAATGGCCATGAAGGTTGCATCCCCAGAAGGCAACTCCAGATTTTCTCTGATTATCTGGAGTCAAGTCAATATTGGCTTTTTTTCTCCCCTTTTTACTTGATAGCAATAGATAGTGCCAATGGAGCAGCCAGTGATGTTACTGATGAGCTTGGACTGATCAATACACAAACAGCCAAGACCTGATTTTCTCATTAATCTCCCAGGAATCCAGAAAAAAAATCAAAACTGTTCTCAGTAAAGACACCAGTTGGAGTAGCTGGGGGATCAGAAACCTAAGGTCAGTGTGTCACTCCACTGCAGACCGCCGTCCTGACTTCCCCCGTTTGGGGCCAGTGGTCTGCGCTGGGCCAGCTGTGCCCAGAGCCTCAGGGTTTACACACTGTGCTGCTTTGTTCCATGAACACAGTCTTCCTATTGTAATATGTCTAGTGGGATAAACCTCCTTCTCTTTATGGGGTTGGGATGATTTTTTTCACATTCAGATCTTTTTTATTAAAAGAAAAAATTAGCCCATGATCTGGAAGGGGCAGAAAAGTTGAATTCTAAATTCAGGGCATAAACCCTGAACACTGAAGTAGAGTATAGAAAAGGAAGCCCATGCATCTTCTTTCTTAAATTAGATTTACTGAGTTGTAAATCACATCTCAATGTTTGCAATGCAATCATTTTATGTGTACTTTCTCTGAGTTTTGAAAAATGTTTTTACTTGTGTAACCACTGTCACAATGAAGAAACAGAACAGTTCTATCATGTTAGAAATTTCCTTTGCATCCCTTGCCAGACAATTCTGATTCCTCCCTCCATCCTTAGCCCAAGGAAACACCAGTTGGCTTTTTGTCAGTTTATGTTATACTTGTCCATTCTAGAGTTTTATAGAAACAAAAATCACAGCATGTGCATCCTTTGTGTCTGGCTTCTGTCATTCATAATGTGTTTGAGAGACACCTATGTTGCTGCAGGCATTCTTTTTCTTGCTGGCCATTATTCCATCGACTGGACATGTGACATTTTGTTTATCCATCATCTGCTCGTGGGCATTTATGTAAAAGCACTTGACTGGGTATAGGCTTTCATTTTTGTCTTGGGTAAATATCTGGAAATGGAATCACTGGGCGGTATGGTAAATGTTATATGTAACTTTATAAAGAACTGTCAGCTTGTTCTCCAGTGTGGAGGCAGCATTCTACGTCACTACCAGCGCTGTAGGGAAGTTCCAGTCTTCACACATCTTCACCAACCCTGGCACATTAGTCCTCCTGATTTTAACATTCAGGTGGGTGGGGAGTAGATGCATTTCACTGTGATTCGTATTACTTTGATGACAAATGTCAATCATATCTTTGGTATATGTTAGTTATTTATATTTTTGTGGTGTATGCAAACCGGGATGAAATATATAAAACAATTATTTATAGATATTGCAAAATAAGCAAGCAGAGGACTATGTTCCTAGAGAGAAGGAAAATGATACTCTTGCCATTACACCATTGTATTTTACACCATTTACACCATTTTTACACCATTACACCATTTACACCACTGTATTTTTCCAGAACTCTCTATGCCTTAACTTCCTAACCTTCTCAAGTACTAGTGTGCTCATTTGCTTTTTTAGCCAATAGGTGACATTGGACATTTTCAGTAGGAGAATGGTTAAAATTTAAGTTTTGAAACCTGAAGATTGAGGATCGATTCCATGTTTAAAGTATAGTGTGGAATAAGTGTATTTGCAAAAAGTCACTGATGTCAAAATGAGGGATTCTCTGGGCTAGTTATTAGATTTCTCATTCTTCTCAGTGTCTTTTATAAAGTCATCCATTCCTCTTCTTCTGCCTTTGAATGTCATAGTATGTAAATAAGCATCATTATTATTTCTAACCCTGAAGAATAGGAGTTTTAAAATATTATTCCACTGGAAGTCTAAAATAAAACAATTGCTGCTTAGAAGGTTAACTGTTTTTGGAAGGTGCCATTTTCCTGTGCACCACAGGCTCCGGGCATTTTCTGTCTTTGCTCTCATGCCTGGTGAGCATCAGCAAGGGGAAGGGTAATACAACATGAACTTGGGAAGAAGTAAAGAAAATCAGGTCTCCGTGAACACACCAGTGCTCCCTGGATGCTCACACTTCACCATGGGTCAAGGAAGGAATCTGGATATGATTCATCCATGCGAGTTTTTTTACTTTCCTTTATCAGCATGTGGATAACATAATCAAAACCCCATATCGATGATCTGATCGCTACTCCTGAGGGCCTATCAAAATTCAGACTCTACTGCTTAGGCGTCCACATAGTCTTCCTGTACATGTGGGTCGTTCTTCACAGTGTCTCATTTTCTTCTGTGACCTAGACTCCTGAGGGCCTGAAGTGGCTACCATATGTTCTCTCGGCTTACAGGGTTTGGGACAGTAGCACCGCTCCTATGTTTTGCCTTAAAAAGAAAGAGTAATTAACCTCAAATCAGTCTGTTTGCATTAGATTACTATTTACCTTTACACATAATCAGTTGAATTACTGAGACTCCATGCATAGCCTTTATTGCAGTCACAATAAGTCTTCCCGTGTAACAGAAAGCATAGAGAATGCAACACTTGATTCATTTAGATTGTCTGTGCTTCAGTTTGCTGTATTCTCAGTGTTGGGAGAGGTCATCAAGAGGACACGGTGGCCAGATGACCTGTGTGTGAGCTGGACCTGGGCAATCAGAGGCTCCTCGCCGCCCCCCCATCCTTGGAATGTGTGTGCTGCCCACCATCCCCACAGTGCAAGCCATTTTCAAGGACACAGTTTTGAGAGATAACTATCTTCCAGACTCAATATGTGACTGAAACCAGTTAAGGCCTCACTATAAAATTTTAACATCCTGGCTGGCAGGTGCAAGGATCGATTTGTTTTGTGTCCTGGAGACAAACCTCAGATATGTTTTGTTATTTATTAAACCTGCCACCTACCAATCTAGAAGGGCCCCCTTCTTTCCTCCTTCTCTCCTTGCCCTTTGTGGCAGGGCGCGGGGGGGCAGTTTCAGATTTTGCCCAGGAAGCTCCCAAGGATGAGAACCAACACTGAAATAACAACTGTGACCTTATGTCCTTGCATTCTACCAGTGCTTACATTTTGTATGGCCCCTTCAGGGGATACTTTCAACTCACAGAGACACTTTGTTGCCAGCAATGTGCTTGGGACCTGTAGCACAAAGACTAATAATACAGGGCCTCTGCCCTTTAGAAGTCACTGTGAGATTGTATAAAATACAGTATAATAGCTTTTAAAATGCACTCACCCCCCCACACACACACATACCCACACACCGAGACACACAGTGGGCACACCTATGAGAAGGAAATACATTCCATCAACAGCTGACACCTAATGACCTTGATTACTTTCTCCTAATTCTGGTAAGAATCCTGTGAGGCAGGTGCATTAATTACATTCATGTTCAACACTGAATGACAGATATCCCCAAACTAGAGGCTTAAGCACAATATGTATTTATTTGCTAAATAAACAAAGTCACGAAGTAGGTGGGTCAGGCCTAGCACAATGGTCATCTGGTCACGGAGGAAGCAGGGTCCTTCTAGTTTTACTCCATGATGGGATTGCTAGGTTGCCCCTCTCACAGCAGCAAGTTTCATAATGAATGTTTGTGCCTGGAGCAGAGGACAGATACTCCCCCTTTGAGGAGATGTCTAAAAGTCTTATGCAAAACTTCTGCCTTGGTAGGCATTCAGCATCTTCACGGAAGTATTGCCATCAGGCCTTTCCATGAAGAAGTGCAGGCTTGAGAGTGATGGGTGGGTGTGTGGAGGTAGAAGACCCGGATTCTCAGTCAGTTCAATCACTTACTGAAGACAAGACTTGGAACCAGCCAGTCACTCTCCTCTGTAGATGCTGGTCTTCTCACTGGGAACTAGCATTCTCACTAAGAATTGGTATTATGTTTGAGAGATACTTTGTAATGGTTAAATGTCAGGGCAAACTCTAAAGTACCACACTAATTTGTTCTAAGTGGAGGTGAAGTTTTGGTTACCTGGTCACCATTAGTAAGTCAAACAATGAAATATAAGGTGATGCTTAGTGTTTTCAAAGGCCAGCAGATTCAGTTTTCAGGAATTATAGGTGCAGAGTGTCGACCAATAGTCATTGGTGCCAATCCAACACCAACAGGAATCCCCAGTTCGGGGTGTGATGAAGAAGGAAACTTTATTCAGTGCAAATAGCTTGATTGTGATATGGTGCAGCTGCAGAGCAGCTCTGCAGTGTTACAGCTCAATTACAAGACAGCACAGCTGTGGAACAGCATGGCTGCGAGGTAGTCCTCTGGCTAGACAGCTCTGCCCTGCTGCCCCGCTCCAGTCCAGCGAGATGCCTTTGTATTCCAGCTCCAACCTGGGAGAGGAACTTTTCAGTGGAAAGGGTGAGTAAGCTCCCCAAGGGAGAAGGGAGTTGAATTATATAGAGAGAAATCCCACTTCTGGTCCCTGATTAGTCTATCCTAGTGCAAATGAGAGCTCTAAATTCTCAAAATTCTATTGGTCCAAAAGACATTGTCCTGATTGGTCAGAATGGAACTGCTCTGATTGGTTGGTGAAGATGTTGATGGTGATGTAGCTGCATGGCTTGGCTCTGATTGGATAGAGAAAGTCTTAGCCCTATTGGATGAATACAATTCCAGGAAGTCCTTTATAAGGGCAGGCTTTGATTGTAGGAACACAGTGCAGGTAGGCAGTTCAGTGCAGGAGGCCCCAGGCTTAGTGCAAGCTTCTGCCTGAATTGCAGTTTGTGTGAGTGGCCCCTGTTCAGAAACAGCTGCTAGGCACTTTTTAAATTTGAGACAAATTAAACCACAGAAGTCCTTCTTGGTAGGAGTCAATAATACTAGTTCTTTAACAAACTTGCAGGTTTACTTTCCCCTTTCAGTTTACAACTCCCGTATGTTGTTCACATGAAAGCATGCATTTGGGGGTTGGGGAAGCTTCTTAGAGTAAGTGTTTAGAATGAAAGAGACTGAGAATACTTGTTTGTGTTTAGAATGAATGAGACAGAGAGACCTTGTGGACACCAAGACCACATAACTCCAGAGAAACGCCATGACTTGCTAACCTGGCCACTTGGTGAGAGCAGAAGCAGAGCCAGGGGACTTGAGGTGGTGCAGATTCTCCAGCAGTCGCGCTCCTGTCCTGCACCTCAAGCTCAGAGTGGTGAGTTTTTATTTGAGCTCTGCTGGGCAAGAAGGACTTTAGAGAATGCAACTAGCTATTTGGGGACTTAATGTCCTTTAATGAGGCATAACCATTTCTCCTTGATTTATCAGTTGTTCCTTCAAGGTCATTTTGCATTTTTTGCTGACTTAATTCTTACCTTTTCTGAAAAAGTAAGTTCAAAATAAATAGTGATTTATCTATGTATTGATGAATTAATTCTATGGAGTAGAATCACTATTTTATAGTGATTCTATTCCATAGCAGAGAAATTGAGGTACAGAAAGTAATAATGCCTAATTCCAAGGAGGATTCCACAGTTCTGGTTATGCTGTTTAACCTGAACTATTTCAGGTTCTTGAACAGGTTATTCAGCATTTTTAAGCTTTGTTTTTTTCTTCTGTAAATGTGCCTGACAATATCTACCTCTCAAAGCTATCATGAGAGTTAAACAAAAGCACCAATGTGGTGCCTAACACACAGGAATGTCCATCATTCAGTAGTGGTAATTGTTACCATTCAGTCAAGGTCAGGGCTGTATTAAGGTACCCAGGAATCCTGATTGAAATCTATTTGTCTTCTAGCTTCATGACAGTGCCATGCCTGACCACTCACTGTGGTCACAGTCAACATGTGGTTTGCCATCCACTCCTTCTTCATCTCAGTGGGAGGGAGGGAGAGAGAATCAGGATCTGCCTAGATCATGGGTCCTGCGAGAGGGCGAGAACTCAGAATGGTACAATAGGAAGGGACCTAAGCTGTTGACTCCCCGATCCCTCCATTTACAGATGGAGAACCTCAGGCCAGAGAGTGGAAGAGCCTTCTAGAAATCAATAGCTTTGCTTTTGCCTTAGTAATTTTTGGGGACATTTTTGGGTTGCAGCAAAGCCCAAGTATTTATGGATTTGTCCGTTCTGCCTTGTCTGGTCCTATAAGCAAAGGGCTGCATTCGTCAGAGAAGGAAAGTTAAGCCCAATTATGGCTGTCTGCAGCAGCTGGCACCGTTAGAATTTTAATATACACTTAATAGCGGTTTTATGGCTGTCTGCAGCAGGCTGGCTTCTTCATGCCACTAATGAAATGTCTTAGTCTGGTTCACCATGGGCAGAATGGGTCCATGAGGTGTGTTGCTCTGAAGGGAATAAAGCACTATTCCAGTGCTTCGTGGAAAACGTGATCAACGGTATCTCCATCTTGATTGTCAAAATTCTCAGCACTGCACAGCTTCCCAACCAGTATTATTCTCTGAAATACTGTTTTTGTCCACCAGTCAGGAAACTGGCTTTTGGGGAAGGAGGTGTGAGCGTATAGGAGAGGCTCTGCTGAGAGAGTTCCAGGCTGAAGTTTTGAATGGAACCTTTGGGAGATCTCTGGTCCATTTCCCTAAATTTTCAGAGAAGTAAAATTAAGGCCTAGAGGAAGGAGGGTGTGTGGGTCAGGTCCCCTAACCAGATGGTGACAAAACCAGGGCCGAGTCTCCTGATTTGGAAGGTAATTTACAGAATTTATATAAAGTTTGTTTTTGTTCTTTAGAATCTAAGGAAAGCAGTAGAGAGTGAGGTAATGCATTACCTAACAATTTAAATTCCAATGAGTAAGTACATAAGTAGAAAAACAAAAGAAAAACAAAAAAAAGCAAAGCTGCCTGGTAGATGCTTTTGAAGCAAAATACAAGCTCCTTGAATTATCAGCTCCTTGAAAATGGGCGTTTTTACCCTTGTAACGTTGAGCTGAGCACTGAGAGCATATGCAAATGATTGATCAACCAACTAAAAGGTTTTGAGATGGGCTACATCATTTTATTCCTTGAATAATAGTTGTCATTTCGGTTACTTGGGCAAGCCCAGAGAGCGAGGACACTGCCTACCTGCTTCTCCATATCAGGGCTCCAAGTCAAAGGGCTGTGGACCGTGACCTACTGCTACCATCCCATGCTGAGAGGTCAGATCTTCAGGTGTGCAGCTCATGTCACTGAGGTGTGAGTCCTGAAAGGGTGCAGTTGGCTTGGCAGGGCCCTGGCTGTGTTTCATGTGTCAAGTATGAATTCCCATCTGGTTTTCTGGTTTTGAAGGGCAAACCAGCAAGCTACCTCTTCTTGCTCCAAATGCCCAGACTGTTACATCTGGAGTGTTGCCTGCCCGTCCTCTCCAAAGTCGCCCTGTCCCTAATCTGCCAGATTGCCAGGGCTTCTCCCTCCTTTTGTCTCCGACTCCTCTGCTGGCCTTTTGCCAAAACTTTCAGGAAACCGGACATCTCAGGTTTCCTCCCAGGCTTGGCTGTTGATCCTTTTGTTTCTTTGAGGGCCACTGTTCTCTGTCTATTGTTGATAAATGGCACCAAAGATCCATGAATTTATCCAGTGATTTAGTTGTAAAACTGTAAAATTGAGTACCTTCTAGGTGTCTGATTTTGCACATAAGAGTGACCCAATATATTAGTGGAATCAAAGAATATGTACTGGACTAGCCGTCCTCTTAGTTTGCTTTTGTTTTAGGTGTGGTTCTTAATAACTGTGAGTTTACTCTCCGTTCACTGTTCATCTTTTTTATTTTCTTTTTCTTAGGTAAGTCCCTTTAACATTTCATATAATAAGAGCTTGGTGATGATGAACTCCTTGAATTTGATCTTATCTGAGAAGCACTTTATCTGCCCTTCCATTCTAAATGAAAACTTTGCTGGATAGGGCAGTTTTTGGTTTTCATGACTTGGAATACCTCTTTCCAGCCCCTTCTTGCCTGTAAGGTCTCTTTTGAGAAATCCGCTGACAGTCTGATGGGAGCTCCTTTGTAGGTGACTGTCCCCTTATCTCTTGCTGCTTCTAGGATTCTCTCCTTCATTTTAATCTTGGGCAATGTAATGATGATGTGCCTTGGTGTGTTCCTTCTTGGGTCCAAGTTCTTTGGGACTCTCTGAGCTTCCTGAATTTCCTGGAAGTCTATTTCCTTTGCCAGATTGGGGAAATTCTCCTTTATTATTTGTTCAAATAAGTTTTCCACTCGTGGGTGTTCCTCTTCCCCTTCTGGTACCCCTGTAATTCGGATGTTGGAATGTTTAAAGATGTCCTGTAGGTTCCTAAGCCTCTCCTCATTTTTTTGAATTAAATAGAACAACTGTAATGGCATAATTAGTAAAATATATTTTAAAAAAAGAAAAATAAAACACTTGAAATACAATGACATAGGTAAATTGAAAGTAAAAGGTTGGGGGACTGGCTGAAAGAAGGGGAAGGGATTAGCAAAAGAGCATGTATGCATGACCCACAGACACGAACGACAGTGCGCTGACGGTCAGAAAAAAGGGAGGGTGGAGTGTGTGTATGTGGGGGGGGGTAATACGGAGACAAATGTAATCATGTAAACATTGAAATAAAGTAAAAAATAATTCAAAAAAAAAGAATAGATACTGGAGAAATAGCAGGGAGTGGAACTCACCTCAGTATCAGGATCAATACTGAAGCAGGGATGGGAAGTTATGTGCTTTGTGGAAGTGGCCACCAGACTGCAGCTCAGACCAGACAGATTCTAGCCTTAGCCACCTATCTATGTTTGTGCCAAACGCATGTGAAGTCATTGGTGTGCGGCTTGTGTTGTAATTCAGCTCTGCTAACTAGACATGTGTTGCATGAATATTTAAACAGCTCTTACAGGCTGTGGATCTGGAATTTGTGGTGTGGGGTTATCCGCAAAAGGTGGAACAGCAGATTGCCTGAAAAGTCCTTGTCCTCCTCATTTCTGAAAGCCCAATTTCAGCTTCTTTTTTCAAGCTTTAGCTTAAATAGCACCATCTCTCGGAAGCCTGTCCTGATTCCCCTGTTAGAGTGACTCCTTCTGAATTTCAACTCCTGATACGTTTCACTGAGTATGGTATGTGCAACTTAGCACTACATTATTGTTACTACTGACCATCTTCTAGTCTTCTATTAAATTTGTAGAAAACCTCAATAGCAGGATACACATTTAATCCTTTCTGTACCTGACATAGTTCTTGGTACACAGTGGATATTTATTGTTTGTCATATTATGATTAAGGAAATCAGTGATTGATTGATTGAGCTAATGAGTGAATTGAAGAAACATAAATGAAGAAACAGATGAATGAGTATGTGCAGTCAATAGGAGTGGAATGAGGGATACAATGTCTGCAAGCCCAATATTCTTCGATACTATACAGCTCTTACTCTGTGTGAGACATTGTGCTTAACGCTCCGTGAACGTGATCTCACTGAGCTTCACAGCACGCACAGTAAGTATTGTCATTCCCACTTTAAAGATGAAGAAACTGAGATTTAGAAAAAACTAAATGTTTTACCCAATGATTTGGAAACCCAGTGTGTTTGATTACAGGGACTACGTGTGAAACAGAAAGTCAGGAATAGTATTTACAAGGGTGGAGATCAATATCTGTGTTTTCTCTTCAGTATTTACCATTTGTGTCTTCTCTCTTTCTTTCTTTTTTTTTTTTGGAGTCTTATAAAACATGACAATTTCATTTTTAAACAATGTTCCAGTTCTATGTGATTATTGCTTCTCACATGAGACCACAGACACACTTAAGGCTTATTGGCCAACAATCCATTGTCTTGGCCCAGTGTTGCCTTTGGTGTTGACCTTGGTTGTACTTTAGACTGACCATTCCGTGCCACTGAGTATAGTGTTGTCACCATTATATTAGGGAGTTCCGGAAATGCCCTCTATTTGAGTAAGATATTGGCCTAAGGGATCTAGTGTGGGGAGACCTACATCACCTCAACTTGAGAACGGTTTCCTCGTAGTCCCTGGATTGGGGGGCTATGGAATTATTCTTGATGAACTCTCAGCACAGAAAGCTCTGCCAGCACTTATGGGGGTGCAGTCCTTTTGAGGGTGTCAGGCCATCTGGATGGGCACAGGGAGTCCTAGAAGAAGGAATCATAAGAACAATGTCTTCCCACCCTGCGGCCTCCCCAGCTAGGGGCAAGGACTTTTAATCTGACAGTCACTGGTCCAGGTGACAAGTCATAAATACTGGCTTTTGTGTAGTCTCAGGGATACTTCTTTTCTTCCAAATGACTCTGGGGGTCGTCTTATTGTTTCGCAGATGAATCATAGACACCCAACTAGTCTTCATCATATGTCTGTAGGTGGCCAAGAGCGCTGTTCATAAGGCTGTTTATTTGTTGCAAGCCCTTTTCTTAGTTATAAACAGATACTGGCCCAGCTCTAGTGGGGCCAGGATGTCCAGCCAAGTTCTTATCAATCCTCTTTCCCTGGCGTGGTCCTGTTCAATCCCCCTTGGCTACTAATCAGAGCCATACTGTATATGGATAGATTTCCCGAACAATGGCCACAACCATGCATGCACCTCTGGAGCATCTACCCCAAATCCAGATTTCCTGCTGTTATTTCTCAGCCCCCCAGAGCTAAAGAAGAAAGGAGATTGTGACCACCTGTCTTCCCACAATCCCACTGCTATCTGAACCTCCCAGACGGCCTTTCCAGAACCAGCGTTTGTATGAGTTTCTCCTCAATTCTGGTGCTCTCCATGTCCCTGCAGGCCTGTCTTGCATCAAACCTGTGTGAAGACATTATGAACGTCTGTGCAGGATAGGTGGCCGAGTGCAGGTCTTTGACATCACCTCTCCTGTTTAGAATGGCAAGGAATGAGCCTCAGCCAAGCTGTCCTGACCAAGAGGGCAGTGGGTATTATAAGACTTCCTTATTAATCCTTTCCAATGTGTCTGTTTTAATCCTGGGATGGCTGAGATTTCTGATATACTCAGACATGTTGTATTTAAATGACTGCACCAACAGATGACTACTCACTGATCTCACAGAGTGACTAGACCAGTGCAATGTCAAGGGCAGTTCAACACTGCTGCCAGATTGGTCCAGGCTGACTCCGAGAATGCACAGTCCTTTGCTGTGAGTAACTCCTGCAGCTATACAAACACGCCTTGAATCCATTTGTTTCTTTAATCCAATTGGATTCTACTGGGACATATTTTCCTTCTTACACTTCTATGATTTATATTTGCAGCGATAAGTCTTCTATAATCCTGAAGCTTAAAAGGATTCAGCACCCTGGCCTGGGGAAGTCATCAGCTGTGGTGACAACAGGGTTGGTCTTAGCATCAGAAACTGTGCTCAAGTCATGTGGCTGCAAATCATAAGGTAGCTTTGTTTCTCCTCTCTTCCCTCATCCCTCTCCACATTCTCTTTGGAAAATTGATGAACACGTAACCTATTGAATTAAAGCTAATTTTAGTTCCAAAGCCATCAGGAAATAAGATCCTAGGGGAATCTTAAGTAATTTCATTTCAGCTGATTAAGATGTTTAGGTACAAGGCATCAATCACATTTGTGTTTAGAAACATAGTCAAAATTATAAGCACCCTAGGTGTATGGAGTCGTACAAGCTGACTAATTGGTGGTGGGATCTATTTAAAACTTTTGATGACTCAACATTTTATTGGAAATGCTCACATTTCTTTGGTCATAAGGGAAAAGTCAAAAGTCCTTAGGTACGTGTGAAATGATCTGTTTGCATGTAGTTATTTTTACAGTTTGCTCTTGACTTAGACCTAGTCCGATTTCTGAGCCTGTTCTTTGATCTTACTCTAATTTAATGATTTACATTTCCTGTTTAAAAATGACATAGCCATGCACACAGAGTTTATTACCAACCAACCCTGGGTGACAGGGAGTAAAGAAGCCCCCAAGAAAAGATCTTAAAGATTTCTATTCAAAAACAGGTGTCATGTTCAGAGATACATAGGTACTTTTCTAATTGCCACTAGCTACTCTTTATGTCCCAAGCCTATTCGAAGACCAGGTCAATATTGGTATCCTCAAGGTGCTTACATTCTTCTGTGGGATGCCCAATAAATACAGCTAACATTTTTAAAGTTTTTTCTATGTGTTCCACATCTCACTGAGCACTGGACATGGGCTATTTCATTTAACCCTGCCAATTGTCTCCAAAACAGGCACTATGATTACCCGTTTTAAACCTGTGGAAACTGAGGCTTTAAAGGCATTAAGTAACTTGCCTAAGACAATACATGCAGTATGTTTTGGAACTGGCATTTGAACCAGGTCAGTGTGACTGTGGGGTCCTCGCATGGAACCATCGTAGGACACTGCTGGGTGGAAGGGCAATGTGTGATTTCATATGAACGAGGTTGCGCGATGCTTTTTGGGCTCACCAGGGAGACATCACCTGCCTCTGACCAGAAGGCCAGGGGAACTGGTGGAAAAGAGTTCACACGAGCACAGGTTATGAAAAAGCTCTGTTCTGTGGACGTGAGGGAGAGATGGCAAAGGTGAAAGTGAGAGAGTCACGCCGGGTAGTGAGCTCAAGAGGAGGTCCGTTCAGAACCCCAACTCCTCTTTCCTAACACACTTCACCCTTCCTGGCACATTCTTCCACCTGTTCCCCTTAAGGAAGTGTTCATGTCACTCCAGTGTGGTGCAATGGGTAGGGAGCTTGCTGTCATGAAGATACAAATTCAAATACCCACTCCACAATTTGCTAGCTTTATTATCCGAAGCATATTACTCCAAACCTAGGCACTTTAATGTCACCATGTGTAAAGCAGGGATATTAATACTTACCTCACGAGCATATTATGAAAATGAAAGATTGAAGGAAGCAATGAGAAAGATTTGACCCGCTGAGCTCAGTGCCAGCGATGGAATGTGCGCTCATTCAGTGGCAGCTTCTCCCTCTGACACTCTGGTCCTGGGGAGCATTTTTACTGCACTCCTTTGCATTTTGGTAAATCACATTCCAAACTAGATTTTCCTTTTCAAAAGGACAGCTGGGCACCAAACCTGACCTTTTTGTGGCTTCTCACCTGCAAGGGATTTCAAACACCAGAGATTTTACCAAGGGTGTTTTTTTGAGAGCCAGTGGGGTCCATTTTGAAGCTGTGAAATCCAATCCCAGAGCAGGCAAGTTTTCTGTTTATTATTTGCAGCTGGGGCCTTCTCATCTCTGAGACAGTCCTAAGCACAAAGGGGAACATAGATGGGACTGCTGAGTCCCAATATACATCCTGAAGGAAGCACGGCCCAACTCCTGGGCCATAGCGTATGAATCTGCACTGAAGACGTGACAGTCCATGAGCATCACCAACTGTAATGGGAAGTTTCCCTCTCCCCAGACAGTAACACAAGGCTGAGTGCTACTCAGCAAAAGGGCTCTGAAGTCACGGTGTTTCCACAGCCTCCCTCCCATCAGCAAGCAAGCAGTCTTGACTGGGATCAATAAATGTACTTAGAGCCTGGGAGTGGAGACCCCATCCCATTCATCTATTCACTGTAATGCCGTTTGCAGTTCATGGGCAGCATGTGAAAAGCATTTCAATCATCATTCCAGTTCTTAAGTTCATTTAGTGTTAAAGGCTTTGGCTTTGCCCGAAGACCAGCGCCACGTCCCAATGATCATCAGATGTCATTTATCTAGTGAACAGCTTTCTTTCCATTTATTCTTTTTTACTGTCTCCTACTTTTTCTCTCACCTTTTCTCTCATCCTTCTTTTTTTGAGAAAGAAAGGGTGAGCATGCTTAAAAATCGTTATTTTCTTTATTTATACTTCAGATCTTTGGGAGGACTTAATAAGATCATCATGGTAGTTCACACTGGCTTAGTTTTCTGATGTGCAAAATAAGTTGCTTTTCCTTGAAAATACTCTGTTCAATCTTTCTTCTGTGGGTACTCACTGAGCACCTAATGGGTGCTTCCCGTGATGCAGTTGTATGTCTCATGGCTTACAGCCATGTAGGACATGAAAGAGGTGATTCAAATTACTAGCAAAACGGAACAGAAAAAAATGCAGGGACATCAAAAGGGAATCTAGTCATTTTTGCTGGACAAGATACTGTTAGAGCTGGGTCTTAAACATGTACTGAAAGTAATAAAACCAACATTTTGTGCTCCAGGTACAAAGGGGGATGGGTAGTTAGAAATCACCTCTGTCATAAAACTTAAAGCTGTGAAGCTTGTCTGGACCCTGTGTGCCTGAAGGAAGGTGCTGACAAGAAAATAAGGGTAGAAGAGGTAGATTTGTGTGAGTAGATCCAAAGGACTAAAGACAAACATAGAAGTGGTGGAGAACCCCCCCACCCCCAATGCCATCCCTGTGGTTCTGTTCTCTAAACCAGGCCCTCTTTTCGGTGCTCCCTTTGATGTGGTCTGTTGAGGGACAGTTTCTTTTTGACGCAGAAACCACATAGGATGCTCAGTGTCTCAGATGGCAGGATGCGGGGTGAGATCCAGGATGATGCCATGTCTTACCCTTCCCCACTCCCCCACCCCCCCACCCCCGTTGTAGTAATTTTTAACCAGGCTGCTAAAGAGGGACCTATTTTGTGATAAATAAAGGCTGTGATTAGGAAAAGAGGAACAAGGGTAATTGGGGGACATTTTCTGCAAAAATACAACAAAAGGTCAGTTTGGCTATTGTCAGAACATAAACTTCCAATTCCTAATCTGGAATCAAAGATACTATAAACATTTTATGTCTTGTGAATAGTGCTTTGTATTCAAGGTACAGCAAAACATCTTCTAGCTAAAAAGTTATTTTTTAATTGACAGACTGTTGATGTTGATTAAATATATCAAACATCAAAGCAAAAATGGACTGGTAAAACAATGCATCCTGGTGAAATAATCATTTTTATAAACTATGGTGTATTGGGGTATTTTTTCAGAGAATAATATGTGACATTCATTGTGTATGCAGTCAATACAATGGGCCCAATAAACTCAATCTGAGTTACTTAGTTCTTTCATGGTCAAGAAAGAACATGCTTGAAAAAGTAAAAATATGTACAAAAGAGAACGATTTGTGTAAATTTTATGCTACAATTTCTTTCTATGTGTGTTAATGAAGGATAGTATAGTAAAATCTCTATTAGTATATTACTAATAGCCATTGGGTATCTGCATATACTCCTAATCTAAAACAGCTCTTTTATTTTGAAAAATTATTTGACTTAGAATTTTTAAAAATTCAGACTGCTGTTCTTTTCTATTAGTCTAAGTTGGCAAGACTTAATATTCCACAGTGTTTTCCATTATATCAGGGGTTGTTGAATGAAATAAATAAAACTTGTAAATGAATTCAGTTTCACTGTTCACATAGATCAAAAACTTGGCTTAACATCTATAAATTCTTTCTTCTGGAACACAGTCAGAAAGGTTGTGTTTCTTTTACTAGTTAAAAGAAATTAGTGGTTACATGACTCAGTGTTTTATATTGAAAAACAATTGAATGAGGTTTGTTTCAGACATCAGTAACCGAGAAACACAATGGAGAACCACATTACTTATAAATAGGAATCTAAATAAACTAGTTACTAATAGGAATACATTTCTAGCGATTGAGAACAAAATCGCTACTACATACTCAACTAATGTTCATGTGACCTAGAAGTAATATCTCTTTCCCTAAATGAAATATTTTCTCAAAGCAAATTAAAAATGTAACCTAAAAATGTAGATTTTGATTTTAGTTTGGATGTATATGGATAATAATGACTTTCACTTTGTTGCGATGCTAAAAGAATCAAGATAAAATAACAATGACGTTTATCTATGAAATAACTGAGGAAGCTTAAATGAATTTACACCTGAAAATGGAAGGCCTTCCTCCATGGGCAGTGAGCTGTGGCAGCTTCCCCGGGGGTGAGGGGGTGACAGTGGGCATGGTTCTGGGTGCGAGCCGGCTGAGGAGAGGGCCTGCCAGACTTTACGTGGTTGAAGAGACGCCAGCTGGATTGTCGCTGATAGTTGAAGCAAGCAAGATAGATTGACTCCTGGTGGATGTCAAGCAGTGTTTTGTGTGGCCTGAAAATACTCCCTTCTATATTTTGATTTAGCAAAACAGTAAAGGAAAAGTTATTATTCCAGGCTATAATCAGAAGGCATGACAGGTCCCAACCAAGTCCAAAATATAGCAAGGCAAATGCCATTAGATGTTAAGAGTCAAAACTCTTAGCAAAACTTAACTCTTTGGTTTGATGTCCTGTCTTCTGGACCAACTGGGGCAACTTGTCTCCCTGCCCCCAAATGGAATCTTGAGCACCCAACAGGATGGATCGAGGTGGCGGTTGCTGAAAGTCGAGGTGGCTCTGACAAGTTCTTAAAATAAGACAATGCAGTTTGCCACATCTATTGATTCTTCTTTCACGACCAGTTTGCCTGGTGCATGTGATGCTGTTTAATATCATTTTACCAACAGTAGAACTTTCAAAATTGGAGTCTGTCCTCTCAAACCCTGATTCTCTTTTATCAATCAAGGTTATGTAATATTCTAAATCTTTTGTTGTCATTTCAATAACCTTCACAGCATCTTCACCAAATGTAGATTTCAACTAAAAAATCCACTCTCTTGCTCATCCATGAGAAGCAACTCCTCATCTCTTCAAGGTTGTATCATGAGACTGCAGCAGTTCACCTCCCTCTTCAGGCTCCACTTCTAATCTAGCTCTCTTGCTCTTGCCACCATATCTGCAGACTTCCCTCACCGAAGTCTTGAACCCCTCAAAGTCATCCATGGGGTTGGAATCAACTTCCACACTCCTGTTAATGTTGACATTTTGACTTTTCCCTATGAATCTTGAACATTCTTAAGGGAATCTAAAATAATGAATATTTTCCAGGTTTTCAATTTACTTTGCCCAGATTCATCAGAGCAATCATTATGTATGGCAGATCTAGCCTTGCAAAATGTGTATCTTACATAATAAGACTTGAAAGTCAAAACTGCTCCTTGATTTACGGGCTGCAGAATGGATGTGTTTGAGGGCATGAAAAGAGTGTTAATCTTGTTGTACATCTTCATCAGAACTCTTGGGTGACCAGGTGCATTGTTAATGAGCAGTACTATTTTGAAAAAAAAATTTTTCTTCTTTTCTGAGCCATAGGTCTCAATAGTGGGCTTAAAATATTAAGTGAGCCATGTTGTAAACAGATGGGCTGTCATTCAGGCTTTATTGTTCCATTTATCAAGCACAGGGAGAGCAGATTTAGTGTAATTCTTAAGGGCCCTGGGATTTTTAGAATATGGTAAATGAGCACTGGCTTCAACTTAAAGTCATCAGCTGCATCAGGCCCTAACCAGAGAGTCAGCTCTGGAGCCAGGCATTGACTTCTCTCCAGCTATGAAGAAAGTCCCAGCTGGCTTTTTCTAAAATTTAAATTTAAATTTAAATTTAAATTGTTGTTCAAGTACAGTTTTCTGTCTTTTACTCCCTAGATGGCTTCTTCTTCCAATATTAGGCTGTTGTGTCTACATTGAAAATCTGTTATTTGATGTAGCCACCTTCATTAATTATCTTAGCTGGGTCTTCTGATAAATCCCCGCAGCTTCTACATCAGCACTTGCTGCTGCACCTTGAACTTTTACATGACGAAAGTGGCTTCTTTTCCTCAACCTTATAACCAACCTCTGCCAGCTCCAGGCTTTTCTTCTGCAGCTTCCTTACCTTTCTCAGCTTTGAAAGAATTGAAGAGAATCAGGGCCTTGCTCAGGATTTAGCTTTGGCTTAAGGGAATGTTGTGGCCTGATTGATCTTCTAGCCAGACCACTAAAACTTTTTGCATATCAGCAATAAGGCTGATTTGCTTTCTTATCAGGCATGTATTCCCTGGAGTAGCACTCGTAACTTCTTTCAGGAATTTTTTTCTTTGCCTTCACCACTTGGAAACTGTTTGGCACAAGGGGCCTAGTTTTCAGCCAGTGTTGGCTCTTGTTTGACATGTGTCTTCACTAAATTTAATCCCTTCTAGCTTTTGACTTAAGCTGAGAGATGTGTGACTTTTCCTTTCACTTGAACAATGAGAGGCCACTGTAGCATTATTCATTGGCCCACTTTCAATGTTATTCTGTCTTTGGGAATCAGGAGGCCAGAGGAGAGGGAGAGAGATGAGGGAACTGCTGGTCAGTGAAACAGTCGGAGCACATACAACCCGTTGATTGTTTGCTGTCTTGGTCGGGCACAGTTCACGACACCTCAAAATAATTACATTGGCATCACCAAGATCACTGGAAATGTTTCAAGAGTTTCCAAACTGTAACTCAGAAACACAAAGAGCAAATACTGTTGAAAAAATGGTGCCGATAGACTTGCTCAATACAGGTCACCACAAACCTTCAATTTGTGGGGGAAAAAAGCAGTCATTTGTGAGGCACAATAAAGCAAAGAACAATAAAATGAGATATGCCCATATACATATTTTCAAGGATGTCTACTGCAGTATTTTTTATGCTAGTCCCCAATTAGGAGCAAAGTGAATGACCATCGATTACAGAATGGCTAAATAAATTAGGGAGCAGCCACATTATGATGTGGCCATTATAAAAAAATAAATAAGAGCTATATCAAAGTACTTGTGTAAGTCCACGGTGTGTTTTTACAGTTGAGTAGGAAAAGAGACATACAGAAAAGTGTGGCTAATTTCATCCCTTTTTAATAAAACAATTCATTTAAAAAGTTGTCTATATGTATCATGTGTAGTGTTCTGTCAGGTTATTTTAGTAGTGAGAAAACATGGAAGAATATCATGTAAGGATGTAATCATCTGATGGATATAGAGTTCAAACTCAAGGTTTGGCACATTAGACCCAAGCGAAAGCTGGGTTTGACCCTTCTATATCACTTAGACCCCCATTTTACTTAGGTTATGGAGTTCTCATTCTCTTGATTTGTTTGTTTATCTATTTACATTAGCATTTCAATATGTTAGTATTGAGAGGGTGTTTCAGGGATGTAATCTGTCACTCTGCCAGAATAGTCATCTTTTTTAGCTCTTCTTTACTAATAAAGTTTGAAGACATGGCAGCCCTACAGCTGGGTTCATGTTCAGGTTTAGTGATTCAAGATAGCCAGATCTCAGTCTCTCCTAACATCTTGCAACTAAGGTGGGGGATGCAGAATCAAGGCCCAAACCTTCACTGATAGCAGTTCATTTCTCCCATGAGACCCAGGGTATTCTGAAGGCCATCCAATGTCATAGCCACAACTGTAAGGTCAGACAGATCTCAGTCTGATTCCTGATTTCCTACTTTTTGTAACAGGGTGAATCTTCTCAGATTATTTCACCTCTTTGAGCTTGTAACTCTGTTTGTAAAATGGGTATAATCACACCCATTCTTCCTATGAGGATTACTCCCTACCGAAATCATAAAATACCACCGTGTTGCCACAAAGTTACCACTCAAAATGGTAACTTAGAAATATGATTCTGTCCTTTGGCAGGTCCCCGAGGTGATATCTTCCTAATACACACAAAGGCACGGTATGTATAATGAGGCCCTACTTTGCTGAAGAAGAAATATTTTGGATCTACATTTACAGATTTAATTGATGACCTTAGGTGCAAATATCCTCCGCCAATTCTCAGCTTCCCATGGAACCTCAGGAAGGGAATTTGTGCAATATTTGTCATGGCCAATATTTAATTTAACCTCTGAACTTCAATTGTACCTAAGATTGATGGGCATCTTGTATATCTGGTGGCTTCATCAGTGGATTATGATCCCTGAACAAGGAAGACAGTTAGTAGTAGCCTTTGCCACGTGGCTTAAATTTGAAAGAATGGTTCTTTACCACTTTTGTGAAAAATGGCCATTGAAATGACTCTACTTGTTACATTTCTGGGATAGCTGTCCTCAATGCCTGAGCTGCAGTGATATGGATAAATAATTTAGTGGTGTATTGACTTCTTTCATATCAAAGAATCTGAAGTGATTTTTCAAGGGTATTCCAATGTGGTCTGTCTGCATCACAGTGGTTATGAAAATAATGCTGTAACAGTGGGTAGACACAGCAAATCTGCATTCTTTCTGCTATACCTTTCACGGGAAAAAAGTTCTGAATTAGGCATAAACAGGTGAATTGGATAATACAGTGCTCGGCAAATTGCTTTTTATACTTCACTTTAAATAAATGTAATTTTTAGCCAAGGAAATTGTCCAGGTGGAAAGATTGTATTTATGAAATAGAGGTAATAACCCATTCTCGTGCTGCTTGAAGAATGATTAAAAACAGTTAAAATACAATGAAATTCATTGTATTTTGGTCTTATAAGTTGTAATATTATGTGTGTGTTGATCTGTGAATAATTTTCTTTTCTTTGTCCTTTTGTTGAATTAATGGAGGCCCCTACCCTGCCAACCCAGTATTATTAAAAAAAATCATTACTGAGCACAGGGTGTGTGCCAAATGCTGGAGACAGGCGTGGATGAGACCTTGTTCCTCCCTTAATGGAGGTGGGTAAGAGGGTCAGGAAGCCTGATGAACAATTCAGAGATGGAAGAGAGTAAACATAGAGGAAGGAAGACAGCTAGGGCTTCACAAGGTGATGCTATTTAAGTTCATCACAAAGGGTAGCCAAGACAAAAGAAAGGGGAATGTTATTTCAAGAAGAAATAGCCAGCATAAAAGCAAAGAGGGATATGAGCACTCAATGAGTTTAGGGAATTAAAGGCCATAGTTCGACTTGGTTAAAATTAGGGAGAAATGCGGCTCAAAGACAGACTGATAATTAACAAACCTAAATGGCAAGCTTAGCATTTGTTATTTTCATTCCCTGAATCAAAGGGGCTGGCAGCAGCATGACTCAGCGAGATTTCTGTTTCGGAAAGACCCTTACGGCACTATGGCCTACTGCGGGGAAGATTTCAAGGGATTTAAATAAGATTTTAAAACTATAAAACGCTGCACAGATATTGTTTGGGGTGGCGTGAGAGACCAGAGAGGGCAGATTTCTCTAAGGTCTTTGCCTGGCAGGAGCTGGGAGTCAGCGGTGGGTCCCATAGAAGTGGATGGAGATCACACAGGACCTGATATGTAGTGTAGCTCATGATGCTGGAGGAAGACTGTCGGGTCCTTCCAAGCACAATTCCTGAGGGGACTTTGTGTGACATGCTGTAATCAGGGGTGTCCACTCCATGGCCCATGGGCCGCATGTGGCCCAGGATGGCTATGAATGGAGCTCAACATGAAATCGTAAATCTACATAAAACAGTGAGGGTTTTTTTTGTGTGATTATGTGTTGCAATATATTTAATGTGTGGCTCAAGACAATTCTTCTTTCAGTGTGACCTCGAGATGCCAAAAGGTTGGATACCCTGTACATGGATGGTCATAACCAATTTGAGCCTCAAAATTCACATTAATTTAGAGAGACAGAAGGAAAAGTGCTCCCTTATGGTAGAACTGTGTAGTCCTAATAAAGCACCAATCAATGCAGACAGAATGATAGAGATCAAAAAATCACTATTTATAAACAAAATAATCAGGCAAGATGCATTAACTAATGCTAAAATGACTTGGTAACTATTTGATAAAGACCAGTACATTTACAGAATCTGAAAAGACCTCTTAAAAATTACTACTAATTATAAAAAGAGGATAGTAACTTTAGAAGGGAGAAACCGGGGAACAGTACCTTCCCCAAATGTTTAGAGGTAACACCACCACCACTGGGAGAAACCTACAGCAGATACCTCCTGATGCCATGAACTGAGAAGGATACAGCCTCACTTAAGCAGTATTCCTGTCAAAAATGGAGTCCTAAAGTACTGAACAAATGTGAGATGAGTGACATCCTACTAAATAAAAGGCTGCTTCTCTTTTTAAAATATCAAGGTGATGACAGAGGGGCTGAGGAACCCTTTCTGATAAAAAACTTTGGAGTGTGCATACCAAATGCAAGGTATGATTATGGATTGAATCCTGGTCTGGGAAAAATATTCATAGAGAACTGTATTGGGACAATTGTATAAATTAATATGAACTGTTTTTTTTTTATTTTGGAACTGCATTGTGATTTTGTTAGAAACTATCCTTATTGTTAGGTCATATATTTTGTTGTATTTAAGAGTAAATATTGCTCTGCCTGGCATGGCTCAATTGGTTGGGCATTGTCCTGCAAACCAAAAGATCTCTGGTTAGATTTGCAGTCAGGACACTTGCCTGGTTTGCAGGTTTGGTACCTGGTAGGGGCACGTGCAAGAGGCAACCAATCAATGTTTCTCTCTGACATTAATGTTTCTTTCCCTCTTTTTCTGTCTTCTTTCTCTTCTCTCTAGAATCAATAAAATACATAAAATAAGACTAAATGCTATATGGTGTTTGTGCAAACATAGAAAGAATAATTAAATACAAATATGTTAAAAATAGCTAATGCTGAGGATATAGAATAAATTTTTATACTATTTTTGCAACTTTCTTAAAATGTTTTTTTTACAAATTTCCTATATGTTTGGAAATATATAAATACAAAAAAAGTACAAAATAAAGTTATAATGAACTCGACATCCCCCCAAAGAGCTCCAAGCCCGTGTTGGTGTGCACGTCACATGGGGAGCAGCATGAGGACACACAGCGTGAGGCTGAGCTGTCACTCAGGGGCGGTGTCACTCCTGCTGGGTCCGTTCACTCCTCCCAAGTCCAGGTCTTCTCTCAGAGTAGAGGAGACAGGGTCTCCTACACCATTTACCTCACAGAGCTATTGTGGGGACCAATTTAAAATATACACATGAGGTGTTCTTAAACAGGGTGGCAAACTAAACAATATGTTGTTATTGCTCACTGTGATGGCATAGATAAAATGTGGTAAGTACTTGGTTGTTTAAGCCAATACTTCTTCACAACTGTATACTTATATTTAAAGAAGTAAAATAAACAAGAAAGGCTAAAAACTAGAAATAAGTTATTTTAAAAATAGGCGAGCTTTGCCTTAGGGCTAAACCCTCACACCCAACAATTCATCAAAGATATTTATTCTGATTGAAGGTAGAGGAGAAAAGGTTACTGGACAGGCTCCATCCTGAAATTTGAAGCCACTTTGACAACCTGTTGTACCTGTGTGGATGGGTATGAGTGTGTGTGTGGTGTGTGCATGTAGTGGTTATGAGAGTATTGGGTGGTCCCTCATTTGAACTCAGCAGGATGAAATGTGGATGGCAGAGGATAGTTCTGGAAGGAGGGCAAACTGCCAGGGCACTTTTTCATCACATTCCAAATACTACACAGCATCGTAACACTTCTGTCTGGCGTGGGTGTACTGGGCTGAGGGCAGTGACACTGAGGGAAATAAAAGAAAGTTCAGCTCTATCTAGATTATTGTTGGTAATATGCTTCTACCCCTATAGAATAACTGATGGAAAATGGGAAATTGGGACTATCACTCCTGCAGCTAAGAGATGATTTCCTGGATGTTTGGTAGATACTTTAAAACACCGACGTCCTGCCTCAATGCATCCTTCGCTACCCCAGCTGCCAATCCCAAACTCGCTCTAGTTAATGAATGGCTCATTCCGAGGAATGGAGCTTTGGCTAAGAATTATTAATACTTTATTGTCTAGCTGCAGTGTCTAGGAACTGTAATACATGTTTTATAAAGAAATGTTCATTTAATTCAGTTAATCATTCAAAAGATTTTATTATCCCCATCTCACAGATCAAGGACCTAATGCTTGGAAATAGTATATAATGTTTTAGCTCTTCAACCATGGGCAAGAGGTTATGCTGTCTCTAAAATCTATGCTCTTCAATGCCATTTGTTTTTAACAAATCTACATGGCAGCTTTCAAGGGAAAAATCCCCCACCCCATCATAGGGTCATTTGAATATATTGTTCAGTTAATATCTCAGCTTTTCTTCTGAATGTAGGAATTCAAATCACTATTCCAAGGGTACTGTAATCCTATCTAAAAATATAGGAAGTGTTTTCCATAGCAATTATTTTAAAATGGTATACTAAGGTGCCTTGTGATTATTATTATATGGTAATTGCATAATTTTATAAAGTAATTAAGTGGTATACATCAAGAAATGTATAATACTCAAATGCTAGTCTCATTGTGGAATTCTTTATCACTTGTGATTTTGTTGTAATGAGAGTAAAAAAATAGTTGCTGACAGTGTTAATGAACTTATTTTTAGAATCCCTAATAGATTAACACTGATGGCCTCATCAATCCGCTTGAGTGTCCTTGGCATTTATAGTTCTCACTGATGGGTGGTATTTATAACTTCAGCCAAAGCTGCTTTCACGTCTTAAGTGCAAGGAGTTATTCATGTTGAAAATATGTAAGATGGGGAGCATAATTTCAAATATATGTTAAATTTTTTCACATTGCTTGTCATTTATTCTTAATCATAAATAAAACAACTACGGCAGAGATATGAATGTGAATAAGAAATACCTGTCCTTTAAAGTCCATTTATAGGAGAAGGAAGGGATTTATCCTTTAAATCCAGAGACATTGCTTCAAAGAAATCTCTTGCAATGGTTTACTTTTACTGAGTACAATGGTCCATTGTACCTTCCTTTACTACCTCGTTCGGCCATCAGCACTAGTGAGTTATGGTTGAGTGTGTTCTCAATTCAAAGAATGGTCTGCCATTTTAGCAGTGATCTATGAACCTACCTGGGGAAACGTGCCTCTGTCCTTTGACAAGGTAAAAATAAGAGAAATGATGTGGACAGAATCCTCACGTTAAATTCACTGGAGTTTCCCAGGTCCTTGGGGCTTTGATATTGACATGTCAGAGTTGCTTTCTTTTCAAGACTCTGATGTCCTTTAAGAGCTGGTTCTGAACACCATTTCTTACCTCAAAGCTTTTTCGGTTTTAAATTGCTTCTGTCAGAGGGAATCTACAGATCAGTAATGTTGGCCACCAAAGTGTTTTTTTTTAAATTGAAATAATCAAATAAAAATAAAATTAAAGAAAATCTTCCTTGGCTTTGGAGTCTACCTCTCTTAGGAAATCCTGTTGTGTATTTTCTCTAAACTCCTAGGCTGTCTGTATAAAGCCTGGTATTTCAAAGTTGGTCAGCTAGAGAGCATAAATAGCTAGGTAATTCAATGAAATATTTTTTTTTGCCTAGTATATAAGACTATGATTTTGAATTTATTATAACAAATACAATTGTTTTCCTAAGGCTGTACCTTGATTACAACCCTCACCATTTTAACATCCACAGTGGTGGTCAGTAGTGATATTCTCCATGTTTCTAGTTTTCTCTCATTCCACATAGGCTTGCTAGGATGGCTCTTTTTTGTCTAGCTTTCCTTCCTTCCTTCCTTCCTTCCTTCCTTCCTTCCTTCCTTCCTTCCTTCCTTCCTTCCTTCCTTCCTTCCTTCCTTCCTTCCTTCTCTGTCTCCCCCACCTTCTCTCCCTCCTTCCCTCCCTCCTTTCTTCTTTCTTTTCCTTTCTTCCTTCCTTATCTGTCTATCCTAATATCTCATTTAGCCATCTGCTATTTTATGAAAGTAGTATATTTACAGGGTCAAACAGATATATGAATAGTTATAAATGAAAGACTTCTGCCACATTTTGACCTGTCCCAAAGTATATTTTTCAGAAATAAATATTTCAAATTATTTATGTATGGAGTGCTTCTGGAGTCTCTGCAATATTTTAGATGATATTCAGATGTAGTCATTAGCACATTAACTATAGGCACAAATTACTGGCTTCCTGATGAGGATTTTATTCATTGCAGTAGTCTATATAATATATAATCCTTACATATTTATATCAATATTTTTAGTTTCTGTTAGTTAATTTTGTATTTTAATATTTTAAAAATTCTCTTGCTTCCCTGTTTAGTCACTTGTTGATAATATCTCTTGATTGCTCACCTGGTGAAGTGTAGTTATCTCTTGTCCCCTCTTCTCTTCAACTTTAAAATGTTCAACCTTTACATTTTTATTTATAACCTTAATTAAGTCTTCTTTCTGTGCTTTGTCTAGAGGGCCATTCTAAAAGTTTAAGATCAATAAAATGCATTTATTTTATTGACTAAGTAAAAGTGTTCACTGTGGAGCCTGAGTCTATGATTTAATTTTTCTCGTATAACAGTTTATTTTCGCCCTGATTTTCCAATGGCATTCTTTTAAAGTCTAGCATTGTTTACCTTTTTGAGAATGTAACATTTTTCCCAACATCACAGTAATTCTGTCTAATCTAGGAACTCCCCTCGTGGCAGGACGTCTACACTGTAATGACTCCTTTTTAAGCTGGTCTTCCCTCTTTTATACTCTCCTAGGTTGGACTGTGAATTTCATGCTTGAATCTTCATTCTTTCTCTTTCTTGATTTATATTCTCATTTCACTGGAGCATACATTTAAGCAACCCTCTAATAAAGAATTTGAGCCTTTTCTGAAGTCTTTCATGTCTAAAAAATGTCTTACATTGTCTAGGATGAAATTCTAGATTAAAAATCACTTGTCTTTAAGAATGTAAAACTAATTGCTGGTGGTAAATCAGATGCCAGAAGGATGATTCTTTATCTTCTGCAAGCTATTTGTTTTTCTTGCTGTGCCCACCCCCCACAAGTTTTATAATCTTCTCTTTATTCTTGAGATTCTGATATTTCATAAGCATATCTGAGCATGAATTTTGTTTTGAAAATCTTTCTAAGTACTTTGTGGGTCCTTCTAATTTACTTTGTTCATTTTGCAAATTCTATTCTATCAGTATTTGTTAACTTCCTTTCATTCATTTTCTATGTCCTTTATTTCTCAAATACTGGTACTCTTGGTTTAAATGTCTGTCTTTGATCATTTTTGCTTATAGGTTGGTCCCTTTATTCTTCATTTGAGATTTCTTCACTTTATACACACATGTTTCTATGGAATGTTTTTTTACTTGGCAAATATTTTTGTTTCAAATAAAAAGTGTTGCTTTTTTATCACAACAATTTATCATTACTGTTTTTATTTTACGGGTACAGTAGCTTGTGAAATTTATGTGTAGAGATGCTCTTTCATGCCACCCTATATGGAATACTCATTCCTGCATGCTCTGCACTCAGTCAGTCCCCTCATGGGAATTATACAGTCCCTTCTGCAGGCAACCTGAGTCCAATAACTGACCCATGGAGGTGGAGAGTAGAGTATGATTGGGATGCATAAACAGCTGGCCTCTTGGCTTTAATTCTACAAATATCTGAAGGACTATCCCAGCTCTGGAGCCCACCCTGGGACTCCCTGAGTTGCTGTTACAATTGAACACATGTCAGCTTCTCCTTATCCAACCCTGCTTCCCCAGGCCCTCACTCCTTTCACTGGGAGTATGCAAATCTCTCTGTCTGTTTCCCATGGAGCTTGGCCTAAGACATAACGTGAGGATGCTAATTGGAAGGTGTTTTTAATTTTTCTGTTTTCTGCCTTCTGCGTTTCCTTTAGTCATTTATTTGTCATGTGTGTGTAAACTCCCCAAACTCTGGAAAACTATCATACATACCATATTCTCTCTTTGTTCATCAGTTACCAAAAAAAAAAAAAGATTTAAACAATTGTTTTAACTCTTTTCAATTACAGTTATATTCAGTAACAAAGTGCTTCCTCTATTTTCAGTACCCACCTGGCACCATAGATAGTTAATACAATATTATTGACTATGTTTCCTTTGCTGTACTTTACATCCCCAAGATGACTTTGTAGCTGCCAGAAAGGAAGGAGAGACTGGGTGGAAAAGATTTTTTTTTTTTGCCTTAGAGTAAACATCTGGCTGTTTTGCATTCTGTACTTAGGCGGTTTAGGCTGGTGGTAGGAGTGGGAGACAAAGCTTAAGAATTTCAATTTATTACTCTTTCTACTCTTTCCCCCTCCCCCGCTCTTATTCTTACATCTATACTTCCTCCAGGGTTTTCCTTCAGGGCGTTTATTCTTTTGATTATTTTTTATTTTTTAATTTCAGTTTGCTTTCAATATTATTTTGTATTGGTTTCAGGTATACAGCCCCGTGGTTAGACAGTCATACACTTTACATAGTCTTCCCCTTGGTATTTCCAGTGCCCACCTGACACGTGTGGTACCTGCTGACATATTCACTGTTGGTCTCTAGGCTGTGTCTTGTGGGGAATGTTTCCCCCATTCTCTTAAATATAGTTGTTGGCTCATATCTTTTTATCCTTTACATGTTCAGTGTGATCCTAAGAGGGACAGAATGCTCTGTGTTCTCTCTTGAGAGAACTTTGCCTTTTGACTTGACTTTGCCTTTTCGTGGGATAGTCGTGCTACTTGTTTTCAGGAAGTTGAATTTCAATTCTAGATGATGGTATAAAGACTCCAGACTTTCCCAGATTCCATGGTGGTCATTTAATATCTATATGGGGACTTGAGACCAGGTAAATTATAGCCATTTAACTGTGCTGCCCAATATTATTCTGGGCACAGGGGTTGTAGCAGGAAACCCAAAAGAAAGACACATTTGCTAAGGTACTAACAGTCTAGTGGTGGCAGACAGATAAGAAATACAAGTGCAAATAAATTAATAATGTAATTTCAGGTCATGCTAAGAGCAATGAAGAAAATAAGCAGTTAATGGCATGAGTGACTGGGAAAGAGGGTGTGGTGGTGGCTTCTCTCCTGACCCCTCCAGAATCTGCCCCTAGGACTTACATTCAAGCTTCTCAAGACCATGGGTAACACTCTCCTAGAGTGTGGACAGTTCCAGCAACACGCTTCTCATGAGGTGAAGGGGCATCACTTTCATGATGAAGTTTAAGAAACTGTAACCTCTGTCTTGCTAGCTGTGGTTTTCTACCACTTTGGTGCAGTAAGCTGCCGTTTTGGAGATGTCCGTGTGATGAGGAACTGAGGGCATCTGACTCACAGCAGTGAGGAACAGAGGCCCTTGGTTTAACGACCCTCAGGGGAAAAATCCTGCCAACAACCAAGTGAGACTGGAAGCAGATCCTTTCTGAGCCAAACTTTCTGTGACTTCAGCCCAAGAACTTATCACAGAGAAATTCTGAAGCAGAGGTTAAGCCTGCCTGCGTCCTGACCCACAGAAACTGAGATAGTAAACATGTGTTGTTTTAACGCCCAAGTCTATGGTAATATCTTAAGCAGTGGTAACATTATTGAGTTACTTATTTATATGCTTAAATCTTATAGGTGTCTCTTTTAAGTTGATTACAACGTTATGTACATTATTTTCCATGAAGAATCTACTGGTATACAACTGAGTTTGCAGCCTCTTTGTGATAATCATTGATTTTTATTATCTGAATTGGATCCTTTGAATGCTTTAAAATATCGGGTATCTTATTTATTTGTGCTTAATTATGTCAGTTGCTAAGAGAACCAGCTTTAATGAAGTCTCTTTTGAGTATCCACATTTGCTAGCTTTTCTTTCAGAGTTACAGGATTATTCATGGACCATTATCATTAATAATGTTTAAAGGAGCTAAGATGTAATACTTTGTCATACACCAATTTTTCTTTAAGGCATTAAGACTTATTGGGGTTTTTGCTCAACAGAAAAGCCCATGCTTATAGAAATAGTAACAGTGCTTATGTATCAAAAAATAATACAGGGGTCAGTTCTGGTAGAGCCACTATGAGGGGCTCTGTGTGCGGCTTGTACATGACAGGGAGAGGTGGGTTTGCATATATTCTCATCTAAACTTCTTTGGTACCATTTTCTACAATGAGTTCTATGTAACATGCTGCCTGATAGCTTCCAGACACAACTCCTAGCAGAAAATCTTCAGTGGAAAATAACTGGGCCTGCATCTGCTCTGTCATATACGCAGAGATGGCTCTGCAAGCTGGCCTGGGCGGGGAATGGGAAATAGCCTTCTAGGAGTTGGGAAGGGGGATAAATAAGAGCAGCAAGACCATACACACCCTGGGAGGGAGGAAGGAGGGGGAGACAGGCCAGGCAAAATGTTATCTTCGCCAAAAGCTTTTTTCGTAATGCCCGCTCAATTCTTTTCTCCTTGGGGACCATCCAAAACTAAAATGCAGAGCTCATATTTTCTTTCCCTGTACGCTCACCTCTATTGGGACTCTCTATCCAAAAGCAAGGATCCCTTTTTCCTACAGGGCTGCACTTTCCCCCTTTATAGATTGTCGAAAGCCAAAGTCATAACACCAACCATTATCACTTAAATGGGAAAAAGTTTATTTTAAATACAAAATATATTTGTTAAAACATATTTATCATGTATATGTTAGAGCAAAAAAAAAAAAGATTTTAGCTGCTACCTCCTGACATCCACTGTGCTTCTGTCACAGCTGTGTGACCCACCTGGGTCAAGCACCTGACCCCCAGAGAGCACCTACAGAGGGACAGACAAGACTGACACTTTCTTAATGGGACGGCGTATGGTTTCAGGTCTCCAACTAGTGTGTGCCAGGCTTATCTTTTCTGTAGAATTAAAACTTATCACTTGGAATGTATTCTGCCTTATCATTCCTTCTCTAGTCACTAGTTAGAAAAGATGGCTGTTTAATGCAGGTTGCTGCCTGGTCTAGAGGCAGCAAGAAAGCCCCTGGATTGGCTGCTGCCTGGGGAACCTTATTTGGTATGATAGACAGGGTGGAATGAAGAAGATACCTGGAGGTTGAAACTGCATGTGTCGTCTCAGAAGCTGAGGCTTATGAAACAGTTTATTACGATTGTTACAAATATATAAAGACCCTTTTACTGTTGCAAAGGGCATGGTGTCCCTGCCATCTTGCATGGTCAGCAAATGGCAAGTGCATGTTTGCATGATGTGTCTGTGGAAGTCTGTGTGCACGTATGTGATGAGGCTACAAAATAGTCCTGTAAATTGCTCCTTTGAAGACATTAGAGACCACCTTATAATAATATGTGAATTTCTTATGGATTTAAAGTTAACTAGAGACTTCCTCAGAAGGTACATTATTTCTCTTTCCCTAGATTCTTTTCTGTGATGCCCACAAGCTTCTCTGTAGATAGATAGGTGATGGATAGATGGTTAGATAGATAGGTAGATAACATATAATAGATGATATATGGGGTCTGTCCAGAAAAAGTCCAGCCATTGTTAATATAACGAGAACAGTTTGCACAACATCAATGTAACCTGGCAGCCAAGGAGAGTGGACCGGAATGTGCATGTGTGAGCAATGACAACTTTACTGTTCTAGTCAGTGCAGATGGTAGATGCCCTTGAGCGAGCATGTATACTCAGTGATTGTCTCATTCAAAATAACTGAGTGAGCAGAGCAATGAATCCGCATCAGATTTTGCATTAAGCTTGACCATTCCTCTATGGAAAATATTAGGATGATTAGAAGGCTGTAGCTATGGGCAACCGGTGACTGGCAGCTTCATCACGACAACGAGCCCACTAGTGTGTCATGTCTTGGGTAGAGATTTTTGGCAAAACATCAGATCACCCATGTGACTCAGCCCCTTTACAGCCCAGATATTTTTTACAAAGGTCCCCAGCTAATGGCATGATTCACCTCACAACACAACTTAGGTCAAGCCTTGAGGCTGAAAACACCTACTGGAGGAGGGGAATCCTCCATCCTTATTTCCATGTATGAAGCAACTGAGTCACCCTCACACTCCTCAGATCCTTTCACCTCCTCATGGGGGTGTGAGGGGTGTACTACATATATCCTTCAGTACAAGCAGCCGAAGTCATAAAAATGAGCCAGCAGTGAACTCAAGTTGCTGTGTGAACAGATATATAGGAACTTCAGCAGGGCAAAACATTGCAAAATGAATCCAGACCATTAAAAGGCTTCTGAGTAGGCAATACCATTGTAGAGGAAAGAAGGCGATTTCTTTAATGGAGTTACTTGGTCAGCTTTTTGATCAGCATAAAAATAAAGCAGTTGGAACAAATTGACAAACTGGCAGAGGCTAATGGTGCAAAAAAACAGGACAGAAACACCAGGAAGCTTTAGTTACTGGTAAAATATATATGTATGTATGTGTGTATGTGTATATATATGTATGTATGTATATATGTGTGTACGTATATTTATATATATATACATACATATAGTATAAGTATATGATACAAATACATATTTCAAATATATAGTACAAAATAACCCACCATCTAGGGAGGAAGTAACAATACTATTATTTTCTAACTATTTGTCATGGTTTTGTTGGTAACAGGTCTAGAAAATAGAGTTCTAGTTCTTATGCTCCTAACATGCATTGTGACCTTAATCAGAAGTACACCATAAACTGCATTAAATCATCTCATAATCACATTTAGAGGCTAAGTGAAACCGGACCCCCACAATTTCTTTCTTTTTTAAAAATATTTTGTCATTAAAAAAATATTTATTTTGCAACAGAGAGAGGGGAAGGGAAGGAGAAAGCGGGGAAGAGAAACATCAGTGTGTGGCTGCTTCTCACGCACCCCCCCACTGGGGGCCTGGGTTTCTGGGGCATGTGCCCTGGCTGGGAATTGAACCAGTAACCTTTGGTTTGCATGCCGGCATTCAATCCACCGAGCTACACCAGCTAGGGCCACAATTTCTAAAATACATGATAACAAAAATGGTCAGCATTTTCCATACCATATGCTTATGAATGTTATTCTGCAGGGAAGCAATTAAAATGATGGAATTGTTAGAACACAGACACACGGGATGAAACAGGGCAACTTATCTTGTCACTGCGGTGTTTTTTCAGTACATCTGTTAGGGAGCTAGCACATGGAGTTATTTGTTCCAATGAAGGCTATCTTAATTATGAATACTGAAAGCCAACACCGGCGCATAAAGCTTTTGCTTTGGTCATGGCATTATGTAGAGTATTAAATGGAAGGAGAGACTACTACCTCCAGAATTACATGAAATACTAGTCATATTAAACATCAAAAATACAACCACTACAGCAAATTGTTAATCAGGCTGGGTCTCATCTATTACCCTGGGAAAGAATAACAATAACATTCTGCGAAATTCACAGGATTCCTACTTAAGAAAACATTTTAAAAGTGCATGCAAAATCATGTTGGGAACTGTAATGCCTTGAACTAGTGTGTATTGTTTTCGTTGTTACTGATGAAAGGAAACTATGCAGCTAGTAAAACATATGCAGTTATTTTTTTAAAAGTTGCTATGGTTTTGAGCCTTTTCTCATATTTAAAATGGGGACAAGGTGAACTAGGTGTCTTCCAAAATCTGTTCCTATGCAAACACCCAGACTTTACAGACTGGTTTTGTCATCTTTGCAGCCTGGGATAGGGCGGCAGAGTTGGAATTTAATTTGCTTGTGAATTCAGGGCGCTAAGGGCTGCTGAGGACTGTTAGCCTTGCAGGCAGGGTCTCCAAGCCTTCCCTCAGGGAGAGACTGAGCAGCAGGCCATCCCATGGATCTGGGGCTGCCGTCTCGTGTTCAGCAGACCCGAATTCAAACACGTCTACCTAGTGTGGAGAGCTCTTAAGGTCAGCCTGTAGGGCATCTGCATGGGACAGTGGCTCGGGACCTTGGGCTCATCCTGGATAAAAATCAAAGGATGCTAAACTCCTACATGAAGCCCTGGGCATATCATGGGGCTGGAAAACAGATCAACACAATGAACACAGACTCATAGGAGCTGAGGCGTTGCCAAACCGGTAAAATGGCAGGGTCCGAATTCCCTGAGGTCAGAGCATAATGATCTTCTTCATGCCCAGAGAAAGAGGGGGTTCTATTATGTACTAAACCTCTTATTTCAGATTCATTTATTCTCCTGGGCAGCAAAGTAGATACATAAAATAGCCTCACTTCGAAATTGGGAGAGTGAAAAACTATACTGTGCATCTTTTGTTTTCCATAAATCTGGAAGGTACCCCTGTGGAACCTGGTCCTTCTTGGCTTTCCTGAGGCAGCCTGACTTGGTTATTAAGAAACCGGAAGCAGTAGGCCAAAGGGTCTATTGGGTCTATGAACTCATCTGGAAGGTCTTAGCATACTGCTGAAAAATAATTTTAGAGGTAAGCATTTCAGAATAAACTGGCTGACAATTTGGGTGTGGGGAAAAAATGGAAAGGGTTTCAAAGTTCCTTCCATATTTTCCAATGTCCCACCTCCTGCTCCCCGAGTAGCACTGTACAAGAGTTTATATCAGTGTGCATTTTTGCTTGGTGATGTAGACTCTGAAAACACATTGCCTATCTGGATCCCAGCCTACCATCTTCCGGCTGAACAACCATGGGCAAGTTACTTAACCATTCTGAGCCTCGGTTTTTCCTTATTAGATTGGGGGTAGGCTGTAATTAGACCCACTTCATAGAACATGAGGGGGATTAATTAAGAGGCTCTTTTAATAGTGCCCAACACGTAGTTACCCCTTGGGAAGTTTAACTTTTGAAAGAGGAAAGAGCTTTACAAAATAAAAATGGTGAAGATTAGCTCAGCCTGTTAAAGGGACTGGGAGGACTGGTCCAGGAAATGCAGCTGCAGAGTTAACAGGAAACTGTCTCCCCATGTCATGCAGCTGGTATTAAATCCCATATGATTACTCATCGAGTGGTTACTTCTTTCTTACGTATTAGTCCCCCAGACTCTCTCCGCTGTTCCCATGTATTACTAGGGCTATTTAATTGCGAAATCACCTTCATTTCAAGACCTAATTCTCAGTGAATCTCTGCTTTTTCTAATACAGCCTCCGAGAAAGCAACCAAGCTACAGAACCAGTCTCTGTTGCCTTTAGATTTTCCTCCAAGTCCTTCATTAGGAACCCAAACAGTACAAAGGATGCTTTCTTTCTTTTTCTTTTCAAGTGGCATTGCATGGTTCCTCCGGACTGCCCTCCTGCAATGCACTGAATCAATAAATCTAATCCAGTAGATTTGTGCCCAGCGCTCTTCGCCTGATAAGACTTTGGTGCCATTGTTGTTGTAGTGGCAGTAGAAATAGTAGGTATAAGATGGTCTGGGTGCTGGAGATGCTGTCGCATGTATTCCAAGACATTTCATTAATTGATGACTTACATAAGTCTAAGAAGATTTTGTGTGTATGAGTTATGTGTGTGTAGGCACACAGGGACAAGGGTGGAGAAAATCATGAATTTTTGTTAATAGACCTAGCTTTCATGTTACTTTGCCAAACTTACGGACTCCTAAGTGAGAAATTAGACATTTACAGTCTGATAATCAGTGAGCAAGTTCATTACAGAGAACAAACTCTTGTTAGGGAAAATGAGAACTACTGAAAGGTGTATTTTTTTTTGAAGGGAAGGGGACTAGAGGTGCAAATAGCTTTCTATCAAGTGAAATGTGTTTGTAGAGCTTTGCCCTGGCTCAGTGCTGGGGAATGAAGATGAAGTTAGAGCCTTGATTTCTGCCCTAAGGGTCTCATGGGTTGGCTGCAGAGACAGGCTCAAGCCACAGAAAGCCTCAGCGACTATGGGAAAACCTATGCAACCAACTGCTAAGACATAGGTCAACGCGACCTTCATATGGGAACATTGGCGGCTTTTTCCCAAAAGTAATATTGATAGTCCATGCAGAAAAATCAATGTTCCCATCTTGCTGTGAAACAACAGTACACCTGTCAATGTAGGGAGAGAAAAAAGAAGAGTGGGAATGCAGAGGCAGTATGGAATTTCCTGTTTGTGAGTCCTCTTACGTTTGGGAGAAACACAATATGCTACCTTCTATAAATAAAACAGGCATAGCATTTTGCAAGAGATAAAGCAATGAGGTAAGGTGCCAAGAAAGGCTTTGGGAATACACAGGCCCTCCAATGGTTTTGAATGATGGGTAGATGGCGGTGGGCATTCTGGGCTGGGGGAGAGTATCAAGAAGACCAGTATGAGACCGGGCATGGGACAGTGCCATTTCCCTAATTAGTGATAATCTCTCTTTGGAAAAGTGGGGAAGCAACATCTTAAATGAAGTCTTGGTCAATTTTTTAAAAAAGCCCAGTCTACACCTGAAGCAGATTTCTCTATTAGAATTTTCTGTGATGATGGAAATATTTTATATCTGTTCTATTTAACATGGTAACCATGAGCCACTCAGGTACAGCAAATGGGCTAAGGGAACTGAATTTTGACTTTTTGATTAATTCTGATGTAAGTTTATACAGGCACATATGGCTAGAGGCTACCATATTGGACAACACAGAAAGGATTGGTTGATTTCTGGATTTTTTGGCAGAACGCTACTCTATTAATGATCCATACTAATGATCCTTTCATTGACAGTAGCATCCAGGAATAATAGGTCATCTTTATAAATCATGCCTACCCTTTCAAGAGGAATTAAAGGCAACACAAGCTGCCAAATTCAGAACTCCACTGAGCTACTATCTTCAGTTTCTGGCCTCTGCTGCATCTGAAGATAATTCTCTGGCAAAACAACTGAACAAATATAAACAAAACAAAACAAGCAAACATGTGAAACACTTTAGAAACAGTGATTGATTTGCCTGGGTGGTATCAGGTCACATAGGTACTGATTTGGGCACTTATTTCTGCTTTCAAGTCTCAGGATCTAAATCCATTTTAGCAATTGAATGATTTATTGTGTTAGGTTTTCATACTGTCAATAATTCAGTCACTGAAATGATTTTTTACTAAAAGAAGTATTCAAGGGATGCATTTGAAAAATCTTAATCCTCTCATTGCTTGACTAAATTCTAATGTTCTGTTTTGGTTGAAATTGGAACACACTTGATTTTTTCATATGTATTGAGCTGCCTACTATTTTTTGGGTGGGGGGGAGAGAGGAATGAATTGAATCATGACTCACGTTTGGAGGACCATGCAAAGGGCTAGGCTGGGACAGGTGTTACAAGAGGCGTTATGATTTCATACGGAAACAGTCCAGAGGGGCCTGGCTTGGTAAACTTTCCCACTCCCCTCTGAGGGGCAGTCTTGCTCCTTTCCTTATAAATGTTGTACCGATTTTAAATTTTAACCCCACGCACCTGAATAAAAGAGTGAGCAGTAGGACGCACATTATAGCTTTTCTTTGGGCCTAGTTTTCCAAGCCAGATTATAATATCCATCACCATGACTGAAAACCCTTCTCCTCTTTGCCTGGGAAGTAAGTTGATGGGAAGATTTTTTTTTTCTGAAAAGCTTGCCTTTATTAAAGATAAGGAGTGTGTTATGCAAACAACAAAAACAAAAAAAGCAAATACTGATCCACTATTGATTTTGATCTGTCTTCCTTGGGAATAAAATCAGGCAGAGTCTTAGTTGGCCAAATAAGGCTCTTAGCAGAAGATCCTCTCAAGGGACCGTACATACTGATAACTAGAAAACTAGAATATTTTTCAATTGCTAAGTGTATTAATAAAAGTTGGAGTTCTCTTTGCTCTTAAAGCAGAGTCTTATACAAATTTCTGTTTTGTGTTCTTAAAAAAGATCTTCTATAATACAAGTTTTTGTTTGTTTTATTTTTTACAACTGTTTAGGTTTTTTTTTTTAAATTTATCTTTAGAGGGGAGGAAAGGAGAGAGGGAGAGAAACATTACTGTGTGGTTGTCTTTCATGAGTTCCCTGCTAGGAACTGGCAGGCAACCCAGGCATGTGCCCTGACTGGGAACCGAACCATGATACTCTGGTTTGCAGGCCCAAGCTCAATCCACTGAGCTACACCAACCAGGGCTAAAGCTGTTTAGTTTTATGTGGGAGGTAAAGAGATATGTTAGAATAGACACCCTCTCAAGTAATCGATAATCTCATTGGGCAAGACAGTTTATTTGTCAGATTCTGGTTCTGCTTCCACATTGGTTCTGTGAGTTTTTATTAAATTTTATTTTAATAAGTGTCTCTTTTCCTGAGTTATATTTGCCAGAGCTATATATTTATTTTTGTTTATTATTTTTCAAAGAACAAGTTCTTGGGTTTTAAAAAATAAACTTTAACATTTTAATTTTTTGGTGAAAAGGAAAGGAACTATTTATTCAAAAGTTACACAGGTTTAGAGTAATGGCAGAATGTCGCTGTTAAATTCTCAAAGTCCCTTAAAACACACCCCCCCCCCCCCCACAGTCCTTCTCCCCCTTCGCCCAGTCAGGCCAGTCAGATGTAGCACATAGTAATCGGTGCTCAACTGGGCAGGCCTCCCACAGTTCCCAGCACCATCAGCTGTGTCACCGCTGCTCCAGTCCTTAATCCAAAACCATGTGGCACCTCCTCACGGCAGCCAGCAAGAGTCCTTTCACCTCTTCTCTTTCCTCAAGGTTTCACATTGTCCTCTCCCCTTGTCCTGCATTGTCCCCCTCCCTAGTCCTGTGCCATCTCTCCTGTGGTCAGTCTTCCAAACTGCTAAGAGAGAGCTCTGCATGTCTGCTACATCTTGCTTTCCTGCTTCCTAAGCCGTGTGGTTCGAACTCTCAAAACCACGTGGTTCCTACCCTAATATTTTAATTTCTTAATTGTACCATATTTAAATTTTTTTCATTGCTCTTTCCCTTAGGGTTTTACTTATTTATTCACTGATTCTTAAATTTAACATGTAGCCTCTCTTTTCTTCCTTCTTTTCTTTCCTCCTTCTCTTCCTCCCTCCTTCCTTTCTCTCTCCCTCTTTCTAATGTTTACCAATAAGTATAGCTTATGTTCTAACCTTTAAATCTAGATGAATGATATAATTCTTTTTATTTTTCTAAATTATTTATCATTCTATTGAATTTCTGCATTGGCCTAATATAATTTAGAGGGATATTTTAATATTTCTCAGCACTTGGATTTTTAATTTAAAACTTGTTTGATGGCATTGTTAGAATGTGTTCTCTACAATATCTGTCGTTAGGAATTTATTGAGATTTCTTTGCTTTCCAGTTAGTATTCAATCAATTTTTATAAATATTCCATGGACACTTGAAAGGGATGTCGTATTTTTTGTAAAGTACAGCATTCAATAGGTACCTATTGACTAAATCTCATTTTATGCTTCATTATTGATGACCATGTTATGCATTGTGAATAGCATGTAAAATTCTTCCTCAATATTGTACTTCAGTTAATTTTTTCTTAAAATTCTAAAGAACTACTTTATATACTTCAAAACTATGCTATTTCTCACATAGCCTATGATTCCTATCTTTGTTATAAATTGAACCAGTGATAAGTAGTAATTTGTTCTCTCTGCTCTATTGCTTTATATCCTAAATTCTATTGAAACTTGTTTACCACTACTGACTTTCTTATGCATGCTTCTGCACATCTAAACCTGTATTTCATCTTTCATAAATTTCAAGTGTCTCTTATAAGCAATGTAATTTTTAATTAAATGTGACTTATTAGATTTTAAAAATAGACTACAGTTGAATTATTATAATTGCTGACATGTTTGCAAAAACAACAACAAAATGGCCAACAAAGCAAACACTGATGCATTATTGATTATGATCTATCTTCCCTGGGAATAAAGTAAGCCAGAGTCTTAGGGGACCAAATAAGGCCCTTAGCAAAAGATGCTCTAATCATTTTGCCCTTACTTTCTGATTTTGGGGTTTTCTTTTTAATTCTTGTTTTTCTCGATCATTGTATTATTTCCTTTGTTTTTAGTTCTCTTAACAATTTGAGTGGTGAAATAATATTCCAAACTTAAAAATTATGGTGTTCTATGTTTCTAAAAAATAAGTGTATAAACTTCCTTTTTAAAATAAAGAGGGTATAAGTAAAAGTAGTGACCTGAATCCTTCCTTCTTTTAAGAAGACCATTGGCATAACTAGTAAAGATCTCCATTATCCTACATCAATTTGTTTTACTTCTCATGTTGCCATTTAAACTGCGACTCTCAGACTTCCCAGGTGGATTTCTCCAACAGCTCGTGCTTCATTAAAACCACAATGGGTGTTACACTGAGGAGCCAAGAGAGTGGTCAAGGTCACTCAGCTGGTCCATAGTGGAGGTGCACTCAGAACCGCCTCCTGATCAAACTGAATATTTTCCTTATATCTTAAGACAGAAATAATTAAAACTCTCAAGGTCAAAGACAGCCTCTGAAAGATGATGTAAGGTAACAGATGAATAATTTTTGCTTGAACAGATTTGATAGATATTATAATAAACATCCCTAATGTCTTTGGAGAAAGGATAATCCTTTGATTTTAGAGAAGAATAAAAAGACACACATTTGTCAATGACAGATGACAAAGAATTCAGCCTTGCTATAATTAATCCTTTTATTTTTATTGAGTTATAATTGACATACTATTATTATTTTTCAATGTTCCACTTCTGAAAATGGTATAACTGGCCCAACCCCAGAATGAAAATGTGAAAACATACTCTTGCTTTTTAATCTGATATTTTAGACAGTGACGCTTTCTTTAGCCTTCAGAAAACCATAAACAGTCTCAAAGAGAGAAACCCTGATGTAGTAATAAGGGAGAAGCACATAATTTTTAAAATATATATACATATATGTTTTAAAGATTTTATTTATTTATTTTTTGACAGAGGAGAGGGGAGGGAGAAAATGAGGGAGAGAAACATCAATGTGTGGTTGTCTCTTGCGGGTGGCCCCCTGGGGACCTGGCTTGCAACCCAGGCATGTGCCCTGACTGGAAATCTAACCAACTACCCTTTGGTTTGCAGGCTGGTGCTCAGTCCCCTGATCCACACCAGCTGGTGCATGATTTTTATATTTTAATCGTGTGTATTGATTTGTCATAGATTAAGAGAACCACCTTTTCTGTTGTCAAACAATACAAACTTCTAGAAATTTACCTCCCCTGATACGCCACGGCTGGAGGCCTGAGGGAAACTGCGGGGCTCTGTTTCTGTGCCAGTTCTCAGCACATCTGGAAACCTGACCTTGTGCATCGTAACCTGCCTCACAGTTATAAAATAATTTTTTTTTTGCTCTGGGAATCTTTGGATAAAAGATACCTATTTTTGTTTTGCTTTTCTTATAAAACTATAAAAGCTTTGAAAGGCATTTTTTCCTGATGTTTCTAAAATCACTTCCATCTATCGATTTTTTCAGAATGCCCTTGCCATTATTTCTTCATGGTCTAGAAGAACAAGGGATTTTCCCAGTGTTCCACAGTGAGTTAGAGGAAGAGTTAAGAAGGAATCATGAGTCTCTATGACAATTAGTTTCATTTTCAAATTACCTCCTTGGGGTACTTTATTACTTCATTATACAACCTCAATGTCTGAAAGCCCTTTTTATGACTTCTAGATCATCACCTTTTCTTAAGAGTGTAAGAAGTTAGTTTTCTTCTGGAAAGGTATACAGACACGGTATGGAAAATTCTCATACTTCTTTTGGAATACTCCACATCTGTGTATTTTCAATGTTCTTGGAAAGCTGCAACATGCTCTAGAGACATGAAGTCTCACAATAATGGTTAATTTTCTTTTTGTTGCCTGCTTGGGTATAATAATAATAACTTTCCTAATTTCAAAATAGAAAAAATTCACTTGTACGTTGATAGATCTCTCACTCCATCGGCAGGTCTCTCCACTATTATCTCCCATGTGCCTTTTCATATTGCCCCCTTGCAGACATGCTGACCACTGGAGTGAGGTGTCTCAAGGGCTGATGTTTACTTAGTGAGCTGGTGGGCATTCTTAGATATGTACCACCCACTCTGAGAGAAGAGAGGAATGACAATCTTGGAGGTTGCATTTGCCAGACTCTGAAATAATCATAATTCTACTGTCAGATCAGGTGTGTTTAAAGATCATGTCAATCGGACAGCTGCCTGTTTTGCCTTACTGCAGAGTGCTTTAATGTCATAGATGAACAGCCTTAATGTTCAGTGTTTACTTCTCGGAGTATCTCTATGGTTTGATGCAACAGAGTAAAAATTGCCCAGGTTGTAGTTTGGGCCCATACTTGATATCCCCATTACAAAGAGCAAAAAAAAGCAAGCATACTCAGATCGGTTTCAGAGAGGTCCAACAAGGTAGAGGTCATAGCATAGATTGAATTAGAGCCTTGTTCTTGTTTTTTAGCTTTTTTATTATCTCTACTCTTAAGGGCTCCCCCCTTTTAATGGGTATGTTAATACCATTTACATTTAAATTAATACATTAGGGCTTTAGTCAACCATTTTGTTATTTGTTTTCTTCTTGTTCCCTCTATTTCTTATTCCTCTGGTTCTTTTTTCTTCTCTTACGGTGGTTACTGGAACATTTTTCAGGATTCCACTTGGATATGTTTGTAGTGTTGTTGTGTGCGTTGCTTTGTAGTCTTTTTGGTGGTTGCTGTTGGTATAACAATATATGTGTGTGAGTTATTACGGTCTGCTGTTATCAGTATTGTACTGCTTTGATTCTAGCACAGACACCTTTCATTTAGGTCCCTTTGCCCTCCCCACTATTGAAACATCATTGTCTTGAGTTTTGGATAGACTGGATGTTTCCCCCAGAGTTCATATGTGAAGCCCTATCTTTCAGTGTGGCTGGATGTGGAGAGAGCGCCTCTAAGGAGGTCATTAAGATTAAATAAGTTCATGAGGATGGGCCTTTGATCAGATAGGATTACTGTCTTACAGGAGGACACAGGAGAGAGCTCCGTCTTTCTCCTTCCCTCTCCAACACCTATCCCCTGGCCACCCTTGTAAGCACACCCAGGAAAAGGCCATGTGAGCCCATAACAAGAAGGGGGCCACCTGCAAGCCAGAAAGAGAGTCTTTACCAGAAAGCCTACTTAAAACTTGATCTTGGACTTCCCAGCCTCCAGAACTATGAGAAAATACATTTGTTTAGGCCACTTAGCCTATGGGATTTTGTCATGGCAGTCCAAGCTGATCGAGACAGATGGTGATGGTGATGACTATAATTTTTGCTTCAATTCTCAAATAAGATTTAGAAAATTCAGCAGGAGAAACAGTCTATTGTAGATGATTCTTGGCTAATAATTAATTATTAGCCATATTTTTCATTGTTATATTTTTTCTTCTTAATGTTCTAAGATTTTAATCTTTTATTATTTTCTTTCTGTTTAAAGAATTTCCTTCCACCATTCTTTAAAAGTAGGTCTGTTAAGTAACAAATTCTCATAGCTTTCTTTCATTTGAAAATATTTTTATTTTCCCTTCATTCCTGAAGAATAGCTTTGCAAATTATGAAATTTGCAGTTAACGGTTCTTTTCTTCAGAACCGTTATTGTACCACTTCTCTTTGTCCCCCATTGTTTCAGATGAGAAATCTCTGTAATTCAATTTGGTATTTCTGACTTCTTTCGATATGGTGTCTGCTTTTATTTTTCAGAAGCTAAATTATAATGTTCTTTGGCATGGATTTATTTGTAGTTACCTCCTGGAGTTTCTCTTATCTTTCTAAAATATGTAGATTTACGTCTTTCTCCAAATTTGGGAAACTTTCAACCATTATTCTTCAAATATGAGACTCCGATGGTATGAAATTTACTGTAATAGACATATCTGGGTTGAAATTATGTTCAGGCCTCTTAGTAGCCAAATTATGTAGATAATCTGCTTCAGGCTTGTTTGTTTGTTTATTTATTTATATGAAATGAATATTGGGTGCCTGTTGTTCTGATTGGCATCCCCCATTCTGACCTTATATACACAGGCACATGCTGTTTTGGGGGGGGAGTTGCTCTTCTTTCACTGTGTTTGGTGGTGTTCCCAACCGTAATGTGTTGCTACCCTCACCACATTCCACATGGATCAAATTTTGCTCACCCTGGCACATAAACTATCGGAGGCATTAGCATTAGCTTGTTCAACCTCATCCATGAGACTTTAATTATTATTTGTTGCATATATAAATACATAATGAGTGAAATCCCATAATATTTCTTTCCTAGTGTAGTGAAAGTGTTAAAATATTTAAAGATTTGTAGTGTAGGTGAGCAGCACCGTCTGTGATGAAAAACAGGAATTTATTTTATTAACGATCTAATTTTTTACCCCTTTATTTCTTGCTCTATATTTCCCCTCTCCCCTTGGGTGCATCTATTTTACTCTGCGTGTTGTCATCTAAATGGCTTGGTGTTTTTCTTCCTAAGTCCCTAAGCTCCCTCATTTCTCTACTCTCTCTCCTGTAGTCCCTTTCACTTGGATCTGTTTTGATTCCTAATTCTGTACTTCATTCCTACTTATTTTCTCATTTTAATCTCTCTTTTTGCTTCTTATCTATCTTTCCAGTACATCATATGAATTCTGTATCAGATAACAATGAATGAGACTCTTACTTATATTTATTAATGTTTTGTATTCCATATTTATTTCCTATCTCTTGGAATAAAGACATCTTTCTAAGAGGGCAAAAGGTGAAAAATTGAGAAATGGTAATAAATGACAATAAAATATATATCTTTCTTTTCCTACCTAGAAGAGTCATTTAATCTATTAAATTTAATATGTAATCTAAAATATACTATATAATCTATTTAAATATTAAATGTATTTAAATTAAATACTAAAAACTAATATATTTAAATAATGAAGATATAAATTTTTACTCATCTCCAACTCTTGATTAACTTTGGTTTTCTTGTAGATTAAAGGCTTTTAATAGAAAAAAACCCTCCCAGTCCATCTTGTAAATATGGGTCTATAATGTCTTTTATTAAGCTAAAGCCACAAACAGTGACTACAACAAACAAATCTGATGACAGTAATGTTGATTAATCTCCATATGCCTGATCATCTGATTTTAGGAAACTGAATAGGAAACAATTCTACTGAATAGGAAACAATTCTAGCTCAGCATCTAGGGCAGGGGTGTCCAACTCATTTTCACCAGAGGCCATAATCTGCCTTGTGGTTGCCTTCAAAGGGCCAAATGTAATTTTAGGACTGTATAAATGTAACTACTCCTTAACTAGAAGCAAGGAGCTCGGCACTGCCGCTGGGTGGAAACAAGGTGCCGGGCTGGATAAAACAAGGTGGAGGCGTTGACTGGTGAATAGTGATGATGTATGTTAGTCAGGATTGTCCAGTGAGAGCACATCATGACCATGTCCAGTCATCTGGCTGTATTGACAGATCTATTCTCTGGGTAGAGAATGACCCCTCATTCAGCCTACTCTCCAGACCTCAATTCTGCCCCTGCTGAATTGACCGCTATAGAGCCTGGCACAGTGGATTGAGACAGTACTCACGTCTCTGCCTGAGGGATGGCAGGTGACATGGCTACACTCATACCTCCCAGGCACTGTCACCGCAGCCCTAGACTATCCCCTTGGCCATTTCCCCTCTCTTGGCCTCTGCTCCTCTCTGCTAAATCATCCTGTGGTTAATGCTCTGTCCCTCTTCTCTAAATCACAGCCCCAGGGAAAGATTATCTCCTTCTTATCATGGAGCAAAACATAATCTCTCCTAAGAAGATTTTCAACCTGGAATCTCGGCTTACATTTCACATGAACAGACCTGTTCCCTGGGGCCCTGAAATACTAGATGCTTTCAATTTCTGCTCCTACCGCCATACCACGTCTTTGTATGTGCCTTGGGCTCGAGAACATTTAATCAGACAGCTTGCTGGAGTATTTTTCTCATCCTTAGATTACCCTATAAATATTGACACTGGACAAGATGTTTCAGACTACTGAAGTGGCATTTTGTTGGTATACACAAAGGGTGAATAAATCTACATCTATTAGATAATGATTTATCAGCCTAATTGGCCTCCAACCCATCAACTTCTTTGTTGTTGTTGTTGGTAAAGCCGAATACTTGCAAGGATAACTTATTTCTTCCAAACTTGGCTTCTCCTGGGACAGTTTATAAAACTGGAGTCACAGACTGCAAATGTGCTTTTATTTTCTTGCACGGTGAGGAAGAAAGGCAGAGATTTCCAGCATTAAACAATAATTCTATTCCACAAAACCAGTGTGTGAGTTATGGACAATCTATTACCATGATTGCTCAATTAATGAAGCCAATTAATGCACACTGTGCTCTGTGGTAGCATCAGCAGGAACTAAATGAGCCTTTGGGGGGATGGTTATGAGTTTTGCCGATTTCACAAAAAAGTTGATTGATAAGCGTAGTTGCTTGCAGGAAACAGTTTGCACCCAAATAGGACTGAACCAGAAGAATGAACAGATGTTCTTTCATCTTCTTAGTGCCTGGAATATGATGCAATATTACCACTTTCCTACCAGGAAAGTCTAAACTGTGGTCAAAAGAAATTGTCAGAGACTGCCACAGCCTGCCATAGCTGCAGGCCTGTGTCCCCTCCCCAGAGGCTTTGCAGTCATCATGTCTCAGATGCCTCACTTTGATCGGAGTGGGCATCTCCTGTGGCCTGTGTTTCTTCCGTGAGGCCTGCAAGTGCCGTGAGGTGACTCACAGGGTCTGCTGTGGAATCCAGACTTAATCACTCCTGTTTTCAGTGGGACCAATAGAGAGGTTTGTACAAAAATTGCATTTATTTGACTACTAAAAGAACATCCCCAGCACAATATATAAATCACAAACCTGAGAAAATTTATCCTGTGTAATTATTGTAAAGCCTATTTCTACTTTCACTGCAGTGAGGCATGAGGTTTGGTATGTGCTCTGCTGTTTTTCTTTGCCAGGAGATAGGGCTGCGGAGAGAACATTGAGGGAAAAGTGCTGCTCAGTAGTTGTAAAATTATTTGCTAACGTAGCCGTACTAATTTATTCCACTCATGTCCGTGGATTGGAGCTAAAGAAATCAACCAGGTCAGTGCTAGAAAAAATTGGATTTCAAAACATTGGAGACAGTTAGAAATCTTGAAATTTTGAGGACAGAGAAAGGGGAAATTACACATTTATATTAACAACTACTTTAGGTATATTATATATGATAAATGTGTCTATATAAATATGTCTGTGTACATATGCACACATACTCTGAGAAATATAGATATGATGGGTAGACAGACAATACAAAACCATTCTCTCTATGAAGCCTAAGACTCTGACCCTGTAGGGGTGGCTCTTATCCTCCCCTTCTATAGTGTGTCCGAGGTCCTTAGTTCAGGGGTCCTTGTAGTGCTTTCTGAACCTGGGCCAGGTGCCCATGCATGCCTGCCCCCTCGCAAGGCTGACCTGGCTTTGGCAATCATGATCTGAAATCAATGTCAGACTTCCTGGGCAATCTAAATTACCTCCTTTTGTGAAATGGTTGGAAAGAACTCTGCCACAACGTTTTAAAAAGAAAATTTACCTTTCTTTATCACTAATAAATAAGTGTAAATAATAAAACCCCCATTTTATCAGAGAGCCACTATTACCGCCATTTCATTTGAGCATGCAGAGATTGAATGAATAGCATCGTTAACAGCAAAGGTGTTCAGTGGGCGAACATTATCATTTCATCGGTGGAGCCTGAGGGAGCTTGTAGAGACAGAGATCATTAGGAAGACTTAATCCATTGTTCCTTTCACAGAGCAGGAAACTGAGTTCTTAGAGGCAGAAGTGACTCCACCATGGTCTCCCTGGGGTGTGCAGTGGAGCTGGGGAGAGAACTCAGGGCTTGTGACCGTTGGCACACAGTCTTTGCTTTGAGACCAGGCAGCCTTGCAGAACAGAATGACAACAGGCTCAATGAAGTGTGGCCAGTTGTGAAGGCCCAGACTGCTGTTGTTCTGACAATGTTCCTGGGGCAACCTGGGCCCAGAAGAGGAGGAGTCAGGGAGTTGCTTATATCCTTCCGGGTTAGAGTGCCTTGTCACTTGGACCCTTCACTCTCTCTGGGTCCCTTCATCTAACTGATGCCTAATGATGTCTCCCACATGAGTGGGTTAGCTTCAGGATAAGAAATGGGATATGTGTTTTAAAAAGCATGTTAAGGAAAGGACATAGAAAGTGGAAGCATTTTAGGGACATAGCAAACCCCTTTTCTCACCTCTCACCCCTCCATGGCATACCATTGCCTTTGCCTGCCTTAACTAGATGCTGGACACAGTGTCCCCTAACACTTCCACTACCCCCAGTCCCAAGGAACCCAGGACTTTCCTCTGTGATGCAACAGAGACGCCTTTCTTTCCCTGTGCTCAGCTTGGGCATCCAGACTGACCCACACGCCCTTCTAGAACCTTCTAGATGGAGTATGTGAAAAGCAAAGCATATTTTTTCTCTTTGTTGAGCTCTTCAGTCTTAGAGCATAAGATACGAGTTTGGCAGGGGCAAAGGTGAGGGCTGTGGAGGTGGGGGGTAGAGAGGTAAAGTGAGAGCTTCGTCAACACAAGTTGAGAAAACAGAGCACCACCAGGTTCCCCAGGGTCCTCAGAAGAACCAGAGAAGATGCTGCACTTGTCCTTCCCCATCTGTGACTCCATGCCCACCTGCATGCGTTCATTAGACTCTCTTCCCTTCCAAGACTCACTGTCTATGGTCAGTCTACAGCTTGTCTCTTCCCTTCCAAGACTCACTGTCTATGGTCAGTCTACAGCTTGTCTCATTTACTGAGCTTCATTTACAGGCACATTTTTCATTTCTAAGCTAAGTGGTTATTTATCCACATGTTCTTGTTTCATTTCTGTCTGTTTTTTTCCATACTTCTTTGTTCTACTTAAGGAAAGAGTCTGAACATTTGTTTCATAGTATTCATTAGATTATCCCATACAATTTGCTGCCTCTAAAATAATGTTCCAAATGTTGATGCTGACTGTCTTTCCTAGATTTAATTTTTCTAAAATTTTATTTATAAACTAATTTTGGGCAGGATTAAAAACTCTATTTTTTATCTCCCTCATGCTCGGTGCTCACTGCTCACCGTCTAGCAATGTTATGTGTGCCTCCACTGGGTCCCTGAGTGTAGTCCAGACTTAGGTCATTGAATGCCATGTCAGTGACATTGGGATCACAGCCTGAGTGGCAGGCATAGTTCATTCCTGCTCACCAGGCAGCTTGAACAAAGGTACTACTGTGTTTGACAGTAGTTTTTATCACCTACTTTTAACAGTGGGAGGTACCGAGCAATGCCTGGTTTTAAGCAGTGACACTGACTCAGATCCTGAGTCCTTTGTGGGACATGTTAGAACATTAATATCATCAATTTTTGAACCCACACCGGCCTTTACCAGGGTGTGAATTCAGCTTTGAAATATCCCCACATGGTCCTGCTGATATGAAGGGAGACCTGTGCAGATTTAATTTCTTCTTGGGCCTCTGGGAAAACTTTCTTCCTTGCTATTTCCCATTTCTTCCACCATCCTACACACTTTTTGGTTTAGTACTTTTATCTTGGTCTTATCTTGGTTCCTCTTGGACCTGGGGGATGAAAATATGTACCTTCTGTATCTTCATTATTGAGAGAGGGAGAAGAAGAAGAGGATCCACCTATTGTGGGTATTGAACCTTTTCATCTTGATCCTTGTCTTGGCAGATGGTGGTCCTGGTCACTGTGGCCACTCCACAGTTGGCCCATTTCTGCTCAGGACACAGCTCTTTCTCAACCTGGTTCCCTTTCCACCAACTGACCTTACTGGTGCATTTAATTTTGCAGATAGACACACACTGAATAACTCTTGTCAACAGTTACTGAATGTATATCCAACATTTTCTCATCTTAGACATTGTATTATTTGGATTTTAAAATCATTTACATGGCTTATAAGAAATCACAAACATCACGGGAGAGAAGAAATAGTTCAAACTCCCTATCTTTTTTTGGACTTTGTTTTAAATGAAACTCATACATTTGTAAAAACAAATGTTAGTTTATTAACAGACAAAAATGGGTCATTCATTTCTAGTAAAACAGTGATAGCAGATGAGCTTCAGAAGGCATACATTTGACTTTGCAGTTCTACACAATGTGTAATGTAAGTGCTTTCACAGGAAGTGACTCCGAGGGGTGAGGACCTGACCACAGTGAAGCAGTACATCATTTCTAGTAGGCATGTGTGACAACCCCACCCGTGATGGAAGAGCAGCAATCCCCAGGCTACACATCAGCCATGGAAGTGTGAGCACCTGTCTATACAGGAGTCCGTGGTTGCAGAGGGAGCTGGGGATGGTGGGAATAGGCTGGAGAGCTGTAGAAAGAGTTTTCAGGTTGGTTCCTAGAGTTCATACTTCTTCTTGTTAAGGATAAATAATCTCACCACTGAGGATCTTGCTAAAGTCACACCATTCTTTTTTCTCTTAGGAAAGATATATTATTTTAGTTAACATGCCTCCATAGAAGCCTAAAGGAGTCCATCTAAAATGGGTCACTTGCTCTGTCATTTCTCCTTTAAAAAAAATGGATCTACACACTAATTTTCTATTTCCTCTCACCATCTGTTACCAGAAGCTTGTAGACAACATATAGCTTTAAATCATAGTTACTAAAAATCTACTCTTCTTATCTCATGGGATATATTCATGGGTATGTATATATGATTGTGTTTATAGATTCACATTATCTTTATTTCTGCGTTTTCCTCTAGATGAGGAGAAAAGTAATATTCTTTGCAGACATTGATTACAAGCCCAAAACTTACAGGACAGTGAATTTGAACCTCTAAAATGATCAATAGTTTTGAACCATCACCTATCATTTTCAAGCAACTCTCTGTGGGCTGGATAGAAGAAGTAGGTTCACTTATATGACTTTGCATTCCTCTGTTTTGTAGCAGAATAGCCCTTACAGAAAAGTCTATGAATGGAGTCCAAGTCCACACATTGACTCTGCTTAGTGACTCTGTGGAGGAGCTCGTGCACCTGCTTGTGTTCCTTGTTAGACTGTAAGTGTCTTCGCTAACAAACTCTGCATACTGCCTTTAGCCATGCATTTGTAATACATGGTATAACACAGAAACAAAACAAACGCATGGCAACTGAAAAAGATGTTTCTAAACCCATTTTTTAGAGGGAAATAATCTTTACTCTCTTACTAAAATATTATGTGGAAGAAACATCAAAGAAATAAATTCTGTAAAATTATCATAATGCCTTGATTCCTAGCTAATAACCTAAAAAAAAAACCAGAAAAGAAAATTCATTCATCTGTGTTCCAAAATGATTTTCACTGTAATAGCCAATTATCTCAGTCTCACTTTCTAATTTTGCTGTCAGCAACTGTACTGGGTGCTGGGTTTTGAGAACTATAAAATTCAGCATGAATAATAACTTGGTTTTACTTGGTGAGGAAGGGCGATGAACCCTTCTCAGTTTGCCACAGATCTACTGGTTCATTTGCTTTCTAAATTCTGCAGGGTAAAACGAATTTCTTGTTTTTCACTCCTGTAATATTCTACTGTCACCTTGGCTGTACTATAGTATTTAAAAATTTAAACCACTTTGGTGAATAGCTGATTTTGACCTTTCTTTTAATGGAAGATGTATTCTATTTCCGATTTTGCTTGAGCAGCAGCAGCTCTTAATACTAATGAGTGCATGCCTTATAAAATGTCACTAATAAACTCCCTGTCGTTTAGCATTGGAGTAAGATGTCACACAAGAAATCACTTTTATGTTTCAACAAATATCATAGAATGAAAACCTAGATTAAAAAAATTCTTATTATCTTACTAAATTAGAGTAAGGTATATGTGTGTATTTATTGATGTGAATTAAATTGTTGAGTACAGGCCATTATTTTGCATATTAGGGAACACAATTATTACAATTAATCTTTTTTCCAACATACAGGCAAGAGCAAGAAAGGTAGGCAGTAGCCCAGAAAATTAGGTATCATAATGCAAGTCAGTAAGTGCTATATTGGAGTTCAGAAATCTAGGTTTTAGCTCCATCCTGACTTCCTGCTTCCTGTGCGATCTTCGGTAAACCATCCTTTCTTGAACCCTTACTTAGTTTAGAGATATCATCACCTGCTCCATCTTCTTGTTTTTTCATGTGAGGTGATATTCTTGAATCTGTGAACTGCTTTATAAATATGAAGTGAAGTTAAAGTTGAACTGGATTGTTTTTTGGTCAAAGAGTAAGTCAATAGCCAAATCGCTGTTTATATCAATGGAATCTCTCATCTATGGGTATTTTAATTCTTCATGTCACTTAAAGAATAATAACAACAGATAGAAATTATCTGAGGCATATGTTTTGCTGACTCTGAGGTTGGTTGCTGGTAACAATTAAGAATCAGAGTTCCTAATCACTCTGTTAAGTGCTTAAGCATTGTACTTGGGAGAGGGGGCTTTACACACATTATTTCTGTTTCTCACCAAATCTCTGAAAGCTACTGCCACCATGCAGCTAACAGATAGGCAGATAAGTCAACAAAGGCTGTATATAGAGTTGGTGCCAAGCAGAGTTCATACCTGGCCAGGTGAGCAATCCTGTTGATGTGTCAAGCATCTGACAAAGTCCTAAAAATAGAATGTTGCTGCAAGATGACTAAAAATTGCCGGACTTTGGAGAGATCCATGAACAGGCTACCATCCAGAGGGTGAAGAAGTGTGTCTCTCTCTGGGTGAATGGCCATTAGCAGCTGTGAGAAACGTTAACGTGCCTTCATGTTCTCTTACCGTGTACTTGAGCTTTGTATCTCGGGAGCCAATATCATCCAGACACTTCCCGTTAGTACCCCTGCCTCCACTTACTTTTTAGTTTAAATAAATTGATTTTGTTCCATTTTCAAAGGAAAAGCTCACATTTCTGTGCTGACTAATTTTTATGCATGAAGTTGTTCATTTGTACTCAGTTCTTTGAAGTTCATAGCCACAAGCAATGAGGGAAGTGGGCTGCATGTCAAGAAAAATTGCTGTCAGCATAATATATTTGGGGCATAATTTCTAACTGACACGTTGTTAGAATTGTAAGGTGACTTAAGCACCATCTAGCAAACCTGCTTTTTTTTTTCCTCAGTTGGGAGGGGAGGCACAAAGAGAAGTGACCTGTCTGTGGTCACACAGCCCACTGTGCAGGTTCCAGAGGTACCCAGATCTTCTAACAAGTTATCTTTCTCAGGCTCTTATTTCCTTTGCTTTAACTGAGTCTCTCAGCACAGCAGCAACTGTTTTACTTACAATAAGGTGAGTTATGGGTTGACTCCAATCCCCATCTACCGTTGTTTACAATGGGGGCCATACACTAACACCTCTCCCAACACGCAAGCCTTGTCAGCTTTAAAAGACCACAGAAGGCTCTTCCAGCAGCTTCCTGTGCTCATAACACAGATTCCCTTTACTAGTGTGAAGCTAATCTTGTCCTTTCATCCCCCTCCAAGGTAGTTTAAGTCTTGTTGGTGCTGCCTTTGAAAAGTGTGAGGCTCGTGAAGCCTTGTGATGACCACATTAAGTCAACAGAAAACAGAATTTTATTTACCTAAAATATTTTAGAACTCTCATGTGTTTTAAACACTGTATTTGCTCCCAACTGTTGTATCTTCCATATCAGCCTTAAGTTTAGCATTTCCTCAGTGTTCTGCTTGACAAACCATCATGTGTAGAATAGAAATAACAGAGACAACATATCTGTGTGTTATTTAAGACATTAATCATCCACATATAAATTAATAATGCATGTAAATTTGTATTGACTCCTTAGCTGCCTCATCAGAATTACTGTCCCCTGATGTGCCTGCAGTCTTTAAAAACTATTGTGTTGGAAAGGAGGACGGGTGTCTATGTGACACACAGCATGGGGACTGTGCAGGTAGAAGTGTTTAACTCATAAATGTAAGTAAGCACCATACTGGGAAAGGAAGGAAGAAAACAATTTTAATGTGAAGGTCTTGGGCTTTCTAAAATAGAATTTGTTGCTCAGCTGTATCCTTTTCCATTAAAAAAAATGGAGTTATGATAATTCTCCTCTTGTTTCTATTATTGCTTCTCTTTCCTTGAGTGACTCATTATAATTCTTCATCAGCTCTATTTACTTTTTAGTGAATGAAGTAGTAGGATATTTAAAATATTATATGAAGATATTTTCCTCTTTTTCCTATTTAGTGCTTGAAATGTAGATATATATGTATACATACATAATTACATTTGCATATATATGTATATATATTTCCATACACATATTGGAGATGATCTATTTACCTACCCATCTATGTATCTACCTTACTTATTTATCTCTTCTTCAGTGTATTAAAAGTAAAAAGTAAACAAAGACATTTGGCAAAAAAAAAAGATTTTGTCACAAATATCCAAAAAAGAAAAAATATATTTAACTAAGATATAAGTTAACAACTAGAAACCCATTCAACACAGATACAGAAAATCTAGAAAAGCACAGGAGAGACTCATGGAAAAGATTTAAGGTCACTTTGAACTACCTCAAAAAAACAGAGACATGTTGTAGCCAACCTAAGGGGCATTTGTAGCCAAACCTAAGGAAGAAAAAAAATATTATGTAGTTCCATTCTTTCCTCAATAGAATTTGCTGCTAAGTGTACATTTTTCCATTTTATAGAATGAAATTGTTGTAATATTTCTTTTATTGTGTCAGTTTCTGTTAATGGGATGGCTTAGACTCAGGAAATTTATTGAGAAATTGGGTAGAAACATGATAATTATATTAGTGCTTTGGTCCTGAGCATATCAGAATTGAAAGGGCCAGAGGTTTGCATCCAGCCCCTCCCTTTAGATGTGAATCCTTGTCTGGCATTCCCAGCATGTGCAATAGGTATGACAAAAAATAGATGTCTCCCTGTCTATGCTGACAGTTCCTTGTCTGTAAATCTAACTCACTTATTCAACCAACACTGAATACCTACTATGAGTCAGACATGTTTATACATTGGAGCATGTACAAAGGAAAAATTAATATGCTGCCTCCATCTTGAAGACAATCACAGTCTAGTGATATATCTATATCTATACCTATACTATATCTATATCTAGCTTATAAGAACACAAAGTAATAGGTATATGGTAGGGAAGTATTAGAAATTCTGGACGAAATTAGAGGAGAGATCGATAGATGTGGAATTAACATGTGAAAATGGTTTTGATTCATGACAACTTTCTATTAAATTTCTCTTCTCTGTCTCTATGTGTCTGTATCTGTTTTTCTTTTCCTCTCAAGCACATGGTGAAATTACATAGCTTTTAACATTTTTTCATAGTCATCATTTCATGTCTCATCTTTCTGCATGTGCCTCTTTTGTGTTCTTATCAAGAACCCTAATAATGAGCTTTACCCAAAGTATCATATTTAGTGACTTAATGAAGCATGAATTGAAATAATGTGCCCCCAAAGAACTTCTGAGTAAGATTATAGGGCTCACTGAAAATAAGTATTTCCTAATAGTTAGATATAGTCAACAATGTAGTGAGCTGCTGTGGTGAGTAGTAAGTTCTTTATTCTCAAAACACAGTAATGGTATATGAGTGCTTCTATTGATGTAGAATTTTATTATGTTGACCTTTTTATTGAGAGTTACAGAGTTGTGGGTTGGGTCTATAAAAAGCCTTTATATACATACATTCGATCACATATGTATATATATACATATATGTATGTATATTTTATTAAATTTATTGAAGTGACATTGTTTAAAAAGATTACATTTAATCATCTTAACCTTTGTTCTCTTCTTGGATACAATTTATGTTACTGATGATAATGTTGAACGTTCAGGATCAAGGACAGAAATTTCCACTAAAATGATATAAGTGTTGATTTGATATTAAATAGCAACAATAAGGACAAAAATCTTATTGGTACAGATTTATATAATGCTCAAGGAAATTACATATTTTGTTCGATTGATCAATTATATTGATCAATCAGTGTACATTTCAGAGTTGAGAAAGCTAAGAGTTATTGAGCAACCCACTACACTATCTCTTTTCATTCTCCCAACAAATATGTGTTCAGAATTGTTATTCATATTTATGATGTATGTGTGTATATACACATGTATAAGTATAAAATATTTTTACAAGCTGTCAATATGTTTATACATCAGAAAGTGAGGGCTTAAAGTAACTTTCTCAAGGACACATTATTAGCAAGACATTCAGTCCCAGTTATACTTTAAAATCTCATTGCCTTTCTATCCATAGGAAAGGAAATATGCCAAAAAAAGAGAAAAGGTTGCATCTGCATAGCCAAAAATAATTACGCAATATTACCAAGATCAAAAAGAAGTGCATTTGTGTAGAAAATGGAGGAGAGGTATTACTGAGAAAAGTCACTTATTAGCAGCTCTATTTAGTTGTTTAAGATACTTAGCTTTATAACATGCATAAATTTATATATAAAAGCTGTATTTTCTCAAAATGACCCTGACCAAGTTTAGGATACCTCTCCAGACCTGGAAGTTATGAGCCAGGGTCAGTGGCAGTCTGTCTGCTTTTGCCAACCTTTATTCAAACTGGAGGATAATTTCTGGAATGGTGGGGGGTTTTGATTGTTTAATTACAGTCGTTCCAATCCCCTCTTCCCCCTGCCCTGCCTACCCTCCCCTGCCCTGCCTACCCTCCCACTCCCACAGTCAATCCTCACCCTATTATCCATGTCCGTGGGTCCTTTATTAGAATGGTGGGGTTTTGATGCCTTTGAAGCTCAGGGAGTTTCTTGTCCTCAAGACTGTACTTTTACAAAGGAAAAGAAAAATGATTCAAACTAAACTTGCAGAATTCTCATTGAATAAATGAAGACAGTGTTGTTTTGGGATGAATGAAAAATGAATACAATACTAACATAAAGTAAAGGGAATTGACTCTAGGGTGGTTCATCAAAATAATTATACATAAAAGCTCATGAAACAAATATAGGCCATGTAAGAGTAAATTCTGTTAGAATGCCTGATCAATATCTTTGAAACCATTGCATAATAGCTGTTAGGAAATTAGGTGGCAGCTTATGCATATTTTATGAAGCCTATATATCATCATGTCTAGGCATGCACACATATTTAGGAATGAGTAACAGGCCAAGCATTCATTTTTATTTTACTTAATATGAATGCAGATGTGACCCCCAAATGCACTTCATACCTCTCCCATGTGCTCTTCCCCCAAATTTCATTGCCCCCTTCAAGGTCTCAGCCATAGCCTTATTTGTGGTAGGGCATCAGTGATTATTCCTGATTTAATTAGAAAATAAAACTTTTAAAATGTGCACATATCTAGTACTCTTGGTGAAGATCTGTTTTTGGATAATCCAACTTTATGAACCACAACAGATCTGTTCAGTGCAAAATGTGTAGCTGTGGAGCCGTCTGTTAAAGATACAATGATCGCTAACTGTATGTGAAGCAGTGGTCCTTGTCCTGACTCCTCACTGACCCTCTATGCAACTTCTAGTTAGGTGTGTTACTTTTCTGATTCGCACAGCAGAAACTTAGTGAGTCACTCCACAGCACACTTAGCTACTTGTCCTTCTAACTGGACTGTGGTCGCAGGCATCATTGTGCTACTTTTACATCTATTACCTTCCAGTACTGTATGTGCACAGAAGGTAAAAAGGGAAATGAATTGAGATGAATTTTCCTCAGGTGGAGAGTGTACATAATAATCCTTGCTCTGTGTCCTGCATATTTTGTCATGTGGCAAATCATTGCATGTCAAGATATTTTAGGGGAAGTATCTCATAAAGCATTAAGCAAATAGAGATATTTAGGACTGTTTCACCCCAACATTACCTGAATGTGACTTAGGTAAGGGTGGGCCAGGTAGGTCGGTTGTTTAGAGCATTGTGCCAATATGCCAGGGTTGGATCCCTGGTCAGGAATTCATTCTAATGAATGCATAGATAAGTGGGACAATAAATTAGGGTCTCTCTATCTCCCTTCCCCTCTCCCTCTCTCTCTCTCCAAAAACCAATCAATAAAACAATTTTATAAAGAAACTGGAGGAAAATAAATCCCTCGTAAATTGAAAAACAGCAGTTGGAACACCACATCCAGAATCCAAATGTTGAAACCTCACATAGTGCAGCAACTTCACTGCAGCAACATTGGAGAATGGGCTTCCCATATATCTTTCTGCTTTCCTCTGTAGCTGACTACAGCTGATTCATAAATCTGGAAAACTGATGCTCTTATTTAGAACCAAGGCCATGACATCGTTCCATGTTGTACAGTTTTATATCACAGGGACTCAATACTTTATCCACCTTGTTGCTTGAGCTTTACAAAAAGTTAGTGATTCAAGCAAGATGTTCCACTTCTTTGGAAGACTGAGACACAGTAAGATGAATTGACTTGCCAATAGTGAAGAACTTCTTGGTATCAGCCAAGATAAAAACTTACATGGCTCAGTTCTCAGCCCCCATCATGATTCCCTCCCAGCACAGAGCCTTGGACCACAATAAGATAGTGGGAGGCCTGGCTCATGTCACACGGACCCTTAAAATCTATCAGAGCCGATTCCTGGTGCCCATGTTTGATTTCACATCACTGACCTGTGGCTAAAGCTGTTAAATCATATTCTCTGTCTCATGAGTTTCTGTTTAATGTCTTGGTTTACTTCCAGCACAGCACTCAAGATAGATGATCAGCTATTAAGCAAACATGACCTTCCTAGCCCAAGGCGGCTGTTCAACATGAGGTTAAATCATCTCTCAGCAAGGTCATTAGCTATGGTTATCACTATCAAGAGATTTCCAGAGATCTTTATTCCCAGGGCCTTCCTTAACTGAAATATTTGGTATTTTGGATTTTCAAGAAATGTAGCCTATTTTATAGGGTACATTGGGGGTTTCAAGAAAACTACATTGAAAATACTTTTCTAGGGAAGTCTCCAGCCATTGCAATCTCCAATTTGTTCTTCTTTCATTTTTCCACAAAGTCTTTAAATTAGTATGCTACTATCAGCAATAAAATTACTTCCCCATCCCTCTCCACAACATGAAAGATGATGAATAAATAATTTTTGGATATTTTTATATTCTGTGACTCATTTTAAAGCTAAGCATAGTTTTATCCAGATGTTCACAGCTCTGATCTAGAATGGATAGCAAGTAACATTTAGCAAGCCATTCACTGCCTTCTAGCCACCAATTTTTCCACATGACCACAGCATGCATAATTTAACTTAAAAGTTAAATTATCCTTGCCTATCTTGAAATATATACAAAATAGTTTATTTGCATTCATTCATGGCAGGCATTTATTGATGTGCAGTCTAGGTAGAGCACATGCTATCTTACGTATCACTGGATTAACAATATTTTTTAAAATAGGTATTTGTAATAGATCTGTTCAGAAACATGCTTACAAAACTAACAGAATGTATGAAATAAAGCTATCTCCTTTGTAGCAGTTAAGATTGCAACACTATTGTGAGTGTCAATATAGTAAATTTATTGAGGTATGACTATGGTTTTTCTTACTCCTTCTCATTTCCCAGTAGAGTCATATGCACAAAGTAGATTCTGTTTCATGATCTTTTAAATAAATAAATAAAGATTTAATACCAGATGCATGTAAACCAGTTGTTTGGGTTTTTCATAAGCAGGTATCAATAGTATAAAATGCATTAACTTTTATAATAATTCAAATTGCAGATGCAGTTATGTCCAATGTTCATAACGTGTTGTGTGTTTTGGTTATCCCATCTTACTTTGATTACAGAATCTCAAAGAATTATGGGTTAGAAGCTAAACACTGATGAATAGTTTATGTTCTAGGAATGACACAAGTGTAGGTTAAGACTCAATGCCTACTTTTAAAGTTATTGCCATTCATACTGAGTGATTACGTGAGGAACAGATCAATGCCTTTGCAGTTTTAGGCCTTACACCTGGAGGAGCATTCTGCAAGGGAGCTTTCATCGTTTAGGCCTCCAAGATTTGGCTCCTAGAACAGAGAACTCTCTTTAGAATTAGTTAACACAAAAGGGAGGTTAACACAAAGTTGAGATGGGGTCAGCAAAGAGAAAGGCCAAAAGTTTCTTCTGGATTTTGGGGGACACCAGCCTCCATTGATCCTTCTCAAAGACCATGATGATTCACTATAATAAACTGATCTAAAAAAAAACACTATGATCCCAATCACAAACCCATGAAATCTGTACCTAATACTTTGATACAATACATATCTTTTACACCATATGGTTCCTTCACCTCAGCCCTGGGGAAGCCCCTGTTCTTCATTTTCACTGACCACCCAAACCTCCTCAGTTCCTGGGGAGAGGGATTTCTCCTCTCTGGAGCAAGCAAGCAGAATGAAATGCAAGCCTCTTCCTTAGCTTTTTTCTTACTGCCCAAAGTGATACACCGTTAGGAAGTTTATTCAAAGGGTTTACTCTTGTGGGAAAACATATAGTAATGAATTATAAACACAGGGAAGTGCATTACCAAGTTCTTCCCAAGAACTTACTGAGTTCTGTTGGTCCTTTTTTCACACCTGACACCTTCTGGGAGATCAATGTTTGCTTTGATTCTCTTGAGAGTAAGATTCTCTACTACGTTCTCCAGACCCTGTGCCTCTTTCAGCTGACCTGTAGGAAGTCTATGCTGGACCCTTTACACCTTAAAATCCTTTCATCTAATCCTGAAGTTAAAGTACAGACAGAACGATGTTAATGAGCCTTGTTTTATGATGGGCATGATCAAAGGGGAGGGACCCAAGTATTAATAGGAAATAAACTTCATCTGAACAACATTTATTGGAAGTCTACTGGATGTCAGAAACTGGTTTGGTGATAGCTGGGTGAATGAGACAAGGCCTTCATCTCTAGAAATTTGAGCATTACAGGGAATGTGAAAAAATGGGTCGAAGTAAGCAGTTGCAATCACGTGGCTTGGAGAATAAGAGTCTGGGAGTTAGGGAGGAAAGGGGAGCTTGGTGGCTGTCTTTGAGTGATGTCAGAGCAGTTTTGGACAAAATAGTGTTCCCATGGTACCAAGGGCTGGGACTCGGACCAGTGATTAAAAGGAGCAGAGGAATTTTGTTTCTGCTCAAGGTAATGAAGGAACTTTCTGATGATCAGAGCTGCCTGACTTTGGATCTGGCCTCAGTATGGTGGAAGAGAGATAGTCATTCAATCACTGGGACAGTATAGGGGTCACATGGGTATCAGGGGCACCCTGAGGCACTTAACCTACGTGGGCTGTGTGTCCTACAACTTTTCGGCTTGGAGTTTTAGGACTACAGGATCTGAGTGGGCAACTCCTACACCTCAAAGCTCATTTCTCACCTGCGATTTCTATCCCTCTCTATTCACATTAATGCCTGCCTTTAGAAAGCAGCACTCTCATTAAGCAATGTAAAGGCATTTCTAGAAATGACTTTTCTTCCAGCCTCCCTTTATTAGGCTGCCTTGTTTCTTTTGCTGTTCAGTATTCAGCCTTTGGATTCAGTGTGTTTTGCAATGTTCCGATCATTATTTCTTTGCTACTGTTACATTACCACTAATCCCAAGACTTTGCTAGATAGAACATTGATAAATATCTTTACTGAATTTCTAAGTCTGGAGAATATAGCTATATTCTCTCAATGATTTTATAAAGCTAGTTTTATTGCAAGTCAGGACTTGAGCTTCTAGTAAATCTAAATGCTCACTCTTTTCTCACCACTGCTTAAAATTTTGCCGATTATACTTTGGAACTGTATAATTGTGTAGTTAATCTTGAAAATGCCAGAATGCATGTTTTTAAAAGTAATTTTTCTAGCAAAATAATATATATCTTATTCTTTTTACTGTAATTGGTATTCATGGTCTCTTAGTTTATAGGTATAAGCCCTGCCAGGGTTGGCCTATATTGGTGCTGTATGTTATTAAAATGGGTTAATTTTTCATATATATCTTCTGTTCAACTTCTCCTTAAGTGAGGCATTGTAAATTCTTCTGTCAAAAAATACAAATAACATGATAATACAAAACTCCTCTCAGTTTGGATGGTTATCCACCATCAACAATGGTTCATTCTTTATGGAAAGGCACATTTCTTCTCAAAATGACCAAGAAGGAACTGAGGTCCAAACCTCTGATACTCTCATTGATTTCACAAGCAAACAGTCTGATCATTCTGCTAAGAATTGCATCTGGGGAGGGACCTAAAGATAGAGTCAAATTTACTTACAGATAGTTCTTGAAAATGTATACTACTTATTTTTTTTAAGATTTTATTTATTTATCTTTAGAGGGGAAGGGGGGAGGGAGAGAAACATCAATGTATGGTTGCCTTTTGTGCATCCCCTGCTGGGAACTGGTCTGCAGGGAACCAGCCTGCAACCCAGGCATGTGCCCTGACTGGGAATCGAACCGCGATCGTGTGGTTTGCAGGCCCGCGCTCAATCCACTGAGCTACACCAGCCAGGGCTCTGTATACTACTTATTAAAGGACCATCCTTTTTGTCTAACACAAATGTGAACGAATGAATGGATGAATGAGTTAATTGGAATGAGTAAGGGAAGAATGAAATATACAAGCACTGACATAGGTAAACTGTAACGAAAAGATGTATATTGACCTGGGGATCTGATGCTCCCCCTGAACTCACACCACATAGGCCATGTTCTACTGTCTACACATAGGATGCTGCTCTATATGAAGACATTCAGCTTCCCAATGATAAAAATGTTTAGTGCAAATAATGACATGTTAACCCTAAATAAATGACAGCCACTGGGCTATGCCAGGTTAACTAAGACAGGGTCTTGCTGTTAAAGAGCTCATGGTTTCATGGGATAGACATGTAACTGAGCATAACTAATTTTAATACAATGTTCTTGGAAGTGCCAGCAAAATACTTAATGCATCTAAGGAAGTCATCACCACCATGTTTTGTGGGAAATAGGGACCAGTAAGGAAAGACTCCCAGAGAAGGGAAATCTGAGCTTTGACCTGGAGGATATAGAGGGTTGTGCCTTTAGAAGAAGGTGAAGGGCATTCAGTCAGGACTGAGATCAGCAGGTGCAGAGGCATGAGGTTGGAATGGGCCTGGCATTTGCAGGAACCACTACTACGCCCAATGGAGCTGAAGAACAGTCATGGTCCTACATGGGATCTAATCTCTGAGCAGTAAAATGTGCCTGGAGGCTGCGGTGGAGAGAAGCATAGTAGGACTGCTTTTCACAAGGCCTCTCTGGGGGCCAGGTAAAGGGCATATTGGAGGATAAAAGTGAAGAATATTTTAAGCACAGTGCCAGGAAAATGGAAATAAGAAGGTTGATTTGAAAGGGATACACAGGAATGGAATCAATAGAATATTGTAACTGATAGATTTGAGGCATAAAGGAGAAAGACTGGAAAATTAATTTTGAAATAGGTACATTATTAGTATATTAATGGAAATCATAAATGTACAATGAGCAAGACTGCTGAGTAGCAGAAGATACCTTTATTTGGGGCATGTTGCAGTTGACTTGCTTGTGGCCTTCAGGCAGAGATATTGAGCTGAAAGTACAATATAGCTTGTACTATATTGTACCCCCATATAGCTCCCACCCTCCCACCCAACCTCCCCATTATCAACATCCCCCACCAAGGTGGTAAATTCATTACAATCAATGAACCTACATTGTCACATTATCACCCAAAGTCCACAGTTTACATTAGAGTTTATACTCAGTGTTGTACATTCTATGGGTTTAGAGAAATGTATAATGACATGTACCACCATTACTGCAACATGCAAAATTGAAAAACTGCCTTAAAAATCCTCTGTGCTCTGCTTACTTATCATTCTGTCCCCCTTAACCCTTGGCAACTATCTTTTTAATGTTTTACCTTTTCTAGAATGTCATATAGTTAGAATCATACAGTATGTAGCCTTTTCAGATTAGCTTCTTTTACTCAGTAATATGCATTTTAAGTTTCCTCCATGTCTTTAATTGGCTCAATAGCTCTCATTAATTTTAACACTGAACAATATTCTGTTGTCTACCTGTCAGGTTTCACAGTCATTAGAAGTACAGTAACTGTGAAATTACTAATTTTCCCTTTGCATGCTCCGTTCATCAGGCACCATCCACTAATCCTGCTCCATTAAGGGAGGAGAATGAAGCCCTAGTCACCAGGGGTTTTTCCAAACTCTAAACAGTAAAGCTCAGTATAGTTGTTAATAATAATAAAATTCATTGTATTTCTTATTATTGTTGTCATTAGTGCTGCTTTTTCCCAATGACGATCTAACAAATTTATTGATTACTAAGAAGGCATCATAAAAAAATCTTAAGGACTCCAGGAGCTCAGACCAAGACATACTTTTCTGCCAGTTGTGTGAAGCTCCTCAGGAGGAACATTTCCTTGGACATTTGGTGGTATTTGTGTTGACTGTACATCAATTAGTGGACATTCTACAGAATGACAGTTCCATAGTCAGCTATGTGAACTCAGTCTAAAGCTAAACATTTTGGCTATGTCCACTTCTTTTCAAACTTACCAGTTGGAGGTCAAATTGTATGCTAAAAGGATACCTGGATAATACACCTGGAAACACCTTAACTAGGAGATGCTGAAACCTACTACTGTATGAATGAAAACAAATCAAACTAACCCCCTAGTGAAGATTGCATAGATTAACTGGATTCTGATATGAATGTTTACTCACTTTCACAAGAGTACATGTTTATAGAATAAACATTTTATGATCTGTGACATATGTTCCAACCAAAAATTAGAGTAATAAAAACTTAATTTCAAGCTGGATATAAATAAAACAATGCACAAATTTCTAAAGCAAAATACCCTAACATCCACATGGCTTCCAGGCACCAAATATGATGTATAATATATGTACCCTCTCTCTGTTTGTAAATGTTGGCTTTATTTTTCTCCCTAGTTCTTCCTTCCCTTCCTTCTTAACAATATTTGACATATTGCAATGTGCTGGAATTCCACTGAGGGAGCAGTTCCAAACTAACCTGAACGAATATGCTGTGTTCAACCATAAAGAACACATTTTGCATGTGAGTCCACTGTTTACAAGGTTCAGTGGGAGAAGCAGCAAGAAAAGATGTGATGGGAACACCTGTGAAGCAAGGACAGAATGTGGCTTTTCTTCGTATGTCCCACTGGGCTCACAGGGCCACCTCTTCCAGGACCGAGAGTAAGAAGTGATCTGGTCAGAGAGTCACAGGCCCAGTGCAGAAGTGGGCTGAGCCATCAGCCCTTCCCTCCCAAAGCATCTATGGCTGACAGCTTCTCTTATCCAATGAGAAGCACACAATCCAGTATGAGTTGAAAAGCCAGTTTGAAGGCAAATCCATCTTGCCTTGCATTCTGTGATTCTTGATCACCTGAAGTACAACAGCTAGTCCAGTCCCTCTTATCTCATTTTGCTAATTACACATTTCAATTTAAATAGTAATAAATGCTTCCCTCCAAACACAAAAATTTAATCTTAAGTGTGGTATCCACTAACCTGGTCAACCCTTAACATCATTAGAAAAATAGAAAGAATCTGTATTGAGATCTACTTTTTACTATCAAAGTCGCTGCTCAGAAATTACCGTGAACTAGTACAAAGAATATGAGGCTTGAAATTAAATAACCTGTCTTGAGTAGTGGCATCTTAACTTGTCACCTGCATAAAGATTAAAAAAGAAACAAAACGGGAGATGGTGTTTGTCCCGGACCAAGCGGACTGAGCTGGGTTGCAGCTGGGGAAGGAAAAGACCATGCAAAGACATGAAGCAGGAAAATGCTGGTAAATGCCTGGGGAGGGAAGGAGAAAGCATTCAATACACCCTTAGATCATTGCCAGGTTTGAAAGTATGCATGATGCCATGTAAAAAAGTTTGGGGTTTTGCTGTAGGGAATGGGAGGTCACTAGAGGTTTCTGGGTAAGATAAGCTGTGAGGCCATTCATGTTTTAGGTGGGTGATCTTGGAGAAGTGTGAGTCCCTGTCAGAGGAGCCGAGACAAGGCTGTTCCAATGGTTCACGTATAGGAGGATGCCCAGAGGGAATGAGAAGATGAAACAGATGGGAAATCTACAAAATTTGTGATATGAACAGATGTTCCCATTGCCCCTGGTTGAAGCAGAGTGAGAGCAGGTTGCGGAGTTTGGGCAGAGCCAAGACACAGTGGAGGGATGCGGTGGTTGGGGCTAATAAGAGAGAAGATATGAGGAGCTTCTCGGTCTGTGACTGGGGCAGCCAGGGTGTGAGTGTGGGCAGAAAGTGTGTGTGGGAAATAGGAAGTTTCAGCTTTGGAGAGAAAAATGAGAAAACAAAAATCAGTTGCAACCAAAAGTGTTTTGAATTTTCCTAATTTATAAGAGGGTTGGGAAGGGTGCTTTCTCTTTCCTCATCCTCCATCTGTGGGAGGAAGAGGCTGGTCTGGATGGTCTCTCAGGACCTTCCTGGCTTTGGCAGCCAGATGCCCTATTTTTCAGAGGGTCCTATGAGCTCACATGGCTCTGGGAGGCCCTCAAGGGCTCCAAGAACTTTTGGCTGCTATTGGATTTGAAACTCAGTTATGAGCTCCTGCAAGTGTTCTTTGAAGCCAAAGATATTCACACACTGAAAAAAAAAAAGCTACATGAAGGGAAAACATTCTCCTACTTTGGGGAATGTAATGAGAAAACTTGAACATTTTTAGCTAACAGCTTTTTATGGGCTATGAATAAGTAAACACAGAGTGAAATAAAAGAGTTCAAGCACGTGCTTCACTGGAGAGAGACGTTTAGTGAGCCAAGCAGTGTCAGCCCAGTTGTTCCTTTAGAAGGGCATGTTTGCCTCTGGACTCAAGTCTGACAGAGACCTGCTGTGGTCCAGATTACTTCACTGGATCTTTGATTCATTGGTGCATTCACATATCAATCATTTACTAAACATCTGTCTACATTATGCTGGGCTCCCTGCAAGGTCTCAAAACACAGCTATACAAGCTCAGCTTATGACTTTAGAGAGTTCCAATTTAGTGGGTGAGATTTAGTGGCTGATGTGTAATCAGTTACGAATGCCATCTGGTTGGTCTGAGACTGGTTGGTTGGAGACACTGGCGTGTCAGCTCTCATCTTTTTGGCGCTCTCATAGAAGAGTGACTGAGCACCTCTGTTCTACAGGGATTTTACTGGGCTGGGAAATGACATAGAACACCCAAAACATTTTGTGTGTCTACAGTGTGTGCGACTGTGCTGTAAATAATCATTTCACAAGTGAGTGGCTAAAATAGAGAAGTTAGGTGTCTTTCCTCAGATCAGAATAAGGAGATGTGGTCTTGGACTCTTGCTATACATAGCCCATGTAGCCAAGGCGGGGGCATTCAGGGCCCCACATGATGAAGGGGCTACTCTGACATCTCCTATTTACTCCTTGGTTTCTATGTGCCCTTTGACATCCACATGGGTAGACCAGTCATCCACAGTCACAGAAGAGCCACTCCATGCAAGATGGTTCTCACTGGGCAGTGTGTGTCTTTCAGGACTGTTTCACTGGGCAGCTTGAGCTCCTCAAAAGTCCCATTGAGACTTTCTCAGGACCAAAAACCCAAGAAAGGTCAACCTGGTGGGGTTACAAGACCAAAGAAGATGGTCAGGAGCAGCTTCCCTGCTATTGTTAACCACTCACATGAACCTGGGTGCTTGGGATGTAGCCAGACCCCTGTCCCTGTGCCCTGGCTTCAGGTGTTTTATTGGCCCAGGCTCATGAAGGAACCACTGGGAACCTGGAGAGCCTGGATGCTGAGCACTTTTGTGTCAATTATACTGTCAACTCAGTATAATTTTTATTTGAAACCCCCACTCCTGTGTCTGAGTCTTCTCCCTCCACTGTTTCCCACAGGTCAGTGGCTTTGTGTTCTTTCTTCCTTCCCTGTCTCAATACTCCTCATGGAAGTCTCTGCAGAGAATATCTTGTAGCTGGTTTAGCGGAAAGAGCATAGATTTTGGAGGTGGGCAGGCCTGGCTCAAAGTGCGACATAGGCAGGGAGCTGAACCTCCCTGAGCCTCATTTCCTCACCCGTGACACCGGAGTCATAACCCTTATCTTGGGAAATGGGTGATTTGAATAACATTAGGTTGGTAAATTGCCTGGCACAGTCTCTGTGATATAGTTTGGTTTATGGATGGCAATTTTCCAGCAAATGTTGCTATTCACTGTGAATTAGTAAGCAGTTGAATTGCTTCTCATGTGATATATTCAGCTTTAATTTTTTTTTTAAATCTTTGTAAGGAATGTTTTGTTCTCAGGACTATTATCATCATCTTGGAAAATCCTAGGAACAATTGTTTTGGGCCAGGTGTCCCTTTCTCTTGCTCTTGAAATATACAGATACTTAAGTGTTTGTTTGAGCCCAGACCAAGTACCCCCCCAGGGTAATACTCTGAGCTCACCTCCTAAGTAGCCTAAGAACATTGCTGGCTTCTAAGCTGTTTCTCTTGCTCTTCTCCTCTGCCTCCCCTCAGCAGCAAGGTCATGGCTGCCTGGTTCTGCTCTGATGGGCAGCCCTCTAGTGGGCCTAGAGTAGAGAGCAGGGAGGCCGAGAAAAGGCCCCTTTCAGTACTTGCTTACAACTATGTGATGATTAACGATGGTGTGACCCCTGGAGTATTGAGCTATTTGAAGGTAGATACACAAAATCAAAATGAAAATGAAACACAAAATCCCAATCACTTCATCCATGCAGTAAACCTTTCAGTGCCCAACACCATGCTAGGAACTAGAAGAAGTCAGATACAGTCCTGCCCCTGAGAAACTCCTGGTCTTCTGCAGGAAGTAGGTAAGTGCAAGGACATTCATAGTACGTTGTAGTGAGTGTTAGGCGAGAGTTATGCCGAGTGCATCAGTGAATGCACAGGAGAAGGCGTTCTAATCCAGACTTTCCCCAGAGAGACCAGACCGGTGCCAAGTCAAGTGGAAGTCAGCCAGGCTGTCACAGGATGTCCCAGAGGAAGGAAGAGCACCAAGAAACTCAGGAAGGCAGGATGTTTGTCATAGTCTGGGACTCAGGGTTCCTGTTGCTGAGTGACAAGAGCTGACACTGGAGGCAGGCAAGCTAGGTTCTGCAACTCATATGTGCCATGATGAAGAGTTTGGATTTTATTCTGAATAGGAGAGCATGCTATTTAAAGGTTTTCATTAATTTATTGCCACCTTCATTCATTCATTTATTTAGCAATACATGTTGAACACTTGCTAGGTAGATTAGACATACTGTGGAAGATAAAAAGCAAGAACTCTGCATTCAAACTGCCTGGATTCAAATCCCGTTTGTGCTTCTTGCATGCACTTTGGCCACGGACCAGTTTTGTTTTGTTTTTAAATCTCTCACTGCCCCAGATGCTTCATTTATAAATTGGGAACAATATTAGCACCCACTTTACAGGATTAAGAGACTTACACAGTACAATGGTCATTGATAACTATGCACAGGAAGTACTGGTGTTTGAATAATTCTCCTGCATGAGCTGTGTGCGTGTGATCACGTTTTACTGTTTCTCAGACGATCTCAGATGAACACGTACAAGTTCTAAAATCTCACAGATCAAAGCAGTAGCTAAATCCCATTGGTAGCTAAAGGAAGAAGGCATTTTAGGAATGGACATTTACCATTGTCTTTAATGATGCCTTTGAGGGTTTCCCTTCTCCCTAGTCAAGAACTTTTCTGCTTGGGCTTCCATTTGGGCCATTTTTGGAACCATGGCCTTGGAAGGTAGGGAAGGCTGAGGCTGATGTAAGTGTTCAGTAAAAGTCAAGAAGGTCAGTGAGCTGTATTGTGAACATGCCCCTAAAGTTAGCACATTATTATGAATTAAACTCATGATGTCCGAATGTTCTGAAGATCTCTTCAGAAACAGTCTAGCCCCCTAGACTTAGGGCTTCTAATCAGGTGTCCTCTCCAACATAATATGCTTCTTAATCTATAAAATGTCACATGAGGCCATCTGCAAGATCAGCCCATTGGAGGGTAGACAAGACACTTTTATGTACCTCCTATTGTTAAGCACAGTTGATATTATAACTTTCTTTGTTGATTTGTTTAAAACATGGAAACTACCTTTTGGCAAAAAAGATGAAAAGAACATTTGTTGTTCATCAGGAAAAGTTAATTTTCTCACATTTACATGATTTCCCTTAGAGGTACGAGCTCCTCAGGAGTAAAGGGATTAAATTTAAAGTTGCCGTCTGATGTCATGAACTATTTCATGGAGCGTCCCAGAAGCAATCAAATAATTTGTTTTGTGTCTCAATTATGGCAGGGATTTATTAGTTGGCAATGACCCTAAGAAACAAATAACCCCCTCAAAGGAAATAGAGGTTAGACTTTAAAATGTCATCATTGAAAAAAAATTTTCCTGTGACGTTTGGACTATAGTCTAGTGAAGTAGGTGAGTCTCTGGCCCTGTTATTTTCAGAGTGTGAATACAGGCTGTAGAAGAAGAAAACGAACAAAATCATCCCCAAACAGTTGTGTTTGGTATGTTATGGCTCTCCTATTGGCCAGTATGCCAATGGACAGGTCTGTCAGCAAAGCAGCCAATCATACCTGCCCTTGTGTCCAGCTCGCTTTGGTTCCAGAGTTACCAGAAATGAGCAGGGAGGGTGTTGGCTAAGAGAATGGGCTCTGCGGTAAGAGAGCCTGGTAAGAAGGCCCCGCCCAGCCACACACCAGCCAAGAAAAGATAGGTATTTTTTCTCCGCCTCATTTTACCCAGCTGTGAAATAATGATGATAAGGGTTGTTATATGGCTCAATGGAGATAATACATTTAAATACTCAGAACAGTTTCTGGAACATAAGATGCACTCAGTAAATGTCAGCTGTTATAAGTTCACATTAAATATATAAACGTAATCTTAAATTGTATGGGTGTGGGAGTTACTATTGCTCAGGTCTCCCATGTCAGAAATGAGAAAGTTGAGGCATAGAAAAAGGAGGTGATTTGTTTAATGTAATATAATTAACTGATGCTCAGTGGAAAGTCTGCTGACTGACTCCCGTTATAGAATTATTTTTACTTTGCAAGACTTTTCTTCTACTTATTCTGTATAGGAATACTGAGTAAAGAGGAAAAAAGACAGCAAACAAAAGTCAAGACAAAACAAAAAAGAGGAAAAAAAAACCAAGTCAATACAGGCATACCTTTGATCTTCAGATTTTAGAAAAGTTTTTAAAAACGAATTTGATTGCTTTTTAAAATTACTATCTACTACTATGGAGTAGATAGTAGGTGAGTATAAACATTAAAATTGAATGAACAGTCTTAAACTTATTGTTTTTGGAATTCATTAAAAGTGTAATTTAATAAGTTTTGTGATATTTAAGGCCCTGGAGCAAGCTTTTTGCAGTGGTTCGGCTGAACCATCTGCAAACTTGATGAATGATCCCTTTCTGCCCACAGGCCTGCGTTCCTGCAGGTAAAGAACAGACCCTGCTCTGTGGGGTAAAATCTAATGTGTGGCATATCAGGGCAGCGAGCAATAGTGCTGCGTGGTGACTGACTCCAGCTAATGGTCCCTTTATCAACACTCTGTCAATGCCAGCACCTTGCATCCTCTCTTGGGTCTGAACAGCCCCTGTGCTGAGGACCAGCCTCCTTCTCGGGCAGACCTCGCTCAGCAGGTGGCAGCTCTAGCTTGGGGTTAGCAAATTCATGCCTTTGAAGCTTTCTGTCTTTGTCTGGATATTCCTCTCTACATACAAACTTCCTGGTGTTTACATTGTTTAAGCTTCTAGAAATTCCTCTAGTTTCTGCCTTCTAACTGTTGAGTTGTTAATCTTTCAAGTGGATATAGTTATTTATCTTAGAAATCTTCCCAACCTGGTGGAGGTGGAAGAACTAAGAACTGGAATTTAAGAGATAAGCCTCAATTTCCATCCTTGAGCAATGACATTCAATGAAATTCAAATTCAATTCAGGTGTTACTGAATACGTACTGTGGGCTAGGCAACTTACTGATCTCTGTAAGTGGAGATTTAAGAATGAATATAAAACAGTCCTTGATCTCAGAAAGTTCACAATTTAGTAGGAGCCACGGGCCTATGAATTGTGATAAAGCTAAAAGCAGCAGTGATGGCCTCCATGGCCTGATGGGAACCCGAGGTGGATGACTTGACCCTGAGTGGATGGGAAGCAAAGAAAGGATTCCTGGGGGCCGTGGTGCCTGACTTGAATTCTGAAGGGTGAGTAGAAGTTTCAGTGACAAATCAGAAATGGGGAGGAACAGAGGGAACGATGTGATGAGAGAGAGAGAGAAGAAAGAAAACAGGAAAATCCAAAAGGCAGTTCAACGTTTCTGAAGCCAGAGTGTGTGGACGGTGGTGAAAGGTGTGGCTAATGCACAAGGTCTTATTTGCCTCCCGAGGATGCTTGGGCTTTATCTGGAGGGTGATGGACATTCCCGTGCAGTTGTAAAGACAGGAGCGGCATGACCACACTTGCAGTTTAAAAAGATCCCAGGTATCCGTGTAAGGAATTGCTTAGTAGAGTGACTAGCATCATGGTGGGATGAATATTTAGGCTATTATTATCTCTGGAGCCTTAACTTAAGTGAGAAAATGGGAATAAAGTGAAGTGTAATGATTCAAAGGTGTTCAGTTGATAGCATCAATAGACTTTGATTACCTGTTGCATAAAGACAGAGAAACAGGGAGGGAAAAGTCTCGGAGGCCTTCAGGGACCTGATAAGCAATGAAGTGAATACGGGGTCTAGTTTCTGAATAAGAAACACAGAAAAAAGGAGCAGGAAGAGAAGAGAAGGAGGAGGAAGGCTGTTTGTGGAAAAACAGTGAGTTCAGATTTAGACTCAATGGGTTTGCTGTAGGTGAGCTACATCTACTAGGCATATACAGTATGAGAAGTGGGGGGAGGTGGGAATCACTGCATGAGAGTCATTGGCATGGACGTGACGAGTAAGCATGAAGTCACGCTGGGAGGTGCAAGAGGGAGCGGGAAGAAAAATACTGCTAAACCTCAGGTGTTAGCATGATGAGGCCCCTGGGGCCTATTTAACACAAAGACATTCTGAAATCACTGGAGCTATTTCATTTATGAATAGAAGAATTGGGGAAACTATAAAAATATTGGAATGATTACATAGTAAACATAACTGTTTTTGCAGAATAACAGAGAGCCTTTTTCATGAACCTAAAATATAGGTTGCTGGGTAGAAGTTGCAATATTAAGTCTTGTATATAAAAATACTTTTTCAAAACAGCTTTACTGAGGTATAATTATTATACAAAAACTATATACATTTAATGTGTAAAGTTTAGTAAGTTTGAATGTATGCAAACACCTGTTAATATCATCACCAAGATCAAGGTAATAGACATATCCAATGCCTTCCAAAGTTGCCTTGTGTCCCTCTGTTTCTGGTGTCTGAAATAATATATTGAAATAATACTTGAGATGAGCTCTAGCTCCTGAATGTGTTTAGAAGTGCACAGTATCATGTTGTTACAGTAGGCACTGTGCTGTACAGAAAAACATAGAACTTACTCGTTTAGTGTAACTGGACCTTTATGCCCATTGGCCAACTACACCCTATTTCCTCTACCTGCAAACTTGTGGTAGCCACCTTTTTCTCCTCTGCTCCTGTGAGTTTGCTGTTATAAATGCCTTCATAAGTGGACTCATGCAGTACTTGTCCTTCCGTGAGTGGCTTCTTTCACACTCTTTGATGTATTTAGAGTGGTCCAACAAAACTACCCCATGAAGTCGTCAACTCTCTGTTAATAGAATTGCTTACACAAAGAGGAATGGCTGTTTACTCAGGGAGAGGTGGAGCAGTGAATCCTGCCCTTTGCTGCTTCTTAACCCACTCAGGATCTTCAATAAAAAGTTCAAATTCCAAACCCCCACTCTACAGCTACTGAAGTAGGAATCTTCATGTGTGTATTTTTAAATAATTTTCCATGGCATTATTTATATTGCCAGTTTTGCACAAGTTCATGGAATGATGTCAAATATCACTAGTTAGGAGATGTTTTTGTGCTGTGGGTACATACTTGTGAGTTTGTATGTGTGTGCACTTCACACACACATGTGTGCATGTAGGTAGGTCATGAAATAATTCCAACCCTTCCAAAGGAAAACACTATTATGGCCCTGAGTTTTAAGTCAGGCTTCCTCCATGTGTTCACACAGCGCAGTTTTGTTAGGTTGAGCAGTGGTATATCTGACCACACAAAAGTAGGCACATTGTGCTGCTGAGGGCTCTTGGGAGATGAGATGAACTCTTGCACAGCATCTGCATGTCTCTGGGGATGCTGTTGCTCTGCCTCCCATGATTTATCAATAATTGAGCATGTGTTCCCATGTTAACTGCCCCTGTCTAGGGAGACGAGATGGCTCAAAAGCCTCTTCTGAAGTCCACATCTTTCTCCACAGGGCTTCTCTAGCCAAGATCCTCTTATATTACAGCATCTACTCTAACAAGATCATCTCAAGTTGAAGTCCCTTTTCTGGGCTCCTAAAGTCATGTTTATTATAGCACAGAGCTCAGATTTTGTGTCTTCTCTAGTCATCTCAAGTACAGGCCCCTAAAACAGAGTATCTCATCCATCTTCTTCTGCAGTATTTATAATACTTGGCATGGTAACTTCTATGAATTACTTCTATGGATTACTTGTTGGCTGATTTTTAAAACTTTCTGTACCTGACAAATAATATATTGAAATAGGTTCCTTTCTTTTGTAAAAATAATAGAACTTACTATTACTCATTGATCTTGCAAACTTAAGGACATTTTCTTGTATTTCCAATGGGAGGTTGGGTCCAACAAAATAAATTGGAAACTGCATATAAAAATGAATCATCTATTTTTTATTGAATACACATTTTCCTGTTAAACGTCTTTAATACTTAACATGCAATCCTGCCAGCTACAGAAATCAACATGGTTTATGGATTCAATTAAAAAGCTTTCATTGAAAGGAAATCTATTTTTAATTTTCATTTTTATTATTTAAATATTTAAAGATGTTGCCTTTGTTCTCCAGACTTTGTTTAATCATACCAGGTATATATACATAGGGATTTTTGTGAGAATGGACATTTTTATTAACAGGATATTCCAAAAATGCATTTTTTCAACTTGGAAAATACATTGTCTAACTTCTAGTTTCACTTTTGAATTTCATCAAAAGTATAAGCAAGTCCTGTGTTAATAAGCCCATGAGGAATCCCTGTTATGGCTAGAATAGATAGTAATTCTAAAATGCCGAGACATTTACCATTTTGTGACCTGGATGGGACACCTATGTCAGCTCTTGCTTCTTCTGTTCAGCCCAACTCCAGTGTCTCTCATTGTTCACTCTCTCAAGTGCTTAAATTAACCTGTAAGAATTCACTTCAACTACATCGGGCTCTGAGGGGGGCGGTCTCTCAGTCAAATCTATCATGTATCTGAACTTCTTGCCTGCCGAGGAGTCTAGGTTAACTAGACTCACAGAAAGTTGGGTTCCAAATTCAGCCTTCATTAGTTGCATGATTTGAATAGTTTACTTAAGTTCTTTGAGACTTCGTTTCCTCATTTAAAATAAGTCTACTCTGCAGAGTTGATGTGTGGTTCATGGAACACATGTCTGGCTCATATAAGGTCCTTGGTAAATGGTCACTGTTGGAAATGTTGCCAATGTCTTGTGAGAATGAGAACCCTGGATAAGGAGATGCTGCATGGATACCAGGGGGAGCCTCAATTTATCCTTCATAGACTACTTCCTTTCCTTGTTTTTAAGGCTAAGTGTCCATCTTGCATCTAAGTCTTGTACCTAAGGGGACAGCTCTCTAGCCACCTGAGTGCTTAAAGCACAAATGTATTGGAATTCTGAAAGCCTGTGAATAGTGAGATCACTATGCTGTTTTAATATGGACTTGCCTTTGCTTCCAAGAAAGAAGATTCTGTGCAAAGAGATATCCTGGGCTGCAGATCACCATGGCCTTGATGCAGGAAGCTTTGAAGAACCTTTGTTTACCCAAACCCCAAGCACCCTGGGAAGAGCGACATAGGGCACTTTGGGAAAGCAAACAGCAGGATATTCACAAGGGCTAGGATTACCCCGCCCCCTCACAGTTAGAACTAATTTCCACATTTGGCCTTTGTACTCTGCTTCTGCCACTTGGGTATAGGGAGCCCTATAGCTAGAACTAACTTCCGCATTCCTCTTCTGTATCCCGCTTTGCTATGTAAACAGGAAGACCCCATAGACTATATAAACCCCAAGAATCCTTCGTTCGGGGCTCAGAATTTGGAGACTGACTCCTCTGGGCCCGTGCACATAATAAACTTCTTGTGTTTTCCGCTATCTCCTCTCAGTGTGAGTTTCTTCCCACAACAGCCTCTTTCCAGCCCCTGCCTGTAGCCGGCTCTCAGAGCCTGGGCTGTTTCCACACTCTGAGCAGACCAGCCATGCATTTGGGGATGACATGGGGATGACTAGGACATCCAGGCAGAGGGTGATTTCAGGGATGCTGGGAAAGGTTCTCGCTCATGTTTAAAAAACTACCCTGTCCTCTGTTCTGTTACTTTTGAAAGAGAGAACCAGGCTTTTCTTTCCTATTTGGAAGGATGCAAATATTTCCATCCACTAGGGAATCTACCTCTACTCTGCCTTTTTTTCTGTTAGGCCTGTTGTTCTCCTATGGAGGGAGATTGTTATTCAGAAGACAGGAGAAATGTCTTCTGAATAACAATCAGAAGGCGGCCACCTTTGTCATCCTCCTTTCCAGAGCAAACCATTTTCCGTAGTTTCTTATTTTTAAAATTCGCTCCATTCACGGAAAGAACATGAATTAAATGCCCATTAAACATGCCTTTATATTAGGTACCTTACATATCTGATTTTATGCAAACCCTACCAAGATCCTCTTGCATAAGGTGTAAAATCTACATTTTTATACATAAGAGCACATTCACTATAAAGTTTTGAGAAACATGGCCAAGACTGTAAAATAAGAAAAGAACAAAATGGAGATTTAAAACCAAATCTGTGTGACTTCAAAGTCCATGATCTTCACATTAAATAATGATGCTATTTGTTTTAAGGAAAAAAATAAGATCCTCTGCATGCTGTCTCCTCCACCCAGCAGCATCATGACTTGCAGTTTTGAAAATTGCTGAAGTGACAAGAACATCTCAAAACAGAGTACTTATTGTTATGCTTTTTAAGTTGAATTATTGGAATCATTGATTTTTACCATATATTTAGTTTTGATTGATGTTTTGTATTTATCAATATCCATGAAAGGTTTGGAAATAGAGAATTAAGAAAAAGATCTCAGAAGCATAGTGCAGTAGAAGGAGTGAAGGTTTGGCCTGGCCAAAAAGTTCTTTTTTTTTTTTTAGGTAAGATGGCTCTAGTAGCACTTAGTTGTCTTTAACTTCATTTGAAACAATTTTGTTAGGCTGTATTGTGACAGCTGTCATATCAGCATGCGTTTAGAAAAATCAAAATTGGTGAATTTTTGTGTAGCCATATTAATATTGAAGATGGAAGAAAATTAGCATAATTTCTGGCATATTATGCTTTATTATTTCAAGAAAGGTAAAAATGAAAAACACAAAAATGATTTGTACAGTGTCTGGAGAAAGTGCTGTGATTGATCGGACGTATTAAAAGAGATTTGTGGGGGGATTGCCTGAGGGACTGGGGGATCCTTTGTGGAGGGGAGGAAATTGGGTCAACTATAATAGCATAATCAATAGAATATAATTTAAAAAATAAAAACAAAAAGTTTTAAATGTGGAGTATTAAAAGTAAATAAATAAATGAAAGTGATTTGTGAAGTTTAATGCTGGAGATATCTCGATGGACAATGCTCCAATGGTTGAGGAGACCAGTTGAAGTTGATAGCAAGCAACTTGAGACATTATTGAGAGTAACATTATACCACACTGAGATAGCTGACATACTCAAAGTATCCAAATGAATAAAATTATTGCTGAAAATGAAGTGTCTTTTATTTTACAGAAAAAAAATTTGCTTGGATTTTGTGGCCAACCCAACAGATGTGCATCCATTTTGATCATCGGCGCTTTGACCTTGAGCAGGTTGTCTGATCCACCTAAGTCTCAAGTTCTTTGTATGTACAATGGGTACAGTGACAAATATCTTACATGATTGTTGTAAGAATTAAGCAAGTAAAGAGACATATGATGTCACTAAATCTGACACATTGAGTCTGGTATTAAACAATGGACATTATTAGAAATATTACTATCTTATTATCAATATAATAGCTTAAGAAATTACTATCTTATTATCGATATAATAGCTTAAGTATGTTTAATGTATATAGAGAAATAATATTCAAATATTATCCAAAAATGTTCCTATTTCTCAACAAACTCTGTCTTGTCTACCACCATGTTCTCAGTCCTTCACACAATACCCAGTACCTAAGAGGTGCTGAGTTGGTTGAATTGAATTAAAGCTGAAGTGGTAATTTAAAACATCTAGGTTCATGATCTCGGGCTTTATTAGGCTGTCATCAATTTCAAATGCAGAAAATAAAACTTGGGGGCTAGATATTCTGTAAGGTTCTTAACATTCCAAGACGGTACATTCAGAAGTCCTAAAATGAGATTTATAGGGCATTGTGGTTTGAGCATTAATGAAGTAGTATTAAAGCCAAGTAAGAGACTTTAGAATATCAGGTAAAATCAAGTTTTCCTATCTTTGTTTAATCTATTTCATAGCAAGGGAAAACAGGATGACTTTTCAAGACTGAAGTTGAGGTCACCAACCACATAACAAAACCAACCATCTGATCAATGGCTAATAAACTGCAGATAATTCGAGCTGCTGAAAGAAACAATCCAAGATGCTGAGGAAGGGTATTTCAGTTCATTAGCCATCTAATGAGTTGTGTGGAGATGTGGGGAGGAGGAGCTAGCTGGCCAGCCCACAGGTCTGAGCTGGGTTTTGGCGACTGAAGAATGAATGGAAATCTGTAGTATCCTCGTGTTTACTGTCCTCTAATTATGTATCATGCTGCAGAATTTTATTCTCAGTTGCACTTTTCATTGTCCTCTATGTATATGTACATATCATTGTTTCCCTATTATATTGTGTGTTCTTTGAGATCAGGGACGATGTGATCTGTCGTATATATTCTTCACACTTCTAGTGCAGTCATGAGACTGAAAACTTTGAAATGGGCATACCCTTCCTTATCTTGTAGAATTTTTCTGTTTGAATAAGTAAAACAGCTCAGTGCCTGGCGGCTCAGTGAATAAACTTACTGTTGTTATTATTATTTACTAAAATTATTAGTGGGCTAATGAGATAACAAGAATTGGCCCTCTCCACTGTTATCCTTCTTAAAGATCTTAATAGAATTGCAGGAATTAGAGAGACACACAAGGAAGGTAATCATAAAGCATCAGCCCCACTAAGGACATCATCCTATTTCCCCTCCTTTCCAGTGTTTTAAGCCCTGAGGCTCTTTCAGCTTTTAACAAATTTGGGAATGAAAAGCCCCTGGTTTGCCTCCTCCCAAAGAAAATCTCCTTTTTCTTCCTCATTTGAATGACTGCAACAACTGGGCCTTCTCACATTATTTCTTAATGAAGACAGTGTTTTCTAGTGAATGAAGCCTCTCCTAAAGCAGATCTGTAATTACCCCTCTGCTGTCTTACCTGCACTCCTCACAGGGACAAAGTAAGGATTCAATGATTGCTTTCTGTCCCAGAGAGGTTCCCTAGAAACCATGTTTGCTGGGTTGTTTTACCTCTCTGTGACTGAGACTTGGGTGTGGCCCAAAAAAACTTGGGGCAAAAAGCAAAATACAGGGTCTGGCAACAGTAGGGCCTGCTTGACTGTGGTTGGTAGGGTAATAACATAGGCATAATAATTTATAGTTTTAATTTAAACATGTCACCTAAAATGTCATATGGTGTGTCTGAGTGTGATTTTGTTATGTTACAGAATTACATGCTGATGGTTATGTAATAAAAAAGGGGCATTATTTGTGCTGGGCCCTGCATTCAGTACAGACATGCCTGTAGGTCACTTAAGTTACACCTGAACTCAACTCTAACAAAAAACGGGTAATGCAATTTTGTGAACATCGTCATTTATTGTAGAATCTGCATGTTTAAGCACTTAGTTAACACTATGTTAAGGAGATGCCTATACAAAAGAGAGGTAGAAAGACCATACAGACTGTTTTAAAAAAGTGATGGAGAAATAATGAAAAATTATGGGAAGAGAATGCTTTCCCTTCCATTACCCTTTCTCATTTTATTGTAACTTTATGCCCACATTACACAAAGAATTTTGAGAAATTTGTTTGCCATGTAGATGTCATACCTTTCACAAAGCATGTATTTCTTTGTCTAGTATTTTTGATACCATGGCAACAGAGTGTCCTTCTGTAGTCTAGACGCTCATAGGAGAATGCGTTTCTCTTTTAATACAGTGAAATTCTGTTTGGGGACTGGTCTGGTCTCAAGGAACCGATCCTTGCTGCACCCAGATGCTCTCTGGGTTATAGCAGAACACTCCACTGTCGGACATTGACCTGTTTCTCTCTGCAGGGCCAGCCTGGGGAGTACAGCCATTTTCAACTAACTCTTCCCTGGAGGCAGTATCTGTAAATGGAAAAGAGAAAGAAGTAAGGCGCACTGAGCTCTAATGGAAAGGTTTCCCCTTACAGAACTTAGAATGGGGACTGAGGCATATAAATGACTCAGCTGAGGTTAACAACCTGCAGCACTGAGTCCCTTTGGAATAAATAAGTCTGCTCCTGCCCTTCCACAATGTCACCCTCTTGAGTGATTTCAGTTTGTTCCTTCCGCACAGCCTGAAGTATAATGCGCAGCCAGTAAACTCAGAGGAAGGCGCAATGTAGGGGTCTGCAGGCATCCCAGGTGTTTGTTGCTTCTGAGTGGGATAATGCTCTCCAAGACTTGATTATTGAAACCTTTTAAATGTTCCTTTTCTGCTTTATAGAGAGTCCGGTATACATTTTCCAGGTTAAGATCTGGTAGAACCTCTTTGTAAACATTACTTCCCATCACGTAGGAGCTCTGAAGTCAGTAATTCGAAGGTCATTGCAACTCAAGACAGCCTTGTATGGCTGTCTTTCCTGGCAACTTCAAGAGCTGAGACCTTTTTGATCCCTGTGATTTGTTTTTCCCGTGTCCAGTGTTCCATCCTGCAGCCCAGAGTTCTAATCAAGCTGTTCAGTTGTAAGAAGAATGACCTCCTTCGAACACCCCAAATTGTGAAAGTACGTGAGTTATCCCCAGAGTAGCAGTCATCAGAAACCACAACAGTTTCAGGGGCCAGCTTGCCTCCCCGAGGGACTACTAGTTTTGATTTCTGAGTATCTCTGCTTCTCACTGTGAACCAGCTTAGTTCTCTTCTCTCTACTGACTAGTGTCCTCTACTTAGATTTTTTGCTTCCTTATAATTTCTCTTTGCCAATGGCTTGCCTTTTTCCTAACTTTACTCTTGGCATCTTTTCTGTTTCTGACTCCACCACCAGCTAAAGACTTTCCAATAATTTCATTGCATATATTTCTGATAAAACCTCCACTTACATTTATTGTGCCAGGCCTCGTGTTTCTAAATAGTTGATGAATTTCCATCCTTGAGTTAGATGTCCATCCTTAAGTCAATCAATGATGGCTGGGTGGGAGAGCACAAGTCTGTGGCTACCCACGCCCATCCCATCCCTCTCTATCATTTGGCATGGATGTGGGTGCCCAGTGCCCTTGGAAGGACCAGTATGTAGTTAGCAATCTGAAGCACAGTCAGTCATTCAATACAGGCTTGAAATACCCTTGTTGCGAATCTGGCCTCTTGAGCGGTAGTCACCTCATATGTGAGCAGGGTAGTGACAATATCTGAGGGCTCCTTTAAGAATTATACATAGAAATGGGTGGCATGATGTTTTCCATTTTTAAGCCAGGGCAGTATGATTAGTTACAATAGTAGTATAATTAGTAATAACAGTTGTATAATTTTAGTAGGAATAGTTGGAGTCATAACTACAGTGTTCTGGAAGTAATCATTGTGGTGTTGGTAATAGGAAATAGCAGAAATGGGTGAGAAGTATTTAGTTAGCAGTGGAATTCTGGCCAGGAGGAAAAGCAGTGTTTTCTTTAGCCTTTGCTGACTTCCTGCCTCAAAGAACTGACTAGAACTCCAATTCTTGAGGAGCAGCTCTGCAAGAAACAAAAATAAAATTAGCAAAATTAAGAGGGACAGATAATTGATTTATGAGTCAGGGCATGGTCTGGCTTCAGGCTGGTTGGGCATTGAGGATGAAGCGATGTCATTAGAATTCTGTAGAGAACTTTCATCTCTTGGCTGCATTTCCCTGTAAGTTGATTTTATTCTCAAGCAGACCTTCCTGATATAGTGGGACCGACGACTATTGACATAAATCTAGTTTTATTATGTCTTTTGAGCTAGCAACCCTAGAGGAAAGGGCATGTCTTTTACCCACCAAGCTGGCAAACACCCAGTGAGAAACGTTTGGCTGGATGCTGGAGCCGCCTATGGGATGTCGGTTACTGTGGCCAGGGGTAGGGGTGCGGTTGGGTTCTCCAGCCTGATCTAGGTCCCTCTCCAGGTCTGAACGTGGGTTGGGAGAGGCTTTGTCCCACATTAATCCCAGGGAGTTAAAATAGAAGCAAGTTAGATCCTCTATAGCAACAGAAAAATAGGAGCAGAAAAGAAACAAATGTCTACTCCACCGTCCTTACAAGGTGATTGTTGGGTTTTGGTTGTAAGGCTTGATGAGATGATAAATTAAAAATACTGAATAAAGTGTCTGGCTCATAAATAGTATGTAACTAATAATTATCTCTCCCCTCTTTTTTCTATTGCATCTTCCATTCTTACATGGTATTCGGCTCCACTCCCACTTTTTAAAAATCTGTTTTTCATGGTATAAATTAGATGACCACTTGGCACTGATTTCAAATATCAGACACTGTGGTTTGACTTCTCAAAGGCTCCTCTTTCGACCCTAGAACTCTGGGACTTGAAGCTTTGTTGTTAGTGGCTGACACATTGACCCATCTGGGGTACGAAGCCCTAAATCTCAAAGTCACCTCCAGCTTCTCTTTCTCACCTGCTTCTGCCCCTCTATCAAACGACTTCTCAGATTTTTCTGGGTTTTATCCCTGTCCCATACATTTTACGTATTCCCTCCACACACTCCCATGGCTAACGCCCAAGTTCAGGTCCTCATTTTTTAAATTGAAGTACAATTCGCCTAACTTAAAATTACACATTTTCAGATGTTCAGTTCAGTGGCGTTCAGTTGCATAGCTATCATCTCCATCTGCGTTAAAAACATTTCCATCACCCCCAAACGGGAGCTCCATGCTCATTAGCAGTCACTCCCCATCCCTTCTTCCCCCAGCCTCAGGGAACTGCTGTCCTTCCTTCTGTCCCTGTGGCTTTACTTATTCCGGATATTTTGTATACATGGAATCATACAAGATGTGACCTTTTGTATTGGCTTCTTTCAAGTGGCATAATGTTTTCAAGGGTCACTCATGCTGCAGCATGTGAGTATTTAATTCCTTTTTGTGTCACTTCTGTGGCTGCACAGCGTTTTGTTTACCCATCAATCAATGGACATTGGTAAGTCTCTCATTGTTTTTACCTTCATGTTGACTGTAGCTGGAGTCTCCCGCTGGGCTGCTGCTTTGCTCAACTTCAGAAAGCAGCAGTCACTTTGTGTGCAGTAGGAATAGTACCCTCTAGAGCTGAACAACACAGAGCTTCTGCTCCAAACCGGAACCTTATCTCAAACGCATACTGATAATGTGAGCCATCTGTTTCACTAAAAAGCCCATTGTTATCCTGTACTCAGCATCCTTTGATGGTCCCCTTTTACTTATCCATATTTACTACTACTAATAATAGATACAGTATATTAAGTCTAGATATGTGGAAGGCATTTTCGATAACTTTACCTGGGTTGTGTCACTTAATTCACATAACAGATATGTGGGTATTCTTCCTCCCATTCTTTAAATGAGGAAACTGAGTCCTGGCAGAAGGATTATCAAAGTCACACAGCAGGAAAGTGCTGGAACCAGGACAGTGATCCCATGACAGACTCTAAGGCCATCCCCTAATGGTCCCCACCAGCTAGAGTTCATGCCTTTGCGTAAAACTCTCTCCACATGTGCTCACTGGAACTGTGATTTGCTTTTAAACAACCAAATATGGCAAAAGGTGGTGGGATGTTCTCTTCTATGATCACCTTATGTCATGTAAGTCTTTGCTTAGGAGATGCCCTTGCTGGATGGTGAATAATTGGGCATGTCAAAGAGGCACACATGACAAAGATATTTACACAGTCCCTAGGAGTAAAGGGTGGTCTCTTTTATCAAACCAGAAAAAAATCAGGGACCCTCAGATATACAGCCACCAAGAAATGAATTCTGCCAAAAACGCAGATGGAGGTAGAAGCAGATCCATCTTCGGCCAAGCTTCCAGATGAACACACAGCCTGTGAGGCCCTGCAGGGGACCCTGCTCAGGCTCGTCTAGACTCTAGACCCATGGAAACTTGAGAAATACATGTGTGTTGTCTTAAGCCCTGAAGGTCATGGTAATTTATTTCACAGTAATAGAAACTGAATACAGACTCTGCTTCCTGGAAGTGGGTTGCTGCTGCAATAAATACCTAAAAACATGTTTGTAACTTTGGAAATAGGTGGTGGGAAGAGGCTGGAAGGATGTTGAAGCTTATGATGGAAAAAAACAAAAGTGCTTTGAACAAACCATTAGTAGAAATCTGGACTTGCGGCGTGCTGCTGGTGATGAGGAACATGTCTTTGTCAGCTGGAGAATGAAGTGTACCTGTTATGTAATGGCAGAGGACAGCAGAACTGTCTCCTTGACTATGTATGAGCAGGATTTGTAAGTGATAAACCTGGCTCTAAGGCCAGGGAGGTTTATATGACCCTTGTAACACGATCTTGAACTATTAGCCTAAGTTTTCCACAGTGAGGTTCTATCTACCATCCCAGTGTGTTCTAAGCACGTGCGTGCAAAACTTTAGTTTCCAAAATTCTGCCTGTGAATTCCTGCCTCTGCACTTGGGTACAATGGTTTCTTAACATTTATTTGTCCAACTACAGTGTTTTTCCCTTAGTGCATGTCTTCCCATCCTTCAAAGCCCAACTCAACAAGATCCCTCATGACTTGAATGCTTAGCTACAATTATTCTTTACCTCCACTGGGTATTCTGTTTCTCAATACCTTTGCTGGGGTCAGAGTTTTGTGCTTACATGTTGACTGTGTCTACAAGATCATAACCTTCTTTTGTGTATGTACCCTTCTTTTTGTTTCTATTTTATTTTTTTCTATCACCATTTAACCCCCATACCCTCTTCTACCTCCACCCACACACCTGCCCCATGTAACACCCTTCTTAAAAATGTTTTTCAATCATTTTATTAAAGCATAATTGGCATATGGACATTTAAAGTGTACAATTTGACAAGTTTTGACCTATGTGTACAGACATGAAATCAACACAGTAATGAAGATAATGAACATACTCATCACCCCCCAAACGTTTCCTTGTGCCCCTTTGTAATGGCACTCTCCACCCTCCTCCCATGCTTTCTTCCTCAGGCCATCAGTCTGTGACTATCTGTCACTGGAGATTAGTTTGAATTTTCCAGAACTTTGTAAAAAGTGCAATAATACAGTGTGCACTCTTTGCTCTGACTCTCCCCCTCAGCATGATTATGTTGGGGTTTACCCATGTTGTTGTACGTACTGATGGCTTGTTCTTTTTATGCTGAGTGGTATGCCATTGTCCGGATCTGCCACTGTTTGTTTATGCATTCAAGTGTGGAGGGTTTGTCTCAGGGACATGTGGGTGGTTTCTAGTTTTAGGCAACGATAAATAGAGCTGCTATGCATTTTTATGTATATGACATTGTATAGATATGTGTTTTCCTTTCTTTGGGGTAAATTCTTAGGAATGGAATGTATAGATCATATGGTAGGTGTATGTTTATTTTTTCATTTTTTTAAATGCATTTTATTAATTATGCCATTACAGTTGTTCTAGTTCCCCCCTTCATTCCCCTCCACCTTGCACACCCCCTCCCCCACTATTCCCCCCATTTAGTTTATGACCACGTGTCTCAAGCTCTTTAGATTCTATATTTCCCCTACTATTCTTGCCCTCCCCCCTATCTATTTTCTACCTACCATGTATGCTACTTATTCTCTGTACCTTCTCCCCCCTTCTTCTCCCACTCTCCTGTTGCTAACCCTCCACGTGATCTTCATTTCTGTGGTTCACTCCTGATCTAGCTGTCCTCTTAGTTTGCTTTTGTTTTAGGTGTGGTTCTTATTAACTGTGAGTTTGCTGTCCTTTCATTTTTAATGGTTTAATTTTATTGTATTTTTTCCATGAAGTATTTAAACCCCTACACCCTCTTCCACCTCCAATTACCTGCCTTCTCCATATGTTATACCATTTTCCAAATTGATTTTACCTTTTGTGCATTTCTGCCATTCATGTATAAGAACTGCATTTTCTCCATCTCCTTGTCAACACTTACTATGCTCAGCCTTCAATCTCAGCCATTCTAGTAGCTGTGTAATAAAATCTCACTGTGGTCTTAATTATCCCCAAAACTAATGAAGCTGAACATCTTAAGGTGCTTAATTTTCATTCATCTATTTTCTTTAGTAAAATGTCTATTTAATTTTTTGCCCACTTTTAAAAGTGGACTGTTTCTTTTATTATTATTAAATTTTGGATGTACTTAATATATCCTGGGTACAAAGCATATACCAGATATGTGCATTGAAAATATTTTCTTTCAGCCCATGGTTTGCCTATTAATCTTCATAATGGTGTCTTTTCAAAAGCAGGATTGTTTATTTTTTAATTTTAAACTGTCTTTCATAGCTTTATGGCCACTGTCCAAAATTTGTTACTTCAAATATTTTTTTGGTCTGTTTGGTGGTTTCCAGCAAGAAAGTGAATCCACCCTGTGTAACTCCATCTTGGTCAGAAGTAGAAGTTCTCAATCAGAAGATTGCTGGGGGTAGAGAACGGGTCTTTTATTATCTAGTTCTCTCCCATATGTACTACATTATCTTATATATGATAATGGTCCAAAATAAATGTTAGTTGAGTACTTAGAATTTTTATATAAAGTGAACACTAAAATAAACCTCCCATCTCCATTTGTGTTTCTATCTATAGTAGCTTCCCCTTCAAAGTAGAGGGCAGTGAAGTGAAAATTCAGTTTAGTTCAAAGCTCAGAGTAACTGGAATTTAGTTAACTGAGGCTTTGGTGATTACCCTCAAGGCAGACTTTCATAGTTACAAAGCATAACTTTTGGTTTTTGGTTTGGTAATTAATGGATGAATATTATTTTTTGACTGCATAAATATTAACGACAAACTTAGCCTTCATAGAAGCTTGTGTTGCTGGTAATAAATATGGCTCTTGACTAAGTTTGGGTACTTTTCCTGTGGCCAGTAGTTTTCTGTTTCTAATTTATTAACCCTTCTCAGTATGAGAAATCCAAGAAGAGTTTTAAACCTTTTTACTTTGTAAAATATATAAAGGTTCAACCACATGAACCTATTTCCTTAATTGAATTAGTTTGTTGTCATGGGGTACATGTTTAAGATCATAAGGAGCATATCTAAACCAGTCATTTATTGTTATTATCAGAATTAAGAATAGAAGTTTTAACTCTGATTTTTACATTTTGATTTATAATTTGTCATAATGGCATTTAAAAAGTAAGGTTTTTGCTCTTTGATATTTCAGAATTTGTAAGCACTTTTAAATAGTTTCCCAGTTCATTTTTATAGATCTCTACCTTCTATTAGTTTGTTTGTCCTATAATTCTTATTTAAACCTGAAGAACACATTCTAAATATGATGATGGTGGTGGTGATGATGATGACGATGATTAATGGGGTTATGGTAGGAGATCTTACCCCTGATTGAATTTTAGTTTTTATAATTTATTTTGGAGGAATTGAAATAGACCATGGGGTGTACTAAAATGGCATTGATTAACTACCAGAAGCTCAAAACACACATGAAATTAAATTGTGGTAGTCAAAGGAAGCTAGTAAATTACTTGGCATTTCCTTTTGTTGTGAATTGACATTTATTTGATGAATATATTGTAACCCTTACTCTGAGTCGAACATGCTAGATGTTGAGTCGATAGTGTTAAAAAAAAACAACCACCACAAACCTTTACTTTTGCCTTTTAAGGCTTCCAATCTAGTTTAGGTGTGGTTGACTGTGGATCAAAAGTGTGTTTCAGCCCTGGCTGGGTGGTTCTGTTGGTTGGGGCATTGTCCCGAACACGAAAAAATAAACAGAGGTGGGTTTGTTTGGTCCTTGGTCAGGACATGTAACAAGGTTGCAGGTTTGGTCCCCAGGCTGAGTGCGTATGGAACATCAATCAAACAAGATTGATGTTTCTCTCTCACTCTGTCTCAGATCAATAAACAAACCTTTGGGTGAGGATTAAAAAATAAGTATAGAAAGGAAATCCACTTCACTTGTATCCAATGATCTAAATACCTTGGAACGCCAGAGCAGCAGCTTAAATGTCTTTATTTTTATTTTTATTTCTATTTTTGCAAGAGAGTACAGATGAAAATACAGATAAGACATGAGACATGCTTCACAAAATCTGTACAATTATGTGATAAGTGGTTATAAAATTTTACAAAAAAAAAAAGGTTTTGATCGTTATGGTGATGCCAGAATTGGGCAAAGGCCACAGAAATTCTATGCATTAAACTTTGTGTTTCTTTGCATACTTGTTGAGCAAAATAAAATGTAATCTGTGAAAACTGAAAGACCAACCTTGTTCACATTACTAAAACTAAGCTGGAAAATATACAGATGTTCCTTTTAAGGAGTTGATTAAATGAGTTATAGTACTGCTATTCAGCGAAATAGTCCACACGCATTAAAAGACTGTTGCAAGCCTATAAATGTTGACTTTAAAGAAGTTAAGAATATTTTAAATAAAAAAGACCAATCATAAAATTTGTGCAAACATGTTTATCTTTGGGCATTTTGTACAAATGTCTGGATAGTGGCTACTTTTAGCGGGATTGAGAGTGGAAGCGGGAGGTTTACTTGGTACCACTGTCTGCAGTTTGAATATTTTTACAGCAAGCACCTATTATTTTTGTAATAACAATTTAAAAACTCCATTATCCTCTAAGGAAAAAAACATGCAAGTTCCTTAGACATTTTCTGCATTCTAAGACAAAGTATAGAACAAAGTGGAGAGATCTCTTTAATACTCTGCCCAAGTGTTTACGGATTTAATGGAGACAGAAGCGACATACATATTTACCAGCAAAACTCTTACAGTCGTATTATGGAGTAACAGACTATCTGATACATGACTCATGTGGAATTGTCTAAAGCATAAAATGCAAATGCAGGCCTCCTGTGTAACCCACAAAGAAATGAAAAGCTACGGGACTGTATCTTTATTGTGAGTTTGGAAAAGTGGCGTTATTGTGGGGCGTGAGAGACCATTCTACAGCGGCAGTTTAATTTAGCTTCTTTAAAGTAGTAATGAAGTTCACTGAGGAATCTGGGAGATGTTTTTAAGTTTAAATCTCATATAGAATTTTACTGATATATTAATGTAGACATATGATTCATTTAAAATGAGAAAAGAGATTTTCCTGTTTATATGGTAATTCTGCTTATAATTAGTGAGGCAGAGTTTATGAATATACACTTTCTTCAATTAAAAACGGTTCTGTGACCACAGGGGAGACGGGAGGGAATTTAAGGGGAAAAAGGGGGAGGGATTTGGAGGAACAAGTATGAAGGACACAAGGACAAGAACTAAGGGAGGTGGAAATGGGAGGGAGGTGGGGAGCATGGGGCGGGATGAGCTGGGATGGGAGAAATAGACAGAAAACTGTACTTGAAAAATAATTAAATAAAATTAAAAAAATAAAAAATGGTTCTGGATTTGAGTACGGCTAATGAAAACTTTGGAAGTTATCTTCTAAATTAAGCACGTTGGTGTAACATTGGTTAGTATTGTATAAATTTCAGGTGTACAACTGCATCACACCACATCTGCACACTGCCTCGTGTGCTCACCTCCCAGAGTCCAGTCTCTTTCTAACACCATTATAGTTGACCCCTCTTGACCTCTTCGTCCTTCTCCCAACCCCTTTCCTACTGGTAACTATCATTCTGTAGTTTTATTCGTTTGATGCTTTTTGCATTATATTCCACATGTGAGTGAAACCCTATGGTTCTTGTCCCTTTTTGTCTGACTTATTGCACTTAGCATGTTACTCTCGGGATGTACGCACGTTGTCATGAATGGCAGTGCTTCGCCTTCTCTTAGAGCTGAGTGGTCGTCCTTGAACAGGGTGGGGCAAAAGTAGGGTTACAGTTGTTCATACAGAACATCTTATAATGATCAACAAAGAACACAAGAATAAACTCTGTTTCATGTACTCACAACGCAAACCTACTTTTGCCCCACCCTGTACTTCATCTTCATTGTTGATGGCACTTAGGTTGTTTCCCCATCTTTTCTGTTGTAAATAATGCAGCAGTGAGCGTGGGAGCATGTATGTCTTTATGAATAATTGTTTTCAAATTTTTCAGATAAATACCCAGAAGGGGGACTTATAGGGTAGCTCTCTTCTGAATCTCTTGAGGACACTCCATACTCTTTTCTACAGTAGTTGCACCAATTTACTTTCCAACCAGCAGTAAATTGAGGGGTCCTTTTCCTCCACACGCTCTCCCGTACGTGTTATTTCTTGTCTTACTGATAATAGCCTTTTAACAGGTGTGTGTTGGCATTCCACTGTGGTTTTGATTTGCATTTCTCTTATTACTAGTGATATTGAGCACCTGTAAGCTGCTCTGAAGGAAATTTGACTCAATGCTCTTCATGTCTACACAGCCCCTCCCACAATTCTCGGTTCACCTCAGTGCTGAAGGGATTTGGTTTTCTCAGACTTCACTGGAACATATGAAGTTTCCTTTCAAGGATCAAATAAAAAGATCATAGTCAATGATTCTACAGAATTATGATTGCATTTGCTTTTTGACAAACCCATTACTTTATTTTAACAATATGAAAAAATGAATCACATTGCTTATTGGCTGTATTTATTTACCTTCTTTCTAGAGATTCATCTAGGTTTGAGATACAAAGAGCATGAACTGATCCTGCAGTTTGCCCATTATCTCCTGCTACTCCCCTAAGCATACCTCTTCTCCAGCACCAGCTACACTGAGATGTACACAGTCTAATAAAGACACTTCATGGACCAGGGGAATTCTCTATGACTGAGTCTGAATAATAACTACCATTTATCTGGCTTCCTCTGCATACTGGGCTCTCTTTACATTACTCTATTTCAACCTCACAGCTACTTTAGGTAGGTGTCATTGTACCACTTTTACAGAGGAGGAAACTGAGATTCAGACTTGAGCTTCTTCAAAATATAGTGGTGAGTACATTACAATTTTCTCCCAGTTCTGATGATTCCATACTCAAGTCTTCTGCTCCGTCATTGTGCCTGCAGGATCATAAGGTCCTATTTAAAGCAGTGCTTGCCCTCTGTATTCAACGTTTGAGTATCAAGGGGATACCAACTAACAACTGCAGGGGTTTTAAATAAATCACATGGCCTTCTGTCATCGTAACCTGGAATGACCCTGGCAGATAAATGCCACATCTCCATCAGTCTAAACCCAACATAAACACAGCTGGGGCCGGTTTACAATGTCGACCCTGCCAGGAAGTCTAAGTGGTGGTGTTTATTTTCACCTGCCTCGACTATTGTCCTTAAATCAAGAATAGGTTCTTGGACTGTAAATCAAAGGTTGGATGTTAAATTTTCCTGATCTACCAAGTCAGAAGTCAAGGAGAACAAACATCCCTCTAAAAAGTTGTAAATTTAAGTCAAGGAACATGTATGACAGACTCAAGGACAAAGACCATGTGAGAGGTGGGGCGGGTAGGGCAGGGGGAGAGTAATGGGGGAAAGATGGGGACAACTGTAACTGAACAACAATAAAAATTTTTTAAAGTTGTTAATTTTCTACTACTACCAGATTCTCCATGAACACCAGACTTAAATTTCCTCTCTAGTCTAGAGACAAATTCTACATTTGCTTTGTATGATGAGAGCATTTAAGTCCACAGATCCTGATATCCTGAAAGAAGTTTCAAGCATTCACCCTACATGCAATTACATGAAAAGATGAATTATCTTTTATTGTTTAAGCTAATTCAAAATAAACATTGATGAAATGACAACATCCTTTCATTAAAAACTCTCAACAGATTATATGGAAGGAACATGCCACAACACAATGCAGGCTGTATATGACAAGCCCACAGACAATAATGTTATACTCAGTGGCGGAAGCTGAAAGCTTTTCCTTGATCATCAGAAGTAAGACAAGGGTGCCCACCCTCAGCACTCCTCTTCGACATAGTAATGGAAGCCCTAGCCAGAGAAATCCAGAAATAAAAAGAAGCAAAAGGCAAAATTTTATTCAAATCAGACAGGAGAAAGTAAAATTGCCTTCCATTTATATCTATTATCTTATAGATAGGAAATCCTAACAACTCCACACACACACCAGACACACAGAGTTACAGTGAATAGTTTCAGTAAAGTCGTAGCATACAAAATTAACATACAAAATCAGTTGTGTTTCTATACTTTACCAACAAAATAGCTGAATAGTAGATAAATAAAACAATACCATTGACAGTAGCATCAAAACAATAAAACATTAGGAATAAATTTAATCGAGTCTGTCAAAGGTCTGTATACTGAAAACTAAGACTTTTATAAAGAAATTGAAGAAAATATACAACACTGGGAAGATATTATGTGTTCATGGATCAGAAGAACAAATATTGTTAAAATGTCCATACTAACCAAAGCCATCTATAGATTCAATGCAAGCTCTAGCAAAACTTAGTAGCATTTTTATGGCAATAGAAATAACAATCCTAAAATTTGTGTGGAGCCACAATAGACCCTGAGTAGCTAAAGCAACCCTGAGCAAAAGATAAACTTGAGAAAGAACAAAGGTGGAGGCATCATACGGCCTGGTTTCAAACTATATTACAAAGCTATAGTAATCAAAATAGTATGGTACTGGCATAAAAATAGACACATGACAATGGTATGGAATGGAGAACCTAGAAATAAGCCCTCTCCTTTCTGGACAACCACTATTTGAAAAGGTACCCAAGGGACTTAGTGGGAAAAGGGTAGTATCTTCAATAAATGGTGTAGGGAAAACCAGGTAATGACATGCAAAGTAATAAAACTGGACTCCTGTTTTATACATGTCTTACACTTTAAAAAATTAACTCAAAATGGATTAAAGACTCAAAAAATATACGACTTGAAAGTGTAAAATTTGAGAAAACAATAGTAAAAATATTTTTGAGATTGTTCTTGGCAACAATTTCTTGGATGTGATACCAAAAGCACTAGCAACAAAAGCAAAAATAAATAACTCACTAGCATATAACAAACAAACAAGCACACGATTTGTTTTAAAAATGGTAAAACAATTTGAATGGGCATTTTCCAAAGAAGACATACAAATGGCCATACAAAGAAGACATGGAAACAGGTCCATGAAAAGATATTCCACATCACTCATCACTAGGAAACTGCAAACCCAGATCTTACCTGTTACAATGACAATTATCACAAAGACAAGAGACGACAAATTTTGGCGAGGCTGTGGAGAAAAGGGAGCCTTGTGCACGGTTGGTGGTGACGTCAACTGGCTCAGCCACTTTGGAAAACAGGACAGCAGTTCCTCAAAAAACTGAAAATATTACAACCACATGCTCCAACAACTCCACTTCTGGGTGTATATCTGTAGGAAATGAATTACTGTCTCTAAATGATAGCGTACCCTGTTTTCATTTATGGCATTATTCACAAGAGCCAAGACATGAAAACAATCTAAGTGTCCACTGACAAATAAATGGATAAAATGCGATATATCACATATGTATATATAATTTAATACATAGTTATGTATGACATATTTGTATATAAATTATAATTATGCATCCTATACTTTATCTATAAATATATTGCATATTTATATATAATATAAATGACATATAAGATTATATACACATTATATTTATATATACACATTATATATAAATGATATATGTAATTTATATTGTGATTCATAGAAATATATATTTAATAAAATGATAGGACCTACAGGAGAAAGAATGGACAGGATCTATATTTATATATAAATGATATATAAGTATAATTTATATAATACATAATTATATATGTATATAATTTATACTTCTTGATCTTTATAGCACATGTTTAATCTCTTCATGTATTATTATCTATTTCTTAATTTTTGTGTATTTTGCTGTGTGCATTTATTAAATAGCAGTTGTTTACTATCTTTTTTACGCTAAATGATTAAAGCAAAGGGGGCTTAATAAAGGGCACTTGGTAGCCCTCCCCTGGAGGGCTAGGGGACTGGGCTGGGATGCTGTGCAGCCAGGAGACAGACCAGCCACACATTGTCAGTGTCCCAGCTGCAACTGATCACTGCTGTGACCCGTGTCCAGTGCTTAGTGCACTGAGGACCACACACTGGAAACTCTGCTCCAGAGGCCCAGAACCCAGGACCCCTGTCCCTGTGCCACAGATCAGTCCCTCCGTATGTGGTTCCCATTACTGGCTTCCTTCTAGAAATCATGGGTGAGTGATTTTTCTTAGGATTGTTGTCATAGGCAGAACTCTGGCTAAAAGCAGTCTGAGAAATGACACTGTGTTTTCCAGACAATTAGAAAAGCTAGAAGGCAGTTGAAGTAGATCTTGAGTTAGCCAATCTGTAGTATCCATCACAGTATAACAAACTGTTTGGTGACCGTTTTCATTTTCTCTGTGGCTGTATTTTTCTAATGAATAGAGTTCGTATACCATGTGTGTTCTCTGTTTCTTCCACCCTTTTGTTGCCATTTGTCTGTTTTGTTCACTTCTCCCAGTACCTATATAGTGCTCATTCTGGTTCCCTTCGCTTATGAATCTTCAGCAATTGACTTTCTCCTGGACCAGCTGTTTGGAGGACTTTCTAGCAGTGAAGGAACAGAGAAATACTCAAGGTTGACAGGAATTTTCTGATGGTGCAGTGTGATGTTTTTGAGTAATTTTAGCCTTTATTTCTCTAGATGGGCATCTGTAGGCAACCCTAGGACTTTTCTAATGTAAAACCCTTCTTCTCCCCTTTGCCCCTTTGTGTGATTTCTTATCTAATCCTGTCTCCTGTGATTCTTGATCAGATAGCGTGGTGGGGGCTCCTATTTTGGGGGTGTACACACAGGCACCTCTGTATGTACTTCAGCACAACTCCCTCCCACAAGAAGTGCTTCTGTTGCTCTTTCTGAGATACCTGGTCATTGGTTTCACATACCTGCTTTCTCCCTCCACCTGGTTCAATCCTCTACTGCTTAAGCCACCCTTTGACCCTTTTTGTGGTTCAGGCTACTCCACTTGTTCCATTAGACATGTGGTTTACAGCTTTCTCTTTATCCCCCTAGGTGATTTATGAGAGGATTGGGGGAAAAAGGCTGATTTCCCACTAACATTTTTAAAACCTACCCTCTTCTTGAAACTCTTCACTCTCCTCTCTGCCCACTTCCATTGCTGGCTACTTTTTCTTGGTTGCCTTTTTTTTAAATTTTTTTTTGCTTATTAGTTTGTTTTTTCCGCCCTCTAACCATTGAAATAGTACAAGATTCAGTTCTTAGAGCTTCTTCATCTGTGTTCACATTCAGTGCCAAGACTGATATTTGCTAATGGCTCCTAAGTTTATAACCACATTCCTAACCTTTCTACCGAACCCCAAATTCATATACTCATCTTCCTACCAACATTATACTTAGGTCTCTACTAGGCATCTCAGGTTTTCCATGTCCAGAATTATGCTCTGTTTTTACTCCCCCCTTGGACTTGTAGCGGCACCACCGTTTTACCCAGCTGCTCAGGACCAGCCCTGGGATTACCTTGAATTCTTCCCTCTCTGTCTTCCACTCCATATCAGCACTATTAGCAAATTCTGCCAGTTCTATCTTCTACTCACAGCCAGAATCCCGCCCCTTCTCACTGGTCATGTGCACAGCCTCATCCAATCCACCAGTCTCTCCCTGGACTAGTACCATAATCTCCTATCGGGTTTCCTCTTTCCTTCTGCTTTGCTAGTCTGTTTTCCATACAGCCATCATCATTAACTCTGTCTAATCGTGTTTTTTGTTTTGTTTTGTTAGGTTTGTTTGGTTATTTATTTATTTGGTTTCATCATCTTCCCATCACACTTAAAAAAAATAAATCCAAGCCGCTGATCCATAAGGTCCTCTCCCCATGATGTGGCATCTATCGCACTGGCTCTTCTGCTCCAGCTTCCCTGGTCCCCTTGCTGACCCTCCCACCTCATGTTCTTCACACCTGCTCTCCCTTCAGCCCAGAACACTCTTCCCCCAGCATCTGCTTGGCCGTCTCTCTCCCTTCAGTCAAAAGCAAATTTTTCTTCTTATCGGGGCCTCCCCTGTCCATCCCATAGAAATTTGCCAGACTAAACTTACTTTTTATAGCATGTGTTTCTCATGTGCTTTACCCACACTAACACAGACTCGAAGAGGGCAGGGATGTGGTCTGTCTTGCTCCCCGACAAACCCTTCTCACTCAGTGCCTGACATAAACCAGGTTTTCAGTACAAGTCATCACAAGATGAATAAGTAAATATGTTTAGTGTCTCTGAGACTTGCTGGTGAACTTTTGTGCAGATTTCTGAGTCTTTGTTTTGTTAAGGTAAAGAGTTGACCACCAGGACACGAAGCCTATTTTTCAAGTGCTCAGACACTGGGGAGTGTAGGACACCAGCAGTCACCTTTTCTATTGTCATCCTTGAATGACAGCACTGGAATAATGACCCAGTAAATAAGCAGAGCTTACATGCTTAACCGCTGCACCAACATCCTTGAAATATCAGCATCTCTTGCTCAGACTGTTTGAGTAGCTAACTTATTACCCTTTCTCTAGCTCGTCTCCTTCAATGCATCCTGCACTCAAAAAAAAGCAATCTCTCCAACGTGCCAATCAAACCATGTCACCTTCTTTAGCACCTCAACTCAGAATGCATCCCGGAGAATGCAACCAAACCTTACTGCAGAATGGTCGAACTGCTGTACCTCTCTCCCATCCATCCCACTTTAGCTCCGGGGCCTCCTAAACCTGCTGCCCTTCCTGTACTTTTCAGCCCATAGCATCCATACCCCTGGTTTTCTTTGTTCTTTCTTCTCAGCAAACTCACATTTGAGGCATCTTCTGTTTTATTTATGCTCCACCTGTGTGCTCCCAACAGCACATGCCTCCATTCCTAAACACAGCACAGGCCCCCACTTTTCTAAGGAGGTTTCCCTAAGTGCTGACCTACCCCCACATGCAGCCCACACCCAAAGAGAGGAAAGGATTTTCAGATAAGTAGAGGAAAAAACCCAAGGGGCAGTCAATAAGGGTGGGAGAAGAAAGAAGGGCAAGCCAGAAAGTAAAATAAAATTTTGGGAATGAAACAGAAGCGAGAAAAAGAAAAGAGAAGAAAAACTAGGCATAGCTTGTATTATCTCAGAGACCACCTCTGGTTTTATCCAGTTGGAGAAATAACTGATCTCAGAGCAAAAAACCCTCCTTTCTGTTGCTACGCTGCCTTATGACAGCTCTTGCCCCGTCCTCCTGGACCTGTGAGCAGTTTGGAGACTGAGGCTTCTTCACCCATAGCTCTGTGTTGGAGTGTCTGGCACATGGTCAGTTCTATAAATATTTCTTGACTGAAGGGATAAACTAAGTGCTCTCAGAGATCAGAGCGGAAAGTATCAACTCTGCTTAGGAAGAGGCAGGGGATGGTCATGGAAGGTTTCTTGGAGGTGAACACTTTTCAGCAGAAATTTGGAGCGTTAGTTCAGAGTTTGCTAAATGTGCATTGGACACTAGGGAATGGAAGTGGGGATACAATGATAATAAATGCTCACATTTTGGGGTGCTATCCTGATGCAGGTGCTCTTCAAAGAACTGTGTGTGAATGTGCTCATGAATCCTTACCACATACCAGGGAGGTAGAAGACCTGTCTAGAAAAAGTCCAGCCATTGTTAATACAACAAGAACAGTTTGCATGACATCGATGTAACCTGCAGCCAAGGAGAGTGGACTGGAATGTGTGTATGCATGTGAACAATGAGACATCACTGTACTAGTCAGTGGGGACAGTAGATGCCATTGAGTGAGAATGTGTACTGCGTGGCTGTTGCATTCAAAATGACTGAGTGAGTAGAGCAATGAATCTACATCAAATTTTGTGTTGAGCTTGAACATTCCTCCATGGAAACTATTTGAATAATTCAGAAGGCCTCAGCTATAATTGGTGACTGGCAGCTTCATCACTACAATGTGTCCACTCATGCATCACAGCTCATGCAGAGTTCTTTGGCAAAACACCAAGTCACCCAGTTGACTCAGCCCCTCTACAGCCCAGATTTGGTTCCCTGTGACTTCTGGCTTTTCTAAAAACTAAAATCACCTTTGAAAGGGAAGAGATTCCAGATCATCAATGAGATTCAGGAAAATATGTCAGGGCAGCTGATGGCAATTGGGAGAACTGTGTGAGGTTCCAAGGTGCCTACTTTGAAGGGGACTGAGACGTCATTGTCCTGTGTACAAAGTTTCTTGTATGTTCTTCAATAAATGTCTCTAGCCCTGGCTGGTGTGGCTCAATAATTGAGTGCCTGTGAATCAAAGGGTTGCTGGTTTGCTTCCCAGTCTAGGGCACAGGCCTGGGTTGTAGGCCAGGTCCCCAGTAGGGGGTGCGTGAGAGGCAACCACACACTGATATTTCTCTTTCTCTCTCTCTCTCCCTCCCTTTCTCTCTCTAAAAAAAATAAATAATAAAATCTTTTAAAAAATAAAAATAAGAAAAAAAGTTCTGTTTTTTAAACTGCGCATCTGGATTCTTTCTGGACAGGCCTCGTGGATGTTTCCTTGTGGTTATCATTTCATAGATTAGGTTCCCCAACGTCCCCAAGATCACACAGCTGGAAGGGAGCCCTCTAACGCTGGCGGTTGCCCCAGAGCCCACACTTTATTCCATGTCTCTCTTCTGCCCTTTCAGGGAGAAAGACGTTCTATGCAGACAAGAACCTGAAGGGGTGGTAGGATGGGGTGACAGTGAGTTTATCATGAAGGAAATCAGACCGAGAGCAGAAAAAGACTTCTGTTTTTTAGACCAGTGTTACTCCTAACACTCTAGGCTGGCTTCAGCATACAGAATGATATTTAAAAATCAATCAGAGACCCAGGCCAATAGTGATTATATGAGCAAAGTGATTGATATTATTTACTCTGGCTAGGTTAAAATGTTCCCTAGGAAACAAAATCTATAAAGGCAACAGGAGCCCTTAGATAAAAGCTATGTGGATCCTTCCAGATAGTAAAATGCACAGTATAAATTACTCCTTCCCCTGTGGAAAGGGAAGGCTCTTTCCTGTTGATTTAGCAAGCTGAGAAAAGAATGGGACCACAGGAGTAGTTATATCAGATTAAGTTCACCTGCTTCCAACTTTCAATGCCCCTCCAATGCCCTTCCAGGGGCCACTAAACCAAGCCCAAACTGAAGATATCTGGGGGAAATATTTGGAAAAGGTGAGCAACGCTAGCTTTCCTAAGTCCTATAGAACCCCTGGTGGAAAAAGCCATGGTAGGAATCTGACATCAGTCCCCAGGCTTCTTCCTAGGCCCACGCTTGTCCACTTGCTGCACGAGCCGTCCCTATAACTCATCCTAATGGTCCGTCCACTCCATTTTGCTCACCCACTGCCAATGCTCCATTCCCAAGCCTTCTTTCCCACTCAAGCATCATTGCATGACCTTGGATGAGTCAGCTCATCCCTCTGAGTCCGAAGTTGCCCATCCGAGGTGAGGGGTACTGGAGGCTTTCCCGGTGGCGGTGGCAAAGGGAAGGGGGAGTGGTCACATCTGAGTTACTGAGATGGCGGAATTGATAGATCAGGTTAGTAAACGGGAGGCATGGAAGCTCAGGCAAACTATCGGAAAATGCAAAAGCATCAAGCGCTGAACCGTCCACACACGTGTTGGGGGTTTAGCTGCCTGATGACACCCACAGCCCCGTCAGCCACCTGGAGTCCCCCATCCTACAGGCAGTTCCTCAGTGGCTTCACCTGTGTTGTGCCCGGCAGGCTTGCCAGGCCCCTCTGACGGACGCAGGTGCCGTCAGTCAGCTACGTCCTTTACCTGGGAGGCCCACCGCTTCCTTCAGGTGGGTCTGCCTGACTCTGCTCTGGCCGCTGTCTTTTGGCGTCACAGTGGACGTCCCAGAAGGCCGTCCTGTCTTCCTTAGTCACTGGGGTGCGCCTCATTGCCTTGGCTTCCTGAACACCAGGTGGGGCCACAGAACCATCCCTGTTCCTCCCCGTGCAAAGTCTATCCGGCGCCTTCCCGGCGGATATGGGCCCTGCAGCCAGGTGAGGAAGGGGGAAGTGGATGGTGCAGGGAGGTCTGAAAGGGTAATTTCAGAGGTGATGTGAACCGTTAGTAGCAAGGCCAGGGCTCGAGTTTCAAGGCCTCTGCTCATTCCCTCAGGCCAAGTTCTGTTGCCTGAGTGACATCTTTACCATCATCCGCCAGCACATCAGGTGGATGAGTCTATGCACTTATTAGGCTCACATTTATATGTGAGCTGAGCACACGTTACGTTTGTAAACATATGTGTGTACACATGTGCACACACATTTACCTAAAGTGAGGGGAGAGACCATATTTGCACGTTTGTCTCAGCCACTGTTGCTCCCTAACGCCTTGCACAAACCTGGCACTAATACGGTGAAATTATTTATAGGACAGACTGTATCACCCACATTCCTTAGAGTTCTGAGTCGTTTTTTCCATGGACCTAAAGGCATTACATGGATGACAAGCGCCGTGTCCAGGCCTGTACTGATGCTGGAATCACTCTGTGCATTCCTTGCCACTTCGCAACCCCCCACCGTAGTGCCAGCATAAGGGGGACCCTCACACCAGTGCCCCCTGAGTCCACCTGACCTGATTCATATTTCTCCCTCCAAGCCCCTAGATGCCAAGTGCTGACCTTGCTGCTCTGAATCACAGATAATCTGATATGCTTCAGGCAACATTTTTCCCCATTGTTCTATTTGAAGGAAAAAGGTTACAGGTCCTCAGCTGTCAGTCATCCTGCGACGACCTCTGGCAGCCTCCTGCCTGTCAGTTACTCCCGTAGCCTGTGGCATTTATCAGTTCGGGTTCCTGAAAGGTTACAGAGACCAATAACTGGAAATGTATGTTTGCTTCAGCCATAATGAGAGCTGTGTTTGGTGCTGTTACAATTTGGGGACATGCCACACCCGACCCACAGAGACCCTAGACAATCTCAAGAAGTCCTTGAGATTAGGATAGGGACCCTCTTGCATGGCTCCCTGGGTGAGACTCATAGTCCTGAGTTCATCTTCGATTGTATGGTTTTCTAAGTGGCAGGGAGAGGAGACATAGCATTGGCCTTGAGGTTGGGGAGTTTTGGTTCCAGCTTGACACTGTCCCTTAGGTGCCCCCAGCAAGGCTCTTACTCATCTGTGTCTCCAGTTCCCTGTATAAGATGAGGCTGTTACACTCAAAAGTCCCATTCAGGTATGACATCCTACTTTTGATTCCAAATGACCTAGAGGCATGTTAAAAAAGAAAGCAGTCCTCTTATGGAACATTAGAGTCCAGGAATAGGGGTTCAGAATGGTATGGGGGCTTGATTTAGCTACAGATCTTGAAAGAGTCCACCTTATCACCCACAAGGCTCTGCACTGAAATATCTGGGAGGGAGACTGTTTCCGCAGCCCTGGCAACACCAGGATCTCGCAAAAGCCACTTGTGTCCCAGGGCTGGGTGCCATGGCCAGCACAGGCTGAGAGGTTGCTTGCTCCTGTCCACTGTTCTGGGGAGGGTCGGCAGTTTGCGTTCCCAGAGTAAAGGCCAGAGCAGGAGGAGGACATGTGGAGCGTTAGCAAGCAGATCCTTTGGACCGGGGGATCCTCCCAGTCTGTGACATCCGGGATTCCAGTGGGGTGTCGGTCTGCACCCAGCCAGCTCTGACTCAGTCCTCCTGGGGGTCTCACTCTCCCTGGTCCCACCCCTGCGAGCTCAGAGCCCAATGGCTCCACAAATGGAGACTTGTTTCTTGAAACTGTTGTGCAAAACAAATTATCAAATTTCTTTCTTAGTTTAAAACTATTGGGAGCTTTTTATTCCCAGAAAGTATCCCAACTAGGATCCATGAGGTCTCCTGATTTCTGCAAACTCAACATCTAGGTTATATTTAGTCCCAGAAATATGGCTGACACTTTTTTAGACTCTGTTACTACTTCCAAGCTATTACTCTGCTGCCTTGGCTAAGGCCTGCCCTTTGACACTGTCGCCCCCTAACCCCCCCACCCCAGCAGCAGCCTTTGCTTCTACCTCCCCCTCATCTTTTTTTTCCAGACCGTAGTCATTGGAAATGCTTCCTATTTGTCCCATATATCCTACATTTCATTGTCCCTCTTTTTCTGCCTTTCTTAGATTTTATAATTTTATTTTATCTTCTTCATTTCATACTAACTATCATGCCGGTTGAGTTGTTGTAGTCACTGTTTTAGAGTTTATAATATACATGTAATTTACATCTTTAACCTTCAAGTCATACTATACCATGTCCCTTACGGAATAAAAACCTTAGAACAGTATAGTTCCTTTTCTTCCTCCTGATCTTTGCATAATTAGTGCCATACATTTTGTTTATACATAGAATATACATTTAAAAAATACGGGTTACTTTTGCTCAAGTAATTGTCTGTTGCATTTTACATATATTAATAATTAGAAAATACTGTTTATATTTACTCATGTAGTTGCCACATCTAGTAATTTTCACTCCTTTGTGCAGAAGCAAATTTTCATTTGAAATTATTTTTTTTTCTTGGAAGACTTTTAAAAAAAAACGTATCTTTTACAAAAACATAGCTATGCTGGTAATTGCTACTTTCACTTTTGGAGGTATGGTAAGTCTTTATTGTGCCACCTTTACTTTTGGAAGATATTTTCACTGGGTAAAGGATTCTAGGTGCTTCTGTCCAGAATTTCAATGATGTGAATGCACTGTTTTCTAGCTTTGTTCCCAACAGGAAATACACTGAGATATTTACTTTGCTTCTCTCAGATGGCTTTCTTTACGCATCGCTGAAGAGAGCCGTTGCCTGGCCAGGGCTCTGCTCTGGGCTGGAGGTGCAACCAGGATCTCGGGTAGAACGTGGTAATGGTCAGGCCTGGCTCCAGGGCAGGAGGCCACGATCCTGTTAGCAGATCCCTGTCCACCGTGATGTCAGAAAGAAGAAAGGCACAGTCTAGGGTCCCCGCAGCAGTGGTAGAAGACCTCTGTTACCCAAAACCTTTAATGTAACATCTTAAGACCTTTTCATCAGGTGTATTTCCTTATCGTAAATATCGACTTGCTACTTTATGTATGCTGGGGGGCGGGGCAGGGAACACGGGTAACATTTTGTGTGGTTGTCCATGGGATGACCTTTAAATGTTCCTTCTGTCTTCTCTTCAACTTGCTACTTCGGACTCTCAGCCTGTTGTTGACTTGGAACAAAGGACCACTCTGGGCAGACTGGCTGCTGCTTCCTTAGTGGCTCTCTCGTGGTGTAGACTGTGCCCTTCCCTTCCCCACCCGTCTCACCTGCCACCCTGCCCCTGTGTGCCATTTTCCATCAGAATTTTCACAACCGCTTATCAGTCTATCTATCTCCCAGGTCCTTCTCTTTGATACCATCAGTTTATTTATTTATTTTCTTATTTCATGTGGTCTCAGGAAGAGGGAGACAACTTCATATGCCTAGTCTTTCACTTTACGTTCCAGAGACCACTATAACATTTCTCAGTTTTCTTCTTCAAAAGAGCAAATAAGTTTCAGAGAACTTATGAGATGAATCCAAGAAGCCCTGATAGCTGCTGATGAAGTTGGGGCCAGGTCCATCCGCCACACTGTTGGCCATCAGTGGGTGGCATTATACAGGCTCATTCGGTGCCCTGATACCTGATTAGCACTGCTCTGCTCATGGGGGGCAGGGCAGTTTCTGGCTCACCAGTGTATCTCTGTTCTTGCCAGTGACCTTGCGCGGATGAACTTCTCACTGATAAATTAATAATCCTCAGAGGCTAAATGAACTTCAAGACCCCTTTCCACAGTATAAGTCAGTGATCTGTTGATTCTGTTTGAGACCTGAATTAATTTTCTTACAGAGGATATTTTCTGTTTTCTCAATCCACCTCAATGGCAGATGATTTTTGTCTTACGCGGCATGCACTGAATTTGAAAACTCTACTTTTAAAATAGCACATTTCCTTAACTTTGACTTTTTCATGAATAATAGGCACTGTGGTCCTTGGTGGTTAACTTTCTACCTATACTGTGAGATTTAGGAACGATGGGATAGCCAGAAATCAACCAATCAATTACATAAGCAAAAAACAAAGCCTTTACAATGCCCCAAATCCAATTTGGGGCACTGAATGGGGAAAGCTGTATAAAAGGTATTTTCTGCCCGAGAGGGGCACTTCATTGAGATATATGCAATCATTCTTACAACATGAAATTCTAAAAAAGATCGAACTTGCTTTGAACTACAACATTTGGAAGACACAAATAATATTTTCTCTTGAGTGACCTGTCCCTCTGGAATTATCAAAGCCAGCGAGAGCCCTCGGGCACACCTTACCCACTTCAGAAATGAGCAGGACTTAGCCTGCTTTCTCCGGGGCTTTTCCAGAGCGGGCAGACCGAAGAGGGGGGAGCTGGGAGGCTCCGGGCAGTCGGTTTGCGACACCAGACATTGCTGTCTTTGTTCCAGGTTTGCTTCACTTTAAACTAGGGTGAAACACACCTATTTCTACTGTTTTGTTTTTTTATGAGTAGATTTAAAATAATTGATGGAAGGATGCTGAGCATATTTCGGACTTTAGGTGTTAACTCTTGGACTCTGTGTAACTATAATTAGAAAGAGTATTTTGACATCTTATTCGTGCTATGTAACAGGAAGAGAATGAATTTTCAGATCAGAGCGATTCCACTCTTATTTAAACTTCCCATAATGAATCAATTATAAGAATGTACTTGTGCTGACCACACTAAACCAGGGTGCTTTGACTTCATTCCACCCTCTCTTCTTAATCAGAAACACCTTCTCTCCTGGTGAAAAGCCCATTCCTCCAAAAAGTCCTCTTGACTGCACTGTGCTGAGGACGTAGCCGTGGGACCCATGGCGTGTGGCTTCTGTAGTTGTGCACGTTCTTACAATGAACACCGTAAGCATTTACCTTTTAATATGTGTAATGAATCTCAACTAAATGTCTCTCGTCTGTTTGAAGACCATTTCCCCCAGATTATGATCTCTTTGGAAAAACCCGTGTACAGCCGCAATGACCTTGAAAAGTCTTCTGGGAGAACATGGTGTCAACTTAATTACGGAAGAAGACCAGTTACTCCAGAGAAGCCCCGCACCGAAGTCTGAGAGGGAAAGGAAGTATCCTGTGTCCCAGCTTGCTGCAGTGATGAGAAGGGGAAAGAAAGAATGTGCTCTTTTTTCTTTTCGAGAATTTTGGAAGGTTTTGCTTTCTGCCCAGCAAATGCAGTGAAGTAACTCACAGCACATTTACAAAAAGCTCTGCTCTCCATCATCTTGAAATGAAATAGAAAAATCTTAACTATGCTACAATTAAGAAAGGCTCCTTATCTCCTATTATAATCTCTCAAAAGTACCTGTCAGGTGCCATTTCATTTCTATAAAATTGAGACTGATGTGAAGGTGAGAAAGAATATCCCCTTTTAAGATCTAAGGTGAAATTAGTGCAGGAGAAGAAAAAGGATTCGTGAAGCTTCCTGCTAGTACCTCCATACTTGAAAGTAACAAGATTGGAGCATAAATAGGCCACATAAAAAATGGGAAAATTTTTTTAGTTTATTCCAGTTCTGTAGGTTAGCAGAGGGGTAGAGCAGGAAGAGAAACTGCATGGCCATACTTGACCACTGTCCTCTCTGGTCCAGCTTCTAAATGGGAAAGATCGTATATGGACATGAGCTGACTTTTCATCAGTGGGTCCGATTCTGGAGAAATTCTTCATCTACCCACCAAGCAGAAGCAGGAGATGATTTCTTGTTTCCCAGCTTCTCACCCAAGCAGGCAATCACCCATGACTCTGAGATGAAACCCAAGACTAGGCACTCCCCATCGCTGTAAAAATAAAGTATATGCTAAAGAAAAAAAAGTGACAATGTTTTTGCATTTACAGAGAAACTCAGTAACAGAATTCCGTGGTTGAATATTCTCCAAGCCCCAATAATCTCCCTCAGATAAATTTTTCATCCAACAGTCAACTTTTTGCCTAATATCTAAAAGAGGAGATTCTAGTGCAGGGGTGGCAGGGGTGCCACACCAACAGAGGAAGGGTTGTCTTGAGCCACATGTTAAATACACAAACACTAATGAAAACTGATGAACAAAAAGCAAGGTCTGTGCATAATTATCATGATGTCTGCCACCACAGATAAGCAAAAAAGTCTTCACTTAATGACCCTAATTATGCAGCATCCCATTCTATAATCTTTTAAAATCATTAAGCAGGTCCCAAGTTTGTGATTACTAATATAGACGGTATATATATATTTAAGTAATAAAATGTCATTAATTTTTTAAAATATTTTTATTATAAGTATAAAAGGAAAGAGGGCAACATAAAAAGAGTGGGATTTTGACATTGTGTTTGAGAAACTAGTGCGTCAATACCTGGTTTGATAGAAGTAGTTGTAATTCTCAGTGGGTTCTCAAGATTGTCATCAGATATTCTGTTTCTAATTTTACTCTTACTCTGTTTCATTCTTGAAAATGGTTGCTCACAAATGTAGGTGCTGCCAAAAAGCTATGACATAAACAAGGTGTGATTGTGCACGCATGCATGCAAATAGCGAGTGTGTGTGTGCATTTATTTTACATGACATTGCAACATGTAAGCACAAAAAAATCTCATAATGTTTTAAATAAATTTATGATTTTGTGTTGGGCCAAATTCATAGCCATTCGGGGCCACATGTGGCCCAGGGGCCCGGGGTTGGACGCCCCTGTTCAAGAGATGTTTTGAGTAACTAAGGAAGAGAGTCAAGACTATTCAACCTAGGGTCCAAGATGGCGGAGGAGTAAGCATCCTACACTCTTTTGAGGGAAGAAGCCAGCTGAATGCTAATTGCCACAAAGATAATTAAGCAGAAATGCATCAGCCTGTGATTATATGCATAGTTCTAAAGTTAAAAAAATTTAAAAGGACCATAATGCAATGCAATAATGCCTATAAGTGGGAGCTGATTTACCTTCCTGCCATAGACAAAAAGACATTTGAAAGTGCCATTGCTTTTGGACATGTTGAAACAGTGTAAGAATGTCGTCTTTAAAAGGGCTGCACTTGCTGGATGTCCGTGTAGGGACTGGGTTGCAGGCAGGATATGTGTTCACTCAGGGAATAAAACTAAAGAATGGAGTTTGGGGAAAAGGAGAGAAGAGGAAGTTATGCAGACAAGAATTTTTAGAGATTGACAAAGGCATCCTCTGGGGTCTTTCACCGAATATGAACTAGTGCTCATGTAAATCGAAACTCCAAGTGTGACATATAAGGTTGATTCAAAACAGAAAATCTGTTAATGTGACTTGCCATCTGTATGAATTTGTAATTGCTGAGGAAATACATTACCACACATCTAGTGGATTAAGCTAATACGAACTTATTATTTTGTAGCTCTGAAGGTCAGGAGTCTGATGCTGAACTCACGGGGCTCCAAGGGAGAACTGCTTTCCTTGCTCAGATTGTGGGCAGACCCAGGACCCTGTTGGTACAGGGCTGTGGTCTCCGTTTTCTTGTGGTTCCCAGCTCCCTTGCATTTTTTGGCTCGTGGTTCCCTTTCTTCAATTTCAGAGTCAGCAGCAGTAGGTCAAGTCCTTTTAACACCACACCTCTGACCCCTTCCTTGCTCCTTCTTTTGCACTGGTAAGCATCATGTGATTTAACTTGGCCAGCCCAGGCAATCCAGGATGATCTCCCCACCTCAGGATTTGTGGGATGAATACATCCTACAACCGATCTTTTCTGTCTATTTTTGTCACTGATTCACCTTCTGGGCCTTTGGAATTCATTTCCGCGTCTGCAAAATTAGAGAGTTTGGATGAGATCATCTCAGGGAGGCTTCTAGCTTTGATGTTTAGGATTCTCTTTATTTGCTTCTTTTTCTTAGAAGCAAATTAACGTGTTATTGCTCCTTCACCGTGTCCACTCTCCTAGCTCGTGTTCTGAGAACATACTTTTGTTTTATGTGATTAATCCACTAGGCTCCTTGCAAAATGGATGTAGACACACTAGATCACCCGTGGGCCAGTAAGGCAAGGATGTGTGCTTCTAATTTCTTTTGTAAGATTATTACACATTCAATGGTCCCTAAGTTAGTGAGCCTTCCCAAAACTGTGGGCACCAACTGAAGATGGAGGGAAAAATGCTATCAGACTAAAGGGGTCCATTTGCCTGAGTATATCAAAGCCCAGTGACTCATAAACAGGATTTTGTAGCAAAGAAAGTAAAGGTTTATTTTTAGGAAGTGGCCCAAGCCCAGAGACACAGGTGAGCTAATGCTCAAAGACCTGGCTCCTGATTCGCTTCCAGGGGATGGATTTTATAGGGGAAAACCTTCAATCATGGTGACTAAGGGAGTTAAGGTCAAGGTCAGGGTCATGGTAGACTGAGTGGTCAGTGCTAGGGTAGCAGGTACTTGGTCAGTGCATCTGGTCCTGATGCCGGCCATGGTGTTGCTCTGTCTGGTTTTATCGCTTTTCTGGGTTTGGAGCTGAAACACAGCTGAGGCCTAGATGTTCTCTGTAGATGGACCCAAACTCTGTCCACAGACCTGAGGCTTTGCTCCTAAAATGACTTGATGCTGATCAGAAGTTCATTGTCCTGAGGGCTCACTGCTTAGGCAGTGAGCCACATGAGGGAGAAGGAGGCAGGCGAGTCAGGGATGAGACCAGTTTGAATCAGAAAGAAAGAAAGGAGAAGAGGTCAGATTAAAGAACTAAAGTTTCCACGCCATGACAAAACCTGTTGTTCTTTCCTTCGTTCTCAAGGCCACCTGGAGTCACCACCATGGTCTGGCTTTGCTTCCCAGTGACCTTGGAACAGTGGGAGAAGAGCAAAGGGTGAGTGGAGAAGCTGCTGGAGGCTCAAGCCTCACCTGGAATATAAACTCATAGTTCATGGGCTCAGGGATTTCAGTCTAAAATGCTGGGGTGGGAGAGCTGAAATGCATCCCAAGTTTGATCTCTCTCCTAATACCAGGAGTCATTGTTCTCAGTATTTGTAAATGTTTCTTTTACTAATTGTTTATAATCTTCACTTCAGACTAATGACTTCATTGTTTCTAGTCTCCAGCAGCAAAGTTTGCTGAAACTAAGTGCCCTGAGACTGGGGCGCGGAGAAATCCCAGGTTGTGTCTCTGGGATCATAATGTGGGCTATGCTGCCCTCTGCTGTTGGCTGGGTGCAACACTTCACTTCAGAAGGTGTCAGCCACCAGGCCCTTATCTCCAAGGCAAGGCCTGGAAAGGTCAGGAGGAGAAGGCTGGCTCTTGCTCAGGACACTGGCCTGAGTGATGTAGCCTTGAACATTCTCACAGGGCACGATTAGGAATTTCTGGAAAGTCCCAGGGACTTACAGATATTAGATAAGAAGTTTTAGTTAACATAAGAATACATCCCAAGGAGAAAGTGCCACCCAGTTTTAAAATGTTATTCCAATAGGGTCATTAGTAATATATATACACACACACACACACACACACACACACACACACACATGCTATTAATGTGTGTGTGTATATATACACACACTACTATATGTATATGTAAACTACTATATGTGTATATGTGTGTGTGTGTACACACACATACAAATATATATATTTGTCACCATTCCACCCTTTTCTCCCTGGTCCACTACTTAGACCCTGTTCTGATACCAACTATCTTGAACGATTCCCCAGAAGCCACTCTGAGACACAGAGTGGCATGCAGCAGGTTTTCCGTTGATTACTTCCCAGAGACACATCTGCGGAGACAAGAGGTAGGCAGAACTGGGTAGGCAGAGAGGGTGAGCAGCAGTGCAGTGACCACTCAGGCCTTGGGCAGTGTTCTGAGAGGTCTGAGGCTGAGACACTTTCCTGAACTGTTCAAGGTGAGACAAGGGGGAATTGGCTAGTTATTGGCCATGGGCTACCCCCTGTGAGGGGCAGAACCCTGGACAATGTAGTTCCCTAAAGCCAAAGGTCATCCCTATCAGGGTCACCATTGTAAGTTATCAGCAGCAGATGTTTCCAGAGGCTGAGACCAAGGCACCTTGACCCTGAAGAGGGGATCGGCTCACTGAGGATTGCCTGGTGAGAGGGTGGTAGAATGTGAGAGAATTCAGTGATTCCAGTGTGAGGGCTGAATGGTCTCTATACAGATTTGGTGTTTTCTGAGTTGTGCCTGAAGAAATGGGGGTCTTTGCCCAGGAGCTACTAGAGAGGAAGGGAAACAGAGCGGAGGGACTTACAGGGGCAGAGATGAAACACTGCCGAGCAATCTTTGTGACAGGAAGATTCTGGACATCCAGGTGACAACTGTGAAGGGTAACAGCAAGCTGTACAGTTGGTGAGATTATGTGGAATCAAAGAGACACATGATCAGTCTTGGAGACTGATGTGCCCAGTTTTGTGGCTGATTAACTGTGGCATCAGGCGAAGTACTGAATCTCTGAGCCCTTCAGTTTATTTATCTATGTTCATGGGAAAATATAGTAGTACCTCCATCATACCATTGCAATGAAAATATTATATGTAAGAGACCTACTGAATGCTGGAACCCTGAATGGGTACAACCTCAGTCTTAGGGATGAGGGACAAATAAGTCTCACTATGTATACAAACACAAAGATCTATCTATGTATCTATCATATCTTTATAAGACTATCTTTGTTTGCATACTTGTATATACATTTGCATGTGAATATCTATATTCATCTGCATCTATGTTGATAGATATATGAGTAGCTCTCAACTGAAAGTGATTTACACCCAACGGCCCACCTGAGAGGGTATTTGACGATGTCTGCAGACAAATGAGGCTGTCATAGTCTCGGGGAAGGGGGTGGGGCTGCTGTTGGCATCCGGTGGGTAGAGACCAGCGATGCTGCTGACCATCCTACAACATATAGGATTGTCCCCATGAGAAAATGATCTGGCCTCAGATATCAAGAGCGCTAAGGCTGAGAAACTGATCTGTTCACATGTTTATATCACATCCAGTTTTTCACTGTGCATGGCCCAGAGAAAGAAAACAATGTTAGTATGTGTCTGCAATTGTTATTATTCTGATGCCGCCGGGCTGTGGGACACCTCCACCTAGTGTGGCTTCTACTGCCTACACTCCCGTTCTTCCTTGTTCCCAGTCGGGGTGAGTCTGGCTCCTCTCCCGGTCATCTTGCAACAAGCACGGCCACGTCGCACAATCCAGCTAATGAAGTGACTGTAGAAGTCTTCCCATCACCCTGATGTTCCCCTTGATAAAAAGGAAGAGGCTGAAATAATACACAGTTTTCCTTCTCATTGTGCTTTTGGAGGCTTTCTTGGTTGAACAAGTAGAGAGAGAAGCAGTGAGGCTCTGGAAGTCCTGAGGAGCACACCAAACACCTTGTCTTTATGATACTCATAGGACAATAGACCAAGAATAGTGAAATATACATTATTTTTAAAAGCCTATAACACATTAATTGAGAAAGATCATAGGCAAATGTAAATTAATTTATAAAGATTCAAAACACCCTGAGTATTTTCTCTGACTTCAATGGCCAGGTTGGGCAATGACTGGGGTAAGGGGGTGAGGGAGAATTGTTTGGGTCCCAAACTGCCAGTTCCTTCGCGATGTGCCTCAGGGAATCCCTGAAGGAGGTACATGCAATGACTAGTAACTGCCACTAGGGGGGAGTATTTGCTCGTGAAAGCTATCACTCTAGCAATCCCTGACAGATTGATTCAGGGGTTGCCCTGGGTTATCCCAAAGATTGAGAAATGAAGTATTTCAATGCAGCAAGTATAATCTGAAAGACCGTGTTGCCGCATAGCTCAATATTAGGGCTCCAGGTCAGTTACAGGATGAGGACACGAGCACCCCACCCCTGCTGTTTTTCACTGAGCTTCAGTATTTCCTGGTGACTTGGCCTGGGATACCTGGCATGGACTCAGAGGTTTAGGTCCCTGTGTTTCCTTCACTCACTGGCTCAGGGAATCTCTCCTTTCTTCCCTTCTCATGGGGCAGCACCGTCCAGTTACTGTTTTAGGAAACTTCAAAGGAGACACTTTTCAAATTAGGGCAGCTTTTTAATGGATCTCCTGACTTTCAGACCATTTTTTTAAAATGAATCTCCACGACCAACTTCAAACTTTCTGGTTTAGTCCTATCTCAACTTTTAGGGAATAGTTCAGAATTGGGTTCCAATTCCAACTCTTCTGTTGGCAAGCTGCATGAATGCTGGTGAATGTCTTAACCCTGACTTTTTTTGGTTTACTCACTTAATAAACAGCTGCCGTGAAAATCAACTCAGAACAGTAACTGCAAGGCACCCAGCACACAGTAAGGGCCCAAGAAGTGAGTTTCCCTCCTTCTTTTAGCTACTTTCTAAACCAGCCAGCCTTCTGTTAACGCACCCGGCCTGGTGCCAATGCTGCTGGATGTCTGTTTGTTCCCCACGCCACCCGTGTGGAGAGTCTGCACTGGAGCATTGCTTTCCGGCTGCAAACATTCTAATACCAACTTCGTGATTTCTGCCACCCGTGTTATCCAGTGGCTCCGTTTTTTGGTTGGTACTCTAAAATTAGCCATTTTTTAAATACATACATTTATTTTAAAAGGAAAAATCTCTCTTCTGTAAATGGAAAACTAGCATCACTTGCAATAAATATAAGGTCAGTGTAAAAATGAACATTCAAGTGAATCAAGTCGCTAAATAGTGTAATGACATTATACACACACACACACATATTTGTAACAAAATAATCCTGACAGTTTTCAGTAAAGCTTATGAGTAGTAGGTAATTTGATAAGTTACTTTAATATATATATTATTATATATATATAAGATTAGTGACTTCAATAATCACAAGAAGCCACGAATACAGGGTAGGCCAAAAACAGTTTAGTTTTTCACATGGAAAATAATGCAGTGATTAACCCATAATAATACAAGAATGAATTCTGTGTTTTGTGTACTCACGACTGGAAACCTGCCTTTGTTTGCCCCACACTGTATCCTTAGAGTCGTAACTGAATATGCACAGAAAGCTTATCTTCATTATTTCATTACCCTTGACAACTAACTTGATCTCGCTTTACATTCTCCTCTCTGGGAATCCAGCCCATTCCCATGACGCCACGTGTCTTTCCCGATAACACCGTCTCTACTAAATGACCTGAGGGAATTCTCAATTCCTGTCCCTGCCACTCACTCATTAAGGCCCTTGCTATCTCTTAGCTTTTATGAGGATGGCACAGAGTCTGTAAAACACCTTCCGTGTTTCCCCAAATGTAATATTGGGTTGGTGGAAGAGTCCATTTAGTTTTTTCTGTGAGATAAAAGACACATTCTTCACTTTTACCAATAACTTTATTGATCTGGATATTTCGAGTAGGTCAGCTACCTCCTGCTATTGGCTTCTACTGGGTGGAGGCCACGGGTGCTGCTAAACATTTTCCAATGCATCAGGCAGCCCCACAGCAAAGAATTATTTGGCTAAAATATCAATAATATTGAGAAACTTTGCAACCCACTTTTGACATGATCGATCAGTCACAGCACCTTCTCCATACACTGCACAAATCGTTTTTTTGCTTTTCAGTTGTGTTTTTACCTTTCTTGAAATACTAAAGCATAATATGCCAAAAAATGTTACATATCTTCTTCCATCTTCAATATTAAAATGGCTAGACAAAAATTCACCAAGCTTGATAAGTTTTTTTAAATGCACACTGATATGACAGCTGTCACAATACAATCTAACAAAATTGTTTCAAATGAAGTTAAAGAGAACTAAGCACTACTAGAGCTATTGTACAGAAAAAACTAAACAACTTTTTGGCCAACCCAATGCTTCCCCTAATTTTCTCATCAACCTGCAGTGTCTTCAAAAGAGAATAATGTCATTCTGAAGTTTGACTGTTGTATGTTTTTAAGGTTGAGGGGATGGAAGCCAACAATGCTTTTATTTATCCCATGACTGAAAACTAGCAAACCACTGACCATCAGGACACTAATTTGGCTGTATGTCCATTCTTAGGCAAGGGTCTGTTGAGTTGGGAAAAGTCCATTTAAAAAATTTAAACTCTTTGTTGTGGGGAAAAGGGGTCCCTAGTTCACTGTTGGTGGGATTGCAGACTGGTACAACCATTATGGAAAACAGTATGGAATTTTCTAAGAAAACTAAAAATGGACCTGCCTTTTGACCCAGCAATTCCACTACTGGGATTATATCCTAAGAACCCTAAAACACCAATCCAAAAGAACCTATGCACCCCAATGTTCATAGCAACACAATTTACAATAGCCAAGAGCTGGAAGCAACCTAGGTGCCCGTCAGTGAATGAATGGATCAAAAAATTATGGTACATATACACAATGGAATTCTATGCAGCAGAAAGAAAGAAGGAGCTCCTACCCTTTGCAACAGTTTGGATGGAACTGGAAAGCATTACGCTGAGTGAAATAAGCCAATAAGCCAGGCAGTGAAAGACAAATACCAGATGATCTTACCTTTAACAGTAAGCTAAACAACAAAACAAACAAGCAAGCAAAATAAAAACAGTGACACTGAAATAGAGAACAAGGGGACAGCGACCAGAGGGGAGAGGGGAGGGGATTTCAGGGGAAATAGGGGAAGGATTTACAGGAACAATTACAAAGGACATATGGACAACAATTAAGGGGGGTGGAGATGGGAGGGAGGTGGGGAGCGTGGGGGGGGGTGGGCTGGGATGGGAGTAAAAGACAGAATACTGTACTTGAAAAGTAATTAAATAAAAAATTTTAAAACAAAAAATTTAAACTCTTTTACTTTGCAATAACTGTCAGTGCACATGTAGTTGCAAGGGACAGTGGGGAGAGGCCCTCACTCAGTTGGTGTGTTTTTGTTTCACATTTTGGGGACCATGGCCTGTTACCCCAATGTGACTGGAGAACAGGTCGCTGCCATTAACTGGATATTAGCAACAGCCCTGCTCTCAGACCGCAGACCCCAAGACCCCAACAGAAGAGTAACATGCGCACTGAGTTGTTTGTACATTAAGACCAGCATGTGATGTCTTTTTTGTTTACTTGTTTGTTTTGGATGATTCATGAAACGTTGAGTATCCATGAAGGTGTTGAACGGCAGAGAACCTTCAGGATGAGAGTGTGCTTGTCCTGTAATGGGACACTCTGTGAAGCATCTTTGGAGATATTTTTGAAAATGAATGGATGAGAAGACAAATCTATGACCAGGAGGGGAGAACCAGAGGACACCAGTGTCCCACCGACAAGCAGGTGACCTGGGGAGAAACCTGGGTGGAGAGGAAACTTGATTTCATGTAGTTATATGGGAAATATTTGGTTTTCAATCTACCTTAAATTTTGTCCAAAAGGGTTTTCTAGGGAGAGTCATAATTCAATTGTACTAAAACCAACTAATAGTTGACTCTGAGTGGAAAATATAAGCCATAGAGAATGTGTTTCTCTAACTCAAAATTTATCTTTCCTCTGAAGCCTATGGATTATAAATCAAGAATTCAACTCAGGTCAGTAAATCCAAGCAAATAACACCCAAACCTGAGAGTTAGCACAACTGAAACAGAAGCTTGAAAGGTAAACCTGCATAAATCACGTCTCTGAATCAAGGAGGGAAAGAACAATTTTTCTCGTCCTACACAGCAAGAGAATGGAGCTCTGCAAAGCCCTCTATGCAGATAGACGTTCTGGTTTTTATAGAGCTTGATGTATTTATGTATGGAGGAAGCACTGCCTGAAGTTAAGCAAGAAGAATGAAATATTGTGATGACCACGGCAGAGGAAGCAACCCAGCAAGCAGTTTCACGGTTGGGTCGTTAACGTAGCGGAGAAAACACTATGTTAGCTAGCACTCAGCGGCTCTTTGCCAAAGGGTGGCAGGGGGTGAAATGCTGTCAGAACCTGTCAAAGGCGTTAGTCAAAGGGCTGGCCGCCCAGGGGCGGAGAAGAGAGAGCTCTCCCGCGGCTTGGGGTGAAGCCACTACTCCTGCGGATTTCCCCTTCCACTTCACCAGAGGGGTCTGGGCACTGGCTGTGCTGGGCCTAGATTCCGCACTTGGCTCCGGGGCTCTGCATTCCCAAGGTTTTAGTGCTTTGGAATGTTAGCGTCACCTTTATAATGTAATTTTCCCTCATTTCAGAAAATTTCTTAAATCTAATTTACTGCCTGCGTTTTCACAATCCCCTTATTAAGACAGCCAGACCCTCAAATCATTCCGGTTTATTGATTACATGTTAAAACCCACGTGCCCAGAGAACTCTATTTGGTTTTGGTGAAAGGGGACTGAGCAAGCCAACAATACTGCTTTGCTTACTGGCTTTAATTGGAATGACATGAAAGAAAAGGCTGCATGTTTTCCTGGAACGCACAGGGAGGACGCAGGCTCCCTCGCCATTTTCCCGGTTGCATTTAGCTTCTGAGTCTGAACCCATCTGTGCACCGATGTGCTTCTGATTGAAAATAGCAAACCTTGGGGACCGCGTTTGGGGGGACCCATGCACCACACAGACCTTACTGGTGGGTGCCGCTGGGCTCTTTCTCCAGAGGTCACGGAGCAATGTACCCGCGGGTAACATTAATGCTTGCAGGTCAGGCAGCAATCTCTTGCAGTACCTGGAAACCCACTGCAGCTGGTTCATGATTCTTCTTGGATTAAGTGGCTTGTTTTGAGGAAAGTATTCAGCAAATGCTACAGGAACGTTCCAGAATGGCCTGCACTGACGTCCATTCTAGAGGCATCTGCCTTATGGAGTGTATGAAGGAAACGTTCGTTGTTCATTCAGCAAGTATTTAACAAATGCCTTCCAGCACCAGCCACTGTTGCAGGAGCTGAAGATGCAGAAATGAATGGAGCAGACACGGAGTTCAACCCCAGATCTCCTTAACTGAGTCACTTAACCCGCCATTCTCGCACAAGAGTTAAATAATTTTTACCATGGTTCTTAGGGCACCTTCTCAACCCAAATTCCAACAGGTCCTTTTATTTGCTGAAATTTTATCTAAGAGATAGGCAAACTTATAAGTTTATGTCATGGGCAGGGAACAGACACTTTATAATTCAGAAAAAGGATTAACATGTACACGTTTATTCTACACTGGGAGGATAGCCATATAAATTCTGGCCTTATGTGGACAAAGGCTTGGGAAGAATCGACAAGAAGAGGAAGGTGCCAGGATAGGGCTGTGGTCCCTCAGTGCCCAGCAGAACTGCACCTCGTGGAGACCCCTTAAAGCGCATGTTCCCAGGCGCATCTCTAACCTCCAAGGCCAGCAACTCTGGGGGTGGAGCCACCCAGGTGATTGATTCCGACTCACCCTAGAGTTTGAGGACCACTGGTGTAGAGACACACCAAAGGTTCTTCTACTTAAAAATCTTTTTAGGCTGTGTTATAGATACAATGATTTTACATAGCTTGCAGAGTTCCCAAGATGAAAGAGACCCAAGTATCATACAAGAAAGCTCTACTCAGGCAAAACCAGATTGTTGACGAGGCCGGGAATTAGGATGTTTTTGGTTTAAGCAGTTGCTCTCTCTGAATCAGTGCAGCCTGGCTCCCAGAGTCATGGGCCAACAGTGGCCTGGGTGTCCAGGCCACGCTGCGCGTGTGTCTGCCTTCTCGGCTGGCAAAGCCCAGCTTCGTCTCAGGCTGATCAAGGCCGAAGCTATGAAACCTGGTCTCCTGCCCACTTGCTGATGGAATTAGAGCCCATTAGAGAGGGCCACTGAAAGGATCAATCAGCCAGCTCCATTTTGTACAATGACTTCCATGTGCTGGGCACTCAGCCTGGTGCTGTAGGACAGGAGGGGGTGGCTAGGAAGAGGCGCCTGGGACCCAGAAGTCAGACTTTCATCTGGGAACAAAAGCACTCACCTGCACAGGGTCTTCGTGCAGCTGGGGCCGAATGCCCATTCAAAGGACAAGAGGTTGTGCAATGGCCTGGGGCAATGAGAGGCAGCTTCCCATTGGCCACACAGTTGGGCCAGGGGTGGTGGGAATAATTCATGTGACATGGGAGTGGATAGGGAGCGTCTGAGTGAGAGTTCCGCCCGCATAATTTAGTAGTGGAGAGAAGGTCGAAATGGTTGTCTGAGCCAGATGGAAATGGACCTTGGGTAGTAAGTATCCCACAGACAAGGCAGACCTCTTCATCGGTTTTCCAGCAGAAGTGTGCTGAGTTGAAGATGGAGGTTTAAGATCTTGAGTTAAAAATAATTGTCTTTATTTTCCTCCTCTGCCGCACTGAGTTAATCTCGTCTTCCTAAAGCAGGATGAGTCACTCAGGCTGTGAAATGGGCCCATTTGTCAGTAAAGGGGAAAAGGTGACAACAGCTAAGAAAACATAGAACAGCAGGCAGCCCAGCCGGAACCTGGCCCCAGAGCGGGAATGTGCACGCGTACCACTTGCAGATGAAAAATGCTCTCTGTGGGCCATCCATCATCATCATCGTATCCACGGAGACGGCTCCCCCACCTAGGGCCCATTTCTCCTGGGGATGTGGTGATGGCCAGCCCTTTTTGGACAGCCTCTGGTGATGGATGGCCCTGGCTCTACGCCTCCCCCACATCACTGAGCAGCATGGCTGGGAGGCGTGGAGGGCAGGGAGCCCTCGCTGCCCAGCCAGCCACAGAGAAGTGTAGGCAGAAGCTCCACATCACAGGGAAAGTTCTTGCCTGTCTCTCGTTCCCCTGGGAGCTCCAGCGAGGTGGACACAGCTTTCTCACCTTGTTATCTTGGCGCCAACCACAAGCCCGGTACACGTTTGGCTCTCAGTTAATGTTTGTGGAGCAAATGGATAAATCTAACAGCACATTTAATTTCTTCCCTCTTTGTTCTGTGCTTAAATCAGAAGCTTTAGGAACTGGAAGTAACCTCAGACACTGTTTAGTTCCAGCATTTGATGTGAAAATTGAGAAACTGAGGACCAGAGAGGAATAATGACCTGTGTAAAATCTCTAATAAATTAGTAGAGATTATAAATTCATATTATACTATCTTGGCTCCTATAATATGTAGACTACTAAAGGACTTTTTCAAGTGGAAGCTGCAGTTAGAATTGCCCCTCTCCTATTTCTGCGTAAGTATCACTTATCAGTGAGGCCTTCTGTGATCATCCTATTTAGAACAACAGTCCGCTCTCTCTCCCCTCCCCAACTCATCCAACAACCGGGCATCCCTTACCTTTCTCCCCCATTTGTTCTGCCTCAGTTTTCTCTATAGCACTCATCACTATCTGATATTCCAGATATTTTGTATTTTTATACCTCTTTTGTTTGCCCTAGCTCCCAAGAATGTATCCTCCACAAAGGTGGAGGTGCTAGCCCCTTTAATCCATCCTGTCTCTTACTTACAGTGTGTTTGGTGCATAGCAGGCCCTCAGTACACACCACACTTGCTGAATGAATAAAGAAATAATATTACTTTTCTAGGATGCAAACCATTCTCTGAAAATCTTGGTCAATTATGGCTCATTTCTCTGCATGATATAGTGGTTATTTTATGACATTGATTCCTAGAGACCCAGGAGACGCTATCCATGGGCTCTCCTGCTGTAGGTTTTCAGGACAACCTCTGTATGAGCCCAGGTAGGACGGAGCACTCTAGTTTGGTGTGCACGCCGGTCTCTGCTACTTGGCTGAGAGAACCTTGAGGACAGACCTGTGTGGTTCTCCTTGCTGAACCCCCAGCACTTTGCCCAGAGCCTGGTGAACTGCAGACCAGGGCGGCAAACCGGAAGTGCCGCAGTGACGGAAGTGCTAATGTTGGTGGTGCCTGGAGTGGTAGCCACAGGCCACATGTCAGCCCTTGAGATGTGACCAGGGTGACCCGTGAACTGAATTTTTAATTTTATTTCATTTCAGTTAGTTTTAAGTGTGAGTAGCCACATGGGACTAAAGGTTACTGGATTGAAGGGGGGCAGGTGCTAGATTGTCAATCTATTGACTGAGTGAATAACTGGTTTAATTGAAGAAGTTCATTGTCACCCCAATAAATTCAATTAAAAAATAAAAATAAATTAAAAAGACAGCAATAACAATTAGTCAAAAGTGGGACTCATTCATTATTTAAAATCATTGCTTTTTGGCAATCCAAGCATGCACTTAATGTTTTTTTCTTTTAACATAATCAATACACAGCATCAGAATGGTATTTATGTTGTTTAATATGATACAGTAAGGTATTTCCCATGACCTTGAATATTTTTCTGGATTACAGTCCCCATGAATACTGAGTATTACATACCTTTGAGTGCACCATTGCTTATGTAATCACTTAGTTGTGTGTTGCTAGACATATACATTAATGTCTCTGTTTTGCTAATACAAACAAAAGTATGATGAATACTCTAAATTTTTCTGTATACCCTGGATTCTTTATTTTGGCTGGAATCATGCAAGTGATGAGCAAAGGATGTAAATATCACATCATTGAGAACCCCTGTGATAAAATTGTCATACGGGTTTTTCATATGACGTCTCCTGTGTGCATTGGTGCCTTGAAGCTGTCACATGACCCCTTCCTAAACACAGTTTCTTCAGGATGTGGGTGGAGGTTCTTTCCCCATTCTTGGGTTTGAGTCAATGCTACCGTGGTACAAGAAAATTAAAATTACAGTGACTTAAATGAGATAGAGGAATATTTCCTTCTCATGCAAAATTCTTAAAATAATAAGGGAGCCCTACCTACCTGTCAGCGTGGCTTCTAAGATTGCCCTAGTTAATCATGGTCAGCTACCAAAGTCAGAGACAGTGAAGAGGGAGAGAACTCAGAGTGAGAATTCCTAGGAGATGACCTGGAAGTTGTGCATATCACTTCCACTTTCTTTTGGAAACCAGCCTATGGCCTCACCTAGCTATCAAGTCCTGTGAATCATATGTCCCAAATATGATTATATCAATTGATTATACCTCAAATCTATTTACTTGTCTCTATCCTTACTCCCATGGTCTTCTTTCTGACCTGACACCTCTTGCTTAGGTTAGTGTGACAACCTTCTAATTACTGTATTTTGCCATGTATAATGAGCACCCACATTTTTAGCCCAAACTTTCAAGGAAAAAAAAACCCTTTCATCTTAATTCTTTAATTCAATTTTTATTTATAGTATATATAAAACTGATGATCGTATTCCATGGTATTATTCTGCATATGGGTATCATTATTGCTTTCTAGAGTTGCATTTTTGATGCATAAGCATAAATAAAAGGATTAAAAACATTTACATAGATATGAAATTAGTACTATTTATATATAATGAGCATCCCTATTTTTCCCTAAAAAATTTGGGCAAAACAGTGTGCATTATGCACAGCAAAACACAGTGGTTAGCGATCTCAGTCTTGTCCTCTTCTGATCCATCCGTACGCATACAGCCAGCGTGATCCCTTTGAAGTATAGATCTGGTCATGTCACTTTCCTGCTTAAAATTTTAATAGTGAAATATTGACTTCAGAGAGAAGAAATGTAAAAAGCCAAGTACCCTGTAATGACATCCAAGGCCTTTCTCTTTGGCCCTGCCCAATTCTCCAGCCTCATATTGCTCAAATGTCTGGGAGGTAGCCATGTTGGCTCACATTTGGTTTTTCAAGAGTGGAAGAAATGGGAGATAAAAACTTGGTCTTATAGAACAAACACTTCAAAAATTTATATGGAATCATAAACGAGCCCGAATAGCAGCTGCTCTTTTGAGGAAGAAGAACAAAGTAGGAGGGATCACAATACCTGATATCAAACTGTATTACAAGGCCACTGTAATCAAAACAGCCTGGTACTGGCATAAAAACAGGCACATAGACCAATGGAACAGAACAGAGAGCCCAGAAATCAACCCAACCCTCTACAGTCAATTAATATTCGACAAAGGGGTCAGTAACATAAAATGGAGTAAAGATAGCCTCTTCAGCAAATGGTGTTGGGAGAACTGGACAGCTACGTGCAAAAAAATGAAACTTGAGCACCAACTTACACCATACACCAAAATAAATTCAAGGTGGATAAAAGACTTAAATATAAGCCATGACACCATTTAAGTCCTAGAGGAGAACATTGGCAAGAAAATCTCAGATATTCCACGCAGCAACATTTTTACGGATATGTGCCCTAGAGCAAGGAATATAAAGGAAAGAATAAACAAATGGGATCTCATCAAAATAAAAAGCTTCTGCATGGCTAAAGAAAACAGTATTAAATTAAAAAGACAACCAACTGTATGGGAAAACATATTTGCCAATGATACCTCAGACAAAGGTTTAATCTCCAAAATATACAAAGAACTTACACGACTCCACTCTAGGAAGACATCGAACCCAATTAAAAAATGGGAAAAGGACTTGAACAGACACTTCTCTAAAGAGGACATACAGAATATCCAGAGACACATGAAGAGATGCTCAATATCGTTAGCTATCAGAGAGATGCAAATTAAAACCACAATGAGATACCACTTTACACCAGTCAGGATGGCTATAATAGACAAAGCAACAAACAACAAATGTTGGAGAGGGTGTGGGGGAAAAGGGGACCTTAGTTCACTGTTGGTGGGATTGTAGACTGGTACAACCATTATGGAAAACAGTATGGAATTTTCTCAGAAAAATAAAAGTTGACCTGCCTTTTGACCCAGCAATTCCACTGCTAGGATTATACCCCAAGAATCCTAAAACATCAATTTCAAAGAACCTATGCACCACAATGTTCATAGCAGCACAATTTACAATAGCCAAGAGTTGGAAGCAACCTAGGTGCCCATCAGTAAATGAATGGATCCAAAAATTGTGGTACATATACACCATGGAATTTTATGCAGCAGAGAGAAAGAAGGAACTACTACCTTTTGCAACAACATGGATGGAACTGGAAAGCATTATGCTGAGTGAAATAGGCCAGGCATTGAAGGACAAATACCATATGATCTCACCTTTGACAGGAAGCTAAAGAATAAAACAAACAAGCAAACAGAATAAAAACAAAGACGCTGAAATAGAGAACAAGTGGGCAGCGACCAGAGGGGAGAGGGAAGGGAACTTAAGGGGAAAAAGGGGGAGGGATTTTGAGGAACAAGTATGAAAGACACAGAGATGAGGACTGGGGGGGGGGGAATGGGAGGGAGGGGGGAGACCGGGCGGGGGGGAGAGAAAAAAAAAGAAAAAAAAATGTACTTGAAAAGTAACTAAATAAAATTAAAAAAAAACAAAAAAACAAAACAAAAAAAACAAAAAAAAACTTGGTCTTTGCTCTATCCAGTAAGCTTTCATTTAGAATGGAAGGGCAGATAAAGAACTTCTCAGATAAGGTCAAGTTAAAGGAGTTCATCACCACCAAGCCCTTATTATATGAAATGCTAAAGGGACTTATCTAAGAAAAAGAAGATAAAAAATATGAACAGTAAAAAGACAGCAAACTCACAGTTATTAGCAACCACACCTAAAACAAAAACAAACTAAGCAAACAACTAGAACAGAAACAGAACCTTAGAAATGGAAATCACATGGAGGGTTAGCAACAGAGGAGTGGGAAGAGGTGGGGGAGAAGGTACAGAGAATAAGTAGCATAGACAGTAGGTAGAAAACAGACAGGAGGAGGGCAAGAATAGTATGGGAAATGTCGAAGCTAAAGAACTTATGACACATGAGCATGAACTAAAGGGGGGAATGTGGGCAGTAGGGGGTGTGCAGGGTGGAGGGGGAATAAGGGGAGGAAATGGGACAACTGTAATAGCATAATTAATAAAATATATCAAAAAATTAAAGAACCCTCAGTCTTTGACAGCTAACTTCTCTGGGATATGAAGTGAGAAAACATGTGTGTTTTCTATCCTTCTAACCAAACTCAGTATTTGTCCTTTCTTCAAACCTATTTGAAGCCTATGGTTTCCCAAGGCTTCCAGAAGCCAGCTTTTTATTCTGTGAGGCTTCTTGAGATACTAGAGATTATCCGTTGGGAGACATATGTCCCATCAGAGTTTGCTCCCGAGGTCAGCTTGCAGGGCTGACATGTCTCGTGATGTGCTCTCACAGAAAACAGAGTAAAATTTTATGTACACTGATTTTTTTACATGCAGGTCTCTGGTATTATTTCAAACCAAGGGGCCTTCTATGGGACCAGTGTAGAAGGTACTTCTCACTGCTCACTTAAGTGATTCTGAGTAAATAACTGTCTCTGGGCTTCAGTTTCCTCATACGTGAAATCAGGGTGATAGATTAGGGTGGTCTCTGAGGTCCATTCCAGCATCATAAGGAGATGAATCCATTCACTCACAGTTGTTTTTGAGCTCACACTATGTGGCCAGAGCCATTCTATGTCAGGAGGATGTTGTTTTCAAAAAAGATGGACAAAGAACCTGCTCCAATGAAAATTATATTCTAGTTGGGAGCACTGTGGTCAAATGGACACATGTACAGGCAAATAATATAAAAGCAGTTTGATGGTGATGGCTGCTGTGTAGAGACTTATTGGAGGATGGTGTGACGAACATGACAGGTTGTCTCTGAGTGACGCACAGGCTAAAAGTCAGCCGTGCCAGGCCAGGCAGAAAGTGTTCCAACCAAGGAAACCACAAGAGCTCTGAGCTGGATGTGCTTCATGCAATGAAACAGACCCGGGCACTGGGGTGAGGTCGAAAGTGGTCCTAGAGGGCATGAAGGGGTCGGGCTGCGGGCCAGACCATGTTGGATAGCTACACCAGAATAAGCCATTCATGGTATTGAAAGTCCGTGGGAGAGTTTACGTTTAGGAGAGACAGACCCCTATTTAAGTTTTGAAAATATCACCCTCAGCACTGCACAGAGGGTGGATTATGACAAGGGTGGAAGTGCAAGAAAGGGCTACACTACGTAGGAGGTTTTTAGAGTAGTTCCGGAGAGAGACGGTGGGGGACGGGCTAGAATGGGCATGACAAACAAGAAACATGCTCAAGGAGTGGTTGCAGAGAATGAAGAAAAGAAAGATCTGGACATCAACTAGATATGGTAGGGTCCTTTTTTGAGATAACAACTAGGTTTAGGAGAATATGATAGGGCTTTGTTTTGTTTTTGTTTTTGGAACATGTAAACTTTGAAATACTCATTATACATATAGGTATAGGTGTTGTGTAGGTAGTTGAGAGAGGTCATTGCTGGAGAAGTAAGTTTGAAAACCATCAGCAAATGGGTAGTTTTGCAAGTGGTAGGCTGGATGAGATCAACCAGGTAGGCTGCTTAGATAGAGAAAAGAGCAGATTCCTTAGCATTGAGGCCACCCTTCATTTCAAGATTTGGTGAAGGACAATGATCCAGCAAAAGACGCTGACAGGGAACAGAGAATGAGGTAGAAGAAAAATCAGGAAAAAGTGGTTTCACTGAGCAAGAGAGGGAAGTATTTCAAAAAGGAGTTCATTTCTTCTGAGTTCTTTGGAGAGATCAGGTAACACAAAACCTGGGAAGGTGCTATTGGATTTGATAACACAGATGTCACATCGCTGGTGACCTGGACAAAAGCAGCCTGCATGGAATGATGGGGCAGGGGACCAATCCGAAGAGATTAATGATACAAAATTAGGTGAGAGAGAAGGTGGAGAATGCAGTTAAGTAAAATGGCTGTGAATCAGAGCGGTAGGGTGGGGATATGGAGGTGAAAGACAGCTTGGATTTTTTTGAAGATGGGAGAAATTGCAGTATGATTGTAAGCATGAGGATGATACCGCAGAGAAATTCACAGTTCAATAATTGCAGAAAAGACATCAATTAGCCAAGTGGGGATGAAATCCAGTGCACAAGTGAGAGTGTTTCCCTTGTGTGAGAATAGGCACACTTCTTCTGCGGTGACAGAAATACCGACAGAAATACAGGAGGATTGGAAGTTGTTGTATACCTGAGTTCATCTCTAATAACATTTGTCTCCCACAAATATGGGACAGGTCTTGGAGAAGAGAGAGGGAGATGGAGAAGCAGGGCAACCAGAAATAGGGTTGAGGACAGTACATCTGAGCTACAGGGAGATTCTTCTCCTTATTTTATTTGTGAAGACCAACAATGTATTCAGGTCCCATTCATATACTGTATTTGATTACCCAAATCACAATCCAACAAGACAGCTGTTACCTCCACTTGACAGAAATGCAGGCTCAGTGTGGCTAAATAATAGTAAGATCTTGTGTTTCTTCAAAGTCTTTCCTTTTTTGAAGCTTCACTACCCAAGGAGGGTGCTGGCAAGCAAAGGGTTAACAGTGCATTTGTCATTTCACTTCAGCAGGCATTTCTGACCACCTACTGTGTGTTAGGTTTCTGACTTCCACAGCACACTTTATACCTCCTGTGACACCTTCCCTCCACCTGTTTTGAATCACTCTCCTTGAAGAATCTTGGCTCTAGAAGCATAGCAGTGACTAAAAAAACGTACCTCTTCACAGAGAGCAGGCAGAAATATGTGCTATGACCATAGTGAGCCCAGGGAGTGGCGGACAGAGCCTTGGGGGGGCGGGTCAGTGAGGTTTCCTGGAGGAGCGATAGCTAAGCTCTAGGCACTAAGGATGCTCTGCTTCACTATCTCCCCTTCTGTGTCACTCCTATATAGTAGCTGAGCACCAGCCTTTATTGGTCTTCCTCTCTGGCGACCACACCCCACCCTCCAGAGAATGACCTTCTGAGAAGCTAACTCAATCACCATACTACAAGCATCTCACCTTCCAATGAAACTCCAAACACAGATTCTTTAGCTCAGCATGACATCCAAGGCCCTCCATAATTTCTCCCCTTCCCACCTATGTCACCTGACTATCTCCTTCACCATGATACCCCCTTTCCCCATACTGTCCCCTACCACCCCCTTCTATACAATCCAAACTCCAGCCAGAACTTCCCGCAATTTCTGCATTCCACCAAATATTCTCTGGCTTTTGGCCAGTTTCCCATATTGCGCCTCAATCTGGAAGAACATTTCATCCCCAGTTCCTACACAGTGACTATCTCCTTGTTTTTCAAAACTCAGTTCAGGTGGTACATTTTCCTGGGGAGTCTTTCCTTGCTGGTACTACCTCCCTCTACTCCTTCCCCACACCCCTCTCTTTGCCTCTGCACCACTGAGCTCCCACAGGACTCACTACCTCTGCCTACACCTTTAATGCATGGTATTGAAATTGTTTGCATGTCAATAACCCTCATTGTACTGCCAATCCCCTGATGCCAGAGGTGTGTCTTATTAATCACCCAGAACAATACCCAGCCTATAGTAGGAGCTCTACATTGTTTTAAAAAATAAAGAATAAGTGAACAAATTAATGCGTATATAGTTCTTCCAAACTTGCTTTGTGTTCTTAGCCTTTATGTCCATGACTATTCTAATCCATCTACTCTTTTTCCTTATCCATCCTTTTCCAAGTCCACTTAGCAAACTCTGATTCTTTCTGAGACCTGGAGACTTTGTAATGTACCAGTACAAAGCTTTTCCATAGAGCAGGTCTCTCAACGCCAACATCACCTTATTATGAGGTAATTATCCCTGGTTCATTTGGTTTGGGAATCCTTGGAGAAAGCAGGCTTTTTGAAGCAGTTTTGAACACTGAGTTTCAGTCCTTTTGGGCTACTGTTGCAGAAGTAGTTTAGATGTGCATCCCAGAAGGTCAAGGATGTTTTAAGTGTCAGTACATACTTCCCTCCCCCCCCCACCAATCACTCCCTTGAGAATATTCTACTTTACAAAGCATTTTTTAAAAAACAAACCTACACTTCTGGACCAATTCATCTGCAATTTGCTATACTTCATAGGGCTCAAAGCCCCCGCGTGCCTAAACTACTAGGAAAGATTTCTGGACACGTCAATAAAAGTATCCTAATGAACAACAGCTGCAAAGAACATGTCTTTAAATAAATTGATTCCAAATTTTCCTGCATGTTTCTGTGATTTTGCTTTTTAAATGGGCACCACTGACTTTAAACTTAGCTATCTAAAAAAAAAAGCTGGAGGAAAAAAATCATACATTGTTTCAAAGAATTTTGTCGTCTTGCTTTTCTTCACCATTCTTTGTTTGAAAAGGTTAATGTGCATTCACACCGATTACCTCACTTCTGCTTGTAATAGCTCTTTGAAGCAGAAGGAGGCAAGTTAGCGCATCTTTCCCATTTTGAATATGGTACAGAAGGTGGACAGACTTGCCCAGATTGGGGATCAGGATTAGAACTCAGATCTCCTGACTTCAAAATTACGTTCAGACCCTGGGTTCCACTGTCTTTTGAAACAAAACCAAAAGTACTGTGCTCACCAGCAGAGAACATGGATGGTGAGATTGTGTGTGCTATAACTTGGTTAGGCTCCCTGAGCGTCATATCTAACATATATGAGTAACATTGGGTCAAAGTTTGAGTTCAATTATAAAGTGAAGTGAGATCTGAATTTTTCCCTCTAAGGTGTAAAACTTACCAATTTATACTGAAAAAAATGTATAACAATGACTTATCTTTGGAAATCACATATACACTTTCAGTTAGAATTGAACTTTATAAAGAATGAACTTGTTTCACTATCATCAGTAAATAAAGAAATGCCCCTTAGAAGAGGGTTGGGATAGACGCTTCCATCTCAGGTTTTAATAGCACAACAGATGGTCATCTTTTTTCTTACACAGGAGGCTAGAAATCAAAATTTGGCTTCACAGCTGCATGATTTCCCCTCTCTGATCTACTGCTCTGGACATCTGGGTTTCCTGTGGATTGTGTTCAATCAGCAATGTTGAGGCAGTAAATAGTTCACCGCCATCCAGCTTCCCTCTTTTACTCTTCCTGAATAAAAGGAGAAAGAGCATGGTCAATTCTTTTCTTGCAAGTCCTTTTTCTGTCACCTTGCACACATTGTCCTTGCCATGTGAAAAGGCAGTTTGTGACATTGTCTTGCTAGAGCAAAGACACGCACATAGTAGTGGGAAGTGGGAGAGAAGGGAGGGAAGGGTTGAATCAGGACCCAGAAATGGGGGAAGAGCCCAAAATGAAAAGCTGTTCCCAATTTGGAAAGTGAGTTGACGTCTGTTACTCTGGTATGCAGTAAAACATGGTTTTCATCTAAGACATAATAAAAGCTACAAGCATTTTACACTGTGTGTTAAGAGCTGTGTCTTTAAGGGAACATCTTTTCATACAGAACACGCATGGAGTCCTCCATTCGATACTAGTTCTGAACATTTTATTATTACAGTAGATGAAATAGCCCCCAGTCATGTCAAATCCTAAACAAATTGGCAAAACACCTTTGTAGAGATGACTGTTCAGGATCTATTGCCATTGCTTTTTAAAAAAATATGTTTCTATAAATAGAACATTTCTGTTCGAACTGAGAGTGGAACTGGACTATATCACGGGCTCAGCATTAAACAGAGGAGCTAGCTTCCATGACGTGCAAATGACCCAAAGGAACCCTAGGATTAAGGTGGATGAAGATTTTGAGGTGAAATGAAAGGGAGGTAGAAGCAAGGAGCTTGTTCTGGATATTTCCTGTGGTTTAGGAAAAATAACTTAGGTGATGGGCATGAAGTCCAACGGAAAAGGGACTTGGGAGGCCGTCCCAGGGCTGTTCTGTCCATTCACATTGCATGTTACACAAATGGCACCCTGGAGTTGTACAAAGGCAGTGTTGCTCTTGTGTAGAATGATAACATTTTAAACATCTATTGTGCGGAATAGGGAAGATCTGTCTATGAACACTTTTTTCTTTTATCTCCGCAATATTTCATTTTAAAATTTCTTCCTAGTCTTTCTCTGACATTTCTTTCTCCAAGAGTCCCCCTTTATTCTCCAGCTTTATTGAGTTATAATTGGTAACCGTCCCTTAAATAATAACTAACAGTGTTCTCTTGGATCCCTTTATGGACCCACTTCTCTTTAGGCATGCATACTCCTTCTCCATAATCTCACCTCCACGTCCAGTTTTCACGGCTACCTATGCATTCATGATCTCAGTCTTGACCTCCAGACTTGCCTTTCCATGGAGCTCCAGCTATGTGACACCCTCTGCTCCCTAGATATCAAACTCTATCTGAATGTGCTTTGGGTCCTACCCTCAATATTCCCTAAACTGAACTAATGGCCAATCCATTAGCCATTATTCATCTAACTCCCCAGTGAATGGCTCCCATCACATTAGCGTAGTCTAAAGCTCCAGACTAAAAGCCCATCAAGTCCATCAAGTCCAAGTGCACATGCCCATGTCCCCCTCGTCACATCCCTGGCAGGTGACTCAGTTCCAACCTGCATTAGGTCTTGCCTACTCTAACTGCCTGGAGTTGCCCATCCTACTTAGAACTTATACATTGAAGCACTACGCTAATGGCTGGCATCCAATCATCGCTATTTGAACCAATGACTAAATTAATGATGTCTGCATTATGTAAGTGCTTTTGATGACTTCCCAACCGAGAATATTTACTGGTAATTAGATAATGTTTGTTCTACATTTGTTTATTTAGCACCCAAGTAAGTATATTCTCTCTTGGCCCTCTGTGTGTTATAGACCTCAATGCAGATGATACAAACATATATAAGAATTGCTTCATGTTAAATATATACTTCATGTTAAGATTAAAAATGAAAAAATGACTAAGATCAATAATTTGAATTAAAAATAAAACTAAATTTTTGGCACCAATAGAGCCAAACCAATCCAGAGATGAGAGATTTGTGGGGTTTAAAGTAGCCAATGCAGGCTCTATGGAGGAGGCAGGACTTAAAGAAAGTGTGGAATTATTAGGAGAGTGGTAGCAGGAACAAGAGGGGGCTTTTTAGGAGGTTAGCCTGAGCAGGAGTGTGGTAGGGGCAACTTTTCTCACAAGTTCCCCTGTGTGCCACGGATGAGAGTAAACATGACAGAGACATGATCTGCTTGGGGAGGAGAGGTGGCCAGTTTCTCGGGAAAAAGGCCTTAAGCCTCTTCCTCCCAGGGGCTTTTATTGGGTTGTAATACACAGGAATACAGGGCGGCAAGGATCAAACAGCAGATAACATTTCAAAGAAATCTGAGGGCTTAGTGTGAGTCAGTGCCTGTCAGGAAAGGGGGTTGCAGAACTTTGGGGAGACATATTCATTTCCTCTCAGACCCTTATCATATGAATGAAAGCACTCTTAGCAGAGCAGATTTCACAGGTTTATCAGGAAGTCTTTGTGATGCCATATTTTTCCCCAGGACACGCTCTAGCAAGGCAAGGAGCTGCACCTCTCCCCAGCAGGTATTCAGGCTTAAGGGGATTAGAGCCAGGAATCACTTCTCTCAGAGAACATGGGGACTTGGGCTTTGACAAAGCTGGGGGGTGAGAGTCCATTACTCTTTGTTACAACCCCTCCCCAGTCCTTCCATAAAGGCCTCCCATGTGATCAAGTCTGGCTTAGGTTGCCCCCTGCTGTGAGGGTCTTACCCGTCATTGACTTCCGACCAAGCTTTGGGGTCAGGGAGAGGAACCGAGGCAGCGTTTTCTACCAGAGACAGGCTTTGTCTCCTGAGGCTCCAATTCCAAAGGTGTCTCTGGCCCTTGGCCACAGGAGGTCGAGTTACAATTCCTGAAACCAGGCAGAGTGGTCCACAACACAGGAGCATGAAGGTAAATAGGATACATTACAGGCACCATTAGGAAAATAGGACAATAGCAACATGTGTTGAGATGATAAAACTAATGATATTTTCAGGAGAGGCACTAGGGTAAAGTAAAGTAAAAGAACTGAGGAATTAGACATGTTTGGCTTTGAATCCGAGCCCTGTACTTGTTACCTGGTGACTGAAGACCTCCCTGAACTCTCTGAATTACTGTTTTCTCATCTAGAAAATTAGGGTAATAATGTCTACGAGGATTAAATGTGAGGATATACCTAAGTCATAAGATGATTGTCATCCGACGAGTCCTCTGGGCTCCATCAAAGGCCTGGCCCAAACAGCTCCTGGACATGGGCACTGCAGGGCCACCAGGCCTGGGCAAATGTTATTTGAAGATCAGCTTTTGTTACAACGTGATTCTGATGTCTCTCGTGGTAGACTTTGAGTAGAGATTACATGCTTGAGCTTCCTCTTCTTCAAAGCACAGAATCCAGGCATGTCAGAGGTTATCAAGTCCCACCCTCAGAGTCTCCTTTTTCCACCAGCCAGAGTAGCTTTGCTTATTGTTGCTGCCCACGTCAGGCATACCCAGGCCTCTGTAGCTCACACCAGTTTGAAAACCACTGATCTGGTCCAGCTCCATCAATGAATCGATAGGTTAATCAAGAGCCATGTCAAATTTATTATGTTTTTACACTGGACTGTAAACGGCATTTATAAATGACCTATTAGTTTGTACTCTTCAAATTAATAGAGATTTCATGCACATGGGTACGTGCATATCATGGTGTTCTCCACAGTGAACACTATTTATAAAAAACTGTTTTGATCGACTTGGTATCAAGCAGGCAGGATAGTAAGGGGCTAGGAAAGTTCCTTGCCAAGTGGACTAGGGAAACCGAGACAGACAGCTAACCAAGCTGGCTGAGCAATTTACAGCCAGATACAAAAGGTCACCTCCTCGGAGATAATATCTAGGCCTCAGATGTGTTTCAGCTCCAGGCCCAGAAAAGCGGCAAAGCTGGGTGGGTGTTGCCAGAACCAACTGCAATGACTAAAGACCCTCTGCCCTGCCACTGGCCGATAAGCAGAGGCCATGACGCTGAAAGGACACACCTGGAGAACTGATGACTATTTTACTGAAACCCTCCCCTGAGACCTTCCCTAAGATTCTGCCTGCAAGAGAAGATAAAACCTCAAGACAAGGGACCCAGCATGCAAGCTCTTTCCCTTCTTTTCCCCCTACTTCTCTCTTCACAGGCATGTGTCTCCTAAACTCTAAGGCAATGGGCAGCTGGCAGCTTGTCCCAGGCTAATCTCCTGAGCCTGACCTCAAAGCCCCTTTTTCTCTGACTTTGCAGTGAGCTAAGGCAGCCCAGCCCAGGCTCTCCTGCTGCTTCCTCTATGCTAAGCCCTTCCTTGTTTTACTGTTCCCAGCTTTACTGTCCCACCTGGACTGGTGTTGTGAAATCTTTCCCACACGAAGTCAAGAATCCATGCACCACAGCTGGCCCCAAGCAGACCCACACAGGGCCAGGCCCCCATCTGGGAACATCAATGGTAATATTTTTAATCTTGTAAGATTTGGTTATTTAAAGCGAACTTACATTGAATAGTCAATCAAGTAAATGATTGTTTTTTTAATTAAATAGTTTATCCGATCAGAATTTTGAGATGTTTTTGTTTTTTTTGGAAATTCAGGTATTTTTGTTTTTGCCTAAAGAACCTGCTGGAAAGAGCCTTGGCACATTCGAGTGTACCTGCACCTACATGGCGGTGTGTGATTTATTTTTCTCACAGTTGTTTGGTCACCTGGCTGCCAGCATATCAGAAGGAGCTTCCTGTCTGAGTCCTTTGCCAGTTACCAGTTTGTTGCCTATAGGCTCCAAACCCGCCCTTCACTGTCTCTCTTGTGAAAATATGGAGAAATGCTTTTTCTTTTTCCTAGCTAGCATTGTGTTAAGCTTGGTCAGACACTGCAAGCAGAAGGGACTTCCATTCCTGGTGCTAGTGTGTTCTCTCTGCAGCCTCCTGCATTCTGTGTAGCTCCTGCAATACGCACATTTCCCCAATGCCCACCACTTAGAGTGCATGGATTCTTCTAAAGTACACTAGGCACAGATTTTCCAGCACCTGGCTCCGCCAGTGCACCAGCAGCCAGCAGGACTCAGCTGACAACTGCTTTCCCTGGCAGCCTAGGAAGCAGATGGAGATGCACCACCCTGTGAGCCATGACCATGACCTCCAACCAGGATGAATCTCTGCCCTGGGGATGTGGGTAGGAGGATCTTCCTCATTGCAATCCTAAAGCTAGTGCTTTCTTCTTCTATCATTTAGTCCTGTATTCTTTTGAGTTCTCTTTATTTCTTATTAGCTAATTCTTCATTTTTTCAATCTCTTTTTATAGCTACTAATTCTTTACATTAAATGTTCACTGTTGAAATTCCACTGCCTTGCAATGGGATCTGACTGATGTAGGCTCTTGTTACTGCCCTTACAGAGTGTTCAAAGAGGCTTTAGGACCAAATCCCAGGCCAGTAGCAAAGACTACAGACTGAAAGCAAAGACACAAAGCCAGTTAATCCAGGACATTGGTAGAAGTTTCTGTGACTCCCTCGGTCCACTGACATTCCATCTTCTTGAAGAGAAGAAGTAAACTGAGTTCTGTTTCTTAGGATGATTAAAATGTTCTTTGCCCAATTTATGCTTCAATACTAACTTAGCTTGATTTGCCTACTTGTTAGAAGGAAGGAGGTTAGTTTTACAGACCAGGAAACTTCCTAAACAAAAACTTAGTGGCCTGAGGGTATTAAGGCACCTCTGTGGGCTGCAGAATTCCAGCTGGCTGTGTCTTTTGGCCATTGAGAAAATCTGGCTTTGCATTTCAGTAAAATGTTGAAATTAAATTACTTTTAGCTAAGCTTGAAGTTGGAAAATTTTATCATACAGAGTGAGTAAATCATTGTGAAATGTTCTAAGTACCTCCTAGTTTTCATTTCTATGGCACTGAAATAATCCATATAGGTTTTCCTGGCTCTTGCAGGAGTGAATATGCCAATGTACTCTGATTAAATCATTGGAAAATGTAGGAAAAATTCCTCCTTTTGGAAATAATTCTATTGGGTCAGATTCTCATCATGAGAAATCTATAGGGATTTCATACTTAGAAAAGCAAAACAAAAAGTGAAAAATTATTTTACTCTTTCTTTAGGTTATAAGTACCTCATTCTATATGATCTCGAGGAGTGATTAATTACAGAGAAAGTATTTTAGACTCATGTTTTTAAATATGCATATCAATGTAAAACACTGAGCTGTTATTGGAGGAATATGTGTGGTGGTAACTCAGGGCAACTAACGTTTGATGATGATCTTTTTTCTTCAAATTGAAAGATTGCAGTATAATTTAAACTTTGGAAAGTTAGAATTCCAGCTCTCTGTCATTATAGGACATTTTTCTCTCCAAAATATATCTAATTAGCAAATGTCCAAAGTTTATCACATGACATTGTAGGCTTTTTCCTGCACCCATCCCGTTCTCTCAATGCAAGACTGTCTGCTCTGGAAACAAAGGACTGTTTAAAGCCACATTAGCACTAGTAAGAACACTGTTAAGACCAACATAAAGCACTCACAGCCTAAAGTACAGGGTAAGTGCTTTTTAGGGCAGGAACACGGCATTGCAAACCTCAGAAGAATCTAGAAAATAGCAGGATCCAACAAGTAATAAAGTCATTAAGAAAATGTTAGCTTCTACTCAGTATCTTCTGCTCATGAAGGAGGAAACATGTAGAACATTTTTAGAAAGATTTAAATTTGAAATCATGTAGTTTTTAAATATTGGAGTGCTTAAAAACATTAACTCTCACCTACTCAACACAACTCATTTCCCAATGGGTTTCTGATACCTGAGATTTTCACAATTAATTTAAATATGCCACTCTGCTCCATTTGTCAGTATTAATATGTCAAAATAGCTACTGGTTTTTGAATATTTACTGTACAATGAGTTCTTTACACACATTTTCTCATTAAACACAATCCCTGTCAAATTCCTGTGGACGTTGAGGCCCAGAGAGGTTAAGAAATTTCCCCCAAAGCATATAGCTGGTAAGTGGTGAAAGTGGAACTTGACATAGGATTATCTAGAAAATATGCACATTTACACTGTTCCATGTTGTTTTCTCTTCAGATTATGATTCTGAGAGTGACGTACTGCCTACTGCACTAAGAGGACATCTTCATGTTGTTTTTTCTTAATTCTGTGGCTATATGGGTCTTTTAGGAACCTGCTAAGTAATTTGGCATTATGGGGGAATTTGCTTATTTTAGGGAGGAAAAAATATGTACGTTTCAAAGCAGTGGCATTGACCTAGAAACATGATTTTTTCTTTTTTAAATTATATTTATTGTTCATGCTATTCCAGTTATCCCCACTTTTTCCCCTTTGCCCCCCTCTACTCAGCAGCCCCCACCCCAGCAATCCCCACGCCAGTTGTCCGTGACTGTGGGTCATGCAGATATGTTCTTTGTCTAATCCCTTCACCTTCTTTCACCCTTGGACTGGAAACAGTTTTGATTACCACCCCTTATTTTTTAGTTTCTTTTACAATTAGCTTGTCTAGTTTGGTGACCACACAAATGTCTAGTCTATACCAGAAAACTTGAGCAAACCTCTCTCTCTCTTTTTTAAAGGAGTGTTCTCAGTTCATCATTTAAGAAAACTTAACACATGCTTTTATTTCAAGTCAAAAATGTTCATATTTCAAGACGTATTGAGTTTTCTAATGTAGCGTTGAGCCTTTCTTGAAACAGTCACTGCCTAGAAGCCTGAATAAATGTTAATGCAGCTTCCAAACGGGTCTCGCCCTGCTGCGGAGGCGCCTTGGCACCAGGAGAATTTGGCTCCGCAGGTCTCAGCACAGGCCCAGCTCAGGAAGTCGATCAGCTTAGAAAGATGAAACATCTCAAAGTGTAAATTATTAGTTCAGTTGCAGCTCGATGTGTTACATGTGTAGAAACGCGTAAACACATTTGTTCAAAGGATTTGCCATTAGCTGCCACCTCGGACAGTGTAAAAACTTACGCGTAGTTACATAAATACATGAGTCACATTTCATAAAGTACAATTTTTCATGTAAGCAAACTATTGATGAATGTTGAGTCAAGACATTTTCTCCTTGGCTGTTGTAGAATTTTCTGCAAACGATAAGGAAGAACATCTTTAAATGAAATAATCTCAAGAGGATAACCTGTCACCGAGGGGAGGGAAGCCAAGGGTCCCAACATCCCTCATTCCCATGTCCTGACGCGAGCACATTTGCCAGAAAGCTTTCATCATCTGAGGTGAGTCATGGGGCTTGAAAGCAGCCTCCAGTTTAGGAAAAGAAAGGCAGTTTCCTCCTGATGCCTTCTGAGTCTGACACGGCAAAGTGGCTGGTGTTTTGAGAATGTCCCACTGTGGATCTTATTCCAGGTGACTCATGTTTCTGCCTCCTTCAAAACAAGCGATTAGCTACAAGCATTAGTAGAATTAAGAACAATGAGAAAATCCTGTTGTTTTTCAAAATCTTTCTAACAGGGTCCATTCTGGAGCTATGGGCTGTCCAACAAACACCACGCCAACACTGATACCAGTGGCAGCTTTAACCAAAAGCAGTCCAGCCCCACTCTTGACCTCTACCCCCTTCCACTAAATTGTACACTTAAAACTGGTACGATAGTACATTTTATGTTACATATTTGATCACAACAGATAACATGAAATGAATAACCAACTCTGCATATGTATGGCACCATTCATATAAAGTACATATGTATATGTATTAAATTTTAGAGGAAAATAGAGTTCCATATTACTGACTTGTAGGAATAGCTATGATATATTGTCAGGTAGAAAAAGTAATTTGCTAACTAATAGGTATGGTATAATTATATTTTAATAAGCAATCAGGACTACTTTAATACATCTGTAAACATGAAGGTGGTAGAGATGTGATTTATGTTGCTTTTGCATACAGGTCACTTGTTTCAACAGCCACAAATTACTATCATAATTTTAAAAAATAAGTAAGGAAAACCTGAAAAAAATTTTTGGTAAGGCCACATTATGTAAGAAGAGCACTGTCTTTTGTGTCTGGTGAATGTATTTTCCCAGTTTGAATTATGCCTTTTGTGAGATGGTATTATTATCTTAAATTATTAATATTGTGTTACTTACTATATATTACATTACTAGATGTAATATATTACATTACACATGTGCATATATACATTCATAATGCATAAACTATTTCTGTATCTTTAAGATTTCAGTTTTTTGTTTCTTTAAAATGAAAGAAGGAATTGAAGACATTTGTACAAAGACTTAAGTGAAGAACCTTTGTGATTATTATTCTTACTGTGGACTGATTATAGTTATTACCCAAATTTCTTCTCATTTTTTTAATATCCAAGCCTTCTGGTAGGGCTCTGAAACCAACAACATGCCTAGACCATATGGTTTGCTTTGGCCAATAAGTAGCAAACAACCCAAGAAATTCAGTTCAAGTCACTTTATTAGTAAGAACAAGTATCACAAAACTGCTATAACAAACAATACCGAGATCTCAGAGGCTTAAAATAATAGAACAGTTTTCCTTGCTGATTGTAATAGTCTAATGTTTGTTGACTACAGTTTCTGCTTCACGAAGTCATCTTGGGACCCAAATATCTTCTGTCATATGTAACTATTCAACAGCATCATCCACACTTGGCCTCTAAAATCCCCGTGGCAAAAAAGAAGTGAGACAGAAGATTTTGCAAAGCTCTTGACTGTCTCAGTCTCGAAGTGACATACTTCTACTCACATTCCATAGTCAAACACTAGTAATATATCTAATCTTTTTCTACATTAGAGCCAGGAAATATGATTTATCTGTATGTCCAGAAGGAGAAGCATGATTGGTCACTACCTATCCACTCTCCATCACAACTTTTAAAGATTTTTTTTATTCTGAAACCCAAGTATATCAAATGTGCACTTAAATATAATGAAGAGTTAAAAGGTTGAAGTCAGTGGTTCTCATAGAGTTTGAAGTGGCCTGGGGATATAGATATAGCCAGAAAGTCAGTAGATAGTCCTATCTTCAATCTGGTACATTAAGAAATTTGAGCATATCAATGGCCTTTTCTGGAGTTCAGATTCCTTTTTTATACTGGAAATAAGGAATTAATCAATTTCTAATTTTACAAAGAGATCCACAAATTGTTCTAGGAATGTTCTGGGATGGTGTTGGTGACTGAGAAAGGACTGAGACAGGACCTCAGTTTGGCTCTGTGACCTTCCAGATCACTTTCTCACATATCCACTGACACCCTGGGCAAAAATTCAATATTCTGGTTTATTAAGAACAGATTTTGTCCTTTCCTTACATATTTCTTTCTAACTTCAAAGCGATAAAGAAAAAGACATAAGCAATACACACACACACACACACACAAATAACATGTTCTTCATTTCATTTATTTAGCTTTCACATAGTATTTCTTAGGGATTCTATTTAATTTATGTGCCTTTTATTGAGAATCTACTTTGTGACAACTCTATATTCAGGAATGGGAGTACAGATAAATAAGCTGTCAATCTGCCAGTGAAGAAGTTAGAGTCAACCCACCTATTCATTCATTTCACAAAGGTTTAATGAGCTTTTACTTATAAATCAGGCACTGCTCTTGTGAAACTTGTCAGAGGAGACAGTTAAGTAAATGGGTACATCAGTCTTATTTGTAAAACAGTAATGGGAAGCTGATTGATTAGGGGAGGGGTCACTTTGGTTCGTGAATTAAAAAAGGAAGACACCCATGCCAAGTTCTATAGCCAGAGAGATCCTTCCATAAAAAGACAGTTTCTGAATGGTCTGGGCAAGTTCAAGAATAGAATTCTGAACACTCATGACTCAGGGAAACAGGACAAGATAGAGGTTTCAGGGGAAGGGGTTCTCCCACTCACCCAATCATTGCTCCCCATCCTTTTAGATCATGTCCCCATGGGCACCTGAATGCTCTCAGCTAAAGATGGGTAAGCATTTTTCAGATAGTGTCAGTTTGCTAGGTCTGTGTGATGGTGAATCTTATCATCAACCTGACTAGGCTAAGGGATGGCCAGGTTGAACAATTATTTTTTGTATATGTCTGTAAAAGTACTTCAGGAAGAACTTAGCATTTCAATCAGAATGAGTAAAGAAATAGCTCTTACCAGTGCCAGATTGCGTATCACTCAATCTGCTGAAGGCTGGAATACAGCAACAAGGTGAAGGAAGAGAGAAATACTCCCTCTGCTTGAGCTGAGACATCCATCTTCTCCTGTCCTCAGTTATCAGTGCTCCTGGTTCTCAGGCTTTTGGATGCAAACCATTGGCCTCTCCCCCTATTCCTTCATCTTAGACCTTTGAAATCAGACTGAAATACACCACTGACTTTTCTGTTTTTCCAGCTGGTAGACAGCAGGTCATGGGATTTAGCCTTCAAAAACATGTGAGCCAATTTCTATAATAACTCCCCTCTTAGGCATCCATCCATCCATCCATCCATCCATCCATCCATCCATCCATCCATCCATCCATATTCCTACCCATCCATCTACCTGTCTTCTGCTGATTTTGTTTCTATGGAGAACTCTGGCTGATACAGTCTTCCATAAGAAAATACCATGGACTAGACAACTTGTAGCAACAGAAATTTATTTTCTCACAGATCTTGAGACCAAGGTGTAAGTAGGTTTGACTATTTTCTCTCTCCTAGGCTTGCAGGTGGCCACCTTCTTCCGGTGTCCTCACACATGGTCATTCTGCTTTCTGTGTTCTCTGTGTCCTAATTTCCTCTTATAAGGACACCAGTCATACTGGATTATGGAACACCAGTATGGCCTCACTTTTACTTTAATTACCTAGTTAAAAGCTCTATCTTGATATACAGTCACATTTTGAGGTACTGGGTTTAGGACTTCAACATAACAATTCAGCTACGTACCTTAAATAAAGCATGCCTATAGAGAGCAGGAAGACTATTTTCCACTAGAATATGGAGCATTTAGTTAAGGGCTGTGTCATCAGGCATCACAAAGTTAGGATTTTAAGAGAAATAAGAAACCCTTGAAAGTTCATCAGACTTAAAAATAGATCATTCTGATTGCTGTATGGAGAATGAATTGTCTAACTACATCAAGAAATGTAGGTAGCTTAGATTAGGATTGTAACAGAGCAGATGGCATGAAATGTTTGGATTCAGGGTCTATTCTGGGAGAGAACCAGCAGAACCGGATGATGGATTAGATGCAGAGGTTCATAGGAACAAGGGCTGAAGAAAGGCACCAATGGCTTGAGCAACTGGGTGGCAGGGATGGATCCTGCATGGACTTTCTCTAGCTATGTGACCTCTCAGAAGTGACTTCATCTCTCTGAGTCTCTATTTTCTCACTGGCAACGTGGAGTTAATATTATTTTCTTCATAAATTAGTGTGAGGGTCAAATTACATGTGGTCTGGAAAATGGCCTCCAAAGGGCTTGGCACACTGTAAATCATCAGTGGATGTTATTGGCAGGTGTCAGCCCTACCAAGATAAAGATATGTTCGTGAAGCAGCTGAGCAGTGCCTGATTAAATGGCTGAATGACTGGAACTGGTGAGGGTTACCCTTCCCATGTTTTAAAAAAAAAAAAGAAAATCAGTGTGGACCATGATGGGAAAGCATTTCTTGGTAGGGTGAATGTTGGGGTATGTATGGATGACTTGAGCAAGACCTCATTTCACTAAGAAATAAGAAGCCCTAAAGTTTTAACTGGTTTGCCTAAAGTTAGAAAGAATCTGTGTGTCCTACATTAGATAATCCCAAATCTGCCATTTCCTAGCAGACCTCAAACTTTGGAAATAGGCTCTCTGACATGTGATTGTCTTACAAGTAAAGTGAAGATTATACTAGTTAGCCTGTAACCTGGAGACAGTTATTCAATTAAAAATTTAGGTCATTAAGTTTGAAAATTTTAAGGTTACCTGAAAGATAAAGAACTGTTGCAAATTAGTGTTTATAAACCAAATCATATGTAAAAATTTATTCATTTCTTAGAGCATTGCTAATGGTTTATTTACATTTTTGAAAGATATTAAAAAGACCCAGAGGAAGATCACCATATTAATGCCTCCAAAAAATTACATCATCTTGGGTGATGGACACTGTCTATAATTTTAACTACTATATAATTATCTAATCACCTGAAAGCCATTATTTAAAATAATAATATTAATCACAAATATCTAAAAATATATAATAATGAAGTAGTTGAATAAGGATCCATGACTCTAAAAGAATTAAACTTTGTATACTGCGCACATTACCCAGCCAATTACTTTGGTTTCTTTGTCCCCTTGACAAATGATTTAATTTTAGCTTCTCTAACAACTCTCAAACTTGAGGATCTGTGAGTGTGAGTCTACTGTCTTCAAATGCTAACCAGTACCCAGTCCCCTCTTCCTCACCTGGCCTGGTGAGAGTGTCAGCCTCTGAAAGGAGCACTGTGGCTTCTAAGTTCCAAGTTCACAGCAGGGGTCTCCCTCCATTCAGTTCCCCTTGGTCCCAAGCCAAGTGTGAGCTGGAGCTTCTGGGCACCAGGGCGAGGCAGAAACATGTAATATGAACCAGACTGGAGGTCAAGTCTTATTTTCCTCTGACTACATACTTGCTGCTCCCTTGGAAACTGCTGCAGGGAGGGTTCTCTCCCTCACCTAATCATTGCCCCCCACCCCTCTTAGCTCAGGTCCCCATGGAGACCTGAATGCTCCTGGCTGAAGCTGGAAAAACATTTTTCACACCTTAAATAAAATGTGCAGATTGAAGGTGGAAGGATTATTTTCCATTACAATATGAAACATTCTGGCCCCTTTCCCAGGGTTTATAATAGCCTTTGGAAAAGGCCTCCCCCCACCTCACACCCCACCCAAGTATAGTCCTAGAAATCATGTAGGAGTGAACTGGGAAGTCTGGACTGCAGAGCTGCGATGGAGAGAGAGCCTGTGCCGACAGCAGGTTTGGCCCATTTGGTCCTGTTACTGCTGGGGCAAATATTACACAGAGCTGTTCACATCTACAGAGTTCATGCCCTTGTCCCCGCATTCAGAGCCTCACAGGACATGTATGAGGTCTTTCCAGAAAAAGCCCAGCCATTGTTAGTATAAGGAGAACTGTTTGTGCGACATGGATATAACCTGGCAGCCAAGGAGAGTGGACTGGAATGTGTGTGTGTGAACAATGATGACTTCACTGTACCAGTCAGTGGGGGCAGTAGAGGCCATTGAGTGAGCATGTGTACTGTGTGGCCATCACATTCAAAATGACTGAGCAAGTAGAGCAGTGGATCTATATCAGATTTTGCATTAGGCTTGAATATTCCTCTGTGGAAACTGGATGATTAGAAGGCTGCAGCTGTGGGTAACTGGTGATTGGCAGCTTCATCAGGACAATGTGCCTGCTTATGTATCACCTCTCGTGCAGAGCTTTTTGGTGAAACATCAAATCACCCAGGTGACTCATCCCCGCTACAGCCTGGATTTGGTGCCCAGTGACTTCTGGCTTTTCCCAAAACTAGAATTACCTTTGAAAGGGAAGAGATTTCAGACCATCAGTGAGATTCAGGAAAGTGTGATGCAGTAGCTGATGGCGATTGGGAGAAATGCATAAGGTCCCAAGGTGCCTACTTTGAAGGTCACCGAGGCATCATTGTCCTGTGTACAATGTTTCTTGTATCTTCTATCATCTTTAATAAATGTCTCTATTTTTCATATCATATGGCTGGATTCCATCTAGACAGACCTCGTATGTCAACTGAAGTTTAACTTTAGGATCCTGGAGATCTCAAAGACAGCTAAACACAACAATAAAATAAAGTCTTCATCCATTGATCCTGTCCCTTTAATTATACTTGATACCAGTTAAATTCAATTCCCCTATAAACTAACTGCAGTAATAAACAGCGCAAATCCCTGTAGATTAACATTCCACATGTTTATTTCTTGCTCACACTATGATAAGATGGCTGTGTTCTAAGCATTCTTTCAAAACATGGTTTAGAGACCCAGGATCATTTCATCTTCCAGAGCCTTGGAGTCTTCTACCATATCCTCTTGATTCTTGCTGGAAACCAATCTGTCTGAAGGACCTTGTAGGGGACTTATGGGGCTGGGAATGGAATGGTGTACCTTACCACACCCACACACTACTGGCCAGAACTCTGTCACATGGCCCACCAATGTCTCAACTACTTGCAGAACTTACTACAATGCCTGCCCGAGGACAGGGGACTCACAGATACTGGTGAGCATAGTCTGCTATATCTCACTAGAAGTAAAAGTCTTAGTTTGGCTTGTCGTCAGTGAGAATAAAAGGTCTCGGAAAAAGAAGCCTTCAGACCTGGGGATAGAGAAGGAAGTGCTATTGGAGGACTCCTCATGTTCTCCTCTCTGTTCACTGTCAAATGTAGAATATATTATGCTGCATTGTAGCTGAATAATGTTTACCCTTTTATGACCCCTCCAACCTGAGCATTGAGACTGTTTCCTACTAAATTTTGGAATCTCCAGCATCTACCACAGGACTTGAGTTATATTTTGATGCTATATTAATTTTCTATGCTGAGTAACCAATGATAACAAACTTAGTAACTTAGAACAATGTCTATTGTTACTTCTCAATTTCTGTGGGCCAAGTCAAGATATGGCTGAACTTGGGTCTCTGGGGTCTTAACAGCCTCAACTAATATGTAGGTCAGGCTGTATCTCATATGAAGAATCAATGGGAGAAGATTCTGCTTCTGAACCCACTCATAATACTGTTGCCTAAATTCATCTCCTATGGTTGTAGGACTGTGGTCTAGTCAGCCAGGGGCCAATCGCAACTTCAAGGGGCCATCTGCAAATCCCTGATGTGGCCTTCTCCGCAGGGTCTCTCACAAGACTGTATGTCAGTTTACTTCTTTAGCTGCAGTAAGGAGGACATTTCCAGGGTCAGTCTTTTAGCAAGAAAGATTCTTATATAACATGGCATAATCATGTCAGTAGCATCTCATCATCTCTACCACATTCTGCTGGTTAGAAGCAAGTCACAGATCCCACCACACTCAAGAGGAGGACATTACGTAAGGCTGTGGATATCCGGTGGCAAGAATCCTGGAGGCCCCCTTAACATCTGTTTTCTGCAGGAGCTGCTTTCCAATGTGATGAGAAGATGGATGGATAGATGAGGAGGAAATGACAGCAAAGAAAGAGGCTGTCCATGAAGCAAAATATACTTTGCTCTAAATCTTATCCTAATCCTTTATAAAATGACAATAATGCTACTTACCTCATAGGACTATCAGGAAATGTCACATAGAAAATGTAGATCACATATTTAATAAAATGTTAGCAAAAGGAGTGTCCCACAAGTCCTCCTTGCCTCTAGTTGGCTGATGGCAAGTGATTTTCTCATGCTGGGTCTCAGTTACCTCCTCTGTTAATGAGCAGTTGAGCTCCAGACAAGGTCATTGCCAGCTAGAAAACTCACATACTGGACAATGATGATTTCACCCAATAGTGACTTGTAAACATTCTCCTCATAAAAATAAGAACTTGCAAGAATAAACTGAAGGCAAAAGATAAGGGACTCCCCTCCTTTTGCTCAATCATGGACTTAAGGGTGAAGAGTGCATGTCTCCTCGGTCATCTACTTGGAGACACTTTGGAAGGCAAGTATGAATATCAGCCATTAAAATTTTGCATGAATCAATCAGAGATTAGAATCAGATCTTCATGTATTATTGTCTTATTGCTGCCTTTTTAACTGGTTAATTCTTCAGGAAGAAACTTGGGGTATTTGGGGGGTGGTCCATTGTTAATAAAACACAAACTGTTTAGCAACAACAAACCCAGGTCCATAGAAACTAGAGAGAATTTCTAACTCTTTTTAAATTAAGAAATAGAAGCTTGCTTGTCTGAATAATTTGCCTAAATAGGAATCTGTTGCTGTAGTTCATTGAGGAGCAGATGGGGAAAAGGAAAAGTCAGGATTAAGTTACCATTCGGACTGGTAACCATGCTTTACTGGGCATGCTCTGTATTTGCTGGGCTCCCGTCTATGAATTTCTCTCCATTCTCTTTCTTACACTCAGAAATTCCTGCTCCTTCCTCCACTCTGTTCCTTACTGCCTGGCACATCCAGAGTAATCAAAGGGAATGGTAAAAAAAAAAAAAAAAAAGCCATTTAGCCTGAGATTGTTTTCCTCTTTTCCTTCCTCAAAATAAGGTGTGTGAATGTTCAGAAAACATAGCCAGCCTTCTGATGGACTCTCCTGGGGGCTTGTTGTGTCTAAAGAGACCACTATAAACACGTCTGGGGGTGTTCTGAAGTATTCTGACTCCAATCAGAATATCCTAACTCTCTTGGGTTGAAAATATATGTGTTGGCACAGCTTTGCCTTGAATTGTAAATGCCTACTCCCTCTGGGAACCAGCATGGGCAATTCTTGAGGCTGCCAGGGTGGCAGACATGCACATGCGTGTGGGAGTTTCCTTAAAATTTTGTGCCCAGGTGCCTCCCTCCCCCCACCCTTGTCCTAGCCCTCCAGAAGGGCAGGAAGCTCCTCACTGAGAGCTTAATTGGACTGGGCATAAAGATTGCATGTTCACTTCCTTGGGTTGCCATAACAAGTTATCACATAGGCGGCTACAATGAAAGAAATTTATTGTCTCCATGCTGGAGGCCAGAAGTGCAAAACCCAAGAGTCAGCAAAGCCAGGCTTTATTCAAAGGTTCTACCAGGTAATCCTTTCTGGTTTTTCCAACTTCTAGGTGGCTTCTGGTGGCTCCAGATTTTCCTTGGTTGGTGACAATATAAATCCAACTTCTGTTTCTGTCCTCAGATGACCTTCTCTGTCCCCATATTCTCCTCTTCTTATAAGGATACTTGTCTTTGGATTTAGGGTCCACCCAGATGATTCAAGATGATGTCATCCTGTCATCTTCAGATTCTTAATTAAATCACATCTGTAAGCCTCTTTTCACAAGTAAGGTCATGTTTACAAGTTAAAGGTGAACCTATTTTGGGGGAGTCACCATTCAACCTACTATGAATTGGAATCAAGGGGTTGAAATTCAGAAACCCAGACCATGAGATAACATGTGTGGAGTTATTGGCTGGATGAATGTTTGCTGAGTGCTCATTCTGTCCCTGAGGCTACTGGCTCCAAGTTAGACAAGGATGGAGATGACAGAGATGAAACCCACATGGTTCTGTCCCACACCTCCCCGAAGAGGAGCAAAACAACTGAAAACCCACCCATCTCTCTCTATCAAAGAACTTCCAGTGGATTGGGAAAGACTAAGATGATCTTAGCAGAATGTTTGAGTCAGGGCAATGAGTCCTAATGAAGGTTCTCAGCACCGGTTTTAAGAACAAGGTGGCTAATGGAGTTTAAATGACTCAATCCAGTGTCCAGGGGGCTCCAGTTCATCAATTCCTTGGTAAGATGTTTATTTTTTTTAAATATTATTACTTAAGAAGAAAGAGGAGGATTCAACTGAAGGAAAATTATTACATAAAATTACATTCAATGTGGCACAAACAATCACAAATGGCTGAAGTTAGGGAAAAACTAAGATTTTTGCTGAATACCCTTTGGGTCTCTCTCAAAGTTTGGAAACTCTATCCCTGGCCTGTTCTTTGCCATTTACTTGGTGAAATAAGGCAGTTTCTTGTGGGAGGTTTCTATTTCTCCTTCAGCAAACTCAGATTGGGCCAACCTCTGAAAAATCTTGTAGAAATAGGTCTCCCTCTTCCTTCCCTTGATCTCTCCCTGGTTCTCCCTCTACGTCTAAGTCTCTCATGCATTGCAAAGAAATCCATCCCACAGGTAGCTTCCCAAGTCTTATCTATAGAAATAAGAAACAAACAACAAATCTAACAGCAACGATGCTTATCTGGAAGAGTATACTGTGCCTAACTGAAAGACACCAGACCAGAACACTTCCATCCTGGCCTTCTAGAAACATGGCCAGCTTTCTTTCACAACCATCATCATCGAATTTTATGGTACCTTTGATTCTGTCTGCTTATGACCAAAGAGGTCCTCTCCATAGCTCTTTTTTGCTGTCACCGCATCCCTGAAACCACCAAGATTTGTGAGTGATGGACCTCGGGAGACTGTGCTGGGGTAGCCTGGGTCAGACAGACTCTGCTCGCTGTGTGAAGTAATCCTATCTGTGTGTGCTCAGGTCTTTAAGTTGATGTCCATTAATCATGGCTCCAGTTCCCTTAGACATTCCAGAACCGATCCATCCCCCTCTCCCCCTGAGCAACAATCCATGTAGACCCCCAAATAGGTTATTTATTCCTGAACTGACTTGATCTGGCATCACCTGGCCTTCTATAACCTCCTGTGTATGAAAGAGAGAAACGAATGACTTGGGCAACATCAAAGTGTTGTTTTACTTTCCATATAGTCATTAACTTTAAATGTTCCCAAACTAATAGTCCAAGACATTGTAAAGAGGTAATAAGTTCAAAGGAACATGAAACATAAAGCAGAACTCCAGAGTCATTTGAAAGTATTTTCTCTAAATGTGTGCAAGCTTTCAAGGCTGCTAGGCAAAAGGGCCTGGATCGGCATTTTGGCGAGTGCTGAAAAGAAATTTCCCCAGGTGGAGAGCGTAAGCGAGTTGCCAGGCCGACCTCTCTGAGAGCAGAAGCATGTCTTCGGAGGGCCTGCCGTTCCAGAGAATGCGCCCTGAGCTGGCTCGTTCTCCCTTCAATTAAAGGCCAATTTGTCTCTTTCTGAAATCTCTCTTGGCGTGTTTGGGTCTGGGTGCTCTGGGCCACTTAGGGAAGGTTGGTCTCCTGCTCTGCAAAATAGGGGTGTCTCCACATAAAAGAAGATTACAAACAGATTAAGTTACATAAACTGATGATCCAAGTTCCCATGATAAAATCTGTAGTCATTGAGTTGAACAGAGTGAGGGTTGAGAAGTCAGACCTCTAGCTGTTGCTCTGAGACATCAGAGCTGAAAGGCTGCTTGTGTGTGTCTGTGTGTGTGGTGTGTATATGGGGGGGGGGTTAGGGAGGGGATAGACAAGGCACATCCTTTGAGAAACCAGCCAGAGAATGGAGTTTGCCTTGAGCAGTTTTGCCTACGAAGCTGTCCATGGAGATGAAGTGCTTCTGCTATGCTCACACCTTCAGATACTCGTAGGTTTGAATCACACGGAACAACTGTGGGTTTTGCCCTCTCATCCTGGGCAGAGACTTGCAGCCTAAAAAGAGCATAGGTTGCATTTACTTCAAATGAAAAGCCATGAAATTCAAGACTTTTTAATGGTGATCTCTTTCTTCTACATATCTTCTTCTTCTCTTCCTTTGCATGCAGACTTTTATATATACTCATAATCACAAGAAGCCAACTACATCTTATTCCACTTATTTTTCACTTAACATTATGCCACAGGCATTTAAATCCTGCTATGTAGTTTTCATGAGTGTTTTAATGACTTCTTAAGTTTCCATTGAATGTGTGTCCTAGACGTATCTTAACAACCCATTTAACTGGATATCTGAACAGTTTCCAAACTTCTCATGATGAATGACAACTCAGCAATAAACATTTTTGAGCATAACTACTTTTCTTTTTTCAATGAAGTGTGTCGTAAAGATGGAACCCTTCTAATAGGATTATCAGGTGGGAGCCCATGACTATTTTTATGGCTCCTGATAGTGGTGTGTATGTTGCCTTGCAGAGAGCAGTTTGTTCAGTCACAGTGTTTATCTGCCCCTTTTCAGGTACCCTCACACCACACCCACACCTGCGTTGGTAGAGGGAGATACTGGGCACCCCAGAGACATCAAAATCTAGTAGGCACAAACCAAACCCCAAATTATGACACATTTAACTCAGCCCAGTTGAAAATTCTGTGTAGATACAACCTAAAGTGGATCTTGCTTTTATTGGGTTTTTATGATCACTGTCTTTCTTAAAAATATTATATTATAAAAGAATAAGACTGGATGGACATTTTGGAGTAATTCTTTCTGATTACTGTTTCAAGCATGTTATTTTAAGGGCAAGAGTAGAATCAAAGGGAACATGCTGGGTTTCAGTCTTCTATTTTTCACTGAATAATATAATATAAACAGCTGTTTATGAAACATTTTTCATAATATCAATTGTAATGACTATTTAAATTTGGCACATAAATACATCAAATATTTTATGGTTAGTCATGTAACTATTTCAACATTTTATTTATCACAAGTAATACTGCAGTGGTAATTATCATTCTAGTAGATATATCTTAGTACAAAACCGTCACTCTATCCTAAACATAATTTTTAAGGTAGAGCTGCCAGATTAAGATATAAGCAGATTTCTAAGGCTTGTGATGCATGTTCACAAATGTGGCCCATGTTCATAAAAGTGGGTGAATCATCTATTTTCTGGATGCTCATCAACAGGGCACAACAATTTTTAAAAACAGTCACCTGAAATTTGATGAAGAAACATGCTGTTCCATGATTTTCATTTGCATTTTTTGATCACCAGTGAATTCAGCCATCTGTTTCCTTCTATTCATTTTAATACAGTGTGTGTGTTTTATGTGGGTACTCCAGCCCTTTGCCAGGTTGTTGTGAACACTTGGTGTCCCATTTAATGTGGGTATTGGGGCACCCCATGCCTCTGGCCTTTTCCCTTCTGAGATTCTGACCCTGAACCCCTCCAGTGCTCTGTGACTCTTGTCTGGCTTTATTGCATTGAGTTAGTGCTAGGTTTGAGAGTGAGGAGGCAGACAATTCTGAACTTAAACTGCGGAGTGACACAAAGTACCGATGTAGGAAGTGTCAGCAGATGAGACCTGAAAATAGACTTGTGCTAGCTCATGGAAGCACTCCATTACCAGAAAATGTTAAAAGAGTTTTTTTTCGGTTAGCACTAAGGGAGCTACCGAGGAGCTGTGAGTGGGAGAAAAACAAGAAAAGATGTGCCTCGTCGAGTTTCCAGCAGGTGACGCCATTGTAACATGTCTTCAGCCTGAGAGTTTCTTCCCGCAGCTTGAGTTTTGCAGGTAAAGTCAACGGGTGAAAATGTACCTTTTTTGAAGCATTCAGATTAGAGTGGTCGAGATCATTCTAGTGAACTAGTCTAGAACGCATTTTTCTAAAAGTTGAAAGAACTCTTTCACGGTAGCTCTGTCCTTCTTTATATTAGTAATTTCCTCCCAGAGCCTGTTTTTTGTTCACCGGTACCTAGTACCACCTGGAAGGTCTGGCACTTGGGTGAAAAGGGTTTGTTCAGGGCTGACAGCCGGTGGTGGAGTCCTACTGAGCTGGAATAAGGCCCGAGCTTCCAGGACAAGGTCAGTGTCTTCATATATGTTGGGCTTTTTCTTCAAAAACCAAATGCTGTTTCTGATAAATTATTATTGGCCTATTTAATGAAGACTACAGTAGTAACTTTCACATCTGCATTTATGAAAATATCAGTGGTGGAGGAGTGTGCTACACTGAACAATCCACTAAATTATGGTTAATTTCCTCATTATTACCACTCTCATAGTGATAACTACATATGATTAGTTACTCATTTTCTTCCATTAAATTCTTTCTACAATTAAATGGTAGTGACAGAATATTGATTATTGAGTGTCTTGAGATAGATGAGAAAATTCAAGAATTTCTCCACTCTTCTAGGAAGTATTTTAACATTTTTATTACCTCTAGTCATTTGATTCCATTTATTGGAAACATCTCCACTTACGTTAAACAAACAAAAGATTCAGTGCAAAATATGAGAGTGGAAATGTTTTCCACCGAAATCTCAGTGGCTCCGCTCTGAAAAGACAGCGCGGCACCTGTTTGTAGTTGGGAATCTGGCAGCAAGGAGCGCGAGGGCTGATGGTCAAGATGTTCTGGTTCAGAAGTTAGAAAATAAATAATTCCTCCGAGGAAGGATTCTTCAGCTCTGGGCAGCTGATACGGCAATAAAATAAATAGGCAGTAAAACACACTTCCTGTTTTGAGAGTTCACATTTCATATTGGCAAAGCGCATCTCTTAAATTCAATCTCATGCTTCCATAAATAAACCTGGCACCTTTTTAAACACTTTTCCATCTGCTTCAGAATGAGGAGTGCATTATTGAATACACCTCAGGGAGTCCCCGAAATGGGAAAAGACTACTTGTGAGGAGCACACCAGTGCGGTTGGCCTTGGCCCAGAGAAGCCATTGGAAGATTGTTTGAGTTCAGACCACTGTAACAACTCTGATGGTGTTTTCCTGCCGGCTTTGCTTCCACTGGAGGTTATCACAGTCAGAGCTCTGCACCAGGAGGAGCCAGCAATAATCTTGGTAGTTGGGCAGAGGCTGGCAGGTTGGCAGGATTCTTTTCTGTAATACTTGGGGTAGTTCTCACCCAGCACCCGACACCTCGTTCCAACATGTTGACCCAGTTTCTTAGGACGGATAGAAAAGCCTACCATCCACCTTCACTGGAGCCCAGAGGACGAGGTGTGATGTACAGACCATAGAGGAATTCGGGGGCCTCCTAGAGTTCTCAGTAATCAACTGCATTCATCTACCTGGTGGTGAAAAGCATGGGGAGGTGTCATAGACAATCCAAGTCCTGGTTTTGCTATTAGCTGCATCCCCATCTCTAGGTCGGGAGCTAACCGTACCTTCAGAGCATTGGAATTGAAGTCATTTTGCACAGTGCTGGCATCAAATAAACAATCTGCCAATGTTAGCTATACTTATTGTTTGATTGTGCCAGATAACATTTTTTTTTGTGCATGAGCCAAGGACCGGGGACAGACCATGCCTGGCTCAGGTGGCCAGGAGAGGAAGTTATCATTCAACGTTTACCTTTCTCATCCAAGGCAATCATCAAATATTGCATACTTACCTAAATGTTTTTTTTTACATTCTCTAATATAACCCTTGCAGAAAAGATCAAAGGAGATTTTAATATTTCTATCTTACCAATGAACAGAAGATCAAAAGTGCTACCAAATGTTATCAGACCTAAAATACTGGGTGTTCCTATCTTATGTACTACCACCAAAGGAAATAAAGATCCAATGATTATAACTGTAAGACTCCACCCATTGCCAGGATTTCAGAGGTTTTAAAAATATAGGACAACTGTGCCTTTAAAACTGATGAAATATGTATTAAGGAACTTGTCTGACCACACACATGGTTAATGGCAGAACCAGAGTTTGAATGCAAAGATCTCCGGTGACTCTCAGGTCTGTCTCCGAGTCAAGGCCTGTTTACTCCTCGGCTGGTCTCCATACCCAGAGCCAGGACCCAGGCAGCCCTGCCTCCCTCTGGCAGCCCTGCTTGTTGCTCTGGGAGGGCCCCGACATCTTTCCAACTTGTAGTACAGCTCGCCCCACGCCTCTCTGAGCTTCCCGAACATGGAAGGCCAGACAGATTCAAGCCGGGCTCAAGAGCACTGGTGGCTGGGCATTTCGGTGGTGAGGGGAAGGCAGAAGCTGCCAAGTGCTTAATTGGTGCTGACGGAAGTTGTTGAAGGATGGTGAGTGTCCAACAAATGATCTCATTACTGCATTATTGTTATCAGCTTGGGGCCCGCAGTTAGATCGGGCTGTGATCGGGTGGGTTTTCGGAACGGTAGAATCCCTTATCTTCTGGTGGATACAGGCCTGTCTGTCTTTCTCCTTGCGGTCCTGGCACTGTAAATGCTCCCAGATTCGACTTAACGCCCAGCATTTCAGCTCAGCTCGAGGTTTCCCTCTTGGACTTTCCTTCTTCTGTGGATGAAGTTGCTTCAGCTCCCTGAAGACTCATAAAACGGCACAGAGAGAATCAGAACTTGGCCTGCGGGTTCCAAAAGAAGCTGTTTCAAGAGACAGGAATGGAAGTCTTTATGAACACAAAATGCTGGCATTGCAGAAACAGAGCAAGTTGTACTCTTGCATTTCCTCTAACTCTTACAAAGTTTGCTAAAATTGAAAAGTGAGTATGAAATTATACGTCCTCTTAGAGGAAATATGACTAGATTGAATCTAACTTCCTGTTCTACCAACTGGTGTGCACCATCCCCCTTGGCAACCTGGTTCTCCTCGCTGAGCCTCAGTTTCCCCAGGGAGTTTCACTGGATATGATTTCTAATCCTTCTCAGCCCTGATGTTCTGATTCTCAGACATTTCCCTCCTTACTAGTTTGGGCACCGTTAGTGTGTATTGCATTTTGTCTCTGTCGTCACTAACCAAAATGCCCTGAGAATCACAATATTTTTACACCTCTTAGGGTGTCACTAGAATTTTGAAACAACCCAAAGTCTTTTCTCAGCTGATGTGCCCTGACATTTGCTGCAGAAAACCTGGCTGCTGCGCTCTCCCCAGATGAGCACTGAGCAGCTTTCCATCCATGCTTGTCACGGCCTTGACAAGTGTCCTGACCCAGCTGCTTGAGAACAGGAACCGCTGGTTAACTCCCCATCGTAGCTCTCCAGGCCAGGCAGGACATTTGGAGGCAGGGGTCGTCTTCCCAGTCACTTCCCACAAAGCTGGCCCTTGAACACAATTTCACCCCTGGGCATACGGTTGTTTATTTCACACCATGGTTTCCCCAACCAGGCTGCAAGCTGCTTTCAGGTCTAGAACACACCTGATGTATCTGTATCCACAGGCTCTGACGCAGTGCCTGGCATTGAGAGGCAGGAATTCAGGCGTGCCTAAATCTGAGATCTTCTGTGGGGGCAAGGAGAGGAAGGGGCTTCCTCAGGGGAGGTATGACAGGGCCATTGCTGTAGAGAGAAGGAAGGGGAGCTCCACTGTGTTGTTTAACTTTCTCCTTCCTTGAGTTGGGTCCTTGAGTCAGTGTATGCGCACGCATGTGTTAATTTGACTGTGAGGTTTGCCTGGTGGCTTTGCCTGCAGGTTCTGGGAGTCTGCGTGGGGTGCTACTCTAGAATTCATTATGCTACTGGTGTTGATGTTGCAGCTCAGAATTCACGAAGTATTGACATCGTGCTTCCTGGGAAGGAACTACCACTCTGTTCGAGAAGCTGCAGCCAAGGTTCTTTCTTTATAGCCCTTAGAGGCTTTTCGCCTCCCTTGCATTTACCTCTGGAATGATGCTCCAATTATCCCCCCACCTCCCTCTTTGATTTCTGTGCTTGACTTGTTCACTTCTTCCTTTAGATTTTCTCTGAAGATAAAGAATCCCCCCCCATTTTATCATTCTAGTATAGTCGCCCTGTATCCACTGGGGATATGTTCCTGGAGTTCCAATGGATGCCTGAAAGTGCAGATAGTACCAAATCCTGTATATATTGTGTTTTTCCTGTATGTGCTTACCTAGAATGAAGTTTAATTTATTAACTGGGCACAGTAAGAGGTTAAAAACAAGAGCTAATAATAAAATAGAAGAATTTAAACGATATGCTATAATGGAAGCAATGTAAAAGTGATCTCTCTCTCTCAATATATCTTATTGTGCTGTGCTCACGATACAATGCTTACATGGCGACATTCCTTGAGGGGAATGACGTAGGCATCATGACATAGTGTTAGGCTGCTGTTGACCTTCTGATGGTAGATGGGAAGGAGGACCGTCTATTACAGGCAATCCTGGATCATGGAGCCCTGACAATGTTGATGGTTGGGGAAATTTATTTTCAGACTGTGGTTGACCACAGGTAACTGAAACCACAAAAAGTGAAACCCCCAAAAAGAGGGACTACCATATCTTTAAAAGGTCTTTTTTGAATAACTTGTTTTTTTCAGTAGTTGAGTCATCTTGGCATTTTTACCACTTACCCATGTTGCAAATTCTTTTGATTTGTGACCAGGCTTTGTGGGGCACATGTCCCCTTGTTCTCCACCTCAGTGGAAGGATCCAAAAGCATCTGCAAATCTCTTTCTGAGTGTGCCAAGTTGGAGACAACACTCTGGAACCCTGCCAGCTGCACGCAGTGAGGCCGGTCAACCTCCATGAGCCTTCCTCAGACGTTGGCACTTCCAGATGGTAGATACGCAAAGGGTGGAAAGAGTGAGCCTCCCAGAGAGCATTTGCATCCTCTGAGGCCCAGAGCTAGGGCAAGTTTGGGGGCTCAAGGTGCACCTCGGGGCACTGGATGTAACACATGTATTATGCCAGCATCTGCCTCATTCTCTGAGCAAACCCCATCCACAGCCTGTAACATACAGAGAGCAACAGCCCTTTTGATCCAAGAACTGCATCAAATCATTGCGACCCTTTGAGGAAGATATGTGACCTGGGCCAAGTGAAGCCAGATGACTTTTTTTTATTACTGGAGCATAAAGCAATATTAAATGATTTCATGAGTTGTAGCCAGAACATCTGTTATTAAACATTAGAAATCTGATTTATTCTATTCTAGCAAAATGGTATTCAGCCCTTCTTCATGTAATACCTTGTGTTTCAGGCAGGAAGGTGTTATTTGCCAGTTGTCTTTTGGAGTGCACCACCCTTTGTACATGTCACATGGCTGCTCATGTGGCTGAGACATGGGGATGCTCTCAGGGACAAGTTCCCTGGGCAGGAAGGTGACAGACAGGCAGGGATATGTGACATGCTCTGCTGCCTCACAGGGAAGTCAGCAGGCTCAGAGCCACAACCAGGAAGAGAGCCAGGTTGTCACAGGTGAGCAGGGTGACATAAAGAAGGAAAGGATCAAGTGTAGAACTCTGAGGGCTGCAAAAGCCACTCAGAGCTGAAAAGCAGGTGGTTCTTTGTATCAGTGGTCAGCTTCTTCTAATCAGCCCATTTCTTCCTTCAGCTACCACTTCTGCAGCCTTATGGGCCATTGTTCTATTCCACGTGCAAGAATCCCCAGACTTTGGGGGAAACTCCTACTCTCAAATCCTTCATTCATCACAGATGATGGAGCACTTCTCTGAACTAAGTGTACCTCTGGTTTCTGGAACATCAACATTTTACCTAGATCGGTGTAATAAATGGACCTCATGCCATTCTAGGGGTAGGGTCTCAGACTTCAGTTGCCTGGTAAGTGTGGGTGCTGAGCACTGGGACAGGCAGAAGAGGTAAAGGAAAGTCTTCTGGAATATAGAGGTTTTCCAGAATAATCAGAAGTCATCCCCCCCATCATGCATTTCATCCCTTCATTCCAGAATTTCTCCATTGACATATTCATTCACTAATCACTCTATTTTTCAAATATTTGCATGTGTTAGTCACTGTTCTAAGCACTGAGACACTGGTGAAAAAATTTAAAGAAGGGGCAATTCATTAACTCAGGAAGTCGACAGTCTGATAAGAACAGTGAGGCATGGTCACAAAACTCCAAAGTAGAAAGTTATGAGTCAGGAGAGAGTCACAGAACAAGGAGTGTGAAAAGTTAAAGGGGAAAGAAAGAAAATGCCCACTGGAAGTTTCCAGAAAAGGTTTCATGAAGCATAGATATGGAATCTGGGCTTGGCTTTCAAGGATAGGATGTTGACAGTGAGGAGAGAAAGAGGTTATTGTAGAAAGAAGTGGTGTTCTGGAAGAAGGCACGGGACCAGATCAGCATGAGGCATGTCATTGGCACATCCTCTATGACCTGAAACATAGTCTGCGCAGGGGAGTAAGGGGAGACGCGGGTGGGGGACAGGCTGAGGCCATATCTTGAAGGTCTTTAAGTGCCTGGCAAAGGCTCATTGAGTTGGTTGAAGGACCGTGAGCATGTGAACAGAACTGTAATCTAGGAAGATTAATCTAGAACCACAAGTAAATGGAGAGTGAGGACCCATGAAAAAATGCAGGTGAGAGAGAATGGAAACCTGCACCAGAGGAGCTGGCATGGAGAAGACCGGACATGCAGATATTTACAACGGAGGTGCTGATAAGGTTAAGCTGATAGAGGGAGGATGGGTTTAAGAACTGGACTGCCTCTGGGAGGAACTTCATGTTTTTCCTCACGTTCAGAACTTCCTGCAGTTAGGTCCCAACTTCTCTGGCCGCCTCCTTCCTCCTGAGCAGTGAGCCCACGCACATGTTATGGTATGGAACGCACAATAGAAGGGGAGGGCTCACCTCCCCCATCTGAGGTTCTGGCATGGCTCAGATGAGATAATATATGTGGAAACACCTCATTAAGTCTGAAAAACCCTCAGAAGCTCGTTGTGGTTATTTCAGTTACTACCTGAATGTGTGGGACCCACAGAGGGGAAGGATCTCAGATGCACCTCAGGCTTTTGAACCCGGATGACTCTGAAGGTGGAGAATCACGTGCTGGAAAATAAGGGAAGTGGGGGGAGGAGGTGACTACTCACCCGGTGCCTCAAAATAAACTCCAGATGGATCAAATATTTAACCATAAATTTAAAACCACTGGAGATGTTGTATAATGCAGCAGTCAAGAAATTCTATCTAAGAATTCCAGGGAAGCTAGAAACCAAGGAAAATATTAATAAATTTGGCTGCATCCAAAGTCACAATTTCTATTTAACACAAAATAATAAGTAAGATTGGAAGAAAAATAGCCAACTGGAGAGAAACCAGTTTGCCAATCGCATGACTGACATGAGTTGATTTCTGAATACAGACACAGTCTTAGAAAGCAATTAAAAATACAAATGAGTAGCCAAATAAAAAATAGGCAGAAAATGTGAATGAGTAATTTATAAAAGAAGAAATAGAAATAATGAATATACAAAAGAAAACCAATTAAATCTTTATCAAACACATTCAAATAAAATAAGGCATTTTATAATTTTGTACCCACTAGATTCAATTAGACTAAATAAACTGTTTTAATGAAGGATTAGGAAATGATTACTCCTATGTACTATTGAGGTGAGCATAAAATATAAAATATGATAGTCTTTGTGGTATTTAATTTAGTGATATATATTGGTATATAAAAATAATATATTTTGTAACCTCGCAAACACACTTGTGGGAATTTACCCTAAGAAGATAAATACACGAATGTGAAAATATAGATAGATAAAGATATTTATTACACTATTATTTAAGTTGGAAAGAAATAATACATTGTGCTATAACTGTAATTTTTTTAGCTACTAAAACTGATGACCTAGACCTTTAATTATTGAAGGTGTTACATTTTTTTCTCTTTTTCGTGCCCATAGGAGATAAGTGGACATTAACTAAACTTATGGCAGAGGTCATTTCAAGGTATATGTAAGTCCTTAAGTCATCATGCTATACATCTTATACAGTGCGGTAGGTCAGTCACATCTTGATAAAACCGAAAAAGCTGGTAACAGCACATTATTGTGTGAAGATGTGCAGTATTATCATATATGTATTCATATGTATATTCTTCTATACAAGGTAAGTCTAGAGAAATGTTCACCAAAATGTTGCCAGTGCCTCTGGATCATAAGATTTCTAGTGCATTTTTCTTCATTGTTTTGATTTTTAAACTTGGGGCATTTTTGCCAAGACAATGCCATTTTCAAATGCTATGTACAAAATAAATTAAGAGAAGGATAAGGAAAAGAATGGAGGGAGAGAGGAGGGAGGGAGAGAAGGGAGGTGTATTGAAATGTGCCTTTGGCATTTTAATTTGTGGCATTGACTGCATGATGACACAGAGAAGGCAATGACATTGAAAGAAGAGCTTATGACTCACAATTTTTGAGACAAGAGAGCACATGAGGAAGCATCAGGATTGGTCTGGGAGCAGAAGCACCAATGAGGAAGGAGCATGGCCAGGAAAAGCACTTCCTGGGTTTTCTGTGGGCAGGCGGTGGGCAGGGCAGGGGAACTGCTGATGATTGGTTAGTAGAATAATGATGCTTGGCTTTGGGGTGTATGATTGGTCTCTAGCTGTTGGTACCTGGCCCTGGATTCATTTAGGGCAGGGGAAGTATTGGTTTGGTAAAGGAGCAGCGGGGGGGGGGGGGGCGGGTCTGGACTCAGGACTAGTTGGTTTGCATGTGGAAGCCCTGTTTTCAGGCAAGGTTTTTTATTACCTCTAGAAATTAGCTAGGCCTGGGAGAAGCAGATTCTTCCCCACCAGAGAAGTCACCCAAGTTGTCAAAATATCATAAAATTAAAAACATGATCTGTGGAGGAAGGGAGTAGTTAGCGGGGCAAAACCCTGAGAGACGGAGGTGATGGGTAAGTGGAGGGTCTTGTTGTGGTCTGAAGGCAGGCTGTGCTTCCTCTGAGAATCAGAAGGGTGTCTAAGAAACGGCACAGACTTCTGCTATATGAAGAGAGAGGCAGAAGGAACTCATTCCCAAGTGGCCTCAATCTTAGCAAAAGAGGAGTCCAAGTTACCCTTCGGAAATGACTGGGGTAGAGTTTGGAAAAGAATTGAAAAGAATTGAGTTAGTGGTAAACAGCTTTTGGAGAAAATAAATCATGTGATTTTCTAGGTGTGAGTGAGAGAAGAGCTGATAGGGTCTAGCTGGGGGGATGGCCAGGCACAGAAAAAAAAAAGAATACATTTGATTCAAGATTACAGGCATGGATATTTGTTAATAATGGAATAGGCCCTCAGACTTTTTCAGCCTTATTCTTAAACTCCAAATTCTTTTTAAAAGTTTATGCATCAGGAATTGGCCTCCTTGGCAGTTGAGCCAAGGTGATGCGAGGACCTATGGTTGTTACAAAGACCACTGTTCGCCATTACGGTTGGCTCTTGGATCATGTGAAAGGCATCCTGCGAATTCTGTCTCTCTTTCATTGTTAATGCGAAGATCCACACCTCTATACACCCACCCCTACCCTACATTATCACATCAAGAAACGGTTAATAACAGCTCCCTCCCACTTCTAGGAATTGTGTGGGAAAGGGGTTAAAGAAAACAAGCAAAGGAACCTCATTGTCTATCCCATTCCCAAGACTTGATATTCTGGACATCTTTTCACAGATCTGTCTGCTTAAGTCCTTTTTTTAGTGAAATTTAAGAGCAGCCCTATGACTGGCCCCTACATGAAGCTCAGACAGACAGAAAGTACATTTCTGAATGAATAAGTGAATGAATGAATGAATGAATGAATGAATGGTTTCAAGAGGGCTTTACCATGTGCAGTGCAAGACAGAAGATGATCTAGCTATCAGTGCTTTCTCACTTCACGCTTGGTTTAGTTAACTTATGTCTCCAAATTCTTGAATGAGGACAGATGAGGGAGAGAAACATGTACCAGCCCCCCGATGTCAACCAATTCCACAGGACAGAGGCTGGCTGTGGGAAGTGATAAATGTGTTCTGCTGACCTCAGGCTGAGAAGTGCCAATGTGGACATATTCAGAAAGCCAAGAGGCCAGCGTGGTCATTTCTTTGGGCCTTGCCTTCTTTCCTTTCAAATGAGATACATTCTTGACTCTTGATTTGGAGGCTATTTACAGTGTATCCCAGGGAGCCAGCCCATGGCATTGACTCTCCTTTGGAAATACTAGAATTTATCTCATCAGGGGGTCAGAGAGATTGTTTGTTAGTTTAAAAATGTCATGTGTTTGTCATGATTGCTCAAGACTCACCCCTCCTCCATGGCCATCTCCCCCTGGAATGGAAGATGCCCATGGGGAGAGTGAATGTCCAGCCATTGTCTACTGGGCATGCTGACTTTTATCTGGAGGTGAGACTGCTCAGAAAAGAAGCCATAACAAGGCAGGGATGGCCTGCTGTGGACCCGATGCTTTGTACTAAGAAAGGAAGTCCGAGAAGAAAAGAGTTACTCATCAGTGGAGAGGGATTTATACACAAGCCAATATTTCCCAAAGTATCTCTAGTCGATTCTTTGAAATCAAAGGGCAGAAAAAAAGCAAGGAGGTGTTGGACATGAGCAGATACCTGCAACAGAGGTTCTGAAAGTTTTGGCCCAGTTCATTAATTGTTATGTCGTTCAGGTACCAACTTAGACCTTCAGTCTGTATGAAAAAACAGTTCTTGTTTGAATCGCACATATAATTCCCTCTTTTTTCCCTCCAGTCACACATTCTTTCTGGACAGTCTTGTTTATTCTCCTAGCCTGTACACCACCTATATATAGAATGATAAAACCAAATCTGTAACCTATAGATTGAACCCCCTTTTAGAGCTCTAATCCCTTCTGCAGAGCTGGCTGTACCTGATTACCTCAGAGGTCCCTCAAGCACAATGTTCCAAAACCATCCTGTCATGTTCTCCCAAAGGCCACATCTGCTCCTTCCTGGTATCTTAGTCGATGGCCATCACACCCAGTCTTTTAAAATTCAGAACGTACCTGCTTCACTACTACAGTAACTGTCCTAAAGGTTGACACATACCAGCTTCTTTCAAACCACATAAAATACACATCCCAGCTTGAAATGATCAGCTTATTGCAGTCACAGAACTATGCAGATTCTTTATCTTATTTGTATCCTCTGAGGCATTTGAAGCCTTTGGCCATTACCTCCTTCCTGGAACTCCTTCTTTCATTCCTGTAACCTCCTATTACTTTAGTCATTTTCTTTGTAAGTTTCTTGTTTTGGCTCTCCTTCCTTCTTCTCTTTAGTGACGTTATTTCCTAATAAATAGGTTACATAAACCTATTCACTCATCACTCTCTATTAGAGTGCCTAAGAAACATCCGAGAGTTACTTATTCAGTAGATCTGGGATTTATATTTTTTTAATATTTATATTTTTAGCTCTCCATTCTAAAGGGTCTTTGTAAAATTATTTTATATACAATTTGTGTGATACACAAATGCAAGGTGGTACCATCTTTATGAATAGTATGTGTACTATGATGTGACTGGAACCTATATTTCTCCTAGCGGGATCAAGGGGCAGTTACTCACCAACCTACTTCCTCTACTTCTAAAACACTCAACTCCCCTGTTAGTTTCCTGTGGCTGCATGTTTGAGTTCTAGCCTGTGAGCAGAAGTAATGTCCCCATAAAAGCCTTCCATTTGTAATTCTCCAAGCTCTTTTCCTTCTTCAGCTGGCCAAGTCCATACCCATGGACAACTGGGAAAGCATGTGTTAAAAGCAGCAGATTCTGTCATCCTGAATCCTTAACAAATGGCATAGAGGACGGCCTCCCTGCTGACATGCTCACCCCTGCCAGTACAGTTACATAACCAAGAAACACTCTACTGTTCCAAGTCATTGGAATTTGGGGGCTATTTGTTATAGCAGCTGACATTTCACTAACTAATGCAGTTATATAAAAGGTAATGTTAAATTAGCCATTTTCATGGTGTTTCTCAAGAACATCTGGTTACTTTGATTCCCCCATGGCTTGTGGCTACCCAGTCACTGTGACATTGCTTAGCCCAAGAGAGTGTTAACTTTTCTTGTGGTATGGATACTTTTGGCAGCCTGGTAAAGCCTCTGGATACCCTCTAGAAGAAAATTATTTTAAATGCTTGAAATAAACCAAATACAAAAGGAACATATTATAAATTTTATTGAAACAGTTACCATTTATACATAAAATTTATTGTAGTTATTAACATGTTAAAGAGCAAAACAACACATTAAAGATGTAAGCAAGTTAGACGTGGTTTTTATTTTTTTACAGACATATCGATATTAATCCTGGCTAGTGTTGTTTGTCTTGGATATTGAACCCCATGTGGGGTTGTCTTGGTCAAGGCCACCCACATGTCATGTTGGACATTCAGTCAACTTGGATTTTCTGTTTTGATAGTTACAAATGTAGAAATCCCAATTCACAAAGATAAGTTTACAAATTTGGAATGAAAGCTTCCATAGATAGTATTACAAGGGTAGGACAGTCTTCTCCCAAGAAATACCAAAATGCCCCAAGGATTTTTTGAGTTAGATACTAATGCATTAAGATTTTAGTTTTGTAATCAGTGAGATCATACTTGGCTAGATCGACATCTCTGATATAGTTTATTATCATATACTGTTCAGTAACACATAATGAAAAAGACTCATCCCCTTCTGCATATTGACCCATAAACAAGTGTAGATCGAGGATGTTTTGCAGATATCTGGGTAACCAGTAGTTGGTGGCTAAATGATACTGGGCCTTGGGTTGCCTGACACTCACTTGGCAACATTACACAAGAAGACAGTGATTATGCGTCATCTAATAATGACCAGGGTTTAAGAGAATTTTAAAATATCTGCAACAACTATACGGCACTAGGCAATATCTGATTTCTATTGGTGAAAAGTCACCAGTACTGCTAATACTCCTATGGCTTACTGCCCATATTTATAATGAAAAGAAATGCTAGCTTTCAGTTAAAGTTATTAAAAATAAGGGTTTTTTTTTATTTCAACCAAGTTTGAGAAGCCACTGAATTTTGCCCATGATTCCCTTGGGGAGAAGTAGAGACTTTCAGGTAGACAGCCCTATTTTAGCCCTTTGAGATACTATTGTTCAGGGATAGTGAGCTTTTTCTTGTCAAAGGTACAGGTTGTACATGTGGCTGGAACCTTTATGTGGCCAAGCATATGTCCTGAAATGGGAAGGTAAGTCACTCCTTCCCTTCTTCCAACTCCAATGGCTTCTTTTACTTTTTTCCATGCCCTTTAACCTGGGGCAGAGACCCCACCAAAGGGATACATAGCTGGGACCAAGGTTCTGGGTCAGGCCACACCCACTCTAGTCTTTCCTGACTTAGAGCAAGCATCAGCCTTTCTCTTCACTCATTGTTGGTCCAGTGGTGGGCTGGGGGGCCTTCTTCAAGTTTCTTTCTATCCCATTTCTTCCCTGAAATCAGTGGTGTCTTCTCATAATTTTGCATGAGTATCATATAAAAATATAGGCTGCTGTATAAAAGAGGGGTAGAATTAACCTATATCGACATAGAAAACATACAGATCAGCACAGGTACCCATCATGTTCGCCCTTCCCTAATTAGGACGTCACACTAAGCGTTCGGTTTGGCACGTTCACAGAGTGTGTGGGCCTTACCAACAAATCAGATTGATCATGGAAGACGTTCCCCTAGATTGGCTATTGTAAACTTTTTTCATCTCAGGGCACACATAAACTAATTACTGAAATTCTGCAGCACATCAAAAATGTATTTTTTTGTCACTATGGAAAAAAAAGGTTGAATTTTTATTCATTCACACTGGATGGCTATTGTTGTGTTGGTTGTCATTTTTTATTTGACAATCTAAGGGAAAAAGAGGTCAGTGCCCCTGACTAAATAGTCAGGTATTAAATGTGTTAAAAATTCTTGCAGCATCCTGGTTGAAAATTACTGCCCCGGATTATGAGCTTCAGGAGGAATGGAATTGAGTTTAGACACCTGTGAGTCTCTGGTACCTGGCAAAACGGGTGGCCCAGAGCATGGACCCGATTAAGGCTCACTGAAGTGAACTGAAGTCAGAGAGTGCAGAGATGACTAACATACCTTGAGCAGATATGTATCTAAAACAATTGGCATAGCTTGTTTTCCATGGAGGTAGGATTGGCTGAACATAATATACTTTTTCAGGAATCTTGCAGCCCTGAGAGAGTCACTTACTCTGTCTTCAGCTCACTTACTTACCTCATTGGTAAAACAAGGGTACTGATATCTACCCCTTCAACTTGTGAGGATTCCATGAGTTCACACATGGAAAGAGTAATGCTTGGCCCACAGTAGGGACTCTGCAAATATCAGCTTTGTAATTATTACTAGAATTAGTAGTATTCATAGTAGTAATTTCAACACTATAAGAAATGCCAAGGAGTTTCAGAATGCTCAGAATTTAATCTCCTGCCATAAAGTCTGGATCTTATTGCTTATTTAACTCTTGTGTCTGATTTTCAGTTTGCTTTGTCCTCTACCTTCATTGCCAGCCAGTCAGCTACAACCCTGAGTTACTTTCTACTCCTAAAGTTTCCCTTCTTGACTTTGTAATTGACTATGAACTTGAAATCAAGAGCATGCCAAACTATTTGAATTATATGCAAAATAGTATTTAATAGATGGGTCTGTTATCTCATAAATGCATCTATTTTCGTGATTGACTTTTATGGTAACTATATCTGGATATCAGGAAAGTTTTATTTTCTGGATAAAAGGACATGTCCACCCAGTAATTGAGCTGTGGTTGTAGGTTTACATGTGTACTAATGTCACTTTCTTTTTATTTCCTTTCCCATAATTATTTTTTCCCATCCATAACCCATAAGGCAACAAAATCTCTCAGAGAGCCACCAGGTAATTGTTGGAACACAGTAAACTGTGACAATCATTGTCACAAACTATGACCCTGGGTGAATTTCAGGGTCAGTGGCTATTTTAATATTCTGATTTATATATGTGACCAATTCCAGGTCTCAGGTATATTTAGAGAAGAGTGGATTGCTTAGACACCACAAAGGCATTTCTTCTCATGCTTTATTAGATTCCACTAATAAAACAAAGGATGATATTTCTTCTTGTGAACACATGGGCATGCCTAACCCGATGGGTAGCTCCTGCCCGTGGCAGAGGCAGGGCTGGGTCAGCCCCACAGGTGGAGGGGAACACAGCTCCTGTTTCACTGGAGGAGCAAATACCAGGATGCTCTGCTCTGCGGGTGGCTGTGTCATCTGTGATGTATTCCTGGCTGTCTGACCTGTTGGTAATGTGAAGTCTATAAATCTAATCCTATGGTGGAGACAAGTTAGATGGGAAGTTTGGTGTTTAGGAAGAATGTACCTATGGGGCTTTTAAAGAGAATAGTATTGAGTCGTTTGTGTCACAGTTTTATGGTTCTGGATAGTCCATCCTAGTTGGAAAGCATTTCAAGATTTATGATAACATCGGGCTAAAGAATGGTGCATTTTTAACTAGCTCACATGTCACCTTTCAGCTGAAGGTGAATTATCATGGTTCCTACTGCTTTGGCTGGATCCATCCCCCTTCTGGCTTCATGAACAGGGCTGTGTCTTGGGAACAGGAGCCCTCCCAGCACAAGGCTTGGCCTTAAGGCACATCAAAACTAAGGCCAGACAACCAGCAGATCCCATGGCAACAGAGCCCCTACTTCTGAGTGGTATGGTGCAGTGGGAAGTTCAAGGGACAATGAGTGAAAAATATTGAGTTCATGACTCAGCTCCGTCCCTGAGCTAACCACGTGACTCAACTTGAGGAAATGCCAGGACCTCTCTGGGCATCAGGGTAGCCACCATGGGTGTGTGGGACTCACATCTCCTTTCAGGAGAAAAGTTCCTAGAAGGATTGCTGATTAGCTGACACCTTCAGTTGCGGCAGAGTTAGGCTCCGCCCCAGCCTTCTCGCCAAGCCCACCCTCTTCCTGGGATGCTCAGACACAACTGAGCACAGCAGCATAGAGAGCAGGGCCGTCCGGTTCAGCACAGAACTCCTCTGTTGGACAGTAAGTATGCTGGGGCTCCCTCTTGCCTGGCCAAGCTCAGAGCTACACTGGAGCGTGAGGCATTCCCCACACCATCCTCCTTTGTCCCCTCTCTTCTCGGTCAGGTGTCAAACCTCCCTCCCATTCTGCAGAAAGCCCTCCTCCTCCTCCCCTTTTTCTTTGCAGGAGTTTCCTCCATAAATCTCTTGCACAGCAATTTTCCTTTTGGTGTCTGTTCCTCAGAGGACCTGACCTAACACACTCAGTGTGCGGACATGTGTTACATCTTACCTACACTGTACATTTCCCCCTTCTTATAGGAATGCACTCCCCACGTAAAACCAGTCCCTTTATTGGAGAACTGCTCTTACCCAACTCCAAACATGAGTCTACAGTAGATTAGCAGGCAGTTCCCTGCCACCTTATTCTGGTGCCTCTGACAGGTCAGATTAATGTGCTCAGCGTGGTTCAGGTGGACATGTGACCAAAACAGTCCAATCAGAGTCCTCCCCTGAGATGTGGCACAGGGACACTTACAGAGTGTCTCTCCCTCCTCGTAGAGATGAACTAAAGGTATGAACTAAACTTGGAAGTCACACACCTCACCACAGAGAGGAGGCTGGGACCAGGGAGCCCACAGTCAGGGAAGAGCAGTCTCGGGTTCAGCCTCAATTGGAGTCTCTCAGAGCTGCCCTTCTTCCTGCTGCTTTTCATTTGGATCTGAGATCTATGCCAGAATTCTTCTACTCTGTCCCTGTATTTTCATTTTTTTTTAACTTATGTTAGCTGCATTGGGTTCTGTCACTTAACACTTGAAATCATTTTCAACAATAGACTCAGTTTCTAACAAAGTGATGCTAGAAAGCTGCTCAATAAACTGAGGTTGACCCTGTGTTGAACATGGAACGATCGGTGCATGGTAGAAAATGTCAGCAGGTGCCCAACACAGGACAATCAATCAATCAATATTTGTTTCGATGAAATTGTAGAAACATAAGAAAATGAGAGAGTCCAGGTCCAGGAATAAGGGTATAGTTTGCAAAAAGGCATAACAGTGCCTAGCACGCTATAAGCACTCAGTGACTATTTTGTTGGACTACATTAAGAATATAAAAATATAAAAGTACCTGGCTTCTCTACAAGTCTGTTTCACTAGGTTATGTGAGCTTCCTAATGACAAGTCGGCATTCGGCCTCCCTGAGAAGGGCATTCCTCCGAGACTGTGATCCCTCTCCTGCTTCCAGCTCAGAATTCACCAGCTGGAGGGAACTGCGGAGAGAAGGGCTAATAGGGAAAGGGGCCTGAAGGGACTCAGAGTGGGTAACAAGAGACAAAGGGTTGTATGGGAGGAAAGAGCAGGGCGTCCGGCAGCTGTCCGTGACCTTGTTTATTATCTCAGTGAAAGAAGCCTCCATCCAGGACCACACTGAGACCCACGGGTTCTCCAGGCAAACCAATCATTGGCTCCCTATCAAAGCAGTGTTTTAAAAATATTTGTCCAACACTTATTTCACGGGGGCAAATTGGTGTCGGCAAGGAATGTTGTTGCTATTGATAATTTCCAGGCCAGGCCACTGCCTGGTGTGACCAGCCAAACGTATTTATACAGGATCAGTCTGTCAGTGGTCCCATGGGAAGGGCAGAGCGGCACCGCGTATAAGTCTTCCTTGGTCTTAGCTTATCTTCTAGGTAGGAAATGTGATGCTAATCTGTGGGTTAATGGGGCCCCGCTCATACCAAGAAGTAACGACTGAAGAGAAGGTCTGGAGGAAATACTTTGCAAACCGATGGCCAGAAGCCAACTTAGTGCAGAGGAAGGGGCAGCCTGGGGAGAATGTGGTTAGAACATGTGTATTCTCTTTAATATATATGATAGATCCATCTGTACGTATACCTCCATTACTGATCATTCAGCCTCTTTTCCAGTTTGCATTGAAATATCCACAGGAAACTGCCTTTATTTCTAATCAAGGAGTAAACAGATACCACATAAAACTTAGCCCTGAACCTATAAGTACTCTAAGTATGGTTTTTCATGGTCAGTGGAGGCAAGTCGTTAAAATATTTGGAGGCTCCAATTATTGTAGTCAATAATAATCACGTAAGAAAGAATGAGAGCAAGGCGCATGTGACGGTGTAGTGAAGCCACTTGTGTGACCGGGCAAATCACACTGTGACATGGGTCCAAGAGACCTCGTCATGGGCACCAGGTGAGGTGCAGGGGGGTCTTCTGGGTGAGAGGCAGCGACCCCTGCACTGAGCACACTGAGTGGCATCCCAGGTGCCATCTCAGAACCCACAGGCATGTCTACCCCAAGAGCGCCTTTCTGTTACACTTTTCAATGAACAGAGATGTGGCAGTTTGCTTGGGAAATGACAGTGTCTTGTCATGGAGCTATGGGGACAGTCAAACATGAGGGAGCTTTTGGGAACACTGTGTTCCAGAGTCACCACTTGATGGTCTCCTTCGTCTCTGTTGTTTTTGACTCGCCTTAAGTCACCAGGCTCAGGTCTGAGAGCTGCCTTTCCTGCCCCAGTACATGCTTTCTATTCCCACTGTCATCCTGGCAAAAGCGTGCCTGCCCCACCTCGGAGACTGCCGTGCGGTCATAGCCGCTTCAGTCTGACCTTCTGTGTGCTGTCTTCTCTCACGACCTGGCATCGAACTCACTCATGAGCTTTACATAATAACCTCACACCCTTTTGTCTCTCTTTTTCTCCCTTAAGAAAAAATTCACGTCCTTTTTTCATAATAAATACCATCGACAGTTCATTAATGGAGCTTCCATTAACAGCATTTGGGACACAAAAATGATACACACAGGGCCTGCTGGCCCTTCTCCAAAGGAGCTCACATTCTGGTGGGATTAGACGGAGGTACACAAAAGCATCAAAGGTAGAGAGAATGCAGGAGGGTCAGAGAGTCCTGACCAGGGAGATGGCACGGAGTTTGGCCATGACTGACAAGTGAGGTTGTGATAGATAGGAAGGTGGGGACCGCCATGGATGCTGAGAGGCCAGCATGAGCAGATGCATTGGAGGTGGGACCAATGAACAGGGGAACAAAAACCCACAGACTGTAGCTACGGAAATGAGAACGGCATTAGCAGACCTCTCCCTGACTGCTGCATGATTTCAAGGTGGTCCCTGCAGAGTGGATGTCTCTTTCTGACTTTTCTCCCCTTGTATTCTGCGGAGTACAAACCTGGTGCCCTTTTCTGCTCTCTGGGGTAGAGACAGGATCCTAGCAGGTGCTCAGCAAAGGCCTGGTCTGTGAGTGGGTGTTCAGTCTGCAAAACTGGCTTCATCCAGCAAATATGCGACTCCTCTAGGCGCTGTTTTTCTAGGACGTGGTCCCAGCCTCAGAAGGGATGGGCCGCTCTGTGGTACGAAACTGGAGAGAACGGCCTCGCAGCTGCCCCATTGATCGGCCAGCTGACTTTGAGGGTGAGCAGCTCACCTTTAGGCTGTGCACAGGGAAGCAGAGTTCGGTTGGCGGAATCACATTTTCATGTGGATTTTTGCCAGTTTGAATGATTCCTCCCTCAAGCAAGCCCAGACCTATGCTAATGCATGCAACATGAATGGAGCCTGATTTTGGGGCTCTTTTTTTTCAATAGATTCTTTTTTAGTTTTATTTTTTTAATTACAATTGACATTTCATATTACATTACTTTTAGGTGTGCAGCCTGGTGGTTAGACATTTACATAATTTACAAAGTAATGCCTCCAATAAGTCAATAGACCACCTGGCACCGTCTCCAATAGGTTCTTGAAATCCCTTTCAGGACTTCCAGGCAGTGTGAGCTGTGAGCTTGGAAGGAAACCATATTATTTCTTTTCCCTGGAAAAATTTGCCCTTCTTTGAATAAATAATCAAGGGGGATGTTTTTCTGCAGACAGCTCTGTCCTCTGATTAAACATGGCCTCTGACTCAGGCAGAAAAAAATCCTTACAACTTTACATCATGTATTTCAGTCACTCGATATTGTTATTGCTGACACATAATAAGTAATAAATACACGTTGGCTAAGTGATTGCTTAACTGATGGATAATGAAGCTGTTTGTGAGTTTGCTTTCCTTTATTTTCAGAACCACTCCTGCATTTCACGTGCCCCTGGTGCCCATCCTGATAAGGGGGACACTTCTAAGTGCTCTGAGGTCCCTCTGCCTGTCACCCATGTCCCCTCTATTGCTAGAAAGTGGGGGATACTGTATTCTTTGTTGTCCGCTCTCACTAGAGTGGTATTTGCTTTATCCCTTCCAAAGAGTTGTGTTTCAGTCAGCCAGTTTTCTGGGTTTTGGCAGATCCTGTTTGATATTTCTCTGTTACAAACTAGTGACTCACATCGAAGCATCTCCTGATTTAAAATTAGCCCCACAGATTGGATTAGTTAAATGGAAGAGTCCTGGGAAAGCAAAGTCAATCCTTCACAGCCAGTGACGGCCTCAATAGTCGGGGCATCCTCAGCAAACCTGGAACGAAAGGCAGAGGGGCCTAGAAGAAGAAGAGCTAAGTTTAATTCACATGCAGCTGGGCGGTGGAGCCTGAGAGGGATGAGTGACTGTGGTCTGTGAAGTGCTGTGGAAAGGACACTGTGTTCATTGAAGTCATCTTGAATTATGCTGTAGTGACAGTAACCCCAGAAATCCCAGGGTTTACAATGGCAAAGGTATGTTTCTCTGCTCACCTGTCACATCCAACCCCAGCCTGAGGGGGACTCTGGCCAGCACAGGGACCCAGGTGTTCAGAGGCTCCCTTCCCAGGTCTTTGTGGAAGTGAAGAAGAGAAACTAGATACTTTCACTGCTTCAGTCAGTGAGTGACAATTTTTACTTCTGCTCATATTTCCTTGGTCAGAAGCAGTCACGTGGCCCTTCTCAGTTGAGAGGAGGATAAACACAATTCCCTGTGCACTTTGCAGAAAAGGGCCAAATATCAGTCAGCCGAGCAAAGCTGGCAACATCTGCCCTCTGGTCATCAGATGATTGCTGCACTTTTGTTCCCACGCAGAAAGCACTTATCCTCCTGCCCACAGTACAAAACCCAAAGTCTCACAGATCCATCACAAGTATGTCAACATCCAGGACATCAGCGGCATGAATGGCAGTTTCTGCATTAGTTTGGGCCACTTTTTTTCTCTTGATTTAAAGACTCAGGAGATACAATACCAAAAAGGCAATATGCACGCAATGGAGTAGAAGCAGATTAACACATAAATACTACTGCATGGAAAGGACAGTGAATAAATGGACAATTCTGACAACTAATTAAGGAAATGTCCTGGGGCCCCTGGCCTGAGGAGGGACCACACTCATTAGGTAGGTGCTGCTTGCTTTTCTCTTTGCACAGGGAAATTCCTAGTTCTTTGTTCCCTTTGTCTCCTGGACCACACTCTGAGAGGGTCTTCCTTTTCCATGTTTACCCACTTGACCACTCCTGACATGGGTGCTGAGGGACACACCCTCTGTGTGAGCTGAATGGCTTTCTTAGAGTTCTTCCCTTATTTCTGCATTTCAACTGGCCAAGTCTTCCCGGAGCTCACCTCTTTTTTTCCAATAGTCTACCAAATACTGCCACTGTTAACACGCTATTAACATCCTTCTTTCTTACCCCTCCTCCTAAAGCCATCACTTCATTAAGTTCATGATCTGCTTCTCGCATCACTATTGGCTAATATTTCACCAAACGTTTTTCATCGCATGTCATGAATCATCATTTTCACCATCTCCAATATCCATATCCTCAGGGGTCTCTTTCTGCCATCTGATGTGTAAACCAAGGCTGCATATTTGAATTTTCCAGCTGATCCTCACTCTTGGTACCAGTTGTATAGTAATCAAATTAGATTAGGTTATGCTGCAATAGTTAATTAATCTATAATTTAGGAGCTCAGTATATCAACTGTGTGTTTCTCTACTCACTACTCATTTAATATGGTACATACTACATAATCCAAGTCACACTGTGTCAGCGTGCCTGGATTTAGGTAGGAATAAAGAGAAGCAGAGCTAATGTTTGTGGAGTACTGGCTCTGCTTCGGAAATCAATCAATGTTTACATACCTTAAAAATGGTAAGTAATGTACTCCAAGTTACCCAGTCAGAATTTGAATCCAGGTCTGTCTGATTCCCAAATTCATGCCTGTTATATTCCCTCTCATCCTTTCGAATTCCAGCGGTTGCATTTTTAGAATGTTTGGCACAGGATATCAGGTGCTCTGCAGAAGCGCTTCTAGGACTCCCTGTGCTGGACAGTCATGTGCACGCAAGTCACCTGGGATCTTATTAAAATACGAATTTCGATTTCTGGGGCTAGGCCTGGAATTCTGCATTTCTGAGAAGGTCTCAGGTGATGCTGCTGCTGCTGGTGTGTAGACCACTCTTCAGATAGAAAGGTTCTAGAGTGTTTTTGTAACAATCAAGGGTAACCTTGTGCTCCCTTTGCGGGCATGAACAGTTATCCACAACAACGTATTTGGGGATGTTTATATTCATATTCATTCTCTGGGTGTCCCTGTAAGGAACTAGTCTGTACAAATGACACCTCTTGAGTTGTCCATTGCAAAATTTGCATGGCAGTATATGGCCCCTTGGCCTGAGGGCAAAGTGAAGTTGCACTCTGTATGGTGTTTGACCAATATTTTTTAAGCTTACATATGTTTTCTAGTGTAATTGCTGGTGATGATTTTCCTATATTTATTTATTAGACATTGGCACATTCTTGGAAAGAGAGTCTAGATAGTTTCAGAAACTATAGTAAGCTCTACCCCTCATGTCTTCTCACTTAACTTCCCTGGGCTGACTTCTGTGGCTACAGCACCATGAGCTTCCTGGTCTCTGTGGTATGACATTTCCTCCTTATGCTCTGGCCCAAGTACTGAAACAAGAAAGATGCTTTGCAATAGTCATTTCTTATTTTGAGAAACCACGCTTCCCCACTCTGTGTGGGCTGATGGGACATTCATGATACTCTCTCCCACACCTTACCGGTGTGAATGACCCAAGGTGGCCAGTGAGAATACACCGCCCTTTGACAAGGATAAACACATCACTCAAATAGAGTAAGTCAGCGTCAACAATGAGAGTTGATTCACTTTCTCTGGGATAAAAACTCACCTTCTGTTCAGAAATCCCAAACAATAGAAATTATGCAAGTCTGGAGCTTACTAGGACTATCATCTTCACACACATGAAGAAACACATTGTTGGATAAAGTAAAAAATAAATTAAGTACACAAATATATAAATACCAAATTAAAAAAAAAGAAATCAAAGCCCCAAGTACAGTAACAGAAACAACTTTGTTAAAGACTCTGGATCCTGACATGCCTGCAGCCCAGTCCCCGATTTTCTGTTGTGCTGAGATGGACTTCCATCTCCTGCTTGCAGAAGGGTCACAGCTCACAGCCTCTGCTCCTTCCCAGTAGCACAGCTGATGTTCTCCTGGGAGATTTAAACAGGGCTTTGGGGAGGGTCCAGGGATAAGCACAGAGAGATAAGCAAAGAGCAATATTTAATTAGAGAGTCTAGTTATATATCATATGCTCTTCATATTTATCCTACAATCAGGAGTGACAACTCCTTGACCAGAATCCATACATCAGAGGACAGCAGTCAGCCCTCCATCAGAGAACCTCAAAGAGCCTTCCAAAAACTAGACCTGAGCTACCTCTCTGGGCTCATAATCCTGGCCCCACCCGGCCACCACTCCAGGCACCTAGTTGCCCTGATCACCTGTAACTCCCCACACTCACTGACAGCTTCCAAGCCTCTGTATCTCAGCCTGTGCTGTCTGTTCACCAAGATCCTCTCCCTGTCCAAACACTAGACAGGCTCCTCTGCGCCCTTTCCTGACTAGCCCCCAACCTTGCCTATGAAAACAAGGGTAAAACACTTAACATAGTTTCCAACCACTCAAGGGCACATCTATAAGGTAACCCTAACCCTGATTAAAATGTCTGTCCAAGAAACCCAAAGACTATAAAAAAAATGTGCACTTGGTCTCAGCCAGCACCTGAAGATAGGGCCCCATCGCCCAGGCTCTGTGGAAGGGAGGACCCTAACTTCAATAAGCATCCCCTGGCCAACCCAGGCAGATTTCACATGGACCAAATCCCTCTTTCCTGCTTTTTCTAATTTTTCATTTTCTTGACTCTACTGAGCCTCTTCTCAGCTCCCACCCTACCCCTTATTGTCTCTTTAAAAGTCATCTCTGCACAAATGGAAGTTGAGTTCAGTTCACCTGGACTTTTTCCCTGTTGCAATAACATCTTATCTGATTCAAATCTGTCCTCACCACTTTACCTAAAGTTAGGAATCTCTTACCTCATATTGGCAATCTCTCCCTTCACCCCTTCCCTTTTCTAACTTTAAAATCCCATCTACCTACAGACACAGCTTAACAATTTTACATCACTTTCCCCAAATCTCTGGCCCATATCTTTCCCTGCATTCCTACATGATCTACAGGCTAGATCTTATTCCTTCAGCTCAGGTTTTACCTTCTGTGTTTAACTAGGGTTTGTTTTGCCTGCTCCACTGATCCTTACACTTGTTGGGAGCAGACACTATATGTGATTATCTTGGGTCCAAAAGCATAGCTTAGATCTGTCTTTTTGTTTTTAGTGCCAGAATTACTGCCTTTAGCAGCATGGTTCACAGCTTTACAACGAAATAATTTGGCCAGTTCTCTAGGCTCCTGCCTCTGGAACTCTGATGATAGCAGAAATATAAACTCATTAATACCTGAATGTGGCAAGAAGCTATGATCTCTCCTCTTCCAAGGCTGATTGATTCCCCAGTGGTCTTGCAATAAAGGAAAGCTGAGAAGGCAGAGGTAAGGGTGGCCTTACCTCTGGGTGGCCAGGTCTCTCTCTGACACACTGTGCTGCCCTAGAAGGGCCACAGGTGGGCTCGCTGACATGGAAAATGTTACCACATTTTCACCCAGATCAGCTAAAAGCCCTCCACATAAAGCATATATATTTAAACACAACACATGCCACATCACTGAGACCCACTGTGCCTTCAGGTCCACGTGAGGGCCACAAGCCCTCACCATTCATGCATATACTGACATACAATGTATATTGTGTGTGCATACACACTGGGGGGGAGTAAATTGTGGTGTTTTTGAGACACATTTACAATATTTTTAAAGAAGGATGTGACTGCTATAGTCAATGAGTTATGTAGAAGAAATACTACAATAGAATATAGTCACAAATTTGTCTTTTCATCCTTAATCCCTTCTGGTCTACCCGAAATCCTTACTCTTCAAACTATATTGTCCCTTGTGAGTGCTTGAAATTAGTTTGAATTCTCCTACCTTTAGTATTTCATTCATGCTGTTTACTCAAATGTGTTCCCCAATTCTGAACTCCTAACAAACAAATCTGATATTTAGGGCTTTCTCCAAAGTCTCTATCTAAGTTTAGAAATTCCTGAGAATCTCGGTCCATATGAATTCTTATGGTATACTTTAAATATTCATTTAAATGATTCATGCCTGAAGTTTTCAAGTTATAACAATTTAGTCGTAAGGCCCTGAGGTTAGGACTATGTCTTGTGTATATACACCAGGTGCTTAATGTAGTACTGCAGACATACTAGTTGCTCAGGACATCTAAAGGACAAGCCATGTAGGGGAGAGAAACATAGTGTGACCTCCCCCTCTGTCGTGGAGTGTAATTTCTCTGGCCCTTAGCCATAGGGCCTTTCTTCTTCACACACCCTCTTGGAGAATAGGTTATTAAAGCCATAAACCCAAGATCATAAATAACTTACTCAAGTCCCAATAAATCTGTATTTCATATGAAGCATGTTATTTTTGACAACAGGCCCAATTCCTTTGGAAATCACGTAGTTAGAAATAAGGGAGGCGTCCTCTACAGAATGACATAATGGTTTCAAATAAGGCTCTTGTCAGTCCTCACTCAAAATATAGTGCATTAGCCAATCAGATACCACAGTCTTGGTGGCTTTAGCCCTCATAACGGAAAGCTCATTTTCTTTCTCTCTCTTGGGACTAGAAGTTCCACTGTCCAAAAGCCATTAGTCTTAAAGATTTCATTTTCAACATCAGCATAGGATTTTTTTTTTAAATTTCATTTAGCCCTGAGTAAGATTGAGGTAAATCAGGCTTCTTTTTCTTCCTCCTCTTCTCCTCCTCCTCCTCCTTCTTCTCTGGGACTCCCTGGCCCTGGTGACTTTATAATAGTGAACATGGTGGGGGAGGGCAGGCTCTAAAAGGGGCTGTGTTTCCCATAACAAAGGAATACACACACATTTAATGTGTCTAGGATAGAAGCACTTTGATGAACAAAACCCAGAGAACGGAGCTAAATCTGGGAGAGTGCGTGAGTTTTCTAAATGGACCAATTGATATCAATGTTACCATTAGTTAACTTACCTCTGGGAGCAATTTACTGGACTTTGATACTGGAGTGACTTTTATATAGTTTGTCTTTAGAAAATGACTATGAAATAACAACTCATACTGGATACTGAAGGGAGACTTAGAAAATTCCAGAAAACCACTCCAAAGTGTGAGGCAGTCTGATATGCAAGGTTGGGGCAGACACCCACCCCCTTGCATGGTTCTAGAGTGGCATTGACATTGGTGACCAAGTCATGATCCCAGCTCTCAGAGGGATCTCCTATTGTGTGGAATGTTCTTCTGACTCTGCATGTCTTGTAACTTCATAAATGCACTCAAGTAGGACATATGCCATGACAATGACATAGGCGTGGTGGAGTGGAAAGTCAGTAGAGAAAATGGTCAGTATTTTTAGTGAGCATTAGTCTTTAGACTACTCTAAAGAGAAATAAGTAGAAATATACTTAAGTGGTTAAGAATTTAGGTGTGTATGGTCCTGGGATATCGTTTAAGAATGACTTTAGGAATTCTTTAGTTTGATTTGTCATCCTAATCAGGTGTCGATAGAAACTTCAGCATTTGGAATTGATGATGTGAAATGGATCACACTGGAAATAAAAAATTTGGATGTAGAGAAAATTACATTTGTATTCTAGTTCAGTATACCTCTTACCAGCTATATGATGCTGTTGTTGGGAATTGCCCTGCTTGGTTTCAGGAGCTGTAACCAGCCCCCCCCCCCTTGGCTAAGTCTGAGTGAGTGACCTTTGGACCATATGCCACTAAAAAGACGAAATTTATCTCCCTGGCAGGAGCTCCACTTCTGCTCTTTTTACTTCATCCATAATTGGCCCCCAATGCTTGGTAGGTGAGCCAGTGACGGGTAAGATTCCCCAAGGGGGAAACGACCTAAAACAAGTCCAATCACATGGAGGCCCCAAGGAAGGACTTGGGGGGCTACAGCAAAAGGGAATGGACCCTGACCCCTAGGCTATGACATAACCTGAGTCCTCATTCTGTCTGCAAGAAGTTTCCTAATCTCTTGGCTGTCTTACTACCCCTGTGGGACTTAAGCCTGAGACAATGAGTTAAGCCTGAAACAATGCTGGTGATGGGTATTGCCCTGTGCTGAAAGGGTGGGTTCCCTAGGCAATCAGGCCTAAGAAAGAATATGTAAAATCCTGTGAAACCTGCTTTGTTTAGAATGCTCTCATTTAAATAAGGATCTAAGCAAAAAGTGAGTTTGTTCTTCAAAGTTGTATAGCTATTTAGCTATCTGACCCTGACTCAAAATAGGCCCTCAGAGTTCTTTGTTATCTATTGTTTGATCCTTATTGCCTGACAATGATTAATGAGCTTTACCTGTATTCCTGTGCAAAAACGAACCCAATAAAAGCCCATTGAGAAAAAGGCTCTTGACCCTTGTCCTTTGAGAGATTGGCCCCATTTCCTCCCTAAGCAGATCATGTCTTGGTAGACTTATTCTCCTCCATGGTGGGTGGTGGGGCGGCTGGTGGGGGGGGGGGGGTCCTGTGGGCGTAGCGCCCCCATAATGCTGGAAGAAGTAAATTCCTTAAGCCTCAGTTTTCTTATGTATGAAATGGGGAAAATAATATTCATTTCACTGGGTTGTATTGAGGATTAAATTACAGATTTATCTGTAAAGCCAAGCTCAAGGCATGTCAGATTTAGTTGGTTTCAGAGTAAGAGTGACTATAGAACATATATGAAAAGGAATAGTTTTAAAAAAGAAGTCTAGGCTAGGAAAAGAGCCTTTCCCAAGAGCTTATTACTTATAGGCATGACCTCCAAAATGTCATGTTCTAGGCCCTGCGGTAAAGATCAGCCTATACCAAACAGGATGGGCTTCCAGGCTGAGACACCCATTTCTTAAACACATTTTGGGATATAAGTGTTTCTCTGAGCCTCCAGACTTCCTCAGTGTCTTAGTTTAGGCTGTGTTTGGACTGAAGGTGTATTCCTTCCTCAAAATTCACACATTGAAGTCCTACCCCTCGATGTGATGGTATTGGGAGGTGGGCTCTTGGGAGGTGAATAGGTCACAATAATGGAGCCCTCATGAATGGGATTGGTGCCCATATAAGGGACACAGAGTTTGCTCTTTCTCTCTGATCTCTGCCATATGAGGACAAAACTAACAGGTAGCTGTCTAGAAACCAGGGAGTAGGTTCTCACCAGGCACCGGATCTGCCTGCACCTTGATTCTGAACGTCTCAGCCTCCAGAATGTGAGAAATAAATGTTTGTTGTTAAAGCCACCCCCTCTCTATAGCAATTTGTTATAGCACCCAGAATTAAGGCCTCATAACCTCATTTTAACCCAACAGCACTCAGTTTCTAAGTACAGACTCAGACCCACAGGAATGATGTTTCCTGGGAACGCGAGGGGTCAGATGAAAGCTGAGCCCATTGGGTTTCTTTCAGGAGATGTCAGAAAAGCTTCCTCAGCACCTGCCTATGAAAAGGCTGTGTGTCAGCACTGTGTCATGCTCAAGGCCTCAGCTCACCCAGACTGCCCCAGTGACCCAAAGTGCTGCCATCCCTGATTGTTGGAGCACAGCGCAGCCTGAGCTTAGGGTGGGGTTGGGGAGAAAAGGCTGGGAGCTGCAGTTGGAAACAAGGGCTCTGGGCTGGGGTTAACGTGGAGAGGAGGAGAAGACAGGACAGACCAAAACCATCAAGATGGGAAAAGGGACTGTGTGTCAACATAGGCGAAGCTATAGGGACTCAGGTGTGCTCCCAGGTATTAGAGGGGACGGGGGCACTTGTGGTGGGAGTGGAGTTTCTGGAGGTAATATTCCTACTCCAGAGTTTGGCTCAAGGCCCTGTGTTGCCCCAGACTGTCCCTCAGCAGAGAAGTAGGGTGAAGTCTTCTTTTTAGCATCTTTTAGTTTGGTAGTTGGAATCCCACAAGCAAAGGACTAGGAAATTAGAAGAAATACTTTTGCACACTTGTATAGAAGGGGCCACTGTTTTGGAACAGAAACATCCTGTAATAATAAGTCCTCACAGAGAAACACATGGAAGGAGATAAGTATCAGGCTCTTGCCTCCAATTCTGTCAGCCAAGAGAGAAGGAAATTGGAGCTGGTAGTTGTAGAGGCTTCCTCAAATGCTGGCCAGCACAAGTTTCTGTGGTTGAGTTGCTTCCCTTTTTTATCAGAGACCCTCCATTTGCTAGAAGGCACATACTTTGAAAGAGAAAACCCCTTTAAAAGAAAACAAAGGAAATGATCATTTTTATTGAATGGCTTTGGTGGACTGATTTGCATTTAATGTTCATGCAGCCTCAAGGCAGGGATTCGTACCATCCCCATTTTTTACCAGGAGCAGTCTGAGTGAGGAGTGACATATCTCGTATCATACAAATTTAAAGGGCCTGGCTCAGGATCGCTGGATGTCTGAGTATATGTTCACCTGTGCTGGACACCGGTACAACACAGCCTTTCGGGCTATGGACTCACAGTTTCCAAATAAAAAGACACAAGGAAAGGAAAAGGGTATAAATCTGTAGATAAAGCCTCAAAGTGGACCTAGATCATCAAAGCCCATGACCATAATCAGGTCTGGTGTCAATTCATCAGATATGGGAAGTGCCAGAACCCAACAGGCAACCTGGGACCCCACCTCTGTCGCTGGGCCTCCTTGGTGGTAACTTCAGTGTTGTAAAAGCTAGCCCCATGGTAGGGCTAAAATTTTGGCTAACTAAAAGCTGGGGGATGGCCAAACCCTTTATGGGGTCTTTGAGCTCTAAGTGTCTGTGGTCCTGTGTCTGTGTGTGTGCAAAATTGTGGTGATAGGCCAGATAGAGTTAGTTAATAGGTCTGACTGTTTTTGGGGGGTTGCAGTGTAAAAGCTCTACATTCAGAACAGGACCTTCAAGGAAAACTGATGTTGGGAGTATGAATGACTAAAGGATGATTTAAAAAGCATGAGAGAAGACACTTATTAATTCCCAGGACTACCAAGTAGAATAAGGCCTATTGGATTTGTTGTTCGCACTTATGTTATGATGTGAGGAGGTGATGGCTGGGGCTCTGTTAGATACCTTGGACCACGAGGACAAAGGCCACACCCTGGGAACTGAAGAGTGATGCCTGGGATGGAGTCTGGGTCCTGAGGGATTGTGACACTGTGGGGCCAGCCCTGGACTGCCCAGGCTCTCTTCCCACCACCCACCCTCCAACTAGACTCTGTACAGCTCCATCCAGTGCTTGCCTCCCATCTTACCCATCACACTAAATTCAGTCTTCTGTTATTTTGCCCGGCTGCACCTAAGAAGCCATGCTGCCCCAGAAGTTTGGGACTGTCGAGGCTAAACACCTCTCATGTCTAACAAGGTGCCTGCTATACAATAATGTTTGTTGAACAAGTAAACAAATGAGTAAATAACTGAGTTAAAGAAAGTTTTGTTATGATAATGGAGGCACAATAACAGGAGAGGTGTCCTAGCTAATCCTGTCAAGGACAGCTACAAAAAACAGAACATTTTGGGTAAATTTTGGGCTAAATTCATGAGTTAAGGGGCCTCGTATACTCAAGCCAAATCCTCCCCTCTAGCCCTGTGAATAGACAGCCAGAGATGGATAGTGACACTGACTCATTCTGGAATGTGAGGCTTTGGGAAGGCCAATCAGGGGCTGAGGACTGGTGATTGATGAGGGGAAGATACCTGCCACAGCTGCTACGTCTTCCCTGTTCTCGCCACTCCGGCCAGTGCTGGCCCGCCCCTACCTATATTCTGCCCTCTCCAGCCATGACTAAGGGCCTCACAATCACCCTCCTTCCTTCCAAACTCTGCAAGTCTTGGATGAGGATCTGTCTGTGCCTCCCTTCCACGCATCCCCCAAGGGCCTTAGTCAGCCTGTGTAGGCGTTGTTTATCTTCTCATCCATCTCTCAATCCAGGACTCCCAGTCTGTTAAGTGATACAGGATGGCAGAGAGGCTGCGGCTGCAGTCAGAGTGTTTTCTTTCCTTCACACCTCTTTTCCCTTAACCTTTGGTCTCTTTGGCCTTTCCCTCCAAGTTTCTTGCCATAGACCTCTCATCATGTGTCTCTCTTGCCCTGGCTTCTCCCTGAGAGTCTTGAGCTGTGAAAATGTCTTTGGTGGGTCTTTAGAGAACTGACTGTTCCTCCCCTCCTGTTACTAAGACAACTGAGGTGCAAGACCCTTCTTTCCCCTTAATAGCTATGTGATTTCAGGAACTCTTAACATTTCTGAGCCTTGGTGTACTAATTCACCAAATGGGATGGCAGAGGCTGCCATCATAGAGGGCTGCATATGAGACATGTAATGTGGAGAAAGTAGAGTGAAAGGCCTTAGAAACTGTACATCATGATGAGAAGACAGAGAAGGGATTGTTGGTATTGCAGATACAGGGAAGAAGAGGCGGGGAGGGCCAGGATGTACAGAAGCATGTTCTCTCCTGCTCACCACAGTTGACCCCACTTTCAGCCCTTCTCCCCTCTCCCCTTCCATTCTGCTTCCTATGTGTCTGCTCTTTTCCATTTGTAGCCCCCCTCCAGGTATTCTTTGAGGGTCAGCCACTGCATATTCTACAGTGGGTGCATATCCTATCTTCACTTCTACCAACTGTGGCCAGCAAGATCCAGAGAACCAGAGCAGTGCCCACCCCCCCACACACTGCAGTGACCCCGAGGGCTAGCGCCAGGGATGGAAGCCAACCAGAGGCAGTGGACTGAACTCCTGACCGTACAACTCTTTTGGCTGTGGTAATATGATAGCTCCATGTTTTTCCTAGACAATTCTCTAAGTTTTATTTTTCCTCCCTTCCCTCAGTGGCTCACAGAGGAGTGTCCTGACCTGTGCCCAGCAGAAATTGAGGAAACAACCCTTTGCTCTATGAAGTGGGGCCCTCTGGGCCCCTGTGCTTCATCCAGTCACGGATCCAGGACAGAATAGGTTTTAAAACATGTTTTGAATAGTGGCCTCTCTGGCTCATGGACTATCAAAAGAAACTGATGTCAACAGTTGACAAAGTTGGGGGGGAACAGGCAGAGGGCAAATCCCTACTGAGCAAAGTACACCCTCCATCATGCTGTTTCTCTTCCCCAGCCTGGATCTAACTTTTCAGAATACCCCAGTACTCCCGGTTACAAGCTTGGGAACCTCATCTAGCATTGCCCTTCACAGACATTCAAATTAGGACAAAACTTTATCTACAACCTTCTCGTCTTCACTTTTCCACCAATAAAAAGGTAGCCTATGACTGAAAATACAACCAAGTCATTATGAAGCCAAGTGCTAGGGATTCCTTTGCTGTGGTCCCTGAAAAGCAAGTTCTCTGCTATCTCAGACTGAAGACGTTGGGCAGCAGGGGAGGAGAAGAGCTCTTCTGCAAGGAAGTCCCTGGCTCAGAGCCCCTGAAATTCCAGCAGTATGCATTTATGCTGTATATCTCTTTTCCTGTTTGGCACGTTTCCAATTTCTCAAGGTATTTTCTTCAAATAAATTGCAAAAAAAAAATCACTTTGCAAATTTTAACAACTAGATATTGAATTCTTAGTGTGTTTGAAAGCAAATGTTTTACATCAAGGCTTTGAGTGGATAATAGTTTATAGACTCGCCTTTTCCCCACTTGCCTTTCACAAAACCATCTTCAATTTCCTATGAAAAGCTGGGAAAGTAAACATCAGCATATTCATTTAATTTCCCTTTGGCTCACCAGGACTTGTTTCTAGAAACATCTTTGATTCCCTCTGACAATTCTACTATCCTTCTATTTCCCTAATCTGACATCATCCCTGAATGCTCCCTTTTAGCCATCTCAGTTTACGTAATTACATTTTCAATTTGTCTCTACTGGTATTTTAACTCCTCTTCTGATAGTCTATGTAAGATGATGATGATGGTGATGGTGAGGGTGTGGGGGAGATAGAAGGGGCGGGGGAGGAAAGTGAAGGGAACTGCAGTGAAGTTTTGTTCTTTTTAAATTCTGCCTTCAACCTAAGAGTACATGTGGACCTGTTATTAACTTGGCATAGTCACTTAGGACTACATAAATTTGCATGACTCATAAGTAGATCTATGAGTTGCTGTATGTTGGACATTTATACAGCCTCCAGATTCTTCCTCAGGATCCTTTTTTCCCTCTTCCATTTATCTTTGCAGAAAGGAGAAGTTTCTCACTCTTCTGGGAGGGGCAATCCTGTCCTCTAGAAGACTTAGCCATTTCTGGAAACCAACTCCTCTCAGATCCTCCTCTATCAGTTGAAGGGTTTGATATGAAGGGCGTGTGGTCCTTTGAATGAATCTGTGAAAGGTTAACATATTGATGGATCATAACACATTAACTGAGCTGATGTTGCAGGGGACCAAGGAGAAATCAAGCTCTGACAGATGTACGCTTTAAAGTCAAGGATGGTTTGGGGGAAGAAGCATTAGAAACAGAGAAAGAGGGTTAGAATTTTAAGTGAGGAGTTAAATACTTCTGAAGAGATCCCTCCATTTCTCAATGCTGTTGAATGTGTCCTCAGAATCTTGTGAGGTGTGTAGGAAAATAAATGCACTCCCTCCTGCTAAAATCAGCCTTCCCTCATTAAAGAAAGACTTGGATTGCAGAACTCCCAAGCAGGACACTTGATACCCTAAGCCTTTCTACAGCCTTACCCACTGTCTGGAATCCTCCCATGTCCACGCTGGATCTGCTGTACACTTGTGATGAAAGAGGAAAACCATGACTTTCTACACTAGGTCATTAGGTAAGGTGGTCTATGGAAGGAGTAGGTGCCTGCATTTTTGTAATGGGGCACATTTGTATCTTAGGCATAAGCCAACTTCTACACACTATCTTCTAGTTTTCCAGTGTCACAGAGTCACACATTGCCAATCTCCTATGGATCTGAAAATTGAAAATGTTTACATTTAAGCATAGTAAATATGGGACTATATTTTAGTCATTTCTGTGCCCCCACAATGACCAGTACGAAACTCTGCAGGCAGCAGGGACTTTGTAGGGAATGAAGTGTTGATTTTGATAATGATGATCATGATAATAATGATCATAATGAAGATAAATGGTACAAAATGGTAAAATGTTTTTCAAATGGCTTCTATATAAGAAAATTACCTGACACCAGCTATCTTGCTGTTTTTGAACCTTAGAACTGTGTTAGAATAATAAAACATTTCAGTGCCAGAGTATGAGCCCAGGGAGAGCAGAGGCTGTGTTTTATTCAGCCTCTGCATTCTCAGCCCTTATCATGGGACCTTTCGAGAAATAGATGTTTAGTGTTGTTGAACACTTATTTCATGCACAAAGACACCGTGTAAGCCTTTATGACAAAGCAGCAAGGCTACCACTTGTTATAGCCCGTCCTTGAGAAATAGTCAGGCCAAGAGTCCAGTTTCTACTCTCTTGCAAATGCAGTTTTAAAAAGAAAAGGCAAACAAAAATCTTATTGATAAAAAGTAAATAATATCAATTTCAAATAATAAAAAAGTACTCCAGGAAAAGAATATAGGATGGTGGCATTGACAGCAATGGATGCTGAGGGAGGGGCTATTTAACTATTAGAATCTGAAAAGGTCTCTCTTAAAGAGAGAAATTTAGGATTGAGGCTCAGATGATTAGTGAGAGGCAAGCATGTACTAGACTGTCGCATCCTCAGAACAACCCGATTTGGTAGATTTTAGCCCCATTTTATGTGGGAAGAGATCAAATCACACAACTGTAAGTGGCTCCCAAACATCTGTTTGACTCCCGAACCTTTGCATTTCTACACTTGGTATCAGTCTTTTGTGGAGGAGAAAGTGAGTGGAACAAGGATCTAATGCATCCAGTCATTTTTATAAATGTATTTATAGATGTATGGTACTGGCCTATATACTGGGTACTTTGATGTACTTTTGATGAAATTCTTTTTTTATTAATCATTTTTATTCTTTTTTATTTTAATTGTTCAAGTACAGTTTTCTGCCCTTTACCCCCATCCGAACCCTCCCCAACTCCCTCCCGCCTCCACCTGCCCCCTTGTTTTTGTCCATGTGTCCTTTATACGAATGCCTGCAAACCCTCTTTCCCCCGGAAATTCCCTCCCCTCTTCTCTGTGGTCATTGATACATGTCACAAAATTATCTTAATCCACATAGATTTTTTTATTCTTTAAAGCCAAAATAAAGTGACCATTACCAGCATAATGCACAGATAGATCTGAGAAAGAGGCAGGAAGACCAGCCCCAAGGACCACTCTGCCACCAGGTTCCTCCAGGTCCTGGCGCCAACCACTTTTTTCATCTAAACTTCAGTTTCTGTATTTGAAAACAAGTAGGATAATTCCCCAGCTTATTTCATGAAAATGTAAGACTCTAATGTCATAACACATGTGATAATGTTTTGAAAAACATAAATACTTTTGACTGTGTTGTTTTGACAATCATTAAGGAAACACAAAATATCTTACTTCATGTTCCTTTTCTTACCAAGGCCAAGACTTGTACAGAGTAGAGGCGGAAAAATATTGGGAACATAGCAACAGAGTTAAGTCTACCTTCCAAAACCAAGCAAAGTAAGTGCAATTGAATTATCATTCATGCCCAAGGAATACTTGACTTAATTATCCAAGTTGCAATTTGGTTCGAAGTAGTTGAATTCTTTCCACAATTTTCCCATTTTTTGGCCTAGCATGGACTTGTTATGAATCTAGCCTTGGAGATAACTATCTTATCCCCATTGAGATGTTTGTCCTAGAAGAAAGTTGTGTATTGGATCTATTGCTGAGACCTTGGCATTGGTTTTTCTCATGTTCCTTCCCAAGAAGTTCCCGCTGTAAGAGGAACTTCTATTTTTCTTCATGTTCCTTAGTAAATACATTAATATTATTGACACAAATCACAATAACACAATATTTTACATTTACAGTGCTTCTGCAGTATAAGAACTGCCTGTACACACATTCTTCACTAATTTTCATCACAAGTCAATGTCAATAGGTTTTAATTCTCACTGTAGTGATAATGGAAAGAAGCTCAGAGAGGTAAAGGGGTGTAGTTAAGGTGGCCCCCCTAGGATGAGTGGAGCATGGCCTCAGACTCAAGGCCATCCTCTCCCCTGAGTCCTGCATCCTACGCCCACGCGTGCTGATGTGGAAAGAGGTTGGCCCTTGCTGGATTTTAAACGAGCATTATTACATTAATGCCTTTAAGTATCTTAATTAGGTCTTGCAGAAAGGAAAAGAAATTATTTGGTCCCCCAAACAGCCAGAGGATTCCAACTCCAGAGAGTGAGTCTGTTTCAGATCACTAGATAGGGTGGCGGCCCCATTTGGCCAGGAAAATTCAACATAAATGATGAACCATGTGTAGCAGGAGATGCTTGAATAAAGCCCCCAGCTTGTGAGGAAATGCGACTGTATGTGGTATGTGCACCCAACACCTACAGCAAACACTCCCACGGCCACCAGTGTTGGATTCAATTAAACATTAAATTCATCATCTTTAGCAAGGAAAGAGAACAGCAAACAGTTGCTCTCTCATGGCTAAACACCCCTTGGATTTGCTGGCCTTTGATTTATTGGAAGAAACCTGCTGGGAAGAACATACTGTGTAGCTGATTAATGTCAGCTTCTGTCATCAGTTTCCACTTAGATTCTTGGCCAGCCCTGACATCTCCTCCCTTAAGGATCCAGAAGAATTTGAGGGCTGATCCAAGAGCTTTACTGGCATGGGATTTGCAGAATGCGGTGTTTGCAAAATAAGGAAGATGAATGGAAGTGGAATCCCATATTCTCCACTGGACTTGTTTCTTTAATTCATTTCTCCAGAGGCCCCGCTCCATGCCAGGACCACACCAGCAAGGGGACTGGGGAGAGTGTGTTCCCAGGCTCCGGGGCAGATGTCTTGCATTTCCTGTCCTGCCTATGCGCTGCCTCCTCCAAGCTTGTCAAACTGGGAGGGGGTCCAAGGGGGACAGCAGTGCAGTGACCACCAGAACCCTCTCCAGGATCCTAAAACAAGCCCGTGGAAGCGTAGGCACTCAAGGAGCGGGCCCCACCTACTGCCTGGCTGAGGACAGGAGATGACCCACCACGGCTCAGGCCAGGCACACGTGTCTTATGTTTTGCAGAGTCACGTCGTGCCATTTTTCTCCCCAACAATAAGCCGTAATTCAATGGCATTATGTTTACAGCAAGCTGAATTTCTGTATGTGTTCTTGGTTTTCCACTGGAGAAAAAGCCCACTGTTTGATTTCTTACAAAAGGCTACCTTTTCTTCTCCCCTCTGGTATGCTAAGGGCCTGAAATGAGGTGGCAATTTAAACAGACTCTGAACTCTTTCCTCCCTGAACTCATTCTTGAGAAAGAAAGAAGGGGAAAAAGAAAGAAATGGAAGGAGGAAGAAAGAAAGAAAAGAAAAAGATTTCCAATGAGGGATAAAAATGTTCTGGGTGTCTATCAATGTTTAACAAATCATCCCAGAACCCAGCGTCATAAAATAGCACCATTTGTTTTATTGTATCTCACAGTTTTCAAGGGTTAGAGATTTGGGGAGAGATGGGTAAACAGTGTTGACACTGGGTATCACATGCAATTGAGTTCAGGAGCTGGAAAAGCAGGGTTGAAGTGAAGTCATGGGAGGCTTGGGAGGCTTGCTGGAGGATTAGATATTCTCTGTCTGTCTGTCTGTCTGTCTTCACATAGTCTCAGGGTCTTTCAATGTGGTCTCTCCACACAGGCTCATTTGGGACTCCTCACACCATGATGGAAAGTCACGGTGCTTACACGGTAACTGAAGGCTTTGAGAGTGAGTGTTTCAGTGGGTTCTGGTGTTGTGTTATTAGGAGTAGGCTCATATCTGAAGATACATAAAGGGCTTTAAGATTATTATTTTTTTAATTTTCTTCTTTTTTTATTTTCTTTAGTTATTTTTCAAGTACAGTTTTTTCGTCTATTTCTCCCATCCCAGCCTCCCTCCCATTTCCACACCCCTTAGTTCTCGTCCCTGTGTCCCTCCTATTTGTTCCTCCAAATCCCTCCCCCTTTTTCCCCTTAACTTCCCTTCCCTCCCTCCTCTGGTCACTGTCCTCTTGTTCTCTATTTCAGTGTCTTTGTGTCTTTGTTTTTTTTTGTTTCTCTGCTTGCTTGTTTTGTTGTTTAGCTTCCTGTTAAAGGTGAGATCATATGGTATTTGTCTTTCAACACCTGGCCTATTTCACTCAGCATAATGCTTTCCAGTTTCATCCATGTTGTTGCAAAGGGTAGTAGCTCCTTCTTTCTCTCTGCTGCATATTAAGATTATTTTTTAAGGCAAGGGTTGCTTACCAAACCATCATCATAAGGGTCAGGTAGGAGACTGGACCAGATTACTCCTCCATTCCTTTTCACATCTACTGGTCTAGAATTCTGTGGGGGAATGTTGCTAGATGTCTCATCCTTCAACTAAGACAATAATGACTTTGTTGACACTCACTGACAGGCCAGTCTGTTCTCTATACTTTTCACGCCATGAATATTTTAATCACTGAAAATATGCTAGAGATTGGTACTATCTTTCCCCCTTTGTAGATGAGAAAATAGACATAAAGAAAGATTGAGCAATTTGTCAAAAGCTAGACAGCTGGTAGGTGGCAGAGTCAGGATTCAAACCCAGGCAGTTTGATTCAAGAGGTCACCCTCTTAAGCATTATGTTCACCTGCCTCCCCCAAAGAATTCAGCCCAGTGGCTTCACATTTAAGTCATGGAGGATTTTCTGCACCTTCGTTCTCTTCATGTACAAGTGGAAAGACCCTGTGGCAAGCACCTGGCTATTTACTTGAAGGAGACAAGCAGCATGTGACAGGATGTCAACAACGACCTTTGGCAAAGGCTGTGGGGTTCTTAGGAGGAGAGAACTGGGAGCAGGTGGAATTTAGAGAAGGCTTCCTGTTGAGGGAAAGGGTGTAGATGGACTCTGCAGAACAGATGGAAGTTAGACTACCAGAAAGATGAAGTTGACAGGTAGGAGGAACTTGCTTTGCCCATGGCTGGTAGCATGGCCAGTTTCAGCCGTGAACAAGGGATTCCTCCTGGGATGTGACTGCCCGGGCCTTCTTTGGGGGATGGGGGGTCGTTGACCATTAAATCATCACCTTGAAGGAGAAAAGAGAACAGGACTTCTCCTTGAGGACGAGTCAAGGATGAGGTACCTGCAGCACCTGGGGCATCTGTGCGTTTCTCATCCTCAGACTTGCCTCAGCCCAGAGAACTGCCAAGATCCCATGAGATCCAGTTTCCTTTGGGAAGAGAGGTTGTGACAGCAGCACCTAGAAGATATTACTGATACTAATTCTCTGTCCTCACCCACAGCTGCCAGGGACAGTAGAACCTCTTTGGCCAATTTGGAGCCCAGCCCTGGTTTGCAGGCCAAGGGTTGTGAAAATGAAGACAGGATGTGTAAGGATTCTCACTGGCCTCAGATCCACAGTGTGGTCCAGCTGGTCGGTACACCGTAAGCTGCAGGAGGCAGGAACCACGCTGGCCTTATTCACTCATGTGTCTCCTGTCAGTGACATGGGATCCATGTTCAATAAATATATGTCCAATACATGAATGAGTGAATGAATGAACACATAGGTGAATTCGTGGCAGTGCTTTTGGAAACCAATACCAGGATTCCAAGCCTTTAGAATGGAAATGGGATGGTCCTCCCCCCACCCAACAGACAGTGAGTCTGAGGTGAGAAAGTCCTGCATCCACAGACCGGGCTTGTTCCTGGGTAGTAAAATCTACACTTCCTACTGGAAGCATGGACTAATTGTCTTGGGACATTCAAAATACCACCCAATGTAAATTTTACTACACTTAATTCTGATACCTTTTTCCACGGAACTAAGAACTCGGGGGTGAATCTGTTTTGTGGTAAACTAAATTCTAGAATCATCACAAGTGGACAACAGCAGAAGCTTGTATTTGAATTATTCTTACATGTGACCAAGATTAACTGGATGCTTTGTTATCTTTGCCAGCATGTAGCTTAATATGAAAGTCTCATTAAACAGAAAGCTCATTATCCTTGTGATAAACTCCCCCTTATTATATAGTAGTATTTACTGTAAGACAAGATTTCCCAAAGGACGCAAGCTGTGATCTCCTGTTGAGAATTGTTAAAGCAAACTTTAGCCATCTCAAAAATTACTATTCAAAGTACATTGAGGTCCTAGATTTAAAAAATTTGTCCCAACCATCTCTAAATAATAATTTTTTGGTGAGTTGGAGAAATTAGAAAAGTTGAATATGGACTAAATGTTAGAATTACTGAGAGTTTACTGAAATGGATAAAGAGGAAATAATTGACTGGAAACAAAGTTTGCAAAACAGAATATAGAGCAGGATCTTGTTTTTCTAACTCTAGTACAGTTCATGTAATAATAAGTTAAATAATAAATGTATGTATATAACAATAACACACACTCTAGACGATCTATAGAAGAGTACCACTCGGTTGCTGACAGTGGAGTTCTCTGGGGTGATGGGAATGTAGTGATTCCATCTGTTTATTTTGCCTGCCTCACTGATAGGGGAACCCAAGCATCTGTGCACACCTCAGATGCCCACGGTGCAGTCAGGTCTCCCCAGGTCCTCACTGCGCCAGTGACAATTCCCTGTCACAGTCCATGCTGCTCCCTCAGGCAGAAGAATCCTTCCTTTTCTCTCCTACGATTCTTTTCCAAGCTCAAGGAGTTTTTCCGGATCCTCCCCAACAGCTGTCTGACTGTCCCTGTGGCTTTCTGTCCAGCATTTCCTGCATTGCACTCTGCCTGGAACCAGATACCAGGCCCTTACAGAGCTATGGAGTGGCAGAGAGAACTTGGGTTTGAATGGGGACAGCTGGGGGCAAAGTCCAAACTGTACTTTGGCTTCACTGTTGGATTTTAGGAAAGATGGATAGTCTCTGTAGCCTCCACACATTCCAGATAATGATGATAATACCAACTTGACCCAGACCATCGAGTTGTATTAGCAATGGATGTAAAAGTGCTTTGGGATGGTAGCCTGTTGTGCATGCACACATAAGAGACAGTGTGTTGCGGAACAGCTGCGGTTGTAATCACACTTACTGGGTGAACTTGAACACTTCTCCTCTTCTCTGTACCAGAGTTTCTGACCTAGACCCCAGGTTTGTAGACTGGGACCCTCAAGAAGGGTTTCAGGGGACTGTGGTGCCTCCGATAGCCAAAGGAATTGTGCCAGGTGGTGCATGTTTCCCGGGTGAGCTTTCACAGTTTTCAGCAGGCTCTCAGAAACTCCGACACCCAAAGAAAGTTGAGCATCCCGAGCCAAATGCTAACGAAGTTTTTCTCCAGTCAGTTTTTAGAGACAGTTTGTGTCTCTAAGGTCTTTGGTCCAACATGTTCTTGTAAAAGTTACAGAAGTACATTTTGCAAGACCAGAAAGGGACTATCACAGATGAAGAAACTGAATCCTGGAAGGGTGAGGTCAGGTACCAGATGTGAAGAGCTGGCAGGTGAGGCTGGAAGCCTACCAGGGACCCACTGAGAAGGGTAATCAGAGAGTCATAAATCATTTCCTCCTTTGATTTTTAAATCTGGGTGGGGAGGCCAATAGCAAATCCTGAGAAAAGTTCTGCCCTGAAAACAGAAGGCCTTTGGGTTTTTTTTAGAAGTCTTGACTTGAATTATAACTTTGTAGGTTCCTGCCTATGGGTGTTGTGCTAGAAGCCAAGGTCTCAGAGACACACAGGACTTTGAGTGGCCCCAGGCTAACAGGAAGATAGTCTTGCCATCAACTGATTTCAAAACTAGTGAGAATTTAGAGGACCCAGACTTGGATTTGGCTGGACGTTCCATTTGATTATTAAGTACGGAACCGAATAGATGGAATGAAGGCAGATGCCTTCTGCATATATCATCAGAGCACCCATGCTTTCATGTCCACGATAGCAGACCCCTGTGGGGTAGTTTGCATACATGACCTTATTTCATTCTTGAAACGTTCTTGCAAAGCAGATTTATAACCCCTATCTAAAGTGGAGGAAGAGAGGGCTCAGAGAAGTAATCTGCTTTTGTTGACAGAGAGAAATGTTTCCAAGCCACTTCCCCTCTCACTGGCCTGCTGCCTCCACACCCTCCTCCCTTGTCCATCCCTGCTCTTTTCCTGTTGCCCAAGAAAGCTGCCCAGTGGTTCTGCCCTGGAAAGGGTACTGGGACCCAAGTCTATCCAACTCCTGACAGCTGGACACTGATGCTGCTCTAGAGTAAGAGTCTAGAAAGGCCGTGGTCCAGTCCCATAACACCATATTGTCACTGGGTTCACCTTTGGAATTGTTTTCAGATGAGGCTCAGGAAAAGGAACCCAGAGCTATAGAAGTCAAATGAAGGCAGGGGCATCCCACGGACGTCTCACCTGCTCCTTGACCCAGGCAGCTAGACCGATGCCAGCTTTTGCACAGTATTGAAAACATGGAGCACAGCTGACACTGTGGCCTGCCGCTGCCCCAGGAGGGTGATCTTCCCTAGAGTGGCCATGTCTGAGTGTAACGGATTGGACTCTCTACCCTGTGTCCTCCTGGACCATGTTTAAGGCCTGGGGAGAGGGTGACAGGGCAGAGTCTCTGGCTTGTGTGTCCCACACCAGACAAGACTGAGATGTGGGCAGAGATGTCACTGCGGAGCCTTGGCAAGGCAACGTGCACGCCAAATGCCTTTCTGGGCAGTGAACACTTCCTACAGTTTGATCTCAACCCACATTTTCAACCCCCTTGCTCATTCCCCTCCTCCACAAAGCGCTACTGCCCCGGCTGAACTCACCAGTCCCTAAGTCAACGAGGCCTTCAGGACCAGCTGGAAGTCCACATTTTATAAAGGAGAGCCAGGGCCTCAGAGAGCTTGAGAGCAAGACAGGCCAATTCACAGGTCATGTCCCCATGCTGTCCTCTGGACTCCCTGAGCACTCAGGCTCCTGGGGCCATGTACAAACGCCAGATCACTGAGCCATGAGGAAACTGTGAGCTGGCAGGTAAGGGGTCAAAGTCAGTGACAGAGCTGGAGAAGGAACCCAGAGGCTCTGAGGTGCTAACCCCCAACACAGGGCTCCATCCCCTGCCCTTGAAGCTTCTTACCAACCACACCAGATAGAGTGAGTCCAAAGGGTGGCAGCAGAAGCCCTCCCAGTGAGACAAGGTCTGGGATGAGCTCAGTTTCTGACCAATGACTTTGCTCACTACCCCTGGGGCATGGCAGGGGGGTGGTGCCTTAAATGTCCTTCCAGTCCCTGGGTGGAAGGCAGGCAGGGCACTTTCTCCCCAGACCTTGCTCCCGAGTCTGGCTTGAAGCCACGGGTGAGCAAGGCCTGGGAGACCTGTCCATCAGTCCCACACATTAAACCCTTCACTCTTCTGCTTGCGGGTCATCGTGCCCGTTTGCCTAAGTCTCTGAACCGGGGTCCAGAATTCAGCTGGACCTGGCTATCCCGTCTCCTCCTTCTAGTTTGAAATGGAGACTGAGATGCCCTGAGGCAGTTCTCTTGACATCTACCTCCAAGTGGCCAATTTTCTCATTCCGACCAGAGGATGGGCAATTTTAAAGAGATAATTTTTCCAAGAGACAATAATATGTAATTTATTATTACAATATCATTTCTTGAAGTAAGTGGTTAGAACAGCTACTCAGAGAAGTTATGAATTTCCTGCAGTCAGCTGTGACCAGGAACGCACTATCCAGAATGTCATTATTTTTTAAGATATGCATTATGCATAGAAGTGTTGCCTGAAAACTCAAGCTTATTGTAAGTGGTCGTGCTTAACCATGGGCCATGTTCAGGAGGAGTGATTTAGTGGAGTCAGATTGTATTGTGTTGCAGAAACACACGGAAATTGGCTAGAGGTCAGGCTGAGGCCAACATAGTAAAATGCATATTGCATTTTAGGTCAAGCATTAGCCTGGTCACTTCCTTGGCTGCCCCTGTCCTGCTAAATCAGGAAGCTGATCAACATGAACAGTAGGGTTACTTTCAGTCTTGGCATCCTGCTAATCTCTACCAAGAGGGGGCCTCGGATTATATGAGACTGGGCATCTCTGCCTTGGCACTCTTGATACTTTGTTGCAAAGACTTCTCTACGCCTTGTTAAATGGTTCCTCAGCACCCCTGGCCTCTGCCCACTAGATCATAGTAGCACACTTCAGTTGTGATAACTAAAAATGCCTTCAGAACTTCCTTGCCAGATATTCCCAGGGGCCTGGGGGCAGGGAAGAGTGGCCCCCGGTTGAGAACCACTGCGGTAGGGGAGAGCTGTGACTGGTTAAGCGGAGGTCTTTCCAGAGGCTAGAGGTAGACACAGTGACCTCCTAACTATGTCTTAGCTCCAGCAACCCAAAGTTAGGCTAAAGTAAATGTATTTCATTGTTTATGCATGTCAGTTCCAAGCCGATGTCCAGATGAAAAATTGCTCCACGCCTTTTTTTTTTTTTTTTGCAATTTACAATGAGTAACGGACAATTTTTGAACTTCCTCCTAACTTATGGAAACAAGAAAACGTACAACATTTCATTCCTGCAGGGTGACTCTTTGGCTTTAATCAGGTAATGTTTAACAATCTGCCTGAAAGTGTGCTGTTAAGCAATGAAATAGATACCAGTACACAATGACCTCTGATATAATTGCAAAAGAACTATTTTAGCCATTTTCCCCGGATACCCTCACCCTGATATTCAAGTTTTCCATTTCTTTCAGCTCCACCCAGGCCTCCCAAAGCCTAAAAAAAAACCCACACAAAAAAGAAACATGTTCAGAGGAAAACCACTCACTCAATAGTAGTGCTAGGTCTTCCCTCATGGTGACCCTGACCGTGACTCCACTTAGCCTCCCACTCAGTGCTAAATGATGAGGCTGAATATGAGCTTCGGATTTCGACAGGTCTGGGTTCTAAGGACAGCAATGTTCCTCACCAGTTGTGTGCCCTTCAGCAAGACTTTTAGCCTTTCTGGGTCTAGTTCGCAGTGAATGATGCTACTTAGTAGGTGAGGGCCAAAGGCTTTCCCTGTGTGAGAATGTTCAAAGGTTATTCACTTTCAGCCTCCGTGACCACCTGGCCCGGTATCTATCTAGAGCCTAAAGGAATACCTGGAGAGACTATGGAACTTCAGGCATTTAGAAGATGACAAAAACATCGAGAAGAACTGAGCCCTCGTCACTGGACACACTTGAACTTAGATAATAACACATGCATCACATTTGCAGTAAAACACCAGGGATTTCACACTCGATCTTAGTAGAGAGGCTGAGAAGTGATAAAAACACCAGGAATTCTAATAGGAGCTTTGAGATTCCACTTTACTGTACTTCTTGTGGGAAGACCTACCCAGAGAGCTGGAGGAGCTAAAACTTGTGTGTTTTAGATTCCTCGTACTTATCCTAGGTCTTACTCTTTGTCTGCGGTGTTACATTAGTTTCTTGTCACAGCTTGCAGAAAATCTTAAATTTTTATGCATGGAGTCAGACTCCTTTTTTTCTTAGAACTTCCTTTACGGATTGATTTGGGTAGAGATTTGCTCCCTCTCAACAGCTCTACCCTGAGTCGCTGTCCCCCTTGTTAGATTAACGTCAGAATGGTCCATTTGTCTCTATTTAGCTCGGCAACTTTCTCTCAAACCTGACCATTGGCTCTTCAGCTGGGTTCTCTCTCTCTTCTCCTACTCACTTCTTTTCTGTCTTTTTAAAATTCAGTAAAAAGTTTTAAGACAGAAAATAATATAAAAGTTATCAATGCGCTCAGGACTTTCTAACAAACCTAAAGTTAATACCTCATTGCCTTCCCAAATAAGACATGGGCCTTAGAAATCTTCCCTTTCCCTCTTGGTCTCCCTTGCTGGTCCTCTGTGTGTTCAGTCTTGTCTTGTGATTACATGGCACTCAGAAGTTAACTTCCCAAACATTACTAATATTTGTGGTTGGTAAGATTTTGACACACTGCTGTGTTTTTACCATCATCTTTTCTGATGCCCTTTTTGTCCAAGGCCATTCTTTGCTTCTGGGTTTATTCTTCTTCTTCCTTTAAGAATCCATGGGTAGTAAAGTTGGTCCTATTTCAGACATTTCATTCCTTTTCAGCCATTTCACTACTTCCCTTTTCAGGTCCGGGAGGTCGGCTCCACATGTGACCTCCTGCATAGTCCCCAAGTGCTGTTTTGGGTGCCCCAGCATTGAAATAGCGTTCACTGAAGACCAGTGGTCACTAACTATTCTACTCCTATGGATATTTCTCTCTGTATTGTCTTAAGAAATTATGGTTTGGTTGGAATTAAATTCTCCAGAAATGTTTCAAGCAACACGTTTGCAAAGGAATAAAATCACATTACCTTAGAGGAAGAGTCCTACTAAGTGCTGGGGTAGCTCAGTAGTATTCCCAGGCCTCCCCTGCGTCTTTGTCCCCCAAAGTCTGGAACCGGACACTCTGCTCCCCAGCAGTCTCTGCTGCCCTCCTCACCCTCCCGTTACTGCTTGCTTCTAGACTACACCCTGTCTCCAGGGAGACCAATAGTTTGAGTTAGCTCTTTCTTCCTCTGCCCTTGGAAAGCCTCTACCCTGTGTTAGCAGTTTCAGGGATCAATTGTTCTTTGGCAGAGAAAGAGGCTCCATGACAATGAAGAGTTTCCATCTCTTCTTCCTGCAGCTGCTGACTGGACCGAGCAAGCCAGGCCACGCACCTCCCCACCAGAGGGAGGGAGAGGAAGTGGGGAGGGCCCTCCAACTTAAGTAGATTAACTCCCCCAAACACCTGAGCAAAAGGGAGGATGGCTGGGAGGCCTGTCTCCCAGTGGGCCCATCTGGTGAAAATGGAGAAGCTGTCTTCTCGCCTGGGTGGGGATCAGGCAGCACCGTCCCCTGTCCCTGTAAGCACAGAGGAGTTAACCTGTTTACAATGAACCAACCTGTAAGCTTCTGACGGAGAGCTGAGGATGACAAAGGAAGCGTCACTTTTGATTTAAGAGACAATAAATTTAAAAGAGAATGTAAGCTGTTTCTCGATTGCATTGCCAACATCTATTTTTCCTTACTTATTATATAGTTCACAACCTTTTAAAAAGAAATGAGGAGTTTGTTGATTTTTTTTCCCCTTCAAACAGTAACTTTAGTACTAGCTGTATAGCCAAACTTGCTTTACACATGTCCTGACAGAACATTAAGTTGGAAGTGTCTCCTGAGACGGGAGAGATGAAGTCACATCTCTCTCCCAGTTCTCAAGTGCTTCATCTGCTTCTCCTCGCTGTGTTTTCCCTGGAACGTTCTGGAGGCAGGGTATGTGCAAGTGTGTGACCCAGTGTCCTTCCAGCTGAGTGGGGAGGTCCAGGCCACCTCACCTGACGGACCTGCAGCGGCTCCCCCGGGGCTGCTCCTTCCCTTGTGGCAAAGGTGCTTCAGACAACCCCAGCCGGAAAGGGAAAGGAAACCCTAACATAAATAGCACTTCTCGGCTCCATTTCATTTTTCTTGCCCTGGTGCTCCCTTGTAAACATGTGCACATTCATTTAGAGCATCCTTACGCTGCAGAGGAGAAGATGGTGTTAGGAAAGGAGAGTTTGAAAAGTCAGCAGCCAGTTACCTCCGTCCTGGTGGCTGTGAAGCTGTCAGTGAGTCACAGTTCTCTGGAAAATGGGGGTGAGCACCTCAATGATTAATGAAGGTTTTCTAGACTGGCAGAGGGCCTTGTGCAGATGCTAATAAAATGTTCCACCTACAGTCTTGTTTTTAGCATGAACTTCATAGAGAAAGAGAAAAAAATATGCAAGTGCATGCAGATTTTTCTCAGGCTCGTTGCTTTTGGACAAATTAAGGATTTGTGTGATCTTGTGTTACCATATTCACATCACTGTTTTTCAATTACTAAGTCCAACTTTTCTTTTGAACTTGGATTTGACCCTTTGGCATTTGTAAATGGACTGCAAGATAGAAATAATATTTTTTAGAGTACCATATGTTATATTTTCAAAGAGCAATTTGCAGCCCACCAATCTCCCACTGCTAAATTATGATCTACCAAAACCCCTGGCAATATACTGGATTTGTAACTAACGTCCTCTCTCACAGGCCCCAGGAATGGCAAAGGTTGCCCACGTGACAGTTAGAACTTTGCTTTCTAATCTTATTCTGAGGAACACACCAAAGTACATGGCCCTTGTTGAGGAAGAGAAGAGTTGTCTTACAGATTAGAGTCAATGATGAGAGACCTAGAGACAAATCTAACTTCCCAGCTGATGATCAAACGCATAAGAAAAAGGTGGCTGAAGTGGTCTTTTCCTCCATTTCACTTTCTCTTTTAGTCCCTTACATCCATCTACCATGCCCACCCTAACCCACAGGCTCATTGTCCTGGGGAAACTTGTGCTTATCCACAGTCAACCAATTCTTTTTCATCTTTAATAGAAATACCCTTCCTTCCTTCCTTCCTTCCTTCCTTCCTTCCTTCCTTCCTTCCTTCCTTCCTTCCTTCCTTCCTTCCTTCCTTCCTTCCCTCCCTCCCTCCCTCCCTCCCTCCCTCCTCTCTTATTTATTGGGTACATTCTACATAATAGACATCATATGCAAAGCAATGTGGTTGGAAGAATTAAGACTCACTCCCTGTCCCCAAAGGGTTCACAATCTCATGGGAAAGAGAGAAAATAGATAATAACACAGTATAGTAAGATTCAAGGAACAGAGTAGTAGGGAAGCAGAGAAGAAAGATGTCTGTATCTGGCTTCAGGTTGCTCTTTCTAGAGTCTTGACATATGTCTCTCCATTTCAGACGTCAGCCCTCCTTTGACTCTGGGTGTTCCCTAACTCTGACATGGACCAGAAACAGACAAATCTTGAAATGAGTCAGACACTTATGGAAACCTCTGCTCTAAGGAAACTAAAAAAAAAAATCCAGCCCTCCCAGTGTCTTGCCCTGAACCCTCCTCAGCCCCCTGGATGGGGACCGCTCTCCCACTCAGAGTGGTGTCCTGTTTGAGTTTGGTAACACAGAGCCAGAATCAGTCTGGTGTTTCTCACTTGACAAAATCTCATCTGTTAAGAGATGCTAAAGGCACCGCTCACAATCAACTGTACCCCACGGCCAGGCATCCACAGTTAAAAACAGGCCATTGTTTACCAAGTCCTGTCAACCCAAATCGGATATTTCTTGCCTTTGTTTGTTTGAGGAAAAAGTTATTTTGTTCTCGCTACCACCCGCCCTGCAAAAAAGGAGAAAGTGTTTAAACAAACAAATTTCGCAAATAGTCCTTTTCTTTTGGTTGAGGGAGGACAGGCACTCTTCCCTATGGTACATAACATGAATTTGGTCAGTAGAATGAATAAACTATAAGCACAGATAGCTGCTTTAACCAAACACATTTGCTTTAAACCTGTCATTGCACATAGTCTGTGAGGGCTTTAATCTGTTTTAATGATGCTGTCTAAACTATAAAACCATTTTTATGGTATTTTATTTAATTCTTTTCACAACCCAGTGAGGTGTGTGAAATTATTTGCATGTCATGAATAACAATGGTGTTCAGTGGATTTTAAAAACTATCCAAGGTCCCATAGCCAGAAAACAGACAGGATGAGATGAAATCTAGGTTAGCCCAGCTCTCAGCTCCATGAATTCTCTCCTGACCTGGGGTCCTCTAGCTAAAACCTTCCCTTTTCCCCAGATTTTGACCACCACGACCATCTGGAGAGACAGTGTGAAGCTGGGCACAGAAGGGACAAATGCCAATGAGGGAGGTCTGCAATCTCAAACTCACTCCATGTCCACTCATGCATAGCCTATGGGACTGAATTGTCCAGAACTAAGGGCTTTGGGATAGAAAGAATTGTAGTATGTGAAGAATCCACCATAAAGAAGGAACCCCAACCATCAGGGAACACAAAAAGGGCAACTCTGAAAAGACCAGACTTGATTTCTAAGAGCTGTTGGAAGGTGCTGGTTTTCAGAAGGGTCCAGTTACGCACCCCCTGCATGCTGCAGAGAGTGCAATAAAGGGGCTGTGGTTGTGAGACTATATAGAACTCATCCTTCATGGAAGCCCCCAAATATCCATCCTTCAGCTCTCTGTGTGCAGTATAGCAACTTGAAATTAAATGAAAAAACATTAAAACCTCAACAGATTATTTTAATTTGGGGTTTTTCAACCTCAGCATTATTGGCATTTGGAGAATGGATAATTTTTCATTGTGGGGGCTGTTCTGTGCAGTGAAAAATGAGTAGCATCTGTGGCTTCTACCCACTAGATTCCAGTAGCACCCCCAGTTGTGACAACCAAAAATGTCTCCAGACATTACCAAATATCCCTGTGGGTACAAACCACCCCTTATTGAGAACCACTGCTTTAATGATTCTCAAGAGAGGACACTTCTTTGCTTTTTTGTTTCACTTAACGATCTGGAAGACATTAAACCTATCACATGCTTTAGCCATTGTTCAGAAGGCAGATTTGGGATTCTTTATAGTTTTCATGTGATCTCCTCCCAGGGTTAGAATAATCAATCAGTAGCTAAATTCTTTCATTGTTAGAGGATGTCAAGGTTGTTCTCATTTGCAGGCCTTGAGAAAATAAGCCATGGCCATAGACTATGGAGTGGACTTGTATGAACATGAGTCCAGAGCCTACCACTTTTTAACAGAGCAATCTTGAAGTTGTCTCTGTGGACATGGACCACCTTATCTAAGCCTTTGAAGAGGGGTTGCCGGATGAGCTGCAGCAACATATATATCTGTTACATACAGCATTGCCAGATTTAGCAAATGAAAATATAGGGCATTCAGTCAAATTAGAACTTAAGATAAACAATATTTTTTATCGTATCTCCCATAAAAAAGTCAGTGGCTTTATTCAGGTAGTGTAAGTGTTCAATTGTAGCTATTGTCACTATGAATTTAGAACTAAGAAGAGTCCATTGGAAAACCATGTGATGCTCCTGTGTTTAAAGCAAATTGGTATTGAAACCAACCAGGACAAAGAGATATCTAGAATCTTCCGAAAGAGCCAGCTATAAATACTTCAAACCTTTCACAATCTCTAATTTTTATTTTTATCCTTATTATTCAGAAGCTTTCCTAATCAAGTGGCATAGACTCTACTTCATTTCACTCCTTCATTATTGGCCATATAGGAATATACAGCATCTCCTTTATACAACCTCTTCCATCACAAAATCATAAGCATGTAATTCTGAAACACAGCAATATTACACTCAAGCACACCATTGGAATGTTCCAATTAAAATTATAAATTATTACCCCACCAACCACACTCAAGCAAGCATTACTTCTGCCAGACCCTATATATATTGGTAAATAATCAAGAAACAGCCTTTCAAATATTTTGAATAGAATCAAAGTTCTGATAGGGAGTCAGAAAGGGCTCAGTTCAAATCCCCAATCTAAATGACAGAAATATAAAAACAAACAAACAACAACAAAAAACCCCAACAAATCTCCAATATGTCGTTCCCTAACAGAGTAAGCATGGAAGAGTTTCACAATCTCTCTCATGTCAGCTTCCTCATCTGTTGAATTGTGTCAGAGGCTGTGAGGGTAAAACAGTCATGCATTTGAGAAGAACTTGCTTCTTCTCAAGTTATGTAAATGATGCTGCAACTTAGTTGCTTCTGCTTCTTTGCTTTTTTAAAATTCATATTTACCCCTAAAGAAATAGTTGGATTAGCACCTTGTTTATCAATTTTCAGATAAAAGAACGTGAGTTTTGGGGTCAGTCAGATCTGGTTTAAATCTTGTTTCATCCTCTTACTACTGGTTAGTTTGAGTCAAGGTATTAAGCTTTTCTGAGCTGGTTTTGTTCTTTGATGAAGTCCACAAAATATTCACTTGCTGCAAGAATTAAATAGGTAATATATATGAAAATTCTTTGTAAACTATGAAGCAATATGAAAATGTTGGCCAGATATATTACTTCTCATCAAAATAGAATAAATTGTTTCTCTGACTTTACAGAATCCCATCAGCTAAGTTCTGATTTGAATGTAAGCTGTGACGTGCAATAGCAGAAACCTGTAGTTGCCTGTGTAATATTCATTCTTCTCCTCTGTTCTACAAGCAAACACCTGACTTCATTTAGTGTGGCAACAGGTACAGCTAACAGATGACATATCTCAGCCTCTTTTGCAGATATTAGTGGCCAACGAGATAAAAATCAAGACTAGTCAAGGCCTTGAAGGGGTGGGCAGATCTTCCCAGAAGGTTCTGGGGCTCACTCAGCTGAGAGATGTGAGGCTGTGTGTCTCCTTCCTCCTTTCCACTACCTGGAATGTGGACAGCATGGTTAAAGCCGAGGCTGACACCTTATGATCATAAAGTTGACATGCAAGTTATATACTAAGAGAGAGAGAGAGAATTAGATGAAGTTTTTGATGACCTTGGAGTTATCATTACCCACCCAAGTTAGTTACTTTTTGTATTGCATATCTAAGTAAACAAACAAAATTCATACCTGCTAAACCTTCTGGATTTTTGTATCACTGGTGTTATATGCAGCCAAACTTATTGTTAGGCAACACATTAAGAAAAGCAAAACACTGTTATACACATTTTCTTAATTTCAAGCAACTTTTATCCAAAAGAGATGAGAACTTTTGTTCACACAGAAACCTGAACATAGATGTTTAGAACAGCTTTATTTATGATTTCCAAAACCTGGAAGCAACCAAGATATCCTCAGTATGTGAATGACTAGGTAATCTGTGGTCTATCCAGACAATGGAATATTATTTGGCACCAAAAAGTAATGAGCTATCAAGCCAGGGAAAGAAATAGAGAATGGAATGCATAATACTAAGAGAAAAATGCCCATCTGAAAAGCTACATGCTGTATGATACCAACCACGTGACACTCCAGAAAAGGCAAAAGCATGCAGACAATGAAAAGATCAGTGGTTGTCAGGAGTTAGAGGAAAGGGAGGGATGAATATGAGGAGCACGGAGGATTTTTAGGACAGTGGAACTACTCTGCATGATACTATAATGGTGGATAAGGTCATCATACACTTGTCCAGGTGCATGGAATGCAGGACACTAATAGTGAACCCTGACATACACTGTGGGCTCTGGATGATGACGTGTCAATGTCAGTTCACTGTGGAAGGGTAGGGATGCTGATAATGCAGGAGCTTATTTATGTGTGGGGGTGGGAGACACAGGAGAAACCTATCTTCCCTCAATTTTGCTGCAAACCTTGAACTGCTCTAAAAAAACTAAGTTCTAGTTATAAACTAGTTTAAGCAAAGAACCTAGAAGAAAATGCTTCACTTCTTCAATGCAGATGTTACAAAACCTACACGTGACTCTACAAACGTGGAATTCTTTTCATCCCTTCATTCATTTTTGTTTCTCATCTCTCAGTAACAAGGGTACTATTCCATGTAAGTGCTGGGGCCATAACTGAATCTGTTGCTTGTACCCTAACTAACACAGGAGGCAGAGGAAAGGTTCTCTCTCCCAGCATTATTATGTGCATAATAATGAATGTGTAGCAATATTTCATGTTAGGACAGTGGTATTGCAGCCTCCCTGTAAATTGTGGTTCCCTATGCTTTCTGGGAACAAGCATGTAGGGGTTCAAAGACTCCTTCATCTCTGGGTGGTTGATACAAAGCTGATCACCGAGAATTTGTGTCTAATAAAATTTTTGTATTGTATGTGAGTAGAATATTATTTCATATATTCAAAGTTTGAATTGTTCTCACAGTTTTGTAGAAAATTGTTACCTTAATTGTATTTGTTATCATCAATATCTCTCATTTTCTATTGTTAGCTTATTGACAGGCATTCATTAATCCAACAAAATCCTTTCCATGCTTTTGTATAATCATAATAGCAGTTAGCAGTCACCCTCAAAAAATTTTCAGAACATTAGGAACTAGCCAAAATTAGACCAGTTACTTATTAAAAATCTAATTGTCATCTTTTGTTTTTCTACCTCTCCCAGGAATTATTTCACTATCCCATCATTAGATAAAGCAGAAAATCATGCATTGAGTGCAGCACGAAACTCTTTAATCACATTATTGTAAAATAGCAATATCCATAGAGTATCCAGCTACAGCCCAGGCACCATGCTAAGCCTTTGCAAATGTAAATGCAATTAAATGTCCTCAGCACAACTCTACTCATTTGTTTAAATGCCCTCCGCTTTACAAAAGAAATTAAAACTTAAAGATTTAAATAGCTTTTTGTGATTACAAAGGGAGTAAGTGGAATGAATGTAGAGATGGGCATGGGACGGGGTGAAAGTCAATACCAATTCAGGCCCAATTCCAAAACCCATGTATAGGCTTTCTGTTCACATCCACAACCCCCGTTACCCTAATTTCATGGTGCATGATGTAAAAAAAAGCAAAAGGATTTTTTTGGCCTCAGCTTCCTCCCCACAAAATCCTAGTCATACTTCTTAGTCACAGAGGAAGGTGCCCAAAGGAAACCATGGCTAGACAACCTCAGATGCAGGAATGTGGCGCTGTTTTCTCATGAAGGCCGTGTGGCCCAGGAGAAAGGGGAGTGTGTGTTGGGAGTGAGGACATCTTCAGATCCCTGGATGAGGAAGTCACTCTCTGAGCTTGGACAAGATCCTTTCCTTCACTGGACTTCTGTGGACTGCGTGATCGCTTTGAATTCACACCCGGACATGGGAGAAACTTCCAGATGAAACAATCTAGAAAGGAGAGATATCGAGTCCTTCGGTTTTCAATTCATAGGAGGTGTTCCTTTTCTTTACAAATAATGCTTTGGAGAGTGTTGCAGGAGTAAATTCTAAACCTAAGGCAAATATATATATAAAATATATATTTACATTTATATACTATATATACTATATAAATATACATAACATTATTTTTACATGGTATATATTAAATACAGAAATATATCAATATAATATATAGAGAAATATGTATATTTATATTTATGTACATATAAATACATATTTCTCTTGTGTTTTTGTAATGCTTAAGAATAAACAGGATGCCATCATGTGTATTATCCTCGCAACAAGTACTATAACTAGCAGTATCATGATGCTACCGTTGAGAAGTTAATCTGCCAAGAGAATGAGTGGCTTCTTTAAATTACAGACCCAGAAATCAAGAAATGCAAACTTACTCCTGGTTTGGGACCAATGGTTCATTATTACACTCAGGGCGAGTACTTGTGAGCAGTGGTTTTCAATGGGCCAGCATTATCCCTTTTTTGAAGACTGCAGGGATCTCTGACTTCTGAGAATCGTATCGACCTGAAGTTCTCTCTCTTTCTCTCTCCCTGTCTCCCTCTCTGCATGAATGTGTATATACTGTCATTTGTAGAAGTGTGCATTTTTATTTTCTTCATCTATTCATATGATCTTTTGCATTTATTCTGCTCACAGAGCACCTGCTCATGGTGAGATGCTGCGTTAGGTATTGCGGATATCAAGATAGATAAGACATGTCCATCTGCTCTACCTCCCTCACAGAACTTGCAGTCCAGAGGAGATTCAAATGTGTATTGAAAACTCACGACGAAGGAAATATTCATTTGATACCAGTACACTTACAATGGAGTGGGAGCTTAGACGAGAAGCCGATGTCCTCAATCTTTCTTTTGAAGTCAGCAGAATCATGGACAGAAAAAAATAACAAAAGGAGAGGTCTTACCAACCAGGTCATTTTGATAAGTTCCCCAAGTATCTGTTTCTGTCCTAATATCATAGGGTCTGAAACAACACCATCTACTGAAAATCACTTAAGAAAGGATTTCTGAGGACCTCCCAGAATAGAATAACAGTGGTTACCTTGGACCTTGCAGATATTCTTGCTTTAGCTGTGGGGAGGGAAAAAAAAAACCCCAAAATTGTTGCAGCTTCTTTGTTGGAGGCCCATGACTGGATGCTCTTTCTAGAGCCCATTAGTTCTCTGAAGTATATAGGTAGGGAAAGAAAATTTTGACCAATTAAATGTTAAATAATGAAATTCATATAACTGAACTGTACAGATCTTACCAGCATAAACTCCTCTTTGCCACCGTCTGTGAATGGGCACATCCAAGTTCACCAAAGATGTATAGGTTCTCCCTTCTGCTCTCAAGACCCTACCTCTGCCTTCCACGTGGGTCCCTCAGTTCTCTCACACACCACCATGCCATCATTTGCCCACCTTGTCAGCCCTGCTGTGAGACCAGCTGAGCCCCGGCTTGCTTTTGAGGCCTTTCCTGTAGTCCCAGAATGAACCCCCCTCTCTTTATATCACTCATTTGTCAATTAACATTTTAAATTATACCATAATTTATTTTGTTCTGAAATGATTGGCTACCATAATTCTGTGTTCTTTCAAGGCAAGGGTCTACCCTCAAGAACTGTGCATAAAAGGAAGACCAGTTACCTTTCTTCACGTGACACGTACTTAGCAAGTAATTTACTCATCTGAATGAAAGAATAATGAAGTGCAATGTTCACATTCTGGGCAGAGCCGTTCTAAGATCATACTGTAAGTGGCCCAAGCCACGTCGTACTAAATATATTAAAGTTCATACACATCTCAATTAAATATTGTGTATATATAGGCATATTCACACATGGACATGCCTACACACATATATGCCGATATATGTATGTATGATGTGTGTATGTACATATGAATGGAGATCTATTTCACTTAGATAACATAATATTCTGGTTCACAGATGTTTAATTGACCATATTGATTTCAATTTTTGTCTTCTTTAATTTAGAGCCAATGCTTTTTCAGGGACATCATTTTCATGGGATATCAACCACATTATGGGCTGTACATCCTGGGCCTCGAGTGCCTAAGGGACAAAGTAGATGTGTGGCCGGTGCTGGATGGGCGCAGAGGTGATTCATGACAGTCACTTCTGGGTTTGCCCCCACATGGCAGCCTCACTGGAGAGAACGTCTTTAGGGAATGTCAGCTGTGTGGACACAGACATTAGGTTTCATCCCTCCCTGCTGTTTCCACTTGTCCTGATTTCTCCTAGCGTCCTCTTTTGCTCTGAGATCTTCCAGGATTTTTCACACCACTTAGGGGATGTGGAGATGGAAATTTTGAGTAAAATGTGTTCACGCATTTTCATGTTATGCAAGAATAAAAACAAAAAAGCCTCAAACTCAATTTAGGATGGAGTGGGGTGGGGTGGAATGGCGCCCATGCACGAAAAAACTCCAAACTGCTAAATTGCAAAAAAGCAAAACTTTCCTTGAGTTTAATTTTTGGTGTGGGAGATTTTCTGAAGGGATTTTGGAAAAAGTGACGGAATTTTAGGGCAAATGAGAACCGCTGACATGCACCCTTGCTAACACAGACTTTAGTGGTAGACCTATCTCACGTTTACATTGACAGGTAAGGGGAGTTATTGGGACTAGAAGTCACTGCTAGTGGTTTTCTAGGGTAACATTAAATGATATTAAAAATTTTATCTCCAAGCTTTCCACTACGAGCAACCCCTCCTCTTCAAGACCCCAAACCTTCTATAACTCTTTCTCTATTGTACATTTTGATTTTTGTTCACAGTAATATTCCAGACTTGTTTAAACCTCCAAGACACAACCACAGTAACAGAGGATGAGTATTTGTGATCAGTGGTTCTCAATAAAAATTTGAGGGAAAATAACCTCTTAATGTTCAGCTCATGGGAGACAGTTCAGAATGGCCTTGAGACAGTCACTAAGCACCGTGTATAAATTAGTTGCAGGTTCAGTGACAGGACATCTCCCCAGACCACCCCGTCTTCTTTCACATCTGCTGGTGGATGATGTTGAGGAAACGATCTTGGGCTTGCACTCATTCTCCTTTCCTACTTGTTTTTTTTCATATGCACACACATTTCACTTTTCATCGAATGTCTCCTGTGTCAAATGGTGAGAAGAAACAAAAGCTGAAAATATACCTGTAGGGTCTCTTATTCAATCAAGTTGGGGAATCCAGGTAAAAATCCATGAAAATATGAATGGTACTAAAACAGTAAGAAATGTTATGAAACCAGGCTGAGGAGTAGTGGGGGGGTTGCTGGTGTGGACAATGAGAAACTTCTTTACAGGGGTCAGAGAGCCCTACAGTCCAGCCTGATCAGACCTGTCTCCTGGAGCTGAGAGAAGGGAGAAATGGGCTGGTTCTCGAAGGAGCAGCATTTGTTCCATAAGCTCAGGTCTCTTCAGTTCTTCGAGCCTCCACTTCTCATTTACAGAGATAACAGATTGTGTAGAAATAGGGAAGATGAATGGAATAGTGCGTGTCAAGTAGTTAGTGCATGTACCTGCTATAAAGTATGGGCGTACTAATTAGCAGGGTTATTATCTTCATTTTAACTGGAGCAAATCATGAACAAAAGGTAGCTATGTATACATCAGAATATTCTTACATTATTTTTATATCATCTACATATTAAGAACACATACTGTCACCTTCTCCTTCACCCCATTCATATGGTCGGTTGAGAGCTGATTCTGGTCGGTCCACTTCCATGCTGGAATTCCAGGAAAACAAAGAACTGCACACACACATTGCTGACATCCATGTAACATCAGTCCATCTCCGTATTGTGTTACTAAAATAGTGGCTGCTATTAAAGTTATGTTAAAGTGTGTTGCATAAAAAGGACTTCAGTTCTTTGGTGGGAGGCACTAGAAAGAAAAATTCCACACAACTTGAAATTCTGAAAGAATATCTGAAAGATAATGGTATTTCTCTTCTTATCCTGACAATAAAGAAATGGTTGAAGCCGTGAAATCTGTGACACTTCGTATCCGAAAAAGGTAGCAAACCTCACTGAAGGGCATGGGGAGGGAGGAAAAGAGAGAGAGGTGACTGAATATGTTTTTAATTAGCAGCTGCAGCAGGGGAGAGATCTTAACTGCTGGAACTGGACATTCTGAGACGTGGTCAGGGAAAAAAAATCAGGTTTCCTCTGTGCCTGAGGGCAAAACATTGGCAGTTCCTTAGAGAAGCTGAGTGCCGGCTCGGGTTCTTGAAATCCAAGGCAATGCTGGCTTGGAGTTTATCTAGATCAGAGGTGAAAGGTTGGGGTTAGTGTGGAATCTGTTATTTGAATTTTTCATCGCATTGGCAATGCAGAGTGATGGTTCATTCAGTGCTCCAGAGGAAAGTATCCAGAATGATTACGACATATCTAATCATCCAAACAATAAGCAAACCCCAACGGCTTGGTCACAACTCTAGGGGAGGTTGGAATCTGACATTGGCATTTACTAAGTCTGTCCAGTGCCCTTCTTTTCTTCCTTCTTCCCTCCTTTTCTCCTTCCTCTCCTTCTCCCTTCCTTGTTCTTAACATTTTTATACTGCTAAGATATATATTCAAAGGTGCATAAAAATACATGCAAAGTTTAGTGAGGGATTACATTAGTAAAGTCTTGTGCAAACAGCACCCAGGTCAAGAAATAGAGCACTTACAGAATTCCAGAAGCTTTGCCCCCACCTCTACCCAGTCACAACCTCCTTCTCATCTGGGGTAACCTCCCCATTAACTAAAATCATAACCGCTTCCTGGTTTTCCTGAGCAGCTTTAAGGACTTCAATGACCTGTTCATTTTTCAACATCGTATTCGGACATGTATCTATGTCATTGCATGTGGCTGATGTTTATCTATTTAGCTTTTTGTATAGAATCTCCTAGTATGCATAGACCACGATTCATTTAATTCTTGTACTATTGATGTACAACAAGGAGTAAAAAGGCTGGATCCTAGGGTACCTGAATCTTCAATTTAGAGGACAATCTCAAAATATCTCCCACCAGATTGTACTGGTTCACTCTCCGACTATCAATGAATGGAAGTTCTCATTATTTTACATCTTACCAATGTTGACGTTCAACTCTTTCAATTGTAGACACTCTGTTTTGTGCATGGTTTCAATGTTCATTTTCCTGATTACCATTGAAGTTGAAGACATTTTTGTAAGCTTATTGCCAGTTTGAAAAGATTGGATCATGTCTTTTGACCATTTTTAAAAATTAGGTTGTCTGTTCTTTTCTTGAAAACTGATGCGGTTATTTATATATTCTGTTTGACTGTTGTATGTGCTGTAGATATCTTTTCTATTCCATGGCTGTGTTGTCTTTTGAACTATTACATCTTTGATACATCAAAGTTGTCATTTTTAATATAGTTAAATTATTACTCTTTTCTTTCATTACTGATACAAATTTTTGTCTTCTTTATTCTAAGGCCCTGAAGACGTTCTTTTATGTAATCTGAAATATTAACATAGTTTTATATCTGTTATGTTGGTCTTTAAGCAACATGCAATATTTTTGTATATAAAGCAAGGTGGATATTTCATTTTTTCATATGTTTGGTCAATTATTTAGGTATTATTTATTGAAAAGACCATACTTACCTAAACTAAATAAATTTATACTTCTATAGTAGTTCAAGAGTTGAGCCCTGGATGGCATGGCTCAGTGGATTGAGCATGAGCCTGCAAACCAGGGGGCCACCAGTTCGGATCCCAGTCTAGGGCACATGCCTGGCTTGTGGGCCAGGCCCTCAGTAACGGGCATGTGAGAGGCAGCCACACACTGGTGTTTCTCTTCTTCTCTTTCTCCTTCCCTTCCCCTCCCTCTCAAAGTAAATAAATAGACTCTTTTTAAAAAGAGTTGATTTGTACATAATTCTGTTTCTGAGTTGTATTGACTTATTGGTTCCCCTGGCCCAATATCACACCTCTTAACTACTACAGCTTCACAAAAGTACTGATTTCCTTTAAAGCAAATACTCTCAATCTGTTCTTTTTCTAGATGTCTTTTTACTGTTATCCCTTTGCTTTTCCACATATATTTAGAAATGGTTTGTCCACTTACACACCCCAAAGATGCATACACATCCCTCTTTTAGGATTTTGTTTGACACTACATTGAATTTATAAAATTTCTGGAAAGAACTGACATCTTTAAAATTTTGTCTTCCAAATATCATTAACACAGTCTAAATTTCTAATAGATTAAGTCTTCTGCAGAAACTCTAACCTAAGTTTTATCATTGTTTCCATAAAAGTATCACATAACTTTTGTAAGATTTATTTCCAGATGTTTCATATTCTGTGATGCCTTTATAATTATATAATTTAAATTTTTCACTTTCTAATGGTTTACTGAAGGTATGAAATATATACTACAGGTAAATACTTATAATTGATCTGTACAACTTTGTTGTGTAATTTATTTGAAAACCCTTTTGGATTCCCTCATATATAATTATTTCACTAGCAAATAATGACAATTCTATTTCATTTTCTAATGTTTAAGATTTGCATGTCTTTCTATTGCTTTGTCATACTGTTTATGACATTCAGTACAATGTTAAAAATAGTGATAATAGCAGCCATCCTTGTCTTGGTAAGAAGTCCAGAGAAGATAATGCTCAAAAACAAATATTAATTATAATATTTGTAGAGAGTTTTTACTACTATAATTTTTTACTGCTAAGATTTTTAATGATAAATTGTTCTTGATGAATTATATTCAATATTTGGTTTGTTTGGGGGCTTTGTAAAAGTTTTTTTTGAGGCAGATGGTTTTATCTGTTAATGAGGAGGTGTGTTCAAGTCTTTCCCTAAAATTGTGAATTTACTTATTCTGATAAATTTGTCAATTTTAGCAAAATATATTTCACAGCTATATTATTGAAAACTGAACAAATTTAGAATTGCTATATTTTTTAGGAGATAAAAATTTCTCATTATGAAGTAATTCAATTTATATTTTATACACTTCACCTTATAGTTTATTTTGTCAAATATTAACATGGCTGCAGCAGTTTCTTGATCAGACTTCTTTTTCCTTCTTTATATACTTTCTCGTTTGTATCCTGTGGTTTATATATTTCTCTTGTAAGTAGCTGACATGGGGATAGCTTCATTTTATCTAATAATCTTTGTTATTTAATTAGAACATTTACTACCTTCATATATCATATTATATATGTTTATTTACCTTAAGGTTTCCTCTTGTTTAGACCAGTTTTAGGTTTGGAGATCTCCCACATACCCTCGGTCTCCACGCAGGCACAGCCTCCCCTCATATCAGCGTCACTCGCCAGGTTGCTACATTTTTCACTAAGGATAAACCTATATTGACATATAGTCACCCAAGTTCACCCTTTACCTTAGGGTTCACTCTTGCTGCGTACACTCACTGGCTTGGGAAGAAAGTACAATGACATGTGTCCATCACCATAACGTCATGCAGGTATTTCCGCTGCCATAAAAATCCTCTGTGCTCTGCTTGTCCCTCTCCCCACCCACCCTGGCACCCACAGACCTTTTCATCGTCGTCACAGCTTCAGCCAGGCTTTTCCGTCATCATTAGGTTTACATCTTTCATCTAATTTTGGCCTATTCTCCTGTCGTCATTTTTATGAGAGGACTTGTGATTTTTTGAAATAATTGTTCTTTTTTACTTCTCTTGACGATACACTGTTTCGAAGATTTTAGTGATCACCATCAACAATACTGCATACATACAGGACTTGTGAAAGGCTAAAATTGTCACTATTTTTACCGACTTTCCATGCAGTGCATGGACTTTCAATCCCATCAACTCCAGTGACCTGCTTCATAGCTCATGTTTATTTTTGCCTTGTAAACTCCACAGACATTAGTGCGATTTTTATACAGGCACTGTTTGTTTAAATACATTCACATATTTCCATTTTCTCTGTTTTCATTCCAGCTTACAGCTGAGACCTTCCAAATAGCATGGGTTTCCTTTTTTCCTAAAATAACATTTTTTTCAGAATTTCCTTTAGTGAGGGTCACCTGGTGTGAAATCTATGTTTTAATTTGCCTGAAATGTTTTTGTTTTTCGCTCATTCCAGATAGATGTGTTCCCACACCCCTACCCCCCACTGCCTTACACACACACAAGTGAAGACGCCATTCTTCCAGTGTATACTTGTTGTTACTCAGAAGTCAGTGGTCTGCCCTTTGTTTAAACATGCGCCTTCCTCTCTCCCTTCAGCTTCTTACCTCTTGGTGTGTGATGTTTGGCAGTTTTTCTATACTGTATTTAGCTTGGATTTTCTTTAATTTATCCTAGTTTGGATTCATTGAATTTCTTTTGTCGGTCCTGGAACGTGCCCTGCTACCATCTGTTCAGATGGTTTCTGCTGGATTGGAAATCACCCGCTTCATCCTCTGTGTCTCCTCACTTCTCTGCCACATTTTGTGTCTCTTTGCCTCATTGTCTCCCAGACTGGGAGACTTTGACATTGTTAAGTGTGACTGTTTGGTTTACCTGTGGGCCCTCCTCAAGGATGGGGTAGAAACCATGGAAATTGTATAAAACAGCCAAGCTTTCCTCCCCGGCCCTGGTGTGTCACTAAAGCCACACACTGAGGTTACTCCAACATGGCTAAGAAGACATGAAATAAGGAAACTTTCAGAATGTATTCTCCTTTGAAAATACCTAAAATGCTACATAAAATACACTTCTATAGTACAAACACAAAAGAACTGGAGATGGAGGTGCATCCCTCCAGAGAGCACTGACATCTGCTTTGGCAACTTGAACCTACGGGGTTCGAAGATTATTTTTTTAACAAAGTGAATGGGAACTCACATTGCCAGTGTGTGCTAGACATAATGGGCAGTTACGCATTCCCAGAGACTCACTTTCTCAGCTTCGAGACAGCTTTCTCTATGGCTTTCACAGAGGGCACAGGTTTATTTTGAGGCATTCGACAAAACAGGGCTATTTCTGCTTGAATTCCAGGTTTCCGGACTTGTGTGGCCTACCAGGGGCTCCTGTTGTGAAAGCCTGGACTGTGTCTTGCGTCCTCTGCACAGTGTCTCTATCTGGTTTTCCCGGTTCCCTCAGGGACAGCACAGCTGCGGGACCCCCTCACCTCTTGGGCTCTGATTGACATAGATTTCCACTAGCTAGTCTCTTACTCTATTATCCATTCTTCTGTGTTTGTAATATAGAAGTGTATTTTATGTAGCATTTTAGGTATTTTCAAAGGAGAATACATTCTGAAAGTTTCCTTATTTCATGTCTTCTTAGCCATGTTGGAGTAACCTCAGTGTGTGGCTTTAGTGACACACCAGGGCCGGGGAGGAAAGCTTGGCTGATTTATACAAACTCTGTGGTTTCTATCAGTTGGGATCAGAAAGTAGTTCAGTCCTTTGATTTTTAAGATAAGTCTTATAATTTGCTTTCTTTTTGTAAATTTTTAAAGATTTTATTTATGTATTTTTAGAGAGAAGGGAAGAGAGGGAGAAAGACAGGGAGAGAAACATCAATGTGTGGTTGACTCTCATGCGCCCCCTACTGGGGACCTGGCCCACAACCCAGGCATGTGCCCTGAATGGGAATCGAACCAGTGACCCTTTGGTTTGCAGCCCACACTCAAACCACTAAGCCACACCATCAGGGCAATTTCTTTTCTGATCATAAAAACAATGAATTTATTTTTGACAACATTAAAAAACAAGATAAAAATATAAGAAAATTGTTAAATACCAGAGATAATTGCTATTTCACCGTTACTATATATTCTGGTATTTTATATGTACATATATGAAAGTGAATACATGTAAATTGTGTACATATATGTTTTTTAATCTTTATAGTGTTAGCATTAATTACACCTCCACATATATTTCTACATGATTTAGATATATATTGAATATTAGGTACCACTAGTCTACCATGTCTCATTTAACCCTCCTCCTAGTTCTGTTTCATTTAATTTCTTAGAATAATAAAACAAATTAATATCTTAGCCCATAAATCTTTGCCACCAGTTACTATTTTCTCCTGAAATTTTTTTAGAAGGATTATTGAGAATTTTTTTTAGACATTTGGAGGCTTTTGATATACTCTGGCATATTAACATTTCTTCCAAAGCTAAATGGTCATCTTTTATGATATGCAAATAATACTTTAATCATGCAAATGTAAGGCTGTAAGAATTAAATGTGACAATGTACATAAAAGCTGGGCACTTGCTAGGTGCCCAAAACTGTGCCCCTGGCGTTGCTATTACATAACCAACTCCTGATAACATGGCTGTGCCATTGTCATCAAACAAGGTCAAAGTGCCGAGTCCTCCGAATATCCAAAGGGGCTATTTTTCTGCCTCACCCTTAGCTCTCCCCTCTCCTCCCCACCAATCATTCACCACCCCCACCCTCACTAAGCATTTATATATTACTATGATTTATTTAAATCATTAATTTGTAATTCTTCCTTTCTATAGCTCAGAGCAGGATCTTTAGCTTGAAATTAAATAATATTTGATTCCTTTAGAATTCTCAGTACTAGAGAGACTGCATTACTGATTGCAGAGAATGATGGAGGAGGCCAGAGAACCTGGGCTCCCAGTCTCAGCCCCATCATGGCCTGCCAGATGATATGGACAAGTCATTCCATCCTGTCATCGGTTCTGGGCGAGGATGGACCACTTGTCCTGGCGGCTCCGTGGGGTGTGGGAGTCAGGCTCCCTCTGGCTGAGAACGTGCTCTCGGGGCATCAAGATGGGTGTGCACGTGTGAGGTGCTGCCCATGGGAACCCGTGTTTGCCCTTCTGGGAACACATTTCTGGGCTATATTCCCAGCGGCCTTTTCCTTGGTTTGGTGACTGTGAGCAGAGCCTCTGAAGGCTGAGAAGCTCTGTTAGCACATGAATGCAAGAAGATGAGAGGGAAATAATAATATTTCTTTCTCCATAGGGAACTTCCAGCATCTCTGAGGAAACAGAATTTCTTTTGATCACAAGAGAGCTGCAAAGGATATTAACCATGGCGTGTCCACCAATGAGAGGGGACAAGGAGCCTTGCTTCATCGAGGAGAATGGGCTGGAAGTACCTGGGTGTGCGTGTGTGCAGTTCACTGGGTGTGCATGTGTGCGGTTCACTGGCTGCACCAGCCTCGAGGAAAGCACCAGATCTTCCATCTTCCATGGGCTGCATCATGACTCCCTACATCTTCCCAGAGGTAAGGGGAGAACAGACAAATCTGGAAGCTGTAAAACTAAGCAGTTATCAGGGACCCTTACAAAGCCCAATACCTACAGGACCAGGCAGATCGATGTGCATATGTCCGGCAAACAGGAGAGCACCCATTGTCTAAAGGCGGATAGTCACTGCTCAGCCTCCGCCCTGGCAGCCATACTGGGTACTGAGAAAGTGTGTGCGTGAGTGCGTGTGCACTTAGCAGTGGGGTGGGCGTGGGCTATTAACACATCTATGGACATTTGGAACCAGTGACAGCAGTGATGAATAATCACACACACCCCCGTGACTGTCTACACTGGATCCCTCCAGCATCTGCCTTTGTCTGCGCAGCGCTGCCACGGTGCCACCAAGAGTTAACATGCTCCCCAGGCCCGAATGTGTCTCCCTCCGGGTGTTCGAGGGCAAATCTGTAGAAATAATGTTTCTCGGAGCCAAACATATGCCTCTGTTTTAAAGGGACTCCGCAGGCCCACCCTGATGGGGCCAAACAAAATACTCCTGAGAGAGGGATGGGACTGCCAGTTAGAGTCTCTGCTTCTTCAGGAAAGGAAATCTGTTCAAAATCAGCTTCCAAGGGCAATGCTCACTCTCACTGTAGTCATTTGGCTTCCTTTCTTTTCTCTTTTCCTTTCATGTCCCTTCTTCTGTTCCTGTTCTTCCTCTGCAGAAAACAAACACATTCCTTCCTTCCTCGTGTCCCCTAATCCTGAATCCATAGCCACACACCCTGATAGCCTACACTCAACTACACAGAAGAAAAAGCAGAAGCTGCTACTCTTAGAGGGGGTGGGATAGGCTATTTTATTTCTTCTAGCATAGGACAGAAAGGATAAAGCTAGAAATTATTTGCTCTGGGTGACAAAGTGTCAAAGTCTCTCATAAACTTCAATACTTCAGAGATGATAATCAAGGTCTTTTCACATTTGTTTTTGGACATTTCACTCTGAAGAGATAAGTACTGACAGCTATCTTGGGACCACAGAGGACTGCTTTGCCACAGGACTTTTGTCATTTCCTGAAAGAAGGGGAGAGAATAATCCCCATGACCCCCCTGCAGAGGTGGCCAAAGATAAACACCACCAAGGTGCTCGCTGACATGGGCCTTCGGGTCCTCAGAGCTTTGTTGGAAAGGTGGATGGCACCGGCGGGGGGAGGGGGTTCCAACCCAGCCATCGGGACACTGGGGGGGTATTGCAGGTCAAAATGTCATCTCAGACTTTAGCCTCCAACCATTGAAGAAAGGTCTCTGGTTAGTGCCAAAGACAGTCCCCGCGTAGCCGCATGGAAGTAGCGTGACCGAAGCATAAACACACCTCCTTCTCCCAGACACTTGGGGCTCTGTTTACAGATTAAATCTCAGGATGTGTATATTCCATGTTCTTACTCCAGGATATTAATGGCCAAATGAACTTGTCTGGTGATGGCTCCGTCACATTAATGTCTGATGGACGGTTCCGATGTGAAAGGTGCGCGAGACGTGCTGAGGCCTCTGCGTGTGTGCGTCGGAGGTGGCGAGGCTGGAATGTGAGCTTGTTTAGAGTGAACCCACATGGAGTCGATTTAACCCTGCAGGGGTCGAGTCATCCTAAATACCACAGCCCCAGAAGGCCAGGTCTTGATAAATAAAATGAAACGGGCAAAATATTTACTTTGTGATTCGCGATCTGACTAATGGAGTCCAGCAGCATTTCGAGGAAGCTTTATGGGTTTTTAAGCTTTATTTCAAAATCTGTAGTCAGCTCAGAGGTCAGTGGGTGGCAGGGCAGGTGCCTGAAGCCTCTTTAAATCTTGCGGAGAGAATTCTCCAAGTAAATGATGGGCGTGGAGTGACCTCTTGGGTCTATTGAGCAGTTAGTGAGCATCCCCATCTTGTCCACTCGGGAGCCAGGCAACGGATGGGAGGAACACGTTTTTGATTCCAGAGGTTGTGCCCACTCCGATTGGGAGGCAAGACCAACTGGCGGGAAACCAGCACAGAGCCGAATGGCAGGGTTAAACCTAACGTCGAGGGATATGGTAGAAGATGCAGCCAGGCATTGAAGAACCCGGGAAGATCTGCCAATGTTCTCCTCCAAAACAGCGTGCCCTGGCGGCTTCAGGACAGGAGCCTGAGGCCTCAAGACAGGACTGGAAACCACGGTGAGAGCCATCTTACAGCGTTTGAAAGCCCTTGGTGTCCTTTCAACACAATGTCTTGAACTAGTGTGCACAATGCCAGATAGAACTGGAGAAAGAGAGGCCGGGCAGTGGATTCTCTGTCTGCCCTATGTCAGCGAGCCAGTGCCCCCTCTTTTGTCTTCCATCATCTCTCCACATCCTGCACACAGCCAGAAGCCGCCGAGCCGAGGAAAGGAGGACAGCTCTGGGCTTCCCTGTGACTCCTGCTACCTGTTCACACTCGTACATCACCGAATCACCTTTCCTAGTGCCCTGGCGAAGACATGGCAAATGCTCCCTGTCTCACTGAGGACTCTCCAGAGTCCAAAAGCCAACCAACCCAAAGCCCTAGAACTGGCAGGCAAAAGGAAAACCAGTTCTGACCAAATGGTTTATTTTAAGTTGAACAAAAAATGTTATAAAAAACAACTGTCATTTTTCATGGATCTTGCTTTATAATCACTGGTGGGAAGCAAATGTCAAATACATGTGTATATTTAAACAATTTTAGTCATTTCCAGAATATTTAGCTAAATATAGAACTGCTTTAAGAAGATGAAGAGTATTATTTTTTTTTTCATGAGATAAGTGTTTTTGTGTCATGGACATATAAGAAAACATTAAAACTACTTCAGCTCTTTGAAAACCCATTCTAATAGAAGCAATGCCCATCAGAGCGGAGGCACTGGCTTCTGGCCCATTTCGGTGGCCATGAACTCAGCCAACACTTACTGAATGCACCTGTGTGCCAAACACCATGCCAGGCACTAAAGACAGACAGGTGACTCAGACATGGTTGCTGCCCCTTCAAATTACCTGCTCTTCAAGAGTTGGGAGCTGGGCAGCACTCCATATGGACATCTCTTCTGCAAGACAAAGAGTCCCCCTGGAAACACAACCCAGCATCTTCCATTCCTTGCTTTCATGACTCATACTAAAAACGTCCAGGCTGGATTGAGCCCGGGGTGGGGATGGGGGTGGGGAAGTGAGGAAAAGAAAGAAAAATGAGAAGTACATACATTTGACCATAAATTTGAGATCATAAACCTTGGGATTCTTTTTATAATACCACGTACTTCAAAATCAGGCAGTATTTTTCATTCGACATGGATTTAAAGATAGCTCAAAGCAAACACGGGATTAACTGTAAGTAGTGAGATAGGGTGCACGAGCCAAGCTTCCAAATAAACACATCAGAGGCTTGGTCTAAAAAAAGACAGAACACAAATAACCTCCTCCTGATGTGCCTAAGGTTTCGTTTAACTGTTCCCAGGTCACAGAAGCATTTGCCAAAAAGAGGGTAACTCCAGTGCCTTGTGGCAGCATTTCAGAAAACAGGTTTTGTGCCTGTGACCTGTGGCGGCTGGGCCACCAGAGGCCCAGCTGGTGAAATGGCTCTCGGATGAGCACTTTCAAAAATGCTTTAGTGTATTTGAGTGAACGTGCGGTGCTTTGGGAACTTAGAGAACAGGGGCCTGAACAAACAGGGGCTTGGCTTACACCCAAATGTTGATGTCTCCAAATCAAAAATTAGCCTAAATACGTTTGCTCTGAGAGGCTGTGTGACCTTGGGCAGCCTCCTTCCCTTCCTAGGCTAGGTGTCCTCCCTATAAAACAAGGAGCTTGGACGAACTGCTCTTTCAAATCCTTCCCAGTGCATGGAGGCTCTTCCCCTAGGACTCAACACAGGAAGGCTGGCCTATGCCCCCCAGAAGCTTCCAACTGATGAGAGCAGCAAAGGAGCCAAAGTCCTAGCTGCTCAGCTGCAGGGTGATTTCCATTCACGATCATCTTTCAGGCGCTGGGCCTGGAGGATGAGCAAGGGCATTATATCATTTCCAGGCAAAGGCCTAGGTTCTCTTTTCAGGGCATGTGACTTCTCTTCAAATTTTGCACTTCATCATTCGCTGCCTCATCTGACCTAATTCAGGGAGTCTCCAGATTTTCGTATACGTGGAAGTCACCTGGGGCTCTTGTTAAACATACTCATTCCGGGGCCCTGCTTCCAATGATCCTCACTGAGTCAATCTAGACTGGAGCCAGGAACTAGATTGCTTAACAAGCACCCCAAGGGGTTCCATGGACTAGGCTGGGAGAACACTGTTCTAACTCTGCTGAACTTGGGCTACATCTCTCTCATAGACTGAGTCTCCTAGGAGCCCAAGACCCATCTGATATTGCAACATAACAGAGAGCATAGCAAAGGGTGCATGCCAAGTACTCAGTTGCATTCAGGGAGGAAGGGAATTAATGAACGAGTTAGGCACATAGAATAGGGAAGGCCATCATCGCCACCACCTACCAAACACGGAAGTCACGCAATGCTTGAGAAACTAAGGTGAGTGGGAGGGGTCGTCCGAGCCAGGATCCAAGGCTGGGTCTCCTTGGAGCCACCTGAAACAGTAGGCTGCTCGCAAAGGGATGTTTCTTCTCCAGAAAACACATCTGTCCAGAGGGAGTCCCAAGCCTCCACTGTATTTTAAGCTGCATCCCTCAAAATGTCAAAAGTGGGATTAAAGTGTAAATGATTGTCAACTCACTGCTGTCCTCCTGGGACAGTGCTGAGCATTACAGGCCCTTTGGGGGATGCAGGACAGAGGGGGAGGGGAGGGGAGGGGACCGTCTTTAAATGTAACTGAATCGAGTGAGCGCTGGTGTGTCTTGGGGGGATAAAGCAGTTCATAGGCTGCTACTTTTTTGTGACATAGCTTTTATGAGGGGAGAGCCAGAATATTAAGCTCATTGCTTCCAGATGGGAAGGTTGGACAAGACAGAGAGGCCTTGGCTCCCAGGGCCTGGACGCCGTGGTGTGATATGGATGTGACATATTGAAGTAATCGAGATAGAAGATCTGGCTTTAGCCAAGGCTGTCAGATAGATACTTTTTAAAACATTACATGGTTTGTAACAAGGTATTGTGTATCCTCCCAGAAACCCTGCAGCCTCAGTCTCAGGGAAGGTGGTGGGGGGAGAAGTGTGCTTATTTTGCTTGAGTTACTAAAGCTCCTTTTTATGCACGAAGCATTTGGCATCTCCTGGCCAGGAGTGGCTGAGCCAACAGTCCGATGCACTTGTAATGTAGACCGTGCTAGTGACTCGCTAAGTGAGTCCAGGTGCTTGCTTGAGAGGCAGGGTCCTAAGCACTCCCTTACTTGAGCCCTGAAGCAATCATGGCCCAATGCCCCGAACGAGCCTCAAATCTGTTTAATAAATCATCTGTCTATTTATAGAGTTAGTCCAGGGAGAAATCCTTCGGATTGCCTTGTGTGGCCTCTTCCACCAGAGGGCGCCCAATGCCCACCTCATTCAGTCCCAGCAGCTCTTAATTGGTAAGGGATTTCCCTCCCCCTGGAAGCCCCTTGTCCTGTCCTTTCCTCCCCATGTAACCTCCAGGTCCTGGATACAAGCATGTGGATCAAAGCTGGCTGGGATGGGGAAGAAAACCCAGACCCCTCTGGAGGGTCTCCTTCTCCTCCAACATCCACAGCGAGGGTTTTGTTTTGGCTCAGCCTGCCCATGCACGCTGGAAAGGGAGAGCAGGTGTCCAGAAACCCCCAGTTTGCAATGTGCCGGCCGTCTTGTAATTCTCCTAGTCAGGAGATGGCCCCTTCCTTGGCAAACTTCACACCTGAGAACAGGTCAGGCCTCCCTAAGGACCCAACATCTGCCCACAGTTTCAAAGGTTGGGAACTGTTAAGCTTGTATTTTGATGAAAATTTTGTTTTAGCTTCCCCCTTTCCCTTCAATGTAATTTCTGGATATTTAATTTCAACCCATCATCTAAGGGGAGAAGGGAGGAGGTAGTTGATGTGAAACAGCACACGGGGAAAGGCCGCCAAGTCCAAGGCCGAGAAGAGAGCCGCTCAGGCCCGTGGACATGGGACAACTAAAATCTCTTTTGTTCTCCAAGGCAGGCTTTGACACTGGCGCCCATCAAGGACAGGAGATGGGTCCTGAGCTTGGAATCCAGACAACCAGTTAGTTGTTCAGGCTGGCCTCTCTACTACCTCCGCGGCCTGGGGCAAGTCCCTGAAAGTTTTCTGGCTCCAGCTACCTGGTGAGGCTCTGGGGAGAGGAACGCCCAGCCTTTGTCACTGGCCATAGGGATGGGGGTAGAAAAGTAGTTAAGTCTTCAGAAAAGCTAGTCTCTGGAGTCTGTGATAGCCATTAGTGATAATGTCTCAGCTTCAAAGTGACTCAAACTTTCGGTTATGATGATTACACTAAGACAGATGAAGAAACATCATTTCTCCTACCTCGGTCTAACATCAGCCCACCCTGGTCCTCCTGTAGGGTGGTGGTCACTTATCCAAACATCTGCAGGGTCCAGGCAGGTCATACAGAAGTCATGATGAGGCCATGCCTGGCAGAGAAAGGTGTGCACTGAAGATTTATTGACTGAGTGACTAAGAGTGGGTCTGGTGGGAGACATTAGGGAGTGGCGGGGACCATGCTGAACTGGAAGGTACATACCTTATCTTTGATGTTCAAATTATTGTTCTTTAAAATAGCCCTTTAAATATCTTCTGGCCCAAGGGCTACTGATTTTGTATCTCTGAATCTACTTATTAAAAAATACTGTAGGCCCGTGTAAAAGAAGAAAAATAAAAAAGGAAAGATTTTTACTGAGAAAGAAGGAAAATAAATTTGGTAGTAAAGAAAGCTCCCAATCTACCCAGTTAAGCCTGATTTAAGATCCTATCTTTACTCATGAAAACAGTTCCATTTGTTATTCTCCTTACCCACTTAGGATTAAGTAAACCCAGTCACTGTGGAACTAGTGTGTATGAATGGTACCACAGGGCAGGAAGGATCATAGCAACATTCATTCTTGAAGACCTTTATATGGTAGACAAATAATGAGCTAATGGTCATCCCTGCCTCATCTTCCTCTGACAACCCCCCTCCCCCAATCCATGAGGTTATGATGGAGACAGCGGGAAAACTGGCCTGGTCATGGAACTGGGCTTCAGTTTCCTAAAGTGGGGATTCTCCCTCCCTGGCTCTCCTTATACAGGGCTGTTTGTGAGGGCCCAGGAGATAATGTCATGCAAAAGAGCTTTGTGAATGACCATGTGCAGAATGAATACAAGGAGTTAATACTATTGATTTGGGCGGAAGCCTGGAGAAATTGTTCTCATACTGGTTCGGTCCATCCCTTGAACTGCTTGCACTAAGAGCATGCTTTTCTCTATAGTTGAATAAAGTCCTCAGTTTATGGGGTCAGTCTTTAATGTCCCTAATGTTTCTTACTTCAGTTAATGAGTCCAAAGCTCCTGTTTGCATGTGACCTCTGACCCTTACTGCTCACCCAAAGCTCTGGCCCATCCTTGGAGTGGATGTGAGGTGATGACCCCGGGGTTCGGGGACAGCCATTGGTGGGTCTCTGCGCCCTGCTTCTCCCATGCAGACTTCCTGCTGGGGGTCCCATTCTCAGTCAACTGCTGTTTGCATTTCTGTTCTTTCTGGTGTTTGCCTCGAGAACATGTGGTTGCACATTCCAACCTTCTATTTAAGGTAAATGTGTACGGTGACATCATCCTAGAGCCTAAGGGGATGCACCTAGCATCACTCATAAGCAGGTAAAGTGGAGGTGGGTGCTCAGGACGGCTCTTTCTGCCAGAGCCCTGCACTGCTCCCGGCTCCGGTGCAGGCAGATGCTTACCGTCATGTTTCCAATAAGAGGCATAGATTTGCACTGCCTAATGATCAAAGTGGAACTGCTAAGCCTGGAATTCGAGGCTCTCCAAATCTGGCAAGATCTTTCTTGCTGTACCCTCCCCCACTTCCTTATTAACACTCTGGGTTTCAGGCACCACGGAGGACCTCCGCTTCCACGGACACATGCCACATTTTCTCACGTCAAGCCTTCATGCGCATAGTTTCTTCTGCCGGATTTTTTTCTCCAGGAATGCCTGCTGGTTACAATCACGAGCATTTTTAGAGCTTTGTGCCCTCATATTTGCATAGAGAGGAAGTGTTGAGGTGGAGAGTCTCACCAACCTCTCCAGGAGAAGGGAAGATGGAGAGACACCACCAGGCCTTCTCTCCATCTTTCACTCATTCTTCCAAAGGGAAGAGGAGTACGTGGGGCCAGGAAGAAGTACACACATTGGCCTCAGCCCCGCCCCCACTCTTTGCAGGGTTGCATCTGCCCGGAGATCAGCGGTTTCTTGTCTGGCTCCTACCCGCTCCTTTTGGTCAGGGCTTAGGGCTGCCTTCTAGAAGCAGCAAAGAGTCCCCTCTCTCTGTGCCTGTCTGTCCACAACGACAGGGCTGGCCTGAAGCAGCAGCACACCTGCAGGAAGCAGGGGGAGCCCGTCTGCCTGCAGACCCCGCTCTGCCCTCACTGGGGTTCCCCACGCCTACAATGGTGGGGGCCCGTGCTCTCCCATCCCGAGGGAATGGCAGCGGTGCTGATGGTGTTAGCGCCTCACTCTCACTGCATCCCTGTTGCCTACTTGGTTCCAAACTCTGAGAGGGAAGAGAGATGTAATTAATTATATCCTCAAACACTGACACCCAAATATCACATTTGCAAAGCACTTTCTTCTGACTTCCCTGAGTAGATGCCCTCATCCCCTCCCTTTTTCCTCTTAGCCCATCTCCGCTAGAATTTCGGTTGTGCTGCACTTGTTCCTCTGTTTCTTCTAAACGGATTTATAGGTGTCTGGAGAGCCAGGGTTGTCTGAATTTAGATGTGATATGATTTCCTCTGAAAATCCAACTCTAGACATTCGTGTGGTGTACTGGGAACAAAGTCGGACAGGAGGCCTGGAGTTAGGTTCCACACTGAGGTGTATTAACTATTGAGAGTCCACCAGGTGCCAGGAGTAGTTTGGTGCTTTTTGAGACAAAATCTTGAGGGAGCTGGGTAACGTTGTCTCCTTTGTACAATGATGATAACTGAAGCTCAAAGACTCGAAGAACACCAAACCTGATAATAAAGGAGCTGTGGTCTGTTTAGGGTCCTGTAGCCTGTAGCTGGTTGAGCCAGGGCTCCCTACATCGAGTGCTCTGCTCCCCATACCTGGGCAGGAGCCTTGGCACACACACGCTCTCAGGGGCTCTCGAGGTCCCTCTGCAGGGACAAGGGTAACCAATAAAATCTATCTGTGGTGACGTAGGCAATAAATAATAACTGACAAAACAAATGATGCAGGATGTGATCGTGCAAAAGATACCAGGCAGGGGCAACCCTTAGGGCCCTGCCAGTTTTGGCGGAAGTAGCTGGAGAAGCAGAATAGACTGGGGCCCGGGAAGAAGCATCCTGGAACAGGCATCACCCAGGAGGGACATTCTAGACAGAAAGTCCCACAGCACCAGATAGAAGAAGGGAAATTTAGAACACAGTGAATTTACCACCACCCCCATCTCCTGGCCTGACTCAAGGTGGATATTTCAATGAGATGGCAGGTAGAGGGAAAGGACAATTAATTTGGTCTTTACTAGGTAAGACAGTAGTTTTCAATGAAGATGAACCATGGTATCATCTTTTTGAAAATACATACCCCCATCCCCAGACCTACTGAATCAGAATTTCCAGCATGCATTGGAGCCATTGTTATTATTGTTAAATCCTTCATGATGGCTTTGATGCTGAATAAAGGCTGAAAATCACAGAGAAAGGAAGAAAGACTTCCTAAGGCCAAGCTGAGTCCCCGATTTGGACTGATGAGTCCTGCCTGGATTTGAGTTCTGGCCTTGGCATGTATCACGTCTGGCATGGAGCAAACTGTGTGTATGCCTCAATTTTCTCCTGTTTATGATGGGAGCAGTGACAGGATGGCCCACCTCCCTCAAAAGGCCACTATTGATGAAAAGCAAAATGTTGTATTTGAAAGCCCAGCCCAGCAGGTGCGCACAGGAAAACCTGGGTAGAGGTGGGCTGCTTCTCCGAATCCGGAGGTAAAGCACATTGCACAGGAAAGGGTTTGGGGCCGGCCGGGTGCCCAGGAAGGATGGCGCACTGAGGATTGGAGGGTGCTGGGTGGTAGCTAAGACACTGACTCAGATGAGACTGAGCCAGCCCAGCAAAAGCCAGGCCTTGAGGACATTCGTGTGGCCACAGGCCAAAGCATGCAAATTCTCTGTGGGTGAAAGGCAAGGCAGTGTTCGTACCTAAAAATAAAACAGGCCTCTCCTGTCATTGGACTGGGTGTCTCGAAATACTGGCGGGCTGTGAGATACAGTTCTGATTTTAATCTTTTTTTTTAGTGCAAATTCAGAAGCAACTTTGCAGGGGTACAATGTCCACATATTGTGTCTTTCAGCATATTATCGATGATCCCAAAGAGATGACAGGTGCAGGAGAACTGAGAGGCTTGTCAGGAAGGATGTCCTGGGGCCTCTGACACCAGCACCTTCCAGCAGGCAGTGGGGAGAGCAGGGAACCAAACTCGGAAAGTTCAAAAAATCCCGATGTGTGATTCCGACACTCCTCCTGCTCCCACTTTGGTCTGACCCGGGTCTCTGCATCAATTTCCTCTGATCCCCAAAGAGTTACTGCCCCTCGGGGTAAGGCCTGGCTCCCCTTCCTCCTGCTCTGGCGGCTACAGGACCCATTATCTCACGAACTTTCTCATATCCCTGGGAGATAAGTATTTCCTTATGATAATGATCGGGATCCTCATTTTACAGCTGAGCCTGTGCAGACAGAGGGATGGTCCTGAAGAGAGGGAGACATTTTCTTCCCTTTCTCTGGACTCTGTCAAGTTCAAATCATAAAACGGAAAGCACAGGAAACATCTCTGAGTATTTTCAAGCCCGAAGTAGCAGGGAGTAGCGTGGGGAGAAGGGAGGCTCGGAGTGGGTTTGCTGTGCTGTAAAATTTATGTTCCGTTTGCAGGGCCGGGGGGTGGGGGGTGTGGATAGTTCCTTTTTCTTTTCATATGCCCATAAAAAAAGATGGGGTTCCAGAATCATCTCACGCAGGCTTCATTTTGCATATGAGGAAATGGAGGTCAAAGAGGGAGCTTGTTAAACGGGCTGTGGGGGAGGGCCCCGCCCCCAAATCCTACTTGCATTTTTGTCCTGCTGTCCTTGCCTAAACTGTTACACATGCTCCCTGGGCCGATTCTCTGGGCAGGCAAAGCCACGTCCAAGGGTAACGCTGCCTTTCCTCAAGGTCATCGTGAGAACCTGGCTGCGAGCCGGACTTATCTGAAGAGTTTGAGAAACATATTGAAATTATCAAGACTTGGAACTTGGCCTTCATTTGCACTAAGCTTTCACCGCCTTATCGAGTTCCTAGACTTGAACTTCTCAAGGTTCAGTCAGTCAGTTTTATTTGCCTCATCAGAAGCCCTGCAATCACAGCATAGGCTTATCCCCCAGGCTCAGGCTGAGGATTCTGGGAGGTGTGGGAGCCATGCTGTCTCCAAGGCCTTCCAAGGACTGAGCAGGGAGAGATGTTCTGGGAAAACTCCCCCAGGTGAGCACAGCCCCTGGGCTTGGCATTGGGAAGGGGCACAGACTGGGTGGGAAGGACAAGCCTTCAACACAGAGCTGTGGGCCTGGGTTCCAAGAACCAGCATGGAGTTCGGTATGGGGTGGCCCCTTTCTATGTAAGTGATTTATTACTAGAGACTTCCTATAATTGCCAATTTAAATAATTCAAAATAATTTTCTCATAAGCCTACAGAAGGAAGGATGCATTTTGAGACTTATAAAGGTATAAATACCATAAATAATTCAAGGGGTTTTTTTTTTTTTGCTTTTGAGTTTACTTTTAAAACAGTAACTTCATCTTATGTAAGTAAAGACTTCCAGGAAACTTAGAGATGTTTGTTCAGTGATGCTTTTCATTTTCTTGGGGTGAGCTGTACTGTTTTCCTAAATCCATTCTAAATCAACAGCTTGAGTCATCCTGTGAGACATCCGGGCATCTTTATAGTATTTTGTCCCATCCAAATCTCTTTTCAAATGTTGTTATTCTTAGGAGTGTTTCTCAGCAGAAGCACTAGCATGGCCACGTAAAGCGCCCTTGGATGGCATTGAAAGAAGCTACAGAAAAAAAACGAAATGATAAGAACTCAGAGCAGCGAAAGAAATGGCAGCAAGATTTCCCCTCCGCCACCTTCTTGGATAAACAACAGGAAGTAGAGGGAGGACTTCTTGTGGGCTGAGGGACAGAGGTCGCTGTGAGGCCATAGTGAAAACTTGGTTCCCAACCAACTCAGCCCTGCTGATCATATGCAGTTCTTCATTTTTATACATTTTGGAGATTTGGGTTACTCAAAAATTCATCATTTTGTGTGCTACGTTTAAATTCATCTAACTTTTTGCCATACTGTGTAATATACAAAATGATGTAGAAAGAAGTTCAGAGATGGGAGTGGGAAAAATAGACTCAGAATCAGGACTCAAACTCACAACTTTTGCTTGTGGACAATTACACGTATGATTTATTGAGCACTGCGCACTCTAATAATGTGCCATTCTTACATTCTTGGCACACCTGAAATGTGCCCATTGCCTCCGTTAGGAAAAATCACTGCTGAGAAAGCATCGTATCAGGTATCCTCATTTTATTCGGTTCTCATGGCAACCCCAGGAAGCCAGTCTCTTCATGTCAAATGGACCCTGAGTGCTGTGCCATCTCCTTCAGTCTCTACTCTCTCTGAAATCGGGGCCTCCTGAGTTCTAGCTGCTTTGGTAGTTCCCAATTCCATTGTTTCTCTGCTGAACCCCTTAAGAGAGTCTCTTAGCAACTACCCTCTGCCAGGCTTCCCGGCCATGCTCCCTGCACCAGGAATTGACAGATGCACCATATCCAGCTGTGTTCAAAAACCTGGGCCCATATCCTGGCTCCCTAAGTCTTGGCTGCTTCAGTAGCTCTCTGCCACCTTTTACTTTATCTGCTTTCCTAATTATTCTCACCTAGAACAGTGGTCGGCTGCAACTACTTCCTCATCACTAGAAGTGGAAGTCAATACATTTCTGGGATTTGCAGCTAGAAATCTTGATCATTCTTTTTAACAGATAAATGGAATTTACGTATGTAGTGCATTGTATTTATTTATAGGTGACATTTGGGTGTTTTTCAGTTGTTCACTGTTAAAAATCATGCTGTAATGAGTATTCGTGCTGTCTCGTGCACACCTGAGAATCCCTCTAAAACAGACATCTGAAAGTAGAATTGGAGAGCCAGAGAGGACACTCATGGTTAATTTCATTGCTTTTTGCCACTTTGCTTTCCAAGGTAGATGGAAACACCTATTCTGTTTTCCCCAGCAGTGTGTGAGTGTCTGTGTTTACTGCTAGCTTTGGTAACGTTTGATTGGGAGGTCATTTATGCTTTCCTCATCAAATGGAAATGGATTTGCATCTCCTTATTTTGATGTTAGTGGATTTTCAAGTTCATTTCATTTGGGGTTCCTCTTCTAGAAATGCCTATGCACCTCTCTGGCCTACTCTTCAGCTGCATTTTCCAGCCCATTGGACCACAGATCTGACCCACACCAGCCATCCTTGCAGTCACAAATCTCAAAGGTGACTTCTTCCAACAGGCTCTGAGGAAAGCCCACGAGTGCCCTCACCCCTGCAGATTCTATCACTTCTTCCTGCTCTCCTGTTCTCTTACCCCAACACTCTAGCCTGAGCTCCCTCCTGACCTACTCCAAGAGGGCTTCTCACACAGACCTCAGCCCCAAAGAGCGCTCCTTCCTCGGAAATCTCTATCCACTGTTTTCAGCATGAGCTGCCGTGTTACAGTCCAGAACTGTGTTCTGTCTTTTCCTGTCCCCCAGATCAAGTCCAAGCCCCGTGAGACCAGGGCACTGGAGGGCCATGGATCCTGGAAGCAGACATGTCAGACACGTGGACTCTACCTTTACTGGAGTGTGATCTTGAACAAGCCACATAACCTCTCTGCACCTGTTTCTTCATCTGTAAAGACCACGATACCAACCTCATAGAAATACTGTGCAGACTAATGCCTTTGAAGCCTTTAGCAGAATGCCTGACCTAATAATATTCACTCAAAAAACTTAGCTATTTCCATAATGATTATGATTTTGTATTTTTCTCCACCCTAAGTTCCTGAAAAGAATCTCATACATGCTAGGTTGACCTGGACTCCCATGGAAGCCTCTTATGTACCAACGTTCACTCTTTGTCTATTACCTCCTGCCCATCAGCTATTTGGTCCTCTCACCCTTGTCCTTGGACCACATTGTGGTAACTGTGTCCTACGGTGTGGGCAGTGCAATAGTACAGGTAGGGAACATGTTTGAAGGTGATGCTTTCAGGAGTCAGCATGGAACTCGTAAAACCGAGAAGAGGGTTTTTATGAGGAACTCGCATGAGATTATTTGCTTTATAACCATAAGAATCCCATATACTGTGTAGCCCTTTAATGTGCAAGGTACTTGAACATCTATGATGTCACACAGTCTCCAAAATAATGCTCACAGGTAGTCAGGAAGCATTAACCCCCTGCCATAGATGACTCAGAGAGGGGGTAACTTCCCCAGGTTCATAAAACTCAGACGGGACAGGAATGGGCTTCAGTCCAGGGCTTTGAATCTAAATGATGATTGATATCATTAATACTGAGAGTTCTTACTGTGTGTCGCACCCTACATTGAGTATTTTACTCATGTTTTCCATTTATACTCATTGCACATGCCAGTGAGGTAAGAGATGACGTGACATGGCCCTGGTACAAGGCTAGCGACAAAAGAGGGAAAACTGAAACTCGAGCTCTGTGGTTCTAGAGCACAGGTGCAACACCAGGCCTGCAGGCCGAATCCGGCCGTCCTCCTTGTTCTATCCAGCCCGGCACCTTGTTTCTACCTGGTGGCAGCACTGAGCTTTCATTTAACTGTTAAGGAGCAGTTACATTTACACAGTCCTAAAGTTACATTCGGCTCTTTGAAGGCATCAGCGAGGCTGATGTGGCCCCCCATGAAAATAAACTTGATACCCCTGTTCTAGAGCCGTTGCTTTTACCTGCACACCATGCAGCTTCCACATTACAGGTGACAAAGCATCAGGAGGCAGGAGGACACCTCACCTCAGGGCATCTCTGACGAGGTGACACTCAGGTTCAGTCTTCATAGAGAAGGGACATCCCCATTCTTGCCCTTCACCTCCTCTCCAGCTACCACCTCTCCCTTGAGTCCCAGGCTCTCTGCAGGGTCTGGTCTAGCTCTCTGGGAGCATCCAGCCCCTTGAGGGTGGAGACCTGGGCCTGCGCAAAAGGAGAGTAAATTTTTGATAGTAATACTTTCGCCAACTTGGACGTAGAATTGTCATTCAGGAGCATGCTGGAGAACTTCTGAATGTTGATCTGAGTGGTCTTCATAATGATGCCCTCTCAATGACATAAACTGTAAAGCATCATTTTGGTGTAAAGGCAACTAAAGAAAAAATCATCATGAAAAAGCACATGGGGTGCTTAGAAGAGTCTATAAACCCCATTCATTCGCTCATTTGTTAGGCTGGGTGGTGCTTCTTGGGCTGGGCAGGGAGACCTTTCTAAACACTCCCAAGGCATCAACCACTGGGTAGAGGTTGCCCCGATTGGGGGGTGAGGGAGGGCAAGGCCATTACGACATGAACCTAGCTAGCTACCACTTCCGACTAGCTGCATCTTGGACTAGAGCACCAACCTCCTGAATGGCTGTCTGCCACCACTGTCCCCACCTTAATTGTCATCCTTGTGCATGTGATTGCAATCCATGTGATGTACAGAGCTAACCATGCCATTCACCTGCTAAAAAACTCCAGTGATGTCCTCTAAAACACTGGGTCACCACACACCTCCCGTATGTGGCCTTCATACCATTCACGACTCCTGTCTCATCCATCTCCCCAGTGTCTTCTTGAGTTTCCTCTCTCTTGCCAAGTCCCTGTGCCTCACCCTACGCCCCTCCTGCTGCCTGTAACACCCTTCTCTCCTCTTTTTCCCCAGGAGCCCAAGCTCCCCAGACCAACTCAAAACCACATGCTTAGCCACAGCTTTCCCACCTACCACCATTCATTGTCCTTTGAGCTCTTTATCACAGACTCAATTATTTTGTATCACAGCTGTTTTGTACACACACAGCTGTTTGTATTTATCTACCCTGGCTAGAATGGGAGTACCTTGATGAAGAAAAAAATTGGTTTTATGTGTCAGTGTATCACCAACACCCAGCTGAGTACCTAGAATATAACAGATACTAAAAAACAGTTAGAATGTCTCTGCTGCCTGATATGGGCCAGGCCTAAAGACGCCCATGGATCTGACCTAGAGACAGATGGGACTTACACGTGTGTTAAGGGCTTGACTGGAGGGACCAGGTGAGCTGAGGCTCATCACGCAGGTAGTGATTTTATGAAGGGAGTGAAAAGCAATTCCTTGCCTGTGCAGGGGGGAAAACAAGGGGAAGAAGCATTCCCAGGGGGAGGAAGTGGCCCAATTGGAGCGAAAGAAGGCGAGGCCCAGAAAACCCCTTCAAAAATACTGAAGGCTGAAGTTTGCTGAGAGTGTTCATGCTGAAGCGAAGGTTCTTGGCTTGCAGTGCGGGTCACCTGCTTCCTTGAACTTCCAGATAGCAGAATAAAAGGCGAGAGTCCACATATGGGATGACTTAAATTGGTGCGAGGGAATGTGTGTGTCACTCTGATCGGGGGTGGTACGTGCTGCATTATTAGGCCCAGGCTGAGGCCACAGTACAACCATAAATCAAGAGGCGGGTGTTTAAAAACCAGTGGAAGTGTTAAGGAAACATGAAGTGGCTGACCTGTGGGGCTGGGCTGTTACTCCCTACAAGAATTTCGATGACTAATGATGTGGATAAATAAGTGCTTAAATTTCTCATAACCACACGTGTAATTTATTTAATTCAGCGGGTATTAGGCAGTTCTGGGAGCCCTTTAAGACAACGGTGAGCAGTTAGTTGGAAAAGGTTTCTCACTCTTCAAAAGAGGCTGGTGCCTTTTACTTCCAAACAAGATTTTTTTTCCCTGATAACTGGGATTAATGTATAGAAAGATGGGATTTAGGAGTAGCCACCCATCCTTCTAGTTTAATTTATAGTTTTTGAAGTTCAACCCATAGATGATCATTCAATTGGGTCTTTGAGAGCCTTTAAAAAATTAAAATAACTGACATGGAGGTGAGTCACACCTAAGGACTTATTGGATCACATTGACAAATTCAGGGCACTCTGCTGAAAGGCCTACATGCTTGGAGAGGGGAGAAAGTCAAGTAACTGAGGCCTTAGACTAGCTGCCTACCATGAAGTTCATCAGCTGCCACACCCTGAGCCTCAGTTTCTTCTCAACAAAGGGGCCAATCATAGCTACCTCAGAGAGAATTGTGAAGGTCAAAGGGAAAATTCTGACGCCTACTTCCACACATGATATACTTCTTAGATGTGTGTGAAAGACAGAGATATTTCAGGTGAATGAGCAATAGAAAAATATCATAAGGAAAGTTTGTTCCTAGCTCATTATAAACTACCAAATCCCTCACTGGAACTTACTGTTTTGATAAAAATCTTAGATATAATATTTTAGCACTTTATGTTCTTTTATAAATATATGTGTGTATATATTTACTTTAAAACTGAAAAAAGATAATGAGCTTAGGTCCAATGAATATATGATTGAGGTTATAGATTATTTGCTTTCAGAACCCTCATTCATTCATTTGACAAAAACAAACAAATTAGTATTCAGTACTTGGCACATTAGTCTCAAATGTGTTATGATTATGAGACATATGTTGATTAACCATTCTCCTTGTTTTAAAATGTCAACCTATTTTAAAAAGTACTGATCAAGTGCAGTCAGTATCCAAGCAAGTTCCCAAACACTGCAGAATGTGGACGATGCCCCTGTGCACTGAACTACTAGCTGGCGACAACACTGTAGAGCTGGCTCAAAGTTCCTTTCATTCATGATGGCAAAAGTCTAAATTCAGCATAGAGATGTGTTTAAGGGTCTTAGTATAAAATATAGCCAGTGAAAATGTTGAAAACCACCAGTATTACATCTAAAATATTTTGGTTAAGGCGCCAACCTAATGTAAGGGAATAATGCTAGGACTGGGTGGCAGAGGGAGCTGGCGGAGTAACAGAAAAAAACCAAGCAGGCCGGGCGGGGGGGTGGTGGTGGGGGGAGTGGAATCCTCTTTCCAGACACCAGGCTTCTCCTGAGAGCTATCTCAGATGCAGGGGGAAGATGCTTTCTTCAAGGGGCCCGTTCTTCTCTATGCCATTCTCTACCGTAGAATTCCACAACTCCGTATTCTCAATCAGGGCTACATGCACTAAATACTTTTGGTTCTTTAAAAGAAAAAAAAAAGCCATTGCCTGAGCCCTACCCTGTGTCAATTACATAAGAATTTCTGGGCTAGTAACTGGAGAAGCCTAGGGCACCCTGGTGTCAGGATGTCTACCTGTTGTTTTTTTCCTGCTACATTAATTTGGAGATTATGCATTTTAAAAATTATTTTAGTGCTCACTCTGTATTATTACATTGTGCATCCTTGACTTACCAAACTTCAATACCAATCTTCACTTTTATATTTCTCCTGGATAATCAGAAACCTTTAGAACACTTGAACTAGTTATCCTTTCTTGATCTCTATCTAAATATGATCAGGTATATTGTCTATTATTTTACATTATGATTTCATACATCTTATTAGTTTTATATGATGTTTATATACTACTTCTTTTCTATTATAACTATCAGCTTTATACTGACTCAATAGCATTTTATTTGATCTTAATTATTTCCTCTATCACAGAACTTCTATCTGGAATTACTTTCCTTGTGCCTGAAGTGCATTGTTTAGAATGTTCTCTGCTGTGATCAGCCACGACCAGCTCTCTTCATTTTGATATGATTGTGAACATTTTTATTTTACAACCAGTTGGGATATGTATTCTGCTTGCGTGTAGAATGCTAGGTTGGCAGTTATTTTCATTCATTCCATCTACTATCTGTCACATATGTATGTATTTCACATGTAGCCTTTTTAGACTGGCTTCTTTCACTGTGGATATAAGGCTCCTCCATGTCTTCTAATGGCTTGATAGCTCACTTCTTTTTATTCCTGAATAATAGTTGATTGTTGGAGTTACCAATTCACTCATTCATTCATATACTGAAGTGCATCTTGGTTGCTTCAAAATTTTGGCACTTATAAATAGAGATGCTATAAATATTTGTGTGCAATTATGCATAGACTTAAATTTTCAATGTTTATCTTTTTAATATTCTTATTTAGAATTAGGCCTGTTGAACTTGTGCATTATTGTTTTTCATCAGCTCTAAAAAATTGTCTTTCATTATCTCCTCAGACATTGACTGTGTCCCTATTCTCTCCTTTTCTTTTCATAACTCCAATAAAATATATTATGTATTTTTATTCTCCCTACCACAATTCTTAGCCTCTCCCCTAAAATGTCTCTCTTTCTGTCGCTCTTTGCAGCACTCTTGTGATTTTGTTTCTGATCCTTCCCTTTAGTCCATTTCTTCTGTGTTCTGTTGTATTCAATCTGCAATCAAATCCACCCTCTGAGGTTTGCATTTGTTACAGTAATTTTCATTTCTAGCAGTTATATATTGTTCTAAAAGTCACTTTTACTGATTTTTTTCTCTCTGCTGAAATTTTATAGTTCATTTAAAATTTTTTATTGATTTTAGAGAGAGAGAGGAAGGGAGGAGAGAGAGAAAGGAATATTGATGTAAGGGAGAAACATCCATCGGTTGCCTCACCCCTACCAGAAATCCAACTCCAATCTAGGTTTGTGCCCTGGGAATGAAGCTGGTGACCTTTAGGTGCACTGGATGATGCCCCAACTGAGCCTCGTCAGCCAGGGCTAAAGCTCATTTTTCTTCCTTTACACATACTAAGCACAGTTACTCTATCATCTATGTCTGATGACTCCATCTATGTCTGACATATTGGGGTCAGTGCTGCTGGTTCTCCCTCCTGGTACCTATAACGTGTACCTTTACTGCTTGTCACTGCCCTTGACAAAAGTATTTACAGAGGTTTCCCAAGCTCTTTCATGAAAGAACCTTCCTCTCAAGAGGATTTGGGTGTTTTGTTTGTTCGTTCATTTTTGCTGCTGGTCATCTAGGGTATTACTAGTCCCTAATGATTTTAGACCAAACTGATGACTTGTTTTCTTGGATTGGTCTGGTGAAGTCAGTTCACACTTCTACACGGGGACCAGGGCTTCATTTACAGCCTTCCAGGGACAGGCTTCCTCCTTTTTTTTTTTTTTTTTAAATAAGACAACTCTGAGGTATTTAATTAGAAAATTTTAGATGAATAGCCTTCACTGGACTCATTAAACCATTCCTTTCTAGAACTCTTTTTTGTATTATCATTTTTATTGCATTTTCCCCCATTACCATTTATCATCCTTATATCCTCTTTAACCTTCCCCCACCCTCCTCCCCTCTGCGATCACCACCCTGTTGTCTATGTCTATGAGTCTTTTTTTGCCTGATCCTCCCACCTCCTTCCCATGCCCCCCAGAGCTGTCAGCCTGCTCTCTATGAGTCTGTCTTTGCTTTGCTTGTTAGTTCAGTTTGTGCATCAGATTCCACATATGAGTGAAATCATCTGGATGGTCCCTCTTCTGCTCAGTGTTGAGACAACTCCCCTATTCCATGGGACGGCTGGGAGTATTATGCACCGTTAATCCCTGCTCGCCCTCACCTTGATTGTGTCGTCATTTAGAATTGCAGCTGAAGTGAATTTTGGCATCCACCGTATCCCAGATTTTTACCCCAGATTGTGTGCAGGCTTTCACTCCTATTCTCCTCCAGGCTGTAAGCAGTCAAAACAGAAGTTCACATTCATCATCGCTTCTTCTAGGGTGACAAATGTCCTCCAGGCAAAAGTAATTTTGTCTTTTCCCTTTTAAGACTCTTACCTTCACATTTACTTGATTTTTATCTAAGAATTTTTTCACCATTTTATCAGTACTTTGCTGTTTTTAAGAAGTATATACATATATTTTATATTTTCATCATAGTTGTTAGTTGTCCTAAAATAAGATTGGTCCAAGTAACCTAGCCTGTCATTTCCTGAAGCCAAAGTCCCTGAAATAATTTTTGTGAAAATGTAAAAAAAAAAAAACCTCTTATCTGTCACCACTCACTGTATTCAGAAAATTTTACATGAAATAATATTGATATATCAAGTGTGTTATCAGTTGCATAGCAGGAAAACTATTCTAAGAATCTTTAATTAGTGGGTTTTCACTAATAGGATACGTGTAATGTCTGAATTCTTAGCAGATGTTGAAGACTTAAAACTGTTGTATTTCAAAAGAAATAGGCATTTGCTATAGAGTACAGTAATGTGGTTCTTTTGATCATTGTATTATGATTTAACTCAGACATCTTTATTGTTTGTGCAATTTCTCCAAACGTAGGAAATGTGATATATACCCCTCTGGCATGAAACCAGCACTCTGGATTGGGTACTGGGTTATTTAACTACCCTGATAAATAATTTACACTTGGGGATATTATGCAGAAGCCTTTTCAATTAACCTGTGTTGACAGAGAAGCTAAATATAGAAGTCAATGAAAAAAATTAACACATTCTTGACCTATTGCACAGAAAAGAATTCTTCCTTAAAATATTATCTACTCTACAAAATAAATATGTTAAAGGGAAAGATCGAAAATAATAATGATTATAAATATAAGAATTAAATGCTGACTTTTTATTTTAGGGACGTTTTTAACTTTGGCTATACACATTATTTTAGTTCACTTAAAGAAGTGTCTACTTGTCCAGAGGATCTCAAATCTGAAAAATTTTGGTTCAAACCCTGGTCTCATCAGGCGAGTCATTTAGGCTTTCTTTTTTTAAAAAATATTTTATTTATTTATTTATAAATGGGGATGTGAGGGATAAAGAGAGGGAGAGAAAAATCAATGTGTGGTTGCCTCCCATACATCCCCCACTGGGAACCTGGCCTGCAACCCAGGCATGTGCCCTGAGTGGGATCCAACCGGCAGCCCCTTGGTTCTCAGACTGGCACTCAATCCACTGAACTACACCAGCCAGGGCTCATGTAAGCCTTCTGAAGATCACTTCCCTTAGCTGTAAATTAGAAATAAGAATGCCTTGAAGTGTTGTTATAAGAACTGGAGATGATATAGGTTAAATATCTCACATAAATAGTAGTTATTATTTTTCTAGAAAGAACTTTCTCTGGTGAGTTTAATTAAATCTCCTAATTTGTTCTATTAATTGATGATCTGTGGTCGCAGGGATTTGCAATACCGTGGCAATATTTTAAGAAGAAAATAAGCCCATTTAGTTTTTTTCATACAGGTACTTATTTGAAAATTAAGTAGGGGACAATGTAAATGCATACAGACTACATCAGAATTAATTGTGTTGGTTTTAGCAAATCATATCTAGTTAATTGAAGGCAGACTGCTTACTAAAGTCCACAGGAATCTGCAGAGCAAACACTGGAAGGCAGTAATCAATAATTTGACAGCACTGAATAGAAGCTTCAGGGGAACCTGTGGCCAGATTAAAAGTTTTTAGTCTGTGAACTTTCTTTTTTGCTTCCCTCATACTCATTCCACATATTATAGTTATATAATAACTATAATTATTACCACTGATTATAGTTGTCAAAAATGATGGCACACTTACCCAAGGCTTTCGTACTTATCATGGCCTAAGAGTGTGAATACCTATCCTACTTATCCTTTTGAACACGAGTGTGCAAGAAAATTCAGCATTACTGAATTCACAAGCCAGAAGGGTCTTCTCCTTGCAAAGCTTGACCACATCCATTGTCGAGCGTGTAGGAGAAACCAGTGGAATTAGCTCCAGCTACCCTGGCCACCGATAGGGTGATAGACATGTTAGTTTTTAGCACTAATTAACTAATTAAACAATCAACCTAACGTCTTGTGAGTAATGGATATATTCCAGCCCTCCACCAGATGTTAGCAGGAGGCAGAGCACGTTAAAATATTTGTCCCTGCTCTCAGCACACTACGGTCTGGTTCTTGAAAACTCACATCTAGCCTTTGAATCCCCTCTTACCTTTACTTCTCTGATTAGATTTGCAGCAGATAAACAGAAATAAATATTCCTAGGGTAGCCAGGGTTTCAGTCATAAATGTCTTTCTAATCCATTCACACTACCCAAAGCACTTATGCAGGATTATCCATCACAAGTCATTCTACAATCTTAATCAAACTGCCTGCTGAAGGAAGCCTAGTATTTATTACGTTTGCCCTAAATGGAAAACAGCTGTGATAAATTAATGTTCACCAGAAATCTCATATTAGGAACAATTCTCAGATATTCTCTCAACTGTCAGTCTTTCCAACGACAAATAATATATCCTCCTACCCCAACCTGTGTCTCTGAGTGCGGCTGGTTCACTTGGCCCCTCCTATCTTCCTGCGTGGTACACTGGATGGGAAATGTTTCCTGAGCCAGATTAGCAGCATGTAAATGGTACATGTATATTTAAAACAAGAAAATGTCCTTAGGAAGGTAGCACAGCCTGCAACAACAGAACACGTGTTTACAAGTTTTACTTGGAGAGCCTTGTCCACCCAGAGCATAAATCTTCCACTTACGGGTTCACCTAATGCAGGTGTCACTGCTAATGAGGTCACCAAACATTCAACCTCAGAATTAGCTTCCTCCACTCTGAGTCTATACTAACCAACCAAGGTTCTGATTATAATTTGGCTCCCCACACAGATTTCCCCACTGGGATACTACGTGCTACCTAAAGACAAGAGTGTTCCAGTTCCTCTGGTGGTCTGTCATTGTCAACTGACAATCTGAGGCTGCTATGCTGAGGCCAAGCTATGTGCTGCTGTGATTCCACCAGGGAACGCATCCGGGTGCCCCTCTTTTGTCAGCCCCTCCCTTTCCATTTCTCTGTGCCTCTCTCTGTGGTTTCATTGGCTCATTTGCAAGGTGGTTTTCATTTGCAAATGTATGCGTTTCCCCACTCCCTCTGGTCAGTAACGTTGATAGTCTACTTTCTTTGTAGGAAACAAAATCCATCTAGGTATTTTAAGTGGCAAGGAGAGAAGGTGCCTACAAAATCATGGGAAGGGCTGGGAAAGTATGATAGGTTATAGTGACAGGAGTAACTCCGAAAGTACTCCAGAACTGACCGGTGAGAAGAAGCTACTACTTCTGCCATGATGAGCCTCCAGGATTCCGATGAGGGATATATAAGTTACAACACACAGCACCGCAGCTGCAGGTCAGGAACTGAGGCAGGACACCAAGGCCACTGCAGCCTCCACTCAGCGTCCCTTAGGAAGTGAGTGCATGCGGAATCACAGGGGCTATCCCATTGGCCTCTTGTCATTAAAACACAAACAAACAAACAAAAAACAACTCTAGATCCACAAGCTTTCTTACCAGCTGAAAATGACCAGAAACGGTAGGAAAAAGTCCCCCTTTTCAACTCTCCCTTCAAAATCTCACAATAGGGGCATCTGTCTGTTGGAAGCTCGTTTTCATCCAGAACATAGGTAATATGTTGTCATTGTTGTTACTTGTTTGTTTATTGTTTTAAAACTCTCCAGCCTATGAAAGATTAAAAGGGCACTGGAGTGGTAGGTAGGGGGAAAAAAACAAACTGAATGCCCGTCAACCATATCCTTCAGGTTCTATCTGTCTTATGTTCCTATAAACTCCATATAAGTCATATTGAAGGTATCCCGTCTTGCACATAACGACTGTTCACATGGAACAGTCTGCGTGTGCATGTGTGGATAGGATCACAACAGTGCACTGGAGTTAGCTGTACGTTAGATGTGCTCCGTGTGATGCACCCTGGGAGATCCTGGATAGTCGTACCCAAGGAGGAAACAACCATGAATAAATGCACACCGAGTGTATCACTGACATCCCCATGTCACACACAGTATGAAGAAGCAGCAAGACAAAGTCCTGATAAAAAGGGCATACTAGTATGACTCCTGATATTTGTATTTACTTCGCCAACTCCACTAATACTTTTCTAATTTAAGTACAGTCACTTTTCCATTAGTACAGTCACAGTACAGTACAGCTTCCATTATGTCTTTCAAAATGTTGAAATATAGTTATCCTGTTTTGCAGTTCATAGAGATCTACAGAATAAAAATGCTCTTTTAGAGAAAAATACAAAAATATACATTGGAGCCTCTCCGCCCTCCTCCACAAGACCCCAGTGAGTTGACTTTCGCAGCACCCCACCTTCATTTATCTATAGGATGGCTCTTGATCGCTTGTGTGAGCTTTTTAAAGTTCAGCCAAGCCAGCTGCATGATCCGCACAAAGACAATAGCTCCCACACACAGGGCTACATGGATTAAAGAGCCCGATCCATCAGTAAATCTGCCAGATGGCAGTGGAAGAAAGCTTGTAACTCTCTCACTTTCATTTCAACAGCAGCAAACAATGTTCAATGTTTAAAATAAACTCTTCCAGATGAGCTAAAGATAAACTCTGAGGTGGGCGGACTTGCTTGCTAGGCTGCAGCTCAGAAGTGTTTGATTACATTAACACAGAACCCCTGGGCAGAGCCCACTTCTGTCAACAGAATGCTTAGACTGGAACACCTACTACACGGAGCCATTTCCTGCGCTTTCATGGGCTGGTGGCAGAGACTAGCCTTGCTTTTTGCATCAACTAGTAACGATTATGTATTTCTCTGTGCCCAGCATTTCCTCAGTGTGTACAACTCTAAGATATACCTAAAATGCCAGTATTATATGTAGGTCTGCACAGATAAAAGCCCTTTGAATATATTTGCAACTTAAGCTTCTATTTACTCATTCATCCTACTGTTGACTTTACTGTTTTCATTGTAGCAAGAAAGGTGACATTAGTATTTAGAACCATTCTGCTAATAACTGGATAACTATTTAGATGTATTGGGTAGAAGGGGGAAAAAAAGGAAAGAAAAGAAGTTAGGAACATTTCTGTTGTTGCTGTTTTTAGTAGACTTAAAACCTGCAACTAGACCAGGCTACAATACCTCATATGTAACATGGCAACTTCTAAAGATAAAATCATGCACAGAAAATGAATCCTATTAAATATTCAGGAACCTACCTATTTAACACAATGAGTAGATACTTTAAATGAGGGAGAGAAGCAAACACAGGGCTGATGATGAAAATAAATTTGAGGCTGCAAAGACACTCAGGAACGGACATATCAAAAAAAATAATTAAGTATATTAGGTTGTTTTGAAAAATAAAACACCCCAAATTTAGATTAGAAGTCTTTGGGAAAATACAATTCTCTACACGGAACAGAGTGATTGCCAATTCCTTCAAACTGAAACATGTGTGGTATGTCGGTGATATAGCTCTGTTTTATACAACAGAAGCCCTCCTATCTGTGATCATTTGGTTACACAAAGGGACTGAGTGAAGAACTTCATAAAGATGAATTATATGCACCTCAAAATTATTAATTAAACTTAAAACATAGGACATATCTGTTCATCTGCCTATCTTTCGATATAAAGTTAAGGGCTTATCTGTCTTTCTCAGTGTGAGTTCCCTTGGAATTCCATTTTCTTGCATTGTACTCACTTAAATAGCAGAGTCTATGACATCCCGCTTTTGTGTCTTTATAATGCAGTCAAAGTTTAAAGTCCCTTGAAAAGCACTAAATATAGACCCTTTCAGATGTTTATACTATCTATTTTTAGTATTTGACAGTTGTTTTGAAATTTTATTCAACAGTAAGTTTCTAGTGAGTTGCTCTCATTTAGTTTTTTACAAAGCCCTCAGCTGACTTTTCACAGAAATTCACCTTTTTTTGTACTCATCATTTACTGGTTGGCGTTATGATTAGTAACTTCTATTATAAATTACAACAAGCACAGCTGACACACACACAGGACGGGCTGGGTGTTCTCAGTTGCCCCCTATGTTCCAGAGCCTAGGATAATGCCTAGGCATTCAATACAGGGTGGGGAAGAAAGGTTGGGTTGCAGTTGTTCATACGAAAAATAATACAATAAATAACAATAATACCAGCACAAACTGTTTTGCGTACTCTCGATGCAAACTGTAAACCTACTTTGGCCTCACCCTGTATTTGTGAAATGACCAATGAATGGTGCATAACTCACTCTTCCTATGTATATAACAGAGCAGGTGGGAGCGGAAGTGCCAGGGGTGGGCTAGAGAAGACACGGATAGCCTACAGCATCCTCATGCTATGGGCATCCGCCAGCATGTTTTACCAAAAAAAAAGAGACTAGGTTGTCACAGCGAGTCTGCTACATGAGGGTTGCTTGAGCGCTTCTCCTGAACTTTGATTAAACACCTAACCTATGGAAAACTCTTCCTTATGGTCCACCTGCACAGACCAAGCTTTCCATCTCACTTTCCTGTAGGAATAACCAACCTTCCTCCATGCTAACCTGTAACTAACTTAACTCCCCATTGTCCAGAGGTTTGTGAAAATCTGACGCTGTCTGTGGGGGCCATGCCCCGGAAGGGGGATTAGTAACATGTTCTTTCTTCAGCATTGTTTAGAACATTTGGAATCAATTAAATATTCAAATATTGGTTCTCTCAGATCTCTAGCCAGGCCGGGCAAGTTTATGAGGGGAGGGAGTTCAAGGCAGATAACTGCTACTCCTCATCCCAAAATCTATAGCTGGAGATTTAAAAAAATAGACCCCCTAGACTTGCTGGGCCTGCCGGCAAGTAGATGGGATCAGACATGGTAAGGGGGAACAGCAGGAGCCTTACTAAGACGTAGGAGTGGCAGTGTACATGAGAACGGCTGCCATGCCCAGGGTCTTCAAGACAAAGAAGTAAGCACATCAGCATAAGTACGGCAGTGTGGCCTGCATGAGCTAACGCTGGTTTTTACATTTGTAAAGGATCATGAAAAGAATTTGTAACACAGACTGTACGTGGCCTAATAATTCTAAATGTTTATACTCTGGCCTTTTGTAAAATTTGCTTACTCTTGGTTTACTTTAGTTTCTATCATATGTGCTAATATAAATATTAATAACTACTACTACTGTTAATAGTAATGATGAGGTGCATTGGGGAAGGAGAAACTGATGTGGGCCCACCTGTGTCAGACAACTTGCTACGTGCTTTGCAATTCAGGGGTGTCCAACCTTTTGGTGTCTCTGGGCCACACTGGAAGAAGAGTTGTCTTAGGCCACACATTAAATACATAAACACTAATGAAAACAAAACAAAAAAATCTCGTATTTTAAGTAAATTTACAATTTTGTGTTGGGCCACCTTCATAGCCACCCTGGGCCCCATGTGGCCCGCCGGCTGCAGGTTGGACACCCCTTTACATACTCTACCAATTCATTCACTGAGCAATGCTCTGAAAGAGGCATACATCATGTCAATGATAGAGCAGAGAGGACAAGCTCAGAGAGGTTAAGTAATTGTCCAGTGTCACGGGGAGGGAGACAATTAAGCAGTGGAGCTGTTAATCAAACCCAACCAACGTGGTGGTGTGTTTAAGCAGTGAAATCCCTTTTCCCATTAAATGCTATTTAGAACCTCACTATGTAAAACAATTTACTCTGAGTAAAGTTGAGGCAGAAGACCCAGCAACCTCAGCCCTTTTTCAGGACAAGCTGTTTGGAACAGAAATCAATCTTTCAAAAGATGAAGCCGATAACCAACATGAAAATGGGTTTCCAACTCAATTATCCCATTTACACATTTCCCTCGAACAATATTTTCCCAAGGTCAAAGGAAGTACCAAAGTAACAGAATTACTTTTTACTTATTTCTGCACCCAGTGAAACGATTATAGGTCAGTCAGCAGAAGGGAGAATGGGAACAGCAAAAGTTTAAATAATCCTCAAAATCTAAGCATACTATAGCTATTGGTCCTCCGTGCCATCAAACACCGGGTGGGAAGGACATCTTCCAAATGGCAGCTCATTTTACCCTAATACTTGGTGTTTCCAGATGAGTTTCTAGTTTTCCATCATGATAAATTAATATATCCTATTTTATTATGGTGCCACAAATAAGAACACTGAAAGGCTCAACTCTTACAAAAGGCCCAAATCCCCTGAAAAGCATCAAGTATCAAAATGCAGCCAGAAAAGATGGTATTAAAAGAAAGGGGGGGCTTCTTTTTAATGAAGCCGAGGTGTAGGACAGATTTATTAGCTTCCATTTTTCCAAGTTGCATTCTGGTGTATTTCCTGCCCATATTTCTAAGCTCAGCAGATCTCTTTGTAGGATTATTTTTTAAAAATACATTTCAAAGAACATGAGGTGGCTATACACACCCCGCCTGCAAAGACACACCTGTGATGATACAAACACAGTGTTCCTCATATTCACAACCTAAGCTCTAACAGAAAACAGACCTTCTGTGTGATCTGCCAAGTTTCTGCCATTCTCCAAAGGAGCTGATACTGGTAACCAGATTTTATAAAATGCCTTGAAAATAATAACCAATCAGAGATTACCCCTGACTACAGGGGTCACTAAATTCAGTGTGGTTCAGTGTGTCCTTTACCATCACGATTCCTTTTTCCAGTATTAACAGATGGTTAAGACAAATCACTGAAATAATTATTGTTGATGCTCTAACAGATGCCTACTACTTTCCTATGTAGACTTTACTTTTATGTACAACATTGGTACCTTATTTTTCATTCAAGTATCATCAAATGTTTACTCTGTGTCAGATATTATCCTTGATTCTTGAGGAAGGAAACTAATAAAAGCTTTCCTTGGAAAACTCTCATTCCAATTATCTAATTAGATTTGTGAACAAAAATAATTAGAGCACTAAACCTCTACTAAAGCTGCCTCAAATCAATGAAAATGTAGAGAGGATTGGTGCAGCCTACAGGGAGACAGGAATGTAACTGGAGGGAATGTTGAAGACTATGTGGTATTCCCAGCGAAAAGGAGAAAGCTATGCCCCGCTGGAAGAATAATGGAAGGAAAGGCCAAGAGGTGAGTGTTTGACCAGTCTACACTGAGGGCTGGATTATGCAATGGAATAACTAGAGATGGGCTCTCTAAGACACTAGTTGGTCACTAGGCACATGTGCCCATTTAAATTTAAATTAAGATTAGAAATTCAGTTCTCAGTCATATTTCAAGCACTCGGTAACCACACACATCAAGTCTACCATAATGGACAGTGTGGGGAATTATTTCCATCATTGAAAAGTTCTATTGGACAGCATTGAGTACAGGTCATGGAGAATCTAAAATGTATATCAAAGAGTTTGAAGTAAAAATGGTTTATAAATTTCAAAAATATCCTTGGAGACTCCACCTTGGTTGCATCGCTCTGACCTGGTTTATGAATCCAGCTTCCACATGTTAAGTTTTTTGTGTTTTTTTTTTTAAAGAATTCTGCAGTTTAAAAACAAAATAAAACTGGAAACTCAGTGCTATGGGTTACTGGGAACCAGCACAGGTTTTTAAGCAGGTAAGTAACACTGTGACACAGACTTGGGTTTTAGGAACATTACCTCTTAAAGCAGCAGGTAGGATGCGGGAGAAGACAAGACACCTGGTGTATCAAAACCAATGTGTGTCACTGAGACGACGCAGGGCTAATTTCATTGAAGCTTCTAAAGAAACAGACAATTACGAATTTGCATCAGTAAATTTATTCCAAGTAAGAAGTATACACATATACCAGGTACCTCATTTCCACACAAAACCCAGTTCTGCAACAAAAATATTTAACACTTTGGCCATGAAACTCACAAAAACTTCTCAAGGTATCTATGTGAAGTAAGTTCTTTTAATATTTGTAACCCATGCTTGTTCAATTACAATTTTTAAAATATACTGTTCATTATTCCTTGCTTATTGTATATTTATATCTTTTCTGAAAAATTTTTTCATAAATTGAAAATATCCCTATGTACCTCTTATCAGTATTATTGTAAGACCAATATTATGCTTTCAAGTATCAACTGGTCAAGCCAGACTATTTCTGATCACAGCTTAAGTGACATTCACTTTGTTTCAATGGCTTACACTTCCTGTTCCTACTTTAATATGCCAACCATTACTTCACTGACATCCCAGAGTTTTCTTGCAACAGACTCATCCATGGCTTTAGGCAATAGTTCTTCCTCTTTACAATCCCCAAAGTATTTTCCTGACACACCTTCGACCTCAGGGGAAGAGGCTAAATAAATCGAAGTCTGGGCACCTTCTTCTGGAGTTTTGAAAAAAGCCCAAGACACCAAGTTGAAGAGCGGTCTGACCCACAGTGGAATGTGTATGTGCCTCCCCAGGTTTGTCCGCACAATACCGGGGTGCAGGGCGTTGACAGTAACCTGTGTGCCTTCTAAGCGCCGGGCCAGTTCCCTGGTGAAAAGGATGTTAGCCAGTTTGCTCCGACTGTAACAAAAGCTTTTATTGTAGCTTTGCTCACTGTTCAAGTCTTCAAAGTTGATGTCTCCGTATTTATAAAGTTTGGAAGAAACTACCACAATCCTGCTGGGAGCTGAACTTTTGAGTAGTCCAAGGAGAAGATTCGTGAGTAGAAAGTGACCCAGATGGTTTACTCCAAACTGCATCTCAAACCCATCTTCGGTCTTCATATAAGGGCACTGGAAGATCCCTGCATTATTGATCAAGACGTCCAGTCTAGGCTCTTCCTTCAAATGTCAAAAAGAGAACAGCAGAATTATAACACAGGCTGTAAGTGTCCCTAAAATAAGTCTTTTTAAAATTCTTACCAACTACTAAAATTCTATAAAATGTCTCCGTGAGTTTTCAATTGATAAAGAACTACAGGAGACCTGTATGCTTAATCAGGGCCTGGTTTTGTGCTTTTCACATGTTTTCTGATCTACTGTCAGCAACTTATAAGCAAACAGAAGCACTTGAGTTCAGTGATTTGTCCACCATCACAAGGCTCCTAAGTGCCTGGGCTCTTCATTTGTAAGCCAGCCTGTTTTTCTAATTGGGATTTTCAAACCATAGCTAGAGTCAATGTGAGCTAGAGGGTGCAAATACAGCAGAAGACAGATTAGCACTGCTTATTCCTAGAGCTACTCCCACCAGGAGGAAGTCGGGATTGCTTTATTTTGCGGTTTTTCTAAGGGTAAAATGGTTCTGTGGGGATGGAGCATCTGAAGTAGGTCCCTTAAAATTGGGACAAGCAATACAGTGGGTTAGTGATGCAATTTAAGGCCACAGAACATCATGAATAAATCAAAGAAATACTTTAAAAAATGTACAGATAATATAAAAATATCAGAAAGAATGTAATCAGTCTAAATACTAAGGTTTACAATAATAGCAAAGGGGATTCACAGGAGACAGGACCAACAAATGTCTTAACTCTACTATGACCAGAAATCATTTTTTCTTCCCTGTACGAAATCTACCTCTTTCAGGCTTTGGGGGGGGGGGGGGGCCCAACTTAGAAGATCTATAGTCAGAACGTTCCCTTTTGACCAGATCCTGCTACATCTTTCCAGAGTAAAGGCCTAAAATTTAGACTGTCCTTAAAGGGAAATCTTTTCATTCTGTAATTCATATGGGTTGGTTTTCCCCAGCCCTTTTCTGGCTCCTCTCCGTCTCTTTGGATGGGCAGAGAAAAATAAATGTACAACATGTTCCAGGTGTAAAGACAGAGTGATGAATCCACGATGAAATTAATTTGAGGTCAAATTTCAAATTTCACTGGCCCTTTTGCCAAGTGCAAGTGAAAAGAAAAATGTGTTAAATTTCACAACTGTATCAAAGCCTACCCGTCAAAGGATCAACTATTTCTCATTCTGTCTTCTAAGCACCTTTAGCTTTTCCAATAGTCAGCTTCAAAAAGAAGGCAAAAGTTCACCCGTGGGGGAAAGAAAGGAGTGTTCTTTGTCAGTAATCCTTTGGAAGAGTTTCCTATATTAATCATTTCTGAGCCATCATTCTTTGCTGGGCTTGTGTTATTTTAAGACTTTATCATCTACAATTTTTTTTTTAAATTCTAAGAGATAAATGACATAAATACCAAGAATACCAACCTGTGGGAAATTGACATTCCATTTCATTTTTAAAAAATTTTAGTTATGGTCACCAAACGAGAGCGAGGAAGGAACTTAACACTTCAAAGCAAGGACAAATTAGTTATCTCTTTATATTCTAATTTTAATGGGTTCTGTCCTAGTGACCCACATCGAAAAATACACGTATCAAAAATGAGAAGTATATCCAGCTACATCTACATTTTAATGAAAAATAGGAAGATTCACTTTTAATATTTCCAACATCTCTGAGTATTAATTCTTATCTGTAAACTGTTTTACCTAATAATGAAGTAGGCATAAAAATGCCCGCCCCCCAAAAAAAAGCCAGCTCTAAATCTGCAATAGCTCGCACTGTACATCAGTGCCCTAGAGAGTCAAAAGGAATTCCCAGGGTGCTATGGAGTATTTTAAATTTTAAAGGGAAACACCTCTCAACATCTCAAAACCCACGAGTTCCAGGTGGTTCACAGCTTTAACAATATATTGTGCTAAGTTCTCTTTAGTAATGTCACATCTCTGCAAAGTTGTTTTTAGCAGTTGCTGTAATGAAGTGCATTTATAACGTTAAAAATCAATGTACAACAGAAACGAGGGTGGCATTGACCCATCTGTTTCCAAAGTCAGAACTGAACAACAGGTACACCTTTCTCACATTAATTATGGTTACTGAGGAATGAAATAAACCTATCTTTTTTTCCTTTCATTATGTGTTCTAGTTTTTTAAACAGCTACTAAGTTGTTCTGACATCAGTGCCTAATTACTTAAAATAAATAAACTGGTAGATATTTCCCTTGGTCTCAGGGCACCATGAAAAAAAAATAGCAAGTTTAGGAACCTCTGCTCTGGAATCAAGAATCCCCATTTCACACAGGCACGGTTCCCATCAGCTAACTTTAAACCTCACTCTTCTGAATGCCAGCTGCAGGAAACCCTTCCACCTCAATTTCAAGGGAAGGACCCCCCTCAGTGGCATATTTACCATCTGAAAAAGAAATCCTCCACCTCATTGGCCGGCAGCAGGTATAGAGGAGTTAAAAGCAAGGGCTCGGGAGACAGGTCCTCAGCAATCAACTTAGCCTGCCTATGCCTTCCTTGCCTTATGTTGAAAAATGTGGTTAACGATGCCCACTGTGAGCATTCCATGACAGCCAAGGACACCTTCATTTCATTGTAAAAAAAAAATAAAGTATCTGAAATGCTTGGCACAGCTAGCACAGAGAAAAATCTTTCATAGATGCTAGGTATTACATATCTACTTCTTTCTGTCTTTATTTAGGGCACGTGGCTACTGGGATTCCGAGCTCCAGTTTATCTGGAAACCAGGCCAGAGTGTGGCTAAGGATGGTGCTAATGAGTCCCCTGGTGGCAGAGAGCTAAACTTCCTATCCGGCAAGGGGGAAAAAAAGACGGTTCCAATGTCCTTGGCTAGCAACTTCCCCCAAGTGCTCCGCGCTCTCTGAAAGGAGAGGGCCTGGTGCAGATTCACTCTGGACACAGGGAAGGTGATCCAGAGACCTGGCTGATCTCCTCCTGGGTCGTCCTCACATAACTGAAGGCGATGTTCGGACAAAAGCTTATTTTCCTCTAGGGCCTATTTTTTCTCAATATCCCTGGAAGATAGAAGACTGTCCAATCAATTTTCCCAGCCTGCAACTCCCAAGCCGCTTCCAAATCATGTGACTGCTCCTACTCCTAACCACGGTCATTCCCAAGATCGCACTCCCTCCATTTTGGGCGGGCCCCTGCGGGCTCAGCCCCCGGCCCGCCGGCCCCGCCCGGCCCGCCGTTGGGCCCCAGCACTGGTCTCCAGCTGGCTCCCCGAGCCCACACCTGGAGCATCTCCTGACAGAAGGCGCGCACGGAGCACAGCGAGGCGAGGTCCAGCTCCCTGATGACGAGCTCGCCGACCCCGCCGGTGTCCGGGCCCCCGTCCGGGCGGAGGTCGCGGCGGAGCTCACCAGCCGCCTCCTCGGCCCGCGCGCGGTCTCGGCAGCCCATGATCACCCGCGCCCCCATGCGCAGCAGCTCGGCAGCCGTGGCGCGGCCCAGGCCGCTGTTGGCGCCCGTGATCAGCACTGTCTTCCCCTGCATGAGGCCGGCGTGCCCGCCTCCGTGCAGCCGCTGGACGCTGGCGCCGACGAACCGCCGGGTTGCCAGCCAAAGAGCCCCGCCCAATGCGGCCAGTAGCGCCGCCACAGTAGCCACTGCCATAGGCACGCGGAGGAGGGCCCACCGCCCCCTGCGCGGGACGTCTAGAAACCCCACACCCCTGGGTCTGACGCTAACACCTGTCCGCGCGGACCTCTGGGGCGCGGCCAGTGGACACCGACGGGGTGGCGTGGGGCATGCTGGGACTTGTAGTTTTCCTTTCGAGGACCTCTGATTGGTTATAAGAGGATCTCGCCTTGGGTCACCGCGATCCCGTGGAGACAGCTTCCGGCGAGAGTGGAGGGTGAGCCTTGGTCCCGGGTTTTCTGGTGGCTGCGTTTCCTCTGCATGGACGTTCCTGAGTGGTGGTGGTTTCCCACTATGAATGCCTATTGAATACTGCGAGTTTACAAATCTCTCAGCAAAAGTAGGCTGGTGTGCAAATCCTACTCTTCAGAGCTGTTTGAGTGTGTTTTCTGTTCAAGGCCTGGGACTTGTTCACCCTCCGTTCCACTTATTTTCACCCTCTGGAGAATTGTCCCCGTCCAACAAAACCCGAGGACTCTTATTTTACCCCCCAAAATGAGGCTAAGAACTTAGCAACACGAATCAGTTGGAGATAGACTAGACCAGGTGTTGCCAAACTTGAGCGTTACATCAGATTCACCTGACAGAAAAACTACTTGAACAATAATTCAATAAAAAATAATATTAAAAAACCACAAAATAATTGGAATGTAAATTGTAATTGAAAAAATATATTTTTTAATTAATAAAATGAAATAAAAGACTAGGTCACATATTAAAGGAAAACAAAAAAGAATCACCTGAAAGGCTTTTACAAACAAACTAAAATTTTCAGGGCCCCAGTACCAGAGTTACGAATTCAATTGGTCCCAGGTGGGACCTGAGAGTTTGCATTTCTAACAAGTTCCCAGGTGATTCTGATCTGGTCCCTGTAGAAAAAGTCGCCCTCAAATGATCTCATTCGACACTGGCCGGAATACAGTGGGAAAAGCTTGTGCTTACTGTGAACATAGACTTTGGAGCAGACCACTTCACAAACACCTCCCACGTCCTCCGTAAGACCCTAACGTGTAAAAATCGGAGGGAAAGTGCTCAGTCCACTAAAACGGGCTTCAGAAACGTCAGGGCATTTTTCCCACGGACTCATCTCCAAGGTACGGACTTCGTGACTTGAGACCAAATTGTTGTTAAGTTGGCACTCATTCATCTGCTCACCCATTCATTAGGTGCCAGCCCCTGTGCCCCAGGAGAGTCACAGAGAAATGGGGTGCTTACTGTTTGGTGCACAACATTCCACTGTCCCAGACCCCTTCCAGAATCTTCAGGGCAAGAGGAGAGACACACAAAGTATAGTTTGCAATAATCCCCTATAAGATTTTGATGAACTGTTGTCCTCCACTCTGCATTTGTGAAGGATCTAATATGCCACAATAGGCACAATACAAAGAGGGAAGGGGAAGAACTGCAGAAGATTTCTTAGGAGTGCTGAGAATGAAGCTCAGAGGTGAGAAAGGGCACTGTTACTGGGGATTAGACAAGGACTCGGGAACAGAAATCACGAGGGTGGGGTAGGGTGGGGGGCTTTATTCCTCCTCCTATAATTTTAAGCTCCCTGTCAAAACTCCCCGAACCTGGAGTGATCCAGGTTTCCTCTCTCTCTTCAGTTTTATCCATTCTCTGTCCTTCAAAGCCCACCTCAGTGCTTTCATTTCCTGACCACTTCCAGCCCATGTAGATATCTGCTTCAACCTCATGTGTGACCCTCACTTGGCACTAAGAACAAACAGCCCTCTAGTGTTGGCTATTTGAGTTAGCACATTTGACTTCCTTGGTATTGTTAACGTTTTAAATTTCCTCAAGGATGGGTTTCTCTCCGAGTCTCTCTTGTAGTCTTCACATTGGGGAATGCATAGAAAACACTGGGTACTCATTAGGTGTTGTGACTGATATATTTTGGACTGGCTTACATCAAATTAGGAAGTAGATCAAAAGATGTATGTCAGCAGCGGTCTTCTTGAACTAGAACCAGGGTGGACATGGCATACGTGGGTGAGGTTAAGGTGGAGTGGGGGGTAGAACAACCAAGACAGATGAAGCCCCAGACCTGCTATGTAATTGCTGTGAAGCTTAAGCATAGAATTTGATGGAGTGACTCATCTGTTCATGTTAGGTCCTATGGCCATGGAATCAATAAGAACAACTCAGTTTGGAAGGCTGTATGTGTAACACAAAGAAAAAAAAGTAGCTTTTTAAGTAAATAAGACCTAAATTTGACTCTTAGTCCTACTGATTTATTAGCTGCTGTTCTTGGACAAGCTACTTACTCTTTTTTGCATCTTAGGTTCTTCACTGATTACAAAGATGGGTAATGATGTTATATCACACACATTTGGTTTGATGAGACAATGAGGCAGCATGAAAATATCCTGCCCACTGTGCTACATTGCGTGGTAGATGATGTTTAATAACCAACCAAGGTTTTTTTAAAACAAAACAAATATCACAAGAGAATGATAATAATGAAAGGCCAGGATACTACATTTCATGCCACATTTTGAAGTCATGGCCAAGGCTTATTTTGCTACGTGAATATTGGGCCTATCTGCTAGGCCCAAAGCAAAAGACTTCAAAAATGTTGTTCACGGGCTGTAAACCCACCAAATAAGCTTCAGAGAACCCTTCCTAGGGGGTTCTGTCTGGAGCACACCTTAGAGGGAAAGTACCCTGTGAATATCTAGCTGGTTTATTTTGGAATGAGCAGGGTCAGAATTGGTACATATGCAAGTGGAATGACATCTTCATTTTGCATGGATTTAAAGGTAACAGACTGAAAAGTTTGAATTTTCAAGGGTGTACTTAACCCTACTCTTCCTACTTTAGGAGACCACTATTCAATAATGATGATTTTGTACCAACTGTATTTTACCAACATCCAAAAATGAGCACTGCTTTGTAAGACCTGGTAGGCTTCTGACGTAGCCCTTTAAGCATCAAATACATGAGTTCTAAGCTTGGCCTAGAGCGTCATCATTATGACTCACACACAAACGTAGGTGCAATGGTGTGCAACAGCGTGGACATCTCAAAAACAAGTAGCTTGAAGGTAACTTGAAGGTTCAAAATATTTTCAAAAAAATTAAAAGAAAACTTTGGCAGATGAACTAAGTTCTGAGGTCCAGTCTTCTGAGATGCCTAATTACCCTGGAGATCCACAAGAAGTGGCTCTGTAATACCAGACTCACTGCTTTATTGCTCCTCCCCATGTCTAATTGTTCAATTTCTGATTAATGCCATAAGGTACATGAGATGTGACAGTGCCAAATTTCTGTGCCCCTTCAATGTGGAACATGTGGTCATCAAAGAAGATATGGGGCCGTATTTTCACCAAGATGGGACCTTTGGGGGCTCCAGCAAGGAAAAGGGCTTCATCTATCTCTAGACCCCACCGGCGAAGGGTTTTCAGCACTCGAGCACCTGAGCTGGCTGCACTCCTGGCCGTAACCAGGTAGGTCCTGATAGGGCAACATAACCGTTGGTCTTTGGCATAAAACTTCTTTTGCAGTCTGCCTAAATCTTCCAGAAAGCTTTTCAAGGGACCCTGTAAAAGGAACATATGTCACAGCTGTGATCCAGTGAACCAAATGAAGTGCATGCTGAGAAAGCAGAGGCTTGTAAGAGCTTATGAGAGGATGTACTACTGCATGCAGTATTATAAAGTCAGTGGCACAATGCTGAGACTCCTTGCATTTATTTGAACATATTTCCTTATATGGAGCCATCTTGCATTCCTCAAATAAATGTAGGATGATCGTATAATTTGCTGTCTAAACAAATATTTTTAAGAGTGAAAGAAGTGTCTATGAAAGAGTTTAACCAAGGCAACCGTCATAAACTTTTGATGGCAAAGTGGGATCCAGTTCATTTTATTCTTAAAAGCACTATTTTAATTTGCTTTTTGTGAATTGCACATTATAACCTTATAAAGTATACTGTTTTATGTCGTTTCATGCCTTGTTGGCTTGAATCCAGCCTTGTTTTATATTCTCAAATAGTCTGTATATCAGCATACTACCTTTTATCTTCATTCTTTCTAAACACTTAGTTTTGGCTCTAGAGCTATGCTACGGAACACAGAACTGGATTTTGCCATGTGATCCAATCTGAAAAGTCTTAATTTTTAAAACAAAATTTGAGTTTTAGGACATTTATATTCATTGGAATTACAAATATACATGGTAATGGTTCTCATGCTTTTTACTGTATTTTTCATGTTTAAAATTTCAAGTATTATTCATGAACAAGTGTCTTTTTCTGTGTGCAGGTGTGTGTATGTGTGTTTCTTCGAAGATTAAAGATAGTTTATATTGTTTCATTCTGTTGGTTCCCTCAGTAACCATAACGTTGTATAGTACCCTTAGTACTCTGTTTATTTTTAAATCTAGGACCTGTTATTTTTAACAATGAGAAAAAATGAATTTAGAGTACTTCTTTACCTTTCTCTTATCCTCTCTTCTGCAATTTTACTTGCTTATGTTTGCATTACTGAAGATTCTCATATTTCTGTTTATCAGCTTTATACTTTATCCTTCGATCAGTTATCATAACTGAAGACATCAGCATACTTACTCTTCCTTAGACTGTTTTGCTCCATGTTCTCCCAGTTCCCTAGTTATGTAATTTCTATCTAGGGGCACGTCAATAGGTGCTTCCTTTTCTGCTCCATAATCCCCAGGATTGTTTAGTTTGGGTTACATGACTAAATGTTTTCTAGGCCCATTTGTGCCTTTGTGTTTCTAGTCATCTGCATATTAACCAAGATGTGTCCTCTAGTCCTTACTTTGTCAAGGCAAGTTACGGAGTAAAATTCCCTGAGAATAGTGTATGTTCTCAAATGTTGACCTGTTTTCTTTTTACTTGAAGGAACTTTTGGCTGGATCTGGAATCTGCGATTTATATATTCTTTCCGTATGTTCTTACAAGTACTGATCTTGTAAGTCTTTTCTTTAAATCTTTTTTAATCACTATTTTTAATTACAGTTTATATTTGGTATTATTTTGTATTAGTTGCAGGTGTACAGCATAGTGGTTGGACAATGATATACTTTACAACATGTTTACCCCAATATTTCTAGTACCCAGCTGGCACCAACACAGTTATTACAGTATTATTGGCTATATTTCCTATGCTGTACTTTACATACCTGGGACTGTTTTGTGACTAGCAATTTGTACTTCTAAATCCCTTCACCTTTTCACCCGGCTCCCAACTCTCTTCCCTTGTAGCAACTACCAGTCTGTTTCAATTTTGTTTGTTCATTTATTTTGTTCTTTAGATTCCACATGAAAATGAAATCATTTGGTATTTGACTTTAGCTAATTATTTCGTTTAGCGTAATACCCTACAGGTCCATTCGTACTACGGCAAATGATAAGATTTTATTCTTTTTTATGGCTAAGTAATATTCCATTAGTCTTCATGGCTGAGTACTAGTCCATTGTGTAAATGTAGCACAGCTTTTTCATCCACGGGTCTATTGATGGGCTTTCCATATCTTGGCGATTGTAAATAACGCTGCAATGAACATTAGGGGTGCCTATATTCTTTCAAATTAGTGTTTCTTCAGATATTTACCTAGAAGTGGAATTTCTGGGTCATACGGCAGTTCCATTTTTTATTTTTTGAGCAACCTCCACACTGTTCCCCACAGTGGCTGCACCAATCTGCGTTCCCACCAGTCCTAGTGCACCCCTGTCTTTCACCATTGAGTGCTGCTGTGGAAAGAGCAGGAACAGCTGAGGTTTTCTCCCCCCTCCACTTGTATGTGCAGGTTGCCCAGAAAATCACTACTTCATCTTTGAAGTCAAATAATTTTACTAGGGCATGTCTCATGACCATTCTCTTCTATTTCCCTGCTACACATGTGCCCTTTAATCTTTTAATAGTTAAATGCATATATGAAGATCTTCTGGTAATTCAGAATCTTTTCTTCATATACATATCTCTTTATATTTACCACATACAACCCTTTTCTCCTCCCCACAGAACATAATTTCAGTGTTTTTCTTCAAGGATTCCAATTATGCAAATTACGCATATTTTGGATTTTCTTCACCTGTGATCTAGTTCTGTCTTTTTCCTTCCTAAATTATTATTTTTCAATTCTACTCATTTCCAGAGTAGTACCATTTAACATTTTACCATCTCTTCCCTAGTCTTGCCTTTCCACTTCATGACACTGCTTTATTAAGTTTTGAAAAGTCATGGTAAATGTTTAGTCACAACTTTCACCTATACTTTGGCAAGTATTTGCTGAGAGTTCATCTGTTATTATACTTTTCTCTTCTTTGTCTGCCCTTTTCTTGTAGTATCTTTGCCTGTGTTCTGTGCTGGTTCTTTTTTTATTACTCATCACTGGAGTAGATTGGCTTACCTAGGAGGAATTAGAGGGTTTAAGGGAAAGGCCAAGGATTGTATTTTTTTAATATAAAATTTTATTCTTCATTTCTATTCCAAACTTATCTCTTCTTGTTTATGAATTACTACTTTAGGCATAATTTGAAAAAAAGTCTTTGGGCTTATAATATGCTTCTTAATGTCAGATAATTTCTATTGATTTTATTGCTTATTTATGATCCCCTGCTTATTTAAAAATTATTTTATTGTTGTTCAGTTACAGTTGTCTGCATTTGAAGACTATCTTGTTTCCACAATCCAAACTTTCCCTTCTTCTCTGTTGTCTTGGAAACAAGCGATTTCCTGCAAACATGGCTTATCGATGTTATCTTTTACTTAGTTTTGTTTTCTCAGAGGCTACATATACAGAAAAAAAAAAGAGCAAAAAATGTACTTCCTAAAGGTGAAAGGCACGTACATAGGTGAGAAAACCATAACTCTTTTCTGGGTGGAGAGCAACAGCAGCAGAAAGGGTCTAGTGACTGTTGGCAGGAGCACCTTGCTCACGTGTTGGCTTTGAAACCCGGAGGAGCACAGTTCTCCTTTCTGAGGCTGAGTACCTTCCCAAGGGATAGATGGAGACTGGTCAGTGTACGTCACCATATTAAAACCAGGTATCCATATCATCCTTTCCTAGTTTTATTTCGGGTATGTTTTATAATTTATATATTTGTACAGTAGTTTAAGTACATAACTCACCAATAAAATGTAGAAATATGAGAGAAAGTTACTCAAAATACTTCTTGAGGAGCTGTATGATTGGCAACATTGAAAGCTGTCTGGAGGTAGACAGCTGGAAAGACTTACTCATAACCTAACAATAAGAAAAAGCCAAATAGTCTAAAAAATAGAACTTTTCTTGAACCCATTAGAGAGCTGAGTTATCAGGGCAACCAACTAACATGAAATCTAAGGGATCAAAATCTAAGGAAAAATCTAAGGTCTCTTCAAAGACAGATGGGGTTCATGGACTGGTACATTTTTGGCAGATCACTGAAGGAAGCATACCAGATACCATAGAAGCAAGTGTGAAAAATTCTGGTTATTTCAGGGAACAAATTGATAAAGGCCAAGTGTGGGCTGATGAAAGCAAAGAAGCCCTGGGAGCTACAGACACAAGAAACACATGCTCCCTTCCAGGCTCCCCCACAGCCGCCCTGTAGACCTCACTAGTCACTTATGAGACAGTCTGCAGGCGGGGGGCGGGGGGGATGAAAGAATGCAGTCACAGGTAGTACAGGTTTGGAGGACAGGAGCGGCTGTCACCCTGAGAAGAGACTGACATTGTCCCATACCTCCTAAAGGACAAAAGTCTTAAACTGCTGAAAGGAAGACTTCAAACACTGCTACCCCTGCGCCCTCCCCAGGGCACAGGTAAAGATCCGATACCGAAAGGGAAGGGGAAAGGAAAAACTGCACTCCCAGGAAAGGGACTGGATACTGACAGGGACCCAGACCATTGGATAGCTCCTATCACTGGAGGAAAGGCAAGATCAATGATTAAACTTCACCCCTAAGGCCAAGGAGATACAGGAATTGCCTTAGATTTGGGCTGAACTAGGACAACAGAGAGTGCCCCCCACCATCACCAAGCCAGCCGTCAGAGACAAACAGTAACATTTGGGAGAGGGGTGACAATGTGGAGACCCCCTTGGAGGCACAGACAGGACAGGAAGGCCTATGGCTGAAAGTAGAACAGGACAAAACCCCCAGCACCGACCTGAGGAGTCTGAGGCCTGTGGTGGAGTGAAGGTAACAATGGCAGCAATAAAAAATGCACAGCTAGTTAAACTCCTGACTTGATTGTTTAAATCCATCACACTGATTGTTAGCAGAAGAGGACACCAGGCAAAAATACTATTTACCAAAACCTCTACTGTCAACACACTATGACTGGAAATTGATTAAAGAACTCTGAGACTACACTAAAGGTAAATGATCAACTTTCAAGAGAGAGTGATTAGCAGCAGAAGAGTCAGTGATTATCTAGATGTCATACATATGACAGGGAATTGCAAGTAACTACAATTAGTATCTTAATTGAAATGTGGATTAATTGAAAGGTGGATGACATGTATCAGTAGACTTGTAATTTCAGCAAAGAGATGGAAAATGTAAGAGTTGAATTATGAGCTGGAAATAAAAATTATAGTACAGAAATAAAAACGCCTTTGATGGGTTTATCATTAGAGTTAACATAGCTGAGGAAAGAGCCAGTAAACTTGAAGATAGTTCAGTGGAGATTACTCAGTTGAAAATGAACAGGAAAATAGCAACACGTTAAAAAGAACAGGGCATTGCCTTCCTGTGGAAACACTCGCACAGACACACAGACACACAGATACACACACCACCATGTTCAAACTGCTGAAATTCAAGCACCCAGTCCTGAAGGCAGCCAGAGAAAAATAGACATATTACACACAGAGGTCCAAAGATGAGAATTTAGAGCAATTTGTTTTCAGCATCTATGTAAGTCAGAAGACAATGAACATATATCTGTAAAGGGCTGAAAGAGAAATACGGTAAATGCAGGGAGCTCTATCCAGAGAAAATATTTTTCAAAACAAAGAAGAATAAAGAATCTTCAGATAAATAAAAACAGAGTTTTTGATAACAGCATATGAGTTATTCTGGCTGAAGGCATATGCTGCCAGGGAAAAACCTGAATCTATAAAAAGAAATAAAGGTCCCTGGAAAGGTTTAAAGTAAAAATGAATATCAAAAACATATTTTTGTCTTATTCATATTCATTCTAAAGATAAACTGATTACCCAAATTAAAAAATAGTAGCAAGGTGTTGGGACTTTATAAGTGGAACTAAATATATCACAATAGCATGAAACACAGGAGGGAGTTATCACATACTACGGTGGGTTCTTACATTAAACGTGATGTGGCATAAAACTAAAAGTTAACTGTGATTACTTCACCTTGTATACTGTAAGCACCTAGCACGGGTAATAAGGCAAGAAAGATGAAAGGCATACAGAATGGAAGCATAGAAGTAAAACTGTTTTCATTCACAGTCAACACTGCCTGCATAGAAAATCTCAAATCTACAAAATCGTACTGTGACTAACAAGTGACCTCAACAAATTTGCAGGATGCAAGGTCAGTATAGTGTACAAAAACCAAGTGCATTTCTTTATATTTGCAGTAATGAACTTGGGACTTAAAAACTTTAAAGTATCATTTATAATAGCACCAAAAGTTATGAGATTTAGAAATAAATCTAGTAAAAGATACCTAATATCTGTAGGCTGAAACCTATAAACCACTGATAAAAGAAATCAAAGATGACCTAAATAAATGGAGAGATATACCATGTCAAGACTTGATGTTTAGGTAACTATTTTCCCAAGATTAAAGTATAAATTTAACACAATCACAAAACAGTGGACGAGCTAATTCTTAAGTCTGTGTAAACATGCAAAGGAGACAGAGTATCCCAAAGATACATGGAAAATAATAAATCTGGAGGACCGATACCACCTTAACCAATGTTTTGTGGAAATATCATTAAATAATATAAATTAATTAAAAATAGGTCAGATTCCAAAAACCCCAATTTTTTATAATTTTAATAAAAATTTTATGCAAAACAGGAAATTTTTATGACTTTGGGTTAGGCAAAGATTTCTTAGATATGACATTAAAAGCACAATTCAAAAAAAGAACACACTGGTAAATTGAACTTTATCCAAATGATAAGTTTCTGGTGGTTGACTCTCACAGAGATACCTGGAGGTGACTCTCAGAATGGCGAGACGAGGAGGAGATCAAATCAGGAGACACCCCTTACTAGTCATGGCGTCACATTGGGGGCTTATAGACTATGCTCAGAGTGGCCAAATTAACCCTCCCCAGCTGTCCCACTTGCTGATGACTCTTAGATCTCCTCTATTGGAGGCAATCGGGACATGGCTATGGCCAGACCTCATGGCCAAAATACTAGAAAGCCTTGGGTAGGCATCATACCCTGTAACATTCTCATCAATGGAACAGATCTGGTAAAGCCTGGTCTTTATAGAAAAGCTGCCTTTTCCATGTTAAAAAACGCACGGTAACTCTAGCTCCTGCATAATGAAAGCAAGTGTGATTAAGCAGAAATTTGTTGGGTATTCCTGTAATAACCAGTGTTGGGTTTCTCAATTTCAATTGTTTAATGGGGTATTTAGGTGTTTAATGCAAAAAAAAAAAAAAACAAAAACGGATAAAAGCAAAATCTAAAAGAAATTTTAATTAATTACCTGGATGAGAAAATGATATTTTAAGATTTTCTTGAAGTAATTCTTTTTTTTTTTAAGATTCGTGTGTGCATGTGTTCTTTTTTTGGAGATCTTCCACATTTCAGTGATAGTTCAAGGCTGATAAACGACGGGCTCTGAATTTTAGCAAAGCAGACATATATAAAATATAACAAATGGCCTGGCTGGTGTAGCTCAGTGGATTGAGCACAGGCCTGTGAAGCAAAGGGTCACCAGTTCAATTCCCAGTCAGGGCACATGCCTGGATTGCAGGCCAGGTTCCCACTGGGGGACATATGAGAGGCAACCACACATTGATGTTTCTCTCCCATTTTCTCCTTCCCTTCCCCTAACTCTAAAAAATAAATAAATAAAAATATTTTAAAAATATATAACAAATGATTTTCTTCTCAACAGCAAACTTTGTTAATACTGAACGACTTCATAACATGAGAGCCGGTCTTCCAGAGGAGCTATTTAGGAAGATGCGATACAGTTAAACACACAGACGGAGTTTAAATATCACTTGCTGCAATGTAAGGTGAGTTAGTAAAGCTTGTCAGTTTTCAGTTAGTCCATTCATACTTTTATAAATGTAATAAAAATAATGTTTAAGTTTATCTTAAGTTCAAGAAGAGCTGGAACAAGGGTCAATTAAATTTCTTGCCAAGATTCATAGATTAAAACTGAATGATCCATTAATTCAGATTCAGCCTGGAGAATATTTTGATTCTTCAAATTTCCTTTGGGATAGAAGTTGTAGGTTTCATTCATTTCACAGCATGACTTTAACACTTCAACTTCAGTTTGTGGATTGATTCCAAAACATCTACATATTCAGTTTCATTTTGATTAGGTTTTCATAGTTTGCACTGGTTTGAGGCTCATTATTTGAGTCATCTCAAGCTGTCGCTTTTGCAGATTTTCTCAATTAAGAAATGCCTTCACTGAGTTTGAGGTTATGGGCAAAGCAGTTCAACAAATGTTTACTGACCTATTGGAAATGACCTTACTATTTTGAGAACCTGTTATGTAGAAATGGCTTATTGGTAAGCCATAAGACCTGTTACTCATAATTCAGAGGGGGTGAAGTCATTTTCATAAGATCATAGAAACATTTCTAAAAGGCTAGATAAAAGAACACTAAACTTTAAAATAAGCTGCAGAGGCTTCAAAATGAGGAGTTCACAAAAGAAAGGGAGAAAACTGCAAAGCTTCAGAAGTGGGGAGTGGCTTGTCTAGAATAATCTAAAAGCCATCCAGGGAACATATACTGATATCTATTGGGAAATAAGCAGATCAAAATTAATTAGAGTGCCTTGAACCTACCTGAGCCAGAGACTTGTTGTCAAATACTGTGTCATGTTGAAAGTATTTGTCCAGCCCACGGTCCTTGGTAATATGTTCGGACTCCTCACAGAAGAGGACAGAGTCCCCATCGAAAGCCACGCGGAGCTGTGTCTCACAGTACGATATGTCCTTGGCTCCATCAAACATTGTTGCAGCGGCGATCCCTGGTAGGTAGACCATGGGGACTGATTAATGCTCCTCTCAGGGTCATGATATTTAGTTCCTACCATTACAATATAAGAAGAAGCCATCCCAGATCTTGCATTTCCTCTGGCTCTTTCTCTGATGACTCCACTCCCCTCCACAACTGCACATCTCAACCGTTGTCTACGTACTGCCCCCATTTTTAGAAGGGATGGGAAAGTGTAAAATGGGTTATAAGAAGATCACTGAGGATATCCACTTCCAGGAAGGTCAATGCTGTAAAAGACAAACTTAAGGGATGCCACTTGGCGGAAATACCTTAGGAAACCCAACAAGGGCATAAGCCGTAGAAACCATTGGCATAAGCCAATGGAAAACCCAATGGAAGTAACCACCAGTGCAAAGCTCTCTATTGAGTACTGGGATGAAACCAGACCAATACCTTCTTTTATTGCTTCCTGTACTTTTTCAGAATCGGAAGAAAGATACAGGTTGGTAAGATAGGACTTCAAATAGCCAACGGGGCTTTTCCCTCCAGTCAGACAGAAGCGGTCAATTAGTAAGCCTGTTATGGGGCAAGAAAGATTTCATTATGTTAGAGGTTAAAAACAATATACTTACTGTAAATGGGAATGGGAGTTATCTTAAGAATAACTGAGTGCCTACTGGGGTTTTAGAATTGCCTTCTTAGCACCAGTACTAGAAAATGAAGATTACCTTCTTAGCACCAAAGTTTTATATAATACTAGATGCATTTGGCACATAATAATGTGTGAGGTCCCTCCACATTGACCTTGCTGATTTAGTCTCACAACTGTATGGCAGCACTATTATTTCCATTACAGAGAAGGAAACTGAGACCCGAAGTCTTGTCTAAGTCCTCCGGCTCACGCTGGCTCTGTCCTTCAACCGCAGCCTCCTTACTTGCTGAAGGGCCTGGTTAAAGTGTGGCTCTGTTTTAGGTACCATTTCTGTCATTCTTCAGGGACAATACAACAGTGATAAAAAGTTGTGCTAGGAATTGAATGGCTTTCTAAAAACCACAACAAAAAGTCTGAAATTGTTTCTACTTCCTGACTGGAAATTCTAAATGGACTTATTAGCAGACTAAACACTAATATACCATCAATGCCTTTCAAAGCAACAACAACTTGGAAATAAAAGTTCTGGATGTTGCTGAAAGATTTGTCAAATAAGCACTCAAATACACTGTGCATGAAAGTATGGATTGGTAAGAGCTATCTAAAAAGTAATTTGACAACACATATCAGGAGCTTTTAATAGGTTTATTTATTTTGACACAGGATTGCTTTCTTTTGGGGTTTATTCTAAGGGAGTTATCTGTGACTCTGAAAAAGATTTATGTAGAAATGTCTCAGTGCAGGATCATTTATAAAAGCAAAACCTTCAACAATGTGTGAACAACTAAATGAAGTGTAACCTTATGCATATAAGGTTTATACACATTCAAAGTGGTTTTAGATCTGCCATAGACTGGGTAGCTGCATATCACAGAAAGCAGAGTTTTGAGTGTATCACCTCTATGGACCAAGAGAGCAGATAAGATCCATCGACAGCTGAGGTGCAAGCGTTTGTTGTGGTGTTAACAAAATGCTCTGTTTTTCACTTAAGCCAACAGTGGCTGATGTGGCACAAAACTGCACTCTACGCATCTTTAATTATATTAATTTAATGATCAGAAATTATGTGGTGGCACTGGGGCTTTAGAAGCGACTAAAACATTGTCTGCTCAAAAAGGCAATAGTCACTGAGGAGCTGGGCTTGTAACATAAACATAACTATAATGTAACAAAGACTATAGCGGAGAGATGTACAAATTGCCTTGACACCCAGAGAAGGCAAGTGACTAATTCTTCTTCCAAGTGAAAGGTTGTTTGTTATGCCATGAACAAGGCTGCTGCATGAGAAGATCGGCTCAATCAGTTAATTAGCAGATTTAATAATAGGTAGATAACAGTGTTTTTTATGTCACTACCTTTGATGGGCTCATTGTGGTGAGGGGTAGGTATACCTATATTGCCAAATAAATCAAATAATTGCACTTTACTGAGTAACTGATCTATGTCAGTCATGTATGCTAAACCTTTTACATACATTCTTTTCATGTCGTAAACACTATGAAGGCTGCATTTTTGAAGGGCAAACATGTTTTAAAGTATGTCACAGTAAGGCATCAGCCTTATAGTTAGGATACTATTAAACTCATACGTTGTAATATATCTTGATTACTTATAAATATGCCCCATTGAAATGAAGAATTTAAATATGCCAAATTTACACCTTATTTTGGGTTGGCATACCCATAAAATGCTAATCTGCTACTAGTGTTTTCCTCTGGATGTCACTTAAGAAAATAGGCTACAAATCCCCAAATAAGAAGTCAGGTAATTCCATAGCAGGAAGAAGGGGGACTTTCTCTTAAAGTCTCCTACACATTGATGAAAATGCTATGAAGAGACTAGAGTTCATCTAACTTTTCCATGTAAAGGAATCAAGACAATTTTGCTGGCCTGATTCTGGATCTGATGTGTGGGAGAGCAGCCAGGGAGAAACAGATTTTAAGAGTGGAAAGGAGAGGTGAAACCTTTGAACCTTTAACATGTATCTGTGGTGAGCAAGAAGTTTGATCACACAGTGAAAGCCCCTGGGTTGACGGCTCCTTGAAGTCAAGTTCAGAAGTGAAAAACATAAAACAGAAATATATTGCAGGACCTGGGATTAAGACTTTGAAATTCACACTTGACAAGTTAAGTCCAGAGCTTTGGGTCCAACTCTGTGCTGAAGTTAAAAATGAACATGGCCTCTCTTGTTCTGACATAGGCAAATAAACATTCCTCACGCAGAAGGGGGTGTCAGTATCAAAGACACTGCATTAGTTAGGCCACAGTTAGCAAAATAACATGGCTTCTCTCTCCCGGAGCAGCGAGCTGTTCTTCCACACGGTATTTATTTTACTTACCATAGTGATTGACGCTGTTTATAAGCCGCACTCCCACTTGGGCATGGTTATTAGTCATCAGTACAATATCAAATAAGTCCTGTTCATCCGGATACAGATCATGGAGTCTAGTATTGACATGCTGCAGGGCCTGTTGGTTACAAACATGAGTGTGTGCAAAGAGGGCCAGGCGAGGTGGGTGTTGGGGGTCTGGAGAGAAGGGGTCTCATCAGTGTCAAATTCAAGCTTTGAAGACTCTTCACTGAGACATTATAGCTCCTTTAAGGTGGGGTGCTGTCATTCATTTCTGTGAGTTATGCCTCTCACACAGGACTTCAGTAAATGCTTAGTGAATATATAGGTTAATACTTATCTGTTACAATTTGTTACAATTGTTACAACATTTGGTCTACTAGCATTTTATGCTTTGTCTACTTTTTTTTTTGCTTGTTTTGTAAAATCTACTTTTCTTGATCATCTGATTTTTTTTTCATGTTTCAGTTACAGTTGATATCTGATATCATTTCAAATGAGTTTCAGGTGTATAGCACAATGGTCAGACAATTATATAATTTTCAAAGTGATTTGCCTGATAATTCTAGGACCTACCTGGCACCATACATACTTATTATAATATTATTGACTATATTTCCTATGCTGCACTTTACATCCCCATGTCTGTTTGCAATTCGTACTTCTTGATCCTTTCCCCCTTTCTGCCCAGCTCTCCAAACCTCTGAGGCAATCCTCACTTTGTTCCCTGTATCTATGAGTCTCTTTCCTTTTTTTCATTTATCTCATTCTTTAGATTCCACATGTAAGTGAAGTCATATAGAATTTGTCTTTCTCTGTCTGACTTATTTGTTTTGAAACTAGAATTTTTAATTTAAATTTATTTTTTGAAACAATTTATTTTAATTGTTGTTGTTCAGGTACAGTTTTCTGTCTTTTACTCCCATCCCAGCCCACTGTCTGTTTGACTTATTTCATTTACCATGATACCCTTAAGGTCCAACCATGTTGTTGCTAGTGGTAAGATTCTTTTCTTTTATATGGTCGAGTAATATTCTATTGTCTGTATGTACCACATCTTTCTCTAATCACCTGTTCATGGACACTTGCATTGATGATTATTTTTTATTGTGAAAAATAATCTGCATGTTAACCTTGCACAAGTGCCATGCTAATGGTCTATTGTTCCAACTTTAGTGTGTGTGTTGCCCAAACAGTGTTTGGTCTGTTTTCAAACAGGAGTCTTTAGAATAGGTGGCTGGTTTCCTCCTGTGCTCCTCCGATGCCCCATAAGTTCTACTTACAACTGGTGGGAGCATCGTTTGTTTCTGCCTTGTTATGATGCTATTGCATAATGTTTGTTTAAGTTTTATAGAGGATCACAACTGTAAGTGCTATATATTTATGTATAAATTTAGAGCACCTTACCTTCTTAATATTATGCCCCTAAGTGCCAAGAACATCTTGTTTGTTTCTTTGTTTTTTTAATTTGCTATGTTTGGGGCAAAAGCAGCAAAAGTGAATTTCATCTTATTTTAAGGAGGCATTTTATCTCTGCTAGTGCTTACAGTTGTGAACTCATTGCTTCTGGCTGCCACTCCTTCTAGGGAGGGGACAAAGGTTTCTGTTTGTGCTACTGGGCCTCCCAATTAGGACTCCACTCAAGAAAGCTCAGCATCTCAAATCTAGGGCTGGAATCTCTTCCGCAAGGGTCTGGTCTGGAAGTCTCTGTGAAAGCAGAGTCCAACTTGGGGTCAACCAAGAGGGCAAGAATGACAGAGGTGGCTTAGGGATCATAAGGGAAGCTAGACGAGATCCCATGTGTGACCCGGGGCCTAAGGACAACAACAGCTTTGCCCAGTACCTTGATGAAGCGGAACGCGGGCCCAGGGGTCAGGATGACATTCTCATTGCTGAGCTGATACTCCATGTACTTTTCCAGACCCTCCTCCTCATAGATTTTCTTGCCGTCCACCATGTTGAAGAGAGCCTGGGATGACACAGCGATGGTGATGGCATGCCTGGGTTTTGGCTGCAGACAGAGGTGCCAACGGAGGCGGGAGGAGACAGTCACATAAACTGGAAGGGATTGGGAATGGGGCTCATTCCAGGGCAGTGTGGGGAGAAAATTGCTGGGCCTTTGCTTGGGGCATTGGGATTCTGGAGACAGCCGAGGCCTGGGACCCTTTCCCCCCACCCCTCCAGGCTGCAGAAGGGAGGTTTGGAAGGGATTCCTCTATCCCTGGAGAGGAGACTGGGGCTGTGGTGCTGAGCAGAGGGACACCCAGGTCCCGCGGTCAGTGGGCCCTACTCACCGGCCGGGGGCGTGAGCAGCCCGGGGTCTTCTCATACAGTGTCTTCACGGATGACCAGTAGGCTTCCTCGTCATCGTTCTCATCCTCCCGCTGCCGAGACAGGTCGGGCATATAGTCGCGGTCCAGCTGGGAGGTATAGGTGGTCTTGCGCTGGCCATAGGACTTCCATTCACTGGGGGGCGTGCGCGGATATTCCCGCTGCTGCATGTCCCGGACATCCCGCAAGTCCCGGACATCCCGCATGTCCCGGGAGTCCCGCATGTCCCGGGAGTCCCGGTAGTCCCGCACAGTGCCATGCACCCAGGCTTCATGGTTCTCCTGCATCTTGTTGCTGCGCCTGGACGGGGGCTGGGACTGAGGCTGAGCCTGGGGCTCAGGGGGTGTGGGAGGGCTCTGGGGGTCTAGAAACCCTGGGGGCGTGTGAGCCACGGGCGGCGTGGGTGGGGAGGACTGTAGGGGCAGCTCCTGCGTGGACTCGTGCTGGCTCTGGGAGGTGGATGACGTCTGGGAGGTTGTGGAGCTTGTGGGGACCTGGAGCAAGAAGACAGGTGTCTGAGTTAAACAATCGGCTGTCTTCCCTGTCCCCATCTCCAACTGGAGTCAAGGAGAAGGACCGGTGCCCCTTTCTCCGTTCCATTCTTAGCCCTTAATTGGATCCTTGTTCATCTCAGCTCTTTTAAGTGGAGCGTAAAGGGTTTTAGGCATGCCATGTCTCCAGACATTAGGTATTTCTGGTAAGTGGACACAGACACAGTCTGCTTTCTTTCACTTCCCCCTTTTTTTGAGTAGCTAGGTCACAGGCCCTCTCTCTTGCCCTTAGGTGGATGGCCCACAGATTGTAAAGTTCTGTCATGTGACTTCTGTATGTATACCTGCCCAGTTAGAGACCTTCAGGTGGGCTTGAGTAAGGGAACTTGCTTGTGCCCTGCCTCCATCTGTGACCTCCACATGAGCAACTAGACCAGACGTTCCCACCAGAAGACTCTACAGAGCACCTTGGAGATAGCTGCCTCCACATTCACCCTGTGGTTCAGGCGGTGCTTGCAGGAAGGTTGCTGGGCTGGAGAAACTGGTGTCTCCCTTTTGCCTCAGGTCTCTCTGTGTGCAGAGCTCAGCTGGAGCAAAGGAGCCATTCTGGAGAAGGGACTCCTGGACTAAGATGTGCAATAAGTTGTTAAGCATGCACATATTATTTTGATTTTTATGTCAGTTTCATGTGTTCTGAAAGGCATTTTTTTTTTTGTTAGATGATTGAGCCAGTCCCCACAGAGACAGATGGGTTGGTGGGAATATATGTATTCCCAGTGGCTGGATGTGTGTCACTCTCTCTGCAACCAACAACTTAATCCACAAACTGACTTTTTCTTATGTGGCTAGGCTTAGTGTAACACTCTTCAACAATTTATCTTCTTTGTTGACCTTTCTACACCACCCCCTTCTTAGTCTTGAGTACGCAATCATTATTGAATGAATGAAGAAAGGAATGAGCAACTACAGAGTTTAATCATTAAGTGTATGTATGGCTTATAGATGTTGTGAACTGGGGTTGTAAACTAGCTCTGTTAGCATTATTGACGTGAAATCTTAGGCAAGTTGTTCTGTGTTTCTTTCAGCTGTAAAATAGGGCTCACAGGGGGTGTCTTGTGAGGGCTCAATGAACTAAAACATGTAAAGTAAGTAGAATGGGCTGACAGGTAGAAAGCATCAATAAATGTTAACTGTCATCAGTCTCAGTATTATTCTTACTATTATTAGTAGTATTAGGCTATCAGGTCCTCCCTCTCTACCTTAAGATTGGCACTCTTGCTTCTGGGCTCCTCTAATGATGGGGCTCTGATGGATGGGCTTCGTGAGGTTCCGGACCACTGGTTTCGCACGAGGTACCCTCGAGAATCTGTCTTCGGCAATGATAATTCTTGTGATCCCTTTTGGAGAGAGAAGAGACCCAGGGGTGTAACTCCCCCACCACCCACTCCCCCCATGCATGTGCCTACAGAATAGCCGTGCCAAGCTGAACAGCAGCACACACTGGGAAGATCCCTGGCCACTACGACCCTCAGTTCAGTCTTGGTCCTTGAGTACTAGTCTAGCTCTGGCCCAATCCTCACTTCCCTTAGAAGTGACAAAGTGGGGATCCACCTGGAAGAGCATTGGAAACCAACAAACAAATCTGATAGCTCATATTTTTCACCTGTCACTCTTACATGATACTTAGTAGAGCTGACCATTTTCCCTCCCTTTCCCCACTTCTTCCCTTAAGGATAAGCCCATAAACAGATGCTAAAAAGACATATCCACCATTTTTACTAGAATGCAAAGATGAGGGCAGGTGGGCCTAAACAAGGCTGCAACGGGACTCCAGGGCAGCTACGTATGAGCAACTAGAGCCCTCTGGGAGGAACAACACTGAAGGGGACCATGGAGAGGTGAGTGGAAGAGTTTCTATGCCCCATACCCTTCCCCTCACCCAGACTGACTGTGGCTCCCCTACAAAATCAGTAGTTCCATCTCTGCTCACCCTGATCATGGTGATCTGCTGGCCCTGTTCCCACAACAGGCACATGTGAATATAAATACGTATTGTGCAGCAGGGGCCAAGAAGGACTGTTCCCTCAGGTGCCCTAAGGCAATGTCTACACGCCAGGTGACCACGCATGGGGCAACATCTCAGCCAGTGATTCGGATTGACCGCATGCCTCATCTGAAAGATTGTGCAGAAAATGGTCAATGCCATGGCCAGACTCCCCTTCCCTCCCTGATTTGAACGAAGACAGTCTCCTCCCATTGGCTGAGCAGAGGAGGCAGCTATGGTTTCTACACCATATTTTCTATGTGAACATGGAAATGTGTACTACAGGGAAGGCAGGGACCAGCTTCTCCTAGGTATTCCTTAACCTCTCCATGAGGGGCAGTAGTGTCCCTTAATACACACCTCAGTAGTTCAGTCTCCCAGAACACCCTGCCCCCAATATTTTATTATGCTTTCTGCTTTTTAATTTTCTTGCTGACAATGAAGAGGTCAGCTCACCTGAGTTTTCACACGAGTTCCTGATTTGTCAGACTCCCGTCTTTTCTCTGATTCTAGACTTTCTCTTGAGTATTTCGTTCCAGACTCATTCTTAATATGAAAACAAAGAATGTTTATTAATTTTAATCTCAGGGACATTAAAAACCTGGCACTTGGGAATAAAAGGATAAATTAAAAGTAGCATCTGTCTCTTTGCCAATATCAAAAAATATATAGAGTTCGACATTATTTTTTGCCTTGTTCTCCTAAGCATGAGTAAAAATAATACCCCAAAGAACTATATAAATTATTGTATGGTAGAAATTTGGTGCTTTATAGATTGAAGACATGAGGTGTTTATCATTTAAAAAATTACAGTATGGGATATGCTGTAGGAGAATTTTCCAGGGGCCAGCAATACTTGGGTTTAAATGTGAGGTTGCTCACATAGACTACCTTTTTCTTTCCTCCATTACTCTGAAGATTGCCACTCATGGAACTTTAATTTTTGCCATGCAGAATTGAAACAACTTGTCTTATTTTCTTAATAAACCATAGGTCCAATATTATGTGGATCTAAGCCTCACTGATATTAGTCTGATTTTTAAAGTCAAGGACCTCAGTGCTGTACTTAATCCTTAATCCTGTTTGGATCTATTGACAGGTGTGCCTTCTGTTCATATTATCTAATTACTCATACTTGTAGGGAGACTGTGTAAGAGAGCACAAGAAGATGACTCACTTCATGGACACCTACACAAATTATTGTTTTCACTTTCAATCAAGAGAAGTACTATTGTATTAGATTACCATTTGTATTGTTCATGCTAATTTCGTAGCTATAATGTGAACAAGATTAGTATTATTTATCTGTTGAAGAAGCTCAACTTCTAGCTTAGACAAAGGTGCAGTCTGTTAATTTCTTTATGCTCTGTGCCTTAGGCTTAGAAAAAGTCTGACCAGTGTTAGTTGAATGATTGAGTCTGTGGCAGCAGAGAATGGCATAGTTGCATGATCCTAGAACTAATCCTACAGTTTTTCATCAACCCTTCACCATCTTCATGAAGTCCTGGTACTTGTAACTTCAAAAGATATTTTAAACCCAATCCCTCTTCTCCATGCCTATTATCATGGTCTTGTTCCAGACCTCAGATCATCATGGGTGTATATGCTTAGAATATAGCCTTTTGATAGGTCTCATGGCCTCAAATCTTCCCAACTTCTTAACCCCATTTATTTAGGGTGATATTATAAAACATGAATATAATTATGCTTCATTTCTGGATATACTTTCCATTCACTTGGATAGACAGACTGGGAACCTTTGATGTGTCTTGTCTTTCTCTGATTGGCATGCCCTTCACTCTACACTTTACATTCTTCTTTGCCAAGTGACTTGTCTTTGTCTATATACCATTTTATTTACCTGTAGCCTTCCCTTTAATATTCTTCAAATTCAGATCAGTGTGACCCAGGAGAAGTTCCTGGAGTTAAGCAATCCTCTGTGTTGGCTGTGTGTTTCATAGAGCACTAAAATCTGACCAACTAACACTGGTCAGATTTTTTCTAAGCCTAAGGCACAGAGCATAAAGAAATTAACAGACTGCACCTTTGTCTAAGCTTGAAGTTGAGCTTCTTCAACAGATAAATGATAATAATCTTGATCACATTATAGTATTGTACTTGGTATTTCACTGAGCATGGCATTTACTGAGCACCGCATTGTACTTGGTATTTTCTTTCCGTCTAGACTGTGTATTCTTTAAAGGTAGCCACTGTGTTTTTACCTCTTACAACTGACATATGAGCATATACTCAATAAAGGCTGACTTATTGGTTTGATTTATACTACATGCTTTAATCTCCTTCTCCATTTTCTTTATTTCCTTTACTTCCCCCTCCATTTTTTTTGTACACGTAATGATCATCTAAAATGATTGAATTATTTCAGAGAAGGTTCCAGAAGTGAATGATGGACTGATGGCTACTTTTTCTTGGCTCTTTGGCAAGATTCTAGGATGTTTAATTCACTTACCTTCTTTTTCTGTTTCAGAGATGTTTGACTCATTTCTTTAACTATTCAAATTCTTTGGTTGTTACACAGGTGTTCATCTCCCCAGCTCCATTTCTTGTTGTTTCAGTTGCTCAGTCCAGGCTTGTGTGTAGAATGTCGAATTTATGACATCACATGTGATTCCATAGTAACAAACTGACTCAGAATACATTACTATAAAAATACCAATATTCTTTATTCATATTGAGTACATCCAGTTTTTTAGGAATTGATGTCTAAACAATGTTCAAGTATTTAATATGTAGCAGTATTACTATTACCGATCCTTCTTTTTAAATCTCTTTTTAGCATTTCTAGGTCACCAGTACATCGGTTCAATTTGTGACTACATTTTCTGATACTGCCAAAATTAATGGCAAACTCATTTATGGGCCAAATCATTTATTATCATTTATCCTGACAGATTTTTGGGAATTTTCTGCAAATCTGGAGACTATATTTGAGAGCTGAAATTTTTTTCTAAGTATGGAGCATAGACTTGAGTTTAGCTTTAGTGTTTGGTATTTCTTTCACAGCAATATCATTTCCGTTTCACAAGGTCAAAGCAGTTTCCCCAAGGCTAAACGCAGTGTGGTAGATGGAATGATCCTTGCACTGTCCTTGCTGCTGTCTGTGCCATCCTTAAAAACTTAAACACACACATGTACACACAGAGAAGAATATGTCAAATCCAATGCCCAACTTGGGTTTATAGGCCTCAGTAATGTTCTGCATTTTACAGTTCTGATTTTAGCTTCACTCAAGTTCCATGCCAACCGAGTTGGTCAAACCATCATGGATTGAGTCAGATTTCTGACCTCTCTTCATGAGGGTTGGTATCTTAGTTTGAGTATTAGAAGAGGTTTGGGGCCACTTTCATCAAAGTTCTCCGAGGGGTCTTCTGGGTAGTAAAACATGCAGATTCTACATTAGGCCGCCTGGGTCCTTTCACTTCCTGTCTCTCACTGCAATTCTCAGCAGGTTGTTTACTTTTCATCAATCTCAACATCCTCATTTATAAGATGGAGATAATAATGGTATCAACATCAAATGACACTTGTGAGAGTTGGAATAATATGACATAATTGAGAGTGACCAGCATTCATAAGCTATTAATCAATGCTAGCCATTTTATAGTTTTGGTACAGCTATCTTACAGAGTTCAAGTAGAAACATCTTTAATTTAACCCCCACTACACTCTAGGAATAGAACATTAAAATTAGTTTTTGTTCACATACTTTTATAACCAGACAAATGTCAGTTTGCTGATTCTTCCCCTGGTATTAGTGACAGAGCAAGAAGGCAGGCATGGAAGTAGCAGGTGGGAGCAAAAGCTGGACAGCCCTGAGACCCGAGTTCCACAAAACGAAACAGGAACATTTTACAGAGGGCATTCTCCACCCAGTTTTGGCAAATCTCTTTGATGCTCGCCATGGTTACTGAGAGGAACATACCTTTCCCTTGGCAGTGCTAAGGGGTATTTTAGAGCGATTTGTGGGACATGGTTCCCACCTGGCTATTTTCCTACTATTTACTTTTTGGGAGAAGCTGTGATACTATTCAAAATTCCTAGAGACACTAATGGGAAGGTCGCTCAAAGAGGAGGGGATGCCATTCAGAATTCACCAGTAAAGAAGAGTTGTTCTGGGAGTTCGTATTTCTTGAGTCAGTCCATTTTGATTACCCACATGACTCAGAGGTTACTGTGGACCCGGGGGGCCAGAGAGCTCTCTCTCTGTGGGACACTGTGGTGAAATGGGTTTGATGGATTAGGAAAGAAAAAAACACGGGACACTTGTACTTTAGAAAATAATTTGTGAAAACTTTCCTCGGGTGAGATTTAAAGGGAATAATGGTCTATAAAATATAAGGCCTTGAAAAATAAAAGTGCCACTTAATTTCTGTGCAGGTTAGGGCTCAGAGCTTTAATCCTCTCATCTGTAAAACAGAAATTAAATTCATTATACATCACAGGATTTTGTGTAAAACTTGGATAAAAATCGCGCAAGTACAAGCACACAGCACAATTTACAGTCAGTTCTTAACCCATGCCTCCAAGACAATTTTTGTTTAAAAAAATTCTGCATATGGAACAGAGGGAGAAGGTTAATTGTAGGATTGTCAAAGGGCTTGACAGTCAGGCGGACTAATTAGAAAGTGGGGACCACTGTCTCATAAAGCCCAGGGAGCCTGGTGCCAGTGTGAAGTCAGGGTCTTGCTCTTTTTAAGAAAATCATGAGGAGTTTTTTCCACTTTTCATTTAGCTTAGCCGAAATGGTCCATGTTCACCTTTTTTTCCCTCCATCCTGCCTTCAACACTCACTTTCCTAAGTAAAGTTAACAAATGATCCCATTTCTGCCCTTAGTAACAGCCATTAGCAAGAATGTTCAACACTCACCAGCATTAACCAAACCCTAATTAGCCCAATACTGCCTGCCACCCTTTACAATGCACACCTTTCTTTCCCCATGCCTGCCATGGCTCTCCTAAAAGGAACATTTGTAGAACTCCCCTCCTTAGCCCACTCTCCCTCACATCATTAATCAGCTGGCTACGCCTCATCCAAAGGGGGAAAAAAATGATCCAGTTTCCTGCTGCATGCCGGCCAGATGAACAAGTGCTAAGTAGGACTTAAATGTGTGCCCTCTTCATGGTCACAGCACACCCACTGCTGCACCTGGAACTGGGGACTCATCCTGGGTTTCTCGGAGGCTGTCTTTAACTGTCCTGTCCATCCTGGGTGATGTCCTATTGACTCTATGAAAGCCCTGAGTAGAGCAAAGCAGGCCAGTCCCTCCTGCCTGGGACCTTCAGCTTACCGTTTATCAGCTTGCTCAGAGAACCCATGATCTGCGGCACCAAGGGGACAGAGAGACTTTTCGTACTAGGTAGTCTTATTGAAAGAGAGAGAGAGGGGGAGAGAGGTGGCCACTGCCCTGCATTGTCACCAAGTTGTTTCCTGCGTGGAGGTGGCAGGCACCAGCAGCTCCCAGGCGGCATGTCCATGTTCTTGCAATGGGTGGCGCGATGCTGAGAGACAGCTCTGTGGTCTGCAGGCCTGGCTTTGAACGTCAGTGCCACCACTGCCTAGGAGTCTCTGTGCCTCAGCCTCACGGCCCATTTCCTCATTTGTAAAATAGGAATGATAATAATACCGACCTCAAAGGAAACAAGGAATGTGGAGGCTGAAGCAAAATGCCCGGCACAGATCAGGCACTCAGGAACCATCCTCTTCTCAGATCCCCTGCCTCCTGGTTCACCTGCATAAACAAATCGGAGGGACTTCGGGGAGGATTTTATCTGGACCGTGTGACCACCTAGGGAGGGCCTTGCCCTGAACTTCAGTGCCCCATGAACAGGAGACTGGGAGTCTTGTCTCTTTGTTTTCTTTTGGCCTGTTTTCTATTTGGGGTCTGTGTGATTTCCTGGCAACAGCTCCACTGGTGGTGAGAAAATATGCGTGTCTGCCATTTGAGGAGCGAGCAGCTTGTTTCTAGAGGTGCCCCTCCCCCAGTGTTGTTTCAAAATGTGGGTCAGTGATACATGTCCCTTCGTGTAGCACGGCTCGGAGTAGAGTCCCCAGTCTAGGGCAGCTTGGGTTCTGCATTTTTGGTGATGCATGTGGACAAAATTGGCTTTTATAATATTTTCCAGTTTTTTGAAGTTTGGCTTCAAGATTGATTGACTTTCCTCTCTTTTCTGGTTAGTCCCCTTGGGTGCCACTTCCTTTTCCCAGTAAAACAAAGCTTCCTTCCACTCCTGTATTCCTCCTGCTATGAGTGGTACCCCCATTTTCCGGGCAGCTCAGGGTAAATGCTGGATTTTTTCACAACTGCGCATCTTGCTTTCCATCACATCTTATCATCAGCATTTTTAACTTGAACTTTTTAATATCCTTCAAAACCAGCCATGTCCCCCCATTGTCCCTGCTTTAGAAAAGTAGCCTCTATGGGGAGATCTGGGTATTTGACCCAGCACTAAATTTCTTTTTCACTAATGCAGACAAGAGAGTTTTGAAAGGCCAAGCTAGTGGTTGCTCTTACCAGAATTGGATGCCCCTTGATGCTCTTATAACATCTTGTACATCCTGCTATTATCAAGCACATTGCATAACATTTCGTCATTTGTCCATCTGTCTCCCCTGCAACACCTTGATTCTGTTCTGTCCTCTGATGCATGGTACTGCTGCCCTGCTTCCTCACAGGCCTCGGTAATTGTGTATGAAGGAATGAAAGATGGGTAACTAACTTCTGACCTGAGGCTTTCCCTCCGCTAGGGCATGTTTAGCCCATTCACCTCCAGGCCTGATCTCATAATGTGATGCTGTGGTATAGAAAAGAAGGGGCTCATTTCTGAAACAGGATCTGCAAAGCAACAGATAGATTCTAAGCAGAAAGGTGTACTGAGAAACTTCTAGGTGCCAGACGAGTGCTTTATGTGTTTATCTTATTTCAGTTTTAAGAACGACTCAGTGATGAAGGAAATAGGAATCTCACTTTGAACATGCAAGTTTCATGGGAGGTAGGTAACTGAGGAAAAGGAGGCATCAGAATCCAAACTCTGCTTGTTTTGACTTCAAAACTTGAACTCTTTTTGCTCTGTGACTGCCCAGCAGAGTTTGGATGATATCAGAGCTATGGTAGGTAGAAAAATCAAGATGTAATAGAACAGAGAAGTTAACTAATAAGCAAAATTCTGTGGCGTGGCATCACCCAGACACATGAAGTTATCAAGCAAACACAGTGCCAAATGCAAAAGGTTGTTGTATTAGAGAGGACGTGTGACGATTCCAGTGGGACAACAGTAGGTTTTTAAAAATTATGGATTAATAGAGTAGATGATATTTCAGGTACCATCAAGAAAAATGAACTCTTCTTGGAAGTGAGGAAACCAAAGTCTAGAAAGAAGAAAGGCCTTAGAGTCACACAGCAAGTTGATGATGCCACAGAATTAGCTGCCAGGTCTTTGCATTCTGTCTCCTCCTACTACATGTAGCTGCATTCTTTTATTTCATTTTCTTACAGGTCAGTGCATCTTTCTCATTTGCTTCTATTCAACAACAAGACACTTACTGGGCAAAGCATTATACCAGGTGCTGGAGAACCAACAGCAAGAGAAGGGTCTGGGGTTAGCAAAACACTTCTGTGTTTCTCTGTCTCTCTGCGTGTCTCTCTCTTTCTCTGTCTCATGAATGGCCTCCGCCCTGAGTGCAGACAGAGGTCATTACCCGCCTGTGAGTACAGCCCTTCGTGTTTCCCACTCCTTATTACTGTGCATATGCTCCAAGGCTTGGTGTCACATGATGCAGTGCCCTCTGGTAAGTCATAGGTGGAGAGTGGATGAGAATGATCATGCACAGGGAGAAAATGTCCAGATGTTAGTAGCTCACGATGTTTTAATTTAGAGCAGTGCTTTCGCCCAATGCCATCACCAAAGGTTTGCCTTTGGTTTATTTGTGTTATCACAACAGTGACGATGGAGTTAAATGCCGCCTTTGAAGAGAGGATTTTTGGTTGTTTCATTTATATTCTACTGTTCTTTCATTAAACATTTCTAAATATTCACAGGGCCCAATTCTTACAAAAATAAATCAGATAAACCTAGGGTTCTTGCCAAGTCAAATATCTACAGTTTCTGGCAATTATGTAATTTCCAACTCTGCTGCAGTAACTATTGCTGATAAGTCAATCGTCATAAAGAGAAATGTTCCAGACCAATCTTTATTAGTGTGTCCTTCACTGATATATGCAGTCTTTTTTTTTTTAAAGCAGAGTTGTAACTTTTTTTCAGTCCCTGGTGAATGGCTTCTCATCATAACAATTTATATCTGGATAATGTCATAGTACAATGTAGAAATGGTAAATTAAAACCCATGAAATGAGGCTCTGCTGTTATTAATAAAAGCTACTCTGGTTTTCACCATCTTGTTATGATGGCACTGTCCTCCAACGCCACTCTGCCGTGATGTATTTCTGGCAGTGCACGGCGATTTGGCCCAGACAAAAGCAATATTTAGAAAGTTACTCTGTGGGACTTCTCTGGGAGAAAGGAATTTGAGAATCGTGTGCTCATTTAAATACCTCCTTGGCATTGAGGTTAAACACATTATTGATCAGGAAAAGCTTTTATGGGGAGGGGACCTGTACTGTTCTGTAGTAAGGGTATAAAATAAACAAATGGAAAATACCAACATGCTATTTTTCTTTGTAGAGTAACTTACCTGTTTGGTTCAGATGGACATTGTTTAAAACACTTGTATTAAAGGGATACCTACAGACTGGCTTTCCTCTGTAGTGAGAGCTTACATGGTGTGACCTTTCTTTTATTGGGGTCATTATAGCTTGTGGACTATTTTGCTCATATTATTTCATCTGTTTCCTACAATAGGCCTAGGGCCTCGTATATGAGGAAGCCAACCTCACACTAGGCCCTGAATGTTCTTTGCAGTATGACTAGCAGATGAAGGCCCCAAGACTCAGCCAGACTCTCTGCCCAATGACGACTCCCCTCCTGAGCCAAAGGAGAGAGGCAGGGGGTCCTTCTGCGATGTGCAGCAACAGAGTTTCACTCTCCCAATGAAGGTACTTGGGAGATTAACCCAGCTTTCATTTCTGAGAAGGGAGAGTAGCCTGATAGAGTCATCCTAATTTAGATGCTGTCGTCTAGTAAGACACAGTGATAGGTGAGATGAGTTAAAAATTCTTCCTGGCCTCACACTCACATGGCTTCAGTGAGGAGGGAGCAAACTAGTGGATCCCGGAGCCCAGAGCCCAGACTTCGAGATTCTCTAACAGCAAGCTTGATTTGCAAACTGTTATCAGAAGTATTCTGTTGATGGAAACAGTACATTTCAGTTTTTCAAAGCCAACTGGTTCTTGTCTTCTACAGAAAAAAAAAAAAAACCCTTTCTTTGCCAGTATTAGTAAAATACATACATACATTCATAATAAAAAGATTGGAAAGGAAGGAAAATAACATTCCTAAAGGTTAGGAGTGACTTCTTCCTGCTCTCTGCTTCTTTGGGCTGTAGGGCTGGCTGAGTGCAAATGCCCAGCCACAGGGTATTTGGAGACAATGAGCCTAGAGAGGTAAAAAAAATTCAACTGAGAAGCCAGCCTGGGTGAAGGGGACTGGAAATAGAGTTTCCACAGGCTCTTAAAGCAAGTGAGATATAACTAAAATGTATAGTATTGCCAAGGATGGGGATAAAAGAAAATATGCTAAATACACACTGGAATAAGATGGGATTTTGAACATATATGTGCAAGAGTTTTGAAAGCAAATGATGTTTAAGTTGCAAAAATTAGAATGCAGAAAGCATGATTTCTGTTTCTTGGTTTGCATCCAATTAGCACGAGACTAATGCTGTAGATTCCAAACTGTTGGGCAATAGTGCTTATTCTCACTTTGCATGTGTTAGTACAATTGCAGGTGAACAGGACAATTCTGTGGTGAATAAGTATAATTGAAGGGTAATAAACATGTAATTTATCAGCTTGAGCCTTAGGTCCTTTTTCGTGATTGAACATCAGGAGTTAACAATACTGTTGCCTACTTGTTTCCTTCTCTTCTCAATGTGAAGGGGCAAGTCTTGGAGAATTGAGAGGAGGGGAAGTTTTCCAAGGAGGAGCCTGGACCTGCCCTTCTCAGTCCCTGTTGGCACAGTGGGTTATCTGGTTAAAAGGTCAAATGGTGGACATGCCCTCTCCTGAGGCCCTCTGCTGGATTCCTTCCTGCTCCTGCCAGTGGTTCTCAGGGTTCAGTGTTGTTGCTGAGCTTCCTCCAAAACAACTTTCCTGGCAGGAAGGCACCCAACAATGAGTAGCTACCTTTAGAGGTTTGGGGTCATGATTTATAAAGGATCCAGAGAGTCACCTGGCTATAGACATCTTCCTGGACACTGAGTCCTCATGTACATGTGGGAGTTTGAATCACTACATCTCTTGCTCCATATCTTTATTTATTGTTTATATAACAACGGAGTAATAGCCATAGGTTAATAACTATACATCAGTTGTCCAAGTGCTCTCTTTGGCCTTGCCCAGCCTCTATTTCACTGTGATCACAATGTGTGAGAACCATCTTTGGGATGAGAAGGAAGCCAGGAGACTCTTCCTTGCTTCTTCCAGGGCAGTAGGGCTAGTTATGGCCGTCCGCGGCTCTCCTGCTTTCTGTGCTTCAGGGAGGAACCCGCACAGTTGCAGGGAGGGCCACTCTCCATGTGCAGAAGGACCACTAGCTCCCACGTATTTCATTTAGGATTAGTTTGGGAATGAGGGCGGTTGGAGTCCCTGCTGCTCTTGTTTTATCTGGGGCCATACAGCGGGAATGGGGACCAGGAGAGGTCTGCAAAAACAATTATGGTGCAATGCACACAGCAAGTTTTACAGGCTTGGAAATTCTTCAAGTGTCCTCCCTGGGAGTGTTTGCCTCTGAATGAGAAAGCTCTAGTTTTAACATGAGGAATTGGTTTCTGCTTAATTCACTTGTTCTAACCCCTCCTGGAACTACAATAATGGATATTCAAAGAGAGAATGTGGCTTTCCGAAATGCTACTATGAATAGGGTTGTCAGATTGAGCAAATAAAAATTCAGGGTGGCTACTTAAATTGGTATTTCAGATAAACAAGGGATAATTTCTTAGTGTAAGTATGTTCAAAATATTGCACGGGTCCTCTCAAGTATTGTAAAAAACATTCTTATGATAAAAATTATTTATCTGAAATTCATATTTGCCTGACTACACTGTATTTTATCTGGCAACTCTAGCCATGAATAGTTAAAAAAAAATGATACTGCTGTTCCCAGAAAAAGCTTATTTGATCATTGACCAGATTCACCAGAATTTATGATATATTAGATATATGTCTCCATTTTAGGTAAATCACATTAATAGGATAAAATATCTATTTTCTCTTTTATATTATGGAAATAATGGAGACATCTGTAAGATGAGAATATGTATTCATTTCTTGTCTATGTGGTAATGTACTATAAAGTTTAGATTTGTTTCATTTAACTCATGATTAAAGAATAATACTCCATATGAAGTTCTTTTTTATTTTATGAAATTAGTACATAAAGTAAACATCATGAATTATATGTACTGGGAAACTGAATAAAAATAGCATTATCTTGATTATATTAATACTTTCTGTTTCTTATGGAACATTTAGAAAATATGCAATAGTATAAGAAAAAAATGTACCTATAATGTTTCTTTTCTGTTTTATAATTCTTGTGGCTATACTTCTTTTTTAAAAAAAAGTTAAGATTGTTCTGTAATACAATTTTGTTGCCTTTTAAAAATGTACCATTACACCATGAATGCCTTTTCATGGTATTAATAGTATTCATAAAACACTTTAATAGAAACGCACTATTCCTTTTCCTTATTTCAATTTTTTTCCTGCTCTAATGTTAAGACAAAGGTATTGGTGCATAACTATTTGTTTCCATCATTGATTACTTTCTGTGGAAATATTTCTGGAAGTGCACTGACTTGATCTAAAGTGACATGAGCGTTTGTTGCCAGGGCTGTTACCTGGAAGCCACCCTGCACTGCGATGTCCATCTCAGTGTTCCCCCCGGAGGGACCCTCCTGGGCACAGTTGCCCTTCCACCCCTACTCACTCCTTCACACGAGGATTGACATGACTTGTCCCATGGAGGAGTTCAGAAGCAGGCGATTTGATTCACTTCTGTCCAGATTCTGTTTCTTTTCGATGTGGCTGCCCACACAGAGGGTAGCTCTGAGTTTTCTCTTTGCCATGTGGTCAGGTTACCAGGGCAGGCTCTGGCTGGCCAAGCAAGCCTACAGTTGTCTACTATTTATGGTAAATCAAAGTTGGGAGGTAATATTAGAAAATCCACTGTGGCTATTCCTCCAATTTGCATCCTCCTCTCTAGTGATTTTAAGAAATAAATCTGATGTGTGATCTTTATCTCTCTGGTAGCAAGGTCTAATTTTCAACCAGTTCCAAACTCAAATCAGGGAGAGAGGTTAGCTTGTCACAAGTTATAACCCCAAATGTAAGATCATTGGCCAGGAAGAATTGAGGACCTGGCATTTAGAGCTCAAACAACATGAGCTGAGCAAGATTTCAAGTAGCACCCACCAGCCTGGACCTAAGGTGATACAGCTTTCTTTGCACTGACCTTGAAGTTTGAGCCTTTAAGCTTGGCAGTTAGCATGGTGCGAATTGTAGTTGTGCAGCTGGGATTATTAGTTGGTTTGTGTCATACAGGCTCTGGTAAACATGACTTGTGTGTTTACAGAGGTGTGGTTTGGGTGAGATGGGAATTAGCTTCCCGGGAAAAGGAGTCGCTTAGGTCCCATTAACGATAATTGTAGAATCAGTGTATAGGCTTTTAATTATTCACCAATGAAAGCTTTCTCTCTACAGTGGGATTTTTTAGCACAGATAGGCCAGGACTAAATTCTCAAAAACATGTAAGTTGCATGAAGAGAAGACGGCACCAGAGGCAGGTTTTGTCATCTCTGTCTCAATCTTGCAGAATTCCAGAGACGAAACATACTTTTTCTTCCTGAATTTTTACTTCCCAACTCTCTCCTGCCTCTCCTTATTTAACAGCCCAACTCTGAAGTTCCATCCTAGATTTCTAGATATTTCTAGATATTTCTAGATATTTCTAGTGTCAAACCTCTGAGAAAACATTTCATCAGCCTCATCTTCTTTATGGGGCAGATCTGGTTTTGGTGGGGGGGTAGAATCTGAAGCTTAAGAGAAGGAATACAAAATCATAAATACAAAATTAGGTATGAGAGTATATATTAAGAGAACGTGAAATAAAATCACAACATGCTACTAGAGGCTTAAGAGATCCTGATGCCTGTTTTTTGAAATCTCTTGGCCAATTTATAAGAAATGCTTGTCTAGAAATGCTCCCGGATTGAAGAAAAGCAAAGGCGTTGCTTTTTTTCAATGGCTCCTGAAACTCACCATGGCCAGCCCTGATGCTTCAGCTTCATTAAGCTTCATCACTCTGTTTCTGTCTGCCTTCTTCCCGGCGGCCCTCCCAGACCCCATTAGTTCTCTGAGAGCATCCAGCTCTTCCCAAGGGATGACAGAACACCTCAGAGAGACGTTCTCCACATTCAGAATTCCAAGATGCCTCATGAAGAGAAAAACAGCCCAAACCGAACAGAAGGGCTCTCTTTACAGGGACCTATAGGCTGACTGGGTGCCCCACTCCATTCATACGCTGAAATCCTAATTCCCCAGCACCTCTGATTGTGAGATAGAGCCTGTATTTGAAGATAGGGACTTTCAAGAGGACACTAATGTAAAATAAGGTCATATAGATGGACCCTAACCCAGTATGGGGAGAAAAGGGGAGATTAGGATACAAAAACATGGGAAAGGAGATGTGAAGATCCAGGAAGAAGGTGGCCATCGAAGCCAGGGTAACAGGTTTTGAAGGCATCTACACTGCTGACACCTTGATCTCAAATCGCCAGCCTCCAGAACCACTGCTGGTGTTTAAGCCACCTAGTTGGTGGAGCTTTGGCATACCAGCTCAGAGAAGCACTACAGTGGGATAGAGGCAGAAGGAGGGGCCGTAGCTTTATAGCATAATTGCAGCTAAATCAGCTTCCGAAACTGCGAGCATGAGGGGAGAACGGGTCATCCTGCGTGTCAGGAGTCTGCAGCATGCTGTGTCCTGAGGAGCCCTTTCTGAAGACCTGGGCCAGCTTCTGGTGAGCAGCCCCCACTGGCAGCTCCACATCCTCTGTCATGCACTTTCTTGACTTGCATTCCAGTCTGTTGCAAACTCCTCATAGCCATCCCTCCTGCTGCCTGTTCAGAACTCAGTCCTGGTGGAGGAGACCACTGGCTACAGGCAGTGGCTGTTTTCTGACTGTGCCACCTACTGATCCGTCCTCTGTAAATTCATGCTTAATCACCTGCTACTCAACAAAATGCTGAATTGTTCAAATAAACATTGCTGGGAGAGCTAAGATCAACAATTCAGGCCTGTGTGTTAGCAGTCACCCCCCAAAAGAGAGTGGGGAGGCCCGGTCTTTTGGTCTCAGCTGTACTATTACTATCCTTTCCTATCCACTGCTTTCCCTCATCCCCATCCCCACCCCTGTCCTGATGACAGGGTGGGGTAGGTACTTCCTCTTTGGAATTCCCATAGAGTTAACCCTGGGTTTCATTCTAACCTGTTACTTACCACACTATATTGTGAATGTTTATTCACAATACCTCCTTTACTAAACCATACTTCCTTTAATTCATGGGCTGTGTCTACTTTATCTTTGCATCACTAGAAGCCATCACAATGCCTGTCAGAGTATAGGTGCTAAAAAAAATGAGCCTGAAGAAAGCTCCTCATCTGAAAGAAAAAAAATGACTTCTACCTAGTATCAACCAAGAACATATTTTTGTAGGCTTTGCTCCATGACAGTTTTTCCTTTAGGTCACTTCTAATCAGCAAACATGTGTTTAGTACCTACCATGCCCCAGGTGTTATGTTAAGAATTCAGAATGAAATGATGAATCCCACCCAAAGGGATGAGTTAGAGCTTCCAGGAGCTTGCAGTCAAGCATGACTCTCACACGAGTGCTCATCATTCTGTGAGGAGTGGAACAAAACATCTGAGGGTTGGAGGGTGAGAAGGTGACTGTGATGTTTGGAAAGGACCCCGAGAGAAAGGCTCCTGGGAGAAGGCAACATTGAGGCAGATGAGTGGGTAGTTCATTTGTGTGCCAGGGCTGCCATAACAAAGTGCACAAACTGAGTGACTTAAAGGGCAGAGTATGAGTCCCCATGTCCTCAGGGAGAAGCGCTTCCTGGCTCTAATCCACTTAAGCCTAAAAACCTATGATGGGGAAGGTGGTGCAGTCCTGTGCTGGAAAGGGTGGGTTCCCCAGGGTGATCAGGCCTAAGAAAGAATGTGTAAAATCCTGTGAAACCTGCTTTGTTTAGAATGCTCTCATTTAAATGATAAGGGTCCAAGCAAGAAGTTTGTTCCTCAAAGTTTTATGGATCTTTAGCTACCTGACCTTCACTGAGAATAAGCCCTCATAGTTCTTTTAATGCTATCTATTGTTTGATCCTTACCTATATTCTTGTGCAAATGAACCCAATAAAAGCCATTGAGCAGGGGGCTCTTGGCCCTTCCCCTTTGAGGGATCGGCCACCTCTCCTCCCCAAGCAGATCATCTTTTGGTAGTGTTTACTTTCATTTTCATTAGTGGTGAATGGAAGGGTGGGGTCTTGAGGGCAAAATTGCCCCCACACCCATCTGTGGAGCCAGAGGGCTTAGGGCCAAGTGTACTCCTCAAGGATGCTCATGCAAGGGGGCATTGGAGTCATAAAAACAGCAGTGTTGTTGAAAGGAATGAAGGTTGAAGCCAGGAGAGTGGTAGCAAATGACAATTTCAACAGGTAAAGTAAAAGTAAACAGGGTGCACCAAATTTGTAGACAGATGCTAGGAGGCAGTAGGGACTCAGCTGCAAGAAAGGGACCTCAGAGAGGGTAGCACAGCGAGGGGACAGGCTCTCCGGTGTCGCCTGGTACCTGGTGTGCCTGTAGGCAGGGTGGCAGGTGGGATTGGGGACCTAAGGAATCACACAGATAGGGGAGTTTTTATGCCCAAAGGGAACCCCTGCTGTGGAGTTACAAGATACTATTCTCTGACATTTACAGTGCTCATCTTAAAAATTGGCCATAATCAGATAATTAACTTTAAGTTTTGTTGTATTTACAAAATTGACAAACTGAAATATTTTCCCATGGATTCAATGTTATGAGAAGGCTGATTAGATTTTCAAGACAATTCAAGAGCATTTTAAAATGTGTATTTTACTAAGAATATCATAGAAATGTTTATATGGCTTGTTTTTTTTGGAAATCAAGTATACTTTATCTTTTCAGGCACTTTGTAGGAAATAGTTCTAGTATAGGTAATATGCTTACCAGTTTCTCAGTCATAAATTACTGAAATACTTCTGTAATGCCAGTATTTTTGCTTAAAATTATACTTTTTGATATCTTTATCTTGTGGGAGTAAGTGCACTAATTTCCATTTTAAGCCTCTATTTGATATTAAAATTAGAACAACTTGTTCAAAACCTGTAGTTTTTTCTTGAATAAATATTGCTAAATTTTAATTGAGCAACTTGCTTAAGTTTAGCTTTGGAAAGTTACCAAAATCTTTCTCTTACTCATTTAGTTCTCTTGAACAAAATTCATTTTCATTTTCATCCTTAGTGAAGTTACTTCATTAGGTATGCCTTTGTCCAGCTATAAAAGTGGCATCTTGTTTTTGGTAGTGTCCCATTTTAAATAGTGCACATTCCATGCTTTTATATTCAGGAGCATTGTGTATGTATATGGGGTAAATTGGTCCCGTATTAAATTACTACCACACTCTCAATTTTAGGGTTGTGAAGAACCCTTTGAGGACATCCTAAACTGTTCCTTTCAGCCTACAGATGGGGAAAAGTGGTCCAGAAAAGGTGAGTAGTGTGTTCCACATCACATGACAAGATAAAGCTGGAACATAACCAGGACTCTGATGCTATAACTTTCTCTACAGTGACTTTTTGGATATACTGTGCTACTTTGCAGATAGCATTTATTCATTTTAGATTCTAGGATAGACCACTTTCCTGTATCCAGAAAGAGCATCTTATATATGGTTTTATGAAAATTTCAAAATTAAATTTCAAATACTCCAAATGGCTTAGCAGAATCTTTCCATGGAAAGAGATGTAAGATCATTTATTTCCTCTCATATTTTAATGAGGTTAACTGGTAGTGATGTTAAGAAAGACTAAGTATTGAGGCCAATGACACTGAAACTATTAGAGCATAGAACTTGGTTCCATAACCTCCCACCCTGCACAAGTGGAAAAGATTCATGACCACACTGTCTGGTTGTTCATGCTCCTGGGGGGCGGGGAAGACAAGGAGACTTAGCCACGCTAACTTGTAGAACACAATAATTATGGAGTTTAAGGAGCAATGAATGCACTGTTGTAAGTCTAGACACTTCTGTGCTGAGGAGGTTGGTCAGATTTTAACCATTCATTCAAGAAGGGTTTACTGAGTTCTACATTCGGACAGACAGGGATGAAAGGTGTGGTCCCCACAATTCTGACACTCCTCATTTGAGGTTTGAAGGAAAGATGGCAGGGTGAAGGCTAGAAGGGAGCACCTGGAATATCAGAGCTCTTTTTGGAATGAGAGCAAAAGCCAGCCCCATGAGAATGACTTCCTTCCATCTTTGCTCTTCCATTTGCCCCGCGTCACTGTCCCTCATCCACTTCTGCCCTTGCTGCCACTGTCCTTGTTGTTCCCCTTTATTCACCTACTTGCCAACCTTGCTGTGGCCCTAAAACTATTATAATTGTTCCTTGGAAGAACTCAAGGTACTATGCTGAGAACCTTCATGTTCTCCAAGGAAAGTACTGTAAAAATTGCACATAAACAAGAATCACTGTTTTAGGCAAGCGCATCCCAGACAAATCATCCATGCTACTAGTTCCTGGCACAGCCCTATCGCTCATCATCCATCTTACTCATATTTGAGGCTCAGGCACTTTTCTTACTTCATGTTCTTCCTTTCCTCCTCATTTTCTGATGTTCCCAGCTCTTGCCAAATACTTTTTGGTTAGACGTTGCAAAGTTACTACCTGGTCTGTGATGTCCTTCGTTGGACTGAGATTTATATTAAGTGCTAGAATTCTATAGTGAGGATGTGGTACTAATGTATTTGCTGGCCTTTTTTTTTTTTTTTTTTAAAGATTTTGCTGTTAATGCAGCTGCTGCTCAGACCTGGAACAAATGATTAAAGCATTTAGGTCAATTATTGAACCACAAACACAATTTGTCTTTAGTGAAATGGAGTTCTTTATAATGGCAGTTGGGGGCAAGGGACACTGGCTGGGAGCCTCATGATCAGAGCTGAGTAACAGCTGAGGTTTCTTGCTCCTCCCTTTAGTTCATAGAGAAATAATAACAATACCCTATTTTATGTGTGTGCTTAGTGCTCTGCTAAGCAGTTTAACATGGGTTATTTCATTCAATCTTCATAGTAACACTATGAAGTACATACTGTATTCCCATTACATAGATGTGGAGACTGAGGCTTAGTGAGTTTAAAATAGATACCTTGATATGTCACACATCTATTAAGTGTCAGAGTCAGGACTGAACCCAGGAAACTCTGTTTCTAAGGACTGAACTCCTCATCACTGTATTAAACTTGGATTTTCCTTAATTTTATTGGATATTCTTTTATTTTCTTTTAATAAGTTGTATGCCCTTCTCTTCTCTCTTTATCCAAATCATGGGAGACTTATTATACATTTCAAAACTATATCTAGCAAAAGAGATCTTTAATTACTAAACAGGAATGAACAGCCCACTGTTAACTTAATTTTAGATGGAACATTAGGCTGTATGACCTCCCACTTCTGACAGTCTGTGATTCCAGAGATCTGGGATCTGGGTCCGAGTCACTGCTGTACCTCCTGCTAACTACATGACCCCCACAAAGAAACCTTGCATCCTTGAGACCCAATTTCCTTTTCTGTGAGATGAGACTAAATAAAGGCCGTATCTCAGAACTGATAAGGCATTAGTGAAAACAGCACACGGCATTTCCCATCTTTGTAGCTAGACTCTGCAGATGGCCAGTTTTCTCAGCTGTAAGTTATTTTTTAAGATGAAGTATATTTCTTAAGATCTCCTTAACTGGAAAAATTATGATTGTTGCAGTGGAGGTAAAATATGTCTTTTCACAAAGACAAGGCCTTCTCAACCAATGGGCAGCTCATAGAATCTCAACATGGTGAGTAGCCCGAGATATGATATAATTCAATTCCATTATTTTGCAGATCTCAGCATTAAAGCCCAAACAGTTTAAATGTATTCCTCCAAAGTACACAGCAAGGTTGTGGTAAATTATGAGCTAGAATTTATTTCTCCTAATCCCAGGCTCAATGTTTTTGCTGCAGAGTTCTAGCAAACTCAAGATAAAGGCTGGGGGTTAGAGAGAAGACTAATTTAACTATAAAAGAGAAATTATATATGCATTTACTTCTACTTCTATGTTAATAATTTATGTCTTAAATATTATTGGTGCTAAAAATTTGGGAGGGAACTTAGACTGTATAATCCAGCAGATCTGAATTTAAGACACAGATCTGCTACTTATTAGCTATGTGGCCTTGAAGCTTAAACTCTGTCTTCTTTTCCTTACTGGTAAAATAGGGATAATGGTTATAAGTTTCTAGTGGTTGGGAGGATTCAAGGAGATAATAAATATGAGAGTTTAGTGGAGGGCCTGCTACATAGCCCATTATATCATAAATGGTAACTCTTAACAATAATATTAACATAAAGTCAATGGGAACAACTTCGGCTACAACTGCAACCATCCATTGGTGAATTCATCTCACTGAAATAGAAAGTGCTTCATTTCTACTGAAAGTCAATAACTTCCAGGACCAAATAGACACACTGCATTTTTAATTAGCCCAGATGTCCCTTGACTACAGCCTGCTGACCCCACTGACTGATTTAGAGCACTCTCCTAAAGCAACCAGATAGTGTTAAGTAGTGAACCAGTCCTTAAAGTTCAAGTACGTGGGCTTTTACTGAATATAACCCAATAAGAGGTACATGTTGTCATCAAAAAGCCATTCCTACTTCCCTTGCCTTTGGCTAAAAAAAAAAAGTGAATATAGTATATACATTTTGCAGTTGGTCTATGGGCAATGGAGGATTCAAGGGAGAGAATATTATCAGTGATGGCATTGCCCTGAATGTTTAAATAAACCTAAAAGTAGAAACAATTCATGTCTGTCAGCTTCCCCAGTTAAAGGGCTCTAATGATACCATGGAGAGGAGAAAAGAGTGTCCTCTTTGCAAGAGTGTCCATATGCAAGAGTGTCCATGTTATTTTTTAAAAGGCCATGGCCAAATAACCTGGTTTTATAGAATGATAAGTACAATAAAAAAGCACTCTTATTTTTTCTTTTAAGTGAATAATTAAAAATAGTAGTTGGTCTTTCTCTTATTAAGAATTTCTCAAATCATAGAATTGTTGGAGAAATATTAAACAATTTATTCTTATTGAATTCAAGGCAGTGATACCAGGCATCCTACAAATACAGGCTAGGCTATTTCAAATTGAAATTTTTCTTAGAAGTAGTAAATTCTACAATTCATCTTATAAAAATCTAGTATCTCCTGGGCTATGTTTTATACAAATAATAGCTTACTGAAATCTGTTTGTAAATTACCTTTTAGTTTACTTATATTAACTGTGTTGGTGAGAATTTAGGATTATTATTACAAAATAATGGTTTGATTATTTTTAGCCCAGTGAGAGTAGAACCTAGAAAGAAGGGAGGATGCTTTGAAAGGGAAGTTAGGTCAGTGTAAAATGTTTAAATTAATTCATTGTGGAATCTTGGAACTAGTTCCTAGAGTCTAAGTTGATTAGATGCTGTAACAGTACATCACTCAAATGTAATAATGGATATGTAGAAACTGGCATGTATTTGATGATATTTTAGAAGAATCCATAAATATTCTATGCTAATAATATGATTTCTCATCCCTGAGTCATTAAAGCTACAAGCTCATGAAAACTCTAAAAAGATGGAGGGTAAAAGAGTGATAAAGGTGGAGATAGAGGAAGAAGAAGAGGAGGAGAAGGAGAGAGAGAAAGAGGAGGAAAAATATGACAGGAGGAGGAAGAGAAAGATGGAGAAGGGAGGTGAGGAGATAGACAGGGAACTGGGAGGGAGAAGTAGAGAGAGGGGCAGGAGATAGAGAAAAATTGAGAGAAATGCATTGAATGATGTTTGGCCAATGTCCAGAGCAGCTGTTGCTCACTTTAGCTTTTCCCCTGGAATTCAAAACTAAGAGCAAATATCATTTGGCTGCTGCATCTCAGAAATAGGAAAAGGGCTCTGAATCAGTCACTTTTGAAGACTTGCCTATCTTGTGAGATGTCCTAGGCTTTTATGAAGGGCCATATATCTGTTCATCTGTCAGCACACATTGTCACGGTTGTCCTGTCCAGAACAATGTTGTCTATACTTGCCTTTTGTGTCTTAACTATTTTCATTGCTGTGTAAATATTTCATGATTTGGAATATTTCCATTTTCAATCATGTCATCTTCAAGAAATTTGAACATGCTAAGAGTACACGTTATCTTTCATTGTGATGAGTTGATTCATTACCAGACACTAGTTAGCCAAAGATAGAAGCAATTTTTTGTGCAATTAATCATGTTTCCCACAAACTCCATGGTAGTTGTCAAGAATGGAAAATTATACAAACATTTCATCTCTTACTGTCATCATAATGTTTGAAGAATGTCTCATGCTTCTTCTAGGAAGGTGTGTCATAATTTCAGAACAATGCAAATTTATTAGTGCATAGTTTTTAAAAAGGAAGTAGACTCTACATGTGCAACCAAAAAGGAAATCACTTGACATTAGTAGGGTGGTCTATATAAGGTTTGAGTATTTTTGGATTAGAAAATGATCTCAGTTACATGTTTTGTCTTATACAAATAATTAGCCTGGAATTAGGGAGAAGAGCCTGTGCAGGGTAGAATCTATGAACTAGAATACAGCCAGGTTTTGAGCCTGGCCAGTGAACTTCATATTGATTGCCTTATGTCAGCCTTGCACACATTAATGTTTTATGAGTTAGTTATCTTCTGAGAAGTGGGAAAGTGAATTATATCCATTCACCAAACTTTTATGGGATGTCCACCATGAATCATAAACTATGTTAAGGCATTGAGGATATAAAGATAAGTAAGATAAATTCCCACCCTTCAGGAGCACAGATGATAAATGAGTTGAAATAGGCTTCTAAACATGGCCAAGGCAAATGATAGTCCTGGGACCCAGGACTGTCCAGACTTCATCTTCTATGAGCTAGGTGATGCTGGATGAAGGACTTTGCCTTTCTGAGCCTGTTTTCTCATCCAAAAGATGGGGATGACAGTGGCAAAAGTTCTCTGAGAAGGCTGTCACTAAAATCAAACAAGAGTGGAGTAGAATAACAGTGTTTTGTAAATGATGAGTGCTAAACAAATGGGAGGTACTTTAGGAAGGAAATACAGTGCAGTGGAATGGGCATGGGTTTGGGTCAGTAAATTCAGCTCAAATAACAGTTCCAGCACTTAAAATTAATGTGAAATTGAGTTGTCATGAAGAATAAATAAAGTCAGTTGTTCATTAATTCATCCGTCCGACAATGTTCATAAGTACCTACTCCTTGCCAGACACTATTCTAGAGCTAAGATTGGAAAGCTTTTTGCGGTTTGATCACTTCTGCCTGTTATAGATCCTAAGCATGGCCCTTGATCTCATGGTTGTTTTATTCGAGTGGGCAAGACTGACAAAGTACATGTCCCCAAAAAACACAAGATAACTGCAGGTGCCCTGGGGAACGACTGCTGTATCTTTCAGTGCATGGCAGCGAGTAGGGACTTGGTGAATGCTCACTGGTTTGATAGATGCAGAGTTACTTTATCCTTGCTCTCTGGTCTCTATAGCTGTGTTTCCTTCAGCATTGAGTACACAGTGGGCATTGAACAAAAGACACTGAATGACTTTATAAATTCTCACTTATAAGTTCTGTGACTCAACAAGATTCTGAGGCCAAACATACTACTAAATGCTGATCTCTTGTGGGGTCATGTATTATATTCAAGTTGGCAGATGATATTCATTAGCTTCAAAGTGAATTCTGACTGTTCTGGGACTCTGGGAACAACATAAGGTTGTTGGTGTTAGACTTTTGAGAGGTCCCCTCAATGTCACCTGAGAAGGTTCAAAAAGTCTCAGCAGAAAGGGAAAGAGGATTGTCTGTGCTCTTTTCCCAGCATCTACTAAGGTTGCTGTACCAGAAAGAAATATCAAATGAGTTAAAATTTATTTTCAAACTGAATTTTTATAGTAGAATCTACTTTCAAGCCCTTCATGAGTTTGGAAAGCTATAGGAAGAAGGTAGTCATGAGATCCCAGATTTTGTAATTATCATGTTTTCAGATTGTGCTGGGTCTCATGTGACTACTGTGCACCCCTCTCTTATACTTTCCCTCCTCCTCAGAAGGGCATGGTACATATGGGTACACAGCAGCAGCTGAAACTCTCCACCCACACCCTCAAACCTCCAGTCATATAGACTAAAGGGGATAGAGATGCCTTGATTGGTCACTGAAATGATAAAATTGTTGACTTATGAGTACTTAGATTTCATTCATTTCCAAACTATTCGTGGATAGATAGAGAAACAGTCTCTTAGAAGTTGATAATCATATTGGTTTGGGGGTATATAAATTGGGAAGTGTTGAAAATGGAATTAACTTCAACTTGAAAATGAATGCCTAGATTCTTTTTAATTTTTATAAATAATATTTTAGAATTTAATATGCAATAATATATTATTATAAGTAATAATACCCAACATGTATACAATGTCTACTATGGCCCAGGTACATTAAACACTCCCAGTCACTCAGGAAAGTGGGCACTTTTATTAGTATGTTTATTCTGCAGATGACACAGCAAAGGAAGAAAGATTACAATGTTTGCCTGAGCATACAAAGCAAGGAAGTCGTGGAGCTGGGATTTGAACCCAGGTCTTCAGCTTTGCAGAGTGAGATGTGCTCTAGGGTTTATAAAACTATTTCTTTCAGTTCTTGTGACAATACAATCGACCGATTGCACCTTCAGCAGGATCAACACTTGAAGCAGAATTGCTGAAATATGAATGCACAATTTGAATGTTGGTCTATTTTAGACAATAACAATGTACTACAGGGTTTTTCTAGACTGTCTCCTCAGTGTTGGTCACAGTGAGAAGAGCCCCACTGATACCTGAACTATATTTCATGGAAACGAGTGTTGAGGCTGTGATGTGCCCTCTTGCAGATGCTCTGTGGATAATGAGCTGCATTGTGATTGCCATCCAAAGGGAGTTGAAGAATCTATCCTGGAGTTCCTAGCTGAAAGGTCTTCAGAAAGGTGTCAGAGAAAATTGGATGTTTTCTTCTGTGTAACTCATATTTTGATGTTCAGAGATTAAAAATTGTTCAGATCTGAGGATGAGAAGTTAAGTAGGCAATGTCTGGACAATGATAGTAAATCTGCATTTATTATTTTAAAAAGCAAAGTAGTAGAACTAAGTAAATCAAGAACAAAGTCCTTGGTTAAAATTATTCCTATGTACTTTATATTTCTTGTTGCTATAGTACATGGGATTTTTTTTCTTAGTTTCTCTTTCTGATAGTCAAAATGAAAAGGGAACCAAATGCATGGGAGAACATATTTGCCAATGATACTTCAGACAAGGGTTTAATCTCTAAAATATATAAAGAACTCATATAACTCAACATCAGGAAAACAAATAACCCAATTAAAAAATGGTCAAAGGACTCAAATAGACACTTCTCTAAGGAGGGCAGACAGATGACCCATAGACATGAAAAAATGCTCAACATCACCAGTCATCAGAGAGAGGCAAATTAAAGCCACAATGAGATACCACTTCACACCAGTCAGAATGGCCATCATAAACAAATCAACAATCACCAAGTGCTGGCATGGATGTGGAGAAAAGGGAATTCTAGTACACCGTTGGTAGGAAGGCAGACTGGGGTAGCCACGGTGGAAAACTGTATGGAATCTCTTCAAAAAAATTAAAAATGGAACTGCCTTATGACCCAGCAGTCCCATTGCTGGGAATATACTCTAAGAATCTTGCAACACTAATTCAAAAGAACTTATGCACCCCTATGTTCATAGCAATGCTATTTACAATAGCCAAGTATTGGAAACAACCTAAGTGCCCATCAGTAGATAAATTAATTAAAAAAAAAACTGGTACATTTACACAATAGAATACTATGCAGCAGAAAGGAGGAAGGAATTCCTATCTTTTGCAACAGTGTGGATGGAACTAAAGACTTTTATGCCAAGTGAAATTAGCCAGTTGACAGAAGACAAATACCATATGACCTCACTTATAACTGGAATCTAATGAGCAAAATAAACTAATGAGAAAAATAGAACCAGAGATATGGAAACAAGGAACAGAGTAATAGCTGTAGGAGGGCAGGGGAGAGGAGGAGATGGTAGAAGGAAGGGGAAAGGACTAGTCAAAGAACACGTATGAATGATGCATGGACATGGGCAGCAGAGGGGGGATTGACTACGGGCTAGAAGGGTGGGCTGGGTGGAGGGGGCAGAAGGCAAAAAGCTGGGAACTTGTCTATTGTAATAGAATAGACAATTAAAAAAAAAACAACAGTCTTCACCATGGCCTTTGAGAGCCTCCTGATGTTGCCTGAATGAGATTTTGACCTCTTCCCTGCCACTGACCAGGTCCCTGCCTCCAGCTCTCCAGCCACAGGACCACTTGCTGTTGCTTTCTGCCCCAGGGCTCCATCCTCCTTTCCTCAGCCATGGGGTCCTGCTGCTGACTCACTGCCACAGTCTCTTCTAGTCTCTGCTTGGTCGTCACGTAATCACAGCAGCCTTACCTGACCACCCTCTGTTGGACTGTCCCCACCATGTCCCTCACCCTCACTATACTTTCTTTGTACTTCACAGCCCTTATTATCACTTGACATATATTGTGTGCTCATTTGCCTATTGTCTATTTCCACTAATTAGACAGTAAGCTTAAGGAGAAAGGGATTTTTTTCTTTTGTTGTTCAATGCCATAGCCTCTTGCTGGAATAGTGCCCAGGACCTGATGAATATTTGTTGAATGAATGAATCAATGATGAGAACAGGAGAATACGACCGCCAGTTCCTCTGTCTTGCTGAGGCTTTGTGGGAAACTGTAGCAGTGACCACTGGGTGGCCACAGCAGCCTTCCCCATTCACGTGGGCCACAATCCTTGCTAAGCAGACCTTGCCAGGGAGCTTTGTATGCTGCCATCCTTCCATGTGGAGGCTGTTTGTCTTGGTTCTAACTGCCTGAGGGAAAGGAGCTTTTGAAGGACCTGGTCAGATCATATGTGCCAGCCTGCTTTGTAACCTACACTCTTCACTCATTGGTTTGTCTGACATTTACTGAGCACCTATTATGCACCAAGTGCTTAAGGGACAGAGATGAATGTCCTAGAGTTCCTGCTTCCAAGGAGCTGGCCCAGATTTACTGGAGGAGACAAAGAAAAGAAAGTCACCACCGTTCCTCTTGAGTGCTCTGATGGGGGAGGTGATGATATTGGAACAGGAAGTTGTGGAGGTTCCAGAAGGACACCCAGTCAAGCCTGTCAGGAGCAGTGCAAGAGAACAGGCTTCCTGAACAAGATGACAAATGAACAAAGCTTTGAAGGAAATGAAGGCTTATTCAAGTGGAGGTCGTGGAAGTATTTCCAGGAAGAGGAAACAGCAAAAAAAAGCCCAAGAGTGCAGAGAACTTGGAACATTTAAAACTGAAGTGGATCATTCTGCCTGGAGATTGAGCTACCACATGGGAGAAGGCAGAGGTGAGGCCGCAGAAAGAGTGCTTCATGCTGCAAGGAAATATTAAGCTTACTTAAAAAATAAAATCCCAGAAGCATATCCCTAGATGCCTGGGTGGGTTTTCAAGGAACTAGAATTTTAGGTGACAGTAGCCTATTATTTCTATGTGATTCAGGAAACAAAACATGCAACACTTTCAACTGCAGCCACTTTTTCATTCTACACTCATTCTAATAACTTTCGTTTGAGACATGCTAGGGCACTGTTAGGTTCTAGCAGTGCAGATTTAAAAGAAATATTTGGTGGGGAGCACAAAATGCTGTTTATATCAGCCAGTTTGTATCCGGGAAACTAGAAATGCAAATAAGATATAAATCCATCACAGGCTGCTCTCGTAAACACGTGGGCTGTATAGTCATACAGGGCCCCATGTCCTAAAGGCTCCTACACTCAGTTTAATGCTCTGCTGTACTTATCTTGAAATTCTTAATAACTTTTGAAGATTTTCATTTTCATTTGGCAATGGGCCCTGCCAATTATGTAACTTAGCCTAATTGGAATTGTGAAATGTCTCAAGAACAAGGGTGTGCAAACAGTGGCCCATGGGCCAAATGCAGCCTAACTCTTTGCGTAAGGTCTGTGAACTATGAATAATATTTACATTTTTGATAGCTGGAAAAAAAAAATCAAAAGAATAGTATTTCATCACATGTGAAAATTACATGAAATTCACATTTCAGGTTCCGTAAAAATACTTTATTGGTACACAGCCATGCTTTTGTTTCTTTCTCATGTGGTCGATGGCTACCTTCAAGGGACTATGACCTAATTGCGTAATTGCAACAGAGACTGTTTGGCCAGGAAAGCCTAAAATGTTTACTATCTGAACTTTTATAGAAAAAGTATGCTGACCCTTGACCTAGAGCATCTTCTACTATTTAACTTGCTGTCAGAGATAGAACTTTATTTTCATTTACTTTCTGGCTCCCCCAAGTGCACTATTGTATCCCCAGATCTATGGTAGCGCCTGATGCAAACCAGGCACCCAAAAATACTTAACAAAGGTTGGATGATGTGGGATGATTGTTATGTATATCTTCTGGTTCCCATTAAATTTCATGTGCTCGAGGCTATGATGACATGAGAGAGAGCTCACTCCCAAAGGCGTCTTGTAGAGGACTTTGGGCACAGAACATGCTCATGCTCCATAAATGTCAGTGACAATGAACGGCACGGCCCGTCCATGGCTGTTGAGCATAGTGTGGCTGCTGGACTCCTTTTGTAGAAAGTGTATCAGCGGATACATTCTTAAAGTCTGTTTGGAACTTTTGAGATGAAAGATTAAAGATAAAAAGCAATTTTTTAGACTAAAAGCAAAGAAATAAAAAAAACACACCAAGAACATGAAATGTTTTCATGTGATAAAGAGAAGAACCTGATGTATGGTAAGGAGCAGTGTCTTGTGTCTGTACTTGTAACTTTCAAATCTGTAGTTTTCAGTCCTGACTTCTCGATTTATACATCCAGTTGTTACCCGACATCTCCACTGGATGCTGAATAGACAATTCAAACTGAACAAATCTAAAATTAAACTCTTTGATTTTCCCTTCTAAATCTGTCTCTCCTCATCTTTTCTGTGTCAATGACACTATCCCAAAAGCTACTCAAGGTAAAAATCCTGTGTCATTTAAGGGTGTGTGATGGAAAACTGATCTCTCAATCTGCTAGGTTCATTCTAGTTCTTTTTTGGAGATTTACATGGTCATGGACTGAGGTGTTGCTGGATCCTTGCTCAGACAACTCTGGGTGCTGCATAGATTCTGTAACCTATAATTCAGTCTTTCCTTAAGTACCTGGTGACAGTACAGTCTAAACTTCTGAACCTTAATTTCTTCTTATGTAAAATGCAGATAATAATAGTGTCTGTGTAGTAATATTATGATAATGTAAGGTGATAATAGAATAAAACATTCAGTAAAAAAAGTTGTAATTCAAGAAAGTTGTTCACCTGTGCTCTATGTCTTGACATTCTTTGACTGTAGTACCTTTTAGCACTTTAAACTGCATTTTTAAAATGTTTGTGTTCTCTACTATGGCTGGGATTTCTCCTGTTATGTACATGCACCTTTAGAACTTACTGTGTTCTGAGACAGCATCCAGAGCACTTAAAGTTTGCTAGTTGTAGGCATGACTGAAAGAAATACTTGAGACCTGATTTGATGGAGGAGTCACCAACTACTAATCATCTCTTTGGGCTGATGTTCATCTCTCTCTTGCCCTTATCCCTGGGAAGTCAAGATTAGCTTCCTGAGCAGATTCATGAGAAGTGGAGCCTTCTGTACAGGTCTCTAGACCTGGGGGCCAAGGGCTAGCCCACCCCATCAGCACACTACCTGCCCTGGGGTTCATGCAGGTGATTGGGGGACCTGAGACAGATTTACCCATCACCCAAGATGAGGAAGCAGCAGGGCATTCTACTTTTATCTTAATTTTATTATTATCTTTAAAGTGATTGAAACAAAGCCATTAAAAATGATATACCCTGATGGCCTGGGGTAAGTGAAGGGAATGTAAGAATTGAATAAATGTGTTTCTTCTAAGGAACAGCAATTTAATAGGACTGATACTACTGGAACTTTCATGCCTGTATGGTTAATGGCTGTCCAGTTCATCCAGATGATTGACAACAGGCTGCTTGAGGTCAGAATCCCAAATCTGGTAGATGCAGTGAGCAGACTGTGGTGGAGTGTTGATGAGCATCATGGAAGGTGTGCAGGTGAGATGCAAGTTTCCTAAACAGCACATCAGGTGGTAGATCCCAGAAAAAGGTTCCATACCACACAGAGAGCAATTTGAACGGGGCAGTAGGTGATAGTAATGATACAGATGAAATCTTCACGTTATCTCATTTAATCCTCATGTCAGTCTTCCATGGTCAATGATTCTAAGGCACACATTTAACTGAGTTGCCCAAGGTCACATGAGCACTCTGTGAAAGAGCCTGCCCCCCAGCACAACTCTTCCCCCCTCTGTGCTGCCCTCTGTTCTTCTGCTACTCACAACCTCCACTCGAGCCCTGGGCTTCTTTGCGGGTCCATAATCTGCCCTCCATTCCTGACAGCCCCCTGGCCTTCATTTTCCCCCAAGCCTTAATTGTCAGCTTTCTTTCTGATGGCTCCTCCGAAGAGGAATTCATCTCTTTTTAGCACTTCTCTTGCTTGCTTGCCTTGCATCAATGACTCCCCTGGTTTGGGGGGAGGAGATTCAAGTGTTTACATTCATTGCTGTTTAGAACTGACCTCTGGTTCCATTCTAACAATTCTTTTTTCCAGCGGATTTCTATAACCTATGCAACATCAACATCCAATCACTTACAAGTGCCCAGATGCCCCATGCCTTCTCTCCTATGACCAGGCTGCCCCTACCTGACTCTCAGAGGGCCCTTTAAAACCTCTTATAGGAAGGTTTCACTGGCAACCTCAGACTAGGTTTGCACTCTTTCTTTACATTCTGTAACAGCATGTACTTTACTTAGTCAGAGGACTTTTTGCTTGCTATTGGCATTTTCCATTTATTCATCTGATTTTCTACTTTGATTGAGAACATCTTGAAGGTAGGCACTATGACCAATTCAGGTTGTTGTATTTTGTGCTTTGCATAGGACCTGGCTCATAATAGGCATAAAGTTAATGGTAACAAAAAAACAATTTGCCTTTAACTAGTTTATTTCTTTAACAAAATCTATAGATTACCTATATGTTCCTAGCTCTATGGTAGACTTTGAGAATGCTAAGATAAAAAATAATAAAATATAGTCAGTACTCTTCAGTAGCTCATAGACTAGGCATAGAGACAGATATGGAAACAAATAAGTACATTAAAGTTCTATCAATTAATATGGATGAATATGCATTACCACAGAAGCTCAGAAGAAAATACTGATGGAATCAATGTACCACAGAGGACATTTTAGTCCACAGTCTGAGCACCTTTTTGCACTTGGACATCTGCAAGCTATTCCACAGTGCTTGATATCACTGTTTCTCACGCCAGTGTATTGGGCTGGCCAAGAAGTCCATTACATTTTTTCCATACAATGGCTCTAGTAGTGCTTGGCTGTCTTTAACTTTATTCAAAACAATTTTGTTAGATTGTATTGTGACAGCTGTCGTATCAGCAGGCATTTAAAAGAATGCTTATCAAAGTTGGTGAATTTTATGCAGCCATTTTAATATTGAAGATGGAAAAAATATGCAAAACTTTCAGTGCATTCTACTTTTTATTATTTCAAGGAAGGTAAAAATGCAACTGAAACACAGAAAAAGATTGGTGCAGTATATGGAGAAGGTGATGTAACTGATCAAAAATGTCGAAAGTGCTTTAGAAGTTTCTTGGTACAATTGACATTTTGGGCAAAAATTTCTTTGCTATGGGGCTGTCTTATGCATTGGAAGATGTTTAGCAGCACCCCTGGCCTCTACCCACTAGAAGCCAATAGCAGGGAGACAGCTAACATACTCAAAATATCCAGGTCAATAAAGTTGTTGGTGAAATGAAAAATGTGTGTTTGATTTTATTGGAAAAACATAACAGAATTTTTGCCAACCCAATACTTGCATACAAATCTTGGTATATGAACTTGGGAAAATTATTTACTGTCTCTGTGCTTCAGTTTCTTCCATTGCAAAATGTGGGTAATAATGTACCTACTTACCTTATAGGTTGTTGTGAGGATAACATGTAATAATATGTTAGAACAATGCCTTGCACTCAGTAAATGCTAGCTTTATCAGTATTTTTACTGTGGTTATGATTGTGGTCCTCTGGAAACCAGTCATCTCTGTAACTTTAGGATGGACCTTTTGGAAGATGCTAAAAACCAAACCAGCAGCTCCAGTCCTGTATGAACGTGGCTTAGAGATTTGTGATTGGGGTACATTGAAAAGAAAAGAAATAGGGATCTCTGCTGAAGTCCTCTGGGAGCTCACCCATTTTAAAGAGTTGAAAAGTTAGCAAATGAACAACAAAGATATCCTAGAATTTGTTGCTGAAAGAACTGGAGAGACATCCTGATTTCTGGGAGCTGGAGAGAGGAAAGAAGTATTTATTTTCCTCAACCTAATAGCAGGAGAACTCTCCTCCTACAATTCACCTTTCTCATCTAGATGGGAAAAACAGGCGAAAAAGCTTTCCAATGCTTTGAACATTTAGTGAAAGATGTGAATCTGATGGGGTCCCCTGGTCCCAGTTTGTAGCCTCATTATGCTTTCTCCTGAAATTTTCCAAATTCCTCTTGCGCTCAGAGACTGGTGAATGCACCAGTCCTGGCTCATCACAGCCAACTCCAGCACACACGCCCTTCTGGGAGTTTTCACCAGTTCCTGAGTAAATGGTACAACTCTTCAGTCGTGATTTCACAGCCCCTCATGTCAACAGGGTGCCACCCTTTACAAGTCTTGAAAGTTGCATTTTTTACTCTTTAATCAATTCCCAAATTGAGAATTACTATTTCTTTTTTGCTTTATATCTTCAGAATTTGCACATTCATTTCATTCCAGGGTTGGAGCAATCTAACATAACAAACCTATCTTGCTTGAAGAGAGAGACTCTTGGTAGCTGTCTCCCTCTGGGCCATCCTAATATTTCTACTTTCTTCTTGATTTAGAGTCTGTCATTGTGCATGTGGGCCCATTGTTCTCAGAAAGAAATCTGATATTCTCAAGCAACCCCAAACACCTTCACTGGCTGCCTCCCCATTTCTCTCTCCCTGTTCTCACCCCACAGCCTCCAAGGACTAACTCCACACATTTCCCCACACTTCTTGGCCTAGCATTTGCTCTACTCCTCCGTCCTGGCCTCCCCCGGTCCCCCTCCCGGTGACCTCAGGCTGTAAAATACTATAGTATCTCTGGCTTGAGTTCCTTATCTGGCCCCAAATTCTTTCCTTCTCTATGACATTGAAGAAGGAATGTTCGTTTACAATATTTTATTCTCCATCTTTTTCCTACAGGCTCCTTTAGATGACATTTTTACTCAGGCTGCTGTGAAATTGAAATGTCCCTTTCTCACTTGTCCTCAGAGATGTGGAGTTTCCCCAGAAGTGCTTGGACTCTGATCCTTAGGTTGTTGCATAGGATGAGAAATAGTTTCAACCAAGTTGGTGATGGGCTGTATATCAAAACAGAGAGAAGTGGGAGGCACGGGCTGCTTTGAAGACAGTATCCTCCTTCCAAAATGGAATTTCTGGCACGATCTACAAGTTCTTGAGTTTCCTTCTCTCTGTTATTCCCAGGACTGTAGAAAAGAGTGATTGCATATTATTTGGGCGTCTCACCACCACTTTCTTGTCCTGCCATGCTTTGTAACATGCTGTAAGTGAAACCTGAGTATCACATGTGGTGTCAGAATTAGGAAAATGTGTTCAGTGACTATGTTAATTCCTCTGAACCAGATATGACACCATGTTAATAATAGTATCTGAAACTGGGTGTGCTTTTGTATATTTCCAGAGCACTTTCACACACATTCCGATGTGACTTCAAAAACGGGCTTACCACTTTCTGTCTCACTGAGTGGCTATGATGTGGTCTGGGGAAGATCCATTCCCCCCCCCCCCCCCCCGCCCAGTAAAGGAAAATTTGAAATCAACAGCAGTAGGAGACTTAGCTATATGATTATTTCTGGAATACAAAGATACTGGTACCTGCTGGAAGGTGTCATGGGGATTAGAAGTTAAACCATAGAGATTGCTTTGCACATAATTGGTACTCAGTAAATGGTAGTGTTGTTACAAGAAGGCTTTCACATGTTTCCTTGTATGGTTCTCACAACCACACCTTGAAGATCACTGCTGTGTTATGAGGTTCAGAGTGTTGGGTGGTGGCCTGCTGGGAGGTGGTGAAGTCAGGGCTCCAGCTTGAGTCACCTAATTTTACTCTTACCATTACACCCCACTTGCTCTGATGCAGTTTATTTTTACTTTGTTTATCCAGCTTATAAGTATTTATTGACTTTAATACTGGACTAAGTATTAGGGATACAGACTAAAGTAGCCTAGAAGCTTCCATCTGTGGTTTCCTCCTAAGGCTGCAGGCCGACTCCTCTGGAGTGTGTGGGAATGTGTGTGTTTGCAATACTTTGAAACCTGGATTTTTTAAAGATGTGTAACTTGTGTTTCTTCTTTTTGTAATAACTTAGGCCAAATACTTTATAAACCACTAAAATATTTTATGAACAGTTTATGAAACCAAATATAAATGTGATCATTCATTTTAAATAGAGTTCACATATAGGTTGTGAGGAATTAAGAAACTGCTGACAGATAGTCTGAATGTTGGAAGATGGATATTTTCAAAATGAATAAAAATACATATATGTGTATTAATGTATATAAGTGCACACATACATGTAGATATATTTTGGATTTAACATGGTAAGTAATCAATTTTGTCTGAATACTTCACTTTATATTTAGATAAATCAATTGATTTCTTCTTGTAAATGGCACTCACAATAAACGCAGTTCTATCAAAGCAATCCTTAGGTTAGTGCAGTGATCCAGAGCTTCGCGATGTGACTTGGAGAACTTGTGTGTCTACTGTCATCACTTGTTACAAAAGCCTTGGTGTAGGATGTACGCCTTAGGTGGGGGAGGCTCATAGGGAGAGAGGGGATTTTTTTTTTTTTTTGGTAATGGAGTGATCCAGATGTTTGAACAGCTGTATTAGCAGAGTTGTTTGGACAATTTTACACAATAATATTTTGTGATAAAACTTGGGTATGTGAAGTGACCATTGTTTCTCAAAGTTCCTTTACTCAGAAACAGAACATGAATTTTAGGAGGCTCATAATTTAATTGACAAAATGAAATGTATCCTTCTGAGATGTTACAGTAAAACGCAAATGTTTTTTTCCCCATCCCAGACATCCATTTGAAGCAAGCCATTCTGCTGGAGAAGAAACCCATAAGGGCTTCTTTCAATAGGATGCACTTTGATTGTGATCCAAGGAAGAACTGATAGTGAGAGATTAAAACATTTCCAGGATAATTTACAGCTTCCTGCATTTTCTAAGGTTATTTTATGCCTTAATGGTCAGGAATAATTTATATAGGCCATGGCAGAAAGAAGCGTGGCCAGAGGTTTTCTCTGCGGCTCCGAGACTTGGTTGATTTAAGAGAGGAGATGCTATCTCAGTCTGTACCAAATGGAGCCAAAACCTGTAGACTTCATACAGCAGCCAAGTCTGTCCATATATGTTGGCAGCTTGTACAGGCGATGTATTTCTGAGCTCTTGATCAAGATGATAATAATAACACCAATGACAGCAATGATATTAACAATAAGGATAGAAGGAGAAGAGGAGGAGGGGAAGTGGGACTGCTACTGCACCAGTAATGCTAAGATGAACACCAGCAATCAATACTACCATGACTTCTGCGATTCTAGTGTGCACATTAGCTAGATTAGACTCAGCAAATGTTTTTTGGTGTTTGCCATGTGCCAACCGTTATGCTAGACACTGAAAGATTAGACAGATGAATCAGATTCAGTCCCCATGGGCTAATTGGGAGATTCTCCTGTAGGAATCATTACTGCCGAAAACAAAAACAAAGTGACATTAAGTGTGACACAGAGGCATTAAGAAAAACACTGTAGGTACAAAACCTAGTGATTACATTAGATTTAGAGATTGGATTAAATACTTGCAAGAAAAGATGCATATGTAAACTTTGCTGGATAGAGCAATCTTGGATGTAGGTCTTTGGATTTCATGAGTTGGAATACTTCTTTCCAGCCCCTTCTTGCCTGTAAGGTCTCTTTTCATTATCTAAGAAAAAGAAAATAAAAAAGATGAACAGTGAAAGGACAGCAAACTCACAGTTATTAACAACCACACCTAAAATAAGAGCAAACTAAGAGGACAGCCAGATCAGGAGCAGAACCATAGAATGAAGATCACATGGAGGGTTAGCCACAGGGGAGTGGGAGGAGGAGAAATAGGGAGAAGGTACAGAAAATAAGTAGCATAGATGGTAGGTAGAAAAAGATAGGGGGGAGGGCAAGAATAGTATGGGAAATATAGAATCTAAAGAACTTGAGACACATGGTCATAAACTAAAGGGGGGGAATGGTGGGGGAGGGGGTATGCAGGGTGGGGGGGAATGAAGGGGGAAATAGGACAACTGTAATGGCATAATCAATAAAATATATTAAAAATGAAACATATATAAAAAAAGATTTTACAGCAAGTGTGGATTTTAGTTAATGGATATGGAAAAGGGAAGAGCCATTCTAGCAAAATAAGCCATGAACAAAGGTATAGACATAAGAGTATAAGTAGATTCTGGCCACAGAATGGGGCCCTCTGAGTAGCTGGAATGAAGGATGTTTTGAGGGAGAGTGCCTTAGGGAAGGATGGGTCATCAATAGCCTGTATGTTTCCAGAGAGCTAGATTGACTCCAGGGCCAACTTGGAATATGCCACACACTCAAGCCCATAGCCTGAGGTACATAACACTGCCTGGGTCCCTATATCCTGTATATGCCATCTCTCCAAGCTGCCTTCCCATGGCCCATTTGCAAAGAGTTTATTCTGAACCATAGAGTAGATTCTAGGGAAACTAAAAAGACCTGTAGTCAAAAAGAAGGATTCTTTACTAATGAGAGTGCTAAGCAACGTGCTGGGCTGGAGAAAGTATTTGGCTTCCCTTTAGTCTTATTCAGAGGGGCCAACCTTGGGCCATGCCAGTCCTCTTTCTGCCTACATCCACCAGAGTGTTTTCATTTAGTGCCTAAACCTTCCGACTCCTGTGTACCAAGGAGAGTGAAATTGTGGACATTCGGGGCTGTACATGAGCCTGGCAGGCGTTACGAGGAGAAGTGGTAGATGGAGACCCTGACCGTGTGTGTTCTGCTGACTGGGTACAGAGGAGCCCTGGAAGAGTAGGTGTTGTAACTATAAATCCATCACTGTGCTCTCAGACCCAGTAAAATCACTGGACCGAGTATCATTAACCTGGTTTTTGTTTTTGTGCTTCGTCCTGGCTCAACTAAAATATAGTCGTGTGACCTTGGGCCCATTACTTAACCTATGTGAACTTGAGTTTTATCATTTGTAAAATGGTAGTTCTACTTGATCTCCAAGTTTCCGCATATTTCTCATTTTTGTCCTTGTTCTACAAAACTATTTGGTTGTAGTTTTTAAAACACGACAATCAGTAAAGTTTTACACTTCATCTTGATTTTTGGATTAAAAGATCCAAAAATACTTTACTTTCAGTTGATAGTATTCAAATCTGATATCAAATGGCCAACATATCTTCCTTGAAAGTGTAACTCTAATGTACACTTTAATCCTGCCAAGGAGAAAAAATGTCAAAAATCTTCATAAGCAAACAGATGATAGGAATGCTAGGTTTATTTAAGTTTTGGAAATCTGTGCAGAGGAAGTAGTATCCTATAGTTATTCAATCAAACAGCTATACTAGGAATGCCTTACCCAAATCAGGTATTTACAGTAAATTTTCCTGTGGAATGTTGGCTGGTTTCTGTGCAGTTCTGGGGTTATTTTGCTTCATCTTAAAGAGGAGAGCATTAAAATAGAGAGAATACCATGAACATTTTACCCTGAAGCCTGGACGCCTTTTATTTTGGGGAGGAAAAGGGGAAAACATTGGCATCCAGTAGTGTAGTGTAGCATGATGGAGTATAAAAAGGAATGCCTACATGTTCAGTGCCCCACAAAGGGAACTTCAGAAAACCACGGTAACTCTTAAATGGTGCGTTGCAAGAGCAAAATCCTGATCCATTCCCGAAAGCACTCCTGCTGGGTGGCTAGGCCTAACGTTTCTCAGGAGAAAACAGATCTACAGCCTTTGTATAAAGTGGACCCCAGATTTCTCCATCATGCTTAGGAAAATATGGAGAAGGAGCTAAGTGTTTCAGAAAATTTTATGCTAATTGAGACAAAACGCAGAAGCCAAGAGAAGAACATGTTCCAATGCTGGGCCTTTAATTTGGGCAATGGTATTGGAGGCTAATACATAAAACACAAATTATAATTGTTGTTTGCTTGCCTGTCTTTTAAAAAATCTTTATTCAACTTATTTGAACTAAAAGCAACACATTATGGATCACCGTATCTCCTACCCCCACCCCGCCTCTTGAAACTGCCAGTCTGTTCTCTATATCTATGAACTTATTGGGGTTTTTTTTAAGATTCCTTACAGACTGGGGCCAAAGAAAATTTGTGAGTATGCAAAACAGCTTATTCTTGTATTATCCTTTATTAATTATTGTACTATTTTCCATATGAACAACTGTAAAAAAAAACAACTATTTTCCAAAAGAACAACTGTACTTTTGCTCCATCCCGTATATAGGAGAGATCATATAGCATTTATTTTTCTCTGTCTGACTTATTTCACTTAGCGTAAAACCTTAGCATAAGGTCTAGCCATGTTGCTACAATTGACAAGATTTCATTATTTTTAATGGCTGAATAATATTACATTGTATACACACACACAAACACATATCACAATTTCTTTATCTATTAATTGATCCATAGACCCTTAGGTTGTTTTTATATTTTGGCTATTATACATAATGCTGAAAAATCCTTCATTTCACAAAGCTAAATTTTCCTACTAATTAACCTTGAACATTTCTGTTCAAGGGGTGCTCCTACATCAGTGTACATGTATCTTTTCAAATTACTGTTTTTATTTTTGGGGGGGAGTAAATACCCAGAAGTAGAATTGCTAGATCATATGATAGTTTTACTTTTAATTCTTTGAGGAAACATCATACTGTGTTCTGTAGGGGCTGTACCAATTTACATCCACACCAACAGTGTATAAGGGTTGGTTCCCTTTTCTTTGCATCCTTGCCAACACTTGTTATATCTTGGGTTTTTCATAATAGCTATTCTAGCAGGTGTGAGATGATACTTCACTGTAGTTTTGATTTTCCTTTGCCTTCTACCCAATTTTTCATTATGCTGTTAGCCTATCTTTTGCTGTTGAGTTATGTGAGTCTGTCTTCTTGGCTACAGTGAGTTCCTTGAAGAAAGGCACCTTTACTTCTCTCCTCGTATGTTTTTGTGTGTTGTAACCAGTGCATGCATGACAGGAATAGGAAAAAAAAAACCTCTTTAGATCAGAGGAAAACAGCATCCAATAATAGAAAGATTTTCTTTGTGAAATGAAAAATTCTCCAATGACTGTTAGCTTTCATAATGTTCTGTTTAAAATGTGTCCAGTTTATAAAGCCCTTGTTTTTGTATTGGAATGCAGTTTTGTGACATTAGGGTTTTTACATTTCAGCAAAGATAAAAGTTGGTTGTTCAAATTAAATACAGATCATTACCAAGTTCATTCTTTGGGGAGTAGTGTACTAGATGACGTTTCCTCCTCAATCTTTCAGATGCTGGCATTGGCCCATGATGCAAATACAGCTTTTTCCTACCCTTTTACTGACATTCTTCTCCAGCTTCCTGGTCATCTGTCCTGGGGATGAAGGGTTTGATGCAGTGAGAGGAGAGAATGCCAGAGACCTGAAAAGGGTAACATTGGGCCTTCTGCCGTGGTGGGTGGGTTCATAGCTTAGCACGCATTTTTTTCCTGTGTGTGTTTGTGCATGCGTATGTCTGTGTGTAGGTTTTTGTCCTTGCCTCTTTGACTTCGTAAGCCTGCAAATGTGCAACGTGAAAGAAAATTCAGGAAAAAGAGTTGTATTCTCCTCTTCCTGATACTGTTCTATAACATCAAAGCGAGACACAAGGGCTGGTTTAATATTTAGCAACTTTCTCTCTCTGCTTTTAAGTAGTCTGTGGGTTTATAACTAGTGCCTAGCAAAAGGGTATGTGGTTTAAACACAGATTTTTACACTTTAAATCGAGACCATAATCTCAGTTCTGGAGTGGGGAATTCCCAAGATAACTGTGTTTTGTAAAAAATGAGGTCACTCAAATGGTAGACAATTCATCCCCAGTGCTCTGTCATCCAAAGACATAAAGAATAAAGTGTGCCATTTCTTTTTTATCTTTTTCCCGCTGGCTTTGTTTTAGAGAAAATAATTTTCTTATCAATTCTGCAGTCATAGTGCTAGCTTATATCTTAAGAGCGGATGCTATCAGTTTTAGTGCAGTCACTGAAGTAAAATTATCTGCACTGAGTAAGAGAGAGGAGTTTTCTTGGCATCAAGCCCAAACAGAATCTTAGTGATATTTATAATAAATCTACTTGATTATTGCATTATGTAAATGCTCTTAATCCTACAAATTGCTATTAATGTGGTGTCCTTTTTATATTTTCATACCAAAAGCACAGAATGTGACATGAAATTGGATAAAAAAAAGTAGGGTTCATTCATTTGAACGTGTTCTTTTTCCCTCCTAGCTGCACTAGAGATTACTGTTAAGATTTTTCTTCTAATTTTGATATTCTTTAGGTGAAATCTAAATATGTTTCTTTTTAGTAGGGATTATATCAAACACGTATTAAATATTAGTTTACGAGTTTAGTCAGGAAATGTTGAAATTATGGCTTAAATTTGGAGGAAGTTACTGTGTAGATTTTAAAACTGGAAATGTCCCTGATTTAGAACAAAAAAGTAACTCCACATCACCCAATATACTTTCATAATTTCACTTAACAACAGTTATGCACGAACTACCACGAGGAAAGAACTGGGCTCTGGGGGGCCAACTCTGCCTTCAACAGAGGTATAAACTGACCTCTTCTTCAATGTCCCTTCATCCCCACGTTACGATGTGCGGATGCCATTCTTCCAGACTCCCTTGACAGTGTATGTATGCCTCCATCCCTGTGTCTATTCTACTGTATTGAATCTGCCTATGTATACATTCATCTTCTCACCCAAACTCTGAGATTGTCAAGTGTAAGAACAGTGCTTCTTTTAATCTTGTGTTCCAAGGAAAAATATATGGGTTCTGGTGCAGAATACTTCCAAATAACCCACTACTTTGGGCATTTAGATTGCTTCCTTTTTTTCTCATTGTGTCATGTATAACACTCCAATGACCCTTTTTTCCTATAGAAAGGCTTTGTGTGTTTTATCAAATGTTCTCAATATGATCATCATCACGTTTATATTTGGCATTTTAGTTACATTGCTGAGTATTTTACATGGATTATCTTAATGAATTCTTATAATAAGCCTCTGAACTGATGACCATCCACTTTGTACAAATGAAGAAAGCCATGTTTAGAGAGGCAAACCAGCTTGTCTGGAGCCATACAGCCAATAAGCAAATCCAAAACAATTTGAGACTAAAGCCTGTATTGTTATACACAATGCTATGTTTGTACTTATTTCCTGTAAGTGGAATCAATCAGAATTGAGAATATTTTTAAAGAATCTTGAAATGTTGGAAAGAGGACAAGACATTTTGTTAGGATTGCCTAAGCATTGCTCACAAGTTTTCTGTGTGGGGCAAGAAGAACACCATGGCAACTCGGCAATGGAGACCATCCGGGTCTCCAAGTTTTTTGTAACATGCCTCCTTGACATACAGAAGAAAGTGCCCAATCCTGTTAGGTCATGCCACAAACACTGGCTGGGCCACAAATACCTCACTGTTGTGGCATTAAAGTTGTGGCGTAGGTTTGGTTCATGCATTGACTATCCCTCGTATATTCGTGATTCCTCTAATAAGCACAAGGCTGCTGTTTCATGTCAGCCATGGACGCAGCTTTGGAGTACAGATATAAAGTCAGAAGTTTAGGAAGAACTACAGACACCGGGAAGCTAGTGACTAGTGTAGACTTTTCTAAATTAATCACTGGATGCCCTGTGTCTGGCTTTGCGTGAGAAGCATGGGTCCAAGGATGTCCATACTCGGTGCTTCTTTACATTTGCCCCATTCTCCAAGTAAATGCATCATGCATAAGTTAGCATAAAGGTGCACTGGAGAGTGCTAATGGTGCAGGAAGAGGGTCTCTGACATGGGACAGTGGAACAAGGGACCAAAGACCTGTGTTAGCACCATGGAGCAGCGTATGTATTCCTAAGTCAAATTTCATCTTCTCTCCAGCAATGTCAGCTTCTTCATCTATTGAGTGAGGAGGCTGGAATAAAATAATCTGCTAAGTTTCTTTGTCACTTTTGAATTAACAAAATGGAGTGCCCTTTAATAATGGTTAAGGACTAGTGGTTCTGATTTAGAATGTATGTTAAAATTCTGACTATAACTTACTAGTGATATGACCTTGGCCAAATTACTGAGCTTTCCTAACCCTCAGTTTCAACTTACGTAAAACAAAGCTGATACTAGTACCTTTCTCACTTGGTTATTATGAGAATTGGTTTAGAAATATGTGGAGCTCAGTGCTGTACACCCAGTCATTTTGTAGTAAAGGAGGGCATGGAAATGGTCTGATCACATCTGTGATTCTACTCATCTCATGAGTTTGCCATGAAATGTCACATCACGTGTTCATGTGCAGTGTGCTCCTTGGTTGATATATTAATTTCTTAAAGGTGCTTGAGCAGAGTGCCACAAGTTGGGGAGCTTGGCACAACAGAAATTTATTTTTAGTGCTTTAGAAGCTAAAAGTCTAAAATCCAGGTGTTGGCAGGTCGGTTTTTGAAGATTCTGAGATAGAGTCTGTTCTATGTCCATATCCTAGCTTCTGATGATGGCTGGCAATCTGTAACACTTTTGGCTTGCCGCATCACTCACATTCTGCTCTGTCTGTATATACGGTCATCTTCAGAGTTCCTGTATCTTCAGATGGTCTTCTTATAAGGACAACAGTCACAGTCACTGGATTTAGGACCAACACTAATAAATGTTAACTTGATTACATCTTCAGTGATCCTGTTTCCAAATAAGGTCACTGTCTATAATACTGAGGGTTAGGTGCCCAGCATATGTTTTTGGGAAATAGAGTTCCACTCACAACAGTCTATGGGGAATTACATGAATATAAAATAGTGAAGTTATTATTTCTAATAATGACAATTGAAGGTAATGCAAATTCAGACTGTACATGAGTGACTTGGTCAGTTTCATCCAAATTTCTTTATATGTCAACTGCTGCTAGAAATCAATAGTCAGAAGAGGGTCTTGAGTACTCTCAAAGTCATTGATTACCAAAATCACTTGTTTTCTAATTTTTTTGATATAGCCTTCATTCCTAAATGAGTTTTTATTTTTATTTTTGTCTGTCTTTGGGGATAGTAACTGCTGAGGGTAGGCAGTTAAAGGATCCTAGAGTTCCAGCGGACTTGAAACTGAGCCCTTTAAAAATGGCTACTAATCGTGTATCCATTAAGTGGTGAAGCTGGTAATGGGGTAAGAGTGATTTATCATTATTCTGGTGACCCGGCTCTGGTATGGACCTTCCAAAAGACTCAGAACTGTTTTACCGGCCATCCAGCCCCACTGGCAAGAACCGGGTCCTAAGGCCACATGAAAAATCTCAGCAACAGCATCATTCCTTTCTAAATTACTGAGCAAGAAACATTTGCCTTTAAACCCATCAGCATCAAGCTTTAGATGGCCATTTCCTGACCAAGTGTGAATTTAGGGGGAGTAGCTCTCCAGATCCCCAAGATATACAATCTCCACAAGGATGCCAAAGAACTGTGACATTTAGTAAGGGCTCAGGGCTAAGAAAAACATCTTTCTTTAAAAGCCTCGAAGTTTTCTTCCTCCCCAAACACATGAATTAATGATCCCATGTGTGAGTTTCAGAGCCAGCCTATGATGATGTCTGACAGGCTATCTTCAATTTATTTTCTTTTGTGTCTAATACACTTGGAAGATAATATTTTGTTGTTGGCTAGCTTGTAATTTCATTCCTACCAATGAATGTCTAAGGTTGCCAAATACCTACTGTTTTCTTCTCTCATAAACATATTTGAAATGCTGTCTACAGACCCAAATTCCAGGGTCCGCACTCTTCCAGGGTCAGGGCGTGACATTGAAACTGCCTTATTTCCACTGAGGATCCCTGCAACTCTGGACATTTTCCTCTATTCAGTTCTGAATCCTTATGATTATAATAAAGCCCTCTCTGGGCTCTTTAAAAATCTCTATTTATATTTGTCTCCTATAGGATGTGATTTCTGTGAATATATACAAATATTTTAATGAACTAAAATATTTAATGAACAAGTTAGAAAGACTAGAAATGAAGATAATGTTAGATGCTTTTCCAGGAATAATAAGCTATCTCTTTTTCATGAGCTTCAATTTTCTCCTTTTTCTCTATTGTCCTCATTATTCTTAATAATGTGTTTGTGTTTCATTAACACTTGTATAGATTTTAATCTTGATGTTTACTTTTTGCATCATGGTATCTTTCTAAATTCCTTCTCTTTTTACCTCCTTGTTTTCTTTTCTTCCTTTTTCCTTTCTATTCCTCCTATTTCTCTTTATTCCTTTCTTCCTTTTCTACCCCCTCTCACAGCACAAAAATGAAGATGCATCACAAGATTTAAAAGAAAGAGAAGGAGCCCTGGCTGGTGTAGCTCAGTGGATTGAGCACGGGCCTGTGAAGCAAAGGGTCGCTGGTTCAATTCCCAGTCAGGGCACAGGCCTGGGTTGCAGGCCAGGTCCCCAGTAGAGGACACATGAGAGGCAACCACACGTTGATGTTTCTCTCCCACTCTTTCTCCTTCCCTTCCCCTCTCTCTAAAAATAAATAAATAAAATATTTTAAAAAAGAAGGAGAAGGAAAGATGGGGAAGAATAAAGAGGAAATAGAGAGGGAAGAGGAGGAAGATGGGGAAGGAAAGAAACAGAGACATAGGGGAAAGAAAAGAATTAAAAGTGGGAAGATGGGAAGAAAGGAACAGGGAAGAAAATGTCCAAGAGAAATCCAAATTCTAATATTAGTGGGCAATATTTTAGCTTTGAAATGTTGTCCAGTGAATGCTAAAAGGTAACTATAACTAGTTGCAAAATTTCTGTTGCCCATAACATAAAATTCTACTATTTGTTTTCAAAATTAAATAACTGCCCTTAAATTGGCTCTCAACTAACCAAAAAGTTGGATGTATTAAATCAATGGGAAAGAGTCAGGCTGGTTATGCTTCTGCTACCAAAGTACATCCCTGAACTCTACGGTGGGGAGGCCCCAGGGAGAGAGCACAGTGTCTGGGGTCCCAAGACCAGGGTCCAAGTGCTTTTATCAGTTTCGTGTTGTGAGACCTCAGGCAAGTCTCCTCATCTGTTTGCTCCTCAAGGAAATAATGAAGAAGAAAGTTCTTATGTACATGCAGTTATTATTTTGATCATTATTAGTTGTTGTTAATTATTGTCACTCAAAATTATTATGTTCCAAGTGCACTACAAGTCTTAGATAACACCGTTTTGCAGTCCCTGTAACATTTGAAAACCTTTGATTCTCCGTAGTTAATTAAGTATACTGAGTTTTTCACAGAAAAGCTTCCAAAGCTTTCATGGTCAGGGCTTTTATTTTTTGGTTTTCAGGTCACATTTTCTGTTGAAACATGTAAAAATATAAATAATTGCATGTGGAGGGTGTTCACTGCAACAGCTCAATAGTCTTTCAGATTACTTTTTAAGTAAAAAAAGAACAAAACACTTATAACAACACCTGCTGCTCGGCAGAATTTGACCTGACCCCTTTCTCCTTTTCTTGTTATTATAAACATCGGGCTCTTTAAGTGAGAGCTGTTTAAAGGATGGAGGGCTGTGAGTGTTCCTTCCTAGATCCCAGATGCACTGGGAGACGGATGGGCTTTTTGATCTTTATTTTATGAGTGTCTGATAAATTGCCTCTGGCACCTGGCAACTGAAATTTCACTATCTGAAAACCAACCCTCATGTCAAACAATGTGGCCGGCCTCAGTGTCTCAACCAAGGACCTGTGTGGCTGGCTGGGCAGAGGAAGCCTTCCACTTCCTGGAAAGGTCTACTGCCGTGCTCAGGGGTTTACATACTTTTAATTTTAGAGGGAAGAAAGGATTATTAAAGGCTTTATGTGGTATGCAAAAAAGTGATTTTTGAAGGATTTCATCACAGCTCTTATTTGGGGGTTTGAACAAGTCCAGTAAAGGCTTCGGTACACTGCCTAGTCTGGCAAAAAATGCTGGTAACAGGATAAAGATTTGCAGCTCTGGGTCACGAGCCTTCCCTCCTCCCCCTGACCCAGGCTTTGTCTGTGTGTTGATACAAGAGGAATTGCAGGTGGTCTTTTTCTAAGGACAGAAGACTTATAAACAAGGCCATCAGCTGAGGTATTATCGCTTTTCTTTTAATGTCTTATCCAGGGGCAAGATTAACCCAATCCCAAGAAAGAGCTCTATATTTCCTCTATTTTTAGAAATTTAAATATATACATATTTTTAATTTTAAGAAGACATAAGGAGAATGATACAAATGCTTCCATGTCATGTGCAGTGGTAAATACAATATGAAACACCCAAGATGTTTCAATGAATGTGTCCTCAGAGTAGAGTGGGCCCCACCACCTGAGTCATCCAGCCATGTAATGTGAAAAATAGAGACATTTATTGAAGAAGATACAAGAAACATTATACCTAGAACAATGACACCTCAGTCCCCTTCAAAATTATGACCTTCTTGGGGAAATCTGGTTCATTGGTAATAGTTTGAATCACGTCATTAGCAACTGCAGCACGACATTCCTTCTGCTCTATTAGCAGAAGCTGCGGAACGAATTTTGCCAGAACACGTTTCATGCCAAGACCCTGATTCAAAATCTCGGACACAGCAGTTTCTGGAATCCCCAGATCAGCTTCTAGTTCCCACACTGTCAGTCTCAGGTCTTTGTTGATTGCAGCCCGTACATGTTCAACATTCTCAGGTGTCCTGCTTGTTGCAGGCCTTCCAGAATGTGGATCAGTTTCAGCAGATTTGCAAACATATTTAGAGTTTGTACCACACTTTTGTTTGCAATGCACTCATTGCATTGCCCCCAAAGCCTTCTAAATCACTTGAATAGTTTCCATGGAGGAATGTTCAAGCTTAATGGAAAATTTGATGCAGATTCATTGCTCTACTTGCTCAGTCATTTTGAATGTGACGGCCACACAGTACACGTGCTCACTCAATCTACCGCCCCCACTGACTAGTATAGTGATGGCTCATTGTTCACGCATGCGCATTCCAGTCCACTCTCCTTGGCTGCCAGGTTATATCAATGTCACACAAACTGTTCTGGTTATATTAACAATGGCTAGACTTCTTCCAGACAGACCTTGTATATTCTGCCATTTGCCACCCTTTTTCCCTCTTCCTCTGCTTTCTGGATGTGTTAGCTTAGAATTGTTGTTCCCCAGGAAAGATGATTTGCTTGGATTTGTTTTCTTCTGAAGCTCAGAGGACATTGTGCTTAATCTTTCAAAGATTCCTTCTAGGCTGTTGCTTTATCTGCTGTTTGGGATATCACAGAGAAGTCTAATGCTGTTGGCTGGGTGAATTTGGGTGTCTACAGGCTGAAATTTTGTTTAAAAATTTTCTTTTTTGCAAATCATTAAGAGCTTTCTATGTTAGGCTTGGCCATCCCAAATGCGGTAAATCTGCTGTAAAAACAGAAACGCCCTAGGTCAGTCATTTATTTATCTAGCAGCATTTATTTTATTATTGGCAAGCAAAATGTATTATACTTAGCTCTGCAAATAGAGAAGTAAATTGGGGATATCTTTTGCCCTCAAGGAGCTCATAGTCTCATGTGAGAGACAAATACATACACAAAATAAGTAAAATACCATTTGTGTCATTGTCTTCCTTAGAAACACACATTTGAGAGGATGTGGCTACAGAAGAGGGTGTGGGAAGTTTTAGAGGTGATGTTTGTGCAGAGGCTTGAAAACTGAGGCCAGGGAGATAAGACAACCCGGACGGACAGAGTGGCTGGAGCTGTTCGAACCCGTGTTGTTCGACAGTCAACTGTATATTGTTTTTACAAACATGCAGTGTTCTACTGACTTAACTTGTAGTCTGGAATCTGTCCACTAGATTGTGAAATTCCTCCAAATATTGAGAGCTAAGACCTTTTTATGGGTTTGCCGCTTCCCGGCTGAAAGATTGGAGACATCATGAACCTCTGAATTCAGCACAGTGAAATGACTTCTCCAAACCCCCTGGCCAGGCAATGATAGAGACAGGCCAAACTCTGGGTCCCCTTTTCCCACAGAAAACTGGCAGTAGAGGGGTCCGTCTTCAGGTTCCCGTGGTGCTGGCAGTGCTTCACCACCAGACGCTTCAAACACGTTTCAAACATGTTTCCTCCTAGTGAACACTTACTGGAGCACAGAACATTCGGCATGACCCCTCTGTCATTTCCTGGGGACACAAAGAGGAATGGAAATCGGTTCTTCTCTTTGAGGAACTTTTAGGCTATTGATGGTTGGGAAGCGAGGGTGAGGGACAGAAAAAACAGCTATAACACAGTGTAACAAGTGGGAAGAAAGGGAAAGCCAATGTATTTTAATTATTTTCAGTACTTTTTTTGTCTTCTCTGATTTGGGGAGTTTTGTCAACTTAGGCACATGGATATATATTCCCAAGGCTTCAGGTTTCATTTGAATTATGACTTCAAGTCACAGGCTTTTTTTCATTACTGCACAGTCCTCCATGGACCATGGACTGAAATGTACCATTCTCTTGCCTATAGCCTTTTAGAAGATTTGAAGGCAGGTGGGCCCTCTCCACGGGATGTGTGGATTCAGGGAGAAATTTCTGAGGCTTCTTGGGTTGGTCCTGCAAAGCCCTTAAAATTCTCCCTGCAGAGGAAAACAGTCATGCTGTCGGCCACTAGACCGTCATCATTCGTCACCCGAGAGTTCTGAAGAAAGGCCCAGTGGCACAGACTTTCTGTCCCCTCATGTGCGGCCCATACACATGCAGGTGAGCACTCTCCGGCCTGGGCTCTCCTCGGCACGGAAGCAACCAGACCAAACCCTGTGTTTTCTGAATGTGATTTAGCTTACTGGAATCAAGAAGTACCAAATACTTTCTCACTGATTGTTCCTCTCAATGATCTACAGCCAGATGGGACTTTAAATCGTGGAGTGAATTGACTGTTTGTCAACACACAATTCTGGAGTTTTGGGTTTTTTTTTCAATGAGGATGAAAAGACTTATGAAAAACACAGGAATGTGTCACTGCATCCGCATGCCTGATACACACAACACAAACTTTAAAATGTCTGGACCCCCAGGGTGTGTGCTGGGCCCTCTGAATACACGATGGATTTCAGAAAGATGAGAAACACATAGTCAGTTGTTTGCCCTGGGATATAGGGTGTTTAGAGGAATGGAAATTTAACAACTATGTTTCTCATGCTCATAGAAAAAAATGCTTGTAAAAGTAAGTATGGGACGGACAGGGTTAAAACTATAAAACTGTTGCCCCCAGCCCTGCCCATGGCTGTCTTTCTTCTCTATGGGTCAGAAAAACTGAAGCTGTTGGGATTAAGCCAATTCCTATTGTGATAAATAGAAATAGTATGTTGATTGTTTTGGATACCTCCTCTTTTAGTTGGTGATGGTTAAACCGGGCCTTGAACACAGGTGTGCTCTGAAAAATATTTGCTGAATGAATGGCATGTCTGCATTGTCTGCTGATGTGCAGATCTTTAGCTGGATGACAGAAATTGGGCATTGCAGGCTTAATTTGTACTATGTGTTATTGAAAAACTTAGCTCTCTGGGGAAGAAGTCAGCCAGGGAACCTAATATAGGAAAGACAGCGGCCTATGACTACAACCTACTTCATCTGTCCATCAGTCAAGAGAAGAGTGGAATGGGATCACACGTGTGTGCACTCACACAACATATGGCTTGTGCATATATGTGCATGTGTGTATGTGGTGTGGGTGATTATGGGAACACACATGAGTGACGTGCACAAACAGCTTACTATGGGTAAGCAAGAATCAGTTATGCAGAACTTTTCTGTGCTGCCACTTTTTCTTAGAAACCAGAAGCATGGACATCTGAGACATGTCAGGGGACGAAGACATTTTTGGACGTGTCTGGTTTCGATATCGCTACATGACCAATGAATTAAAGTGGGGAGTGGATCAGAGTGTGGCTCTCTCCGCTTCACAGATAAGCTAAGATTGGAGTGTGAGATGGTACAGTCCAGCCAGGTTAGGAGTGAATGATCGGCTGCTGATGAGAAGTAGTTGAAAAATAGTTCCACTTTAATTGTTTTATTGTCTACTTTGTATTATCAAGGCTCGTGGGAGAGAAGAGTTACGGATAACAAAAGTGACATAAACCATGTGCCTAAGAAGCCTCTGTCAAAAGGCATGAGATGCTTCTCTGGGAATATCACATTTCATTCAGCAAGAATCTCCCTTAGAGTATCTGGAAAAATACACAGGAAGTCCCTGTATGTGCTCTTAACACGAGGCCTATGGGGAGTTAATCAATGGTATAGCAAACAGAAATATTCAAAGGACAGAGCTCACCAAAGCCCAGTCTCGTCGGTGTCCTTCCGCTCATTCACGGCCACGAGAGGGACAGGTGTGGTCTTAGCTCTGGAGCTTCTTTACACCGATTACTCACGTGCTGTGTATGACAGATTCCTTCATGAAGTGAGGTACGGGAGGGATGGACCCAGTCAGGAGAGCGGCCTGGGTGAACATTCTGCCTCAGCCCTTTGGCACACAGCTGGGTAGTGAAAATGGATTTCATCTCTATCCGAATCTCAGTTTCCTTACCTGTAAAATGAAAATAATACACCTTTTATGTAGGGTTGGTGAGATTTAAAGAAGATAATAAAAGCAAAAACAAGAAGCTGAATAGAAGGCCTGATAAGAACCCAATAATTACTCGCCTTTATAGTTTTAATCACATATCATCAAATCTATGATACCATGAATAATAAATTGATCACCAGATTCAATGATACCATTTTTGGGAGGAAAATAGCTTTAATATGCTGTTTTAATTATTTTTTTAAATAACCATCATTAACACACATTAACCCATATGGCACATACTACTTTTTAGGTTCAACGTAAGTATTTGAGGCTAATTCTTCAAATATGCAGTCTAACGTGTTTTGTTTTTTTTTTCCCCGAGTCAATTTTGGCCTTTAGGGATTACAGAGAACATGTAGGTGACACTCCACCTTTCTTCACTCGAGCTTGTTATCTTGACATCGCACCTTTAGGGTGGACACTATAATTTGAGGTTTGTCGAAGAAGACGAGAGTTCCCTTCCCTCTCTCCTTAATTGAATTACCTCTTACTGCCAGTCCAGTAACTTCTTTTGAGAGAAGCCAGAATCTTTCTGACAAAGTTCTGATGCCTGAAAGAAGGCACAGCCTTCTCGAGGGCATGTGGAAGACACTGGATGTCGGTTCATTTCTCTCTCCATTATCCAGTCTTGGGCCCTAATCACTGTTTTCTCACCACCGACTTTCTGGCTTGAAAAAATCTTGTTCATGTTGAGGAATTAACAACTTTTTGTGACATCAATCCACATGACTGGCATGTGACTAGCAATCTGCTTATATCAAAAACTTTTGTTTTCAGTGCTACTTCATAGGACAGTCTTCTTGGAACACTTTAAGTAACAATGAATGTAATAACTGGGAGTTTCAAATGAACTGTGTGTGATGATACCAGTGTAAGTTACTACTAACCAGAGGTGACTGTTGATGAGCAGATATCTTCTGTAGGAGCTGTGTTCGCAGATGGGCCCACGGTGACAACACCTCTCGTTACTTCTCTGCCTCGCTGCTGACAAGCTGCTTTTGACAATGAATTGTAAGCTCTGTCCCAGTTTTGGAAACTAACAGACATAAATTTAAAGTAACTCTTTTTACATGGAAGAAAATTGATAAAATATGGCTAACTATGACATGTCCTAGTTATGATTATAGTATATGACATTTCCTCAGTTGCTCATCCTCCATGAAAGAAAAGTTTGAGTATTTTTTCTCCCTCTACCTGTCTAGTTCCTCACTCTACCTGGTTTCTTCTCTGTACACTCCCTAGTGGTACATCACATGGATATAGACCCAAGAAGAAGGACCACAGCTTAAATCTCAGCTCTGCCACTTTGTAACTATGTGGCTTCCATCAAGTCACTTGATCCCTCAGTGCTTTAGTTTCCTCATCTGTCAAATCACTGTAATACTTATTTCTTGGTTTATATTAGACCTATTTGCTCCACTATTTGATTATTTCTCCAGATGCCAGCAATGATCAGGTATGGCACCTAATAAATCGTAGCCTACGAGTATTACAATAGAGTATTATGATGAGGGCATAGAGGCTTGAGACTTTGTAGTATACAAAATATTTCCTTAAAACTCTACCTTACTTAAGTTTTACGACAGTGCTATGAGATAGAGCAGTAATAATTTTCATAAAGGAGAGCAAAACAGGGACTAACCTCCTTTGCCTTTATTAGTGCAAAATTGACTACCATTTTGAGTCATCAAAAGCCAGGTTTGATATGGTTGTTTATGCCATATTCTTTCACTATTTGTAGTTTCTGAGTAAACATAGTTAGCCCTTAAGCGGAAAGCTGCTGATGCGTGTTGATGTTACTTAGACCTAAGAAATGCTCCAGGGGCTTCGTTTGCAGTGAGGCGGGTATGTCAGGGGAAGGCTACCAGGTCAGAACAGTGCAAAGCAGAAAGGGGAAGGCCTCGAATCGGGTGGCAGAGGAGAGGAGCCTACTCAGGGACAGCTTTGAGCCCTGCGCGGAAGACGGAAGACTATCAGAATGGCACCCCCAGGGTTTAAAACTCTCTTTAAACCTCTGTGAGATAATGTACCCAGATTTTCATTTTCTTGGCTGTGTCCTAACCCTAAACTTTTGGTATCCCAGGATCCAAGCATGATCTCAGGCCCTGAGCCTGGATGAGTCTCAGCCCTAGAATCACACCAGTTGAGTTTCTGTGTTCCAAGTTCAAGCAGAGTGCAGGGATTTTGGAATCCAGCTTTGGTGCATCCCATCTTGTAACTATGATATATGATAAAAGGAAAAAATGCGGCCAAACTTGACTACGTTCAAAGCAAGGTGCTAGTGAAACGATGGGACTGAGAATTAGTCCTAATGGATTAATGACTCATGATAAATGTTCTATTATAAGAGCTTGTGAATGATTAGATAATTCTTACTTCCAAGAGTAGAATTTAAATATTTTTGCCTGGCCCATTACCAAAGTAAATAAATCACTTACGTATCTACTTACTGGTCCAATCTTTATGTGCAAAAATAAGAAATAGGAAAGGCAATTTTTCTTGTAAATAATCAATATCCATTTTACGCCCTCCTTATGTTTTACATTTACTGCTGGTTGAACCAACTTGGAAAAAGGAGAACACCTTCAGTAGGCCATAAAAAATACTCACTCTATTTGACACCTATCTAGTCAGCCAAGTAAAAATGAAGTGGAGTGCAGTTTGGGGGAAGCAGCTGTTGTAGCTGTTGGTAGAAACCAAACATGTAATAGAATATTTTACCCATGTTTGCAACATCCCCCTAATTGCCCCAGGCAGGTTGTCCCCTCACTAGCACCCCCGCGATTCCCACTGAATGCAGCACGTGCCTGTCTGTGGGCAGAAACCAAATGTGCTGGACACTTGAGCTCGTTTTCTTTCTCAGTGCGCTGGGGTCAAATTATCTTGGACACCATTATGATCCAGTTCATATTTTCTAAAGGCCTGGAAACATATATACCTATTGATTTAAGCTTGGGATAAAAAAATAAATGTCGACATAATTTAAAAGTGAGGTTCAAGTGCCTCTTCTGTCTGGAGCAGTGATTTAGTTATACTGGGTTTTCCTTAACTCCTTCTTGTCATTTTTCAGATACAGCTGTTATAGAAAATGACTGTTTGGTTCTGATCATGTTTTTACCCACACTATGCTGTTTTTTTTTCCTATTTCAGAGTTTTAAAACGGCCATGGGGAAGCTCTATATAGGCCACATCTGGGAACAAAGCATAATCCTTCCTCTTTTGCCTTTTGGGTCAAGCAAATCAAGCTGTGTTTCCTAACAATTGCTGCAGAGACTTCTAAATGAACTAGGAGGTTGTGAAAGTCCCTCGTAGACACTAAAGTGTTTAAAGATGACAGTGATAACTTTCCTGTGCACTATCCCATTATTGCAATAATGAATAGGATGGTCTGACACTGCATTGTTTAGCAGAGAACACAGCACATAGTAGGTGCTCATGCATGTTGTTTTAAATACATGCCTCCTTGTTTTGTTTATAGTGGCAAAACCCAAATATTTCTTCTTTATGACCATTTTCCGAGTCTGACCAAAGCTAAAACTTGATGTTCTTGCTCTTTGCTGACCAGAAATATGATAAAAGAGTGGGAATTTGACTGAAATCCACAACTTGAGGTGTTTCAACCTCAAGACTCAAGCTTTCATCGGAAATTTCTGTTTTATTCTTGAATGCAAAGATTTCCACAGTTAATTCATATGTCATTTATTTTAAAAATGTGTTTTGGGGAGTGCATGTTTCAGTGCAAATTATTTAACATCATACAGGAAAAGGGAAAAAAAGCAATAAAGAGAATAGCTTTGTGATTTCCATTCTTTCCAGTTTGCCTTTTTCTATGAAACACATTTTATGAAAATAAATTGTGTAACAGTTCTTAATATTAGGCCACTGCTGTATTTACAAAACACATTATCTAGTGCCACTTTTACTTTCTCAGAAGAGTTAGGTACCTGAAGTCTTAACTACTCTTTGGTGTGACAGAGGGATGCAAATCACAATGTGCATTTATTTAAACGCACAGTTCTTAGAACTAGGAGTCAGTTTCTCCTGTTGGGAGTTTTCTCTGTGGGGCATTGTGAGAAATGAATGATTAGAACCATATTCTACTTCTCCAAGGGAGGCGAGGTGGATTGGGTAGAGGGGAGAAGGGGCAGTCTCTGGAGGGACTGCAGTCGGTTGTTGAGAGTGGGGATTTGGAGGAGGAGTATGTGGTGCAGAATGATGTTGGCATCCTAAATTGGTAGGTTTGTACATGGCCTTTGCTGAAGACTTAACTCAATTGTTTTCTATCCTCTGCAAATCATGGTAGAAATTCTCTGAATTGTAAAATTAGTCAACTCTCCTATATTTTCAAGGGACTGGCTGAAGTGACTATTCAGCATGAATGAGGATCAGGTGAGAGGGGACAAATTCATTACATTTTAGAACAAGATTAAAATCTAGATGAAATTCCATATAAATGGAGTCAAGTTTAGAGAAGTGAGTACTCAACACATGGGCAATAAATGTTTTCATTTCTTTACCGGAGGGCAAGTACACCTCATACACTGCACTTTTAGTGGGACTGACGTGATAAGACTGATGTTGGATTGCATGTGGGTGTCCTGTAAGAAATGGAACGCGCTGTACACGGACCACCACACTAGCCCCTTCACCCATGCTTTCTCATGTCATTCTCACAATGGCTTCATGGTTTGTGAGGGTGGCAGAGGGTTCTCAGGTTTATGAGGAAAGGAAATGAGGATCTAAGAGTTAAGAATTTTGCCCCAGGTCACACTGCTGGTAGTTTCCAGATCCATGATTTGACTCCAAAACTCAAAACACTGAAGAAGTGGGTGGACATTTGAAAAAGTACTTAAGTACTTCTAATAGGTCTCAAAACTGTTGCCCTTGCTTCAGAAATCTTACCTCCTTTTATATGGTAGCTTCATTAATGCCACTTATAAAAGATGTTAAGTGTATTGTCTCATTTTGCAACATCAGAACCAGGAGTAGAACATAATCTAAAAGAGAATTCTTACGGAAGTGGGAAAAAGAGTGATGGAAATGAGGAGTGTTCGTGTGTGCATACATGTGTAAATGTATGATTCAATGCTCTTGCCAAAATGCTCATTGTCCCATTGAGTCCTGTTTTCTGACAGTTTACGCTGGAGTCAAAGGAATCTTTCATAGGGTTGTGATTCGGGGTAAGTAGTATCTCATGCCACTCAGAGGAGAACCTGGATCACACACCTTGTTTAAAGGAAATTGATTTCTGTAAAATAAATGCTTATCACAGATTCACTACACAGAAAAATGTTTGTCCCCCACATCGCCAGAGTGGTAACTTGTGTTCCTTTGCTGCAAACCTGCTTTCTCATGCTCTGGGTTAGTATGCATGGACAGATGGCTGTTCCCTGTGGCCCTCTGCTTTTCCCCTGTTGTTGTCGCATGTGGCAGTAACTTACCCACTGAGACACCTTTTGTTTCCTCTCTGGGACAATCATACATGTGTTTATGTAGACGTGTGAGTGAGAACACAGAGAATGGCCATTAATTAAGGTTTTCTCTAGTTTGCAGAATTTTCTGTCTCATCATTCTTACTTAAATGTCTTCCAAGTTTAGAGGTTGAAAAATCTATACTTTTAAGTTTGCAAAGTAAAAGATACTGTAAATGACTGGTAAAAGTCATCACTTCTCTTGTTACTGAAGAATATCTGACTTTTTTCTATAGATTGGGGATTGGTTTTTTGACAAGAGAGTCAGAGAAAACTTTCCCGGTAAGATGTGATTTGAGTAGTGAATCTGGAGGAAGTGAAGTATTCAGCTATGCTTGTATTCAGGAGACAAGCATTACAGGCATTGCAGAGGAGAGGCCAGTGTGAGGCAGTGGCTGTTGAAACAGCAGGGCAGGCAGTGTGTGGGAGCAGAGCAAGGAGGGAGGGGGGAGGAGTTGAGGTGTGAAGCAGTTGGTGGTCAGATTGCACAGGGCTTTGAGCACTGCGGTGCAGACTTTAGGAAGCCATTGGAAAATTTCCATCAGGGTCATTGTATATACACCAAAGAACCAATGTTACAGTGTGATACTTTAAATATATATGTGTAAAGGATCTTTTTGGACACTTTGTGGAGAATGTGCATTTGGGGTTAAGGGTAGAACCTAGGAGTTCTGTTAGGAGGCATTGGTACTCACCTGAGTGCATGATGATAGCAGTATGAACTAGAATGGTGGAAAGTAATTTGATTCCAGAAATAAAATAATTTGCTGAAAGATTGGACATGAGGCATGGAGAAAAATGAGGAGTCAAGAATGGCCAATTGTGGAGGGGGGATATGGTGAAGTGGAACACATTGAAGAATGGCATTGCCATCTCATAAGATGGGAAGATTTTTGGAGGGATGGACAGACATCCAGGTGAGATTGTGGAAGAAACAGTTTTGGGGTCCCCAGAGTTCAGGCAAGAATCTGGACTGTAAATACACTTTGAAAAAATCATCAACAGAGAGATGGAATCTAAGCCTTTGAGTCTGGGTGGATCACCTGGCAAGACACCTAGCACCATGGTAGATAGAAAAGACATGGAGTTTAACACCGAGCATTTAAAAGTTGGGGGTATGAGGAAGAATAAACAAAGGAGACTAAAAATAAAGCAGCCAGTGAGCAAGTGTCAACAAGGAGGTTTTTGTTGACATTGAAAATAGCTCTTCTGGTTGATTGTGGGGACAACAGCCTGATTCAATGGGTTTAAGGGGGAAAAAAAACAGAGAAAAGGAAATAGAGATAGGGATTACAATGATTTCTTCCTAAGAGGAAGAGGAGGACTGAAATGCACTGGTAGCTGCAGGGATTGAGGAAGTTGTTTTGGCTCCTTTTAATTTTTTTATTTTAGTATGGGACATGCTTTGACATGTTACATGATGCTTAGAAGGGTCCACTAGAGAGTAGCTACAGGTAGAGATTTATAATTGTGCTTTTGGATAAAACATTCCTGTTGAATGTTCATAAAACAGATGTATTTTGACATTTGGGTGCCTCCTGGTCCATGGGCGGATGGGAATTTCCTTTACACTTTGTAACAGAGTCAGCACCATGACAGAAGCTCAGCCACCACTCCATTTGCTAAGCTAATAAAGAGGCAATCAAAGGGCTGTGTGTTCCACAAGGTAGGTTGGTGTGATCAGAAAAGGAGATTTATGAGACAAAGTGAGCCACAATATTAAAAGGTCACAAATAACATTTCCTTGTTGAGTCTGCTCTCTACATATCCTAAGACCCTCCACTTCTGGCTTCTTTTAGGAGATCCGTTTGGGCACAGTTGTAGCAGTTGTGTTAGGCCAAGGGGTGGCAGATTCCCAGGCGTGTGAAATGCAGGGGGGTGGTCAGAGGTTCGTACGGAGAATGAGCATTGAGCCTTCCTGAGCAAGGCAGAGCCAAGAGTCCCTGGCAGACTGGGCTGGGCAGGTCAGTGCCCATTTCTGCTGGGATGTTTTAAGTCTTCTTTCTAGCACTGGCAGCCTGGGTTTTTGTGACTGCAGAATTGATTTTCATCAACAGTAAGAAATCACTCTGCCCCCTGCTAATAACCAGAGCTGTACTTTCTTCTGCTATGGGTGTAAGTGCGGCTGTCAGATTGTTCCTCAGGAAATTAGCCATGTTTGACTTTCATCTTCTTTCAGTGCCTCCTTTGCTTCATGTCCAGGAGAATGTTCAAGTGCCTTCAGGCATCTGGCTTTCTGTTGATTAAAAGCATTTGCAATGTGTTACTATCAATAGAAGCTAAACCAGTTTCCTTTTGCCCAGTCTATAGTAGAAAACAGGGTTTTTTTTTAATGCGTGTTTGTGTTGGGCTCAATGTTGAATATATATTTGGACTGATAAAAATTGTCTTCGCAACTGTTAGAAGCACCTATTTTTCTGGAGACAGGCATTTTATCATTAAAATAGGCCGAGCAGCCCATGCCAGCTAGCTCAGCTGGTTAGAGTGCCATACTGACGCACTGAGATTGCGGGTTCCATGCCCAGTCAGGGCACCTACAAGAAGCAACCAATGAATGCATAAATAAGTGGAACAACAAATCGATGTTTCTCTGTCTCCCGTGCTCTCTCTCTAAAATCAACAAGTTAAAAGAAAAAATAAAGAAAGAAAATAGGTTGAACAGGGTCTCTGTTGAGCAATATCTGGTAGTTAAGTGGTTCGTATGCATATAAATAAAAGCTGCATTTCCTCACATCCCTAATTCACTTCTGCAGTGGGCATAGGTAAGAGTGGCCCTGAAAAATGCTTTCAGGTGAATCAGTGCTCAGTAGCATTCAAAGCACCTCTGGCCACTCGAGGCTGCCAGGTGCAGAGAACAATCAGAAACACAGAGATAGTGCTGTTTTTGCCTGTCCCAACTTGTCTAAAACTTGAAAAAATAATAATTCACACCCTTATCTTAAACAAATAAACTAACAAGGGACTATTTTCACTATCAAGTAGGAAGCACTAAGATGTAAGTCGTAATCATGGAGATATGCAGGGAACTGGAAATGTCCATGAAAGTGGGTTTTTGCAGCCTTCAGGCTAATCCTGGTGTTTCCCTTTGATTACTTTGGGTACCATTTAGTCCACTTACTGTATCATCTTGTAATTACTCCGAATAGTTTTTCATCATGAAAGTACTTACGTTCTCTCATTGTTTGACATAGAGTGTAAGAAGAAGTATTTAAAATGTCAGGCTACTTTGGTATGTTATACCACAAAGGATGGAGCAGATGTTTTTAAATAAACATCAGCCCTGGTTGTGCGTTGTTCAGACACTGAGAGAGCCTTTTTCAGAAGCAGGGGAAGCTCATGAATTTGGAGGAGGCTTAAATACTGTACTTTCACATAAAACCATAAAAAGTTGGCAGAAGTATCAGGGGCCAGTGCATGGGCATTAAGCTGAACATGTTATAACTCAGATTACCAATAAAAATGTCAGCCTCAAGTCTGAAGTGAATAGTTTTGTAATTGTGAACTGAAAGCATTTTTTAATTGCTTTCAAATGGAAAAACTCCATATAATTTAATAAAATTTATCTACTTTATTATCAAGAAGGCTATTATTGCAGCAAAGGGAAATGGAGGATTTAAATGTCATTCCTAGCATCTAATTTCCCAGCTCTTTTATTGGGATGTTATTAAAACAAGACCAAATGGACTTTGCTACATCCATAAAAGCCAGTCAAGCGAAAGAGCTAATCTGAGCATTGTAGAGTCGTTAAATGTGGCCCATGGCTGTTGCCTGGCTGGTGCGGGGTGAGATGTGCCCTGGGAAGCAGGTGTGATGTGTCAGGAGCAGTGTTTTGGCATTCTGTAGTTTGTGGAACCTGCAGAACAGCTGTATTCAGGGAGAAGCATGCCAGGGACAATGACTATCTTTGTACCCAAGGCATCAATTTCATTCATTAATGTACATTGTGAATCAACTAAAGACTTCTAAACAAATGGTGGTAAGGATGGGCTGGACTCTTCAGCAGGGGCTCTGCTAAAATCTCCCACTGGTTTGCTAAGTGGGTACCTGGGTATGGTACCTGGGTGTGGTATGCTTTGTATAGACCTAATAAGCGGCCTTCCAGGGTGGCTGGAGGGCAGAACAACTTATGGATGGTGCAACTCCTTAGCACAGAAGGCAAAGGAGCTAAGGAAGCGTCCAGGTACCCATGAGGAAGGAGCCGTGTGAGGAGGAAGGCATGGGAAGGGAGGTAAACATTTTCTGAGCATGTTCACTGCTCTGCATTGGGTGCTTTCTCAGGGTTTGTAGTCACTGCAACAAAGGACATTGACAACTCACCAGTGCCAGTCACCACGCTGAATGCCTCCATACTTTATTTCATTGACAATAATCTTCTGAGGTAGACTTCCTATTTTACAGGTGACTTTAAAATCCAGGCTTGTTCTCGTCTTTCCTTTTCAAGTAAAATTTGTATATATTTAAGGTGTACAACATGAGGGCTTGATATAAATACACGTAGTGAACTGATGACTACAGTCAGGCTAATGAACACACCTTATGCTCATTACTGTATTGTGTGTGAGAGAGAGAAATGAAAGCACTTGAAATGTACTGCCTTAGAAATGTCTGATATCCACTATGGTATTGTTTAGTTATAGTCATGCTGTGCATTAGATCTCTAACCTCGTTCGTCCTGTGAATGAGACTTTGTGCCCTTTGACCAACATCTCTCCAATTCTTTGTTTCCCCCGCCTTCCTGACCCTGGTAACCACTCTCTGCTCCTATGCATTTGACTTTTTTAGATTCTACACATATGTAAGATTATGCAGAAGGGTTTTTTCCTTTTTGTGTCTGGCTGATTGCACTTAGCATACTGTCCTCCAGGTTCATTCATGTTGTTGCAAATGGCAGAATCTCCTTTTCTTTATCCACTCACGCAATGATGGACACTTTCATTGTTTCTATGTGAGTGGTGTGCAAAGAACATGGGTGCACGTCTTCAAGGTATCATTTCATTTCCTTTGAGAACATATCCAGACAAGGCATCACTGCATTGTATGGTTGTTATATTTTCAGCTTTATGAGGAACTTTTATACTGTTTTCCACAATAGCTGTGCCAAATTTACATTCCTACCAACAGTGTACAAGGGTCCCCTTTTCCTCGCATCCTCACCACACTTGTTATCTTTTACTTTTCCACCGTAGTTGTCTACTGGGTGTGAAGATACTGCACTGTGGTTTTGATGTGCACTTCTCTGATGATTGGGGATGCTGGGCACCTCTTCAAATGCCTGTTAGCCACTTGTATGTCTTCTTTGGAAAAATGTCTAGTCAGGTCTTTTGCTCATTTTTTAAAATGGGTTCTTTATTTTGTTGCTGCGGTGTTGTGTTAGTTCTTCATATATTTTGTATATTAACTCCTTATCAGATATATGGTTCGTAACTATTTTTCCGAATCCTTAGGTTGTCGTTTCATTCATTGATTGTTTCCTGGGCTGCGCAGTGTTCTACTCTTTCTAATCCTGCTCCACAATCTTGTTCATGATGTCAGAAGTGTCATGGTGTATGCAGTGCCCATTTGATTTCTCGTGAAAAGAAACAGTCCCTAGTTTCAAAATTCTAGGGACATATGTTATAACCTCTACTATAAACCTAAAACTCAGTCTGCAAATTGGTATTCTAGGCACAGAAGTTGGGTAATGAACTTGAAGCTGAGAGGCACATTGTGTCTGTGAGTGTATCTTACACATGAACCCAAGTCCTGACTTGAGAATTATGCCAGCCTCTTCTGAGAGTCCTGCATGTGTTTCATGTTCTATATTTTACCCCCCAAAAGAAAAGACAGATGTCTTTATGAATCTAGCTGTCAGAGCTCTGACAACCACTTTGTAGGTTACTGAGAGGAACTTCAGAAATCATTAATCCAGCCCTCTCATTAACTGAAGAGGAAACTGAGGCTCCTGAAGGAGCTGTAACCAGTTCATGAGTTCTTTAAAGACAAAAGGTCTTAGTCTCCTGTGCAGCCCTAACAGGTGCATAGTGCCAAACACAAAGTATATGCTCAGGTACATGAACCTTGGGATGATAGGTGCCTGGTATTTAAGTGAAGCGTAAAGATGAACATATACTCATAAACCCCACACAAAATACAGCAACAGAATGGATCTCCAGTTCATCAGCAAGACTTACTCACCTGCGTAATCCTACAAAGGCACCCAGAACTCCAATCAGGCTGGCAACACCCCAGAAGTAGCCAGACCTGCTAGCTGGTACCTTTTAAATAAACTCACAGAGTGTGCTGGGAAATTTTAATCACACTGACATTTATCTCTTGGACCAGGAGGGTTTGGAGAATTTTCTAACAACGTTCTTTTTCACATATTAGTAGAGATTTTTTGTTTACTTATTCTAATGGATGTCCAAGAAAACTAGTATCTTTGGAAAAACTATCTACCCAACATATAGAAACCTTCTCTTGCTTTTTCTTGTGAGACATCTGGAATCTAGTTAGAAGTTTTGGAACCCTTCGATCTTAGATTTTTTTACCCCCTTCGAGGTGAAAGCCAAATTACAACAATTTGGGATTTCTGGAAATAATAATATTATTTTACGGTAGGAGTTGTGTGCCCATTTCAGACTGTAATTTCGAATTCTCCTTTCACACTCAAGGGTACAGTGATGAACGGTACCAGCTGGGTAATTGCAGTTTTGAAGTTAGTTCCTCAGTAGACAGCAGAGGGATAATAGGAGGCCTCTGTGCAAATGGTGGTCAAGAGCCTTGGCAACGTTTGGCTCCCACCAGCGCTTTTGTCCATTACGGCATTGCTGCACCTGAGCCGCCTGTGTCCCCCCATCTGAAGTGGAAGGTACGTGAGTTTCCCTTCTTGTGGGGGCTAAAGATCTAGGGTTCAGTGGTTCAGGCAGTTTGAGGAACTGCCCAAACTTCCGCCCTGGTGGCCCAAGATTGGCCTGACTCCTTCTGCACAGGGAGTCCTTCCTCACCCAGTCAATTCTTCCCTGCCCCCTTCAGAGCAGAACACATTTAATGAGGATTTTATTTGAGGAGAAGAGCTGCCCTAATGGACAGAGCTGTTGCAAAGCCTTTTCCAGGACACTGTTCCACTGAGATACCTCCAGCAGCTTAGGAAACAACACACAAGCTGTGAACATACAACTGTGTATTGTGAGCAGTAAGGGCAGCACAAGAGAAATATGTAAATCCACATTCTGGATCCTCACCAGAGGCAGCAAACTGCAACCTGTGGGGTGGACCTGACCTCAGACTATTTAGTGTGGCTCTCAGAAGATTGGCTTCCAGGCAGTAAGGCAGTATTTTACATTTGAATTATTTAATAACAAAGAAGGGGGAGGAGTTTCACATAAATGTTTACATTTCCAAGCTCCCTTGAAAAACCCTGATTAACACTTGGTCCTAAAGTCCCCATATCTGCAACAAGGCTGTAAAGGAGCAGTCTTCTCCCTCTTTTAGAAAAGCCCAGTGGCTCCATGTTTGCCATAATATCTTACACTTTCTATTTCCCTCCAAACTGAAGTCTTACCACTTCTCCCCAGGCAGCATTTTATACCAGTGTCACTCATTTGAGTTCCCCACAGTGGCCCTATAAGCCTTGAGTTTGTTGAGCAGGACTGTGGGAACCTCTGACCCTCTTTGTAGGAACAAGAGCCAAAAGATTTTCCTAAGGGTATAATAGATGGGTGATCTTTCTCTTCTAGATTCAAATGACTTCGTGAGTCACCTGATGAGAAGTCACAGTCAGAGCTTCTCTCAGTGAAGAGCATTGTGTTGTTTGAATTTTTAAGCAACTTTATAGGTTGTGAGGATAAGTAATGAAGGCAAAAATATTTGTTTTCTACCTTTATGGCAATGTTTTAACGAACTCACTCAACAGATATTCATGGCAAGTAACTCTAATATTTTCCAACCTTCAGGTCAACAAATAGAAGTCTGACAGTCACCTCAGAAGTCTTTCTTGGTTCTTTCCCAATCTCAAATCCTTCGCCTCCTCGCCAAGAAATACTAATTTGATTTTTATAGTGATCCATTTTGTGTATTACTTTTTAGGTTATCGTCTGCATGTATATTTATAGATATTAATGTTCAGTTTATTTCTTTAAATGGTTTTTGATATGTCATTTAAGTGTATTTCAACCTGCATGGTCTCCCTCCAGCAGTTTCTTTCCCCACAGTTTATCTATTGAAGAGCTGGAGCATTGGCCTTCATACTCTCTCACAGACGGGATTTTTGCCCACTGCATAGCCATGGTGCTGTCCAGCATATTCTTCTGTCCTGTGTCTGCCTGCACAATGATTCCTGAATTCAGAGGCTTATTCTGGGTTTTTGTTAGATTCCTGTACATTCTGTGTTGTACACATTTGTTATGTTTTTTTCACCAGGAAGCCCTTAATGTTGGGTTTCTTTTTAGATAAGAGATAAGCAACTGTTGATGCTTGTATACACTTCTATTGTTTCATAGTAAATTGCCAGAAACCTGGTAACTTAAGACAATACCCATCTTTTAGCTTAAGCTTAAGTCAGCTGTCTAGCACTCTGTGATTGGGGGTCTCTTCTCAAGATACCTCAAGGCCAAAATTAAGGTGTCTGCTGAGTTTCAAGGGAGGAATCCATTTGTAAATTCATTCAGATAGTTGTAGGATTGAAGTATCTGTCATCTTGTGGGCTGTGACCAAAGATTTCTCTTAGTTCCTGTACTTCACTCTGAGGTCCTTCCAAACAGCTCTCAGTATCAGAGAACCTTCCTTGTATTGAATTCCTTTCAAGCTTCAAATCTCTCTGACATCCTCTTCTGGCATTGCTGAAGAAAACTCTGCTTTTAAGGAGCTCATTTGATTACATTAAGACCATTTAGATAATCTCCCTATTTTATAGCCAACAGATTAGCAAGCTTAATTGTATCTGCAAAGTCTCTTTGATTTCTAGTTCCACATATAAAGAGCTTATCCTAACAACATAAAAAGATGAACAAACTAAAAAATCAATAGCTCTTCTTGGTTCAGTAAGAGAAGGAAAGACACAGGGCAAACTGCAGCCCCCAAGATTGCAGAGACAGACTATTGAACACGGAAGTCACAGTTTACCAGGGCAGAGACTCATACATGGAAGCCAACCTGAGAACCAGTGCTGGGGTTGGAAAAACTGATTTATAATTGATGAATTGCTGGAGAATCAGTGTAAACACCTCTGAGAGTTAACTACACCAGGGTGATCCAGGCATGGTAAGTCCCACAATAGTGTGAGATATATCTCTATGAACTCAACCCAGTGCCCACAGTAAATAACAGAAAAACTTCCTTGAACTTCCAGTAGAGGAGGGGGGAAGGAGCCATTGTGAAATAGGACAGAGCACTCTGTTCTTTTTAACAACATCTGCCCTTAGGAGAAACTAGCTAATGAGAGCCTAACCTTCCTGGGTTTTATCAGAGCCTAACTTACATGAGTAAGAGCAGTAGCCAACTCCATCTAATCAGCTCGATCCTCCCATATGGGAGAAGGGAAATACCCAACTCCAGCCCATTCTAGCCACCCTGTCCCATTTAAGGGGGGGAGAAATTAACAGGAACAATTGTGAAAATCACAGTCCAGGGACACAGACTCACTGAAAGATTGACACCTAAGCACAGGACTGTAGAATGCTTCACGTCCTCCCACATCTCACTGCCATGTTACCAAGGGTCCATTTATAACAGCTTCTTTTACCTAGTAAGTCATATCTGTGTGTCAAGGAAATATTATAAGACATACCAAAGGCAAAGAAAAAACCCACAATTTGAAGAGAGAGGGTGAGCATCAGAGGCATTCATGGTGGGGTTTGGAAATTATCAAACAGGAATTTAAAACAACTATAATTTATATGCTAAGGATTCTAATGGATAAAGTAGACAGTATGCAAGAACAGATTTAAAAAAGTAAGCAGAGAAAGAAAAACATTAAGATAAAACCAAAAAGAAATGCTAGAAATAAAAAATGCTGTAATAGAAAACATTTCTATTTTTCTATTATACTAATAATAGTATAAGTCTACTAATAAGCTCAAATAGTATAAGTCTACTAATAAGCCCAAGTGGGCTTATTAGTAGACTAAGTACTGCTGAGGAAAGACTCTCTGAGATAGAGGATAAATCAATAGAATCTCAAAAATGTAGAAAACAAAAAGAACAAAGTCTGAATAAAGGAACAGAACAGAATATCCAAGGACTGAGGGATGACTTCAAGAGACATAATATACACAAACTGGGAATATGAGAAGAAAAATGATAGAATTAAATAAATAGCAATAATGGAAGAGATTTCCTAAAAATTAATGTCAGACCCAAACCACAGACCCAGGAAGCCCAGAAAACACCAAGCAGGGTAAATGCCAAAAACAAAACAAAACAAAAAACAAATAAAAAAGCCACTATACCTAGGCATATAATTTTCAAATTACAGAAAACCATAGAAAAAAATAAACATAAAAGAAGTCAGCATAGCATAGGAATAACCTACCTACAAAGTAAATACAAGTAAGAATTACAACCAACTTCTCCTTTGAAGTCATGCAAACGAGAGGAGAGTGGAGTAGGATATTTAAAGTATTGAGTGAAAAAAAAAGTCAATCTAGAATTATGCACCCTGAACAATTATTCTTCAAAAGTACAAGAAAAATTACAACTTTAAAAATGTTTTAAAAGAAACATTGAGGAAATTTGTTGCCACAAGACCTGCCTTGCATAAAATATTTTAAAAAAGATTTTTTAGAGAAGAGAAATAATATATCTCAGAAACTCAGATCTACAAAAAGGAAGAAGCTTGAAGATGGAATAAGTGAAGGTAAAATAAAAATTATCATATTTCTTTCTTTTAAATTTTTATTTTATTGATTATGCCATTACAGTTGTTCTATTCTCCCCTTCATTCCCCTCCACCCTGCACCTCCCCACCCCCACCATTTCCCCTTTTAGTTTATGACCATGTGTCTCAAGTTCTTTAGATTCTGTATTTCTCATACTATTCTTTCCCTCCCCTATCTATTTTCTACCTACCGTCTATGCTACTTATTTTCTGTACCTTCTCCCCCCTTCTCCTCCTCCCCCTCCCCTGTTGCTAACCCTCCATGAGATCTTCATTTCTATGTTTCCACTCCTGATCTAGCTGTCCTTTTAGTTTGCTTTTGTTTTAGATGTGGTTGTTAATAACTGTGAGTTTGCTGTCCTTTCACTGTTCATCTTTTTTATCTTCTTTTTCTTAGGTAAGTCCCTATAACATTTCATATAATAAGGGCTTGGTAATGATGAACTCCTTGAATTTGATCTTATCTGAGAAGCACTTTATCTGTTCTTCCATTCTAAATGAAAGTTTTGCTGGATAGAATAATCTTGGTTGTAGGTCTTTGGATTTCATGACTTGGAATACCTCTTTCCAGCCCCTTCTTGCCTGTAAGGTCTCTTTTGAGAAATCTGCTGAAAGTCTGATGGGAACGCCTTTGTAGGTGACTGTCCCCTTGTCTCTTGCTGCTTCTAGGATTCTCTCCTTCATTTTAATCTTGGGTAATGTAATGATGATGTGCCTTGGTGTGTTCCTTCTTGGGTCCAACTTCTTTGGGACTGTCTGAGCTTCCTGGATTTCCTGGAAGTCTATTTCCTTTGCCAGATTGGGGAAATTCTCCTTTATTGTTTGTTCAAATAAGTTTTCCGCTGGTAGCTGTTCCTTTCCCCTGTCTCGTACCCCTATAATTCAGATGTTGGAGCATTTAAAGATGTCCTGGAGGTTCCTAAGTCTCTTCTCATTTTTTTGAATTCTTGTTTCTTCATATTTTTCTGTTTGGCCATTATTTTCTTCCTTCTGGTTCACTCCATTGATTTGAGTCCCATTTTCCTTTTCATTGCTATTGGTTTCCTGTGCAATTCCCTTCATTTCAATTAGTTTAGCCTTCATATGTTCCTCTAATTTGTGACTGAAATCAACCAGTTTTGTGAGCATCCTGATCACCAGTGTTTTGAACTGTGCATCTGAAAGTTTTGCTATTTCTTAGTCGCTTAGAGTTATGGGCTCTGAGGCTTTGAGATCTTCTTGAGCCATTTTTGGTCTATTCACAACCATTTAGTATGAGGAGCAGAGCCTTAGGGGTGGGGTGGTGCCACCAGGTTGGGGTCACTTGGTTGTGATGCTGTAAGTGGGGGTGGGGTCAGAGCAGGGAAATGGCGGCCCCCCTCTGCTGCCTCCTGTCACTGGGGCCTCCTCAGTCCCACTGCCCACTCCCTCGCTGTTCTATCTGCGCAGGAATGGGCCACCACAGTCAACCCGCTGCCCTGCGCCATCGCTGGGTCCACTGGTCGCTCACTGGGTCCACCCTTTGCAACCCAACCCCATGCCTGGGTTCCACGCGCCTGAGTTTGACTGACCAAGTTTTCCTGTGCAACCCCACTCCGCCAGCTGCTGGCTTCGCCCCTCTTACTGGTCAGGCTGAAGAATTCATTGTTATCAGACTTCCAAAAAGTTCAATTTTCTGTGTTCTGGCTGTGTTTTCTGTCGCTAAAATTTTGTTGTCTCTAAACTTGGTAGTGTGAGAAAGCACAGCGTCTCCACCTATGCCTCCATTTGGTGGAAGCTCATTTTTCTTAATCTTAATTGATGTAACATAACAGTTTGTTCAAAATAATAATAGCAATAATGTGCTCAATTATGTATGCTCGTGTATCTGTCATATATGTGTATATGTCATGTATGTACATATCATATGTGCGTGCATATATACTTATGTATGCTTACATGTAATTAAAAGGAATGATAGCAATGAATGATACAAAGGACAGGAGGAAGGAATTCGGATTATTCTCTTACTACTAGGTACTCCCACTACTCATGAACTACTCATGAACTGGTATAGTGTTATTTGACAGTGGGTTTAGATTAGTTATAAATGTATATTGCAGGCTCTAGGGCAAACCACTAAAAAGGTAAAAAGAACTTTAATTGTTATGCCACTAAAAAAAAGAAATGTTCAATTAAATCACGAAAAGCCAAAAAGAGTGGAAGACAAAAATAGGAATAAAGAATAAAGGCAATAAGTAGAAAAACTAACAAATATGGTAGTTGTTAATCCAGCTGTATCAGTAATCACTTTGAATGTCAATGCTCCAAATGCACCAATTAAAAGTCTGAGATTGTCAGAGGAGATCAAAAAAGTCCATTCAATTACATGTTTTCTACAGGAAACCAATTTTAGATTTAAAGACACACCTTAGAATGAAGAGATGGATGCTCTGGCTGGTTTGGCTCAGTGGATTGAATGCCAGCCAGTGAACCAAAGGGTCTCTGGTTGGATTCCCAGTCTAGGGCATGTGCCTGGATTGTGGGCCAGGTCCCCAGTTCAGGGCGTGCGAGAGCTAACCACACATTGATGTTTCTCTCCCTCTCTTCCTCCCTCTCTAAAAATAAATAAATGATATCTTTTAAAAAAAAAGAGTGAAGGGATGGAGAAAAATGTACCATGCTAACACTACTCAAAAGAAGGCAGAAATACCTACAGTAATTTCAATTTCAAGCAGAAGAGACTTCAAAGTGAGGAAAGTTATCATGAATAAAAGTGGGCATTACATAATGATAAAGGGGTCATTTCTCCAAGATGAGATAACAGTTCTGGGCATGTATATGTCTAACAACAGAGCATCAAACTACATGAAACAAAAACTGATAAAACTGCAAGGACAAATGGATCCATCCACTATCATAGTTGGAGACTTCGACAACTCTCTCACAAAAATGGACAGATCCAACAGAAAGAAAGTCTGTAAGCACCTAGTTGGACTCAGCAACACCTTCACTCAATGGGATATAATAGATATTTATTGATTAGTTCATCCAAAAAGAGCAGAATAAATTTTTTCTCAAGCTCACTTGGAACATCCACAAACATAGATAACACTCTGGGCCATAAAACATAATTCAACACATGTAAAAAAATAGAAATCATACAAAGTCTTTTGTCAGATCACAGTGGAATTAAACTAGAAATCAGGAGCAGAGAAATACCCAGAAAATTTAAAAATATGTGGAAATTAAACAGTATACTTCAAACAACACATGGAACAAAGGAGATATAGCAAGGTAAATTTTTTAATATTTTGAACTAAATGTAAATTAAAATATGACTTATCAAAATCTATGCTTTGTAGCAAACACAGTGCTTAGAAGAAAAATTATAAAATGAATACATACATATGTTAGAAAAGAATAAAGATCTAAAGTCAATAATTTTAGTATCCACTTTGCATGTGTGTGCAAAAATATATACATAATGTGCTGAATTTGTATAATAATGTACTTATAAAGTTATAATTTATTAAAAATAGTCTAATAAAATCTCATATAGATGTATTATTTTCCTATTATTGAACATTAAGACTGAGTTCAATTGCCTGGCTATTTCAAGTAATACTGCAGTGAACATTTCTGTGAATAACATTTTGTTCAAATCTCTGATGATTTCTTAGAATAGATTATCATATGTAAATATGTGGATAATAGGATGAAAAATTTCATTGCCCTTTGTACAAATTGCCTTTTGTAAGGTTTATGCTAAGAGTATATTGTATTCCCATCAATGGTATATGAATATGTAGTATATAAATATCTTCATATTTTGCTAATATTTATTGCACATTTTTAAGTTCATAGAACTCCCTCTCATATCTTAGCTCATTTAAACCTCCATGGAAATCAGTGAGATGTAGTATCATCTCTATTTCATATAAAAGTAATCTAAGGCAGTAAGAAATGAAGCGATTTGCTCAAGGCTCCCACTAACAGGTAGCATGGCAAAAGGTGACTCCGAAGACTGTGATCTCCCTGAACTACACTGCGGAAGGACATCTGATTGAAGGTCTGCGTCTCATCTATATCCCTGTCCTTGTCTCTGTCACTCATCTCTGTCTCCTATGGATTTACTAATTGTTGCTATACTATGGCGATTATCAGCTGAGCTGCAGCACAATAAAGCCTGCATGTGTTTAGTTTAGAAGGTCAGTTTAAGACTGAAATCTAAAAATTCAAACTGTTTATGTTTGTACTAAGGCATTACTGGTCCAGAATCATTAGGGTGTTTCCTTCTAGTTGCCATTAGCTTGATTATTATTTATTCAGACTTTTCCAAAAATTGACTCATGCACACTCTTCTCTCTTCTTCGTTATTATCCACTCCCCTCCCCCTCTTCTCACCCAGTCTTTCCAGACGGATAAATCACATCATTTGTTGGCAGTTGTCTGGTAAGGGGGGATTTAGCAAAACAGTGAGATTTACTCTGCAAAATTAGCTGGCCCGGGTTCTTATTATTTAGTTGCACCAAATGTTTGCTGACCTAGACAATACCGGAAATACCTGTGCAGGCTCTGTTGCAGAAGCTGGATGAAATGACAAGGGCAAGTAAAATCGAGTTTTATTATACTTGGTGCTTTATTATCTAATCAAGCAGACTAGTGCACCCACAATCACATGTAAATGGTTTTAACCTCTCTTCTAATTGGGTAAACATGCCGAAGCAAGAGCAAAAGGCAGAGGAAAGACCTTGAGATGCTCATTTCCTGAAATAGAACTCTGTGTAGAGTTGGCCCCTCAGGCCCTGGGGTAATTGGGATGTGTATTGTTCTTGGATGTGAACGCCAAGAGGAAAGAATTTAGAGGCCTTGAAATGGAAAGGTTGGGTGTTACTCAGCCTCTGATGACAGTCTTCAAAGTCAACAAATCCAAACAGCTGGAGTTGAGAGAAATCATATTTGTGTTGGGGAAAAGAAATAGCCACTCTTAAAGACCCCTTGATTTTACTTTAGCTGGTTTAAATTGGTTTTTTATTATATTATTATTACATAGATGACCCATTTTAATGGATCTTAGTCTGTTAAGCATTTGCAAATACCCTCTTCGAGAATCTCTCTTCTGGTGGGAGTGGGTGGGGTGATCTGAGAATCTTGTCTGTGCCTGGTCTCTTTTCTTAGCAAACATTTGGATTCCATTGTATTTTTGGACCCTAAGTTCCCAATTTGAGAAACTATCTTTTTTTTTTTGGTATGTGCTTTTGATTGCAAAAAAGTAGCATAGTCCAATATTTCCCACCCTAAATCAAGTTTTTGAGAACCATAAATAGGTCATTAAAAACTTTATATATTTCCAGTGAGATTAGGTGGGGAATGTTCCAATAAGTTCACACCATTGTTTTAATGTCTCTGAGTGGTCACAAGAGTAAGCCAAAACTCACACATTCGACCTCTAACATGAATACGACCTAGAATAATAAGCAAAAAACAGTTTAAAACTGATTGCTATACAATTCTTTTATAAAGAATTAAGCTATAATCCTCAGAAATGCCATGCATAGCACATGTATAGAATTGTGCTGTGTATAGGGTGATATTTCTCATAAATAGAACATTATTATTTTGCATACTTTTTTTGTAGTTGTCATTCATCTTCCTTCTTGATACTCCAACTATGAGCCACATGGGTTGTTTCCTCAGGTAACCAGCAGCTCCTCTCCTGGTCCACACATTTTCATTACTCTAATAGGTACAGATAATACATGTTCTCATTGAGGAACCATCTGAAAAGTGTAGCAGCTACTTGGCTTCATGAACATAGTTATTAGGTGTAGCTGAAAGATGAATATTTCTTTAATTTTTACTTGCCAGATATAATGAGATTAGAATTATAGTACAAGTGAATTAAATAATATTCTTCCTAGACAAATCAATATAGAAGAAAAAATCAGTTCTGAATGTGTAAATGTTACTTGCTCTTGGTAACATATATTTGTATTAAGAAGTGAAAAGCATAGTAGATCATCTTGTAATTTATGTCAGCAATAAGGAAGGTCTGGTAAGGTGAAACAATTTAGAAATGTACATATAGGAGATTCCTGTATTAAAAGACCAGAAATGCACTACATAGCCCTTATTTTCCTAGTAAATTACAAAGTTGATTCCCTTTTTATTTTTAAAATTTATTTCATAATATTTATTGATTGATTTGAGAGAGAGAGAGAGAAACCTCATTCTGTTTTTCTACTTAGTTCTGCATTCATTGGTTGTTTCCTGTATGTGCCCCAACCAGGGATCATACCCACGACCTTGGCATATCCGAATGATGCTCTAATCAACTGAGCTAGCCAGCTGATTTCCTTTTTCATGTTTAATATAGTAAGAAGATGTTACTGAGACCGCCATAGTTTATGTCTGATGAAATATCTTGATATTCTGAAGCAAATGCCACTGAGCTTCAAAGGGGCAGAAATCTAAGGGAAATACACACTGGTATGGCTTAGGGAGGTATGTCTGTGGTTCTCCATCTCTGCAGGTGTTCCTGGTTGGAGAACATTAGGCTAAATGGATGGCTCATGTTCCATGGTAAACTGTCAACCCAGGGGACTTTTAATCTTTAGGCCTGGAATAGAAACAATCTTGGCTGACATATTCTAGAAGAGGGATGATTAATAGAATTGGAACTAAATTTAAGGACATGTCTATTCAGCCATTTAAAAAAAACCAAAATTACTTTGCATGTGCTATTATTGGCAAGTTATCTGAATGAGGAGTCTTAACAGAGTTCTTTCCACATGGGTTACCTGAACAAATGAAGCAATAAGGAGAGAACTAGCTTGTACTGAGCAACTATTGTATATGATAATATATTCTAGAACAGCAAAAGAAATTGCACATTATGACACTGGTATAAAATAGATCAGTTGGTTAGAACATGAATTCCAGGAATAGAATTAACTTGGTATATGTCAAATAAACACTCAAAACAAGGAGAAAAATCAGAATTATTTATTAAACGGTACTCTGGCAGGAGAGCAATTTGGAAAATAAAAAGTTATAGTAAGGATTCTGGGTTGAAGGTCAAGAATTGAGCTCCCTGATCTCCGCTCTTTCTTGAAACCCCACTAAAGTAGGCCTGAGAGATTTTCTAGGCATGAATGTACAAAAGCACAGAGAAATTGAGAAATGGCTGTAGCAACAAGATAGATGCTAAAACACTTAGGTGACCCAAACAAAAACCGGAAACATAAATCAGCGCAGAGAAAGCAGAGCAGCACTCAGCCTGCACCTTGGATCCCTCAGGAGACTCGGAAATTGTCAGCACCTGTACCTGTGGACGTAGGGAGGACGAGGTGTAGGCAGAAGTTGTTGAAAACAGGAGGTTGGATTAAATTCTGCTTCAGAATGCAGTTGAACCACCAAATTCCCCCCTCTCTCTGCTCGGCTGGAAGACTTCTCTCTCACCCTGGCAGAAGACTGGAGGCTTATTCTCAGGAGAGGTCAAGCTGTGTGTCTCTGGGAATATTAGGTGCATTTGAGGGAAGGGAAATCTTACTGTAAATTGAGATGTTTCATTAAGGCTCATGTACTGAATGTTGGATGTCTTGTACCACTCTCTTCCCACTTTGCTCTCACAGTGCTGAGAGCCTGGCCTATACTAGCCTTAAGAGACTAGACGATGCTTTTGTGAGGAATTTGAATTGTCAACAAGAAAAGACCTGAAGACACACAGCAGTACTTTTGTCAATGAAATAGCCCAGTCACAACACTCTTTAAAGTGAAGATCAAGATTGACAAGCCAACACAGTCCTCAGCAGTTCCCATCTTCCATTAGACATCCACTCTTAAACATGGCCAGACTGCGAAAAATTTCCAAGTATTTGGGCAAAGCCCCTCATTGAAAAGATAGAGACTAAAATAAATAAAGTAGAAAAACACAGTATGGACATAACAGTTTATGCAGGGAGATAACAATATTAAAAATATCATCATATTCCAAGTAGCTAAGAAGGCATTTCATCAATGAAATAAGAACAGTATGACACAAAAAGGGATAATATTACTCCAAGAAAAAAAATCTTGAAAAATTAAAACTATAAAGTAGGATTAAATGGGTAGAAGCTTTAGAAGCTAATGGTGAGCAATTCTCTCAGAAAATAAAACAAATAGTGATAGAAAATAGGAATAAAAATTACAATATCAAAGAATTCTCTCAGGAGGATTAATACACAAAAAAGAAGAAATGGAAGAGAAAAATTATCAAGAAATAATTCAAGTAGCTCCCAGAATTGGGAAAAATTAAGTATCTAATTAAAAATTACAAGTGCCCAGCAAAATTGATCCAAACAGAACCGCATCATGTCATTTCAGAATGTCAATGACCTAGAGAAGATCTTGTGGCAATGAGAGAGGTTAAAAAAATGAGATATACCAAAATTTATGAATAAACTACCTTTGAACTCTGCAGAAAGAGAGCCCAAAATTATTATGAAAGGCTCTTTAAAAGTTTCAAGAAAAAAATGTTTTTCAGTCTGAAATTCTATCCTCAAACTGTCAAGTGAATTTGAGAACAGAATAAACATATTTTAGATGGTCAATATCATTAAAATTTCACTTCCTACTTACTCTTTCTCTAAAACACTACTTTAGGATGTGTCCCGCCAATCAAAAACGTCAGAGTGGAAGCTACAGTGTCTGGGAAATGAGATCCCACCCAAGCAAATGGCAAAAGGGATACCTTTGATGATGTAGCAGAGATTTCTAGTAGTCAGTGAAAATCCACCCCCTCCTTTTTTCTCTCTCTCTTGGCCACATAGGCTATGTCCTCTGCACTCCCTTGCATCTAAGTTTGGCCTTAGGACTGAGTCTTGTTGATTATGCTACTTCAGGCCACTGTTTTCAAGCAGTAAGAGGTCCTCCCTGATGCAGCTGGATGCAGAGTTGGATGAGGCCCTGAGAGATGGGAAATTTATGAGATGAAAAAACCTGGATCTCAGACTCATCGCATGGAGAAGGGACACCCACTAATGAAGGGCCATCATGTTGGATTGGGACATAAACAAGAAATAAGCTTCTGTTTCTGGTGTCTCTCAGTGTAGCCTACCCTAACTACTGCAGATGCTGGAAAGAAAAGCTGTAAGACAGGCCAACAGAGTAAGCAGTCAAGATTGGAGCAGGTTAGAGGCTCCGGAATAAACATTCCCCAAGAAGATGAAACTGATAGCAAACTGGATGTATTTGAATGCTGAGAGTAAGTTTGGAGGTGAATCAGCCATAATAACACAGGCAACAAAGAAAACAAAAGTAAATAGAACATCTATTGAATCCAGGCAGAACAAAGTTTATGCAGGATAGGAAAAGTAATTATGGCTTGCTGCATGGCTTAGTTGTAGTGAACCTTTAGGTAACCTTAGTAGATTGACCTGAACAATATAAAAGTATAACTTTATTGAAGAGCAGGGTAGAAGTCGGGAGGTGTTGATGTGGGTTGGGGGGAGTTGCATCATAACCCCCACCTTGAAACATCAATATTTTATACCTAAAACTTTATTTACATATACATATAAGTATGTTTATACATTTCTTTAGAAATTTAGACAGTGGATAACACTGAAGAAGGGGAATATTGAGGGGGTACCAGCAAGAGATTCATATTTAATAATGCCCCTTTGGTTTATTTTACTGTTTAACTTATATGTATATATAAAATATGTAAAAACAAAGAACACATTTTAAAAAGTTAAATTCACATTTCTTACAAAAATATTCTATGTGGAGCAAAAACGGAGCCATAACATGGTAGTAAATATTATAGTATAACATTGTAGTAGAGTTCAATCAGAGTGAAACAGAAAACAGATTTGATAGTATTAGAATGAGGGGAAAAACTTCCTCTGCTTTGAAGCCACAAAAGAAACTAAAGAGGAAAACATCTGGGTAATAAAAAAAAAACCCTAAAATAAAAAAAAAAACAAATCTGAAAAATACTTTATCAATCATGAAAGGTTAATTTTTATTACATAGTAGCTCATTCAAATACCCAAGAAAAATGCCAAGACCTCAGTAGATGAATGCAAAAATATATATATTAGGAAATGGTACTGACTCATTTTTGGAAATATACAATTTGCTGTTTGGTAAGTAAGTGGATAACAAAGAGTTACCTTTATACTTTTCCCAACTTTAAATTGGTAACTCTAAATGCTCTTGGAATTATGATAACTTCTGTTATACATGCAGATACAGCTAGTCTCAATGTAAATTTTTATGTTCTACTCAAAAATATAAGAACTAATAGCACTTATGATATGGAATCTTCAATCTCCTTGACAAAGATTCAGAGACCTCAAAATTTTCCTAAGTAAATAGTTAATCCCCCAAATTCATGAATAGTAAGGTAATAATGATATAAATTTCTCACACCATACAATAACAACATAATTATAAAAACTGTGCCACAACTTGAACCAGAACATTATTTAATAAATATAAGAATGCAAAATACAATAGTATAATTGTGATTGTTATATAAAATGCAAAAGCATATGGGCACAATCATAAAAATTCACTCACATGTGGAATCTAATGAGCAAAATAAACTAACAAGCAAAACAGAAAGACTCATAAATAGGGAGAACAGACTGACAGCTGTCATAGGGGAGGGACTTTGGGGGGCTGTGTGAAAAAGCTGAAGGGATTAATCAAAGACAAAAATTACAGACACAGACAACAGTATGGTGATTACCAGAGAGAAAAGGGGGTGAGGGAAGATAAAAGAGGGAAAAGGAGGGTAAATGGTGATGGAAGGAGACTTGACTTGGGGTGGTAAACACACAGTACAATATACAGATAATGTATTATAGAATTGTACACCTGAAACCTATATAATTTTATTAACCAATGTCACCCCAATACATTTAATAAAACATTTTTTAAAATTCACAAAATTTACATCAATGACTTTAGGCTGCTGGGATGCGAAATGATCTTTTTATCTCTCAAAATTTCTTTAACATTAACAAAGAAGATTTGAAGTTCAAGATATGTAACACTTGCTGGTAAATTAATTTAGACAAGGCACATATATTATTAAGCCTCATTTTTTTTTATGAGAATAATAATAATAATATTTGCTCACCTACCTCAAAGCATTTCCATGAGAATCCAATGCTATAATGTATATAAAATCACTTGGTAGATTTAAAGCAGTTTATTAATATGAAGAGTTATTTTTATTATCATCAGTGCTATTGAGAACACTACTTTGGCAGAATTATTCTTTCTCAACCACAGACAGAACTTTATCTTTCTGCTTCCATGTGTGACACATTAGAAGTTACTCGAGCTCAAGGTCAGTTTTAACTTTGGCTTCTCAGAAAAGCAATGGAATAAAGCAAAGATCCATGTGAATATTTTCCAAGAAAATCATCCAAGAGGAATACCCAGGGAGTGATGGAAAGCATTCCAAGGACCCCACAGGAAGAACAAATCTTTGTCTGAGAGTTCAGGGCTGCACTAATAGCGTTGTCTTAGCCATTGTTCATCTCCTCATGGGAAAAGACTGGCTCCTTGGTCAACTCCTATTAATTTCAGTTTTTATGAGCGGCTCAATATCTATGAATAGGTCACTCAGAAGGGCTTAATCATATGACTTCAAATTAAAGAGAGGTAATTATTTAGATCTAACCACTGCAGATACATTAAATTTGAATTTTCTACAAATAATCAAATATGTGTGTGTATATATACACATGTATATATACATGTGTGTGTATATATATCTGTATATATGTGTGTGTGTGTATGTAATTTTTCAACATGGGAAGATCCTGTGTCCAACAATTAAAGTTTAGGGATAATTGTAATTGTTTGGGAAAAATTTTATGGTAGTTTTAGTTTGATTTTTGACTGTTAAAATTGAACATGGAAAGGTCAGATGTGTCCTCAATGACTGTTTTCATGTTTTAGTTGTGTGAGGAACATGAAAAGCAATGTGAAAATATGTACTGAAGTTGCTCACTTATTATTTCTGAAGAATAATTTTTACTGTAAAATTAATTTTGCTAATGGCTCTTTCATTTGCCATATCTATGTCTCCTTCAGTAAAATGCCCATTCATGTGTTTTACCCATTTCATAGTTGGAGTCTTTGTTTTTTTAACTGGTGTGTGTGTGTGTGTGTGTGTGTGTATATATATATATATATATATATATATATACTTTTATATATATTGAGATATATGTATATCCTTTATCTGTTATACGATTTACATTATTTTCTCCCAGTCTGTATGTATTTTTTAGTCCTCTTCACTGGGTCTTTCAAAGAGCAAAAGATTTTAATTTCAATTAGGTCAAATTTATTGATATCTTCTTTTATGTATCATGCTTTTGTGGTCAAGTCCAAAAACTCTTTGCCTAGTGCTCTATCCTTAAGATCTTCTCTTATTTTTAAAAGATTGTATAGAATTACATTAAATTTAAGTCCATGATTCATTTTGAGATAATGTTTTTGTATCAAGGGTAAGGTTTTTTGTTTTTGTTTTCATTTTCGTTTTTTTTTCTTGGATGTCCAAATGTTCCAGCCTTGTTTCTTGAAAAGACCATTCATCTTGCAGTAAATTGCTTTTTGAAAATTTACCAGGAATCAACTGGGTAGTTTTGCGTGGCTCCCTTTCTGGGTTCTGTATGTTGTTCTGTTGATCTATGTGTCTGTTCTTACACCAATCCCACACTTTTTGACTGTTGCAGCTATAGAATAACTTTTAATATTGAATATAGAGTGATTAGTCCTACATTTTTCTTTCTAAGATTTAGTTATTATGATGTCACCTTTCTAAATAAACTTTTGGATAAGCCTGTATATGTCTACAGAGCACTTTGATGGAATTTTGGTAGGAATTATGTTAATCCTTTAGCTAAATATAGGATAAATGACATCATTATGCTGAGTCTTCTAATTCATCAACACAGTATGTACTTTCATCTATTTAAGTCTTTAAAAAATTTCCTCTATCAGTATTTTGTAATATTCAGTATATAGGTTCTATATATATTTTGTCACATTTATACCTAAGTATTTAATTTTCTTTAGAGTGAATGTAGTGGTATTATATTCTTGCATGTTCATTGTTAATAAAGAGATATGTTGTGTTTTGTATTCTGTAATCTTGCTAAACTCAGTAATAATTTCTAGGATTTTTCCTTTATAATTTTTTTGTAATTTTCTAAATGGATAATCATGTAATCTGCAGATTTGGACAGTTTGGTGTTTTCCTGACCATTCTGTATGCCTTATATTTCTTTACCTGGCCTCCTTGCACTAGTGAGAACTTTTAGTACTATGTTGAATAAGAATGGTGCTGGCAAACCTCTCTTCCTTGTTCTTGTTCTTGTATATAGGAAGAAAGTACAGTCTTTCACCATTAAATATAATGTTAGCTATAGGATTTTTTGAAAAAGTTTTTTTATCAAAAAGTTTTCTTCTATTCTTAATTTGTTGTGAAATTTTTTATCATGAATGAGTGTTGGATATTGTCTAATTCTTTTGTGTGTGTGTGTATCAATTGATATGATCATGTAATTTGAATTTTTTATTGTTGTCCAATTACATTTATCCCCATTCCCCTACCCCCATTATTCTCCCCTACCCTACCCACCCCCACCTCCTATATTCAATCCTCATCCACCATTGTCTTTGTGCATGGGCCCTTTATACATGTCCCTTGGTGACCCTTTCCCTTTTCCCCATTATCCTCTTTCCCCGCCCCTCTGGTTACCATCAGTTTGTCCTTTATTTCCATGTATCTGGTTCTATTTCGCTCGCTTGCTTTAAATTCTTTCTTTAGGTTGCTGATGTGGTGGAATGCATTGATTGATTTTCTAAAATATCAAACCATCCTTGCATGCTTATAAAGCACACTAGTTGGTCATGGTGTATAATTCTTTAGACGGGTTGTTGGACTTGATTTGCTAATATTTTGTTGTAAGTATTTTTGTCTAAATTCATAAGGTATATGATCATTTTTTTCTGATTAATTGATTTATATCTTTAATTTTTTACTTACCATGACCATACCATTACTATAACTTCATTCTCTTATTGTTAGACCTTTATTTAACTGGCTTTCTTCATTCCACTCTTTTTCTATTGTAATATTGACGTTATAAATATCATAGTGCATACAATTATTTGTATTTGGCTTTATTAAAATACAAAAGAGTCCTAGACAAGGATAACCATAAGAAACAATGTTACGAAGAAACATGGGCATTGGTGTCAGAAAGACAATAATTCAGTCCCTACCTCCTCTGCTTTCTAGCTGATCGCTTAATCTTCCTGAGCATCCATTCTCCTCCCCTTAGCCTGGGAACTAACCCAGGTAATGTATGTAAAATGTTTAGTCCCCATTGGGTACTCATATATCTTACATGGCAGTTCTATTCCACCTTCCTCTGCCTCTTCTACTCATCTGTCACATTCTTTCCTGTGTATAGCTGTGTTGAGCTAACTAGCATGGCCCTTTAATGGGGATTTTTTTTAATTTCAGATTTAAAACAATAATTGATACTATTTTTTAAAATATATACATTTTACATCTGTAAAATTTTATTTTTTAGAAAAACTAAGTTAATTGGGAATGGGATAAAGAGATTGTAGGGTTTATTGTGTGTGAATATGTGGGAATGGGTGAAAAAGAGAGAAAAGTGTGAGGGAGAGAGATTGTCAGATAGTAAGTTTTTAAAAAGCCGGAAGTGAAACAGTATTTGTAAACATTAAATGATAAACACAACATGGCATAGCAATCAAATACCTCACAGTTTCCAGAAGTCTCTCTATCCCACAGAAACCATATTTAGGTTTTTAATGAATGCTGATTTCCCTATGAAGAGACCCAGAGGATTTGTACCTGCCCTTTAATACTGATGATGATGATGATGATGATGATGATGATGATGATGCTAATAATGATAATGGAGGAGAAATGGACAGGAGACAGGAAAAGAAGGGGAAAGAGGGTCATGGTAGGGGTGAGGAGAAAACTAATATGTATCAGTTGTTGAGTGCCTATTGTTTGGAATTTTATTTTTCTGGTGATGGATCTAGGGTCATTTCTTCCTTCTCTTTTCTATGATCTTCCATTTGCTTTCATCTTATTTGTGCATCCTAACAGAATGTGCCAGCCGTTTAAGTGATGCTCATTTTTCTGTGTTCAATCACATTGCCTAGTCCTTGTAAATTTACTTGAAAACTTTTATAAAGTGATAAACCATATTGTTAAATTTTAATCTTTCACTGACAGTGAGTTCTGTTTCATTTTATAATTTATGTTTAGCATTAAAATAAGTACAAATTGGGGGTCAAATTATTGTGAGAAGGGATTGCTTTCCTCATTTTTAGTATTTTGCCTATCTTCATTGCCATTTATTGGAGTTTCATGTAAGTCTATGGGGTGATAAATTGTTATCTGTCTTTATTGTCTCCATTCAAACAAGAACTGGGGTTCTGGGTCATGCACCTTTGGTTTTGGGACTTGAATGGTTTTATTTGGTGATTTAACAGTTTGGGAGCTAACTTTATCCATGCACAGAGCCCTGCCTTGGCTTTACCTTTGAACGTGGGTTCCTTGAAGACCCAATTTACTATTCATTTTACCTCATGATCCCCAGTGGGTGAGCAATGCACTGTCTGGCCAAGGAGGTTCGGCTTGGAAGAGCCTGTCTTTCCCCCAAAGTCCATGGGTTTTCTGGATGAGAGAGTTAGTTTGACTGTTTGGTTAGGAAAATGCCCTGATGAGGCAAACTCATCAGATTCTGTTGGTCCTTAAGGCCTAATCATTTTATATGGGAAACATCACAGAGAAGATTTTATGTCATAAACTCTAGTGGGTGCCAATTAGACTCCTGGGGAGAGGGAGATTGCTTAGAAGGAATGCTCTTAGAACACATGGCATATTAGGTAGATATTTAATATAATGCAATATTTTGTCATTTCTATAGTAACTATGTTACATCTGAGTACTCTTCATTAAATATATCAGCTTAGGAACTCTATCATGATCATAGCCAATAATGTCACCCCATACGCAACCATGAAAATCTCAAAATTTACCAGCCATTGGGTGCTGTATTTAATGATGTTTTTGCTAGCAGCTTTCTACTTAGCAGTGTGAACATTTGGCAAATATTTTCATATTTGACTTTGTGCTGTAAAAAGGTCATAAGACTGGAAAAGTAGCCAGATTCTCACTTGATGGTTCTCGAATCTTTAAGTTTCTTCATGTATCAAGCAGGGATTTTTGAAATCCTCTATATGCCAAATTCTTTAATCACTGGAGACATAAAAAAGATAAAAATACCTGTATTTGTTCACTCATTCATTTAGAACTCGTTTTGAGCATACATTATGTCCCGAGAATCCCGCTAGGTTTTGTGAGGTGATGTAGAAATGGGTATAGTAAACTTATTTGTTTATTTGTACAGTCAGTCAATGAACATTATTGAAAAACTATGCTTTGACAGGTTAATAAAATATGATTCCCATCTGGAGTAATCTCAGTGTGGTTGCAGGAAGCCCCCTAAAAAATTAATTGAGGTCCTTTGGGTTGGTTGTGAAATTAATGTAAGTGATCACAGATGCTAGAGAAGTACTTTGCAAATGATAATGCTGTACGCTTGAGGGCACAGTGTTTAGTATCGAACTCATTAGCCTGTCCCTTCTTCTGACCGTAGAAGGCGCTGTAAGCACATACTCATTTATCTAATTAGTCAAAATTCACCATGTACCTACAGAGCTCCAGATCCTATGCCAGGCACTTTGGAATAGCAGGATGAAAGAAGCAAGGCATCTTCCTTTGAAGGACTTGATAGTGACAGAGAAAAGAATCCTCAGGAATTGTTTTACTTGTATGCGTGGTGTGTGAGCACTGAGAAAGGAGCAGAGTTTCTTGACAGAAGTGATACATGGAAGGAGATGGGACTTCAGTGTCCAGCCACATGGGAAACATCAGAGGTCTGAGAGAGCTTGCTGTGTTGGAGGGACTGCATGTCATGTGTTATTACTGGAGCATGAAGTCTATGGAAGAGCATTGGGAGAGGTCTTGGATGCCGGGAGAGAGCATTTGGATAGTCTTCTGAAAGGAGTGGTGAGTCACAGAGATCTACTTTCCATCTGACCCGCCAATATTTCCCAACTCCCCTTCTCTGCACACCCTATGCATTTGTTGTATTTTGCTTAAAATAATGGTCGTATAGTTTGAGCTCCACAGTGGCAGAAAGCAAAAAAACAACCATCAGGACAGGTACATTAGAAGAACATAGAATTGACCCACTGTATCGAGATCCATTCGCCACTGATGGCTACCTCCCAAGTGGGTTATATGAAGCACTTATGTTTATCTCCTCTGGTCCTCCCAATAGGATTATGGGTGAAGTGGGATCTCCTTTGTTTGCAAATGAGGAAATCGAGGCCTGGGAGACAAATTGGCTTTGCCAAACCACAGAGAAAACTGATGTTGGTACAGTTCCAGAGTCCAGACCTACTGATTCTAATACAGTGTTTCTGCAACAAACTCTCTGTTCTTCTATAATCCCAATGGGCAGTGGCCCACCTTTAGGGTGTACAATTTGGAGTGTGAAGGAGATGGATCCCTTCCCTCTCACACTGCTACTCATCTCATATTTCTAGCCAGGATTCATTCATTTATTAATTACCTACTATGTGCATCTTCTTGCTCAGGAATGTGTGGGAATTTGGATTTGAATTTCAGCTCTGATGATCCATAACTCTTAATTTTGAGAAATCTGCTCGAGTTGTAGTTATTTGCTCATCTGTAAAAATAGGCACAAACACAGAACCCAAAACATAATATATCCTTAGCAGAGAGCCTGGCACATGTTAATGTCTCAGGACCATTATCCAGTAGGTACAATAATTAAGATCCTGGCTTAGTCCAGTGAGAACACACAATTCAGAAGAGCCATTGAAGAAGTTTCAATAGGGTAAGAAGGCAGGAAATTCCAGACACCCTAGACCCTTCCTTAGCACAATGGAGTTGAGCATTTTAGGCTGTTTACCTTCTTTTTGTGGCTCCTGGCAATCGCAACCAAAATATATGGTTCTTCAAGAAAAAAACCTATTGTGAGGGAAGTTGATTGACTTAATACTGGGAACACTATCCATTTCATTTTCCTCTACTCCTTTCTGTAGTACTAATGGCTCTTAAAGTTACTTTGTCCTTTCCTCTACTTGTTTTCCTTGGCCTGCTGAGACTTTTTCTGATTAGGTATCTTGTGGAATCGAGAGTTACCTTACTAGTTATGGCAGTATCTATAGGCCTGTCACAGACAGGCCACTGCATATGCTCACACACACACAATACCCCTGCACACATCACACACATAACACACATGCAGTCACATACCTCACATACACACATAACACAGACCACACATGCACAAGCCATACAAACACACACATTGTGCATCCACACATACCACACATGCAAACACACCACCCATGTACACACATATGCACCCACATACCACACATATACAATCACAGATAGCACATGCCTGTTTTTATTTAGTTTTGCTCCATGGATGAAAATGTTTATATAAGTAAGGCCATAGGTTAAGTATGCCCATGTTGAACGATTTGGCAAATGAATTCAGCTTGAGAGGCATTTTTGATATCACAGGGCTTAAACAGCATCATTTTCAGGGGTCAGGCCCTGCTGGGCCTGGCTGGGAGTTCTTTGCCAGTTTTGAGGGTGTGGTGCAGAGAATCTGATGTTTGCTTTAATGACTGTGAGAAGTCTCTTAAACAGATTGGCTGCCTAGAAAAACATTTCAGATGCTTCTCAGTTCCCAACATTGGCTTCTTCAGCCATGACCACAGAAATATTAGTGTAGGTTTAAAACTTTCTCCAATCATGCCATAAGAATTGTGGTTTTCCTTGTCTATCAAATTAGCTAATCTCATTTAACCATGACCACCGCTTACACAGAATCAGACTGTAGACAGACACTCCTGACTTTGCTTACCAGAACCTAAACAGAGGCTCACATGTGGATGGATATGTCCTGCCCCACCCCAGGGATGAGGGTGCTTCACGCTCTGTGAGGGCAGGCGCCTGCCTCACCTTGTTCTCTGGTTGTCCCCAGCTCCTGGAACTGAGGCTTCTATCAACAGACTCAGTTCTTTTAGAGAGTTCTGTGTATTCTTTCATCTCCTAGCTAGATGCCTGGCACATGATGGACTTTTCAATAAGTACTTGAGTAACCTCTGGAATTCTATGTTCTGATGTTCCTTAGTCTGGATTCAGACTCTGATTCTTATTAAGATGACCACTCTCTGGAGAGGTGACTCTCAACGCTGGTCTTTGTGCCTGCTGCCTGTGTATGAATTAAGGAGGGGGAGGTGAGAGAGAGTGCTGAGGTGGAAGTAAGTGGATACAGCTCTGCGGAGGGTTAGGACCAGGTGAGATTTTTCTTTCTTCACCTCTAACATTCAGCTACATTTTATTCTAGTTATTTTTTATTTCCAGTATTTTTACAATGTTGAAATCATAATGTATGAAAACTGATATACTTCGACTTTTCACCTAATACAATCAATATAAGCACTTTTCCGTATCATTAAATGGCATTGCAAATGCTATTCCAAAAAGCCCACAAACTTCTGCATTGTGCAAGTGCACCACACTCTATCTAGACATTCCTCCCTTGTTTGGCTGCGACTGATAAGGAGCAGAATGAAAGGTCTGTCGAGGCACAGAGATCAGTGTTAGGTCTCGTTTTGGACTGTCTTAGCCAGACTTCTGGTCTTTCTGGGTCGAGATAGTTGTTTTGTGTCCTCTGCATCTAGTCTATGTTAACCAGCCAGTTGATTAGGTAAATGATTTACTGGATATGGGTGCAATAAGAACTATCAAAATGAGAAGATCCCTATTTTAGGCCTTTTGACTTTTATAATTTTGAAATAATAGAAATAACATTTAAACAGATGAGTGATTATAGGCAAACAAGTCCAAATACCAATGCAGATTTTTAACCTTTAAGCCTTACTGAAAAGTTCAAAAGAACATGGGTAGTATATTTTGATTTTAATCTGAATGACCAGCCATTTGTCCTGATAAAAATTAAATGAACAGTGATTAAGCCCCAATTAATTCTAGGAATCATTCAGAAGACTCTAGAAAAATATAAAATGATGCAATGACATTGGAAAACAGTATAGTGGTTTCTTTAAAAAAAAACCACTACAAACAAAATCATGTGATCTAGCAATTTCACCTCTTGATATATACCCAAAATAAATGACAGAAGGAGCTTACACAGATATTTGTATACCTATGTTCGTGGTGGTATTATTCACAAAAGGTAGGAACAACCTAATTGTCCATTAATAGATGAAATGAATAAACAAAATGTGATATGAATGTATGGAGAATACTTTCTTTGCCTTAAAAAGGAAGGACCTTTTGATACATGCTACAATATGGATGAATCTTGAGGACATTATGCTAAGTGAGATAAGCCAGCAACACAAGCACAGATGCTGTATGATTCTACTTAAATGAGACACCTAGAGTGGTCAAATTCATGGAAACAGAAAGTAGACTGGTGCTTGTCAGTGGCTGGGGAGAGAAGAGATGGGGAATTTTTGTTTAGTGAGAATAAAGTCTCAATTTTCAAGATGAAAGGATTGTGGTAATGATTTTTTAGTGTTAACATACTTAATACCAATGAATTCTATACTTAAACATGGTTATGATTGTAAATTTTATGTTACATTTTACCATAATCGCTTGTTTTAGAAAAAGACTCTGGGAAACTAAAATAAGGGATGTAAGAAATAAATACTTTATCCTAGGGAAATCTCAGGGGTATGTGAGTACATTTAAAAAAAAGAAGACTAGGGGAAAATAAGCTTGCTCATAAATTATACCTCGTGGAAGGAGGGAAATGAGCATGGAATTTACAAATGACACTACAAAAGTTAAGTAAGAGTGCATATAAGTGGGCACCCATTATTAAGTGGGGGCTGAAGGTCAGGGGAAGCTTTATGAAGAAAGCAGCCGGACTTCAATAGAAGGATGTGGGGAATTGGTGGGTAGTCATCATGGAGAGGAGGGAGGAAATTGGGAGGACAAAGCATGGATGGAAATTAGAATTTCAATCTGCTAAGTTTATAGGGATAACTGACAACATTTAAAAAAAAAGATTACAAAGAAGCAATTGAGCCTTACATTTCAAGTAACTAGAAAAGAGGAAAAAAATAAACCCAAAATTAGATAGAAGAAAATAATAAAGGTCAAAGCAAAAATAAATGAAATAACAAAATAAAAACAACAGAAAAAAATCTACAAAACTAAGTGTTGTTTTTTAATAATATAAACAGCTAGACTAAGAAAAAAGAGAGAAGATTAAAATAAATAGAATTAGAAATAAATGAGGAGACATTACGGCAGAGTCTCAGAATTTTTTTTAAAAAGGACCATAAAGAAGTATTATGAGCAAATTGAAAAATCTAGAAGAAATGGATACAATTCTAAACACATACAATTGAATCAAGAAAAAATAGAAACCCTGAATGAGTCAATAATAAATAAGGAGATTGAAGTTGTATATTAGAAACCTCTCAACAAAGAAAAGCTTAGGAGCAGATGGCTAAATGGCTGAATTCTACCAAAACATTCAAAGAAGAATTAAAACCAACCCTTCTCAAACTCTTCCAAAAAATAGAAGTAGAGGGAATATTTTCAGACTTATTTTGTTACATTGGTATTACCCTGATACCAAAGCCAGACAAAGTTACCACAAGAAAACTAACTATAAGCAAATATTTCTGATGAATATAGATACAAACAATTTCAATAAAATACTAGCAATCTGGAGTCAATGACCACATTAAAAAGAGAATACAACATAACCAAGCAGAATTTACTCCTGAAATGAGAGTTTGGTTTCACATACACAAATACATTAATGTGATGTACCACATCAACAGAATGAATGATAAAAACCACATGAGCATCTCAATAGGTGCACAAAAATACTTGAAAAAGTTTAATATCCATTCATTATAAAAACTCAACAGAATAGCATAAAAGGAAATTCCTCCACACAATAAAGGTTATTTATAAAAACTCCACAGCTAACATTATAAACAATGGGGAAAAACTGAAAGCTTTTTCTTTAAGCTTTAGTACAATATAAGAAAGCTCACCCTCATCACTACTTTTAAACATAATACTGGAAGTACTAGTAAGAGCAATAAGACAAGAAAAATACATAAAAGACATCCAAATCAAAAAGGAAGAAGTACATTTATCTGTTTGTGGATGACGTGGTTGTATTCCATAGGGAAAAAGAAAAACTATTAGGCCAAATGCATGAATTTGGTAAAGTTGCAGAATAAAAAATATACTTTCAAAAATCAGTTGTATTTTTATACCAAAAACAACCTATCCAAAAAGAAAATCAAGAACACAATCTCATTTATGTTACTGTCAAATAGAATAAAATACTCAGAAATGAATTTAATTAGGAGGTTAATGCTCTGTACACTGAAAACTATAAAACAATGATGAAAGAAAATGAAGATGCAAATAAATGGAAAGATATATTCATGGATTGTAGGAACTAATACTGTTAAAATATCCATCTTACCCAAAGTGATCTACAGATTCAATACAATCCCTGTCAACATTTCAATGATATTTTTACAGAAATAGAAAAAAGGAATTCTAAAATTTGTATGGAACCTCCTGAATAGACAAAGAAATTTTGAGAGGGAAGAACAGAGTTGGAAGCAGCACACTTACAGATTTTAAATTATGTTACAAAGTTATAAAAATCAAACACTGTAGGATTGGCATCAAAAGTGGCATAAAACAAACACTTAGACCAGAAACAAAACCAGGCATATACTGTCAACTAATTTCCTACAGGTGAGTCAGGAACACTTATGGGCATAAATACCCACTTTATTAAATGGTGCTGGGAAAACTAGATGTTCACATGCAAAAGGATGAAATTTGACCCTTATCTTACATCATACACAAAAACCAAGTCAAAATGGATTAAATATTTAAACATAAGACACGAAATTGTAAAATTCATAGGAAAAAAATGTGAAAAATTCATTGTCATTGGCCTTGGCAATGATTTTTTGGATATGACACCAAATGCTCTGGCAACAAAAGTAAAAATAAAAGTAAGGACTCCATCAAACTAAAGTTCTGTACAGTAAAGGAAGTCACACAAAAAAAGAGGCAGTTTAATAGATTAGGAGAGAATATTTCCAAACCATGTAACTGATAAGGTGTTTAGATCCAAAATAGTATATAAGGAACTCATACATCTCAGCAACAAAACAATCAGATTTTTTAAAAAGAGCAAAGGACCTGAATACACATTTTTTCAAAGAAGACATATAAATGATAACAGGTATATGAGAAAGTGCTCAACATCACAAATCATCAGGGAAAGACAAATCAAAATCACAATGAGATATCACCTCACATCTGTTTGGATGACTATTATATTAAAAAAAAAGAACAAAATAAGTGTTGGTTAGGATATGGGGAAAAGGGAACTCTAGGACTTGTTAGGAATGTAAATTGCTATATCTATTAGGGACAACAGTAGGGAGGTTTCTCAAAAAACTAAAAATACAACTACCATATGATCCAGCAATCCTCTCCTGGGTAGATAATCAAAAGAAATGAAATTAGTAATCCTGTTTTTATTTTAGCATTATGTACAATAGCCAATAAGTAGACACAAACTAAATGTCTATAAATGAATGAACAGATGAAGAAATTGGGGTATTTGTTGCAATGGAACATTGTTCAGCTTTGCAAATGAAAGAGGAGATCCTGCCATTTTCAATAATAGAGATGAGCACAGAAAACCAAGTGCGAAGTGAAATAAGCCAGATACAGAAAGAAAAAAGAACACTGAATGATCTCACTTATATGTAGAATCTGAAAAAGGTCGAATGCATAGAAACAGAGACTAGAATGGTAGTTACCGGAGTGGGGAGGTGGGGGAATGGACAGATGTTGGTCACAGGGTACGAAGTTCCAGCTGCGTGGGGTGAATAAATCTGGAGTGTACAGTGTGATACCTGTAGTTGATCATACCGTGTTGAGTACTGGAAAGATGCTAAGAGAATAGATTTGTGTTGCTCACATAACACACATACACACGGAGGCACAGAAATACAAAATTATAATGATGGGAGATGATGTGTTACTTAGCCTGACTAATTATTTCACTCTGTGATTTGATCACATTTTGAATCATCATGTTATACATGTTAAATATATACAAATTTTAAGATTAAATTTAAAGATAAAGGAACAAACAAAAAGGATGGGATCCTCCTTTGAGTGGTGTCAGCGTCTGGGGCAGCAAGCTCTGTGCTGACGATTTGATGCAGGACAGGGGGTGGGGTGGGGGGGTGGGTAGGGACAGATTCTGGCCCTACATCTGCCTGCCTGGGAAGTGGCTGTCTAGAAAGAGACAGGGCTGGACGTTTGGAAGTGTTTAATTCAAAGTGAAAACAGGTCTGTCTTGTTGGAGATCCAGTAGAGCTGGAAACAAAATCTCACAAATTGTTTGTCAAATTGGATTTATGGGAGCAGACTGAATTAGATGTTATTCAATTGAAGATATTAGTTAGGGATACACTGATACGCAGGGTGGGGCACAGGTAGGTTTACAGTTGTTCATATGCAATTCATATGATAATAAATAACAATACAAGAATAAACTTTATGTTTTGCAGACTCATAGCTGTAAACCTACTTTTGCCTCATTTTGTGTTTTAGATGCATTGGTGTCATTTTTAAATGTTTCTAATGTATTTTTCTACATTTAACATACATAGTGCTTCCCGGATGAATAAGTCTATGTTAGAAGAGAAGTAAGAAAGCTGGAAAGGACAATTTAAACCACATTAAAGATAATTTCTCACTCAGTGGAAATTATGGTTTATCGAGGAATGCAGACATTTCGCGGTTAATATGCTTAATATAAGGTGGGGTGGGATGGGGCGGGGCCTGACCTTGGGACTGAAGATGGGTACAACTGACTTCAGGACACTGGGTTAGAAATCTGATGTCCAGGAGCTAGAGATGTCCCCCGAACCCACCTCTCAGCCCAGGGGCTTTGGCAGAGTCCTGTAGGGCCTGATGAGAGAATGCATTGGGATAGGCTAGGGCGACTTAAATATTTGATGTAGGAGATGGAGCTCCTGGTAGGATTTTTCAAATGGTAGTTGTTACCAGCATTTGTAGGAAACATAAAGTAGAACAGAATTGTGTGGAGTAGAAAATATCAGCATTACAACACAGAGATTGAAGTATGGTTTCATAAAACTGGTTTCTGCTTTGAGGGCAAAATAAAGTCATATAAAGTTTATTTTGTACTGTGACTCCAGGTCCAAAATGTTGAGAGCAGTGCACTAACGGGCTGCTGGAAGCAAAGTAGGAAGCATCCAATAGGATTCATAGGAGAATGAATGATTTCATTATAGCCTGTTCTTTCTTTTCTTTTTTGGTCGCCGTCATGTTTTTATTTGACAATCTAGAGAAGAGAGGTCAGTGCCCCTGACTAAATAGTCAGGTATTGCACATCTTATTTTTTACTTTTTAAAAAATTTTTTTCAAGTACAGTTGTCTCCATTTCCCCCACCCCACCCACCCTTACCTCCCACCTTCAATCCTCCCTCCTTTAAACTTATTCCAGTGTTATTAAAAAGTGAATACTATCCAAGATACTTAGAAATGCATATTTCAAAGAACAAAGAGTTAAAACAAAAAAACATAATGAAACAAACACTGCCAGGGCTAAAAACTAGACACGAAGCAAAACAGCGATGACGAGAAGGTGCATTTCTGTGCATGCGCGTCTGCTTGAGTCTGTTCACAAAACAGGGCCAGGTCTGTGTCCTGTACAAACAGCAACCTGAGGCTGAATGCAGTGACAGGGCAGGTGTCATGGCCTTGTTATTTGGTCTCGTGACTCAATGGATCTCAATCATAGTTTTCAGGACTGTTTAAGCTGCCTAGGATCTTCTTAACCAATAATCTGCTGATATTTCCTTCAGAATATAGAAAATCACATACTTTGGAGGAAAGAAATTTTATAGCACTTCGGGAAATCGATATCAGTTAAATGGCTTTATTAGGCTTGCAAAGGCCATTAACTCTCACTGGGAAAATATAAATGACTTCAAACACACAAGCCTGCAATTGTGGCTACCAACAGGGTATAGGGTTTGGTTATATGACCAGCGTAAATAGGTGGAGACGGCGTAAAGAAAAGAACGTTTCTAAGTGAAGTTGGTAAATTAGCAAAACGATGCTGATTGTTTTGAAGTTTTGTCTGCTGAGTAGATGATATCTTGAGCCTGTTTTCATGTCTACCATTCCCAATACTGGTTTAAAAATATCCTCCATTTGTTTAAGCATGTTCACTGCCAGCTGGGCAGAGTTCCTTTTACAAAGACCCAACTGAATGAATTGGAGAGGACTCTTTATTTATCTATGATTTCAGCTCCACCTGTTTACCATTTTCTTGTTAAAAGGAATTAGTGAGTGTTGGGTATGTGGCTATGAAGCAATTGAACAAATCTCCACTGCAACTATAATACAAATCCATCTTCAATCCCAGAGCAAATTGTTCTCATTTGGGGAGGGGAAAAGGTATTTTCTCAGCTAAAAACAAAAATTAACAAATATTTTGCAGAAGGTGAACTCTAGGGTCCCAACCAAATCCTGAACAAATTAGAGCGAAGCAGAAACAGCTGTTGGGTAAAATGCACATCCTAAGAGTAGGTTCTGGGCTGTCAGGCCAGATTGCTTGGAGCTGGCCTTTCCCAGCTTTACCATTTCTCAGCGCCTTGGCAAGGAGTGGAAAATGTGGAAAGAGGAACACAAGTTCAAGAAAAACAACAGGAGCTCCAAGTCCTCTTTGCTTTGGGACCCGAGAACATTTGGGATCAAATGTTCTTTTTTTTTTTTTTTTTTTTTGCTTGTTTTCCCCTGGGAAATAGCCTAGGACAGTGATGAAGACTAGCTTCTGTGACACGGATGCTTGGAACTGTGACTGAGCTATGAAAACTCAGCTCTCAGTTTCAATAAAATTGTCATCTGTTTGCAACTGCTTCCCCCCAAACAGGGTTTAGCATGGTAATCCCGTGACCTTCTCCTGTGAAGGGTTAACCTTTGCATAACAATGAGGGAAACATCTGCATTTTATCCACTCATAATTTAAGTCAAGAGCTATAGAATGACTTAGAAAGATCGAAATGCAAGCCTGATCACTTTCAAATTCCAAATTAGCTTTTCCTCCACATAGAACGGCTGTGTTTGAGTCCAGGAAAGGTGTTACATTTTCTCAGGACATCCTAAGGTTAGATATGCTAAAGAACCGTAAAGCAATTCGGGGCTATTCCTCTCCAACTTTGCGCTTGTTTTTCGTGTTAAATGTGTTAGAGCACGCCGAGGGACCCATAAGCAAAGCACACCACTTTCCACCCAAGTTCCAAACCAATTAGAAACTGGAGCAAAAAGAGCCAAATGTAACCTTTATAATGGATAAATTTGATATGGTTCAATATGGCTTATTTCTTGGGGGCTTTTGGGCTTTTAAACACTGAACTAGAATTAGAAAGCCTCGTGGCACCTCTTCCTCAGATGGCAACAGCCAATACCACAGACTTTCTGCACCAGGAAGCCTGTTATTATTGTTTGACACATAGCCTGGAAGAATCAAGAACGTATGCCCTCAGTGGAATATAACGCCCCCCCAACATTATTATAGTATAATTTATCTTTATACATATAGTTCATTTTCTCATACACGGTGTGAAACAAATGACAAAGCTATAAAATGAGAAGAAATAATTTCCCTCGTTTATCTGCCCTTCCCTGCCCCCTTCTCACACTCAAAAGGCAACAACTTTTAAATAGTTTCCGTTCTCACTTTCCCTGGTTGCTGTCATTATGATTTTAAATGACATACTTCTTCTAGTTCTCGAGCTGTCTTTAAACAGTATCTATTGATTCTCTTTTATAAAAAGTGAGGAATTTGGCACACTACACTACCTCCCACCTCCACTTTTCCCTTCACCTTCTATTTTTATTAAGTATATATATATGTTTTCGCCTTACTTCTTTTACAGAAGGGAGTTTAGTTAAAAGTGAGTTCCTAGAGTTTAAAGTCCCCTTCATCACTTATTTACTTATTAGCTATGTAATCTTGAAAAAGATATTTTTGCCTATCCACACTTCAAAACACTCATTTCTAATTGGGGATAACAGTGGTATAATGGGGTGAGGAGTGGGGATTCCCTGAAAATAGGAGAAAGTCTGAAAACCTTGGTCAGGGGAAGGGGAAAGTGGAGAATAGGCATTTAAGATACTTTGCATAACAATGGCGAGATAAAAGCTGTGCCGCTGCCCCAGGCAAAAAGCATAGTTGACTTTAAGACCTTCTGTGACTCATGACCTAGGCAGGGGAGGTAGATGCCTACCCCCTGCCTCTGTGTCACAGGGAGCTCTTGCCCTGAGTAAAGAGGGCACCTGAGAGAAGGTAAGAGATAATAGGGGTACTGGCAAAAGTAACACATCATAGGAGAAGCTGGATATGAGGCCACATAGGAAGTTCTGGCTGAACATTTAAAATAAGGGCAAGCTGAAAGAGAAGGGAATTCACCACATGGCCTGGTATAGTGAGAAGAAACCATGTGGGTTGAGAGAGAGGAAGTAGCCAAGTGGGAGGAAAGAGTGTAAGGAGAGAGCAAGGTGGAGTTGTGCGGGGACCTGGCAGAGCTGATGGAGCTATGCTGGGACATGTCTAACCAAGTAGGAGATGCTTGAACTGAATTGTGCCCAGGAATGCGGAGCCTCAGACTTCTGCCTCTCTGAAGGATGTATGGAGAAGCTACTCTCTTGGGATGTGTGCCTCCCTGGACTCCACCAGGATCCAATGGAACACAGCACATGTTTTCCTGAACTATCACGTGCAGGCTGAGAACAGCACACCCCAGATCCTGAAGGACAGAGCTGCTGTGAGAGGAAGGTGACTCTGAGACCCACAAGTGCACCTTCCAGAGGAGATGGGAACTTTTTTTTGAGGCCAGCTTAAGAACAGATAAGGACCTGGGGAGCTTCTGGGCGTGGTGTAGCTTGTACCCTGGTGGGGAGCAGGAGAAGTGCTGAGTCTCGTGGGAGAGCAGAGCTCTGAGCAGGACTGCTCCCACCCCCACAGAGGCTGGAATCCTGTAAATAAAAACTTGTTTCCTTCAACACTAATTGTTGGGTCATGCATCAAGGTGCCACATGGACGAGCCCCAGTTTGCTTGGTTACAACAGTGCCTCCTTCATAAATAACTGTGTGAACTAAACTGGTTAATCCACATAATACATTCAGCAGTGCTCCTAATAGTCAGAAAACACTGAACAAATGTTACATGTGGTTTTGTGACAATAACGTATTCTTGTCGGGAGCTTGATTCTAAAATCAAACAAGTAAAATCTATAATATTATGATGATTTAAATATTTCCAGGGTAGAATCAAATAGCATGATTGGACTCAGAAAAACAGATGTAATTTGTTTTGTCACTTAAATGATGTCCTTTTAAAAAGATGATTCCAAGCGTCAGTGTTTAATAGATCTTAATTTCTTTAGGTTTCCATAATTCTTCTGGTCATCCTGATTTCTTTATGTCTCCTGGATTGAGAAATAATATGGTACTGCTTTTCAGCTGACAGATTCTACTGTGTATGTCTCATTATGCAATTTACTTAGTCTTTCTATGCCTTAGTTTTTTCTTCATCGGGAAGGGATAATAAAAACACCTTCCTCAGAGTGTTATTATGAATGATAAATAAAATAATGCATGCACAGCCCACAGAAAAGCACCTGTACCCTATTATTATTTGGCTGTTTTTTCTTTTTGAATTTTGCTAGAGTACTTTGTTAATTTATTTATTCTTACAAAATATTGGGGGCACTAAAGTCTCTGGGTTTGCTTATACAAAACACATTTTTATGTTCTCTCCCTCCCATAAATGAATGCTTATAAAATTACAAATTCAATGTGGGAATTTCGGAAGTTGTATTTTCAATAATGATGAGACAGCTTGTTGCAGACCAACTCTCTCACCAAGGACATTTACAGGAGCTGAGAAAAAATGGTGTAGGTACTGGAAGTCTAGTAAGGCAGCCAGACTTGCCCAGATGGGAAAGTACCCTGAAAGAAGTGGGTACATTGAGGCGAACCCCAAATATTGTATTTTTTTTCACTCAAGATATTTGCTATTCTTGGCATGTGGCCAAAAGCTGAAAAAGTTGAACAGGAAGTGGCAGCTAATTGAGTAAAGCATTTGACAATCTCTCAGGACTGAGGAGGTAAAAATTGGATTCAGTCTAGCAGGAAAATGGGCCCTTGGTAAAAGCCTCATACTTGCAGTTATGACTCCAGAAGGAGTACACACTAGGAGTAAAAGCAAACCGGAAATGGGTCATCCCTCACAGAAGGATGGATTTGAGCTCTGTCCATCCCAGACTGGATTATGGTGACCTGTACCTGCTCTAAATGCCTACTAGAGCATAAAACTCTCTCCTCATTGGAGGAATATGAGTCAGTCAAAGCTCAAATTATTTTTCCAGTTTTCATTCATAATGTCTGGCATTCAATACAAATAGCCAAGCATTTCAGGAGATAGGACCAAAGGACAAAAGTCAAGAAGAAACACAGACAATAGAATCAGACCAACAGGGGACCCATTTACTACTTGACATTTACTTTAAAATGACTATGATTACCATGTTTAAAAAAACACATCAACAGTGAGAATTTCACTAGGGAGCAAGGGTATATAAGGTAATCTCATAGAAATTCAAGAACCAAAAGTTACATAAAAGAGAATTAAGAACTGAAAGTACAATTTTAATAGCAGATTAATCACAGCAGAAGAGAAGTAAGCTAAAACATAGAGATTACTGTCAATCCAAACTCCTGCACCCAGAGGAAAAAAATCACATCAGCTAGATTAAAACACGATAAAAAACATATGGGGCTTGGTGAAAATATCTGACATAAGATACATTTGAAGTCCTTGGAGAAGAGGGAAAAGGATTATGGCAGATAATAGATTTGAAGAGAAACTGATCAAGAACTCCCCCAAACTAATGAAAACCATCAGGTCATAGAATTCAAGAAAAATTGCAAACCCTAAATTGGATAAATAATCTCTAAATGCCTATAGATAGCATCATAAAAACTACTTGAAAGACAAAAAGAAAATCTTAAAAGCAAATAAGAAAAAGATAATTATCTTGAAATGAGAAAAATATAAGACTAATAGCTAAATTCTCATTCGAAATGAAGGGAACCAGAAGTAGCAAATTGACATCTTTAAAGTGCTTAAAATAACTGAAAACCAGGAATTCTGCATTCAGCTAAATGCACATCAAAAATGAAGGCAAAATAAGAAAATTAGAGAATTTGTTGTCAACAGAGCCATGCTGAAATGATCAGAACACCAATGGTCAAATTATTGATTTAAACCCAAATATATGAGGAATAAGAAATCATCCTTTGTTGTTTTAAGCCTGTGATATATGAGGATTTTTGGTATGTAATAACCAGACTATATTGACTGCCAGATTGATTCCAGTTTTTCCCCTATTTTGTTCATTTTTCTTTATCCTATTTGTAAGTTATACTCTGTCTATTATGCTTTTAGTGGTTATCATAGTTCATTCTTTTAGAATGCATACTTAACGAATTTGAAGTACTTTGAGTAGGTTTTCAAGTTTTAATGTGTATGCAAAGCTCCTGAGGATCTTGTTAAAATGCAGAGTATGATTCAAGAGGTCTGAGGTGGGGCCTGAGGTTCTGCATTTGAAACAAAGACCTGGGTGCCAGCAATGTGACAGGTGGCTGGACCACACTCTGGGTATAGCAAAGCCTTCAGATTTAACTTGGCTTGCCTCGTCTTCAGACATACCCATATTTCCCCATAATTAAACTTTAAAATATTTACATAATTATTTATTTAGATTAACCCACTTGCAGATTTCTTTGCTTATCATTCCTTCTTGTATCTCATTTTACTTCTTTTAGAATTTCCTTCGATAAAGGTATATTTGTTTTAAACTCCACCTTTCATCCTGTAAAAAGTGTTTTTGTTTTGCTCTCCTTTTAGAAAATACCTGTGTTGAGCAGAGCATTCCAGAACATCTCTCCATTTTCTGATCTCCCTCCGTGTTAACGTGAAAAGGAGTCCTCTGTCTTATTGATACTCGGGACTAATCTACTTTGATGTTCCTAGTGTCTGCTATATCTTTTTGTGAAGTTATTTTTTATTTATTCTTTTTGGAATAGACTGGCTTTTGGACCTGAGAGTTGCTGTCCTTTAGTGGGTCTGGAAAATTCTCCAATGTAGTGTCATTCAACATTGCTTTGTTCTTCTTGTACCTTTTCCTGTAGGGCCATTTGTTGGTCCTCCTCAGTCTATGCTTTGACTCGATTTCTCCTTAGTATTTTTTAATCTCTGTTTTTCCGAGTTGCATCTTTATATTACCTTTTTTAAACCTATATTCTGGGCTACTACTTCTTGTCAACTTTTATCTTGTATTTAATCTATGCATTTAATTTTTAATTTTATTATAGTTTTTATTTCTGGTTCTTTTAGTATTTTATTTGCATCTTTTAAAAATATTCTTATGTTTAAAATATCATTTATTATTTGTTTATATTTTCGTGTTCCTCCTTTTTTCAAACAAAGAAAGTATAGTTATAGTTTCTATATAGTTATATATACAATATCTGATATATTTAGGAAACGGATTCTCCTGCATTTCATTCAAGGTTCGTTGTCTCTTTGTGTTTTCTTTTTTCCCAGTGAGTCATTCATTTTCTTCAGAACTTTATCTGTGGGCATTCTCTGAGGCCTGGGATGAATTAGTATTCCTCCAGAAATGATTTGTGTTTGCTTCTGCCAGTTTCCTGGGGCACTACTGACCTAGGACCACTTTAAATTAAATTGTTCATTTCAGACTTTTCAGACCTCACAAGTGGCGTAAACTTGGATGGCAAACCTGTGAAGGGTCTGTTGTGGTTATAAAATCTCAGGGGAGATTTTTTTTCTTCACTAGTGCCAAGGTAGAAACTGGAAAGATTCCTCGATCTTCTATTTTTGGCTGTGAGTTTATTTCTCATTCAACCTTCTACAATGGTGGTAGCCCCTTGGGATTTTAATGTTATGCAGAGATCTCCTAATAGACTACCGACCTGGGAAAAAGCACTCCCCATTTCATCCTACCTCTCTATCCCTATACAGCTTTTATGATGAGATCTCAAGCTATGTAGGATAAAAGAAGTCTTTGCATTCTGGAAGCTGAACAAGTTTGCCTCCTCCTTTTCCTCCAAGTACCTTGTGCAAGCTGAAGTAGGCAGGTGACGGAGGTCAGTTGTATGTTGGAACCCTTGGACACTGTCTACCTGTTCTATGCTCACATCATACTGCTGTATCCTTCTGGCCCAAGACCATCCTGGGAACACTACAACACAGAGACATTTATTTCAGTCTGTTCTTAATTAGACTGAAACTCCCAGTATAATAGGGGTAGTGTTTGTGTTTTGCCTCAAACTTCCTGTATAGTTCATACCTACTTCTTTGCACATAGCAGCTTCTTATATTCAATTAACAACATTAACACTGACATTATGACTAATCTGTTCACTAAAATGTGAAAATAAATGAACCCAAGTCTTGAATTTGGGTAATAATGTGTATGTATTCGCTTGATCATTTCTGTATTTGGGTGCCTCCAGTGCTGGAGAAATCAAGTTCAGTTTCATAACTGTGTGTTTTAGAATGCTGTACTTCCCAGAACCAAACCTCCCTCTGATTTCCTATCCTCAGCCATCTTTATGACAGTGGATGGAATCAACCTGGATAATCAAGTAGAAGAGATTTAAGATGTATGTTTTGAGAATGTTCCCAGACCTGTCCCTGTGGCTGAGACCCACAGATACTGCTCATACCCAATCAGACTGGGGGAATGATGGAGACCTTCCTCGGGGCACAAGATGAAGCCCAGGGAAGGGGCTGTGGTCAGTTCCAATGTGATTCTTCATTATTCCAAGGTCAGACCTGTCAGGCTCTCCATAAGTCATGAGTCAGTCATACCCTTGGGACCTAAGCAACCCTCCAGCCTCCTGCTCTGAGAAACCCCCCTGGCTCAAGCCCTCAGTCACTTTTCTTCCTCAGACAATCAATGGGGCTCCTTCTACCCCCACTAACTCTTCTCTAGCTTGATTTCAGGCCCCACTGGACAGCTTGGACCCTGTGTCGACCGACCATATTTCCTGAACATCCCCCCTTCCTCTATCCTGACAACTTTTGCAACTGCCAAATTTCTCAGGGTGCGCCTCAAAATAAGAATTCTGGATTTAAAGAAAGAACATTTTGGAGTCATTATAGATAATCTATGGCGTTACACATAATTCGTGTTACTTCAGAAGGATGAAAGAAAATGGATGCTCAAAGACCACTTCTACACTGTTTCTTTTTATTGGCTCCTCCCTCCAGAAGTTCTGATTTATTCACAGTCATTCCACTCATCTGTCCTCAGGGGTAACGCTCTTTCCTTTTTTCCAGCCTTCCTGGGAGATGAATCTTTTTTCCCCCTCTTTCTTTCTCATCTTTATTTCTTGTTGAATCTGGGAAGCGTCTTTTTCACTGAGTCCAGGCCACTGTACCCCATTCTTTTTTTTCACTGCGTGCCGGTAAAATCAGGCAGGTCTTTCCTCTGGCCAGAGCAGTGTTCCAACAGCTTCTTAGAAGACAGACCCCAGCAGAGAAATCAGTTTCTAAGGCCTTTAGTCTCTTTGTCCTACTGCAAACACCTACTTTTTGTCCAAATCCAGAGTGATTAAATAGAATTAGTCTGAGTTTGGGAGACAGTGATCGAGGTTAAATTTCCCTTTTGCCACTATTCTATGTGACCTTGTTTGGATTATTGAATTAGTTTTCTTATCTATGAAGTGTATAAAGTATTATCTTGTTTGTTCAGTGGCTGTGAGCATAGGAGAGGAATTGCCTAATCTAGACCAGTGCCTTACAAGTGGGAAGGACCCAATAAATGATACCTCAGATTGTAGTTGTTACTTGTTTATTCATTCAATCAGCATTCATCCCGTGATTGCAACTGTGGCGATGGTGATAACTCATGACTATAGTAACTTGGATTTGCCCCAAAACCTTGGCTGCGACACTCATGGCCCTCAGGGTGGGTAGATTTCTAATGTAGTCAAATGCCTGGAAGTTCACAGCTAAGTGGCCACGAAGCTTCTCGTGTTTAAAACACCATGACCCCCACCTTCAGACCCAGTAAGGAATTCTCAGTGTCGTGAGTCCCCTCTCGCGGGGCTTCTGAGGCTCTTAGGCCAGTGTGTCTGGGAAAGTTTCAGGCTGGAGGCATCAAGGAGTATTAATGTGCAGATGCAGGATCTGTCAGGAATACGAGCTGTGGTGCAACAAAAACCACCTGCGTGGCTCGCGCTGTTTTTGAAACAGAGTGCCGGAAAGGAGGGGCCCAGGGCCAAAGAACGAAAACGGGGCCTTGAATCAGTGTGCAGCTTGGAGCAGAGGCCTGTGAGCAGGAGAAGGGGGCACTGGGGTTGCGCTGCAGCCACTGCTGGGCCCTCACTGCCGATCTGGGCGTCAGTCGCTCTTTCAGGATGGATGGGCCCTGTCAGACTGAGGCCTGCTATATCCACTTCTGTGCGTGAGAGAAGGGAATAGAAAATGTCAGTAGAGAGTGTGCGGTCCCAAGGAGGGTCTCTCCTGTGCCCTTTACATCAGAACACATCAGAGAGTTACCAAATGGTGACACAGCCTTCCTGTGCCCTGCCAGGACCTAGGCTGCACCTGCCCCTCAGACCCTGGGGTCAGGAAGCCCTCCCACTACTCTTGGGAGCTCGCCCAAAACACAGCAAGGACACTGGCCCCGTTTGAGAGCAGAGCCACTGCAGACAGGCAGCCCTGTGCCCACCAACTGGCCCCACTGCTGTGGGATAGAAAACGCAGGGCTGAGTGATTGGCTGGGCTGCCTGGGGCTGCCCGGTGCACCTCGCCAACAGAGCCTTTGCCAGAGCAGGCCTCACAGCTCTACCGCCTGTTCGTCAGAGCCATGAGTTAGAACTGGTTTTCCTGCTCCTAATGTGAGCAGCGAGAGCCTGGACTGGGGCTTAATTGGGAGCTCGAGGCTGGAAGAGGAATAGCTACTGAGACACGCCGTACTGGCAGAAAGCTGCAGTCAGGAACTGCAGTTCCAAAGTGATTTGCTGAACGAAGGTTGATCCAAACAACATCATTTAGCACCAAGTGGCAGAGAAAGAAGTCCAGCAATGTCAGGACCGCAGAGATGCTGTGGACATTATTCTGGCTGAGGGGAACGATTCCCAGACCAGCTTTCCCACCTACGGTGCTATCAACACTATTCGCCCAACACCCCGGCATTTCCTTCCCTCTCCCACTGCAGCCAGGAGGCTCCCCACAGCCTCAAGGCTGTGCCCCCAGCAAGGGCTGTCCCACCTGACTTCCCAGTTGGCTGATGAAAACCCTCAGGGATGGGAGAGAAGGAGCAGGGTCAGGAGTGTGGACAGCACCTGGATGAGAAGAGAAAAGGCCACAACCTGTGACCGGAGTGGCGAGTTGAAGATGGCTCATATTTCGGATAGTTAGCCTGCACTGACAACGAGGCCCATTAAAAACATTCTCTGCCTCCCCGAATTGAGAAACTATCAAGTGTGGAAATTGGAGAGAATGTAAACTGCTGCTTGTGAAGGAAAAGTATGGTTGCCCTAAGTGGAATGTTTGCTTTTAATATAAGACAGGTAGCTGAACCTAGGATTTTTCCCTCCCCGGAATATACTAATTTTAAATGATACCGAATATAAAAAAATGTCATTATTACCTCCCAACCAGTCTACAAAGTAAGCAGATAAGGTGATGTTATGTCTATTTTTCGGAGGGAAACTGCGAAGCTCAAGACCAAACACAGAGGAAAACAAACAGAGTGGGATTCTCACGCCCATTGTCCGACTTCAAAGCTCGTGTCCTTTCCACGTGGTCTCGCTTTTATTTTTACTCACCTGCTTTCCAAGCCCAAGGCCTTCCTGAAGTAAAACAATAAAATGCCTAATTTTGACACAAAATATGGAGCGTGTATCTGTGTGTGTCTGTACGCATATGCGTGTTCAAGGAACATTTATACATGACTTGGTTTTCAGTCATGTTATGTATAATCAGGAGGAACTCTGGGTTGACTTTTGAGTAAAGAGGCGCTGAATAGGTTTGTAAACATCTGATCTGCTTAAATGAAGTGTAATTAAAAATAGCTGAGTTCTAAACAATGTTCCTTCCACGTACATTCCCATTATTTCAAGAGCTGGAGATTAAAAGCTAAAATAATGATCTTAATTATTTTTAGATGTGTTACTGTTTAGAGTCACGTTGCATGCTCTGAAGTGTCTACTGTATTAAAATGTGGGTCTCTGCTTCACACTGACTAGCCGTGTAGCCAGAGCAGATGCCAATAAAATAGGCGTTTGTGGAGAACTTGCTGGGTGTCACAGGCAGCGTGGTAAACCCTGCATTCGGGGACATATTTACTTACTTCTCTCCCGGTTGGTTGCCATGGGCTTGGGTTCTAGCCCACCAGCTGTGTTCCCGTGCCCTCCACTTGTTTTGTCAGAGTAGCTTTGGTTAGGTTGTACTGACAAACAATTCCCGACTCTCACAGCTCGCCACAGGAAGTTTTGTTTATTCCCGACACAAAGTTCCCTAAAGGTCCAGATGATTACATGAAAGCTGTCTTCTCTGTGGTACCTCCATGATTCAAAATACCGCAGTCTTTATCATCTCCATGTGAGACTGCTACATTTGGAATCAAGAAAACAAATCTATGATCAGTCAGGCTTTCTCTTCTGAGCTGTGTGTATAAGGAGCACACAGCAATTCCAGCAGCCTCCTGGCCACTGGCACAGAGCGCCACTGAACTGTGAAGGCATCTGGGAGGGAAAGCCTATCTTCTCCACTGGAGCAAGAAGACAAACGGGGAGTGCTGGTCACGAGTAAAGGCTGCCACCCTGCCTCCACGTGGAGAGCCTGAGCAAGAGGCTGTGGGCAATCCCAAACAATAGCATCTAATAAGAACCAAATGGAGAGCAAACTGAGCTGAAACAATTTGTTGACTTATGTGGGCTAAGGTGGTCAGGGGGGCGGAGCTACGCTGGGCCTAGAAACATGAAGAGAAGCTGGAGAAAGGAAGCGGAGCCCCTGATACGAGGGAGGCCCGGAGTGGTTCTCGGAGAAAAGAACAAAGCAGGTGAGCTGCCCTCGGGCCCACTCCAGGGGAGGCACTCAGCCAGGGCTGCGTTTTTAGAAGTGCTCAATTATTTAAGCACAATACACTGAGGACGGAAAGTAAGTAAGGGAGTAGCAAAAGTCCCACGGGGAGATACACCTATGTAAGATTTGAGTGTCCACGGTTTTCCCAGGGAAACTGAAGGGCCATCTCCCGGACAGAGTAGCGCCTTCCTGGAAGGTGTTCCCAGTGAGCCCCAGGGATGTCAAGTGCTGTGTCTGTCAAGCTGTTTGGCCAGCTGTTAGAGCTTCTCAGCTTCCTTTCTGAGGAAAGAAATTTTGAATCAGGTTTATTGGAGGGTAAGTTACATCTAATAAAATAGATCCTCCTTCTGAGTGGACTGCAGTGATTTCTAACAAAAGGCAGGCAGCCAGGTAGCACGGGTACAACAGAGATAGCAAACACCCAGGGCCCCTGAACAAGCTCCCCGGGCTCCCTGTGGCCACCGTACCTGCCCCGCACCAGCCTCGAACTCCCACTGCTGTCTTATGTCCTTAGAGGCGGGCCTTTTCTAGAATGCTATAGAAGTGGAAACATACCGAACATAGCTTCTCCCAATGTGGCTTTGTTTCATTTTGCTTCACGCATTTCTGATTCATCCGTGTTTGGTGCATGTGACAGTAATTCATTTCATTTTATTGCTGAATCCTGTTCCATTCCCGGGATGTTCCAGTTTGTTTATTCATTCACCACTTGAAGGGTGTTTGGGTTGTTTCCAGTTTGGGGCAATTATGAATAAGGCTGCAATAAACTTTCCCATCTTGATTTTTATGTGACCATTTATTTTCATTTCTCTTGGGTAAATACCTAGGGGTGGGGTCACCAGGTCAAATGGTAAGTGTTTGTTGAACTTTATAAGGAATTGCCCAACTCCTTTGCAATGGGCCTTGGCTCCTCCCTTTGCTTCTGCTGCAGCTTGCTCTCATGATGCACCAGGGAAGCTTTTAAAGGCAATAATGGTCTTTAATCCTCATGTATGCATTTATTTCACAATCTATGAAGTACTTTATGTCCGTTTTCCTATGTGAACCTACTCTTATAGCAACCAGAATAGGAATGATGCCACATTTGGAATCGCATCCCCTGAACAAGGCTCTTCCAAACTCAGATAAATCCTTTCACTCTTCTGGGTCTCAGTCCCTTGATTTTAAGAGTAGGGATGATATTCTGGGATAACTGTGATGAAGAGCTTGGACTTTAATGCCATTTTGTGTTTACATCCCAACACTGTTACTTATTTCTCTGTGGTATCAGCAAGTTACTTAACCTACCTCGGCTTCTCCTAGAGTGATAATAGTTATTATTATTCAGGAACAATGATCACTTCATGGAGCTATCTAAATGGTTAAATGAGATATATGTAGAGCGCTTAATACTGTCTCACAGGAAGCAAATGCTCTATAAATAATGGTTATTGTTACAATGGAGACAGTATGCCTGAATTGAAAGCATTATATGAAAGTGAGCCATTTGTCAATGAACAAAATTAGGACTCAAGGTATTCAATATTAGTGATACTCTCCATCATATCATTTCAAATGTGTTTGACCTGAAAGCTCAGAACTCTATCTGCCCGCCATGTAGCCTCTTCCACATCTTTCAAAGGATTGTTCAAATAAACCCTCTTCAGCCTGCAAAGCTACAGCACTGTGTCCTTCTCTGCCTTTGCTCTTTAAGGTCCCAAACTTCATTCACTAAGGTAGAGTCCGATGACCATGGAGGATTCATTCTCAAGGCCACAGGGCCTCTAGAAGGAAACTGTCCAGGGACCCCTGGGCCTCAGCATTATGAGGGGCTGTTATGAGATGAGATTTCTGGGCTGCTCACCCCCAAGGCCCTGCAGAGAGTGTGGCATCACACGTATCCAGGCCACCTGGGGGATCCTTATCCAGTTCGGCCAAGGTAGATTTTATGAGGTATAGAGATTTGCTTCCGTGCTTTCCTGGAAGTGGCTGGGTATGGGCGCACACGTTCAGTGGTCAGGTGGTGGGCAGGTGCCTGGCTGGTCGCTACATGGTTAATTCAAATAACCGTGGGGCGTAGTAAGCATCGTTATTTGGTCATACATCTTGTGTGGCTCTGTTTGTTTATTTTAACTTTTTTATTCTCAAATAATGCCAAGCTAAGAGAAAACCTGCTAAACTATTACTAAGAACTGAGTACCATTTTCCAAGGTGAACCGATATTCAACATGCTGTCACGTTTGTTTTATCACAAGCCCTTTTCTTACATGTGTGTTTGCACACGGACGTTTTGTAACTTTTCTGAGCTGCTAGAGAAGAGTCTACACGTGGCACGCTCTATTACTTCTCCTTGCTTTTACACGTATTTTCTAACAAAAGCGAATTCTGCTATAGAATCTCTGCGCAGTTACCAAATTTAGAAAATGCTTTGATACAAAGTTTATTATTAAACCTGCATTGTATATTCCAGTGTTGTCAGTTGCCCCCATCATGCCCATGCTAGTAGTTCCCCTTTGTATGCAGGGTCAGGCACAGGGTCACAGGGTCACATGTTACATGTAGTGTCTGTTAGTCCACAACAGTTCCTCATTCTTACTAAGCCTTCATGTGATGGACATTTTGGGACCATATGGAGTACTTATTTTATAAGTACTTTACAGAACATTCCTTTACCAGGGTTTATGTAATATTCCCTCATGATTATATTCTGGTTCTTTGTCCCCTGCTGGCAGTATCAGAGAGGTGACATCGTGTCCTTCTTAGAATATCACATCCCGAATCTACAATGTGTATCTGCTCTCATTGGTGGTGCTAATTTTGATTGCTGGTCAAAAGGTTCTTTATTTTTTCAACTTACAGTTATGATGTTCATCTTGCAATTAGCACTCACTTGTGATCTTGCCTAAACCAACATTTACCATGGTGGCTACACTGCTTTATTGCCATTTACCTGTTGGCATCCTCTTGTAAGAAAAAGCCCTGTTTCCTCTGTTGTCTGTCTATCTCTTTATCTACCTACCTACATACCTACCTACCTACCTATCTGTAAATATTCTATCTACATGTAAATTATCTATCAATTTTGGTGTATATTCATGAATTCATATTTTAATCAATGGGCCATAATCCATTACCTTCTTTATTTCGATGCCAGCGGTTGCCCCTTCAAAATCTCTCTTGTGTCTTTTTTACATTGTCCTTGCATTCTCTTAAGAAACGTGCTTTCTGGTACAATGAGATATTTCAGGCTCATCTTGCATGTTCTGCACTCCAGCCATGGAATCAGTCCTTTCTCCAAGGACCTTTTTCTCTCTATCAAGAAACGGTATCGAGGAACCAAGATCTGGGTGCTAGATGTACTCATTGCAACTGGGTGTCACTGCTTCTCAGCGCTGTCAGCGGACAAAGCCAGTGTTGAGAAAACACATACATATATGCATTTAGTATGTATATATACATATATATACACAAATGACATATATGAAAATATATATGTATGTCTTTAGCAATCACAAATTCGTTCAACACCTAAATCCCGATCCAGCTCTACATGACTCTTTCTTGCTTTTCCCCATTTTCAAACTTGCTTCTTCCATAGTGAGAACTTCAGCCCCAATAACATCAGCACATGTACTCATATCTACAATACATAAAATTTGTTTCAGAATTTCTGGACCCAAAATACTATGAAAAAAGATAAAATCCTATTCAGAAGAGCCCACAGTTTATCTGCAGTTTCATTTCCTCTGGCCCTAAGTTATACATTCATGGTGTTGTATTCCACACTCACTTGTATTATATCTATTTTTTCCTTCAGTGTGATTACATATTTTCATTTAAAATTCAGTGCATCTATTTGTCTCTTCTTTTTTCATTGAGTTTGAGGCTTTCCCCAACATCTTTGTTGATTTTACATTTGAATATGTGGAATATCACTACACTTCCAAAAGTTCAGAGTCTGCAACACCCACACTCCAAGGAGTGTCTCCCCTCCATCCCTGCTCCAGCTTTCACTAGGCAAGCCCTTCAGTTGTTTATGTTAATCCTTCCCATCCTTCCTTATGCAAAAAATAATCAGACTAATATGTATTTTTTTGGTAAGTTGAGCCAGCAGGATGCTTCTGAAGTACCACAAGGCTTTGGCAGAGAATTGGCACCCTACACCCTCGGCTCCTTCTGCTTGTCCACATAGATCTAATGCAGGGCCATGCTGAATGACTTGATCCTTATTATAACACACTCTTTCAAACTTTTAAGAACTCCAACTTCCATCTTGGTTGTCCAGAATTCTCTTCCTATCTTCTATGTGTGGCCAACACTGAACCATCTTTCCTGACCTAGCTTACTTGCCACCGTCTCTAGGAAGCTCTCGTTAAACTACTCGGGAAAACTTATCATGTCTCCAGTGGCACTTGGCACGTGTGTCAACTACAACACTCGCTGACCTGACTCGCAATACTTGGTGCACTTCTATGTGCCCCTATGAGATGTTTGAGTTCCCTGAGAATTAGGACTTTGCTTGTCTCTAGTCATGGACATAGTGCTGACTGAAAAGATTTTTAAATGATTCACTAAATGGATAATAATCTTCTCCTTTCTGTATCTTACTGTATTTTGGATGGCTGAAGAAGGGTCTACATGAGATTATCTCTATAGGATCCTTACAACTCTAATCTGAGATGCTGAAAGGCAAAGTGATTTTTTTTTCCTTGACCAAATTCATCATTGACAGGAAGGGGGCGCCATTTAACAGTTTGTGGAGAAAAAGTTGCAGCTTTATAACTTTTATAGAAAGACTTGGTATTACTATTCTATATGAAACTGCAATGTATTTCATGTTTCTCTCTGATGTCAATTTACTTAGCCTCTGGCATTTGATTAATAATGAAGCTAAAGATACTTCATCTAAGCTCCATTGTAAATTTGTGTATAGCATTATTTTTATAAATTCTAGGTAGACTTATAAAAAGGTTAAGAATGTTGATAAGGAAAATGAGTAATGGTTGCTAAAGCCTCATCTTACTAAAATTTATTAACACATTTATATATGAACGTTTGTGTGTTTGATTTCACTGCAACGTCTTGAGGGCTTTCTTTGAATAAAAATTGAAACCAAAATGTATTTTTAGGCCTGTTTCTATCAAGATAAACAGCAACAGCAGGGAAAAAAAACTTCTGTTGGTTTGTTGTGACACAGCACGCACTTTGTATTAAGGTTGTGCCTGCACTTTAGGGACCTCGGTGCCTGAAACAGCTCAGAATCCAGAGTACGTGGAGGTCCCGTAACAAACACCACACGCAGCTCTGAGGTCCAAACAATTGACCAGAATGCTCCAACTGTCTGTTTTAAGGGTGAGGCAGTCTTGGTAAAGCCCCTCCATGATGTCTGCTCCACTTTCAAGGTGCCTGTTTCAATCTAAGTTGCGTTAACGGCCTGGGCCCAGCCCCACGAGGCATAAATAGAGCTTGTTATTGTAAGAGGCAACCTCAAGCCACTCTCCAGTGCAGTTACATAAATAAGACCAGGGCTGGCTTGGAAGGGATGTAAATCTCCGGCTAAAATGGGAGAAGAGGGAGCCATTCACTCGCAACCACAGTTAACATGCTGACGGAGTTTCCAAATAAACTTTTATCTCTTAAGACTGATTGCTAGTGATGGTGATAAAAATGAGCATGGGAATGTAGCCACAGAAGTGACCACACCTTTGCAGATTCCTCAAGATAGTTTTTCAGCTCTGTCTTCATTGGGCATTTTCCTGAAAGCAAGGCCAGGGGGCTCTGTGTCCTGAATGTAACTCACCTCTCCTGCAGACCGAGAGGGGGAGCGTTGCCCAGCCTCGGCTTCTCTTGCAGCCCCTTTCTGCCAGCCACAGAACACAGAGCTGAGCAGGAGAGATGCCTGCCCAGAGGACAGGTTTTAAGGCAGCCATTTCTGCTGCATCAGCGGTGCAAAGCCATTGTGCCTCAGGCTTCATTGTGGCACAGAAAAGCTCCAGGAAGTCAAAGGGAAGAGCTTCATCTTTGAGTGAGGGCATTATGGACACTGGGACAGGAGTCGGATTCCTGGCCCTGCCTGCACTTTTGGGGGCATTTTACAAGCCAGGAGATGTCGCTGGGAGATGGCCATTGTCAGTCTCGTAGACAAGTGACCAGGGCTGCGTATCTTTGAGGTGTTATCTTCTTCTAGCTTTTTGGTTTGTTTTCAGTTGATTTAGAATTTTATTTGTCCTTAAAATGTTTCTTTTTCCCTGCTGCCAGTATGCACAATGCAAAATAGCAGCAATGTGTTTTGTGTTTAGCTTATTTGATTTTCCCCTCAAAACTAAACTAAACTTTCCTGCATTAGGTTAGGCCTTTGCAGTTAAGATCAGTGATTATGAATTTACTGCTTTTCTCCCATGTTTAAAGATTCTGCACATCTTAAAGAAGTCTTCAGCACTCTCAAGGAATTTAGTTCCATTTATTTGGGTGACTTGTATTTTTTTCTCCCTTTGAAATGGATACTTTTTCCTCTCTCCTTTATTATGTCATATCACCAGTCAGGGAAAACTTTTTGAATAAACAAAAATCCTGGAATAATTAAAATATGAGCAGGCAAATATGATGTCCAGGGAAATATTTATAACCCGAGATGCAGATTCCCTTCCAATGCTAGTTGTCTCAGGGCACAGTAAGGAATGATGGGTCGGGGAACAGCACGCTGACGTGTAACTAAATAAGTAAATAACGGGAGTGAAGGCAACTGCTGTTTAACAGCTTCCCCTGTTACGTATACACTTTCAAACAAGCATGAAATGTGAGTCCCTGGACATCACTTAAAAGAACCAGAAATAAACAAAGCATGTGATCCCACACTCCTATTCCTCCCGGACAGGGAGAAAGCTTGGCTGGGAATTGGGGGTGATTTTTGTTGCCCTTCTGTCCCCTGCCTTATAAACACAAACCCTGTTGCTCAGAAAGCGTGGGTCGCGCTGCTGCTGACAGACCCATTGAGCCCGGAGAAGTGAGAGAAGTGAGGAGGCGAAGTGTCTGTGACCCGTGGTCCACCGCCTCACCTCTTAGTTTTCAAAGAATCGCCCTCCAGACTCAGAAACTTCCATTCCAACATCTGGGCCAAGTCAGCCGAGAGCCTGGGAGCTGGGTTTGCCAGTTCCCAAACGGAGCTCTTTTTTCACCTACAAGATGTATCGTAAGCTCCAGCCTGCAGTTTGGGGTCAAATGGGTGCCGAAATAATGGCACTTTGACACGGAACACATTCCTTTTGCATCAAGTGCATGTTAGAGCTTAGAAGGCTCATTGAGACAATTATCTTTTCTTACTCTCTCTTTGTCTACATGAGGAAACTGAGGCAGAAAACAGAGCTCAGAAAAGAGTTCGAGTTCCCTGATTCTTGGACCACTGTTTTTTAAAAATAGTTGTTTATTTTTAGAGAGAGGGGACAAGAAGGTTTGGAGAGGGGGAGAAACATCCATGTGTGGTTGCCTCTCATGTGTCCCCCACTGGGGACCTGGCCTGCAACCCAGGCATGTGCCCTGACTGGGAATTGAACCGGTGACCCTTTGCTTCACAGGCCCGTGCTCAATCCACTGAGCTACACCAGCCAGGGCTGGACCACTCTTTTATAATGACATTTAACTCTCTGGATAGTTCTTTGTTGCCATGTAGCAAACCACCCCTGAAATTAGTGGCTTAAAACAATGATGGATTTTTTTTTAATTTAATTTATTGAGGTGACATTGGTTAATAAAATTATATAGGTTTCAAGTGCACACTTCTTGCACTGTGTGCCCACCACTCAAAGCTATATCTTCCGTTACCATGTATTTGACCCTTTTTACTTCTTACTGCCCCCCGTCTCCTTCCCCCTGGCAGCCACCATACTGTTGTCTGTGCCTGTGAGTTTTTGTTGGTTTTTCTTGTTGCTTTCAGTTTTATGTGCCACATACGAGTGAAATCATATGGTTCTTGACTTTTTCTGTCTTATTTCACTGAGCATGTTATTCTCAAGGTCCATCCATGTTGTTGCAAATGGTATTATTTCATCTTTTCTTAGGGACGAGTAGGATCCCACTGTGTATATGTGCCACACCTTCTTTATCCGGTCCTCTGTGGAGAGCACTCTGGTTGTTTCCATGTCTTGGCCACTGTGAATAATGCGTTATTGTCACCGCCGTGTGTCTGGTTGAGCAGTTCTGCCGCACTTGCTAAGACTCACTCATGCAACTCCACTCATCTGGCCAGTCGCCTGGGTGCCGGCCGGGCTCCCCTGCATAGCTGACCTGGCTGGGCCTCTCTCTCTCTCTGCTGAGCTTTCACCCCAGGAGGTTTCACAGCAGGAGGACCTCAGGGCAGAGATCCCAGAGGGCAAGTCCCCAGTGTGTGGGCCCTTATCAAAGCTTTGCATTATCCTCTCTTTGCTGATGGCCCGCTGGCCAAGGCCAATCACATGGCCAAAGTCAGAATGAAGGTGAGAGAAGAGGACACAAAAGTATGGGTGTCAGAGCATGACTGGGTGGGGGCTGGTGCTGCAGAAACCTGCCCCACAGCTCACGGCAGCACTGCTCCTGTGGTGTCCTGTACAACAGTGGTTTTCTGAAAAACATTCAAAGGCCTGCCTTGAAAAGTAGATTTCTCTGGTCAAGATCATGCACAATAGCAGTAAGGTACTAACGTGCACCGGGCCCCAGTCCACGTGAAGAGAAGAGGAAAAGGACCAAGTGCATTTTGAAAATGCATTTGAAATTTCTTTCTTTGCGAAACAGCTATTGGCACCACAGAAAATGGGTTTTAAAACTCTGGCCTCAGGCATATGAGGAATGGCTCCTGGCTCCTCCCACCGTTCTTTCTCTCCCTCTGAACACATTTTTGGTAAACTTGAACTCAGTCAGCGGAGTCAGGATTCAATACTGATTTGTGGACACTGTGCATTTCCACAGTGACAGGGCAGGATGGCCCACCGAGGGGTAGATAGAGGCCGAAGGGCCTGCTGCTCTGTGAACAGGGGTGTCTTGGCTCAGCCCTGGGACGAGGAGACCTAAACCAGCTCTTCTACGTCAGGACAAAAGCTACTCCCCGGGACCTGTGGAGTCGCAGAGAACATTGTTCTGCCTTAGGAAGCCTGTTCCCAAATGTGTCAGACACAGAAGAAGAAGTGCCGGTGACATTCTTCCTACCTTTCTGGGTTTACTTTTAAAAATACTTCCTCCATGTTAGCATAGAATTATCATTTTCTTCTAAATATCCTTTAATGCATAGTTAATTCCATTTTAAAAAATGTAATGTATGCACAATGCAAAGAGTAAAGTCATGTAAATATATTTGCAGTGAAAATTAGTCTGTTTCCAGTCCCCAGTGTCCCCCGGAGGCAGTTGCCAATACCTGGTTCTGATACATCTTTTCAGAGATAGTCTGTGTTTATCCAGGACTATATTTACAAACAGCACCATAATATATGAACTACGATTCCCCTTTTAACTTAAGCTTTCTTTTTAACAATGTTATCGGAGTTCATTCTATAAAAATAGACAGATGTTTAAGTAAAAGAGCATCTAGTATTTTCTGCAGAAATTTTACATGAACTGTTGCAGTGACCTTAACTAATGCCCTTAGTTTCCTAGTTCTCAGATTCACATCTTTTTATTTTTACTGGATTATCTTTAGGTGATAAATTTTGACCGACTACAAGTGGCCATTGCATTTACATTATGTGTCATTACCTGGTACAGGTGGTCGAAGTGAGCAGAAGGACCTGCCCTTGGTCCTAGAACAGGCGCCTGGTACCAAGGTGGTGGCAGAAAGACAGCGGCCTGGGTCCAAGGCCGGTCCTGGCACTCTGCTCCATTCCTCTGATTCCGAGTTTCTCCTCTGGTAAAAATGGAGATGATCACAGCAGCTTTGCAGACAGTTATGATGGTAAAATATGAAAATATGTTTGGAGGTGTTTAATAATATTTAGATGTTATACAGTTATTATCCAACTCACGTTAAATGCTAATAGAATGGCTATAATCAATGGTCATAACTTTTTAAAATATACAATGGGTCTCTAAAGCACCAAACTGATGTCAAGAATGAGTGAAAATCTGAAAAAAATAAGTCTGGTCAATTGACCTTCCTTTGACACCTCTGCAGCGGTTTATTGCTACCAAAGTCAGCTGACCAGGCCGTGCAGGTGGACCCTGCCCACGCCTCCCACAACCCTCCCCTCCTCTTTACGTGCTTCGGCAATTCTTTTATTTCCTCAGCATTTTCTGCGGCTCTGGTCCTTTGCCCAAACAACTCTCTTCCTAGAGGGTTCTTCTTCCTTGACGAGCAGTCACCCCTCTGCACCACACACGTTCTCTGCACCTCGCCGGCAGTCTGGATCGGATGCCCCTCTCTCCCAGGCAGCGCCGGAGCCTGCGGCCTTGCACTGCTTCAGCGCTGATCCAGGACGGCCGGTGCTCGATTTCTCGGTTATGTTCCAAATACTACCCAACTCAGTAGGTATACGCAAAACACTTTCTGACGTATTCGTCAATGCACTTACAAGGAAGTCAGCAGTGCGGTGGACAGACAGCATTCTATGTGGCTGGGGGTTTGTGGCAAAGCCTCCACAAAGCCTTCGTGGGACAGGTAAAGGTGAGGGGACTGCACATAGCTAAATAATAAAGTGCCTTCTTTGAAGAAAAGAAAATCGAATGACTGTTCTTACCGTCAAGGAAGGGCAGTTATTTTATAATCTTCACTTCCAGTCTCTTTCTAGGAGAGCTCCCCCTAGCTGTAAAAAACCTGGGGAAGAATCCTGGGCACACTGGGTGGTGGTGGGTATGGGAGGGAGAAGGCAGCTGGGCCGCGTTTGGGGTGGCGGGTCTAAATCCAGTCAGAGACCAGGGTGTGGACAGGCCTAGCCCCCTGCTGCGTAATGAGGTGTGGTGCTGAAAAGGACTATAGGTTTGGGACAATCAAGATGCACCATTATTCCCCAGGCACTGTGTGTGTGGTGGGGGGTGGGGAGGGATAAGTACTGAGAGTCTGGAAGATCTTGAGAAGATCCATGGTGTGAAATTCGGCCTGTCTGGTTTGCCAGCAGGAGAGAGATGGAGACATAGTGGGAAGAAATAACCATATCTACTCAAATTCCTTGGATCATTTTAACACAAATCATTTAAAAGATCCCTATGATAAAACACCATTTTGATTAAAGATCAACACTGCTCTTTGTTATGGCCCTTTAAAAAAACTTTTTTCATTCTTCACACTCTGTGCCTCTTTATCTCTCTCTCTTTATCTGTGTATGTACGTGTGTGTGCGTGTTTGTACAAGGGTGTTTTAAGGTATTTCTAGATGTAGATATTCAGAAAAACTAAAATTTTTTAGAGACAGGAAATCTCCAAATGCTATTAGTTACTAAGTAGGGGTTATATGACATTTAAGTGTCCGTAAATATTTTCGAGATTCATTCTCCTAAGTTTTGGACTAGTATATTGCTGCCCACGTATGTGAACAAAGCTGATGAGAAAGCAGAGTCCATATTAGGCAACAGATTCACCACCAATGACTTTGTTAAAGTAGTTAAAGTGGCGAGATTGAAAACAATCGGTATTGAACGTGCATTGAGGTTCGTTTCTGGGTTTCCACCTTCATGTTCAACCGTTTCCCTACAGGCTGGGGTGGCAATGAGATCCTGTCAGGAGGAAGTGTCTGTAGAAGGGTCGGGAAGATGACGGGGCTGGGTTCCCAGCTTATGATGTTTCAACTAAAGAATTTGTGACTTTATGATGGTGGGAAAGTGATACTCACTCTGTGGAAACAGTACTTCAAATTTGGAATTTTGATTTTTTCCCCCCTGGGTAGTGATATGCTGTATGATGCCCTCTCAAGATGATGGGTGGAGGCAGCAAACTGTAGCTCCCAGACAGCCACACGATCGGAAGGGTAAGCAACCCCCTACTCTAGCAGGGGTGTCCAACCTGTGCCCACAGTCTGCATGCAGCCCGGACGGCTGTGAAGGCAGCCAACACAATTGTAAATTTACTTAAAACATTATGAGATCGTTTTGTGATAACCTGTCATAATGTATTTAATGGATGGCCAAAGACACTCTTCTTCCAGTGTGGCCCAGAGATGCCAGAAGGTTGAACTCCCCTGCCAGTCAGTGAGTGTGCTCTGCTGCCGGAGGTGTTTGGCTATTGTGTTCTGTGCATGTTTAAGGTAGGCTAGGCTAAACTATGATGTTCAGCAGGTTTAATATACTAAATACACTTTCCACTTAGGATGTTTTCAATCTATGATGTGTTTATTGGGACATAACCTCATCGTAAGTCAGGACATATCTGTACTCTGCCTTTTAGATTGAGCAAGTTGATATAACCATATTCCTCATATGTGAAAAATTCTTGGAAGATCTCATTTCCCAAAGAGCCTAGGTAAGAGGCACTCATCTAGACTGACACACAGGCCCCTTCAGAATGGGGAGCCACTGACACTGACCCTCCTGAAAGACAACACAGCAAAGGTTAAGGGTTGGGCTCTACTACATGAACTTCAACTTTGTCATTTGTTAGCTATGGAAACATGGGCAATGTACTTAATTTCTCTTACTGCATATTTTTTTACCTTTAAAATGTGTATGTTAGCAATATTTATTGCCTGGTTGTCACGAGGATCAAATGGGGAAATTAATATATGCCTAGTATTTAAAAAGTGCTCAATAAACGTTGGCATCAACAGGAACAGACTCATAGCTACAGAGAACAGACCGACAGCTGTCAGAGGGAAGGGATTGCAGGGCTGAGTAAAGGGATTAAGCAAGAAAAAAACAAAACTCATAGACACAGACAACAGTATGGTGATTACCAGAGGGAAAGGAGGTAGGAGAGGTAGAAGAGGGTACAGGGGTGTAAATGGTGATGGAAAAAGACTCGACTTAGGGTGGTGAACACAATGCAATGTGCAGATAATGTATTATAGAACGGTGCACCTGAAACTTATAAAATTTTATTAACCTATGTCACCCCAATACATTTAATAAAAAAAAGAGAAAATAATTAACAGTGTTACCATCATATTTAGTTTAGGCATCAGTGTCATAGTATAGTATAGGTTTGTTTTATTTTTAAAAATAGAGTAATGCATGCAAGTAGTTTAAAGATTCAATTAGTTCTACAAGATTTATTATGAAAAATATTATAGGAGGTGGCTGCCCCCTCTCACTGCCCTCAGAGGACATCACTTTCAATTCATTTTGATTTTTTTTATATTGACCTCCCTATCTCTAAATCAGAGCTTCTCAAACAGTAAGCAGCAAATAGACCACAGGTGTGGGGCGATATTGATCCTCTCTGCCCTCAGGGGGATCACGTAGAACCTGGGGTGGCCTGAGCCCGCCTGGTTTCTTCCAGTCTCATTCATTCTTTTTCATTTATCCTTGTGTGCCTTACAAATGTGTGTGTGTGTGTGTGTGTGTGTGTGTGTGTGTGTGTGTGTGAGAGAGAGAGAGAGAGAGATATCCTAAACAAGGTTGGAAAGCACTGATAAACATAGTGCTATTTGTAGATGTTTCAGTTTAGGCATTATCCATTGACTTCATACACAAATGCACACACACACACACTTCCTGTTTCTCCCACCCTTCCAATATATTTCTCATAATTTTGGCTGTGTGAATGTTCTGTGCTTCTTGTATTATTAGTAAGTAAACCCTGAATCATAATTTCTTCTCCTTTGCTGTACAATTTTTTTTCATTTTTCTTTAGGGAATACTTATCTTGATTTTTTTTCTTTGTTTAGTTTCCTATGTACTTATCACTAATTTAGTCAAAATACTTTACTGATTGTCAAAATCTGCAAGTATCCTTTAAATTTTGTGTTCTAGAAAAAAATCTCATCAAAATTGTGAGCCTCTTCTTCTAACAGATTAGAGTGTTTTCTACTCTTGGTGTTCAAGCTGTCACCCTAGGTTACCCTTCATTATCCTGGGGACTTTTAATTCTGGTGTTGGTTGTCCTCTCACTATATCTAGGTCTTCTCTTCTGGTCACTTCCTTGTCTTACTGGGGCCGTCACCCAGTACCATTACCAGAAAAAAGGGATTGACAGGAGGTAATATTTTTAAAGACTGTGGCACGTCTTTGTATGTCTTTATTCTAATGTCACCTTTGATTGAAAGTTTGGTTGGGTATAGAGTTTTCGGCTGCAAATCATTTGCCCTCAGATTTTAAAGCTCTGGTTCATTGTCTTCTACCTTTCAGCTCTGTTATTATGAAATCCAAAGCTATCTTTGATTTCCCATCTTCTGCATGTGACTATTTCTCTCTGGAAATGTATATAATGTCTGAAATTTCAAACGGTATAGTATTTGGTATGGGCCTGCTTTTACTCACTGTACCAAATGTTTGGCAGCAGCTATCCTTCAGTTCTGAATATTTCTGATATAGTTTTTCACTGACAACTCAACTACCTTCCTTCCTTTGTATTAGCACTTCCTTTCTAGAACTCTTATTATTGACATGGCAAGAATTCTGCACTGATTTTTAAGTTTTCTTAGTGTTCTTTCCCATTTTCCACCTCCTAGACAGTTTGTTCTTCTTTTTGGGAAATTTCCCTAACTTAGTCTTGCGATCCTTTTTATTGACGTTTTTATTTCTGTTATTATATTTATTTCCAAGAACATTTAAAATTGTCAGAATATCTGTTGTTGAAAAGTACATCCAGTTCTTATTTTATGAATATAATATATTAATAACATTTTTGTTCATGTTTTTATTGCATATTTTTCTATGATCTCTAAGTTGCCTTTTTTCTTCATTTGCATTTAGGCCTGTATCTTTCATATTAGCATCTTTTTTTAGTGGTCTGATTGTTTTTTTAGAGCAATACTCTTAAGGGGTGATGGGAAATTCTGAATGCTTCGGTGAAACGTGTTAACCAGAGTCTCAAAGTAGAGAGGTGATCTAAGGGGGCTGCTTTGTGGGGGGAATCTCTGTGCCAGTGCCTCTGTATCTTCCTTCTTGGGCTAGTCAGGTTCCCAGAGACAATTTCCAGGCCTTTCCTTGCAGGACATAGGTTTGATTCTCAGTGTTCTCGAATTCCAGTAACAAGAGACTGGAAATGGGACAGTAGGGTGGCTCTCAGCATCTAGCATGTGTACATACACATAATCTCAGCAACTTCAGTGAGGTAGCCGCATCCTTCACTGTGGTTGTGTTTCTGCCCAGCTACATTCTGACTAGACCTGGGAAGAAATCTGGGCATGCGAAGTGTTTTTAAGCAGATTTTCAAGGAATCTTTCACTTTTTAGCCCTAACCTCACTTCCATAATTAGTGCTAAGAGCTGTGTATTCCTGGATTTTGTGGGGTTTTCTGCCATAAATTTGGCCACCTTTTAGCTTTTCCTATTGCCAACTTAGAATTTATATTACTCAAGTTTCCTAAGTCATTTCATCCAATTTCTCATCAGATTCCAAAGTTTTGTTGCTTCATTTTCTTTCTTTTTCTTATGGTTTTAGGCCTTAAACATATTTTTCATCAGGTTATTTTCTTAGGTTTCAGGAAGGAGCAAAAGTGCATGCATGTTTGGTTTGCTGCCTTCACCTGGAGATCCAACATAGCCTTTCTCCTTTTATCTCTTTGATTATTCTGTCCTCTCAGGCCGTGATGTCTTTCTGTTGACCTTTCTTTCCTTCAGTGGGGCCCAAACTTAGCCATTGCTACAACCTCAAGTCTTCTTTAATATCTCCATTCTACAGGGCCGTTCTCTTTGCCCTTACAGCATTTTCATTTCTGTCTACTTAATACCTGGATTTTCACATGCCACTGCTGCTGAATCTTCTAGTACTAGTAAAGCTAATAATAAACTAATGTAAATTGATACTAACATTTACTAAATATTAAGCACTATTATAACTGTTATGCGTATTTTCTCTTTATCTCATCCGTACAACTCTTTTCATTAGATGTTATTGTCTTTATTGTACAGTTGGGAAATCGAGTTACTTAGAAGCTGCATGGGGTGACCCCCTAGTCACACAGCTCATAACCGATGAGATTTTCAAATGCAATGTCTGATTTGAGTGCCCATGTTCTTAACTATTCATAACAGTTATAAGAAGAAAGTACTCTTACGTCTATTTCACAAGTGAGGATAGACTGGACAAGAGAGTTTTTATGATCTTCTGCAAGTTGCTTTATGACTGGTAGGGGACGAAACCGGAGTTTTAAGGTAAGTGCAGGACACGGCACAACCAAGTAATGCTTCATTACTAAGTATTGTCCTTTTCTAATTAGCAAAGCATTGTGTCTCACTGTGTCAGTTTTCCACTAAATTATTGACGAGCTGATTAAATATATGTCACGTGCTGCTTGTGATATGTAACGGTAAAAATATATTTCTAGCATTTCAGCATTCAGTGACAATTTGAGAATATTAAATCCACTGCCTTATTTGGCAAATTACAGGTGATACTGAAAAAAGCCAAGTTGTCCCCATTTTCACTGCTAATTTACTAAAGAAGCTCTGTCCAAACCCAAGCATCAGATGTGGTCTTGCTCATACGTAATAAAATACCTTTCAAGTGACTCATATCGTTAGCAACTTAAAAACAAACAACATTTTTTTCTAGAGTGTTCACTTAGTTTCACCGAAAATCACTTTACCAAATATGTTTCTCACAAAGGATTTTTCTGTATGTCAGATATTTCTTCCATAATAAAATAGAGTTGTTTTCTAGCTGATGTATTATGGCTCCAAAGCATGATAAAAATCACACAACATAGCAAATTCATAAATATCTGCAGTGTTTAAAAGTGTGTGTGTGTTTTCTGCTAAAGTATTCGCGACTCTTACAAAAATGTTATGGTTATCAGTACACCCTTGAAACCTAAAATGCCACAAGTCAGACGCAGGTTTGGTTCCCTCCTTGATCCATGGAAGAGAGTCTGTGTTCTCTGTCCCATCTGTCTCTTTAAACTCAGTGTTGAGTTTTATCTCAGTTCCAAGGTAAATACTCTTTAAAAGTCTAAATCTCTTAGCTGTTCCTTTAACAGGTTTATCTTGTGCCCGCATTGTTTGTTTATTTAGTAACCCTATGAAGCTATTGAAGTGTTGGTTTAGTGGTCTTTCTAAATTTTTTATGGTGAGAGCCAACTAATCTACTGTCACATTGAATTTCTGGTTCTGGAAATCGCTACCCTTTTCGCTTGTATTTCCAATTGAGAATTTCTCCAAAATGTTACTGTTAGATCTTCAAGCACCCTTTTCTGCAGAGAAAAGTGAGGGAGTTTTTCCACCCTTGATCTTATTCCCAAAGGAGAGTTTGGAAAACCAGTGAACCTGTGGATATTGGGAAGGGATTGACTTCTATATTCATTCATTTCTCTCCCTCTTATTATTGAGATAAAAATAGAGAATTAAGGTGGTTTCACTCAGGCACTTAGAAGAAACTAGAAAAGTAATGAGAATAGGAGCAAAATATAAAAATCTCGCAGCAAATATGTCTTGTAAGAAACGTCAACAATGGGGAGGAAATGCAGTCTCGGCTCCTGGACCAATCTGAAGTTTTGGCAGCTTTACAGTTCAGGGCAAATGGCTGGCATGCCCTGAGCTACACTTCCCTAGTTCACAGAGGGGCCTCCGTGCTTTTGAGAAAAGGGAGTGTTCAGCTTCATCTTTGAGGCCAAAGATTAGAATCATAGAATGTTAACACTCAGAGGGAATTCATAGATCATGTACTTTTTAGTTCAATCTCTTTGTTTCACAATTGAGGTCGCTCTGAGGCCAAGAGAAAGGATATAAGTTTTCCAGACTCATACAGTAAGATAATGGCAGGGCATTGATCAAAACCCACCCAGACCTTGATTCTGAGACTCACAATGTCAGCAATAATGCATTAAAATGCAACTCAAATCCAAGCTACTTAACTTGGCTGACCTTGTCTTCCGTCACTCTCCTCGTTATTCCCTCTGCTCCTACCACGTTGGCCTTCTTCTTGATCCTGGGACATACCAAGACATTTCCTGTCTCCAGATCTTGGCTCTTCTCTGAACTTGGAATGCGGCCTCCTCCCCCTGCCCATCTTGTCTCATCACAGGCGTTTTATTGTCAATCACATCTGAGTCTCAGTCTAAACGCTGTCTCCTCGAGTCTTTCCCTGACTTAGGTGATACAAGGTGTCCTCCCAGGATCTCTTTATCATATCCTTATATTTCATTTCTCAGTCTAGCACTCACCACAGTCTGTTTTTGTTGTGGTTGTTCCCCTAATGCAACGATTTTCAACTGCTGTGTTGCAAGATTTTTTAAAACATGCAATACATTGACCTGCTTTCCCTTAGATCATCAAATTAAAAAATGACAATAGCCAGCACAACAATAGTCACCCAGTGTGAATGAGTTAAAATTTTACATATTTTTTGTCAGATTGGCAAAAATTTGTATTTTTTGCTGTAACTAGTTTATATGTACCATGAGATGAAAAAGGTTGATGATCACTGCCCTAATGGAGTGTTAGCTCTATGAAGGTATAAGTTTTATTTTTATATTGTATTCATCAATAGCTAGGACAGGCCAAGGACATAGTACGCATATATTAAACTCATTAATTAGGTAAATAGACAGATAGATAGATAAAATAGGTGGAATTAAACACAATAAAAATTTCACATGGTGTAGGCATTTCTTTCACACATTTCAACTTCACCAAGCTCTATAGCTTTTTCTTAATATCAACTTTTATAAATATATTTTTCAAATTAATATACAATACATAAGTTTATGTATAAAAGTATACACATACACATATACACACAAGGCTCAACTACTGGATTCTGTCTAGATAACCACTTATGGACATAAAAAGGGAAAATGATGCACATTTGATGAATTCTTAGTGCACAAAAAATTACTTTCCTGGAGGTGTTTTTGAATTTTGTAGGAATTCTGGATTTTTGAAGATGAGGGTCTACCGTGGTGTTGAGAGACAGCCACTGGTTGTTGGAGGTGCAGAAAGCAGGCAAGTGCATGAGTCCATCCACAGTTTCATGCTTGAGGCAGCTAAGATGCTCATTGTCTTTTTGCTGGGACTCCGCTGATGTCAGAGTGGTCCTTACATTTTAGCCCCCTCCTCCTAACTCGGCAGCTTTGGGAGATCCTGGGTCGGAATAGAAGAAACCCTGATAGGAATAGTAAAGACCCCTTTTCACTCCCCATGCTCTTACACACCCATGCTCTTTCTGATTGGAAGTGTAAAGACATTGTTAGTTGTGTAAGTGCTTCCTTGTCAAATATGAAATTTCACATTTTAAATGTGTAATATTTACTCTAACCTGGATAGCTTATACTTGGCTTCGAAGGATAGAGGACTGGAGTGCCAAGGGGACTCCGACCTCCCTGACTTCCATCAAAGGAGAAGCAGGGTCTATCTTGCTTTGTCCCTCTGGGTTCTTGTTCCAGAAGAAAGGGGGGGTGGGAGAACCTTCTTCTGGAGGCAAATGAATTAATCAGCTCCTAGAGGGTCAAGAAAGGGATAGAATCATAAATCTCTCTGTGACATTCACATCTCTTAGCTGTCATTGGACCAAAACATTCTTTGTCCTAGGGTGTTGGCTCCCCCACACCAGAGAAGTGTTCGCTACATCATGACCCACTGACAGGAAACCTGTGAGCCCTAGGAAGAGAATGGTGTGCCCTCCTTATGACCCCACTGTCACCGTGAAGACACTGTTAGAGTCCAGCTAGTGTTTGAACATTGCCTCTGGGAATGTTCAAAGGGAAAGGGAAACACAGGAGCCAGACTCTTCTTTTTTCTTTTGAAAAGGATAAGCACATGACACCAAAAATATAAGCAATGAAAGAAAAAAAAAGATAAATTGAAGTTCATAAAAATTTTTAAAGTTTATGTTTCAAGGAAACCATCGAGTAAAAAGACACCCATAGAGAATAGGGAGAAAATATTTGCAAATCACAAATCTGATAAGAGACTTGCATCGAAGATATATAAAGAACACTTATAATTCAGTGATAAAAAGACTCCCAATGTGAAGGTGGGCAAGGGATCTGGATAAACATTTTTTCAAAGAAGATATATAAATGGTCAATAGGTCCATAAAAAGGTACTCAATACCATGAATCACCCAATCCACTCCTTTGCTCCTTCTGGCCTTAAGGAACTGCTAATCTGTTTCTGTCTATCAAAGTTTTCCTGTTCTAGGCATTGTGTACAAGTTGAATCATTCAAATATGTTGCTTTGCAATTGGTTTCTTTCTCTTAGCATGAAGTTTTCAAGGTTTGTCTATGTTGTAGCTGATAGCTATACCTCATTTTATTGTCATGTAACATTCATTTGTATGGATATATTAAATTTTATTTATTCACTAATCAGTTGATGGATACTTATGTTATTTCCACTCTGGAATTATGAGTAATTACCATAAGGTATACCATTTGTGTACACTTTTTTATGTGGATATGTTTTTTCAGTTGTCTGGGTATGAACAGGAGAGTAGAACTTCTGGGAAACAGGATAAGTGTGCTTAAATTTTTTAGCAACTTCCAAACTGCCTGTTCAAAGTGGCTACAACATTTTACATTCCTATCTACAATGTGTGAACTTCTCTGACACTTGTTATTATCTGACTTTTCTTTTAGCCATCCTAGTGGATGGGAAGTGGCATCTCATTGTAGTTATTATTTGCATTTCCCTAGTAACTGATGATGTTGAGCATCATTTCAGGAGCTTTTTGGCCACTTGTATATCTTCCTTGGAGACCTGGCTATTAAAATCCTTTGCCCATTTTAAAAAACAGATTATTTATGTTTATATTATTGAGTTCAAGAGTTCTTCATACATTCTCAGTACAAATATCTTACCATATATAAGGTGTACAGATGTTTTCTCTTGTTCTGTGGCTTGTTTATTCTGGTTCTTGGTGGTGTATTTTGCAGCATACAAGTGTTAAATTTTATGTAGTCCAATTTGTCCAATTTTTCTTTATGACTCACATGTTGGTGTCACACTTAAGAAATCCTTGCCTAACCCAACGTCACATAGAATTGGTTCTATAATTAATTGTAAATGTTTTGTAGTCGTACCCCTGAAATTTAGATCTCTACTCCATTTTGAGCTATGAACCTTATTACTAATAGAGTTGGATTTACATGTGCCATTTTGCTTTACTTTTTTCTCTATAAGCTTCATGTTTTTTGTTATTGTTTCTCTGACTTTCAATGCTTTCATTTTTTTATTAAGTGACTATATTATAGTAAAACACTTTTAATGCCTTTAATGATTGTAATTATATGTTGAGTTATTTTTCACAGTGGTTGCTCTAGAACTTACAATACACACCTTAACTTATCAGAATCTATATTAGGTTTATACACTTAGGTCAAATAAAATATAGAAAATTTACTCCTATATAACATTATTTTCTTCCCACCTTTAAAACTATTTTGCCCTCATTTTTAAAAGATAGTTTTTCTGTATAGAAGATTCTAGGGTGACATATAACTTTCAGTACTTTTAATACATCACCCCACTGCTTTCTGGACACCTTGTTTGTGAAGAGGTGTCAGCTGTTAATCTTATTGTGGTTCTCTTTTATGTGATGAGTAATTTTTCTCTTTCTGCTTTTAAGACTTTTTTTGGATTTCTGCATTTTTATTATGAGCTGTTTGGTTGAATTTTATGATAGAGGTGGCTCTATACAGAGAAGAATCAGACCTTGAAGAAAAAAGCTCTATAGCTTGCCTGAGGATATTCACTGTAGCAAAGATGGAGGTAGAACACTCTTCATTTGTTTTTAGAGTGCTATAGCTCTACAAATAAGCATATGGAAGGCAGATAGGCAGCCCCTGGTCTTCCGTATTCCTCCTGATGTAGTATGTCTTCCCTGTAAGTGAGCTGAGTCAGTGAAAATTTTTAAAACTTTAAATGATTAATAAAAAACATCACCAGTTAAAACAGTTGTTTTGTCGGGGGAAAGCGCACCCTCCTTACTATGTAACTCTGAAAGTCCTGAGATAACCAGTTTATGGTTCAAGGTAACTGGGAGATATAACTTCTATGTGCTTTTTATTTTTATTTCATTTCTTTCTGACTCAAATGCTCCCAAATATTCTCCACTGCCTTGGGTCCACATTATTCACTTCAAGACCCAATACTACTCTTATAATGTGGTCTCTGCCTTTTTTCCTTACTTAAGTATTCTACATCTCATATTTATTTCCTACAGGCTGTTCACTTATCTTCTGTTATTATTCATACATTCTAGTATTTGTTTATGCCTCTTTGTCCTTTTGTCCAAAACAGCCTAACTTGTTCTTCATGACCCCTCCCAGATGTTCACAGACTATCAGAGCTGCAAGGTATCCCATTCACTAAAGGAACAGGACCACTCATACCAGATTGGTCTGTGCTGTTCTTTAGTGTGTTACATACATGTCATTTATATGCAGCTCAGTTTCAAGCACCTGCAATAGAAACTGTTTCCTACCTTTTTCTACTCCCTTTCATCACTTGGCCCAGAACTTGGCTCATTGACTCTGCAATGAGTATTTCGTGAATTTCATAGAGAGAAATCTAAGTGCATGTTCAATCCAAGCATACAGGAACCTCTGCTTTTCAGAGTGACAGGCACAGTCCTGGTAGATGAATTTCCAATTAAATTTTAAATAAAGAAGGATTATAAACTTTGTAAAATGTATGGTTCTTACTATGGAATGTTTCTCATTTAATGCCATATTTGTAGTTATAGTGTATGCATATAACCAGTTTTAGTTGTCTAAAAATCAATCATCATTAGGGCAATTATTCTAAAGGCCTGAAGTCTAAAAATTACCAGGAAAGATTTTATCTGTGGTACAGATTCACAGTATTACATGTAATGAGTATTTATGAAAACTAGACATCTTGTGGAATGTCACAGATTTACAAACTCGAATCACCCTAAGGACTTTAGAATTTAATAATGGAAAACCTTCTAATAAGAAATAAGGAGGAAAAAACCCAGCAGAGATGTAAGGTAAACTGTGTAATGGCAACAATTCATTATGCTTCTGTTAAGTCCCTCAACTGAGGGGCACTGGGCAGATTCTCCTTGAAGAGATGGCATGTTAGAGTCTCTTGGGACTTCAAAAATGGGCAGGTTTTTAGAAGGAACATAATAAACTGGGACTTTTGAGCAAAAGAGATTGAACAAACTCCCATAAGAGAAAACCTAAGAGACTGTTTTTAAAATATGGGCATTACCATATGTTTGTATCATGGCCATGATAAAATGCAGTGGGATAGAAGAATGGACATTTAGGTCAAATCAGATGGTGAATAAGTTGATGAGTTTTCAGTTTATTTCAATCCTCACCATTAGGATACAGTTGAGTAATATTGAATGTTTTTGAATTAGTTACTGTAAAATTGGATCTAGATCTACCTGATCGAAAAGGTAGCTACTAGCCACGTGTAGTCATCTAAAATTTAGTTAATAAAAGTAAATTAAAACTCAACCTCCCAGTTGTACTAGACACATTTGAAGTGCTGCTCGGTAGCCTTATGTGGCTAGTGCGCACTGTATCATGCAGCACGCATTTCTATCCATGCTGAAATGTGTATCAGACCACATTGCACTAGATTTTACACTCTGACACCACTGTGAAAAGGAGTGTTTGTGGGGTTTGGATAACAGAGATAAGGAGATAGGAAAGAAGCAATGTATCTGATGTTTTCAGGGTAATACAAGCAAAGGCCATTGGAAACTCAGCTGGAGTTACAACATGTGGGTGGCGGTGCCTTCCATAGAAATGAGGGGGAGAAATAGGAGGAGCTAGTTGACAGAGAATATTGAAATAATGAGTACAATCTAGTAATACTTGGTCTGAGTTTCCTGCAGCAGAACAAAGTAGAGGTTTCCAGAAGACTGGAATGCATATTTTGGAGTTTGTGATAGAAGAGTATATTTATATCCAGTATTTCTCACATTGAGTTAATGGTTAAAACAGTCAAGGAGAGATAATAGGGTGAAACAAATTACCTAGAGGTATTATACTATATTTATTTCTATTTTGTTCAATTCTTGGTTAAAACAATCTAGGTTAAAATTTCTAATTTTATCCATTGTTTCCAATTATTTTATTATCATCTTAGTTTCTTAAGAGTGACTTTGCATGACCAGTGACTCAAAGGTTAGTTTATGTCTTCAAGGAATCACATGTACATTGTGCCAGATACTGTCGAATGATATGAGATACTGAACTTTTTTTGTGTAGCACAAAGATGAAATATGACCCAGGAAATAGTTAAAATATAACTGCTGAAATAATAGCACCCATTACTCACTGACCTCTAATTGCTAAGTGTATATCCATATATCCTTAAAGGACTGTATTCATTTAATTTACATAGCAAACATTTACTGATTACTTACAAAATGAGCAAATACAGATGATACAAAGACTTCTACAGTGCAGATCCTTGCTTCCAAGGGCCTCACATTTCAGTGAGAGAACAGATATGAACACAGATAATCCCAATGTAGTGTGATCAGTGCTAGAGAAGCATAAAGGGGGAGAGCATTGAGATGTTTGTGGGTGCAGAGGAAGGAAATGTTCTCTGGGGGAGTCAGTGAAAATTTCTTAGAGCAGGTGACTCCTAACGCAGATGTTGGAGAATGAAGAGGAGGGCGGTGTAGAGACACCACTGGAAGACCATGGTTCGCTCACTATCACACAGTTGTCAGGGCAGGCGGGTGAGGCCAGGTTCTGATCAGCCTTTTATGTCATTCTAACGAGTTTGGGCTTATTTTGGAGGAAACGCAGTGAAGGGGAATCATTCAAGGATTTAAAACTGTGAGATGGTATTGTCAGTTCCATTCTAGACAGATACCTAGTAGTAGGCGGCAGGACTACGGTTAAGAGGTGATATTAGAGGAAACACCAGTTAGGGACCTGTTGATGTCATCCAGACTTGAGATGATAGGAAATTGAGCCCAAGGGAGTTCTGGAGCTAACAAGTAAGACTTTGCATTCCTTAAATTTTAGGTAGAAAGAACATCTGGGATGATACCAAACACTTGGCTTTGGAGCCTAGGCATAAGGAGGTAGCAGCCCTTGAAGCAAAGGTGCTTGGAGGAGAAGCAGGAGTGGGGCATGAAAATGAGCTTCTGTTTGGTAATATTGAGGTTGAGCATCTGTGGGTCACCCAGGGGAAGATGTGCATGTGAAGATATGTTGCAAATATTATCTTATCTGCACCAACTGACCTCTTTATTCATCGAGTGCATATTGGTCATTTACTGTCCCTGCTTTATTTCCATTCCATGGCTGATGATGTGGCAGTGAGGTCTGATGCAGCTGATACAAGGTGAGATGCCATTTTATGAACTGCCCCAGAGTCAGAGACTCTGGCATAGGAATGGGACTTTGTGGCACCTTAGGTGGCCACATGGACTTGAATTTCATCTATGTTCTCCCTTTCTACCCTGGAACATCCTTGAGAGATATTTTGCTAATGCCTTTTCCCCATAAACTATACTCTCTTTGATGTGTCTCCTCTCTCCCTCCCTCCCAGCTTCCTGCCTCCACCCTGCCCTTCTCATTTTTCTTTTTTTTTTAGATCCTTTTCCTGTGGATGTTTTTACCTGCTTGAAAGGTACATTTCTTTCCTGGGCATTCCCTGAGACCCTTTTTAACCTGGCATTTCCATCTGCTGCGTGACAGCCCTTACAAAACCATCTTAGAAAACCAGCATGTGGAACTCAAGTGAAATTTAGAGAACATCTCAGGCGATGCCTTGAGTTTGCTGATTTTCAGTTTTTAGAGAAGAAAGAACTTGTTCCAAGTCACATCACTAGACAGCGCCTTTCATGCACTTTTGATTATCTAAATCCTTGTAAGTTTAAATCTTTGAACGTGCTTTCTATTTATAGCATAAATATATACATTATGGGTTTTTAAAACATGAAACATGGGTTATTGGTTACAAATGCATTTACATTATACATTAAGAAATACATTCTGAGACTTGCTTAAAAATACTGCTTCTAGCTCAGTTGAACTTTATTATATTTGTTTATTCATTTAATGAAATATTTTTCAGTTTATTGCATAAATAGAATATTTTTTGTTATACCAGTCTATTTAATATGGTTTGTAAGTGTTAACTAGCTGAATAATAAATGTATCTTTTCAATTTTGCCCTTTAAAACATATTTACATTTCTGGTCTTTGAATTAATACATACCCATTATACAAAACTTGGAAACTATCAAAAATTAAGCAGAAGTTTTAAAAAGTCATTGCATGCCACATTACAATTATGTAACATATTATTTTAGTGTGGGTTTACATTAATTATTCCTCCAGGTGTTAGTGGGACTTTAATAGATATTTTATTCTTTTTGTAACCTTAGTGCATTTCCATGATATATGTCCTTATTAACAATTTTAATGTGCTTGTTATATTCCATTATGCTTCTATACCAGATCTACTGATCTATCAATGCCCTTACTTTTGGATGTTTAACTTATTTTCTATTTTTAATAATATGAATGGTGCTATAAAGAATGTTGTTTGATGTAAAGTGATGCTAAATTTTGAAGATTGTTACTTCATGATGGATGTCCCAAAACAGATGCACTGAGTGAGAGGGGACAAGCATCCGTGCATGGGGCTGAGGCTGTTGACCTGGGGCCAGCACAGCAAACATGCCACCGTGACTTCCAAATGCTCTTGGTGAATGTGGTCTGAGAACTCTCATTTTGGGGCTTTCCTGGGACCAGTGGAATATATTTTGAGGCCGATTGAGATCAAGGATATAATTCTTAACTGAAGAAGCAGAGGTTTTGCCTTGATCATGCTAACTTGCCCATATGGGCAATAAACTTTGACTATAATAGCATTGCAGTCACAAAAATTAAGTCAGTGTGGTCAACTGTCTACACTGTCAGAATGTCTATTTAAAAAATATGTATTACAGTTACACGGTGTACCTGGATGTGTCAGAGAATCATAAAATTTTCAAGCTGAAAAATACCCTTAGAAATATTCTTTCTAACTCCTCTATTCTATACAAGGAAGGAACTTCCCATTTTTCATGCTCCAGTTGAAATGGAAACCTCATGGTTCCCAGATAAGAGGAATGCTTTATCTGAATGCTAGGTAAGAATGGATAGTTATTTCATTTGATCTGGGTTGTACCTTAGTGGGCTTCACTCCATTAAAAATAGTGCCTGCCTCAAATTTCATTGACTCCCAGATACTGATCAACATGGATGAAGACAGACCTTGATTAGAGATATTTGGGAAGTGAAGATACTAGAAACAATTTATTATACTGGCATGTCTCTTCATTCGAATCCAATATTTTGATATTTATGGATGAACAAATTGCAGGAGAGATTGGGATTTTCCATTACAAAACTACTATGTACTTATTTATATATAATACTTTATATATGTAATATATATTGTGGTCCTCTCACAGAGAAGGAGAGTGTTACAAATACAACTGGGGAAGGTTGTGCAGAGAATTGATTCTTAAGCAGGACCTGGAGGACGAGGAGGAGTCTGACTCAGAGACAGGGCAGGAAGGGCATCCGAATGAAGGAAGAGTGTGTGTAGAAGTGCAGAAGCCTGGAACTTGTTGCCTTCATTGCACTGTAAGAGCTACACGTGGCTGAGAGTATCGTGGTGAAGGGGAGCAGAACACAGCTGCAAAAGATCAGTAGGAAACCAGGACACTGAGGCCTGTAGGCTCCAAAAAGGGACTTCAGTTGATGGAGGATGGTAAGCCAGTCAATACTTGTAACCAGGGGAGACAGCTCATTTTGTGTATAGAATAGTAAAATGTAGTTAAAAGTAAGTTAACTTGCCACTGAACGAATAGCACGTTTTACCTCTCAGTACAGTATCCAGTCGACGTGTGCTAGGAATTCATCAGTCACGGGCTGTTTACTGAGATGATATTCAGGGGTGTGTAATTCACCCTTTCCCTCCAGTTCTGCGGACAGTCAGGGTTTCCGAAATGACACCTGATTGTTTCGCTCATGAAGTAGTCACAAGAGCTACTAAAAGTAGTGCTTCAGTGAAACCCTTCTCCAGATGATCTTTTGTCTGACCTCCTGTACTTTATCTTCCAAGGATCAGCTTGTGGTGTTAATTATGGGGTAAGTAAGCAGTTACTTCCTACAGCAAATCAGCCAAAGTCCAGGTTTGCTCTGGAGGTCCCAGGGATCAGAGCTCTGTGTTTCTTCAGGTTTCAATTTACCAGCCTCAAACCACTTAAAAGCAGGAGGAGGAAAGACTGGGGAGTGATCAGTTTACAAGTGACCTGGGAGTTCACAGCTTTCATCCCTGGAAATCACAGCCCATATAATAGGCCTTGAGAAGATACAATTGGGACAAATTGACTCAGGCGTCCTGCTTTCAGAAATGCAAACCCTTTTTTCCCTTATCAGCGTCCCCATGCCTGAATTGTTGGAATCAAGCATTTGATGAAGGGTGGTAGTTGTTCTAAGGTCAAATAGAGGATGTAGGTCCCAGCAAGAGTGTGGGCTGTTAAGTGGCACCCAACTGCGTTAATTGGTTAATAGGACTCTAGCCAGTTTGGGGACTTAAAAGTCCTGCCCAAGAACCATGCCTAGCAGGCTTCTTTCTTTCCAGGCAAGTGAGAGATGTAATTCAAAACAATGTACAGCCAGCACATCTTGAAACTAGGCTTTTGTTGTACCAAATATTTGTGGATTGTTTTAGATATGCTTTTAAATTTTTTGAATGTTTTCAAGAAAGGCAATATTTCTAACTCGGCACCTGAAGTTCACTTTTAGAGGCAGTTTGAGTCACCGGGAACTCAGGGGAGTGGGTATGGTGATACTGTTGGCAAATAATCATACTTACCAAAAAGAAATGAAGCTTTTAAAAAAGACTATCATGAGTGATTTGCAGGCTAGTTCTCATGGCACTTTCCAAAGTAGAATAAACAGTGAATCTGAATGGGGATTGTTAATCTATATTCCTTTGGATAGAGAAAGTCTGGCTATTAGGAATCCCATAATCTTGCTTTAAAGCCATGTATCAAACAAACAATTAGAGCAAAGCATGCAGGCACTTCGTAAGTTTAAAAAGCATTGTGGTCGCAGCTTGATCACATTATGACACGTCACAGATGGGTGGGTGCTGCAGCGGCTGTGCTGACATCACTCAGTGTGTTAGTGCTGGTGAAGGACATTGCCATTAGTCCTTATCACTGATGGATTAATGGTCATTATTCTCCTGTTGGCCGTTCATGTTATGCCTAGGGTATTTTTTAAAATGTAATTCTAAACTTGGCACCTGCATGTTTAAAGACTTGCGATGGCTCCCACACGCCCCGCAGAGCAAGGCTCAAAGGTCTCAGTATGCCATTTTCAAGGGATGCAGCGATCTGCCTTGAACTAGTCTATCTGACACCCTTCCGGAGTGCAGTTTTCAGACCACATCAGGCACCACACCAGCTTCCTTACTGACCACACACACCCTGTGTTTTAGCTATTAGCTCTGTCAGAAGTTTCGACTATTTTTTCTCCCAGTAGAAACCCCCCTCGTTTTTCAAATACCACTTGGTTAGTGCAGCTTCCCCACCTTTGTAGAAAAAGGCCCTTCCTTAGCAAGTTCTCCAATGAGTCCCTTCCTCGACATCTCAACAAAACTGTTCTCATTAAGGTTACCCTCCATCTCCTTGTTATTAAAGCCAATGAACACTTTTTAGTGTTTGTCTTGACTTCCCAGCAACATTTGATACAGTTAAGTAGCCCTCTTCTTAAAATCCCATTTCCTTGGCTTCTGTGACGGATTCTGTCATAATTTTCCTCTGTTTTTTCTTATTCTTCTTTGTGGGAATCTCTCCCTCTGTCCATCCATTCACTTGTTCTATTTCTCAGGTAATCATTTCCCTGTCAAATACTTAATTACTTCCCATCCATTGATGACTCCTAAATTTACATTTTCAGTCTATCTCTGCATTTGGTGCTTGAGATCCATATTTTCCACTGGCTAATGGGTAAAAAGCCATGGTCATCTCCCAAGCATCCTAAAGTCAGTATGTCTCACTCAAAGTCATTATTTTTACTCTTGATTCTGCCCTATTCATGGCTACTAAACTTAGACCATGGTGTATCATGTTCACCGTCTCACATTCAAAGCCTGCTGTCATCCTTGATTATTCTTTTCCAGATCCTATCAGACATAAAAAATTAAATATAGCCCTGACCAATGTGTCTCAGTGGATTGAGTGCCAGCCTGCGAACCAAAGGGCTGCTGGTTGGATTTCCAGTCAAGGCATATGGCTGGGTTACAGGTCAGGGCCCCAGTAGGGGGCACATGAAAGGCAACCACACATTGATGTTTCTTTCCTTCTCTTTCTCTCTCCCTTCCTCTCTGTCTAAAATAAATAAATAAAACCTTTTAAAAAAGTAAATATATACCTAAATTTTTAAACTAAATATCTGTCTAATCTATTTTTCTTGCTAGCTATAATATCCTCTTCTATTCACCCATATTCTCATGGTTCCAATTAGGCTATTATAATCAGTCACATTGATTTTTATCATAGTCCCTTAACTAATTGTTCTTTATTCCCCTGTGTGGGCCCCTCTAGCCATTCTTCTCAGGAAACAAAAGAGTGATTTTTGTGAAATACAAGCTTACACATTCTCTTACTAAGAGCTGTTCGGTTGATCTTTCATTGGCTCCTGGATGAGACCCCAGCCCCTGAATATAGCTCATAAGTCCCTGCACAGGTCTCATCTCTTACTCTCTCCCCTGGACCCCACTGCGGTCATAGTGAGATGGTCTCTTTTGCCTGTTCTGAATTTATTAAACTATGTCTCTCCGTGCTCATATGGAGGCCTTGCCTTGCTTAGAGCATTCTCGCTCCGTGCCTTTGCCTTCCTCTGGGGAAGACTCAGGGAACCAGCTGTCCCTGCCACAGTACAGTGTCCTCCTTTGGGTTCCCATGGAGCCCTCTGCTTCCTCAGGGCAGCTCGACTTCGTTACATTTTAGTGCTGTTTTATCTATTCCCTATTCATCCGTAAGTCTTTTATTTTCATCTCTAAGCTCCAGAACCTAGCATATACCTTACCCAATAAAAGTAAGTATTTGTGAATGGTCTCATCTTCCCAATCCCATTGCCAACCTTAGAATAACCTCCTTATTCATCTGGAGGCTGATGGATTATTCCATCATTGCATGGATTTCATCCTGTGGCTTATGACAACTAATGTTCAGTTACTTACAGTGCTTCATTATGCTCCAGCCACTGTAGCAGCGTCTATATGAGTCTCAGTTGCTTTTCCTAAAGTGTGAGGACCACATTGTCCTCCACACAATGGCACATCCAGGTGACACTTGCTGAAGGATTCCCCAACTAAAGGGATTCCACAATCTAATTTTGTAGAAAATAAAATACAGATATTGAAGCTTCTGTGGATGGATGAAATCTCAGAGGTACAACCAAGGATAGCTCAATAAGGGCAACTTCCCACAAAGTAAGTTTCCAATAAAATATATTTGGAATTACTCATAAATAATATTGAATGCTTTGTTTTAGAAAATCTGCTCCTTAAACCAACAGACTCCCATTTCCACAGCTACGTGAGCTGCTAAATGTCCATTGAATAGAATTCCCATCTCCCAGCCCATCTGGAAGATGTGGAGATTAGAAGAACCAGAGGGGTCTTCTCTGTCTTCAGGGGGCTCTGCATCTTAGGGAGGTATAGTATGCCCTTATGAACTAGTGGGGATAGAAGGCAGCTAAAATCACAGAACTTGCTCACTTTAACCCTGGGTCTCAATTTCCCGGCATGTGGACCAGTGGGGGTGTCAGAAAAGGTCAAAGTGTGAGCAGAAGTTCTTCCAAATGTTAGTTGGAAGGTATTATTATCAGGAGCCACAATAAGAGTAACAATTGTCACCATCCTATATATCGTTAGCAGCTTAGAAGCTACACGTTCTTTTGTTGTAGTCAAGCCTGTAATGCCACAGTAATGATAAGTATTGCTGTTCTAATGGTGAACTAAAAATAAGTGGGGCACAGAGTGCATCTTCTTCTTTACAGGAGACTGGGAAAGAAATGTCTCTAGCCTGGTCAATGTCACCTGGTAATCTTAATTCATAAAAGTGAGGAATGGCTAATCACATGCATTTTACTCTAAAGTCATCATAGTAACTTTCCAGCATGCGATGCCATCTCTGTGAAAGTGCATAGCACTCTGCTCAGTGCAGTGACTGATGTTGGACCACGGAAGCTGTTACCGTTGTTTGTATACTTGGAAGAGAATTATATCGTTACACACACAAGCACCTCTTTTTATTTTGCATCAACTGCTAACTCCATGCTTTCCTTTCCTGTGGAAGTGGATGGTGGCAGAAATCTTCTCATTAATATCAGAAAACCGGTGCTTCCTTCAGAGGCTTCCATGGTCTCACATCTGTGTACATACGGTGGGAAGCGAATACTGTGTTTATGGAAACTACATTGGAGGAAATTCTCTGAATTTATCTAACTATCTTTTTACTGAGAGGATTAAAAGAAAGGATAGTCAAAGGTTTTTTTTGTTTTTGTTTTTGTTTTTGTTTTTGTTTTATTGGTAAGAGTCCAAGGAACTTGCTTTCCCCACTCACCCTTCATTAAACCCAGGGGTTAAGAACATAATCCCTTTTTATGCTACTTATCACTCTTTAGTTTTAACATCTACCCAGAAACCTATAAAGTTCCTTTAAATAGCAATTTTGCGGGGCTGAGGCCACATTTCAAACTAAGGCATTTGTTGTTAATTTCACCTATATTATTAATGTAGAAAATTTTTCTCCATTTGATGTAACAATAATCAGTAGCTATCAAATGGGAAAATAAGTGTATGGTCCAAAGTATATTCTATGGCAAAAAGAAAATAAAGCTTTTGGATAAAAAATTTACTTTAGGTAAATATATCTTGTAAAAATCTGAACCCACCAAAAATTATTGTGATTATTCACAATAGTTGGTTATCCTTCACTATACAAAACAATTCAGCATTTGGGGGGCTCAGTTTAACAATGCTGGTAATTTCATAAACACTTTCTGAGAGTTCTTGACACCGTGTTTTAGAGAACACCTCCGCTTATAGGACCATACATGAAAACTCTAAAATTCTGAGTGAATGCGTAGTGAACCATCTCATCTGGTCCAATGGTATATTAGAATCAAGATTTTTGTCCATCACTTTCTCAAGAGATGTACCATTTCTAATTTTTAAGAAGTTCATAATCAAGCCCTGGCTGGTATAGCTCAGTGGATTGAGCGCGGCCCTGTGAACCAGACAATCGTGGTTCGATTCCCAGTCAGGGCACATTCCTGGGTTGCAGGCAGGTCCCCTGCAGGCCAGTTCCCTGCAGGGGATGCACTAGAGGCAACCATACATTGATGTTTCTCCCCCCCCCTCCTTCCCCTCTAAAGATAAATAAATAAAAGATTTAAAAGAAAAAAAAAAAAGAAGTTCATAATCTATCATTGTTACTATTTCTCTGTAAATTTATCATATGCTGGGATTTAAGTAAACTGTCGACCACTCTATATTTTAAATTTCTAACAATCATTATGTATTACAACATCCTCCAAGGACTCTCTGCCAGAGCACTGTGGACAGGCAAACCCGCTCGCCAGTGACTTGGCCTTTCCCAGCATCTCTCCTTCCACCTTCTCTTCTTTACGTTTTCACTCTTTTTAGCCCCTTGACCTCAGCCCTTCTGTTAGACCCTAGTTTATTTCATTTCATTTTGCATATGTTCATTTTGTCCCCTAAACTGTGGTACATGCTCCCCCCCCCCCCCCCCGCCCCTTGTCAGGCCCTAGCACACCCAGAGAAACTTTCTGAAATCCTAGCCCCTTGCCCAGCCGTAATCACATCATTACGGACTACAGGAACAGATCAAGTGTTTTCATTCCCACAGCGGCTGCCAGCCCCCACCTGTCAGCTGGGGAGAGACCATCTCATAAACCTGCCAATACTATGATTTAGCCAAATACATGTTTGTTAATAAATCTTTCATCATATTATAATCAAAGAGCCCTTTCAGTTTATGACCCACCTAATGAAGGATTTGGGGTGTCTGCTCATCGATTTGATGTTTGTAAAGACAAAGCTAATGGGTGTCATTAGCATATGTTTGGCCCCTTGGCTCAGGTGAAGAGCGGAGCCAGAGAGGTGGTAAAGGAAATGAGAGAAAATGTTAATTAAAAGTAAACGCCTGGTGTGAGCCATGTGCCTGATCCTTGAAGTAATATACTGTGAGAAACCGTAAGATGTTTTAACATCTTTTCAAGTCAGTCAGCCACTAGGATCTACAGTAGTTCTTTATCAAATGCCTTTTCAAAGATTTAGCGGCCCCCATTATTAACCGAAGAATTTCATGTGGTTTTCTCATTGTGGAAGTGTAACTAGCGATAAAGTGAAGCTTCAGACTTGCTAGGACTTGCCATCCACACCAGCGTACAATAATGAACATTTGTACTGTGTTTTTCACATTCGTGCTACATATTCAGGTCTCAACCTCATGGTTTATTTGTGCTTTAAGCTATAATCAGTTACAATATTCTCTTGGTTATCTTTCTCAGTATATTGAGGATAGGTATAATGACTGCTATACTGATATATTTAGATCTAATGATACATAATCCTCACTGAAATAAACCAAAGATCTTAATGAATGGAGAGCAAACCTTTGGAATTGTATCCACCAACAGCCTGGTTAATTTCTCCTGCTTTTCTCTTCTCTGCCAAAGCTTTTCTCTGCCGTCCAGGTCTCAGTTGCCATTGACTGAGATCCAAACAAATAAATCCAGGCAAAGAGACAGTACACTGACCTTGGTTTCCTATGTGTTTCCTTCCAACTCTAAGCTAACTTATATTTCAGCCTCACGATCAACAAGTAGTTGCAAAAACCAAATAGGTCACACGGTTGAAAGTCAGAAAGAGTGAGGTCAAATAGAAGCCTCAAATGGCTGTACACAAGTCTTCTCTTCTGTTTCATGGAAATTTCCAGTCTTCACATTCATTTGTCAGGATATCCTCTTTGTGCATTGGTGCCATTGATATTGCACCAATTGGGCTGCTCCAGACTCCACCTGAAGATGACACAGCTGTACCAGGCTGGATGATCTTCAGTGTCATATCTGCATTCGTTGCTTTCTCTCTTTCCTTCCTTTGTGATATTTTCAGCATCAGGAAGTTTCACTCACCTTGACCATTGTTTTCACACAGTTGGGCTACACACATGCAGTTGTTGTTTAATTTGAATCCAAAAGGATAGACAGGAAGGAAAGCAGACTGTAGAGATAGCATCCATTTCCGAAGTGAATCACAACTCTATTTTCATGACTTTGTCACAGGGCAGAAAAATGCAGGGCATTCAAATGAAGAAGCGTAAACAGTACGATGGGGACATGTTCTCTTGAGCATCTCCACGGTAAATGTGATGACTGCACTTTATTTTGGAGGGCGTTATTAGTTTTTTTGATGACACATTCCCCTAATAAACTCTAGATTTGGCTCAAAATGTGTGCGCATTGTCCCGCTTCTAAATTTTGAATTCTTAAGTAAAGATTGTCATTTTTACTATTCTTATAGTGGATCTATAGAAGTTAGGCTGCCTGACTGATTTTGCAACATTGCTAGTGGAGCTTGAACATGTGTGTGTTGGATTATGTTTTTGTTTTGTTGTGAGCAGAAGTGGACACACTGCTATTTTGATCAAGGACACATCTGGCTGTAAATATTGGCTTGGCTACATACTGTCATGTAGCTTGGTCAAGATAATGAACTTTCCTAAGCGTGGTTTTCTTGCTACTAAATTAGAGAGGAACTACTTGACCTGGTGTAATGATGAAATGAGAAAAATGTACATTAGATACTTAACTCAATGCAAAGCATATAGTAAGTACTTATTTAAGATAACTGCTATTCTAATTAGCGTCATTGGTGCTGGAGGGTTTTAAACTTTCCTTAGTATTTGGATCATTGCAATATATATGTAATAAAATCTGCACTCTGGGCAACTGTAGTTATTTCATTGACTTACCATATGAATAATAATTTTCATTTTATAGTTCATACAACATTTTTTAAAAGGACTATCTCAGAAATATCATGTAAAACAATTTTCTATCCATTTAGCATTTGTTGAAATGTTTTCTAGCTTATTATTTTCAAACATATTCATTTTCTAATTTTGATTTATTATGGAAATATGTGTTTTTACAGTTTTCATGAGAATCTCCAAAGTTCAGGCTTATTTTTGATGCTACATTAAGTGAATGTTTTAAGTGAATGAATAAAAGAAACACTCCTAAATAGATAGTATTCACCACATTGTGTTAAACATAGAATTTGTATGTTCAAAAATACCGTGAGGTGAGGGTGTAGGACACAGCCCGAGGACACTCACAGCAGACTAAGGGGGGGTTTGCATTTCCTGGTGAGAGTAATTAGCCAACTTAATGTCCTCATACATTCTGATTTGGACCAAGTATATACCATCTATTGAATGAATTCACCAGTTAAGTAAGAGCCATAGTTTCGGACAATCTTCTGTTCCATGCATTATTCCACAACAACCTTAATTATTTGAGCTTCTTACAAGTAACAAGTGAATGGCTTTCCCCAATGTCAGAAAGCATTCTGCATCGTTATATCACTCAGAAAAGGGCTAATGTCAGTAACTGTCTTGCTGTACATGGTCCCAGAGCCTTTTAGTGTGCCTCTGTGTACCACCCAACCTTGGACCGAAGCTGAGATAGCACCCTGAGGTCTCATCTCAGGCCTCCCACGTCCTTAGCCCCTTGACCTCCTTGGTTCGCCCTGGTGAAAACAGCACCCTTGGGGGGTTTCACATGCTGGTGACCATTGGCCTCTTTAAGTTCAGTTCCATGTTCAGCATGACCAACATAGAACAAGGAGGGAATGTGATTTTATGACCTCAGGACTACCCTGAGGTGTCCTGAAAGAACTATTAGGAAAGGGAAAAAGAAGAAGCCCACCCTGGTAACTGGGTGAAGGAGGCTCCCCTCAGAGGGCATGTTGAGGGAGTCGGGGACACCGGACTGCTCTGGTGAGAGCAGCACTTGCACTGGGGATGCACGGGAATGGGATGAGCACGAAGGCAGAGTACACACTCGTCTGCCTGCCCGGACACTCAGAACCGAAGGATGCGCATCTTGGGGCCTCATCATTCAGCTCTCATTGACTTAAATGATAGCAATTTCCCTGTAAATATTCCAGGAATTTCAACTCCACTGCAGATGCCAGTATTGTATGCTCAACACAGGGAATCTGGTACACCTTCCAATGCATTTTTTCCATTCATGAACCATTGTGAAAACAGCTGTAAAAGACCCTGTTCTAGGATGTGCCATAGTGTATTCAAGCAGTCTCCTATGTATGGGTGTATAAGTGAATGCCAATATTTTACAATTATGAATAGTGCTTCTATGAATAAACTTGTGTGCATCTGTCTAAATTATGATTAAATCTATAAGTTTCAAGGACAGCAGAAAGAACTGTTTCTTTTAACCATCTGAGAGTAAACTGCTGACCACTGATGTGATGCACCATTTTTCCCTAAACATGGTATTACAAATATACTCAAGCTTCTCCAATTTAGCCAAGTGTGTTCCTTTCAGAAACTGATCCCGTCCAAAACCATGATTGATCTTAGTCTTCTTCAGTATGGGCTTGCTCTTCAACATTCCCTTGACCATCATGACTTCGATACTTTTGAAGATTACAAGTCAGGGGTTCTGCAGAACGCCTTTCAACTTGGGTTTGTTTGCCATTTATTCATGAGTAGATTTAGGCCCTGTATCTTTGGCAGAAATACCAGTGAAGTGTGGTTACACTCTTCTGTTTCTAACCTATCAAGTGACACACGATTACAGTGTGTACCATTTCAGATGATACTAGTTTTGATAACAGTTTACCTGCCAGGTTTCTTCTTCCTTTACTGTCTGTTACCTGTGTCACCTTGGTTAACAGGTCAAGCCCAGATCATGGTTTAAGATGTCTACTGCAGGTTTTAGGAAAGCTCTGGTGAAGGGAAAGTTTCGTAGTGAATTCTAAAGACAATGATACCATTTTTAAATTTTCTATTTTGAAAAAAAATTGAGAGAAATATACATACACACATTTGAAAGAGAGAGAAGTTTTATCTCTATCTTAATGAGGGCTATATTTTCGGTAGCTTTCTTTTCTTGTAATGCCTTTGTTTGATTTTCACACTTAAAAGTTCTGGCATCACACAGTGAGTTGCAAAGTGTTCTGTCTGCTCTTCTATTGACAACATTGTGGAGCATGGGTGCTTCTCTGCTTCCTTAGATCTTTGACAGAGTTTGCCAGTGTGGCCCTCTGTAATACCTACCTTGGTGAATGTTCCATCTACCCTAGAAAAGAAAATGCATTCTACAGTCTTCTAAAGCTACTATTTTTTGCTTTGGTTTCACCCCCTGCACCACAGCCTTCACATTCCTCTAGAAATGCTTTGTGCTGGGGTGGCATGTGGTTCACCAGAGCAATGTCTGTATGAATCTGAGTTCTAGTTCCCCCATTTGTTCAGCCCCAGAGAGGGTCTCTTGGCAAGCTGCCGTTGCTCTTCTGCCCCTCTCTAGCAGTGTTCTCCTGTTACGTGTCATTCCAAACTTCCTCTGTTGGTCGTGGTGGTGGTGCAGTCTGATCTCCATTCTAATTAAAGTTTGGTCTTGGGTACATACCCTGTCCCTGGGTCTTAGCCCAGTGACCTTCTCTGTTCTCTGTGGCTCCCCTGGCTCTAGCTGTGGGTTTAGCCCATAACTCTATTCTCCTACCAGCACTTGGTTCTCTTCCCATTGCCTTTTCCCTAGCTGTAGTGATGTTCCTCTCTGTCCTGTGGCCAGTGGTATGGCCCTTCCCCTTTACCCCTTCTGATAACTGCCCCATTCCATAGTGGAGATACACGGGAAGGATTCAAGAGAAGTTCTTGTCTCTGTTACAGGGCTACTCTTCCTCTCATTCAGATCTGCACTGAGATGCACCATTCTGATCTTTCATGTGAACACCCTGGGGGACCATGAAGGACAAGCCAGAAAGATATTGTGAACTCCTACAGTTTCTGTGATCCGATCCTCCAGAGGTGTCCCACCAGCTCCCACTCCACCTTTCCCAATTGTCATCAATTCCAGCTGAACTCCTATTGTCAGTGCCTGGCTATGTCTATCCAAGTTGAATGTATGTTCACATCTTCTCTCTCCCTTCATGCAGGCACCATATTGTCTTAGATTTTTGAGACGACTCTCTGCAACCTCCATTCCCTGACGGATTTTAAAAATGCTATGAACTTGAAGTTAGCCTTGTTCTTTTCACTATTAGTTGGAATGCTATTTTTTCCCCAGCTCTTTATATCCTGGAGCTGAAGTTGTGGGTATTTCATTGACACCATTGTGTTACGATTAATTGTTAACTGTTGCTTATTTCTTTATTTGTCCACTTGCTTATTCAAACATTTACTAAGCAACTTCCATTTGGATTCCGGGGACATAAAGGTAAATAGAAGAATATCCTTGTTCTCATGATTCTCACTATCTGGTGGAAATAAGAAATAATTAGACAAAAGAGCCATCAGTTATTCCTTGAACGAGATTTCAGGGTCATGTGCTTTGGGGTCTAAATGAACAGAGTCCAGTAATGCTTAAGTTTTATTCTTAAGAATTTGTGAAAAGATACCAGGTAGGAAAGTTGAGGAAGTGCATTTCATGTGAGGGGAACAGAATATGCAAAACACAAAGCATGAAATAGGCACAGTTTTAGGAATTATCTATAAGTAAGATGGTACTTTTTTTTTTACATATTTAAAGTTGTGTCATTATTTACACTATTGCATTTTAAATAAGGCTTTCAGAGAAAAACCAAAATTTAATATGTGTTCCAAAGTTACACAGATAGCATTAAACCTGACAGGCACAAACACACAATTTACACAGATTTATTTCCACATAAATTTTAGAATAAGGTGCCCTATATCTACAAAAAAAACTTGTGGATTTTTATAGGAATTGCATCAAACCTATAAACCAATTTAGGAAAAATTGACCTCTTTGTTGAGTCGGTCTTCTAATCCATGAACATAGTACGTCTCTCCATTTATTAAGGTCTACGTTGATTTCTTTCCTGAGCATTTAGTAATTCTAAGCATAGAGGTCTGTACACATTTAAAACATAATTACTTCATTTTCTTTGGAACAATTATAAATAGTGCTATATGAGTTTCTTTTTTCTACCTCCTTCAGCCATTTCTCTATGCACCCCCTTTCTGGGAGGGAGTGTTTCTGAACTAGAAAGTATACACTGCTTCAGGGGACAGCTTTCTCTGAAGCAAATCGAATACAAACGTAACATGTCAGACCATCCCCCTCTTCTTTTCTTGCATCATGTTCTAAATACCATATACATCTTACCATTATTTCATCCAGTCTCTTTACAATTGCTACTTTACTCAAGTACGTAAAACACATGCATTTGCTCTTTCTCTGCCATTAACGAGCTGTGCAACTTTGTTTATTTTGCCAGTGCCCTGGTGTCCTCATCTGTCAGTAGAGGTAACGGTCCTTTTCCCGGCTCCCTCACAGGAATAGAGTGAGGATGTTGCGAGACAAAGGACAAGAACGTGCTGTAAAAAAAAAAAACAAAACAAATAAAAAGCAATTTTAAAATACAACGTGAACAGATTTCATTCCTGCCAAGAAATACTTTTTGAACTTGTAGATTGGCTGTGTCCCTTCTCTGTGTTCTCACAATATCCTCATTCGAGTCCATTTTATCACTTAAAATATTTTATTGAAATTATATGTTCTTATGTGTATTTCCACTAATAGACAATGAACTCCTAAATCCAGGAGGTGTGGGGTATTTATCTCCATAGCTTCTGCTCTTAGGTTCATAGTCATGTCTGGTTTTCCACACTCGAGTTCTTCAGTAGAAGAGCTGTGTCTCTCCAGAAGCAGGCTGTTTCTTGGGCTTCTTCTTGGCCTGGACAACCTTCTGTTACAGATGAGGAGACCTGGTCAGGCTCCTTGGTCAGGCTCCATGATGATATCACCATAAGAGATGCTGGGGTGGGGAAACCCCTACTTCTCCTCCCAAAGGACCCCAGCATTTCTGAAGCTCCTTAATACCAAAGCTTCATCTCATGGAAAGAAGTTGGATGGAATTCAAATAGAATCATAAAATGTTAGGGTTTTAAGGGCCTTTAGAGACTGCTAGTAAATTCTGTCCTGAAAGCAGTTATTTCCAGGAGTAACAGGAAGGCTGTGGGAGAAGTAGAAATGTCACTTTGATGAGAGCCTGGCATGACAGGGTAGGGGATAGTCTCCTCAACGTTTACTTTGTCTCCATTCTGCCAAATGCCAACCTTTGTCCTTTCTGTCCTTGAAGCTTAAGAACACCCTGTCCCCAGACAGGGAGTATCTGGGTCCTTCCAGGATAACTAGAGGTCAAAATAAGGAGGTGCTCCCTCCAAAGACAGCCCCTACGATTCCACAAGCCCATGCATTGGAAATTGAGTACATGTTTGGGTGCTGATGACCTGGGTTGACTTCCATCAGCTCAAGGGTGCAGTCATGTTCTGTAAACCATGAAGGGCTGTTTTAGTGGGAGAGACACCATTAGCAATGGTGGCTCTAGAAGAACAAGCAGGCCCCTCTCTCTCTTCCTGAGGGCTGCTCCACCAGGCACTGGTACATCAGGATGTAGTTGTTTGACATGCTTAAGACCTGGATCTGGGGAGTCCAGCCTTGAGCTGGGTAAACCTTTCCTGCCTCAGAGTTCCACCCCCAGCTCCAATAGGGCCACGGAAGGCCTCCCCTCATTCCCACAATCACAACACAGGAAGGAGGCGACCCCATGGGTCACAGCAGAATATTACAAGGCCCCAAGTGCTTGGCAGAATGCCCAGCATGAATTTCTTTTAACCAGAGAGAGAAGACAGAGCTTTGTGGGAACGAGATTCAGAGACTCGGGAATACACTGGAACTGAGCCAAGTGCTGAATCCTGAAAGGAAGAGAGAAACTCCAGGCATTGGACCGATGTCCCTGGCTGGAACAATTGAGTTACATATATACATGAATGTCTATATATACTCACATATGTTTACGTATATGTGCATATATTTATTTCATATTTTATAATTTGTAAAGTTCAGACATATAACAGTCACACTCCAGGAGGTGGATTTAAACAAGGTCTTCAGGAATCTGAAGATTTTGCTCAATGAGCTTTACACTCTGCCCTTGAAAATTGTAACTGGAAGAGACCTTAGAAATGGACACTGGCCTTTCTACTCTTGTTTCATAGATGAAGAAAATCAGTCCTGGGGAAATGATGCAGTGTGCTCAGCATCCCATAAGGAGAACCACCGGAAGTTTTTCCTCAATTCAGGGTGGAGAAAGCCAGACCCCCTTTTCATTTCAATGTGCAGGCATCTCTGGATCACATGACCAAGTGCCCCCCTAAGCCTAGGCTGGTGCTATGCATAAGGGCTTTTTCATAGGATGTCTGCATTTAAACCTCACTTCCACTTTTGTGGGGAGGTAGCTGTTATTTTTCTGCATATTTCCTAAGGGGAAACTGAGGTCTGGAAAGGTTAAGTGACTTGTCCAAGGTCACATGTCTAAGAAATGGAAGAGACTGACTCAGGCCAAAGACAGTCTGCCTCACAGTCGTTACAACCTCTTGAGGGGAAAGACAAGCAGGACGGAGGTTAGGAAGCCATGGCTGCTCTCGTCCAGGATGCTTGCCAGGCTGTCCCCACAGTCCCCTGTGATCCAGCCCCGTGGGCCCAGCAGCACCATGCAGACAGCACCTGCACACTCTGTACTCTTGTTCTTCATGGGATCTCCTTTCTCCCACCCACCTGTCCCAGCTGACAGCCTCCTGAGTGGGCTAACCCTTTCCAAATACTTTCCTTGCCCTGCTCCTTGTCTTAGTTCAGGATGCTGTTCTGGAGGCTGGAAGTTCAAGATCAGGACACCAGCATGGTCAGGTTCTGGTAGGACCCTCTTCTGGGTTGCAGCCAGTGAGCTTCTGGCTGTGTTGTCACTAGGTGGAAGGGGTGAGGGATATCTTTAATAAGGTTTCTAATGCCATTCAAGAGAGCTCTGCTCACATGGCCTAATCACCTCCCAGAGACCCTGCCTCTCAATACCATCACTTTAAGGGTTAGGATTTCAATGTACGAATTCGGAAGGATGCAAACATTCAGAACCTAGCACCCTTCTCCCTTGGAAGAGCAAACGTCTTAGTCTTTAAGGTTTTTCTAGTGGCTGGTTTGTATATAAGCCAGGCTAGGCTGGGGTGATCTGTTCCCTTTGCCAAAGGCAGAAATAGTGTGAAAGACTTCATGCTCTTCCCAAGTCCTGGCACGTGAAGGGTATTCAATTTACACATGATGAGTGTGTAATACGAATATGAGCCCAGGGATATGAGTTCCTTAGAGTCTGTGAGACACTAAGACACAGTATGTTGCACAGAGCGAATGTTTCCAGAATGTTCTATCACCCAAGACCTTGGCCCATGTCCTCTTTCTTATTGCATCACCCTCAGCAAGTTAGATCCGTCTTCCCAGATCACTGCTGTCCTGGTCGTCAGTCCCTCAGCTCCCCCTCCGACTCTGCTGGCTGGGAATATCAGAGGGGGAAAATAGTTTGATAGAAAATGTTTCAAATGTATAAAATAGAATGAAGAAGAAATCAAGACAGATAGGGTAACTGGCATCTTGAGAGCTCCTATTAAGGTCCCCTTCATAGCTCAGCCTTCATGTGTGTGGCAAAGGGTCTGGCCAGATAGAAAACCAGGGTGCGGGGCATTTTGTTGTTGTCTGTGACCCTGCTCACACGTGAGGCTACGAAGGCAACAGTGCCCAGCACTCCGCAGTGGGAGGGAAAGCAGAGGGCCGGAAGTGGAGAGATCTTCCTCCCAGCCCCACTTGATTGCCCTTTGATGTTGGAGTGGAGATCGGCTTTCAGGGGAGAGAGTACATGGGCGGCAAGATGTAAACAGAACAACACACCGGGGCCTTTGTCAGGCCTTCTGAAAACAAAGTGGAAACGCGCTGGCTGCTGTGCTGACGCGATTTTAAATGATGAGTCTGAGACGTGATGGAGCGGTTCCCACCCATTCTCAGGGCCCGCAGCCTCTGGACGGTGAGCCCTCTGCAGGCAGATGCGGGGTGATCACCAGGGGCCTGGGCCTTCTAAAGGGTCCCCTGGAGTCCCCCTGAATGACCCTTCCGCGGAAGCACCATTAGACCCGCACACAGACTTTGGTAGCAGCAAAGAAAATGTTCATCTCTGCCCTGGCTTTACCACTGCGCCCTTCCCTTGCGTTCTTCCATTGCCGGTGAGTTCTGCGGGGAGGCTGTGGCTCCGGGTTAAGAAGGAAGAAGGGCCTGATTTGCGGTGTCGCAGGAGGAGCCAAGCACAAGGCCGGAAATGGGTTGGGGCGCTTTGGAAGTCTCTCTCCATGGTCTCACGGCAGAGGCACTGAGGCTGGCGCTGCTCACTGAGGACCTGTCCTGCCCGGGCTCCACACCCAGGGGCTTTCCTGGAGCCTGTCCCCGGGGCCTGGCATCCGCTGAAAGGGGCAGCTCTGTGCAGAGCACAAGCAGCTTTCTTACGCCTCGGTTCAGATGTGGCCAAGTGGACAGAGGCGGAGCCGGGGCCTGTCTCATTCACTTGGGAACCAGAAGCGTTTCGCAGACTTGGGTACCGACTCGGCTCCTCCCTCCTGGCCTCACCCCGTGTTCTCTCATGAATTCCTTCTGAGCAAGAAACGGCAGTTGTGTATTTTGAAAAGTCAAACGCCGGTGTTAAATGTTCCTACCTCTGAGAGAAAGCACATTGCCTTCCCCACGGTCGTGCAGGGGAAGAAACTCCAGCTCTGCTGTGTGCTCGCGACTCCAAAGGGCCTGCTGGGTGCCAGGTTCTCGTCTCGGCGAAGCCCCTGAGAGCCAGCAGTGGGCTCAGCTGCAGTTAATTTTCATTTTCTGTTTGTATATAAATGCTTTTAGTACTTAAACTAAATTCAGATCAATTAAACTAATGTTGTTTGACATAATATTCCTTGTTCCAAAATCAATATCCCTTCATTTGACAGACTTATTCTTGAATCCAGGATGTTTATTGCTCTTAAAGCTTTACCTATAGACCTGGTTTTTGTCTTTAATGATATAAAACAGCTCTTCCTCGCACACTGTACGCCAGCGTGTAATGGGGCTCAAGTTTCTCTGGTAAATACCTTTAATTGTACCGTCATGCCTTTTCATCTCCGCAGCACATAACCGCCCTTCTCTGTCTCCATTTGTCTCCTTAGTTTTAAATACATTCCTTTAACGGTGTCTGTTTGGAAGGAGCTGGGGTGAATGAAGGAGCCAGGCCAGGGTTTCAGGATCAGTGATCTCTCTTTCCGAAGAGCTGGGCCAACTGAGGAGAAGCCCCGGCCGCGAAGGCCCTGCAGGCTGGCTCTGCGACCATCGGTGGCCACTAAGCCTCCACCAGCCCCCACCTCCCCCGCTGCCTCCACCCCACCCCTGTAAAGTAACATGCAGCTACTAAAACGCGCCCCATTTTCTCATGTGGTCTTTCCCCCATGCCCTGCGGCTCTTCTTCACCCTGCCTTTGGCTCTTATAAATCTTGTTCTGTTTTCACTGGCCTTTGTCCAGAGACAGGCCTCGCTCAGCTCTGGGGAGAGAGGGCCGGCGGTTATTTATCACTTGAACAGTGGGAATGGGGGACAGAACAGTAGTTTTTTTGCCACAGCTATGGCAAAGGTCTGTGCACAGTCACCTAATTGGAAGAATCTGGCCCGTGTTTCTATAATTGCTCCACCTTGATAACTTCGCCCAGGTCAGACAGGCCCACGTCATGCCAGAGGCAAGGGTCGGCGGAGAATAAGGACCCCTTGGTGATAACACAGAAATGGTTTGCCATGTTTTTCTTTTTTGCCAGGCAAATATTTTCTTTAAATTCATAGTCACTGAAATGATGTGGGCTGGCGTTTGTGAGGGCCGTAATCAGCCTCTGCAGCACGCCCAACTTCGCTGTGTGACCAGCCTCCAGACGGGGTGAAGCCTCGTGGGGCCCGAGCTGAGCCCGCTTTCTCAGCCGCCCCATTGAAGAGGCTCCTGCATAAAATGCCCCCAGACGAGTACGTGTGCCTGCACACGCAGATGCACACACAGATGCACTCGCAGATGCTCGCATGCTTATTTTTTCCTGTTATTTTTCAAAGGAGCATAGATGGAGACCGGAGAGACTTGGTTGAACTCAGAGTCCTTAACTTTAAGTGTTGCGGAGGTAGGGGGCAAAGGGAAATTGGGGACTAAATGGCCCGTGCTTCCGTGTTTTGTTTTCTGTGAACGAAAAACACAGCTGAACGTGTGCGCTGGACAAAAAGCGTGACCGTACCCTCCCAGGGACCAGTCTCCCTCTCTATTCTTTTTGTCTTGTTTCTTTCTACTCTCAAATTTGGAATTTGGTCTCTCTCCACCTTTCCTTCCTTTCTTCTCATCCCGCCCCTCTCCTCTGAGTGTCCACAGTATCCCATCTGGAACATTGTCTTGGAAGGTGTGAACCTGGCCATAGTAAATCTTTTGCAGTTCTAAATCGCATAAAACAGTGGTGGCTAATGTGGCTTGCAGGGGGACACTTCCCCATGGTCCCCATCTTTAGTGAGCCACATGTCCTACCTAGGACACCTTCGATCATGGCCTTGACCACAGTTGGCTGCATTTCATTTCCATTCCTCCAGATTCCTGCGGCCTCTAGCCGATCACTCTGTCCCTCTGCTGAGCCCTGTCCCCATGAGGACACAGTGAGGCTGGGATATGGGTGATGCATGTTGCTCCTTGGAGAGAAGTTTCTAAAGGGCCTTTAGCCTTTTGCTCAGCTCCACCCTGGCAGGGCTCTCGGTGAAGACCAGGGAGAAAGGCCCCAGTCTAGTCTGGAAAGGTGATGAGGGCCCAGGGCTCTCAATGTAATGTCCTAGAAAAGGCCAGGAGGAGGAAAGCCTTGCGGAGTTTTCTCAGGTGCCATCCCTCCTCTGCCCCCAGGAAGGAAGGCAAGGGCAGCACCCCGGGATGCCACACGGATGGTCAGGGATGGTGTCCTTGCCATGCTCAACACATGCGTGGGCTATTTTTCAGTGAGTGTTTTTTATTTATTCTATTTATCCTTCCCCAATTCCATGTGAGATGGGAGAGGCTGGTACTATGAGCCCCGTCACACAGTTGAGGAAAATGACGTTCAGAGTAGTGACTCACACGAGGTCACTTAGCCACGTACATACATGGGGGGGCTCTGATTTGGACCCAGGCCTCCAGTGCCTGCTCTGCACCTTGCTGCACTGTGGTGTACTCTACCCCCCTCCAAAAAGCCATCCCTGTCCTGGTCTCTGCCATCCCACCCTTGGCCTGAACACCTGAAATGGGCTTGCATCTCAGAAGGCTTAACCATATCCGGAGCCAAACCTTCCCAGAGAGCTGACAAGAGACACTCAAGTGGCCACGAGAAGAGGAACTGTGCTCCAGTGGACAGGTCCCTGGGGCCGGTGCCAAGGCAGCCAGCAGGACCTACCGTGTGGTTCTTGCTTCCTACTCACTGTAATGCTCCATCTACTTTTGGTTCTAAAACCAAGCAGGTCTGCACAGGCCCCTCGGAAACCCTAGTTTAAGTTTGGGGACATGTGACTCAACTCTTATGCATTTACCTAACTTAGGTCGGGTGGAGATAAAGTTAAATAAGACAGTACATCAGAGGTGGCATAGTTCAGTGTGTGACAGGAGAGACACTTGATGAGTGAGAGACTGATTCCTTGGTGGAGTCTGATTCCAAAAGACAAGTGACAGGCTAGGAAATTGCGGGTTGAGATGTCCAAGCCTGGTTTAGAGAATAATTTTACTACAGTGACATCTTCTTCTCTTTCTCTCAAATAAACATACACACACAGACCCACAAAGGACAGAGACATGATGATAACCCTTGTAAGCTGGCATTAACCCTGTGGATTTCCAGTGAGACTGACATTAAGATCACTTCCTAATGAGATTAGTTAAATATAATCCCAGGACCAGGCCTTGGGCACATACTCAATAATTGAGCACCTACCTTCGCCTCAAGGTCTAGAAGTTTCTAAACAACTGTGGTGTATTAACTTTAATAAGAAGGAAGATCTTAGTAAAGGAGCCAGAAGTGGTAGGGTAAGGGGTGGGGAGGCAGGAGGGGATGGGCGATGAGAGATTAAAGTAAAATGGGAGAAAGAATGCAAATGGAAATTAGCAATTTCTGTGAACTGCTTGGCATCTTCCCTGGTAGCTCAGGATTGCAGAATTCCAGGCCAGGTGGGCCTTCACGGACCATCCTCAGTCCCACTCAACCTTTGCCTTTCGGTAGCTTCTCAAAGCGTGCTTTGCTTGTAGCACTGTTCATTAATTATAAAAGCCCAACACAGTAAGAGAAATGCAGGTCATACACGTGGTTCTGATTCACTTAGACTCAAATCCTCAGCCTGCTATTAGCTAAGAGAAAAGCAGTTTTCAAGAACGCATCTTGTTAGCAAGAGCACTATTAAGAAACGAGTTTTTCTGGGAAAAGTGAGAGCGAACGGACCCTGAGCAGTCAGGGGAGGATTCCGAGTGGCTGCTGGGTGCATTGTGAGAAGCACGCCTTCCTGCATCCTGGCTGAGGATCAATCTTTGTCAGACTGGAGTTAGCTGGGTCTCCAGGGAGCCAAGGGAAGTAGTAATTTAGGAGAAAAAGAGCTGTTACCTAGGGCTGCTGTTTACCTTACAGTAAATACAGGGGAATAGTGGTTAATAAAATAGGTTTATATTTTTCCTTTAAGAGAATAGCTATAATGTATGAAACATATCAGCATTCAGGCTTTGAAGCAAAACAATAGCCCTTGTGATTTAATTTTTTTTAAGAAAAAAAAAAAAGAAGAAGCACTTCTTTCCCTTTCATTGTTTGCAAACTTATGCCATTTAGTTATTAATCGGGTCTAATTTTTTTCAAGGGGAGTATTCATCTTTACTGTGAACTTTTCCCCCCTTGGACTCATTATGTTAAACGTTGCATTTAACCCACACTTTAGGGGGGAAAAGTAATATTTCTGTTGGTTTAAGCTGTCAGGTTGACTCACACGGTGGAAAATGGGCTAACTGGAATTGGGAGGAAATATGTCAGCACCAACAAACATCCCGGGGAAGGGAGTAGCTCCGGCCTATTCCACACCTGGACTGCATGGTGCCTCCTGGCTTTTCCCAGCGGGGGTGTCTGCAGAGAGGGCACGTGGGAAGGAGGAGGTCGGCTTGCTAGAAGCTGCTGCTCTGATGCTTGCCTTTCTGTCTTCCCACATAGTATTACCTCTTCCTGGGGAAACCCAGGCTAGTTTCATGCCCCCAGCTTTTCTTTTGTTTCATTATAAGAATCACATGTACTGTTTTCTGTGATTTTTTTTTAAAGTATGCTGTGTTGCTGTGTATCTCTTCTCCTAAGTGGCAACGCAAATCTACAAGGGGGAATCCCCAACAAACATCGGAATTTATTTGTAAAACATCGTGTGTTTATTCTTGCCCGTTTAAACTTTGGTCACCTTCAAAGTACTCTCCATTGGATGCTACACACCTATGGAGACATTTTTCCCACTGCTCAGAATAGTTTTTGAGCTTGCCAATGTTGATATATTTCAGTGCTTCTGCCATTTTTTGTTTCACCTCTTTCACATTAGCTAAATGTTTCCCTTTGAGAACTTTTTTTTATCTGGGGAAACCAAAAAAAAAAGGTCTTTTGGGGTGGGATCAGGTTAATAGGCAGGGTGGGGCTCGGGAGTTATGCTGGTTTTGGTCAAAAACTGCTGGACACAGTAGTACAAAGAGGGCAGGCACACTTGTCAATCACCCATCAGGAAACAGGCAAATGCATTGAAAGAATCTTCAAAGAAATTCACTGAAGCTGAATGCAACCTTTCACAACAATGTCAGCTGGTGCATCCGATACACATGGGTTCCTAGGACACTCACCTATGGGGGAGCCTGTGCTACAAAGGCCCACCCTCCAGAAGATAACCTCAGTTTTCTGGCGCTCCCTCATATTTCTCCATGTAGAATAGGCCTTCATTCCTTCTTTTAAGAATGTTAGGTGTTGTATGAAAGGAGCGAAGGTTAGCTCTGCCCTGGACAGGGATGGAAGAGGCCCTTGGGCCTAACAACACGCATACAGTTAAGGTGTTTGGCACCTACTTCATGGCATCGAACCACTGCTTTTTTTAAACAAAGGAAAAAACTGAGACTTCGACAAAATTTGCAATTAATAGCTGTATTAATATCACTGTAAATTAACATATGCAGAATATGGAAAAGTGCTTCTGAAATTGGACAGAAGTGTGGAAATCATATACATTTCTATAATAGCTTTATACTATTATAGAATAAATATATATACATTTTAAATATATATATATATATATTTCTGTACTTAAAGTACAGCATAGGGAATATTGTAAATAACATATTGACTATGTACAGGGTCAGGTGGGAACTAGGGTTAGCAGGGTGATCACTGTGTAAGTTACATTAATGTCTAATCACTGTATTATACAACTGATGGTAATATAATATGTAAACTATAATTAGAAATAAAGTTAATATATGTATGTAAAAAAAAAGAGTGTTAGACCTTATCAGTTCCTGGCATATAGTCAGAGCTCAGGAATAGGCACTGAATATTGTTATAAGCCTTTTCAAGGGGTGGGAAAAATGGTGAGGAGCAGGGCTGTGCCGTGGGTTGTAGTGTATATTGAAGAGTGAGGCAGTTGCAGTCAGATCCTAGTTTTGCCAGACTAGCCGGTATACGAGGTCTCAGGCCACATGTAAAGTAGGCGGAAGAATGACTGCCTCAAACTGCGTGAGAACCAATGAGTTCATGCATGTCAGTGTGGACGCCCGGCAGGCACGCAATGGGCAATCACCGTTTGTCCGTGGAGGCCAGCGATTTCCAACCTTTTTATCTCAGGGCACACATAAACTGATGACTAAAATTTGGTGGCACAACAAAAAAACTACATGTTTTTATCTCATCTGGCAAAACAAAAAGTATGGTTTTGATTCTATCACACCAGAATGCTGTGATCATGTTGGCCGCTGTCATTTTTTTTTAATTTGACAATCTAACAGAAAAGAGGTCCATGCCCTTGACTAAGCAGTCAGGTACTGCATGTCTAAACATTCTCGCAGCACGCCAGAGAGCCGTGACACGGCTGGTCACTGCTGGTTCAGGGCATTTTGTGCAGCACTGTGCATAGCCCTGTGACTGCTCGGGTTAAAATCCCATTTAACTACTAACTTAGGTAGGTTATTTGACCTTCCTGAGCCTTCATGTCTCATGGTAAAATAGAGATACAACACCGGCTCAAAGGGTTGGTGGAAGGATTAAGTAAGGGGTTTTTTTGGTTTGTTTTTAAGTGTATGTGATAATGGATGTCTTCAACCTCAAACTTTGGGCTTATAAAGTGGCTTCAGTAACTGTATTTTCAGGGAAGGTGAAAAGGAAGGAGATCAATATTTACTTCAGTCAGTTACAATTTGGGAGGATTAAAAACTCAGTAACTTGGTAGCACCGTGAGTGTCCGAAGTACCTCCTACTGGCAGAGCAAGACCCTGAGCGACCTTTGCCCCTCTGCTGACCTTGGCTGCAAATGAACATCTCTTTAGAGCTGCAATTGACAATATTGTTAATGCCAGAATAACCAGCAACTGATAGTGCTAAGAAATGATTTCTTTACACTCTATCAGTCTTTTAAAATTTGAGCACAAAATGTTGAAAATGAAGCAGCAATAATATTTACTTTTTGATAAAATGTCAGATTTATTTTTGTACCTCAAATGTGCAGTCCATAATAGTGATACTCAGTTTCTGCCTTGGCTTGTAGCCAAGTATTGATTCTGCTATTTCAGCTGGGTCAAAACCAGCACACCCAGAAGAACGTGCAGTACATGGTCAACTACCTGAAAATTACAAGCACTCTGTGGAGGGGTGTTTTATTATTATCAGTTGTGAGGATGCAGGGGTTTCCCTGTTGGCCTGAATAACACAATGTATAGGAGGCTGTTCTGACGTACTGTGTACCTTAGGCAAGTTTATTATGCCTCTTTCTGGCATGATTTGCCCAAAGGTAAAACAAGGGGGTGGTTGGGCCTCCAGGGCCTCTGACGCTGGACTTGCTTCATCCTCACCCAGCACTCTCAGGGTTTCCCCCTCTCACCACTGCAGGTATGCTGTAGATCTAAGAAGCAGCCCACCTGGGCCACTAGCCCTTCATTCTTCTTCCAGACGCTACGAGTAAGGTCAGTAGGAAAGCCGACGCCGTGAGAGAGATGACAGAGAGAGGGATAACGCACCCCTTCCTGATGATCAAACATGGGGGTGGATACATGTGTCCCCAGAACAGCTCAAATGGAAGACAACAGCATGCCAGTGAAGATGTAAATGAAGGGAAACTCATTTTGGTGAAGAACCTAGATGGAAAAATCTATGAGACAATGAGCAGTGCCAAGAAGTGGCTGAGAGACCCAGTGCCTCTTCTATTTCCTGTTCCTTCATCAAAGAAAATGGTAGGGAAGACCTGGCCATTGACTGGGCTCTACGTTCCAAGTCGTTACTAAGTATCTGACATGCATTTTCTATCGACTGCTCATTATAACACTACCAGATGTGTAGTAAAAACGTGCCTTTTATTGATGAGGGAGCCAAGCTTCGGAAAGATTAACATGCACACTAAGGTCATGTAGCCGCAGAGTGTGGTGGCTCACCGTGCCAACCCCGGAGTCAGACTCCCTGAGCACGCATGCCGGATTCACCTTTCATCCATCCTGTGGTCCCGGGCAGTGTTCTGATCTGCAAAGTGCAGATGCTGAGAGTGCACGTGCCAGGGAGTGTAAGTCACTTTTTCCTTGAGTGGTTTTTGGGAAAGTTTCTGCACAGGAGGCCAGTAAACCAAAATACAGGGCAAGGTAGCAGTAGGTTTACAGTTGTAAATATGTGAACCATGGTTTATTCTCATATTGTTGTTTGTTTATTAAGTAGCGTGTTCCATGGTGGATACAACTGTAACCTGCTTCTGCCCCATCCTGTGTTCTGAGTAGCTATGAATTAGAGTAGCTGGGCTTGGATTGCTTGTATTGTGTGAACTCAGGAGTGGGGAGCACGGGCCAGGGGACTTAGTTACTTTCCATCCCTAACTCATAAAATCCTTTGATGGCGTGGGGGCCCTTGAATCTTTGATGCAGTTGACAGATCTCGGAGGGGAGGAGAGTGTGGGGAACTGGAAGAGATTAGCCAAAGAACATGTATGTATGTATGCAAAGCCCTGGACACAGACTACAGTGTGGAGAAGTAGGGGGGGGGCTTGGTGGAGGGAGAAAAGGAAGTGGGTGATGGCCATCTGTAATAGCATCGACAATAAAAATTTAAAAAGAAATCCCTCCTGATACTCATAAAGTTTGCCTTGCATCTCTCCTGGTGCTGCCTGATTCTGGATGGGGCGAACTCCCCATGTTGCAAGGTCAGCATCGGCAGTCTTTTCTCTTACAGAGCACCCTCTTCTTCTCAGTGGTTCTCTGCTGGCAAGGCAGGATGCAGTGGGCAGCTCGCTGACCGCTTTCTCTTCACGCAGAGCTCTTGCTGGGTGGACCAGAATTAGCACAAAAGGGTCTGCATACTGCAATCTGTCGTGAGCGGAGAAGAAAGGGACCTGATTAGAAGAAATAAGTTGTGGCTTTTGTGTGTGCCTCCCTACAGCAGTACTCCTTCTGCGTCCAGGAGGGTTGCAGCCAGAAAAATGAGCAGTGTTGAATTTGCTACAAGTTTACCCGAGATTAAGGGCGAGTTGGATACAGCCAGTATCTTTTGTTCCAATATTGACTCAATCTTGTTGTCACAAATCAGCTATTGATTTTGGGGGTCCCCATTAGTCTCAGGGAAGAGAGCTAATTCTTCTTTCATGTTTGTTTATAGACCAAATTTGGCCAGAGCTCAGGGTGCACTTTTCACCTTGATCTGCGAGTAGGAAGGCAAACACATGACCTCAGTACTAGAAGCCACCCCGGCTGGTCACTCTCCACTGTTTGTTTAATTTCGCCCTGACTTCTGCCTGCCTCCCAGTCCCAGGTATTCGGACATGTTACAAAAAGAAAGGGACCCTGAGATCAAAGCACTGGTCAGGATTTTACTAGGGGGCACCGCTGAAAGAATTTGCAGGCCTGTGTGAATAGCCAGTGCTGTGACCTCTGGAAAATACTTGGCTCTGCAAACTGGGGCTAGCAGATTTATCACTCACTGCGCCCGGGCCTTCCAGGTCAGTCCAGGGTTACTTCTGTGTAGTGTGTGCAAAGCCATGGTAGTTCTGTTACAGAAGCCTGAAGAGCAAATATTTAGAGCACACTTTCATGATGAAAGGGGCTTCTGAAAGCATGGGTTTTTTTTTTTAATTTTAGAATTCCCTATAAAAATTTTAACTTCATTGTTGTCTGCTTGGGATCATGGTCCCTGGACCACCTTCTCCCTTGGCCACCAGCATGGTGGCAGTTCAAGATGGTGGATGCTTTTGTCTTCTGCTATGTGGGATTTTCATTTTTAGTCTGTGAATGGCGAACTCTGTGGACAAAGGAATTCAGAAGGAGAGTCCAGCTCTCTTTGTTTTAAGTCGTACAGGGGTACCTTTCAGTAAAGGGGGAGTAGCAGCATAGACGATATAAAATAACTCTGTTCTATTCTGATTCCATTGAAAGGGCAGTGATTTTACTATGGTTTGCAACATTCTTATTCAAATCTGCAGAATAGGCAATTGATAGGTTGGTAGATTTATGTTCAAATCCTGACTTACTATCTTTTTATCTCAGGTGAGTGATTTTACCTCTTTAAACCTTAATTTCATAATCTGTAAGTGGGAGCACTGTTGGCATTGACCTCAGGGGGTTATTTTTTTAAGGATAAAAATAACCATATGTTTGTTACTTAGCATTATGCCTTCCACATCAATAAAGGGCAACCGATATTACTGATGTTCGTGCTCTGAGAACTCCATTCAACTACTTACTGCAGACCATCACCATTACTTTACAGAGGATACTGAAGGCTTAATGTCTCTTTCACCTCGAAACATTTTTGTGTAACAACCACTTAATTCTAAGAAGTGTCCAAAATGTCCTTGGTGCTTCCTCCATACCAGCTTCTGCTCTGTCTCAGCCCTGCCTTCACGCATCCAGCCCATTTACTCCCCATAACCAACATTTAACTTACACGAGAAGGGAGGCCCGGGAAGTTTCATAACTTGCTCAATGTCATGCTGCTCCGTGTACGAACGAAATCACCGAGCACCAGGTTCTGTCCTCCAAACCTCTGTGCTCTGTTGCCTGTCTTCAGTGCCTCAGGGCTTTCATTCTACATGATCCTCTTGCATTTTTTTCTCCCTTTCTACTAGTACTTTGACATCTTTCTCAAAGAATACCTAGGTTCTTGTCAAATTAAAGGCAGAAACGAATGAATTAATGAACAGATTAGAAATCTTCATCACTCATTTCCTTTAAAACCTGCTCTGGTTGTTGTCCCACTGCCCTGAAACATTCCTCCTGAAGGTCACATTTGAATAGAAAAATGACTGTCCGTGAACCAGAATGTAGGGAATCACTTAGGAGGCTCTTGCAATAGTCCAAAAGAGAGAGGTCAGTAATTGGGACTTGGGATAGTAGTAATGAAGATGGAGAAATTACATTATTTCAGGATATTTGGGAAAGAAAGTGATAAGGATACACTGATTGCTGAAGGAAAGAAGAATCCTGGATGATGCCTCCTGAGTTTTTGGTTTGAATAATTGGTGGGTGGGGTTGCTGTTTATGGGGAAGAATGGGGCTGGAGCAATCATGGGAAAATGTATAGACATTAAGCGGGTATTTTTCTTCTGGGTGAATATTGTAGGGTGGAGATGGTTAAGCACTGTGAGAGTCTGGAGCTCAGAGAAGAGTCACTGACATGAAAATGATATGTGCAGCCATAGGTGATTCCTCAGGAGAAAAGGTAGCCAGAGAAAAAGCAGCTCCGGAGAGAGTGCTGTCATTCAGGAGCCGAGCAAGGAAGGCAACAAAGAATAATGAAAAGAAATGCACGACGATGTGAGAATCAAACGAGGAATGCGGTGTTATTAGAAATTGTGTATGTACTCCTAGAGATGTGCCGAACCTGTTTTGCTGGTGAAAGTTAATACAATTTTACAGAACCTCCCTCCACCACTGACAAGGTCTTGCTCAGCTTCTCTGCCTGCCAAACATTAACTCTTTCTCAAGACTTAGTTCAGTTGCTCCGGAAGCCCACTCCAGTTCCTCACTTCTCATTGCCTAGATGGGTATTTCCGAAGTGCTTTGTCCTTTCCTCTGTCCTAGCCCCAGTAACAGCTGCGCCCTCAGGATTGGGTTATCTTGCTGGCTTATGAACTCTCTGGCTCCAATGAGGTGCGATTCTTGAAGGCAGTCACTGAGTCTCATTTCTGAATCTGCAGCAACTAGCACAGTGATGGTGAAAAAAATGAGTATCTGACTTCGTTGTTGAAGAAAATGCATGAATGCCTAGCTGCCCTTCTGAACTCCAACATTCACTGTCAAATCGTTTAATCTCTGCTAGAGAGCTCCACTGACAGGTTCAACATTGAGTTCTACCTACCATCCAATCCTGACTCTCTCAAATCCATGTAACTCACTTCCCTTGAACCTCCTTCTATTGCTATATAGGGTGCAATGTTCTCAAATCCTTCAAACATGAAAACAAGAAATGAAGTTTGACCGTGTGTGTGTGTGTGTGTGTGTGTGTGTGTGTGTGTGTGTAGTCTCTAGTCAGCCACTTTTCCTGACTGTTTTCTCTCCGTATCTCTTGAATCTGTATCTTATTTCTTTTCTCTAGTTAGCAGTTTGCCCAAGGTCACTGAACTACTCAGATACAGAGCCAGGACTGGACTCCATTCTGTCTGACTCACCAAGTAATATCACCCTTCTGGCTTATGCTTGAGTAACTGGGATCCTTTGAAAATATGGGAGGCAGTTCCAAAGAATGTAACTTGTAATTTTCTGGAAAACTTTGGGAAGGAATATACTCCATGGACTTTTGTTTTGTCTTATTTCTGAGACTCAAACCAGCTATTTTACAAGGCATTGACAGAGAAATAGACGGATGGGCTGGTTTATTTCCCACGATAGGGTGAAATCTGATGACCATCTAAGGGTATAAAAGCTAATAAACTCAGTAAAGTAGTTGTATCTAGAACTTTTCTGCTAAAAATCAGCAACTGCATTCACATTGTACTTTCACTCCCAAAGTTCTAGTCTACTCAGTTTTGATGTCTTCTCCTAAGATTAATTTGCTCCCTAAGAGCTCATACAAGCTGCAAGGAAAACTTTATAATTCTGAATTGTCATACCTTTTTTTTTTTTTGCCTTAACCCTGGATGATATCTAGAGAATGGTTGGTGACAGAATGAATAAATAATTGAATATTCATATTGCATAGTAAGTAAATATATAAATATGTATGTGCAGCAGTACCAATTAGCTCATTGATAGTTTTCTACTTTCTTACTCTTTGGCAATCAACTAAAGATGCAGAAGTTACCTTCACACATTGTGACATTGTCTTCCCACGAGTAACGGCTCTGCATCCCAAAATCATAAATTCTGACATCCTTCTTTCTGACTTCTGTTCTACCCCAAATTTGCACTACACCATTCTTAAAGTCATTGGTTCCACCAGTTTATTTTTTAAAAATTAAAAGAAAACAATTTAGGCTTCTACATTCTGCCCGATTAAATGTGAACTCTTTCTATGAGCACTATGAAAACTGAACAAATCATATTAACTGACTGTTTTTAGACAATGCACAACAGGAAGGACAGGGCTGTGATTCACCGACTGTTCTCCAGTTTGGTACCAGGATACAGTGTGGAGAGGGGAAACTCGAGCAGAGCATCTTCACTGAGAAAAAGAGGGGAAATGAAAGGACTGAGCCTGAGGCTGCTGGAACTTGTCGAACAGAGAACTGGAGCTGAGAGAGCTAAACCAACTGCTGTGGACCGAGTTATGCCCCCACCCCCACCCCCCACCATTCATGTGCTGAAGCCCTAACTCCCAACATGGGGGGATTTAGAGATAGAGTCTTGGGAAAGTAATTGGGTTTAGGAAATCTGTGGAAAAAACCTGTAGCTAACATTATGTTTCATTATGAAACACTGAATACTTTCTCCCAAAATTGGGTACAAGGCCAGGGTTGTCCCTTCTGACCACATCAACTCAGAATTTTACTGGAGATCCTAGCTAGTGTAGTTAAGGCAAGAAAGAAAAACAAAAGGTACATCTAAGAGAAAGAAAAAGTAAAACTTTCTTTTATGGAAAATATGATCATGTGTTTATAAGATTTTAAAGAATCAACCAAAAAATAAAACTACTCAAACAAATAAACAAGAACTCAGGATACAAAATTAACATATAAAACTAGTTTTATTTCTTTGTACTAATAATTAAAAATTACAAAATGAAAATTTAAAAATTCTTATAGTAGGATCAAAAACATAAAATACTTAAGAATAAGTTTTTTTTAAAAATATGAGCAACACCTATACAGTGAAGACTACAAAACATTGCTAAAAAAAAAGAAGACCTAAATAAATGACAAGATATAACATTATACTGAGTTGGAAAATTCACTTGTGCTAAGATATCAATTTTCCTCAAGATGACCTACATATTCAATGCAATCCCAACCGAAGTCCCATCCAGATTTTCTTTACTTGAAAACATTGAGAAGGTGACTCTGAAATTCATATGAATATGAAAAGGATCTAAAATGTCAAAAATAGTTTTTAAAAAGTAGGGCCAGTTGAGGTCCTTATATCTGATATCAAGACTTACTGTAAAATCGTACTGGTCAACACAGGGTGAGCTTGGAATGAGGAGACGCAGACAGAGCAGGGGAACCTGATACTTGTCTCCAACTCAGGATTCTCCTTTGAGCTTCACGACACTTTTTAAATAATAATTTTACATCTCTTTTTGAACGTCAAAAAGACATCCTAAGCTCCCTGCATCTGAAACCCAACCCGTTATCTCTTCCCCTAATCCTGATCCCCCGGACTCTGTTTTTCAGCCCCTTGGTTTAGATCCCCCTGCCGGTTGTACCAACCAGAAACTTCAGAGTAATCCTCCGCCTCGCCCACTCTTTGATCTTCCGCGTTACTGATTCTATACAGGAGCTTTTCCGTCTTGTCTCCTAAATATACTCTGGCTTCACCTACACTTCTCCAGACCCTCCACCCTAGTCTACTGTCTGCTGCCTGGACTTCTGTAAAAGTTTCCTAGACTTGTCAACCCACATCTACTCTTAACTACCTCCACGGTATATTTTTAAAAGAAATTTTTGTTAAACCTTGCTTAAAATGCTTTGTTTCCACATAGATATAGGAGAAAGATAAATTGTAATATGACTTTCAAGATTCTGCCTTGAATCTAGTCTAGTCCCTACTCGCCTCCCTGGTATTATCTTGTACCACTCTGTCTCTGCTTTCTCAGAGTGGAGCTCATGTGTTTTTTGTTTGTTTGTTTGTTTTGGTTTTTAATTCAAAGGAGTATAGCACAAATCATACATTTGTCAACTGGGTGAACAAATGCATTACATACCCTAACATTACTATAGGCATAGGTATAATTATATTCCCATTTCCTCCTGAAATTTGACCATAAGTTGACATTACATGTGAACTTCTATCTTTTTAGACAATTGCTCTTGTCAACTTATTGAAGCACACACATGCTCCAAAATGACAGGAGTTTCACAGATCTCTTCTAAAAGTCAGTACATCGCTTTTGTCTTCTTGACATATTGAGATACTTTCTTGTGAAATTGAGAATTGGAAGAGTTACCTTAACAGCGTGTTCCAGCACATGCATTTCCTGCAGATGTAGAGGGTGGCAGGACAGCAGGCAGACAGTGCATTACTTCACACTCTATTTTAGAAGGGGGTTCTTGACTTCTCAGTCATCACACACATAACAGAAAACAGAAGACGTGCATCACACATTCCCATGGGATGCACCTGAAGTTGTATATTTTCCTGGGTGCTAACTGAGACTCAGTTCTCCATCTTTAAGAAAGCTATTGTAGAAGCTCAGTGAAAATGACATTATTTGGGATATGATCTTAAATCTGATTTATAGTGTTCTAAAATTATATCCTTCACAAATTTGAGACTTTACCTGCTATTAATAATGCATTATTTGTGGTGCATCTCACTAGTAAACTGGGCAAAGGGGTGCCTTAGGACCTAAAGTATGAAAAGTGCTGTTTTAGAAAGTAACATTTCAACCATCCTGAACCATCACTGTGCTCGAGCCTAAATGAATATAATGACCATGCTGAACACCAGTGGGTAAATGATGGGTACATTTATATGCCAACAGTAAAATACATCCTTGTATGAAAACATTTCTCTACCGAATGTGTCCATACCCCAAATATTCATGCATATGAGGCCTGTCCAGAAGGTATTCAGCCATGCAATATGAAACATAGAGACATTTATTGAAAGAGATACAAGATATATTGTACATAGGACAATGACACCTCAGTCGCCTTCAAAGTAGGCACTATCAGATCTCACACAGTTCCCCCAATCTCCATGAGTTGCCCCATCACATTTTCCTGAATCTCATAGAAAGATTGAAATCTCTTCCCTTTCAAAGATGACTTTAGTTTGAAGCTAAAGCCAGAAGTTGCAGGGCACCAAACCTGGGCTGCAGGAAGGCTGAATCGCCTGGATGATTTGATGTTTCACCAAGAAACTCTGCACAAGATGTGATGCATGAGCAGGCACTTTGTCCTGATGAAGCTGCCAGTCATCAGTTGCCCATAGCTGTGGCCTTCTGAGTCATCCAAATAGTTTCTGCAAAGGAATGTTCCAAGCTTAATGCAAAATTTGATGCAGATTTGTTGCTCTACTTCCTCAGTCATCGAGAATGTGCTGACTACTAGTACAGTGAAGTGGTCATTGTTCACACATGCGCATTCCAGTCCACTCCTTGGCTGTGAGGTTAAATCGATATTGGGCAAACCGTTCTCGTTATATTAACAATGGCTGGGCTTTTCCCGGACAAACCTCATATTCCTAATAATGCCGCTTGTAAATTCCTTACCCACAAATATTGGAGAGTGGAGGATATGAAATTCCTGTTAATAATATACATTTCTTAAACAGTTATAAAACTGGGGAAAGTAATACCCTCTGGACTGTGCTGGCAGTTGTACTGTGGTTAATTCAATCAGCAACTCTGTACACAGAGGAGTTACTGGGAGTCTGTAAGTTCCAGTGGGTTGAGCTGGCTCCCTGTCCGCTGCACGGCTGTGCCATTTCTCTGTGTCATCCCTACACTGTCGATGTCTGTGAGCAATGTCTTCCACGGCATCACCTAGCCTCCTCTCGAAACCTGGAGCCCAGAGTCTTCTACAGGGTGTTTGCTCTCATGTGGTACAATAAATCTTTAATGCCAAGACTGACTTTACTAAAAACGTGTTAAAAAACAACAACTGTGAATGGTATCCACCCAGAATACCACCCTCCCTCCATCTTGGGGATGATGCTTTTAGAGGGGCATTTTTTTTTAGAGGAAACTGGAAAATAAGCAGAGAAAAATGAAGCCTGAAGCCAAGAAAACTTGCAAAGAAATAGACTGGGAAGAAGGGGGTTACTGGGAGGTTTGTTGAGTGTGGGCCGTAAGTCAGAACTAGGACCTATGGGTAGGAAGCGTATCAAGTCAGATTTAACATTCAGGGTTTTTCTGAGAAAGTGGCCTAAACGCTGAGGCAGGTGGTGTGAGGAAGGTACACAAGTGGAGGAAGAGTTTGAGGAGCGGGGCGGAAATAGGAAAGCTTGTGGCATCACGAAAATGCTTTCCAGGTTCCCTGAATAGAGCCATTGCAGGTACAACTGATGTTTTAGCGAAGCTCCTTTGGTATTAATGTCACAAAGGGTGTGCAAGGAATAACGTTAGTGCAGAAAAACCAGTCAGGAGAGTCGTCCAAGTGAAAGGGATGGGATAGAAGCAGAGACGGGTCCTCGGCACATTTTTTCAAATCCACAAAAGTAGGTAAATAAATAAAGGCTCTTTCTAAAACATGGGCTTTTCAGAACACACTTGGACGTTAAGTTGCTATTGATTCTGGAGAAAACACATCCATTTTCCCCGTAATGGTTCAGAGGATGATTCCTTCCACTCATTGGGGCCACATTCAGTCAAGTTGCTCATTAGCCCAAATCTATCTTGAGATTATTCTGTTCTGAACCCTGTCTTTGCTGCATCTCTCTGTGCCCTCTCTCCGCAGCCCCCAGCTGTCCTGGCGCCCATCTTTCCTCACCTTGCCTCATGGGAAAGGAAAGCAGCCCAGCTAGCTGAGAAAGGATGAGCTCCATAGATGGGCCACCCTGGACTCACAGCCCAGCTCTGCCACCAGAGAGTCTTATAATCCTAGTCAATTCTACCTTTCTGACATTCAACTTCCACCTCTGTAAAGTGGTCCTTTGGAGTAACACACACATGCACACACAATGGCTAGGCATACAGTATGCAAATAGGCAAGATAAACAATATTTTCACCGAGGCACAGATTTAAAATTTGTAAAGGGTTTAGAAGGACAGTGCTGGTATCCTTCAAGGTATGGGGAGGGGGGAATCATTGTTGGAGGAGGTATGTCTCCAACCACATCTTGCATGAAAAGTGGAGGAGGTGGGGCCAATGCAAGGCCAGAACCAGTGCTTCACGGAACTGTTGTCTGGCTTTTTGCCAAATGCCAGCAGTGCCTGCTGACTTATGAGTGACACTTTTATCTTGAAGTGCAGAACTGAGTCTGATGGAAAGATTGACTGAGCAACATTTGGCCCCAGGAATGTTTTAAGCCTAAGTAAGCTGGAGAGTCCCTTTTTTGGACTTGGGGCTGGCTCGGCAGCTTGATTTCTGCCTCTTCTGGGGCCTGGTTTTTCTGTTCCTCTGTTGGGAGAAAGTGGGGCAGGGAGGAAAGAGGGGGCTTTCTGAATCCTGTGCTGCGTTACATTAGCAGGTTGTCAACGTCTCACCACCTTCTCTGCAAGGCAGGTACAGTTACAGCATTAGCAGACCACACCACCATTCCAGGAATTGCTGCTACCCTGGGCAAAGCCTGCTTTTCTTTCATGCACTCACCTCAGAGGCAGACGGGAAAAGCCCCCAGGGAAGGCGGCTACAGGTGGTGAGTACGGATGGCTGAAAGACACCGACTCATGCCTGGGGGTCTCCTCTGTATCATTGTGACTCGATGTGCCAGGGACAGGGAACACAGGAGACTTCACCTGCCGTCAGGGCAAGGAAGAGAGCGCAGGAGATGTTAGCATGTGGATAAATGAACGGACAGTGGCCCGATGGGAAAACCCCATGACCTCTCCACCCAGCCAGGATTCTGTGCTGGCACATGTGTATGAGGACTCCTCTTGAAAATGCATCTGCCCGGTGAGTCTTTCCAGGATTAACTTCAAATGCTAGGGATTTCCTACTACACCCATGGGTTAATTCTTCCTGAATATGAAACAATTCCTGAGGAAACAAACTTCGTATTTGATAAACATATGAATGTGGGTCTGGTTTCATTCAACCTAAAAGATGCAGCCTTGAAATCTTAACATGTGTCTCCTGATGGCTTATCGACAAATATGTGTCCGCTACTTCTACATATTGTCGTTACACTGACTGATTCATTCAGGTAAAAAATGATTTCTAAATGCCTTTTAGCACCCAGGTGTTTATCAAAGGAAGTATGGTAAGGTGTTTATCTGTCTTACCTGTAGAATGTAAATGCCTTAAAATCAATACATTTTTTTCTAACTTCTTTCTAAATGACTAATATATTCACTTATGTCTACTATATAATACATACTGAGTGAATACTTTCTGAAGAAGCATAAGCAACTTCTCTGAAGGCCTACACATCCTGAATGGTAAAAGGATTTGTCAGTCCAGAATACAAGTCCCTTTCCTGCCTAGTTCTCCAAAGAAGAGGTTTCAGAACATAAATGAAATGACTTGTCTGTGTTCCTGAAGTTGCCTGTATTTTCAGTAGTCATGAAAGTAACACTCAGAAGGCCACTCAGATGAATGAGCCAAGCAATGCACAAAATTATAGTAATGAACAAAGATGGAAAGTTTGTTTTCCTGCTCGTTTGAACATGCAATGTTTTTAAGCCAACTATTAACTGAATAAATAATTACAGATACATTTAGATTACCCTTTATTCTGTATCCAGAAATCTCTGGAACTGTCCAGTCACTGCTATAGGGACTTACAAAGCCATAGGAAAAAAATATACACACTTTGTAAAATAATGTTCATTGATAATACAATAGAATAGTTGATGCTGTAACTTCCAACAAAAAAAGAGAGTTTTTGAAAGCTGGGGAATGAACCAAACATTTACTGAGCAGCGACTATATAACAGGCCCCTATCTTTGGGCATAAAATAATCCATAGGATCCTCAAATAGCTATACTGTTGCAGCTAGTGAGATGAGACCCAGACAAAGTTACCGGATGCTGAAAGATTTCATAGGCAATATCGTACCACTGTACTGGTTGTGGCAGTTACTTTCTAAAAGCATGATAATTCTTATTTCTACTGTAATTTGAATTTCTACTTTTTCCTGACAGTAAAATGACATATTCCTATATGGGAGAACATGAACCTGGATTTTTCAGACTCAGACGAAGTTTCATTACCACACTTAAAACAACCAGCTATTGCACTGACATCTGGGAGGGAAGCCAACAAACACAAGTGGTCAGCCTCTTTACAAGTAGGGCGGCTGGGTTAGTGTGAGACTTTCTCAGCTCCTTTACAGTCTTACTTTCCAAAGACTCTTTAACCCTAATTCCTAGGGAAGATGACACCATATTGAGCAGAATTTCTAAATAAGCACTTTATTTTCAGCCCTGCAATATTAGATTTAGAAAGATCTTAAGAACCATGCCTGACAATCCTCTTTTTATTTTTTTAATATATGGAAAAGGTGGTCCAAAGGGAAATGACTTGCTCAGAATCATATGTCAGTTAAATTCACAGCTGAACTTGAACATAGCATCTCTTGATTTTTTTTCCCACTGACTTTCCATTGTCTCAAGGAAGGCAGCCTATAAGAATACTTCTGGAAGCAACTGCTTATAATTTCCCATAAAATCTGGCACAGTCACCTGTACTAAACATGGGGTTTTGATTTAAACACTGAGCTGTTGCAGAAGCCAGTGAGACTGGCCATTGACCCCTCACTTTATATTGATCTTCAGCCCAGTAAACAACCCAGTCCCGGGTGTCCATTTTCATTTTTGCTTCCCAGTGACCACTTCATCCCTGTTGGAAAAATGTTCTGAACCACCGTGAAGGTGCAGTGAATTTCTGGATCTATTGTTTTCCACATGTGCCCTCTAACTGAAGCATCGTATTCAGTATTTTTAACCTAGAACACATTTTATTTCCTATTCTACTGCTAAGCTTTTCAGAATTTGGGAATAGCATTCAAAAGTTTTTAAAGAGTGCTTAGGAAAGGAAAAGCTTAATATACAAGTTCTGTCTGGAAAAAGCCATTGTTAATATAACAAGAACAGTTTGCGTGACATTGATGTAACCTGGCAGCCAAGGAGTGTGGACTGGAATGTGCATGTGTGAACAATGATGACTTCACTGTACTAGTCAGTGGGGGGGGGGGGCGTAGGCACTGTTGAGTGAGCATGTGTACTGTGTGGCTGTCACATTCAAGATGACTGAATGAGTAGAGCAACAAATCTGCATCAGATTTTGCATTAAGCTTGAACATTTCTCTGCAGAAACTATTCACATGATTCAGAAGCCCACAGCTATGGGAGAATAGTAACTGGCAGCTCCATCACAATGCACCTGCTTATCCATTATTCCCCATACAGAGTTTTTTGGAGAAACATCAAATCACCCAGGTGACTCACCCCTCCTAAAGCCTAGATTTGGCACTCTGTGACTTCTGGCTTTTCCTAAAACTAAAATCACCTTTGAAAGGAAAAAGATTTCAGACCTTTGATGAAATTTGGAAAAATGTGATGGGGCAGCTGATGGCAATTGGTAGCACTGTGTGACAACCCAAGGGCTCACTTTGAAGGGGACAGAGGCAGCATTGTCCTGTGTACAATGTTTCTTGCATCTTGTATCTTCTTCAATAAATGTCTCTACTTTTCATAGTACATGGCCAGATACCTTCTGGGCAGACCTCAAACAGTCTTCTTCAAACTCACTTTATTAGTCTCTCCTGAATTTACAAATGATCACATTTAGCTTCCATTGTTCTGAAAATTTGAAGCACCATATTTCTTTTTAAAAATATTTATTGGAGTGACATTGGTTAACAAAATTATACAGGTCTCAGGTATAAAATTCCATAATATATCATTTATTGTATGTTTACCACCCCAAGTCAAGTTTCCCCTCTATCACCATTCATCGCCTGATACACTCTTCTACCTCCCCCACCCTTTCCCCTCAGGTAACCACCACATTTCTTGATCATTCTGAAACAATTTTTTAAGAAAAGGAAACTTTGAACATTTCAAGACATGCTCATTTTCCTTGAATCATAAAAGCTGTAGCCACAGCCATCTCTGCAGCCCTATTCTTTCCTCCCCAGCTACCAGTTAAGACTTAAAAACCTGGAAAAAAGCACAATTTCACCAGCCACCACTAGTACCCAGTGTCAGCAGCTCATATAAAAGCTGGGAAAATATAGTCGGGATTAAAGAAATCTGTAAAACTATGAAGCAAGGCCATAGCATGCAAAATACAATTCCTTTTACCAAGTACATAATTTATTAGGAAAGCTCTTTATTTATAGGAAATGTGCTTGACACCTTATCCTTGGCAACTGCTTACATATTTTTAGGAGAGTAAAAATGGGTGAAGTGTTTCCCAGTATGGGAATTCATTAATTTCTCAATAAATACCCCTGTGTCTGTGCTTCATACCCATTCTTCTAACCCCAAGCACAATTCTCCTTTTCTACCTTTCTTCCTCGATAAGTCACCTTCCCATAATCAGTCTGGGGACTAGGACTAACAGGTTTATGTCTGCTCCTGCCCATGTCCCACCATCTCCTGCTTTCCCCAGGCCTTAGCATCTGCACGAGGAAACTCACTGCCGTCAGTAACAAGCATGCGGCTTTTGGACTCCCATTGCTATTCAGTCTCCATTCTCTCCTAGTCCTGTGAACCAGGTTCAACTTTGTAGTGAGGCTGGATTTGGTCTTTTTCCAAGTTATTTTCTCAGGAAAACATCAATTATCTACAATTTCTGGACAGCTTTACAAATAGAAGGAACACTTCATTTTCAGACCTCCTTCCTCAAAATATGAGAGTGGTGTCACTGTCACAAGCACTTCATCTTGGCTAGAGTCCCCTCTCTTTCCAGACATATATTTTTTGTATCTCTGAGCTTCCTGACACCCTCGGGTTACAGAATCTTTACGCCTGCCTTTAGCTGCATGTTGAGGGGGACTATGTGGGCATCAGGCCTTGGGTGCAGAGATTAGCTTTAGATCTTCTAAGACTGTGGTCCTTTGCACTTTCCAAAGCTCCTTTTAGTTTCAGGAAAGGGCATGCCCTGATTTATTTTCTCAAAATGGAACTCTGAGGTATATCAGATTGTCCTGTCTCAGGATTTTTGCTTTTCTGGGAAAAGGATAGGAAAATCTTCCCTCATTCATTCAGAGACAAAACCACCATTCTGTGGTAAGACAGGAGAGTGGGAGGGAGGCAGCATGGTGTGTGGTGGGCTTTGATCAATGAAGGGCAATGTGGGAAGGAAGTAGAGGGAAGGCCCCACCCCAAGTTCTGCACATGCAGATTCTAAGGCAGCTGGCACCATGACGCTGCCCTGGGTTTTCCAACTCTCTTCATACCAGCAGCCCTGGTGGTAGGTAGCCAGGGGTGTGCCTCAGGCTCACAGTAAGCTTATCCTGTGGTCAGCGAGAGCAGTGTATGTGCAGAGCATGGGTGCTGGGGTGTAGGTGTTGGCTAACAAAGTTTATGATCTCATAAATTTCTTATTTGAAACTTTGCACCGAAGCAAGGTGTCTTGGGGCAAAACCTATGTCACCTCTTCCTAATTTGCTCACAGAGACTTCATGCTGGAAAAAAAGAGAGCAATCAAAGTTCAAGTTTTTAAAACCCTATTTCAGTAAAATATCAAGTTAAAAAAACTTATTTTAGGTTTTGAGTTTTCATTCATTGTCCCAAATACTAATAGCAGGTCAGTCAGGCAAATCCTTTATTAGAGCCTAGGTGGACTTATACTTGGGATAAAGCGCAAAGAAAAATGTATTTAAAGTTCAAAGGGGAGATGAGTTAGAAAGAGCTGTTCATCTTCCTTGGTACGTCTTTACATCTGAACAAAAGCCAAATTGACTCGGTGTTTTAATTTGGTGATTTACTTATTTACCCTGAAAAATATACTATTTATCTCCTAAGATACCACAATATTGAATTTAAAAAAATCTTATAGAGCATAGGCTGTTCACAGTCTTAATTATTACTATGATCATGATTACTATTAGCCAGTGTATAAAACACTTAGTGTGCTAAATACAATACTAAGTATTTTATATAGCATTGAATCCTAATAACAGCATTTTGAACTGTTATTTCCTCTAGACTCAATGAAATTCAACTTTTGTCCAGCTTATAAGTGATTAAACCTCTATCCAAAGGTTCATGTTATCAACCTTCATGAGGTCTGTTTACTGGTGAATTCATATCCTGAGATGTATTTCTTTCTAACAACATGGACCAAAATGAAGATTATGATTTTGGTTCAGTCTGTGTCACATTCAGTAGTTCTGGACCACCAGTGCCTTTTTGGACTCACAGAAATTTCCAAGTATCCATATGATTGTTTTTCATACAAGCAGCAGAGTAAATGAGACCATAGGGCAGGAATGAGGAGGTAATTTAGCACCTTCCAGCTGAAGAAGTAGTTATTGTTAGTTTAAAAATAACTTCAAAGAGCTTCATTAAAAAAAAAAAACAAACCCTAACTTCTTGAATGAAGAAATTCTACAGGTATTTATTTTGATGTTATGCTTTTTTGTTGTTGATATTTGTTTTCTTTTTCTAGTTAGAAACCACCTACTTCCTCCCCAAATTGTTCTTTTTGTTGTGAAAGTTTGAACAGATAATGGAAAATAGAGGCTAGTGTAGAAACATCATTGCCCCTCCTTCTTGAAGTTCTCTCCGTTTTCAGAGACATCTGCTGTCGTAAAGTCGCCATCCATCACTCCCATGAATGGTTTTACCCTTGAATGTGTGCAGGCATTCAAACACAGCAAATTATTGTTTCTCAGGTCTATAAACTTGATGTGAAGAATTTCACATTTCATACATCCTACTTGAAGAGGTTTCTTCTATGTTTCTGAGAATGATTCCTGTCGATTCTGCGATCCATTCATTGAAACTCCTGTGTAGTATTCTACAATATAAACAGACCACAGCTGATACACATTTATGTTCTATCTAATTTTCATTGTTATTATTTGAATCAGTGCTGCAATTAGCAGACTTACATGTACTAGTGTATGAAAACCTATCAAATTTATCTTGAGTTGTTATCAAAAAGCCGAATCCCTGTCTGGGATTATAGACCATGCTCACTCTCAAGCTTTCCAGCCTGGTGCCAGAATCCCCGTGGCCTGAGAATTCCGAACACCTGTGAGGGACTCGAGCAACCAGAAAGGGGATTTGATGGAGTAGGTCAGCTTCATGGGTGAGCACAGAGGAACACACAGTGCTTCTTCCTTCCCATAAACCCACTGTAATAATGATGCATTCCTTGCACTCTTAAAAATTTTGGAAGATTATAATCCAAAGCCGGGATTTCTATTTATACTTTTTCTGTTTAAATTTTTTCCCACTCATTCCCATGTGGGGAAAAAAAGGTTCTTTCTAAACCTGAGCATTCTGTGGAAATAATGCTTTTAAATTAGATCCAGTACCAATACTGAGTATTGACCATTTGACAGCTGGAAAAGCAAAAGTTTAGGATACAACAGTGCCCAGACGGTGATGTGCATGGAAGCTGCCTGGGCACCTCGTGAATTCCCAGATTTCTATTTAGCAGGTCTGGGGTTGGGCAGAGAGAGTCTCCAGTTCTAACAAGCCTCCAGGAGATGCCAGTGCTCACCTGGAGACCACAGTTTGGGTAGGGAGAAGCTAGCCTCACTTGCAAGTATTTCAAACTTTGTGGGAATTAATGCAAATTATTTCAAGACCTCTTATCTTTTATTTATATTTAAGTACCAACAGTTTATGCAATAATCAGAGTATTTTGGGACCAACTTCTTTCCAACATATGTTTATGAGATTCTTGATAGAATAGTAAGTGATTTGGTTTGTTACAATATGTCAGAGTTATTATACCTGTCAATCTCATTTTTAGTAAAATAATGGAGCATGTACTATGTCAAGTGCAGTAGTAGTTAGTGTTGCAATAGCTCTTTTTTCCAGGTTTATCGAGACATAATTGATGTAGAACATTGTGTACGTTTGAGGTGTACAGTGTGATGATTTGATATACTTACATATTGGGAAATGATCACCGCAACGAGGTGAGCTGGCACATCCATCACCTCTCACAGTCCCAGCTGTGTGTGTGTGTGAGGGCGCATTTGTGTGCACACCGCTCTCTCGGCAGCTGTGAAGTATTTAATGACACAGCGTTGTTGATGACAATCGCTGTGCTGTACATTCACACCCAGAACTTACACATCTCAGACCTGAGAGTCTGAGCCGTTTGAACCAGAGCTCTTCATCCCCACCCACCCTCCTGCCCCTCATACTGCTCCCCAGTCCAGCCCCTCTCAGCTACCACTCAGCTCCTTCCTTCTGCGAGTTCGGTTTCTTAGGGTGCCACATAGAAGTGATATTACACAGTAACTGCATTTCTCTGCCTGACTTTTTCCTCTTAACAAAGTATCCTCAGGTTTCATTCACATCGTTAAAGATGGCAGGGCCCCCTTCCTTTTTATGGCTGAATAATACTCCATTGTGTGTCCCACATTTTCCTTTTTACCCATTCATTCATCTATGGACACGTAAGGTGGATTCCGCCTCATGACTGTTGTGAACAATGCTGTAATAGACACAGGGGTGCAGACACCTCTCCAGGGTGGTGATTCCACTGTCTTTGGACATACACCCAGCAGTGGGAATCCTGGACCATACGATAGCTCCATTTTCAGTTCCCCTGGGGAACCTCCATACCGTTTTCCAGAGCGACGGCACCAATGTGTGTCCCTACCAGCAGTGCAGATGGGCTTCCTTTTCTCCTCCCCCTCGCCAACATTGTTGTCTGTTGTATTCTTAATAACAGTAATGATGCTATTTCTTTTCATGTTAATTCTAACACATGTACGGTGATATCTCATACTGTTCACTTGCATATGCTCAGTGGTTAGTGAAGTTGACTGACTACCTTTTTATGCACCTGTTAGCCACATGGTTGGCAATACATATATGTTATTTATAGTATTTTAAGATCATTGGTAGGTGAACTCTGCTTTTATTTTTTAATTATATTTTGTTGGTTATGCTACTACAGTTGCTCCAATTTCTCCCCTTTGCCCCCCTCCACCCAGCTGCCCCTACTCCCTCAGGCAAGCATAGCAGAGAAATAGAGCAATAAGACTAAAACATGAGATGTGTGAAAACTGACTTAATCGTGCTTTGCTAATTTCTTTGTAAAATATTTTATTTATTTATTTTTAGAGAGAGGGGAAGGGAGGGACAAAGAAAGGGGAATAAATTAAAATGCGTGGTTGCCTTTCACACACACACCCCAACTGGGGGTCTGGCCCACAACCCAGGCGTGTGCCCTACACTAGGAATTGAACCTGCGACCCTTTGCTTCACAGACTGGTGCTCAATCCCCTGAGCCACATCAGCTAGGACACTTTGCTACTTTCTAATTGTGTGATTTGAGGAAATCCCTAAACTCTTTGTCTAAATTTCACTATTTACAGCTGAGCAAAATACTATAAATATCCCACGGGGTTGGGTGATGATTAAATGTGATAACGTATGAAGGTAATTCACAGAGAGCCCCAGCCAGTAAACATCCCACAGATATTAGAGGCCACTGCTCTTCAAACAGACGTAGCATGAGATCAAGCCAGGGGTAGCTGTCTCTACAAGTTGGACTGGCCTCCCCCTCCCCAGGGCTCACGATGCCCTGGGTAAGATGGGGGCGTGCTTTGGGGGTGCTCTGGGCCACAGCCCTCCTGTGCAGAAGTGGAAGCTCAGGCTCAGAGAGCTGTGCAGCCTGGCCCAGGCCACACAGGGAGCTAATGGCCAAGCCTACTGGAGGGCTGGCGGTTTCTACAGTCCCCCAGAGTCTGACCTCTCTGCCACCTCTCATTTCTGTGCCTTTTGACCTACAGGAGTGCACAGCAAGGCCTTTGACAAATAAACAGTGGCCTGGAGATTAAACTGCACCTGAAGCTGGTTATGCAGGTTCACTTAGCATTTGAACCAAGGGCGGAAACTTAGCTGTACCCGGACTGCAAAGGGATTAACCCATTCTCAGACTCAGCCGGTGAATTATTGCCCACTTAGTTAAACACAAAAAGGGAGGGAAGAACTAAGTCTCGTCAAAAGGAACACAAGCCTATGTAAATATTTTAAACCAACAAAAAAAAAACAGCAAATAAAACAATTGGAAAGAAACTAAGTCTATTTGGATGTACATTAAAAAATGCCACATAACCCTTCTTCTGGCCATTCGTGCATCCCACACAAGAAGGGAATAGAATGGGGTACGGTGAAAAGGGGTCACTTTCTATGAGAAATCTGGGGGCTGTCTTACAATTCTGCTGACTGTCATCACACTTTGAACCTCTTCTTACTCTTTCCAGTGACTCCGGTCCAGCCACACTGAGCTGCTCCGTGTGCCCCAAGCAAGCCAGCCTCACTCCCCTCTCAGTGCCTTTGCCTCTGCTCTCCATCCTGTTGGGTTGCAGGTTTTACTTAGAAGTCACATCCACACGGAGGCCTTTCTAACCGTTTTCGTTAGAAAGCCTCTTCTCTGACTTTCTGCCATCCCACCGGTGTTTCCTCTTCACTCTAGCTTCCTGAAACTTATAGCCACCTAAGTTTATTTATTCACTTATCAGTTTGTGTTTTATTGTCTTTCACTGCACACCTCCCCCCATACAAGCTCCTTGAGACAAAGGACTTGCTCTGTTCATTGCAGTAGCCCCAAGACCTGGGTCAGCGTGGGCCCCCGACAAGCATGCAGCAAGTACCAAGCACACATGCACATGCACACACGCAGACACACATGAGGGCATGTTTGTGGACAGCGACAGGACAGAAGGGCTGTAGAAGTGAGCTGTGAAGGAGGAGGCTGTGTTTAGTTAGAGCTAAAGGTCTTGAATGACTGGTTGAGGGTTCAAACACAATCTGAAAGCAGTAGCTTACCCCTGGAGAGACAATGAAGGTGTGAGAAAATGTAAGTTCACAAAAGAGTCCCAGGTGCCAGTGATCCTGTAACAGCCCCCCCACCCCGCCCTGCCACCCCCCACCAAACATATGCTGTGTTTAGAGAATATGAACTCCAAGCACAGCACTTCGGAGGGTGGGGTGGTGACTGGACACACCTACCACCTCCTCCACTCTGGTTTTCTCACCCCTTGCGGTTGTAGAACAAGTCTGGCTTCCCACTTTACCTTGTCCAAAGGAATGATGGATAAAAAGATAATCTTAGATATGTGAGATTAGAGACAGGTACTTACCATAGCAGTCACTTGATGCTCGTTTCCAGATACCTCTGAGGGACCGGCAGAGCACACACGCAGCCCCCAGAACCGCCTCCTTTCCATCAAGACTCAGGAATGCTTCCTTCCTAATCTCCGGCTCGACTCCAGTGGGTGTGGATGTAAGTTTCCCAATCTGCACTTCATTAAGCCCTTATTTTGGTACAACTTTATTTTTAAAATTTCCTGATGGTTTGTTGCGAAGGAGAAGAATTCCCCTATGTATCACATATTGGGTACATGTGTGTAATAAATATGGGGGTTTTAGCATCCCTCGACGATTACATTTTTTGCTATATCAGCCATTTTAACACATTTTTTTTCTTAGTTACTTGGGTTTTCATTGCATTTATTTCCAGACACTACCTAGCATATGGCATTGGGTTCTAAATTTTAAACAAACCTTGTTTGTACCATTTATAGTAAGATGCTGTTATTCAATTCCTACTGCTTTTTTTCAATAATGTTATTCATGGAGGAGGCATATTAAGATACTTTAACATTATGAACCCAGGTTCCTCTCTTAGGTGATTATCACACTCCAGCAGCTGGCATGGCTTTGTATGTGTATGTACTGTAGCATGTGTATTATGTATAAATCAGTGAGGTCTTTTATTTAAGTACAATAGATAAATAACCTCAGCTGTAAACATTTTTACTGGTAGACTTACTCTTGTGATACAATAGGCATGTGGTCTTTTGGCGGATTTTGAGCTGACTAAGCCTCGATCAAAGTACATGAAAGAAAGTGGTATCTGTTTGGGAGTTGTACGGGTCAACCGGGAATTTCCTCTTTGGCTACTTCCTAGTAAACTGAGATTTTGCTGATTCGAAATGACAAGAATTGCAGGGGTTCGTCCGCTTTCCCAGATTTTGCCAAGAGAATCTGTGTCCCCTGGGCTTGAGACCAAAGTGCCTAATTAATTTTTGCCCAGGCCCGTGGGAGTGTACATGTCTCGTCATAAAACAGGCTACTGGCATTCTTGCACTGTGAGGATATTAGTTTCACTGGAAAGACCGAGGAAGAAGCTTTTAGTAAAACCATGTTGATCTTCTTGCAGAGGAGGGAAAATTGAGCCACAGGGTGAAAAGGAGAAGGTTCAGAAAGAATGGCTGATGTGCCTGTGATAATTCTGTTTACACGGGTAAGAGGTGTCAGAGTGGCATTACCCCTGAGACTGATTTGAACAGAATGTTGCAAATCACTTTCAAGATTTTTTTTGGACTTCCCCATATTTTTGGAGGTTGGAGTCAGGATTGCTGGCTTCGGTAATTAATCCTTCGCAGCCTGCATTCTTTGCTACTGAGCGTAGCAGTGATTCAGGGGCCCAGCCTGCTAAATCAAGATAATGCTGGACTCTGGAAACAGAAGCCTTTTCCTCACTTCGTCAGAGAAACTCAACCCAGGAGCACAGTTGGTAAAGTCAACAGAGTTCATATTTGAAGAGCTCTGGAGGGAACTTAGAATATCTACTTTGGGCGTTTGGAGGATGTTTTAAGAATATAATATAAAAAGTTATTAACTCAGAAGACGAAGTGGGTTGGGTTTTGTGTGTGAGGACAGACATGGGCACTTAGAGAACTGTGTTATCTCCAGAGGAACCATGGATTTCAACATAAGCTTACGAAAGTGGATCGTCCATTGTGTTTGCATGTTGATTTGCCCGGAGTTAGTATCACAGCCATGCGTAAAGGAATTCCCCTGGTGAACTTGACCAGGGCTAGGACACGCTAGATTATCTGGTCCACTTGACTATCATTATCTTTTTTAAAAAATATATTTTATTAATTATACCATTACGGTTGTTCTATTTACCCCTTCATTCCCCTCCTCCTTGCACATCCCCTCCCCCACCATTCTCCCCCCTTTAGTTTATGACCACGTGTCTCAAGTTCTTTAGATTCTGTATTTCCCATACTATTCTTGCCCTCCCCCCTACCTCTTTTCTACCTACCGTCTATGCTACTTATTTTCTGTACCTTCTCCCCCCTTCTCCTCCTCCCACTCCCCTGTTGCTAACCCTCCTTGAGATCTTCATTTCTATGTTTCCACTCCTGATCTAGCCGTCCTCTTAGCTTGCTTTTGTTTTAGGTATGGTTCTTAATAACTGTGAGTTTGCTGTCCTTTCACTGTTCATCTTTTTTATCTTCTTTTTCTTAGGTAAGTCCCTTTAACATTTTACATAATAAGGGCTTGGTGATGATGACTATCATTATCTTTGTGTTGCTCTGCAATTAGTTACAATGCCTTCGGACAACTTTGGACTCTAGTGAGATCATGTTGATAAAATGACCACTTTGCTTTTCGTCAAGAAAGGGAAATGGGATCGTTTTTCCACCATGAGACCATTACATTTTCTAAGAAGTTAAGACCAGAGTGGCCCCGTTTTGAAAGAACGAAGACGAGGAAGCCACGCTCCCTAGCATAGGCACCAGCGCTTGGCACAGAACAGATACTTTAAAAAATATTTGAGCAAGTAAACAGTAGTAGGTGATGATTTTCTATTATTTTAAAATTAATTTTGTTTATCATTAAAACAGCTTCAACGTGAGACTTTTGAGACTGGAGCAGTGAACATTTCGAGCAAGTTCACGATTACATTTCTCCAACCTCACACACAAACATGAAAAGCCTCACTGTTTAAGGATGAGTCCGAGGTAGGCTGGTGCGAGCATGGGAGAAGCATCTTCTGTTTGGTAAAACAAATGACAGATCAGTTTTCTGATCACTGCCACTCTGCATCTGGCTGCACAGAGCAATCAGAACTTGCTTTTATTATGTCCCTTATCCCACTGTCGTAGAATTGTTGGGTTACTCTGTCTCTCCCAGTATATTGCACACTCTTCGAGAGTGAGCCTTAAATATATCACCTGACTTCGCATTCCTAGGGTCTACTTGATGCCTGTAATATACCAGGAATGAATGACTGATAAAATGACAGAATTATGAGAGCTTTTTCAAAAATACAGCAACCCTTCCATTCTTGTGACTCTGCGTGTGTCTTTGTGTGTGTGTCTTACCCAAGATATTACCACATTCATCTGACTGTGCTTCTCCATAGTGTATAGTATACATTTAATTTTACACTGACACCCACATATAACCTCATACCCACCAGAAACACACCCATCACAGCAGCTACATGCACCACATATAGTCTCTAATTTTTAGACTTTAAAAGCTAAAAGAACAATCTCTATATATTTATTTCATTCCCAGCAGCTAAGCCTCTGATGTCTGACACCTGTCCCCTCTGTCAGTCAAGCTATAGCCAGTGGGTCATCCTCAATATTCTGTTTTTCTGGGTCTCAGCTTGACCGGCAGTCGTAAACATAGAAAGATATTAACCCTCTGCTCAATTAAAATTCTGTGCTCAATTAAACCTCCTTTGCATGGCAGTCTCCTCCGATCTGACTCCCAGAATCCTGATCTCTATTTATGGCTTCACGTTCATGGAGACTCAGAGAAGGTGGGTGACAGTCACAAAACCTGACCAAAATGGGGTTTTCCTTCAGACCCACATTTCAGCCTTGGCTCATGTTGACGTCCAAAGCCCCAGCTTCGGAGGGAGGAAAGTATGAGCTGCGTGTCTGTCCTTCTGAGCTGCAGCATGCCAGGGACTTTAGAGGGAGGATTTGCACGTTGTTTAAGGTCTAAAATATTTGCTCCCTGCGTTTCGGGCACACGTGTTTGAGGCCGAGAATCTTATCAGTAGATAAGAGCAGAGAGGCTGCCATCCTACATTCCACAAACTCGCTTCCAGATGGTTTAGAGACCGAGGGGGGAACAACTCAAGCTCTTCAATCAAGCTGCACGGCCCACACCTTTATTGCCCCATTTGTTTAGCAGCCTGTCGAGGGCCTCCCAACGTCTCAGGATCAGCCATGGGGGCAGCTGTTTGATTAACCCCTCAAGGCTGCATTTTGATGGGGGCAATTCATTTATTATGAAAAACAAATTGAAAGCCCCAAGGGTTCTTTTTTGTTCTTTCACTTCTTTAGTGGTTACAGTTATCTGGAGCTTCTGGCTCCGTCCAAATAGCAAAGGTGATGGTTTTTTCAAAGGACTCACTTGATCTTTTGTACTGTTATGTATTTTTTCTTTCCCTTTTGTTTTCCTAAATCAGTCTGGCTGTCTGGCTTTGAATGTGGAGAGATTTCTCTTCCTTGGTGCCAGGAAACAAGGGTATTTTTCTGGACTCTGTGTGTGTGTGTGTATGTGTGTTAGTTGTAGAAATACTACAATTGTGACATTAACTTCTTATAACAATGACAAGGTTGCATGTTGTTCTGTCCCAGTTTAATATTTGGTTGTGCATAATTTTTGGCCAATTTAATTCTAATAAGAATTTGGTAACTGACTTGAAGACACCTTTATGCTAAGCCTTCCAGAGCAGACAGGAAAAGGACAGAAGACCCCCGGCCTTGAGAAATTTACAGTCCCACAATACTTATCCTTGTATTATTCTTAAGTTTTTAATTTGGAAACATTGTTTAATTTTCATAACATTTGCAAAGATTCTACATAGGGTTCTCATATACCCTTCACCCGCCTTTCTCTACACTAATATCTTATAAAATTATGCTATCAAAAAATAAATTGATAACATAATATTACTAACAAAACAGACTTATAGACTTTAACCAATTTTTCTACCCATTCCTCCTCTCTGTTCAAATATCCAATCAGGATCCCACACATGTCATTTAGATGTTATATCTCCTTGATCTTCTCCAATCTGTGATATCTTGGTCCCTTCTTGCCTTCCATGGCCTTGACACATTTGAAGGGGAGTGGTCAGTTTGGTGGGAATGTCCCTCTGTACTCATCCTTTTGGTGCCTACAGAGACAGCCTCTTTCATAATGCTCTCTGGAGACAATGTGTAAGATTTGGAATCACATGGACTTTGAGCAAGAGCCAAAGGGACCCCTCATTTTTTAAATGCAGAAAACAAGGTCTAGAGAAGCAAACACAGACTCGCCCTCACTGAGATCACTGGCAGAGGTAGGGTTAGAAGCCACCCAGACCTCCCGACTTCCCAGCAGTGTTAGAGTGATTCTCTCCGCCTATTTGGAGACCTGGGAAGCTTACCTCCCGGGGCAGCGTGAGTTCCAGGAGGCCCCTCTGAAGCCCGGGAACTGGGTTCCACATGCTTCCCAGAGCCCCTAGCACAGAGCCTGCTTAGCAAATGCTGTTGAGTTGAATTAAATTGTGCTCCAGGGAATAAAAATGCTGGGAATGGATAAAGAATAGTCTCCAAGATAAGAGCTAAAGTTGCACAAAGAGGTAGATACTGAGAAAGGGTGAGTGGGGTCAGGAAACAGCGCATAAGGCCAGATACCCTGCAGCAACCCAGCTTACAGCAGAGCTGTAGCTATTGGGGGATAGGCCTGCAGGAGCTCCTCCAGTAGTGGGTGATGTTTCCCATCCTGTGGCCAGCACTGTCCTTTACTCGTGACCCTGAAGTAAAGGACCTATCTGTCCCTTGACCTCAGAGCACTCTCTGCCCATCTTGACTCCTGAGGCCGGAGGGCACAAGATGTGGCCACCAGGAGTTCTCACCCCCTGTATCTCAGCTCAGTCTCCCCAGTGTTATACACCGTCTGCTAAGGGCCAGACAGGGTAAGCAAAGCACCATTATCCTCCAACCTCAGGGTTTCAATATGTGCAGTTAATACTTGAGTCTGATAATGACATTCTTACCCATCTAGAGGCCTGTGTAACTGCGTCACAAAAATGTCCCAGAAAGCAAGTTCACCCTTTCTGATTATTGATCAGAACTTTACGCTTGGTTTTCAATGTTCTGTGCAGTCCCCTTGGACACAGAAGGGCTTTCTCCTGGTCCCCTCTGTTGGCATTATTCTAGCGTGTACCGATCAGGTGCAGCAGAGGGAATTCACCTTCTGCTTTGGAGTCAATACAGAGCCAGTAGGAAAATGGCCTGGGAATTAACAGTCCTGGGTTCAAGTTCTAGCTGCCCCACTGAGTGATCCTGGACTTTGGAGGAGAGGCTACGCCTCTGTGTTTCAGTTTCTTCCAGCTGTGCTCTTCCAGAGTTCAGCTTGATTGGCAGTTCTTAACCCGGGTAATAAGAAAGAACTTCAGAGGTTGCCCTGGTGGTGATAGCATTATTGAAGAGCATCAGTGAAATCTTTTGTTGCATAATATCTAAAACAAAAAGGTTGGAATAATAATCCAAGTGCCCTATTGCATGGCATTAAAAATGGGGATTCTGCCATCAGTCGAACAATTCCGCTTTTATATAGCAGGGCTGCTCCTTACTAACTGTATTCCTGGGGCAATTTGATTAACCTTTCCAAGTTTGAGTTTCTTCATCTTTAAAGCAGAAATAATAACCGTAACTGCCTCTGAAGTTGTGCGTAAGGATCAAATGGGCTGTGGCAAGGAACGTGTCTGCACAGGCACCAGGCACATTTCAAGGCACTATTACTCATAACAGCTCCGCCACCTGTAGTGATCAGTGCTTCTGAGAGCTGGGCCTGGTCGCCAGCTCCTGCGAGGGTGAGGTGCCTCCTAAACATGAGCCCTCAGTCTGTGGCAGGACGGGACGTCGACCCCAGCTGGGACGCAGGAGAGAGTTTATAAACGCGGTTCCTGTAGAGTCATCTTAGCTTGAGAGTTAGCGAGAAAGTGATGGAACTTTCCCTTAACTTTCGCAGAGGCCGGGGAGGAGGGACTTGGAATGTTTCTGTTCTTGGCCCCCTTTTGCTTTTCTTACCCCAACTGTGCAGCGCTATTCTGGGCCTATGTATTTTGGGAGCCATAATGAGGTGCTTCTCATCACACCTTGCCATTTTCAGGCAGCTTTCACTGGCCGCCTGGACAAGGGGACAACCTAGTAATTTAAGAGCTATAGTGGACGAGGCTGGAAATAGAGGACGAAGCTGCAGCAGGGCGAGGTGGGAGAGGGGGTTTTGTGTTCTCCCCTTCATGAAAGAGGGAGCCTAAAAGGGCTCACAGTCACACGCAGAAATGTGCACAGAGGCAAGCAAGCAAATTTTCTTATTTTTGCACCACACTGTGCCTGGAGAATACAAAAGAGCGGATGATCTCTTCAGCAGCAAAGAACCAGTTTCAGGGGATGTTGGAACAATGGGCTTTCCTCATTAGCCAAGAGCAGGGGCTCTCCAAGTTGCCCAACCGCCTTCATGCTGAGCTGCAGTTTTCCTGGCATGGGAATGCATTCGCAGAAGGTCAGGCTGTCCCATCAGCCCCTGCGGCAAAGCGCTGCCCTTAGATAAGCCTGCAGGTTCCAAAGGACTGACCATCCCGGTTTTCCCTACAGCACACGACACTCTGGAATTTCAAAGCTCGCCTCCCTGGACATGATTTTCCAAAGTTCAGACATTTTCCTTTTTTTAACTTTGAAGCTATGAAATAATTTTATGTTTCAAGTATACCTGGACCTACAGTCTTACACCCAGAAAGTACCTACTTTCCGACACTATAATGCAGACTCTTTGCCAAAACCTAGTGCAGCTTGATGTCTAATTCAAAGAACCTCACATGTTCACTTCTCACACAACTGGGGCAAGGGGAAAGGAGAAAAACGCTCACACTAACATTTTGCTCAAGTTTTCAACCAAATATGTTGTCCCGACTTCAAACCCTGGATAAAGGAAATGCTTGTCTCCAGGAGCTGACACTTCCCGGGTCATATTTCAGATGCAATTAGCCTCCGTTGAGGGTGGTGGTTGATCTATCAAATGAGCAGCTAGTCTTATCTGCGGTTCACAAATGGTTCGGATGGTAGCTTGTGACTTTGATTACTGGGGGACTGGACCCCATCAGACAGCTTTGCTCCAAACAGTGGTCCATTCAGCCTCCTGCTCCTGGAGATCAAAGCACTCTCCCCTCTCCCTATCTGCAGGGAAGCTCATTAGAGGGAGGCTGTCAGGGTTATAATCACGCAACAGTTTTACTTCTGGGTTATAACGCTTTCCCCTTCTTAGCAGTCTGTGAGGTCCAAAGTGAGAGGGATAAAGGAGGTACCGATGACATCTGATACATTTAATAGGCGCGCTGGTGACTGCTTGGGCCCCAGCTCTCTGCCACTGCTGCCTCACTGACTACTGAAGGTTTCCCCTCCCCCCAGACCTGCAAGGATTGCACTTTATTGGGGGTGTGGGGCTGGGGGAGAACGCTCTATTGTCCCCTAACAGTTGCATTATTATGAGAACAGAATCAACTAAAATAGGAGTTTCTAAGTCCAAAGTTCTACCTTTATATTTCTTCTCTTCCACTCAATAGCTGAGTGAACTTAAAATGTTTTGTTATGACCTTCAGTTTCCTTGTAAAATATGTAAATTAATGATTTTTCATTGGACTTAATATGCAGATATCAAAATTCCCCCCTCATAGAGGCCTTCTATTATACCCTGAGTTCTCTTCCTTCCCCTTCTCCCTCCCCCGCCCCACCTGAGTTAAAGCACCTCCATTCTCCGTCACAGCCCCTTTTCTTCATTCCCGGAGCTCTCGGGGATTCCCACTACCATCTGGTTTTTCTTGCCTGATTTTCTATTCCCTTGTCTTTTCCTTCCTAATAGATAGTTAAATCCTCAAAGCAAGCGTAGGGGGCAGAAGCTCTAGGTATCAAAGGATGCCTCCACCTAATACACAGTTGATACTTGATACTAAGTAAGTGTCTCTTGTCCACAATGAAGAAAGTGCCATCTACTAACGTGACTTACCGAGTACAGTGGGAGGGGCTGGTATTTCTTATTGGACATGGAGCCTTCAGAGCTTCCTGGGGACCCACGTAGATGACCCACCATCGTGTTCAGGGGTAGGGCCCAAGAATGTACCTTCCTGTGTTGAGAACCACTGATATAATCTAATCTTCCTATGGTCGATGAGGAAACTGAGGCTCCAGTTGGGGAAGTGGCTCATGCAAGTTCATATAATCAGTCAGAGACACTCAGTATGTTCTTTCTAAGTTTATCAGAGTGAACTCTGCCTGCTATGGGGTGTGTGTGTGTGTGTGTGTGTGTGTGTGTGTGTGTGTATTGAAATGCAGAGGAAAACGGTCTTTTTGTTTGTTGTTAATCTATGACTGGCTTCTTAAAGCTTCACACTCGGGTCTTTGAATTCTGAAGCTCATGGCCGTTTCACAACAGGGACGTTTCACAGCCTGCGGCTTTCATGTGAAGAAGCACCAGTGAAGCTGCCAAGACCCTGGCTCAGTTACTATCTGTATTTGTCTCTCATAGCCCTTAGATTTATGGATGCTTTTAGCAATCCGTGGGGAGAAATGCTTAGGGGAGCACAGCTCACTGACAAACAGAGAAGGACTCTGAATACCACAGGGCAGGCTTGGTCTGCCCATGGCCTAATCCAGAAGAGCCTGGGTCAGGCCCTTCCCCATCCGCGCTGGCGGGAGTGCACAGCGGCTCTTGTCCGGAGCTGTCATTACCCAGAAGACTGACTGGGGGGGGCGGGGACTCGGAGCTGGACCTCGGTTTAATTTTCACTTTCTCACCTCCCTGGTGGAGTAAAACTGCTGGGAAGATTTAACCTCAGGGAAACTCAGTTTGCTGCTCTGTAAAGTAGGAGACATATCCATTTCACAGGGTTACTGCAAAAATGTGAAAAGCAATTTTTAAGCCTCTCGCACTGTGTCTGGAACCTACCAAGAGCTCAGCCTTCCCATCTTCTCTTTGTTCCTCTCTCCACCTCCTCCCCTCCCCTCCCACTATCATCTGAAAACCAGCGCTGGCGTAACATGAGTGAGAAATGTAACCCAGCTGGAAAAATAAGCAAAATATGCCGTCTTAAAAAAAAAAACACATGTCCCTCTGATTTACTTACTGTTGTTTCCTCAATATTAATTTAACCATGTATAATTTTTCATGGAAATCCATTTAAAACTTTTAAGAAAGAAATTTTGTACTTAAAATAATTACCTTTTCATTAAACTAATTTGGGAGGCATTAGTACTAATTGTAATTACGATGGAATTTACGTCTGACACATTATATAGTTCACGTGATGAAAGAAAGCCCAGCACTCCCCAGAGTGCAGTGACAAGCTTATCAGAATATTAATCTCCTTCAGTTGCTCCCTAAAAGAATAAATAACTAATCAGTCACTGACTGTTAAGTAATATATAATCCTTTTGCTAAGATGTATTATAATTTAGGCTTTGGTAGAACATATTTATTTAACTGACAGAAATCATGATTCAATTTTATTTGTTTTAAATGACAATGCAGTAAAAGCCAGACTAGCTATAAGGCTTGGAAAATAAAAATTTTTGACTAATTACTTTTTTAAATTAAACTTTGTGAGAAATATTGAATCCTATCAACTCCATCTTAAGCATTGAACATGTATCTGAAATGTTTGCTAATTATCTAGTTTTAATAAGTGGTCTCAAAGAAACATTCTTAAATCTGTGTTAGGCTTCTTATTAGAGCCATCAGATCTCATGGCATCTAACGTCAGCAGCAGGAGGTCTGAAAATGTGGGCAGATCTTCGCTGACCTGGGCCAGAACTAGCTGTTTTGATTCTGAACAAATTTCAGGCACTGCTCAGCTTTGTGGTGATTCCTTTCCTCTCCTGCAGTGGACAAAGGGGGGCGAGATCCAGCTGAGCGAGAAGAGCGCTCCCCTGAATCCTGGTTAGCGTGGTTTTTGTGAGTGGACGCCAAGGGAAGCACAATCCCTGCTGGGTTCTGTTGCATCAGGATTATGTGCCATTCCAGGGGACAGAGTGGGGACTGGCTGTTCTCTTGCCTGGGGAGCAGCGGGCCATTCTCAGCTCAAGGTGCTATGTGCGAGCATTAGCAACGCCCCGGAGCGGAGACTGTCTGCCTGGAGCGGTGCTGTTTGCCATGGAGGGACTTTCGGCCAGTGTAACACTCCAGCTTTCTCTACCCTTCATTCCTTTGGAGGAGGATGGAGTCATCCAGTTGGTGAGTTGGGAAAAGAAGTTGAATCAACCTCAGCTGTCCCCTTATAACCAGCCTGCGTATAGACAGGGTGCCATCTAGTTGGCTCTCAATTGTTTGGAGAGCACGTTTGGATTAGACCCCTTCAGGGACTTGAAAATGTTAAGAACTGCCTATTCCTGGGCGTTACATTCCCTAAGTTACATTCTCTAAGTATCTTGGGTAAAATATTCACATACCTGCTTATTTGTGAATCTAAAGTTACACTCTTTAAGTAACTAGTGGATTAATTCAGGATGAAAGGGGCGTTCAAGTTACGTCTTGGGCCCCCTTTCAATCCCCGGAAGAGCACGTGGGAATCCTGATTCTCAGAGTCTGATGCAGCAGCTCCAGACTCCTGTGTGGACACCCGAACCATCCAAGGCTCAGCGAAGATGTGACTGGTGAGAAGCTGAACAGAGATCGAAAGACTTCTTCTGATTATTTTCTGGTGTTTTTTTGTCTAACAAGGCAAAATGGGTTCTGTGATTTTGTGTCCTGTGCTTACTCCGCCCCCACTTCCATCCATGTCTCCGATGTGGGTATGTACTTCCCAGCTTCCCATGTCCTTCCAATCAGGGCTCCCCTCAGATGGGGTGAGCAAGAGAACAGGACATCCTCGTCTGTTCCTGGGTTGTCCTGAGACCAGAAAGAAAGTGATACGGGGGCCCCTGTGGAGCCACCAGGCACAGTCGTCATTTGGGTGCATGCCTTTAGCTGCCTCCAAATATAGATGGGCCTTGACGTTTACTCTGAAAAACTATCTTCTTGGGAATGTAGCTGGGACAACAAGTACAAGAGTGGCTCTGAATCACGCTTTGCTCAGAACTAGATATGGCCCGTGAGAGTCCCGACTGAATGATGCTGTAAACATTGAGAGAAGGGGAGAGGACACCCCCCTAAAGCTCCAGCTGCAGAACTCTTTCCCCCTGCCCACCCTCTAGGCAGCAGGCTCCCCTCCAAGACCCACGGCAGCTCACACGGCTGCGTGATTCCGTGGAGTAGGCATTCACCCAGAGAAAGGGAGCTCACACACTGTCATTCCTTGGAGACATGGTTTACCGAGGGCTTCCCCATCTGGGTTTCCAGGGTTAGCGATGAGACTGAAGGAACCTGTTCATGACTGAGAAATCTGTTTGAATTTCTAGCTGGGAGATGGAGGAAATGATTATTCACTGAATCTTATTCATCTGACCCTTCATGCATTCATTCATCAGACAGATTTGTATGTTTACCTCTGTATCAATGCCCCGTGGCCACGGGATGGGGGAGCACAGAGATAAATGAAATGAGAGTCTTGGGAGTTCACAGGCTGGTGGAAGAAACAGAAACTGATCCACGGAATCCTACTGCAATACATATTCTGTGGAGTTAGGCATGTGGAAGAGCCTCTCAAAGCCTCCAGTCCCGGAGGGTCAGAGGAGCTGCCCTGAGGAGCGGCATAGGGGGCTGGACCGGGAGAACTAAATTGGGCTAACCAGACCCCCCTGAGGCCACTGTGGGTGTTGGGGGAGAGGGGAAAGTCAGCGGGGTCCCGATCGTTAAGTGTCTGGTAGGGCTTCCTCTCATATGTTTCTTGGAGGATTATTTCTCCAGGGTGGCCCTTGAGTATCTGGAGAGAGCTGCCCATTGTTGACACTTCCATCCCTTTGTTGACAACCCAGTTTGTATTAGACACCATGCATGGCAATTTTTATGTAAGTTATTTTGATTTCTTACAGCAACCCTGTAAACTCAAGACCATACTCAAATTTTCATAAAGGAATTGTAGGTTGGGGTGGATAAATAATTCACCCCAGTGTGCACACTGGGCCAGAACGTCCAACTGAGGCTTCCCCACTTGAATGCATAGGCTCTGCCCGTTACCCATGCTGCCTCTCCGATGAGCAGGAAATGAACTGAGAGTGCAGGGGCAGCCAGCCCTGCCCATGGAGCCTGGCTGGGCCTGGGTGCCTCCCACTCTCCGGCCAGCAGCCCTTGATGATGAACCAGCCTCTTATCTCCAAAACTCTAATGGGCACCTGCTTATCTATGAATTTACTAGCTCCCACCTCAGCCTCACCCTCGCCGATCTCATCTTTGATTTAGCTGTTTGTTCCACTCTGACTGTAGCACATTGCCAAAAGCTGTGGGTCCAGGAAACTAAGGTCCTAGGCCAACAGGAGGCTTCTGCCTCCAACGTGCCAAAGAGTCTGATCTCTCTCCCCTATGAAGTACTTTTCAAAATATTTGGGAAAGCATAGCTCCCCTCTCCTGTCCCACCTCTTTCCATCTTCTGCACTCAGCATCTTCTAGAGACAGGGTAGCAGGCCAGTGGGGCCAGGGAGAGACAGCCAGAAGGACGGGGAGTGTGCGCTCGTTTCTTTGAGTTCCAAGTGAAATTCTGTTTAATTGGCCTCCTGATTCTCAAAGGCCAAGTGCGTATTGTTTGTGGCTCATTTTCTCCATGCAGTTTTAACAAAGTGAGCCTTCAAAGATATCACGTAACTGAAAGACGGAATTAGGCAAGGATGGCAGAATGCTGGCAGCAAGGAGCCCTCTGCTCGTGTTTTTCATTGAAAAGCATATAGAATTACCTTATTGTTCCAGATATTAGCTTTCTGTGCCCAGCATATACATATTTAAACAGCATAACAAATGTGCTTATGGAGCACCTATATGTCACCGAGGCCCAGAAAGCCTACGTTGTGCCAAGGCCTAGAGACATCCTTCCACATTCCCTTCCCAGATTGTCTCGGGGCTCAGGGTGGGCCTGAGTTTAATAGCAAACATTCTCGGGGTTTATTCAGACCCCATGTAAAACAACTTTCAGTTGACTGTGACATCTGCCTGCCAAGGACCAAATCCCTGGCACCACCGGCACATCTCATGCCAAAACCCAGAGGGGCTGCACTGAGGGTGTTCCGCCAGCTCCAGCGCTCGGGCTCCAGACCTGGCCTTGCTTGCTCTGGAGAATGTTATCAACCTCCTGGTTCGGGGTTAAGGGTTGGGGTTGGGATATTGTTAGTGTTTTCATCACTAGCGGAAATGTACAGTCTGACAGTCACCATGCCCACGGATCAAAGGCAAAGCGAGGCGTTATCTTGTTGCTGGCTGTGCTGTGACTCTAAGCACCGCTGTGGTGGGCTGACCCCAAGGTGAGCTGGGGTGGGAAAGAGTCCTCCGAGGACAGCTGTCTGGGTGTGGGCTCATGTACGATAGTGCTCTAACAGCAAAGCTTCTGTCCCTTCCTTTCATCCAGCCTCAGTATGCCTAACCTTAAAAAGTCTGGAGTACTTTGAAACCAGTGTTTGATTGACCAGGAGGGAAGTGTGTCAGTCTGTAGAAAGATTCACCGAGTGGGAGTGAGGTGGTCTGTGTTATCATCCCACAGCTGCCACTGGTCTGCTTTCTTGGGCTGAGACCCAAGTTCCAGTCGTCCTGACCCCTCAACCAATCTTTGCACAGATCACAGCCCCTCATGATGTGGATTATTTGCTCTGTCGTCCCCGCAGGAGATCCCGAGCCTTTATTGCCACGGCTCCACTCAACTGTGCCTCCTTTCTGATGCAGTGCGTATCCTCATACTCTCTTAACAGAGTCATCTGCCCCTTCCTCTGTGATTCCACTGTTAACATTTTACGGGCGTGTTTATCACCAGCCATTGTTTATGCATGTGTCACTGTTACATGTCAGCACCTCGAGGATGACCTCTTCACTCTGGTCTCCAGATGCCCATTGTAGCACCTGGGAGGAAGAGCTGAGTAGACATTAGGTAAATGAGTGCACGCATGAGAGAACAGGTAGATGAAAGAGACAGAGGGTTGTCTGCCTCCTTGGAGGGAAAGCACTTCCCTGGGTGCAGGTGTGTTGCCTGCAGGAGGTAATATCTCCCAGTCTTCTGGTTGCTCCCATTTTCCACATGTCTACAGTCGCAGGGGTCATATGCTCTCTCCTGTTATAGGCTTCCCTCCTTCTCAGATTCATATGCTCTTCATTCAGTGCTTATGGTTCAAGCCCTGTTAGCCTCAGCCTATTAAAATGCGGAGTTTCTTACGAGAAAATCCTCTGTCCTCTCTCAAGTCATAATGTCCAGCATCTTCTGACAATCTCCAGTAGGCCATTTCTTTCCTCCCTGTACAAAATGTGGTTCTCATACCACCCCACATGTCTGCAGCTATTCCAGCCTTGCCTCTGGGTTTTGGCCATCTACTAGATTAAAAGTCCTGAGCAAGAGCTGGAGCTGGCCCCACAGCTATGGTGCCATGCTGTCTCCACCATGGTTTGAGGACCCTTGGGCTGCTGGCAAAGAGGGGTGGACACAACCCCTGGGTGCTGTGGCCCAGGGGAGCCAGAACACACAACCCAGGAGCTAGCAGATGTTTACCAGTTGTAGACAATAGATAGGAGAAAGCCACTGGAAAAAGTATTCTTTCTTCCTTACCCCACGTATTATTTTGAGACAAGGCAGTTTATATTATGTGTTTCTCTCAAAACGACGTGAGAAAAAGAACAACCACCCATATTGTCATGAAGCTATGCCTAAACGGGCACTACACACCCTCATCTTTGCATTTGCTGCCCCCTAACTTCTCCTCTTCTGTCCCAGTCCCCTGAGGTGCCCTCCGAGTGCTGGTGATAAGCTTTGGCCTCCGTGTCTGTCTTTGAGGGAACCTGGGCTACAGTACCCTGCTGGCCGATGCAGGTGAGATTGGCCTTTTCTATGCCTGTGATGTTGTGTGCACAACCCCCCTCCCTCTGCACAGCACTGCAAGTCTCTGTCTATGGGTCTCTCTCCTTCTGGATTCCGTGTCTCTTGAAGGCAGAGATCATACTGTATATTTTGAGTCTCTGGCACCTAGCACAGCACCTGGCATAAATTAGTACTCGGAAAATAGTAAATATTTGCCAGATGACTGGCCATAAAAGAGAGCTAGATTTTCTCTGATCAGAGAGAGAATTCCAACAGAGCTAAAGAATATTTTAAATGGTTTGCTATTTCGATGTGTGGTCCCTTTTGGCTTCACCTCTCTTGAGTTAGGGGTGATGCTAGAAATTGCATCATGGTACAAGATTATAATTATATCCAATAATTTTTGTAAAAAATGACTACAATAAGCTTGGCACCTATGTGCTACCCTGCTATTAGATATGTTACATACATAATCTCATCGCAGTAAACATATCAGGTTGTCATTATATCCTTGGGACTTTTTGAACACATAGCTGGGCAACTGGTCTTGACTCAAGGCTTTCTTGAGAGTATATGATAGGTGGTTTTAACTATAGTTTTTAAAATGGGGGTTCTCTTTGTGGTTAACACAGTGTCTACAAACATCTACCAACTGGCACACAAATGCCCAATGGCAAAACTGCTTGCATAAAACAAAGCAAGAACAGAAAGCAGTTCACGTCATCCCTCATCGACAAAGGTGATTTTGTACCCAACACTCTGACTTCACTTTTGCCCATGGGAACATGCAGATACGTTGTGCCATGGACTCAGGCCCACAGAACTGGTCCCCTGGGTCACTTGCATCCCCCATGGCTCCACGGAGGTTAAGGAACTCAGCAAGATGCAGCCCATGGATTTGCAACCAGGGCGTGGCGGACAATTACGAGATTCAATGTTGGGTTCACCCTGGCCATAAATCTTCTGAAATCATGGGAACATTTTGTATTTCAGAGGTACAGTTTCTAGGGTAAGTTCTCTATCAAATCCTCCAATGGTTTAAGAATCCCTGATTCTGATTCTACATGAGTCACCATTTGGGGTGGCCTGTAAAGAGTGGGGTCAAATGACTCTGCCTCCAAGGCCCTGGCTGGTCCATCAAGTTCTGAATGAGCAGGGGCCCTGGGGCTATGGCTCTAGGCACCAGAGCTGGAGCTGAGGCAGGACAGAACTCCCGGGGTTTGCTTTTCTCTCTCAGGCACCATTAGGGGCTAGAGGGCTGGACCTTCTTCACTCTGGGCTTGTCCCCCACTGTGGCTCCATTGTCAGGACTTGGTGTTATGATGTAATCCAGGATAGCTTGTCCAAAACAATATTAGATTTATTCCATTTGTTAAAAGGAAGATATCACTAGTATGTGGCCCTTTTGGCAAAATCTCAACTCCTCGCTCTAGGCATGGTTTCAATCACCTGTTGCTAAGATACTGCAAAAAATATTATCTGTTTTTAAATGTTTCTTTTTAATTGAATAAACTGTTGCTTTGAAATATCAGTGCAAAGGTTAAATAGGTCTTTGAAATCATATACATATATATATTTTTTCCACTGACAGAGATATTTCTGAGCATTTTAACTGGAGCAGCTGCTGTCTCAGTGGAGTTCTTTGATGGGGTTTAAAATCACCCAGAAAGGAGCACTCACAGCGCAACTGGAGCGTGGAAATAGCAGAGAGAGACTCAACCAGATCAGTCAGCTCTGGATGTGCCCACAAATGCTGGTTGCAGGCAGTGATGCTTCAGCAAGGCATGCGAGAAAGCCCATGTGGGTCCGCTCTCCCAATTAGCACCGCTGTCAGCCACATTCAGAGTCTTTTGGATTTCCCAATGGTAATCCAGGGTGCATATCCCCAGAAGGGTCTGGGCTAGTGCCTCATAATCAAAATCACTGACACCGTGTGACATTTCAGTGTGCATGCTAAGATCTCACGCCCAACTATGATCAAGTGAGTTTGCTGAAACCAAGGACAACACTGGGGCTTGAAGAGCGTTGTTGAGTTTTTGTATTACAAATGAGTGATTATGAGCCATTAAAGTTGAGAGAAACTCAAGGGTGTATACAATAGAGAATAATTTAAGGATCCACTTAGACCCCAAATGACCCAGGCTATAGCAGGGCGGGGATCCAGGAGTCCAGATAAGTGGGGAAGGCTGTAAGGAGGGGATTGAACATGCACATAAAGTCCAAACTGGGCAAGGTCAGCAGTGGCCAGCAGGGAGGGACAGAGGTCTGGGAATGCAGATGACACTTGGAAGGACGGTAAGATTTTAAACACCTCGTAAATGCAAATGCTTCTCTTATTGCATTTTTTGCATTAGTCCTGGCCATCTCTCTAGATCCCCACAACAGTCTCTTGACTGGTCTTCCTCCTCCATTCTAGTCATCTGATCCAATCAGTGTTACACAGCTGCCTCCATTGCCACCATTCCATGAGGCAAGTCTGACATTGCTGCTTCCCCATTGAAATGTTTCAGTGGTTTCCCATGATCGACAGGGTGATTTGCTAAATGATAGGCTCCTCTTCTGTCTCCATCTTCCCTCTAAGCCCTCACTTCCCATCTCAGGCTGTAACAATGAGGTCATCTTTACATCACCAAACCCAACGCCTCTGCCTTTGGAGTGCTCTCTGCACTACTTGCTTCCTCACATGGCCAATTCCTACTTGTTCTGCAAGACCGACATCAGTTCACCTCTCTCCCCAACCCCAGACTCACCTGAGTGCCTCCACAGTCTTCCCGTATCTGTGTCAATGCAGTTAGCACTGTTCATAAAAAGTGTCTGTGTACTCTCACCTGCCATCAGACAGTGAACTTCCTGAGGGCAGGATCCACTTCTCTTCTATCATATTACCTCTCAGAGTTTAGAACAGGGCTTGGGGCATGGTTCATATCCAGAAAACAAAGTTGTTGAACTGTGGATGGAATGCGAAGGTGGACAGAAGTGCGGAATCCAGGCAGTCCAAGAATATGAAGAAGCAGCATGTGTGAACAAATATTTTTCAAGTGACATAAACAAGGATGAGTTTCTAGCCTAGAGGTGTGAGAAGTGTTATGAGATAAAAATGTAGAGCCCTTAAATTATTCTGACACAAATAATGGGAGCTGTCATTTCCTTTGCCTCTAAGGGCATGGTACAAGGGGGCAGAATTACTTTTACCAAGCGCTAGGGATTTCCTTGTGGTGAGCATGGGTGGGTGGTAGGATGGGTACAGAGAGCACTTTTGACAACAGGACCCTGGCATCTGTGAGAGCAAAGGAGTGACCAGGAAAGATATGGTGAATTGACTTGTCACTGTCCCTAAAACACAATGCTTTGGGTAGGAGTTTTTGCTGCACTCCCCCTCCATGGAGTAGGCTGCATTGTGTCACATTGAAGTCACATTGTCACAATGACCTAGGGATGTTGAACAGAACCCAGAGAAGTCAACTGTGATGGAGTAGATACAGCACTGGTCCAAAAAACAGAAGTCCATCCAAATCCTAGGCCTGAGATTTACTGAGCCCTTAGGAAATTAGTTACCATCTCTTCATCTTCAGTTCTTCTGTAAAGTGGAGATAATACCAACCTTAAACAGCTATTGTAAGTATTAAATGAAAAAGATGTGCACTCATCTGTCAAATAATATACACTCAGATTTCTGTGCATTCATTAGGGATTTTGTTCCCGGGAGAGTCGGTATGAAAAGAGATAAAACAGCATTCTATTCCAGGCTGGATTTTTAATTTTATGGTAGGGAAAGGTGTTACTTTCACCAGTGCAGTCATTAAATAAAAAATGGCTTGATATGTCCATCTAGGATATAGTACTGAAAAATTCTAAAAACCTCACTTATATTAGTATGCATTTACTAATAAATATTTTCACTACATTTTTGTCTGTTTTATGCATTTGTACAAAGTTAAGGGTCACTTTGACCTTCTGTGACTAGGAACAACTTGAAATCAAGTTCAGTCAGAGTAACTCCTCACGGAGCAAAGCCATCTAAATATAAGCCCTGCAAGGAATCACAGAGAGGCTGAAAATTAAGACGCTAATTAAGACAGTAAGTACAACCCTCAGGTTAAAGTTTAACAAGGGAGGAGAGATGGAAAGAGAGGTGTAGGAGATTGAAAATTCTCATCCGTGACAGGAAGATGACAGAGAATGTCTGAGACAGTGACTCCAGCGACTAATTATATGTATATTGTTAAACATAGGAGGTAAATGGCTGAGTAAACAGTTCTCAGATTTGAAAGCAGCTGTCCCTGGAAGGGATGGGGCATGGCCTGAGGAAGGGGATAGAGAAGACTGTACATGTGTGTCTACATTTACATATATAGCTAGACTTAAACATAGATATATGCATATACCACATATACACACATTTTATACTTTTTAACATTATCAACTTTGTGCATATCTATGGTTTGCATATATATTTTTATATATATTATATAACATACATATATGTTATATAAAGTAAACTTGATAGTTAAGAAGTCTAACTGGCAAGTTTTAAAAATAATTATAGCACATGCATGTACATGTCCAGTAGCAAACAAGAGGCCATGATATTGCATTAGGAAGAGTCTTCCATTAGAGAATGTTTAAGATCACTCAAAGAAGGCATATTTCTTCTAATTAAATTTTATAATCTAAACCTGTATGTTCTCCACAAGAGGAAGTGTTTAATTATGCATGAACACTTAGAGCTCAGTGGCCTTCTGGCAGGGATCCTGCTTAAGACCATTAAATACCTTCTGTGCCCCAGACATGGTCTATATGTTTCATTTAATTCTTTAATCTTTGTCTCCATTTCTTAGTTTATTGAGGTATAGTTGATATACCAAAAAGCAGTACACATTCAATGTATACACCTGGATGAGCATGGACACACCCATGTACCTGTGATACCATCTTTATAGCCCAGGCGCTACCTGCAAAACTGTCCTTATATTCTTCTGTGATTTTTTATTTTTGGTTGTCTGTTCAGTTTTTTGTTGTTGTTTTCTTGGTAAGAACACTTAGCATTAGATCCATCCTCTTACTATGTTTTGAAGTGCACCTATCTTCTCGTTAACTATAGGCACAATGTTTTACAGTGGGTCTCTGGAGCTTTTTCATCTTGCCTAACAGAGATGTTTTACCCATGGAAAACATTCCCCATTTTCCCTTCCCTGGCCTATGGCAATTGTGCTGTATTCTTTGCTTCTGTGAGTTTTACTAGGTCTAGATATCTCACGTAAATCGAACCATGAATTATCGGTCCTTCAGTGACTGGCTTATTGCGCTCAGCACAATGTCTTCTGGTTTTATCCATGTTGTCATAAATGAAAGGATCTGCTTCTTTATGAAGGCTGAATAGTATTCCATTGTATGTATATACCACACCTTCATTACCCATTTATCTATTGGTGAATATTTGGGTTGTTTTCCTCTCTTGGCTATTGTGTTTTAAAGTATATCTTGAAGAATGGATAGAGTCCATATCTGGTTTAGTTCTATACAGCAAACATGGCACTTAAGACAGTATTTTTCAATGATGTGCTTTTTATATATTTGCTGAACTGGATTAAATTTGAATAGAAGGGGGATCCAAGGAAGGAAACTTTGCAAGTAAAGTCCATAGGTAGAAATGCACACAGGCATCCCCCTTCTTTCCCTCAGCTTCCCATTTCTTCTCTTTGATTTACCCATCTCTTCTCACCTTCAAGCCTAAGGTCACGAGTGTTATCTGATCTTTAGCCGTCAGGTACCTTTGAGCCTTAGTGGAACATATTGTTGACTTTTGGGGCTGAAAACAGGGCTGTGTTGCACCTGCATCTACTCAGAGATCTGGTACGCATCCAATATTAACTTGAGGCATACAGATGACAGAGTTGGCAAATATAAGAGCAGTTACTTTTGGCCAAACTGAGTTGAACTATAGTCCTTTGCTAAGAATGCCTGTTATCCAGAGGTTGAACGGATCTCTGGTTTCAGCATCTTTGAGGAGACTCTTCACTCCCAGCATGTGATGCCATGTCAGCCTCTGCTTTGTCTTATGAGGTCATGTCAGCCAAGTTAAATTTACTGGGGCATTCAGTTGAAGCTGTAGACCACATTGGGCAGACATATTATTAGTAGTTACCTATTGATTTAGAAGCAAATAGCAATGGAAATCTTCCTGAGTTAGTTTGCTTTGTATGAACATCGGTCCATAAACATCAAGGTTTTGTGATTTTTACAAAGCAAAAATGAAAAAGAGAAAACCACCAAAATCACAATGCCATAGAACTGATCTGCTTCTGGTGTGTTTCAGCAGCACCGAACTTGCTGACGTATCTCCATCATGGAGATGTCCCTTTCCCTAGAACAGGGATGGAGAGTGGGTAGAGAATTAAAGAACATGGAAATGAGAGGAAAGCTGAGGTTAACTCAACAGGAATGCTCCACCTTTAGTTCAGGTGTCTTGGTCCTGTCCAAGCAAGATGTCCTCACAGCACTCATCAGCCAGGACTCAGTAGTTCTTAAATGGGGCCATGCTCACGTACTAGAACTACTCATTTGAAGATCTTTTTTCTGTAAAATATAGCCGCTCCAGTTATTTGACATGGTTTTCTAAAAATGTGTTTCATGTGCCAAGCCCTAAATTCCATATGCTTTTGAAGCTTAGAGCTTTTAATAATTATTACATAAATGTGGCCTGGAAAAATAAGTCTGTCACTTCCCATGATAGCATATTTTATAATAGAGAAGACTGCATGAGTTGCAAAGTGCATCCGACTGTTGATAAGAATGATGTGGAATAATGGTGTCTTAAACCAATCGGGAGATTACCTTTCTCTTGAGTAAAAGAAATCAAGAGGGAGACAGTCCAGAGAGAGTGTGATCGATGTATGCTATCATCAGTGTTCTGGGTACCTTTTATCTTCTGCTGCACTATCCTTAACACATGGCATCCATCCTCAAGATCACAAGATGTCAGCTGGAAGTCTTGCTGTCACATCTATGTTGCAGGAAGAAAAAAGAATGAGAGGGGAGTGAACAAAACAATATACCTCCCAGCTGAGTCAGACCCCTTAAAGAGCTTTTCTGCACCCCACCCAGTAACTTATGATTACTCATTGGCTACCTTCTAGATGCAAGAAACCCTGGGAAATATCCCACAGCTGGCCACATCGTGCACCCAATAATATAGGAATGTAGATGGAAGCAGGTGGATATTGGGAATGGGGTTAGCAATCTCTGCCACAAGGCATGCGGGATACAGGGGAAAACATCAACTGGGCTGTCAGATAAAGGCCAGCATTTAACAAAGTAATCTGTGGAGTCATTTGACCAATCTCGGGTGATTTATTTCATAGCTGTGTGTCTCAGTTTTTTCACCTGTAAAATTGGAGTTTGCAGGGAAAATTTTGCAGAGTTATCTTCAAAATTAAATAAGATGCCTCACAGTTTAATGTGTTGTTTTGTGAGCAACTTCTGTTGCTTCCCCCACCCCGACTTTCTATCAAAATCCCTTGAAGATATGTACAATGATAAAGAGTAAAGATACTGACAAAGATGTCAAAATCTGAAAGAATGTCTACTAACTGTAAGGAATCAATGATGATAAAAAAAGGAAAAAATAAAAACCAAAAAGCCTTCACCAGGAATATCAAAAAGAGTACATGAGAAAAGGCAAGAAGATACTTAAGCCCACAATTCTGTTCTCCTGATGCAGAACCCCAAGGCAAGGACGTTGTCTGTTTTATTCACTCTTTTCCCAGCACCTGTAACAGAACCTGGCATATGGCAAATGTTCAATATCTGTTTGTTGCTCTGACAATCTCACTAACTATATCTATTCAAAAACAGCAGCTCACTGAAGACACTGGGTCAGGCAATGTGGGTGAGAAAAATCCATGATGTATCACTGCATCTGTGGGCATCGCCCTTGAGTGGGCCTGTGGGACAGGAACAAGGACGCTGCTGATAACTTTGCTGGGACTGTCAGTTCCCCCACATTCCATAGGTTGTGAGCATCAAAACCCAAACCCAAAATGATACCACAGCAGTAAAAAGAGTAAATACCTGTATGAATAATAAATTATTGTAAATTCTCAAGAACTGTATACTCAATGTGAACATTGCAGGTTTCAGTAAATGTGCATTACTATTTACATTTCTTAACAACCAGCATCCCCTTGAAACAAACAATAAATCCTTGTGGACAGGAATTTTATCACATCCTTTTTTTGATTTATGCAGATGTATGACTCCTGAGATACTGCTCATTGGACATCTGCTAAAATTCTTGCTGGTGGATGGCTACAGACTTGGTAGAAATCCATTAAGAGCCAAAAGAGAGATTTGGAAATCTGAACAGTACTAGATTTCAACCCAATTGAAAAAAACACACACACAGGAAAGGGGAGGGGATGTTCTGACCAGTGTTGAATCAAACCGATCTCATGGTGAGTTCTGCTTTGTTGGCATCACAGTGAGGACAGAACATGATGGCTAATACTGGATGGCCAATCTCCAACTGGAGGGGATGTGTGTGGTCGGGTAGGACACAGTGGCAGCCACTCTCCAGCCCAGATGGATGTCGGGATCAACAGAGAACTGCCTCAGCCCGGTGTACAGTAGAGGAAACAATAAGGTCCTCAGTCTCATCTGGCTGGAAATGGGGAAAAATGGCATTGAACCAGCTCTTCCTTGTTCCTGTCCCATGAATCAGGAGGTTGGGGATGGACGAAGAGGAGGAATTCTCTGAGCTGGAGCGTTTGGAGCATGTGAAAGAAGACGATGGGTTCCAGGCAGCGGACTGTGTTCAGTCCAGAGACTCTGGTGGCTTTGCATGAAGCTTGACTCCTGTGTCCCCATTTGTTAAGTTCACCTTTCTGATTTCATGCAACTTACTTTTATCTCAGCCACGTCCTTCTTAACCCAGCCTTTCTTTTGAAATGTCCATCTTCCTTTAAGTATTGCTTTGTAAACTCTTAATCATGTTTGTTTGTTTTAATTGAACAAATATGCTCTGTGTCTTGGGTACAAGTGATGGCTCCTAATTGGTTACATGCTAGCTTGGCTCACAGCCTCCGGGGATGGAGTTTCTCTGGTTCTGGCTGGGTGTGTGCAGGGGGAGATAACTTTAAAGCTTGATTAAAGCAAGTTTCCCTAATGTCAGGGTTCCCTCGAAAGAAACAGACGTAATCCTGGAGGAACAATGGAGGCTTGCTTGCATTTAGAAAGTTAGAACAGAAGTTTAAAAAAACAACCCTTGGTCCAATTTTCAACAGGATTGTATAATGTCCAAAAAATGAAAAAAATCCCCCCCACTTGTAACCACAGGAAGCCGAGCATTACAGTCAGAAAAAAAAAAAAAACAACAAACCAATCCCACCCCCAGAATGAACTGCACCATATTGTTTTCCTTCATGCTTGCCGATTTCAGATTTTCATTTTCTGTACATTAAAAAGGAGACTTAAGAAAATATTCGTTAGCGGTTTCTGTCTAAATCTCATCATCTAATTACTTTCACAGTGAACATTTGAAATGGCACAAGCAATTCTGCCAAGAGCCTTCTCTCTCTGGATTCCAGGAGATGTTTCACAATAATTAGAAACCCCAGTGGATCTCTTAAGAACCCTTAAAGGGTTCCATATGCAGGCTTCCATATGAAGGGGTGCAATGTGTAGTTCTTCATTTTCCACAATAGGGCCTGACAGCTCTTAATGTACATTATTACATTAAATGAGATGCACATTAGTTGGTCAGACTGCTGGGTAGCTGGCCCCAATTCACTGAGAAACACAAACCAACCTGGCAAGCCCATTATTCTCTCCCACCTCGCCCCACCCCCACGGCACAGAGTACCGTTAGTCATTGTTTAAGTACTCAAGTACTAATGGGCTTCTTGGAACTTGTCCTTGAGCGTGAGCAGGCTTTTCATTGATTTTACTGGAATTGTGAGACGAATTAACGTATCTCAGTCAGAAATCACTGGACCAAGCCGGGATCTCTTTTCTATTGTACGACTAGAGGGCTTTTATTTGTTCTTTGGGAGGTGTTCTTTGGGAGGTAGTTACAAAAGGCCCAAGGGTCAGGGGGTCCTCTATTTTACATACATGACTTGTACGTAAGGGTCTTAGTGTTACCGAACAACAGGAGGTCCGAGGGAGGGGCAATACAATATTTGGCCCACCTAGGGATGCCCAAAACTGCTATACAACAGGGGCCCCTCCCAAAAACAGAATACTAAAATCTACTGGGCCCTTCTGTCCGCCGCCAATTGGAAAGACATCTCTCAATGCCAGAGATTTGTGAAAAGGAAACAAAATGTTTATTTAATGCTATTCAGGCCTACTGCCACCACTAAAATATCAAAGTCCTTTAGGGTATACACCTACACCCACACAGCGCTCCCTTCTCCCACTGTCCCAACTCCGGGTACCGTAAATCAGGAAAAGAGCACACGTCTGTGTTGCAGGCCGCTGGCACCGTCAGCTGTGTCACTGTGCAGGATCTGGAGTTAATCCAAAGTACTGTGGTACCCTCTCATGGTCCACTGGCAAGAGTCCTTTGTACCCAGTTCCAGTCAAAGTCTCTCTTGCTTTTTCAGGCCCCGCAGCCAAAGGGGGCACCCCAAAGCCGCGTGGGCCTCTTCTACCAAAGCTGCAGGAGTCCACACTCCACCAAAAGCATGTGGCTTTCTTCTTCACCTGGCTGCAGGGATCTCCATTCTGGCAAAGCTGCGTGGTTTTTCCCTTTCACCTGGGAAAGGGGGTCCGCACCCTGCCAAAACCACATGGCTCCCTCTTTCACCTCACCTAGAGGGGGTCCTCACTCTGCTGAAACCGCGTGGCTCTCCCTCCATCTGGCCAAGCGGGGACCCTTCATGTCTCGGAGCCAGTCTTTTCCAAGCTCCCACACACCGGCCCTTCCACTCAGGGGCGCAGCCCTTAGCTACATCCTGAGTCCAAGCCCTTCTCACTCCGGAGAGCAGCCCCTCATTACCATCTCGAGTCCCTTCTCACTCAGGAGTGCAGCTCCTAGTTCCATCTTGAGTCCCCTTCCACTACCTTCTCGTTTCTGGCTCCAAACTTGGCCACTGCCATTCAACACATCTATGAAACCAGTTAAAGGTTATAGATATGTTAAATAACCATTCTTCCAGAGGTTAGCTCCAAAACTGTTGCTATGCAAAATAGCTCTCAATGGCCTGGCTCCATTCATCCCTTCCCCCTGGGGGGGGCGGTGAGGACATCTTATATGTCTCTCCAATATTTCTATACACTTTGAATTCTGGACACCTTTCTAAATCTTTTTTTGGGGGCCCCCCTGGCTGCACCCTGTATCATTAGCATTCCTTTATCCATTATTTCTGTGACATTCTGTGCTAAGGTAGCAGAAAATAATTACATGTTGACAGTATTGGATATCTTTTCAGAAGTGTTTATTTACTGTGTTTTGCTAAGAAAGGACCACAGCTCACCAACCTTATCAAGACTGAGAGAAGTCAAATTGGTATTCTTTTTTTTGTTATTGACAGTAATATGTTCTTTTTTACTTAAAGGTTATGCATAGTTTATTGGGTGGGTAATGAGTTTAAACTCTTTGGTGACTCCCTGGTTGGTGACTGCTTCCTGGTGCTTTGTGCATCCTAACGAGGTCAGACTGTGTAACTCAACCAGACTTCCAGGGAGCAGGTCAACTGATAGCCCAGGGTGTGGGGGTGGGGGGCTTGGGGGCTGGGGGGCTGGGGAAGAGCATCTTGCCCTGAGCATTTCATGTTCTCAATAGACTAGAGGGCTCTGTTCTCACTTTAAAAAAATCTGTGAGTTTTTTGAAAAAATCAAAAAAGTCTTACCAATATTTTTATCTGGACAAATTATAAACATATCTCCCTCCTGCCCCATTATGCAATGCCCTCTTTTCTCCATTGGCCATTATTATTCTAGTGCAATGACCAATGTATGTCCATTTGCATTTGACTGGAGGGTTAAGGTGTGAAACAAGAACAAAGACTAGCAGGCCTTTTCCCTTTATTACGTAGAAGAAATGCAGCTCAGCCCAGCATTTGATGCCTGATTATTTGTTCCTCTCTCTTCTCCCTGCAAATAAGTAGACAAATTAGGATTGCTAAATTTGGGTAGATGATGTGTATGAATATTACTTTGAAAATGCTAACATGGAACCCTTTCATATGGAAGAAAAGCTGTGAAAAGACTGATTTTCTGAGAATGCCGAGATTCCTTTCAATATCTGATAGTAATTAGGTACAAAATAGGATATCCAAGTAAAAAGGGAAATGAATAATTTTGTATTTAGGAATTGTAGTATCAAGATTTCATGGGCAGATAAAAGTTTCTCAAAACACAGATGATTTTCTTTGTGAGTAATAAGAGCCAATCAAAAGATCAAAAGCAAACGGGTATAGGCAACTGCCTTTTCATAGCTCTGAAACCCTTTTGTTTTTTGACTTAAATGATCATCTAGTGACCTGTAAAGTCTACAATTTCTCCACCAAGAGCTATTATTTAACAACCCTTAGCAGGTCTGTTGCTTTTTCTCTTATCCCTAAAGCACAGAAGTTGAGAAAAGCCACTGAACATAATTTGAATTCAGAGTAAATATACAGGAGGCCGAGTATGAAGGCGGTACAGCAGGAGTTGAGTTAAGAATCATACTCTCATTTAATCAAGAGAACAAACAGAACATTGGAACAGCTCTTCTGTGAGATACAGAAGTGCATAAGCATTTGGAGAGAAAGAGGACTGGGGGCCCTGGCCCTCTGAATGTGAGGCAGGGAGAAGTCCATAGGCTGGTGTAGAAGGGACCCCAAGAGGAAGGTAGAGAGGAAGAGTTTAAGGAAATGAGGTTACAAGGCTACAAAGTGGCCCAAAAGAGACATTCATAAGCACTCATTTACACACACAGGCACAAATATACCCCCTGCACACTTGCACACATATAATGCAATAGCAGATTTTTGGGAAAAAATCTGATTGCAATTTTGGACTTCAGCTGCTCACGTTTAGCATGGAGTTATTTTCAGGGTGGCCAAGTCATGTAACCAGTCCTGATTCCCACGTGGGTGTGTGGAGACCTGGAAATCAATGGTGACAAGATAATGTGCTGCAGTGTCCAGGAAGGGAACCGTGTGGCTGGGACAACAAAGAAGAAAAAGTCTGCATCGAACTCTGAGGTTTCTGCATGTCTTCGTGGTGCTCTGTTCGTGTGGGGGATGGCAGGGAATGGGAAGAAAAAGCATTGTGCAGCAGCCTCCTGAGATCACTGTTGGTTCCAACTTTTGGATAAAAATATGTCACAGCACGAAGACTTTGCCATGGTCCTCATGAACTCGTCGATGACTTGAGGGAATCCATTTCCTCTAAACTCAGAAGAGCAGCTCACAGAGCAGATGCGGCCGACAGGCAGACACCCCAGTGCAGGGAGGCGCCCAGTGTGAACCGGAGCCAGTCAGCAAGTGCTGGGTTACTGATTTGCAAAGGCAGAAATTGAATCTAATAAGAAAAAAAAGTGCCATATTTTTGTCTCTGTTGTCTATTTTCTTGTTGTCGAAGAAATATGTTTTTATTGCATTTTATAAAAGTTTGGCCCTGGCTGGTGTAGCTCAGTGGATTGAGCACAGGCCTGCAAACCAGAGGATCGCGGTTAGATTCCCAGTCAGGGCACATGCCTGGGTTGCAGGCCAGTTCCCAGCAGGGGATGCATGAGAGGCAACCATACATTGATGTTTCTTTCCTTCTCTCCTTCCCTTCCCCTCTAAAGATAAATAAATAAAATCTTTTTTAAAAAGTCCTCTGCCCCAGATCATTTGAGAGGCGTTGACCTGACTGAAATGTTCCAGCAGGAGTGGACTAAGATGCCCCTCACATTTGATCTCATTGTCCACATTGTAATCTCACATCTCTAGCTTCCCCGATAGCTGATTGTTTAATACAGTGTAACATAACGTGTCTTTGTTGGAATACGAGTCCATAAAAACTGTTCTGCCAAAATATTCAGGGCCAAATACATGAGAAAACAAGGGCCTACGCTGTGCTCACCTTAGAGGGTCACAATGCCTGTCAGTATGCTAACAATTCTGAGAACTTTTGCAATACACAGAAAGTATTTGTTGGACACAAAACTTGCCTGACTTATTTGGTCACCGAGCTCCTTGCATCCCGTAGCACCGTAAGAGACATTAACTTCCTGTGTAACTCATGTTCCATGAAACATAAATTGGAAAACACTTCTTGCGTTTATTCGTGCCTGGAGACCGCAGTCAGAGCTGAGAAGAAAAGAATCAGGTGGCAGTAGATAACGTTGCAGGAAAGAAATGGGCAGTGCACACACTGTTTAATCATGACCCAAGTCACGTGCCAACTCCATTCAAACTGGCACTCGGGTATGGAACCGGTGGCTTCAGCCCTCATTTGTCCTCCCCCCGAGCCTTGCCAAACAGGCCTGCCTCCTCAGCAGGCTCTTTCTTCCAAACTTAGAGAAAGCCTTCTGCTCCCCCGAGTCTTCTCCACTGTCAAGCCAGATGGTGTGAAAGTCAAGGTTTTGCTAGTTTCCTGACTTTCTGACATCGGTCCTTCCTATGTATTTCCGGCATGGAGTCAACCCCCTCTGATTTGGACTAAGAAGGGAAAAGGTCAATCTAATTTGGTGAGAAGCCTGCTTTATAGGCTATTAAAAGGGGTGCAGTTTTAGTTTTATTATTTTCAGAAGCTCATGGTGCCAGAAACTGATTGTGGACATATGCAGAGTTTCTGTTGTGTACACAGACATCGCAGACTTGTACTGATTGAACTTAAAATAATCTTTTCCCCCCATTTACAATGATTATAGAACTATGATTATAGGACCACTTTAGTTTGCTTTAAAAATATTTCTATATAAAGATATAGTACTCTTTTGCAAGTCCTATCTCAAAAACAACTCTTTAAATGAGTGGACCTTGAAAAATGACACCTGTCTGCCCTTGGTCTCCATCATCACTGGGGCAGGACATATATGGGACATTGACAAAAGCAAAGATTTCAGAATTCCCCTGCTCTTTCTTTCTAAGAATTTACTCTGAAAATGATCCTTATTGTTGAGGCAAAAAGTAAGGTACCTCTCACTGTCTTTTCTCATAATCATCCCCCTATTTTATTTCTCCTATAGTGATAATCACTGTGTGAAATTATATTGTATATTGATTTGTTTACTATGTATTTTTCTGCCTCTCCTCATTAGCATGGAAAGCCATAGAAAGACATAAATCTAATCTATGTGGTAGAATATGGAAGAGGGTCCACTCAGAACTATCAGGTATAAAATGAAGGCCTGAAGGCCCGGAACCAAGCAGAGGTGGACTAGAACAGTATCCCTGTTGGTCCTCTTCACCACCCCCCTCCCTCAGAACTCTGGGGCCCCCAGCAAACAAAATGGGGCAAAACAGGCACACACTTCCTTTGATAGTACTTAACTTACCTCTTGAGCAAGACTAAGTCTTGTAAAGGTCCTATCAATATGGCACTTGGGACACTCCTATTCTACTGAGCAACTACACTATGTGCAGACTTTTCAGTAAAACCTTGTCATTCACAGTTTTAACACCAGACATCATTTCCAATGTATAAGCTCATCAAGAGGAAAGGCATATGACAAGAACCCCCTTTCAACTACCTAAAAAAAAATCAACAGTGTTCTTTCTACCTAAATGTAATGAACAACCAAGATTTTACCAGAAATGGGAGCAAAATTAATAGCACTAGTAAAGAAAAAGATTTCAGTGAGATCAATGAAACCTAATGCAAACAATAGATAATTTATAGGACATAAGTGAACTGTTAGAAAGTCAAAATAATAGAAAGATTCAAAAGGATATTGTTACCTCTAGAAAATAAGAGTTGACAGTGATAATAAAAAGAAAATGAAAAAACTATAAATGACCTTTTGGAAATTAAGAATTGTTGGCCCAATTCTGGTGTTTAATACAATGGCTAGGCGCCAAAATTGATGACCTCTGCCAGAAGGGATTAAGAAAAGGTAAGTATGACAGAATAAGCAAACTATAGAGAATACTAAAAACACTGACATTCAATAAAACCCTAAAAAGAGAGAACACAAAAACAATGGAGAGGAATTTAAATAAATAAATGACAGAAAACAGTTTACTAGAGGTGCAAAAAGATATGGTCTTTAGAATTGAAAGGAACATCTAAGTGGTCTCGAGGTAAGAATTTATCAGAGTTGTAGAAAAATAAGATTTTTCAGTTCAAAACTAATAGCCAAGTGACCTCAAGGTAACACATAAAAATACACATGCGGATTCTTTTACTCTTTTTTCCAATATTTTAGAACACAATAGATGCAGAGAAAATTCTTAAAAGGCAAAATCACAGAACTTCAGGGGATTAAAATCAAACTGGCATCAGAATTTTTATCGCCAGCAATGGATGCTGAGGATGAGGGAAGGACTCCTTCTAGGCTCTAAGAATAATTGCTTTGAATCTAGAATTCTATATACAACTAAAAATGAAAACATCTATTTCAATATTTTAAAAAATCTGAGTGAGATAAAGACACATGAGGTACAAGTGCCATTGGAACTAGCTGACAGGTACAAGGAAAATAAATCCCATGATGGCATTTGGGCTAGTCCAGACAGTTGGTGATCCACAAAAAATATTTTTAAGAACAAAATAATAGATTCTTTTAAACTGATAGATAGGATAAGCAAGAAGGTTTTACTTGTGAGGCAAAAAAATGGTCATGTATATTTCCTCAACAAGAATAAAAAGAAAGATAATTAGCAATGTCTTATAAAATGCATATAAGAATCATGGTGAAAATATGAAGCAAATAAAGTGTGTCATTTAAAAAAATTTTATGGAATGTAAGAAATCTTTCATGATTTCATTTATGGTTTCTGGTTTCCTGTTTGGCTGAAAAGGCATTCCCTACCCTGAGGTTATATCAATAGTCTCCTAAATGATTTAGTTTAAATAATTGTATTTTTTGTGTTCATTACACTTAGATTTCTAATCCATGTCCAATTTATTTATACATGGAGTGTAATAGGGATTTAACTTTGTTTTTCTCCTGCTGGGTAGATAATTATGCCAACATTATTTATTAAATACGTCATTCTTTCTTTACTGAATTCAAATACTCTTTTTACTATTTTATTTCAGATACTATAGGAAATAGCTTATGCTTTAGGCCAAAGAAACCTAAAAGCAGGTAAAAGGGTTCTCTTTTTCAAGGAGAGGAAATAGATATTTAATAAGGTAAAATAATGAAAAGTCATAACAAAACATAAGCAGGTGTCATAATTTAAATCCCGAATCATAGAAATAAAAGTAGAACATAGGATTTTATTCAGAGGTGACAATCTTAATGATTTACAGGATACAGAAAAGAAGAAAAGGGTGGATACAGAAATGTAGAACTATAAAATACTGTGAAAAATAATTACCAAGAGAATGGAATGCACACTGATTGTCATTTGGTCAATCTCTCAACTAAATAAAACACAGAGCTGTTCAGAAAGGATTAAAAATATACACACCCATAGACACACACACACAGACTCTTACAACAAGGAGTTTGTTTACTGAATAAAGAGGTACATTCATGAAGAATGTGGGTAAAGCTTTAGACAAAATGCAACATCCTTTTCTGATTAAAACAAAATGAAAACAACTCTTAGCAAACAGTGGTAAAATGGAACTTCTTCACCCTGATAACCTCTGAGAAAAACATACACCTACCTTTATTCTTAATGATGATCGTCTCAACCAACACTCTTCTACTAATATCAAGAACAAAATAAGGATGTTCTCGTTCTTTTTTAAAAATTATATTTATTGGGTAACATTGCTTAATAACATGTAGGTTTCAAGTGTACAATTTTATGATACGTCATCTGTATATTGGATTGTGTGCTCACCACCCAAAGTCTAGTCTTCTTCCATCACCATGTATTTGACCTTCTTTTCCCCCTTCCTCCTCCTCCCATTCCCTTCCCCTCTGGTAACTACCATACTGTCATCTGTGTCTATGAGTTTATTTGTTTTCTTTGTTGGTTTGCTGCATTCTGTTTTATGTCTCAGATATGTGTGAAATCCCATGGTTCTAGCCCTTTTACATCTGACTTATTTAGCTTAGTATGTTACTCTCAACATCCATCCACAGTCTCATTCTTGCTGTTTTACTGGGGGTTCTAGCCATTACAATATGGTAAGAAAAAAGAAGGCATACAGACAAGGAAGGAAGAAGTGAAATCATTTTTATTCATAGACAAGTGAATATTTTTGTAGAAAGTCCTATAGGATCTATAAAAAACCCTATAGAACTAAAACCCGAGTTCAACAAAGTTGAAAGCCACAAAATAACATACAAATATTAATGTATTTCTACATACTAGTAATTGACCATAAAAACTGAAATAAAAAATAATGCCTTTGCGAAAGTATCAGAAGTAGGAAATGCTGAGGTGAATCTTACAAAAAATATACAAGTCATGTACACTAAAACCACACACTGCTAATTGAAATTAAGGCCTAAATAAATGGTGTGGTATCAATAGATGGATCGGAAGACACAGATTTGTAAAGACGTTAGCCTTCCCCAAACTATCCAAAAATTCCAAGACGAACTCACTAAAGTCTCAGTGAAAGTTTTTTTAGAATTAACAAGATGATTCTAATATTCATGTAAACTCAAAGGACCTATAGTAGTGAAAATCTTTGAAAAAGAACCTAAGTTGGAAATAAAATGCCTGATTTCAAGACATATTACTATTTTGTTAATTAAGGTCCAGTGGTGTTAAATAGGCCAACTGAGCAGAGCAGACTCCAAATATAAAGTCACACATGTATGAGCAACTTATTTCTCACAAAACTAGTATTCTTCATCTGCCTTCTATTTGTATTGAATGGAAAAACATGTTCCATAGGTTTGATATTATCTTATCACCATGAATAGTAGTAGTAATGTTCTTACTTTGTGGTTATCTCTGAATGGAGGGATATCTTCTTGTAAAGGATGTTTATGAACAGATTCTGTGGACAAGGGAGCAGTGGAGAGAGGAAACCGTGACTGGAAGCAATTCAAGTTGCAGGCAAGGGGAGAGGCTATCTGTCTACAGAGCATTGCTCCTCAACACTTTGCCCTGAAGGTAAAAATAAGATCCAGGAGAATAGAAAAGCTCTTCTGCTTATTGTAAAACTAACTGATGCTGTGTGAGGCCAGTGCATGAGTGTGTCTATATATGTGTGTCAGCTGGGGCGGGGGGAAGATCATATGATCTTACTTTAAGTTTCAGAGATTTGATTCCCATTCTTTCTTTTTCACCATCTGCCTATTCAAAAAGGGTGCTCCTTTGCTACATTCAACCCCAGCTTGCCTGCCATTCCTTAGTGTCAAAGTGGAATAGAAAGGTGCAAACAGTGACTCTACACACAGTTCTGCTTATATCATCTCAAACAAGGAGTCTCTGTACTCATCATCTGGCTCTGGCTCAAGATCCTTAAAGACAGATGCCTTTTCTTGGTCTCCTCTCTTACCATCATTCCTGTTTTATTTCTCTCAGCAGCTCTTATTTATTCATCGTGGTTCGAAATCTTAAGTGTTCCATAGACTGGTCAAAGATGGCCTGGCTCTTCCAGTTTCATGTTCTACTTGCTGACTTTAGTTCACTTTAAAGAGAAAGAAAGAAAGTTAATTTTACTTTCCATCTAAAAATTTAAATAATCTAAGAAGTCTTTTAAATGATAATGGCAAGTCCTACGGCTGAAGTAGCTCATTTAAGAGCAGTGCCAATCTCAGGACCCTGACTCAAGGTCCTGTCTTCCGAGTGCTAAGGCACATGAAACGGAGATACATTTTACAGCGTAGAGCTCTTTGAACTGTCCTCCCCATTTAGCACAATTGTTATTCATGTCCTTTGTATCCAGGAACCACATTTATAAATTGACTGCAAATTATGAAGGCATGTTCATTTGAAAATGTTAGTTTACCTGCATTTCCTTTGAAGATGATAAGCCAAGTCAGAAGGTGAACTTGAGCCATAGTTTCATGTACTGGCCTTCACTTTTGCGTAGGCATCTCTACTGTGTTGGTATGATCTGTACCAGTTACTTAGAGTAGATATGATCACCATACCTCCAAATGTTCTGGAACGCGTGGCTCTCCTGTGGACAGTTGTTTCATATGCATTGACTAAGGCCTAACTGGGAACTGGGGTTAAGGAGTAAGGTAATTGAATAAACTCAGACCCTTCTGTCAAGGAGATTCTCACATGAAGACAGTTCAATTAGACACATAATTAAAATACAAAGCTAGTTTCTAATCGCTGCCTCATAGGATTATGGTTGAAATAAGAATATGAAATGGCATGCAGTAAATTTTCAATGACCATTAGCTCTATTATTGCTATTGTTATCATCATCATGATCAGTACAAAGAGGTAATGACAAAATTCTGAAGGAAAGAGTTGGAAGAACATTTTTGCACCCAGATTGACCCCATGGATACTGACAGGGGCCACATAGTGGTCTTGGATAAAGGATGGTCTGTATGGAGAATCAGAAGTGGACAGAAGGGCCGGAGTGACAGCAGAGAGGGGCTGTGTTGGCACTGCTGCCTCAGGGTGCATCGTGACCAACGTTGCTTCAGTCCTGGGTCCCGCGCCTTGACCTTTTGCTTCTGTTTCATCCTCTCTAATTCTCTCACTTCCACTTGGTCTGTTTTCTTTAGCAGAGCATTTGGCATCAGCCTGGTTCCTGTATAACAATTTTGAGAGGATGAGAGACGTGGATCGAAATAACCCATCTAAAGTTACGATGACCTTCTCCCATAATGTATTGTAATGTGGTGGTAATGATAGATGCACCAGCTTCTGTATTTGAAGTTAAAAGAAAATTCGGTTGTGTTTTCTTTTCACCATCCACAAACTGTTATTTTGTAATAACAGAGGGAAGAGTTTTCTATAGCAGCCTCGTCAGTGGTTCCAAACTGGAAATAACATCCAACCACTAACTGCTGTTTAATTTTTTTTGTTTTTACTTTATTTCATGCATAACTATGTTTGCACAGCAGGGCAGCAAACATCGGAGGAAATATCACTTGGAATAGCAAACAAGCTACCCTTTCTGCCTGAGGTTTTGCCTTTGGTGGGTCTACAGAGTCCCAATGCATCAGGAGGGTTTTATTTAAGAGAAATGAAATCTGTGGGAAGGTAAAAGATGGCAAAGGGTACTACTTGCCAAAAGAGGAATTTCGTGTTTGTGGTCTTTATTTCTCTAGAATGGACAGAGCTCCTGAAGAGAGGGCTCGCAAAGAGCGTTCCTGGCCACTGAGCATGGCTCTGGAGGCCAAAGGAAGGGAGGCCTGGTGAGAACCTGTCACAGGGGCAAACCCAGCAGAAGCCCAAATGCTCAGCGTATAATCTTTACATGTAACTAAAACCCCAGACAGACTTCTTGTGTTTCTGAGGGATGCTCCTGGTTTTTCTCAGGGGTTTCTATTTTGGGTCATTGGCACAAAGAGACATCAGCGGATGTTGGCAGAACCCTTGTCTCTCTGCAGCTGCACCATGGACACCATCACATTACTATGACTCATCTTTTTCTTTTGCCAGCGGGGCTTTGTCCACCATCTTCTCTGGTCAAAGCCACGCATAATGACCAGGAGCAAGAGGAATCTCAGGATCCTGAGGAGTTTGTGACTTTGAGTTTAAGGAGCCAACACATGAAGAAAAGGCTGTAGGAGCTCAATTTTTAGAGGTTAAAAGGGGACCATACATACCCCTCTCTGATCAAAGCATTTCTCTTGCATGGGTACAAGGCAGTTGGCTAGGTAATGGTTTGGAGTTTTGTTTCTGGCACCTTCAATGATATAATTTTCCCTCTTCCTCTTCAGCTTATTTCTTGTAACAGAAAGAAAAGCCTAGCATTTAAATTTATGAGTTCTGATAGAGTCCCAAGTCAGCATTTAACTACTTGGAGTTTCAGTTTACAGATCCATAACATGTGAGTAGTAACCACTTCCTCAGGGTCGTTGAGAAGATGAAATTAGATAATTGAGTTTAGTGCATGTGAAATTTTCCCACCAAAATTCTCCTGGAGGTAAGCCTTAGATGTTAGTTTTCAGTCTAAGGATTTCTTGCAGGAGAACTTTGCTGGGAAAATTTTAGATGTACCAAACTCTACTGCCGTATATATGAGAAAGATAGTTTTTCTCCAATATAATATCTTGCTACAAAGATAGATCTATCTATCTAATGAAAACTCAACTTAGAGCTATTTTTTTACTCATCTTTCCTTATGTAATCATGTGATGATAACTTCCCGTTAATGTAGCCAGGAAGTTATGACGTTTCAGAACCGTGCTTCAGGCACCATGATGCCTGGAAGGCTGGATTGTGGAGCAATTAATTAGGCAAAGCCTTACGCTTAAGCAGCTCAAGTCTGATAATATGATATACTAAAACCTTGAGCAGTTGCTTATAACCTAGCCTGGAGTAGGGTGGAGGAAAGAGGTGAAGCAGGATAAAGCGGGTCTTGAATTATGTTTGGGGCACTACCTGTAAAGACATGGATCGGGAAGGAGAGTGGCATATTCAGGAAACGTAACTGGCTGGACACACAGACCATTGATCATGTTGGTCTTTCCTTTGAATTTCAGTGGCCATTCTAAAACCCTGCTGGGAACCATGAACTGTGACTCGGTCCCAATGAGATGAGAAGGGAACCGTGAAAGTACTAGATCTCCATCCATAGCTGTCCTGAGTTACTTTCCCAAGCCCCAGAGCTTGGACCAGCACAGAGGACACGGATTAGCTAATGTCCCAGATAAGGAGGTTTTGTTAATCTTGTGCAGGGGTATTAGCTGTCATCTAAGTGAGTAAATTTAGAGAATCAACAAATCCACATTAAAAAGAATGTGACTGATTTCAGAACATGGTTTAGACAACTCTGAAAGAAATCTCTAAAGAATCCAGACCAATCCTCTGTATCCTAGATGCATTTGGAAACCTAAGAAAAAAAGCAAGTAAGACACTTCTTTTCTGAAAAATGTAGAAAGAGGCCATGCATTCTTTGGTGATGTGCTCCAGAAAAATGTTAACAAAAGATGGTTTTTACTATTAAACCTTCAACTGACTTTGGCCTGCAAAACACCAGCTGGCTTACATTACTTATAATGTGCTTTGGTGTGTCTCTGATGATAAATATGAAAGGTCCTTTAAGACATACAGAAATATTAAGCAACTAAACATGCTTTTCCCCCCTCCCTTTGAAAATTTAAGATGTCAAATGGAACATGGAGACCTTTTAAACACAGGGAAAATTATGTATAGATAAATCACCTGTGTTCCCACTGAGAACCAATGAGTTCTCCTTAAGGGGATAAAATGGTTGAATTTGAACTCCAAAGTTCAGGACTTTGGCCCTGCATAATCGAACCAACAAATGATTTTAAAAGACCCACCTTTCATAATTCAGCTGCAGTCTATGCCCTAAACAGTATCTCACAGGTTTATTTTTGTTTATGTTTTTGTTTTCCCCATCAGAACTCCGCAAGTAGATAAGACAGGTCTTTATATGCTGGCATGAGCCTGGCATCTTCCTATTGCCCCCTCTTCGCTTATACTTTCTGAGAACAATGCCTTACCTGGCCACGCTAGTTAACCTTGATCTGTATTCCCACTGGCCTCCTAAATGAAAAACTGCAAGTCTTCTTTTGCTTTGTTTTTCCCCTGCCTGTCCTCTGGGACCTAGTGCACCACTTCTGAGGTTAGCAGCCTTTAGGTACAATCCAGCCTCATAACCAAGGATGTATAGGCTCAATAAAGGCCCTCTCTTGCTCAGCTCTGCCTCCCTGTTACGTGGAGTAAAGCTAATGGTTTGGAGTGAGGCACCTGGAAGTCTGTCCAATGCAGCTGGGAGAAAGTTTTATACCTGACTGGTGCAGGCAGTCGTGAAAACTAAATGTTGGGAACGTCAAGTCCCAAAAACAGTGCCTGGCATGGAGCGGACATTCAAAAGCTGTCTCTTACCTACAGAGTTGCCAGGGCAGCAACTATATAAAATGATGGACATTTGTAAACGGCTGTAGAGTTTCCTACCCTTTGCCCACATGATCTCGGTGAATCACAGCCATGCGTGGTGACCAAGGCCCCTCCAAGACCTGATTTCCCCTCAATCTGTGGTATGGAATAAGAAGCTCAGAAACTTTACTTGATGTCCCCAAGCTTCCACCCTCATGAGATAAAGCTCAGAGTTGAATAGAATGTCTGGTGCAAATGAAATATTCTCAACGTGATGGATGGTTCTACATGGTTGACCAAAAAAAAAAAAAATCGAAATGAGCTTTAAACAAAATAAATATTTCTGAGGCACTCCAGATTTGCTGAATTTAACATCTCTGAGGCTGGGAACAGCAATCTGTATTTAAATTTTAACCTGCAGTAATTCCAAGCTAACAACCCTGCAGCGAGAGACAAGTCCTTGGGGTACAACTGCTTTCCTCCACACAGGCCTCTCCACAGCAAGACCTTGTTGTCGGCCCTGACTGCTCACCCAGTGGGAGCTAAGCTGGGGCCATAAGAGCTTTAAGATGCCTCTTTAATAGGCTAAGAAAGCGGCCCTGCGTTCACTCCTGTTTTCTCCGACAATTTTTTATTCAGTTATTATCCAGAATTTGCTTCTAACAATTTAAAACATCCTTCTTTTAAACAGAATTAGGAAATAGATAATTATCTAGCCAATGGTGTTATATAGATTCTGGGAACCTGAAAGATAAATTTGAATCTATATTTTAATTTCTCAATTAAAACTGCACATAAATGGAAAAATGCTCTTGAATATTATTGCAAAAGGAAGCAAATGGCAAGACATTTTCATACATGATGTAAAACTCACCAGAGGCATTAACAAGTGAGTTAAGTGCACAGGAAACTTTGAGAATTTGGAAGATACACACACACGCATATACACACACATTCTAACTATAGTAACACAGTGAAACTAATGTCTTGAAGTCATGCGATTGTGTGACCCAGGGTGAGGTATCCACCTTCTTCAACCTTTTCTTTCCTCATATATTAAATATAGAATATCATATCTGCCTTCTAGTATCCTAGGCAGGATTTAAGATTATATATATGGGCCATAATGTCTGCAGCTAACTCAGGTACATAAGAGGTCCTCGACAAAGCTAAGCTGTGTCTGACCTACTTTTTAGAAAGATTTTTCAGTGAAATGGTTCTTCACTTATTCTTTGTGTTTCTTCATTTTCTAATCTATAAATGGATGTGGACTGAGACAATATGATCTCCATGACCTCTTACAAAGCTGAAGCTCTGCATTTTTATTGTTCCAGAAAGGTTTCCTGTGTAACCTCTGGTTAGTAGAACTGTTCTGAGAAACTATATTGGCCACTGAGAAGTCAATGAGAATCCCTAGATAATCAATAATATTACATTAAAAGATTTATTAGCTATAGTACTTAGATTTCCTTGTCTTTAGAAAATACTGTTAATAAAAATACATTAAATTATAGCAAATGCCATTCTTTCTTTGATGTAAAAGGAATGTTAGGATCTTATATGGTCTTTCATTTATTCTCATGTAGCAAGAATCATTGTGCCATTGGCATTTTGATGTATCAGTTAATGGAAACTTTCAGGAAAAAATAATGCAAACTGGAGTTCTCTATCTATTCAGTGTTAGATGGATTCTGGGTTCATTATCATAAAAGTTTAGTTTTGCTCCCATCCCACTATCTGGTATGTAGGTATAGATTGGGTCAGTACAAACTCATCACAGAAATTAACAACTTCATTCTTCCACTGAGTTCCTTAATTGGTGTGATTTAGTGGCAAAAAGGCATTATTTGAAGTTCTTCCACTCCAATCCTTTTCTTCTCTTTCATTTTCTATCTCTTTCTTTTCCTCCTGTTGTCTCCCACTTCTTTCTCCTCCTCCACCTGTGGTGTCACCAGCTGGCGGAGCTCTGGACTACCATCTCCCATGTGGTAGGAGCCACCACAGTGGCCTTGGGACGCAGTGCAGTAAAAGTCAATGGCAGAGGAGGACAGGGAAGGCAGCAGGGCCTCAGAATCGTATTTTAACCATTGACAACAGAACATAACATATGCTGCTGTACACAATGTATGTCTCTGGCTTAGACCTTCAGTAAGAGAAAATTCTGCATGAAGAGTTTTCTGCAAACAATATTTCTTTTAACAGTGAGTTAAATCATCAAGCAACGTGGCTTATAAATATTTCCATCCCATTGTTTTTGCAAGAATGTAAGCCACACCTAAAAGCACATTCCTTATTTTGCAGGGAAATATATGGTGATGCACACTGCACCCCACAATGCCAAGACCTATCTTTCAATTTAATTTAACCTTGTTTCCCCCTTGCGATATGGCCTGATTGTGCAGTGCATCCTCCCATCTGCTGAAACAGAGAAGGGCTTGCATTTTAGGCTCAGATGACTAATATTCATGAGGAACAAATCCAGATACAAACTAAATGCACATTTTTGCATTTGTCCAAACCCAGCCATGAATTATCTCAGGCTATCAATAGAAGAAGAGGAAAGTTGCTATCTGTAAATCCTATTTGTTTTCCCAAATTGCACCCTTGGCAATGGGTGTGACAGAAAAATGTTCAGTATTCCTAGTAGCCTAACCTGCCAAGAGAGATAAAGCCACTTTGATGTCCTGGGATCAGAGACTACACAGATTCTTACCCAAAGAGGTTCGAGCTCTTCTTAGGGAAAAGTGGGCTAAGCTACCCCACCCACTTACCAGCCTCCGAATCCAGAAGACCGCTGGCTCTACTGGTTCCAGCCTGTGGTGGATTTGAAGTACACACAGGTAACTGCTCTTCTAACTATAGTGGCCTGTAACAAAGATAGTGATAATGGCAATGAAAACCATGATAGGAAAAGTCAGTGCAGTAGTAGTTAATATTATCAGTGCTTCCACTCGTTATGTGATCACTGTGTTCCAGCACTGTGCCTGCTGACTTGCATACATTCTTCTATTTATTCTTACCATATCCTTGCCATGAAGCAAATGGAGCTCAGGGTGGTGACAACGTGCCCAAGGTCACAGAGCTAGTAGCAGGACTGGGACTCACACCCAGCTTGCCTCCTCCCTTTACCTTTTCTGTGCAGTCTATGCACCCCTTGTATATGCTGCTGCCTTTCTCAGGTGACGCCCAGCATGGTCCTCGTTCTGGGACAGCTTCTCCTAAAATGCTGTTCATGATCGCAACTGCGGCCCTGCCACCTACCACATACCTCTTCTGCAGGCCAGGTGGCAACAATGCCCCAGAGAAGTTCTGATGGTGTTGCCAAGTGAACTGCCTTTGCCAAGGGCCTGGGCTCCAGCGCAGTTTTGGGTGCCCCTCCCCTCACTGGGGTTTCTGTGACCACCTCCTTGGTTCGAGGGCAACTGGTCCCCAGGAGCGACGTCAGAGCCACCTCCTAGTTGCATGTCCATTATTCTCCTTCATGGCCAAGAATTTGCCCTTTCAGCCTAATTTTCTGAGCGTGTACTTTCAACCAGCACTAGGCTAGACACTACACTTAATATGGCTGTGAATCCTCCCCAAAATATTGGGAAAAAAACAGTCCTGGTGTTTTTGCTTTGTTTTGTTTTGGCTAAAGAAGACAATTAGATTTAGAGGCATTGAATTTGCCCGAGGTACAAAGTGCTGGTACACCAGTGGTTTTCAACCAGATTTTCACTCCCTTTCTTTCAAAGGGAATTTGGCAATGTTTGGAGAAACTTTCAGCTGTCACATCTGCAGGGTCAGTGGCGGGGGACCAGGCTGCTACTGATACCTAGTGGTGGGATCCAAGGGTGCCATTGAAGATCCTACAATACGCAGGATATCCTGCCCAAAGTATCCTTAGTTCTGAAGGTGAGAAACCTGGGAATCAACGGGAAAGTTTTTGACTAGATTCTGCTGTGTGGCCACTCTGGCTGGTGACTTAGATGCTCCTACATGGACTCAGCTTTGACTCAGAGCCTCTGGCTACTCTGCCAGAAAAGTGTCTACTCTCCGGTCACGTGCAGCAGCCTGGGAGCCAGGGTCCTCCGAGCTCAGCCATCTGGCGCTCCAGAATGTCCGTGGCTTAGAGCCTTGATGCAGCTACAACCAATGGACCCCCTCTAGACAGGCTACACGCCCAACATGTGCAACCACGGTGAGTCAGGAAACACCCGTGGTCCAGGAATCTCAGAGTTCTGAGTACCCTTCAGATGCAGGGAGCCCTCTGTCGAGAGCAGCTCTGCTCTGAGGAATGGTCATAGAGCTGGCTCTTTTACAGTGGTGCTTGGCCCAAGGAAAAGAGGAAAGGGGGCTACCCATTTCTTTTCCAGAATATAGTCCAATTTCAGTGAGGCAGAGAAGGACAGCAGGATTTCGGGCAGCTGCTCTGTCTGGGAAGGAAGACGGAAAGTTTTACTGTGTTTATGGACCATCAGGTACCCTGACAATTTACAACAGAGAGGTAGCATTCACAATTATTCTACATAAGTGAATGTTTGTTGGGGTGAAACATAAACTGATAGTGTAAAGACCTGAGCTTGAAGCCTTTGGCGTGACTTAATTCCCTAAAAAAGATAGGCTATTGAGCACTTACTACATGCGTGCCAGGTACTGAGTAAGGCTTCAGCTATGTAGATGCCAGTCTCATGTTAGGGAATCACAGAGAAAGAGACATGAAAATAGGATGATAGGATGATAAGCAGAGTGAGCAGCAGAGCAGAGGCTCTGGGGAGGGCAGGCAAGGTCAAGTCTGAGAGTCTGGGTTCGCAGTGAAGGCAGTGCCCTGCCACTGAAGGGCTCCAGGTCAGAACTGATTGTCAGAAATCAGAGAAGAGCACAGGCCAACCAGTGAGGACATGACTGTGAAGGCGTGGACAAAGGCGGATGGCATCTGACTAGAGCTGTGGTGGAGGGTGCAGGGACAGGGGGAGGATCTGAGGTGTACCTGTGGGAAGGGCAGGCCAGGAGCTGGTAACGGAGCTGTGACAAGTGAGGGAGATGAAGATGAAGGATTTCATTTGTCCTTCCTTTCCAGGCACCTGGGCGGGTGCCACTGACCACAACTGGGCTTCTTTCTTTCCTCATCTGAAAAGTGGAAACGAAACTTTGCCTTTTCTACAAAGCTGTTTTGATGACCAAGTGATAAAATAAATAAGAAAGGGTTGTGTAGATTCTAATGCATTATAACATCTGGATAAACCATGAATGTTCATGATTATTATTATAACATGTTCATTTCTATGGCTTTGTTATCAATCTCTTTGTGCTATAAAATGTTGACCCAGCTCTATGGCAATATCATTTGGGTGCCTTACAGCTTGCTGATTTCATGGTTTCAGAAAGAATGTACAGAACATACTCGTATAAAATGGCAAGGGAAAAGGTGTGGCTCCTTGTTCTCTAGCATAAACTTGGCTCTTAACTCTTGAAATTGACTCTGATTGCCATGAGAAAACCCAAACCATCCCAGCTTGGTTGCTGACATGATTGGGGAATTGGGAGTAGACAATGGAAACTGTTTCTCCTGTATTGTTTTACCAAGTTGCCAGAGAACGCCTGGGTCTCACCATTCTCCGCCTGGTAATTATCCAAATGGCTCTGGGTCCTCAAAACCACAGGAAAGATCCTACTGGCTTGCTGCTCCTTCATGTCTCAGCTGTGACCTTTTTTTTTTTTTTAAATCCCTCTGCAGCTTCAGAGAATAGAATGTGATTAGATGAGCCTAGCCAACGTGGCAAGGAAAATATTTTGGGACCAGTAGACTTGGGCTCAGCCCCAGCTTTGCCACTTAACCAACCATGTCACCTTGAAGAATTCACCTTGAGAAGTATCAGTTTCCTTGAGCATAATTTGGGGGACATAGATAATTGATCCATTTCAGGGGTGCGAGAGGCAGAGGAGATAATGAATACACTCTATAAATTGCAAGTGCTCAGAAAAATCAAATGAATGGATGGATTGGCTAAGTAATATTAGTATAGTTCTATTAGGAGAAAGGCTAAAATATATATGTATATATTATATATTATATATATATTCTTCCTTTGGGACAGGGGATCATATTTGTTGGAAAAATTATATTAAACTGGAAAATTAGTGACCCAAATTTATCCATCAGTACAAATTTTAAAGCCATATTCTTCCTTGTGGAAATAGCAATAATATAGCCTACCTGTGCCTTACAATGCCCCAGGACGGCAGGTCCCTCCAGAGGTTTTGTACTCACACATGCTTTTCAGGAGGCTGCTTTCTGCTTTAGTCCTGGCTTGTTCATGATGATCCACCCAAGCAGCCGCGGTTCAGGGCTGAAGCTCAGATCTCTGATTTCTCATTGAGGACTCTTTTTACTCAACCACATGCCCTCTCAGGAGTCTTTCTACTTTCTGCCAAACATCACAATGCCCCTCGAGCAGGCCAGTGAGGATCAGGGTCCCAGGCTACTGCTGGTGGTGAAGGCCATAGGTCTGATGGGAACAGCACTTCACGTTTATTGCATTCGCTGCTCAGACCAGGCAACATTACAGATTCAATTCACATAATTGGAATTGTTTCCCGTTAAAACTATGACCTCAGTGTTTAAGGTCATCACTGTACCCTGTTCATAGTATCTTGCTTTATTTTTTAAAGTCAAGGAAACTAGCTCTATTCCTGTATGGCAGAGTGAAGGAGCTAGTGAGTGTTAAAACAAGAACTGTGGATCATTCCATTTGAGGGTGAAAGCCCTTCCTCAGACAGCAGGGCCTCCTGACCCTGGGCACCCTGACTCTGCTCTCTTCTTGGTGGATAAAAGTGATTTCAGGAGACGGGAGAATATAGTGGCATTTTCTGTTTCTCAAAACATCTCGAACAATTTTTTCGAACGTTTTGAGTTTGTTAAAATCCAGACAGCATAGTGCCAAACAGTTTTGCTTAATTTCTACCCCCCTGAGTATTTAAAGGAAAGTTTAATCGGTATTTTTCTGAATCGTTTCATTTAACTCATCAGTATGCTGTTTCATAAGAGCTGTTTGATGCCAAAGAAGTCCTTCTGTGCCAATTTAGACATTTTACTCTGGAAGGCTCTGAAGGACTGAAAGCAGGAAGGAGAGCAGGGATGTGTGGGTTCTAGAATCTCACACAGAAAAGGTTCTAAAATCTCGAAGATCCAGAAAGGGCTGCAGAAAGGTCTTGCTCAAGATCATTCAAGAAACCAGCAGTACCTGTCCCAGGTACTGCTCTCTTTCTGTTCAGAAGGACTTCGGTGCTTTGGTGGAGGAATGTGAACTCATACTCAGCAGAGATTAGCCTGGTGGTATGCAGGAGATGGCTTCATGATTATGATATCCAGCGATGAACATTTCCAAGATGCTCGGCAGTCATTGGCATGATGGTGCACCTTTTTGGCTGTGGGAAAACTTTTGCTCCCTCAGGGTCCAGGCCCAAGGCCCTCAAGAGACAAGAGCATCCCAAGGATAAGAGTTTACTGAAGTGTTTTTCTCCTTCCAGACCTGCTCATCTCCATCAAGTCAGTAGAAGCCCTCAGAGCCAGTTTCTGTTTCTGTGCATTAAAGGTTCAATAGTTTAACGTGCACACGCATGCACACACACAATACAATGCTTTGCACCGGAGTGTTTAGAACTAGATTTGGGGAATTGACTGATGCCCAGTAATAGGAGACACATCAAGCAAACAATGGCGTGGCCACATGAACACAGGGACTGCTGATGCAAAGGCTCACTTACTGCCTCTTCTGCCACAGGCCCAGTGCCCAGTGGTTTATACATCTTCAGTCATTTCATCAGCATTAAGCTGATTTTATAGTGATATCTGTAGTTCATGAGGTTCCGTAACTTGTCCAAGATCACCCAACCAGTAAGTGGCCAACTGGGCATGAGCGAAGACCCGCTGCCTTCAAAGTGAATGCCCTTGCCATTTGCCAGTCTGTATGCTGCAGACAATATTTGGTAATTGGTCATACATGTATAAAAAATGGTACAGCCATGTGAATGATATTCAGACCTGATTAAAAGGAGATAATTAGACACAGTTTTTAGCTGGAGAATTTTCACTATTATTTGCTATTTACATATTATATATATATTACAATTGTATACAGAATGTCCACTATAATAAAAAGAGAATCCTGAAATTCCAGAATGCCAAATAATTTAGTGTCTCATGTCACATAGAATAAATGAAGGGGCATAATTAGGGTTAAATTCTAATGAATTTGGGAGGCTGTGTTCCATTGCATGACTGTAAATGCTCACGCAAAACACTCATGAGTACTTCCTCAACCCCAGCAGAAGCTGAGTGCTTTCTTGTGATGGCTTTACGTGAGTGGGGCTAAAGCATGCCCAGAGAGCTGGTAAAGCATGGTTTCTAGGTGTGTCTGTGTGGAGGAGATAAGCATTTGCATCAGTAGACTGAGACAAGAAGACGGCCCTCTGCAGTGCCGTTGGGCATCACCTGGTCCAATTTGTTGAGATGTTGAGTAGAATACAAGGCAGAGGAAGAACCCATTTGCTGTCTCTATTTGAGCCCAGACATCCACCTTCCCTCCTCAGACACCTGGGCTCCTGTTTCTGGGGCTTTTCAGACTCAGACCAGGACCTACACCATCTGCTCCCCTGGTGTTCGGGCCATAGGACCCTGAACTGAATTACACCACTGGTTTTTGTCATTCTCCGGCTTGTGGACAGTAGACTATGGGACTTCTAGGCCTCCATAGCCATGTGAGCCAATGCTTATGATGAAGCTCCTCTTTTATCTATCTAATTGGTTCTGTTTCTTTGGAGAATCTGACCAATAACACTACTTTATTTTTCTTCTTACTCATTTGTTCAAACATTTACTCACTTGCTTGTTCACTAATTAAATCACTCATAAACTCATTAATTCACTCATTTAAAATGATCCACACCAGCTTCCCAATACAAATAACACTAAACTATACTAGGCTCAAGGTACTACTCATAATATGTGAGGTATGGTGACTGTTTTGAGAGGGATCATTTACTCATAAATTTGGCATTAAATGCCAATGTTGTCCCAGGCTGTGTTGGCCAGGCCCTAAGGATACAGCCATGAACACGGTAGACACAGCCACCATCTTCACAAGGAGAATCCAAATGGAGAGGCAGGTTCTTGCCCACAAAGTGTCAACAGTAGCAGCAATGAAGACACAAAGGCTATAGCATGGATGGGTGTCTGTGATGGTGAATGCTACAAATGGAAACAAAAGTGGGCTTTGAAGGGCCTCAGCTCTAGAACTGAGGGCATGAGCTGTGTCCACTTCATCTCTCCAATAACGGTAACCAGGGATTCTGGGAAGAGGCTCCTTGGTGTCTCAGGAGGAAGGTGATTTTAGGCTCCCTCCTACAAGAAAGGGAAAGTGGGTTTTGAAGTCAAGTGGTTGGATTTCAGCAATGTCATCTGAACCTGGTGACCCTATCCTCTGTGCCTCAGTATCACCACCTTTTCAATGGAAATAAAAATAACACCCACCTGCAGAACTGCTGTAAGGGTCATAGAACTTGAGAAACCCAAATATCTGCCTTACACAGTAAAACTTGGGTTAAGTATAAAATATGGTTTAAGTCTCTACTGGTCTTCCATAACCTGTGGAATGCTATGCTCTAGGATTTTATTATAATCCAGTTAGAGGTCATTGGCGATGCATTTTCTCAGAGAAACAACATAAAAATGATAGGCCTCAGTGATAACCCATAAAAGCTGATAAAACTCAAATAACCACAGAAGAGGGAATAGCTCCAGAATCAGGAGCAGGGCCAGCTGCCAGCCACTTATCAAGGCAGCACCAAGGGAGGAGCTGGGGCACAGGAAGTGGGACCATGGACAGTGAGTGTGTGACGGTGGCACCTATGGATTGCAGCAGCTCATTTGCAGGCATGGAAGCCCTTCAGCCAGAAGTACACGCAAGTCATTGAGCCCCAGACCTTCTGTTGCTTTGGTTTGTGATGACAAAGTTCAGGAGTAGTATCTCTTGTTCATCAGGAATTCAGGAGACTGAAAATTTGTTCTCTTCCTGTGAGACTCAGTATCTGAAAAGCATCACCTCCCTGGACAGATTCACAAGTCTAGCTCAGAGCAGTGTTTCACACAAACACTTCTGCACTTCTGCTTCAGTCCTGTGAGCATCGAAAAGGCAGAGACCTTGAATGACTTGTCCGCCACTGCAGCTTTGATGACCGGCATGTGTCTGACAGATCATAGGCCCTCAACGTACATTCATCGAATGAATCAATATTCAATGCATTCCCCATTCACCTGCCATCAGCCTTGTGATTATCGGGAGATTTCATCAGCCAAGCTATAGAGGAAGAAAGCTGCCATGTTTGGGGTACATTAGGGATGTCGTTGCCTGGAATGCCCTCCTCTTTACCTACTGGATGCCTTCTAATCCATTAGGAACCACACTCAGGCATCTCCTCCAGAAAACCTTCTACTCCACCGTCTGCCTCAGACAGAGGCTGAGATAGACACTCTGACATCAGTATTCATTAGCCTATGATTGTCTCCCTATTATTATTATTTATCACTCCCTCCTTATTTTATCATTTTTAGCCAATCTCCTGAGCTGGGAAGCCCTTAGATTTACTTCTCTTATAACATTTAACCCAATGATTGATGCAAAGTAAGTGCTTGACTGGTACAAGCAAAACAAAATCTGTCCCCAGAGCCCTAAAAATGTCCATGTCCTCATCCCTGGAACCGGTATATAGGTTATACAACATAAGGTAATTAAGATTGCTAGTCAGCTGGACTTAAAATTTCAGGGTCATCCTGGAGTATCTTGGAGAGTCCAATGTAGTCACCAAAGTCTTTCAAGTGGAAGAGGGACATAAGAAGAGGTTGCAGTGATGCAACGTGAGAAGGACTTGACCTTCCCCTGCTGCCTCTGAAGATGTAGGACAGGAGCCATGGGCTGAGGGATGCAGGAAGCCTGTGGAGACCAGAACAGGCAAGGGAGTGCATCCTCCTCTGGAGCCTCCAGAAGGGCACACGGCACTGCTGACCTCTCAAGTTTAGCCCAGTGAGGCCCCTGTCAGACTTCTGACCCACAGCATTTAAGATAACTTGCTGTGATTTTAAGGCACTCATTTGTGGTAATTTGTTAGAGTAGCAAAAAAATAATAATAATAATACAAGTGGCATCTGTGAAGCTGCCATTTAAGGATGTGACTAATGGCCCCATGCAATGGTGTCCCAGAGAGTGATAGTCAGGTTCCCACCTGCCCAGGTGAGCATGAAGTTCAGTCTCTCACTTACTTGTCTAGGAATTCACAAGTGAAGACCCATGTCTGAAGGATGGATCCTGCTTGTCTCAGTCTTTGTTAAGGTCCGAATTCAAGGGCATGCCTTTTTGCATGAAACAATCTAACCGCCATCAGAAAGTGTGTCAGTGCCACCAGGAAACCCGTAGGTCTCTGCACATACTTGTTCATGAGGGACCCCAATAAAGAAATGGTCTATGAAAAAAAAATCCAGGGCAGAACCACTGTGTCTGCAAACCTGTGCTAAAGCACTATCATAGACACAGATCCCACTCAAAGCCCTGCAGCCTGAGCTTCTGGGTGCTGGTAAAGCTTCTTCAGGTCTCTGTCCCCACGGTAGAAGTTATGCCAAGGAAGAGTCATCCCCCAACGATACAGTTTGATGAGTCAGACCACATAACTGAACCCTGCTCTGGCCTGCTTTGGAGGATCCAGCCACACACAGCCATTTTTCCCACACACCAGCAGACACCCAGCGACTGTTCCAAGACAGGTTCCAGTCCCCCAGACTGAAGGACCCAGGTCCCACATTCAGTGTTCCACCTTCCTCCTCCAATGTCAGTGTTGGAGCCAGTCTGACATAATAAGTCAGAATAACTTCATTTTCTAAGGAGCTCATTGGTTTTTCTTCATCAGCCCCAAACTATCTCCCTAGCTTTAATTCTGGAAGTTGAAGCTAGGGTCTCCAGATCTTCCTTTCAGGAAGGTCCTGCGCTCCTCACACAGGGCCCTTCTAGCCTGTGTTCTAATGCACCCTGGGGGAAGCGGCTTTCATGAGGTCCCTCAGCCTCCACCCCCCAACACACTTCACCTCACACAAGTCTTGTACAGGTTTACCTAACATGACTTAAAACCATTTCATATGGGGATGCATTTTTAATATGTGTAAATAAGTAGACATTAAATAGCAGATTATCTTTTTTATATTAAAAAAGCCCTCCTCATCAAATAGCCTCTTGCATACTTGCTTGACTGACTGGTGAATGCATAGATGGAAAGAGGAAACCCCTAAGGATTTTTAGGATAATTGGAAGAAAGCAGAGCTCATATAAGGGGGACTCATTGGAGGAAGGTGGATGGGGTTGCGAAGGGGTGGGTTTTGATGAGTTTGTTTCCATCTGTCCTGATAAGCAGAATGTCAGGAATTAAGGAACTTGGGATGAATTTGTTACCTAGGAAAGAGGACAGTTGATTGGGGTGGAGATTCCAAGAATGGTGACAGAACTGATTCCAGAGTAGTGCTGGAGCGCATTGTCCTAGAAGGGTTAATAACTTGCCAAATGGCTCACTTCTTTGGCACTCTCCCCTCCCCCAAGTTGGAAGGTATAAATCATTGACTATCAGGATAATGAGAAGCAGATTTGCCTCTGCTAATTTCTGGGATATGGAGGTCTTTAGAAAAAGTCTCATAAGACATTGCTGAGTGTTATGAGCCCCACCGCCTTGATAGAAGGCACATGTGGGGTGCAGACCAGCAAGTCTGGACTCCAATGTGGCGGATTCTTCATAGGTAATACCAGCAACCCGATCATGTGTTCTGGTAGATCAGGAGCCTCCTTCCTTTATTTTGGATTCCAGAGCCAAGGATAAGGAAAATGTAGCTGCCCCTTCTGTGCCTGGAGTCTCTCTACATCATCTGTCTCCTTGTGCTCCGAACAGAGTCAGAAGAGGCTGGGCAGAACCAAAGACTCCCTAAGTCAAAATTGCAGGGAGTGTGTAGAAACAAAAAGTGAATGCAAAAGAGTACTTCATAAGAAAGTAAGTTAGTATAAATCAGAAGGAAAGAGCCAAGTTTTCCTTGAAAAGAGACCTGTCTGCAGGTCCTGAAGCAGGAAGGCTTCACTGAGCAAGACAGGGAGCAGCAGCAGAAGCAAGGCGTCTGGACTGGGGTCCTCTTACTGATCCTCAGGGGCTCCTTTGGAGAGATGGCATCGGCCTGTCTCCCTGGTAGGAACCCTCTGCATGGGCTGGACTCCCCCATGCTGGCTTGTCCTCTGGATGCAGAGCTGGGCCAGAGCAGTGTGGGGAGGGCTTCTATAGCACAAGCCTGCAGCACCCAGGGATCGTGATGAATACAGGGACCTACTACCTTCATTAGGGACCTCTGACACGTGAGCCATTACATTTCAGTGTGATCCTTCCACGCAGTGGCAAAGCTTTCGTGAAAAATGGATGTTGTCTAATGGTTATCTTACACCACACAAGGGAATGGACTATAGCATATCACAGAATATCAGGATTGGAAGGGAACTTAGACAGTGTCTTCCAAGTCTCTCATTCTACCTATGGAGAAACAGAGGTTCAGAGGGCAGATCACCTAGGCTACCTCCTTCATTGAAGATGTTGGAATATGTTGGACTTTCTACACAGTACTTGCCAGTGTCTTTATGTAGGATTCAGGTCCACGTATATCTTTGAAATATATTTTACCCCTCAGAAATGCAACAGGTAAACAAGAGGCCAAGGAAAGGAAAAGAAGCTAAGATATATTTTTCAAATGTAAGATGTTACTATAAATACTTTAAGAAATTATAAGCTGAAAAAAGAGAAACAAAATAATTTAAACTTAACTTATATTAATATAATAAAAGAAACTGCATTATGAAAAAATTTAAAAACATATATGAATATTATCTGTTTGATATATTGTTACTTTTCTTTGGGTAGAAAAACTTATAGTACCTACATTAATCATATTGGATATTAGTGCTACCCTCTGTGAATTTTGCCTGCCAGAGAACATTTCAGAAGTAATGATATTAATATTATGAGGGTAATTTGCTATTGGTTAATTATTCAGTAGCTTAAGTCCACAAATATATAGATATTAGTGTAGCCTGGTGTGTGTGTGTGTGTGTGTGTGTGTGTGTGTGTGTGTGAGTGAGTGTGTGCGTGTGTTGGTGTGGGACTGAGCGACGGGCAGGGCGAGGTTAGCCGGGATCAGAATATCAAGACCCAGAGTGCTGGTGCATACAGTATCACAAGGAAACCTCCATGACACCAACTGTCCTCGGTGACAGCTACCCAGTGTAACTGATGACCAAGGCCACCGCAAGTTCTCAAGATGAAAGGGAGTGATGTGTTATGCTAGGTCCTGCCACCTTTGAGCCACCTTGCTTTGCTCTGCCAGGGGCGATCTGAAGTGGTCCTGGCACCCTGGGGGAAAGCCTCAATCCTCATCCTTAAAATCTACCCCATTCCTCTGGTGTGCAGTCAAGTCTATGACCCTGCCTCTGCTGGCCTGACCCTCACGCAGAGGAAAATAATGGGATGAGGAAACAAGTTACTAGCTTCTAACATGGGCTTCATGTGTTGCTGAGATGAGACTGTGCCTGGGTGGGGTTAGGGAGCGCTATTAACATTAGTGGGAGGACAAGGCATGGAAATTATAGTTTCACATGGGCTGGGAAGGCGAGGGATGATAGAGCACTCATACACACTCTTGTTGGGGCCCCTATAAGCTCCCCAAAACTTATTCCAATGAAAACAGGGAGAGGATGGAGATAAATGTATTTTTAAAACTTCTTTAGAGTCACTTCCCCCAAACAGAGTCAGACAGTAAGGGTAATTTCATGCTCAGTTCCCTCCCATTTGATTTAATCATTAATTCTTAAATCACCTGGTTACAGAACACTGATGGAGACCTTCATTGTACCAGCCTCACGTGACTGCCACTCACGTGGTTTACATTCAGCACAGCTCTGGGGACAGCTGCCAGTTTTTAATCTAACACAATATGACATAAGTTGATATATATTATTAAATTTTTACTCTATTTTGTAAATATATATATTTGCATAATCATTTATAATATTTCACAAAGGTGTTCATTACCAGGTACCCTGCTAGCCAAACAAGCGTGAGAACCACTGGACTAATTGATTGGTCAAATAGTTCACTCTCAGATGCCGCGTCATGTTCTGGCCCATCCTAGCCAAAGACATGGGTGACATGGGCCCTGTTTGCTGCCTGCACGACACTTTCTCTCACCCACCACAGTGACTGACAGCAGCTTTTTTTCCTCATGTGCATGTCCCGTGTCCTTCTTACAGTAGTCTCAAAGGGAAGAAGAGATTCTGCTTTAAACTGTTTTCAAGTATGGCCAATCTAGTTTGAGGTTTTTGGTGGTTGATTGATTCATGAAGTTGGATTGCCTGTGTGCTTATTTGGAACCTAAAGCTGTTGGAGAAAGTAGGATCTTGGAACCAGAATGGAATTCCAGAGATACCCTGACTTGGAAGATTACTGAAGGGCTCAACAGCCAGAAACTCCATAGCCCCTTAGAACAGAAATAGCAGGGCATACAGCTGCTCCTTCGGCTCACCTGTGAGTCACCTCCACCCTGACCACTATCCCAGTTCTCCTGGCTATTCCGCTAGCCTCTTGACACATTTTTTATTGAATCCTTCATTCTTATGTGTACCCTTGCCCTGATATTGACTGTGACCATCAGATTTCTGCAGCAGAATCCCTAGGGCAAGAGTGTCAAAGGCTTTTTACACTCTTTAGAACTGTCCTAATAATTGTTTTTTCCTTTTCATCAGAACAGATTAGGTTATGAGGGTTACTCTTAAGTTAGACACCAACTGCATGTAAGAGTGATTAATATATTCACATATCTCTTTGAGGCTCCCTAAGTAGATTGGGGACACATGTATCACTTTGCAACTCTCGGAGAGTAAAAGTGTACAGCGAAAGGGTTCACCGTTGAAATTTCTCGAGGAGAGGTTACAATTAAACTGCAGCTCTCAGGATGGTAATAAAATAGAGATTCGTTGTTGACAGGATTGTGGCTTCTACATTCTCCATCGGAATCTGGCTACAGGCCATGAGCACACCCCTGACTTAGCCCCCAGGCACCAAGTGACAATTGCCATCTTGATGACCCAGGGCTACTTGGATTACTCCAAGCTGAGGCTGAAAGTAATAGAGGCAACATCTGTAAATTGTTAGGATATTACATTTCAAATGAAGTTAAGGACACGCAGAGTTGATCAGCCAATCTGTTCCTCGGTGTTTTGAAGTTTTCTCTCCTTGCTATTAATTAAGGTATGAAGTAGCCTAACGGGTGGAAGCAGCCATAATTTTGACAAATAAAACAGGCAGTGGTTTACCAACCTGATGAAGCAAATGTCTCAATTTTCCCAGTGAGTTTTTAAAATTCTCAAAAATAGTCAAGGTAAATTTTCTTCAAATTAATTTAAATTTGTAAAAACAAATATCTTTGTTTTCCTACTTTATTTCCTCCAAAATTTGTAAAAGCTGGCCTTGGAATGAAAGAAAACTTGGACTCCTCAGGAAGTAGGCTGCCTAAGTCACGGAAATCTTGTATGTGGAAAACACTGGCTCGAACAAAATATCCTGACACCCCATGGGGGCAGGAAGGAAGTGTGAGTTGTGAGGGTCACCGAGGCCCTTCATCCCAGAGCCTGGAAAGGTTCTCCAACATCACCAGTTGGATTCTTTCTTCTCTAATCTCTGCTCGGACATTTTTTTTTTTTACCACTATTCTAGAAATGTTAGGTCATACTGACTTAGACTCTGCCTCCCTATTACCTGGCTGCTTGCTTCTCCTCATGTAACCCCATGAGGTCTCTTCTATTTAACAGTCTTTTAGGGACCTTTAGATACTGCCTTCTCCCTCCTCCACTCCAAGACTCTGGCCGTCTCTGGGCCAGGCGTACCCTGTCTTCACACCCATTCCATGTAAGACCTTCCTTCGCTCTCCTGGCCTCCCCTCTTTAGACCAGTTACACTTGGCTGGAGATGTGTGTCCTTCCAATGGAAACACCGTGATACTCTAGGTGAGATGACATGTCCCTTTTTCTAAATACTAGATATTCAGCAAGTAGTAAGTCTAAACAGAAATGTTTCAAAAGTCCAAAAGAGTAGGATTTCACTGATCATTACAGAACTTTAGATTTTTTTCAAGACCTTAAGATACAATACCAAATAAGTAAAAGTGATATATTGCAAGTGTATGTGTACAGATGTAGACATATGTGTGCACTCAGGGTGGTCCACTTGATGGAGGGTCCTTATAAACCGCATTAGGTTCAGAAGCTTCCAGAATGCCTTGAGTTCAATTTATGAGGTAGGCTTTCTTTGGGGGTCCAGCATACATAAATAACTATTGATTAGCTTCCTAGAGACAGGTTTTTAGTAGAACCCTGAACAAGGGCATTAGAGAAATGCCCCCAATGGGGTCATATTTGTTGACCTGGGACTACATAAAAATAGGAGTATTGAATGCTTAATGTCACATTTTATTGCTTGGTTCAGCTAATTTGTCTTGTGGGAAGCAAATGTTTTTGAAAGCATTCCAGAGCCTTTGTAGTGTTAAAGCTCATTACCTTGGATTTCGTATGAGCCAAAAAATATACAACCAACTAAGTGCCCGGAACCTCAGCAAAACTTCATGACTAGACAGAAGCAAAGCTGTGAGTATGGTGTCATGAAAAAATAAGGCAAATTTAGGCAATGCCTTCTTGATAAAATACAGTATAATAAATCTGCAGGATTCCTTTGTTACTATTTTCTTTAAAATGCTAAAGATGATTTAAGAAACAGATTAAAGAACAGATAGAATATATTTTCTTTAGGGAAATTATATGACTTCTCAATCCAGCTGTATGAACTTGGAAAAAGACTGACTGTTTTACGCAGACATGGTGCTTTTATAGAACATTTCTCACTTCTCTCCAACAGAACCCGTTCTGTGACAGGTTTTTTCACACATGAAATTCAATTCTAACTCTTGAGGAATTGTCTATCACCATTTTACAGATAAGGAAACTAAGGCTCCAATGTCACTTTTATGATTTTTTCAGTTATTCACAAGAGCTAGAAGAATGTTACTGCTCCATCTGGTCCTCAGGATACCCCCAATCCAATCCTAATTTACCTTGTTAGACCTTGTTTCCCACTCCCATCTTTCAGGCCCTCTAACACAAGCTTAATAGTCAGACAACAGTCATCAAACAATCTGTGTATTCAAACTTTCCTGCCTCTGGAAGACTCTATCCTATCTATTCCATCCATTGACAAGATTCAACTTTCAATCACCTAGTTGCCTTGTCCTGCAGGAACCACTCTGGGCCCTGACGGGACAATGCCCATGGTGCCCTCCTGACTCCTTGTCCACAGATGCTGAGGGGACAGTAAAACATTCTACTACCAACAAGGAGGGAAAATTTAATATCTAGCACAAAAAATTCAAGTGGTCTTTTTATTCTCAAAATACACTAACCTATGTATTACAGGACTCTTTATCAAGTGATATAAATTTTGTGGTACAAAGTATACATACAATTATGCATATAATTTTTGAATCATATTGATATTAAGACTTTGCTGGCATGAGCAGTCTTCTGATGCAGGTGTTACTAGCTAAATAATGAGCCTACTTTCGACTTTATTTTGACAGGGAGGTGCAATTCCATTTTTAACTTTCTTCAATACATAGTCCTTAAATGACTCAGGTCAGTAAGTAAAGAATTTCTCTTAACATCAGTTTTATCATTCAGCACTAAATCCTTTATCATATTCAGCTGAACTATGTAATTATATTACTTTTAGTCCATATATGTCTGTCTGAGATATTAACATAATGTATATGTCTATTATGGACTAAGTCATGAAAATCATTTCTTACAATGTTATATTTATGAATGTGATTTTATTATGTTACATTCACCTTTACTCCACAGAGACTTACAAACTTTCTTCGGTCAAGTTTCAGGATACACATAAATTTGATGTATTATTTTACTTTTTGTCATCAAATCATGGTCACATTTTCACATATTAAACAATTTAATACCCATTTCTCTTGGAATAATACATTTTTTTCAAACATTCTATTTTTATTTCTATATACTTTGCTTCTCTTATGTAGTTACCTTGTTAGTTTCTCTAAATAATAACTAAAAGATTCATATTCTATAAACCTAAAAATGTATTGAAATTAGGATTCAATTTATTAAATTGAATATTCAAATTATACAGTGTTTCTAATTTCTGAATTTTTGTTAGAGTAACTAGTCAAGGCTTGGTTCATTTCAAAGGCTTTTGCACCTCCAACACTCTGCTCTAACTCTGAGATCCAAACATACCTTCAAGTAGTCATGATTTCAATTCTACTTTTATCAGTCTCTTCTCTCCAATGCTTATTTTATGGATAATATGATTTAGAGACTTGTACATTGTATTTCACCTTCATCCAGAAAAATAACATAGGTAGTAACAAACTAAGACATCTAGAAGTGTTTTTCCAACTGTGGATGAGCTTCTGGCTCTTCTCCCTCACCGTGCCACATCTATGCAGCCTAACCCTTTGATCTGTGGTTTCTTCATCAATGCGTAGAGGGTCAGACCTTTTCATATGTTTGTTTGAAAGACTATCTGGAATGCAGTTGTAGGCATGCCACACACTGGCCTTGTCACAAGTTACACTAGAATCATTATTATCTGTGATGCACAGTTGTTTCTATGTGTCCGGCATCTTTGCTTCCTTATGTTCATAGTAGAATCCCTGTGTTTAAGGACCTGCTCCTCCTGTACTCAAACTATGGATCTCTACAGGCTTCCAATACCATGGCTGCCATCTTCAAGACACAGCATGACCACGTGACAACATGAGCAAATCAAGATAGCAGTAGTGTCCCATCCCCCTGGCAACACTACTTGATCTGGAAATGGGAATATGACCAAAGTCAAGAAATCAGTTTTCCCCATGATTCTCTTAAGTGGAGAAAATAGACAAAAAAATTTTTTCTGATAAAGAAGCATTACATACATGAAGACTGAAGACCTATGGGTGACCTTGTCCCTACAGTGTTGAGATACTGACAAGACTAAAGTTGTTACCAGAGAGAAGCAATAGAGATAGCATCCTGGAAACGGTGAGTCCCCGCCCCCATTCTCATTAGGACAACTCTTCCAATTACTGTCATGAACCTTTATGTATTCCTACAAATGTCTGAATCCAGTTTTTGCCATTTGAACCCAAGAGCTTTGCTGATGAGTACCTCCACTTGTGTAAAGAAAAGAAGCGCTATTAGCATAAAGCAGCTGAATAGACCTGCTTCCGGTCACTGTGGTGGTGTTGGGAAGTTTTGGATGTGGAAATCTCTACAACAGGAAGCAGAGCTACGGAGCCCAGGCTTTCAAAAGCAAACAGTGCAAATGAAAAGGAAGAAGCAAAGATAGACCTGAGGGGCAGATTCTTGAAAGAGAAAAACACCCCCACGTGCTTCCATCCCAGCATTCTGAAGAAAGCTGTACAGGATGAACTAGTTTGGGCTTAAAGATGGTGCCTGGCAGAAAGCACATGGTGGAAAGGTGGCTGCTGGGTAGGGGCTTTGTAAACAGGACACCACACTGCAACTGTCCCAGACCTCAAGTGTCACTTGTCTGAGGTAGATCTCTGAAGGGACTCTCAATTAACATCAATCAATGTTATTTTCCTCTCATTATTTGGTTTCCTACAAGGCACTAAAATTTTCTAGGACTGTCATCCATATCTGCTCAACTCCAAGGACCAGTCTCTCTAGCATTTTGCTGTATGGAGTTGGTCTTGTTTGTTGTCAGGGAGGGTTGTGCATCCGGGCATTTCTCCATCATTTTGGCTGTCGGTAGGCCAGATTTTCTAGTCTGGAGTCATTGGGAGTGAAGCTACCCAGAAAAGGTCTGGCGTGACTCTTTAGACCTGGCTTGTCTGGTTTTGGTTGACTATAGGAGAGCCTGACATTTCTTACATTCTCATGCTGAATGTTCTTCTTATAATACTTGGCCCATCAGGCATTTGTGGGTATGGAGCAGGGCGCTATTCCTTGAATTCCCATGAACTGAAATAGTCTTTGTGCACTAAGTCATTCATAGCTTGGGGTGAAATGCTTTGGGTTTTTTACATTTTTGTTGGCTTGGTGTTTTGTTTTGTTTTCATGCTACTATCCATCTCCAAGAAACTGGGAACCTTCTACTCTCTGATATAGAGGGTGTTGTATAGACCACAGAACCATTGGGTATTACAGTAAGATGAGCCTAAAGACACTGTATTCCACACAATTTCATCTTACTGCTCTTGCACAGCAAGGGCAATGTGTCCCACACATAGTAGTGACAGAGCTGGGTTGGTAACTTAAGAGTCCTAATGACAGCTTCTCTCCCCCCACCACACACCACATTGCCTAAGGACACGCCATCTGTACTTGATGGAGCTTTGTTCTGCACTGAAGCCCATTTTTTGACTGGGTTAAGGTCCTGGTTGTGGAGTGACTTCTAGAGAGTCAGTTTACTGGGACCACAATGTGTGAGACCAGAGTCCTGGTGGTGGTTAAGACTGCAGGTGCACCAACTGATGGGGGCACCGTGCAGGGAAGCCCCAGGCAGCATGCATGCTGCTGTCATTCTAGACCACTGCAGGGATGGAAGACCCAGAGCTGCTTCCAACATTGAGTTTCTCATCTCAGTCTAGCCTTGGCTCACTGAACACATTTACATTGAACACTTTGTATGCACCAATATACTTCTGTACTGCTATATACCTTTTATAGCAAAGGCTAAAAAAAAGACCTCCGTCCTCAGGAAGCTCATAGTCTAGTGGCAAAAGAGGAAGGGTCAGGTGAAATGGAAATGCCTCTGTGCTGTGAAAACAGGGTCCAAGTGTATATCCTAGCTGTGGGGTTTTATAGATTTGCATGCTCATCTTTGCTGCAGAAACCAAAAAACAGATCGTCCATTTTTACAAGTACTGATAATGGCTGCCAGCCATTTTATTACTTTTTTACCAAATTAAATGACTGGGGAGCAGGAAATCTGGGTAACAGGCTTTCTCTGGGTGCCAGTGCCCCTCCTTCACCCTCCACAGCACCTGGAGCTCATCCTGTGTGAAGTTCTGTTCACACTGAGCTGCACCTGCCAGTTCACCTAGCTGCCTTCTCTCCTCAACCCTTAGTCAGGAGGACATGGGTTTGTACTTATTCTTTTTATCTCCTGGATCAAACACAGTCTGCACCTGAAAAAAAAAGACTCAGAATATCTGCTCAATGAACAGATACAGTTGCCTTTGTGTCTGGGGGTTAAGTCCTACGATGTCTAAATTTTTCCTGAAGTTCTGTGTCAATATTCAATGGGTTAATGGTATAACAGAGGTTAGCATGGACAGGTGCAAGTGTGCATGTGTGTGTGCCGTGTGTGTGCCTGTGTGTGGACCTGTGTGTGTGTGTGTCAGTGAGGGGTGCTCAAGTAATTGGTAGATGCCTATCAAAGTGCAGATTGCAAAGGTTTCAAGTTTAAGGCTAGAGTGGTATTTCTAGATCACACACAAGAAAGTACTTTAGAACAGAAACATACGTGAAACAGCAATCGTGGAAGTCTTGAACACTCAGAGGAGAATGGCAGAAAGGCACCACAGCCTAGAAAAAAATCACGCTATCATCACACAGATCATTTGTTCTATCCTCAAAGTTTTCATTGTGAGAAAGGAAGACAGGTAATAACTGGATATTTCTTGAGGGAAAATATCTGAGTTTGAGTCTTGGTTTTGACTTGTATATGGGGAAAAAATTCCATTTTCTTTCATGCAAAATAGGGTGATAATACCTCTTTCATAGAATGGTGGGGAGGAATCAGCAAGAGAATATCAGTAAACCACAGTGCATATCACATATTGAGAACTCAGAAATATTGTTATTATTATTGTTAGTCTTTTCATTGTGGACATTTCTTCCAGAAAATAGTGCTTAAACCAAGACACGCTCTTGGGAGCTGGACCCAACCATGGTGAGTTTGTCTGGTCTTCTCTCTAGATCTGGACACTGCAGGGGCAGCAGGGAGACCCAAGGTCTATGGCATAAATCCAACCAGATATCGTGGATTAAAACATAGAAGGACCGGGGGCTGGTGTCCTTCTACACAAATACACAAGCAAGGCCAACTTACTCCATGCCCCTGCCTTGCTGGGCATTTGCTGGTGACATGGATGCTCTTGACGAGAGAGGACTCACTGCCAACATGCTGTTAAACCCTTCACCCTTCAGAAAGTCACACTCCAGCCTCATTGGCCTCTCATGTAGCAGTCTGGCTGTGTGCTTCTCTTATTCTGTGCCTTCTAAACATGTAGTTCATTATGGAGCAGCCCGCTCCTGATATCTCTGACTTGACATCTTCAGCAAACCCTGATAAATGGCATTATTTACAAAATGTTGTATGCATATGTGTTATGCAGATGTGTGTTTCTATGTATGGATGCATGTGTGTAAAAACTCTCTGATCTGCCTGGGAAGGTTCCAGAGGCTTTGTTGGGGCATTGGGGCAGGTCAGTGGCTGGTTCTGAAGACTTCCATGTGTTTCTGGTCCGTGGGGCAGGACATAAGCCCTTGTTAATGGCCCCCATCTCTTAACTCAGCATCCGTCATGGTGCCCTCTGGAGAAGCAAATTGGGTGGAAAGTTAAATCACTTCCACATATGCAGAAGCACCATTGCACCAAACACTAATATGAATAAAATAAATGCATAAAGATTTGAAGCATATTATCCTGTTTAGACCAAACTGTAGCTATTACCAGACATATAGGCCAGAGGTTTTGAAAGTTGTTATTCTTGAAAAAGATGATTGATTTTAGACTTTTTTCTTTAATTTCAATGTCATGAACCAGACATCCATAATTATATTATTTGTCTTACACAAATGAAAAAGAATAAATTAAAACTGGACATGTTGCAACAGGACTGTTGACATTATATACAAAGCCTGCTTATTGTCATAAGATACTCTTAACCTTCAAGCCAAAATCTTTCAAAACTATTAGTGTTAAATCTAGCAGCTGTTGTCAAAGTTCTCCTGTTCTCTGTTTTATGCATTGTGCTTTATTTGAAATGTTTGTTATATTTGTGTATATAACTTGCTGTGAGCTGTTCCTTGAAAGCTCCAAGGATTAAACATGAAGGTTGAGCCAGTTCAAAAGGAACAAAGTTAAGAAAATTAAAGAAAACTTGCGAAAATGAATGTTTAAACCATTAAAATATTTAGCAAGGTTTGCCTGTAGCTGTTTCCTTTATATAAAACACGATGCATTTCTTTTCTCTTTCATTCTTTCTCCTTTAAAACAAATGAGGTTAAGGAAAACATATTCCTGCCCTGAAGTTTTTGTTCTTTAAAGCATTAGAAATTTAATATCTAAATATTTTATGTTAATAGATATGCTTGATTGAGACAGAAATATCTCAGGCATCTCATGTATTTGGTCTAGTGGTTTATGAATATCTTTGACAGGTGAAAGGGATGCAGAACCCAAGGGATCATCCCCTTTGAATTTGGGTAAGGAATTAAATATATGGCAACAGATGATATGTTCTCATATATCTTCAGAATGCAAAAGAAAGGATGAACTTTGCAAAACTCAATGTAAATTTACCAGGCATTCTGTTTATTTATTCAGTACCATCCAGCTTTCTCTACCTTCCTATGGCATTGGAAGTTTCCTCCCTATCTACCCTGATCTGAAGTGCCAGGTCTTTGACTGGCATGGATGGATGGTCCAGGGGAAGTGTGGTGTGATGAAAAGAGCATGAGCTCCAAGTCCAACCATCCTGTGTCCAAATCACATCACCTAACTGTGTGACTTGCTAACTTACTTAATCTCTCTGAGCCTTGGTTTCCTCTTCTGTAAAATATGAATAACAATTCCTACTTCACTGAGGCATTGTCAGAATTATAAAAGAAAATTTATATAAAAAGCTTTTTTTTTCTCTGGCCAAAATGGAAGCACAGGTAGATATGCTTCACTTCCTCACACAATTAGAAGAAAGGTAACAACCAATTTAAAAGCAAAGACAACTAGAACTGCCAGAAAATCAAACTGTATAGAAGTCCAACAATCAAGGAGTTAAAGAAGAAATATTCGAATCTGGTAGGAGGCAGAGATGGGCAGCAAGGGTGAAGATGACACATGGCAAGGTGGCAGCTGATGGACCAATCAGTCCCACATTCATGTGCAGATAAACTGGGAGGGATAACTGGGGAGTGAGGCAGACCACACAACCCAGGGTTCCAGTGCCAGGAAGGAAAGCCTTGAAACCTCTGGCTATAAAAACATGTGGGGGATGTAGCAGTGGGAGAAACTGCCAGTCTCACAGGAGAGTCAACTGGAGGAGCCTACAGGGTCGTAGAATGTACACAAGCCCACCCACCCAGGAATCAGCACCAGGGCAGCACCTCAAAGGATACAATTCACTTGTGGATAGTGGAGGAAGTGACTGAAAGTGGAGTAAGAACCCAAGCAGCATTGTTCCCTCTTGGACCCTTCCTCTACATTTGGCTACACAACACAGAGAAGTAGGCTGCCCCCCACTCTGGTGAATACCTAAGGCTCCACCTCTTACAATGTAGCAGGTGCACAGAGACAAATAAATGTAGCCCAAATGAAATAGCAGATCAAAATGCCAGAAAAAGACCTAAGCACTGAGGAGACAGCCAACATATCAAATGCAGAGTTCAAAACACTGGTAATCAGGGTGATCAGAGAAATGATTGAGTATGGCTGCAAAACAAAGGAAGAAGTGAAGGCTATACAAAGTGAAATGAAGAAAAATATACAGGGAACCAACAGGGAAGGAGGAAACCAGGATTCAAATCACCAACTTGGAACAAAAGGAAGAAATAAACATTCAACTGGAACAGATTGAAAAACAAGAATTTAAAAAAATGAGGAGAGGCTTAGGAACCTCTAGGACAACTTTAAACATTCCAACATCTGAATCATAGGAATACCAGAAGGAGAAGGAGAAGAACAAGAAATTTAAAACTTACTGAAAAAAATAATGAAAGAAAACTTCCCCAATCTGGTGAAGTAAATGGACATACAAGTCCAGGAAGATCAGAGAGTCCCAAACAAGTTGGACACAAAGACACATCATAATTAAATTACCCAAGATTAAAGATAAAGAGAGAATCTTAAAAGCAGCAAGTGAAAAAGAGAGTTACCTACAAAGGAGTTACCATAAGGCTATCAGCTGATTTCTCAAAAACAACCTTGCAGGCAAGAAGGGTCTGGAAAGAAGTCTTCAAAGTCAGGAAAAGCAAGGATCTACATCCAAGATTACTATATTCAGTAAAGCTATCATTTATCATGGAAGGGCAGATAAAGTGTTTCCAAGATAAGGTTAAGTTAAAGGAGTTCATCATCACCAAGCCCTTATTATATGAAATATTAAAGAAACTTATCTAGGAAAAAGAAGATCAGAAATACAAACCATAAAATGAAACAAACTCACAATTATCAACAACTAAACCCCCCAAAAAAAACAAACTAAGCAAGCAACTAGAACAGGAACAGAATCACAGAAATGGAGATCATATGAAAGGTTAACAGTGGAGCAAAGGATGAGAATCAGGGAAAATGTGCGTGGTATAAGAAGCATAAGTGATAGGTACAAAAATAGACAGGGGGAGGTTAAGAATAGTATGGGAAATGGAGAAGCCAAATAACTTATATGTACGACCCATGGACATAAACTAAGTGTGTGAAGGAACACCAGAGGGAATGGGGGTATCAGACAGAGGAAGATAAAGAGGAGACAAAAGATGGGTCAACTGTAAAAGTATAATAAAGTATACTTTATAAAAAAAGAGCTTTTTAAGTGCCTGGCGCAAGAAATGTTACAAGAAAATATTAACAAAAATGGAGTATGTGCTTACTGAAGCTGGTTAATTCCTCAGTCTCCTCGGGTTTATAAAGCCATAACTAAAATAGGAATCTTATGAGTTATGGTTTTGTAGTCTCTCCAACCAGCTTTGTCTGGGGCAGAGCACCGCAAACTTTCTTGAATCACAATGGCCCTAGTGACTAAGTAATTTTTTTCCCAGTATATCTCTAGACTAAAATTGAGGTTTGACCAGAACGCATCGAGCCACATACTATGAAAAATAGAGACATTTATTGAAGATATAGGAAACACTGTACATAGGACAATGACATGTCAGTCTCCTTCAAAGTATGCACCTTGGGACCTCACACAGTTCTCCCAGTGTCTCTTCCACTGTTCAAAACACTCTGCAAAGTCCTTTCTTAGAATCGTCATCATATTTTCCTGAATCTCATAGATGATCTGAAGTCTTTTCCCTTTCTAAGGTGATTTTAGTTTTGGTAAAAGCCAGAAGTCACAGGGTGTTGAATCTGGTCTGTAGCAGGGCTGAGTCACCTGGGTGACTTGATGTTTTACCAAAAAACTCTACACAAGACATGATGCATGACTGGGGACATTGTTGTGATGAAGCCACTAATCACTAGTTGCCCATAGCTGTGGCCTTCTGAATCATCCAAATAGTTTTCATGGAGGAATGTTCAAGCTTAACACAAAATTTGATGCTGGTTCATTTCTCTTCTTGCTCTGTCATTTTGAATGTGATGGTCACACAGTACACATGCTCACTAAATGGTATCTACTGCTCCCCAAACTAGTACAGTGAAGTTATCATTGTTCAAAGATGTGCATTCCAGTCCACGCTCCTTGGCTGCCAGGTTATATCAATGTTGTGCAAACCATTATCATATTAATAATGGCTGGACTTTTTCCAGACATGCCTCATATATACTGCTCATAACTTAAGAGAAAGAAAAATATTTCTATCGCATTCTTTCAAAAACACAATTACTCACTAGCAGTAAATCTGTGCTTGTGGAGCCCTGAACATCTTCTCAAAACTTGGTATCTGATTGGATGCCTCTATGTTCCTTTCCTGTTCCATGTTGATTTCCATGCAATGCTCACTTTTTATTCACAACCACCAAATACCTAGCTTTGCAAAAATGTGGCATCTTTGAAAGAAATATCATATCATGCCCTACCTTAAGCCAACAGTTCTCATGATGTGTGACAGATGTCCAGTATCACCTAAAATTGATTTGATTAAATCAATTCTTTAATTAAAAACCTGTAGAGCCTGTGGCACCCTGTGCTTTTGCTACAGCCTCCTGGAGTACCTCTGCACACAGTTTGGTAACTGGGACTAGAATATCCTTGGAGGAAAGTTGCCTTACTTCTGCTCAGAAATGACATTGCTTCTAGCCCCAAATGTGGATTGAACAAGGAGGGAGAGAAGTACCTGTGAAGACACTGAAATGTTGTAGTAAAGGCCAGAGTTTCAGTACATCTGCATCCTCCCAGCCATTCAGGATACAGGTGCCAGCCTCATCTCTGTGCATCATGGGTCCTCTGACCAAAGTGCTCAAAACAGAGGTCAAATGGAGCCTAAGGAAATACAGCTCCCTACCAACAGTCCTAAATGTCTGATCGTGACCCCACCTCTGCCATTCTACGGAATGACCAATAATTCTACCTCCTCTTCAGAATGTTCATATCATTTATTGCTATTAGTATGTAGAGTTATAGAGTGCCATCTGCAGTTACCAGCCAAATAACTGCCTGCTTGGGGCTTGGCACGGTGTTAGCAGTCTATGTCTGGGTTGCCTGCTTCTGGACTCTACTGGGCACATAACTGAGATCATATTTTCTCCCCAGGCACTCCAGCTTGCCCGGGAGAGGCCCACCCCGTAGTCTGGGACTCTGTGTCTTCACACAATGTCATTTCAATTAGCAACTTCCAGAGGTGCCACAGAGGCATGCCCTGGGCTGTAGCCTGTTTATTCTCACACAATGGAACATACATTTTTGTGCTTCAACTTGGAAACTTCCAGATGCCTGGAACTCTGTTATGTTCCTTGGGTGTAAAAAGGAAAGTCTCTGACATTCTCTCTTGCCCTTACAGGAAAAAAATAAGTTTGTGTTTAGCTGCTTTGGGGCTAAAGTCTTACCTTCTTTAACAAGTACAAAATTTCCGGCTTTATTTTGAGGCTTTCAGCACTTCAAGGCATGAGGCTAGTCTGTGGGTAGGATGAGCGGGAGAGGAACTGGGGAGGAAAGTTTCTGGGGAAGCTAGCTTCTTCTCCACTTCTGACCTTGGAAATGACACAGTGGCAGCCAGAAGACACAACATCAGGAGCTGCATTCATCCCTACCTGCTGACGTGCGTGCTTACTTAGACTTGCCCAGAAGAAATGAGCTCCTGGCTTCTCAAGGCCTTGACTTGGCCCCCAACTTACCAACCAGACAGGTCCAAAATTCCTTTTCCTGCTGGGGAATAGCTGAAAAGGCCTCCCCTGGCACAAATGTGCCAGAATAAATTTCTCCCAGCATCGAAGTCAAAAGTGTCTGTTTTATACTAATTTAAAGAATTCATCTAAAATATTGGAAATAAGAAACACTACTTGATTTTGGAAAAAAAATTAGACATCCTACCAAGAATCTCGTTGAGATATTATCTTTCCCTCCTTTTGTAGTTGCTGTTATTTTTGTTGTTGTTTAAGGTAAAATCTGAAAAAAGGAGGTGTACTCTCTGTATGTGTGGCATCCTAGCTCACAGGTCTGCCTTGACTCCAATTTAGATTCCTGCACTTCCAGAACCTCCGGGTCCAAGGATAGCATGATCCAGCCCTTATCTTACTCCATGCCCCATTCTGTCCCCACATCCCCCTCCACTCACAAGTGTGTGAGAACACGCAGGTTCTCATGTTCTCACAAGTGTGTGAGAACAAGTGTGTGAGAACATGCAGGGGGAACACCCCCCTGTTGTGTGAGGGGAGTTGCAGTCTCCCAGTGGTTCCAGAGAGGAAGGCCTAACAGACAGGGAGGAGGAGAGGGAAGAAGAGTCCACTGGATGCAAAAAGCAGGAGCCATTGTGGAAGAGGAACCGTGTTCATGTTTTCCAGAACTTTCAACCCTCAATCAAGCTGTACATACAAGTGAAGGGACAAAAGGTCACTCTACCATTTTCATGCCAGCAACCTCAAGCTGGTTCCAAAAGCACAACAGGAATATACCTCACATTATCTTTCTTAATACATTTTGGTAAGATTCCTACAGAAGTCCTCTCTTATCCATGGTACCCCAGTAGATGTCTGAAAATATGGATAGTACCAAACTCTATATACTATGTTTTTTCCTATACATACATATCTCTGATAAATTTTAACATATACATTAGTCACAGTAGGAGATTAATAACAATGATTATTAGTAAAATAGAACAATGATAACAATATACTGTAATAAATGTTACAGGAATGTGGCCTCTCACCTTCTCTCAACATATCTTATTATATTTTGCCACTTTTTCACTTAAAGAAAGTACTTCTCAGCTTCTCTTTGGCATTGCTGAGTTACCAGCATCGCTACTCTTCTGCTTTGGAGCCGTTCTTAATTAAAATAGAACTTACTTGGACACAAGAACTTTGATACCATGACAGTCGATCTGACAACCCAGATGACAACTAAGTGACTAGCAGACAGGTAGCTGAACAGCAGGGATGCATCGGACAAAAGGATAATTCACATCCAAGCAGGACAGCCAGGAAAGCTTAAGATTTGGTTATGCTACTCAGACTAGTACGTAGTTTAAAACTTATAAATTGCTCATTTGTGAAATTTTTTATTTAATCGTTTTGTACTGCAGTTAACTGTGGGTAACAAACCAAGGAAAGTGAAACTGTAGATAAGGGGTTGGGGCAACTATAGTGAGTGAAAATTCTTCCTAGATCTTGGTAGTAGGATGAGTGTATCAGTTTTAGTTTTTGAAGTTGATCTGGGGGTTAAAGTTATGGGGATGGCACATCAAACTTATGGTTGGGGGATGATGAGAATTAAATGAGATTCAGGGACTGTTAACCAGATGCCATTTAAAAACTGAATTTTCATATAATTCTTCAGTAAGAGTTCATCTGTTTTAAAGTAGATAATGGGATCTATTCCAAGCAGTTTGATTCATATGCTATAAGCATCCAAAAATTACTGGGGATGGCACCTGAAGCTAACAAATGGGAGAATGTTAGATTGTGTGACCTACCTGAAGGATTCAGCCTGCTATTAAACCCTTCACTTATTCATCCATTGGGTATGTATTTTAACACTTTCCCTTCTACATCATCTTATTATTATGCTTACAGGAAGGTAGAATGTAATATTACTTTTTAACAGATGAAAATTATTGGGAAAGGAGCCCTGGCTGGTGTGGCTCAGTGGATTGACTGCTGATCTGTGAACCAAAGGGTTGCCGGTTTGATTCCCACTAAGGGCACATGCCTGGGCTGTGGGTCAGGTCTCCTGTGGGAGTGCACCCAAGAGGCAACCACACACTGATGTTTCTCTCCCTCTCTTTCTCCCTTGCTTCCCCTCTCTCTAAAATAAATAAAATCTTTTAAAAAATTATTGTGACATGATTAGAGAGACTAAGTGAATTCTGGTCACACCAATGATCAGTTCATTATCCAGATCATTTATTTATAGATATATTCATTCAACTCTTTGGTAAAGACTATGTTTCAGAGCCTTTGCGAGGTTTTGAGGATGCAAGCAGTGGTATGCTGGAAACTGTTTAACAAAAAGCCCTCAGAGGTTGAGGGCTGATTTGCAGCACATGCCGATGTCTTTGGTGTAAGTAATCTTAGCATGGCTGATTTCTTACTAGCAATATAACATTACTGAACTCAGGGGTGGAAAAAAAAACGAGTGGTATAGCTGGCTCTGGCACACCACTAGGTAACTGTTAGTCTATTCAGGCTTCTATAAAAATTACTATAGATTGGGTGACTTATAAATAACAGAAGCATATTTCTTATAGTTCTGGAGGCTGGGAAGTCCAAGATCAAGGTGCTGGTAGATTCAGTGTCTGGTAGGGGCCCACTTCCTAGTTCATAGATGGCCATCTTTTTACTACCTCTCCACACAGTGGAAAGGGCAAGGGGAGGGCTCTCAGCTCTCTTATGTGGGGACTAAGGCAATTCATGAGGATTCCACCCTCATGACCTAATCATCTCCCAAAGGCCTCACTTCCAAATACCATCACATTGGGCATTGGGCATTAGGATTTGATATGTGATTTGGGAGGATGAGGTGGCTAACAGTCAGTCGATAACAACAAGGTGTAGAAGACAGTTTTGGTGCTTGATTTACTAGTACTAGGCAAGAAAGGGAACTGTAAATAAATTTGTAATATAAGCTTGTATGAGTGATGGGACAAAGAGATAATAATGAGATTACTAATTTCCCCAGAACAATGAGCAAGTAGAGTTCACAGAGAAGGTGTTGTCTGAATTGAACCTTAAAGAATGGGTATTATTTCCCTAGGCAGTCATGGGAAGTAAGGGCTTCACTGGTTGGGAAAAAGGCATGGCCAAGGGCATGCAAGTGTCCATGAGCGTGGTGTGTACCAGGAGCTGTAAGACCTTGTTCACACATGTGTTAAGATGTTAAGTAGATTTGTCTCAGATTAAGAGAGTCTCTGGAGAGAAGAAGTAAGACCACCATGGAAATTTTAAATTGTGTTAAGAAACCTGGACTTGTTTTATCTTTAGGAAACTGAAAGAGGGAGTCTCAGACTTTTTTTTCAACTTTATTGGAGTATAATTGACAATCAGGAATTTATGTTTAAGGTGTACAACTTGATGTTTTGATATATGCGTATACTGTAAAATGCTCACCATAAATAAGCTAATTAATATATCCATAGCTTCACATAGTTACCATTTCTGTCCTCTCTCTCTCCCTGCAGTGAGGACGTCCAAGATCAACCCTTTTAGCAAATGTCAAGTACACAGCGCAGTATTGTTAACTATAGGCTTCATATTGTATGTTAGGTCTTCAGAACTTACCCATCTTACAAAACTTGGCACTAGATTTTTTTTAAAATTATGTGTAGCACTTTGCCTGCAAAGTGGTGAATCGATTTCAAGGTAACCAAACTTATGGTGATAACACAATCAATGCCATAGGAATTCGGCTGAGAACACAAAGGACTTGGTTTAGAGAGGAGAGAAGGGTTTGACCATCAGAATGTAGAATCACCCAGGCAGACCAACGTAATGGAGACTCAAACCCATGGCTCTGGGTCCATCTCATTCACCCCTCCTCTTACTCACTGGACTGCCTTCTGCCTCCACTAGCCCCTTGTGGGGTGACTGGCCACTAGACGACCCTTGCTGGCCTCAGATCACCCCAGGCTGGGGACCATGAAGGCAGCCCCCACCGCCGCAGACCTTATCCGTGTTACTCAGTGCTGCGGAGATGGTTTGCTCCCTGCTTTGAAAGGCCACGCAGAGCCGGGGCCACACTCCAGAGCACATGTGGTTGCTATTTCATTCCTGCTTTATCATTTTTCATTCTGACATTAAAGCTCCTCTGCAGCAGGGCGAGAGCGCTGTACATTGTAAGGCGTAATGTGAACCGAGGGCTCCTGCTTCGTGCCAGAGGAAACGTGATTCAGAAACAATTTGAGGGCAACTGCAAGGTGATGTGGCCCAGAGAACCAGAAGCTATTGAAACTTTAAACATCATTTCTGGACAGTATAATATGTTCCGCAGGGCAGCTTGAAAAAACAGGAAAACCCTCCCTGGACAGTCCTTGGAGAATTACAAGTCTTTAAATATCATCTGGATCAAATGCTTCTTAAAGAGCCCATGCAAGACCACAGAGTTGAGCTGGACGTACCCTCACCCCATGCTGGCCCCGGGGAAACCCGGGAGGAGGCGGACTGGCCCAGGGTCTCACACACCCTGTGCAGCAAGGGCGCTCTGCTCCGACCGTCCGGCCCCATGGCAGGCTTGCCCTGCCAATGGCCGGCTCCACACAGGCCAGTCCGTTACTTCTAATCAGGAGCCCTTGAAAGGTGAATTTTCAAGGGGACAATTCTTTAAGACCTTTCAAAAAGAGAAAAGCAGCTGCCTATTTATCCTTGCACAGTCAATTCAGTTTTGTGACGTTTGCGTGTATTTCCCCCACTAGGTGGTGCGTTTCTTGAAGGTGCCTTAAGCGCCGTGTCTGCAACAGAGCTGGTGCTCAGTACATTTTGGAGGAGGAAGGGGAAGGGGAGGGGGGGAGACCAGGAGGGGAGGGAGGGAGAGTAAGAGAAGCATGGGGGAAAGACATTTTTCAGTTTGAGTTTTTCATAAAGAAAAAGAAAAGTAATTAGACATTCTGCAAATTGGGGTGGTCAGAGACAAAAAATATAAAGGTCATTTTTATTTATTGAATGACTTCTTTTATTTCACATCTCAAATTTTGTTCATCAGTTTATCACAGAGAAACTGTTTAATCTATACACCATTAACAATGAATAGCAAAATAGGTCAAGGTTATTGGTAAATTCAGGTTTCAAATATCAATGACTTCAACCAAATGCAATTGCCATTCTTTGGTGGCATCCAGAACACTTCTTCCTCATTTTCTCTGCTTTTCAATCATAACATCAAACTTGTCTGTGATGGAATGGGCACATGACCCATTGTGATATGTGGAATGAATTTTGTAAAAGTGCCCCATTCTGTTTTTTTTAACTAAACTTTTAAAAAAATTAAAGTTTTACATTTACTAAAAGTTTGAAAGCTAGTACTGTGAGTTTGCACATATCCTTACCCAGTTTTCTCCATTATTAACAATTTATACTAGTATAGCACCTTGGCTACAGTCAATGGACGATGTTGTCCTAGGAAGGAGCTTAAAGAAAGTTGCCTCATTTTATGTGCCCACAGCACCCTGGCCTTCCCCTTTAGTGAGACCCATCACACTTAACCTGGACATAAATAGTATAATGTGATGTCTTCGACAAGCATGTATACTCACAAAACTATCACCGTAATCAAGGTACTGAACCAAGGTCCTGTCATATCCATCACCCACAAAAATGTGTCTGTCTGCCTTTGTAATCTAATCTGTCTCTCCTCACCTTCCTCATTCCTGCTGCCCCAGTCATTCAGTGTGTACCTTTTTGAGTCTATCTTTTCCCATTTAGAATGACTATTTTGACAGTGGTTCTAACCAGGGCCCATTTGCTCTCCACACCCTCCAGATTAATTTGATAAAGTCTAGGGACATTTGTGGTTGTCAGAGTTGGAGACAGCTATACTGGCATCTAATGGGTAGGAGTCAGGGATAAATATATAGAGAGAGACTTATACATGTTAAGTGTATCTGTCATCTTTGTTTTTGTGAGAAGTACTTCTTAGCATAGATACACCATAACCTGTTTATACGTTTACCTGTTGGTGGACACTTGGGTTGTCTCCTGCATTTGGCCACGACAAGTGAGGTTTCTGTGAGAACTTGTGTACAAGTCTTTTTATGGACATGTGGTTTCACTCTCATTCAGTACATACATAAGAGTAGACTAGTCTAATTATGTAGTAGGTGCATATTTAACTAAGAAACTGTCAAACTCTTGAAAAAATGATCGTACTGTTTTATAATCACACTAGCACTGCAGGAGATTTCAAGTTCCTCCTTTCCAATGCTTGATATGATCAGTCTTTTTCAACTTAGCCATTCCAATAGGTACCTAATTGCAGTTGTAATTTGCATTTTCCTAATGACTATTGATAATTGAGTGACTTTTCATGGGCTTACTTACCATTCATACATCTTCTTTGGTGAAATGTCTTTTCAATTGTTTTGCCCAAATATTTTATGGAGTTGTCTGTTTTCTTATTATTGAATTTTGAGAGGCCTTAATATATCTTGGATATAAGCCTTTTATCAGATATCTGATTTGACAATATTTTCTACCAGTCTGTAGATTTTTTAAATTCTTTTAACAGTGTCTCAAAAAGAGGAACAATTAATTTTGGTGAAGCTCAACTTACATATTTTTCTTTTAGAAATTATTATTTTGGTGTAATAGTAAGTTTTCAATGAACTTATGAACATAAAGACTTTCTTCTATCTTAGTCTAAAAGTTTTACAGTTTACTTTTTAACTTAAGGTATAAAATTCATTTTTAGTTCATTTTTTGTTGTACATAGTAGGATTTATTGATTGAAACTTAGTTTTGTTTTTATTTGTTTCTTTTGCCTCTGGTCTCATTTCTTTTTTTTTTTAATTTTATTTAGTTACTTTTCAAGTACATTTTTTTTAAATCTATTTCTCCCATCCCACCCCACCCCCCCGCCCTGTCTCCCCCTCCCCCCCATTTCCCCCCCCCAGTCCTCATCTCTGTGTCTTTCATACTTGTTCCTCAAAATCCCTCCCCCTTTTTCCCCTTAAGTTCCCTTCCCTCTCCCCTCTGGTCGCTGCCCACTTGTTCTCTATTTCAGTGTCTTTGTTTTTATTCTGTTTGCTTGTTTGTTTTATTCTTTAGCTTCCTGTCAAAGGTGAGATCATATGGTATTTGTCCTTCAATGCCTGGCCTATTTCACTCAGCATAATGCTTTCCAGTTCCATCCATGTTGTTGCAAAAGGTAGTAGCTCCTTCTTTCTCTCTGCTGCATAGAATTCCATTGTGTATATGTACCACAATTTTTTGATCCATTCGTTTACTGATGGGTACCTAGGTTGCTTCCAACTCTTGGCTATTGTAAATTGTGCTGCTATGAACATTGTGGTGCATAGGTTCTTTGAAATTGATGTTTTAGGATTCTTGGGGTATAATCCTAGCAGTGGAATTGCTGGGTCAAAAGGCAGGTCGATTTTTATTTTTCTGAGAAAATTCCATACTGTTTTCCATAATGGTTGTACCAGTCTGCAATCCCACCAACAGTGAACTAAGGTCCCCTTTTCCCCACACCCTCTCCAACATTTGTTGTTTGTTGCTTTGTCTATTACAGCCATCCTGACTGGTGTAAAGTGGTATCTCATTGTGGTTTTAATTTGCATCTCTCTGATAGCTAACGATATTGAGCATCTCTTCATGTGTCTCTGGATATTCTGTATGTCCTCTTTAGAGAAGTGTCTGTTCAAGTCCTTTTCCCATTTTTTAATTGGGTTCGATGTCTTCCTAGAGTGGAGTCGTGTAAGTTCTTTGTATATTTTGGAGATTAAACCTTTGTCTGAGGTATCATTGGCAAATATGTTTTCCCATACAGTTGGTTGTCTTTTTAGTTTAATACTGTTTTCTTTAGCCATGCAGAAGCTTTGTATTTTGATGAGATCCCATTTGTTTATTCTTTCCTTTATATTCCTTGCTCTAGGGGACATATCCGTAAAAATGTTGCTGCGTGGAATATTTGAGATTTTCTTGCCGATGTTCTCCTCTAGGACTTAAATGGTGTCATGGCTTATATTTAAGTCTTTTATCCACCTTGAATTTATTTTGGTGTATGGTGTAAGTCGGTGCTCAAGTTTCATTTTTTTGCACGTAGCTGTCCAGTTCTCCCAACACCATTTGCTGAAGAGGCTATCTTTACTCCATTTTATGTTACTGCCCCCTTTGTCGAATATTAATTGACCGTAGAGGGTTGGGTTGATTTCTGGGCTCTCTGTTCTGTTCCATTGGTCTATGTGCCTGTTTTTATGCCAGTACCAGGCTGTTTTGATTACAGTGGCTTTGTAATACAGTTTGATATCAGGTATTGTGATCCCCCCTACTTTGTTTTTCTTTCTCAAAAGAGCAGCTGCTATTCGGGCTCGTTTATGATTCCATATAAATTTTTGAAGTGTTTGTTCTATGCCTGTGAAATACGCCATTGGTACTTTAATAGGTATTGCATTGAATCTGTATATTGCTTTGGGTAGTATGGACATTTTGATGATGTTAATTCTTCCAATCCAGGAACACGGTATATGTTTCCATTTGTTTGTGTCTTCCCTGATTTCTTTCTTCAGTGCTGTGTAGTTTTCTGCATACAGGTCTTTTACCTCTTTGGTTAGGTTTATTCCCAGATATTTTATTTTTCTTTTTGCTATATCGAATGGGATTTTTTCCTTGATTTCTGCTTCTGCTGATTCATTGTTTGTATACAAAAATGCTTTTGATTTCTGGATATTGACTTTGTATCCTGCTGTTTTGCCAAATTCATTAATTAGTTTGAGCAGTTTTTTGGGTAGAGTCTATAGGATTTTCCATGTACACTATCATGTCATCTGCAAACAGTGACAGTTTTGTTTCCTCCTTTCCTATTTGGATGCCTTTTATTTCCTTTTCCTGCCTGATCGCTGTGGCCAAAACTTCTAATACTATATTGAATAGAAGTGGTGAAAGTGGACATCCTTGTCTTGTTCCTGATCTTAGTGGAAAAGCTTTTAGTTTTTGCCCATTGAGTATGATATTGGCTGTAGGTCTCTCATAAATGGCCTTTATTATATTGAGGAATGTTCCCTCTATTCCCATTTTGCTGAGTGTTTTTATCATAAATGGGTGTTGTACCTTATCGAAAGCTTTTTCTGCATCTATTGATATGATCATGTGGTTTTTGTCTTTGCTTTTGTTTATGTGATGAATTACATTTACTGTTTTGCAAATGTTGAACCATCCTTGCATCCCTGGGATGAATCCCACTTGGTCATGGTGTATAATCTTTTGGATATATTGTTGGATGCGATTTGCCAATATTTTGTTGAGGATTTTAGTGTCTATGTTCATCAGCGATATTGGCCTGAAGTTTTCTTTCTTTGTTGTATCTCTATCTGGTTTTGGAATTAGGATGATGCTGGCTTCATAAAAGGAGTTTGGGAGTTTTCCATCCTTTTGGATTTTTTGGAATAGTCTGTGAAGAATGGGGGTTAGCTCTTCCTTAAATGCTTTGTAGAATTCTCCTGTGAATCCATCTGGTCCGGGGCTTTTGTGCGATGGGAGTTTTTTGATTACTGCTTCAATTTCTTTTGTTGTTATTGGTCTATTCAGGTGTTCTACTTCTTTTTCATTGAGTTTTGGGAGATTATATTTTTCTAGAAATGTGTCCATTTCCCCTAGGTTCTCAAATTTCTTGGCATACAGTTCTTCATAGTAATTTCTTACAATCCTTTCTATTTCTGTGGTATTAGTTGTAATCTCTCCTCTTTCATTTCTGATTGTGTTTATTTGTGTCTGTTCCCTTCTTTTCTTGATGAGCCTACTTAAAGGCTTGTCTATTTTGTTTATTTTTTCAAAGAACCAACTCCTGGATTCATTGATCTTTAGAATTGTACTTTTAATCTCTATGTCATTTAGTTCTGCTCTGATCTTAGTTATTTCCTTCCTTCTACTTGCTTTGGGCTGTTTTTGTTGTTGTTCCTCGAGTTCTTGCAGGCGTAGAGTAAGGTCATTTGTTTGAAATGTTTCTGTTTTTTTTTTTAGGTAGGCCTGTATTGCTATAAACTTCCCTCTCAGGACTGCCTTGGCAGTATCCCATAAGTTTTGGGTTGTTGTGAGATCATTTTCATTTGTCTCCAGAAACTTTTTGATTTCTTCCCTAATTTCATTTTTGACCCATTCATTGTTTAATAGCATACCGTTCAGTCTCCATGATTTTGGGTGTTTTGGGTTTTTCCCTTTGGTGTTGGTTTCCAGTTTCAGTCCCTTATGGTCAGAGAAAATGCTTGGTATGATTTCAATATTCTTGAATTTGTTGAGGCTTGTTTTGTGCCCTATCATGTGGTCTATCTTTGAGAATGTTCCATGTGCATTTGAAAAGAATGTGTATTTAGCTTCTTTGGGGTGAAGAGCTCTGTATATATCAGTTAGGTCCATTTCATCAAGGGTGTTGTTTAATGCCGCAATGTCTTTGTTAATATTTTGTTTGGAAGATCTGTCCATTTTTGATAGTGGGGTGTTAAAATCCCCCACTATAATTGTGTTGCTGTCTATATCTTTCTTGAATTCCTCTAAGATTTTCCTTATATATTTTGGTGCTCCTATATTGGGTGCATATATATTTATGATGTTAATGTCTTCTTGGTGGATTCTTCCCTTGAGTATTATGAAGTGACCTTCTGGGTCACTCTTTATGGCTCTTTTTTTGAAGTCTATTTTGTCTGATATGAGAATTGCTACCCCAGCTTTTTTTTCTTGTCCATTTGCTTGGAAAATTTGTTTCCATCCTTTCACTTTTAGTCTGTGATGGTCTTTTGTCCTGAGGTGGGTCTCTTGTAGGCAGCATATGTGTGGTTCATACTTTTTTATCCATGACGCTATTCTGTGTCTTTTGATTGGAGCATTTAATCCATTTACATTTAAGGTTATTATTGATAGGTACTTATTCATTGCCATTTTTGTACCCATGTTCCTCTCTGTCTGTCTCTTTTCCTTCCTTTCCTTAAAGCAGTCCTTTTAGTATTTCTTGTAGGGCTGGCTTGGTGGCAGCATATTCTTTTAGACTTCTTTTGTCTTGGAAGCTCTTTATTTGGCCTTCTATCTTGATTGAGAGCCTTGCTGGGTAAAGTAGCCTTGGTTATAGGCCTCTGTTTCTCATTACTTGGAATATTTCTTGCCAATCTCTTCTTGCTTGGAGTGTTTCCATTGAGAAGTCAGTGGCTAACCTTATTGGGATGCCCTTGTATGTTATTTCTTTTTTCTCCCTTGCTGCCTTTAAGATTCTCTCTTTGTCTTGGAATTTTGCCATTTTAATGATGATGTGTCTTGAAGTGGGCCTCTTTGGGTTCCTCTTGAATGGGACTCTGTGTGATTCCTGGATTTGTGTGACTTTTTCTTTTGTCAAATTAGGGAAATTTTCTCTCATTACTCTTTCAAATATGTTTTCTATCCCTTGTTCTTCTTCTTCTCCTTCTGGTATTCCTATTATGTGGATATTATTACGTTTCATATTGTCTTGCATTTCTCTTAATCTCTCTTCATTCTTTCTGAGCCTCTTTTCCCTTTCCTGTTCTTTCTGTGAGATGCTTTCTACTTTGTCCTCCAATTCACTAATCCGATCTTCTGTTTCATCCACCCTATTTTTAATGCTTTCCACTGTGTTTTTTAATTCAGAAATTGTATTCTTCATTTCCTCTTGGCCCTTGCTAATAATTTCCATTTCCTTTTTCATGTTGATATAGTTCACAGTGAGATCATTGTAGCTTCCCTGTAGTTTCTGGTAGCTGATTGTGAGCTCTTTGAACTTCCTGATAACCAGTGCTTTGAATTCAGTATCTGATAGTTGACTTGCCTCTATTTCCTCTAACATTCTTTCTGAGGATTCCTCCTTTCCTTTCATTTGAGGATTGTTTCTTTGTCTTCCCATTGTTTGTGAGACTCTTCTTGTTAGCCTCAGCTTCTTAGATTAATCTGTTTTGACACCCTGGGTTTATGGTATGAACTTTTGTGGTGGAATGCCTGTGAATTTCAATGGTGCAGCCTCTTTTGGTTATCCTGTTGTTCTCTGCTTCCACCTACTCAAATATGCAGCAACTTGTGACTTCTCTCCTACAACAATGTGCAATTTGTCTCTCTGACTCTGCTATTGGGAGGCCTCTTCTATGGGTCCAGCTCTGGTCTTTTCATATTTTCAAGTTGATTGTGACTCTTGTGGGTAAAAGAAAGAAATGATAAGGAAAGAAATAAAAGGAAGAAAGAAAAAAAATGGTAAGGGAATGGGAGAAAGAGCAATGAGTTTAGAAAGAAAAGAAAAAGAAATAAAACAGAAAATCCGGGAAAAGAGGACAAAAGTATGGAAAGATGAAACAGTAATAAAGTTTAAAAGAAATAACAGATTACTTTAAAAAAGCAAAAAGATAAAGAAAAGGAATGGAGAAGGAAGAAAGATAAAAAAAGAAAGAATAAAAATAAAATAAAGTAAAAAAACAAAAAACAAAAAACGCACAAACAAAAATAATCTCTCAAAAACAACCTCAGAAAAGGAAATGTCACTTGTTGGCTTCAAACTAGCCAAACCGGTTTTTCTGGTTGCAGTTGGCTGAGGGTGGATTGTTGTGATTTTTTAGCCAGCCCCTCTCAGGATCCAGACACTTGGCGCCTCTCCCCCAGCTCCCTACAATGGGGAACTAGGACTTTCTCGCAGCGCTCCCCTCCCAGGGGTTACTGCCATAGTCTGGTTTGCTGTGTTTGCAGGCACCTGCACCGGCCTAGTTGCCTGGTTCCCTCGGGATTGAGCACAGGCCTGCCCCCGTTCAGTTGGGAGGCCCCAGACCCTCTGCCCAATCCTGGGCTCGCTGCCAAGCTGGGTGTGAAGCAGACCAGGCTGCCGTGTCTACTGGATTCAGAGCCTCAGGCTGCACCTCTGAGTTCTCCTGGGCTGGCAACCACTGAGTCTTTGGTTGGGGCCCTTTGTCCTCCGCAACCTCTCTGTAAACTCTATCAAACAAGTCTCTCCTGGCCTCCCACCTTGCTTGGCCAGAAAGGGAGGGGGTTGAGGGTCTCAGCTCTTTTCCCAGGACCCCTCAGCCCCCCGGGCTTCCAGATAGTCTGAGGGGGGTGGACTGGAAGCCGGGAGCCGATCTGAGGACTGGGCACCGACCTAGAAACTGTGTGCTCGTCATGGCATGCTGCGTGTTGTGTATCCCTTCTGCTCCTGTGTTTGTCTGGGACCCCTGGCCAACCTCTGGCAAAAAAAAAAACCTAGGGATGTAGCAGCACCATGCCGGGTGCTGGACCCAGAACTGTGTGCAGGCTGAAATCTCCTCTGCTCCCCTCTGGTTGGGTCTCTTGGCCGGTCCGGGCCCAAAAATCCTAGGGAGGGAGCTTTCTGGGCGCTGAACGTTGGTCTAGGCGCCCTCAGGCACTTGCCCAGACACACTGTGTGTGGAGCGACTAGTTCCCCAACTTGCGCGCAGGCTGAAGTTTCTTCCACACCTCTTTGCCCGGGCCACTCGGCCTGCCCGGCAGAAAAATCCCAGGGAGGGAGCCGTCCAGGCGCTGAAGGCTTCCCAGGCGCCTGGCTCCCAACCGCACCCTCTCTCCCCTCTGGCCACTTCAGTCCCCGGCCCAAAAATCCCAGGGAGGGAGCCGTCCGGGCGCTGAAGGCTGTCCCAGGAGCCGTTGGGCTCTCGCCACAGGGCGCTGGTTCCCCTACCCTGCACCGGCTGTTTCTCCCTGCTCCATCCCCGAGACTACTGTACCGCTGCTGTCTCCCTACCGTCTGGTTCCTCCGTGACCGATGAGGTTTCTGGTCTCTTATTTTCATATATGCTTGGCAACTGCTGGCTTGATCGGATAGGTTTCTGTCTCTTTTGTACTAGGAACTGGTATCTGCTCCATCCTAGTCCACCGCCATCTTGAGAACTCTGGTCTCATTTCTTGAAAAATTTCTCCACTGTATTGCTTTTGTACCTTCGTGGAAAAATAAGTTAATCACATATGTATGGATCTACCCTCTCTTCTATTCTATTAATCAATTTGTATGTCTTTACATCAATATCATACTGTATTAATAACTTTAATTTTACAGTGAGTTTTAAAGTCAAGATAGTATTAGCCCTACTTTAAAAAAAGTTCTAAAGCTGTTTTGGCTCTTTGGGTTCTTTGCATTTCTATTGAATTTTAGGATCATCTGCATTTCTAGAACACACACACACATGCAAATCTGCCAAATTTTAATTGGGGTTACATGATCACATTGAATCTATAGATCCATTTGTGGGAAATTACCATTTGAACAGTATTCAGTTTTCCAGTTACAATCTCAATATACCTCTGAACTGCGGGGGGAGGGTCTTTTAAATTTTTTCTCAGCAACATTTTCAAGTTTCAGCATACAGACCTTGCAAGTCTTCAGTCAGATTAATCCCCAAGTACTTCATATTTGATAATATTAATACTTACACTTCACTTTCTCATTGTTCATTGTACATAAAAATATAATACATTTCTGTATGCTACCTTGTATTCTGCAACTTTATTATCTCACTCATTCTAGTAGCTTTTTAAGTACATTTCATCAAATGTTCTACATAGATAGTTCTAATCTGTACAGATAAAGACAGCATTGCTTCTTTTCTGATCTGGATGCCTTTTATTGATTTTCCTGCCTTGATTTCACCGGGTAGACTTTTTAGCACAATGCTAGGTGCCCATTGTGCATATCCCTGGGGGCTCTCCCGTGATCCCATCCGCTTCATTTTTCCACAAAGCCTGTGCTTCCTGCTTCCTAGAGATCCACTCTCAGGTCCGGGTTCTATATTTGCATAATTAAACTGCCTGCTTCTGTGTCAGGTATTCTCTTGGGCAGCCGATGCGTATTATGCCATTTCATCTTCCAAACAGCTGCCTAGGGAAACAATTTGCACAACACCTACCATTTAGCGTGGTGCCTGAGGCCTGCCAGATACTCTAAAAGTATTCACGTAAAAGATGAATGAATATTTGTGCTCCAATCTCTATTTACTATATGAGAAAATAGATCATTAGTGGGGTTAAGTAACATATTCAGTCGCAGCGGTGAAACCAGGATGCACATGAAGTCTCTTTGAATTCAAAGCCTGTGATGGACAGCCTTGCCTCGGTTTCCATCTTCATCACCTGGGTAACTCAGTTGCTGGGTCATCTGTTGCCCATACTCCATGCTCTTGATAATGATACCATAACTCCACAAGGATAATGTAAAAGCCACTGTCTACATTCATTTTTAACCTGGAACTCTGCCTATACTGCAACCAAGATCATGCCAAAGGACGATTTATATCAGATGAGTGTATACTTGTGTGAGTATGATTAAGTTTTTATTTGTCCTCTGAGAGACTAAGTAACTGTTTCTCCAAGGCTACTCACTCACCAATAGAAGACTAGGTGCAAGAGGCTGGTGTCTGTGGGCCTTCAATCAATGCAACATATCTTGTTGTATATTGAAATAGTACTTCAGATCTTACTTTGAAGGTAGTGGTTGGATAGACAGATTATAGACAGGTAGATGGATGGGTAACTGCAACAATTAAACATTGATCAAATTTCTGCCTTAAATGTAGCTCCAGATTTAATATGTTAGGAATGCTTCAAAATAACAAGTAAAAATATGGAATGAAGTCATTCTAAAACTGACTCAGTGAAAATAAAACCAGCATTGTGGGCAGTTAATTGTTAATTGAATGCTTCCTTTTAAAATATTTGTAACAAACCCTACCCAACCACTCAGCCTACCCTGTCCCAGTCCACAAGGAGCAACTGGTCACTTGTCTTTACGACACTAAAGCAAGGGAGAAACTTCTCTGAGAAAACACTGTGCCTGCCCTCCCTCCAAGGCTAGGCTACCTTAAATAAATTGCCACATGCTTGATACACACCATGTTTTAAGCTTCTGAAGGACTGTCAGAAAATGCATGAGTTGAAGTCAGGCTTATACCTCCACTGTCAACAGTCAACCAGTGGTTGAAACTGAATTATTCTCATTGCTGGTTATTAAATCATTAAGTGTTAAAGTTATTCACCCTGACAGCGCTCAGTACTGTTCAGTTTTGTTTTTCAACTGATGAATAAAATGTCTTGAAACCACAAGGTCTTAATAAAGCTAACAAATTACCACTTTTCTAAGAGGAACTCACCAAGGAGCCATAATTTACAACTTTAAGAATAATTGTTTGTTTACAGATACCAAACTTCTTCACTAGCTCAGTAGGGAAAGGACAATCTTTTCAACAACTGAAGCTAGGAAAACTGGATATCCACATGCCAAAAAATGAAGTTGTACCCTTACTATACATTGTAGGCTAAAATGAATTAAAAATGGATCAAGATCTAAACATACTTAAAACTCTTAAAATAAAGTCGAAGGGGAAATCTTCAAGACATTGACATACATTCTTATTGACATTGCGTTAACTGTCTCAAGTCCATCAATGAGGAAACAGAGAGGTGCAGTGAAGTTCACCGTGCCTTGTGGTAAGGTTAAATTGCTTTCAGCTGCAAGTTTCAGAAAACACCCACCTCCATTTACCTTAAATAATAAGGAAATGTATTATTTTTCATGAGAAGAAGTCCAGAAAAATACAGCGGATACATTATCTTACTCATCACAGAGTCTTTCTCAAACAGAATCTCCATAGAATTTGCCCTTGATGCCCCCAGTCATCTGCTGAATATGATGAGTCAGCTTTTCTACTATGCATCTCGAACAGTACTGTTACCACTACTCTTGAGAAAATTAAGAAAACAGCCACATATATCATTTTCTTCATTCAGCAGTCCCAAAGAAGAGCCCCACTTGAGGAAGGCTGGATAGTTTGGCTCCCCCCACACCCAAATGACTTCCTTTGTGACTGCAAGGCACACCAGCAGTTTCTGTCATCACCAGCAACTTTCGGGGGGGAAAAGAACTTTTCCTTTGTTCGTTTTTATTTTTTAAAGAAATTTATTTTATTTTAATTGTTGTTCAAGTACAGTTTTCTGTCTTTTACTCCCATCCCAGCCCACCCCCCCCAGTGCTCCCCACCTTCCTCCTATTTCCATCCCCCTTAGTTTTTGTCCATGTGTCCTTTATACTAGTTCCTCCAAATCCCTCCCCTTTTTCCCCTGAAATTCCCTCCCCTCTCTCCTCTGGTCACTGTCAGCCTGTTCTCTATTTCAGTGTCTTTGGTTATATCTTGCTTGTTTGTTTGTTTTGTTGTTTAGGTTCCTGTTAAAGGTGAGATCATATGGCATTTTTCTTTCAACACCTGGCTTATTTAACTTAGCATACTGCTTTCCAGTTCCACCCATGCTATTGCAAAGGGTAGGAGCTTCTTCTTCCTTTCTGCTGCATAGAATTCCATTATGTAAATGTACCATAGTTTTTTGTTGTTTTTTTTTATCCATTCATTTGCTGATGGGCACCTAGGTTGCTTCCAGCCCTTGGCTATTGTAAATTGTACTGCCATGAACATTGGGGTGCATAGGTTCTTTTGGATTGGTATTTCAGGGTTACTAGGATATAATCCTAGCAGTGGAATTGCTAGGTCAAAAGGCAGATCCATTTTTAGTTTTCTTAGAACATTCCATACTGTTTTCCATAGTGGCTGTACCAGTCTGCAATCCCACCAACAGTGCACTAGGGTTCTTCACAGCTAAAGAAAACAATATTAAAATAAAAAGAGAACCAACCATATGGGAAAACACATTTGCCAATGATACCTCAGACAAGGGTTTAATTTCCAAAATATATAAATAACTTACATGACTCCACTCTAAGAAGACAAGCAACCCAATTAAAAAATGGGCAAAGGACTTGAACAGACACTTCTCCAACGAGGACATACATAGAATCCAGAGACACATGAAAAGATGCTCAGTATCACCAGCCATCAGAGACATGCAAATTAAAACCACAATGAGATACCACTTCACACTGGTTAGAATGGCTATCATAAACAAAACAACAAACAAGTGTTGGAGAGGTTGTGGAGAAAAGGGAAACCTAGCAATCATTTTTTAGAGGTAAGAAAACAAGAAGCCCCCAACACACTCCTCCACATCATACTGGTCGAATGGTAAATTCATTGAATCCAAAATAGGTTTGCATAATGAGCTCCCACAGAGAATCAAACATCTCTTGCAGTTCATCAATCCCTGGGTGCCAATATGTTTCTGAGAATGGTATAGACTACAAGTCAGTGCTATGAAATGAAAAATGGCCCATCGATTATTATTTCCAATTATATAAGCAATAAATGCACATCTGAATCCAGAGTCTAGAGTTTATTATGAGATAATGCAAATTTGGGGTATTTTATTTTTTCTAATATGCAGTTGTTTTGCGGCTGCATATGACATAAGCCACAGGGCTTCAACATATTGAAAGGTTTAAGTGCAACTAAAAAAATATCCCAGAACTTGCCATTAGAATTCATCTTTAAAAGTTGGTAGTTGTGACTCAATTCTTTGTACCTTAGAGACCATTAGACTATGCTACTAGAGATTTATATTTGCTAATTTCTATTTACATAAGATATTACACACACACACACACACATACACAGTTTGTCCAGAAAGTACCCAGGCATGTGATATGAAAAATAGAGACATCTATTGAAGAAGATACACCATACAAGAAACACTGTACACAGAACAATGATACCTCAGTCCCCTTCAAAGTAGGTGCCTTGGGACCTCACACATTTCTCCCAATCTCTGTCAGCTGTTCCATCATATTTTCCTAAATCTCATCAATGGTCTGAAATCTCTTCCTTTCAAAGGTGATTTTAGTTTTGGGAAAAGCTAGAAGTCACAGGGTGCCAAATCTGGACCATCAAGTCACCTGGGTGACTTGATGTTTTACCAGAAAACTCTACATAAGACTTGATGCATGAGTGGGCGCAGTGTTGTGATGAAGCTGTCCATCACCAGTTGTGCATAACTGCAGCCTTCTGAATCATCCAAACAATTTTGACAGAAAAACTCTGTTCAAGCTTAAGACAAAATTTGATGCAGAAACAAAATTTGTTTCTCTATTCACTCAGTCATTTTGAATGAGAAGACCAAGCAGGACACATGCTCACTCAATGGCGTCTTACTGCCCCCACTGACGAGTACAGTGAAGTCATCATTGTTCACACACACACACACACACACACACACACACACACACACACATTCCAGTCCACTCTCCTTGACTGCTGGGTTACATCCATGTCACACAAAACATTCTTGTTGTTAACAATGTCAGGACTTTTCCAGACAGACCTTGTATATCCATCACTCCACTTTTCTAGAATTAAGGTGCAGGTAAGAGAAACTACTTAACTTTGTATACATAGAAGAGAATTTATTGCAGAACACTTAAATTACCACGTTCTTTGAAGGATTGAAGAGAAAGACTTGGGCTAGAGTAGAATCAGGCTAATTCAAAGACTCTTTTATTATCAAAGAGGCACTTACTTGAACTGTAAAATCACTACTTCTACTGCCAGATCCAGAATAGGCAACATGGAATATACGTATGGTCTTTCTTAATGTTACGTTGTTTTGCCTGCCTTAAGGTCTAGAGATTAACACAACCCTATTCCTCTATTCCTAAACTGCTACTCTTGTGACTCAGAGGGAACATAGTCCCTGTTTTTTCTTTTAACTTCCTTTAAATCGGTATCTCCTAATATACCCCATTCTAGAATCAGATTCAAAATGAATTCTGTCCTTCAAGTCCAGTTTGAACTTAAACGTCCTCTGGTTTTTCTCAACCCTAAGTGACTATCTCTTAAGAACGTGATATTTCTCGTTCTCTTAGTGTCTATTTTCCCGTAATCCTTATTGCCTTCCCCGCACCCACTCTGCTCAACAGGAGAGATTGCAGAAGTGCAGTGAGGGGTGAGGAGAGACAATGAGAGTGTTTTCTCTGCGTGCTCTTTGCAGTTCTTTATTTCCTTGTCTTCCTAGAAACATGGCAAAAGGAGGTTGGTTAATAAAGGATTTTTCTTACCAAAAGCTTGGCATTTTAATTGAGCCTCTTTTCAGTTAGAAGGTCGCAATTTTCTAGCCTCTTGAAGAAAAAATATCTCTAACTTCTAAAACTAGTTCCAACCACCTATGATGGCCTATGGCTTATAAGATATTTTAAAACATAACACTTTATTCAACAACCAAGGTTGTCCCTTGCAGTACAAATATGTTGTTGCCTGTCTCCTGAAAACCTGGTTATAGTGCAACAACATGCATCACTAAGTTTATAAAAGAGATATGAAAGGGTTCTATTCAGGCTAAGAATCTGCTACTGCTGATTGCGGGCAAACCTTATTCTAGAGATACTCTGAGTATTAAAGTATTATGTTGACAAACCCTTGGAGACTCCCACAGTTAAGGGTCAGCTAACTTCAGAGGATGGAGGATTAGGAGATATTCTAAGATTTAGCCCGTATTACTGCTGCTCTAATGTTTAAGTTTGTTTTGCAGCGGTGGGAATGTAGGAAGTCGACTGGATTTACTGACTAGATAAAAAAAATAACATGCTTTATCATTTCTGTGCAACTGAGCACTTTTGGTATGCCTTGAAATGTGTGGTTTTAAATACCTAACCCAGCTATGTGCTACATTTGAATTAAATTGGTATTCACATATATGGATAAGGGTGGGTAGAAGAAAAAAGTAAACTTTTGTTCATGTCATAGATGAACACAAATGACAGAGGTTCTCTCTCTTTTGAAACATCAGAGTCTAGAAAACACGGTTTTCACATCCCCTTCTTAAAAACCATTAAGGTCATTAATAATTAATGATCTCGCAAGATCATTAAAATTTAATAACTCAATATTGGAGATATCAATATACTATCGATAGTATAGTACAGCATTAAGTGTACAAAGCAGGAGTGTGCCGCCTAAACAATAGTAAACTTGGTAACAATGGAGCAAGTAGCGAAATGCACTCATGAGGCTGCACACGCACACCCACTCACAGTCATTTAACAACAATAATCTAGTTTACAGCTGCAAATATATTAACAAAATTGCAGGAGTTAGTCAACTAAAATGTTCTTATGTTTAATAATAACATTAAGGTATTGCAATAACATGAAAAATAAAAGCCAATTGTTGTCTCATGTAAATATGCAAACCCACGTGAAGATGGTCTAGAAAATAATCTGTATGTGTCAATAATAAAAATATCCACCAAATATCCCAACAAAAATGTCCAAGCATAAAAACCTAATAAAGTTTTTGAAGAAATTTTAAAATGAAAAAAGGAGAACCGTATTCTGTCTGTAGATGAGAAAATTGGGTTTAATATATGTCCATTCTTCTTAAAATGAATTCTATTCACCAGGACTATTAAACATGATAACTAATTAAATACATATAGTTAATATACTAACTCATTTTATATGTCACACTTAACGCTAAATTAATATAAAATTAAATATAAAAAGAGAAGCACTGAAAGAACCAGAAAAAGTAGGTAAATACATACCTGACCTTGAGTGTCGAGGTACAGTAGGTACTCAAGAACTTTGCCAAAAACAAAAAAGGCTACCAGAAGTAAACAAATCACAACAAAATTAAAGGAGATTTATAATTAAATTATAATATTTTCTGACAAAAATTATATTCAAAATCTGTAAGGCAAAATATGGGGAAATATTTTGTACTAATATTAAGCTTAATATCTTCATATTTTATATATCCTTAAAAATGTATTTAAAATTGTTCTTAGTCAAAAGTGGGGATAAAACAGAAATGAAGAACAAACTTTAAACTATCCAAAGCATACATGAAAACAAATTTAACCCCACACAAAATTAATAAAAATTTAAAAGTTACCATTCTTTGCCTGTCATATTAGCAGAGATCAAAAACACCTGCTCTATGAGCTGTATTTGCAAATGTATGAGCAAATAAACACTTTGCACACCACTTAACTATGTTAAAATGGTTTATTTGGGGGATAAACTGGCAATGTTTCTATAAGGCCTAAAACTCGTTTACATTTATTGCCCTGGGGAGTTTACTGGGGAATAAACAATGTATGCTGACAAACAATCAGAAATCTGAGGTCTGTCCGGAAAAAGTCCAGCCATTGTTAAAATAATGAGAACAATTTGTGCGATGTTGATGTAACCCGGCAGCCAAGGGGCGTGGACTAGAATGCACAGGTGTGAACAATGACGACTTCACTGTACTCGTCAGTGGGGGCGGTAGATTGAGTGAGCACATGTGCTGTGTGGCCGTCACATTCAAAATGACTGAGCAAGTAGAACAAAGAATCTGCATCAAATTTTGTGTTAATCTTGAACAAAGTTTTTGTGTGGAAACTGTTTGAATGATTCAGAAGGCTGCAGCTATGGGAAACAGGTGATCGGCAGCTTCATCATGACAATATGCCCACCCATCCATCAGGTCTCACGCAGAATTTTTTGGTGAAGCATCAAATCACCCAGGTGACTTAGCCTGCTATGGCCCAGATTTGGTGCCCTGCAACGTCTGGCTTCCCCCAAAACTAAAGTCACCTTTGAAAGGGAAGAGATTTCAGACCTTTCATGAGACTCAAAAAAATATGACAGGGCAGCTGATGGCAACTGGGAGAATTATGTGAGGTCCCAAGGTGCCTACTTTAAAGGGGACTGAAGCATCATCGTCCTATGGACAATGTTTCTTGTATCTTGTACCTTCTTCAATAAATATCTCTATTTTTCATATTACATGTCTGGATACCTTATAGACAGACCACATATTTATACATGTAATGCATAGTGTCCTGGAAGAAAACAGCAGTTAAATAAATTTTTAACAGCATGAAATGCAATATGCTCCTGGATTTAAGAATTCCGATTTTTAAAATATTGAGAATGTGACTAAGGAAGAGGCAGGAACAAAAGAGCTATGCAGAACTGTACTGAAGCACTGTATCATGGGGGATGTCTGTACTAGTCCAGACAGCACAGAGAAAAACCACAGCAACTTTTATTGCCTGGAAATGAGAGTATAAGGGATTTTAATGTTTATACTATTTATTTGTTTTTAATATTTGCCTAGTCATATTTTTTCTTAAAAAAAGTGAAAACTAACAGGTTAAAATGTAACTTATCTTTGCATTTTGGAATTTGATTAGATTTTTATATCTTTGTATAGTAGAGTAATAGGCTCCCTGTTTGTCAGAAATGATCTCGTGGTTATTTTAAAATAATTTCCAACAACTTAGAGGGTCTGTATTTTGTTGCAAGAAGTAAATATATCTCACGTATTAGTCAGTTGCCCCCCAAAAAGGGAAAAATCATTTTAGGTTGCCCTTCCATGAATATAAAATTTCAGTTGTGCTAGATGAGTAAGTTCTAGAGATCTGCTGTACACCGTAATATCTATCATTACCAACATACTAGTATACAGTATCAGGAACTTCAAGATCAAGTCCTTTCTAAGAACGAACCCCCAATGCTTAAAGAGGAGGATTTCACGGTGCACTTGAATTCTGTGTTCAAATGAGAAATCAGCCAAAGAGAAGAAAAGAAAGAAACTCAGGGCAAGAGTAGGCGCTGTCTTTAAGATGGAGTGTATCTGGAAACAGCCTCCAGTCAAGGTCAGGGTCAAGAGTAATAGAATCCTGGCAAAATGTGCTAGTTTATCTTCCCCCAATGAACTGCCGCCAAACAATATACACAGTGTCGCACAGCGCCGGAGAGTGTCTGATGCATCTCCAGAGTATTTACGAGGACTTCTGTTTTGAAGATAGTTTCTTAGGTAACAGAGTAAAAACATGTATGGATGAGCTCTCATTTATCAGTGGTGTGGCTTTCTGTAAAAATTAAACAGCAAGAATTTTGATACTTTCTCCTGAGCAAAGCAAATTCTTCAAAGGGACGCCTGGGCTGGGGGCCCTTTGAAGATGGTGTGTGCCTGACCCACTCAGCAAAAGGCCTGGCATCTGTGTAAAGTGCTCAGAAATCCTGGCTCCATGCATCTAGTTCCAGCTCTAATAGTGAAGAGAGGACAGCAGCTACAGCCCTCGGAGAAGCTGCTTGTTTTGGTGCCCAGAGCCCCACGGCAGGGGGGGAACCCTGCTTTGTACCTTGCTTATTTCAGTCACCTTCAGATGTCCCTGTGTTTCTCCAACTTCCTTCAGCGGCTCTCATGGTAGGAAGCTGTTAGACTAGAAATTCTTTACTTTTTAAACCAATCTCTTTAGTTCTGTAACATGGGCTGGTCCTGTGTTTCCACAAAATAATTTTTTGTCAGCTAGGAATGGCCAGACAATTGCTTAGGAACCCAGGAAAACCCTACAGGGGAGCAGCGCAGAACCTGGGGACCCCGAGTAGGCACACGGGAGGCAGAGCCGAGATGCCCAGTGGAAGCACTCTGCATCGCTTGCGGTAACTTTTTAATAGGACGAAATATTGTCTCCTCTAGTAAGGTGCCCGCAATAATTCCTCATTTTACTCTTTAATAGCGCGCGCACACACACACACATTTAAATAACACATCTTTGTTATTGATAACAATTGATACCATAGACCTAAAGTAGAAAGCTTTTACTTTATCAGAATATAAAAGTCCAATCTAAACCAAAATTTGAGATAACAGTTGCATTTTAGACTGTTACTTTTCAGATGTTTTTTTTTTCTTTAAAGAAATATGTGTTCTAGACAAAGAAATTGAGGACATATAAATAATGTTAATAAATCGCTCCCGATTCCAGCACCCAGAAATGGAACTTGTTACTGTTTTCCTAGCTGTCATTTTGGTCTAATCCAGACAGCCCTCAGGATCTAGTGCTTTCATAAAACCGTGCATAATTCTTTCTTACTGCCTTTTCCATTAGTCACATCCTTGAACGTTTGGAAAACATCATTCTTAAATCCGGTATCATATTGCATTTTATTAATATTCTACAATATTGTGGGTACCCATGACACAAGTAAATAAATCAACAGCTTCGAGGCTCCTGACCTAGTTAGTCAAACTGGTAACTCCCAGACATTCAGTGGCCTTAGTACAGTTAAGGGGTTTTTCTTTAGGCAGGAGACCCAAAGGCCAAGGAAGCTAATTAACTTACTTGCTTCCAAACATCCCCCGTCCCCACAGGCCAGGGTGTGTTTAGAAACATTTGTAAATGGTCAGCAAGGCAGACGGCTGTGCACACGACTCGTGTAGGATCACTCTTGGCCTAGTGAACCAACAGGCCAGGCAAAAATCACCTTTGTACGGAAAAAAGAGGGGAGGTCGCCCGTGGGTTTTTAGGTTAACAGTCCCAGGTTGAGCTGCGTGGTGCTGTCACTGTGCTGTGGGCTTAGTGTTTCTACCTGCTCCAGTGTTCTGAGCCAGGCTCCGAGGGACATGCCCCCGAAAGCCCACATTTGGAAGCCATTTGCTTTTACAAAATGTTTACTATTCCAGCCTCTGACAGTTATTGTTACTGGAGCCATTACTGATGGAGCACAGGGAGGGGAGGGCTTCAGGGAACCGGCCTTTGGAGATGTCTGTGTATGAAGCGCAGAAAACAAATGCATTTCCCGCACTAGCGCTGCCCTGCATACTCTGAAATATTGCCTTTCTGGTCACATCCCATAATATGAGAGTTTTTAAAAGAAGCAGCCAAAGGCAGTATCTTGTTTCCCCAATAAAAATAACAATTATTTTTTTTCCTTTTGTGGGGAATTCTCCAACTATAACACATTCATGTTTGCCAGAAATAATCCCAAGCTGATTATTGCTCTGCAGATGGTTCATGATGTGTGTATCTTGAGAAATTATCTGGTGAGAGGGTAGGTGTGAGTAATAAGAACTAAACTAACCTTCAGGAAGTTCCAAGTCCAATGAATCACCTCATTGCACCTTATTCATGGAGTAGACCCTTTGAATTTGCAGAATCAGGACAGGCAGGGCCTGCTTGATTAACGCTCTGTTATTAATTTTTTAAGTACTGTATTTATTCTACTTTATTCCTAAAAGGAATTCTTGCTCACTGTAAAAAAAAACATGAAAAAATATGTATATTCCACAACCTAATGTAACTGAATAAAGAAACGGGACTTTGGCTGCCCAATGCCACAAAAGTCAAACTCGTGAGGCAGATGCCGGTGCAAAAGGAAAGAGGTTCTGTTCAGGTGCAGCATGATCTGGGAGAATGGCGACTCCCATCTCAAAGCCCATCTCCTCAGCCAGCCAAAAGCCAGCCTCCAGTGTTCCCTCTCCCATTTAAGGCACAGTTATATGGAGCCCACTGGCAGCTGCTTAGTGATCACAGTCCCCATCCAGGTAGGTAGGCTTGTATCCAGCTGCTGTTCATTTCAGGGTCCCTGCTGGAGCCTTTGTGAGGAGCCCACACAGCTGAGGGCCACGTGGCTGTGAGGGCAATGTGGTCCTGTGCTTCCAGGCAAGGCGTGGCACAAATGCAGGGGCTAGTGCATCACCAGGTGGGCGAGAGAGAGAGAGACAGACAGACAGACAGACAGAGACAGAGAGAGACTCCCTTCTGGCGAGAAACAGCGAGCTCACGGTGTGAGTGCAGGTCATGAGCCAGTGAGGCATGCACCAGGGGATCTTTGTTTCCCTGGAATTGTATCAGCTCAGGTGTGGGACAAGCTATGCGCTTTCTCAAAAGGCCAATCAACTACCTACACTTTTCTGTGCTTCAGGTGAGCCCCCTCCCAACCAATCCCTTCTTTTCCCAGGCTACACTGACAGGTCTCTTTGGTCTAGCACCTCTCCCCACATCATTTCAACTCCCATGGCCCATGTACCTGCCTTCACTGGTCCCACCCCTTATCTGTAAGGAGTGGGGAGGGCCTTTTCCCTGTGAGCATGCTAGGTTTTCATGCTCAGGCCCTATCCATTGATATTTCTATATTTCCAAGGGTTCAGTGGAAAAACCTTCCCCTGCCACCATCCTGGCTGATGGGGGAGACTCCCTGGCACTCTGGACAGAATGTCCACTGGTAACACTAAGGCAACCACCATTAACACTTACAACTACTGGGCATTTAAAAAATAATGTATGTAGACTGTGTTTCATTACAATAAGTGTTTTGATTAAGAGACACCACTGGTTTATATACTGTCCAGAAAATCTATGATGCCGGGCATTTAAAAAAATTTCTTTCTATTTGTGCTACTTAAGTAGACTTGCATACATATATAATTTAAGTGTTTTTAATGAACATAAAATAAAATAACCTTTTGTAGCATGCAGCTCTGTAGTCTTGCCACATGTATAATAGATCTGGGTAACTATCACCAAAATCAGGATAGAGAACACACCCATCACCTCAAGAAACTTTTGACGCTGCCCCTCTTGAGCCCTATCCTCTCCCACACCCTATTTCTGGCAACCACAGATGTCTTCTCAGTCACTACGGTTCTGCCTTTTCTAGAACGTCCCATAGATGGAATCACACCGTATATCATCTTTGAGGCTGATTTCTTTCATTCACCATGGTCCACTGAAACAAAATCATCCACATCTTTGTGTGTATCAATAATTTATTCCCTTTTTCCATGAGCAACAAGCCATTGTGGGGATATACTATAGTGTGCTCTCCACTCATCAAAGACATTGGGCTGTCAGCAGCTGTCTGACATTCTGAAGAGAGCTGCTGTAAACATTTCTATGAAGGTTTTTGCGTGAGTATAAGGTTTCTGTTCTGTCATGTTAGTGCCCTGGATCGAGATTGGTAGGTTTGTGCAGTAAGTACATAGTCATTAGAACCTGCAAGACAGTTCTCCAGAGAGTACATGGTACAATTTTGCATCCCCACCAGCAAGATATAAAATTCTAGTTGTTCCCAATATTTGCCAGCACTTGTTATTGTCAGTTTTTTAAAAAAATAATTATTATTTCAGACACTCTCAGCTTAGTTTTCATTTGCATTCCCCTACTGGCTAATAATGTGAAGTAGTTTCTCACATGTTCATTTGCCAACAACATACTTATTTCCTGAAGTATTTTGCTCAGTGTTTAGTTGGGTTATCTGTTTTCTTTCTTTTTTTTCATATTAACTAATTGAATCCCCTGATACCTCTTTTGGTTTGGTATTATTTTTATTGAATTTATTTGTGTAGCATTGGTTAATAAAATTATATAGGTGTAAGGTGCACAGTTCTATAACGCGTCATCTGTATATTGTATTATGTGTTCACCACGCCAAGTCAAGTCTCCTTCCATCACCATTTACCCTGCCTTACAGCCTCTCCTACTTCCATCCATCCCTTTTCCCCCTTATAATCACTGTGCTATTATCTGGATCTAGGAGATTTTTTGTTTTTGTTTTTGTTTTTGCTGAATCTTTCCACCCAGCCTCACAATGCCACTCCTCTCCGACAGCTGTTCTTTATCTGTGAATCTATTTCTATTTTGTTAGTTTATTTACTTCGTTTGATTCCAATATGAATGAAATCATATGGAACTTGTCTTTCTCTAACTGGCTTATTTCACTTAGCATAACGAGTACCCGATCCACTCATGCTCTTGCAAAGGGTAACATTTCCTTCTTTTTTTATGGCTGCTTAGTACTCCATTGTGTAAATGTACCACAGCTTATTTTATCCACTCATCTACAGATGGCCACTCAGGCTGCTTCCAAATCTTAGCTATTATAAATAATGCTGCAGAAACATGGGGGTGCATATATTGTTTTGAATTAGTAGTTTAGGTTTCTTCAGACATATTCTCAAACATGGAATCACTGGGTTATAAGACAGTTTCATTTTTAATTTTCTAAGATAACCCCATACTGTTTTCCACACTGACTGCACCAGCCTGCATTCCCACCAGAAGTGCATGAGGGTCCCCTCTCCTCCACATCCTCGCCAGCACTTGTTGTTTGTTGATTTACTGATGATGGCCATTTTGACAGGTGTGAAGTGATATGTCATTGTAGTTTTAATTTGCGTCTCTCTGATGGCTAGTGAGGTTGAGCATCTTTTTTATGTTTGCTGGCCATTTGTATATCCACTTTGGAGAAGTGTCTATTAAGGTCCTTTGCCCTTTTTTTAAAATAGATTATCTTTTTATGTTGAGTTGTATAAGTTCTTTATAAATTTTGGATATTAACCCCTTATCAGATGTACATTAGCAAATATGTTCTCAGTTATCTTTTCATTTTGTTGATGATTTTCTTGGTTTCTTTTGCTGTACAAAAACCTTCTAGTTTGATGTAGTCCCCTTTATTATTTTTTTTCTTTTGTTTCCCTTACCCAAGAAGATATAGCAAAAAAATATTGCTATGAGAAATGTCTGAGATTTTACTGCCTATGATTTCTTCAAGGATTTTTATGGTTTCAAGTATAACATTTAAGTCAGAGATGCCCTCATTTTCACCAGGGGCCACATCAGCCTAGTGGTTGCCTTAAAAAAGCTGAATGTAATCTTAGGACTGTATAATATAACTACTCCTTAGCAGTTAAGCGAGAGCTCACCACTGCCACCAGTAGAAACAAGGTGCTGGGCTGGATAAAACAAGGTGGAGGGCCAAATTTGGCCTTGTGGGCCTTGTGTTTGCCACCTGTAATTTAAGTCTTTAATTCATTTTGAATTTATTCTTGTCTATGGTGTAAGAAGGTGGTCTAATTTCATATTTTGCATATGTCTCTATAATTTTTTAATATTTTTTCTTAATGTTGAGTTGTGGGAATTCTTTATATATTATGAATGCTATAATATATATAGCATTCATATATAATTTGATTTTGACTATATAATTTGACTATATAGTTTGACTATATAATTTCCAAATATTTTCTCTCAGTCTGTGACTTCACTTTTCACTCTCTTAGCAGTCTTTCTCAGTGCAAAATTTTAATTTTGATGAAGTCCAAGTTGACTAATTGTGTCTTTTATTGATTGCACTTTACGTAACATGTCTAAGAGATCTTCACCCAACCCAGGTCTCCAGGATTCATGCTTACAGTTCCATCTAAAAAGTTTGATAGTGGTACATTTTATATTTATTGCTGTTTTTTTTAAGTCAATTTTTGTGCAAAAGATATGTTGAGGTTTATTTTTTTTCATTTGAATATTCATTGTTACAACACCATTTGTTGAGAAGATTACTCTTTCTCCAAGATATTTTCTATCTTGGTCAAAAGTTGATCAGCCATCTTGATGTGGATCTATTTCTAGATTCTTTAATCTGTTCCATTCATTCATATGTTTATACTTTTACCAGTTAAAATCCTTACAACATTAGACTAAATCTTATAATTGGGTAACATAAATATCCCAACTTTCTTCTTCAATTTCAATTTTTTAAAATTTTGGCTATTGTAATTCTTGTGCTTTACTATAAAACTTTTTAAATCAACTTGCCCATGAAAGAAAAAACAAGTCTTTCTCAGTTTGCTTGGAACAGCTGTAAAACTATTGCTAAATTTAAAGAAGATTGACATCTTAACTATACCAGGTCTTTCGATCCATGAACACGTGTGTCTTTCAATTATTTAGATCTTTGATTTCTTTCATCAGTGTTTTGCATTTTTCAGTATGCAGATCTTACACAGATTTTGTTAAAGTATATCTATTTTTAGGGGGAGCTATTACAAATGGTATTGTATTTTTAATGTTGAATTCCAATCATTCCTTGTTTATATATAAAAACAAGATTGATTTCTCTGTTATCTTTGTGCTCTGTGATTGTGTTATACTTAGCTATCAGTTCTACCAACCAGTTAATTTTTTTGTCGATTCCTTGGGATTTTCTATGTGGTCAATCTAGTCTTCTGCAAATACAGACAGTATGATTTTTTATTTCTCATCTGTAGGATTTTTGTTGCAGTTTTCTTACCTTAACACTCTGGCTAGTCCTGTATTCAATACAGATAGTGAGAGTAAGCATCCTTGCCTTGCTTATTTCCAAATTTAGTGGAAGAATCATTCAGTATTGCACCGTGAGTGAGTTTTGTAGCTAGCACATTTTTGCTCTGAGGAGTTTATATGAGATTTTCAGGAAACACCCAGGACTTGTATCCCCTCTAAAAGTTGTCTTTAACTGGTTTCATGAGTCATACAATGAGGAGTGGCCCTTTGTCCAGCTATTCCAATAGTGATAGCAGCCAAGTTCATCTGTGTGCCAGCAGCAACAACGCGGTCACTGCTACCTGGCCTGCGATAGTAAGACACAGTGAATTTTAAGATGCATTCTGAATTTTAAATGTTAAAAGGTGAAAATGTGCATCTAAGAGCTGACAACATGGTATTTTTTATAATGTACTTTTAGAAACTTAACCTATTTCATGAGGGATTTTTTCCTCAGATCATAAAAAAAAAACTTTATAGGCCTCTTATTTTAATGGTCCTTAATATTTTTCCATAAGGATCTATCAAAACTTTTAAAATCAGTCTCTTTTACTAAAATTTTATTTTGTTTTAAATTTTTACTATTGTTTATAAAACACCGATAAGCATTTTTTTGTACTGGAATTTACATTTACAGTTATATGGCTGTAGAATCATGCAGAAGAGGATTTGATCAGATAATTTGAGGAAGTTTTAAGCTAATTGTTTTTCCAAGGGTGTGGGAATGTGAAATGATCCCTAAGAAAGTGTGTCAGTATTGATATGATAAACTTGTATTCAAAGGAAGAATTTGGTTGCCACCTCATGAGATATGAAATAAAATTTAAATGATCAGATTTTTCTTGTCCATCTGCATAAGACTAGAGTACAGGCCAGGGATTAGTCTTTATTTTCCCATAAAATTTGATGGTAAGATGAGGAAAAAAATCAATTTCATAACATTCCTCTTGTTAATATATTTCCACTGAGGGGCTATTATAACAAATTGTAGGCTAAAATGGAATGTTTGCTGGATGAGGCCTACGGATTTTTATAATCTGACACAAAGCGAAGTCGTAGGAAAGAAAACACAAATTTTTGAGTTGTAAAAAATTGTAAAATTTTTACTTCTACACAAACTTGTAAACCAAAATATCCCATTAACTCCATTCCATCAGTCCACCAGTAACTATGGGAAATTCTGTTAGCATGTCTTGGGTAAGAATATCAGTTGTATTGGAGTTAAACAAATATGTGTTGCAATACAATTTGGTTAAATGTTTAGCTTAGCTTAGAAACACAAAATGTTAACACAGTAATTTCAAACTGTTGATACTAGTTTGTATTTTAGGAGCCAGCACTGAAAGTGATATAAACAAAAAGTGCGCGCACTGGATTTTTTATTCATTCTGTTTTGTGGTTCAAGCTGCTGGCTATTTAAATGAGGAAGTAAGAGAAGAGAGATTAGGAATAAGTGGCCCCCGCATTTATGCATTTCTCAGTAAGTGCAATTATAAATTACATTGAAATTAAATAAAGACATGTGCACATTATTAGAAAAAAACACACAACACAGATGCAATGTGGTATTGTAGAGAAAACCCTGGACTGAATTAGGAATTGGACACTTACAAACTGTGATCTAACATGTTTTCACCTGTGAAGCAGGGATCTCTGGCTAAGTTACAAATTTGTGAAAAACAGCAGATAACCGATGGGAAAGTTTCTACTTTAAAGTGTTCTTATAACATTATAGGCAAGCGAGGTACTAATGAAGGGCAAAAATGCTCATCTTGATTACTTAGTATGCAATGCTGAACAAATGATATAACATTTATAAGCCTTGTTCTTTTTTCTGGAATATTAATATTAACCCCATAGATTTATTTTTTAAGGGTCAAAAAATGATTTTGAGAAAGTATAAAAGGTGTGGTATAAGGAACCAAGAGTAGAACACTTTTAGACACATTTTCACAAGAGGTAGGTACTCTTTATCTGACCATGACTTGCCAATGTTAGCCAAGCTCCTCCCCCAGCCGTGCCGGAAGGTATTCATCAGCTAAGACTTTACAAAGGTCACCAAAAGATGATCCCAGAAGGTCCTGAAAGGTGTTCCAAGAATCATGGAAGCCATCTATGTAGGTAAAATATATGTATTGGGGGTAACGAGGTCTGCCCAGAAAGTATCCAGCCATGTCATATGAAAGATAGAGCTATTTATCGAAGAAGATATAAGATATAAGAAACATCATACATAGGACATTAATGCCTCAGTCCCCTTTAGAGTAGGCACCTTGGGACCTCACACATTTCTCCCAGTCTCTGTCAGCTGCTCCATCATATTTTCCTGAATCTTATCAGTGGTCTGAAATCTCTTCCCTTTCAAAGGCGATTTTAGTTTTGAGAAAAGCCAGAAGCCACAGGGCACCAAATCTGGGCTATGGGAAAGCTGAGTCATCTGGGTGATTTGATGGTTCACTCAAAAAACTCTGCAGGAGACATGATGTATGAGTGGGTGTGTTGTCATGAGGAAGCTGCCAATCAGTGTTTTCTCATAGCTGTGGCCTTCTGAATCATCTAAATAGTGTCTGTGGGGGAACGTTCAAGCTTAACATAAAATTTGATGCAGATTCATTGCTCAACTCACTCATTTTGAATGCAATGGCCACACAGTACACATGCTCACTCAACAGGGTCTACCACCCCCACCGACTAGTACAGTGAAGTCATCATTGTTCACACATATGCATTCCAGTCCATCCTCCTTGGCTGCTAGGTTACATCAATGTCCTGCAAACCAGTCTTTTGATATTAACAATAGTTGGACTCTTTCTGGACAAACCTTGTACATAGCACTTATGGACACCGATTAGCTATTTCCAGGCCATGGGGTAATGTCAACAACCAATTTGTCATCCCAAGCAGAAATGAAGCTTCTAGGAAAAAAGTTTCAAGTGTATTATGTCCTCATCTTCATGTGGATTTTCATTCCTCATTACAGAGTACTTATTTAATACCTAGGGACATTCATAATTTTCCATACTGTGAATATTTTTAACATTCTAGCTGATTTCATTTGAACTGACTGATTGACTGGTTGTCCATAATTCTGTTCATAAGGACCCTGGGTTGATTCTTTCAAGGACAGCCTCATTACCTACATCGCCCTTTCTGGTTCAACACTCTCACAGAACCTAGGAACAGAGGTGCAGCAAAGCCCACACTCAGGCTGCAGTGTGGCAGGTGAATATGCACAGGCAGCCTGGTAAAGGGGGACTGGGTTGCACTGGCCTCCATGCATTTTGGTTAGAAGAAAAGGAGAGGTCTCAGTGCCACTAAGACCCACTCGATGCCAAAGTCTTCTACTTTAGTGTTACATCCATTGTCACAGAATCAGACAAATGCTCTTTAAGCAATCTGTCTTTGTTGCCTCATTTAACCTTTTAATCCCCAAGCACAAGTGGCTTTCAAAAGCACTTTTTAACCCTGGCTGTTATAGCTCAGTGGTTTGAGCTCAGGCCTGCGAACCAGACAATCGCGGTTCGATTCCCAGTCAGGGCACATAGCTGAGTTGCAGGCAGGTTCCCTGCAGGCCAGTTCCCAGCAGGGGACACACGAAAGGCAACCATACATCGATGTTTCTCTCCCTCTCTCCTTCCCTTCCCCTCTAAAGATAAATAAATAAAATCTTAAAAAAAAAAAGCACTTTTTAAATTGAAAATCAGTAGGCACTATGAACCAGATTGTTATTGTAGTTTTATAATTAAACCCTGTCTGCGTTTCAACCAAGACCTTTAAGACCAAAAGTCCCACCTCCCATGCTGAAGGAAGAAGACCATACGAAAGATAGCCTGGGCTTGTTCAAGTCCTACCTTGCCACCACCTGGAGAGGTAGGGGACTCAGCAGACAGAGGCTGCGGGCTTTCTTGCAGATGGCCTCAGGCTCAAGGGGGATGCCTAGTGAACAGCGAGGCAGAAATGCGAGGAGAGATAACCAGCGATAGGGGAAGGGTCTCCAATGAACCCACAGAAGCATCTAGGAAAGAAGCCAGAAAGAACTGCCAGTGCATCCAAGGGTACCAACAACATAAGGCCTTTCCTGCCATTCACCCCACAGCTCTCTACTCCCAATCTGCAGGAATCAAATCCTTGGAGCTCAAGCTGCGGAAGGGAAGGTACCAACACAAAAGAGGGAAATAGAGAAGAGGCCACCTCTCCCTTCTTTTCACGCAAACCCCTGCATGGAATAGGCCCAAGCTAGGGAGAGAGTTAATCTGAAATTGAGAATTTTGACTGCTGCATATGATTGGGTGTTTTAATGAATGAAATAGTACAGTTCTGTGACTAGCTGAAAACTGAGGAACTTATATTAACAGCAAGCAACCGGAAGAGTCAGGGGCTGTCTCAGAGTTCAGGAAAGGTACGGGGCAGAACTAGCCCTCAGAGCGGGCGGGATCAGGCAGGTCAGGCGGGAACAGGATGGCTTTCAACTGCTAACTCCTGTCCCACTAATTCAAAGCATTGTTTTAAGCGTCAAACGCTATAAATGGTGCACAGGGCCAAGGTCATTGACTCCATTGCTCCGTCTTCTTTTTCCCCCATGGCCCACGCTCTCACAGCCCTAAGCACGGTGGATTAACAGCCAGGAGATTGGTCGGGAGACCTCAGAAGATGGTATCTGCTCATGGTACTTCTGTAAATGAGTGACACGCACAGACCTACTGGACTCACCCTCAGAAACGCCTCCTTCACAGGGGAACTCTTGTTTGATTTTTAAAAGGACAATTTGTGGGCCTAAGAGAAATGATTTCTTTTGAAATGATTTCACAAATACCAAGGGCAAGACCTCATTTAGATACAGGAAAAACTTACCCAACCCCACGGGAACATTCCTCCCGAGGTTGTGATTTCTGCTGAAGAAAGGGAGGTGTCTGAGATAAGCAGAGCAGACTGCGCTGGAAGAAAACAAACATGTTTGTGGTTCCCTCGGTGCATATATTTCCTAATATAGTCCTGGACCTCGCGCACTCTGGCGGCCCCTGCCCTGGCAGAGAAGCTCGGAGCTCTGTCCCGCTGAACCCTAGGCCCGTGCCAGGGAGAATCCCCAAGCTGCCACGGTCCTTCTCTGAGAAGGATGGTCCCGAGTGGACCGGCTAAGGGCAGGGCATCTCGGGTCCAGATGGGTGAGGGACCGAACCCTCTCACATCACTGTGGAGGTTGGATTAAAGAAATGGCCACTTCTCTTCTGACCCCTAGCCCCGGCCTCTGAACAGAAGAAGCTTACTGCCTAAAGACGTGTTTCTAAAGACCACTCTCCACTTGAATTAACTCTAGGCAGTGGGATGTGTTCAACATTCATGGACCACCTGCCAGATGCTGGCTCTGCTGGCCCTGGGAATAAAAGATGAGTGAGAACAGCCAGTGGTACAGTAGGAGTGGGGGCAATGAGAGCAACGCAATTGGGTGCTGTTCATAAAGAATGTAGACACAATAATAAAACAGATGTAATATAGGTCCACTTTTTAAAAAATATTTTATTTTATTTTTTAGAGAGAGGGTGAGGGAGAGAGAAAGAGGAGGAGAGAAACATCAATGTGTGGTTGCCTCTGGGGGACCTCTCACCAGGGATCTGGCCTGCAACCCAGGCATGTGCCCTGACTGGGAATCAGGTTCACTTTTAATTAGCACAGTGCACCAGCAATTCCAAATAGCATTGCTGATAAAATACCCCTCCCCGAAAAAACATTTCTAGTGCTCTAAGTTCTAAACAGCTGTTGCCATGACTATAGAAGTTCAATGTTTTATATATAGATAGATACACACACATATATAGTGCTCATATAATTATATATTCACAATTTATTATTCATAACATGTATTTGTTATGTAATATATTTATATACATTTATATGTGTATCTAAATATATTATGTAATATTAATATGAATGTATATTAAGTATATTACATATAATGTATAATAGAAATTTATATGTAACATTTAAAAATAAATAGGTATTAAATAATATATTGATTTAAATTTCCACCGATATATAAACTGCACATGTGTACATTTCTATTGCTTTTTCTTCAGTAAACATTCTCCACATGTTAATTCAGAGCACTCCCAGTTGCAGGCCGGTCCTGACGCACATGCACTCCACTGCACACGCTCGTTTTGAACACACACGTTGGTGATTCAGAGTTGCTGGAGCTCATTTTAGGTACAGTTTGTGCCCAGCCTCTGTGGTACCAGAGATTCCTGTGCTGAAAATAGTGAATTTGAGTAAACAATGATGACATCATGATATCTGAAACAGAAACAAAAGTTGAGTGATTTCCGTGACCGCTTGGAGGTTGTATTTATTTTTGAAATTTAAGTCAGCACATCAGAGTGCAGCTGCATGGCGAGATGTGATATTTTCAGTCGATAAGTGCATGTTATAGTTCACACACGGGTATTTTACTGAATTTCAGTAACATCTTCAAGATCCAAATTTATGTTTTTTAAATTGTTCATTGTTGCAAAACTAAAGACTTAATGCAACAGGACATTACATCAGTGGTATGACTTAGGTTTTGAGTCTTTTTAGATCTTTTGTTTTTGTTAAAATTTACTTACTAGTTACTGGACAATTATTTACACAAAATATTTTTATATCAGGCTGTAACCAAAGAATCAAAGTTCAAACAGTTAGGTATATTTAATGACTATTAAGTAAATAGCTGTGTGGAGCTTTTTTTTCCTTGAATCATACTATTATATTTACTTTTATAAATACAATTATATGCATCAATACAATAAATTTACCATTGCTATTTTTTATCTTTATTTTCTGTTTTATTGCATGACTATAAATGATATAATTTTGTTCTGTACAGGAAATCGGGGTAGAAAATGATCTCTCTGTCTCAAATGTACCAGGTATACCACTGACCACAATGTCATTGACAATGACAAATATTTACTAAGCAGCTACTATATGCCCAGCACTGTATTAATGCTACGAATACAGCAGTGAGTAAAGCATACATTTTCTGTCTTTGTTGAGCTTATATCCTAGCAAGACAAATATAAACAATAAATAAAATAGAGGGTAAATTTTATAATTCATTAAGAAATGATTGATGAGTGCTCTGGAAAACAAATAAGACAGGGAAAAGGGATTAATATCTGCTTTAGGAGGGACTATGGTTTTAAATAGGGAGGTCAGATTAGACCTCAGTGAGCAGCTACCACGTGAGCAAAGACTGAAGAAGGTGGCAGAGTGATTCACATTCTTGTTCTTAAGGATTTCATGGGTTGCTATCTTAGATGTCATCTCATTTACCATTTGCCACCGTTTGCTGTGAAGACAAGGTAATTGAGGTCTATGGACATGACTCAGTTGAATAAAATCTAGTCCTGTTTAGTATGACTTCATTTTTTTTTTAATTGGAAAATAAAAGCATTTATGTTTGAAAACATTTCAATAATCTTGATTTGTAGTGATAAGTAATTGCATATTACATTGAAAAAATATTCAGTACCTACTATATATAGTGCATTTTGATAAGTATCATTTGCATCTAATATGAACAAAATGTAGTTCCTGTTTTCAAATATCTAACAGTAGGGAGGGAGCACTATATACTGTACACATGCAAAGTACTGTTTGGGCAGAGGAAAGGCAAGGTTGAGCCTGGCAACACAAGATGGGAGAAGGAGGCTTAGGGAGCAATGGCATTTCAACTGGTTTCGAAACCGATCTAGGATTTCAGTGAACTCTCCTGTAGAGAGTCCCTATGATCTGAAGCACAGACATTGCAAACTATAGGAATTTGGAATAATTGTCTGTGGGCTTCCATTTAAGATGGAGACATGCAGGTGATGAAGAGGATTTGAAAGAAATCAAGGACTCTAGATTGCTGGTGTAAGGCCTGGAAAAGGTAGATTACATAAAAGGAGAGGGAGGTTTGGTAGTATGGTCTTTTAGACATAGACACATATTCACCTCATGAGGATTACCAAAGGTTGCCCACGCTTGAGGCTGGCATCAATAGGCTGTGGTTAAGGCCAGAAGATTTAAGGAGGCTAATTGGCTGGTTGTGGGGTGCTGGCATCATCAATGTGGACTTAAATCTTTAAAGAGAAGCACAGATGATAAGCAGGAAGGAAAGATTGTGCCTGACACTGATGTCCATCAGGGAAGTGGGGAAATGTCCCCATCTTATGAGAACAGGGAAGGAGGGGAAATCCATAACTGATGGGTTCTTACAGGGTATGACAGGAATCCAGCCTGTCTTCTCCATTTGTTCCATTGTGTTGATTGGGGTTAAAAGAGAGCTGGGGGAGGGGTGAAGGTGGGACGGGCAGACATTGTTCATGGTGTTAGATGTAGTAAATGTAAAATTCAGTTGGGTGGTGCCTGCAGTTAAATGCAAATTGACTTAATGCAAAACCACAGAGATGCTGTGTGTATTCTTTTAGGTCCCCACGACACACATGTGATTCAAAGCCAATAGACAAAGGATGTGTTTCGTAAAGCAAAAATAGACACCTAGACATTCTCAATAAATAGGACCCTCTACAGAAACCCTAAGGGACCTCCAAATAGGGCAATGTTTACATGAAAGACCTAGGGGCTCTGCTCTGCAGCTTCTGGAAGGAAGATGTGTAAGGAGGAACCATTTCTGAATACTTGAGTACATTCCTTTGCCTGCACATGCTAAAAGCTTTTCCCCAAAACCTTGTTCTTCTTACAGGACCTCTTACATATTATAATTCTCCCATCCAGCTGAATAATATCATTTATTATTATTAAGAGGAAAGAGTGGGAGCTTTTGAGCTGAGAACAGATGTCCTACCAGCCATACTCCAGGCCAGCCCTTTGTAAGTAAACTAATGAAGGGAGAACCATCTTCTTCACAAAAAGACCATTTATTTGGAAGTGCATAATTTGATGAAACACTCAATTGACTCAGTGTTTACTCAATGCCTCATGAATACTTCTAGACTCTATCAACATAGCATTTTAAAAGCAATCCATGTCCAGGCTACAAGCTGTCGTATTATGAGAAAAAGAAAAGACAAGAACCACACAGCAATGACATTGAAAACTGAAATATCAGTGGGCACACAAGCAGAGACCTCAGAGTATGCGGTTGAAGGAGAATTCTCTTCAAAGTGCCAACTCCTCCCGGCCCCCACCCCCTACCACACACACACTGATCTAGTTTTCCTCCTCCAGTATTAGAGCAAGCCATGTAAATGCTTTCTTCTCAAGAGAAGAGAAATGACTTTTGGAATCGAGTAGGGTACCTCAAAACCTTTTTGACATGTTTTCGCTTTGATGTTGGGGTTCCCACTGCCAGTACAAGAGGTATAACATTTTCACTAATGCTAGTGCAGAACTCAGAACAAACAGTAAAAGCAAGTTCGCCAAGGAAGTCCTAAAGATCCATTTTTGGAAGAGAATGTCTGTGTTTAGATTTCCAGTTTATGAAACATGGTTTCAGAACGTGTTTACAGAGGAGAAAAACACCCACAACACAAATAAACCACTGTTTGCACAGTTTAGACTGACAATCTTTGGCTCCCTCCTTTCAGACACTGTTTTTCCCGGACTGATAGAGGGATTCGCTCTCCCAGTCAAGGGGTTTCTGTGGAGCATCGTTCTCACCACCACGATTTAGTTCCCATTCCCTCATGTGTGACATGGTAACAGCTGGTTGAAATTAGGCCAGGAAGGTTCCTACTGCATGGAACCCCTCACTAACCAGCAGACCCGGGACTGGAGCATCCCGGGTAGTGGGGACAGGGTCCTGAGTCCACACAGCAGAGTCCACAGTCCACAGCGGCTCCAGCTCCTGGCGGGGGCCTCTGTTCGGATTAGCAGAGACTGAAACAGGCAGTTCCCACTTCGATGCAGTTACTCAAGAGGAACACAGCCTCTGGGAACCAACGTGCCTATTCTGTCAGTAAAATCTGACTTGGGGATACATTAGCTGGTTCCCTTCAGCAGTCAGGTGGTTGCAAACAAAACAGAACCGAAGTCATGGGTATTGTCATTACATCTGAGGAGAAAGAGATCAGGAGCCGATGACACTGATGTATGAACATAGGTGGAGAAGGTTGGAGGGAAGAGCTGTGAGGACTAACTACAGCGGGAGCTGAGTCATACACAGGAAAGAAACAAGGAAGCCTGTCCCCCCGCCCGGAGTGGCTCCTGTGTCTTTCACGTTAGACCCAGTGGCTCTGATGTTTTCATTAACAAGTTAGATTTTTGAACTCCTAAAATGCAGCAATCAGCAACTCCCCAAATGAAATGCAAGGAGTCATGCTCTGTGAAAACCTGTCACTTCCACACATCATTAGGAAAATGTCATGCGCAGACTGTGCCAGCTACTGGTATATAGTTTCACGTGAACCCACAGTTCTACAACATTTGATAGCAAATCTCTTCTCTAGTTATTGCTGCTGGGCATGTGGTTAATTCTGAGTAAGTCTGTTCAGGACCATCAAAGATCAAACCCAGTGACTCGTATATAGTGGAGACTCAAGAAGTATTTATTGAATGAATGTATCGATTAAAATAATTTCCCGGTGCTAGGAGTCATGTGTGAATGGCGTAGGGTGGTAACAAATGTCCTTATGTATTTTCTTCCCAGTTTGTGTAAATATATAATATATGCATATTTCCCGTTAGCTGCTACGTTCAGGAGTCTGTGAATTTATTATTATTTATCACCCACTGGAACACATTCTAGAAAACTCTTCCTTTCTATTTCCATGAATGAATGTCATCAGTCTAACTCAGAGGGAGAAGCCTGGGCTTCTCCAGGACTCTTATCTCATTAGAATATATGCTGTCTGAAGGCAACAGTTATATCTGTCTTTTTCATGGCTTTGCCCTATACTTATCCTAGTGCTTTGAACCTAATAGGTGCTTGAGCTTTTTGTAATTTATCAGCAGTTAATATATTTCTTGAATTAATAAAGGAATAAATAAATCAACCAACACCCTTTACAAACACTTCTTAATTGAATCTTTGAAACCGCCTCCCTATACAGTAAGAAATTGCCATCCTAAATCCTGTTTATTTCCTTGCTATATTTTTACTACATCTCTCTATATTCCTTTAAATTTTTTAATTTAGTTTTTAACTTTACAAAAATATATTATGCTGTGCTTTAGGGCTATCTAGTGACTTCTTTCCTTTTTACTTAAAATTATATGACTAAGGTGAATCCCTACTGTTGCATCCTGTTGCAGTTCACTTGTTTGGACTACAGTATAAAAGAGGCTCGTTCACACTGTGTCAGTTCTTCTGTTGATGGGTATTCAGGCTTTCACTGTGAAAAGTAAGGCTGCTGTGGACATTCATGTGCCCATTTCCTCTTGTATGTGTGCAAGAGTGTTGTTGGGTACATACCCAAGATGACACTTGTCATGTCATAGGACATATGACCAAACACTTTTAGAAGGTAATGCAAAGCTATTTTCCAAAGCTGTTGCACCAATTTAAACTCCCACTAGGAAACTTAGAGAAATTCCACTGATCATCCTTTCAAACACTTGAAAATGCCTGTTATTTTTTAAATGTGCCAATTGTAAAATGTATCTTTTTGTTAACTAATACTTCACGTGGTCTTGATTAGCCTTCCCCAATCACTATGGACATTGATCACCTGTTCATATGTTCATTGATCTGGGGATCCATTTCTGTGTTGACACCTCCTCTTGGGGTTCTTATAATTTGAAGATCAGGGTTCTTTCTGGTGATTCTTTTTCAGAAGTTGCATAAGTCAAGTTGGTCAGAATGACGAGAAACAGTGAGCAGATGTATTTGAGCTCCTCCATTATATGCAACAGACTTCTTAGGCTCTGATCTCTAGCTCCAGTCCTGCAATGTCCATAAGAGGCATGCCAATATAATCATGGAGTACATCAAGTGCCGTTTTTCAATAAACACCTTATCTGCTTTGCAGTTTGCTTCTCCCTCAATGCCCGGCTTCTCCCATCCCCACACTTGTCTGTAACGTGGCCTGTGTCAGATTTCTGCTGGCTTGCTACTTCATATTTTTGAATGTTAAAAAAGAATTCTAATATTATGATAATAATAATATTTAACAATCACTGGACAATTTATGTGCTAAAGACTGTGCTAAACACAGATGTTACCTCATTTAACTATCATAACCACTCTAGGTAGTAGATATCATTCTTATTATTATTTGTCTTCTAGGACTGTAATAAGCAAACTTTATCTCTACAGAACCAAACAGTAAATATTTTGAGCATTAGGGGTCATTGATTTCTGCAACTACTCAACTCTGCCACTGTAGTCTGAAAGCAGACATAGATCATATGAAGATGAATTTCTCAATAAAGCTGTTTACAAAAACAGGTTGGGGTGGTCTGTGATTTTCCTACCCTAGAACATTCCCATGGACTCAAGAGCCAGAGCTACATTGCAAAATTGCCGTCATACCTGTAGGCTTATCTTCAGAATTGACATGACTTTGCAGAATCTCTTATAGCAGCAAATACTCTTCACTTAAACTTAGCAAGTTTTTATCCAGAACTTGGTATACACACTAAGCATTATGCCAGGTTCCTAGGATACAGGAATAAATTAAATCATATCTTCTGCCCACTGAGCTCAAAAGTAACAGTAGGAAGATCAGGTCAATAAATATGCAATTCAGCAAGTGTAGTGATAGACACTGCACAGCCAAGAGACACAGAGAGGTGACTGTCAGTCCACGGATGTCATAGGGCACCTACTCTATCCCAGGAAGTGGGCTAGACCCTGAGGATAGATACACATTTCTCAGAACAACCTCCCCCCCCCATGTACTGACAGTCTAGTAGGGAAAATATTTAAACAAATAATGTATTAAATATTTACAAGTGTGTAAAATGCTGTGAAGTACCAAGTACAGGAGAACATATGAACATGTGGAATCTGGGAACGGGGAATTGGTCTGGTATGACTGGATTATGAGGTGGTGGGACGTGAGCTGAAAGGTGAATTAGGGCCAGACCAGAAGGGTTTGAACACCAAGTTCAGGAATTTGGACTTTATTCCGGAGACACCTGGTAGGCATCAAAGATTATTGAACAGGTGAATGACAAGACTAGTCCTTTTGAAAGGAAACTCTGGCAACCATATGTAGAATAAATTGAGAGTAGAGAGAACCGAGGCCAACAGCCTGGGACCCATCATGGCCCTCGTGAGGAAGCCATTTAATGAGCGCATAAAGATAGCAGGAAGGAAGACCCGGCAGTTGTAAAGCTGTTGAATAAACCCCAAGTGAGAGCTAAGAACTCCCTTCACAGGCTTTCAATATCTTTAATTCATTGTATATCAGTTTTCTGTATATTTTTCATATGGCGATGGGCTGTCAATCATCTCTAAATAGCATCATCCTTTGCTAAAATAGACTGAATTAAATCTTTCAATTTTAAGTATTTAAACAAGAGAACTGCTATTCACTTCCTGTTGATTTTCTTAGAATCTGCTTTCTGCACATATAGTTCAAAAGCAAAATGCGTATAAGTCAATGGGATTGTAGACTGCAAGGTGGTGGCACCCACATATTGGAGATTCCTCCCATGATTTGACAATTTGTTGCTCTGTTTACAATAAGAATGTCAATTGTGTATTTTTCCCTCTCTGCGAGAATGTATAATCCAAGAGATTTCTAAACACAGTTTTCTCATTCAATGGCTTCGGCATGGATTGGATCACCTGAACTCCACCCTTAGGGTGACATTGGACCTTCTCTTTTTACATCTAGTTACCTAATCCACTTGAGGCTTTGTTCACACTCTGTCTCCATTTTATTCTCTTTTCCATTGTACTTTTATTACCCCAAAACATTAATGTGTTTTGCATGTCAGAAAAAAGAGACTGACAGATAATGAGACTCTTGACAAGGACAATGGCTTCTGGATAACAGCTCTTGACCCACACCACACCAAGGCTGCCATCTGCCTGGTGGCACCGAGTCTTCATTGCTGGTCTGCAGCAAAGTAGGAGGCCCCTTGGGGAGTCAAAATACCTCACCAGCAGAAAAGCAGATGCAAGAGCTGTGGATAACAGAAGGTCTTGCAGGACGGAATCCAGGAAAGAGATGAAGCCTGCGAGTGAGGAAAGGGTTACAGGTCCCCTGGGGCTCTCGTCATGCACACAGCCATGAACTGGGTATCCACAGAACCACCCTCCTAAGTGAAGGGCAGCTGATCACTTCTGCAGCAGACATTGGTTTTAATATCTGCGTCCTAATTTATTTGACATCTGCAGAACATCCAAAGAAAATATTCAAGTACAGGATGGGCAATCCGACTGCTTTCTGAGTTCATCGAATATCTCACACTCCTTCCTCAAATGTTTTCAGTTTTGCAAAACTCAAAATGCATTTTGCCAAACATGTTCCCTGTTCATGTTTATTTAGAAGGGAATTTAATCCGTATGCTGCTGATGCATTTACACTTAACTCATCAAAATGTTTTACTAGAGTCATTTGATGTCCAAGAAACCTTTTGAGTCCTTTTTATAAGCCTCTTCAAGCCCATTTTGCTTCGAAACAGGAAGTCGCCTGTTACTAACCATAAACCAATGCAATCCCCGTAGGATTTGGTTTCATTTAAGACGCTGAGAGACTGCAAGTTCCAAGCCTAACCTGAACTCTACAGAGAAGTTTTCCTCCTGAACCCACTGAGACCATGCCGTGCACAGATGAGGTGCTGTTATTATTTTCCAAAACAAAATCCTTTATGAAGAGGCATCTTTCATACAGCTCCTGGGAAAGACAGTTACCAAAGCAGAGTGCTAAATCATTGGCTTTGCAAGCTGCACCTGGTGAATGTCACTGTCTCCTGTGATCCACTGACTATTCAGAGCTCATTTGCTAGTATTAATAGAACAAGTAAAATGGAATTGGAGGTAGAGATACCAGCACAGTGATTTCTTGCCTCAGGAAAACCGTCCCAGGTTACAGACCAATACAATGTTCCCAACCACGAGCCAGGGAACCGAAGCTGATATAAACACCCCATCCAAGCCACAGAACATGACTTGTTTAAGGCTTAATTCTGTGAAGTAAGGCAGGAAACAAGATTTATCCTTCTGGGAAACTTTTGGCATTTGCTTCGAGCTGGACCTGATTACTCGGCCGTCCTCACCATCCATTACAGCTATCTGAGGGAAATCAAAAAACAAATTTTTTTTTGTCCAAACTAAGGCAAGAGGGAAATGTCTCCATCTGAGTCCCGTAGAAATCCTTCTGTTTGACGTGGCATTAAACAAGGCAAGCGAGCAGCCCTGTCGCTATGAGGATCACTGTTGCTATCTTAGGCCTTTTGGCTGTGAAGGGGAGTGAAGTTAGTCTGGGCGAAAGCCATTTTGCAAACACAGTAAAAATAAATTACTACACTTAATAACTGAATCTTAAACTTGTCACTATGGCAAAGTCTAAGTTATTCCCAGAGCCTGGGACTTGGCAAAAGTAGTGGGTGCTGGAGGTGAGTTTTTATGTATGAGATCCAGCTTTAGGTTCTAACTGTGCAGGCTACAGAGTAAATGTCAGAGGATGAATGGGCCATTGAGAAGTCAATCCGACTCCTCGAGTCTCTTAAATGAGTCTGGAAGGGTTCAGGCCATCCGTTTGGTGGGCTACCAATAGAGCCGAGTTGTTAATACAAAAGAATTTGAGGTTATTAATACCAGGCTTATTGTTTCCCCGTGTGTGTCTGTATGTGTGTGAAAGAATTTGTTTTTAACATGTCTTTTGTGTTCCTTTAGTTGTTTTTAAGGGTGCTGTCATGGGGCAGCAAAAACTGGGTGACTTGGCCTGCACTCAGGCTCCTGGACCCAGAGCAGGAGTGTTTACACTGGATTAGGAAAATTCAGGCTCCAACCCAACCGGGAGACATTTCAGTTAACACCTGGCTTTGCTTACTTGTCCCAAATAGTAAGTTATTAACGGCTTATTAATATTAGACCCTTCCACTGGTTCACTCTTATTCTCCTTAAAGTTACATTACAGGTCACTTTCTTTAGAATATATTTCCCAGCCCTCTTGGTGCCACTGCCTTTGAATTTGGCACAAGTAGAAACCATGAGGGCACCCAAGCAAAAGAATTAGAAAAGCAACAAAGATACCAAACTAACAGGTTTTTTTTTTTTTAAGTAAGGTTGGGAGAAAGAAATTTGTTTACTATTCAGATTGAAGAGGTGAAAACTTTGTGACCAAATGCTAGCATTACCATCAATCACTCAGGAAGCCCTGAGCAGTTGCCTAATCTGGTTGCATACATACCTGAATATGCTGTCCTGAAATAAACATTTTATGTTTTTATCCATTTTGGCTTCACAAATTATTTTTGGAGCCAGGCCTAGCCAGTCACAATTGCCTAATTAATTTAGGTAAGATCACTTGTCCCTCAGAACTAGGCATGTATGTATTCCTTGATCCAATGCCAGCCCTCCCTTGCCAGAATAGTTCACAGAAACATCAGGCCAAATGATAGAAATGGCCTCAACTGAGAAACTGTTTTCCTAAATATACCAGGTTCATCAGCACACACATGCTCATGACATCTAAGCAGAACTGTCACAGAAAGCACATATGTGCCTTTATCATGACCTCTGGGGTATAGTCAGGTGAAGTCACTACTTGACTATGAATTATTAAGAAATCACCCCCTTATTTTTGAAGCGACCTCATTTTTCTAGAGGAATTCACAGTCTCCTATGGGGGCCAGTAGCAAATCAAACTTGAACCTGTTATGTTCTCCCCACATCTGTGGTTTCTACTGAGTCCTCACACTTTGTTCATTGGACACCGATACTATTAACCTCCAAGTCTCCCAATCTGAAGGTGAACAGGATCAATATTCCCTGTTACATAGGCCAGTGAACCCAAAGGACCCACAGGGTCCTTTGAAAGAGTCCTTATTGAGTGAGAGGAGGCCCCACTCAATAACACTTTTCCCTAGTGGCTGGAACAACTCAGGATGAGTTTCTATCTCTCACTCCCATTATTAGCCAAGTGGTGCATGTGCAGGGACTGTAATGTATATTAGGGTCGTATGTGTGCATTTAGAGATATACGTGTGTACAATTGTGCACTTGAACAATTGTAAGTATGAAGACACTCAAAAAAGGCAAACCAAGGTACTCCAGGAAAACAAAAAGAACCACTAAGTTTTATTTAGAGTTTTGTAGGTCACACATATGATTCCCATCTTCATAAAAACCTTACTTTTTTTCTCCTTTTCCTTCCCTTCTCCTTCTATTTTTCTTCTCCTCTTTCTTCTTATTTTTACTATTTTTCAGCATTGCTAAATAATATTTAGCAGTCAAAATTACTCAGGTGATGAAGAGTGAAGTTAGGCCTCAATGCCAGGTAGACCTGACTCAGAGTCCATCTCTGTTCACCAAAACCTAGCTCTCAGGAGGCTGGGCATCACTCTAATGTGCTTGCCACCACTGTAGGGAGGCCGGTCTGGTGGAATTAATTCCTTCGCATGCATGCATCCATGTAGGTCCTGTTTATGAACAGCTATGAGAAAAACAAAGTCACTGCTTTTAACGCATAAAGGCAGATTTTGCAAAAACACTTCATACAATCGCCTAATCGGGGCTGCTTCTAGGGTGAGGCAAGGGAAGAATCTAGGGAATAAAGTTTAAGGAGGCACTCACTCTCAGGGTTGTACAAGTGCAAGGTTCACAACTGAGTGTAAGCACCACCTTAAATCTTGCCCCCTACCCGCAGGCCCCTCACTGGGCACCTCACTAGCCTCATCCTAGTCCTAGCCCTGCATGCAGCAATAACCATATGCTTACCACCTTGCTCTAGCTCCTCAGAAATTAAAACTAACAAGTGGGAGATTTATTAAACATCTACTATGTGCTATATGTAATGGAAAAAGTGAAAACTTTTTTTCACATGTATTAGATGTGCCTACACTGAAGAGAATGTTATCCAGCTAGAAAAATAACACATAATGCATGGGAAGCGATCAAAACAGATATATTGTCAATCTATAAAAGGTCATGGTCACATGTCATCCACCAGATGGTAGATTCAGTATGGTGGGGAGTGGGGGGCATTACTAAAGATGTCCTAAGAAAGAAGCCCCTATACTGTAACTTGTACACGGGTGGGTGAGGCAGGGCCCTGTGGGGAAGACAGTGGGACTCCAAGTGAAGGTGGATTGATGTTGTCCACATTGTCCGCAGGAAGCCAATTATGTATTTGAACAGGGGAACAATGTGCAGAAAGCTTTGTGATGGATCGTGCATCACTTTGTTGGAGTGGATCGGGGTGATGGATGGATGGTAGGTCCATCCAAAATAAGAACGTTGTTTTAAAGTGGGGGCATATTAGTTTAAAACTCATTTTAAAGTGATTACTGCTACAAAATGGTTTTGATCTGCTACAGGAAAATTGCAGTTGGAAGAAAGGAAACAGTAGAGGTTGAAATGTCCAAATCAGGCATCTTATTTATACCACTTTGTCACATTCCCATTTTTCCTGAAGTTGGCTGCACGATGCACTTAGCAGTTGTCGTTGGCTCTGGCCTCCCTATTGTCCGACCCACGTGGCTGGCTACTCTGTCACGTGCTGCCTACTTCACTGAGCCATTTGTGTGGGTGACTCTGATCTGCCAGACTAGATCGTAAGCCCTGCAAGGTCAGGGTTCAGAGCTCATTCTGGGATGTTCCATCTCTGTAGACTCTGGAAGCAACTGGGTACTTGGAAAACAGTTACTAAGGGTTTCACAGCTGTCTGCTCCGGAGCATAGACGTGGAGAGAAATTGAACTTGATTGCCTAATGTGGAAAGGCCTGCGTTTCTTGTACTCTGCACCATTTGGACTGATCTGAATGAAATTTTCAATGGCTAATTTCATTCCTAATTCTTACATGAGCCAGAAAACTCCACCTGCAAGGGAATGGTTTTTCATTGCCTTTCTTTTGAAAGGGTGAGCACCCCATTTCCTGTCATCAGGCGCAGGAATCGGTTTCTTCTCTAACAGTGGTGGTTGCTTAGGAAGGACGTCCAGGACTCAGGCTTCTGTAAAAGTGCTTGGCTTGGTGTCAACCCAGTATGAACAATGCAAGACCCACATGTCTACTGATAGACAGACATCTGAGCTGGGGACGCTGAGGCCCAAGATAGTTTACGGAGAAGGTAGAATTATGTAACCCTGTCACTCAACAGGGTTTCCTTCCAGCTCAGTGTGTCCTGGGACTAAACAGTGCACATAGCAACAAAACAAACTGACTGTGGACACTCTTTGCATTGTCAAATGGAACACACTCCATGTCTTGATGCATAAATCAGTATAAATGCAGTGGAGTGATGCCTCATTTATTTACCATCACCAGGGAATGGACTATTTATTATAGATAATATTCCAAATAACTAAAGCCTGTGACTCCAAGTGCCAAAACTTTAAAAAATGTTAACCGCGTAGAATGAAAATCCTCCTAAACATTTTCTACTGTTTTAAACACCATGCTCAGAATATAATTGGACTTGCAATATGTTTGGAGAAAAAGAATGGAGCAATGGCCAGGCCCAATGCTAGACCTGATGTTTTAATGCTAACGACTAACCAGGATAAACAAAGTGTTTCTAGATTTAGTCAATTACTTTATTTGTTAATTGATTGTTTGTTTTACAGAGAGAGAGAGGAAGGGGGGAGAGAGAAAACATTGATTTGTTGTTCCCCTTATTTGTGCATTCATTGGTTGCTTCTTATATGTGCCCTGACTGGAGAGTGAACCCACAATCTTGGCACATCAGGAGGATACTCTAACCAACTGAGTTACCTGGTCACGATAGTCAACTTTTTTTTCTTGTATTTAATATCAAGAGGAATTTTTGGTGGACTGAAGGGGTAATTTGGACATTGCTGGGGAGAAACTGAAGTCTTATGGTGGAGGAGGCAGCAGGAGAATGTCCATGTACATACACAACTGGCCCTTGAGCAATGCGGTTTGAAGCGCCAACCCCCTACACAGCTGAAAATCTGTGTGGAAGTTTTGACTCCCCCAGACTTAACTACTAATAGCCTCCACTGGACTGGGAGCCTGAACACTAACATAAACAGTTGGTTAATACATATTTTATGCACGTCTTACATACTGTACTCTTACAGTAAAGTAAGCTAGGTCAAAACTGTCATTAAGAAAAATTAAAAGGCAAATATATGATTAAGGAAGATGATTTGACTTTGGGCAACAGGTACACAATGCAACGTGCAGATCACGGCTCATAGAAATGTACACTGGAAACCTGTGAGAGTTTAGTAATCAATGTCGCCTCAATAAGTTTAATAATAATAATAAGTAAAATCAAAAGGAAGAGAAAGCACATTCGTAATACTGGGCTGTATTCATCAATACCGAAAGTCGACGATGTCTACGAGATGAACCATCTGTCAGTACCTACATCAATATCACCTTATATGATACAAAACACTGCAGATGTTTTACATATTACCAAGAGCAGATGTAAGAAATAGAAAAGATGTGTGAAATAAATTCATATTTAGTTACCAACATAACGATTTATGCATTGATATCAAAGAAGCAGCAATATGATTGCTTTATGATAGCCTAATTTAATCTATATGCTTGTTTCACAGTAGTGAGAAAATCTACAAAAATTTTCCCATTACATATTATCAAAAAAAATCCTGAAAATTCTTATTTGAAAGTTTCAGTTTTTCAGTCACACACCCACATGTAATGTCTCATGGAATTCTTTCGCTCTGGTCTTCGACCAGGCACAGAGGGCTGGTACCAGTGAGCCCAGTGTTTCTGCTGCTGGTCTCCTCCACCAGCATTCCTCGTAGCCATTCAGACTTCTCCCTGATTCCTCGTAGCCATTCAGACTTCTCCCTGATTCCTCGTAGCCATTCAGACTTCTCCCTGATTCCTCGTAGCCATTCAGACTTCCTGACTTTCCCAATCTCCGCACTCCCCAATTCTGATCAGCAGAGGGAAAACTGACCTCGTTCTCTTTCCTGTTTTCTTCATTCTCCATTATGAAAAGATAGGAAAGTGGGTGAGTGAGCACAGGGGCTCACCCTTGACATATAAAAGCAAATTTCAAAGGTATTTTCTAAAATATCTTTTCCTATTAGAGTCACCCAGTTTTTGTACATATGTATAAAAGAGCCTTCTCTCTGTCTCCCTGTTAACATATTTTAGCTCTGAAGGACTTCTCAAGTCTTCTCTATCAATGCCCTCAGAGCTCTCAGTGATTAAGATCATTGGCTTTAGAGGCAGACCAGACTGGATTTGTATCTCAGCTTCACCACTAATTAGTTTTATGGCCTTCTGCACATGACTAACCACTCTATCGTTCAGCTTCCTCATCTGTAAACAACAAAAAGCCTATTTCATAAGCTTTTTGAAAAGACGAAGTAGGCAATTGAATGTCAATTGTTTTAGATGGTGATTAAAATATGATAATTGTCCAGAAAACATAGCTGTTGTTTTTTTTACATAAGACAAATCAAAGAGCAGTCAGAAAATTATATATTATCATCTCAATGAATGCAAAATGATTTTGAATAAAATTAACTTTTCTATTTTTAATTTAAGAAAATCTTAATAATAAGTACATGAAAACATGGTAAATAATACTTTCCTAACCTGGCAGCCACCACTAAGCCTTATGGCAATAGCCCAATTGTTTATCTGTTATGTTTAGGGCAAAAATACTCATACATCTCTGCTCCTTTATTAATCTAATGGTCCTAGAACTTGTGGCTATTACTACAAAAAGTGGAACAGAAGTAGAAATAGATTATTGTTATTTTCAGAGACATATTTTCACAACTAGAAAACTCAAGAAAATTAAAGGACACCTCTTAATATTAGTAAGGTTTTACTAAAGTGTTTACATATTAGAAATAAGAAAATGTGAGAAAAAATGTTAAAGCCATTCAGAATCATCAAAACCCCCCAAAATACTAAGAATAAAGCTTAAAAAATATCTTAGAAACATAAATCCAATTTTGATAAGTCCTCAGAAGGGAAAATGAATTCTAGAAAGATTCAAAGCAGCTTAGTGACCTGTACAGGCAACACAGGGCCCCAGAGTTCTGAGGATGTGGGCTGGACATCACAGCCTGGTTCCATCAAGTTCCTGCTGAGTGATGCTGGGCAACTTATGTAAGTTTTCTATGCCTCAGTGGGATTCTCTGTAAAATGACCATAATACCAGCACTGTCCCATGAGGTTGTTGTATGCAATAAATAATGTGGTCTGGCAATAAATGCAAGACCTGCCAGATAGCAGGCACTCAAAGAATTGTAGCTACAGTTTCATTGTCATTGTGATCACCCATGTTACAACAATTATCCCAAACTTCATGCATAGACTTTTCACCAAAAATATTGTATAATTTTTTAGATAAATTTGTAACAATTTGTGTAGTCCTATGCACAACTCTAGCAGGATTTTTCAAGGGATAGTACTGAAAATTTCATTAAAATATTCATTTTTGAGGAATCACAATGCTGTTTTTCATAGCAGTTGTCATTTTACAATACACAAGACTCCAATGTCTCCACATGACTCCACATCTTTGCCAACACTTGTTATTTTCTGGGGATTTTTTAATGTTAGCCACCCTAATAATTGTGAGGTGGTATCTCATCGTGGTGATTTGGATTTGCATTTTTTCTAAGTTTAATATTGTGTATCTTTTCATATGCGTGGTAGCTTCTTTATGTACTTTTGAACTTGTCAAAATGTTTATAATTAATATGTGTTATTTTGTATCAAACACTAGGAACGTAATTAGGATCAGTTTTGTCTCCAGTTTTGTGACATTAGCAAGAGCAAAGCTTTCTTCCCCCTTAGTTCCTCATATCTCTATTTGTGAAATAAGGAAGCTAGACTAGCCAATCCCATCTGAGATATTTTTAAATAAAGAAAATAATCTTTCCTCATTTCTTTCACTGTTGTGAAAGGTACTTACATTTCTAAATCCCCTAAATTTTAAATTATTCTAAGAAGAACAAGTTTGCAGATAAATAGATGATTTCGTGATAGTCTTTTCAGCATTTTTTCTTCATTAGCATTTTTAGAGCTCCAACTCAGTAATAAGCATTGGCCCAGGGTCCAAGAATGCGAAGAAAATGTAGTCCGGACCCTGTGTTATTAACTTACAAGTCTATTTCAGAGGATGAGCTTATAAGTAAATCACTATAATGCAACTTGAAGTTGATATAATACATGTACGAATACGGTTCATTGGTGTTATAAAGGCACAGACATTCTGTTCCAATGTGAAGACTCCTGTAATAGTGGGGAAAGGATCCTGATGGTTGTTCCCAGACCTTGGTGTTTACAAAATCAATGGCATTCAAATTTAGTGAGAAGAAATTTAATATTGCCTAGCAAAGACAAAGCAGAATTTCCATGAGCATTGAAGCATTACACTAAACAACAAAAACTAACAAATGGCTAAAATGTTTTCCATTCAATCAAAAAGTATTTTAGAATCCTATTGTGGTCTACACAAAGGATGTCTCTTGCTGGGCAGAGTAATATAATACATTCTGTGTGGAGTAGGAAACTTTAATGATATATGCAGTTTTGTTATTAAAACTGAGTTATATATTTTTCTCTGCTCTGGAAGATTGTGACCCAGTATAACATATCTTCACATTGTTTATAACTGGAGGAAAATCAACATTTTGGATTCCCAGTTCACACAGTAGGAATTACATTTGTTTTGGCCAAATATAATTTATATAACTGCAAGGAACAATAAAACATGAACTCTACAGTGTTTTCCTACCTAAAAATAATATAGACCTTGTAAAATGGAAGAGATTGTTATTATAAAGGAAAAGACAGTAACTTAAAAGGCTGAAGCTCATTTTACAACACTCTTTAATGTCTGTGCAAATAGGCAGACACCTGTGTCCCCATTTTCTCTGACCCTAGCCACAGGAGTGAGATTCCGCGCAGTAATAAATAACCTTCCAAATAAAACTCTGAAATATAATTTGCTTGAACAAGCCCAGTTCTGTGTTCAAAAGTCACTTTCAAAGTGACTTCTTAAAACAGTTCAGTATCTTTATGCATCTGCCTACAAAGATTTTCTGTATGTGATAAAAGCATCTGGTTCATCTTATTAACAAGGTTCCTGTTAGTAAAGGGGACATTCTGGATTTAAGAGTTGGGAATTATGCGAATGAATGAATGATTCAATCATATATTCAATCAATCAATCAGTCATTGATTTGGGTATGTATCTTTAAAGTCAATTAACCTGTGCAGGAATTGATTCTACTATTTCAATACCATAATATAAAACACGATCTCATCCTCAAAGATGTGGGAATGATAAGATGACGGAAAATTGAAACTTCCTTTGAGGAGATTTGTACAGGAGACATACTGAATGCATATTATAGAATCACTGATTCTGAAAGAATCAGGCAACTGGGAAAAGGTTGATATTTTGGAGGCAAGTACTATGTTCAAGGAACTAGTCCATTGTATCTTATTTAATCCCTTAAAGTCTAAACAATTCCATGAAGTTGGCAGAGCTACTACTATTTTACATGTGAAGAAACAAAGGCTCATAAATCTTACGCCATGTGTTCCAAATCACATAGCCAAGTTCGTGGTGCTGTTGACCCTAGATCATGAGACTTCTGGATCTACGGGCTGCGTTTTTGCTATAACTTGTGAGAATCTTCTGGGTGAGGACTGTATGCTAGTACCAGTCACAGCGTAATCAGATGACAGATACTCGATGTGTCTAGCACTCCCACGAGATGACCCCTATGCACTCTTGCAAAACTCACTTTGCCTCAGGCTCAAAACTTTTTCAGTTACAGAGCAGATTTCCCTGCCCTGACATTTACATAGATTTCAAATTCTTCTAATTCCTGGTATAATTTGTGACTTGGTCTTTGGAGTCTTTGTATCTATTTCAAAATGGGATTTGAATTGTATTTCATAGTATTAGGGTTTCTAATTGTATTGTTTTCCTAAAGCAATCCATTCTTAACACATATTTAGAGATAGCCCTAAGGAATCCTAAATAATGTAACTTGTTTCCCAGAAGCTAACAAGAGAGTTCGTTTTTCTTTAAAAAGTCTGCAGCCTCTCCAGGCATTGAATCATCTGGCTTGCGGCCAGGCACTAGAGGGTGCTTTAGAAATATTATTTGATGATGAACTCGGATGTTGTCCACTTGCTTTTCAGAAACCATTCCTGTAAATCATGGCTTTGAAAACTTGTCAGCATTTTTTCTCTTTCTTCTGTGGATTTCTTCAAAGGGAGAAGGAATGCCCGAAAAGTAAACATTCAATAGCTATAACTGCATCCCGAGGAGGGTGGAATAAAAAAATATTATAGATAGTTATAGATATATAAATATTTCTGTGAGATAAAAAGAGAACCCCGTGGATCACTCACAAAGAGCCTACTGGAACTTTATCAGTCGGCTGGGCTTTGTCAGAATAAAGCGGGTTTGTGAGGGGGCCAGGGCAACATGTGTTTCTGCCTGTTCCACACCCTTCCTTTCTGGAAGCTTGCGGGAAGCATAATCCCTCGCATTTGTATGAGACTTTTCTTTCTCTCTCTCTTTTTTTTTTAGGAGGCCCTTTTACATATATCACCTCTCTAGTGATGTTCACTACACCCTGTGTGGTATTGCTACTCCTACGCTTTAGATAAAAACCTCTGAAGTTGAGAGAGGATAATTAACTAACTCAGACCCATAAGGTAAGTGGCAAAATCAAACTTTAATCATAGGATTTTTCTCCAGTATATATAAGGCAGCAACCATTCTTCTTCCTTTATGGTGTTAACAGATCCATAGAGTTCTGCTTCTGCATATTTTAAATAAAAATAAAACAAAACACACAAGCAACAAAACCCGGAGATCATTAAGTATAAGGCAAGAGAGAGAACCCACGCCCTCCCTCTCTGCCCTCCTGGGAGCAGCGCGCAGGAGTCCAGTGGAGACTTCCGGGTGCAGCTCAGTGCAGTGAGCTGGGGGTGAGGAATGATACAGGGTCTGGGGTTTCCGCAGAAGCAGAACTCTTATTGGAAAGATCAGAAAGGGCTAAAGCCCTAAAGGAAGGAAAATAAAATTCCTTCCTGTAGGTCTTGATGCAAGATTCCGAAAGGGCCCTCCAAGCTTTGGGAGGAACGAAGACACAGTGGGCCCCGCTCGGGGTATTTGCAGGGGACAGTGTGCATCGAGATTGTTGGAGGATCGCTTGGGGGCCTCCGGGAGGAGAGGCTGACAAGCAGGCTCTGAATCAGCGGCTCAGGCAGCTCTGCCCAACGGAAGTTTCTGAGATGTTGGGAACTGTTTGATCATCTGCCTTGTCCGATACAGTAGCCATGGCCACATGTGACTTTGCAGCACTTGAAAGTGGTTGGTGTGACCTAGAAACCGAAAATGGAGTTTAATTTAATTTTAATTAATTTTCGTTTTCATTTAAAGGCCACACGTGACTAGGGGCTGCCATTTTGGACAGGGCACGAGGGGGCCTTGAATTGTAAAGAATTCCGAAGTGATCACAGAATTCTAGGTTTACCCGGGGGAGAGAGATACTTGCTGATTGAAGAAAATGAATGGACAGAGCATTTGGAGAGGCTGAGATAGGAAAAGTAAGGTGGAGGAATTGGAAGTAAGAATCGAAGGGAACATCAGGTTATATATAGTTGCAGAATTTGCAAACCACAGATTTCAAAATGCAGTTGCTTACACTCATTTCATTTGTATAATAAAAGTTTGTTTTTCACCAGAACTATAATTTCTACCAGTGTCAAAATGAAACTTATTCTTGCATCTCTTAGTCCATATCTGGTAGCCATAACCATGTCTTACACAAAATATATTGTGCACGTGGTCTTTTTGGCACACTCAACTCTACCTGTGTTTTAATGTTTTAGTCACAAGAGTGGAGGTACTTAACATTGAGTCACTTAAACATGGCAGGTATAACCAAGTAAGCTTTAAAAAAAAACATATTGGCTTGTGTGTGTGTGTGTGTGTGTGTGTGTGTGTTGTTTTATTTCCCCTCAAATCTTTCTCTATCTCTAAAGCACTAGGAACTTAAAACCCCAACTGGATTTATCAAACACATTATCCATATTTTAAAAAACCCATAAGAAATAGTACTATTGATTCTGCTTGGTTAGATTCCTAAATTACAGATAAGGTAGTCTGTAAAGCTAGCCCATGCCCACTGCTTCATACTATGGCTAAGAGGAATATCAAAACAAAAACAGAAAGCCAGGCTCCCCCAGACTGTGAAGAGTTGATACAAAGATTTAAGATGCAAATATAAAAACTGCAAATAAAAACTGGTGCTGAACTTGGTAAATGGTTTTTCTACAATACTTTGCAAAAAGAAAAGCACAACAGTGGTGACAGCAAAGCACCACACCACACAGTCGACCGCTCGTGTGACTGGCTGCATTTTACCCAGAAAGGGACTCATTCGGCTGCCTTCTCAAACAAGTCCTACAGTGTTTCAGTGGTGATGAATCCTCATGTGTGGGCATCTTGTGGATGAATTGGCACCGAATTGCCCTTCGTGTGTTGTCTTATGGGCCAATGTTCACTGAATGACCTGGCCTCGCTTCTACTATTCAAGGATATGGGCAAAATTCACTGACTTTCAGAAAGAAGGATTGGGAAGCTGGTTAGTTTTTCCTTGACATTCATGCAAGTAGCACTTCGGCTACACATGCCTGGTGCTGATGGGGATGTTTCTCCAGTTCTCCAGGCAGGGGCTGTCTGTGTTCTGCCTCCCCAAAGGTCTTATTTGGAGACATTCTTTGCAATTCATCAATAACTCCTGTGGCTATTGCCAAAAACAATTGTTTTCTTAGTTTTATTTTGTTTGTTTTTTTGTAGACCTAGAGGGAAAGTGAAGATCAGGTGTAAGGCAGAAGATTCTAAATCTCCAGATGCAACTCTGGAAATTCATAATCTCATGCCTTCTCTGCCTCACAACAGTGAAAATCCTTGAACACCCAGGGGTATTGTTTTTCTAGCATCTTAGTTTCATTCAAGCTGTGTAACATTTCTTTGAAATATTGGCAGCACAACTTTTGAAAGGGACTTAGCTCAAATTCTCAATTTTAATTTTTATGTGTATCTTTAAGCCTCAAATTGGAATTTTCTTACAAAAAAAAAAAAGCCCCAATCTGGTATCAGTGTTGTTTGCTATATATTTACATGAACTCGGGCAATTGACTATGTAAAGCTAAGGACAACAATGTGATTATCAGTAGCAACATGTCAGTTATTGCTGGAATTGTTCCTCCTGTCACAGAATCCTAAGATCTTAACACTGAAATTGACCTTAAAGGAAGCCACCTTAAATCATTCTTACAAATGGCTGTGCTATTGCAAGTATTAAATGCCTGGGATCAGAAATGGGAAGAATGCTCGTTCATGTTCTGCTCTTTTTTTTTTTTTTTCTAAATGTCCAAGCAGCCAAGTCTCTGGTATGTATCAGAGGAACAGGCAATTTTCAGAGTGAAGTCAAGTGAAAAGTATGCACATGGCAGTGTAAATGTTAGGAGGGTTTTGGGGAAAATATCCCAGTTATGTACTGTTTTGCTACAGTAAGTATAGAACTGTCTCTCCAATGCCATGGACAAGACCCTTGCCAAGTGGAATACCCTATTTATAACCCTTTCAAGAAGAGGAAGTAGTGCCAGGAGCAAGATAAGACTATTAGCTGTATTAACAAAAATACTTAAAAGCCTGTTTGTGTTTGAAAATGTTGGCGGTTAAGAGAAAAATATAAGTACTTGTAGCTCTGGGTATTTAAACCTGTTGCAAGACCATTAATTAATCATCATCTTATCTCCAATGCCATATCTCTGCCAGTGTGCCTGTTTGAAGTGGTAAATGGAGCTCATAAATGGACTCTTGGGGAGATATTTAGAAAATAAATAATCCCCCCTGTTCGGTAAATAGTTAAGAAATCTCCCCGGGCTCACATGTTTTATTCTCCCTGTTGGCGCTGTTGATTCAGTGCTCATCTGGAACGTCCTGCCAATCTGTCTTGGAGCTGTCAGTCTTTCCAATGCCAAGTATTTAGGCTGCAATCCCAGACGTGGGAGAAAGAGACTGACGGCAAGGGAGTGCCATGAGCATACAGACTCTGGTCGCAAGGGGGTCACAGTGGGAGGGACTTGGCAGCCAGCCGGCACGTGCCAGCATCAGGACTTGGGCTATGAGACACACCCCACATCATTCCCGCTTCCCCAGCACCCTGAGGGGCAACAGGATGAACAATCGAGACGCTGTGGGAATGGTTGGACGGGCCCCAGGGAGGCTTCTTTTGTCTCTTCTGTTGTATCAGCAAAACTTGACTTATGCCACGTTGTCCTGTACTACAAGTACTGGGTGAGAATTAAGGTGTGATTTCCCATTTCTTCCTTTGTTTTGTCCCTTTCTCTTCTCCACTTACCCATCTAACCAAATAGAGCACAAAGAACTTATGATTTGGAATTAGACAAAATCGAGATTCAATCCTGGCTCTTGCACTTGCTCTGTAAAAGCAAAAAACAAAACACAGCATTTAGCTCACCCAAGCCTCAGTTTCTGTTCCTGAATGGCACCTGCCTTTGCCGGCTTGCTGGGGGGTTTAAAGGAGTGGCGTGTGAGGTACTTAGCACTGTTCCTAGCGTGTGGTAGTCAATAAATGTTACTTTGCCACAGCAAGAGACACATTAGACTATGGATACTCCAATTTATTAATCATTTATTAATCTTATTATTTAGTCATCTAACTCATTTATCATTTTATTAGATAATAATGTAGGGTATTATAAGTATTTACTTATTAAAATAAGTAATTTATTTATTGAGCCACAATCAAATATATGATATTTTATAAATAATTATATATATTCAGTAAAGATATAACTGCTACACATTGTAGCTTATGTATTCCAGATTGTATGTAAATATAATATATATTATGTATCATAGTTTATATATCATACATCGTACTATGGTTTATATATTATAATCAGTATCATGTATATGTCATATATTACGTATCATGTTTTATCTACTAATTATATTAATAAATATTAGTTATTGATTTATTTCTATAAATTGCATAAAATTATATACAACTTTATTTTATTTAAATGAGTAATTTAAGATAAATATGATACAGTGATATGATTAGCATATTATTTACATAGTATATGGTATATAAGGTTATGATATGGATAACTGGATCATCTAATTATAAAAACTTATAAGGCTAATTTTCATAATACTCTACATGTGCTATTTATATAACTATAAGTGCAAATAAAATATACAAATCTAATTATTTAATCATCTTCAGGGTACCTGGGACACAAGTCTCAGGGTTAAGAATTATCCCAAGAGTTGGTTGTAAACGCCCCAGCAACAATTAAATTGAGGCCCTGCCAGGTGTGGGAACCTGGGCGCGCCGATTAACCTCTCTGAGTCCCTGTTTCTCACTCAGGTAGAGAGTGGGGGGGTGGGTTCAGACTCAAATGATGTATGAACAGTGTACAGCACAACTGCTAGCACCTACATCACCCGTAAATGAGACATATTCTTCACTTTATTGTTGAAGTTCATTATGATTAAAAACTAATGATCATTGCTGTTTTCAATGGAGGTTTGGACATGCACTTCAGCAGCAGCCAACCGCTCCCTCCAGGGTGCTCCTGCCCAGCCGGCTACTGAGATTTCTGTTTTGCTTGGGCCCCATTCCGAGAGCATGGCGGGTTGTTCTCACTTTCTAGTGGTTGGAGAATATTCAAACCGATATCCCTTGTGGGGTAAGATCTTGGGGACAAATATTTCTTTTATTTCAAGGTTTCTTAAATTTCACATGTGATTTAAAAAAGCAAATAAGCCCCTTAATTGCTTCGTTAAGCTAGTCAACACCAATTAAGTAAAGTCAAGAGGAAAAAATATTAGAAACTGCTGTGCTTGACTTTTAAACTCCTCGGTTTCTCCCAGAACAAGTCTTGCTTTGCTGAGGAAAGGAGGTTACTGATGTTTTGTGATAGAACCCACTCTGACCTCCTCAGTTCTGAGTTTGTAACCGAGCTCTCGTCCTTTGGGGTAGGATTCAATTTATTCCTGGTGAAACATGATTTCCAAGCCCCGTGAAAAAATGCCTAAAATGCCTTGCAAAGGAACACAGGGGGTCATCTGAATGATTTGAGGAGTTGGAATTCAACAAGCCCGACGCATCGATCCTTCCTCCCCTGGCGCAGCCCGGGAGTTTACCAACACCGGAGACCAGAGGCGAGCTTCGCATGTGAGTCTGTGGGTGTGTGGTCTTGTGGCCATGTGTTTGTGCACATGTGTATGTTCTAGGCACTCATGTGCACATATGTGGTAGGGGGGCATGGTAAGGATACTCAACTTATCTGCAAGACCAACAGAATCTGAATTCAGCCTTTTGTTCTTGTCCAAACTTGGGGACAGTTATTCCTCTTAGCTCTGCTGAAGCTTATAAGAAAAATAAGCTTTGTTATAAATTTTCCTGGGACTAACTAGGCCCCATCCCTGGTTATGTAAGCTCCCTTTGAATCTCTCAGATACAGAGAGGATGATAAAGAAAATCCAGAAGCCTGCTTTAACTCTCCTCCACTGTGGTAAATAGTTTCTATAGTATATGGAGCCCTTACTCTGTACCAAATTCTATTCAGGGATTTTATAGCCATGGCCCCATTTAATGCTTACATTAAATCCTCAAGGTGCATTTATTACTCCCAGTTACTTGATGAGATTGTCAGGGTAAGAAAAAGAAAAGGGCTCATGGCCCCAGATTTGGTACGTGGCAGAGCAGGGAATCAGACAGAGCTGCCTATTGCAGCTGCCCATTGCAAAGCAATGCTTGCCCCCTTACACCGTGATTCAGGAGACTCTATTACTGTGACCCTCTGAATCAGTCCCAGAGGAGGAAAATCCCAGTGTCTCCTTGTTCTGAAGATACGACCTAGCAACATGCTTCTGCCAAGCCTGCTCAGCAGGCAAACACACCAGCAGCTCCAAGACTCGATTTCCTCAGGGCTGCCAGAACCCTGGTGCTTGTGGGGCCCTTGGGAGGCGTTTGGGCTGCTTACAGGAATTTGCTAGAAGTGCAAAAAAGGTGAAGGACTCGGGGATTACACTGGAAAGAGTCCTTTCCACAGTCTCACCTGTGCAAGGGAGGCCAGGCCTGACTTATTTAGGGTTGTAAGCAATCTTCCCTAGATGGCCTCCCTGATTGGACTGGGAGTGAGCAGGAAGGATGAGAATCTTGCCTTGATCATAACAAATTCAACGGGAACCCTAACCTGCAGGACTCAACCAGCTCGGGCCCATCGGAGGAACAAAAGCTGGGTGTGCCTTGAGTGGGGAGATGATATAGAGGATTTCAGTGGATGTGGTTGGGGTCCAGGTCACAGGCATTCCATTAACTCAGAATGGACTTGTTCCATGATATCAAGAGTATCATTCTACTTGGTGAGGCATGGCAGTGGGGCTTAGCCTGTGATTAGCACACTTCTGGGAGCTGAAAAGACCTGCTATCCAATAGACTCCTGGGTACTTAAAATCTACCCCAGCTTCCTTGGAGCCCAGGCCTGGTGGGTAAGGACCAATTACAGGTTCTACACATAGTGAATCTGAACCAGCTGAGAGTCTCCTTGCATTTGGCTGAGAAAGACAACATCTCAGGGTGAGGGGGGGGCAGAGCATCTAGCCTGAGGCTTCAGACACTTGTACGTTCTGTTTAGAAAACAAATTACCTTTGGCCAGGGACTGTGTATAGATAAACTAAGGCACAAAGTGTGCACAATTAAAACTACATTTGTGCAAAGAATGACTTTGATGAGAACAAGCAAATACAGGAACAAACAAACCTCGCATATTCCCTCTAGTTCTCGTTGTTCTAGAGATCCACAGTGACTGATTATAAGCCTAAAATTTTTATCAACTAGTTACCAAATAATTCCCACAAAGAATATAAACTGGCATCATGAAATTCTTTCTCAAGATCTTTAATGAGAGTAAAATGAGATCTTAATAATAACTAACAAGCAATAGTGGGTCCACAATCGCTCAAACTGCTCACAAATCAAGGGCCAAGAGCCAGAAATCGAGGTTAAGCAAGAACAATGTGTGGTGGATGCTCAGGGGATGGGAGCACACAACACAAGAGGACCTCAGAAACTGAGTGTGCAAGGCTGTGTACCAGCCTTGGTTGGAGTTCAGAAGGTGATCCCTGCTACAGCATCTATCAGTCAGGCAAAGAATCCAGGCTCTGACAAGCAGAAGGCAGGATATCAATACCCCAGATAAATGGGCTGAATTCTTGGCAGAGTTGCAATCCTGTGGGGGGCCCTGGACACTGAACAAAGTGGGGGTTTATGACTAAAAATATATAAGTGGAGGGGGAGGGAAGAGGGGCTGGAAGTTGGATTAATCACCGATGGCTAAGGATTTAAAATCAACCCTGTGTAATGAAGCCTACATGAAATCCAATAGGACAGGCTTCTGTGAGCTTCCAGGCTGGTGAACATGTAGAGATTTGGAGAGAGTGGCACCCCTGGAGAGGGCATGGAATGTCTACACCCTTTCCTGTACCTTCCCCTATGCATATCCCCCACCTGGCTAATCCCAAATTATAATCTTTTATAATAAATATATAATCTAGTGAGAAAGGAAGGGAAGAAGGGAGGAAAGAAGTGGATGGGGGAGAAAGAGAAAGAAGGAAAAGAAAAAAGGAAGAAAGGAAGGAAAGAAGGAAGGAAGGGAGGGAGGGAAAAGGAAGGAAGGGAAGGGAAGAGGAGGAGAAGAGAAGGAGATTAGATCTCACTCTTACGGGCAAGGTCAGAGGGAGTAGAGATAGCAGCAGACTTACCCAGGGAAGCACCAAGCCTCAGATCTCTTTGTGGAAAAACAGGGTAAAACGCAGTCAGAATACCTGACCATCAAACCAAGTCAGTGTACCTTGACAAGGATGCACAAGATGCTAAGCTCTCCTGGCCTGAAGATTGAAGTGGTCAAAGGCTCCTGATAACCTACGTCATGAGCAGGACAGATTTCTGTCCTGGGTATTCTCAATTCCCCTGAAGGTTCAGAGGATGGAGCCCTAATAATCTGAAGAGGGAAACAAAACAAAGGGTAAAAGATTTCCTACACCAGCACCCTGGAGAGTCATCAGTCCACACCCTTTCCATGGAGGATTTCTGCCCCCCACCCCCCCAAAAAAAGAATAGCCTCATTCTTCAACCAGATGGTGAGCACAACACAGGCCTGTGTGGGAGCTAGTGTGAAAATGAACTAACATGAGAGCACCTGCCGATGCCATGAGAGGGTCCAGTCTCAGCTACAGTGCACTAGGTCGGCAGGTGAGACCAGTAGAGCCCTCATCCAAAAGGTCTAGATCAGCTACATATTCTGACACCACACAGAAGTATGTCCCTGAGGGTGGCCACAGAGACAGGCCCAGAAGAGTTTTCCCTTCCCACATAAGGTCCTAGAAACGCCACGGTGGTTCTCTTCCTTCAACCTGCTCCAACTATTCTGCTCTCCCCACTGTCTCAAATCACAGCCTGTATCTTCACACCTCAGTTCTTCACCCAAAGCCTTCCCTTTGCCTGGAATACCCTCTCTCCTCTCTAGTCACTAGATTTTTACTGTGACTTGGAGCTGAAGCCCACCTTTCTCCCTGTCAGAACTATTTTAGTTTGTGGTGACTCTTCCTGGCTCTAGTGACAGAATCATGGCGTAATAATTAGTCAAGTTTCCTTAAAAGCCCATGGATAAGAGTGGGAGTCACATTAAACCACAGATAAAAGAGTAGAGAGAAACCCTATAGACCACCAGCCCCGCTATTTCTCTCCCTGGGTGAGCAGGGAGGTCCACAAGGCAGAAGTGGTTTCCTCAAGGTCCCAGGAGAATCAATAGCAGAGGAAGGAAAAACCCACGTCTCCTGACTCACCACCCAGGACATCTTCCATGACTTCCTCTTGACTGAGCTGTTCAACTGGAGATTCTAGCCCAGCAAAAATCACATCACAGAGAAACAGAAAGGGCTGGGTCAGGTCTCCCGACCTTCCCACAGCTATGAGTCTCATTGAGGGTCCTTGTTTCAGCACTGGCTGAATCATAGGGTTTCTGAATAAGCAGGGAGAAGCCAGGGCTGGGTAAGGCTATGGCTAAGGCATCACAAGCCCTCCCCAGAGGGAGGAGGAAGAGGTTCATTACGTTAACCTTGCGATTTCCTCCTACATTCGCTTTATGGCTTTCTTCACCTCACGTGAGTTCTGGGGTATGAGTGTGCTCAGGGGTAGGGAAGGCTGTAATCCCCAGGGTCTTGCACTATAAACTTCATTTCCTTCCTTCATTGCAGTTAACTGCCCATGAACTCTATTAATATTTTGCAAATTGAGATCCCTAAAACACATGTTACAGTTAATTTTAACCTCATGCTAACTAGGATGTGGTCAAATTTTCACAACAAATTCCAAGGATATTTTGATATGCCTTGGAAAAATGCATTTAAAGGTAGCTCTGGGGTATATATATGTGTATTTTTTTCTAAATCCACACATTTCCTTTCAACTCCTGTTGTTAAGGAGCAGGCAGAAGTAGACTGTTTTAGGAGAGGAGGAGCCAAAATACAAAGTGACTCAGTTATGTTGCAGGGGCAGCAAAGGAAACAGCCACCAGACCAAGAGGGACACTCAGAGAGCTCCACGTTTCTGAACTTACCACGGTAAAAAAAAAAACAAAAAAAAAAACAAAACAAAACAACCCTGATGTTTCCTTAGTGAAAAATGTGTGCACACTTCTGCACATAGGATCATTTTTCTTAGAAACATTTTACCCTTCCATAAACTTCCCTTGAGGAAAATGCCTTGGGTTTTTTAGTTTAGTGGGGAAAATAGATTTCTCCCAGCTCCAGTTAGGCCAAATGCATTTTCATTGAATAGTATCACACGTATAAACCCTGAAGCTGGTCAGCCAGGAAGAAGAAACCCCTCTCTTCCCTCCCTCCCCACTTCCTTCCTTCCTTCTTCCCTGGCCTTTCCTCTCTTCCTTCCTTTTATTCACTCGACAAGTATGTTCTGAGTACCTACATGTGCCAGAAATTGCTCTAGCTCTTACAGATACACTGGTAAATATATCCTTGGAAAACATTAAGCACATGATCCCACATTTAATCATTTAATCATGCTTCTAAGAATGCAACCTCTGAGGTGGGTGGGTACTTCCCCCTCCCCCCAGACATTCATCTATTCATGGAATTCATCTCAAGAGAAAGGTTTGAGAGAATGTCCAGCTATAGAAAATAAAGCAATGCCCCTTCTATGCATCTTTGGATCAAATCACTTTTTGTTTTTAAGTGCTTTTGCTTCCCCAAATAATTCCCCATTTTCTCTTGATCAGAATCTTAGGTTGAGGTCCACCTAAGTCTTGGTTACCCCAAATGAGGGGATGGTGGAGATATAATTACAGCATTTCCCCCCTCACAACCAGTTCCAAGACAGACGAAAAGAAAGCAGGGCCATTCAAGAGAAGAATGTCCAATATTCTCTGCTTCCTGCCCCTCCACTGTGGCCAAGGTCATTGTGGGCCTTGAGGAGAGCCCCTCATCTCTTACATAGCTTGATGAACCCATTCTCCTATCTCAGCTACTCTCCCATCTCCCCACCCTCTGTTCCCAATGCAGGGGTAGGATCCTCTGTAAGTGCCAACTCCTCTCGATAGCTTCAATAAGTATTTAGTCATTTAGGGAGAAGGGCATCCCTGGGCAGAAAACAAAATATTCTTCTTGAAAGACAAGTAACAAGCAAGCTAGTTAATAAGCAGGACAAAACCGTGTTTACATTTAACCAGACACCAGTGAACATGCTGTAGACTTTGTTTATTAACTTAGATTTTGCCGAGATGAGAAGATGGGCGTGTATTCTAGGTTAACAAATGCAATAAATTAAGGGGTTTTGAACTCTTGTGTCAGAACCCCTTTATACTCTTAGAAGTTACAGAGGAACTCAGAAATTTATATTACTTATATCCGTTTTAACACATCAGAAACTAAAACCAAGAACAGTCTGACATGGTTGTTTACTAGTTCATTTAAAAATAATAAACTCATTACATTTTCACAAAAATGACATCTTTCATGAAAATAACTATAGTATTTTAAGAAGTAGTTAATGAGAAAAAGCGAAATGTTTAGTACCTCGTGTAACAGAAGGCCGGTGCCGGCATCTGCCTCTGCACTCAGTCCGGTCCTCCATCACACGTCACGTGGGTTCTGGGGAGCTCCACTCCACCTTCGCGGAAGACCTACATACCTAACTGCTGTGTGCCTAGGTTTCTTCATTGTCAAAATGCATAGAATAACCATGCCTACGTACCTGGTAGGTATAAGAATTAAATGAGTGTGTAGCAAGCCACTTGAAATGACATCTGGCACACAGTAAGAATCTTTATCACCATCAACACCATTGTTACTAGCATTTACTCTACTGAACCAAACCCCGAATGGGGAAGGATCTGCAGGGCCCTCCATGTCTAGATGGAAGAAAATTGGGCATGGGCACACATTGCACTTGAGGTAGAGTCTGTGCCCCCGTCTGTGTCTTTGGAGATTTCCACCTAAAACAGAGCACTCAGAACCTTTCCTTTGTAAACACTGACCTAGGTTTGAGCTGGTGCTGTGCAGTCACTCAGGCTCAAGGCTTCCAGACTGGTCCAGATGAGACTAAGCAATAGAGACACAGCCATAGAATCCTTCTCACGATCTTCATGGTACTGGGTTGGATGAGGCCTCATGGGTCATTTTGTTTAACTTGCCTCCATCTGTAGGAATTTTCTGTGCTCTGTGTCTGGAGTTGATGCCACAGCACAGGTGGCAAACACAAGGTCCGTGGGCTGAATCTGGCCCTCCACCTTGTTTTATCCGGCCCAGCACCTTGTTTCTACCTGGTGGCAGGACTGAGCTCCTTGCCCCAGTTCAGGAGTAGTTACATTTATACAATCTTAAAATTACATTTGGCCCTTTGATGGCAACCAGGAGGCTGATGTGGCCCTCGGTGAAAATGAGTTTGACACCCCTGCTCTATATAGCCTTGACTGGGTACATTTGGGGATTAGGAGGTTAAGATGTTCTCTTAACTGATAGCACATCGGAAGCTTACAGACCCAAGTCTTGCCTCTCCAGAGCCTCTCCACAGCTTTTTCTTTTCTAAATCTTCTCAATTTCCTTATCCAGGCTATTTCCTCAGCAACAGGGTTTACTACTTTTTCTATACAGGTATACTATACTATACTATACTATACTATACTATACTATACTATACTACTATTTTTTCTGTAGGAATTAATAAAGGTGAAAGTCAGGGGCTTTGGACATAGATGGACTCAGATTTGAATATGAGCTGCCCAACCTTGCATAAGTTATCTAACTACTCTGAGCCTTGGTTTCCTCAGCTTAACAAAAAAGATAAATGGGAATATCTCATGGGTTTAACTGAAGATCATGGGAAATGACACACGTAAAGGGTCCTACATGATGCACAGTGTGGCAACTATGGACTGGTGTCAAAAAACAGGGCCCAAGATGAGAGCAAGTGTGCTTTTGAGAGAAGAGGAATGAGGAATAGATTTGACAGGAGGGGAGCTGAGCTGGGCTGTGGTCTCAGCTGGAGTCTGCCCTTCACCCTGATCCCACAGGGAACTCTGGAGGGTGACTCTCACCACTGAGTACCACCTTGAGACAGTGGCCTTGATGCTTTTGCAACTCTGAATCAGGGAGTCACTGGCTGAGGTATGAGTGATGCAGGAGGTGGATGACGGGGAGGGGGGACAGGAGGCTAGAGGAGGTACACGACCTTCTTGATGAGATGACTCCCGGCCAATGGAACATAATTCTCTAGAGAAATGGCTGCACTGGCCTAGGCCGGAGGGTTCTGGTGACAAGACTAGCTAACCTTCACCCTCTCTCCTGCTCAGATCCCTGGCCTTCTCACATGGAGGCCAGTTCATCTAGGCACAGTTCCTTGAAGACTCTGGTTGAACACAACTCCCAAGGAAGCAAACTAGAGCGGGTTAGTGGGACTAACTCCAGTCCTTGCTCTGCAATCGTTTTTTGAGCATAATGAAGACTCATTGTGTCCCTAGTCTAGCATATTTCTTGACCTACCCCCTCCACTCCCTTGGTTAGCACTTCCCCTGCCTGGATGGCTTACCTGGTATGTGAACCCAAGATGGATTACCCACAGACATCGAGGGTCTCATCCTGGACCACCATGCCTTGAAGCTTGTACATTTAGTAATGCTAGGCACAGCAGAACCAGGAGTGGCTAGCAGATGACCTCGATTCCCCTTTGTGAAACAATGGCACCTTCTCCATATCAGACTGACTACAACCCTCAGTTCAGTAGCTTTTCTCTTTGCCTGACGGTGAAGTGGTTCAGTGAGCCCAAAGTGACCCATCGGCAGTCATAGCTTTAAGTTAACGAGAGTCCTGTTTCCTGGTAGAAAGTATCCAGAATCTAAACTTACAGGGACAAGAGGCACAAATTCCCCTTGTAGGTCTCTGAGAGTGATAGTGGGCACTCAAAAAACTCACTATAGAGCTTAACAATAATAATTCCTCTCCTTCTGAGAGAGCCAAATGTCACCCTGCACCCTCAGTCTGTGATGTTGGGGCACAGAGAAACCGGAGGGAAGGGCCACTCCAGGGCCAGCTGGGATGGCACACAAGGCTGTTCCCAGGAGCTCCTTGGTAGCCCACGGCTCAGTGGGGTTCTGGGCCGCAGGCCTCCTCAGATGAAGGCAGCAGCCCCCAGAGTGTCTCAAAGCTGCTGCTGGCCTCAAAGCTCAACCCGCTTGGCCCAGGCCCCACATCACTGTAGGACACCCAGGGCTTCAAAGGATGGCCCCTCAGAGCAGCCTCCTCCTCCTGCACGCTGCTTGCCAAAGCACAGCTGAAGCAGGCTTGAAGCTAAATATTTGGATTGAATGGGAGAGCGAGTCCAGCCTCTCTGAGGGGTATTTCACCCAGGCGGTGCGGAGAGAACCAGCCCCCAGCCTAGGTGTCCTGGGCCCCAGCAATGGAGAGCAGGAGCTGGATGACATGCCTGCAAACCTCCCCACACAGAGGAGCAGCCTTTAGAGTGCAGAGCACTTCCCAGCCTGTCGCTCTGCTCTGGATTCTTCCTCTTAACAACCCTGTGGACCTGCAGGGTAGGCTGGTTCCGCTCTTGTGCTCGCAGAAATGGAGCACCTCCTGGAAAGGAAATGGCCTGCGCCCTGGTTTGCTTGCCAGAGCTGGGCTGGAGACTGAGCTCTAATGCAGGCCTCCTGCAGGCAGCTTCCAACCCTTCCTTACCAAAGAGGGTTTCTGTTTAATAACGGTCACGTCCAGCATGAGCACACAAGGTGATAGGGAGGCAAAAAGAGCATGGGTTTGGAAAACCAAGAGCTCACCCAGGGTCAGGCCTGTGACCCCAAGCCCCAGCGTCATCTGGAAAGTGTGCGCATTCATGAACCTCTCCCTCACCCCACCTCCACTGAACTGCACCAAGGTTCAACTGAGTCAGTGTGCATTTTAAAAGCCCCGTCCACACCGAATGTACCCTGCTCCAGGCCCAGATGGTGACGGGGATTATGCTGAAGGAAATGATGGTCTTGGCCTAGAAGAGACTGGAGCTGGAAGCTATCTTAACAGTTTATAAATGTAAAAACTGATTTGCTTAAGTTGACCTAGTAAAATAGTAGCAATCGGGCTTAGATCTCCCAGGCCTATGGGAAGGAGGAGAGTTTCATTACTCTTCTCTTTCTCTTCATGTTCCCAAATATTTAAAACACACAAGTGAAGTAGATAGGACAGATGATACATCCTGAGTTTATGGGTGAGAAAACATGCCACAGGGTTACAAGAACGACCTCAAATGGCTTGGTGAGTGAGCAACTGCCTGGGGTCTCACTATTCATTGGCTCGAAGTAATTTCATTTCAAAATTTAAAGTAGAAAAAAAAAATGACTCACACTCAGTATTTGCCACCTAAATGTTAGAAGGCCCCTCTGGATACTGATTCCTCAACTGTTGAAAGAATTCCCCTTTATAAAATCCCTTCTGCCTAATGAGCTCCTTTGCAGCCACCCTTAGACACATAATTCCACAGCTAAACATCCCCGGCTTCAACTAACAGGTACAAACAGCCTACTGTGTGCAGGGACTACACATATTGATGGTCAGAGAGTCTGCTTCCTGTGGCTGGCAGCCATCTTGGGGTCAGACTCGAATGTGACTGCCCAGTGTGGCATTTGCTGTAGAACTGGCACAGGGAACCACTCCCTTCTCCTCCTTCTTGATACTCTGCCTTCTTGTCTCTTGGTACTCAGGCTGCATGTTCTTCTCCTACACCTCCCATTCCCTGACCACCGAGTTCTGAAATGCATCCAGGAGTTCAAAGCAAACTGGGGCACGAAGCGTTGGGATCAAAATGGATAGTAGAAGCAGCCCATTTCAACACCACCTGCCCATCGCCCCAGTCTTCAAATTCGCCTTCAGCTGGAGGTGATACCTGGGCATATCTGATCTTTAAAAATACATATATCCACAATGACAACGTATTCCCTCTCATTTCAAAAGTAAGGAGTGCCTATTCTGGAAAATCTGAAAAATGTGCAGAATACTTAAAGGAAAAGATGTTAGATAATTTAGTATTAGCAGAATGGTACACTTTTGTCTGTTTTTTCCAAATACATGTATTTCTTAATTTTTTCTTTTAAATTTTTTCAAAATTGGTATAATACAGTGTTTTAAATCCCTTTTTTTTTTTTTACTTATTTATTTTTAGAGAGGAGAAGGGAAGGAGAAAGAGCTGGAGAGGAACATCAATGTGTGGTTGCCTCTCATACCCCCTCCACTGGGGACCGGGCCCACAACCTGGGAATGTACCCTGACTAGTAACCAACTGGTGACCCTTTGGTTTGCAAGCCAGCACTTAATCCACTGAGCCACACCAGCCAGGACCTAAATTCCACTATTAAAAATGAACACTATTATGGGGACTTCTTAGTTTTAATTATTATTTGAAAATATTAATTTTTTTAAAATTAAGTGTTTGGGGTAATATTAGTTAATAACACTATGTAAGTTTCAGGTATACAAGTCTATAATCAATTATCTGTATATTGCATTGTGTACTCACCACCCAAAGTGTAATCTCCTTCTGTCATGATATGTTTGACCCCCTCTACCCTCTCCATCCTCCCTCCCTTCCCATCTGGTAACCACTGAACTGTTATCTATGTCTATGAGTTTTCTGGTCTTGTTTATTCTTCTGTTGCTTTTTTGCTTCATATCCCACATATGAGTAAAATCATATGCTTCTTTACCTTTTTCATCTGACTTTACTTACCATGATACTCTCAAGATCTATCCATATTGTCACAAATGGCAATATTTAATCATTTTTACAGCCGAGTACTATTCCACTGTATTTTTGTATCACATCCTTTTTATTAAATTTATCAGGGTGACATTGGTTAATATAGTCATGTAGGTTGCAGGTGTACAATCTGTCACGCATCCTCTGTACACTGTGTTCATACCTCAAGGCGAGTCTCCTTCCATCACCATTTATCCCCCCTTTACCCTCTCCTCCCTCCCCCTGCCCCCTTTCTACTTTTTAATCGTCATGCTGTTGCCTGTCTATAAGGTTTTTTTTCCTTAATCCCTCCACCTTGTTCACATCTTCTTTAACTAATCATTGGTCAAAGAAATGAGGTTGTTTTTATGTTTTGGCCACTGCAGATAGTGCTGCAATACCTATAAAGTTATACATCTTTACAAGTAAGTGTTTCCAAGTTTTTTGGACAGATAACCCAGAAGGGAGATGGCTGGGTCATATGGTGACCCTATTCTTAATGTTTTGAGGAAGCCCCACTGTTTTACAGGGGCTACACCAGTTTACATTCCTATCAACAGTGTACAAGTGCTCACTTGAAAACAGTCATTTTAATGAGTGCACATTAAGTCACATGGTTAACATACTTTATTAATTGCCTTATTTTGAGCATTTGGATTATTTCCAGTTTGTCTATAATATAAATGGCACTGTGAATAGCTACATAAATATTTTTAGCATCTCTTACTATAGTTCCTCATGTGCTTTGCACCCAACTTTAGACTTCTGCTGCCAGGCAGCTAGAGGCTGGCCAAGTGGAGGGTGGTTTGATTATAGCACTACAGTAGTTCTCTTAGCAGACATGGCTTCCGCTCAGCACAGAGGTAATATGCAGGTGTAACTGATTGGCTCAACTGATATCTTCAAATATCCAGAGGCTGTTAGGAGACAAAAAGAAAACAAAACCATGTGCTAGATGGCTCTGGAGGTAGAACAAGGACTAATGGAAGAATGGGCAGGTTTAGCTCAATGTATGAAGTGTCCTGAAATTCTATGAGGCAACCAAAATAACTCCCTTGAATAACAGGGAGCCCTGGCTTGCTGACGGCATTTGTGGGGAGCAGCAGGGGCACCTCTCCTGGGAGAAGTAGATGGAGTACAGCAGAGGCTCTGGAGAAGGGGCTGGGGTTTGAATCACAGCTTTGCCACATTCTGGCTGTGTGATCTGGGGCAAGCAGTACAACTTCTCTGTGCTTCGTTGTCCTCATCTGTAAATTGGGCTTGAGTGCCCATGGTTGTTGTGATAAGTTCATGAATAATTCGTGTACAGCTGACTCTTGGAGTCTACTTACATGCTAATTTTTTCCAGAAAGAGTATAAATACATTCCTCTTCCTTTTTTTTAATAGCACTTTATTTTCTCTAGCTTATTTTATTATAAGAATACAGTATACAATACATATACAGTGCAGTGTAAGATAGCCCTGGGCAGTGTGGCTCAGTTGGATGGGCATTGTTGGGCTTGATTCCTGGTCGAGGCCTATGTTTTGGGTTCTGTGCCAGATCAGGTCATGTACAAAATGCAACCAGTTGATGTTTCTCCCCGCCCCCCTTTCTCCTTTCCTTCCCCTCCCTCTAAACTAAATGAGCATGCCCTCGGGTGAAGATTTAAAAATATACAGTATAAAATACACATAAAATTGACTGTTTGTTATCAGTAAGGCTTCCAGGCAACAGTGGGCTATTGGTAGTTAAGTTTTTGAGGAGTCCAAAGTTATATGTGGATTTTTAACTGGATGGGGGTGGGGGCTAGCGCCCCTAGCCCATGCATTGACCAAGGGTCAGCTGTTTAGCACTAGAACTACACTAAACATCTGATAAATGTCAGCATTTGTTTCATGTGTCCTTACTGTGGACAGGCTTGATCAGGCAGTACCACTGTCTGACAGCTCTCAGAACACGTGAGTCTACTTCGGGTCTCCCAATGTCAATGTTCCACCCCAGTGACACCAGGTCAGTGGCCCCTACTAGCATTCTGCCGGGTACACTCTGGTTCTATTTGTTTTCAGATGTATGTGTCATTGTTTGCCTTTTTATGAGCAAAACCAACTTTTGGTCTCTGTCGCTTTGCAGTCAAATGATGGAGGCCGACTGTGGCTTTGTAGCTTATCCATTTTGGAATCAATCTGCTGCCTTGTAAAAGCAGTGTTGCAATGTTTAAATGCCCATAAATAAGGATTTGAACATTTATCTCACATCACGTGATTTGGTGAAAGTAAACAGAAAGTCTTTCAGCTGAAGAGTGGAAATGGTGTCTGAGTGAAATGATATAAAACAGGAGAGTTAGGCTGAGAATGTGTGTTAACTGTGATATATGAGGGAGCGAAGACAGACTTTTGTATGGCAGGCAAGGACCCTTCCCGTGGGCAGGGACAAGTCGATGTTGCCAACAGATGGCGAGCCCCGCAGCAGAGTCTCAGGAACCTCTTTCCTGTGTTTGTTCCCCCTGGAAACCTCCTCATTTCTTGTCTGCGGTCTCCCTTCCGTAAAGAGCTGGGAGGACACACTAAACTGAACAGGGATGTTCTATTCAGAAAACCACAGTTTAATCAGAGCTGGGGTTGAAGTGCAAGAGACACTACGGGCCACCGTACCTGGGATCACCTGCTAACTCACAGAGCCTGGACCGGGGAAAGCAAAACACGAGAACCAGCCATCCCTTCTAACTGCCCAAGACCAGAGGCAAAGGGAGGACTTACCTTACAGAGCAGAAAGTGACTATTAAGGAATAAGTTTAAAAATTACCACATTTTGCCATGTATAATACTCATTTTTTGCCCAAATTTTTGAGGGAACAATACGGGTGTGCATTACATGCATTATATGTGGGTAGTGCTAAAACATGTTTGCACATTGGACAAGGGAGCGCATTATTTATGATAAAACATGGTAGCCAATTGTTGGAACTAAAAATGAAAAATTGTTGAAGTTAAAAGCTCGGAGAGTGCATTGAAGTGTACATTACACTGTGAGGGCGAGGGACGAAGACTGGAGAGACCAAGGCGAACAGGCTGGGTAACGGCAGGTAGAAGATCAGCGGGTGTGGTCTGTAACTCTCTGAGAACCTCCCTTCTGCCTCCTCTGGGCTCCCTGGATGCCAGCACTGCTCAGAGTCCAGAAAAGAAGGCCTAGCGTGCTTCAGTGACTCACAACCCCACTGGTGCATCTGGTCTTCAGACCCCTTATTTAAAGTCTTGGAAACACCCAGTCCTACAGCACAACAGGTTCACAAGGAAACTTCATGGTCTCTCACTTTGTTCATATTGAAAATATTGCAGTCTCTGAGGATTCATAGCTGGTGTTCTCCCCTAAATCTTCCCCATGGGGAGTTTGGCGTGATGGCTGGATGGGGACACCACACCTGGCCACTTAGGCTGTTAGCTCCCCGGACCTAGCACCAACTCAGGAAAAAAACTCTGAACCTTGATTTCTTTCTGTATGTTGGTCACAAACATTTGTTATCTGAAAAGTCTTGTAAATTTTTTTAAATGTGAGCTCTGGAACCACATGTGAATTGTGCAATTAAAATCCAAGTCACTTTTGGAGGCTGGCTTCTAGGGGACAGCTAGACCAGGGGGCAGACCAGGGGCTCCAAACTTTGGGCATCTCTGGGCCACACTGGAAGGAGAGTTGTCTTGGGCCACACATTAAGAAAAACACACATTAACAAAAACCGATGAGAAAAAAAAAAAGGTTTTAAGTAAATTTACAATTTTGTGTTGGGCCGTATTCGTAGCCATTCTGGCCAAATGCAGCTCACAAGCCTCGGGTTGGACATCCCTGGCCTGGTGGACCATGGAATCTGATGTATCTTCAATTAAGGACTGTCCTCAGTTCCAAGGGAGGGGCAGAAAGCTAACTGAGCACAGATGCCCATGGCAGGACTGAGAGGTCAGAAGTGGCCATGGTGGGGTGGACAAGACCGATGGAGTAGTTGAAGAGCTGTTGGCTGGGGTTGGATAAACACAGGGAAGATGCAGGTGGTGTTGCGGGTGAATGGTGGGTGATTTGGTGAAGAGGAAGAATGAATGCCTGTAGTAGGCGTGTGTTTGTTTGTTAGTGGTGATGGTGGTTATTAGTTTCAGATTCCCAGCCTGCTGAGTCAGATTTGCCCAGAGCACATCAATGACCGCAATCCCTCTTTCCTCTTCTTGTGGAGGCTGATTTTACACCAATGGGCTCTATTTGGCCTCATTCCTACCCTCCAAAATATCAGAGATATTTAGTGAATACCTCCTTCTTCAGAGGAGGCTCTGGGAACTGTACCCACCAGCTAGAGCAAGGTGAAAATAAATTTTAGAGGAGACAAAGAAGGTTCCTAAATACCATGTGGGTGACAACATTAGGCTTAGACCGTGGCACTAGTATAAACTCCATTCACTTTAATTTGACCAACACTCACTGCATACCTCCCAGTACTCGCAAACCACACCAGCCTGCCATGATCCAGATGTGCATTACAAGAACAACAGTTTCCTTTCCCCACCTCCATGCTGCCATAGTTCCTTGGGTACCTGTCCTTTCAACTAGCCCCATTCGAGAAGTACATAGTGTGGTCGAAAGACCACGGGTTTCCCAGGCAAATTCAGATTCTGCCTGAAAAGAAACCACTCCAACATCGAGACTCAGTGTTTTCATTTGCAAAATGTGGATTGCCTCTATTTTAGGTCGTAGTTGTAAAGGTCAACCATAATGCATAGAAAGCACCTGGCACCTTGCCAGGTTCAGAGCAGGCGCTCAATCAATGGTAGCTATTATAGTGGCTAGCTTCCCGCAGGCCCCCAGCCCCCAGCTGCGGCTGCTCTGTTGCTCTGGCTTCCTGTAAAATCTCTGTTGTCACAGGGGCTACCATTATTCTTGTTGCGTTTGCCACCATCCGAAGGTCCTCCAATTGTGGAATAGTTTCCCCGGTAATTATAGTTCCCTAGACTTTTTAAAGGTAACCTGGACTTTTGAATATTGTCATCCTATAACAGAAAAATTTGAAATGAGTTACCAAGGCGGGGAGGGTATGGGTTCACCCTCTTGTAACAGAAGGAACTTGCTTCATTTTATCTCAAGCCTCTTCCTTCTCTAAAAATAACCTAATGTCCCATAATAGGGCCTTGAACCTTAGGTTCTTTTCCAGTTCAAATTCGGTTTACCAGTTACCCAGAATTTTCCTAGACAATAAAGCAAGTATTACTATTTGTTTCAAGGTTGTAAATCCTGTTGTCCCCAAACAGCCAGCGGGGTCCTGCGGCCCACCGCCACTCTTGGAACGAAATTCTGGGGGCAAAGACTTGGTGACAATGGAAAGGAGTCTATTCAAAAGCTTCATAGTTTTGAAATAACAGCTTTTCACAGGCATTAGTCACTTAAGCCTATCAATTAAGACTAATCTCTTTAAATCCTTGATTATAGCTTTAATCACTTAAGCCTACCAATTAAGGGTAAAATTTTCAACTCCTAAATTCCCCTACCATTCCTCCTGTTAGTTTTAAGTTATCTTATTTCCATAGGATTCATTTACAAACTAAAACAATATAAGATGCAAACGCTACATAATTTTAGAATGGCAGGCATCCGCCTCAGGTCCTGTCCCCTCTAGAACACCCAAAAATAGCCCTGACCCCCCCTTGCCAGGCCAGCCTGACCCTAGGCTTCACCAGGAGTTTCTTCTCCCACCCGAAACACCATCCTTTGGGAAACACAGGCAGCTGCAGCAGATCATCCAGGCACCCTCTAGGAAGAAGAGAGCCAGACAGCCAGTCTCTACCCGCCTTTTATTAAATCTTCTGGCCCATAATTCCATGCACCCCAGAGGCATTCATCTCTTAGCCAATCCAGTCCTAGACTTTTTACCATTGCCTGGGACAGCCTCTCCCTACTCCTCCCCAGTAATGTGATCAGATCTCTCTGTATCATTGTGATCTAGGGTCCCAAGCTTTAATCTTCAGATCTTTCCATTTCTTCTGGAGGGCTTAAATTTTAATAAAGCCTCTAGTGGCATGCATCATGTCCCAGTGTCTTCCTGGTTTCAACATAGAACATTCCTTATTCTCTGCCACTCTGCCCCTCAGTACCTGTGTGAGGTTCTAGAGATAGATACACAGTCATAGTCCATCTCTGTCCTTCTGCTCACTCTTCAGTGGGTGCATCAAATACTCACCAAACTATATTACACCTGACTATGACATGTACCATAGCACAAGCACTTACAGGTCCTCAAGAGGTCCCAGGAAAGAAAAGGTAAACCACACAGAATAAGAGACATTTGAGTAACCCCGAGGTGAGATTTTGATCAGCCAATGAGATGTGAGAATACTTTCAGACTTAGGAATGAACACGTGCAAAGCCATGCATGGCACTGCATGGAATATTCTAGGAAATGGCAAGCGGTCCTATAATAAACACAGGATGTTTGTAGAGGAGTTATTGGGATGAGCCTATAAGAACAGTTGAAGGTAGATGGAAGAGTTGTTAAATGCCTTTAATGCGGTAATAATGAGGTAGAGGATTTTTCGTCATAGGCCATGGGGACTTAATCTTTGGCATTAGGTTCTAAGCAAGACATTGGACATAAGGAATATGTAATTAAGAAGGGCACTTTATAGAGGATAACAATGATTGTCACAAAATGAGAGAGCAATTCTGTGGGAAAAGTAGAAGAACGCTTCTTGGACAATGCAATTGTGGACTTGAAGAAAGATAAAATTTCGAATTCAAGAAAGTGTGGGCACTGAAGAAGCGAATTTTTTCTGTGGCAGGAGTAATAATTGCAGCTAGCATTTGTGTCTGCCCTTGCCAGCATCCTGCACTCTCTCTCTCTTCATGCCCCTGGAAGCCTAGGGCATGGGAGTGAGCTCTCTCTGCTTCCAATTCTCAGTTTCTATAACTGGCTCTTGGAGCAGGATGGTAAATGTTATTGACTGGGATTAGGAAACTGTTATTCCTTTATGAAAAATAATACGAACTCTGAAGCTCTGTGATGGTAGATGGGAGCCCAGAGGATTCATTGTGGCCAAGACTTGGAGACATTGAGAGCCTCAGCTCAGGAGAAGCTGGAGAGAGGGAGCAGAGGTAGAGGCCAATATAAATGAAACTATGCATGCACAAAGGTGGTAAAAGAAAGCAAGCAGGTTCTATAAGAATGGTACTTCCTACTGTGAGCCTCCTGAGATCAGGGACCCGGTCTTGCTTATCCAAGGGCCCCTGTACCCCTTCAAGCACAAGAGCCAATAATTATTACTCCAAAAATGAATTGAAGCCATGAGGAATAACAATTAGGTTTATCTTAAATAAACAGACACCAGAATAGTGGCAGGAGTTCAGCATAAATTGTTACTACAGGAAGCTGTACAATTATCACTAGAAAGTTACCAAAGCAAAACTCTTCCAGAACTGCAGGGTAAATCATCTTCAAAACCATCTTAGGAACCAACCAAGAGAGCCCATGGCCTTCCTTTATAAGACACTCCCGGACTTTGAGCAGGACAAAGTGCCTGTTCTGTATCTTGACCATGGTGAGAGAAACTCAAATCTAAACATCTGATCAAATTTCAGAGAACTAAACTCACACATACAAGTAAAACTGAGAAATCTGAATAGTACCAGTGGATTGTGTTGAGCCTAGTATCTTGTGATATTGTACTAGTTCTATGCTTTTGTAAGACATTGGCATTGGGGGGAAATGAATAAAGACTGCATGGGATCTCTCTTATTTCTTACAAGTAAATCTAAATCTTCAATAATCTCAAAGTCAGTTTAATTGTTAGAAATGGATTGTGGTTGAAAATGGTGGAAAGCTGTCATTCTACTCTACTCTCTGGTACTGCAGAGATTGGAGAATTAACGGCATATTCCTGAGACTTGAGCTCCACGTGTGATGTAGGTTTCAGACGCACTCCCAGGACGCCGAGAGGGTGGAATGGTGTGAACATGGTCATGGAGGCGTCAGATCCTGTCCTCCAACCCAGCTCCGCCCCACAGCTGGTTTGAGCAGACATCCCAGTTCCAGCCACTGACCGAGACATAGAGCACGGTACCAACTCCTAATTGCCAGTGCAGAGGTAACAGACATGGTGCGGTGTTAAATTCAGTGGTTCTGGAGGCAGTTTCTAGATTCCTGGATTATGGTCAATGCTGTGTGTCCCCAGAACCATGTGTCAGTGGGATTTTGCCTATTCTCCATTTCTCCTATGGCAGGAGAGGTGGCAGTGACCCTGAAGGGCCTGTGGAGTGGAGTTGCTCTGGGAATTGCTCATGGAGGTTTACTTAAACCCTTTCAACGTTTTCTGAAGCATGTCGTTCTCTGTCTTATATCCTGTTTGAAAGAGCTGTGCTTTTGTTACTGTTGTCTTCAACTGAACTGCCATGCTGATGCCCTGTGACTTTATGGGCCCACCATTCTCCCACTGGATTCCCTCCCAAACAAGTTGTCCCCTGTCTGATAGCCTATCACTGTCCAGAGATAGTTAAAGTCATGGGTGGCCAGTGGGGGCTCTCTAACAGCTAGAATTCTTTGAGGTGTTACCTGACAGTGAACAGGAAAAACAGGCAGAAACAACATGGTCTGGGCTACGGGAAAACATTGATGTCCTCACCTGTACAGATAATAGGTTATTATTGATTACAGAGGCACAGGTATAAGTAGCAGGGAGAACTTGGAGAGAGCACAATGCTGTTTCAATGAAGCTGCAGCTGTGTAGGATGAGTGAGTCCTGAGATCTAGTACAGCATGACGGCGAGGGCTGGTAAAAGCCCTCTGTATTCTGTACACTGGACACTTGCTAAGAAAGTGGACTTCAGGTGTGCTCATCACCAAAACAAAATGTGGAGAAGGATCTGACTATAGTAACCATTTCACTCTGTATGCATATCAAAATTTCATGTTTTACTCCTCAAACATACACAATTGTTATTACAAATTTAAATTTAATTTTCTTAAAAATTTAAATTTAATTTTCTTACATATTTAAACTTTCCTGTCTTAGGAGATTTGTTTGTTCTTAGTGAAAATCTTGGTGAGATTGTGCTGTGCATCCCAGGGGAAATGAAAAGCGTTGGAGAAATTTTTTTCTAAGCTCCTATCCCTCCTGTGATATTCCTTCAGTCCATCCCTCAACATTTTAGTCATCTCCCCTTCGCGGTATATAGAACAAAATGGAAGTGTCCTCGAAGGCAATGTAAATGGATGGGCTGAGACTGATGCGGTCTGGCACTATTGTGGCAAGTGGTGTGAGGCAACCATGGCTCTCAAGTTCAGAGAGGCAAGGCTGAGCGCGCCTGCGCCCTGGACTAGAGCCACCTTCTCCATGGCCTTAGCTACCCTGTGCTCTTCCTCCTTTTCCCTTTCTCCCCACTTGCCTTTCATCGTCCTCAGAAGCCCATGTGTGTGAAGAGCTAGAGGAATGTGGGTGGGTTGACTTGTATAATTAAATCCATGTTGCATCGTATTCTTTAGAATTAATAAGGAATTCATCCCATTGAAACTCACCATGACATCTTCCTTCTGACTCAGATTTCTTTTGCTTTTCTCTCCTTTCCTTGGCTAAAAGCATTAGACATGGGGCTATGGTTCAAATTAGTATCCTACATTTTTCTTTTTTTTTTTCAATTGAACTTTTCAGTGAAGAATTTAATTTGTTTACATTTCATTTCTCTTCTTTTCCACTTATCCACCATTGTCTTTTTTTCTTCCTTGTCCTAGAAAACGTAGTAAAGGAGAAAACAAGAGAGCTCTTCAACTTCCTTATGACCGCGAAGTTGGAGCAAGTGCACTGCTGATCCGACCTTGAAAATCCCTACCTTGTCCTTGGAGGCTCTTCATACCCTGCCACCATGCAAGCTGTGTTCTCACACATGCCCAATGAGACCAGAGAGAGCTGTGTGTATGACTAGAGACAGCGAGAGCCAGTGAACAAACCTGGGTCATGTTGCAAAACACCTCTTTACTGGGGGTAATAATTTGACTTCATTCCCTTATAAAAGTGGATTTATATGATGGATGTGTAATATATATTATTCTGCCACTGTTCTTGCAGGACAGTGATAGTATCAGTTAGGATTGGATTCAACTGTGAGTAAAATAAACCCAAAATAACAGTGGCTCAGACATGACAAAAACTTCTTCCCTGCTCACGTACACAACCAGCAGTCCTGGCTGGTATGGTGGCTCTGTTCCACGATGTCCCCCACCTTCCTCAGTGATGCAGGCCTCTTATAGCTCAGCGTATGGTATTCAGCTTCATGGTCCAAGTAGGGTGTTATGTTGTCATTTTAAGAACTTTCCTATAGAGGACTTCCGCCAAGATGGAGGCATAGGTGGATATGCCATGCCTTCTCACACAACCAAGTTTAGAGACAACTAAATATTAGCAACAGAAAACACAGCCAGAACACAGAAAATTGAACTTTTTGGAAGTCTGTTAACAACAAATTCTTCAGCCTGACCGGTAAGGGGCGAAACCAGCAGCTGGTGGAGTGGGGTTACACAGGAAAACTCGGTCAGACGGACTCAGGCGTGCGGAATCCGGGAGCAGGGTTGGACCTAGTGAGAGACCAAGCAAGCAACCAAGCGAGCAACCGCGGGGAAACAATGAGGGAGCAGGGCTGTGGGTTGACTGTGGCCGCGTATTTGTGCGTGGATAGACAGGCGATTGAACCGGGACCCAGCCGGTCCCCGTGGCAAGCGACAGGGAGGGCGCCGCCATTTCCCTGCTCTGACCCCACCTCCACATACAGTGTCATAACCCAGCGACTCTGAGTGGCCCGGCCCAGGTGAACCACCTAAGCCTCTGCTCCTGACCCAGCAGCACAAAACATCAGGGGGTGCCGCCATTTTCCCCGCTCTGACCACGCCCCCACATACAGCATCCCAACCCAGCGACCTGGGAGTCCAAGGCTCCTCTCCTCGCACTTAAAGGGCGCGAACAGACCAAAAATGGCTCAAGAAGATCTCAAACCCCCAGAGCCTATAAATCTAAGTGATGAAGAAATAGCAAAACTCTCAGACGCACAGTTTAAAACACTGGTGATCAGGATCCTCACAGAACTGGTTGATTATAGCCACAAATTAGACAAATATATGAAGGCGAAACTAATTGAAATGAATGGAATTGCACAGGAAACCAATAGCAATGAAAAGGAAACTGGGACTCAAATCAATGGAGTGGACCAGAAGAAAGCAAATAATGGCCAAACAGAAAAGAGTCAAGAAGCAAGCATTCAAAGAAATGAGGACAGGCTTAGGAACCTCCAGGACATCTTTAAACACTCCAACATCCGAATTATAGGGGTACCAGAAGGGGGAAAGGCACAGCCACCAGTGGAAAATTTATTTGAACAAATAATAAAGGAGAATTTCCCCAATCTGGCAAAGGAAATAGACTTCCAGGAAATCCAGGAAGCTCAGAGAGTACCAAAGAAGTTGGACCCAAGAAGGAACACACCAAGGCACATCATAATTACATTAGCCAAAATTAAAATGAAGGAGAGAATCCTAGAAGCAGCAGGAGCTAAGGGGACAGTCACCTACAAAGGAGTCCCCGTCAGACTGTCAGCAGATTTCTCAAAAGAGACCTTACAGGCAAGAAGGGGCTGGAAAGAGGTATTCCAAGTCATGAAATCCAAAGACCTACAACCAAGATTGCTCTATCCAGCAAAACTTTCATTTAGAATGGAAGGACAGATAAAGTGCTTCTCAGATAAGATCAAATTCAAGGAGTTATCATCACCAAGCCCTTATTATATGAAATGTTAAAGGGACTTATCGAAGAAAAAGAAGTTAAAGAAACATGAACAGTGAAAGGACAACAAACTCACAGTTATTAACAACCACACCTAAAACGAAAGCAAACTAAAAGGACAGCTAGATCAGGAGTGGAAACATAGAAATGAAGATCTCAAGGAGGGTTAGCAACAGGGGAGTGGGTGGAGGAGAAGGTACAGAAAATAAGTAGCATAGACAGTAGATAGAAAATAGATGGGGGGGCAAGAATAGCATGGGAAATATAGAATCTAAAGAACTTGAGACACATGGACATAAACTAAAGGGGGGTAATGGTGGGGGCGGGGGGTATGGTGGAGGGGAATGAATGGGGGAATAGAACAACTGTAACAGCATAATCAATAAAAAAAAATTAAAAAAAAAGAACTTTCCCATAAACCGTCCAAAAGAGTCTATTTCCTCCTTTTGTGGCTCCTGGCAGTGACCACACAGGGTGCCTCAGTTTCACTTCACAACATGAAGATTTGGGGCTGAGGAGTTAGATCAACACAGACACGATTCTGAATTGTATTGCTTATTGGATGTGAAATTTGAGCCAACCCCTTAACCTCCATCAGGCTGTATTTTTCATATATGTAAAATGGGAATTATAATATATATCTCTTAGAGCAGTATATGAATAAAAAACAATAACATGTGTAAAAGAATTGGCCACCCAGCCGGTGTGACTCAGCAGGCTCGAGTGGCCTCCTGTAAATGAAAGGGCTGCAGGTTCAGTCCCTGGTCAGGGACATGCTAGAGGCAACCAAATGATGTTTCTCTCCCTCTCTCTCTCCCCTTCCCTTCCCCTCTCCCTAAAATCAATGGACATGTCCTTGGGTGAGGATGAGTAAATAAAAATAATTGACCTATTAACCTGATAAATACCATTTAACTGTTGCTGAGTGATTTTCCATTTTCAAAGCAAACCAAGCCTACGTTTAGAGACTGGTGATTTTTCTCCTAGTGAGAACAACTGCCCAAATGAGCTGCATGCTCTTACTACCCCAGTTAGGAAAACAAACAAACAAACAAAATACGTGACTGGGAAGAGGGCACCCTCCACCTCATTAGTGTTGCACCATCAGTGAAGCAGGTGCACTTTTTCATTGTTGCTTTTGTCTGTCGAGGACCCAGTGGCTTGATGGCAAACATCCACTCCCTTCTATTCCAGTGTTTCTTAAACAGCAGGTTGAGAGACCCACTGGTACATTGTGAAATCAGCGTCCTGGGTGATGACCAGCACCATGTTAGGAAAGAATAGAATGAATTAGAATAGGTTAGAAAAAAGTCAAGTGCATCACAAATAATCAGGATATGTTTTGCTTGGAATGGGTTTCATATGTGTGTATGTTCATGTGTGTATATTCTATGCCATAAAATAAATGTCTTAAAATGGGCCCTGAATCTTAAAAAAAAAAGAAGAGGGAGGAATCACTCTACCTGATGTTAAATCTTACTATGTAGATATAGCAATTAATACACCAGGGTGTTTGCAGAGAGGTAGGGGCCTAGACCAATGGAACATAATAGAGAACCCAAAGACAAACCTCTGCAAATATGCCCACCTGATTGTTGACAGTGATGCAAGAGCAATTCAAGTGCAGATGGCCTTTCAATTCAAACGGCCTTTGAAAAAATGGCCCAAGTAGGTCATCTCAGGTCTGCATTGTAAGTAGCAGCAAGAAGACAAGAGCAAGCACTGTGTGCCAGCTATCTTTTAGCAAAAATACCTAAAACTGCCACTGTGTCTTTAGCTCTGCCCTGTTGGACACAACTTAGAAATATTAACCCTAAGAAAACCTGAGAAATGACATCTTTATTCTGAGCAGTCACATGCCAATAAAAATTTCTATTATATTGAAGTAGGAAAAAAATAGGTACTGGGTGACAATACTCTGTCCGCGCTCCACAGAGACGCCACGCAAGTGCAGGATGCCATCTCTCCCGCACACCAGAATACTTCTGCGGCACATGTCAGACCCGTAGCTGAAAACCTCGATGTCTCCTTAATGCACAGAGGGTAAGGTCTGAGCCTTTTCCCAAAGATGTTTATGTTCTTGAACATTTGGCCCAAGCCTAGATCCCCGGCCACTGCCTGCCTACTGTATTCTGCAAATGCTTAGACTCTACCACCTCGGAGTTCCTGCTCAGGGTCTTCCTCCCTGTGTTACTCACCCCACCCCACTCCTACAGCGAACACATGATGCCTCTCCTTGCAGCCTGGAAAAACTGTCATTTTCTCCTCCCTCTGACGTCCTTCCAGACTTCACAAACCCAGCAAGAGTAACTGTCCCTCTCTCTCAGCTTCCACTAATTCATATGGACATAGATTATGGCCCTTACCTCATGTTTTACTGGGACTTATTTATGTGGGTTTTTGTTGTTGTTTTCATTTTGTTTTTGCCACAGACAAGAAGCTCCTCCAATACAGAACTTATCATCTTCTTGAATCCTATTACCACAAATCTTTCAGTCTCTCTTCACTCCCAAAATTATTTGTTGAATTATTCAGAAGTTTCTCGGGCTCAAAAACTAGAAAGAGGGGGAAAAAGTATCCATTTACAGCAGGTGTGCTCTGAATGGGCAAAGCTGTTATTTCACAGGGTTAGTTGTGACAGAACTAACCTTAATCTAATCTCTGTTTAGAGCTGCTTTAAAAAACTAAGGTGAAAAGGATGATTCTTTGACATCTTGAGAGTCCTATTTCACCATGGTGAGCAAATTGGATTCAAAGGAGAGCAGGAGAGAATCCCCTCAGACATCCTGTTCCTGGGGTGGGAACACCCGTCTGCTAGAGGGAGAAGACGTCAGACTTCAGCACAAAGACAGAGCCACAAAGACAGCTTCCAAATATCGTTTCTCCGGTTGTATAGTTGGAAGACAATCCTCTTCTCTAAGGAAAAACAGAAGTTTTATTCTTAGAAGTCATGTCTTTTTTCTTACATAAACAGTTTTTATATTTTATTAGTATTTTTGTAAATTTGTGCTTGATGTCTTTTACATCAGTAAATTTATTGGAGAGGAGTTAAACGGGAAAACACTGTAACTGTTGAATGACACCTCCCAATGTCCCCCTCCTCTGAGCCCCCATTCTACTCTCTTCTTCTATGAGTTTGACTATTTTAGATTTCTCATACAAGTGCAATCATGTCACGTTTGTCCTTCTGCATCTGGCTTATTTTGCTTAGCATAAGGTCCCTCAGGTTCATCTACGCAGTTGCAGATGGCAAGATGTCCTTTTGTTAAGGCTGAGTAATATCCACTGTGTGTGTGTGTATTCTGTCCAGAAGGTATCCATCCATGTAATATGAAAACGAGACATTTATTGAAGAAGATAAAAAATACAAGAAACATCATAGGACAATGTTTCTTGTATTTTTTATCTTCTTCAACAATGTTTGTTGTATCTTTTATCTTCTTCAATAAATGTCTCTATTTTTCACATTACATGGCTCCTTCACCTTGGGACCTCACTCAGTTCTCCCAGTTGCCATCGGCCGCCCCCTCATATTTTCCTGAATCTCACTGATGGTCTGGAATCTCTTCCCCTTCAAAGGTGATTTTGGTTTTGGGAAAAGACAGAAGTTGCTAGGTGCCAAATCTGGACTGTAGGGGGACCAAGTCACCTGGGTGATTTGATGTTTTGCCAAAAATCTCTGCACAAGACATGAAGCATGAACAGGCAGGTTGTGGTGTTGAAGCTGCCAGTCACCAGGTGCCCACAGTTGTGGCCTCTGAATCAGCTGAACAGTTTCCACAGAGGAATGTTGTTCAAGCTGAACTCAAAATTTGATACAGATTTATTGTTCTACTCACTCAGTCCTTTTGAATGCAATGGCCACACAACAGACATACTCACTCAACAGTGTCTACTGCCCCCACTGACTAGCACAGTGAAGTCATCATTGTTCCCACACATGCATTCCAATCCCCTCTCCTTGGCTGCCAGCTCACATGGATGTCATGTAAACCATTCTTGTTATATTAACAATGGCTGGAGTTTTTCTGGATTGATGTGTGTGTGAGAGAGAGAGAAAGAGAGACATTTGCTTTATCCATTCATGTACTGATAGATACTTATTGGTAGTTTGTTTCCACATCTTGGCTATTGTAAATAATGTGTGCCTCCTTTTCAGAATGAGATATTAGTTGACATTTTCATCAGTGACATTCTTCAAGTGCATTTGACAGGCTTCAAGTGCAAATTGGCCTTCATAAGCTTCAGTTTCTTAAAGCCGTAAAATTTAGATCCCCTATTGTGACAGAGACAGTTTTGTTTTTTAGCTCTGCATTTGCTCCTTCACATTTCCCAGTCTTCCCATTGGATCAGGGCCACGTGACATGTTTTAACCAATGAGCTGTAAACAGAAGTGACGTGAGTCACTTTCCTTCTCCATAGGTAAGATCTAAGGTCTCCTGTCTTTGTCTTCCCATGAAGGGCATGTGTTCCAGATGGTATAGTTTCAAAATGCAGTCAGATTTTATTAGACAATTGAAGAACAAGTCTCAGTGTGTCAAGCCACTGAGACCAGGAGTTTGTCCTTGCAGGTAAGATTAATAACCGTGACTAATACACTGACAGTGCAGTTCTCAAGTGGATTAAACAGGTAGGTCATTTACACACCAGCTTGAGCACAGCGTCATTAGAGAGAAATAGACGTCAACCACATGGTGACATAAGCTCGACCATGTAGTAAAGTGGCTTTACTGAAAGAAAAATGTCTAGAGGTTAGGAAAACCTCATTCTAGGGTTGAACTTTAGACCTGGACTTAGAAGTTATTTAATCTAGTGTTTTCCAAACTTGTATAATTATGAATCTCAAGTCCTTAGCAGAAAATATGTATTTCTAGGCCTTGGCCCAATTATAATGAATCAGAATCTCAAGGGGAGGTTTTGATCACAATTGTTTTGATGGTTTTTATAAGGAAGGAGAGTGAGTCACAAGAGGCTGAGGACTTTTCTCAGGCCACTGATGTGATTATTGAGCCTGTTGGGACTAGAACCCTGCTTCCACTAGTCTAATGCTTTACTTCTGGGCTCACGAAACAGTGTTCTAACAGAGTGAGGCTGAGACTGACCCTTTGTCCCTCTTTCTCTGATAAATCCTGTCAAGACCTGCAAATGATTTTACCCCTTAACAATGAAAAGAAGATGTAATTTTAAAATTACCTTGGATGTACAGTAAAAGCAACATTCCCATAATCAATCATCTGAAATCACGGGGTTATTTGGAGCTATTTGAAGGAAAGTAAATTGAAAACATGTTGTTAAACAATGCACCAAAGAGTTATCAAATCATAAACATCTAGATTACTTTAACATGTTGATTATTCCACATTTAGGGTCTCCTTACAAAGCAACGCTGGCCATGAAGAGACCTGGAAAATTCAATGAATCCCTTCCTAAGTTGTTAACTGTATTGCGTTCAATCACTGGGCTATGTGAGAACATATGTTAAAGTTAAAAAATCATATATATATACATATAAATACATATATATACACATATATACTTCTCTTTGGAGCTATTATTCACACTTTTCACTAAGCAGAAGACATGGAGGCCTGTTATTAGGACATGTCTCTAAGGATCTAGAAATAGCTTGGGGATTGCAGGGGTATAACATTGAACACATTAAAATCTATCTGGAGCTTTGGAAATCAAATATACAGACATTCCATAATGACCCTTGGGTTTTAGCATAATTCCTGAACCTGAAAATTCATAACTAAATAATGGCAGCCCATGTATGACATAAAATGCCTTAAACCATTTGTTTATTATTATATGTGGATTTTAGGTTTTATGTTTAAGAAAATTGAAAGCCTACCCTTTTCCCCCTCTTGGAGAGGCGATATACCAATTACTTGAGAGTCTTTGTTTTTCTCACTGGAAGAAAGCTAAACCAGGCCTGAAATTTATGTCAAGGCATCTATCTGGTTATCAAATCTATGATCATATGCCCTGGTTAAACTAAACCAAATTAAATTAATCTTTGTTGAAAATAAATGATGCAATTCCTGAAGGATCCTGTTTTACTCCGAGGATGGTGGCCTGGCTCTTTGGAGCGGCTTGTACGAGAGCACAGTCTGAAATAGTTCTTGAGACTGAAAAGAGGAAATTGCCTTGCATGTGGCAGGTGTCTGGGAGGAGCCATGCCCACGAGTGATCTGTGATCTAAGGGATTCTCATTACAAGACTTAATTATATACGCATTCTTCCTGAGACCGGATTCAGAGACTGAAGTCTAAAATCAATCTCGATGTTATTTCTTCTCTGAGTTCTAAAACGAGCCCAGGGAAGAGGAGAAGTCATTCATCTGACTGAGAATCACAGTGCATCCTCTGACTTTCCTTGGAATGGATTCCTTATGTGGACATGATGTGAGTTGAATTGCATCTGGTTATTGTTTTAGAGCATTTTGCTGAAATTTAAACTGAGTCTGTTATTGTGGGCTGATTTATCAGTGTGGGAACCAGAATGGAACTCAGAGGTGTGACAGCTAAGAGGTCGCACTGCGGGTCTCCGTCCAGGTACACAGTAAAGTGAAGTGGCCCAGGGGGTGGGGGGCGGCCAGGAGAAGCACGCACAACACACTTCTGCAAGGAGAAGCCTTCTCTTAGGACTCTCATAATAATGACAGCAGCATGGTGGGAAGAAGAATTTGAAATCAGACACAGCTGAACCTTAAGCTCAGCTCCACCACATAGGAGCTACGATGTTTAAGTTCTGCAAACCCTCTGAGCCTGTCTTCCTATTGGTAAACTAGTAAAAATAGGGCTTGCCCTATGGAGTTGTGAGAATTAATGGGAGACTTTCTGCATAGTACCTGGAACCTGGTAGGTCTCGAAAAGTGAGGAAAATGGCAATTTTTCAATAATCTCATCAGCAGCTCACAGGCACTGGACATTTATTATGTGTAAAGCACTTTACCTGCTAATGATGCCTAGCACACACATAGCATTAGCAGGTACCCAATAAATCAGTCTCGGGGTGACAACATGATGCTGAATCACTTTTCATATTGACTGTCTTAGACCCGCAAGACCAGAGGGGAAGTGTCCGGGTGCCAGTGTTGTGGGTTCCTGCCATGCGCACAGGGGCCTGGATTTCTCGGGGTGGAGGGGGCATCCTCTCCGCACCTCAGGTCCTCTGCTGGACGGCTGCACCCTGGCCACGGGGGTGGCAGGCCTCGTTGAGTGTTTTGTGGTCTTGCTGCTTCTGAGTCTGGAGGGTAAAAACTGAAATACAAACTAAAAATGTCAAGTTCTATTCTGCTCCAAGAGCTCCCAAGGGCTGGGCAGAGGTTTTGCAGTTTCACCACAAGCATTTACAAGGGCTGCACTCTTTGGCAGGATTGAATCTCCAGATAACCTAACCTCTGCAGACCCGGAGTGCAGCTGGATTTCAGGGGTCGCGAATGGGGGAGGTTCTGGGGGGTCCTGGAAAAAGACTAATTCAACCTGGGTTCATCATCATGCTGCACTCAAGCCCCCGTGTAGCCAGGGTTTGCTCGGTTTCTGGTTTCAAAATGAAATTTTCACACGGCCCAAATCCCAACCCACCCTAATTTAAAGAAACAGGCACTTGGCATGTGATCCAGACAGATCAGCAGTTGCTCACATACAGCTGTGCACATCTGGCACACAGGTATGTGATTTCACATGAAGATAAATTGTGTGGGGACCAAATGCACAGTTGTGTAGCTAAAAATGAATCGCTTCTTGGAAGCAATCTTCCCGCACAGCAGGGCCTCTGCATGAGCTTGCTCTTTTCACTCAGCCTTTTTCAGAAAGCACAGCTTTCTCCAGAAGGTCTGTGGGTGAAGGAAGGGACATGCCCACACCTGCAGTTGGCTCTCTGCTGCTCCCTCAAATCAGAACTTGGATACCATCTCTGACAGCCATGGTCAGGTGGCCTGCCCAGGGGAGCTATTCAGACCCCAGGCTCAGGAAGAAGCAGGGGCCTTCCTTGGTGCTACTACAGTTGCATCAATGGTTTCATTCAGGGGCCTAGTCTTCAGGAACAGCCCTTCTATGGGTGGTTTCTGAAGGGTTAGGGCCTGTCAGCGAACTTGATGGAGCAGGAAGTCCACCTCCCTTGAGGGCCTCAAGAGTTGATGGTGTGCACCCTGTGGGAGCATCTTTCCCATTGTCCATGTACCTGTAATGCAAGGGGGAAGGAGTCTCATGTTCAATGTACTTCAGATCGGAGGGCTCTGCTTCCAGGTGCATCACTGGCCTGGACACACAGAAAGAATGAATCCTGAGCAAGGCGGTCTCTGGGATTCCAGGCAGCACTGCTCAGTGGGCTCAGTGATGAAGGCTGGACATCAAATGTCCCATTGTGGGCTCCATTTCGGTTTCAGCAGCAGGATGTTACTGGGTGTTGGCACAAGTAAATCAATCATTTTGAAGGAGATGCTACCCAACTTTTTACTATGTGATGATAATATAAGCAATGATCTAGCAAATGGATCTTTATTCTTGGTTCTTTCACCTCCGTATCTATCTCTCTCTCAAAACAAATCCAATAAGTGAAATGAAATTGGAATGATTTTAGAGGGAAATGTAATCTATATCTTGTCCCACTTGAGTTAGAGTAGATTAGCCATAATATCTGTTTCTGTAATGTCATTTTTGCTGTTTCGGTCTGATTTTTTTTATTCCTCTTCCAGCTTGGTGAACCCCAAACCGTTCTTTATAGGTCTCACCTGTTTTACGACTCCTCATACAACTGATGACTTTATCCTCGTACCATACCTCATGCGTGCCTGTTACTACCACACCAGTTCTGTGACTATCTGTTTACATGTCTGCTTGCCCACCATACTGTGGGTCTCTGCACAGTACACAGCATCTCATTCTATTTCCAATGCTGATCCTTATTTCAATAAAGAAATATCTGGCAAATGAATACCAATACTGTTCCTTCTTCCCTTGGCGTAACTGTGATAGGACCCAGATAGCCCCAGGTTTTGAACTCCACAATAGCCCAGTGTAAGAATGCAAAACATCCTCCATTAAGGTGACCTGGACTTGACCCAGAACTCAATCAGAAGACAGCCACGTTCTGACGAAGCCTGCAATTGCTAGAATTACCTGGGGGTCCTGGCAAGGGATAAAGTAAAAAGGAGCATGTGAATGAGAACAGGACAGATTTTCTTTGCTCTCACAGAAAAGACTCATAGGAAACTTGTGTCGTTCAGGCTTTATTGCTAGGACCAGGGTGAGTGCAGGGACACGAGTCATGGCGGGAGCAGCTGAGGGAGTGGGAGGCTGGCGGCTGCCAGCATTCCCTGAGGGACACAGAACCCAAGAACCATAAACAACAACACCTCCCAACAGATCCAACCTTTGCCGTGCGTGACTAGTTTATGAAACTCTGTTAAACCTCAGAGTGAACAAAAGCCTTACAAGGGAAGGGTCTGTCTCTTACAGAACCCATCGTAAATGTTCTACTCATGTGGGGACAGAAGGTGGAGAAGAACTGACAGCCTCTATGAGTCTGCTGATACACATACATACCCATTTACCAGCTGTTTTTTCCATTCAGTTTTTAAGAATAAAATCCAAAACTACTCACCAAAAATAATGACTGATGAAATTGTCAACCCCTCTCTTCCTGGTAGAAGAGTTTCAGCTTGGGGTCCAGTAGAGTAATAAGATCCCATGGCAGTGACAGAACAGAGGGTTGCTAAGAGGACTCTCCCATGATGTCTTGTCCTGTCACAGAAAACCCTAGCTGTGCCCCAGGCTGCTCCTTAACCTTACCCTTCACCTTAGACTGCCTGTTCTCTCCACTGAGCCTCTGTCCCAGGACTCCCTGGAGCCCTGTAGCCTCTCTTTCCTTATAGTCCACATGGGGGCCAGGTACCAGCCCATCAAAGTGACTGCCCTGCCCCTTATGATTTGGGGAGAGTCATGGCCACCTGGAGTGAGAGGAGGAGATCAAACCATAGCTCTATTAAGGTTTCTATGGAAAAGTACACATTGAAAATGTAAGCCTCTGGGGAAATAACTAGATTTACCCAGAATTCTCTAGTCATCCAGAAACTTTCCAAGCCTGCTATCACAGCCTGTCATCCAGTCAAAACAGCCCATGTTTCCAAGGGAGGGGGTGGTTAAGAAGCCCAGTTGCCCACACACAGTCCAATGATGATGACTTCCTGTAGAGTTGACCCTGGCCTCCTCAAAGCTTCTGCACAATAAACCAAAGACTGTTATGGGAATCTCAGGAAGGCAATAGGAAGAAAGTGAAAGTTGGAGGGAATGGAGAAGGGGACCCGCACTAGACTTAGAATGAAGAAGATGGGGTTTTGTTCACTTTACTCTGCTACTTCAGAAAAGGCCCTTGTTTGTCTGACTCTAAGTGTCTTTTAGTACAAAATAAGAAAAAAATCAACCATACACATTTAGTTAGTTTTTAAATTTTCTCACCTTCTAGGATCTTTACAAAAACAATCTCATTATAGAACCTAAAATGGTTGTTTTCAGTGCTCTTATTCTGGGTTAATTTTCTCTTATTTCTTTCCAGGGATTTTGTTCCAAAAGATACTGTTGTGCTGGATCCCCTTGCAATCCAATGACCACTTTGCTCTTCAGATTCTCCTGAGTCTGCACGGGCCCAGCCCGCAAACCTAAGTCTGTTTTCATGTTTGGTTTACAAATCCATTTGGAGGAGCTATTCATTAAAGACTTTCTAACTAAAATAATCACCTAATTTTTAAAACCAACATTGAGGTATTCTCTATAGAGTTAAGTCTACACTGAAAAATCCTCAGCATCCTCTAGTTAGAAGCAACAGGCTCACTCTGCACTGTTTTCTGCATAAGTTCCAGAAAGACCCCCTCTGTTGGTAAGGAGACCCCAGTTACCCATCTGCTTGCTGGGTTGGGATATTTTCAGGGTGTCTATGAAAGGCTCATCTTCAGATTTTCCTGGCATTTTTGACACTCTTCAATCATAGCCTTTCATCCAAACCACATCATTCCAGACCTCTAACACCAGGCTCTTTCCTAGGAAACTGGGTAAGCCTTCTAAGCTCCTTCCCTCTGTTTCCAGAAATGCAACAATCCCAGGCATATGTCACCTGCAGTGTGTGTTTGAAATCAAGGTGTTATGAAATCCTGCCTTAGATAGGAGTGAGTAGTTGCCTATTCCTACTGCCTTTGATTAGCAGCTAAAAGAGCAAGATAACTTAACAGAAAAGCCCATGGTGTGAAGTGGCATTGGTTCTCAGCACCCATTGCCAACTCTAGTCGTGTATGTACGGCCTTAGTAACATCTCACACCTGGCACTCAGTTCCCAAAAAGCAGATAGGGAAGTCTCCCTGGGAAATTTAAAGCAGACTCATACAGAGTTTCCTTCTTCATCCCCCATGGTCTTCCCTCACCTTGGCTGTAGAGTCTTCTCTCCCTTCTCATCAGCAGTCAAAATGCCCATGATTAACCCCCACACATCACCGTCAAAATTGCTTTCTGGGGGAAAAATCTGTAAACCAATTTACAATAAAGGATGGATAACTTGAAGGATCTTAAATTGACACATGAGGGTGGATGGCATCATAATAGAGAAATAGAGAGCCCCGAACTAAAGTGACCATGAACTTGTAGATGCTGATTATCAGCAGAGGGAAGGCCACAGAGCACTGGAACCTGCACTAACTCTGGGAATAAGTAAAACATGCAGGACTCTGCCATGCTTGGGCCAGGAGAGGGTCGGGGTATGTGAGCCACTCCATTCTATTAATAACCCTGCAGTAAAATGTGAATTTGTTTCTCCAGTGGGCCTGCTTCCTTCTAACAGAGAGCAATCGAAGTGTCTGTGTTGGCCCTGCAATCCATGCTGGTGCTTGCTTCCTGAAGATACATCCTTCAGGCAAGCAAGCCCATGCAGTCTTTGTGGGGGGTGGGCTGTGTGCCCCCCCGAGAAAGACCAGGGCCACTTGTCCACCCCTGCCCACCCCCCAAGATGCTCTGGAAGGAGGAGGCCTTCTGGGCTCCACTTGCTGAAGAGGGTGCCTGTCTGTAGAGTCTAAACGAACAACGAGGGGAAATGTCTTGGCGGGGGGAGTGGGGCAGGGGGCATTCTTTAGGAATCTGGCTACTGTGAGCACGCAATCTATCATCTCCTGAGGCACAGTGTAAAGTACAGTGTGTGGTCCTATTCCCTGGGGTCTTTCTTGGCCTGGAATTGAATCAAGGTCTTTGGGGGGGAACTGTGATGGGAAACAACTGGTGTATCCAAAAGTGTGCATTGTAAATGTTCATGACTGTCCACAGTGAGTTTTTATTTATGAAAAGTCCCAATCTGAATAAACGAAGCACAGGGCATAATAAATGGCATCTTCAGTGTAATTAAACCAGGCAGAGTGCACTGGCCATGTGTTTCCTTCTGGGGCCTTGGATGACACAGTATGTCTGTCACTCAGTTGACAGTATGTGACCCAATCAGTCCCAGGGGCCACCTTCTCATCAGCGTGTATAGCTGTACTAATGGCCCCAGTTTCAATGAAGATACTCCAACCCTAACCAATCTGCCCAAGGATGAGGCCAATACCCAAAAGTGATAGTTCCTACACCCCACCATTCCTGAAGACAGGAACCCATGTGCTTCTTTCAAGTGGCAGTGGCCTCGGTCAACTTGAGGGTGCCAGCAGAACCAGGGACCCTTGTTGTGGGATGAGCTTCCTTCCCTTGAGAAATGTCAATAGCTTACTTTGATTTGGGGAATAGAGGAGATGTTTGAAACAAGAGTTTTATCAAGAACATTTTCATTTGAACTTTGTTTCTCAGGATTGCCAAACAAGGGAAATGCAGGAGATGCTTCAATAATTCATACACTTGTGAGTACGAAGGCTCTTTATGGCCTCAAGATATTTCCAAGCTTATGGCTCCAACTGAGGTTGTTTTACTTGTCCTGCTTTGTTTAAAATGAATTTTTAAATAAGTTAGCAAGCTGTTTATCCCAATAGTGCCCACATTTATTTTAAGATGCTCACATGTAAGTGGAAAATATAATTTATTCAGTCTACAGATGATAATTTGGTGTGTGTGAGAATACACCAATCATTTGTGTTACTTCTACAGTTCCTGGGGGCCATTGGGAATCATGAAGACCTGAAATTGCCACTGGTATTAACCAGTCATAACAAAGTTTCTCATGCTGTACTATGAAGACTGGAAAATCAAGGTGGATGGCAACATGATGGGTGAGTATTAGGTGAAACCACTTCCAGAGGTTCTGATGATTAGGCAAGCAGGGTAGGGTCGCTGACGAGTAACTACAAGTTCTACCCTTGTTTGCCTTTTCTTTTGTTCACCTTTGATCTGCCAAATGACCATGACCTGGGAAATGACATTTTTGCTGGCTGAGCCTCATGTTCTTTATATGGGACATGGTAGGTGGGCTATGAGGTAGAATAGCAGTTCTGAATCTTTTTTGATTTATAAATGTAATTGAAATTTTTATGAAGGAAAAGAGCCATCTTTCTAGAAAATAGTTATAAGCACAATGTTTATCTGCAAGGCAGGGGACTCATGGATCTTCTGAAGTCACAGTAACAGCCCTTCTGGGTAATGACCTCTGAGGTGCCCCCTGGCAAGGACACTGGGAGTGGCCATGGAGCTGAGGCATTTGTGCTTTTATACCATGTACCTCCTTTGCAGAGATGTCACAAGAACCATTCCAGGGAGGCATCTGGAAAGCATGACCTGCAGCTGTGTTCAGTTTGTTTGTTCCAACTGGTGACCCTGCAGTGCTCTTTTTCTTCCTTGACCCAGACATGCCCTCCCTCCCTGGCTGCCCTAGGCCTCCCTTGGCCTTGTAGAAATCACTGTGCCAAAGGCAAGGTGGTTCCACCCAGGAGGAGGACCGTAAGAGCACTAGCTTGTATTAGAAAAGCGTCTTTAGCATGCTCGAAGTAGTTCATCCTCTCCTCCTTGACTGGATCCCCTTCCCAAAGGCCTCTTCGTACTTCAGAGAGAGGATTCCATTTACAAACATCAACCACGTGGAGTCTGTCTACCTCTCTGGAGCAGAGGCAAGTCCGAGAGAACACAGAGGTTATGGATGTTGGTGTCTTCAAACTACCACTGGGCTGGCTGCAGGGCCATAGGGTCAACGCATGTAAGAAAAAAATGCAGGGGTTGGTCACAATGTCCTTTCTCACCCAAAGTCTCACTCTTTTATGTTCACACAGTCCCCTTGCCATGGCACCTGAGCACCATTTCTTTAGAACCACTCTGGCCGGTTCTCCCGTTATTTTCTACATCTGTGCTACCCGGTACATCATCTCTATCTACTGAAACTAATTATCATTTAAAAGGAAGCATCTCACCTGTGCTAGCTGCATTTAAAGTACTCGGTCAAGACATAGGGTGTATAGCCAAAATCCCCCCATCTATGGCCTGAGGGTCACTTCCGGGCACCTGTCCTAAAGGCATCAGGGTGACCAGTCAGAGATGCACATCACAAAGCCATAGCTGTGACCCAGAAGACACTGCCAAACATCTGATGAGAGCAGAGACCTTGCTGCAATCAGTGGAGACCAACCTCCTGGGTCCGCGCTGAGACAAAGATTCTTGTTTTCGTGATCCGCACTTCTGGAATACTCATTACAGATTTCAGCCCCTCCACTGCTGTCATCCCCCACAGCCTCAGATATCACTGTCAGGTAGATAAGATCAGGTCTGTTATCCCAGTTTTACAGATGGCAAAACTAAGGTCCACAGATATGAAGTCACTTCCTGATATCACATTAAACCAGAGAACTGGAGCCAAGCCTCTCGTTTTCACATCTAAGCTTTGAAATGTGTTCTCAGAGGGCAAGTTATGTAATTACAGCAAATTCCCTAAAATCAAATTTTCCTTGCACATTCGGATGAACACCAAGACAAGGGAAAACAACAACAGCAACGTGAGATCCTGGATGACTGCACACAGTTAAACACAGACACAAAATTCACAGCAGCTCAAAGCCCTAAACACTTCTCCTAATAATCGACAGAAACTGGAAACTGGCTTCTTCTGGACATCACCAAGGTCAAAACGCTCAGGTGGCCATAGCCACCCACGGCCTCCCTGTTACATAAAAATAAGGAAGAGTTTGAGGAGTTTAAAGTTTTCTTTCAACAGACTAGAAATAAAAGTGTATCTCTATCTTTACTCACATTTCAGTGGATCCGAAAAACACTAACAAAAATCTGGGGAAAATCGGAGCAGAGCTGGGGCCCACGCTCTGCTGGTGCTGCGGAGCAAACATGAAATAAGTCTGTTTTGAGCCTTCGTCAAATTGCAACTGCGTAATTGCAAATAAATCCCCTGCATGTTGTTTTAATTAATGGAAAATAATAAGATAACAGTCACGATCACGAGGCTTAACCAACCATACAGTTGAGCCTGCATTTGTTTTCAATTATAGTTAAAATGTATTCAGCTGAATACAGCTTAAGTAGTAATTGCATTCTTTACAAGTTGCTAATAATCTCTGGAATGGCAATTCTAATAAAAATTTTACTCTAATGGGTACATGTCCTGCTTCCTCACATGTCAAGGCCAGGGAAGTCATTAGGAGCACTGGCAGTCCAATAGTCTATCTGGAGATTTGGACCTCTGTCCCAAGCCCACACAGGAACCACTCACTGTGTACTCAACTCGGGAGGCGGCGCGGCCATTTGTGGTTTTATGCTCTTTCCCAGAAACGCTCCTCAGGGGCCATGCTGCTCCCAGAGAGTGGCTATTTGTCATTGCCTATCAGATGAGGCCTTTGACAGGCCTTCCAATAGGATGCTCGGCCATCCTGGCTGCAGGGACTTAACTTCATTTTGAGATAGGCACTGACCTCCCCTCAAATTTCCAAGACCTCCATCTCTGCCTAATGGGTGGGTGGCTGTAGGACCAGACTGACCACAGCGTTTCAGCCCAGGAAAATATGTCTGGGGGCTCACAGGGTTTGATAAACTGCTTGTGATGTTCTGAGTCAGGGAAAAATTGTAGGCCTACCATTATGTTCCCTTAGTTTCTCATCTCCCACTACTCCTATTTAATCTGTTTCCCTGTCTCCATTTCTCCCTCACTACCATACTCCTCCTTTTTTCTCCATTTCCTTTTGCCAGCCCTAAGGAAGAATTTCAGGGCAGGTAACAGATCTTGTCTGAGACTCAGAGTGCCTTTGCGGGTTGGCTCTGAGCCCTCTCACCTGCTTAACTGCCATCCCAGCTCTTCTCACTCCAGTGGTCCAGCCCTGCAGCTCTGGGTCCAGAGAGCCATTACAATTCAAGGAATTAGACTGTTGCTATCTCCAACATCTACCTGAAATCGAGAGGAAGACAATGGGAGTCTTGGGGAGAGAGGGGAGGAGGCTTGATGGAAAAGGAGAGGCGGCACCACCCAATTTTAACAGAGTCCCACCCTTGATGGGAAGTTGAGCTTGTTGCTAGTAGTGCTTTTCTAAAGGGAAAGGTACAAAGTTATGAAATAAGTGTATTAAACAAACAAATGGGAGCGGAAGTAGTCAAGAAGAACAGATGTCAGAGAGATGACTGTACTCGTTATGAGAAAGTAGCCATGGCAAGGCATGGGCAACTGTTAAATCTGCATGTAAGTTCAAAGGGCAAAATCAGCCACTATTCCTAATAGCTGATATCTTTGACTAAATCCTCTGCCTTCATGCATCAGGCCCACACCTGAGATGATCCTGGTAGAAGAGGTACAGGTAATATCTTGCCTCTCACGGAGCAACTATGGCAGCTTGAACAATTTACCTTCATTTTCTCACCTCTTAAACTGATCTTTGTAAAGATACTTACCTCTGACCATTGTGATTCCATAAAATTATAACTCAGGTTAAGAAAGTCTTCTCATAACCGATGGAATCTAACAATCCAGTCTTTCCAAAGTGGTGAGCAATCTATTAGTAGAATTATTCAGATGAACACAGATCAATTAGAAATTTTGTGGAGAAGAGTCATGCATTTAAGAGAGAGAGAGGAGACATGTCTGTAAGGCTTTTGTCCCCCTTCTACTTCTAGGGTTCCACGGCAGTTCTATCTCGCCTTCCATCTGCCTTCTAATAGCACTCACCTGAGCTTTAACAAGCTCAAAGGGAGTGAAGTGGCCCCAGAGAAAACCATCACCATGGCTGCAAACTAGCAGCCACCAGGTTAGGCAAGTGCTAGAGATTTAGCTTGGAGCTGATTAATACATGCTCCCATATGCTTAATCTTGCACTTACTCCCCAAACCACACCACTGTCATTACCACAGAACATGGTAGCTCACAAAGTGTACCCCAACATTGTCCCAGCCACTGGAATTTCATTAAGTTCTAACTTGAACCAGACACCGTTCATTTCATAGGTTCTGCTTTGGACTAAACTAAACTCTCACCCCAAAGAGTACTTTTAGTCTCATTTCCCACTGATCCCCAACATGCACTCAGAGTTTCAGCCAGACATGATAGCTTGCAGTACTGATTTTCTCTGAGTGTAAGAGATTAACACAAATTTAATGGCTTAAAACACATCCCTTTATTATCTCGCTGTTTCCGTTGGTCTGGAATCCAGGAATGCCTTGGCTGCATCCTTTGCTCAGGGTTTCATAGACTACAACCTGGGTTTTCTCGGTGCTAACTTCCTTTCTGGAGGCTAGGGTCCTTCTCCAGGCTCACCTGTGTGTCGGTAGAATGCAGTCTTCGAAGTTGTAGGACAGAGGTCCTGCTTTCTTGTTGGCTCACAGCTGGGAATGCTCTGAGCTCCCAGAGGCCCCATAGTTCCTTGCCAAGGGGAACTCTTACAAACTGCAACACATGTCTTTAAAGCCAGCAGGAGAATCTTTCTCCACTCTGCTAAAATAGAGTCTTATATAAGGGAACACAACCACAGCTGCAATTTTATAACTTTCCCTTTGCCACATCATCTACAAATCTAATCATGAAACTGGCATTCACCACCCCTGACTTAGTCTAATGGCTAGAAGTAAGTCACGGGTCCCGCGAGCACGCAGGAGAAGGGGCTGTGCAAGGGTTTGGTTCATGCAGCGTTATCTTAGAGTCCCGCCTGTAATATTGGGTTGCCCAAAAAGTCTATTCAGTTTTTCCCATTAAATAAAATACTTTTTTTTTCATTTTCACCAATAACTTTATTGATTTGGGTATTTGAGTATGTTGGCTATCTCCCACTATTGGTTTCTAATGGGTAGAGATCAGGGGTGCTGCTAAACATCTTTCCAATGCATAAGACAGCCCCACAGCAAAGAATTACTTGGCTAAAATGTCAATAGTACCAAAAACTTTGCAAATCACTTTTGACATGTTCAATCAGACACAGCACCTTCTCCATACACTGTACAAGTCTTTTTTTTTTTTTTTTTGTATTTCAGTTGCATTTTTAGCTTTCTGGAATTAATAAAGCAGAAAAGGCTAAAAATGTTGCATGTCTTCTTCTACCTTCACTATTAAAAATATTAAAATGGCTACACAAAAAAATTCACCAATTTTGATACTTTTAAAAAAATGCATGCTGATATGACAGCTCTCGAAATGCAATCTAACAAAATTATTTCAAATGAAGTTAAAGACAACTATGTACTACTAGAGCCTTTGGTTTTTTTCTTTTTTGTTTTTTTTAAATTTTATTTAGTTATTTTTCAAGTACAGTTTTTTGTCTATTTTTCCCAACCCAGCCTCCCCCGCCCCTTGCTCCCCACCTCCCTCCCATTTCCACCCCCCTTAGTACTAGAGCCTTTGTATGGCGAAAACTAAACTAACTTTTGGGCCAGCCCAATACTTATCATTCCTACAACTTCTTTTTAGCCCTTTTAGACCTGAGTTTTGCTCTGCCTAGTAATTGCCTTTGCCTTTTCCTGCCTACCCCTGAAACCATCACCTTCACAGATGACTTGAACTTTGCTCACTCTACCTTCTGGGCTTCCACTGCACATAAAATCCTTGAAAGTCACTTACTTGTTCTGGAATGAATTTTAGTTTGCAGGATCTTCTCCCAGGTATGTGCGGGTGTTCTCCAAGTAGGGAACTAAATTATGTTCAATCTCATATCCCCTTCCCCTCCCCAACCCCCACCCAACACAGCACCCTGCACAGCGTCTTCTATGTAGGCAGTAGTTGGCAAATAAACACCCGTGGAATTCAATAAATTGAACCGAAGCACAGAATTACAGAATCTGCAAGGTTGGAACTGAGCTTTGAGGTCATCGAGACCAAACTTTCTCTCTTATTGCTCTTGGCTAGAGGCTATTGGCATCTCTTCATGTCTCTATGTCCCATCTGCTATCAAACATTTTTATGACATTTATTTCCTCATTATAGCCCTTATTGTGCTTTATTTATATATCTGTGAGGCACACAAGAGTTGGAAATCCTCCCCCCTTGCAATCTTTTCTTCCCCAAAGCCCCAGCCAGCCCAGACTCCCTGTGCCTGTGACAGGTCTCCAGGACGCCTGTGACAGTGCCACTCCCCACTTCCCCATGTCTCTTCTGTCTCCTCAGTACCTCCACCATCAATTTCAAACTTCCTGTCCTGACTTTCAAGGCCTCCTTACACTTTGAGTCTGTCTTTATCACCTTCGTTATTTTTCCAACATCTCCCTCCCTAGCTCCCACTCCAAATTCTGGGCATTCCTCCAAGTTTCTCAATATTCCTGGAATCATCATCCCCCATTCTCCCCTCCCCCACTTTCCCCATCATCTGTCAAGCTTTCTCTCATTTATCTTCTGTAATCCTAAAAACAAAATTGAAGGAACTTTATTTTGACACAATAAACAGATACACATTTAATGTACTATAAGCTAATGTTGCCCATGGCTATTTGACCATTGAAATATATGCAGGACAAATGTGAGGATGCCTTAACCTCTGCCACAGTGAAGATCACAGGCAGCTTCCCATGTTGGACATGGCGATGTGGGAAGGAAGCCCACATTGAACCAGAATTAAGTTGTTTTGATTTGCCCATGTGATTGACTAACTCAAGAAGAATAAGCAGAATTTGAAGCTAAATGTACACCCTAGTAGGTCTTTCATCATTTCAGGTAAAGTGCAGGCTAGGCAGTTTTTAAGGTTAGTTCTCATAGTCACCAGCTGGTATGATTTGGGATAAATATGTCAACCCTCTGAAATTCAGTTTCTTTACTTCCAAAAGGAGATGATGTTAATGATAATATCTAATAATGTCAGTTAAATAAGTTAACATGTAAGAAAATGCAACGAACTGTAAAATGCATGTAAATGACCCTTGTCATCTCATAGCAGCATTTCTGAGCTCAGCTTGTGTCAGATCATCAGTTGTGAGTAGCTATGGGAGAGCCACTTCATTCTCATGGGACCTTGACTTCTTCATCTTTAAAACTGGGGTGATAAATTCTCCCTTATGTATCTCAACAAGCTATTGTGGAGATACCACAAAAGAAGAAATATGAACATTTCAACTACGAAATGTGTGAAAGTATAAGGTATTGTTTTCATCATAGTTGGTGGCACTGCCATCCCGGAAGTGCATAATATGAGCCGTCTACACTTCCTCTGTTTCCTCTTTGGGAAATGCTCTTTTCACTGCCCCACCTCGCTGGACACACCTGCATTCACGTTTTAGGCCCCGGGTAGCCCTCCTTTCCCTGCATTATGCCATCAGTCCAGCTCAGCGACCTCCTGAGCTCTCGTTCATTGTACACTCCACCAAACGGACGTGCGACTGCCACAGCCCCCTACTGGGGACACCCAGCCACAGTTGTATTTTAAGCTGAATTTAGGAGCAATCACAAGTTGGCTTTGCCGAACAGCAGGGAAGTCTGGGAAATATCCAAACACAATCATTAATGCTTCTCACAACCTGAGATTCTCAAGTCCCTGCCTTCATAGATGGCTTCCACTATTCTTTTTTAAATATTTAAATATATTTTATTCATTATGCTATTATAATTGTCACATTTTTTTTCTTCCCTTTACTTCCCTCCACCCTGTACCACCCCCCAAACATCATTCCTCCACCTTAGTTCATGTCCATGGGTCATACATATAAGTTGTTTGGCTTCTCCATTTCCCATGCTATTCTTAACCTCCCCCTGTCTATTTTGTACCTGCCATTTATGCTTCTTATTCCTTGTACCTTTTCCCCTCTCTCCCCCTCCCATTCCACATCCTCACTGATAACCCTCCATGTGATCTCCATTTCCATTAATCTGTTCCTCTTGTTTCCTTAGTTCATTTTTGTTTTTGTTTTTTTAGGTCCAATTGTTGGTAGTTGTAACTTTGTTGTCATTTTACTACTTGTATTTTTGATCTTATTCTTTCCCCTAGATAAGTCCCTTTAACATTTCATATAATAAGGGCTTGGTGATGATGAACTCCATTAGCTTTAACTTATCTATGAAGCACTTTATCTGCCCTTCCAATTCTAAAGGATAGCTTTACTGAATAGAGTAATCTTGGATGTAGGTACTTGTCTTTCATGACTTTGAAGACTTCTTTCCAGTACCTTCTTGCCTGCAAGGTTTCTTTTGAGAAGTCAGCTGATAGCCTTATGGGAACTCCTTTGTAGGTAATCTCTCCTTTTCTTTTTCTGCTTCTAAGATTCTCTCCTTCTCTTTAATCTTGGGTAGTGTACTTATGATGTGCCTTGGTGTGCTCCTTCTTGGGCCCAACTTTTTTGGCACTCTCTGAACTTCCCAGACTTCCTGGAAGTTTATTTCCTTTGCCAGATTGGGGAAGTTCTCCTTCATTATGTGTTCAAATATGTTTTCAATTTCTTACTTTTCCTCTTCTCCTTCTGGCATCCCTATAATTCAGATGTTGGAATGTTTAAAATTGTCCCAGAGGTTCCTAAGTCTCTTTTTCTTTTTTGAATTCTTGTTTCTTCCTTCTGTTCTGGTTGACTGTTTATTTCTTCCTTCTGCTCCAAACCATTGATTTGAGTACCAGTTTCCATCCCATCACTGTTAGTTCCCTGTACATTTTCCTTAACTTCACTTTTCATAGCCTTCACTTTTTCCTCTATTTTGCGACCATACTCTAACATATCTGTGAGCATCCAAATTACCAGTGTTTTGAACTCTGTATCTGATAGATTGGCTATCTCTTCATCACTTAGTTGTATTTTTTCTGCAGGTTTGATCTGTTCATTTGGGCCATTTTTTTTTTTTTTGTCTCGGTGCACCTGTTTCATAGTAAGGAGTAGAGCCGTAGGTATTTACCAGGATAGGGTAACCCAGGTCGCTGCGTCATGGCACTGTCTGTTGGGAAGGGGTCCAAGAGGGAACAATGCTACTTGTTCAGCTCTCTGCCAGCTTTCAGTCACTTTCTCTGCTACGCACAAGCAAATTGGGCCCTTCTGGTGCTGATTCCCAGGTGGGTGGTTTTGCGTACATTCTAGGATCCTGTGGGTCTAACAAACTCTCCTGTGAGTTTCTCATGCCACCACAACCCTCACAGATTTTTTTAGTCAGAGGTTTTGAGGCTTTATTTTCCCCACGCTGGAACCCTGGGTTGTGTGGTCTGTCTCACTCCCCAGTTGTTCCTCCCAGTTCATCCACATGCAAATGTGGGACTGCCTGCTCCACCAGCAGCTGCCTCACCTGGTCCTTTGGCTGCTATCTTGCTGTGAGTCTTCTCCACCCTGTCTGCCCATCTCCACACCTCCTATCAGTCTGGATGAATGTTTTTTCTTTTAACTCCTTGGTTGTTGGACTTCCATACAGTTTGATTTTCTGGCATTTCTGGTTGTTTTTGTTATTGTTGTTTGTTTTTAAATTTGTTGTTGTTCTTTTGCTTGTGCAAGGAGGCAAAGTGTAGCTACATATGCCTCCATCTTAGCCAGAAGTTGGCTTCCACTATTTTTTATATTTGCAAGATATGAGCCACAAATGCTGCAAGATTGGCAATTATATTTTTACTTCTATAAAAGTACGTGTGTTTACTTAATGACAATTTTAATATGCAAGTGATATGCCATCCTGAGATGGATCTATATAAATGAAAATACTTAGGTAAAAATCTATAATTTCGTCAATTTAAAACTTGATTTCCAACATCTTCAGCCTTCCTTTTATTGGAGATATTTCCTGAATTGAATACTTCCAGCTTTATTCATAAAAAAAGGTATTTAACTGATTTTATTGATTTTTAAGGTCAAATCCCTTTTGAGAGTTTCAAAGCTTCAGCGGAGTTTGATGTGGAAGTCTCTTTCAGATAACTTTCTTTCATCTTTAAACTTATTCTTCTGTTAATGTGTGTTTAATATCCACATATTCAAATTATCAAAGTAAAAATATAATTTATCTTTTCAGTTTCCTAGTTTATTCTTCACTTTGTAGTGAGGCAGACAGAAAAGACATAATACAGGATGATGCCTGGAATCTGCCTAAACATGTGGATTTTTTTCCTCTCCAACCTAATCTTCCTTACTTTGATGTCAGTGACTATAAGCAGTTTGAATCAAATTCTCAGATTTTATCCATTAAATTACTTACAATATTTCTGATTCCATTCTAGTCTAGTCTCTCTTTATCTTTGCTAATTGTTCTCTTTATTGACTTTTAAAATCTCATTAAAAGAGACTTGTATTTCACCTGATTGACCCCACATCACTCACACCCACTTCCCGCACACATGCCCACCTTCCATGTCACAAAGTTTAGGGCATAATTTGCTAATTTGGAGATTCCCACCACTGGTAACTGAGTGAGGAAACCTGTGCTCACCAAGGTTCTCTTCAGATGAAGCAATGCAATTCAAAATTAGAATTATTTAAAAGATTAATTGGAATCTTCCCCTAACCTCAGTATCCGGGAGAACTTGTGGGTTGAGAGGGCTTTAGCTCCATGAAACTGCAGATTCCACTTCTTTACTTTTTTATTTAATCTTAATTGTATTTCCTTTCCATTACCACTTAGTCACTTTATATCCCCCTCCTCCCAGCAATCACCACACTGTTGTCCATGGGTCCTTTTTCCTTTTTGCCCAATCCTAGATCCAGAGGTGGGAAAACAAAAGCACTAAAGCAGCACAATAGTTAGGAACATTAGCTTTCTATTGTTGTGTAACAAATTACCACACCCCTATCAGCTTAAAGCCACACTCATTTACTATGTCACTGTACCAGCAGGTCAGAGGTCTGGGCCTGGTGGGCGGGTTCTCTGCTTAGGGTCCCACAGAACAAAGTCAGGATGGGGCCGGGTAGGGTTCTCATTTGCAGGCCCTAAGGAAGAATCTGCTTCAGATACCAAAAGGTTTCACCTAGAAGATGACAACTCCTGAGAATGAGACCTTGAGTGAAAAGGAAATTTCCAGTAAACAGAAGGGAGTATATGGAACTGCAATAATGAATTCTCTGCAATGCCACTGGAATGAACTTATAGGAAAGGCACGAATGATCTTACAAAAAACGAAAGAAACAAGGAAAAAATAAACACAGTTTTATTAGAAAGAATCCAGAAATATCAGGCCTGGTATTAAATAGACTGAAATGAACTCCATGAAACAAATGAGAGAGATGGGCCTAGGAGGGGAAAACGTGCAAGTGAATAATCAGCGAGGAGCCTGGGCGCATAGCGACGGGGAGTCGGTGAACACAGAACACAGCGTCCTGACGGAGAATTCCCAGATGATGGAAAACACCAAGTAAACAAATACCCAGCTCAGAGCCAACAGGCTGCTTCAAGGCTGAGAAGTTCCAAGATTTAGATAGTGGGTGGGGGCGGTAGGGTGGAGTCCTGACATTTCTCTATAGGTCTGTCTAGTAAATTGAAAGGAGAAAATCATATATATTAGCCTAATACATATGTGAGTAGGACAGGCAAATAATCCCATTAAAAGGAAATATAGATAGCAAAGCTGAAAACTAGACATCCTAGACTAGACATCTTTCACTCTTCAGTCTTCTAGAACATTACTGGAATTATGGCTCTACCTTCTACTTAATTCCAAGACAATGAATTGTAAAATATTAAAGGTGGTAAGAATCTTTAAGGATCACCTGGTCTAATCACTCTTTATAATCTGGTAAATCAAGGACTAGAGAGAGTAAGAAACATATCTGGGTCAAGCAATGAACCCCAAGAACAGTCAGTTCCAGGGATAAAAGACTTCTATTTCCCAACCCAGGGGGCTATATTCCTCTCTTTTAATAAACTAGCATCAAAGGTATGTCTTGTGCTGTTTAGCAAACAGCAACTAAAAAATAGATTTTGCCTAAGGATGTATACTCTATAAAACATCATTGTGGGCCTTCTTTTAGGACTTTTATAAAAGATGATACTTCTATGTTTCATTCTATCTCCCCTCCTCCCTGAGAACAACATTAATTTTTTCATGCAAAATTTTACTTTGACTCCCAATCATTTGATTTTTTTTTTTGTCCAATGGCTTTTAAATTATAAAGATTTCTGTGGTAGTCAGGGTAAGTCTTACACTTTTATCAAACAAAAAATATTTTAAACAACTTTATATGCTAAATAAAAGTTTATTCCCCATCAAGTACTATTAGCATGAAATGTGGAGATGAGTGAGGAGATGTGAGGTCTGTGCTGGAACGCATCCATCCACTTGGTAACTAACGAGATGAATGAAAATGCGTAAGACCTTCCATGTCAGGCCTCAGTGCTCAGCTGTGAAAGGCAGTAGGAGTGAATTATGTGTACTGTCCTGTTAGTGCTAATAAACAGTGTGTCTAGGAATGCAAGTGCCTTATGGATGGATGGTGAGCTGTGCACTGCAGGCTTTAAAGGGTGCCATTCTCATTGCAGTCTGTGTGAACAGCACCCCCAGAAAAATAAGACAACTGTGATGTTATATATAGTGTTATACTGTAAAAATGCATCTCAAAAGACAACACTTAAAAAGATTTTTAAAAATGGAAGATAGTATTAGGCCATCCAGCCCAATAATCAGCTCACATTTGGCTATAATTTTCCAGAAATCTCCCATGTTGGCGAAGAGTAAAAGATACTCCTTTTGTTCTGGCTGAGAAGAGCCCTGTTACTCTTGAGATACCACCTTAATTTAGTGAGAATCACACTGAGTTACTTACTGTCCAGCTTGCAGTCGGGGCATATGGGAAAGAGCCCAGCAACAGTTGGAGAAAGGAGAGTGTGTAGTGATGAGCTCAGACGTCTAAACATAGATAGAAGTGAAGCCAAAAATTGAAGAGGAGATTACACAGGGAGCAGTCCAGTGGAAAGGCTGATATTCTGTAGGCATGGTGACAAAAACAAAAATTAAAAGTGCTCAAAATTAATCCGGCCAATTTTACTATGAATAACATGTTCTAATTGAAAAGAACTCAAGTTAAAGGCGCATTACCACATGTGCGTGTCCTTCAGCATCGATTATTTTCATGACTAACACTGTTTTGAGTTATGTCTATGAGAAAGCTTCTTTTCACATTCTGAACTCACCTTAGGCAATCAAAGTCATGGTGAAAGATATTCAAGGCCTCCACTCCAAGCGAGACAGGCACATTAACAGAGAGTTACAGATTAAGAGAGAGAAAGAGGGAAACAGAGAGAGAGAGATCCAAAAACCTTTCAAGAATTTTTTTGCAGACTTATTTTTTAATATTATCTAGTTTTAGAACAAATAATCAAATAGGAAAGTCCAATAATTTAAAACTTAGGAAATCAGGTTCAACTTGACTCCCACCCCAAGATGATCCACGCACTTCGGCCTCTATAGCTCCATAAATGTCAAATGTTTCCTTGGACAAGGTCTGGCCTGGGCTGCTGGAGGGGCAGTGTCATTTTCTACTCTAGAACCACTGATCACAGCAACACCGTGGCACCTGGCAGCGCAGTGGTCACAGAGCACAGCAGCCACATCTAAAAAGGAAGGTCTTGCCTTGGTTCTGGGAAAGCATCTTTTGGTGGCTTGACAGACACCGTAAGACACTTACCAGAAAGTAAGCTGACTTCATGCATTTTTCTTTTCTATTTCTCAGAATCAAGCTATAGGGAGAGTGAGCCCTTTGTTCATTAGCATATATTAATTAATTCAAAGATGTATATGTTATGAGCTAGGTACTGGGAAGGAACACATCACTAGGAAATAGAGCCATTCTGCTGACAGAAGTATTGAAACAAGATAAAACTTAAGGTTTTCTCAGGAACCTTAATAAAAAGAAATGATACAGGATCTTTGATGCTGTGGATCCCTGCCTACTGCAATGGGAGTGATGTTTTTGAATGTTCTTCCCACTGCTGACCTGTAGCCAATGAGGATTAAGTGAAATGAGATAAGAGCTCCAAGGTGCAAACATGGGGCTCCTGTTATCACATGGACGTGTCTTGGCTCACCACAAGGGCTCACGTATTTTCAATTGCCCAATTCCTTTCCTTTACCTGAAGTCCCTCTTCCTCACATGAAGCACACTGGTTTATGAAGGAGCCAATCTGTGTATTTCGGATTTGTCACAAACGGGCCCATTTCTGTGAGGTTGCTCACACCAGCTTCTAACCACCAGCATCTAATTCCAGAAGTTGATGCCTGAGGGTCCAAGCAGGGAAGGGACAAAGAGTGTTAGCATCCAAGCAAAAAGTCAGTCATTAAGTGTCTGCTGTTGTTTTCCTGCCCAGTTATCTCGCCTGTGCCTCCTGGTCCAAGCCCTCTGCTACTGCACCTATCCTGTTAAAAATGTCAGTGTTTGGGGGCATATTTATTTAGCCATCTACTCACTGGCTCTGGGATTCTGTTTTGTTAGACCCTGTCGTCACCACCAGGATGCAAGCCAATGTTTGTACTGGGTGGGAGTTAGAGGGAGGCATAAACAGAATCAACCCTCTTGTGCTTTAGAAAATCAGGCTAGAATTATATACATATTTCATGTCAGAAAAATAAAATGTGTCTTGGCGGTGGAAGGGAAGTTGGAGTGCTCAGAGGGGGAGTGGAGAGTTGGCTGAATTGCTCCCCTTTTCCTTGGCCCCCCGCCCGACAATCATTCAACCCTTTACTCTCAGAGTCGGCTCCTTCCCCCTCTTTAAGGCCTTCCCAGAGCTGCAGCTTCCTTGTCTTCCTCCCTCACAGGTCATCAGAACCCAGAAGGACTTGAACAGGAAGGGTGCCTTTACAACATGGCGCCAGTTCCCCTCACAGTAAGGGGTGGCTGTTCAAGTCCCTGAGGGAATCGCCTTAACCCAGCTCAGAGGGGAAAGCAAGGCTCAGTTTGCAAGGCTGAGTCACAGGAAAATCAGATGAGCTAAATGAAGCCACAGTTAGGAATTTATCTCTTCGGAAATGGAAATCCCATTTCACAGATTTGCAGAGCACTAAGATGGTTATCTGCTAAAAATATATATTTAACAGGAAGCTAAACAACAAAGCAAACAAGCAAGCAAAATATAACCAAAGACACTGAAATAGAGAACAGGCAGACAGTGGCCAGAGGGGAGAGGGGAGGGAATTTCAGGGGAAAAAGGGGAAGGATTTACAGGAACTAGTATAAAGGACACATGGACAACAACTAAGGGGGGTGGAAATGGGAGGGAGGTGGGGACCACTGGGGGGGGTGGGCTGGGATGGCAGTAAAAGACAGAAAACTGTACTTGAGCAACAATTAAATAAAAAATTTAAAAAAAAATTATATCTATATTTTGGCTAAATTTCTCCACACTCAGTTGTTTCTGACTTGAGTGGTCTGTCTCTCTAATTTCTGGTGTCCTCAGGGACCTGTCAGAATTGCAGTTTCTTCTGAATTGTTGCCTGCCCAATGCGAGGGGGCCCTTGCCCCTATCCTTTAGTCCCACCCCATTCAGTCACAGCTGCTGTGGCTTTTGTCCATCCCTGAGAAGGACCATTCTGTTGTATGTTGTGCCCCTCATCCGTCCTCAGACTTCTGAGAAAGCACTCATCTTCACCAGGGTCTTGGAAACCCTGAAGACCTCTGGTGATGGGGCTGCTTGTGTTCATGTGACCTCTTGATGCTGGTTCTAGAAGGTATAGAGGAGTCTTTTCAGACCTACATGGCAGCTCCTAGCCCATGGCTTTCCCACCCTCCTCTTCATTTGAGATGCAGGTCACCAGCATGCTGTCCTCATCTGTGTGTCTGTCATCTGCCAGCCTCTGTGTAGGTCATTTCCTCATACTTAGCACCTCTTTATAACCTGGCAGAACATATTACTCTTCACCTTAAATCCTAAAATGCAGTGGTGACTTCACCAACCACACCTAGAACCCTGCTAATTCGAATGGCTTCAGATAGTCCTCCCCATCTAAACAATTAGCTACAGCCAGACCCTGGAATTCTTCATCTCTTAAAACACCCTGACCTCCACTAATATGTCACCTTTGGAACCCCACCCTTCTAGCTTTGTTTAAACAGTACAACAACACAGTTTAGTAGAGAATGATATTATTCAAATTCAGGGGGAAGATCCAGATATCAAAATGAACACTAACACTGTAGTTAGGCCCAAACAAAATGCTTGGTTTGGAAAAAAGGAAAAACAGTAAGAAGAACAAGAAAAAATAATATGTGTTGATGGCTTTTTCTCCTATAAAAAATGTCTACCCCCTCTGTGTTGGGAAAGAAATTTAGCACTCAATAGCAAATAGATGGGAAACATTTCTACTGGTTCTCCATAGACTTGCAGGAAAGGATAAAACTGAAATTTTCATGTCATGATTTCTTGGGTTGTCTGTGGTGAAGAACACACTTTGTGCCAAAGTACCATGACTGGTAATCTCAGCGCCTGCTCCATGGCCAGTCCACCAAAGGAATCTCAAGGTCAAGTGTTCCATCCCATTACAAATGTGTGTGGACTGTTCCAGATTGCCACACTTTCCTTCTGACATGATTAAAATAGGAGGCTGGGAAACTTGCCTTATCTAGAGTTGAGTCCGGGATCTTGGCATTGTCCAAAGCAACCCAGGAATTCAAGTTACACTAATGAAGTCATCCTTCCTGTGCCAAAAACAACTTGTGATGGGTCTTCTACACTTGTTTTGTAGGCCATACATTCTCCTCCAAATATGAGTGCTGATGAACTAGAATCAACTAATTTCCGAGAAATTTTAGGGCAAGGGAATAGCCCCAAACACTTCCGGATTTTTCTGACTTTTTGTTGAATGGCTACAGCTCCCCTCAGCTCTGTGTTGTCAGCAGAATTAACTAGTCTGTATCACTTTTTATAGATTGTGAACTGGGAGGACCCCAAGCCTGATCCCCACTGGGCCCCAGTAAATGTCACAGCACACAGCTGAAGACACTCCTCCGGACTTTGTTTTCCTACCCATCCATCATCTCCTCCTATGCACTCTGGATACTGGCAGAACTTCTTTTCATATGAGGTCTACAGCAGGATTTTTGTAAACATCTGCTGAAGATCCAAATAGGTACATGGGATCCAATTTGTCACGTGACCTCTGGGAACATCTCACTACACTAAAACAGGGTTGTTTTTCTGCTCAAAAGACTTAATTTCCTTACTGCGTGTACCCAGTTAACATCTTCCTTTTTACATACTAACTCTATAGAATTGTTTCGCCTAGGCTACTCCTGTTTACTTAGAGTGAAAATACTCCCTCTCTTCTTTTATTTCAGTTTGAAATAAAGCTGTTCAAGGTAGGAAGGAAATAATGCGATTGCCAGCTCCACCTCCATTTGTTTGAAGACCATTGCATTTTGTTACCACTTGGGTCTAGAGACTCTTGGAACATTAACTTGGAAATCTCTTGAGATATTTGTCTCTTAAAATGGTCTACTCCTAGGATCCACACAATAGTATTATTCTTATATTAAGACCAATGCCTCATTGCGTAGGATTGAATGAGAAATAAATCCATGTGCACTTTGCTGTTAGACCAAGACTTTAGAGATAGTTTCCATACGCAGCTGCCTACCTGGGCCTCTCAGCCCAGGAGATGCATGTTGTGTGTTCCCTTCAGGGGGGCGACTAGGAGTGCACCTGCCAAAGGCCCTCACACCACAGATGAAGAAGACAGTGAGACAGAGCGGTCTTGCCAATAACAACCATATGCTAGTGCTGGTGTGGCCCTTGGGCTTCAGCTCTTCTGTTTTTCCCTGCTCCTTTGTAGAAAACAAAACAAAGTGGGAAACATGAAAACTATAAAGAAAGTGACAATGGGAACTCATAATCCACAGGCATGGTAACTATTATTCATGCTTTGATCAGTCAAGTATTATTATGAAAAATTTGTTATATAATTTGAGTTATAATTATACAAAATTGGGTATTGGTTTCTTTTTTATATATAATGATATAATACAAATCTTATCCAACATAAAAAACTATAATTAACACATTTTTATCATTTAATACATCATTAGCAAATGCACCACAATTCAACCAATCACCTTGATTTTTCTAGAGATTCTTTTTTTTATTTAGTTATTTTTCAAGTACAGTTTTCTGTTTATTTCTCCCATCCCAGCCCACCCCACCCCATGCTCCCCACCTCCCTCCCACTTCCACCCCCCTTAGTTATTGTCCCTGTGTCCTTTATACTTGTTCCTCTAAATCCCTCCCATTTTTTCCCCTTAAATTCCCTCCCCTCTCCCTTCTGGTCACTGTCCCCTTGTTCTCTATTTCGGTGTCTTTGTTTTTATTTTGCTTGTTTTTATACTGTTTTAAATATAAGTACCATTGATATAACAGTAACTGAAGGTGACAATGATATCATATTCTTCAGCACACAGCTATATTTAGATTGTCCTAAGAATGTCCCTTATTCTGATCTAGAAACCAGTTCAAGATAACACTGAGTTTCACTGTCATGTTTTCATCACCTCTAATGTGGAAAAGTCAGCTCCTCGGTCTTTATTTTTCATGACACTGAGACATTTGAGAGTCCAGGCAGGTGGTTCTGTGCAACGTCTCTCCATCTGGGTTTTGCCGAGTTTCCTCATAATCAGATTCACATTAAGCATCTTGGGCACGAATGCCCCAGGGGTGATGCGTCTTTCTCGGTGCATCACAGCGTGGAGTCAGCGTGTCCTCTTTTGGTCATGTTAACTCTGATCACTTGGTGAGAGTGATTTTTCCATGTTTCTCTGCTGTAAAGGCGGATTTTCTCTCTGGCAATTAACAAGTTATCCACGGGGAGATTGCTGAGACTGTAAACACGCTGTCCTCAACAAGCTTGTTCATGGGTTTTAGCATCCACTTTGATGTGTCTGAAATCATTATTACTACAATTGTTGTAAAATGATCATTTGCCATTTTTGCTGTAACCAAAGCTTTTACCCTTTCTTGCTGTTTTGTTCGTGTGTATGTAGTCAGTCGGGCATTTGTTTATTTATATTTTTTAGTCTCAGAATGGGTACATGGATTCTTTTTATGTTATATGTATTTTAATTTACTACCATCATTAATCATTTTGATTCTGAAATTGTCCCTGATTTGGTTAATGGAATCTCTGAAAGGCTTGCTTCTAAGTTCATTGAGCATATCTCCATCATTATTTTCTTAGCCCTTATATTTTGCTTTTCCCACAAAGAAAGTTCCAGATTTTTCTCATAGTTACATTGCTCTCATTCTGAGATCAGTCATTTTTCCAAGAAGCCTGGATTTCTTTTAGGGGAAATAGAATTAATTCTAATTTTTTGGAAAAAAAAGTTTTGTTTTTAATTTTCTTTGGTTATTAGTTTTCTCTAAAAGTTTTCTCTAAAATTTATTCCTTGCTTACATTTCCTCTTTTGTTATTCTCTTTTTAATTGGAATAATATTTTTTAGAATACCTAAAATACACACTAAATATGACATGTATATTTACATTTACATTAAACCATCTGTTTCTTAGAGAGAAATAAGTTTGTAATCTCATTGTTCTAAATGGTGGTTGAATCCCCCAAAACACTTTTCATAAAACTGTGATAGACATATTGTAGAACTCAGTCATATTCTAGAACACCACCTCCATAGGCAAATTCAGAACTTCAGCCTCTGGGAGCTGGCCCAACCCTGTGCTCTCTGCACACAGAGGCCAGAGCACAGTTGCCTGGGGCAGCGTCGGGGGTTGGGGAGAAATGTGGAATCTTTGCTGGTGGAAACAGCAGTGGAGCTTGGGAGGGGGAAGGATAAGTGTGAAGACAAAGGATCTGTGGCTGTGGAAGGAGGCACCCATGAAAGGGAAAGGGGTGGGTTATTTCAGAAGCAGCTGTGCAGAGAGAGAAAACGTTCTTTCTCCAGAAGTACCAGTTGAAAAAGAAATCACAAAATAGGGTGGCAATTTATGAATAAAGAACTTTACCTTTATGGACAATTGTCATGGGTATGAATTGGTTTATAAACACATATGGATGGGAGAGATTATCCCTCTGTTTGCCTAGCAATATCTAAATTACATGGAAATCACTCTTAAAATGAAATGACAGTGAGAAAATTAAATAGCAGATTCTATTTTGGGGCATGTATAGCCACCGTAAAGTCACATGTTGAACTTCAGATGTCATATCTGACATGCTTTTCTGCCAGAAACACTTTCATCTCACCCACAAACATCGATGACCTCCCAGAATGCCCCTGCTTGGCATGAGATGCAGAAGTGACCAAGAAAACTCTCCATCCCCTCAGGTGACCTGTCATCTGGGCTTCCCGCCACCAGTGGTCCTTCATCGGCTGCTGAGGCTGCAATCTCTTGACCTTCCATTTCCTGGAAACCCTTAGCCAGAGAGAGACACAGTGCCATCAAACCGCTCACCAAAGTTTTCAGAGGGGAAGGAAATTGATTGTATCCCTGTCACTACCTTGCTTTTCTTCCTTTCCATTGCTCTCCCTTTCCTCACCAGAGTCACTTCCCATTGCTCACCGCACCCCCAACGGCCCATCTTCTCACCGACTCACCCCAGCCTCCTCTGTGTTACATTTCCATGCTAGTGTCTCTTTAAAAAAATGTAAAACCAATTTTTGTTTTTTTAGAATACAATTGTTTTAGACTTACTGAAAACGCAAAAAAGTGTAAATAAGAAAATAAAAGGTACCTATAATTCTAGCATCCACAATTAACCACTGTTCACCTTTTACAGCGTATCTTTCCGTTCACTTTCTCTTCTTCGTGTGTCTTTGTGCACTATGTCTCTCTCTGTATCTCACTGTGGGTATGTATATACGTACTTAGAGAGAGACAGGGACAGGGAGACAGTCCCTCCACAGTGTGTGTGCTTGTGTGCATACATACATGCGCCAACAAGATGTAAACTTCTGATTTGTTAAACCGCTGAGACTGCAGATTTATTGGTTAACAACTGATAGAGAAAACCTAAACTGTGCAGTTGTTCTAGATGAGGTCGTGGACAGACAGGTGCATGCAACCAAAAATGGAAGGGCAGAGGGTGAAGGAGGAAACAGAAAGATGTAACTAAATAACAGGGAGCCATGAACATACCTGTGATATGTAGGCAACCCATTTTTGAGTGCTTCAGATCCAAATATATTTTAAATGATTAACCATGGATTGAGAAATCAAGGTCAGTCTGTTGACCAGTCATTCATTCATGTACTTTATAAAAAGTACTTGTTAATTGCTTGAAAGCTGTGAGACCATAGGACAGGCACCAGGGCTATGTTAATGGTTAATGGTCCCTTCTTTAGGATGCCCATGGATCACAAGGCGAAAGATCAATTTCTTTATAACCCCGTCAGCTAGAAGAGCTGTTTTCAACACAGACCCTCTGGGGCATAGGAAGAATTAAATGAAGAATTTTAACAGTCTCGCATTTCATTAAAGATTATTCAGTTGTTTCTTTCTTTCTCTGATGAGTAAGATTTCAAATGAATGGTCCTTAAACTTTTGCCATCTTTTTGCTTCTAGCTTCTAAGAAAACTGTAGTCTGTCAAACTGATCCAAGTTATCAGAGCAGTAGAGAAAGAAAGGCAAAGAGCCCAGATAACACAGTGATTGCAAAATGTGCACATTTGTTTGACTTGCCCCGCCTATCTATATTGAATTAGAAAAGATTCTATAGAATCTGGAAAGGACTGGGATTTTTAATCTCAGAAGCTGCGGGTCTTTTACGAACTGATGCGCGCCAGGCTCGCCTCCCCTGAGCTGCGCAGCCAGCTAATATCAGCGTGCCCAGCCAAACTAGGCTTTCTGCTGAGGGACACTTCTTTACCCAGAAATGTCCTCAAACAGATGAGACTTTCTAATGGTATCTGTGCTTTCTATCCTTCAAGTTTCATCTGTATCGGAAAAGTAAATGAAGAAACAGTTCAGAAAAGAACTGTACACCTCTTTCAAATCAAGAAAACATTCAGATGCTCTATTCTCAAAGGAAAAGTGATGTTTCAGAAAGAGGGCTGACATTTTAGTAACATTGGATGGTCTTGTCCTGGGGGTGGAGGCCAGGAACATTTGAATCCTCCCCTAATCTCACAGTTCCTTCTTATAAAGTCCCTGATGGCATTATAAAAACAAGGACTACAGCAAAATGGGAAATTAAAGTACACTTTATTATCAGCCTGGTCAGTGCCAAATAAACAAATACAGGACTTTCTGGTCATGTGTCTAGGGGACACGGCATGTTATCAGCCCACAATCCAGATCTCCAAACTCTTCGTGGAATATCTGATCTTAGAATCTTAACATCACTGGGTTGTTCACATGGCCCAGGGAAGCAAGTTATAAATAAGTACTGCATGGAAAAAGAAATAAAGTGAGCCTGCAGAAATTTCAGAGACCAACGGAATCTTTTATTAAACCAAACAACAAACAAATGAAAAGTACTCTGCCATTAAAAAATACAGCTCTGTCATAAAAAGTAATCTCTCCTCATCGGACAGATAGGGATCCTGTCCAATCGCTCAGTGGTAGACACAGAGGGGCTGTGGGTTCTAATACCAACCCTGAGAGGAAGAAGAAGAGATCAGTGACCTCAGGTCCTCTGGCCAATCTGGCCGTGTGTCTGGAGAAGAAAGAAAATTTTAACATCCGGTGAATGGCGCACTGGTGAATATCACCCAAATAGTATCAGGCCATGTGGCATAGTTACTTCAGTTCACACCCTCTTAGAAAGAAGTGAAAAATGGGACAAGTGGATGAAGGGACGGGTTTGCAAAGCCCCTACACATCTGGGATTGGCTGGAAAAGAAAGAAAACAAAAGGCTATTATTTATCATGAGGTGGTTGTTTTCCTGCCACGGTCAGTGTGCCATTGAGAGCCTCCTGCACTGGCTGGGGACACTGTGCCAGAAGTACTGCAGGCACCGTGGATCCTCCTGAGTTAGGTTCCATCCTCACTGCGTAGATCAAGAAAAGGTGCCTCGGGGAGGTTATGTAGACCAAGGTCTCGGAGATGTTCGCTGGGATCCTGAGGTATCCAAATCCAGAGCCCATCCTCTTTATGTTAAATCTGAAGCTAGTATACTAGAATTGTACTATTAATTAGAGGAGGTCTGGAAATCATTTGATTTTTTTCTTATTAGTCATTGAAATTTGGCCTGTAGGGAAATATTCAAAGTGGACAGATACTGAGGTATATTTTCTGTTCATAGGCAGCACAAAGCAGGCATTGTTTGCCGTGCCCTTTGCAGAATTCCTCAAAGTTGTCTTGACACCATCAAGAACAGAAACTGCTTCTCACTGAGGGCTTCTACATTCTTCTAAGACAACATTCTTTTTCATAAGTATTCATAATCACCTTTATTCAGGTGCCTACTCACCACAAATAGCTCTGTACCAGAGTTTAAAAGAACAATTAGTGGAAACAATTATAGGAATATAAGGAGGGACCCCCTCCAAAAACAATGGAATTTATTTATACAAAATTGTGTATTTATTCTTACACGTTTAAACATCAATCCCTTCCAAAGTACTCTTCATTTGATGCAATACACAAGATACTTTTTCCACTGCTTAAAACAGTTTTGAAGTCATCAACTCTGATGCTTTTTAATGCTTTCACTATATTTTGTTTCACCTCTTTCACATTGGCGGAACATTTCCCCTCCAGGATTCTTTTTATCCAGGGAAATAAAAGAAGCCTCTCAGGGTGAGATCAGGTAAATAGGGAGGGTGGGGCATGGGAGTTATACCATTTTCGGTCAAAAACTGCTGAACACTCAGTACGGTGTGGGCAGGTGTGCTCGCAAATCCACCCACCAGGAAATGGGCAAATGCACAGAGTCTTAAAAATAATTCACTGAAGAAGCCAAAGCAGCCTCTCACAACAACACCAGCTGGCACACTGATACGGATGGATTTGTACTCACCTTGGAGGAAAAGCCTGTACTACAATGGGTGCACTCTCCAGAAGATAATTCTGGATTTTGGGGGGTCCTCCCTCATATGTATATATAATGTTGTATTAAATATATAATATACTCACTTCCCATAAGGGAGATATAATTAACAGGTTCCAGAGAATTGAAGATTTCCTGATTTATGCATAAAGGTATATGAAGGTACTTTCTAGATCTTACATAATTTCACTGTCTAAATATTCATATATAGGGATAAACACGTATACATCCACCCATATTCATATAGCACATATACGAATGTTACTGGTATTACATTGAGAAACAGGTAGATATCTGGTTTCTGTTTAGATGTAAAGACCTGTGAAAGTGTCACTCCCACCCTCACAAACAAAAAAAGCCAGAAAACTACAGGTTCACAACTTTTGTTGACTGTATCACAGAGCCAAGGTTACAGAGAGAGATGGGACAAGAACCACGACTCACCTGGGACAGACACAGTCAGGCACCAATTAGGAAGTGTCATCCGGAGCAGGCAAGGATTTAGTGGCAGCTGAGCATGGGCTGTCAAGGGGTGTGGTGGAGGGGGAGTTTGTACCTTCCTGCTCCACACACCCCACAGGGTGCTGGCAAAATGATTGGTCAACATCTTGAGAAAGTGTCCCTCATTGTTTAGTTCTGTACCTTCCTCTCTTTTCTCTTAATCTGTGGGGCAGTGGGGGGAGAGGGGAGGCCGATGTGCAACAAAAACTATCCCCCTTAAGGCACTGGTGAAATCCCGTTGCATCTGGGTGAAAGAAATAGGAAGAAAACCTCTACTCTTGGGGCAAGAGCAGACATACTTTCAGGGCCCAGAACTACAGCTGAGGGAGGGGCAGGAGCACCGTCATGCACAGTATGATGGAGGAAACTCGAAGTCTGTGGTGCACTTCTGATGGCAGCCACAGCAATAATAAACCTCAGACCTAGCCGCGCTCCTGACTAGATTAACTTGAATCCCCACATTAAAAACACAGCAGGAAGAAATGTATGTTTAATCCAACGCACACAAAAATGTCTTACCTCAGTCTCTACTGCCCTACACAAGATGTTTGGTTTTCAACAAAAAATTACAAAGCAATTGGAAATGTAAGGAAAAACAACCTAATGCCAAGAGCTAAATCAATCAATAGAAGCAGACCCTGATATGACACAGATGATGAGACTACCCAAAAGAAAAGTAAAGAAACAGCTAGAGGTCCCTACTGATGAATTCCAAGCAGCCAAACTGCAACGTGTCTGCGGAATACTGCAGTCAGTAAAAATACAGAAGTCCACATCAGACTAACCCATCCTTCACTCAATTAAGTTGATTCCTAAAGACTTTGCTGTGGGTCTTCTAAGAACACCATTATTCATTCATTTCATACATATTTATTGAACGTAGAACCCAATTCCAGGCCTTTTCTTCAATACAGGAAAACAATGATATGTTAGATCCCACCACACCCTAAACCTAGTTGGACCTAAGGATTATGGTCCATTTTAACATAGCTCTTCTTGACCTTATAGCATCATCTGATGGGCCATCTGCTCAGGAACCTTGGTTCTATTTAGTTACGTGCAATAGGACATGCTCCCACCACAGCATCATTTGCACATGTACAAATGTGAAACTGGATTCACAGATGTCTCCTGCTGAAATAACTCCCCCATTTGAGACAAGTACAAGGTAAAAACCATCACTATCTGCTGACATTTAATTCGGCCTAGAGCAGGGGTGTCAAACTCATTTTCACCAGGGGCTACATCAGCCTCATGGTTGCCTTCAAGGGGTCAGATGTAATTTTAGGACCGTATAAACGTAACTACTTTTAACAGTTAAGTGAGAGCTCGGCGCTGCTGCTGGGTAGAAACAAGGTGCTGGGCTGGATAACACAAGGTGGAGGGCTGGATTCAGCCTGTGGGCCTTGTGTTTGCCACTTGTGGCCTAGAGCTTAGTTGCTGAGTTATCACCAATTCTGTTTAAGCATAGATTTGGGTCATTCACTCCTTTATTCATGAAATCAGTCTCTGGGGCAATAAATGCCCATGTTATCAAGTGGGCAAACAGTATTTTGCCAACATTCAATATTGTCAGGAACTGTTCCATGTATTTTCCTATGGATTATGTATTTCTCACAATAATGCTACAATATAAGTGTTTTAAACTCATTCTACATTTAGGAAATAGGACACAGATTTTGAATGGCATTGTACAAGGATATATGATAGTTAATGAATAAAGCTGGCTTTTTAATAGCCTGCTCAAGTTAGCGCCCGACCAGCCACAGCTGAATTTATACTGATGGCAAACAAATCTCCATGGAGAGACATCTCACAATGAGATGGTTTCTGTGGATGGTTCCTTAGTCTTCTGCCCCTTCTGCTGTACTTTTAGAAGACTCAAATTGATCCTAGAGGAGTGCTACAAAATAAGAAGTTGAGAGTATCTGGTCTCACTAGCATTTTCCATCTGTGACAAGCTTTCTGAACTTTAGAAAGCTCCTGAATTTGAGAAGCTCTACTTTTAAGTTATTGCTGTAGTCAGGCATCCTGGCTCATGGAACACAATCCCATCAGTTAAATGAGCACAGAATCACATGAGAGACTGAGAAAGGCCAGCGAGAACAAGTCAGTATAGAATCACGCTTCACAACCCATGAAATAAAACAAGATACAGAAACTCTCCATCTCTACATCCCCATCAGTACCTCCCTTATCATATATGATTCTACTGTACAACATCATGTCATTAATTCAGGAAACATGATACATCTTTCCCATTCCTGTCAAGTGCTAGGCTCCTATACCTTTGCTTGTAAACCTTTCAATGTTCTTCACGTCACTAATCACATCCCCTAATGTTTTCCTTTGTTTCCTCATGGTTTTCTCTTCTCCTGTACAACACAATCACCACAAGCGCACAAAGTGTCTGGCTTGTTCATTACTGACAGCATCCAATAAGTATTTGCTGAATGATTGAATCATGTCTATTATGTGGTTAAATATTCTTGTTGCACTGTCTATCAGTCATTCCTGCAGACCAGAACCCCCTGGAGCACCATTCCTTTAGGATGCTCCATGTATATTTCTCATCTATCTCAGATTCTGTCCCCATCAGCCAGGCATCCCACTCTCACACACTTTCCCTCCTCCCCACCTGTCCCGGACTGGTTCAAAGCTGACTCTGCAATCTGGTGCTGTATCAGTTTTTGGAAGCTGCTGTAATAAGTTACTATAAACTCAGTGGCTTCAACAACAGAAATTTGTTTTTTCACAGTTACGGAAGCTAGAAGTCTGCTATCAAGGTGTTAGCAGGTTTGGCTCCTTGTGAGGGCTCTAAGAATCTGTTCTGTGCCTCTCCCCCAGCTTCTGGTGGTTGCTGGGCATCTTTGGCATTCCTTCATTTGTGATGCATCACCCTAGTCTCTGCCTTCATGTGCATGAGGTATTCTCCCTGCGTGCATATCTCTGTTTTCAAATTTTTCCACATAGTCACACTGGATTAAGGTCCATGCTAACAAACTCATTTTGATAATCTGCAAAGACTCTATTTCCAAATACAGTCCCATCCACAGGTACTGGAGGTTAGGACTAGAACATCTTTTGGAGGGGTATAGTTCAACCCATGACAGGGGGGTGTGGGAAGAGGGACTGGGGAGAGGCTATGCCTGAAGACACTTCTCCCCCTTTCCATCACCCTCATAATGGTTTCCCAAGTGAATTTCTCAGGCCAAGTCTGACACTTTGTCTTTCCTTTTCCAACTGTCTCTTATTTCAAAACCCAGAATTGGGGGTTGATGAATTCTGGCCAAGAAGGAAGCCCCTTACAACTTATCAGGGGCCCCAAGCAAAGAAAGATGGCGAAAATGAAAGAACAGTACAAAATCTCAGAAAGAGAACTAAGCAAGGAGGATATATCCAACCTATCTGATGGAGAAGTTAAAGCCCTGGTAATCAAAATGCTCACAGAATTGATTGAACTTGTTCCAAAAATGAAAGAACAAATGAAAGATTCCAAAAATAAAATAAAGCAAAATATTCAAGGAACCAACAGTGACAGGAAGGAAACCAGGACATGAAGCAACAATTTGGAACAAAAGGAAGAAATAAACACCCAACCAGAACAGAATGAAGAAAGAAGAATCCAAAAAAAATGAAGAGAGGTTGAGGATTCTCTGGGACAACCGGAAACTTTCCAGTATCTGAATTATAGGAGTGCCAGAAAGAAAACAACAGCAGCAAGAAATTGAACTTATTTGAACAAATAATGTAGGAAAACTTCCCTAATCTATCAAAGGAAATAGACTTTTAGAAAGTCCAGGAAACCCAGAGTCCCAAAAAAGTTGGACCCAACAAGGCACATCACCATTAAGTTGCCCAAGATAAAGACAAAGAGACAATCTTAAAAGCAGCAAGAGGGAAGGAAAGAGTTACCTACAAAGGAGTGCCCATAAGACTATCAGCTGATTTCTCAAAAGAAACCTTGACGGCAAGAAGGGGCTGGAAAGAAGTATTTGAGGTCATGAAAGGCAAGGACCTACATCCAAGAATAGTCTATCCAGCAAAGCTTTTATTTAGAATGGAAGGGCAGACAAAGTGCTTCCCAGATAAGGTCAAGTTAAAGGTGTTCATAATCACCATGACTTTATTATATGAAATGTTAAAGAGACTTATCTAAGAAAATGAAGATCAAAAATATAAACAGTAAAATGACAACAAACTCACAACTACCAACAAATGAACCTAAAAAAATTTAAAAAAGAAAAACAATAAAAACAAAACTAAGCAAACAACTAGAACAGGAACAGAATCAAAGAAATGAACATCACATGGAGGGTTTTTGGTGGGGAGGGGAGGAATAGGGGGGAAAAGGTACAGTGAACGAGAAGCATAATTGGTAGGTATTAAATAGACAGGGAGAGGTAAAAAATGGTATAGGAAACAGAGAACTCAAAGAACTTATATGTACAACCTGTGGATATAAACTAAGGGGGAGGAAGCTGGAGGGTTGAGTGTGTGAGGGGGTAAAGGGAAAAAAAATGGGAAAACTGTAACAGCATGATCAATAAAATATAATTCTTTTAAAAACCCAGAATTTGAATTCTGCTGATGAAACACCCCAGATCATCTGTTAGATTTTCCTTTGAAAAAAAACTTCTCTCAATAAATAGTCTACCACTAGAAATTCTAGATGATTTTAACTCATTAAAATAACTTTAGAGAGCCCTGGCTGGTGTAGCTCAGTGAATTGAGCATGGGCCTACAAACCAGACAATCGCGGTTCAAGTCCCAGTCAGGACACATGCCTGGGTTGCAGGCCGGTTCTCTGCAGGCCAGTTCCCAGCAGGGGACGCATGAAAGGCATCCATACATTGATGTTTCTCCTCCTCTCTCCTTCCCTTCCCCTCTAAAGATAAATAAATAAAAATCTTTAAAAGTTAGCACCTAATGTATGATTCCATAAAAAAAATAATAATAACTTTAGGCCCTGAACTCATAGCTTAGTTGGTTAGAGTGCCATCCTGATATGCTAAGGTTTTGATTCCTTAAAACCTTAGGGCAGGGCACCCACAAGAATCAATCAATGAATGCATACATAAATGAGTAGAACAACAAATTTTTTAAAAATTCCAAGAAAGGCAGTATTAAAGCAAAGATAAAATAATCAAGTGGAAAGATATTTTGTATTGTGTTAGTGCTTTATTTTTCCTATTACCAACTATTTCCACCTTTATAAGATTTACAATCAATGATCTTATTTACCTTCAGCCACCATGTAAATCACACCCCAGCCACAGGCATTACTCAGCAGTTCCCCAATCAGGGCATGCTTTCCATTTTCTCTGCACCTGCTCTCTCCTCTCTCCGCGGTAACAGCGTCACACGTGCATCCAGGAACCTTCGCATTTTGACTGTCATCTTTCCTACCTTCCTCGGGGATTTGAACTCAACCTGCCTTTTCCCTTCTCAATAATTCATACAAGCTTCCATTGTCAAAGAAGCTATTGGCCATTTTTCACTGCGGTTTGTGGACAATGCAGTCCTTCCTGATTACATCATACCTCTAATGCTGTGGAGAGTCACACTTCCCATTGTATTTGGGCCCCGGCTGGCACCTCCCAAATTTCTGAGAAACACATAGAAGAGATACACAAGTCACAGAAAATCTCCTTCCAGCTCTTCACGACACTCATGTGCAAAGACAGGCTGTATTCCTTTTCTGCAACTTGCTACTGACAGTCAGTATTGATAGGCGTGAGCTTTAGGACAAAGGAAAACACTACAGTTCAGTAACATAAACACTGAAGGCTCCTAAGAGCTGGGTTTTTTTTAATGGTTTAACATTCAGAGAGGTGTCTGGGGCAAAAACTATTGAGAACAATGGCTGACCTTAAAGGATTCTGGCCTTTTGTTCACATGATCCAAGCTCCAAGCTGCAGTGCAAAAGTCAACACCCAAGCAGAGTTTATCTCAGGCAAGAAAAGCACTCAGAAAAGCAGAGAACACACCTCATTTATTCTTTTGGCCCTTCACCATAACGCTCTATTGTTGCTTGTCAGGCGACAGACGTGCAGGAAGCCTCAGCTGATCCATCCTCGGAGCCCCGACAGGGAGAGGAGTCAATGGTGCCCATTCTCTGGGTGCACATTCAGCCAGAAAGACTGGATGAGAGCTTCATGCCCTCCCCGTTCCCCGTCTGGGTGGCTGCTACCTCTTGCCTCAAACCCTGACATCTAAACAATCAGCAACTTCTACCAATAACACTTTAATAACGTCCTTCACGTTCTCAATGTAGCATCTGCAACTTCATAAACAGGAGTGAACTAGTAGCAGTCTGAAGTTGTCATCGTTGACAGCTTGTGATTTATCTTAACTCTCCCTCGCCATTTGGCCACGACTTTAAGTAAACACTTTCCGTCTTCCTCATGTTCTCGTTACTGCCACCTCCCACTAATAAGAGAGACTGCCAAGAAAAGCATCCAGACAGTTCATTTACCTCCCAGACTTGCCTGAAAGTAGCCGCCCCAGTGTAGACAAGGGGCGAAGCAACTACTGCACGTTTTCAACAGATGGAACAATGCTTCCCAAATTATTTACATTAACGTTATTTGTTTTCAAGATGTGTGTAACGAATGGGTAGTTGAATGAATTATTATGATGCAGACTGAAGACACCAGCAGTTCAAGCAGCCCATTTATGGTGAGGGATGGACATGGGCCATTTTGCTTTCTAAGAACCTAAGGGGCTCTGGGTAGTCTGTCCTTGCTAAATTCTTGTTACCGCCTTGTTCTGTCAGGTTTGGTCCAAACTCATAGAGAAGGTCCTCACTCAAAGCACAGTGTCCAGAAGACCCCAAGACTTTGTACTTCTCACCCATCAGCCTGTGGGTAAGACTGTACAAGACATTGGTTGCTGTGCTATGCAAGTGGTCACCAAAAGGAGAGGCGACCCCTGGATTCCCTATGAGTATCATGAAACCATCCCTAGTAGAAGGTACGGGACCTTCCCTCCCTCACCTGATGGAGCTCACCTGTGACTCAGCCTTCCTGAAGTTGTTAACGGCCCACCCACATGACCCAAAGTGGCACTGAGTATCAGAGAGAGGACTGTCATGAGGACCCCATTCCTAGTTGTATTTCTTTCATACCTTCCCCCCAAACCAGGAGAAGGGTAGCACGGTCACGGGCAGGTGGTGGCTACAGTATGGGAAGAGGGTGAGCAGAGATCTTCTGCTTCTCCAGTTCCCATTCCCTAAACACATACCCTGTGGCTTACATCATGAGAACTGGATGCCAGAGTGAGCCCCCTGAGTGCCCTAGTCAGTGTTGTGGCAGGAGATTAGGAATTCTGGTTGGAAAGTCACAAAAGAATTCGCATGCAAAATGACTTAAATCATCGTGCATTTACTAAGTGCTTATTGAGTGTATTCAATATCCAAGGCTCTATGCCCATCTGGGTCCATGGGGGTTGCCTCAAAAGTGCCTTTCCAGAAGTTCCCTCTGCAGTGGGGAGGCTAAGATGCCATATGAAGTGCTACGTGATAGACCTATAGAGGATTTCTCAAAAAGTCTACGAGTAAGGACTAAACTGTGTAGGGACTTGCTTTGTCTGTGGTGTTGCGCAGGCAGCAGATACAATGGGGTGGGGGCTGAGGCTTTACTCTTGCATCTACCATCACCAGGTTGTGTGCTGTACAGAGATGAGACACCAGGTTGCACAAGCTGACTCTGTTAAAGAGCCTACAGGACAAGGTGGAGAGTGGGAAGAAGCTCCAAGCACGGTCTTCATCAGAATATTATTTGGTGTTTGGTTCTCTCTACCTCCCTCTTTCCTCTATCCTTCCTTCCAGAATACCCTTTCTTTCTGCAAAAGGATAGAGGAATATCCTTTCCTCTATCCTTTCTTTCTTTCTTTAAGGAGTCCTCAGAAATATCTCATTTTGTCCTCCACCCTCCTGTTAAATCCTGAGTTTCTCATTCCCACACAAGGAGACACAGCAGGAAGCAGCGGAGCACACTCTGGCAGCAACCCAGGAACAGATGCCTCCTGGGCTGTGCACACACCTCACTCCCCCCACCCTCACTGACATCCCCATCGTTGCTCAGAGATCCTGGCTCCGCCTTTGGGGCTCCATTCCTCTGGGCTAGTACCAGCAGGGCCTGTCCTGGCTTGGCTGGGGTGAGCTGTGCTGGACGCAGGGCAGGGCAGGGCAGCGCCCGGCAAGGCAGGACCGCAGATGAGTTTCAGAGTCAGTCTCCAAGTGGTCGGGAGCTCTGGGAGCTGAGGGTGACTCAGGCCCTGTCATACTCAGATTACTTTAGCTTAACTGCCCTGAATTGGCCTTGCACCCCCATTCACCACACTAGCCCTCCCCATCTCCCCAATGGCCAGATGTGTGGTATTCATTTCAGCCTCAGCCCAAACACACCAGCCTGCCCCCACCAACCAGCAGGAGCGGGAACCCACACTTCTCCTGAAGCTTCAGAGAAGGGGCCTCAATGTTTCTGCCTAGGCCAGAGGCTCTGGGCAGGGGAATGGAGGTTCTTTCAAACCTGACCCTGCAGGCTGGGCTCCGTCTGCTGAGCTCCAGGGAGCCCAGGAAGCTAGGGCTGCCCACTCCTGAGTGGGTGCCCAGGGGGACATTTTCAGGATGGTAACTAGCACCCTTTGTCCCCTCAGCAAACAGATTGGCTTCCAACTTTGCAAATCTGCCAACATCCACAGTTGGGCCCAAATGGGTTATTCATTCATGATGTGAGCCATTCTCATCGGGGTTCATATTAAAGCACTTAGTGGCCACTTGTCATGCAGCTGACCCTGTGCTGGGTACCAGTGACAAAAGAAGAACCAGCCCAGGCTTTAGTCCTGGAAATTAAAGGTCGGCTTGCAGCACCTACAAGTCACAACAGTAAGGCAGCAAAAATAACAAAAGCCTGGGCTTCAAACAGCCTAGAAATTGTCTCCTATCTTCATCTCCAACCACATGTGTGACTTTAGAAAGACATCCTACATCACTGAGCCTCTCTTCTTTTTTCAGCTACAAAACAGGAAAATCTATTCCCCGATTCATTGAGAATTATATAGGATTCTGTATAACATACTAATGATGACAAAAATAATGGTTATTACTTATTAAGTGCCTCACAATGTAAAGAAACTGGGTCAAACAGTCATCTCATTTAGCCCTTATAACTAACTGCTTTACTGTAATTAAATTACAAAACCTGCCAATAAAGTGCAGTAAGATAAAGACAGAACCCCTGTGAGGTATTTAAATTTTAACTAGGGCTCTTAAGCATAAAAATGTTTATAAATCCCAAGGACTGGATCTCAAATAGTGGCATTTTACACAACAAGGCAGGAAGCAGGGCAGACAATTTTTGATAAAAGATCGTGCTAGATCACACTGTTTGTAATACCGAGGCAAACACTTTTCCCTGACCCTAATTTTGTCCAGGATCAAGGGTTTAGACAATGTGAAGGTTAATTGTACATGTGACTTAGTAGATGTATAACCACTACGGCACTGCTAACATCGCCACCTCTATCACTCACCAGCAACACCTCCGCATTTACCAACCTGCGCCACCCAGCACCTGCACCGTCTCCAGCTCCACCTACTACCCATAACGTCTCCATCTGTAGCTCCACCACGCCACCACCCCATCCCCACTACTAACTCCACCATTACCAGTAACACCACTTATGCTAACAATTCCATTAGCGCCATCTCCAAGAACAGCTTCACAACAATAACTTCTATGGCTATGACTACAGCAGCACCCACCATAAGCAAAGCACCCTCGTTAGAACCTTATAAAGAAGACACTTTATCAGTTTTGCTCACGGGGATCTAAAGTCTCAGAAAAGTTAAATAAGCTCTCCAAAGTCTCACAACTTCACAACAGTCAACCCGGGATTTGACACCAAGACTACATGAATTAGAAAAGCGCAATCCTCTCACTTTAGTCATCTTTCCTTCTCCCAGGCGTTTGTCTCTATTCTGAAAGGCTGACCTCCATTCTTCCTCTCCGAAATATGGAATGGGATTCCCCTTTTAGCCTCGGTTGCTGTCTATACACTGAAGAAATCTTGCCCGGGAGCAACTGTCTTCGTTTACTGAAGTGATGACAGGAAGTCAAAGTCACTACAGAAAGGTAGAAAAGGGAAGTTTGAAAAAAGAGTTGGTAAACATGTAACACACTTAAAATGTCACAACCAGGGACTCTGAGTGTTGTCTGAAAGGAACGAAGCCTTTCCAGCTGGTGGGGAAAGTCCAGCTGAGGTGGGGGAGGGACAGAGACCAGGCAGTAAGGCCACCTTCCTGTCACGCTGGGGGTGTAGAGTTGCTGTCACATCGGAAATGAGGGCAGCCTGAAGGCTGGGGTTAGCATTCCGTGGAGGACTGAAAGGACACTTTGAAGCCTAGATAGCGGTTCTGAAGAACGCCTGACGAGAATTCCAGACTTTGACAGAGGGATATGGAGACTGCATACGTCTTGCTTTTGAACATTATGTGAAACTTTATAGTTTTCTGACATAAATTTGAACTGAATTGGGCATTAAATTGCAAAAACAACACAGTTCATGCCTATTTTTCACATGCACAGACACAGAAGACTCTTGGAGTGAACTCTGCCTGGACGAACACATACAATGGGGTTCGGATAAGCCGTCACCAGGTTTCACTGCTCCACCGGAACGAGCACCTCCTCTGTCCCACTGCAGGGGAAATGAAGGTCATCAGGCCCCTGATCAGTAGAACTAGGAATCGGGAACCCTGTTTCTGTAACATAAGGAGAAGGTACCAATAAGATACAGGTGACACAGTTCAGTGTCTTTGTGCTTGAAATGTGAACACCTCTACCTTACTTGCTTGGCATCTCACTTTCGACACCAAGCACGACCAGACTCTGTCCCTCCGAAGACTAGAAGCCATAGATTGCCACTTTCATTTGTTTTTGTTTTTGTTTTTTTGCAAGTGCCCTGCCAAGAAGACGGTACGCAGCAAATGCAGACCATTCTGTGTTGCTCTCACATGATCGTCCACAGAAAGGGGCTCTAATCCCATTCGTGTACAAGAACCGGGTAAGGGACCCTGATTAACCACCTCGTTTGATCCACTAAGATAAACTCTGGGAATGATGAGATTTGCACACATTTGAAACTCTTCCAAGCATTTGGTTCTTCTTTATATTTATTCAAGTAAATAAATAGATAGCCTCATCAGAGAGTTTATAGATGTCTTCAGATCTGTCTTACAAATGTGTTCTGTATAAGAGCTTACACATGAGTATATTTAATGTTTAATGTATAAATATATAGGTAGGGCTCACAAACTAATCCCCATGAAACAGTCCTCGGGGCACTCACAGCTGCTAAGATGGATGGTTTAGAAACCACATTCTGTTGTGAACAAGCTAAATACCCTTATGTGAACACTGGGAATGCCACAAAGTGCTGAGAGGAAGCCTCCTGGCTGGGTGAGGGCCCCGATGCAGGGAGGCGGCTGGCGCTTCCCCCAAGGAACTCGGGGCTCCCACTGCAGTGTGAGCTACACAGTTGGCACTTGTGGCTGGACTGGCGGCCTGTGATCCCTCCGGATAATAATCTGAAGGGTGCATTCACAGTGTCAATGATTACTAACTCCAGTGCCCATGCTTGGCACTAAAAATGGCATAGTGATAATTGCCTTTGGTCTTAAAGAATAAGTAGCACAGGATGCCTGTGCTCCACTCTATATGAGGCCTTCTCTCCCCCGCAAAGGAAGCTGGCATCTTTCTTTGGCTTATTTCAGAGAAACAGTTTCCAAGCCAGCCGCGAGCCGCCTCTGGAGCATTCTGTGTGCCAGCTCCTGGTGGGGTACTGGGCTTTGGTGTTTTCTGAAGAGAGCAGTTGGCATACCCAAAGAATGAGTATATTTGTAAACCATAATCACATAAATGTGAAGAAAAACACGATGCTTGCCAGCCACGTCTCCATCCTATGTGTGGAACAGACTAGCGCCATGGGTCTCAGAGATCCAAGGGACTTTAGCATCATAAGGGCCAAGTCCACAAGGGTGACAGGGAATAAGACACTGGCCAAGGCCACTCAACTGTTAAGTGGCAGATCTGGGAATAGGAACTGGAACGCTAGTCTAGTCCAGGGGTCCACGATTACACCACGGGCCCTTGGCCCCGCGTTTATAAAAGAGGAACAGTAGTGCTTGTCTGGCAGAATTCCTGTAATGACCGAATGGGTGAACATCCAGGTAAGTGCCTCACACAGAGACTGCCCCTCCGTAAATATTTAATGGCTTGTCTCTTAATTACCAGGTATGACTCCTTGGTGCCCGCATCTCCAATTATTGTCCTTTCTTGCCATGTTTAGTGCTGACACCACACGCATTTCCATACATGTGCAACCTGGTGCAATGCTGCAGGTCATGCATGCCAGGCATGAGGTGCTGCCACAGAACTCACCTCTGAATAATACAAAAGATGAACTAACCCGGACAGAAAAGTGCCTCTTTTTAAAAAAATGACTTCATATAAACCTTTTCATCGTAGAGAAGCACTGAGGACAACCCAGGCAGGGCGGCCTAGAGCCCTTTTACTTAAGTTTTCCTGAAGAATTAGAGCCTGTCTTCACAGATCCAACACTCACATTCTTACCCTTCTTGGGGGTGGCTGTTGTCCACTGTTTCTTCAGTTAAAAGGAAAACAACTTCCAAACTCAGGAATGTTATTTCAGTACCCAGGAAGTCATCTATCCCTTTGCCACTGTAGTTAGCATTCATAACTAGAGAAAGGCACCCACGCCATTACTGTGCATATTTAGTTCTGAAGATACTGCCTAAGGTTCAGAATTACAACTCCGTGAAAGTGGCACCCACCTGTGACAGTCCTGTGTTCTGCATCCTCATAATAGTCTCCAGGTAATTGAAGTAACAGCACACCCATGACAGTGTGTCTGAAGGAGTTTTTCTCAAGCCTAGTTTCCTTTGAACATAGGTTTTAGGCGGAGTACACTATTGCCAATAACTACTTAGTATTTTGCTCCAAAAGGGAACCTCTCCCTTGGTAGCAGGGTATCCCATGACATAAATCAGCCAAAGACGACTATCCCAGAATCCACCTCACACAGAAATTACACCTCAACCACACTTCACAATACTTCACATTATAAGAGTCTCAATTTCTTTTTATCAGAACATTATAAAAACATTGAAAATCAAACTCCAGAACCAAGTTCCCAATTGCCTTTCTAGAGAGCTCTATGCTGAGCTGTCTCATAGTCTGGCAGAGCTATGGAAGGCCACGTGTTAAAATAAGAGCTATGCCTGAGAGGCGTGTAAGTCTCGAAAAGAGGAAGGGTTATACATTTGAAATCCACTGTACAAGGAAATGCCGTAGTGATAGGAGAAATCCTGTTCTTCTGAAGCACAATCACTGAGAGAAACAATGTTCAAAAACTCTCTTGTGCACGCTCAGTGAGGTGCCAGGGGACATTGCTTCTGAAATAAGATGCTAGTCCAACGGCAAGGGTCTGACATGACAAAACAGATGGAGAACAGAAGAGGTGGCCTGGTGGCTTGTTTATTTGTTTTTTAATGATTTTCTTAGAGAGATTGAGAAAAGCGGATCTGTTGTTCCACTGTTATTCGTGCATTCATTGGTTGATTCTTGTATGTGTCCTGACTGGAGATTGAACCCACAACCTTGGTGTATCAGGATGATACTCTTACCAACTGAGAACCTGGCCAGGGTTGTTTTTCTTTTCTAAATGTGATGGCCAAATTAACAACAACACAATAAATTAACGACACGGAAGACAACTAAAAACCAGCATCATGTGGGAGAGAAGAGGAAAGTATGTAAATAATAAGGATGATAGATATGGAGAGAGAGGCTAAAAATGTATAAATTCAAGTTCAGAAAAGCACTGATTGAGCATCTATCATGTGCCAGTCATTCTGCTAGGTTTTCTGCTGTTGCTTAAAAATTCAAAAGCTCACAGGATTTTGGATCAGAAAATATTTGAAGTACAGAGAGCAAGAAACACTTTTAAGGTTTTGCCTGTCATGGGCTTTAGTTTCAGTCACATCGTCAGTGAGGGCACATGATGTATCAATGCAGAACAGGCTGGACTCCTCACATGCTTCATCACAAGTAATTGCCAGAACAACCCTGTGAGACAGGTGTTATTTTTCCCATTCTATAGATGAGAAAACAGGCTTACAGAAAGTAAGGAAAATACAGCAAATGGGCAGTGTGTTGGACGGCCCAGGCTGTTATGATGTTACCACAGACTGGGCAGCTTAAACAAAGTTTTATTTCTCACAGAGATCGAGGGGCTGGCAGACCCCGCGCCCAATGAGGACCTGATTCCTGGACTGCAGACAGCTGTCTTGTCTTCCGCTTGTGTCCACACAAGGCAGAGGGCAGGCAGAGAGGAGGCAAGCGTCTCGTGGCTCTTCTTATAAAGGCACTGGGTCCCATTCTTGGGCTCCACCACCCCGACTTGATTACCTCCACCTCCAAACATGTCACATTAGGGGTTAGGCTTCCACAGATGAATTTGGGGGACACAAATGTTCAGTCCCCAGCAAACAGAAATGATGATCAAATGTATAACAAAAGAAACTGCCTTATTTGAGAAGGACCTCACATGAGAGAGTACGAGATATTAATGAGGAAAATCTGTGAAAAGAAATGACTACCTAGACATATAGTCTTTATTCAGGACTACAAAAGTATTCTGTAAGCATTGAAGAAAAAGGTAAATAAATCTACCAAAGAATACAAACTAGCCTTTTATAAAGTGAACAGAAAATAAAACAAAAGCCTCTGAAGAAGGTGAGGGAAAATGGTGCAAACCCCCAAATTTGTACCCCCTCGAATTTTTGGTCCTGTGCAGTGGGAAATAAATAGAATTCATCATACTCAAAGTATCTGAGAAGTGATTTACAGATATTAACTTTTTACATCATGACAACTCCTTGAGGAAGAAACGATCATTATCTCCATTTACAGAAGAGGAAACTGAGGCACAGAGAACGCAGTGACAGCCTTAAACAGGGGGCGCAGGGCTCCTTCCAGGTGGTCGGACTCTGAGTCCGTGCTCCTCACCGGCACCTGAGAAACACTCAGCAGGAAAAACAGATGGGATAACTCACACCCAAAGATCTATGTACAACAAAGAGATCAGAAAGAGACTTTTAACTAAAGACGCTTAGAGTTCTAGGAAAGGTAAATCAAGAAGTGGAATGCACAAGAGAAATACTGGGGTTTTTTGGAGGGGAGGTGGGGGACAAGCAAAATTAAAAAGGAATCAATATATGTTCTAAATTGAAAGTTATACTCATTCACTGAATTAAAAAATATGCATATGTGTGTATAGATAGATTGATAAATAAATAAATATTCATTGGTAGGTGTGATGGTATAATAGAAAAATCTGAATTTGACACTACATTTGAATTTGAATCTTGAATCTAGATCTGAGAAAATCTCCAGGAATGAAGCAGAAGGAAATTAAGAAGACTGAGAAAGAAAAAGGGAAGGGGATTGAATAATACAAAGCAAATGTCAATATACATCTAATGACTATTCAACAAATACAGAAGAAGAACGAAAAGTCAGATGTGGCTTTGACATTTATGTCTTCATCATTATTTAGCTTTTGCACTTAATTTCCCTTACAGTTTCTGCTTTAATATCAAAGATTATTTCAACCAACTTTCACACACAATTTTGAAAGTTGTCTATTTTTTTATTGATTACTTTTTGATTTCTAACTTTACCACATTTTGCTATTTGCTATTAAAAATAGCAAATAGCTATTTTGTTCTTGTTGTTGTTCTTTTTATTTATTTAAAAAAAATTTTTGCTGCATTTTCCCCATTACCATTTAGTCCCCTTATACCCCCCACCCCTGCAATGAACATACTGTTATTCCTGTCCACGAGTCCCTTTTCCTTTTCCTGATTCCTGCACCCCCAACCTCCCCTGAAGAGCAGTCAGCCTGCTCTCTGTCTATGAGTCTGTCTCTATTTTGCTTGTTTGTTCTGTCATTGTTCTGATTTCTGTTTCCCACTGACTCCAGGGAAGACCTGATTCCTCAGAATGAAAATCATACTGAGTCCTAACATGATTAAAAATACACCTATATCACACAATGGCAAAGACTTTTTAAAAAATTAAAAGGAATGGAAAAGAGATTACTTTTAAATGAATGACAATCCCACCAACACAGACCACATTAGCAGCAATGGGTATCAAAGAATAACAAAAAAAAGGACCTCAAAATGCTGAGGGAATATAGCTCAACCTAGAATTCTAAACCAGCCCCAAAACATACAAACTAACATAACAACAAACTCTAAGCTTGAAAAATTTTATCAGGAAAATATTTCACATATTTATAGAGAATGATTATTTCTCATGCTACACAAGCAATCACAGCAACACACACCCAGGCTTTATTCTAAAACAGTATTTTCCCTCCACCATATGCTTCACATACTAGGAAGAGCCCCTGAGGTCCTCAGCTTGTAGGGAAAAGTTTGTGTCTCTTGCAGAGTGAAACAGAAGCCATGCCCAGGACTTGGTTGGAGGATGCCTCTCCTTTGCCAAGCAGGTTTGGGAAAAATCAAACAGATTTTCCCTGCTCCAGCTTCTATTCCAATTTGTCCTTGAAAGGTCTCTTCCTGCTGTGATCCCATTGATCCAGCCCTGCTCAGTACTCCAGTCCAACCCAACTCTGGGAGCACCCTTCCCCCTCCCTCCACCTGGGAGCATCTATGTTCATAGGAGCTCTGTGCTCACAGTGGGAGATACTGGAAGTTCTACCAGAATAAGCATTCAAAACCAAACCTAGGGTTTTAAGTCAAATTTAAAAAATTCATATTCATCTCTGCTGCACCTTGAAAATACACCCTTGCTCCCCACTGTTCCCCAGACCCTCTGCCTGACAGACGCCTTCACTACAGCTACAGAAAAGCAAAAGAAGGCAAAGAACTGCAACAATTCGCTTAAGGATTCACTAGGAGAAGGATATGCGTGCAGAAGAGACAATTTCTCTTGATGTTGAAGAGACAGAGTTTGAAGAGAACTTTTGAAAAATGAATGCTACGAAAGTCATTCAGAGACCAATAGAAGGCTTTCTGGAACTGAGAAGAATATGATTTAATAATGTTAATAGATAAACTGAAAGGGGTGTAGGCATAGGTAAGTACACATTTAGATCTGAAAGAGCCAATGGAAGTATTAGTTCCTAATACAGAACAAATACACGAGAAATTGAAGTCCCTAACTCAACGAGCCAGTCTTCTGTATTTTATTGCTGCTTGTAAAAGTGAAGCAACTGTGACTAAAATGGACAACCCCATGTTGTGGCTCAAAGGATGTCAAACCCCAATAAAATTCTTGAGGTACATCCCAGCTTCAGATGCCTAGTGAGGCAGCCACAAATAAGATGCTTTACTCAACCATTTCATGTGAAAATCCCTTTATGTGGTACAAAGGGACCAAAAATGAATGTTGAACTTGAGTTAGTGGTTTGTTGGTGGTGCTTTCTGTGCAGGAGTGTGTGTATGTGCTGTGCCCTATTCTAGATTCCTCCCATTTCGGAGACATGACAACTGTCTTCCCTAATGACTATTTATGCACACACAGGACTTTCTGCTACTTCTTCATTGTTTGACATACAAAGGAGATGCTTTGGTATTTTATGCAGTTGGATCTTTAAGACTGAATTTCTGTTTAATTAAATCTCAAAGGAATGAACAGCTCCACACTATATGCAGGGTTAAAACACTGGTTACAAAAAGCTTTGGGAAGTACAGCCATGGATGCTTGGAGGTGCATATAGAGAGACCATCTAGCAGTGCTTGGGTAGACTCTACCAAGAAGGGTACAGTGGACGATGGCTTCAGAAGCAGGGGCACGAGTGACAGCCATGACACTGGGAGCCGACTTTTTGCTGTGTCCAAGTGCATCCCACCTCTCTCCAGAAAGGCTGTAAAACACCTAGTCAAAGGCATGTGAAGTTCATGAGAAAAGGAAAAAAAAAAAAAAACAGAGAAACCGAGACAGAAAACCAAGTCCAACCAAGGAAAATGAGGGAACCAAGACCCACTATCACATTTGGCTCTGAGATGTCTGCCACCCCCCGTGAAAAGTGAAGCATGGTAAATTATGTGGTTCCTACTGTCAGAAAGGAACAACTGCACCTACGTTTCTCTTGGTACTCAATTCTAAACTAAATTTCTCAAATTCCTTATAATGGGGATAATGAACAATAAACATCTCAACCTGCAGAAATAAACTACTTAAAGTAGTACTTCCAAAGAAATGCAATTGCAGGCTTCACCAGAACTTTGCAGAGTCTTTCTTTCTTGAGTTTTTAAAGAAAATTGAATCTGCAATAGTTTTTTCCCCTCCTGGTTTAGAAATCAGGTTGAGGTTGTGCCACCCCACCCCTAGGTCCACCTGTTGAAGTGCTAATCCTCGGAACCTCATACTGTGACATTATTTGCAGACAGTTTTTACAGAGTTAAGTAAGTTAAAATAAGGCCATTAGTGTGGACCTTAATCCAACAGATGGTGTCTTTATAAAAAGGAAAAATTTGGACATAGACATACACAAGGAGAACACTTTGTGAAAGCGAAGCCAGAGACAAGGCTGACACTTCTATGAGCCAAAGAATGGCAAAGGTTGCCAGCAAAGCACCCTAAGGTAGGTGAGAGGCAAGGAACAGATTCTCTCCACTGCCCTGTGGAAGGAACCAGCCTGCTGACACCTTCATATCGGAATCCCAGCAGTCGGATCTGTCAAATGATGAATTTCTATTGTTTGAGCCACTCAGGTTGTGGTACTTTGTTAAGGCAGCCCTGAGAAACTAATACACATGGCATCCCATGTCTTTAGGCCCTGGGATCCTCCAATTCAGCTCTGTGCAGCAGTGAACAGGACCTGAATAGAAGGTTCTAGTGGGTCAATTAAAAACAAAATACCGGCAATTAAGAGATGAACACAGTTGGGATAATTTAAGAACAGTCCATGACTGGGAACATTCTCCCAGTACCCCACTTCCCCAGCAATGATATGGCCACATCAGACCTGATTGTACCGTAAAAAGTTCTCATTTCTATAATAAAAAGTTCACATGTTTTCTTTGGTCTTGTCCTACTTTATATTGGTTCCCGTTTATGACAAGAGTCCAGAGACCAGAAAGAACTGGCCAAGGACCAAATGTAAATATATCCTGAAATCCCTGTCACTTAAGGTGACCCCTAATTAGAAGACGGGAAACCCTGCACCCAAGCTCATGCCAGCACAGGTAATGCTGCGCCTGGTCCCAGTAACTCCTTTTATGACTTGGTGAATTTTGCCAAGTATTTGCTTGGTGTCACATTTATGAGCTTACTTAAGAATCTTTTGTGCAAACTTTGTGAAGGCTTACTTTATGGACTTGCTCCAGAACTAGATTCCTGGGGCCCATTGCACAGTATTTTAACGAGGCCAAAAGGTAAGTTTTGCCTTCTGGTTATTTTCTCCTCTCTTCTTTCCTGTCCCTCCTCCTGCTGCTGAGATGTCTTTTTTCCTCCAGGGATTCCTGCCCTTCTAACAAACAAGTCAGCTCCTTCCCTACAGGCAAAACTCTCTTGAGAACCTACCACTGTCCTGTACTCCCCTGGGCATGAACCTGATCTCCATGGGAAGACTTATAGCTTTAGGACACCTGTGAATGCTTCTGTGTGTGACTGTGCAGTGTGTGCCACTGTGCGTGTACACGTTCTGGAAGGAGAACATTGGCCATTATTTATAGAATCCAAACATCTCAGCACTGCAAGCAACCTTCTCAAATGTCTGATCCAACCATGACTCATGACTCCGCCAACCTCCATCCCAATGAAAACTTGCTCTCACATATTTGCTAGCTGGTCCTATTCTGGTTGGCCTCTTCCATTATTAAGGCGATCTCTAACATTCACATAGTCCATAAAATCGCACAGAGTTCTCACTGATGGAACTTCTTTCTCCTCTTAAGATAAATCTTTCTTGGCTCCATCCCACTGTATCTTCTGTCCTAGATACGCTTACGCACGTGGGTATGCACTTAAAACAAAGCACAACAGAGGGCCAAGAAATGCTACAAACTCAGGAATCTGGAAGAAAACCCTCCTGATCTTTTCTCACATGCCAATGGCCATCTTGGTCAAAGCGCCCTGAAATACCTGTATAATCTGGGGCGGGATTCCATTTCCTCCTTCACTCTCTGGGTCATGAAATCCCCTCTTCCTGACTTCCCATCAGGGCAGCGACGTGCTGGGTTGGGCTGGGCAGCTTCCCCAAGTCATACGGCTGTGAATGACAGAAACAGAGGAAACCAAAGTCTATCATCTCATGATGCGAAATATAACGTGTGGATCCCAAAAGTTCTAGAGGTGGTGCCTGCTTGTGGTAGTGCCCAGAAGCGAGGGCCTGCAGGAAGGAAGTCAGGTGACACAGGAAGAAGGAGACATGACATCCCAGAGTGAGGACATGGGCCCTCGGAGACTGGCATTTCAGCACATCAGGGAGGATTCCTCTTCCTCATGTGGTTTATTGACTATAAAAATTATTATGCTCTGTTTCCTATTATTTAAACTTACATTCCTAGAATATTCTGAGAAAGTTCCTGGTAAGAGATGTCTGTTCCTCAAACATGTCAAATGTGACAAAAGACGGCTGGGAAAGGAGCCGGGGTCAGGCTCTGGTGGCAAAGGCAGTGCATGTGACCCCAGCAGCAGAGGACTTGTTGGCTGGGTCTGCTGACCCAGGTACAAGTGACATGGATTTCTGGTCTGGAGTCCGAGAGGCCTCTACGGAACTCTGGCTGTCCACCAGATAGACACTGTTTGACATACACCCATTACTCTGCAAAGTTTTGCTGCTTTCTCATACTTTTAATAAATCATTTTATGTGCACAACTCAAAAGAAATCCATATGAAAAGGTTCTCAGCTTTTTGATAGATGAGAGAATTGAGAAGTTAAGGGATTTCTCCCACAAAAGGAGTTGATAGTAGAGAGAAGGATTTTACCCCAATCTCCTGTTCGCTGATGTTGCTTACACAGGTGAATGAAGGGAGGTAGTTTAACCTCCTGAACAGTCCTGGCAATTGGCTCCTTTATCCCTTTCACTCAACATCACACAGCTGTGACCAAGAAGACCCCATCCAGGAGGAGGTGACCAGCCATCTCTCATCTGCGGGGCTTTACTTTCCCCAGCTCCACCCTAGGCCTTCTGAAAGGTTAAACTGGAGTGTCATTCATTGAATAATTTGGTGAGGATATTTTTGTATTTTTTCATAAGAGTGCAAATGGGCTTTACATGTTAGAAAATGAAATAAAATAAACTTCTGGTGTTAGAAAATAACATCAGGTATCCCTGCCAGGGTAGAGGCAGTGTCCAGAATGAGAGTTGAATCCTCCTTGTTCTACTTATATGTGTAAATTACTTAACCACACAGGTTACATCACTAGTGGGGAATGTCTCCACCTGACTAAATATATATTAGTGCGCGCTGGCATCAATCTCCATTAACATAATATTAGCCATTACGGGTGCATTACAACATCGTCCTACTAACAAATGTGACACAGAGCTCAGTGTCACAGACACCTCCGTGCTCCGGGCCCTTAAGTCAAAATGGAAAGTTAAAAACACCTTCTGCAGGCAGCCACTGGCATTACTTCATATTTACATTAGTTTTGCTAATCTACTCGAGTGAACTTTTTCCCTAAGAAAATGTAATAGGAATATTTTATTTGAAAGTTTTATGTGGTAAGCAGCTGTCTAAAGTCTTAATTCCTGTTTTCAGTAGGGTAAGTGGCAAATGCAACCAGGAAGAAGAAAAATAGCAGTTTTCCAAGAGCTGGTGAGCACAGCAGGCAGTGGAAAATCCATGCGAAGTCTTTCCAGGAACACGTGCCCACAGATCCCTGTGCAAGTACTTAAATGCTGGTGGAGAAAATATAGCCACACATTTCTTAATGAGATTGAGTGAAAAAGCTGGAACCCGTCCCCCTCCACTGGTCACTGCCACAGAGGCAGAGAGGGAAAGTGACTTGAGAAAGTCACACAGCCAGAGAGCGATCCTAATGAAGGGGCCAGGCCCCCGTTCAGGCAGCTCTCTGCATCCCTCCCCCGCTGGCCCACCTTGTCCTGACCTCTGGAGCCGCTGCAAGGACTGAGGGCAGGAGCACCATCACACCCTGCTGCTACTGCAGCCCACAGGTTGGTCACATGCCACGTGACAGCCTGGCTTGGGGTTTTGCAGGAACATTTCCTGTTTGTTTGTTCGTTTGCTTTAAAATACAAGCATTTGTTAATCTCTTGGGAGGAGAAAAGTACACTCTCAGAAGGACACGAGATGTCCGATACTGGGGGGTGTTTTGTATTCTACCAGAGACAGTCAGTCAGTCAGGTGTGGCCACAAGAGGAGACACAGGGAAGGTAGAGGAAAATGAAGTTTATTTACTCACAGGTCCTAGACAGTGTTACCATGTGCCATGAAGGTAACACACACAGAGGGAGCCTCATGACAGAGGGCACGACCAAGCAGTGGGGAGCCAAGAGAGTGAGGACCCTGGGCAGTGCCTTCACTGGGAGTCAGGGCGAAGTACACGGAAAAGTTGTGAGGGAATTTCACTGGTGCGTATGACTGCCACAAGGTCACAATCAGGGGAAGGCGAGAAAGGGAACTGGTGGCAGGGACCAACCAGCCCTATCACACTGGTGCCCCTGGTCACCTATGCAGGACGTTCGTGTTCTGTCTGTGATGTTGAGGCAGCAAGAAAACCTGAAGTTTACAACACAGGAAAGCAGGTGTTTAATCTGCATGATGGTTCCAGGAGCCAGAACAGTGTGTATGACCTCCACTGATTACATGCCAGGCAGAGGGCAGAAGAGGTGAGCACAGCAGTAAAGGCCATTCCCAGGTTAAAGTGCACAGGGGATAGAATACAGGAATGTTCCACAGAAATTTGGAACCAAAGATACCCTTAGGAAAAGCCTTTGTCTTACACTTTTAGACTAAGAGGTATCAAAACTAAGAATTTTGGTACATACGTTACAATAATGATGGCGGTGACCCAGTTCACACAGGTGCACTCACATACACAGCTGCACAAACCCACCTCCTGACATACACACCACACTCCACATCCTCAAGCAGAGTCACTGGTGAATCCACAAAGGACTGCTTACTACAGTAAGCAGAACATATACTCAATAAGTACTCATGTATTACTCATGGAACAGGCTAACAGATGAATGAATGAATGAATGAATGAATGAGTGAACAGATGAACGAATGAGAGAAATGTTCATCACTGTCTCCAGAAATAGGATTCAGAGGTGCAGAATATGAGCCAAGCTTCCAATTTAATGGGTCTTCAGTGTGGATTAAGGAGAAATTCTTCAGATGACATATTATAGAATTGTATACTTGAAACCTATATAATTTATAACCAATGTAACCCCAATAAATTAAATAAATTTTTTTAAAAAGAGGACACTCTTTGATTCTTTGGATAAACAGTGATGTGAAAGAGCACCTTGGAGTCAGCATGGCCTTAAATAGCAAGTCCAAGGAAAATCAAGGGGCTGCAGAGCCAACATGTCTATAAAATCTATGTGACACCTTCAGTGTTCCTTAAAAAAAATTCCCTTTTGCAGCACTCACATGTAAAAATGTTCTCAAAAAAATCTGGCTTTGAATGGATGGAATGTTGCATGAGGTTCGAAGCAGGTCACTTTATGTCTCTGTGACACTATCTGGCCATCTGTAAAATACAATAAAATCATCCACATGCCCTCCTTACACTTGAACTGTTGCAATGCAAACGCTAATTCCTTAAAATGCTGAGAACCAGAGGAAGTAGTTCTGAAGATGCTGGTCATTAGGGGAAACATGAAGGACTGCCACAGCTCCGCAGTGATCCCCTGGTAAAATAAGGGGCTTTCTAAACAGACACAGTCCAGATAGGCCAATGGCTGGGCTGAGTCCACCCCCTTTGCAGGAATATTTTAACAAGATCAACAAGAAGCTCACCAGTAAAGCAGGGGCCCCACTCATTACCCTATACAAGATGAATGCCAGTTATGGAGGGGAGCAAAAAGCATAACGTGTAGCTCATTGAAAAAGTCTGTGACTTCCTCAGAATGACTCGGTTGAAGTCCAGGTTGTGCCACTAAGCAACTGTATGATCCTGGTCAGGTTACTTAATCTGACTTCCCCATTAATTGTACAAGCCAGTGCCTGATGCACAGTGGGCTGCTAATGAATGGAAGAATGCAGGTTGCTGTGAAAATCACACAAGACGTGTGTGCATATTCTCTGTAGCATTTAATGCAATACACAGACATGATCACACTCACTGTTACTTAGACAATAGACATTGTTACACTGTCTATTGTTACTGATAATAAGCACCTACAACTCATTCGGAATCCTTGAAAATGGACTGGTCATTTTCCTAGGGACACATGGGCAGAGTTCGAACCGTTAACTTGGGGTGCAAGTGATTTTTTTCCTCTTATGCAGATTTGCACAGCTGGAGCTCCAGCTATTGAAGCTAAAGAGACAGTTCCTCGGAGTCCTTGTGTTGTAGACATGCACCTACGCTTTATGTATTAGGTGACGTGAGTTATCAATGTAATGCTAGCACGACTGCTCTCACTGCTCAAGCCCATTTTATTGCCTGTTCAGTTTTAATATTTTCCCCCAACCAATTAACTTGAGTGCCAAAAGAAAGGCAAGAATTTTCCACCTTGCTGCTTAATTGGCAGTCTAACATTTGGCCTCTCGCACCTCTCCGAAGTTTGGCCACAGTGACTAGTGTTCTTCACGCCAAGCAGCATTTAGTGCTCTGTCAACACTAGGCAGCAGCACAAGCAAAAGGCTTCCTTGTGGTCACAATGCGACTTCATTTAGCTGACATGTGAGCAGAGAAAACACCAAGGAAGCCTGGGCAGTTACTTTATGAGCAACAAGGAAGCAGAAAGGGAGCCATGGCATGGTCCAGTATGAGACGTTGGTGGCTCACTACAGGCGCCCTGCTGATAGAATCTGTAGAGGTAACAGAGATGCACACAAGTTTAAATATCGACAGAGCAAGTCTGGGAGGAGCCTGCATTACTGGTTGATGGGGGAAAGCCAGCCTGTGGAGTAACGTACCATTTTTTCAACGCCTTCTCTCATGCCACACAGGCTTATGTCCCAGAGCTTCCCCTAATGTCTTGTTATGAGAGTCTAATTAACAACTGTCACATCAAGCTTTCATCGAAAACTATTGACTATGCACCGCTTTTCGAGAATTTGCCTGGGGAAATGGTCGCCCTCTATGCTTTGCCCATTGTTATCATCGGAGTGTTCAGAATCATCTCGAACCAGGAAGGAGAGGGACCAACTATTTCCTGCAGGTCTGGCATTTCACACACAATTGACTGGATAATACTGATATCTGTGTTTACTACAAAGACAGGAAACCTAGCCACTTAGGGGAAGCAGGTTAACGTGTCCACCTCCCTCCACGGTGTCCGCCGAAGCCCCACTGGGGTTGCTGCAGCCAGGTAGCTGGGTCTTGCATTCCATAGTCGCCAGGACAACCTCCTCTTTTCTTGCTACTCTTTCCATCAACTTGAATAAAGCCTGGGGACATTCTATGTTGCTTTACTTCATTCTGAGACTTTAACAAAAAAAAAAAATCATGAACCCATGTTTTTCCAACATAAACTCAGGGCTAACCCCTCAGCCAAATGAGGTGTTTTTCATCAGTGTCTCTCTGCACTATGGCTTCCTCACTCCCCACGCCAGGCCCACTTCCCCATCCTGCCTCCAACGCCCCTTTCGTAAGCCTCTCAGATCTCTCACTCACACTAAATGGGATTCTCCACCTCAACACCGCTGACACTGCAGCTGGATAATTCGTTGTATGGGGGCTGTCCTGTGCACTGTAGGGGGCTTAGCAGCATCCCTGACCTCCACTCGTTAGACGCTTGTAGCACCTTCTGTCTCCCATTGTAACAACTAAAATTGTCTTCAGACTTTGACAAATTTCCTCTTGGGGACTCTGCCACCCAGGATGATCACTATGCCACTAAAATGGACTTTTGCAGAGATCCCTCCCCCTGGGGGGTTGTCATTAAGTTATGGAGACTGTGTGAAAATGATAGAATTTCCACCATTCCCCAGCTTAATGACCTTCTTGGGACCTGGAAGTCACTTAATGAGAGCAGTCCCTTCCTTGAGTTAAGGTAGCTCAGACAGTCATTGGCTGGTTTATCAGGTTTATACATTTGAGACTGGTAATAAACCCATCACAAGCATTCGGCCCAAAGCAGTAGCAGTTTCAAGTACAAAACCTCCCATTCATTGGACTTCAGGGCCAGTGCACTCCCTCAAGATCCCAGCATGAGTAAATACTGAGCAGAAGGGATGCTCTCCATCCTTCAGATGATGAATTTTCAAGGTCAGAATATACAGTTATGAAACCCGACCCCTAGGAGCCAGGTCTGAGTACGTGGTCTTGCACGATTTACAGCCCTACCCAGAAGGTGATGTCATCAACCAAGGCACATATTCCACACCTCATTTTCCTGTGGTAGGATTTACACGTTCTTGGAGAATGTTGAGTTGGCAAAGAGTGTCGAAGTGAGCAACAAAGACCCAGGACAGGCACAAGCTATGCTTTAAGAGTCAAGCCCTATTCCTGTGTGGTTTGTAATCAGCCACAATGTGAATGCTTCAGCATATTCTGTGCAGTGTAAAATCATTTACCAGGGTAGGAGTGTGGGTTGCTTTAAATAGAACGAGAGAAAATGACAATTGCAGTAAGGAAGCTGGCTAATGAGTGCTAGCTTGTGGCAGCATCGTTTCAAAGATTTGGCAAACTTGGGCAACTGACTGAAACTCAATATCGGGTCTACTGATTGGCTTGCATAATTCTAATCCCAGCAAACGAGAAATGTGAACAGAGACCTCTGTGTCTAGAAAATCTCGTGAAGTTAAGCCCAATATTTTACCTTCATTTCCTCCCTCACTGAAAAATTATCTTCTAATGAAAATAAAAAGAAGTTGGCCCCAAATTTTTAAGGTGAATTAAATTTATGTATATTGGCCAATTATTTGTGTTGATAAAATATTTATAACCTATTCATTTGGGCTTTTTAAATGTTCAAGTTGTTTAAATCTCACTACCATATCAGTACCATATTGATGCCATATTAACTCCATTGCTACTGGTAGAATGAAAGATTCTAGAAGATTCAGAATATGTCCTGAATCTTCAAAGGTTAATTTCCAAAGTAAATTTAATTTTTTTAAACTTCGACCACAACAGTACATACCAATTATTAATATCTGTGAAAACAGATTTTTTCCCACTTTGAGGACAGCTCATAGAATCACAAAACAAAGCTTTAAACTGGCATTTGACAACTCCAAAGGTACTTGATTCTCCTGGCAGTATGATCTTCCTGCTAAAAAAACAATTAACACATGGTATGATTTTGGCTAATCTATGGCTTTGAGTTGGAGGCAGCACATTCTTACTTGGCCATGTGAGGTGCACATGAATCAGACAGAGTGGAGTTTGCACAAGACCAAAACATGAAACCCAAGCCCAATGCTGCTACCCAGAAGGAGAGAAGTACATCATGGAAAACGTAACATCATATGCTGTTGCTTGAATGAAAAAAAGTGTTACGTCAGCTCAGGTCTCTGGGGCGTGGCCACCAGACAGTCCTGCACGGACCCTGCCTTCAGCTCTGTGCCTCTGGCCTATTCCCTTTTCTTTCAACTACCCATGTCGGAGAGTTAATGAAGGCAAACTTTAAATAACTCATGAGTTTAGGGAATTTTTTTCTTTTAAAATGTAATAAGCAGACTGTTGACCTCTTCGCTGGTTTGTGGATGAGGTACTCTGACAACTTTTGCTCTCTGCCCCTCAAATTTTCCTTGTTTCAGAAAGGCAACGGGAAACACCCTCATCATGTGAAGAAAGGAGCAGAGTATAGAGAAGGAGCTCAGTCAGGTAGGACATGTCAGATCTTGGAGCAGGACCTTATGCTCACAGCCCCTCTACTGTAGCTCAAATCTATAACTCTTTTATTTTGCTAGTTTAAAAAGTTATTATTTTCTTAAATTCCAGGGAAAATTTGAATCAAGTACCACACATCAGTGAAAATTATCATTTAACTAAGGACACAAGGCAAATAAGCCTCAGAAGGTTAAGTACTGAACACTGCTTCTATTGGTTTAAGCAGCCTCTTTGAAACTCATTATCACCTTGACCAATTGACAGATATCATGGGAAGAGTACGAATTAAATTACAGTGCTCTCACTTGGAGGGGGTCTCAGGAAGATGATTTTGTATTAAACATGCCTTTTATTTAGTTTTTCTTAAAGACACAGTAAATCACATAACCGACCTACTTTTCTTCTGCCACTGACACCTAGCAGGGTTTGAATCCAACACGCCTCTCATCTGAATCAACTGTATTATTTACACGTTTGTGTTGGTCTCCTCCCTGCCCAAATTTATCTTTCTCTTCTTGTATTTCTTTTTTGTTTTGCTTACCCCTAATAGGTGTTATAAACTGCTATAAATCCTTTTTGAACTAATGTAATAGAAAAAATCAGTATTTGAATCAAAAAAAAGCAATAACCAAAACGTGTAATAAGTACTCTGGCATGGTCATCGACCGGTCAGAAAGGCGCTATCCATTAACAACAATGCCAAACCAGTGCATAAAGGCAGAGCATCATCCTTGCTGACATAGGTCAATAGCAGGGTCTCAGGTAGAAGGGACAGCACTTGACTGGGATGCAGGGGACCAGGAAAGGCAGCATCAATCAGGATAAGAACTGACCCAAAGTCAAAAAGATCCAAACTGAAAGTCTTGGCTCTGGTCTCATCCACTTTCTGAGTTTGATTTCTCATATGCAAAAAAAAGAAAATGGATACTTGCTTACTCCACAGGGCTGGTAGGAAAAACCAAAAAGGTATATGGGTTTTCTGCAGAAAATAAAAATACATTACTCTATCAATATAGGGATGCCACATCCCATACTAGTATTTGAACCTTTCAGTGAATTTTTTTCAATGAGCCAAACCATTTTCTTCCAGTTAGTTTCATTGCAGAGAAACATGGTCACATATTATAAATCTCTACCTTGGTGTCCGTGGGTAATCTTTCGGATTGCTACTGAAATTGGTGTGTTCTCCCATGAAGCAAAGCAGATACACGGGCCTGCCAGGAGCTACCACCCTGTGCACAGAAGGCTACTCTACCGCAGCCTTGGAATTGGGCCACATGGCCACAGGAGCAGCCAGAGAGGAGGAAAGGGTGGATGAGTCCAAAACTCAAGCCAGGCATTTCAACTTCAGCCCTTAGGCAGTGAGGTCATTTTCCATGTATTCTCTGTTTCCACTAGATTCAATGTTTCTTTAATGTTGAACACACAAAATCTGAAGTCATATGATGAGCCATCCAGGCCAGAGCAATGGTGCTTGCCATCCTGGGACTGTCATTTAGAGATGGAATTTTTGTTGAGTCCAAGAATCAACCCTGAACTTGAGGTTATACTTGATCGTCCACATCCATGAGCTGCTTGTCCTCAGCAGGGAATGCCCCAGTCCCCGAGGTCACTTCATCACGTCTCTGAGAAGCAGAAGGATACAGTGATTCACAGCCTGGGCTGGAATCCCAGCTCTGACATGGATTCCCTGTGTGGCTTTGGGCTTCAGTTTCCTCATGGATCAGATGAGAATAATAAGAGTGCCTCACTCAGAGTGGTAGCAAAGATTGAATGAGGTCATTCATGTAAAGCACCTAGTTACTGCTCATAGGAGCACCCTGCATGTGACAAGTATAATTCTTATCTGTGCCCCCACATAAGAACAGTACCATCTCAAACCTGTTAACATTGCAAGGCTGCCACTGATTGGCCAGGCTCATCCCCACCCCCTCACAAAAGTTCTCTGCTATAGCCACCACTAACACTTGTTTCTTCATACCTGCTCAGCTTTAGTGGTTCTGTCCCCTCTGAGACCTGTGGTATTGTGACATAATAACAAGTACATAGCGAGCCTTCTGTCCCCAGTTCCTGGCACAGAGCTCCCCAAACCCCTGGAATTTCCTGAGTAGCAGGGGAGAGAGTGCCTTTTGTTATTCATAATAAGCCCCTTTAAACCACACCTGAATTCACACAAATAAGGTAATTTTTGGAAAGCCCCTAGGCCCAGGGTTCTGGTTTCCAGAAGAACCCACCATGTGATCAGAGGGGTGGAACTTGCAGCCCCAACTCTCTTAACCTTCGTAGGGAGACAAGAGGGACTGGAGATCGAGTTCTATCACCAATGGCCAATAATCAGTTACGTCTAAATAATGAAGTCTCCATAACACCCCTAACCAATGGAGTCCAGAGGCTCCTGGGTTGGTGAACACACCAAGCTCAGAGGCTTCTGGGAGGGCGGGACGAAGATCCAAGCCCCTTCCCACCTTGCCCCGTGCATCTCTTCAGTATGGCTGTTCCCAAATTGTAACCTTTTATAACAAACTGGTAATTTAGCAAGTAAACTCTTTTCCTGAGTTCTGTGAGCTGCTGAGAAAATTATTTAACCCACAGAGGGTTTGTGGGAAGCCTCGATTTCTAGCCGGTCAGTCAGATGTGCATGTGACAACCAGGGACTTGAGATCAGCACCTGAAGTCGGAAGTAATCTTGTGGGACTGAGCACTTGACCTGTGGGGCCGTGCTAACTCTAGATGGCCAATGTCAGGACTAAGTAAGATTGCAGGACACCCAATTTGTGTTTGCTGAAAACTGGAGAACGGCCTGGTGTGGAAAACCCCACATATCTGGTATCAGAAATGTTGCTGTGAGTGTACAAAAAGACGTGTTTTTTAATGCCTTTACCAAGTGGTGCTTCTTGCTATACCCTTCAACCTGCAACCCAAGGCCATGTCCCTGAGAAGTCTTCCCATCTGCATCTCTCAGGATGAGACAGGTGTCCCGTCCTTTCTTCCTTACTTCTTACATAAAAATTAAGTCTCTCTTCTGACTAGATTGTGAGCTCTTTGAAAACAGGCCCTAAGTCCCTCCATTTTTCTGTCTTATAACCTAACAGGGAACTCAGTAAATGCTGAATTAAACTACAAATGAACAAATACATTTAACATATTGGGATACTGGCATTGTTCACGGGCTCATTAGGTATCTGCCAACATGGTATGATTTCATAGATGCAAGGGGAAAATGTCTACTACCCTCAAATGCTCTTCCCCCAGTGAGCTAATTTCTTATATTCCCATTCATTCATTTATCTGTGCATAGCCCCAACACTATACTGGGTATCAGGATTGCCCAACTAATCAGACCTGGCCTCTGCGCCCCAACACTCCCCTTCTGGGCTGATGATTTTAAATCCCTATGGAGTTCAGACAGTGGATACACAGCAGGTCATTCTCTAAATGTCCTTTATGCCTTTGTAACATGAGTGAAGGATCACAGACACATTTTGGCTGGGGTACCAAGGGAAGACAGAGGAGCACCTGAGGGCTCGGGGCAACTGTGGAGGGCCAGAAAAATAATGAGCACCACCAAGAACAAAAGAAAATGGCTAGGAGAGAATGTCTAGTCAGAATGTCGAGTCAGAATTCTGCCCAGGACACATCTCTCTAGGAGCTGGCCAAAGGATAAGGCTTATTAACAAACAGACTTAGTGGGGAGTGGATCTGAAAATAACCAATCTCTACAAGAAAGATCCCAGCCTATGCTGGAGTTAAACAGACCTGGGTTTCAATCTCATCTCTTCAATTAGTAGCTATAAAACTGCAGGCAAAGCCTCGAATCCTCTGGTCTCCAGTTTTCTCAGCCATACAACGGAGATGGCCTTACAATATTTTTTTGATGGTTAAATAAAATCTAATATCAAAGAAGCAGTTCAGCTGTATGTGCTTGATAAATGTTGTCCCTATTTTCAGCTCTCCTACTTAGATACAAAGGAACCCCTGCATTTGGATGCACTTCTAATGCACGTGGCTCTGTAGGTGTCAGAGAATCCACAGGTATTTGTTAAAAAAAAACCCCACTCACAGACCAATTAGGAGAGCAGGAGCTGTGGGTAACAGCTCTGAGCAGAGTCACTCTGAGAAGGATATGGCTAGGACCACTTGGGTCTGCACCAGGGAAGATGGCCTCCCCCATGAATTCCCTTCTAGAACCAGGAATAGATGACTAGGATGGGTGCCCTTCAAGATGAGCACAGTCCCACCCTGCACATGGAGTTTCTAGAAGCCCTGTTTGGTAGCTCCAGGCATCAGGAGGATGCACGGCAGGCAGTGCTGGCCTCCTGGCTCCAGCTCCAGCCCCTTGGCCTCCAGAAGCTAGTCCTACAGCTCTCCTGGAGTCTGGGCTGACACGGTGAGCTGGCACGTGGGGTGGGAGGTGTGGGTGGGGCTGTGCTCCTTCATACAGGCAACTTGAAAGTCTCTGAGAATGTCGTTTGGCATGGAAGAGAGGCAGGGGCAAGTGGAACCATGGAATCTCCAACTATAAAAGGTCTCTTTCAGAGCTGCATGCCCTGTTGCACAACAAGGGAACAAGGAGACATTTGATGGCTTTAAAAGGCCTTGAGCTCAAACAAAGGGACACGACTTTCTCTGCTTTGTCTTCTGCTCTTCAAGGCCTGTCCTGTGTGATGGTAGGTTATGAAAACAAGTGACAGCCTATCCCACCTGCCTTGGCGGAAAGCTTGCTTCTCAACAAAGAGCTGGAGGCAGTGCTCTCTGACCTGGGTTTTCCCAAAAGCTCCAGCACACATTTCACTGAACAGTGAAGAGTCAGGATTAAAGACCCAGCCGTCCAATGCAGAAATGCAAACTCTGAGACTCACCTCTTCCTCATCCTGATATCCTTACATCTCACACCCTACTCCCCTCTCCCCACTGCTGCCCTGCCTGTCAGTTTACTCCATGGCTTCTGGAGTGGCCCGAGGAGCACAATCACCAAGACCAAGTCTGGAGAATTTTCGGAACTGCCCAACATCACAATGTCATCCTGACTTGAACTTGCACTTAACAAGTTATTCCAATAAGCTGGATGAGCAAGAGCATCTTACATACACATCTTATGCTCAGTTCTTCAGAGCAAAACCACCTGGCTGAGGGAACAGAGACTCAGAGAAGCTGTCTAAGGTCCAGCATCAGTAAGTGGCAGAGTTCATTTCTGCCCTTCAGCACTTTCCTGCTCTCCTGCCATTCACGTAGAGTGTTTGCCTGGGTAACGCCCTTTCCACAGAGTCCTGATCCCCCCATGGTGACCATATGGAGGGCAGGAACCATGGTGGGTATTAGTGGATGTTAGCAGAACCCCTGGAGTGTCTTCAAAGATGTTCTAAAAATAATTATTTATACCAGGTACTTACATATTGATCAGCATCTGCATGTGTTAACTTCCCCCATGTACAGGTTGCTCAGATCACGTTTCTCATTAAGAAGTTTCACAAAGGCACAGCACGTGTGCCCCTTCATAAGTATTTTGTAAGCCACACAATGCATATTTTGAAGTGTGAAACATTTGTGTTTCAGAAAAATAGTACTTCTGCGTAGAGAGAAGAGTTGTGGTAACTCACAACTGGGAAACTGAGTTCCCCAAAGAAACTCTCACAGTGGAAATCCTGTGTTTGTGGTGCTCGCGTCCAGAGACGTGAGATTTTAAAGAGCCTTCCTCCGCGGGCAGGACGCCAGCTCCTCTCTCCCGCACATCCTCTCCGTGGATTAATCATCAGGCCCCGTAACCACAATGTGACCGCCGTGTGAGGCGCCTTCTTCCCTGAAACAATGCAGTTCTGTCCGATTGTCTTTGGGAAGCATTCACAGCCCCGGGACACTGCTCTGCTTTATTGAACGTACTCAGCACTGGCTTCTTGGAACACGGCTGGAAGGGGTGTCGAGCTGGATTGGGCAATAACAGAGGTTCCACTGGGTCACCGAGACGTTCTTACTGTGTGGGGCATGCAGGAGGGACGCAATCTGAGAGGTGGGAGGCCAGAGTGTGCTGCGCAAAGCCCAGTGTGAGTGTACTGACCTACTACTCAGACAAAGCCTTGAGTGCCGCCTTAAGAGGGGGTCTTCCCCACTGAAAGGCTTCAGGACGAGGAGAAACACAATTGCTATGGCCTCTGTCTCAGTAACTGATGAAATGAAAGTTTCTATTCATATGGAAGTAGAGCCCTGGAATGCAGTAGCTCTGCCTGAGGGGCCTTGTGCAGTGCACAGAGCGACACTGTCGTTCCCAGGATGTGGCAGCTGCCTTGCACAGTAGGCTGGTTCCCTCCACCCCCACACCTAAGGTCATCAGCCAAGAGTTCTTAAAATAATAAACAGCTGGCTGTGGGCTCCCTACACAAACCCCAGAATTCCAGTAAAATTCTACCTGACTGAACAGGTTTGGGACCACAGCACAGGAAACTCAGAGCCCAAAGGCCTCCCACCCCACCCACTGTGCCTGCGCACCCGTCACCATGATTGTCCCAAAGCTTTGTGTCTGGGAGAAAAATCTCCTACGAAGCAGCCAAGTGCAAGGACTCAAAGACCTTGACCTGAGCAGTCTGTTCGCCATCTTTGCAATGAGCTGACACAAAGGTGATGTGGAACTCTGAGTTGCATGTGGCCATGAATTCACTTCCCACGTCTGGTGGGCCCCTCTACTCAGGGGGTACTCACCCACCTCTACCCCCACCTCAGAGCTGTCAGCAGGGTGGGCAAAGGGTGAGAGATACGGGAGGGCAAGAATATCAGTTGAGTCAGAAAAAAGACTTCTTCAGCAGCCCCGTTCTGCACGTCCAGAGTGACGTCGGGCAAGGATGGCAGCAGTAACTGATCCGAAAAAATATGGAAATAACCAAAGACTGAAAATCAAAGAAACTAGATTTTGTGGATGTGTCTGCTACCTGCAAGTCATGTGACTCTGGACAGATTACCTAACTCTTCTGGGCCTCAGTTTCCCCATCTATAAAATGGAGCTAATGGCCCCAAAATGAAAGTCTGAGATTTCAGTACAGGATTTCATTCGATCTCTGTGTTATAGCTCACTGAGAGTGAGCCACTATCTTTTCCTGTTTCTGGGTCATTTCTGTGAAAAGGAAAAAGAGAGAGAAAAGGAAAGAGAAGAAAAAGCGGCCTCAGGTGGGGGCCCTTTGCGCTCAGCATTCCAGAGCCGGGAGGCGGAGGGGGGACGACAGGTCCTCGCAGTGATTTTGAGATAAGTTGGTCTTTCTGTTTCTGCAGGTCAGAGGAGAGCAGTGCAGTGAACTCTCCAGCAAACCCCTGAGAAAGAGCGTCTCCATCCACACAGAACTGAGATGATATCAGTCCAGAACTTTCCACCTTAACTAACACATCTTATCCTCTGTCATCTACACGGCGACTGTGAAAAATGCTCTCAGCGGCTGTTTCTGATTCATTCTGGTGATGGTCCCATGATGTCTGAAAAAGTTAAATTTTAAACCCTCTTGCTTCTTCCCCTTGGCCTTTGCAGCTCTGTGGATTGCACCAGTTACGAGGTGATTCCTGAGGCCTGAGTTTTCTAGGAAGGCAAAGGGCCTGACCATGGCAAGTGGCTCTGTTTGCTGAAGAGAAAACTCACCCAGCTTTCCAATGGGTCTCTTACGCAGCAGCGACAAATGCAACCCTGCCTGGTCAAGGCCTCCAGTTTTGGCTGGTGTTGTAAAACCTCCATCTAGGAATAAACTTCCTCAAAGATAAAACAACAAGTCTGAGCACTGCAGACAATAGTAATATTGTCTGGGGAGTTGGAGACCCTGCTCCTGAAGGCACTTAGAGAACTCAGTGTAAGACTCTCATTGATCCTGACAGTCTTTGTATTGTTCAGAAACCAGCCCCAAGCAAAGGCACTCAGTCGGTTTGGGGTCCTTTAAAACATTCAGGTAGACTTGCAGTCTCCAAAAGATCCAGAGAGTTTGGAGAGGGAGAGGGAGTTATCAGGTGATGTGTTGTGACTGCCACACGGCCAGGACTCGGGGTGCTCCCGACCCTCCGTTTCAGCCTCAAACACACCTGCAGAAGAGCATGGTTAGGTGTGCAAGTGCACGCAGCACACATGTGTACAGGTGCTGGCCTGTCATAGTTCATACATGTTGGTGCTGCTGTGTGTCTGTGTGAAGAGAGTGACTGCCTACTGGCATGGATTTGGGGGACGGTTGCCAGTTTGGGGTACAGAATGTCAGCACTTGAAGGTATTGGCATGCGCACCCATGCACAGGTGTGGATGTGCAGGTATGTATGTGTATGCTCACCTGTGTCAAATATGGTATTGTGTGAGGGGCAGCGAGGTATTACAGAAAACAGGACTGTGGACAGGCCCACAGAGTTATCGGTCTTCGCAGCTGACTCAGTGAGGACACCACTGGTCCGACCCAAACCCAGTTCTCAGACCCATCCATCCACTGCAGGTTTTCCTAAATGCCTAGTATGTGCAAAACTCTGTCAGACACTGTCAAAAGGATAGGAAAAAGAGAGGAGGCGAGGTTTATGTTCTCAAAGAGGTCACCACACGGTACAAAAGACAAAGCATCTGTGTTTCCAAGGCAGCACATCCCCACGCAGATAGGAGCCCAGTAAAGGCAGCTTTATCTGAGCAGTGCTCAGACACCTGTCCGGTACCTCACCTGAGGCTGTCTCCAACTACAAAATTTATGAAGAAAACAAAAAGGGGTATTTTCAACATGCTGAGTGAACATTCTGAAATGCAATTGATATTCTTTTTATGTACAGTTCATTTAGACTTTGTCTTATAAGATAAACTATAATATAATTATTAGTTACATGTGTGAGGTTGACTTTTGGTTCTTCTTCATTAAGGAACTGACAAGGATGTTGCAGGGATTAAATAAGTGATGATGAAAATGATGATGATGATGATAATGATGATAAGACAAGACCAGTAATAGATATTTAAGACTAGAGAAAGAAATCCCCATAGGCTTACATGATGGTTTGGACTGCATGGGTATGCAGTGGAACATCTGGAGAGAGACCCAGTGAGGGAGAGGTCTGAAGGGAGGCATGGCAAACTGGCAGAGAACATGGGGGGGGGTGTGGACCTGGCCCACTCCCCATAGGTATTCGCTTCCCAGGAAGCCCTCTGGAGACTCTAAGCTTTGCCTTGAGCCCGAGCACTCCATTCCTAATTGTGTAAAGCTGAGGAGATGGTCACTACTTAGTGAGGACTACCATATGAGGGGTGGTTGCGTTGATGGTCAAAGTAGTCATTCAACCCCCAGCCCATTCTACATCCAGACATTCCACCCCCCACTTACTGTGTTAGAAAAACCTGTCCTGAAATACAACCCTCCCAATGCTTTGTATATGCTTTCACAGGGGGTAGCTTTCAAAGTTAGCACAGATTTGAAGTTGGTCATGTTATCTCCATCAGTATCCACACAAACAACACCATCTCCTTGAACTTGTAGTTCTTGTAGTTTAGGTGGAGCATTTTCACGTTCACAGTTCCATGGATCTGAACAACCTCCACCTTCTGAGATAGACAGACCGTCAAGAATATGACAAGGCAGATCAACCAATATGAAAAGGGTAGAATTACTATTAATTGCCAAAAAAATATCTACATATTAGAAGGCATCTACTGTTGGAAACTGTGCAATAATCAACACATCATAACACATTCTACTACATCACAGGGACCCCCAGGCCCTTGCTGGTAAAACATGTTGCCCCTGGCACAGACCATCACATGGAAGTGCCCTGCTCAGGTGGAGGGTGGTGTAGGTGGGGCTTTTCCTACTGCAAGAACAGGGCCAGGGCAGGGGCAGGGGGGCGGGGCTACTGGAATATTCAACCCAGAGAGAGAGCACTAAGAACCAAACTGTAATGACAGTAAACCTGGTTACTTTCATCAAGGAATTTACAGATTGTTAATTTTCTGAAATTATTATACTATTTTTATGCACTTCTGATTAAAATGAGTCCAAAAGAGATTTTTCTTTAACAATCAACATTTCCTTGTGCTCTGGGGACATGTTTCTGAAGTTGAGTGTGAATGCTCATTGACCTAAACTTTTGACCTAGAAGGGAGGGAATGTACGGGGCATCTGCAATGTCCCAGGTCCACTCGGCTGCGTTTATGAGGCTGTTGGCTACATTGTGGGGCCCTCCGCACCGCAGGTGTGGCCAGACTGACTATTGGCAACAATGTCTAGTTGGTTTATAGTCCCTCGAAATTGTGCTATGCAAATAAATCAAGTTGATCACCATGTCTTTGCCTATCTACTTTTTAAAAATGTAATACTGGCTTATATCTTAGGGAATTTCCTGTAAGGAGAGATAATTTGTAAGCAATTTTTATTTCTACCCACTTAATATTAATACATTTCCTATCCTCCAGGGTTCATGACTAGACCTAGTTCTGCTTTGTGGGTATCTCACCATCCTTCCTGGCACAAGGTCAATATCATCCTCAGCCTCAAAACCCAAATTTCTTGTGGAGTTAAAACTTGACATCCTCTGCAGTGGAAGGCCACTGGTTTTCTTGAGCAAGGGAATGGCATGCAGAAGTTGATATTTAACTCTGTTACTCTACATTGCTGAGTATGGAAAGAGCATATTATCAACAGAAAAGGCTTCTATATTATAGCTATGTGGGAGGGAAAGTGGTATGTAGAAAGAACTTTGGCTAGGAGTCAGCAGATAAAGAAAATCTGATCTTCTAATAACTTCTCTGGCACTGATTCACTGTGTTACTTTGGGCAGGTTACAACCTCTCTCTGGGCCTCTAATTTTTCCTCTATAAAAAAAGAAAGCTTTCTAAATATCCATCCAGGCTTGGCATAGTATGGCGTTCCTATTCTATTCCCAATGTGTAGCTTATAACACGTGACTTCTTTCTCCTAGTTTTTTCAGCCATCTAGTGTCAAAGAAGGGACCAGGCATTGCAGAAAGCTCTAGAAAGCTTGTGTAGACTCTTTTGTGAAGTAGCAGCAACATCCAACCCAAACAGAGACCTGCATCTTAGGATTTTTCCTGGTAGAAGGGAGGAGAGAACCTGACCAAGCGGGAGGGAAAGTCCTTGAGTCCATGGTCAGGAGAAAAACACTCCCACAGTTACAGACACACCCCCCCTTCCCCAACCCCTCCCAAATCCATCAGTGAACTAAAGCAAGACCTGTGCAACTTTTAAAACTTAGACATCTTAAGTGATGCCCCTAACTTAAAAAGATACATCATCTATGTTCCATTTGGGACATTACAACATATTAAGATAAATCTTCTCCTTATTTTGTAAGGTTTTGGATATCCACAAGGGAAGCGAGCAAGCATTCTTGCTTGCCTGGATGAAGCCCTGCTGGGGCTAATTCACAACCCAGGGATGAGGAAGGATGTCTCATCCCACCCGGTGATTTACGAGGCTGACTTGAATATTGCCCAATGAGATCTTTTTCTGAAGAAATTTTGCCAGCTTTTTTTTTTTTTACCTCCCTCTTGGTAGCAACTGAAATTTTGAATTCAGTGAATATATGTTAGACACTGTTTACTTGAACTTCCTAAAACAAACTGTTCATCTTGGGCGTAACAGAAATGCTCTCTTTTTACATTGGCTGTTCCCAGGCCTCTCTGCAGAGCCTCGCCAACACAAACACCTACTTACAGGGCTGCGCTCCACCACTGGAAGCCCTTTGGTGACTCTGCCATTGGACTGCAGTCGATAAATTTGCATTTAGCGCTTAATTTGTTCAGTATGCCTTACTAATTTGGCAATATTTATTTTGGCTCAGAGAGCATAAGGCAGCTAAGTTCTTTTGTTTGGTTTGGTGTATTTTTTTCACTTTCATAAAAGGATTTGAGATATGAAAACGTTACAATGTCATGGACAGGACTGGTTTCCTGTTTATGAGTCACCATAAATATGAAAGGTGCTGGGTGACATTTCTCAGCTGAGAGAGTCCATACAGCCCCGTGTGGACAGCAAACCCTCAAGCAGGGTGGTCTGGAGGTGACCTGCTGACCTTGTATAATGTCAAGAGGAATTATTGCTAAAGTACAGTAGCCAGATACTGCCCACGTGTGCATGCATACACACACTTACACACATACACACAACTTTAATGCTTTCTCTCACCTTCACTGCTACAGGGATGAGGGTTTTATCATTATACCTTTGCATTCTCAAAAATCATTCTTCATCTGTCATGGAAAAAAAGCGACAAAAAGTGCATTGGTGTCTGTCATTTTTTTTGTTTGGTTTGTACATCCTGGCGCAAGACTCTCCCACAGAAACAAACCCCCCTCCACAGCACTACACCCAGAAACTTCTCCCAGTGGGCCTTTCTCTTTCCCTCAAAGGGGGTGCTGTAGCTCCTGGGTCCCAACACAGGCTCTGAAGCCTTGGTGTTAATTTCTGAGAACACAGTAGTTACAAGACTCTGACCTTCCTAAGACTCATGTGTTCAGGGAAGGGTGGCCTCATGGTCTGGGTTTTGTATTGTTCTGGAGCATAGTGGGCAAATAGAATGCTCCCTAGAGAGAAGGCTGTTCTCACTCAAAGACAAGTAGCTTTGATGCCTGACATCTTGGGAAAGTCTCAGAAGGATTGGGCTTATGGCATCAAGACTACATCCATCCATCTCAGCTCTGGGCTCTTCCAACTCCCAACCCGCAGGCGCTCAGGAGTTGGTCTGAGATGTGAAGGTTGCATATTTTGCTAAATGAATCAGCTTGAGTCATGAACAGTAGTGCTATAGAGGCTGTTACTTCTCCTCCCACAAATAAAGCTCTGCCCATGAAATTCTGAAGACAATTTGCAGATCATTGAACTATCCACTCCCTGAACGTGCTATGGTTTTTGTTTTTAGTACAGCACCACAGAATTGCCAAGCTATTCCGTCTGCCCAGAGCTCCCGTCTCAAGGACGCATGCCCTCCAGCAGCCGGTTTCAATGTAACCACTTCTGTCATGTTTTTGCCAGCTTCCCAGTAACGAAGTCCTTTTCCCCATGCTTCACTTGATCTGTGCACTTTTATTTTTTTTTATTGTTGTTCGTTTATAGTTATCCCATTTTCTCCCCATTCCTCTCCCCTGGCCTACTCACCCCTACCTCCCACACTCAATTCTCCCCCACCTGGTTGTCTCTGTCCATGGGTCCTTTATACATGATCTGTGTACTTTTATTTGTTCTTTTTTCCTTGTATGCCTTATTTCATTTATTTAAACAGTACATATTTTAATGGCATCTGTATGCCAACACCATGATGCCACTTTTTCTAAAATACTGCAATGCTTGTCTATAGAAAATGATCTCTTTGACAAAACTGTAGTTCTTATGAAGTCAAGGGCTGTCTCATCTATATCTTAAAATCCCAAGTGCCCAAGGCTCATGACTTATACTTACAAAAACAAATCAATGTCCTGCACTCTATAAATTCAAGCCTAACTAGCCATTGTTTATCTGATCATTGTCAGCCTCCCTCTGGAGAACAAGCCACATCAAGCCTGAGTAGTCACGCACCCAAGTACTAGCTCTGAATGCAGGAAACGCTGGATTATCCAGCATTTCATGACAGACAGTTGGGGAAAGTTACTGTCTCGGTTTCTCTGTCATTAAACAGAGATCCAAATGCTCACACTTTTAGTGTGAGAATTAAATAAAATAGTGTGTAAAATGCATTTTTCATTTATATCAATGTTCTATGAGTGATGGGCATAAGTTTTAATGATCGATATGATTAGGAACCTTGTTAAAAGTTAACATCATGAACTTTTAGAATGACACACACTGGAAAATTTAGGAACGCTGTCAGGGCTGGACCGAGCGGCTCAAATGCAGTAAATGATGTCCACCTTGTGTGTCAACAAAGACTACTCTGGGCTCATCTCAAAGAATCAGGAAGATGTCATCATTTGGTTACTCAGATATAGACACTCTTGCAGATGTGAGGTTGAAAGGTGACCAAGATACACAAGAGGAGTTCCAGGGCATGCAACTCATCACCCACAATTCACTCACCTCAGTAAGAAGCACGTATGAAATGGCCAAGGCCACGCAGTCTTTAAGCCACTGTTTCAGGGTGACTTCAAGGACTGGACTCCTCCCCAAGGGCATGGACTGGCACCTCAGCAGCAGGACAGCTATTTATGCTCAGACAACAGTTCTGTTTATGTAACAGAACTGTCCTGGGCAAACTGGGGTACATGGTTGCCCCTTATAAATTAATTAAAGGAGCACAGATTTTTATTTTTTAAAGGGATTTTAAGTATAGTGATGAAATGATGTGATTTATGCTACCTGGAGCTCACTCTAACTGCTGTAAGAAAAGGCAGTGGATGTCAGTGAGCCAGGATGCAGGAAAAGCACTCGGGGTCTCTGGCAGCAGACCAGAGAGGAGAAGCTGTTGTCGACTAGGATGACTGCATCAGCCAAGAAATTCCATGGACCAATGGGGAAAGGGAGATACAAACTGGCACTTGGAGTCTGATTTAATGAAAGTCTTGCCTCATGGTAGACATTTTATAAATTTTTATCCATTCACCAAGTTACACAGTCAACAAATATTGGAGCAGTACTACAGACCGAGAACTGTCCTGAACAATAAAACACATGATCCTCTCCAGTCGTCAGAGCCAACCATGGTCAGTACGGTGGAGGTCAAGTCTCTGTAATACCATCTCTTGATCTAATACAATTTCTGTAGTACTTCCAACAAGGTTTCTGCTGAACAACAAGTTGACCCCAAAGTTCATATAAAAAAACTACCTTTCAAGTTTCTACTATTAAAAACTGTGTTGCAAAAGACAATTCTGTGTATATAAATTTGAAAGCTTGTGAGAACATCTAAGAAAAATGACAAGTAAGGAAAAATTATTTGAAACAAATATGATTAAGGACTAATTAACATACAGAGAACTCTAATAACTAGTAGAGTAAAAATAGAATATTGAAGAATTATGAGTAGAAAGTTTATAGGAAAAGTAACTCAAGTGAGTTACTTATGGAAGTGACAAACTTATGGAAGATGTTTGATTTCATGTATAACTAATGAAATGCAAATTAAAAGTTACAAGATACAATCTATCAATTTTGCCAATACTAAGAAGTGTTAAAATACCTACCTGGAAACCATGTGAAGAAATAGATTCATAAAAATTGTTAACGAGCAATTTTAATAACTATTGCAATTTAAAATGGCATAATCTTTAACACAGCAAGATAACTTCTAGAAATGTATATTATTCAAGTCACAATGAGAAAATTTTTTCTTGATATTACTCTAATTTTCTGTATTTTTCTGAGTATTTTTGCCTGCTTATTCTGTTAGGTAATTTAAAAAATATTTTCTCTGATTTACTTAGATTTATTTTATTTTATTATTATATATTTAAATCCTCCAATTCACATTTTAATTATTTTAGTTTTTATTAATAATAAAAAAATTAAGCCTCTGTATTTCTCCCTGAGTATAGATTTTGGTATGTGATATTCTAAAATGCTTTATTTTCCAATGTTATTTTAGAATAAATTACTATCTAAGAAGTGTTTTGTTTTTAATTAAATTTTAATTAAACTGATAGAATACATTTTTATTGCAAAGTCTGAAAATTATGCCTATAAAATTACTTTTGTATGTTTTAGAATTTATTGAGATTTTCTTTGCATCTAGTTTACGACTATTTCAGTGTCCACTGGGCACTCCCATTTTTCTTTGTATCTCTAATTGATTCTTCTTTATATATCTGATATAATATTAAATGAATAAAGTCAATATCTGTTGCTACATATATTGTGAATTTGGGCTTTAGTTTCTTTTTAAGGATAATATTGTGTATTAGTCATTTTTTGGTATATTATGTTTAACTTCTTAGAAATCTTTCTGGCTGGAAGATAGATCTCTCCCAGAGGCTAATCAATCCTCAGTGATAGCAGGATTCAGCTCAGAGCATCCTTTTTTTAAATTACTTTTAATTTTAGCTTGATTGAGGTATAATTACCATACAAGATTGTCACATGAAGTGTGCATCATGACGATTTGACATAGGTAGTATACATGTGAAAGGATTCTCACCATCTAGTTAAGTAACACAGTCATTGCCTCATCACACTTGTTTTTGTTTGGTTTTTTTTTTTGTGGTTTGGTGAAAACATTTAAGTCCTCCTCTCTCAGCAAATTTTTATTTTGCAATCGTGTTTCACTGCAGTCGCCATATTCTGCATTAGATGCTCAGAACTCAACCCTTCTGACAGCTGAATGTTTGTGCCCTCTCACCCAGGTCTCCCTGTGTCTTCCCTCCAAGCCCCTGCTTGCTTCTCGGACTTAGTGTAATGTTCTCCAGGTCCTCTATGTTGTCAAAAATGGCAGTATTTCTTCCTCTCTCAAGGATGAGTAATATTTCGATACACACACACCCCACATAGTCAGGAATATGCCTTTGGCATGCAAACTAACCAATCCAGGTAGATCCAAATAAGGGGATCCTCTATTTGGCCTGTTAACACCAGAAAGCAATATTTTTCTGATTCATTCATCCCAGGGTAGATTCTAGGAGTTAACCCTGTAGTTCAGAATCTGCCAGATCATTCAAACTACTCAGTCTTCAACTCTTCACGCTGCCCTACCCCACAATCAAGGTTTGGGCCTAAAGCCACCACTTGCTCCTGTGACCCGGTGCCCGTCCATCCTGGGGCCCTGCATGTGGAGCCCAGCCTCTCATTTCTAGAGGGAACTGTGACTAACACTAAGCTTTCTCTCAACGGCATCTGCCTCCCTGTGTCATCACTCAGGTACCTGTGCAAATGAAGACCCAGGCACAGAACACATTATCTTCCTGGCCAGTACTTCTACTGAAGTTACACTTTGCCTGAAACTGATTATTCCTATCTATTTTCCAGCGTTACCAGGAAGGAGAACTTCTCTGGGTACCATGGAGTCAAGAATGTGTGATAGGAATGCCTTTCTACAATTACGGAAGAACCTGAGGAAGTGAAGGCCTGGAAAGAGGAATAGAGAAAAGCAGAGCAGAGAAAAGCTACCAGCCCACTGCCCAGCAGCACTCTCTGGGGCAGAGAGGTTGCAGTTTGCTGGGAAATCCAGAAATATGGAGCTGCCCAAATGGGGCCGTGAAGGGCAGCGGGTGGAGAAGTGTCTGAAAAATTAAATCCTCTGCTTAACTAGGACTTATTCTGTAATTCTATAGCCAATTCTTATTCTGTAATTCTGTCCACAGGGGCTGGAGAGGCTAAGGGTCAGCAGGGTCAGCAGGGCCAGCAGTCCGCAAAACCAGTGGATGAAGGATGCGAACCAGCTGGAACCCTCTAGTGCCTCCGCATCGCTCTGCCCTTCAACGCACCACGATGACCTCCAGAGGGTAACAGCTCAGTTCTGTCTTGCAAGTATCCAGGGAAGTCCTTTTTCCTCCTACTCTAACCTGGAAGCAGAGAGGGGGATTCTGGGAAACCTCGCCAGAGGCACCAGGCAGACAGCACCAACCTCCAGCTCGCTCTGTTGTCATCACGTTGTGTTTGCCAGAGGTCTCTGCCCGTCTCGCCATTCCGATCTTTTCTGTGTTACTTTGTTTCAAGCTTGTCCCTTATAAAGAGCAGACATTTGTTTTATGAAGGTTGTTTTTGCTCCCCAGAGAAGGTTGTGTAAATTTTAATAAGGATACTAAAATTATTTGTCTTTATTTTCCAAATTAATTTGTCTAACTTTCCTGTCATCTTTTTTATGCTTCATCTTTGTCATTTCTATTATGTATTTCTGTGTTTTTCCACTTGAAGGTCTTTGCTTTTATCTCTTCCTGTACTTTAATAGGTACACATCTGTTTTTGATTATTTTGATGATTATTTTTAAGATTTTTAAAAATATTCTTAAACACATATCTGTCAGTCGAACAAGGTCAAGACAAAACACTGAGGCATAACTGCAAAAGCACCGGCCAGGTGGATGATCAGATGCCAGTGGACACCCAGCCCGGCCGCTCGTAGCCAGGTAAAGTCTCCCTGTCTTTTTCTTCTGCTGACCCTGAAGAAAGCAACCCCATGGTTGGTGGTCCCATGTTACCACAAGCACAAGGCCTCAAACACTATCATCACTGCTACCAATATCAAATGCCAGCTGATATGTAATCCTCGCACTACCTCATTTAACCTTCACAATGTCCCTCCAAAGTACTGTTACCATTTTCATTTCAGTAAACTGGAGTTCATGAAGGTTAAATGACTTGTCAAGGTTGCTTAGTCAGTAAGGACCAGAATGAGATTTAAACCCAATTATTTCTCACCTCAAATCAATCCTCTGAACCATAACCCAGACCATACATACACACCAAGTTTCCAAGCTCTAAGTCATACCAACTTACAAGCACATTTTGGAAAAAGCATTATTTTGTATGCACACTCCATAAATTACAATTATTATTGTAACTGTCATCTTTGACTCTCCCCACATGTAAAATGACTGACCCACTTTTACTTACCCCTCCCCTTTCCCCACCTTGCCTCCCCCCACCTCGTCCACACTCGGCCTTGCCACAGCCCCACCCATGCTGTCCTGGTCACCACAGACACAAGCCCCTGGAAAGCAGCAGAGCCTGAGTCCTGCTAAAGACTGGGCCATTCGGACAGATTGGCAGATGGTAAAAGAAGGATTTCCTCTTTCCTCTTACTCAGTGGGAGCAGGTTTTCACTGTCCTTAGCAATGTCAGGGGAGCAGTTCTCAGGTGACCATTTTTCCATTACAGACTCATGGTCCTGCAGTTGTAGAAGTGACTCCTGGTTCTGGAGAAAGTAGGGCGTTAGCCCTAAACGTTGGTGAGGTGTGACTTTTCATCTTCTCTTGTATCTCCATGGGAATTTTAGTGGAAATCTGAGAGACCCAATTGTATCTTGATTTTGTGATGCTTGGCATTAAAAAAAATTCGAATCAAATCCATTGAGTTCAGCCACAGAACTGAACAGGTTAAAATTGTGCAGGTCAGTTTTGCAGAGGCAGAGTTTTGGCAGAGTAACAGCAAGAGCAAAGGTATTGGCAGCAAATATACTTGGGGTGTGAATGCTGGCCTCACCAACTATGAGGTGGGAGGCCTTGGGCACATCACTCAGTGTTTCTGTACCTCACTTAACTCGCCTGTAAAATGGGGTTAATGATGCCTACCTGGCCAAGTATAGTGAGGACAACAAATAGTTACCACTGCAGAGAGCATGTTCAATGGGTGGCAGTTGCTTCTGGGAGCAACGTATGGTTTCTGTTGTCACTCTCGCATGAACTGCTTTTCCTTCGGGGTAACCAGGGTGGTTGCCCGGCCAAAGCGAACACATGCTGAGCCATGAGGCGTTGGTCAGTGTGAGCTTTGCTACTGTATACACAGATTACAAACTACTTAGTTGATTTACACATTTCTTCAGCTGAAGAAAAATATTTACTGGGTAGATTAAATTGAATTAAAACAAACAGATTAAAGGGAGTCTGGAGGCAGCCCCTCAACTCTACAAGGGACAAGTTGCCTTGCTCTGAGTAGCAAACTCATGCCAACAGCTTGACTAATTCAGCAGTAACATGAGGAGGTGTGACTAGAACTGCAAAAGGGGCTGAAATGCCTGAGAAGGAGGGATTTTGCTTCACATTGTATTCACATTAGCTCGCTAATTCAGACCAACATGGACAAGGAACGCGAAGTTTGCAGGAGAGAACATTGGCTGAAATGCCTGTGATTTGGGACAGTTAAGTTTCCGTTACAGGAAGTGCCATCTTACAAATGTCATTTTCTTCAAAGGTGAGACGGCAAGTTAGCCCTTCATAACTCAGACCAGATTTTCTTATAAATGTAAACTTATACTGGATCAGGTGATCAGCCTCCCAGGTTGGCCACACAAGTATTTCTAATCCAAAGAACATGAAGTGACAAGTGCCACGGCGGACAACACAAAGGCCAGTAAAGCAGCGTTCTGCAGCAGCCACACTGTTTGCTTGCTTTTTTTAGACATTACGCATAAAGCTGGATGATCTCAGAGACTGTTTACTCTTTTTAAAACAGTGCATAATGGCAGCGCAGAACATTCTTACAACAACACAGGATGCTTCTATGGACTTTCTAGCACCTTTAGTCTAAATCATACGGCTGCCTTAGCTTAATGATGGCACAGGAAGCACTGCTTTGCCCCAGATTTGCCGAACTGTGCCCCGCAGCTCAGTACTTCAGAGGATGTCAATAGTTCTAGAGAAAAGGTACTTTGTAGAATACAGTGGAGAAATGCAATGCACAATAACTTCCCCTTGGAGAGTCACAACACACACTAAATTATTAAGGATTCCAAGGTAAAGAAACCTGTCAGACTTCATCTCATCGGCTGTTGTTAAAATTAATTTTAGTTCATACCAAGTTTTTGTTTCATGTAACCCCAATTAAATTCTGAGAACAGCATTCAGGGAGACCCCAGACTAGAAAATGTTAATCTATTTATTTCCACACAATAGTGCACATATTGTTCAACACTCAGAGTAAAATAATAGACCAATCCATATGCTTTCAGTTGCATTCAGTACTATGGTAATAAATACTGTATACTATACATATGTCCAAGGTAACCTGAACTTTTGCAAACTATCCTAAGAAGGTAATGATTGTGTCTAACATAGAACTCAGGGGGAAATAAATCATAAGCTTCTGTGGGGAGGTACCATAACTTCTCTAACTTGTCTCTGGAGTTTCAACCATGACTTCCAGGACAGGATCTTGCCCAGGAGAATCTGCTCAGAGGAAAGCTTGGGTTCAGTGTCTGCTCTTAGGCAGGGAGTATCTATTTCTACTGGCACTCCTGCTACTGAAAAGACTCTGCAGTACATAGATATACTGTCCATCTCTAGTGTTTTCAACATTATTTTCTTTCTTCTTTTCTCAAGGATACAATTAGTCTACTCCCCTTGCTGTCTTTTTTATTCTGAAAATGTATGTAAAAAAAACCCTGTCTCCATATAAGAATATAAATGTAAACTTGAGTTAGGGTTCCCAGTTCTAAAAGGAGAGGATCCTGAATTAATGAGATTTCATACTTTGCTCATGGTACAACACATTAGGCAGGGAAGAGTCCTAACCCATCCGTCTCCTGCTGGAAGTATGCACTCTGACTAGGCAAGGCCAGGAACTTTGGGGCAGGGGACAGGAATTCACTGTGCAACCTGGATCCCCAGCGTGCACTAATTATCTGACCCAGAAAGGTCCAGACCCAGCCCTCGTCTGCGCTTCTGGCAGGCCTGCTGGAGACCAGTGGCTTGGCCTTATTTAATTACCTCCTAGCTGGTGGAGTTCATGCGGCTTTCCATGGCACTTGAAAACCAAAGGGTTTGGTTTCATGTTCTTGAACTTGGGTGACACAAATATTTCAGTGGTGAATCAGTCCTGGAGAAGGGAGGTGGGTAAGGTGGGGAGTGTTTATAGAAGACATTTCATCACCACTAGTCAAACATGTCTCATTGTTGGTTCAGGAGGTGCTGGTATTTTCCTCTTTGAAGGGGATGCTCCGGGAGCCAAGAGCTTCCAGCCTGGAGCTTAGCGCCAGGGAAGGGCAATGGCCATTTGCACTCAGGAAACCCGCAGGACTAGCTGCTTTGGAATGTTGATAGTCTTAAGAAAATGGTTTTGTGTCTTTCCTTGGGGGAGAAAAAAATTGGTAGATTTATGTAAAAAAAAGACTGAGGCAATCTTAGTGTTGCTATGGAAAATTTGTCCTTTGGCAAGGCTTCTTTTTAAAAGACTCCCCTAGTTGCAGAACCCCAAAAATGAGGTCAAGAAACTTGTCCTTTCAGCAAATCAGTACTGCTGATATCAATAGTTAAAAGGTTTGGCTGAGAGATAAGGATATGGGATTTCTTTGGCTTGAGTACCTCACTGGGACCATAAGCAAAAGAGCCCCAGACCTTACACAGCAATGTCCCCCAGGAGCCCTCACCCTTCAGGTGAAGACGAGGTGACACCATGGTCCTGAGTACCCTTCCAGGCCTCTGGGAGTGCAAGTCATCTAAACAGCTTGCTGTCATCCTTGGGGGGTAGCATTATAAGTGGTAAGGGGGTCTGAGAAGATTGCATTAAGGAAAATCATAGCTGGAGTATGCCAAAAAACACAAACCAAAAGGAAATATTTTAAGAAAATAAACAAAGCTACTGAGTCAAACATACAAAGCAGGAAAGAGGAACAAAAGATTGTTTGAGGCCTGAGGTTTGAACATTTTGAAGCCACATATGTGATGGGCCAGCCCAAGAACAGGAGGAGTCTTCCAGCTGTGTAAGCGTTGCGGCAGCCTGCTCCCGCCAGGGGTTCCCCGGCCTGCAGGGCTCTGAGCAAGCCCACCGAGCTAGCTGCCTGTGCTGGCTCGGACTCAGCCTTCAGCAATGCAGAAACAGGGCCCTCCAATGGTGGGCCACACAGATGGGGCCGAGAGCGATGACCCCACCGGCTGAGGAGCTCCTGTCATACGCACCGAAGTGTCCTCAGGTCCCAAATCTGTTCTTCAGGAAGCCAGAGGGACATGAGTGATACAACATATAACAGTGCCGTAACTGTGTATGTAAGCTGGATTTTATAAGTTTGGCTATCACAATTCTAGCCAAGAACCTGTCCCATCAATATTACACTTGTCTTCAGAATCCCAGAATTCTGCAACTGAGTTTCTTGAGCTAGATCATTTAAGTTTCCCTAAAGTTAAACTCTGTGAAAGAAGATACGAGTTGGACACACTTCAGGGTCAAGCAAACGTTCTGTTGAACAGAATGAGGCTCCAGCACCCAACAACCTTTATCACGGAAGAATGTCTCAGTGGGAGTGAATCCTGAATCATTTGCACCTGTGTCTGTGGCACCAGAGAGCGTTTGAACCGATTGTTTGGCCACAGCATTATGCCTCTCATTGAGATGTGCTCTAATGCTGTGCCTCTGGCTGTTAAGAGGGGTCAGCCAAGCACATGCTGTATGAAAACTAAATTTGCTGTAAAACTGTTGTCAGAAGTATAATCATATCTGATTGCAAGTTATTTTTGTGATTAAAGGCCCGAAAGCATGTGTCTCTTGAGGAATGAGGATATTTCTTTTGTTCTGTTGATGAAGGTCAGCAGGTTTTCCTTGCCACTGTGCTGGCCAGGACACTCATCGCTCAGTTTCATTGTCCCAACTCTGTAACTTCTCATGATCAGCGCAGTTCTGGCTTCCTCCTTTCCCTGGTTCTGCTTTTCTTTCATTACTACAGGGTGGGCAAAAGTAGGTTTACAGTTGTAAGTACATGAAGCAGACTTTATTCTTGTATTATTTATTAATTATTGTATTATTTATTTGCATTACAACTGTGAACCAACTTTTGTCGACCCCTGTATATATACATACAAACGTATATACACATATTTTTATATTTATCCTCTATCCACTATTAATCCACTCTCCACTCATCTCCCAGTTAGGCTGAAATAACTTGTTTTACTGAAGGAGAGATAGCATAATTCGTATCATTCAGGTGATAATCCTTTGCCCAGGTCTCTATTCTTGGGAGACACTGGTTGGGAAGAGAGAAAAAGCACAGCTCTCACCATTGTTTAGCTGTCTGAGGGAGGACAGCGCTGAACCCAGTGAAATGGAGAGTGTGGTGGAAAAGTTGCCGCAGCGCTGTGATGCTGGGGAAGAGACAGAGAAAGAACAGGAAAGTACAGCAAGAAGTTGGAGTCTTCACTGGCATAAATGACTAAGGGAATTTTTTGGAATTAGAACCTTTATATTTTATTGAAGTTATCTAATCAACCAAGATGTAAAGTAATATCATTCATTATTATTTTAAAATCAAAATTGCTACTTTTGATTTGAATGGAGAAGGCAGAGAGCTGACGGGAGTTAGGGAATGTTATCAGGGGAAAAGGGGTTCCCTGCTTAGCTGAATATGAAAATGAGAAAAGAAAGAATAAAACGCAGGGACAAGGTACAGTATGGAAAAATAGAAGTCAGCGTGGGCAGCTAACCGGAGTGAGAGCTCACTGACAGCAACCCAGGGCCTTCAGAACCGGCAGGCGCTGAGCAGGGCCGCTGTAGCCCACGGTGCTCGGACTGCGGAGAGGAGGCTCGAGGACGGCAGTGAGGCCCTGCTAGACCACATTCGCAAATGTATTTCTATTTCAGGTCTCTCAAGGAGACATCGGCTTCAAATTACAAGCTTCCTTTTCGTACATCTCGATGGATCACAGCACAATTACATGGAAATTGCCTAGTAACACAAGGGAGGGCTCAGGACAGGCGTGCTCAGTGTCCAAAGAGACCGTTCAGGACCTCAGAAAAGGTTTCTGCAAGTGAGAATGGCCGCAGTGGCTCCATGCAGGATGTAGATTAGGGACAATTTTACATGATGAGTAACAGTTTCTCTACCTTTATTTGTTAACTAATAAATAGATGAATGCATGAATACTTAACACTGACAGTACTCTAAAAATGTGCTCTGTATATCTTTTCATAAAAAGTGTAACACCATGAGAAATATAATCTGAAGTACTTAATAACTTGGGCCACGATATAGGAACTGAGTAGAATAAATAGGAAGATATCTAATTTTTCTTTACATGTGTGGTTTTTTTTTTGAGTTACTGTCATGGAAACAAATTGCCTGTGTATTACTGTTTTGGAAATGGCAATTGCCAAAATACACAGAAATCATAAGTATATATCTGACTCTAGAGAGATTGATTTTTAGCCATCAAAAGGGACTGATTATCTATTATAACTTGGATTATCCATAAAAAAAGATCAGTTTTAAGATGATTTGTCATTAGAACTTTTAACTCAAGAAACAAAGACAGTTATGGTTAGAATGTGATTCAAACACTTAACATGTATGATAAGATTCTCAGTTTAAGAGGATAAATAAAAAGCCAACATTTTATTATTCTATGCATCCAGTATGTACATTTTTTTTTAATTTTTTAAACATTTTGTTTATTGATTTTCAGAGAGAAGGGAAGGGAGGGAGAAAGAGAAAGAGAAATATCAATGTGTGTTTGCCTCTTACACGCCCCCTACTGGGGACCTGGCCCAGAACCCAGGCATATGCCCTGACTGGGAATCAAATCAGTGATCCTTTCGTTTGCAGGCCAGCACTCAATCCACTGAGCCACACCAGCCAGGGCACATATTGGCTTTTAACAATAATTTTAATAAATCATTTATAGCCTGCTATCTCCAAGGGAAAAATGATTTCATGTAATAATTAAAAAGAAACAAATTATATACAAGAAAGCACATACAGAGAAGGGTATGGTAAAGCCATTAAAAGGAGGTGCCTTGGAATAATACTCGGATAGAAGGAATGAGATTGAAATTTCATAGGTGCCTTCACACACCAAAATCTTCATTTTCTTCTACCTAAATGCATTCACAGGTACTTACCCTTTGATACCTCCTAACTGAACATCTGGTTTGCTCAGCATGTGCTTTAATCGCACTAACTTGGTTAGACTGTGAAAGCCTAAAAGGAGTATACAGCTTCCTACAAATAAGTACTTACAATTAACGCTCACTGATGTGTGCACAGTACAGTGTGGGCTATAAAACACACTCACATACATCCCATTACATCAGACTTCAAACACTTGGAAACTGAAACTTTCACATGCTGTGTTCTACCACTGTGCCTACTTTTTAAAGTGTTTTCCCTACTCTTCCAATTTTACCCTCAAATGATGAAATAATAAAGAGTTTCTCATTCCCGGTTTACAGATGAAGAAATTTAATGCTACCACCAACTTATCTTGTAACTTAGAGGGATCATTGAGAAAACTTATAAATGTCCCTCCCAATAAATTCATGTACTTCTACTCTTTGATTTACAGGTTTTGTTGTTATTTTTCAAAAAGTTCAATATTAGTATTGCATTATTTCTCCCATATTAATTTTAAAGAACCATGACCAACTCTAGCAGGTATATTTGTCTTTCAGTTCCAGCAACACAGTAGACTGACCTAAGTGGAACCCTCTTTTATATTACCAAGAGAAAAGTGTTTAAAATATAAGTGCTTACAAGAAAGTGAAATGCCCAGCTGCCAGGAATAAAAAAAGACCTAAAATACTGAGGCTGAAAAAAACACATATAAAATTTGTAAAAGGCAATCAAAGCAGCATTTACAGGGGCATATACATATCTGTAAATATGTATATATATTCTGTGTGTGTATATATAGAATACATATAATAAAAATGGAAACCTATAAGCTAGTGTGTAATTTAATATACCCTAAAGAAAGTTGGAGAAAAAATTATATAGAAAATCAAAATAGATAGAGAAATATACAAATCCAAAACTCACTCTTTAAAAGGCTAATAAAATAGTCAAATTCATCACAAAACTAGTAAAGAAAAAATTTAAGAGGGGATATAACTCTAAGTACAGTGAAGGCATTTTTCAATCTTTTCAGAATGCTATGAATACTTTTGTTTCAGTATATTTAAAAACTAGGATCCAATTAAAATATTATAGAAAAATAATAAATTATCAATACTGATTAAAGTAAAATAGATAAACTGCATATCTATTTAAAAATCAAAATCAAATTTAAAAAATCCACCTCAGTATTTCATCTTTACAAACTCTTCCCACAAATCCAACAGCAACATCATCAGGCTCAGACAGTTTTACAGACAACTTTTACTAAACCTTTAAGGAACACAAGAGCTCAGCTTTACACAAGCTGTTCCAGAGAACGATAAAATAGGAATTCTCCCAAACTCATTTTATGAGGTAGGATGACCTTGATTTCAATTCATGACAACCAGGGAAAATTACAGGCAGACTGCACTCATTAACACAGATGCTAATATCCTCCACATAGAAGAAATGAAATCTTTCCACCTTCTTCATCCCTCAGTTCTCAGAGACCAAGAGGAGACCATCACGATGCATGTGAAGCAGCCTCCTGCAGTCATCTTTTACCATCCATCAAGAATATGGAGTGCTGGCTACTTTCCCCCAAGAGATCCAGTGAGCTCTGCTCACTGAAACTATAGCCCTACCCTCTACCCCTAGGCCTTCAGCCTCTTCTTCCATGATCCAAAATCAAGAAAGGGCTTCCCAGCACTGAAGAACTCTAAGTGGAACTAACTCTAGGCCCCCCAACCTTCCAGCCTCTTTTAACAGGGTCAAAATAGGGCCCGGAGGGTTCTACCTTATGCATCAGTGAGTGTTAATTGTAAGTACTTATTTGTAGGAAGTGCTGTGTATGCCCTTTAGCCTTTCATAGTCTAACCAAGTTGATGCAATTAAAACATGTGCTAAGCAAACCAGATATTCAGTTAGGTGATATCAAAGGATACATACCTGTGAATGCACACAGAACTTAGAGGTAAAAAGAAGTAAAAAAGCTGAACAGACCAAAAAATCAACACTTCTCAAATTCATAAGAGAGGGGACGACATAGGGCAAATTATGGTAAGCCATGAGACTGTTTCTCCCAAGACTGGAGAAATGGACAGAAAAGTGAAGGGAGTCTTGGCTTACCAGAACAGACACTCATGAGTGGGACCCAACGCCAGAGCAGGAAAACTCAAACTACAATTCATGAACTGCTGGAAGCTCAATGCACACAACTCTGAGACTTAAGAACTTGAGGGAAACCTAGTCAGAAGAGGTCCCCATAATTTTCTGAAATTTACCTGCAAGAACTCAACCAGGTTTTCACAGCTAAGATCAAAGAAAAAGCCCTCATGCTTCTGGCAGGACAAGGGAAAAGAAACACATCAGATCACTCTGTTCTTAACAAAACCTGTCCTTGGGGGAAACTAGTAAACCAGAGGCTATTCTCAGAGCCTCACTAGCCTGGGAGAAGGAAAATACCTAGCTCCAGCCCACTGTAACCACCCTTTCTCACCTAAGAGGGCAGAAAAAAGCTGAGAAACACGTGTCAAGTTCACAGTCCAGAGGCACAGGCTCACTCAAGGACTGACACCTCATCACACAGGACTACAGAATGCTTCCCACCCCTGATATTGTGCCGCCACATGACAGTGGTTAATTTTACCCTGTACAACATGTTCACCTATCAAGAGAAAAATCACATGTCATAACAATAGGCAAAAAAAGCACAATTGGAGGCTCAGAAGAAGTATCAGAAAGATACATGGAATGCTGGAATTATCAGACTGGGAATTTAAAATACCTGTGATTAATATGTTAAGGGCTCTACTGGATAAACTCGACACAAAAAACAGATGGGTAATACAAGCAGCAAGATGGAAATTCTGAGGAATAAAATGCTAAAGAACAAAAACACTATATCAGAAATGAAGAATGCATTTGATGGACTTATTAGTAGACTGGATGGGCTGAGGCAACAATTCCTAAGCTAGAGGATCTATCAACAGAAACCTTCTACTCTGAAAACCAGAGAGAACAAAGACTGAAAACACAGAAAAGAATATCTAAGGACTGCAGGGCAACTACAAAAGGTGTAATGTGTATGTAATGGGAATACCAAAAAGGAAAGGAGGGAGAGAATATATAAGATGTATTTGAAACAATAAACACAAGGAATTTCCCTCAAATTAATATCAGATACCAAATCACATATCCAGAAATCTCAGAAAACTCCATGAAGAATGAATGCCAAAGAAAAACCAGAAAAAAAGAAAAAGAACCCAACACCTAGCCATATCATTTTCAAACTACAAATCTCAAAAGAACACCAAGCAGAAAAAAAAAGCCAAAATAAATTCCAAAGAAATTTCTACACCTAGATATGTCATGTTCAAATTACAAAAAACAAAGATAAATGAAAAGTGCTGAAAGAAGCCAGAGGAGGAAAACACCTTACCTGTAGAGGGATGAGGATAAGAGTTACACCTGACTTCTGCTCAGAAACCATGCAAACAAAGAGACAGTGGAGTGAAACATTTAAAATGCTTAGACAAAAACAAACAAACAAACAAATGAATATGAACATAGAATTCTGTACCCTAAAAAAATTATCTTTTAAAAGTTTAGGAAAAATAAAGACTGTCTCAGACCAAAAAAAATACCATTTATATCAGCACCCCCCAAAATAAAATACTTAGGTATAAATCTAACAAAATATACACAAATCTGTAGGACAAAAACTATAAAACACTAAATATGAAGAACTAAATAGATGGAGAGGTATTTCATTTTCATGAATAATAAGACTCAACAGCATGGTGATTACCAAAGGGAAAGGGGGGAGGCAGGAGAGAGAAGAGGATCAACAGAATAAACGATGATGGAAGGAGACTTGACCTGGGGCAGTGAGCACACAGTACAATATACAGATGATGTGTTGTAGAACTTTACACCTAAAACCTATAGAATTTTATTAACCAATGTCATCCCAATATATTCAATACAATTTTTTAAAAATTATTTTTATCTTCTTAATTGATCTATGAGATATTATTTTTCCTAATAATAGCAATAATGTATTAAATTACATAGGCTTATGCATATGTCTTATGCATATATGTAACACATATGCACATGTTTTTGTGTATATACCTATAATAATATATGTGCACTTCACTTTGCATATATATATATATATATATATATATATATATATATATATGAATGACAGCAATGATACAAGAAACAGGAGAGAAGAATGAGGATTACTTTGTTCCCATAAGGTACTCACACTACCTAAGAAGTAATATAGTATTATTTGAAAGCAGTAGTGATCTTAGATTAGTTGTAAACGTGTGTTGCAAACTCTAGGAAGACCACTAAAAAAAGTAATAAAAAAGTATAACTGGTATGCTAAGGAGAGAAAATGGAAGTATGCAAAATTCTAAAATAAAACTGTAAAAGACAGTGGATTGAGCACGGGCCTGCGAACTAGACAATTGCGGTTCGATTCCCAGTCAGGGCACATACCTGAGTTGCAGGCTGGTTCCCTGCAGGCCGGTTCCCAGCAGGGGATGCACAAAAGGCAACCATACATTGATGTTTCTCTCCCTCTCTCCTTCCCTTCCCCTCTAAAGATAAATAAATAAAATATTTTTAAAAAACTGTAAAAGACAGAAAAAGTGAAAGATAAAAATAGGAACAAAAAGGGCAACAAAAGGAAACATTAACAAATATAGTTCATATTAATAAAATTATATTAGTAATCCCTTTAATTGTCAAGAGAATGAGAAGACAAGCCACAGACTGGGAGAAAATATTTACAAAAGATACAACTGATAAAGGACTATTATCCAAAATATACAAAGAACTCTTAACACTCAACAATAAGAAAACAAACAACACAATTAAAATATGGGAATAAGACCTTAACAGATACTTCACCAAAGAAGATATACAGATGGAACATAAGCACATGAAAAGATGCTTCACATCATATGTCATCAGGGAAATGCACATTTTTTAAAAAACAATAAAATACCACTATGCACCCATTAAACGGCCAAACTCTGAAACACTGGCAACACCAAGTACTGGAGAGGGTGTAAAGCCACAGGAACTCTTGTTCATGGCTGGTGGGAATGCAAAACGGCACAGCCACTTTGGAAGTTTTCTTATAAAACTAAACATACCTTTACCATGCAGTTCATCCATCACACTCCTTACTATTTATCCAAAGGAGATGAAAATTTCATTTATTTGATCACTACTGCCCTGTGAAGTAGGATGTAACTTCTACTGTTTTTTCATTGGCTTTTTGGACACACAAACTTCTCCTACCCCAAATTCATAGTCGAGAAGTTAAGTGACTTGCCTAAAGCTACGCAAGTATGGAGTTAGGAATGGAGCCCAAGCCTCCCCATACAGCACGTGGTATCTCCTGCGTCCTTGCATAAATGCTTGAGCAGCTGTGGCTAAGCCCCAGTCCCCTCTGTGGGCATGGTCAGGCCAGGTTAGTGAGGTTGGGTTATGGAGAGGGGCCACTCATAAAGAAGGTTTGGGACCACCTGACAATTCATGATCATCCCACGTCAAAACAAAAGGCACTTTGATACAGTGGGAAATTAGATCAATATGAGCTCTGAATTCAGGTTGGCTACCTTTAAACATTTTTGTCTGCTGAGTCAATTTGTTCCCCTAAAGCATTTGAGATAGTCTCTTACTCATTAGATACATATTTCTTAACATCTGATCATTGGTAACCTGATAATAATATGAGCTGAAGTTTTCCTTGTACATTATAAACTATGCAATTCATTTTATTTACTACATTTAAACCTCAAAACACCTCTGAGTTAGATAACCTCAGGCAAATTCATCAGAAGATGAAGCAGAGATTGTGTATTTTCTGAGCCCCCACGGATCCTACTCTATCTTGGGGACCCAAGACAGTCTGACTCCAAACTCATGCTCTCAGCCACCTGATCTGTACTGCCTCTCAAATTTAAAATGAGCACATAAATTCTTGTTGCATAAAGTTGCCTTACAAATTTGAAACAACTTAAGTTAAAATAGACCGTAAATGCTTCCCTTCATCAAATTTCCCCCCTTCTCGTTAGATGGGGGAATTTGCATTCCCGAGCCAGCTTGCGGTGGGTGGGGTCTCACGACTAGTGCTTACCAAGGGGTGATGGACAGAAGACACCTGTGCCACCTTCAGGCTCCGACATCTCACTGTCAGTGCAGAGCCATCCCAACTCATCCTGCCTGGGAGAGAACGGAAGTGTGCACGGACTCAGGGCCACAAGATTCATGTACCCTGGAATGCTGAGCAAACACATGGAGGACAGCTGCCATGGAAAGTTTTGCAAAGCGAAATATGTGTGAGAAAGAAACCTGTTTTGTCTTAAAGCACTGAGATCTGGGGGTTGTTTGTTACCATAGCAGAACCTGGGGCATCCTCACCTACACAGCATAGCATCTGGGGTGGTAGTGATGGTGGTCGTAGTTTGGTGGTGTTTGGCCCTGACATTATTGTCCATACAGGCCATCAGGCCATTTCCCCAAAGTAACTCTTTACAGTCCTTGAGCCCCCTTCCACAGAGAGGCAAAGTAATATTTTCACAACCAAAGTAGCAAAATTAAGGAAATAGATATGTAACACATTATTCAATGACATGGACAAGGAATGGATATGTTGTCTGGAGTGTTCAGCAGAAGCCCAAGCATCAAATAGTCTTTTCCCTTGAGTTGATTCTGCAGGCTCTCAATCTACTCACAAGTGATTATAAAGGCATTATGCTCATGAGCATGAATGGATTACAAACCATTCCGTCACTAAGTAAATTTAAGCAGCCTTCTTGTTCTCTATCGGGAAGGCCTTCCCTCCTTAACAAGTTCCACATTGCAGACAAACCTTTCTGCCATCTGCTCGAATGGAAACATGTGGCAAGATCCTGCAGCTCAACACTTGCCCTTGATAAGGAAAAAGACCTTGGGGAATTCTTTTTGGAAAACCACCCTCTTGGCACACAATTTGTGGCTAAGTTTTGCCCTTTCGTCCCTTGTGTGAAATGTTCTATTTTGATATGTATGTCACTTTGGATGAATGTACATGAGATCATATTTACATATGCTAACCACCAGCATGGTTTCCATCAGTGATGGTGATGGTGATGGTGGTAGGATCCCCATAATGCCATACCAAAGATTTTAATTGAGCCATGATATTAATATCTTCTAAGCCACAAAGGGAAATGAGCCATCTTTTAAAGCTTCATAGACTTTCTCCACTGTAGCTGCTGCATACTGTACTGCTTTTCTCCTTTTTCTTCTTCATCAAGCCAACTCTTACTGGCCCTTTAAAATTTGTATCTCCCCAAATATTTTCTTTGACTGTGCCACATGGGTTAGGTAACCATTTCTCTTGTTGCATTTACCCTGTGTTTACCTCACCCCACTATAACACAAAGGATATTTGGATATGATGTAGCCATATATAATGCCAGAGCTTTTTTGCTGACTGGAGAAAGGTTAGTGATGTTTCAAAGTTAAATCATCATGTATGCCCATGTGTTTCCTATGCCATGGGCATTAATTTTTAGACCCAACTTAAAGCAAAAAGTGAAACATCCCGTGACAGGTGATGTAAAGCATTTCCTCCTCTTAGCACATGTGAGATCAGTTCTGCAAAAGCCACCAAAGAGAACTCAAATACTTTGGAGAACTCTATGATTAGAGAGGAGAAAATATACAGGACATCACAGTCATTTTACTAAGAAAGAAGGCAACTTGCATTTTGCATCGCATCCTTGATGAAGTGAAAGCCACCTCAGATACCACTGGGTAACTGACTACACACAGGATCTGCGTTTAGAACAAGTGCATTGGCAAGAGCAAAGGATTCGACATGACTAGCAATAAGGGTCCCCAGATGAGACATGAAATAGCCCAATCAAACCCAAATATTTACCATGGCGTATACCAGAGACAGTTCAATTTGGATCATGATCAGTGGCAGCTTTACAATTCAAATGTTCACACTAGAATTTTAGTGGGGATGGGCAAGGAGATTTTCAAACTCATCAAAATATAGGTACATAAAATTGGTTTTATAATCAACTGTACATGACTCGTTCTTAAAAATTCTTCTATTTTCTTCAAAGATTTTTAAAGATAAATGATTGGACTAGATGCCCCCACCTCTTATTGGTCAAGTTTTGGGAGCGGCTGTAAAGAAAACTACATAAGTTATTCACCTTACAGAATCCTGCCTTAAGGAAGCGTACCTTGAGCTCTTGAGTCCTGACTACGTGCCCGTTATTTTGCAACTCATTTTCTCTACAGTTCACAATGACCCTACATAGTAGTTATGAAATTCCACATTTCACAAATGAGGAAACTGAGTAGTCCAAGGTCACCGGACTGGTAAGTGCTGTGGCTGGCAGTTGAATCTGTCTGTCTTATTCTGAGGCCTGCATTCCTTTATTATAAGATGGAAAATTTTATCAAAACTTACCAGCCAACTGGATAGTTCAAAAAGCCGCAAGTTCTTTTCAACTAAAAGTTCACTGCCTTTCATGAACATTTGGAAACTATAAAAGGTCAAATCAAGCCCCTCTTCATCCCCATCTGTTTATTATAACTGTGTTACATTACAAATTAAAATCCTCATCCTAGACCACCTTAACTGCCTGATGGGTTTACTTTTACCACCTCTCCACTTGTCCCATTGTACAGACCTGCGCACCTCCCCTCACGAGCTGCTCCACTTCGCTGAGCAGGGGCCCGCGGATGAGAGCGGGTGGGGGAGGCGTCTTACTCCTGCCTTTTTGGCTACAAAAGGTCACCCGGTAAATAACTCACCAGGAGACCCATAAATGTGTTTTGTGAATGGCTTAATATGACAAATATTACCATATATGGGGGTTGGAAAGGTACTTTCTTAACATCAAAGATCAAGGCAATAATTTTGATTTAACACATTCAACTTTAAAAAGACATGTGAACTATTGTGTCAGAGAGAAGGGGGAGCTGGGTCAGGCCGGAAGAAGAGGGTGGGGAAAATGGGGACATCTGCAACAATAAAAATAAATGAAAAAAACATAGTTTCAGGAAATTGGGAACTGATATCTTCAGGAAAATAAAAATAAACCCATGTATCATATGCAAAATTAAGTGGACAAAGAAGTTAAGCTGGCTTTGCACACAGCTCATCTCCAGGTAGTAACACAGCATTTGTCAGCAGTCGGCCAGGAAAGCCATCTCTCAGATGGGAAAAAAAACACACAAAAATACAAAACACCTGTCTGATGGCCAGGTGTAGGGACGGAATTTGAGACAGAAAAGAGGCTGAACTTAGGAGACTTAGAACGGCCTTTATAAACAAGCGACATAGCACTCAGCACAGGGTGGTAGAGGGCGGTGCTTCTGGATGGTAAAATGCACATACATCAGTGGGGAATCTTGTTAAATGTGATTTCTGGTTTGTGAGTTCTAGGTGAAGCCTGAGGTTCCCGACACAAGGTTGCTGGTCCCCAAGCCACAGTTGGTGTACCAAGGCTGTACGGCAGTTAGTCATCTAACAGTGCCAACTGATTTGGGGGGACAGTAAAAGGCAATGGTTAGGGAAGAGCAGTAGTGCGGAAGGAAACCAGTGGAGGAAGGGCAGGGCAGCCGAGTCTAAAGGCGCACGGCCCCACCTGCAGGAGGCCGTGGAAGACCCGAGTCCTGCATTTGGCCCCAGGGTGCCCAGGACCTGCCACAGACAGTGGACAGGTGTGCAGCAGGGGAACCATTATGAATTCAGGCATCCATCCTCTTCTCATATAGCCAAAGGGACAGATATATTTTGCAGTTCTTCATTTCTGCAATCATCTATTCATTTTTCTCAGGGACAGTATCAGGCTGCCATACATCCCTTCTGCTATGATCTGTTTTCTGCTGTGGTCTGAATTATTTGTCCCCCTCCCTCAGAAAAAAAATTGCAGGCTGCAACCCTAATCCCCAAGGTGACAGTATGAAGAGGTGGGCCTTTGGAAGGTGACTAGGTCAAGAGTAGGTCTGAGCCCTCGAGCATGGAATTAGCATCTTTATGAGAGGCCTGAGAACGTCCCCTTGCCACTGGCACCATACAAGGAGACAGCAAGAGGCAGCCATCTAAGAAGCGGGCCCTCCCCAGACACCAAACGTGGGGGCACCAGATCTTGGACTCCGCACTCTGCAGCACTGTGAGAAATACACCTGCTGCGAGTTAGAAACCACCCCGTCTATGGTACTTTGTTATAGCAGCACGAGCGGACTAAGACACACTCTGCACTCTTCCTCTATCTCCTCCGTCATTTCTCCCACTTCTGGAAATATCTGAATGTGGGGCAGGAACTCTGGAATCAAAGTCCGTAAAGAGCTTTCAATGGCAAAAAGCACAGATATTAGGCTCCGGATCAGATCTGGATTGTGAAGCTGACCCCCACTCAACACCTGTCAGTACTCTCGCCCAGGAGGGCATGCATTGCCCATGCTTCTCTGTCCTGCTTCCTAAGACCTCTCAGTCCTCCACCGTGTGTGCTGAATTTCAGAGGGACTGGAAATCCCCCTTCTGCTCTACGGTTACAGTGTGTCCCTAGTCACTTTATATGAAGCCTGGTGGTAACTGTGGAATTTCATCAGAGGCAGCCAAGTCACAGAATGCTTGGGAAGACACCAAGCATTCACTGATGATGGCAAGGAGAGGAGCACTTCTCTCTTCTTGTTGGCAATTACCATCTTGCTGTCCCTTCGCCACCCACAATCCCTTCTTATAGGGCCCTCCAAAGACTCCTCTGCTTCTCAGCTCTCAATGACCCTCAACTGTGTGGCTCTAAACTCAAGTCTAATGGCATTTAGTGCCAAAGCACAGAGCTACTTTCAAATGTATTCCCATGTAAAATATCAATATAGAATGGCTCACTCCAGTAACTTGTAAAGAAAATAAGTTGAGCTGGTTAGTAATTATATCAAATTTCCAAACTCTCCACCCATCATCCTCACATATCCATTAACACTAAATGGCCATTAGTCATGGTTCCAAAGAAAATACAAGGGCATGAAGATAGACCCTGTCCTTGAGATACCAACAGTTTCTTAAAACACACCATTTTTTTCACTTACACATTCACAGATTTACCAAATCCTCAGTGAGCATTAATTACATGCCAGGCGCTATGCTAATTTCTGGAAATAAACTACAAACAAGACAGATGTGGGTCCTAGCAGCTAGGGACAAAACAGGGGACTAAGATGCTGCAGCAACTTGGTAACTCGTGCCCTGCTGGCATGCTCTGAGATGGTGCAAGGAAACAGTGGCACTTGAACACAACTGTACTCAGTGCAAGGAATTAAAATACACAGGACCTATCAAAAGCCAAGCAGTTCCCAGGGGCCAGGGACATAAGAGATGCCTCCAAACTGGAAACACTGAGCTGGCTGAAGGAGAAGGTTTCTGTTGCATGTTTTTTCTTAAACTGAGGTTCACCCTTAGGAGTACTTGGTGGGGTGCCAAGAGGATAAGAATGCATGGTAATATCATGAAATATCCTCCTGGGATAACAAACTTACTACATGGTGATTTAAGATGTGTGTGTGTGTGTGTGTGTGTGTGCATGCTGTATGGAACAGAGTGTAAAATGTGCATGAATATTTAATATGTAACAGAAAACTTCAAAGGTGTATCTTGTTTGCACCAGAGCACTTTGGCCTCTACAGCCACACCACCTCCATGACTACCGTCATATCACATTCTCTCCTCCATATGCTGGAGAACATGCTTATGGGAAGGAAGAAACCCTGCTCTGCTGAGGTGAGGTGCACATCAGGAACATCGGTCTGGGTCCTTGTATGAAAGAGTAAAGGCCGGGCAATGGATGTCAGATTTCATTGATGATGTTGGTGGAATTGGGGCAAGACTGAGTATCTGTGAGCTGAGCAGGGACTTGTGGAAGCAGGCAGGTGGCTATGTTTCTGAGGCTCATTGGTTGTTTCTAGTATTAACAAATATCTCTGTAATTGTTCTACACAGATGCCTTCTCACTTTTTTCTTTTTTAGAACCTCTTTTGGCTATTTGAAGCCCTTTACATCATCATATAAACCTTAGAACCAGCTTGTCAATATTTTCAAAAACATGTTCTGATATTTCAATTTTCAAATCATTGATATCTTAATAATACTGAGTCTCTGATCCATAAACTCATATATATCACCTCCATTTCTTTAGGTCTCCCTTAACTTCTTTCAGCAATTACGTAGTTTTCAGTGTACTGGTCTTGCAAGTCTTTTGTCAGATTATTCTTATTCATTTTATATTTTATGCTCCTATAAATGGTTTTGTATTTTTATTTAACTTTCCTATTATGTACTCCTTGTATGTAAAAATGCAGTTTATTTTCATATTAATCTTTTTGTTCTGCACATTTATAGTAAACTGAATTAGTTACTAGCTTGTTTTCTAGCTTATAACAAATTGTCTACATAGATGATCATGTCTTCTGAGAATAATGAGAGAACTGACTTTTCCTATCTGATCTGGATGACATTCATTCATTTACTTACCCATGCCTTATTGCACTGGCTACAGTCTCTGGTACAGAGTTTAATATGTGTCGAAAGCAGTTGTGCTCATCTTCTTCCTGATTCTAAGGAGGAAGCATTCAGCCTTTCACCAGCACATCACCTGTGGATTACTTCATTAATGCCATTTATCAAATTGAAGAAGTGCCCTTCTGTTTCTAGTTGCTGAGGTTTTGTCAGGAAGGGATGTTGAGGTTCTTTCAATGCTTCTTTTTTTATTTTTATTGAGACCATCATATTTTTTTAGTATATTAATATGATGAATGACACTGGTTTTTAAATGTTAAGCCAACCCCACATTTCTTCAATAAATTAATTTTACTATGATACATTGAATCTGCTATATTTTGTTTAACATTTTTATATCTGTCCATAAATGATATTGGTCAATAATTTTCTTGTAATGTTTCTCTTGAGCTGTGATATCCGGGTAACGCTGGCCTCATAAAATGAGCTGGGCATTATCTCCTTTTCAAGTTTCTAAAACAATATATGCAGAACTCATACCTCTTTCTTAAATGTTTGGTAGAATTCACTGGTGAAACCAACTTGTCCTAGAGTTTTCTCTAAGGGAAGGATTTTAACTGTAAGTTCAGCTCTTTAAATAGATATAGAGCTATTAAGGTCATCTAATCTTTCTTGAGTGTCTTTATAAAAATTTGTTCATTTCATCAAACTTGTTGAATGCAATAACAAGTAACACTTCTTACCTTTTTAATGTTTGTAGAATCTATAGATCCCACCTTTCACGTTCTTTATATTTATATTTTGCATCTTCTCACTTTTCTCCCTCACCCATATGACTAGATAAAGGTTTGTTGATTTTGATTCCAGTAATCTTCTCAAAGAGTCAGTTTTGGGTCTTACTGATTTTCTCTGTTTTTCTGATATTAATTCCATGGACTTCTGCTCTGATCTTTACTATTTCCTTTGTTCTACCTACTTATGTTTAATTTCTTCTTCTTTTTCTTGTTTCTTAGGGTGGAAACTGAGGTCATTCATTTGAGACCCTTCTTCTCTTTTGATATTGGCCTTTAATGCTATAAATTTTCCTCTAATTACTGCCTCCCACAAATTTTAATATGTTGTACATATGCTTTGGTTCAGTTCAAATACTTCCTTTTCCCTTTTGATTGCTTCTTTGATTCACAAAGTTATCCATAAATCTGTTACTTAAGTTTCAAATATTTAGGGATATTCCTGAGATCTTTTCATTATTGATTTTTAATTTACTTCCATTGCAGAATCATTTATTCTTGCTTTTTATTCCCCAATCTACTATATCTTAACAAAATTGTGAATTTTTACTTGTGACTTGACTCAGATACTATGCCCACCTCAGACACAAGGTCCTCTGTGCAGCTCTCCAGAACTCTGCCAGATGGAGTGTGTGGCCTTCCCTGTGTGTCCGCAAGCCCTTCCCATGCTCTCATCTAAGAGTCCGTGTCACACAGGGCTGCAATTATGACTGTATAAGTTGTTCTCCCTACAAGGCTCAGTTCCTCAACGCAGCAGTGAAATCTTATGCAGGCTTGTCTCTACAGAGACTGGCACACAAGAGTTTCTTGAATGAATGAATGAAGTCAGTGAGAGAGCCACTCGATTCTAAGTTTTCCTAAGCTCATCACTCCAGCTCCTAGAATGGCTCGACTACTGAAATCAAAGAAAAGATATGAATATCAAGAAAGAGACAGGGAGGCATAAATAAGGTTCTTTGTGTGAAAGACCCAGGCCCTCTCAGGTATGGCAGGATCCCTGCTTTATGTCCAGGTTTACTCTGTGCCTGTAGGAGCTGGGCTGATGGTTATAGACCAGGCCTGGGCCTTACCTATGCAGATGGGAACCAGGCCTGCCTGTGAGTGAGTGCAGCAGACACAAAGCAGAGCCACGCAGGTGCTCCCCACTCCAGCTGTGGGAAACCTCTGGGCTAAACACAGGGAAATGAAGTCTGCACCAGCCTTGGGCCTGAGTGTGCACAGCAGTGTGTGTGCACATGTGTGTGTGGAGAGGAACAAAGGAGGGGAAAGGATGGAGATGAATAACTACTATGTACTCACCAGAAAAAAAGAACTAGCCGTACACTTTGAAGCTGGATGGAACCCTTACTTCCATCCCTAGCCATACTCAAATCATACACTTTCTTAGTGATTCCATATAATAATGTCTCACCTTCCCTAAAATCAATATGACTGTTAGTGACTAATACTATCATAAAATCTGCACTTTTATAGCATTCCAGAGCAGAAAAGGAGGCTCCCCTGTAATAGTAGATGCCTTTAAGAAATTTTCTTTATAAAAAAGAGATCAAAATACAAGCTTCAATGGAGGATTTTAGACATCAGTGAGCAAACAAAACAGGCATATGTAACAGCCTTCCCAGGCTCCTAGCTCACCCCATATCCCTTATAAACTATGAAAATCGGTATTTTCTGTCATTCAATATCATGTGCACAGTTTCTAAGTACAGAAATCACCCAGAGATCATGAACAGAGGCAACAGCTTCCTAATACTCTGGGACCAATCACAGAAAGGCACTCAGGAGAGCCCAGAAAGAGGCCCCCAGAAATGACTGACTTTATTGAGGAGGATCAGACCTTTGTACGCCTCTATCTGTCCCCCTGTCACCTGTTGTTTCCATGCAAGCCCCCTGCATTCCTAAAGTACCAGGCCTCTTAGCAATCCGGAAAAAAGAAAAACCCTTCCATATATTCCCAACTCTTTGATCAATGTGTAAGATATTCAGGCAGCATCCTGAAGGAAAACCAAAAAAAAAAAGCTCCCTACTTGGTTTGATTCCTCCAATAAACAGATGGACTCGATCCAGTCCATATCTGGAAAAGCTTTTAGCTCTTTAATTCAAGGCTCAGTTGAGAATAATTGGGCCCATACTCTCACAAGAGAACTTGATAGAGTTTACCCTGGGTCCTTATAAATGACAGAGGGTGAAAAACATGTTGTACATACTGGCCTCAGTCCCTAGCGGCCCCTCTCTAAGGAGCTGGTGAGTCTTGACCAGCGTGGCTGGGGATCCAGGTGTGTGGGAATTTGCTCATGTGTGGTCCATGCCAAAGCTCCACAGAGTCAGCCTGGAGCTGTCTGCTCCTTCATCTGAGCTCAGTATTTGAAAACTCAGATCGCATCTGTTGATTGCAGAGAGGTGTAGCTTTTCTCCAACGTGTTCTGCAATGTGATGCCTATAGTTCTAAGTGAGCACTCAGAGACCATATCTGTTGTCTGGTCCCGCTCCCAGAAAATGAGGTGTAGGTTTGGAAACAGCCCTAATCTAGCTGGTGGGCTGTCACCTAATGCTCTGAGAGAAGGCTATTAGTTTGCATTGAAAGAGATCATTCTAAGTTCTAAAACATGAGAGAAGCAAACCTTTTTCAGTCTGACCCTAGGACAATGACTAGCCATTCTTCAAAATCCTTAACCTTGAACTTGAAGCCTTCTTCTGCATCATGTATTTCTGAAAGAGAAGCTTTTATTTCCTTTTGCCAATTTTCTTAATTCTTGACTGGTTTACTGAGAAAGCTAATTTGACATCTACATCTGAAAATAAATTTAAATACTGTATGTGACATGACTCTCCTTACAGGGACAAAGATTATCAGTACAGTAACAGTAAAGGGTCTTTAACAAAGCAGCCTGTTACCAAATGTCTGTTTCATTTACTTATTCATTCATTCATCCCACATTTCCTGTGCTCTCATTTTGCACCAAATACCACATGAGGCATGAGCCATACAGAGGTGAAAAGACTCCCACTTTCAAGGAGTTCATAGCCCAACGGGATGACAGACACCTAAGCGAGAAGGGGAGTGTGTAACACTGTTGGATGAGTCATGTTAACCACCTGTAGGGGGTAACATGGGGTTCTAGGGGCCAGGGTCTGCATGTGAGCTGGCAGTGGGAGGATTGAGGGGCTGTGAGGAGCAGGCATTGCCATCAGGTGCAGCCAAGCCTGAGTCATAGCCTTGACCCTGCCCCTCACTAGCTGTGAGCAAAAGCTAGTGATTTTGAGCAAAATCACTTTACCTATGCAAACTTTAGCATTATTATCTATGAGATCAAAATCATTATGCGATTCAGAAGATTGAATAAAATCATATTTATAAAACACTTAGCATAGCTGCTGGCACCTGGTGTTCAGTAAGTGGGACCTCTCCATTAATTTTATCATTATTATTTTCTATGCAGTCTGGGTCAACATCTGATATACTAGGAGAGGATCTGTTAAAGACGAGATATGGTTAGGCAGACAGCGGCTTCCTACCCAGATTACACAGAAGACCTATGTTCTGTTTATTGGGAGCTGTCAGCCTGCCTCAATTTGCTGTAAAACCCACTTCTTTTCCAGTTGCTTGTTGGGAAATTCTACCCTGAATTATCAGTTTATGAGGTGCATGGTAGAGGCAGGTCTGGGAATGGTCTTGCCACCTTATCTGGTTCTTGGCCTTGGCAATGCCCCATTCCTCAATTACCTTTTCATTATGAACTCAGAGTCAAAAGCAGAGAAGACTGCATTTCCACTTGTCACTGGCATGACTATGTCTGTCTCCTGGACAAGTGCCAGCTGTAAATGGTTCCTACTTTTCTCCTGTTAATACTGCGTCTGCACATGTGCCTATCTCAGCCTTTGTTTAAATATTACGAAGTCCGTCCAGACAGTAAGCACACAGAAATGTAGACACATGGCCAAGAAAAAGAGTGTGGCTGATATAAAATATGGCAGTGACTAAATATTCAGAATCTGAGAAATTATAAAGATTCACTCAATTCTTTTCATCCACAGATTCACTCAGTGTAATAGGGGGTCAGGGGAGCACAGAACTAGTGTGAGTTCTTTCTGTATAACCTGTTTATAAATTCATTCAACATGCAAATTTGCCATCAGCCTTTCTTTTCCTTCATTAACCCTAGCCAAGACAGACAGCATGGGAAAGCAAGTTCTTCAGAGATCTACTCCAAGCCACCAGGGATGCTGAAAATCATTTGCAGTAACGATCCTATAAGCATACCTTCCATCCAGCCCCAAAGTACCTGAGTCAAAGTACCAAAGCTACAAAGGACAAGAGTATTCATTCATTCATCCCCCCTAAAGAGCATTAATGGCATTCCCATTGCCTATGAAAACCCATGTAAGGTTCTATAAGAAACATAGAAATTAATAAAATCAACCCTTATTCTAGGGAGTTCCTGGTCTAAAGAAGGACATATGTTATTCTAATATCAGATAAAGGGATGAGAAAAGGAAGGACACAGGTGAGTCAGGGTTATTAAAAGAACCCAATATTTATCGTATAATCTGTATTAAGTGCATTATCAATGGTTCATTTTTAAAGAATAGACAGAATATTTACTAAATGACTTTACAAATTATATAGAACTAGCAACTTGTATGAAAAGTTGAAAGTTTAAACCAGATATTTTGCCTGATGTCCAATAGAAACACTGGCATGTGTTGTATATGCTTAGATCATAACTATCAATTCTAGAACTTTTTCCAAGAAAAAAAGTGCCCTTTGTGTTACCTTCTGTGCATAGAGCTAGCATTAAATGCAAAGTCTTATACATTGGCATATATATATATATATATATATATATATATATATAGAGAGAGAGAGAGAGAGAGAGAGAGAGAGAGAGAGAGAGATTTGGAAATGTATTGAATTATAAGGCCACAACAACTTCCAAATTATTCAGATACTGAAGTCACAGCAGAACCCATTGTTACAAAAATCAAATTTCAAAATGTTTCTCCTCTCCTCAGATTAGAGGTACAACAAATCTGAAGCACAAAATAACAACCCAAAAAACAGCCTAAAAGGAAAAATACAGATTCCTAATGTAAAAAAAATTAATGGCTGGGATGTTAAAGTTTAGAAGAATACTAAAATCCTAGAGTTCATCACCCACTTACACCACACTTTGCATCCAATCCTGAAAAGTGAAGGACCCCAACATCTGTGGCCAGACTTCACAGGGCAAGACAACTGCAAACAGTTTGGAAGCATCACGTCCACTCAAAATGTACACTACCTGCCATCATCCTTCTTAATTCTGCTAAATCCTGGGTCTTCTACTTGCATGCATTTCATGCCACACTAGAAGCAAAAAAAAAAAAAAAAAGACAAAAATGGGGACCTGAATGGTAACAGAATGACATTTCTTTCCGAAATGAAATATAACTCGGACAGACTTTTTCCTGATTACTCGGGATTTTTGAGGTCTGACAATGATTGAGCAGATAGATGTAAGACATAACCTGAAAGCTAACTTGCCACACTGCATCCTGTGTGATAAAAGTTGTTTTAAAAAAATAGAACATGTAAGTGTGAATTGCTGCACATGCCTTCAGAAATTAACCTGGTAACCTTGTTTGATATATGTTTAAATAGCTGATATAAAGTCACTGAAGGACAAAAATTGTGATATATTTACATTAACATTAACTGTTAAAAATACCAATAATAATAACAATCTATTTGAGAGAATTTAAAATCAAAGTAGATTATATTATGAAATGCCAATAAAAGAAAGATGTTTGAAGGGAAGATAAAAATATTGACTAAGCTTGACAGTGTTAACTGAAGTATGAATTGTGAGCAATTTTAGAGTCACCACTAAAAGAATAGCAGTAAAGTACATAATTTTAAACCAACTAGAGAAAAAACAGAAAAAAGGGGAAATAACCTAGCTGATAAAAGCAGGAAGGGGGAAAAGAGAAAACACCATGCAAAATTAAAAACACAATATTGCTGAAAAATATCAAAATGCAAATTTAAGTATTTATAGCTGAATTACAACAAAAGCAATTATATCTACAGATACTATCCATTACAGTTATGGTTGTAGCCATGGTTGTGTGACTATTTCTACTGGGTAGCTGGCAGCTAAAAAGTTCTCAGAGGAAAACTTAAAGTTTTACATTTATATACATATAAAAAAGAGTAAAGATTGAAATTGATAAAAATATTTTAAGCTTAAAGCCCTGGCTGGTGTAGCTCAGTGGATAGAGTGTGGGCCTGCGAACCAGAGGATCATGGTTCAATTCCCAGTCAGGGCACATGCCTGGGTTGCAGGCCAGTTCCCAGCAGGGGACGCACAAAAGGCAACCATGCATTGATGTTTCTCTCCCTCTCTCCTTCCCCTCTATAAATAAATAAATATAATCTTAAAAAATATATATTTTAAGCTTAAAAGACGGTGATAAATCCTGAGATATTAATGGGAAGTCAATAATAGAGCTAAGAGAAAGATTTATAAAATTACAGAGATTAATGACAAACTTAAAAGATAATTATTTGAAATAACAGAAAGAAAAAAAGATAGGAGGAAGGGAGGGACGAAAAAGGGAAGGAAGGAAGGATGGGAGGGAGGAAGAAGGGAAGAAGGAAGGAAGGTCAAGGTTAAGAGTGCCCTGTGTCTCAGACTGGGCTGATGTACACCAACTCTGAATTTTCCTACCACATCAGAGAAGACAGCCCAACCCCTAGGACCAGCACCCTTCCAGTCCTGTATTATTTCTCTAACTGGGACACAAAGAAGTCCATTGGAGGAGAACTGGATTAAGAGTAGATCCCTGAACAGAACAGCTTACTTCCTAATAATGGACACATTGAGTCTGAATTGATTCAAAACTTTTTTGGATTCATTTCCATGCATCATGGTTTCAAATTGATTCCCTGTTATGAGAGGCATGTGAACCTTAAGGTAAATCTCTTACTGTCACAAAATTCTCTTTAGCCTTTAAATGTCAATTCTTTCAAGTTCCAGGATGCGGAAACTATGATGAATGCAAAGCATCGGGCCTCCTGATTATTTGATCAGCTCTTCCCACCAGCAGCCTAGCCTCCAAGTCCAGCATGCCCTATGCCTGGGACCTCCCCGCAACCACCCATCATTCTCTCCTACCCGACTATGGTGGAGCATCCCAGCTGTAGCTGAGCATCTGTTTATGAGGGTAAAGGCAAGAAATAAGTCTCACTCTATGACCTGGACCAGGCCAGGACACATCTCATGGTTACTTTAGCTGGAAAAAATTCATGAAGGGGAGGGCTGGTAGCAACCTTGAACGAAGCCAGTGTCGAAGCCTATGTTTCAGGATTTCTTGCAGGTGTGTTTGATCACCTCATGGCTACAATCAGGAAATGTGAAACGTGGCTACCAATTTGTTTTCATTCTTTGTTGGGCTGTGTCTAATGATGTCAAAATAACCTGCTGGTTCAACACAAAGATGTTCAGTGTTTCACTGGAGATACTCACTTGCTGTTTGCCACTGGGGAGCCAGAAGTGCTAGGAACTGGACTGCCTTCTCCCCTCCCTGGATTCCCTCCAGCCACCTCTAGAGCAATTGGTGTTCTAAGTTACTCATGGGCAAGTGGGAGAGAAGCAGCTCACTCTGAGACCTGGTGAGTGAGCAGAGTGGCTTTCCTGTTCAAGATTATTTGATCTGCATTATCACCCACAATGAACCCTACAGCAGCTGAAGAATGAAACTCCGTGTCCTTGAATATATCTACTGTTAGTCTATGGTTGAATGAGGATAATTACTACAGTAATTATCAGATCATTTGCAATAATAGGAATTTGCTCATTATCTTCACCTTTATCTTCAAAGCATTAGATAAACACTAACTTGATCCTTTAAACACCCTTCGCTTGGCCAATTCATATCAGTCAAAGGCTACACACACTGATCTTAGAAGAGAGCAAGGGAAGTACCCCCTTCCTGCAGCTACAGTTCAGTAATGACAATCTCTGAGGCTGCGGGCCACCCTTCATCTGCAGCCACCTTCCTTCCGGCCTGCTTAGACCACTGCTGGGTGGTGAGAGATGCTAAAGGCTGCAATGCACACAGCTCAACAAACCATCTTCCAATGCACGCTCTGCAAGTAAAAGGAGCTTTCTGAGTGTGTTGGTTTTCATTTGGAACTTTGCATTATAGAGATCAGGGAAAAAGTGGTCACATGGACATGGAGCAAGCCACACAGCTTCAGAAATGAAAGCGGTCTTAGTGCGTGAAGGTGGTCCATCTGGACCAGGAAGAAAATCTAATGTCACTTTCAGTCTGTAGTGTGTTTGCTATGGCGACAGACACCCGAAGTATTTTTAGCTAGCTCCATTTCAACTAATCAAAAGGAGGAAAGTCTATTTTAAAAATCTTGATTTATAAACTTTTATGTAATAAAAGGGTTTAGTCTGACAGCCCTTCATTCCACAGCTACGCATTGTGATGAGGAATGGACGTCTGATCAGGCAGCAGCATCCAGCAACCAGGCTTTAAAAATTATTTTCCCACACACGCACATACCACATGGAGGGATTTTTTTCCTAAGCTGAGTGACATTTTTCAACTGACAACTGTATTCAACTTATCTGTACAACATACAATGAAATGTTGGCCTATTTCAAATTAAAAATCAATTTCACCCTCTATCTCTCCTTTATAAGGAAACCTCCAAAGGGAAAATACCGTTTCTGGAGCTTCGGCTGCTCCAGTGAATGCCAAGGCCACTGAATGCATGTGGCACCGCACACCATGGGGGGAGGCACTCCACTCAGACGTGACGGCTTGCTGAAAGGAAGGGTTTTGAATCAGACAGGAATTTGGTGGTGATGAAATCTGTTAAACATCTTCTCTACCTTATCAGGGAACATCAGGTGCTTTTCCCCAGCAGCTGTCTCTCTCTGCTACTTCATTCCTGCAAGAAGGCAGGAAGCGGCTCAGTGCTGAGTCAGTTTCTGAGCACCTGGGGACAGTGAGAATGGCCAGGGCTTGGAGTCGGGAGACCTGAGTGCCTGCTCCAGCTCTGGTACGAGCTTAGTGGAAGGCCCTGAACAGGACATTTCCCCTTTCGGAGCATCACTCCTCCATTTATAAAACAAGTAGGACAGTTCTGACAAAGATAATATATTAAGTTTATGTCTTGTACACTTTGTCAGCTTTAAACATGCAGCAATGATATATAAAAAGAGAAATCCTAAGAGATAGAGTTGGGCTCAAAAATATAACAAACATCACCATGGACTGAAATAGAACTTAGATGCAAAGCAATGAGCAGAGCTGAAGCCACAAGCCTTAAGGGCATAATCCAAACTAAAGCATTGGTGGCCAGGGGCCCAGTTCCCACGGAGCAAAACAGACTGAAAGTGCTCCATACAATCTGGGAGACTAAAGCCAGGTTCAGTACCTGAAGTAAAAAGTACTGTATGAAAAATGCCCCGTGGTGACACAAAAGAAGCCACTGTTTATTCTGCCTGGGGCTGATGCTCACTGGAAACTGGTCGCAGAGATGCAGGTGAGGACAAAGACCAAGTGCAATCAAGTAACCCTGATTCAATGACCAGATTTGTCATTTCCACCAACTACCACAGGGAAGAAGTACTAACATGTCATTAGAATATGTGGGACTTGTCTGCAAGTTCAGAAAAGTTTATTCCATAAACTTTGCAGAATAAGAAGGATAGACACAAATGGAAACATGAAGAAAATAAACTCTGAATCAATCTGAGGCTAAAATTTAAATTTATTTTGTTGTTGTTGTTTAAATATATCTCATTGACTATGCTATTACAGTTGTCCCAATTTTTCTCCTTTTCCCCATCCCCCCATGCCGAGTATCCCCCACTCCTTCCAGCAATGCGTGCCCCTTAGTTCATGTCCATGGGTTGTACATAAGTGCTTTGGCCTCTCTACTTACTGTACTATTCTTAACATCCCTCTGTGTATTTTATATGGATCAATTATGCTTCTTAAGCCCTGTACCTTTTCCCCTATTCTCCCTCTTCCCCCTCCCACCTGAAAACCCTCCAAATGATCACCATATGTATGATTTGGTTCCAGTTCTGCTTGTTTGCTTAGTTTGTTATTTAGATTTAATCATTGATACTTGTTAATTTATTGCCATTTTAATGTTCATCGTGTTAATCATCCTCTTCTAAAATAAGTACCTTTAACATTTCATATAATAATGGCTTGGTGATGGTGAACTCCTTTAGCTTTACCTTGTCTGAGAAGCACTTTATCTGCCCTTCCAGTCTAAATGATAACTTTGCTGAATAGAGTAATCTAGGTTGTAGGTCCTTGCTTTTCATTACTTGGAATACTTCTTGTCGGTCCCTTCTAGCCTTCAAAATTTCTTTCGAGAAAGCAGCTGATAGTCTTATGGGAACTCATTTGTAAGTAACCCTCTGCTTTACTCTTGCTGCTTTTAAGGTTCTCTAACTATTTTTAACTTTTGACATTTTCATTATGTTTCTTGATGTGGTTCTTTTGGGTCCAACCTGTTTGGGACTTTCTGTGCTTCCAGAACTTGTATGTCTATTTCCTTCATCGAAGTAGAGGAGTTTTCTATCATTATTTTTTCAAATAATTTTCAATTTCTTGCTCTTCCTCTTCTTCTGGCACCCCTATGTTTCAGATATTGGTATGTTTAGAAATGTCCCAGAGAGTCCTTATACTGTTCTCATTTTTTGTTTGTTTTTGGTTTTTAGAATTCTTTTTTCTTCTTGCTGTTCTGATTGAATGCTTATTTCTCCCTTATTTTCTCCCTTCAAAATCATCCATTTGAATCTTGATGTCATCCCCTCCACTGCTGGTTCCCTGTAGATTTTTCTTTATTTCACTTACAGTAAAGTTCATTACTTCCTGGATCTTTCTTATGCTATTGCCAAATATTCAAGGATTTCTTTGAGCATCCTGATAACCAGTGTTTTGAACTCTGCACCTGATAGGTTGGATAATTCCATTTCATTTAGCTCTTTTTCTGAAGTTTTGTTCTGTTGTGTCTTTTGGGCAATGTTTCTTTGTCCCCTCAATTTGGCAGACTCCTTGTGTTTGTTTCTGTGTATTAGGTAGAGCTGCTCTGACTCCTTGTTTTAGGAGCATGGCCTAAAGTAGAAAAGGCACCTGTAAATTGTGTGGGGCACAGCTCTAGGAAATCACCAGGGTGGGGCAACCCACTTCACCACTTTGTGACTCTTTGCTGTGGGAGGGCTCAGAGAGGGGACAGTGCTGCTGCCTGGCTTCTGGAGGCTTGCCTGGCACTCACCTTGTTTCCAGTCACTTCCCGTACTCCCCACATGTGACTGGTGCCCTTCTAGCTGTTGCCCTGGTGCCAAATCCCAGAGGGGTTGGGTCTGCGTAAGTTCTAAGTCCCTGTGGGCCCTTTAAGAGGAGTCTGTCTTCTGAAAACTTGACAGTTTTCACAGCCAGAAGTTATAGGGACTTGATTCTTTGAAGAAAGAAGTATCAACAAAATTTAGAAATACTTAGGCTAATCAAGTAGAAAATAATTAAGTGGAGTACAAACAATATTTGTGAATGAAAGATGTTATATCTATTGACCCTACAGATACTAAATGTACAATAAAATAATATTATGAAAAACTTCATGCAAATTAAACATTTTGGTGAAATAGATGCATTTCTTTAAAATACAACTGACCACAATAGCACAACATGAAATAAAATCTGAATACAAATGTTATAAAGAAATTGGTTTTATCAAAATTCTTCCACTAATAAAGAACAAGACACCAATGATTTTATTCATGAATTCTATCAAACATTTAAGGAAGAAATAACACTAATTTTACAAAACTTTTAAAAGCTACAGGACACCAAATGTATCTCATAATACTTTAAAATGCCAGCTTTATGCTATTACCAAAACTTAAAGACATGACAAAAAAATACAATTATAAATCAATATTCTTCAGGAATATTAATGAAAAATACAAGCACATTACCTCCAGCAATTGTATACAGCAATATAATATAATTATTGTTTCCAACCATGACATATTCCTCCAGGAATAGACTAGAAGAGTCAACAATCTATGAGATACCCAACTCCTATAGTACTTGAAAGACTTACGTTAGAACTTGAACTTTCGAAGGGAAAAAGAAACTAACTTAGTCCTTCTATGAGGTCATCAAGGACCTTTTTTTAATCACTGCTCTCTCTTCCATAGACTCAGTTTTGTCCTAAGGCCAGTTCCCTACACCATGATAGGATGCCTACCAAGAGCCATAATTCCTCACTCTCACCAACAGGAGAGACAATGTCTTCCTGAGGTTTTTCTTATAATCAAAGAAAACTTACCAAAAGCCCATAAAAATACCTTCTTATATCTCATTGCTTGAAAGTATGTTTCCTGCCCACCTATGAACAAATTCTCGCCAACAGAGAATGCCACATGGTGATTAGCTTAGGCCTGAGTTTTCACATCCTTCTTTGGCAAGAGGAATAGGAACGCCCTTCATTGATTTAATGCAACCAAGGGCCCAAGCCTGGAGCTGGGAAGCTCCCAACAGAGAAGGGCAGTAATGGCTGCTGGAGAGACCAGGAGTGTTGCCTGAGCAGTGCTGTCTACACTACAGGGAATGCCATCAAGCACTGGTGGGGCTCGTAAGACTGTTGTCGTGTACACCCTTCATTTTATATTTTGCATTCCACTGGTCTCTTGCAAAGATTATTTGGTACCAATAAACTAGTTAAAAGCTGAAGCACTGACCTATTATTCTGCCCTTACAGGAAAGACAACAGGGCAGAAACCTTTGGTTGGGAAGGTGAACAAATGAAGGCTGCTGGTTCAGACTCTCGTGTTCAGACTCCAAATCAAAATCTTCGTAGGCAAACAAGATGCCTCAGAATCTGCCAGAGTCCCTGAGTGGCTGGGGGAATCCTGGTGACTTTGGTGCTCTGAGTGCTCTTGGCCATTATGAAGAAGATCCTGGTGTTTGGAGAGCTGGGGAGGGAGACTTCATGGTAGTGACTGACTCAGCAAAATGACTTCTAAGAAAATCTGCTCAGCTTTATACTCTCAGTCCAGGCTACACGGCACTTGAAAAACTCCTGCCTCTGTGGCCCGATGAGATGGGAAATACATTTTTTGTCTCAGATATTTATTTAAAAGTTTCATTTACACTTAATAAATCCATAGTCATGGCATCCATGGAAGGTTTACCCAAGTGGTAATTTATGCTTATTGAAGAATTACTTTTGAAACTGCATGGGCTGCCTGTCACAGAGGGAAATTGTGGCCACTCAGTTTTTAGACTTATTGGCTGTTACAGATCTGGGAGTTGATATATATTTGAAATGTTTATGCCTTCTCTTTCTTGTTAATTATCGATCTAAACCTTTATGGAGTCTGAGGCATTTGTGAACAAGGCTTTCATTAATCCCCAAGGCTGCTGAGGGGTTTGGGCAATGGAATTCCCAATTTAGAGATATGCAGGAAACTTGGGAACTAACAGGCTAATTTCCAGGGTCACATAGTGGGTCAGGGACGGCCAAGCTTACAGAGTTTATAACAAGGCTACAAGACACCTAGTTTGCTCACCAAAGATGACCCTTCGGCTGTACAGTCAAGGCTGGCCCCGGGAAAAAAGAAGTGAGATGGAGACACATCCCTGCACAACCCTCCTGGGGCCTCCTTTGCATCAGGGACACTTATCTCACGCCCTGTTCCACCCCCCTGGCTGAGTGTCACCCACCTTCTGGTGAATTTACCCACTTATTCTGAAGCAGGTATGCAGACTTCCAGACCACTAAATCTTACCTAATACTGCTCCTCTTCCTTTCTCCTGTCCCACCTCCCCACCACTCTTAAGGTAATGGAGGGTCTTAAAAACAGAAACACCACCTAGAATCTCTCGGAAAGTAGTCACCCGCATATCCCAGTGGGGGGAGCCCAAGGGGAGGTGGCTTCTTGGCTCTCCTCATTGGTGGGAGCCATGGAGGGTTTTGGGACCAGCCACAAGCCCTGCCACGGGTGGGGCAGGTGTAGGCACTGCACCAGCCCACACGGGAACCTTACTTGCCTGGGCCCAGAAGACAGAAGGGAGGGGGATGAGGCTCTGTTCTATTTTCCCATTTTGGGTTCTTAAAAGACTTGAGAAGAGCCTTCGACTCCTTGCCTTCTCCCAATAATTTCCCAGGAGGATTCCTTCTTCAAGAAAAAAATGGAAACTTTTTCCTTCTATGTATACGACTGCCTTCACCTGTCAAGTCTTCCAGAAAAATTCTAGTGGCTCTGCACTGTTTCACCCCTGTTGTTTTCTTGAAGGTCATGACTTTGAAGTAAACACAGTACAGACTGATGGAATAATGGGAGAGCAGACATCAGATCCTGGGGCCTCCAGTGCTACGGTGCAGAATCAGATGTTGCTTTGGGCGCCATGTGGAGCCCTTCTCCAAAGTGTCTGCTTCACCCTTTTGGAAGCCCAGAGAAGACCCAGGCTCCTTCCTCCACGGGCCAGAGGCACTGTGAGCCCTACAGCCTTCTACGCCTGGTTGAGATCTAGAGAGTCCTCAGCTCTGGGCCAGCCAATCTCTCCCCTCTGGACACGCGGCATCAGCACGGGAATGGCTCTGAGGACTCGCCTTGCCCAAGCCCCTCATATGTAAGACATGAGGACGCCAAGGCCCACAGAGTAGATGTGAGGGCTTCAGTCTTTCAATCACATGCTCCTGATTACGGATTCAAGAACGAGGGGGCCCGATGGGGTGCTGGCCTCCAGGAGGCCTGTGGTTTTATGTGTGTGAGCAAACACATTTTGTTTAAATAGACCTTCCTCCTGCCCCCACCCCCAGCCCCGCCTCCACCACGCCATCTTTATTCATTGCTAACAGATGCTGCCCAGGCTGCAGGCAGACAAGAGCACATGGGCTCCCACGCGGGGAGAAGCGGGAAACTGATGAGCTGCCACAGAGCAGGGTGTATGGAGGCCTTGGCTTTGAATTTCAGTCCCTCCCCTCTGGCTCCCCCTCACCCCCCACCAAGCAGGCCTTCAGACAATTTCTGTTCTGTGTCCTTCACATCTGAAAACAGCAGATGAAAGGAGGCTGGGCAAGCTGCTGCAGGGTTGGTGCTCCTCCTGACGATGGGAGGAGGGCCCGGGAACTGGCCGATGACCTGCTCCTGGGGCACCAGCCAGAAATGGAAGCCAGCGAGACCGCCAGCCCTGGAGGAGCAGTTCCCTCTTGCACCCATGCCCACCTCCTCTGACGTGGAAAATGTGCCATCTCTGCAGCTCAGAGCCCCCAGAGACAGAGACAGAGTGGGCCGAGGTGGGCAGAGGCCAAGGGAGGGCACTGAAGAGGCTCCAGCAAGATCCTCATGACCACAGCTCCCTCCTGAGCCCCTTCGCTACCATCTGAACACCCTGACGTGCTGACACCATATTGTACAATATCACAGAAAGATCCTCTGTAGTAATAAGCTTGCTAAATGTCCTGCTAGGTAACAATCACTCTCCTAAACTCTGCCCTGACCATCCTCAGAACCTAAGTCAAGAGACACCTCTCCTTTGAAGCTGACCCTGATCCCCAGTCTAAGGTGGTCACCGCTGCCCCTGAGCCCCGTGGCTGAACAAGATCTAGCATGGATCAGCTACAGGCTGGAAATCTCCACGGTGCCAGAGACCTGAACTGGAATCCTGGCTCCGCTGTGCATACCCGCTGTGTGACCCTCACCATGTCCCATAACTACATGACAACGTGGCCTTCGTGTCTGAAAAATAAAAACTCTGGTGTCGTTCCTGCCATCCACACAGGCACTGCTGTGGGGTCAAGTGAGAAACCAGGTGTTAAAGGGCTGTATGGGTCACACGGCCCAGATCACAAGTGAACTGAGGGCGAGGCTGCCCTGCTTTTGCTGCTGCCGTCACTGGTACTCCGGTTTTACGATGATTAATCCTGGGTCCTGGGAGGAGGACCCTTCTGAGGAAGTCCATTCCAGTTACTCAGTAATCTCCTCCAGAAGGAATTAGTTTCATGTATCCCCTTCTGGAGGGCACTTTCAGCACCAGACAGAGTGGGGACAGGAGACCCCTTAGCTGTAAAATCAAGGAGATGGGGCCAATTTCTCCCTATCTACCACCCCAAACGCACTGACCTGCTGGTCTGACCTGAGTGCTCTCATGACCTCAAGACTCTCTGAAGCCTCAAAGTGGGCAGAGACCACCTTCCTGGGATCTAACATTATACACATGAGAGTTTGCAAAGTGAACGTGCCCTGAGAAGTCATGAAGGAAATTTACCTGCATATCACTAGGTAAAAGAAGCCAATCTGAAAAGGCTACATCCTGTATGATTCCAACTCTATGATATTCTGGAAAAGGCAAAAGTATGGAGAGAGCAAAAAAAACAAACAAACAAAAAAAAAAAACAATGTGTGCCAGGGGCTGAGGAGCTAGGGATGAATAGGCGGAGCACCAAAGAATTTTAGGGCACTAAGAACACCCTATATAATACCGTAACGGCAGAGACAAGCCCACAGAATGTGTCCAAACCCACAGAATGCACAACACCAAGAATGAACTGTAACCTAGACTATGAACTTTGGGTGATAATGATGTGCCAATGTAGGTTATCAGTCGTAACAAATGCACCACTTTACTGGGGAATGTTGATAATGGGGAAGGCGATGCATGTGTTGGGGGTGCGGTAGGTGGAAAATCTCTGTATCTTCCACTCAGTTTTGCTGTGAACCTAAAACTTCTCGAAAAGAAATACAACCTTTTAAAACAGGGAAGGTGTTCCTCACAACAGAAGCTCATATTTGCTTCTTTGCAAATCCTAAAAGCTGAGCTGTTTAGATTTTCATAAGATTTGGGACCACGTTCCAGGCTCCTGAGGAAGAGCAGGGGAAGACAGGAAACCAGCAGCAATGTTGGGGACCAGACGAAACCACGGCAGAGGCCACGGAAAAACACAGCCCGGGGTGTGCCCAGACCCAGCTCAGCCACAGGCCCGATGGAGGCCTGGAGCTTCTAAGTCGGGTTGTTGGAAACGCTGCTGGCAGGAGGGGATGGTTTTCTGCCCTGGGGTCCAGGTGTGAACCAAGAAGCCTACCCTGACATTTCAGGGCACTGTTTGCTGCACCTGTTGCCAGAAACGGAGGGCCACGGTCTTCTGTATCGTGTTGTCACCACCTGCACGGGGCTTCACGAACCTCCTGCCCTCACACCGTGGCATCAGCATTGCCATGTCGTCCCTCCATCGGTGGATGTGAGAGCAGTGGATGGACATCAGGGAGGGAGTGGCCCTGGGGCTGTTTCATCCCTGTTGCTCTTCCTGTGAGCACTGTCTACAGATTTACAGGGATGCTGCTGGCCCCTGTCCTGACTAGGTTTTCCTCAGGGGGACTCTGGGGACACAGTTGTGTAGGAGGACCTACAGGGGAGCCTACTACGAAAAACCCTGGGGAGAACCTGGAGCGCGGGCTCGAGTGCTCTGAAGCCAAAGAGAAGAGGGAAGCTGTGGTCCTGCCCGTTGGGATGAAACTCCCAGGATGCCCAGCCTGCTGTGCTGCCTCCGAAGCACTGTCCAGTGACAGAATTTAGACCTTCCCATCACGTGTGGCCCATGACGCTGCAAGGCCACAGGTGTGTATGGAAATGCTTCGGTATCCTCAGGAATTAAGGAACATACGGCCTTCAGTGTGCTGTTGCCGAGACGTCCCTGCCAGGTGCTGTCCTGGCAACCCTTCCACCAGTCAGAGCAGGGTGCCTGTTCCTAACCTGGGCACTCACGTCACCCATGATGACCTCCGCCCTGTATTTATTAATGGTATTGAAATTATGTGTTTACTTCTCTGGCTTCCTCAAAAAAACGTAAGTTGCTGGATGTCAGGATACCACCTGTGCGACCCGTTTTAGTGACCTAACCTGTTCTGTGACTGTGGGCAGTTAACGGGTGCTCAGTAAAAGTCAGTGGAATGAATGGAGGAATACCCAAACTCAGCACGGAGCGGGAAATCCCAAAAGAGGAACGGAGAGGCAACTAGACCTCCAGAATCCAAGACGTTTCAAGCTGAGAAAAAGACAGTAATAACAAAACAAATGTGTATGTAGCTGCACAGATCCAGTTAGATACATTAGAGAACAGTAACGACACTGCATGGAATAGATGAGTCGCTACGTATGTATTAAGCACCGCACGGATGTTATTTAATTCCCCTGCCCCATGAAGTTGCTGCTTCAATGGAGAAAAGCAGAGGACTTCCCAATGAGAGGGAATTCCTGGGCAGAGACACCATCTGCGGAGCTCCTGCCCTTGCCTGGAGCAACTCCGGGACGGACTGATGGGCGGATTCATGTTTCTGAGCATTTTGAAAAGTGGGAGGAGGACAGGAGACACCGCTGGTCACTGTGGGCCCACAAGGTACCAGGCCATGGCCTGGGCGCACAACACACACATCCTCATCCAAGCCCAGAACAAGGAATCCTGAACAAGCTGTATTACCATCCATAATACTTTCATACATAGAGAAACCAAGACTTGGAAAGGGGATGAGATACGGCTGAAATGCGCCTGGGCTACAGGTAGGTCCACAGAACCTGATCTATAACTGGCACTCGATAAATTTGCATTGAATTAAATGGAATGGAATGAAACTGAATATTCTCTCTTCGCAAAGTCAAATTCTATTTGAGGGTGCCCCAGTCCGGCAGACCTGGCAGGCTGCCGCCCTCAATCTCTCTGTAAAAAGCTGCAATGAGCCCCGGGAGCCATTTGGAGAAGCGAGAGCAAGAAGTGGTACCTCCCACATGAATGAAAGTGTGTGGTGGTCATGGATTTGGGTTAGGACTGTGGCCTGGGGGCCACGAAACCTCATCAGCCTTGTAAAGGGAGATGTATTTATGCAAAAGTCTTGCCAGTTGGACTGCACAGGGCTCTTTCCTCCCAGAACACCTCAGGAAGGCAGCTCTGGTGGTAGCAAGAGTGGCTGTGGGCCAACTTACAGCTGCGTGTGTGCCCCCCCCGCCCCCAGAATGTAACTGAAATGTTATTTATTATGTTTGACACAGCTGCCTATGGCACTTGGATGTCTGGGTCTCCAGCAGTGATCCAGAGAGGAACAGGGTAATCACGTTAAATAACTGAAAATAAGTTGCTTAAAAAATGTATATATTGGTTGTCTCCTACCTAGAAATATCTCCCAGTGAGGGAATGATCATTTCGGATTTCTGCGGCGAGCTTGGAAACTAGTACTTGTAATACTTTCAGTGGGTGGCATCAAAAGCCTATGTAGTTTAAGATCAACATAATGAATATTTTAATTGGAATGTGAGCTAGACATTCCAGCACACGAATCCTCCTGGGAACCCTGACACCCCTCATTCACCCAAGCAGTCCAGTCCTGGGGCTGGTTTATAATCAACAAGAAAGTCGACTCGAGGCCCCACCCTTTGGACCGTTTTCCTTGTCTCTTGAATATGTCAGAATGTTGGGTCAGTTATTCCCATCCTCATGGCTCAGGCTGGCTCGATAACCAGTAACTTCCCAAGCTGCATCCCAAATGCTGGAGACCGCAGATGCAGGAAAGAGGGGAGCTGAAGAACTTGAAAGCAATTATGGTCAGAACAGGTCACCCTTTTGTTTCTGCAGAAAGTCCTTCCCTGCTACTGTTCCCCAGGCGCCAGAGTCTGTTTCCCCCTCAGGAGCAAGCAACAGCTTGCAGCAAGCTTTTGTTGACACAAATTCCATGTTGCCTGGTGCTTTTGTTTGTTTCACACATAATTCACATTTTTCTATCCTACATGCATTTTTCATAGTCCATCCTGCAGCAATGTCCTGGCTTCCATCTGGGGCTCCCCACCTGGGGTCAAAGTCCCTGCAGATAACTGGGCTAAGGGTGTTGATGGAACACTCAGCAGGATGGAGCTGACATATTAGGAACTAAATTCTTGCAACACGGAGACTGAAAATCATTCTGGATCAAATCCTAAATCAAACACGAAAATGAGCCACAGTTCAGGTAGCTCAGGCTTAAGGACACAAAACAAAGTCAAACTTGCTTCTTTCCTAAAGAAGTTTTTACAAAGATTAGTGTGGGGACAGAAGGAAAGCATCACTTTTGGATGAGTCTTGGGGAAGATGGACAAGGAGAAAGAGCAAGAATACGGGACACATTGGGTATTATGTGTGAGACCAATGGCATCTGTAAGGTAAGTGACTTGTCACAACTCCTTCAACCTTCAGGGAAGCGTTCTGAAAGTGAAGGTCACCTTTCTCTCTCCCAGCTCCAGGATACTTGAAAGAAGTTTCTAAACACGACTTTTTACTTTCAACAGATTTGACGGTAGACTCTGTGGAAGCTGAGAATGCCAAGACGAGAGCAAACATCAGAACCACTCACTGAAACTGTCCACATAAGGCAGGACTCTGCTGTCCAGCAGCCGCAACAGCATAAGCGCCCCGTTAACAGGCTGCTCACCACCTCACACAGTGCCACTGCCCTACCCACGCTCCGCTCTGACCAACGTCCTCCTTCCACTGACATCGAGCACGAGACTTTGTCTTTCATCGATGACTGTAAAGTCTGCTTCGAAGTCACAATGAATAACTCCCTTTATTTAACCATGGCTGGATCAAGTAATGGTCATCAGCATGGGTTTTGCATTCATTCTGTCCTGAGTTCAAGTCCTACCTCTGCCACTTACTCACTTTGGGCAAGTTACTTACCTTCTCCAACCTTCGGTTCACCTGAAATTAGAACAATAGCAGGACCTATCCTATTAGTCAGGCTTGTCTTTAGGAGACATACAGGTGGCTGACCCAAATGGCAGAGGAGGGGTACTTGGTGCTTTGTCCTAGTTGTGCCATGGTAGACTGCGAGGTCATTTAATTCACTTAACCTTCCTGCAAGTCACTCCCACCTTTTCTGACATGTTACTCGGCCTGTCTTATTAGCGCTGTGGTGCTGTTACAGATCAAGTGCCAACATGTGACTTGCACGTCTGGGAAACCATGGACCCTAGGGCACAGCCTCAATGCAGGCACAGGCAAACACTTAGTGTCCAATAAAAGCCTGCTGATCAGATTGCATGTGTGCTGTCTCAGTGAACGATGAGGCACTGGGGGCCAAGGAGGGAAGAGCCTTCTTAGAGGAGGTTACAGTTTGGCAGGCTGGCTGGGAGGCTAGCGTCCACAGGAGGCAGAAGGTGTGTGTTTGGGCTGGAGTGAGATCTGGGAGACGGGGGAGGGTTCAGGTGTCACCTGGTGTAAAAGAACCAGAGACGCAGGAGTGATGAAACAAGCAGATCCCTGGGCTCCGGAAGGTGCTTTGTAGTTGTCTCTGGCGCTGATCAAAGGGGTTTCGAGGGGAGGTGAGTAAAGGAGGGCCTGATACGCTGAGGGGATGGTGGGCTGACAGAAGCTGGGCTGGGTGAGGGGCAGCGCGGACCGAGCCAGGGAGGGTTCTCAGCTGAGGAAGCTACTGACAGAAACCCCGGTGCTGCAGTGTTTAGGGGAAAACAAGGCAGGTGAGGGGATTGTCCGAGGACAGAATATAGCGCTTGCTTTGCAGCACCTTCTTTAATTCTCTCATTCTCCAAGTCTCGCTCCTCTTTCAAGACCGCCCACAAATCGAACCTTCCCCAGAAGGCTTTCCCTCAACTCTGGGGCTCTAAGGAACCTGCCCCTTTCCAGAATTTCTGGCTCATAAAGGAACCGGCACTGGCAGTGAGATGACATGCTCCCAAAGAAGGAATGGAGGCCCACCCCGGTACCTCTTCTTTGATTTCCCACCACGCTTACTTATGGCAGAGCCATCCAAAAACCAGTCACCTACTAAAGGTCGCTAAGTTTAACTTGTCTTTGAAGAAAGTGGGAAACAGTCAGTGGAAGAAGTGGTATCGTGTACATGAGAATCAGTGCCAGAAATGAGCTGTCCTCGGAGTCTCTGTCACAACCATGGGTCTTGCACACAGAGGTGCTCAGTGAGTATCTGTTGAACAAAATCTAGAGCCCCAAGGTGAGCCGGGGTCCGCATCACCAAGGCAGAAGGAATAAATATAGAACATCCAAAAGGAAAAGTGGAAGGAAAGAACTAGACAGCAGAGCAGCCGCTGACAACAGAGGATACTACGTCAGACGGAGCCCCTCCCTTAAATACCGGCCTTCACTCACGATGCGATGCAGGGCGTTTGCAACTCTCCTCCCAAGTCCTGGACAGAGGTGCCCCACTGCTGTGCTGTCCACGCAGGTTAGGAAGGTGCTAATGGGAGGCCGAGAGAGGTTACCATGGCTGAGCATCACTCCCACACCACCTTCCGTCTGCCTCTGTCCACAACTTCCCACAGGAGCCTTTCCACAACAACTGGCTCCAACCCCGATGCAAACTTTTGCTCAAGTTGTTACATGTCGGCATTGGAAGGCTCCTAACCAAAGAGGTGGGCGATTCACCTGTATGTCACCATGGGGGCTAGGATGGAGGAGCACCCCATAAGGACAGAAGAGCACATCGTGCAGGGGATAACCTCAAAAGCTACAGCCATTCTGAGGAGCCCAGTTCCCTACGTAACTTTCGCCACCATTGGGCCTACATTCCCAACCCAAATGTGCCTCTTTCAAATCTGCTCTTTTCCCATTTGTGTGTACACAGACCATGTTTTTGTTCCTTGTCGTAAGTTATTTATTAGGCATCTTCTATATGCCTGGCATAGTGCTAAATGCTGTCTCATGTTTTATTGCATTTAGTCATTATATCAATGACTATAAAATTACTATTGCCTCTATTTTACCACTGAAGAAATTTAAACACAGAGAAGTTAAGTTACTTATCCAAGGACACACAGCTAATAATAAAGTTAGATTGGAATTCATATTTTCTGAAGCAAAGACTGGGTGGTTTTGCTTCAACAAGTGTATAATAATACTTACAAACTCACAATTAGGAATAATGCTTATAAATTCCATGGTAGGGAAGGCATATAACTTTATACATTATATTTATTCTCTGTAATTATTTTAGTGTCTAATATAAATATGAAACTCTATTGCTGTTTTTGTATTTGCAGTTATCCATCTGCCCTAGCAACATGTCTAACACCACCTTTTCAGACACCCACGGGAAGGGACTCTTCCTGGTTGCCATCTAATGTGCCACGCCTTCTCCCACAGCAGGTGCAAATCCTACTGCTTCCTTCCTAGACTGCGCTCCGCAGGGCAGGTTTGCAGCCCCAGGGTGGTAATTCGCAGAGTACGGCCTCAGTGAGATAGAGTGGTGCTTCAGTTCTAAATAATGCTAACTCGGGGCTTAGTCAAAAGGGAGCTCTGGTTATAACAAGCACTCACCATCTTGGGGAAGAACAGGGTGTCCAGGGAGCTAAGACTGGAGATGATGCAGGTGGAATGTTTGGATCTCTACTTCAATCAGTTCTGACATAAATGTGGGACTCAGCGGTGGCTCCCTGGCCCAATCATCTGGCCTACAATCTAGTGGGTTTTGGATATGTGCAATTTGGGCTAAAAAACCCAAAGTGTCCAATGCAAACAAGAGCTTAAAATGGGAGGCATTGACATAAAGTGGTGTGAAAACAAACTCTGTTCCAATAAAGACAGCTGAAAGAATTCCCCCTTTTGTAACACTGAGGAAAAGTGATGACATATTTGGTCTCACACTGAATTCATGAAAACAGAGATTTTTTTGCAGAGGGTGAAAACATATTTTTTGTGTCCTTTTCCAGCAACAAATGCTAGTATTTCACAACAGGTGGACCTTGGAGACTACAGAGAGCAACAGAAAACAGCAGTCACCCTAACAAGAGTGCTCGGGTTCCTTTTCCGTGTTCACACCAGAAACTTCTGAAGGCCAGTTTATTCTTCCACATTGCTTCTGCCTGTGGTGAATTACGTTTGAAATACCTTGTCCTGACATGTGGCATTTCACCTTGGTGCTCTTTCTCCAAAGAAAAGTCTTGCCCATCTGTTTTGAGAAAACTTGGTATCAGAATCTGATTCCTCTTGGAAATTTTAGGATAAGGCTGGTCATCAAAGCACATTAATCTCAACTAAACCTGCAGCTGGACATATGCGTCAAGTGCCCACTGCCCGATGTACAAGTGTTCTCACTAGGCACACTGCAAGCACACAGTCCCTCCACTGCACTGCACTCCCCTCTCCTGCACACCCAAGGCTCCCTACCCTGTTGCTGGGATAAGGTCCCTTGGCTTGTTTGCATATTTTAGCCTGCTCAGGCTCCTGTTCGGCATTTGCTTTTCTTGGCATTTCAAAGCATTATGTCCATTTTTATTATACCCCTGACAGGCCAAATCCTAGTGCTAGCAGACCACAATGAAACAAATACTTAACGTTTATAGAAGAAGAAACAGCATGGTACTGGCATAAAAACAGACATACGGATCAATGGAACAGAATAGACAGCCCAGAAATAAACCCACAACTTTATTATCAATTAATATTTGACAAAGGAGGCAAGAACATATAATGGGATAAAGACAGTCTATTCAATAAACAGTGTTGGGAAAATTGGACTGAGGCATGCAAAAAATGAAATTAGACCACCTTCTTATACCATACACAAGCATAAATTCAAAATAAATTAAAGACTTCAATGTAAGATTTAAAACCATAAAAGTTCTAGAATAAAACATAGGCAGTAAAATCTCAGACATTTCTTGTAGCAATATTTTTTCCTGATACATCTCTTTGGGCAAGGAAAACAAAAGAAAAAATAAACAAATTGGACTACATCAAACTAAAAAGGTTTTGCACAGCAAAGGAAACCATCAACAAATGAAAACACAACCCACTGAATAAAGAACATATTTTTCAATAATACATCTGATAAAGGGTTAATACCCAAAATCCATAAATAACTTATGCAACTCAACACCAAAAAAACCCCCCAAACAATACAATTAAAAAATGGGCAAAGGACCTGAATAGACACTTCTCTGAAGACATACAGATGGCCAAGAGACTTATGAAAAGATGCTCGACATCACCAATCATCAGAGAAATGCAAATTAAAACCATAATGAGATATCATCTCACACCAGTCAGAACGCCTATCCTCAATAAATCAAAAACCAAGTGCTGGCGAGGAAATGGACAAAGGGGAGCCCTCAAGCACTGTAGGTGGAAATGCAGACTGGGGCAGCCACTGTAAAAAACAGTCTAAAGTTTCCTGAAAAAACTAAAAATGGAACTGTCTTATGACCCAGCAATGCCACTTCTGGGAATATATCTAAAGAAACCTGAAATTTGAAAGGTTACGTGCCCCTTTATGTTCATTGCAGAGTTACACACAATAGTGAAGATTCAGAAGCAGCCCAAGTGCCCATCAGCAGGTAAGTGGATATTACGGTACATTTACACGGTGAAATACCACTTGGTCATAAAAAAGAAAATTCTACCCTTTGCAACATGGATAGACCTGGAGAATACTATGCTAAGTGAAACGAGACAGTCAGAGAAAGACCAATACCATGTGATTTCATTCATATGTGGAATTTAATGAATGAAATGAACAAAATAAAAACAGAGACATGGACATGGAACAGACTGACAACTGTCAGTTCTCCAGAAACAGTGGAGAAATATATGTCAATATATATACACACATATCCATATATACATATGGAGACTACCAGAGGGAAAGGTGGGTGGGAGAGGCAGAGGATGCTAAAGTGGGGATAAATGCTGACAGGAGACTTGACTTTAGGTGATAAACACAGAATACAATATACAGATGATGTAGTATTGAACTGTACACCTGTAACCTATATAATTTTATTAACCAATGTCACCTCCAGTAAGTTCAATTAAAAATTTACAGAAGAAATTCAAAATATACCTTTCCTATAGCCTAGAAGTTTCATCACCTGGTAAAATACTGCAGGTAGGACAGTGGACTTCTGTACTCATGTGACCTTCAAAAAACAACTCTAATATTTCTCTCTACACACATACACACACACACAACTAGTTAAACTCTGATATAGATGCTGGTTAACTTTAGTAATACAGCCACATACCTATTGTAGATACTGAACTTTTTAGCATGGAAAACCAGCTGTTACTTTTAAACCGTTATGGAAGACTCTGAGTCCCAACCATTTCAACTCTGTCTATCCAAGATTTAGCCTAGGCCGTCTACTCCCAGGATCTTACTGATAGACAATTTTTCCCTAAAGACTCAGACTAAGAAGGATATTTGGGTTCAGCAGTGCATATATTTTCTCACCAAAACATCTTACTTACCTTCTGACAAATTCCAGCAGAGATTTGAACCTGCTCCCACTGCCCAATTGTCGAACACTCAAAAGTGGGCACCACCATGGCACATATGAGTGACCATTCTTGTGCTGAAGCTATGAGTCCCCAGGTACAGCATGAGACAGAACCTGCTCCTAACAGAATTACTGTAGTTGAGAAGGAAAATCTAGAGTAGTCAGTATGCATTCTGTGTTCCACTAATATTCATAATTATTAGTTAATATTTTGCAAATTTCTTATGGAATACATAATAAAAACTCATGGAGGGTATGAAGAGGGGCCACCAAGGGGTTCCTGGGATGTTACTATGATGTTCTTTTCTGATCCAGCTGGGCATCACATGGGTATTTGCTTTCTAACAACTGGTTAAATCTATGTGTATTACCTGTTCCCAAGCGGTCAAAATCATCAGCCCGACAGCTGAGACATAACTAACATTATAACTGTCACTTAACACTGTCAGCACAGCTATTATTAATATAGTGGGAATGGTTTGCATGACATTGATGTAACCTGGCAGCCAAAGAGAGTGGACTGGAATGTCCATGTGCAAACAATGATGCCTGGACTGTACAAGTCAATCTGGGTGGTAGACGCCATTGAGTGAGCATGTGCACTATGCGGCCATCACATTCAAAATGACTAAGGGAGTAGAGCAATGAATCTGCATCAAATTTTGCACCAAATTTTGCTTGAACATTCCTCCACAGAAAGTATTTGGGTAATTCATAAGGTTGTAGCTATGGGCAACTGGTGATTGGCAGTTTCGTCACGACAATGTACCCACTCTTGCATCACATCTTGTGTAGAGATTTTTGGCAAAACACCAAATGGCCCAGGTGACTTAGCCCCACCACAGCCCAGATATGACACCCTACGACTTCTGAGTTTTCCCAAAACTAAAATCACCCTTGAAAGGGAAGAGATTTCAGACCATTGCTGAGATTCAGGAAAATACAACTGGGCAGCTGATGGTGACTGGAAGACTGTGATGTCCCAAAGTGCCTACTTTGAAGGGGCCTGAGGAGTCATTGTCCTATGTACAGTGTCTCTTGTATCTTCTTCAATAAATTTCTCTATTTTTCATATTACATGGCTGGATATCTCCTGGACTATATATATATCCATATATCTATATATATCTATATTCTATATAGATATATATTGATATCTATAGATATAGATATATAGACATAGATATAGATATAGATATAGAGATAGAGATAGAGATAGAGATAGAGATAGAGATATAGATATAATCAATGACCCAGTTTCTCTGAAAAACTCTAATACAGCCCTGGCTGGTGTAGCTCAGTGGATGGAGCACCAGCCTGCAGACCAAATGTTCACCGGTTCAATTCCCAGTCAGGGTACATATCTGGATTGTAGGCCAGGTCCCTGGTTGGGGGCATACAAGAGTCAGCTAATCAGTGTTTCTCTCACACATCAGTGTTTTTCTCCCTCCTTTCCCCTCTCTCTAAAAATAAATAAAGTATTTTTTAAAATCTGACTAATACAACATCCATTGCTGCATAACAAGCTATATCCAAACTCAGAAGTTTAAAACACATTTATTCTCTCACATTTTCTGTGGGTCAGAAGTCCGGGCATGGCATATGTAGGGTGTTCTGTTTCAGAGTCCCTAACAGGCTATAATCAAGGCATCTTCGAAGACCAGTCTCATCTGAAGGCCTGCTTGGGGAAGGATCTGCTTCCAAACTCATTTACTAAGTTGTCGGTAGAATTCAGTACCTTGTGCACTGTTGAGAATGATGCATCTCTTCATTGGCTGTAGGACAGAGGCAGCCCCCAGTTCCTAGCCATACGGTCCTCTCATGGGAAGGTCATGACGTGGCCACTTGCTTCATCTGATGAAGCTTGTAAGAAGGGCCACAGAAAGGAGGCTAGCAAAAGAAAGTCACAGTCTTTTATAACCTAATCTTGAATGTGACATCCATTATTTTTGCCATATTCTACTTGCTAAAAGCAAGTCATCACGTCCAGCCTACCTTCAAGGAACTACACAAGGGCAATACAACCAGGAAGCAGATACCATTGGGAGCCAAGTCAGATGCTGCCAACTCCACACATCCAACCTGCATTCTCTGTTTTTCCACATGAATACTCAGTGCAGCCTTGAGAACTCCTAACTGGTACCCAACATAACTCATACCTTTGCCAGTCTGTTCCTACCTACAGGGTTCTTTCTTATTTCTGTTTCCTAGTAAATTCTACCCACAAGTCTGGATATATATTTCAAAAGTTGTCAGTTATCTCATTCATGTAAATGCTTTGATAGCCATCTCTAGAGTTGTGTTACTTGTGTTATTTAACCTCAGGATATGTGTATGTCCGGTCTGAAAAAGCTCTCATTAGTGTCACCCCAAGAAATGTATCTATTTCATTAGAGAATTGCTGCTCAGGAACGTGGGCCATTTGGGAAGCATCCAGATCTTGTGGACCATCTGGAAACAGAGAGAAATGGCCATCCTTATTAAATTTCCACTTCTAAAACCATAATGGTAGAAACACAAGTATAACTTAATTTGAAGGCAAACATTTTCAACCCTCCAGAGAATGACTGGTTTTAGATTCTGGGTTCTGTTTCAGGGAGGCATTTTTGTTTTCTTACTGCCTTCCTTCTATTCCATGGAGGGCAGTTCCATTTCAAAGAGAATAGTAGTTAAGATTGGTTTTCTGCATGGTAAGGGATTTGCATGCCACCTCCTCACAAAGGTATTTATCTTTCTGAGTAAAGCAAAAATAAAATGATGCCAAGGTATGCTTGCCAAAGAAAGCTTTAAAAAACAAATGATGGGTCAGACATAATATGGTTGCTGTAATATACAATAAATCAATAAAGAGAGAGAGAAAAGGTCAGGGAGGGCTCTGAGAGGGGACAGTGCCACTGCCTGGACTCTCGAGTGTTGTCTGGGAGAAAGCTGTCTCCCAAGACTTGCCCTGTTGCCAATCACTTCAATTTCTTACCATATGCCACTGGTGCTCTTCCAGCTGTTGCCCTGATGCTGCATCCCAGAGAAGGTAGGTCTGCATGAGTCCTAGTCAGCTGTGGACCCTTTAAGGGGAGTCTCTTCAGAATCCCAGAGTTTCTTCCTTGCCCCACCCTGGTGATTACCTAAGTAAGGCTCTGTGCCATACAACTTACAGGTGCGTTTTCCTACAATAAACTACGCTACTAAGACAGGGAGTCAAAGCAGATCTACCTAACACAAAGAAACAAACACAAGGAGGCTGCCAAAATGAGGAGACAAATGAATATGGCCCAAATGAAAGAACAGAACAAAACTCCAGAAAAAGAACTAAATGAAATGGAGACAAAAAACCTATCAGATGCAGAGTTCAAAACACTTGTTATCAGGATGCTCTAGGAACCTAGTGGGCATTTCAAGAGCATAAAAAAGACTCAGGCAAAAATGAAGTTTACATTAAGTAAAATAAAGAAAAATCTACAATGAACCAGCAGTGGAAGGGATGAAGCCAAGAATCAAATCAACAATTTGGGACACAAGGAAGAAAAAAAGCATTCAATCATAACAGCAAGAAAAAATTTTTTTTAAAAAAGGAGGATAGTATAAGAACCCTCTAGGACATCTTTAAATACACCAACATCTGAATCATAGGGGTGCCAGAAGGATAAGAAGAGCAAGAAATTGAAAACTTACTTGAAAAAATAATGAAAGAAAAATTCCCTCATTTGTTGAAGGAAATAGACATACAAGTCCAGGAAGCAAAGAGAGTCCCAAACAAGATGGACCCAAAGAGGACCACACCAAGATACATCATAATTAAAATGCCAAAGTTTAAAGATAAAGAGAAAATCTTAAAAGCAGTAAGTGGTACATGAACGAGTACAAAGGACACATGGACAAAAACTAAGGGGGGTAGAAATGGGAGGGAGGTGGGGAGCACTGGGGGTGTGGGCTGGGATGGGAGTAAAAGACAGAAAACTGTACTTGAACAATAATTAAATTTTTAAAATATAAATAAATAAATAAAATTTTAAGAAAAGGAGAGGGTTACTTACAAAGGAGTTCCCATAAGACTATCAGCTGATTTCTCAAAAGCAATTTTGCAGGCTACAAGTGACTAGCAAGAAGTATTCAAAGTAGTGAAAAGCAAGGACCTACAACCTAGATTACTCTATCAAGAAAAGCTATCATTTACAATGGAAGGGCAGATAAAGTACTTCCCAGACAAGGTAAAGCTAAAGGAGTTCATCACCACCAAGCTATTATAACATGAAATGCTACAAAGAATACAGAAGAAAAAGATGATCAAAATGATGAGCATTAAAATGGCAATAAATTCACAAGGATCAATAATTGAATTTAAATAACAAACTATGCAAACAAGCACAACAGGGACAGAATCATACACTTGGAGATCATTTGGAGGGTTATCTGGTGGGAGGGGGAAGGGACAGAATGGGGCAAAAGGTACAGGAATTAAGCACAAATTGGTAGGTACAAAATAGACAGGAGAATGTTAAGAACAGTATAAGAAGTGGAATAGCCAAAAACTTAATATGCAAGACCTGTGGGCATGAACTAAGGGGGGGATTGCTGGAGGGAATGGAGTACCCAATGGAGGGGGGCAAAGAAGGCAAATTGGGACAACTGTGATAGCGTAAACAATAAAATATATTTTTAAAACAAGAAAGAGAGAAGTAGGTTTTCACATCCCCGAACACTGGCTTTTAAAATTAGTTCAAGGAATTATCAATCTAATATGGGAAAGTTCACTTTGTCACTATTACTTTTATTACTATTATTCATAACATCCTCCTGCCCTTTGTTTTTCTCAGGTTTAGCTACTGGTCTACTGTAACTTCATTTTTCTAGTTTAACAGTGGTTACAGAAAAATAGCATTAGCAATCACTTTACTTAACAAGCTTGGACACCAGCTTCCAAATGAAACGGCTCACACAGCACACACACTCCATTCTCCAACATGAAGGTGGAGGCAGGCATGAAGGAGTGGCGAGGATTCATGAACACTGACAAAATTCAGAAGGCTCCAACAAAGCCTTTCTTTGGCTCCAACAAAGTGGTTCTTCGGCGCCAACAAGTTTGAGATGAATTTTTTGGTGAGAATTACATCTTTAGGGATGCTGAGAAAATAAGATGGCCGCAGGATGAACTCTACACTACTTTGGAAGCTTTCTCTGAGTGGCAGACTAACACGGCACATCACCAGAGTGAGAACAGAGAGAGCCTGTGAGGTGAGGAAAATGGTCCTACCAGTCAGTGTGGTCAGTGTGGTGGAAGGCACTATGTTAAGTCACCAGTGTAACAAGTCCCCAAGGTGACCATTTGTGGCAGTGACACTTGGTTCCTTCTCACTTCTCTCTGGCCCTCTCTAATCACTCAGATACTCAGGTTTAGCCTGGGGAAGCCAGTGGGTAAGAAGAGCAGCGGGAGGAAAGTTAGTGACAGGCTCTGATGTAAATGGACTTGTTGAAAAATCACTGTGTCTTAGTTGTAAAGCCCTGTGATATCTAATATAATGAAATCTTTACAACTTCAGTGTACAACCAAGGAGCACTTCTGCATGGAATCTTGTCTTAATAATGGCTGCTAAAGAACACTTCAATGAAAACTAGGAATAAAAGAGCTGTAGCTCCAAGGACAGCCCCACATGATGTATTGCCCCTCTTGATGAAGTCTTCACCAGTCAGATGCGAAACAAAAAAAAGGGCTGGGGCAGTAAATTAGGCATATGAGCGTAAGATCACCATTCCTTTACTCTGAAACTATATTCCTCCAATACCTTTGGTAGTAAATCATCTTTTATGTGTGCATATAGAATAATGGGCATAGAGTATGACTGACATCTGGTTTTAAGGGTTCTTACCTATTACAATAAAAAAATTGCCAATTTTTGAATACTTGTGTTCACTCCCCACACTATTTTAATTTTATTTGTTCATGAAATCTAAAGGTCCTGCACCATGGATTCATGGAGAACAGTGTTTCAAATAACAAGAGTTAGGCATTATGGCAGGTTGCAAAAAAATGGCTAAAATTCTCCATTCATCTCTGTATCTATATCACTCTGACTCCTCCCGCAAAGGGGCAAAGGCTGTTTGCCCTCCTCTCTGAATCTGTTTGGTTTGTAACTTAGCAATACAATGCCATGGAAATGCTGTGCCAGTTCCAAGTCTAGGCCTCAAGAGACCTTGATCACTTCTACTCTGTGCCTTGGAATCTGCAACCACCGTGTGAACAAGTCCAGGCCAGCCCGCAGGAAGGAGAAGAGAGATGTGCTGGGTTGCCCCATCACTCCAACAACCAGCAGCCAGTTAAACCACAGAAACAGAATCATCCAGCATACATGTATGAGTGACAGGGGCTAAATCACCAGCCCACAGAGTCAAGAGTGAAATAAATGGCTGTTACTTTAAGCCTCCAAGTTTGGGGGTGGTTTATCACACAGGAATGCCCAACTGACACAGTGGCATCTTTAGGCATTAGGTAGAAATTGAAACATAACAGAAAATCTTGTCACCCAACAAAGCTCTGAAGCCAGTCCTGGAACAATTAGTCAGCATATACTTTTACCTAAAAGGGAGCTTTGCAGTCACCTTTTTTTTTATCTTATTTTGAAGTTGAAGAGATTGAAGTGCATAGTTTGTGAGACTCATGCAAGCCCACACATCTAATTACTGGTAGAAATAAGCTAGAAACCTAGAACAATAGAACTATTTCTTTATGTGCCCTGAGTGCTCCAAAATTACCTTGGCTCACCTATTTCCCAATGATTACGTACTATTTTCATGACACTGCAAGTCACACCATCAATTACCTCTGTCAAATAAATGAGCCTCAAGGAGATTTTTTTGATGGTCCAAATAAAGGAACAGAAACCCCACTCCTCATGTGCCAAGCTGACCCCACTCTACGTTAGAAATATTTTCAATGCTTGTCAATCTACTTGAGCAGTGCGGGGGTGGGAGACCTCCATCAGGAAACGTGGGTCCCAGTCCTGTCCGTGCTGGTGGCTGCCCCTCGGAGAAGGTCCTTTCCCACTCTGCTCTTCAGAGTGCTCATCTGTGAGGCAAGGGCCCGGACTCAGTGAACTTCACCATCCTCACCATCCCTACAGCACAGGGAGCCCTTACTCTGGTCGCTCAAAGCTTGGAAACAAGGTCCAGACAATAAATGCATTCGAACTCTCTGGAGACTGAAAGCCTGGTGTGCGCTTCAGTACAGTCTAGCCTGTGGCTCTTCCAAAGTCTAAACAATAGAGAACTTGGTTTACAGGTGTTATTGTTATGGGTTATTGGAGGTTATTCTAATAAAAATAAGAGTTCCAATATGTCTTCTTTTTCCCTAAGGTTGCTTTCCTGCACATTGACTGTGCTTGTCCATGGTCATTAAATACATTCTGTGACCTGAGTTAAAGTGTATTCAAGGATCCACATGAAAATAAAAGCAGGCACATTGCAACCTCTCTCATGATATTTATCACTGATGGCGCTCGCAGGACTGCAGGGCTCCATAAAATTCTGGAGGGGTTACCTTCCCTTAATGGCGTCCTTCCCTTTCACTCAGCAGCCACTTCTTATTGCAAACAGCTGCCTGGAAACAAAAAAACATTTTCTATTTCCAAGGGACATTGCTGGCTCTCAAAGTACTTTGCTCATTTTATATAACAAATGTTTAAGTTTAATCAAATTTCTAATTCCAAAAATGAGCCCATCTTGCATTTTGAATCACGAGCTCACAAGACCTGTGCATTGAAAGTAGCACAAAAGGAATCAAATTTGAGAACCAAATAAAAACATTTTTTTCAGTGAAGCATGTTTCTCCCATGGCTTCGGCTTACTCCTGCGATGTTTCTGCCGCCCCCTCGGAGCAGCTGGCTTCTGCCCACGTGGTGATTCTAGGGGGCAAGCCACCTCTGCACGTAATGAGGGCTTCCTTGAGTCCCGATACAAAGCTCCTTCAAAATAATCCAGTAAAACTGCATCAGCACCAAAGTAAGGGAGGAAAACAAGCGTCATATAAACTTTATTAGTGCTCTTTATTATGAAATAAACTAGGCTTACACTTCTTTTGGAGGGGAAAATGATGCACACAAAAATTGTACCGTATTTTTACTTACTAACGTGCACTTGTAAAATGCATGGCATGCTGTTTTATGGGCAGTAGCATATAAAATACTTTTTCCAGATGTGGATTCATAATTCTCCAAAGGCTATAATAGTTATCATAAGATTTATGGAGGATAATTTATTAATCACATTTTTTTTCCGTTTGGAGATCTGTTTGGTGAGATGAAAGAGAACTTTAAAATGTCATTTTAACCAAATGTAGACGGCATAATATCAAGTTACTCCTTTTGTTCAAATTATTTTTAATGACTTTATTTGTTTTATTGCCTCCACAAGTCAGTACCAACTTGGTGGTAATGATCTATTCAGGAAATCTCTTAAGATTTTTAAAGTAAAATAGCACGGAGCTATTTTAAAAATTAAATGAACTGAACTGTGCGAGTTGATTAGTGCTCATTTATTCGAGGGGCATGGGAGCTACTAAAGCTTAGATTTTTATAAATGTGGAGGGGACACATCTTGTGAAAACTGTAGCTCATTGAATATTCACATAGTTTCCTCCACAGAAATTTAGAAGCCCACGTGTGTCTGAAGTGCTACAAGTAACACGTTGTTAAATAAAACACACATTTCAAACATGGATTCCTTTAATCTGGCTTAGATTATTAAAAACACAGCTGTGCTGAATCCATACTGAGTACCTGAGTCACATGATAGTAAAAAAAGTCCAAATGACCTTTTTTTTTGGTCATCAATTTATTTGATGTAAGTTTTATCTAGAGCCTAACAATGCCAAAGAAGAAAAGATAATTCTGCAATTCTGGGGACCCACCGAACCTAAGATTTCCGTCCTAGCCCAGCCCCGCCCCTCCATCCCATCCACCGCTTCCCTGGCTGGGGCGTCTGCACCAGACAATGGATAGAGATCACGACTGAATAACGAGTCAGCACCTAGACCCTTTTTCCACCCAGACTCTTACAACAGCCATCAGTTTCCTCATCTCTAATATAACAATACTTTCTTTGCAAAGTTATCACGAGGATTAAAACAAAACATGCATGCAAGTCATCTACAGCCTGGCACACAGTTGGTAATCAGTAAGAGCCAGGATAATTCCCATGTGTGCAAGTGCATGAGAAGTGGGTTTTAATTGAAAGAACAATATGGTCAAGTAGCATTTATTCACAGATTTTTAAATAAAATGTATAAAGTTATGAAGAAGCAGACTGAGTAACTGCCATGTGTAATCCACTATTCTAGACAATTTGTAAGGGAAAACAAAATATATAAGAGGGGATCTATGTTCCAAAATGTTTATAATCTATGAGAGAGCTCTGAGACAATCGCTGAAACTTTCAGCAGCATTTTAAATAAGTGGAAAGAGACACTGTGATACCAGAGACAGACATGGGGTGGAAGGAGCCATTTCCATATGGACGGTAGGGGCAGTGACTCCTGAAAGTCAAGAAAAGGCTGAGACTGAATGATGGGCTATGAAGATGTTATACAAGTTGCGTTAAAGGGCTTAAGAAAAAGAGTCAGGAGCACCTGAAACTTAAATTAACCAGGTGATCTGTGCTGCTGAACAGACTCAGGGGTGAGGCCATGGTGCCAGAGAAGGGATCTGAGAAATCAACCACCAGGCTCGGTTTCTGTTTAGAGACACGGTGCCTCTCCAAAACCCTCTGAAATCTCAGCAAAGGTGAGGTTAATATTAGTGTCAGTCCCTGAAGAAGATGTCCAACCTCTGACGAAGATTAGCATCTGGATAGAACCTGCTGACGTGGCCCTGATAGTAACCGTTTTCCATGAGCTACGCTACTGGGTCAGTTGCCTGGCCAGTACTCTACTGGCCTGGAAGGCACTAGCCAAGGTCTGGGAGACATTCCCCAGGGTGAACTCAACATCTCTTCCAAGCCATGACTACTCTTTCCTTAATAAGTGCTTCTTAGTTGAGACCGTGAACAGAAGGCTGTGGTTGACACATGTGCACAACAGAGAAGCCAGCAATAAGCAAGCCTCACAGGATAAGTCAAAAATGCACCACCTTTGTAGTCGGTCCAATCCCAGGGCCAAACTTTATGGCTGAGAAAACACGCATTGTAAAATTTCATAGAAAACAAAGAATGGGTAGATCTTCTCAGAAGAGGTGGCATACCAGTGTTTAGCAGAGTGAGAGTCAAGGACGAGGACCATGGGACATGGGGCTATCTCCTTTTGCTAAGCTGGGGGCGGATGGTGGCAGGCCTTGAGCAGCTACCATAGGAGTTTGCACTAGGCAATGTGGTTATTGAATAAATCGTCAGCATATAGATTCACCTTTCTTCCTGTTCCCTCAGGGAAACAAAAGCTCACACATATATCATGATTAGTCTCCGGAAGTATCCTTAGTGCTCAGTAACTCAGTTATTGCTCACAACCAGCCCAGGGGTTGTATACTGTTTTCATCCTCGTTGTTAGTAGTCAAAGTGCTGCTATGCAGTTGACAGACACACTGGTTGGAAAGTCGGAATCTCAGAGGGTGTTTTTTCCTCTAATAGGCAACTGTTTTTCAGGGCCCGGCATCCATGAAAAAGCTAAGTCTCAGCACATCTCTGCTGAAATCCAGATAGTCTGTGAAGTTAGCCAATGAGCAGCATTTCCCTCATTAGTCTGCAAATAACACCACTGTGTATTCTCCTCACCAGCTTAGAGAACAGAAGTCAGAGCAAAGGTGGAGGCTGGGGGCATAAATTCACCATCTGCGACGAAATGTAATCAGAGCCGAGGAGTTTCCACTTTGAAGTCTTCCTGAACCTGTGTGGGTTACAGGTCTGAGCATATCACCAGCTTTGACAGGTGGCTTTATTTTTCATTTCAAAGAGGGAGAAAGAAAGCTCAGTGGAGGTCTGAATGCGTCCCCCGGAGTGCTCATGGAGGCACTTCTCAAAGTGCAGGTCACATGTCCAGAGGAGCAAAAGGAGTTGGGTTTTGGCACTTCCCAGACTTTGCCCTCCAGTCACACTCTGGGCGCCCACCCATCCCACCCCTAGACTGCCTACAATATGGCCGGGGCTTCAGGCAACGCTCCCAGGCCGGGCGTCTGCCAGGTGACAGCAGCAGGCAAGAGAAAGCTCAGCTATCAGAGTGGCATTTGTCATCTCCTCATGGAATGGCAGTATTCCTAATGGCTGAAACCCGGCTGCTCTTCCAAGTCATTCAGCCTCCTAGTTACAACACTGAGCCTGTCTCAGTGATGGCTTTAACCTCCTGAGCACGGCAGGGCACAGGGAGGCGAGGATGGCCAATAGCTCACTCTGGGTATGTGGTCCTTGACATGTCATTTAAATCCTACCTACTTCCGAAAGGATTACCTGCCAGTTATTCATAAAAATGCAGCAAAGCGGAGCCTGAATGTTGAACACAAGCATGCCACAGCCTGTCAGGCACCTCCTGCACAAGGTCCCCAGGAAGCCCCTGAAAAGGTCACCACATCCCACAGAAGAAGCCCCAGCCTGTGGGAAACATGGTGCTCCCCTCCAGGAGGCAGTACTCTGGTGGGGCGTGGGGAGGGCTTTCTTCAGGAGGAATGGGTGTGGTGTATGAGATCAGATCGGGTCCTTGGCCCTGTAGGGGAAACTGACTACCTGTCCCCTGGCAAGGTGACACTCAAATTTCCTTCCAGCCCAGACCATCTGGGCCAGTCCTAGAGTCCTCGGGAGAGGGACTTTGAGAGTGCGTCTCTGAACAGCTTCGGGTCACAGCCCCATCTGAGACTGAGGGTGCTCACGGCACACCACACGGGTGACCCCGCACTGAATGCAGGAGGGTGGGGTTTGGCTTCTTGTTTTTAATAAATGACACTTGACATTTTTTCTGATTCCAAAAGCAATACATGCTTATTACAGAAAGATCAGGGGGCAATGTGGAAGCACAGAGAGGAAAACAAAAGTAACCTGAGCACAGGGAACATTTTGCTTACCCAAGTCTTTTTTAAAAACCATGAACGTGCTTTTTAAAAATGAAAGTAAATACTGCTCTGTAATCTGCCTTCTCCCTTAGCGATACTGCAGCCACCCGCCGGCACATATCCTTCCACAGACAGGACTGGGGGACGGACTCTGCGGAGCCGCTGCGGGCACGGGCCGGAACTCACTCGCAGATCTTGCTGACCGGTGTTCAGATCCACCGCTTTAGATGCCATCAGTCACACAGAGGTGAACGCCCTGTACGCACAACTTTGTGTATCATCTCCAACTCCACCCTGAATTTATAGTTAATGATGATTGTCTTATGTTATGATTTAACTTAAAACTATGAGAAAAAAATTAGTCTAAAAATTTGCTGGGTGTGAACAAGCAAGCCAGTGACTAAGAGTCAAGGTGAGTAACAGAAAGCACCATAGGAATCAACCAGCCCCCGCGCCAGGCTTTTGCAATTACAGAAGGCAAGAGAGGAAAGGTGAACATCAGCCCTGTTGGCCAGTTCCCATTACAAGTCCTGGGACCCCAGCTTTTACCCCACTGCCCCCTTGCCAGGGTTACATAGCTCTCTCTGAAGCAACAGAAGGGAACGAGGAGAGCAAACTGCATTTTCTGCAAAACTCTCAGCATGGAAGTATCTGAGGTATTTGACCTGCCACAGGTCTAATGAAAAACAGTGGAGGAGTGTGAACCCTTCCCCAGGGCAAAAGGGATACTGCCTAAGCCCTGTCATTGGCTAGAGCCACACTTTGTGGGCCCTGCCCTTGATCCAAGACAGGGATGGAGACAGGAGCCAGAGTTCCAGGAATAAATGGTGGACATGAGCTAGGGAGTCATTCTTGGCTATCTATTCCTTCAACTCGAGTGGTCACCACAGGCTTGTATGTCTTAGGAATCACCATTTAAAAAGGAGACTAGTTAAACCTGGGGTTCTAATGCCTCTGAGGAAAAAAAAAGTCTACATCCCCTCTACCCAAAAATTGAAACACAAAGATACTGTTGCAAATACATTGCAGAAGCACTGTCACCGGGAATCTCTGCCTAGAAGCAATTCTGAGCGGGCGCTGAGCTCCTCCGCCCTGTGTGCAGCACTGCTGTCCTCACAACAGGCAGAAGCGTGTTAAGGCCGGGAGCTGTGCTGTCTCTGTCACCTGCAGTTTGCTGGTGGTGCCACTGGGTGTTCAACAATTGCTTCCTGAAAGATGGGCTCACAGCCTCTCCTGGGCCATCCAGTCGCTCCCCTCTGGGGCCTGGGATGTAACCGTTCCCTCAGTCCCAAACCCGGTCCTGGCGGGGCTAAGATGACACTTCTTTTCCAAGCCTGACTCTGAACCCACGTGGCTTTCCCGTCTCTGTGCACCAGCCATGCTCTGCACCAGAGGGCCCTGACCACCCCTGCCCATGCCTCAAGATTCTGGTGAGAGAAGCAAGAGAAAGACAGCAAAGCTTGTCTTTCTTTTCTTACTTTTAGTTTCCCAATACAGTTACAAGGGCCACCCTTGGTCTCACTGGACAAAGCAGAATGCTGGCCTGTGGCAGCCGGGAGTCAATCAAGATGATGCAAAACTCTCAGTGCTTTTCAAGATAATTCTTGAAATTACCAAGTTAAAATAATATTAAGACACATACAAAGATCACTAAAATAATAAGACATGAAAACTTAATGCCACTAACATAGTTTCTAGTTCCTATCTTTCAAGAAAAAGTTCAAATCTTTAGTTTGGGGTACTTCCACCACATCTCTGATTCTGAAAGAACTTAAGAAAGAGGGAACTATGTTTACTATAAATTATCCCTAAAATCAGGCCTGTAGGGTAAAGAGGCTGGTGATGGAGCACTCTGTAACGTGATCTCAGCCAAGGAAACTGGGAAAGGCGCCGTACCTCGGAGACATCCTGGCCTTGGCCTGGAGGGTTTTTGCTGCTGCCCCCACAGGAGCAGGAGCTCACACTCGGGAGGTGCTCTCTTGGAATCCCCACTATGAGGAGCGTGACACACGTCATCTCCCTTAATCCTCAGTAACAACCCCATGAGAACGTTCTTATTCTCTTCTCACCAAGGAGGACATTGAGACTTTCAAGGCTAAACATCTGTAGGTGACCGACCTGGAATCAAAATTCAAGTCTGTCTGAGTCCATCACTCAAAATCTTTCTACACGTGACTGTATTGTATTCAACTGCCACTTACAAAGTGCAGAGCCAGATCCTCAGACTTCTGTACGGCACTTTCCGATATGACGCGTTGTGTTTACCACAAATAACGTTTTGGTTGTGGTTATTGTTATCCTTGTGATTAATGAAAAACATCATAAACAGTTATTATTACTACCGTTAAAATCCATACTTATGTCATTTATAGTTTATAATGTACTTTTACAAAGGTTATACTATGCATTTCTCAACAATTCTATGATGTAGGCATGTCCTCATTTTATAGATGGGAAACTGAACCTCGGGGTTTTTAAACGACTTGTACGAAGTCTGTCGACCAGCGGGGTTAGGTGGACCCCACACTGGTAGGAGCCTGAGCGTGACACTGCCGTAAATTCTAAGCCACGGGGGCTTGCTTGCCTCACCCTGGGCCCCGCCCCCTACCTCGATTCATTTCTCTTGCTTGTGCAGATTATATCAATTTCCATGATAAGACATTGATGTTCCCAATTCATTATGAAAGACTGATGCAGTAAATCAACAATGAATAAGGAAGCCTTACTTACTACATGCAAATGCAGCCCGAATCCCCAGACTCTCGGCCAGAGGCGGCTTCATCTTGGGCCCTCAAACTGGGAGCTTCTGGAGACAGCGACTGTGAATCACTCGTCTCTGGACCTCCATCCTGGGACTCGGGCTTGATGCGCAGTGAACACATTATACTTCCTGAGTGATGAATAAATCAACCAGCAAACACTGCTGAGCATGGAGCTCTTCAGTCCCTTCCTACCCTAGTGCTTCCTCTCTCAACTTGTTTCCACCACTAGGAGAAGATGGAAGGAAAGCGGGCAGCCTTGCCGAGCCCCAGGCCAGGTAAGATGTGAGTAAAAGAGGCTGTTTAGTGCAAGCTTCCACTCCCGACTCTCTTTGCCTGCCACGTCTCCCTGCTTCTTGGTGACTCAGATCCCTGACCCCCAGGTGCCTCCCTCTGTCCGCTTGGAGGTCACTGGGCAGAAGTTCTTGCAGTTACAGAAGAGGCTATTCACCTCCACTTCTCCGTCCCCAATTATTCTCAGAGAAAACTGGGCCCTTTTCATCTGCAATCCAGGGGCTTCCACTCCTTTGGAGAATATTAAGATCCAATTTTACATAAAGAAGGGCCTTTTTTATTTCTTTTTTCTATTTTAGGGAGAAAGAGAAGCAAGATTGATCCCGGTCTGTAACATGGATTGCAAATGGAGTTTTGCCAATTTTCTGTATTTTACCCTGACGTTCTCTGCCAGCCAAGGTAGGGGAGGAACAAGCAGCCTGTGTTCCTGGAGCATTTTTCTGAGAACAGGAAAATGTCAGTGATTTGGATAATTGAATGTCTGGATTAAAATTTACCTACGCCACATCTCTGAAGAAAAAGCGTTTTGATTAAATAATATCAGCAAAGCAAACAGGATGATAAAGTAGAATTTCTGTCTGATTTAATGAAGTTTTTGTATTGATTGTATATGTAAGTAATGTTAATTGTGATCCCATTGAAACTCCTTATTAAAAACATATTCCATAAGGCCCTGTACTAATCAGGAAACATTAATTAGTCTAGTCTGGGTATAGAAATGGCTTCCTTGGCTTCTGTTACTTTCAGCAACTCAGAGATTGTCCAGGTCAGTGAGATTTCACTTGGAAAAGGTCTCCCGGGAAGGAACGGAGACAGTCCTTCTGCTGGAGAGTTTTCATCAGGACTGGCCCTGACCTGGGAAAGGAGAGGAAGCCACCTGGCTGCTTCGGTGCACGGGGCAGTGTACGGGGCAGGGGTGCTGCAGGCTGCGAAAGGACCGGACTATATACAGAAAGGCGTTTGGACAGATTCCCAAAAGCAGATGAAGCTATGCACTTTGGTTTTGCAATCTTCAGTAGCATTGAGATCTTTCAGTAATGCTGCTTTATGTGATAAGATGTTTAAAAGAGGGGAAGAAATTGGCCTGTGGTGCAGCAATTCCATCTGTGCCGAAATACCTTGTAAACAAGGAAAGATTCTGAGTGTGGAGTGACTCTGTGCTTGGGGGCTCCCAGGGTAAGTCAGCGCTGACGGGAGTTGACAAAGAACAGAGGGAGTCTGATGAGGGCCCTTCTCCTTCCTGGGCCAGAGGATCCTGCCAACCATTTGTGGGCACCCTGACTCCCCTTAGAAAAGAAGTCTGGCCACAGAGTTGAAAGGATCTCCAGATGTTACCTGGGCTACCCCATTACCATCGGCTTAAATGTAAGTATTTACCTAAGAAGACACCCCAGTTTTCTGTTGAGACCAACTGCAACTCAGTGATACTGGGAAGGGAGAAACTCAGGTTTTCTGCTACTTTAGCTGAGGGAAATTGTGTAACTCTACTCTGCCTTCCGTGGCCCTAAGTGTTTGCAGAGGAAACACCAGCCTCTAACATCAAAATCAAGCACGCATTTTCATATCACAAAGAGAGTTGTATAATGATATACCAAATGAGTAGCTTCCAGTGCCTTGTGGGCTCCCCTCTTCTTCTGTCCTACACACACACACACACACACACATACACACAGAGCTTTACATTGTCCAAACTCCTCTTCAAAACCTCCTTGGGCCATGCCCACCACAGTGGTTTCTCCACCAACTGAATTCCCAAGGAACTCACTATTCTCTCTGCCAGATATTTCTTGTCACTCCCAGTAGCACTGGAAGTTCTCAATCAAACACTCACTCATTCTCACAACACTTTGCACTTAGCTGGCACTTAGTTAAGACCTTCTGGTTGATTGAATAATTTCAGCATAGTAAATGGGCACACAGAAGTCATTCCTCCCCCTCTCATTTCCATGTGTATCCCATTCCATACCCTTCCAAGGGCCCCTGGTAGTCCCAGGTCTACCAGTCCTCGTGTGATTGGGGATCAGTCCTGTTCCCTCAATGTAAACTAATGGGGCTGGGCTTGCAGTGTGCAAGAATCTTTTCTGGTTCGACCATATGGATTTATGTGACACTACACTTTTCAAGTAGCCATTCAGTTAGTTGCTAAGGCAGCAGTTTCATAATTTAAATTTCAACCTTTGAATGCAAATTTAAAAGTAAGCTTTTTTGGTCTCATTAGTCCTTCTGGATTCTTGCTTTCGTCTCAATTATCCAAGCTCCTTTCTGTCCCTGGAAAAATGTAAAACACTGTCCTGTGTGTTATCCTCTGACCCACTAAACACCACTACCCCACTCCTCACACCCACACTGAGCCTTTCTGCAGCGGTTCATGCAGAACGCCTCCTCCAAGGTCCGGGCTGGACTGCTGCCCCCGCCCCCAAGCCCTCTGCCCCTTTGTCTTCTCCTGACCTTCTCTTGGGCAGCACTCCCTGCCCACTGCACTATCCTCTGAACGATGAAGGTTCTGAGCACTCTGCCTCCCGAACAGGCCCTGTTGCCCAAACCCGTCTGGATTGCCGCCTTCCATTGAAAGTGTTCTTGTTGTTGATGCCCAACTGTTCTCTTCTGTAGGCCCCTCTGACTTTCCTCTCCACCCATAGCCTGCTTTCCCCAACATGCCCCGGAGTCTCCTCTGCATCTTAGAAGAACGTCTTGTCAGAGTGACCACAGCTGCTCTCCAGGTTTCTGCTTTCCACTCACCTACAACCCCAAGCAACCAAATGTGCAACCATAACTGCATCCTCCATCCCCAACATAACTTCTTTCCAGCTGAGAGCTTGAAAGTCAGCTGGCATGTCAACTTGAACCCAGTCAACCTAGCCAAGGAGACCTGGTGTCCTCCGAAGGGGAGTCACACCTGCCCAGACACACCTGTCCTGTTCCTAGCCTGGACCACTGAAATGCTTCCATGAGCTCCCACGACCATCCTTACTACCAACTCCAAAATGTTACAATTATATGTCTCAGCTTCCTAGGCTATAACTCTCAGAAAACTGAAAATATATCTCAGTCATTTGGCAATTCACGCACATTCAGGACATACACAGAGCTGTGACCAGCAAATTTTGTTGAATGAATGAGGAACCATGGGCCATACTCTTTCCTCGCACACAGATTTCTTATTTCCGCTGCCTTTCCAGTCCTTAAACTCATGCTCTGCAAGCCATGACTGGCTTCTTTACCTACCCCTCCTGCCATTCTGTTCTCACTGCCTACTATAATAATACTTGTGAATGACAAGTTACCCCTCTAGGATTTAAACTAAGCAGTACCAATTCTTTTGCCTTTCTTCACAAAACTTGCCTTTCCACCATTATCTACTTTCTATTTGGACTCTCTCCAAATGGTCCACCTCCCTTCTGAGTTGTAAAACTGAGAAAGAGGTTAGGTTTATAAGGCCAAACCATTAGGTTTTATCTACTCAGATGGGAGCCCCTGAGAGTTTGGATTCCTGTTCCCGGAGGGCATTGCAAGTTTCAATTAGCCAGAATGACAAAATTACTCCAAGAGCAGCCAGCCACCACTATGCACCTAGTTGCAATGGGGTGTGGGCACAGTTCATCATTTTATGAGCATCTTCTAGGCAGGCTATGTCCTTACAATCAGGGTGGGAATTAACTGGAGAGAGTGTGCTGATCCAGGATACTATTGTGGTCTCTGCACTTCCACTGGGAGGCTTATCATCCTCTTCTGTTTACCAAGGCCTTTTAAAAATTATTATTATTAAACACCTAGGATTGTAGGGTTCATGAGCTGCATGATAGGAAGGCTTAAGCTCAAGTTGTCTGAGTTGCTTTTGGAAGACGATCAAAACCCAGGCTGAAGCTCCTTCCCGCCTGACTCACAAGGCCATTGTTATTGTATTTAGCTTTGGATAAACTTTCCTATGGAAGGTGATTGCTCACAGCAGTTCATTTTAAACGTGCAGGCTTAGATCTGGCTTCTTGTGTGAGCGCAGGCCTGTCATCGTGCATTCCAGGTCACTCTCCGAAATGAATTTGTCTTTCCTCAATGTTTCTCAGAGCCGGGGAGCAGACATTCCTTCGGCTCTGCATTAATCCAATTACTAAACACCTGCAGACATGCAATAACAGTTTGGGTGCCAAGAGCCTTAGAAATGGTTTTATAGACAAATGTAATCGGCTGTCCTGCTATCAGGAGTCACATTACACACCTGCCAAGATCCAAGCCGAAAAAATAACATTCACGCTTCTCACTCCAGGCAGGAATGTTCAGTACACATTAGACAGACAGTGACAGGCATGTTAGCTTGACGGCCACAGAGCCATTAAACATCCTGAACTTCAGTAATTGTATTCAAAGTCATCTTAGTACTAAAATATTTACAAGAAAAGTGTGACAAAACAGGGCTTTTTTCTCCCAGGGACAATGAAGGCAGACTCCTCCCCCACCCAAAATCATTCAATGAGCCCAAGACTAATGCTGATCCCCAGTGCTTCAGAACACGTCAGAGAGGGCTTCTTAGGGGATAATCTCCAGGATGCCCCGTGGCCACAAGGATGCCTGAAATGAGAAAATAATCCTATCCCACCTACTCATTGTACCTCACTGCAAAGCTTCCCAGTAATTTAGATATTCGGAAACCACATAGGCATGGTTTTCCTAAAGACCCTCAGCTGTAGCCCAAAATAGCAATGCATGGAGAGCCATCCATCGGGACACCTGTCTTCAAACACGGCTACCTCTAAAGAAACAAAAGGGGACTGGAGAGTTGTCTTTTCTTTTTTCTTTCTATGATTAAAGCGGGAAGTATGTTTATTTTATATTTTTTTCAATTACAGTTTACACCCAATATTATATTGTATTAGTTTCAGGTGCACAGCACAGTGGTTAAACAATCACATAGGAGGGCCTTTCTGACTTTATCAGAACAACCCGAACCGAGCCTTGATGGAGAATTACTTTTTTTTTTTTAATCCTGAACTGGCATTGAACAAATTCTATCACTGCTAGAAGTCCCTTAGTTTAGTGTTTTTCACAGGAAATGAATTTCTCTACAACCGGAGCAGCCACGTTATTTACTTTCCACCCACCTGCGCCCTTGGAGGGAGGAGTCGGTGTCCCTGCTCCCTGCTTCCGAGGACGTAGTGAAGACGCTGCTGCCAACGGGAGGGTCGAGGGCCCACCGGAAGTTTGGCGGAATTCATTCCTGGGTGAAGGGTCATTTCCCATGATGCCACGTGGGGCAGAGTACACGTCCAAGTTAATGGGGGAAGTACTTTCCTTCTCCCGCGTCACGTGTGTGGGGGAAAAAAGAGAAAAACACCAGAAACGTCGTGACCAGGCCGTATGAGAGCCCTAAGTGTCCTGGGGACGCAGACAGGAAGGGGCGTCAGCGTTTCCACGGCCTCCTTTAAGGTAACGCCGTTGCCTTTGAACAGGCCCCACTCCAAACAGAGGTCCCCAAACTCCCGGGGACAGCCTGCTGCTGTCCCCATCCGTGTACTAAGAGTCCACACCCCTCGCATCGCCTGTGGCTGGTCACTGCGCGGGTGGGAGCCTTGTCTCCCCAGAGCAGGAAGTGGCATTACGCGTCTAACCTTTCGCAGGTTTTGTCCCACGGAGCGCCGGCCTCCCGGGCACTCAGCGAATGGAGAAGGCCCATGGGAGTTTATTTTCTGTGGATTTCCTTTCTAAAAAACTGCACAGCTTAGAGGCCTCGTCACACTGGGCTTCCAGCTGTGTGCTGCGTCCTTGCTAGTCAAAATGTGGTCGGTCCCAGGACCAGCAGTGGTGGCATCACCTGGGAGCTTGTTAAAGCTGCAGAATCTTAAGCCCCATACTAAACCCACTGAATCAGCACCTGCATTGCAGGGAGATTCCCCAGGACATTCACCTGTGCGGTAAAGGCTGGGGAGGCTTGGGAAGCTACAGCCCATCTAAGAAGGGGACCCTGCAGCGCCCTGAGAATTCTTTCCCTTTAACAGAGAAAGTCTCAAAGCAGAGTTGTCTGTGTGACCCACGAACCGCATAGCGCAATCCAGCCCCCTGTATTGGACAAAGACGCTGATGATCCAAACGATCTGAGCCGGAAGAGGAGAGGAGACAAACAGCCAGAAGCATCACCGCCAGTGCTGGAGAGGTCAGCTGGGGGTCTAGAGCTAGGGACCCCACAGCCAGACGCCGGGAGGCCAGAAGCTGGCTCCCAAGGAGCATTCCGAGGCTGAGGCTCAATCTGCCAGCCCCTCCCACGCAGCCTGGCGTTCCCGGTTCCCAGTCCACATGTAACCTTCAGCCCCTGCCCAGAGTAGTCAGCGTGACAGTAATAATAGTAGTCACAAGAAAATGCAACCTCGATCATGCTAACAACTTTTGAAAAGTAAAATGCTGGGGATATGATTTCAATTAAAACTCACATTGTCTGACTTGTCTCTCTGCATAGCAAAAGTTCACCTCCTTTCGCCCACTTAGCTCCTCTTTTCAAAACTGAGGCAGACAAGAGGAACTGTATCAATGCCTGCTCCCACCAGGAGGGGCAGGGGTCTGTGTGCATGGCATCACTCCCCATGCCCAGGCCTGCTGAGCTCCCTGAGCAGAAAATGGCCTGCGTGCTAATCTCACCCCAAATAAATCCCCCGGGGTTGCAAACACACTCAGAGTCTCTCTCACACTACTGCTCTGCCTTGCTTTAGGAATAAACAATTCTGAATTTAAAAGGAAACGGCTCTTACACCAATGGAAAGAGCCCAAATTCCTTACCAGGTTTTGTCTCATGCATCCAGCCTAAATCATCTACCATATTTGTGTTGAAGGTGGCTTCTTCTAAATCAATTCTGATCACCTTGCAGGTGAGTGCAAAGAGCCAAGTAGGGATGGGGGAACAGGGCCTGTCAAAGTCCTGGTGCATAATTTCCCCAAGGAAACAGAATTGCTGTCATCCTGGAGATCTCTAGTGTTTCCTTTCAACAAGATGCTAAGTAGAATTCAACAAACAAAGCCAGCATCGTGGCTCCTTGGTGATGAGCAGACAATCCAACTTAGGCTTCCTGAGAAACTCATGAACCAATGCAACAAATATTTGTTGAGTGTTTGTCCTCTCTCTGAATGCCTATTCATTTCTTACAATTAGCTCAAATGCTATCTACACTAAAACTTAAACTTTTCCAAATCCTCCCAAATTCCCAAATGCTCTCCCATTCTTGGGGCTAGTATCCTGCTCTGATGGGACTTCTTAGGAAAAGCAAAATTAGCCATTGTTGCTGAGATGGTATCTGTCTATTATTGTGAAGCAAATTAACTGCAGCTTTGAAATTCAAATGAAGCAATTTCTGTTTTAATGTCATATATATGTTCCTGATAAACCTCACATTTTCTAAAACCACACATTAAAAGCAGCAGGGCTTTGGGGAAAATGAGGTTAAGGGCAGACCACTCCAAACACATGAAATTTTTACCAGAGCACTGACAAAAAGTAACAATTAGTAATACAAATAATTGAGTCATTAAATTGCTACTGGTATTTGCTGCTGGCGTCAAAGCATTCCATTCTTTCCATCTTTAAATTTTAGTTTAATTTCTTTGATTTCTGCTTTTGAGTTCTTGAAGCACATTTGCATCTAACAGATTAGTTTAATCAAAGTGAAATATATGATCCATGATGTAAGATGTAAACCCTCTTCATCAGTTAATTTTTTTTGTTTAACTCAAGGGGCAGTTTATATGCAGGTTCTCTGTTTGATCCTACAGCTTCCCCAAATAGCTTCACACAAAAGAAAGTGTAGCGGTACTTATAGCCTTCATATCAGTCACTTTTTGCTCAAAAATGAAGCATTCTGGGGAATTTCCAGCTCTTAAGGTCTTCATATATCACAGAGGCTTTCTCTTTACTCTAGAGCAAGCTTGCCTCTTTTTTAAAACCCTAAAATGTTCAGTTAAAAATCACCATTATACTGATGCCATTTTTCTTATTAAAACAAACATGTTACAGCAGAACAGACTGCTTAAACATTTGCAACTAATACTATATGAGAATAATGCTCCTTAAATAGCAAGAGGCTTGACTGTGCAGGTGTAATTAAGTTAATCCTTTAGTGGGAAGACCATCTTGGATTATCCAGGTTGGCCCAAGGTAACAACAAGGGTCCATAAGAGGGAGACACGGTGACAGCAACAGACATTAGAGTGATGCACGACCACAAGCCAAGGAGTGCAGGCAGCTTCTCCAGCCGGCACAGTCAGAGGTGGATTTTTCTCCAGGGCCTCCACAGGCCCCTGCTGACCTGTTTTATATATTACTGACCTCCAGAACTGTAAGAGAATAGATCTGTGCTGCTTGAAACCACTGTATTAATGATAATTTGTTACAGCAGCAATCAGGAACTAATACAAAGAGCAAAACCACTACAGTAAGGTCAGTATTAGCCATTATTACTTCATCTATCTTATTTACAATCATTACCACCATTTTTCACCTGGGGAACCATCATGAAACTGTTTACTGTGGGCATACCACCTTAAGAACTTTGCAAGTATTGTTTCACGGCAGATCCTCATGTACTCGAAGACTGAGATAATAAAGTGGTTACAATCAAAAACTCCTTTGTCAAATATTCAATATAAACTAAACAAATTCTTATACATACTTTAAAAATCCCCAAATTAAATAATCCCTCAAGATACTATACTGATCAATATTTAGACCAAAGGAGTCCATCTAGCTATTGATTTCAAGGTATTAGAACCAATCATATGAATAATAGGTATAATGGGGCCTGAACTTGATGTTATTCAATCTGGGAGAACTATGTATTATACTTACACAATACATTGCTACTACCCAAGAAGACTGCAAAGCAGGTATAAGCTGGAGCCTTACCCTGTGACGGGGTAAATAGGAGACCCCACCACCCAGGGGGCAGTGCCTCCACCTCACCTCCTTACTCCAAGCTAAGCCCACATCTTCAGATACCATTTGCTTACAAAGTATATAAAATGCAGTGCACACCACAAAATACTCTCAAATCAACTCCATCAACTTTCCATTGAACCTATTCTCAATAAACAAAGAGAAGAGAGAAATGGCCAGAGACCTTTCGCATCTCCTCAAGGAAGATCCAAGGGCATTCTGACTTGTGACCTCAGATGTCATAGCATTCACAGAGGTGCTGCTTCAAGGGTATTTCAGCATGGAGTTTCCTCTCCTGTCGTTCCACCAGCCTTTCAAGTGCAAGTATCATGTTCATGTCCTTACCTCTCAGTGTGGGACAAAAAAGCCTCAGTGCTTCACTTTCCCTGTGTTTATTCAACACATTTCCAGATCAGAAACAGACTTGGCGAGAGGTAGTAACCAACAGTCACTCAACACGCATAAAAAGCAGCCCTGGGCTTTATGCAAAGTCCAAACAGAAACATGAATCTGACTTACTGGGTAGATCTGAGTTGTGCCTGGCCAACCTCAAAGTATACCCCCCCTTCCCATCTTACCCCAGTTTCTCACCATTGCTGCTCCCCTCTCACTCCCCAGTACTTTCTGATTAGTCTAAAAGGGAACTTCAGTTCCTTCCTCAAAAGTAGGAAAAGTGAGTTCTTTCCTTCTGGAACTCAGGAGCCCCCAAGCATGCTGTCGATTGGTCAGGTCAGTCATGGTTGCAGGAGGCTAGTCACAGCTCTGCACAGCATGGAGTGGGGCAGACCCCACACGAGATGTTGCCAGACACGCTCCCCATTCTTGCAGCGTCATGCCACTCCTCCCACCAAGAGATGGAGTCTGCTTCCTCTCCTCCAAATGTTCAGCTGCCCCGTGACTCGCTTTCAGCACAAGAATGTGGTGGAAGCCAGTTCTGGGCCAGGCCTTAGGAGGCCAGGCAGCTTCTGCTCTCTGTCTCTCAGAAGCCAGCCTCCATGCAAAAAATGCTCAGGTTGACAATGGAATGGGGAGAGAATGGCCACACAGAGGAAAACAAGCCTCCCAGCCAAACCCACCAGGCACAGAATGCAACATCTCACCACATCCCACCCACATCACAAGGTCATGAGCAAATTCATGGGGTGGTTATTTAGCCAATACATTTCGGGGAGATTTGTCATGTGGCAATGGAAAACTGAAATAGGTAGTCTGGAGTGGGTGATGACTAAGATCTCTTCTTGTCCTGAGAATTTGAGAAGCAAATCCTTTGCTTTTCATGGTTTCTCAACACAGAGGCATCACCTGAAATTGCCCAAACAAAGAGGTGGTAAACTGAGATGACATTATCTGAAGAGACATCCTCCTACCTCCACCCCAGAGGGGTTCTGCAATTATCCCACCCAGTCATGACCAAAAGGTCCCGAGGCTGAGCTGGCTGCCACCAAGCTTTGGCCCCAAGCATCTGACCAGGAAGAGGGGTCAGGAGATGGGATGCCCAGAGTCCCAGGCTGCAAGAGGAAAAGCTGGGTGAATAACTGAAGAACGATTACACTAGAATAGCAATGGGGACTGGATTTCATAAAATCCTCAATTCACAAGTTCATGGCTGGAAATAAGGTCTCCCCCCCAAAGCAGTTAGTTCAGCAGTCTTGAAAAGTCAGCCCAGCTTTTAGGTCTCTGCTTTCTCCCGCTCTGCCAATGAGACCAGGTCTCCAACTGCAGTCCAGCCGGACAACAAGTGAGAAAATACAGCTTGGCCCAGCGATGTGGAAAAGCAGCTGCCCACCTGGTATGACTTAGAAATGCCATCCAAAGAGAGGAGGTAGAGGGTGCGACCCATCCCGGGTGCCTGTGACTGAGGAAAGGAAGGCGGGAGACCAGTCAGATCCTGGGGGAAAATAAAAACGAAACGAGCCTCGACCAAAAGAGGTCATGAGAGCGATCCAGAAAACACTCCCCAACACACGTTTACAGTTTAGTGATTTCGGCGTTTAATGATGTCAGAGGTGGTTTCAAAGGTTACCTGGAAGAGGTGGAAAGCCCGTGACTTGGGTAATAACAACCACATTGCGCAGGCTCTCCTCACAGAGAAGCCGACACTGGCTGCCTGCGAGTCCCCTGGGAGCAGCCAGCCTCTGCTCTGCAAGGCGAGTGAGCACACAGCCACTCCAATCTGGAACTGAGCCCATGGCCCAGAGTGTAGGTCCTGGGTGTCTTGTTTGAGGGTAAACTTGAAGAGCCTCCGAAAGGCACAAGGCTGGGAACCTACCAGGAGACCTGGGCCCCAGCCAGATTTTGTTCACTGTGCAGCCTGGGACAAGTCCACAGGAATCCTCGCTGCACAGAGTGTGGTCTCCAAGGTCTGTCTCTCTATTCTCTGTTCCCTCCACTGTAAGGGGAGAGAGGTGGGCAGAATGATGGCTTGAGGATCTTTTCTAACTCCATAGTTTTCTTCTTTTAATCTTTGATTGATTGATTTCTCTCTAAAAAATAACATGAAGTTGCCTGCAGTAAATTTCTAGGCTCCCCTGCTGGGGTATATTATTCTATTTCATATTGTTCCCCTTGTTGTGGAAGCTGTAACAGCACAGAACACAAAATGCCTGTCTTCAAAGGCAAGGCCGTGATGGCCTGAGTGGAGACAGTGGGAGTTCACTTGGGGCCCCATCTAAGGACTGAACACTTTATTAGTTACTTTTTATGAAAGCTTTTTTGGTCAGACATTATGGTCAGTACATGCTCTTTTTTTTATTTTTTTTTATTGAGATGTTCTTTGGGTCATAGAACAGGAATCATTCAACATTGTACATGTCCCAGACACACTTGCAAAGAAGAAACCTTATCTGTGAGAACACAAAGTGAACTGCTAATGTAGAAATTCAGCCTTGTTATTTAACCCAGGCGTCTTGGTCCTTACTCACATTTTCCTGTTCTGTTTCTTTCCTAAACTTTTGGACACTGGTAGCGCCACGTTAAAGTCTAACACAATGGTCTTGTTGTCAGTGTGCCCTCAGGTGTTTAGGTATTAGCACTACCGCTGTGGATGCCATGTTATTCCTAACTCGCACATTCATAATTGCATATTTTCATTATGAATTATTTGACCAATACAGAATGACCCTTTGGGATCCCTCCGCCCCCTGCCATCATAAATGCTTTTTGCCTTAATTTCTTTCTACTTTACGTGATATCAATGTCAGCCACCTAATTTCTTTTGGTTTGTTTCCCTGACACACTGTTGCTTGTAACTTTTTAAATTCCTCTTTTGTTATTTTGCCTTGGAAGGTCTCTCAACATTTCACTTAATTTAAGCAATCTGAGTGATTTTTCCCTGGTAACATAAATCTGCTATTTGTTCTTGTTTTTGTTATACTGTTTCCATCCTTCCTTTCCTTGCTATCTCTTTCAACCAGGGAGTTTCTTTAATTATTCGTTTGCTTTTATCCCTGCTCCATCTTTACTGTTTTCTCCTTTAGGAATTCTTACTGTGCAGAGTTCTGTATTTTGGTATCCAAGATCTATTTCCCACATCTTTTCATCAATCCCTTATTATTTTACTGTCAATTTTTTAGAGTTCCAGAAGAGTTTTGATCAAGTACTTTATCCAGGTCGGGTGCATACCTTGATTTGCTCCCTTTTACTGATGCACTCCACAGCCCTTGTTCCCTACTGAGTTTAAGAATATTCATCAACTACTTTCCCAAATGTTCTTGTTTTCTTACAGTGGAATTATCTCAGAGCAAGAAGTTCTGAGTTGCCTTCTGACATGCAGAAAGCTGTCGAAGGTCTACAGTGTTGTCCTGTCTCGTGACCTCACAGAAATCTCCCATTTCCCCTGGTGGCCAGCACTCACTTCTCCACCTGAAGTATTCATGGAGGTCTTCCCAGGTCTTCTCCCACTTGCTCCTCAGTGAGGACTTACTGGTTCAAAGTGGAAAGTGGCCAGAAACTTGGCTCCAACTACAGAGAGGGCTGTGGGGAATGCAGCAGAATGAACGAGGTTAGAACAGAGGCTTCCGAGATAACTAAGCTCCGGAATCTTAGGGCTCTCTCAGGACCACTGCCTAGTTCTTTATTCAGAGTGTAGCACACAGTTACGAGTTGGACTGCCTGGGCTCAAATTGTTTCTCCACTGCTTATTAGCTCTGTGACCTTTTCTCACCTCCGTTTCTGTATCCCCGAAATAGTTGGAAAACCAGCACCTACCATGTAAATGTGTTGCATAGATTACATGAGGAAACATGAACATATCCCAGAGTCCAGCACACAAGAAGTATGACTATGTTGCCTAACACTGTCTCCTATGCAGGTAGGACAGAAGTGGGGCTTTGTGAGAAAGGGGTCTGCACTCTCCTGGTGGAAACTTTAACAGATGAAACTCCATACAGGTTGTAGAAAGCCAAACAGCTAAGGGCTCATTCAAACAATGAATTCAGAGAACTAGCCTCCTGAGCAGATGGAGTTAAGAGGTGGAAAGAGTCACCTGAGTGACAGCTGGGAGCTTCATCTCAGCCCAGATGGTGAAGCCAGGGCCCCCTGGCCAGAGCTCATGGAGCTGTGACCCCTTCCGCCAGGTACAAAGTGAGCCCTGTGCCTTCTTCTACTGCTGATGGAGACCAGCACTCCCTCTCCGCAGGGGGCCCCTCGCCACCGGTGTACTCACAGGCTCTGCTAGCATTAGCTCTCATTTACTTCCTGCCTTAAATCAAGACTCTGCTTGAAAGTAACAGGACTCCAATCACACTCTATTGAGTGGATAGCAAAGAACAAAAGGGTGGGGATAGATGGGGAGCTTCCTGAGCAATGAGACCCAGGGACTCAACACTCTGAGGGCTGCCACGGGACCTCTGTCCCTGCTGTACCTTTCCTTCTTTTAAACAAGTTCCCCCAGGTCGGGGGGGGGGGCATGTTGTGGAGACTTCTTCTACTTTGTAACCAACCTAAGAGTGGCAACTCCTGTTAAAAAATAGTAAATGATCAGATTGACTTGGCTTGAGTTATCTGTTCACCCCTGAACCTAAAGCCAGTGGGGTGCTCCTTTTCATTCCCCGTTAGAACTCCGTGTTTGTTGTAGGGAAGAAGGGGGTCCCACAAAGAAAGGAATGCTTTCTGAGAAGATAAACACTAGATGACAATACGTCCCTTAAACACCTCCTTGGCTGGCAAATCAACAGTGCCAACATTCTAAATATTTAACAAGTAATACAGCTTGGGCTATCACAATGGCCACTGAAGCCAGATTCTGGAGACCTCCGCATTGTGTCAAGCATTGTCCTGTTAGTTACTGAACTGTGGGGAAACTAAAGGGTCCCTGGGCGGGGGGGGATCCACCTCAATGGCACCAGGATAGCATGAGAGTACACAGAGGCTGCAGAAGTGGCTGTCTACCAATCAATATGGAAGTATTCCACCATTTTCATAGTTGGTTTGGTCTTCCCACCATCTATGGGCTGCATGGCCTCTTAACAAAGTTCCCCAAGTGTCTAGCATGTGGATGATGCCCTTCACTGTTCATCATGATGAGGAAGATTTCTTTTCCATTTTTAACATATTCTGTTGATTGCTTCAAGATGAATTTGAGAGAGAAAAGTTAAACATCAGTTCTCATGTTAACAGCTTGCCTAGAAATCTCTGGAATTTTTACGATAACCTTTTTCATTAAAAACCAAACCTCATGGAAGCCTGGAAACTCAGGAAATGGGTCTGGTCCCTGCAGCTGAATGTGTCTCTGCTCCCAGGATGCCCAGGGACACCAGGAAGAAATGTGAATTCAACATCTGAGCACAAGTGTTCTTGCATCATGAGCCAGAAAAGTGAGACCCAAATATTTGATGTTGCTGCCTCTAAAATCTAGTAAAAACACAGATACAGGTCTTTTAAGGTTTTGCTGTGTTTATTTTGTCATTGTTATTCATGATTTTGCTTAAGATTTACCAAAACTAAAAGCCAGAATGAAATATTCCTCACAACCCACTAATTATCCTACAGACAAACCTTTCTGTTCCTCCTCAATCTCAAGTGGACTCAGACCAATTGGACTAAAGCAGTGGCTTTCTCAAGCCCATTAAAACTCTCTTGCCACACACATATATGTTCCCTCCTCATTCCCCAAATGACCACATACTTTAAAGAAAAAAAAGACCACAAATGATATCTCTAAGATAGTTCAACTTGTTTAGAAAATATAATACCCTTTCCTGGCGTCATTATTTTTCTGTTTCTCTGTCTCTTTCATAGTTATCAGGATTCTCTGAATTTTTTTTCCCATAAAGACACCTTCAGCATGAATAGGCTCCCCGCCCCCACCGCCACTGGGCCATAGACTATAGAATCAGTCAACTTTTATAGGAATAAAAAGTATTCTTTCTTAGCAAAACACTGAGGTGCTTGTAGGTTATTTCAGGCATATGTGGAATTCCTATTTTAAAGTAGAGGAAGTCCAGATGCTTTAGGAAATGTGGATTAAAGTGGAAAGGAATACCACATCTTCTGAGAAAGTATCACCCACCGCTTCCTTTGTCCGTGATGCCTGCTGGGCCCGCACCAAATTCATCTTTCCTGTTCCCTGGAATCATGTAATGCCTAGATTCAAGGCCTCTCCTTCATAAACCTCAAGTTTTGCTGCAGACCATGCAATTCCAGAGAGTATGTTCTGGGGTTTGGAGGACAGATGCACAAACCACAAGCCCATCCTGCTAAGCCTAATGGGTCAGCTTCCCACACAAGTATCCACAGAGCTCTTGGTGTGACTCAGAGAGTATTGGGAGCTCTTTGCTAATCTGGTCCCTATTCCTCTTCCAATCTTCTCTCACACTGCAACCTCCTCTGTACCCTAGAACTTGAATGCACCAAATGATTTTCCATTCTATACATACAAACACACAAGATGTTTCTTCTCATGCTTGCTTGTCATCTGAAAACCTCTCCTTCCACTTTACCTGTTGAAACATTAACACAGAATCTCTTTGGCAAATAATACAGAGGCAAGTAAATTGTCAGCATTCATTGACTGGCAACTGCTCTTCTCTTTCCTCTTCCCTTCTCCTACTCCTCCTCCTCTTCCTTCTTCTCCTCCTTCTCCTTTACCATCAATCAACATCACAACTATCTACCATCATGCTTACAATTATTATCCTCAAAGATGAATTTGAAATGCCACCTCTTCTGAAAAAAAATTTGTGATCCTCTTTTCAGAATTAAACCACCTCTTCATACTCAGCACTTCTTTGTGTTAGCTCATTACTTATCTCATTTTACTTTGCATTATAGTCAGTCTGTTGTCACCATTGCTACTGTTGTTTTTATAACTAATCTCACCCATTAGTATCTACTCTCCCTGAGAGCAGGAATCATGTCTGATTTTTCAGAATATTGTATCTACCCACATCCAGGTCATGTATTATGCTTTCCCTTAATAGCCATGTAGTAAACATTAGTTGAAATAAATTGACAACAAGATTATCTTATTTTATTGGTGTTTTAATACTAGATCTGGGTTCTTAGTTTTGCTGTACCACATCACATATTCTGTACCTTTTTTTCCAAAGGCAAACATGCTTATCTTTTCAAATATTTCAGAAATCAATCCTGATATTGGTACATTAACATTTTCAATAACACAATTTGGATATTCTGAAATGACTTCCATGCTGTGCAAATGTGATTTCCCTTTGGATCTATGTAGAAATAAAAGACTAGGTTGCTCTTAATATTTTCACAGGATATCCTCTGACCCCTAAATTAATTTAAGTGTGCTGTAGGAAGCAGCAAAAGTTTTGTTTGGGTTTCAGTTCCCAAAACCTGACCCCTCTAATGCTCAGCACCAAACTACACAGGAAATTTCTAACAGTAAATCAAGAGGCAAAAGTACATTTATGACAGAACCAAAAAAAAAAAGAAAAAGAAAAAGAAAAGTGACGACTGGGAATGACCAATAGGATCATTTTTATTATAGTTTAAAGATAATCTGTCAGGGTAGCAGAAATCTAGTCATTGGCTGCATAGTGTAATGGCGTAATTCTTTACAAGAGAAGTCAGTTGTCCCATCTTATTCTCAGCCACTTCAGCAGGGGCTCAGACTCCCCGGAAATGGTGGTATGGAGAATGAACAGATGACATGTGCCACTTCCTAACCAAAAAATTCATCCCCCAAGGTCCAGACATCAGTTCTTTGCTTTTATCCAGTCTATCTCTGCCCAACCCCCATATGTAGAATTTACTTCTATGCAGTTAATTCTTAGGTATACAATTTAAATCCAGCCTCCTCAAGTTTAAGACCATAAACCAACTCAACACCTCCAACTGCACAGTCCACAAGGATTCACAATCAAATGTCTAAAGCCACCGTCCAAAACTCAGTCTTCAAAGTAGCCCCCCTAAGCCAGACCGACCCTACTCACATCCTGGAATGGATGTTGCTGAGCTCTTTCTAAGACATATTTTTTTCCTCACATCCAATTAATTGTCATAGTTTATAATTCTTGGACTATACTTCTCATTCAAATATTGTGGTAGTTCCTTAACTGCCTCTTCAAATCACCACACATGTGGTTACCCTGAAAACAATGCTCTGGCCACATTATTCCTCTGCTCAAAAACTGCCTGTGGCTCCTCATTCTCTCTTCAGTCTCGCACCCAAGACTGGCCAATCATCCTAATCACTTTTGTAATCTCCGTGCACACTAACCACAGATGCCTTACATTAGAGCTACCTGCATTCTCTACAAAGGCACATTTTCGTCACCTCTGCACCCCTCACACCCTTGCACTGACCTCATAGTACATGTCATTACATATTTATGAACTGGGTTTCATAGGATTATCTGGACTCCATTTAACTGAAACCTTTCCTTCTTCATACACTATTTTGTACCTGACCCAGGTTCCCCTAACTGGAATTGCTGATAATTTGGACATAAGTCAGGCTAGACTTTATCTTTGTAATAGCTATTTGAAAAGTAACAACCATGTTAATTAGCTAGTGTGACACATTTCACTTACTTAACAATAAATATTTTAAAGCATTGAGAAGGACTTTTACACCCAATTAGTATGCTTTTTAATATACATATTCTTATACCTCTCTAACTCTAAATGCAATGTATCAAGATTCATTTCTTGTTAAATGTTTTATAATCAGACCAATCTCACCACAATGACTCAAATCAGTGAGGCTCCACTGTGTCTATAGCAGTTACACAACTGTCCCTCTTTCTTGATGTCCTCCTTGTCAGTGATAAATGCAAAGGGAGTTTCTTCTGCATGACATCAATGTTGACTCCCTTTTCTACCTTAAGTCAAACTCTCACTGCAAGACTGAGATGTCTCCTGGAGGTGAGAGCAGCAGCTGCACAATGTGGAGCCCCTTTTCTTTGGACCACTGGCGTAACGTCCTTGTGCCCTATGGGTTCCCCATCTGAAAAGGACAATGATGGTTGCTGCTCTTGCATCTAGGCTCCAGCATGGCCTGACCTTGTGAACCCCCCTTGGCCATAAGGACTGCTTAGCTGAGTAGCAGAGAATAAATTCTTACTCCCTGGTTACTGCCAGTTGGACATAACTGGCTCTGGAACTAGCCTGAGACCAGATTTTACCTTTTTACCCCAAGCTGCTGTCCATGCCTCCTCTGCAAACTGATGAGATTTCTATTACTGCAATTGCCGCCAGAAAATGGTAGTCAATCATTGCTGTATCTAGCACAACATGGGAGTAATTTGGAGAATTCTAGGTTAGAATGCCTACAGACATCATCGAGCTGGGGGGAAATGCTGTGGTTGGATGCTTCATATGACATTAATTAAAAACAACCTGCATTTTTACAGTGCAGCTGTACCGCCCACTTCACTCCTCTACAGTTTCCAGCTGGCAACCACAAAAAGTCTCTGTCCCTTTAACTTCACAGAAACCACCCATAGTTCACTCTAAGGCACCGAATTCCAAGGGATCGGTGCTTAATTAATCTGTGTAGGGCAAACATTTTCCCATGCAAGTTACCATGTGAATGATAACCTAGTGCTGCAGTATTCCACTCGATTTGCCTTTGTATTCACACAAGCAAGGAACTTGAGACCTAAGGAAACCAGCAACTCCTTGGAAGAATGCCACCTACTATCGAGTTACTTCAGCCCAGAGGCTGCCCTTCAGGATATATCACATTAGGAAGGACCTTCCTGGGAAAGGGGAGGATCAGGGAAAATTATCCAGCATGGGCTCATATCCACATACACAGATATTTAGGCAAGATCTTGACATGTTCATTTCACTCTCTAGGCCTTCATTTTCTTACCTGTTCAATAGGGATAATCTTTTTCACTCACTCTTCAAGATCGTTTCAAAATAAATGGGCATCATTAGTGAATAGCAACTCAACTCACGGTGCAAGTCAAGAAAAGCACAACACCTTCTTTGCAAACATGAGCACCTCACTGATCATATCTACCACCAGACCCAAAGTTCTCCTTTCTCCCCTGCTCAGACACAAGCACGCAACATAAATGAGAGGTGAATGGCTCCAGATATCTCCATAAAAGTTAGGCAAAGCCATCGGAATACGCCAAAGTGGCAACCCCGAAGGCTGGGTGTGCAAGAGCACAAAGCTCAACCTTTATGGTTTGTAATGGGAGTTATTATAGCATCTGTGGGATTATTGTGGGTAGTTTCTGTTATTGTCAGTACCTCGATTACAGGGCCACCTCTTTTGTTCTCTATCAGACACATCTCTGTGCCCCTGCCCTGCTATCGCTCTAGTGATTTAGGAACTAATGTTTCATGATTGAAATGATCCTTGACTGGTAGAAATAGTGGAAGAGAATGTGATCAACAAAGGTGTGTCTCAGGTGAGTTTTGGGGGGATTGATAGTGCATAGTAGTCTCTGAATTCAGAAATAGTATGAGTCATAAGGGTCCTTACAGAACACATGGTCCAAACCTCTCATTCCTAATTGTCAGGGGGAGGCATTACAGCTAAAGAGACCCACCCAAGGTCAAAGCAAGTGAAGGAGAAAGACACAGGGGTCCAATGAATAAGGCTGGCCTCGCGTCACATGTGAGCAGAAGGAATCACTGCTATTTTCCCAGGGACTGATGCTCAGGCCATCTGCAGCCATTGTTACTCCACTGAGTAACAGATCAGTCCATTGACGATATGTAGCTCAAAAGGAAAATTGGTAGAAATAAAAATATGTATCACTACTTTTTCTCAGAAATTTTGGTGCATGATATATATGAGCACTTTCTCAAAATTGTAGTGTTTACTTCAGAATCATATATTTCATGGAATTCTTGGTTTCAGGTCATAAGGTTGCCCTGGTTTTTTCCTCATGTTTTATATATATTTCACAGGCATGTATTTTGCCTACTGTTGTGCGCATGTTTAATTTAACATCACTGTCCAAATGAATCATCTAAAACAAATTTGTCAAAAATGAATGTTTGCAATCACCACTTCACATTCTTTAAATCTGTGTACAATGAAGGGCAATGTGCCAATTTTGTCTTAAATGCTGGCAGTTCTGTTCACCCCCTCAGTAATTTTGCCTTTTCCCTAAATTTAAATTGATTTCTGCCAGCATATCCCACTTCATATCGTTAGTGATTTTAGCACCTTTTCAACCGCACGTTGCTTTCATGCTCTAGATGCTCCCTGCAAAACCCCTCTGCAACAGGAGATCAAGGTCACATGATGTGCTGGTGTGCTGTTTATTTTTATTTTCTAAAACTGGAGGCTATGAGGACTAGTGAGAAAAATCTCAGTAAAGATTCTGGGCCTAGCTGGGCCTGAGCTTTTGGATTCATTGGCATTAAAGGTACAAAAAAGTGCAGAGGAGTGAGATGTGGCCAGCAAGCTGTCCTAGGAGAAAAAGGCAGGCCAGCGGCTGGGTCCTAAACAGTCCCCTCGCCGCAGCCTGGGCACAGAGATCTACATGGGACGTTGTTGTAGAGTCGGGAAATGAACATTGAGTAATGATATTGACAGACATTGCACACTCTGAGATGGCAGAGGCAAATGCCACATATTATATGTTTTATGTAATAAAAAATAGGCCTTTCTACAGAAACCCATGCATGGATATTCATAGCAGCTTTATTCAGAATTGCTGCAACTTGAGAGTGAATGAGATTTTCTTTGGTAGGTGAGTAATTAAGCAAACTGTGGTGTATCTAGACAATGGAATATTATTCAGTAATAAAAAGAAATGAGCCATCAAGCTATGAAAAGACCTAGAGCAGGGGTGTCAAACTCATTTTCACTAGGGGCCACATCAGCCTCGCAGTTGCCTTCAAAGAGCCAAATGTGATTTTAGGAGTGCATAAATGTAACTACTTCTTAGCAGTTAAGCGAGAGCTTGGAACTGCTACCCGGTAGAAACAAGGTGCTGGGCTGGATAAAACAAGGTGGAGGGCCGGATTCGGCTGCAGACCTGGTGTTTGCCACCTGTGACCTAGAGGAAACTTAAATGCATATCACTAAGGGAAAGATGCCAATGTGAAAAGGCTACACACTGTATGATTCCACCTATGTGACAGTCTGGAAAAGGCAAAACTATGGAAACAGTAAAAACGTCAGTGGTTACCAGAGGCTAGGGGAGAGGAGGAGTGAACAGGCGGAGCACAAAGCATTTTTAGGTCAGTGAAACGATTTTGTGCGATGCTATAAGTCATCATATAGCTGTCCAAATCCATGGAGTGGGCACAACCACAAGTGAACTCTAATGTAAATGAGGGACTTTGGGTAGTAATGACATCAATGTAGGTTTATTCATTTTAACCAAAGTACCACCATGGTGCAGAATGTTGATAACGGAGGAGGCTATACATGGATGGGGCAGGTGTGTATGGAAAATCTCTGTCCCTTCACCTCAGTTATGCTGTGAATCTAAAACTGCTCTTTAAAAAGTAAAGTTTAGCCCTGGCTGGTGTGGCTCAGTGCATTGAGCACTGGCCTGTGCACTGAAAGGTTGTTGGTTTGATTCCCAGTCAGGGCACATGCCTGGGTTGCAGGCCAGGTCCTGGTTCTGGGGTGTGTAAGAGGCAGCCGATCAATGTTTCTCTCCCTCTTTCACACTCCTTTCCCCTCTCTCTAGAAATAAATACACCTTCTAAAAAAGAGTAAAGTTTATTACAAAAAAATCACCTACCTTGATTACGTTTATTAACAATAATAGCTAACACTGAGTGTTTACTTAGTGCCAGATGTCATCCTTAGTCCTTTACAAACAGCAATTCACTGAATCCTCAGAAGAGCCCTGTGATGTGCGTTCTAGCAGGACCTGCATTTCGCTGACAGAGGAGCTTAGGGACATGCATGAGGCCACATGGCTACAGTGTTCACCTGCAGGGCGTCGGGCTCCAGAGCAGAGTCAAGCTCAACTTCAGGTTCTTCCCTTGTCTCCGAGGCTTTACATAGAACCTCACGTCTGAATAGGGGTTCTAATATGAAGGGGAAGGAAGGAATCATTCGAAGTCTGGATTGTAAAGAGTCTTTTCGGAGCAAAGATGAGGAGACCCCCCCCCCAGTTGTAGCTGCACCATGGCCGGTGCTGAGGAACCCGGACCCCTAGCCCACCTCGGCAGGGCTGTGGCAGGAGGCCTATACAAGCACGCTGCCACAGGACTCTGCCTCGCAGCCGGTGGTGAACTCCAGGATGGATATGCAGGTCCTCACCCCCACAGAAGGACCTGATTGAAGCCGTGGCATGCACAGGAAACTCACGGCAGTTTCATGGTAACCTCTTCTGACTTGGGCAAAGGGCACCATTGTTTGTTTTCATGACAACTGAGCTGGAGGAACAGAAGGTATTTCCAACGAAGGCCCACCTGCATCATGTTAAGGAACACACAGGACCATGGCTTTGAACTCCACCACCAATGACTATTTGTTTTTCATGCAAGAAATGGAAGAGCAGCCTGTGAGTACCTACTTGGTCCAGAGTAGGCTGAGGATCACTCCAGCCCCTTTGGCACAGCAGACACACCTGTCATGCTGGGTCCAGACTGACCTTGCCCTGCTGGAGATCCGTCACCACTGCACAGGAGACTGCCATTTCCAAAATCAAGAGCAACCACCCACCACGCAGTGTTGCATCCCCCTCCCTGAACATGCTTAGGCTGGACACTCTCTCCTGCCTGCCTGCCTGCACTTCCCTTCTCAGGAAAGTCAACAGGAAGGAAGCCCTTACCTGCTTTGCTTCCCCCCAGAACAGCCTCAGGAATATGGAGGTGGTGTCTGAGTTGTCCAAGATCAGATGGGTTTCAGAGCCTCCTCCTCAAGAGCAGGACTAGAGGCACAGCTTCTCTGTGGTTCTGCAGCAACCCCCTTACATGCCCTACCCACAAACTGGCCCAGCAGTCTACTCTCCTGAATCACATAGTAGGCATCAAAGTCTCCTACAGCAAACAAGCAGACAGAACAAACTTCCATCACCTTAGGATTGGAGACTTTCCCCAAGACCCCACAGGAGAGTAATCAATAACCCGACCAACACAGCACTGATTTAATTGGAGGCTTCCACTTTATGTCGTCCTCCCTACAGGGATCTCGGACTTAATCAGGGGACTGAGGCAGGCAACATTTAACTCAACAGATGGTCTTGCCAACAGTAAGGTTTCTGGCACTGTGATTTTTCACTGGTGTTTGGCAACATGGCAGTCCCCTCCAGGGCCCTCTGGAGCCCCCACGGGTGCCCTTCATCACCCACATTTGTGCTTTCCACTCACACTGCAGTGAAGGCTAGCCCCCTGAGCCCACAGGCTGAGGGGCTGCAAAGTGAAGGGATTCTGTACCAATTCAGGGACATGAGAGCTGCCTCGTTCTCTGGACTGCTTCTGGGCCATTTAGCAAATAACAGTGGACAAAGCAGGCTTGAGTTCGAGGTCTTCCCAGGGACAGCTCCACTGTGTTGGGGGATTAAAAGTATAAGCTTCAAGTGTATCGGCACTAACATGAAACTGTGATACTAACAAAGGTGCCTGTCTCTGAAGTTCATCGTGAAGACCCAGTGAAGCACTGGGAAATATTTTGTGAACTATAAATACTGCAGAGGTAAGCATGTCTAAGATGTTAAACAAAACGTATGAAAAAGTCTACTAGAAATGTAGCTTCATGTGTCACTGCCCATTCACAATTTCATTTTATTCCTCTAGGCAGCAGCACTGCCCATGGATGAGCCCCTCCACACCAGCATCATGCTCTGCGCCATAGGGAAAACATAACAAACGTGAGACACAGTTCCTGCCCTCTGTGCAGGTGCAGGTGCAGGTCTGGGTGGGAGGCCGGAACACACAAGCAGCACAGGACAGACATCCTCAGGGCTGGTACCTCGTTTACAAACACAGACTTGGAAACGGTTCACACTCATCACCCGTTGCCCATCTGACCTCTTTCACTAGCACCGTTGTCCAGGACTCTTGGGCAGGACTGCTCACCACTGACCCAACCCCTATTCTGCCCCCACTGTTCCTGCCTCCGTGCCAGAGCCCCTCCCCACCCTGAGCCTGGGGCAGACACGGGGATTTTGAACCATCCCAAATTAGGACTTGAAACTCTTCTTCCAGAGGAGCAATGAGCCCAGTGGTAGTAGCAGGGCCTGCCCCTCTGAGCTGGTCCAGATGCCCCTTGTCTGGGCTCCCAGGAGCCCTCCCTCACTGCACTGAATACACACCCCTGTAGCTCCCTGAGACCAGGATCTATATCCAGTTCATCTTTGTATCTGCAATAGCTTGCACAGGACCTGGCACAAAATATTTGTGGAGAAAACAAATGAAGAAATAAAGCATGTCATGGACTAAGTGAGCTTGGGGAGGCTTGCCTGAGAACCAACCCTGTATGCTAGCTGGGGAATTTGTGTCAAACTGGAAGTGTAAAGAAAAGGTTATAAAAATGACAGAAAATAGTAAACAAAAATATGGGTATATATGTTTGTATACAAGTACACACACATAGAAAAAACTGGGGGGAAGCATACTGAGTTATTAACACAGGGGGCAAAAAATAAGGGGCAAAAAGAAGAGAAAGTCAAAGATAAAAAAAGAATTAAAGAAATCTCTAGTATTTCTAATGGAACCACATACACGAATCATGTAAGACAAGGGGAACAATGATGCTCTGTCAGAAGCCAAATAAGAAGTAAGAACTAACTCAAGTAAGGAGTTGAGATGAATGTTTGCAAACATGTATGGGAAGAACCGAGGACAGGAACCCAAAGGGCACCTTCGAAGCAGCAATGCTTGGACTGGGGTGCTCCCTAAAAGATGTGGGGCCCCCAGACTGTTGGCTCTAAGGGATCCAGGCTTTCCCACTCACTTGTCCAGCTCCAGCCAAGGACGGGTCCAAATGAAATGGTTCACACAGCTATGCCTGTATCACATGAGCTGCACTAATATCAACAATTACATCAAGAAAATGTGTTTACCTTGGTTTCCCGCCATAGAAAATGGGTCCAACATGATGTTGAACATACGCCTTTCATCCCTGCTTCTATGAGAAGGACAAATAATTTAACAGGTGGGACACAGAATCCCATGGTTCTGTTTTTTCTTTCTTTTTTTTACTGTGGAGTATTAAACATTCCATTTTTGGTCAATGGAATCTGGAACCCTTCTTAACAGACCTTGGCAAGCTCTATTTATTTTGCAAAAGCCCTCCTAATTCTCACATGAGCAGTGACTTGGAAAGGCCTGGTGAGTCCAATCAGACTATACTTTCACATGTTATCAGTACATTATGTTGCTTCAGTTGAGAGACCAAAGTCTCCAACTCCTCTAAGAATTGATCCAGACAGCAAAAAGAGAGGAAATCCATTCTATTTAAACAAGGCAAATTGGTCCATTCTTCATACAATATCATTTCAGTCTAGAATTTTCATCAGCACTGCCAAAAACATCAAACAGAAACATCGCAGGACTCACTCAGTCTTCATTCTCCAAAGAAGAATCATCCTGTTCTCGGCCTGAGCACTAAGAAAGGACTTAAAGGGAGGTGGGGAGGGGACAGTCACATGGAGCACTCAGCTGTTTGTCACTGCCTGATTTCTAAGCTTCACAACTATTTATAAAAAGTTAATAAAGTTTTGCAGTTAAAGACAACCAGAAGTTTCTCCATATGTCAAATGCTCTGCCTCTTAAAGACTCTCCAACAATCTTCATCAGATTATCTGATTCACCTTTTCTTTCACTTCTCTGTCCCATATAATCCTTTAATAGATTACTCAAGAACTCTAATGTTGATGAACATTAGTTCATACATAACTACAGTGCACTACTACTTAAACATCAAGCTCGAAGATAAAAAAAAAAAAAACTATATGGAAATTTGATACCAAAATGAAGACATAGTTCCAGTCCCAGTTTTATTACTCTTCTACTGAAAAAGCTTAAATCATTCTTTACAAGATAGTGTGATAAACTCTAAATTTGTCCATTCAGCTTTGAAGATGCCTCTCTCCCTGCCTTACCCATTAAGCATCGATAATCCTTATTTCTCTTTGCTTAGGGTCCACTCTGGTCAGACTAAACTTTATCTGTCCTAAAAATAACCCAGCCTTTCTTTCTACCATTCCTCCCACCTGGAACCCCTGTCTCCCCATTATACATGCTCTCATCCACCCAGCAGGCTCCATCCCCACCCCTCAAGGACATTGTGGCTCAGCCCAGAAACACTCAATCCGCTCCCCTCCCCATGTGTTCCTCTATTTGTTGGATACCCTTGTCTCCATCAGGAGAAAGGGGGCCATATGTCTCTTCCCTATGCTGCCCATTGTCTTGTACAATGCCAAGTACATGAACTGACAACTTTCAATGATTTATCACTTTATATCAATAATTTTGAAATGTTGGATAAAAGAGAGAAAATTAATAAGAAACATGTGCTTTTTCCAAAAACCTAAGAGGTAGGTATTTTCCCATTTTTTAGATGGATAAACAGAGGCTTAGTGAGGTTGGGAGATTTGGTGGGGCTCATGGAGCTCATGAATATTAATAATAGGCCAGTCTTCACATCTACTTCCCAATGTCTCCAGAGCCCAGTCTCTCCTCTGCACCACGCTGCCTTCCTAACTTGTCACTTAGGTGATCTCGTTGAATTCTCACACTGCTGTCTCAAGAAATACTTGTTGACTGATTGATGACATTTTCAGCAGCAATGTGGTCCAGTTGAAGGGTTTCCCGTGGCTGAACTTGATGAAAAGCCCCTGCTGTGCTCAGAGAGATTTAACCTGCTTCAGACCCTGGCTTTCCCACAGCACCGTCAGTCTCAATCCCAAGACCTGCACGATATACAGCATGAGGTTTTATATGCTCGCAGACCTCACAAATAAAGTCTCAGGTGAGAGTTCAAACTCAAGACCCAGGGCGACGGTTCAGTGCTGGGGAGCCCACCATCACTCTGCTTCCTGGGGTTCCCTCTGGCAGTTGCTTGGCAATGTGGGGAGGGTGTGGTGGGCTGTCTTTGACAAGCCTCTTTGACTTCCCCTCCTGAGAAGTGGATTTTTGGCACATCGGCACAGCATGCTGGAGTCCACAGGAGCTTGGGGCCACAGTGAGAGCGCAAGGCCACCCCTGGACACTCCGGAGTCAACACACTAGATAGTGCAGTTCTGCATTAGCCAGCAGTGTGCTCCTGGGCAAACCATTCAACACTTCAGAGCCTGCTCACTCATATACTATGTGAATAATAGCGCCTTTCCTGTCTGCCCTTCAAGAGATTAAGAGAAGGAGAGATTCTATTTATGGAAAAACCATACAAACCACAAATCCCTGCCTGAGTACCATATGCTGAAGAGCAATTGTCATTAGAGGAGGTGGCATGCCACCATGAACAAAGAACTGGGCATATGAAAAAGAAATCGGGGGATCTGGTGTCCACTCCTGGCTGAGCTGCCGAATCTCTTCCCGTTGTAAGAGCCAGGATGCGCTGGACTCAGAAACCCTGCAGGTCAGAAAGCTACATTTCCAAGTCTGCTTCACTGGAATTAACACAGTCTTCCTAGCAGAGTGCTACAGAGGACAACCTTAAGGAGCTGGGACGCATGGGGACAAGTCACAGTCCCTCAGGTTAATTTCAGCTGTGGCATCCTGGGATCCTGAGACACCAGACACAATAGCAACCATCTCCATCTTGGTGCCTGAAGCCTCTCTTTTGTATTGCTTTCATTATTTCCAATTTGGTTATGATTGTTTAACCATCTTGATTTAAGTGCCCTTTAATCCTATAAGCCATCTCAAATCCTTTTTTGAGCCATGTCATCTGTAAAACACGTCAATTAACGAGCAACTTGCTTTCATCTTAGTTTAAGTCACAGATTTCAGAGCTGGAAAGAACTCAGAAATCAAATTCAGCCTCATATGTTATAAATGGTAAGACAGAGACACAGAGAAAAGGCGTGTCCACAATCACACATGTAGCCTGGGTGCAACCTCGGAGCCCGGTTTTCAGTTCATTTCTGTCTTTCCTGTGTTGTAACAGGAGCCTGGGTCTCTGTTTCTCCGGATATAAAATGGAAATAATAATATTATGGTCTTGTTCATCAATGCTATGTAAGAAAAACCTTTCATTACTACATGTGATTTCCCAAAACTTTGATAATACCTAAATAATGTTCTTGCTGATAATTCATGGAAGGACTCCTGGGAACAGGAGAGCACTGAGTACACTTTCCTTGGCCCCCGAACCAGCACACTCTGAACAGGGCTCTCTTCAGACCTGCCACTCGGAAGACACTGCGTAAAGCTGCCTGTTCAGGGGCTGGTGAAAACCTGTGTAGACCAGCAGCAGACTGACAGCGGGGACTAGTGTGCGGCATGGAGAATGCTCGGTCACGATAACTCAAACGCATTCCTGTTGTTTTGAAGCAGACAGAAACCCTTGGGGCTATATGTTGGGGGGTCTTCAGAAAACAGACTGCACCTTCCTGGCCCAGCAGTGATGGGGCCCTGAGCTTCCTGACCAAGAACAGGGTGAGCAGCCAACACACAGACTGAAACTCTAACCTGGCCACTTACTAACTCTGTGATCACAAGCAACTCACATCTTGTCTTCACTCAGGTTCCTCATATATACAGTAAGAATAAAGATAGATCTACCTCATGGGTGTTCAAGAAAATTAAATAAGTTGATAATGTAAACTGCTGAAAACAGTGACTAGTGGATGGTAAGTACCCATTAAATGTCCTCTGTTGTCCATTATTGCCAGTAAAGTCTGCTCGACCTTACAGTAGCCTGAGTCATGAGACGAGAATCTCATCCCCCACGTCCCGGGTTCTCCAGGGAGTTGACGGTTTAGGGGTTTAAAAACTCCATTTTGCAATGCCAGTTTCTAAACTATACAACAGGGGCTTTCTGTCCTGCTCTGATATTCACAGGAAAGAATCAGCACAGGAGACCCACGGACACGTGAGGAGAGTGTGTGCACCTGATTGGCTGTTTGTGCTCTGGGCGCCTCCCCTGCCAGTGGAAACACCCCATGAGGAAGAGCATAACCACCAGGATAGCACCCCGGGGTCTTTCAGCAATGGCCAGCCTGCTTCTTGGCCACACGGACCGCCATGACACTCCTGGCTCTGCCCGTGACCTGACGGTGAACCCTGGATAAACCCAGCCCTCTGAGTCCTCGGTTTCCTCTACCTGTGACAAGAGAAGGTGGTCTGAATAATCTTTATGTTTCTTCTAGCTTCTTTTTTTCAGTTACTCTACTTGCAACTCTTTTCCCAATATGGAGAAATCCTAATTGTGAGAGAAACGTGAAGCAATTGAGAGATGTTCAGCAGTTTCTGTAAAACGCCTAGGAACTACCTCAAAATTATTGAACAAAATGACAGAGGCCCAGAGCACACTTTCACAATACTACAAACAGAATCTTTAAAATTCTCAGCCAGTCCCTTGGAACTGGTCAGGCGGGTCCACCTAGGCCACAGGTTAGAACATTCCAGCCAGGGAAACAAGCCTTTCCCTACCTCTCCATTCTCCTACTGTCCTATCACAAAAACTGTTCACGGTTCTCCACTTCGAGAATCAAGGTTCTGTCTCTGCAGGTCTCAACAGACTGCCAAAGGCCGGTCCAACCAAGTGCAAGCAAAGCAGCACTCCAGACCCATCTGGGTGTGGCAAGACTTCTGTCACTCGCCAAAACTGCACAGGCCTGGTTAACCTGGGGCACACAAAGGCATTAAAAAGGCCCTCAAAGCTGGGGGCAGATCCTTTTAAAAGCAACTCCAGAAGACTCAGCATTATTTAACCAGGGTGGCTCTGTGAGGAAGTACCTCATTGTTTAAAAACCCAAAGTAAAATTCAACAGCAGCAAATATCTAACATAACAATAAAAGGCACTTGAGGCAAGTTGCTGTAATAAGTACATTCATTTATTTAGACTTCTAGATCCATGGCAGAAACATGGAGGTGATATGCCCTTCTTTCTAGTCTTGAGTTTTCTTCACTGCCTCTCTGCAGAAACTTGCAAGGCACAGACATTCATTCCATCATTCCCCAACACATGGGGAACATGTTCTTTTCCCAACCTCTGGGGACATTGCAGCAAAGAAGATGAACCTGCCTTTTCCATCCACAGTAGACTTGGGAAGCTGGCCATGTCTCTTATGGCCTCTCCTTTAAACGAGGTCTATGATGCAGGCTGTTGATAATGTGAGTCTTCTATATGAGTCTATATGAGTCTGCTGATAATATGGGTCTAAACTTCTATGAGTCGTCATATGAGTATCATCCTTTGCTGTTCATTCATCTGTTGAACAAATATTGTTGTGCCTACTTTATGCCAACAACATGTATAAACACTGAGAACACTGTAATTAATAAGACATTAATTTACATTAAAAGTTCTATTTTAGATTGCTTCCAGCACTTAGCTATTGTAAATTGTGCTGCTATGAACATTGGAGTGCATAGGTTCTTTTGGATTGGTGTTTCAGGATGCTTAGGGTATAGTCCCAGCAGTGGAATTGCCAGGGAAAAAGGCAGTTTCATTTTTAGTTTCCTAAGTCAATTCCATGCTGTTTTCCATGGCGGCTGCACCAGTCTGCATTCCTGCCAACAATGCACTAGAGTTGTCTCTTCTTCACAACCTCACTGGCACTTGTTTGTTGATTTAGTTATGATGGCCTTTCTGACCAGTGCGAAGTGGTATCTCACTGTGGTTTTAATTTGCATCTTGCTGATGGCTAGCAATGATGAGCATCTTTTCATGTCTCTGCCCTCTGTATGTCCTTCTCGGAGAAGCATCTGTTCGGGTCCTTTGCCCATTTTTTAAATTGGATTCTTTGTCTTTCTGGAGTGGAGTCATATGAGTTCTTTATATATTTTGGACATCAAACCCTTGTCCAAGGTATCATTTGCAAATATATTTTCCCATATGGCTGGTTCCCTTTTCATTTTGCTGATGTTTTCTTTAGCTGTGCACAGGCTTTTTATTTTGATGAGATTCCATTTGTTTATCCTTTCCTTTATGTCCCTTGCTCTAGGGGACATATCAGTGAAAATATTGCTACATGGGATAACTGAGATTTTCCTCCCTATGTTCTCCTCTAGAGTTTTACAGTACCACGACTTATATTTAAGTCTTTTATCCATCTTCGGTTTATTTTTGTGTATAGTATAAGTTGGGGGTTGAGTTTCATTTTTTGCATGTAGCTGTTCAGATCTCCCAACACCATTTGTTAAAGGCTATTTTTACTCCATTTTATGCTTCTGCCCCCTTTTTCAAATATCAATTGACCATAGAGACTTGTGTTTATTTCTGGGCTCTCTGATCTGTTCCATTGATCTATGTGTCTGTTCTTATGCCAGTACCAGGCTGTTTTGAATATAGTGACCTTGTAATACAGTTTGGTATCAGGTATTGTGATCCCTCCTGCTTTGTTCTTCTTTCTTAAAATTACTATGGCTATTCAGGATCATTTATGGGTCCATATAAATTTTTGAAGTGTTCGTTCTATAGCTGTAAAATATGTCATTGGTATTTTGCCCATCAATAAATGAGTGGATCAAAAAACTGTGGTATATTTACATAATAAAATGCTACACAGCAGAAAGAAAGAAGGAGCTCCTACCCTTCACAACAGCATGGATGGATCGGGAGAGCATTATGCTAAGTGAAATAAGCCAGGCAGTGAAAGACAAATACAATATGATCTCACCTATAAGTGGAACCATATCAATAAAACAAACAAGAAAGCAAAATATAACCAGTGACATTGAAATTAAAAACAAATTGACAGTAACCAGAGGGAAGGTGGGAGAGGATAATGGGGGGAGGGGGAAGGGTTGTCAAGGAACATGTATAAAGGACCCATGGACAAAACCAAAGTGGGTAGGATCAGGGTGGGAAGTAGGCATGGCTGGGGTGGGGGAAATGGAGACAACTGTACTTGAACAACAATTTTTTTTAATTCCATTTTAAAGTAGACAAGTCATCTCAGGTGGTAAGAACTGCTCTGAAATAAAGAAAGCAGAGAAATGGGCTCAATTGTGAGAGCAGGCTGGAGAACAGTGTCATTTCAGGAGAGATGTTGCAGAGAAGAAACCTGTCACATCCAGAGGGACATAACTCACTGCACGAGGTGACTCTGTCAGCACACCCTCCCTCTCCCCAAGCCCCCGCCTCACAGGCACATGCCACATGCTTCAGTCACACCCAGTCATGCAACCACTGGAGCCCATGAGCTGTCTCTGACCTTCCATGCCTTTGTCCAGATAATCGTCTCTTTAGATTGCCCGACCAAGCTTCTCTGACCCATGGCCCCTCACTAGGTTTGTCCTGATCTGTCATCGCCACCTCCACTGCACCTTTCTCTCAGCTTTCCCTGAACCCTGCACACGTGTACACTCACGAGCTCACCTTTAACACTCAGTCACAGCTCTCACATTGTATTAGAATCATTGCATCAATCACCTGCCTCAGAGGTGTCAGACTCATTTTCACTGGGGGCCACATCAGCCTAGCAGCTGCCCCCAAAGGGCCAAATGTAACTTTAGGACCATATAAATGTAACTACTCCTTAACAGTTAAGCGAGAGCTTAGCACTGCCGCTGGATAGAAACAAGGTGCTGGGCCGGATAAAACGAGGTGGGCCTGTGGGCTTTGTGTTTGCCACCTGTGATCTACCTTAGACTGCAAGCCCATGTCGTGAGCCTGGCATCTCTCACCGCCCTTGGACCACGATACACTGAGACACAACAAACTGTGAGCCTCACAAAAGTTTTTAGATGCTATGGATCCTAACTCTCTGAATGAGGAAACTGAGGTTCAGAGGGGTGAGCTCGATTACAGAAGGTCACACATCTAGTAAATAGCCGAAGCTGGAATTTCAAATGGGGTTTTCTAAAGCCAAACCCTATAAATAGGGGTTCGGCACCCCGCTAAGTAGGGACGGACAGGGAAACGCCAGCGGCAGCGGCAGCCCCTGCACAGGTGTCACTTTGAGCCTCCACAGACCTCTGCCCAAGCCCCTGTCCCCGCTGGCCAGAAACTGAGGCTTATCTGTGGTATTTACAGGGCCAAGGCACTGAGCAAAGTTTTCTGATGGGGATGGAAAATGTCTGCTTCTGTCAAATTTCAAAATCTTGCAGTAGTTGTCTCAGTTTTTTAAAAAAATGTCCTTCATTCTATAAATATCCTCTCCTCTCCCCCTTCAAGAAATTCCATTTTGTCATTTACATGGTCAGACAAAACCCTGAGAAGATCAAGAAGCGGCAGTTCGGGGTGAGCCAACCAGAGTGGCCCCTGTCTCGGAGGCCCAAGCAATCCCTGAGCCGAGAGGCAGAGCGGCCAGTTGAAGTAGCCGGTGTTTGCTTTAAAAGCCGTTCTTCTGCTGCTGCAGGGAACACAGGCTTCTGGTGAACACTGCTCCTGACCAACGCAGGTTCCTGCGGGGATTTCAGGCAAGAATCCCAGCCCCTTCCTCAACCCATCACCACCTGTCCACACAAGGAGGCAGGACCCTCCTCTCTCAGGTCACATCTTTACCATCCCAGACCCAGTTTCCAGTGAAAATCTTCCCCAACCTCTGCTGTCTCCACTGACCTTTCCTGTCCTTTGCCACTTCCATTGCTGTTCATTTTTCAGACTGATCCATTTGAGGGCCCGCCCACACCTCAACACCTATGCATTGTGGGGATGCCATGTTTCACACACTTCTCTGTGCATCTATGAAGCCATTGTAGTGAGGCACGGCTGAGCATTGTCTATCATTCATTGCAGCCTCTAGGAAGCCTGGCCCATGAGAAGTCAAGGCATAGTCCATTGCTGTGGACTACTGTCCAGCCTCCTGCTCCAGGGCACCTGGCCACGGACTGTAGAACCATATTGACAAAGAACACGTGCAACACCTTCTCACCTGTCTCCCATTGCCTTCTCCAGTGCCCAAACCCACCTGCGACCTTTTGCAAACCCCTACTATCTGCATTTTTTTAAAGATTTTATTTATTTCTTTAGAGGGGAAGGGAAGGAGAGAGGGAGAGAAACATCAATGTATGGTTGCCTTTCGTGCATCCCCTGCTGGGAACTGGCCTGCAGGGGACCAGCCTGCAACCCAGACATGCCCTTACTGGGAATCGAACCGCGATCGTGTGGTTTGCAGGCCCGCACTCAATCCACTGAGCTACACCAGCCAGGCCTACTGTCTGCATTTATTAGTTATCTCCACCCACCTCAGTTCAGTGAGGCCATTAGACCACAGCCCATCTCCTATCTTCCTGCAACAATCGGACCTTCAGTGACTGCTCCATCAGCAAGAGAGACCCAATAAACATGTCTCACCTTTACAATGCTGCTTTATTATGCATTTTATGGAACATCTTGGCAAGAAGCTGGTGTGGCTGAGTCATGTCATTTTCTCAACTCAAGACAATTGGGAAAAACTGGGAGGTCTTAAGAAAAATGACACCTGAGAGCATGACCACAACTCTGAGTAACATTTGGAAAATCAGGCACCAGAGGCCGACGTCTTGGGCAGACTTCCTTTCTGGTCTCCATATAAAGAGGCCTAATTCACACAGGATACCTGGCATGAGAGAATTAAATATAACCAGCACCATGTTCTGCAGAAGAATGAATCAATTCTGACAGGATAAGCACTGGGGCTCCTTATCTTTGGAAAAACATCAAGGCAGAGCTAAGCCTTGGGGCCAGCCTTGCTCTCCTTCATGGATGGAAGTTGCCCATGGGCCTGGCTTCTGTTTTGGTAGGTATTGCTCTGCAGTACTTCCCAGGTTTACTTACAGAAACTTTGGCAACTAGACTAGTAAAGTCATTGTATAAAGTATGTTGAATTATTCCTTTGGGAAAGGTGATTGGAGAAACCAAGTCCTCACACCCTCTCTATGTCTCCAGAAGGCCATACAATTTAGCTGTGGTGGTTGGCATTATGTGGCATCCACAGGCAAAGAAGAACCACATCCCCTTTCTTTTCTGTGAAAGTGATTGATGTCTAATTGAAAATCAGAAATGCAACTAAGTCCACTGGCTCTAGACTCCTAGCAACTGAGTTAATCCTGCCCAGACCCACAGATAACCCTACTGCAGAATGAAAAAGTGCCAGACTTCGCTTGTTTCATCTTGCCAAAAAGAATGGTATGATAAGTTATGTTGCCAATGGCCCAATCTGCAATATTATAGTAAAACAAAAATCAATGCCTCTTGGTCCTAGCCATAACCACAATACTGTTATAGATCCAAACCCTGAAAGCTATGGCAGTGAACGTCTTGATCACACTGATTTTGGCAATGTCCAAAGATGTTGTGTGTATCTTTCTGCCACTCACCAAATCTCCCACCCTTGCCACTTCATCAGTGACTCCAAACTTAGAAAGAAAATCTGCATCACAAAAGTTCCCACTCCCCATAAAACCAACATCTCTACACACAGGAATGTTTTATAGAAAAAGTACTTTCAAATGAAAGTTCTAAAAAGTATTTGAACAAGGATTGTCTCATTATTTGGGTACCAAATAAAGGATAAATGTGTATCATAGTAAATAATTTTCAAGCTCTGTTCTCCATACAAAACAGTGAAAGAGATGTAACTCCAATATCAGCACCTTGAGAAGTCAGGATTTAATTAACTGTGTAGCCCCAGAAACTATCAGAGCTCCTGGAATATGGCAAACAATAAAAACCTCTTGAAAGAACATCAGACTTAACCACCTTGGGGGCCACATAACAAACTCTGTGTACCAACTTTTGACTAGAACTAACCCTGCACCCATCCTCTTCCTCCCTCCTTCAATATCTATGCACACATACCCCACACACCATCAGCTTATCTGGACTATGACATGTATGGAAAAGAGAAATAAAAGGTATGGTTTTATATCTGAAGATTACAATTTAAAAAGGTCAGGAAAGACCCAAGTCTCTCATTCACTCATCCTGAGAGATTGCACATCCAGGGGTAGAAAGAGTGGAAGGACACAGCGCTATGCAGCATCCTTTGGTTACAACTTACAACTTCAAATAAGCTTTAAAAATTAGAGATTGGAAACATATATTCAATTCTCTGCTATTGCTCTGCCTGTTTCTGATTTAGTAGTTGTTGTTAAGCATAGTAAGTCATAAAACAAGCCTGTTTAAACTCTCCTGGTCTTCCATAGAGAAAACATAGCAAAAGGCAGGACAACTTCCGGAGAAATCCCACTCACCAACAGACACAACACGCTCTCAAACCCCAAGCCTTGGTTTCTGATATTTATTCCCCAAACTGATCGGCAACACTGGCTTATTGAAGACTAGATTCAAGGATCATTTTTATACATATGGATCAGTGGCTTTATGAGTTCTCATTGACCATTTAAAGGTCGTGAATTCCTTTGCAAACAGCAAAAGCATATTTCCTCTCTGTTGGCTACCAAGAGTTTGCACCAAAGGCTAGTAGGAGATATTCTTGGTCTGTGCCTCTGAGTAACTGAAGACACCATTCCATTGACATAAGACAGTCCACCACTTAAAAAAGTAAGGTTTCTCTTACAAAAAGAAAGACCCATGTGGTTTGAACATTGCTGATCTTGGAAACCACTGTTTGCTAATGCATTGTCTCAATGACCAAAAATGCCAATTGATATCCACTGGAGATACAGCATATTTGTTTTAAAGGATAGAAACATGATTTATATATATATATATCTCCAGATTTTTTTATTTACATGATGTTGAGAATAATGCCCAACGTTTCTATAGCACGTCAGAGCTTGCAAAGCTTCTTTCCTTCCATGACCTCCTCCAAATCTAACATATCTATTCTGTGCAGCAGACAAGGCAGGGTCTTAGGTGATTAGTCTGCACCTCAAATGGAAAGATAACAGCAGTTAAAATGGAATTCTTCCTAATGGCACATTGTAAAACCAGCTTCCTACCAACACAGGACTTGCAAAGGAAATGTTTCAGAAATCAGATTTGCAATCCTTAGTCCAATGTCAACTCTAAAAAAAACTCTGAGGTTTAAGAGATCTGGAAGAAAAGATTTCTTTGGCAAAAATGCTGAAGAGTATCATTATCCTCCACATGCTCCATGAGACAAGGAGAGAGCATGCATCCCTTTTACCTGTGGGAGGCTTCAGGATTGCAGCCTGGAGAGTTTGATCTGAGGTCTGAAGGCACAGAGCCTGGGGTTGGTCCCCAGCCTGAAGAAACCCAGAAGTCAGAGGCAGTGATGGCCTGGCTAAAAGCAGAGGAAGGAGAGGTGCCTGCACTAGAAATGGCTTGGGTTTGGAGTTTCCTTTGGTTTCCACATGGACCCTGTAGAGAGATAGGAACATATATTATGTTATTAAAAATTCTGCCCAAGAGGTCCTCCTGGGAGCTGGGCAGCAGGACAACCCCAATACAGGATGGGCATTGGTATCTGGAGTGGTAAGTGGCTCATTTGAAGGGACATTATCTGTGTTAAGGAAACAGTCCTCGACCCACAATATAAGTATGAAGCTCCCGACAAACCCAGAGGGCAATATCTGATCATGACCAGCGCCATCAAACAGTACCTTTCTCATTTACTCTTTCTCCCTCAGAAGAGAGAGGAAACCTCTGCACCCCTGAGAAGATCCAGACCAGGGGCAGGTATTGAGGAGGAAGAGTGGCGTAACATGGGCAACAAAGAAGACCGCCCCAACCCCCCAACCTCCAACTGCAGGTTTCCAGCCCGAGACATTATTGAGTTGTGGAAGGGGGAAAGATTCAATATAAAATGGAATTCAAAGCATCAACAATTTGAAATATCTTGCAGCTACCCCATTAGAGCTCAAAAACCAGCAACTGCTGGTTTCATCTATGGTATAGTCTCTGGAATGCCTGCTTCTGGGGCTACTGGGCTGCAGCTGGGCTAGTGCACAAATCCACAGAGAACCAGACCCAGGATAAAGAGAAGACTGCCCCAGCTTTGCTCTTCAGAGCCCCTCCCATGATGGAGAAAGGCACACAATGTACATGGGCCCTCCTGGACCAGGACCGTCGCCTGAACCCAGTTCTCCCTCAGAGGCTGACTGGAAGGAACTCACTTAGGCTCTTCTTCCAAATGGGGGGATAAGGCATGCATCTGTCCATAAGGGACCAGGTGACTCAAAGCCCTGTGTGCGAGTGTGCCCAAACTTCACAGTCATGTGTTCATTAGGAGACAGAGACAAGAAATGTGAATAGGGTGCTTCCCTAAGGGGATGGAGCTTATATCATCTGGAAAGACAGCAGATTGCAGACAAAGCCAGCAAAGTCTGGATGGTTGCTTTCTTTTGACACCATCCTGATTCCCCTCGACTTTCATTGTTCCATGCCACCTGCAGTGGTTTCGTTTGAACACAACCGTTATCAATGAGGTGCCTTCTCTATATAACATTGAAAAAAAAAACACGTATGAGTCAGACGGCCCACCTTCAGTCCTTGCCCTAATGTGCCACGCCATATCTGTGGGCAAGTCCTTTCTCTTCTTTGCCTCTCTCCTTCAATCTCCATGTATAAAACCAGAGCACCGAATGGCATGACCTCTGAGCCCATCACTGCTCCAGCACATTATACCTCACCTGGTATGTGATAAGATTTAATTGTGACTAAATTATTAGTAGAACTAATTAGCCCTTGAATTTGTTTAGCACTTTGTCATTTTTGCAAAATTCTTTCACGTCCATTACCTCGCTGGTTTGATCTCCACCTGTGTCTCTAAGGCATTGGTATCATTATCCTCACTAAACAAATGAGGAAGCCGACCCAGAAAAGTTAAACGAGTTATCTCAGGTCGCACAAACAGCAGAAGTTGGACCAGGAGCTGGATATCTTGATTCCCAGCCTGCCTTTCTTGCCCCACAAATTCTGGTGCTTGTCATTAATAATGACACAGGCAGCTCCTGGGAACCAGTCAGGGTCCCTTCTCGCTAATGACAGGTGACAACATTACACTGGTTTTTCTCAAAGTCCCAGTGGCTGGTCTGATTAAGTAGGCTCTTCCCAGAGGGTCTTGTGAACCCCCAATAACCTTCTTTCTATGTCTTTCAGTAACTCTGACCATTTGGAGAGAAAACAAATCCATACACAGAGGAGTTTAGGGTGTTATTTTAACTTTGTATATCATGCATAAAAAGTTGCCCTTTAACTTGAATTTTTGAATGTAAGTTGGGAAAAAGAAAGGTTTTTGGCATACATTCTCCAGGTGAATGCCCCAGGCTCTGGAGTTTAATTCCAGGACCCTCAACAAAACTTCTGAGTAGCCCCTTTCTCTACCCACTCCTCCTCCCCCGTAAACTTCAGGTCCCTTCCCCTCATTGCTGCATCTCACCAGCCTAGTGTGAGGTTTCAGACTGGCTTTCAGTCCATATGGTCTTAAAGCAAGAACTTCACTCCAACACCAAGAATTTGTCCTTGACTTTGTCTTATTCACTGAAAGAAAAGAATTATTACTGCATTATTTAAAGGGAAATAAAAATCAAGAATACACTGTCATTACAAGAGCATGACACATCCTTAGGACACAAAATCCAATCACACACACATACATGCACACAAATGGTCATGTAAATTATTCAGTGGGTATTTGAAATGTCAGGCAGTTAATGTGTATTCATATCTGCTGATAAAATAGAGCAAGTTTTAGAGATTTTTACCAAAAATAATTAAAATACAAAAAGTTTTGGTTCATTCAGAAATACTCATCAATATTTGGGGGAAAAATCACTTATGGGGAAGAGGTCACTCCTTGACCCTGTGTAATGTCTTTATATTTCTTTTCCCACATACACAGATTCAACTCTGATGTTTGTTCATTAAGCTTTTATACATATCATTCTACCTATTCCATTCGACATACAAGAACTGGTTATAACCACACAAAGCGAGTGGAGAATTCTACAGAAGCATGAATAAGATCATGTTTCCTACAGTGTTATTAAAGAAACTCAGTTGAGAATTCCAAAATGTGTTGTCACAACCAGATCCACTGGCTCTCTGCTTAGAATTAACTTTCACGTTGCCTAGTCCTATAACCCTTTCTGGAAGAAAAAAGGGGTCAGCTAGGTACCTAGAAACGAATGCAGGTCTTCTGGGAGCTCAGACCACCACCCCAAGTAACCCTTGGATGACCTGCAAATGGTACTAATAACATTTGATAGTTCTATCACTGCTCAGTTCCCCAAATTTGCCACTGCCGTAAGAGGGAGTGTTACTGGCAAGTGAGTAGCATCCCGCAGGGATGAGGGTGTACCCTGCTTGGTGTCAGCCTTTTCAGCTGAGTGGACAATCTGGTTTAACAGTGGGATGCTGGGAGCAGGGACACTGGACGCCAAAGCTCTCCTGGTCCTGTTGGTAACTTCATTTCCCAAACGTTCATAATTAAACAGCTTTTATTGAAGTAATCAGCATGAGCTCCTTAGCTTTGTTTTTGCAACCAGTATCGTGTTTATGGAGCCAAATATGAGAGACTTTGATACTGAATACCTCCTCGGATGTGTTAACGTTGGCAGGGTCTCTAGATTCTGAAGATGCCGGGCTGCCTCAGCACAGCCTTCCTCCAACCCCCCGCTCATTGCCCCCCTCCAAACCACAAAGCACCAGTTCTCCTGTAAGACTCACTTACGCTATTTCTCCTGCAAGTCCCAGGGAATGGTGTGCAATTGAAACAGGGTGAAATACGATCTCAAAGTGTCTGTCAGACCAGAAGTTTTCAAAGAAAACATTTCTTAAATCTTGTGTTCACTGCTGTTTCAGCAGGCCAATTAGATTGGATGGGACTTGGGGGGAGCTGTCGCCAGTCACTGCAGCAGGAATAGCAAACAAGACTTAAAGCAAATAAACGAGCCCAAAACTGGCATCCCAGGGGCCCCTGGCCAATGACCTCCTTCATTCCCCAGGTGGGATGGCCAGCCCACCCTCTGGGACCGAGGGCCAAACTCCAGGTTAATCAGATGAGACATTAGTTAGCAGCCTCGATTACCAGAAAGTAATTAATCAGGGAAAGTCTCCAAACAGGAGGAGAACAAATAAACAGGCAGGCACATGCAGTCCCATTTTGGCTCTAGATAAGGCTGCCATCCAGGTGTCCTGCTGGGGTAGAGCCCATCTGTCTTGTTCAGTTCCTCTTGGGAAATGTGGTGACATTTCTCACATCTGCCTAGAAAATGCAAAGCCAAGAGGGCAGTGAATGGGAAGAAGATGAGAGACTTTGGAAAAACTATTTAAGGACCCACTGGGGTTTTGTGGAGAGCTTTGCCCTCCCCTGAACGTTCTTTTACATTGTATGTTAACACGCCTCATTTTGACATGACCAAAAAGGAAAGAGAAAAAACAGGGTCTGCCTGGGTCTCCAAGCTCCTTCCATGTGAAGACAACCAGGGGCTCAGGTGGTGGTCTTGGGTCTATGCAGGAGGGACCCACTGGTTCATCAGCTCTTTGAGACTCTGTCTTCAGAGACTCATAGTACAAGCTACAAAGGATTCAGACCAACTGAAATAACTGGTTTCCTCTTCAACACTGATTTGGGGTGAGAAAGATTGGGAAAGAAGGGAAGAAAATGTAATTAATGCAAGTGGAAAGTATCAACCATTGGTCCAGCTTGACCTGACATATCATATCCAATAGGATCATTTGTCTATGTTGTCTTTTTCCTTCTGGAACGAAAAAAAAATGTCAGCCACTAGAGAATGTATGTAATGTAAATGCGGCTGGATAAGCTCAGCACTGGGGAAAGCACACCCAAACGTAAGTCAGCACAAGACAGCCTCTGCTCAGAGGACAAGCGCAATGATTTTAACCTAATGACCCGCTCTTAAACAGCTCTACAGCAAATCACAATTAAATAAATAACACTTAATAGCACAGATTTGTTTTATGGCCAGATTATTTGTGGAGAGAGAAAAGGGAAGGTTGGATGAGTCACTTAAATCTTTAATGATAAAATTGAGGTGGTTTCCAAATACTGTTATGAATTTAACCTCAAGCTAATTTTACAAAATGCCACAGAAATGAGGTAGAGGCATTCTGGAATGAAACAGAGAGGTGGGGAGGAGAGGTGTGGCGGTATACCAGAAATTGAGGGTGCTTTGTTTTGTTGTCTTAAACTAAAGTTGAGGCTAGGGCCTCCTTTCAACCCAGTGGTGAGGAATAGCTTATAAAATCATAGCAAATAAGCTAGTGAATGCGGGAAAAAATGCAGCCATGTGTGTCTCTGTGGGAACCTACAGAACTCGGGGTTAGGAGAGCAGAAGGCAAGGCCTGGAAGTGCCAGTTTCTGAGGCACCAAGAAGGAATTAGCTGCAGTGAAGATGTTCCTAGAGTAGACACTGAGAAATCACAAACACACTTGCTGGGCTAATGACCTGGTCAGTCTCCCCCAAAGAGGGCAGACAGGCAAAACTGACCCCCTTTGGTTGAGAGTTTATTTGCTCTCCCTCATTCATTCCTTCTCTGGCAAAACTCGCTCTCCTTATTTTTTTTTGTCTTATTATTTACCTCTGATTTTTCTGATGTGTCTGATTTTTTCACATAGGCACCCACATACATATCTCGGAGCAGGTGGCCTAGTGAGGGCTTTGTAACCTTCGAGAGAGTCCAATCACACTTTTATCTTGCCCCCCCACAGACCTTTATAGCCTCAAAAAATGGTGGTTGTGCCCCCATGGAAAGGTCGGGACTCAATCAAGAGCCAAGTCCTGCAAAATCTTTTCCTCTCAGTGCCTCGAAAGATGACGAGAAATCTAGACTTGCTGGAAACAGCTCCAAGTTCACCTTCTCTGCTTGTGTGCCATTGTTGAGATCCTAAAAGGCACTTGTGCTGCTGGTAGGACCACTGGGGTATGGGCAAGCCCACGAGATTGTGAGCACCAATCAGGAGCAGGGCCTCCCCAAAACTCAGCTTCTCAAAATTCGCTGATTACATCATGAGAGACCAGAGTCTGTGAGAGCAGGTGTGGAGCTTTCTCCATTACAGCGCACCACCCTGAGCCCCTAGAATGAGGCATGAATGCAGCAGTTGTTGTTTGTTTCATATTCATCAAGCAGATACCTGGGGGCACCTGGACCCTCTGCTCTGTGAAGGTGAATAAAAATAAAATTCAGCCCCTCCTATAAAGAAGCTAATAAGGGATACAAATACATAGATGAGTATTTATAATCCAGAAGGGCACATGGTATGCTCCATGCAGCTGGACCCATGTCAGATGTAACCAAAGGGTGGCAATCTCTTTCCTTTAACCATCCATATCAAATCATCTCCAAGTCTTACCGACCTCCAGAAATCAGTCACTAAAGCACAACCTCAGCAAATGGCTCTTCCTGAGGGCTACACTGACAGAGTTCAAAGCCCAGACTGGGTATGCTAGCCCTGAATCACTCAGATGGAGTCAGGCAATAGTCGGAAAACCCACACTCACAGAGGGTCCCTGACACATAAGAGCACGTGTAGTGGGAAAGAACAAGATGACAAGGAGACTCAAAGCCGTGACTAAGACGGAATATTTGAAAGAAAGCCAAAAAGGCTTAGCTGGGCAAAGAAGATTCAGAAGATCCCCAAGTAGTCTGTGAGGGCCTCAAGGGCAAGTGCAGGACTGTGTTCATGCAGGACAGCCCCATGTGACTGCACGGATCATGGTCTGTGTGAATGGAGCTACCTGGACATGGGCAGCGCACAAGGCAAAGTCACACGCCATCACCCTGGGCTCATCTCCTGCACCTACTCTGCCCCAAAGAGCAGCCTGTTGATAAATGGTCCATGAATGAGATCCATTGCTCTGTTCAAACACATGAAAACTGCGGTGTAAAAGACAGAGCTGATTTTTATTGTTCTAGTTTTTGCCCAAGATGGCAAATGAACGGCCAGTAGATGCAAAAGCAAGAGGGAGGTAAAATGTTTTTTAAAAGCTTTGAAGAGCTTTCTGTGAAGCAGTACAGTCTAATAATGAAAGCAGGAGACAGGAGGGCAGCTGGGAGCCCCCTCTCACAGCAAGCAGAGGTGGGTGAGTAATTTTCAGGGTTTGGAGAGAGTATTCCGCTCTTAGAAGAGGAAGTGAAGGCTGGGCTCCAGCCCCAGGCTGCCTTTGCATCCAGATAAGGAGCAAAACTGCTGTGAGCAGACCCCTGGAAGGTCCCAAAGCCTGGCAGAAGGAAGTACAAGCGGTGCCCGAAGGAGTTAAATTTCTACCCGGCTCCAGAACATTTCTAAAGTTATTTCTTGTCAAATCAAAATGTTTCCAAATGACGCCAGGTTGGAAAATGCCAGGCATTACCACGTGGGCTTGCTCAGCAGGCAGAGGGGCCTGCAATGTTGTTCGACTGCATTCTGTACACAGTGGAGGAAGGACCGTGTCCTCCTTCCTAATCTGATGAATCCTTGTCATAAATCCTACTCCGGGCCGATGGCAGGGCGGCTGCTGGCACAGGGCGAGCGGTGGGGGTGCACTTTACGAGGGCCAGAGGAGACAGCAGGCCGCCGAGCCTCCTTGAGAAGCTAGTAAATCAACAGTCAGTGGAAGCTTCGTACAGATGAGACAGCCCACCTCCCGGATCTCACAGAGGCCCAGGGCACGGGTGAACTTGGCAGGAGAGGAGGAAAGTGCTCTGAGTTGAGGTGGAGCTGTGGGATCCTGGGGTGCAAGGAAGTGAGGGTGCAATGAGGCACAATCCCTTTCCACGGACTTCCCGAGCCTCACGTTCAATCAGTAAGCAAGCCCCAAGCTGGATGTTGCCACTGACAGGATCTCTGCCAATTAGGAGCTCACATTCCAGAAAGGGAGACCCCATCAGGAAAGAAAGAACTTTTATTAGTCTACTTGAGCTGCCATAACAAAATACCATAGACTGGGTGGCTTAGACAACAGAAATGTATTTTCTCACAGTTCTGGAGCCTGGAAGTCTCAGATCCAGATCCCACAGGGTCACTTTCCATTCAGGGCTCCTGTGGAGTACTGAGCTAGGCTGCTCCTTGGCACTGCTTCCCCAGCACCCGTCTTATTTGGCCAAGCAGCCTGCAGGGTCCTTAAACGGACACCAGCATCCCCCCTTCCCCCCACCCCATGCAAGCACCTTAGGTAGCAGTACAGAGTCACAGGCAAATGTAAGTTCCTGGCAGGAGCTTCACAACAGCCCTGTGATCAACAGTTCCCCCTGCCTCCCAGCACCTGTTTGCCTCAGGCATCCCTTAGGTAACCCTCCATGGGGCTCCCCCAAACCCTGTTCCTTTGCTCGTTTAGCCTGTACTGACCAATCCAGCCCTAGCCTGGGAACCCCAAAGCACTCTATCTTGAACCTTAATAAAGACATAAGCCCCATGTCTTCCCTCTCTGTGTCTGTACTCTGCCTTGCTTTACCTCCCCATGTAGCTTCTCAAGGCATTCTGGGTACTTCCCCTAGGACCTCTAAGTAATTAACTTCTCTTTGACAATTGTAGCCCATTGTTGAACTTGGGCTAGTTATCTACAACCTGTGCTCTATTTAACAAATGTCAATTTAACAATGCCATAACGGCATTCTTCATGGCTTGCAGATGGTTGCTGCCTTCTTGCTGGGTCCTCACAGGGCAGAGAGAAAGAGAGTGAGCTCTCTGGTATCTCTTCTTATAGGGACACCAATCCTATTGGAACAGGGCCCCAAACTTATGACCTCACTTAACATTAATTACCTCCATAAAGACCCTATCTCCAAATACAGTCACAGTGAAGACTGGGGCTCCAGTTCAACATAGGTATTTGAGGAGGGACCCAAACATGCAGTCTAAACAGAGCTCTGGAAACCAGCTCTAATAGGAAGTGATGACTTCTGTTATAAAATTGAACAAAGCTTTATGGAGTGATTCCTCTGACAGAAGGGCTTGGAAGTGGGACAGTTGTCAAAGAAAATTCCACAAAAGAGGCATCTTGTTGGACCATGTGGAATAGGAAGTTACCCACCCAGGGAAGAAATCAAGGGAGACCATGTGAAATGGTGGTGGTGAGTAAAGGCCTTGAAGCCAAGCTGTCTGGGCTAAAAAACCCTGCCCCTGGTCCTGTTCTGTGACTCTGAACAAGCATGCAACCTCTCTGAACCTTGGTTTACTCATCTATAAAATGGAAATCCAAGTTGCTTAACAGGGTTGTTGTGGAGGCCAAAAACTTCATTTCTAAAAGGGGCTTGAGCAACAATGCTAGCTCATAAATTCCAGGCAGAACGGGCCTAGGGCCTGTCAATCACCTGGAGTCTTAAACACAGATGGCCTGTGCAGGAAAGGGTGAGCAGTTCAATGTGCAGCTTCAGCAATGTCAAGGGGGAAGACAAGAACATGGGGTGAATGCAGATTGGAAGTTTATTTAATGCTGCACTAAGGAGTTTGAACTTGCTTTGAGAGCATTAGAGAGCTGTGGGAGGACTTGCAGGAGAGTGACATGAAGAGACCTAGATTTTAGGAAGATCACTCTGGTCCATGTGAGCAGAAGCTAATGAGAGAGGGAGAGGTGGGCCAAGAATAAGGCTTGGGTATCCAAGATGGCAGCCAAGAAAATGTCCCCCAAACCATTCTGCTTGGCAGCTAAATCCCTTTTCACTTCAAAAAGCATCTGTTGAACTTTCACAACATGCAAGGCCCAGTGCCAAGGCCTGTAACTGAGACTCTGGTCCCACCCCCAATCTGCTCAGCATCCAAGACCCTCCACAGTCTTTTCCCAACACACCTTTCCAGCCTTTCCCCCGACACTCAGTAGGCATGTTGGGCTCCAGCCAAACAGACTGAAGAGCCTTTCCAGATGCAATGAGCTCAAACTATTTCTTCCCTTCATGCCCTTGTTCCTGTTGTGGGAGCCTTCATCCCTGGGTTGAATCACTCCTTTCCTCCTCACCAGCACAGTGTGACCTATCACATATCAGCCTTTCTGAGCACCATGCCCTTATATGTGTAATATAGATAGTGGTAAGTACTTACTGCATAGGCTTGTTGTCAGGAATTGTGGAAGCATTTAGCACAAAATCTGGCACATTGCTGCTATTTGCCTACAAGTCCTCCCCCAGGTTCCCTTTGTCCATGGGCCTTTGTTCCAGACCCACCAGACTCTGGGACCCACCCCTGGCCTCTATGGCCTGTCCCCTCACTCTGCTCTCAGAAGCTAACATATGTCTCTGGGCACTTTGTTGTCTTCACCCCCAAACCACTCCCTGATGGAGATGTCTTATAAGGACCGTATATTTTTCACCCGTATATGAGCCCTCTCAGCACTGAGAAATGGTGACTATGTATAGACCTGAACTGGGCAGATGTCTGTACTAAGTTAGTCTGAGAGGTAAACAGCACAAGACACACCATCAATATGCCACGCCCATGCCAAATATGGTTTTCTTCCTGCCAACTAGTCCCTGATGATTAGATCAGAAGAGAGCACAGACCCAATAGAAGCCTGCTAATAAAAAGGCCAGTTACATGTAACATGGCCCAACCAAAAACGACAACCAGACTCTGTGTTAAGAACATTGTTGGAAACAAGAAGAAAATTGAAATTGAAAGGCATTTGAAAGTCCTGAAGTCAAGACAGAGACATTGAAGGGAATTTAGAGTTCAGGTCACAGGACTGCATAGCAAATAAAAGTTATGAGAAACCAGAAAGTATTAGCAAAAACAGAAATTACAGGTATTTAAGATCTACTGTGTGCTACTCACTAAGCTAGGCACTATACCAATTATCTTATTTTTTCCAAGAACTATGAGTGGACACTATTACTAGTCCCATTAGAAGAAGAAGTTGAGTCACAGAATGGTAAATACCATAAGCACCCGTTGCCCTTATCTCCCCCTCAATTCCATATAATAAACTCTCATTCTATCCCCTATGCTTACCTACCACCCATTTCTTAAGTAAATAAGTAAATCTCTTCTCCTTGTAAGTAACAGAAGCAGAACATTCTGTGGAGACAAGGACCAAACACGAGACATGGAAAATGTGTAAGAAGGAAAGGACATGAACAACTACCCCATTAAATGTGGCCCAAGACCAGCCCCAGTGTCCCAAGTGGCTTCCTGCTTGTAGGAATCACACCTTCTCCTGGGCCCTGGTGGTCTGTACCATTTGTGACTACATACGCTGTCTAGTACCTTCAATGATTTTGTACATGCCATGCCTTTTCTTTCGAGCCAGCTCATGAGCTCCTTGAAAACAGAGATCATGCTGCCTTCTCCTGTTGTTTGTCCTTTGGCAAGTGAACATTTACAAAAGTCATCCCCCTGGCTCTGTTGAAAGTGCCAGTGATCCCACCCATGTGCACAGAATGCTGCAGGGCTCTCCAAGAGCATCAGAGCCTTAGGTGTAATCTGAGAACCAGCAGCAGAATAAATAAATCCCTGCCCTAGTGGCAAATACTTCCCTTTACTTCTTCCCCTATAAAAGCAAATTCTCCAACCCAATCTCACAAGTGCTCTCTAATGGGTTCTTTGTTTTGTTTATTCCATTTAGTTCAAGCCAGAAGCAAACAAGAGAAAATGCGTGGGGAACCACCTAGCACAATGCATGGCAAGAGTCAGGAATTCTATGTTTCCTCCAGTACCGCCTTATTTGAAGGGTGCAAACATTTGTGTTTCAAATGGCTGCAAACATGGCTGGGCGGTGGGCGGTAGGTGCCATTGCCAAGAAGCCTGCTTCTCAGCACACATTCAGAGTTGCCACATGTAAGCAAGAACAATATAAACTTCAGGCGCTCACCTCTGGGACTTCCAGATGCCCACTCTGACAGCAATCAATGGAGAGTTGACATCTGCACACCTCCCAAGTGCAGATCCAGCCTGGGGTTCCAACTGCAGGCTTGGTCTTAGAACAGGTCATTTCTGCAAGGCCGAACTGGAGATATTAAATCTTGACCTCAGAAAATGGCAGGTGCTGGGACTTGCAAAGCTAAAAACCTCATGCAAAATTCAAAATAGCAAGAAGATGCTTAAAGAAATCCCCAGACCCAGGGATCAGAGTCCAGCTATGAAGGCTGCAGTAGGGGGTCTACAGTGGCAGGAGCAGTGAGAGAGGCGGAAACAAAGGCTTTCACAGTGATTGTCTATACCGTGTTTTTCAATATGTTCAGTAGATGAATGCTCTGTATAAATAAGAGCTAGGCAACCCGAACCAATACACAGATTTTTAAAAATCAATTATTACAAAATTAATACACTTATTAATGATAAAAACAATGATAAGAGCAACTAAGTTGATTTTATTAAGATGAAAATTTAAAATGGAGGATGACAATTGCCATTTTGTATCATCCTCAGCATTCAATTTACCAATTTTGTCTTGCTTCTACGGTTTCAAAAGAAAACGAATTCTGGTTACAGAGACAAATTGTTGCAAATAATAACAGTGCTTTGAAACTAACTGTGTTTCGATAAAATTAATCTTCAGTGAGACAGCAATAGTACCAAAAAATTTTATTCTGAAATCTTCCTTTAAAAAGTGAGCAAACATGTTGAAGAATAAATCAGATTTGCATAATCACGAAAGGAGAGATTCCTTTGGTTAAAAAAAACAGCTAAAACATCTCCTAACATTTGCTACCTGAGTTCATGGGCTGGCATGGACTGGAAGCATGGACCAGCTGGCTTGTCTTAAAAGTTTCTTTCTGTGTGAAGTGGACATAAGTGCCAAAGAGGCCTCTGGTGGGGAACTGGTGAACAACCCCAGAATTCAAGTTCAGAAGAAAGAAACTACCAAATCCATATCATAAACTACCTTAGAAGGCTAACAGAAGCAAGTAAAAAGTGGAAAGTCTGACAGACTTCAGACAATACCCCAGATGTATCACTGGTTAGCTATGCGACCTTGGGCAAATTATTTAAAATTTCTGAGCCTAAGTGTACTTATCTATAAAATCAAGATAGAAATGTCTTTCACTGGATTGTTACAAATATTAAATGAGGTGCAGCATGTTCAGGCCTGGTCATTCGGTAACTAGGAACAGGAGGGAGCAGCTGTGACCTGTGGAGAAGCCCACAGGAGCCTGGCAGTTTTCTCCAGGGAGCCTGACCCTGACCTGGAGGGTGAAGGGGGGCAGTCTCAGGGGCAGCCCCTCATCAGGTAGAGAACAGAGGGAAGGAATGGCAGGTCTCTCTTGGTTTCCCCTGCCTCCATGGGGATTGATAGAGGGGCAGACAGAGCCCAGAAGAAATACTGGAGAAGCAAGAGGCTGAGAGTCACAAAGACCAGGAGATGCTATCAGTAAACACTGCAAGTCCAAACAGGACCGGGACTTTTGTGCCCCAGTGGTCTCTCTTTTTGGATGGTTCTGTGTGCAAATTTCTGCAGACAGACGTCTATTCACCCTCCTCCCAAATCTGCTGAGGACAGAGGGCAGCCAACCAAGCAGAAAGGGGCAACACTGCTTGGAGGTGTCAACCCCAACCTTGTGTCCGGAACACACATACACCATGAAGTCACCCCTTCATTGATGGAATTCTGGGCACCTCTCCCTGTTCAAGATCCAAGTCCTGTGTTCTCTGATTTCCTCCCAAATCAAGATCGCTGCTTGACCCCATTCACATACATGATATTTACAGAACTTTCTTCCTACATTCTACCCCACTGGGATCTCTTCCTTAAACAGAATCCTGTTTTCCTTTGCTCTAGGCTAGTTGCCTTCACTGCAGCTAGCAAACCCAGTCCACCCTACAGCTCTGCCACTCTCTCTAATCCCTGATTAGAGATGAGCTGAGATGAAAAGGCAGATTCTTAGAGACAGGAAGAAGGCAAAGCCCCACCACTGAGCCTTGCCCACAAGGCGCAGGAAGGAAACACCCTTCAACTCAGTCCGATACCTTCTGCCAGGCAGAATTTGCTGAATCCCACGGGTCCTCTTTGCTTGCACACAGCCAATCCATGACTCAAAGCTTTCCAACCCGGCAAGTGAAGGGCCTCATAGGCATGTGGCTTCTTGCTGGAACAATATATCAAAGGAGAGAGTCCACACCCTCTCCTAATGGCTCTCTTAACAAGCACACATAAAAGATCACCAATTTACAGAGGTCATTGTCCTAGTGACAGGGAGCTGTAATTGATTATTGTGACTTACATGCTTAGAAAGTGATTCATTTGGGCCCCGTGATCGCTGTCATGTTTTTTACATCCAATATTTATTTATATGATCAAGCATGATATACATATAGGCAAGCCCAGTTTGAAAGTAGTGAGTAATTTACCTGTAATCTCAGTAGAACTATTACTGTTCATACTGTCAGTGCTCACATTTTAATGAAATTGTGAAGAGAGATGACTGTTGTACTTAGAAAGTGATTCATTAGGGCACCATCATTTCTGTCGTGTTTAATGGGAAGGGTTGGGTGGCTTGTAAACACGGTTATGACAGGTGAGGAGAGAACAAACAGACCAGAGGGAGAGAGAAGCACAGAGGTCCCTGCAAGGTGAAGCTTTTCCTCCCTAGCAGGGAAAAAACAGTCCTGTGACAGGCATTCTTCCCACGACTGTCCTGCCCCAGTGCCACAGCAGGGCCTCAACTGTGCAAGGCACACCACCTCCCCAGTCATCTCAGCAGGCACAGAGCTCCGAGACAGACACAATTAAATGAACAACTTGGGGATTACGGTTGTATTATTTCCAAAGCATGTTGGTTTACCTACAGGATATCCACAGTGGAATCTATGGTCACGCTAATCGTTGCACTCCAGGTCAATAACCGCTGCAGGACAGTCCTTCTCCACCCTTTACAAATAAGGTTGCAATGAATGTCAAAAAGCTTGACTCCCTGTTATATAAAAAAAATCATGTCATTGTGATCTCTAGGAGAAAGGTATGTCTTAGTCACCCTGAGTCCCTCTCAGGTCCTAGCATAATGCCTGGCACACGATGGCACTCTGAACTGTTTGCACAAGTCCTGGGGTGGGGTTGTGTAACCGGTATTGCCCACTTCACCAAAACACTGTCACTTTTTAACATTCAAATTAACCACTGAAGTCTCCATCACCTCCAAATCAGGATGTTTCTCTTTCTTGGGACTTCCTTTGCCTAGAATTGTCAATGAATCCAGTGTTTATTCAAACCAAAGGGGCTATGCCAACTTTCAAACTCCAAGTAAAGTGAGAATAGAGAATCTAATTTGTTCATAGCCAAAACCCCAGTTTTCATGTGCTGTGGCTTTTGTTGTGACCACATAGACCTCTGTCAAAAGTGGATCTCGGTGTACTGAAGATTTATAGGTATTTTTTTCTGTTGAGGTGGTTATTCATATCCTTGGTGCATTTTTGCAGTGGGGTTCCTCTCTTTTCATCTTGATTTGTAAGAGTTGTTATATCCTAGATATTAATATCTTTGTCCACAGTAGATATTGCAATAATATTATCCCAATACTTAAATTGTTACTAACTTCATTCATAATGCTCTTAAATATGACATGATTAAATTCATCAATGATTCTTCCTCATGTCTCGTGTTTTAATGTTTTAAAAATTTCTTCCTTCCTCCTAGACCTTTATAGTATTATTTTCTTCAACTAACATTACAGTATTTCCTTCAACAACTAAGTCTTTAATCCATCTGAGATTCACCTTTATATGTTCTGAAGTTTACTTTTCTTCATATTATGAGGTAGTTATCACAGATCCAACTACTTAACAACTCATTTCCCTCAAACCCCTTCATTGATTTGTTGTGCCAGTTTTCTTGAATATTAAAGCTGTAGATATGAATGTACATATAATGCACCCAAGATAGATATGCATATAGATAATAGATATGCACATAATACACATAGATAATATAGACATAGATGTTTTAGATATAGATATATGAATAGATGCAAGTCTGTCTCTGAGTCCTGTTCTGTTCAATTAGATTATTTGACTCTTTTACATGAATATTATTCTGTGTAATGTGTCTTAATATCTGGCAAGAAAATATTCCTTCTTATCTCTATTTTTCTAATGTTCACTCACCTACACACAGACCTTAATTCTTCTATATAATTTTTACAAAACGTTTATCAAGTCCTTCAAAATATCCCACTGGAATTTTAAATGAAATTGTGTCAAATTTGGAAATTAATCTGGGAATACAGCTTGATAATACTGACTCATTCTAGACAAGAACGAGGAATGTCTCTCCATTTAAATGAATCATCTCCATGTGTTCCATGCCGCCGAGTAGGCTCTGACTCCTGGTGAATCTGTGAGTGAACGGCGTCCTGCCATTCACTGCCCCGCACACATCTCCTGTAGACTCAGCCCCACTTGGTCTTCCTCTGTCCCTGCTGCCTTTCATTTTGCCAGCATCACTGTCTTTTCCAAAGAATCCTGTATTCTCGTGATGGCCCAATCTTGCATTCTCATGATCTAATAGCATTTGACATTTTCTATAGAAACCTTGTGTGCTCTTGATTAAGCTAATTCCTAAGTACTTCACAGTTTTATTAATATTATGAAGGATACCTGATTGTTTTATCTTTAGTTGACAGTTGATTATTACTGTAAAATAATATTAAATATACTTAAACTGATCTGGCATCCAACAAATTTGTTGAACTTTCTTATTCTGATAGTTTTTCTGGGTTTTGGGGTTTTTATTTTTATGGAAGTTTCTTTTAATTTCATCTTATCAATTACCTCCCTGGGGTACAGCAAATATTCCTTCTTGGAATCGTTTTTCTTCTTTCTCTATATAAAGATTATAGACTCAAAAAGATGAATAGGAGCCCTGGGTATGTGGCTCAGTCGGTTGGAGCATCATCCAGACACCAAAGGGTTGTGGTTCAGTTCCTGGTCAGGGCGTGTACAGGAGGCAACCAATCGATCTCTCTCTCTCTCTCTCTCCCTCAAATCAATAAATATATCCTCAGGTGAGAACTTTTAAAAAGATGAATAAGATAAATATAAACTAAAGCTGAAAATGTATACTCCCTCGGCTCTTAGAAGATTTGCAAATGCTGTTTAGGGTAAACCTGTTTGAAAGTTGTAGAGCTCGGGGGTGCAGGAGAGCTATCTCTAGGTGAGGGCAGGAGTAGCACATGCTAAAGGCAAGTCCAGCTGGGGAGAGATAGGTCACAAGTTTCAAAATCCCTCTTGGGGTTTTTCAGTGACAGTAGTGATCCTGATCACAAAGAGGTCATTTGGAATCATCGTGTTACACACTGGTGACAAAATTAAGACATAAAAGTTATTTCACAGTTTATAAAAACAGGTCTTTCAGCAGCTTGTGTTAAGACTACTGTGAAAATAAGAGGGAAAACATTCGTTGTGCAGTAGCGCTGGCCATTGTAAGCACAAGGACAATCGCTCAGCCTGAGTCACCAGGACGGGTCCCCGACTGCAGCATGTGGCCCTCCCATGATGTGTCTGATGCCACACTGTCCCCCTTCCCAGGTCTACAGTTCTACATCCTTCATCCCCTAACCTCTTGACTCTTTGGCTACAGTAGACACAGGTTCAAGTTGTCCCAACTGGAAACATTTGTGAGAAATGTCCCCTGTCCACTGAACTCTTGTCGGTTTTGCTGTGTACATTTCAGGCAGTGGCAGATGTTTCCCCTGTGCTATTCCTAGCCTTCCTCATGTTTCCACAAGCGGAAGAGCCCGGGAGTGCAAGAGTGCTATCTCTAGGTAAGGGCAGGAATAGCATAGGCTAACGGCAAGTCCAGTTGGGGAGGAACAGGTCACAAGTTTCAAAATCCCTCTGTGGGTTTTTAAGTGACAGTAGTGATACTGATCACACAGAGGTCATTGGGAATCCTCGTGTTCTTTCACACCACCCAAGCCTTTTCCGGATTCTTTTCTCCTTACAGCCTATCAGAGGGCAGCTGGAAGGCCTCCACGGCTCCACCCAACGGCAAACGTGAGACCGCACTCACATCTTGGACGAGAGGCTGAGAAGGCATGGAAGGGTCTGCCATCACCAAAGCCGGCTCCCCAGGAATGAGAAGGGCCAGGAGGGAAGGAGTGACTGGGACCGGGGCATGAAGCTTGCTCAGCTCCTTTAAAACAGACACATGCTGCCACCTGGTTCCCATTAGAGCCCCGATGCAGCGAGACTTGCCCACCGAGGCACCCAGGTGGAAGAACGAGGCTGAGGCCCTGTGTGCTTGCAGCCCAGAGAATGTTCCCAGCATATCACAATTACAGAAACATCTGTGCCCAACAGCTTTCGGTGGAACTGCTGTGAAAATTTACAGTGTTCGATTGCTTTCAGAATTTCTCACTTCTCAGCCTGAGGCAGGGTGGTCTCCAGGCTGCCAGGGAGTTGCTGCAGGAAGTGAGAGAGATCACAGTTTCCTGGGTTTGGATGAAACGCAGCAGAAGGGTATGAGGGCTAAGCCTGGAGCCCTGAGTGCTGCGGACTTCCATCCGTGATCACTTTTTCTTCCTTCTTTATTTGATCAAAATGTACACACTTAGCATGGTGTGAACTGACTTTTCAATGGATCAAAATCTGAGTAAGAGTCAGTCCTCAAAGAGACAATAACTTAGTGAGAAATAACCAACTGCTGGAAATAACTCAAATACTATAAAATGGTATTTATTTTGAAAACAAAGACAATAATTAAAAAACCTATCGTGAATTATACTAACTGAAAACAGTACCATCTAGAACAGCAGGACCCTAATTAGGGTCCCCAAGCAAGCAGCAACAGCAACCTCTGGCACCTTGTTAGGAAGCACAATGCTCTGATCTCCACCCCAGACCTACGATCTAGGAACAGGGCCTGGGAATCTGCATATTAACGAACTCTTCAGGTGATACCAGACCTTCAGAAGCAACCATCTGGAATACAGACAGAAACAGGAACCAATCCTAAGCAAACAAATCAACCCAACTGGATTTTTCCAGGGGACCAGGGGAGACAGGCAAGGACAGTCATCCCAGTGTGTGTCACACAGGGCAATGACATTCATCCAGTGGCAGTGGATTGGGATTTATGAAAGCAATAGTGACCGCTAGCAGATGGAAGAATTGATAGTCTTGGAAAATCAGAGACTATGCATGAGGTAATTAACACACTGTGAATATATAATGTTGTGCAAAGTCCACTCCACAATTGGAGGGAAAGCTACACTGTGCGTGACTGAGAAACCTGGCTGACAGGGCCTCTGTCTCAACTTACACAACATGCCCACAGCCATCACTACCACCTTACTATGCTGTGAACCAAGGATTTCCACTTTCCTGGGCTTTTAAATATTGAAACCCTTTTGTGACGGTTAATTTAATTTTTTTTATTTTTATTTAGTTGACACACAATATTATGTTAGTATCAGGTGTACAAGATAGTGATTCAGCATTTATCTACCTTATGTGATCACCACAATAAGCCTAGTAGTGTGATACTTCGTTTTGTATGTTAACTCAATTGGGCCACCGGGTGCCCAGATAGTTGGTTAAACATCTCTTCGGGTGGATCTGTGAGGGCATTTCTGGATGTAATTAACATTTGAATCTGTAGCCTGTGTGAAGCAGATTGCACACTCCCCACCCCCGCCCACAAGTGTGGGGGTCTCCTTCAACCCACCGAAGGCCTGAAGAGAACAAAGAGGCAGAGGAAGCGAACTCTCAGTTCTGCTTTGAGCTGGGACATCAGTGTCTTCTGCTGCTCTCGGACTCACATTCGGACTCAGACTAGAACTAAAACCATCTCCCCTCCAGGGTCTCCAGCTGGCTGGCTGCAGATCTGGGGCCATTTGAAATCATTTCTCTCACCCTGGCTGGTGTGGCTCAGTGGATTGAGTGCAGGCCTGCGAACCAAAGGATTTCAGTTCAATTCCCAGTCAGGGCATGTGCCTCGGTTGCAGGCCAGTTCCCAGCAGGGGATGCATGAGAGACAACCATACATTGATATTTCTCACCCTCTCTACTTCCCTTCCCCTCTAAAGATAAATAAATTAAATCTTTTTAGGAGGAAGGAAAGAAGGGAAGGGAAGGGAAGGGAAAAAAGAAGAAGAAAGGAAAGAAAGGAAGGAAGGGAAGGAAGGAAGGAAGGAAGGGAAGGGAAGGGAAGGGAAGGGATTTGTCTCCTTTCTTCTACATGTTATGTCTACTGTTGAAACTTGAATTTTTTCTTTTTTTGGTTCAGTCACTATATTCTTCAACTTCAGAATTTCTTTTGATTCTTTTTTATGGTTTCTATTTCTTTAACTGTTGCCTTGCTTCTTTAAGATGATTATTTTGAATTCTTCATCAGGAAATTTGCAGGTTGCAACCCCTTTTATTTGGGGTTAGTTACTGGAGCCTCATTCATTTTCTTTGATGGCATCGTGTTTCCCTGATATTTCATGACCCATGTAGCTGTGCATCGGTGTCCTCTTCTATTCATTTGAAGAAGCAAACACCTCTTCTAGTCTTTATGGACTGGTTTTGTCAGGTAAAGATTCCCTCCTATCATATCTCTAGGTGATGGATTATCGCTGGTATTGCAGTTGGGCAGAGCTAAAGCCAAGTTATATGGCTGCTGCTGGGTCCACAGTTGACAGGCCTGATACCAGGGTGTGGGTCCTGCCTAGTCCCTAGAAAGGCAGGACTGCCTTCAGGACCTTGGTCAGTAGGGCTGGTACTGGGACAGAAATGCACTTCAGAGTCTGCAGTTGGATCACTGGACAGATCCCTGGGTTGGTTAGACAGGCCCCCCCCCCCCGACCTTGGTTGGGTTTGGCTTAAAGCAAGTCACAGAGCTCCTTCAGGGTCCACAGTCAGGCCCAAGGTCAGCAGGCCTGCCTCAAGGGATACAGAGGAGTGTGCATCCTCCTAAACCCCTGGGTAGGCAGGGCTGATCCCAGACCATGTCTGAGAGGAGCTGGAGACAGATCATGGGCTGGCAGAGGGCACTGGCAGGATCCAGGACAACGGAGGCTGTCATCAAGTCTACAGGGGAATAGGGCTCTTTCCGAGTCTGTAACCAGGGCCACAGCAGGCGAGCTTGCCTTGTAGGTGTGCCACTGCCCTCTCTAAATGGCTCTCCTAGGTCTTGGGCTCTACTGGGGTTTCACAGCCACCTCCCTGGATCCTAGTACTTCCACAGAGGCACTTTGGTCTGTTGCTGGCTGCCAAATTATTGCTGCTTTTGGGGGATAGGAGTGAGGAATCTCCAACTGCCTCACCTTCCTAAAATTCCATTTTTCTGCTTTGGTTCAGGGATGTCTATTCTGATGAAAAGAGAAGGTGGGGTTGGAGCAGACATTGGCAATTGTGCAAGAAATTTTAGCTCCTTCTGCGCAGTTTCTGATCTAACTCAAAGAGTAATATTAGATTTGATAATGCTAGTTGGGGGCGGTTGTGCTGGTTTGGACTTGTGTTTTTGTTGGTTAGTTGGTTTATTGGTTTGGGGGATTTTGTTTTGTTTTGATTTGTTGTTGCTTTTGAAATCATTGATCTGAGGGAAAACATGAGTTAGAAACAGAGCAATAAATAGGCATGTAATAAATTATCCTAAAAATAAACTATGATCATGTAGCTAACTTTGTAGAAATAGGAAGAATTCATCTCCTAGGCTTTAAATGTTTTTCTTGATTCTACCAGTGAGCAACACCAGCAAAAAAGAAAAGATTTTCCTTTAACAGAAAAATCTGGACTCTGGCCAGTCATAAATGTGTGCTCAACTTGTAAATATTTAACAGAATATAAACAAGAAAAAGAAGATCTTATATTTAGTTGTCAATGGGAATTTTAAAATAATCAGTGAAAGTCAGAAAATTCTCTTGGGCTATTCTATGGGAGACCTTTTCTACACTGCCCTTGATCTAGAAGCCAGGGCGATGAGCTGGCATCAGTACCTAAGACAGGCAAGCATGTCTCAGAGAGAGGAGTGCATGCAGCATGGGAAAGCAGGGAGGTAGCTGCGTCAAAATATCAGTCTTTGGGTCACAGAGCATAGAGCCATAAGGGCCATTGGAGAGCTTCCAGAACAGTCCCCCATTTAATAAACAATGGAATATGAAACTGTAAGTGGAGAAATGGGCAAAAAACAAACAAACAAAAGGAGGCACTCTACCTAAGAGAAAATGCAAATACCTATAAACTAGGTAAAGTTGCTCAGTTTCACTGGAGTGAATGTTGCTAGTCAAAACAGTAAGATATATTTTTCACTCACCATACTGTTGACAAAGTAGAGAAACATAAACTGTCTATTCTACCAATCAGAGAATAAATGGGTCATGACAAATTTAGAAAGCGGTTGGGCACAGATCTGCACACACACAACTGTGACCATCCCAAACTCAGGCAGGCGCCCAAGAGAAACTTCAGCAGATGTGCCCTGGGAGACAAGTCTATTCATATGTGTTACAAAATTGTTCCTAATATCTAAAGGCTATAACAATGGAAATATCCATGGAGAAGAGACTATGTAAATTGAGAGACAGTCATATAATTGCATTTCATGTACCACTGAGAAATAAATGAATTAGAACTACATGGATAAATTTCACAAATATAGTTAAAAGGTTTTTTAAGTCAAATAAAAACACATTACAGTGTTTCTAAATTTAATAAAATACAAAAACAAGCAACACTAATCAATGTATTATTTAGGAATGAGATTTGTGTATGTGTATATAGTACATTTATACAAAAATAAAAATAACATAAATCCAAAATCCAAGGGAATGGTTAGTTTGGGGGGGTTAGTGAGGACAGGGGTTGTCACAGGACAGAAACACACAGAAGACCCCCAAGTATGGGCAATGTTCCATTCCTAATCTAGTTGAAATGTATCCAGGCATTCATTTCATTAGTCTACAAACTATACATATGCCCTTTTGTGTGGACAGTCATCACCATTAAAAATAAAGTTAAACTTAAAATTTTAAGGCAATCAACACAGACCAGTGAGTGGTCAAAATGTTAAGTAATTTTCCTAGGTCATCCACAAACAATTGACCAAATCTGGAGTAGCACCCAGATGACCTAGTTTCCGTACCCAGCCTTGTAATGACTGTTATGCAGCCTATCGTGCCGCTCCACAATCCACATGACGTTCCTTACTTAGCCTTGCTGAGCCCTGGTCCCCTCATCTGTCAAGTGGAAATTAAATATATGTGCGTAAAACTGCAAGCACACTGCTTAGCCCACGTCCTGTGCTCAAAGATAACCCTAAAGAGAGGAGGAGCAGGAGGGAGAGAGGAAAGGAGAGAGGGAGAAAAGGAAGACAGAGAAATGGAGAAAGAGAGGAAAGAATGAGAAGAAAGAAACACCAATGAGGAAAGACATCCTTAAAGGAACCACACATGCTCAATTTAGAAAAGGCACAACGTGGAAGTGTAAACTAGGAAATCTGTTTTCTCTTCATTTGCTGCAGGCCCCAGAGCATCTGGTCTCATTAAAGGTGCAAAAGTCGAATATCCTATTGAAAATTCTCTTTGGTGTAGGAAATTAAGTTAAATTAAAAACATGACCTTTCTCTCAAACTGGCAAAAGCGATCTCGTTCTGTAAGCATGATCATATCCATCAGCAATACATCAAAACCAGACGTCACTGTGGGACTTCTACGGCTGAGCCATCAACCTCCTCGGAGACTCCCGTTTATTTGGCTGCATTGAGGCAAAGAGGATCAGGTTCTTTATAAAATCCGAAGGAAGAAGGTGATATCCACCCAGGGAGGAGGGTTGCAGGTCTTCCCTAACGCTTCACAGGCCACTCGCTTGAAGCCGGAGCTGCTAACAGCCCGGAGGGGTGCTGCCCCACTCTCCACCCTGGATACAATAGGAGGCAGTGGAGGTGGGGGGTGCAGTGCAGACAGAACTGCTCTCTCTGGTGGAGACCGGGTTGTAAATTCCAGTTGGGGAGAGGCCTGGGGACCTCCGCAGGGACTCTGGACAGAACATGTTTAATACATGCCCTCCCTTCTCCTTGTCTCTGTTTTGCCCATCCCATTCCTGGATGCAGCCTATTCTTTTCTTTAAAAAAATCCCCCATAGCAAGGGGCATTATTCATCCAGTTCACCATCCAATGAACAACTACAAAAGCCAGCCTCTTGCAATCCTGCTCAGGCCCAGGCCTTTCTGGAGGCCCTTCTGGAACCCAGAGAGAATGCACAGGAAAAGGAACTCTCCAGAGAGCAGAGCAGCAACACTAACAGACAGGAGTCCAGAGTCGTGGCAGCCCTGAAAGAAAGGGACTGGCCTTCCAGAGCCAAACTCCAAAGAGATGCTCAGAAATGAAGATACATTATTTATGCGTGACCATGCCCACTTAAGTGTTCTTTATAGTCCCAAACAGTCTAAAACTATGTAATTGCCCAGTACAGAAGATGGTTACTGAAGTTATGGCCTAACTATATCATATCACTTAAAATCAGCTGTGTCATGTGAAGAACTCTAGCCCACAACAGGAGGAACTTTTCAAATGAAATTATGACTATTACAATTTATATATTAATTTAAATAGAAATTTACAGTTTATAATGAGCTTTTCTTCTATCAAATTTATCCCATTTAATAAGCACAAATAAATAAGTCAAGTATTATTATCCACATTTTATAGCTAAGGAAACAGATGCCCTGAAAGTTTAAATGACTTGTCCAAGTTATGCCTATAATAAGTGGCAGAAGAGATTCATGTGCAGGTTCTCAAATTCTGCCCCCAGAGCTTCTTTTCCCTTAGCGGGAGTTGCAGAAAGTAGAGACACACTTGGCAAATAAGTGAATGGTAAGCCACACTTGAAGAGGCATCAGATCATTGTTAAATGCACTGGGAAGGTGTTTGATCAGTATCAAGGGCCAAAAAAAGACTCTCGACACCATCATGTTGAAAGAGCCGACATTTCTAGTCCTGGGGATGTTTCCACACAAGACCATTTACACTCAGGGGTTTGCTGATAGATCGAGAGGGGGAGTTTGCTGCACCTAAAATAAATACATTACTGATGATAATAAGGAATAAGAAGAGGAAAAAAGAAAAGAAGAGGAGAAAGGAAGAGGAGAAAATAATGGTGCTAAAATAATTTATTTTATAATTTTCATAACAAGCATCTAACAAGTTCTGAAAAGCCCCATAAGGATTATATAATGGGAGACCAGAATGACACAGAGCATTTTTATTTCCTTGGTGTTTCTTGTTTTGATCTCCAAAAACTTTTCAGAGTTTAAGTACAGAAAACCCTCCTTACATGTATCAGTTACCTTCTGATCCCGATCCTACCGGGTTTCATAGAGGATGAGAAGTCCAAGGCAGGCACTTGGAGGAGCATTAGGAATCACACAATAGCCCTGGCTGGTATAGCTCAGTAGACTGATAACAGGCCTGCGAACCAAGGGATCTCCATTCGATTCCTAGTCAGGGCACATGCCTGGGTTGTGGGCCAGTTCCCAGTAGGGAACACATGAGAAGCAACCATACATTGGTATTTCTCTCCCTCTCTCCATCCCTTCCCTTCCCCTCTAAAGATACATAAATAAAATCTTTAAAAAAAAAAAAAGAATCACCCTGGATAATATGGCTCAGTTGGTCGGAGTCAGAGTGTGTTGTCCCATACACCAAAATGTTGGGAGTTCGATTCCCAGTCAGGGCACATACCTAGGTTGCAGGTTCAATCCCCAACCCGGGTTGAGGTGCATATGAAAGGTAATCACTCATTGATGTTCTCTCTCACATCGATGTTTCTTTCTCTCTCTCTCTAAAATCAATAAATATACTTTTTTCAAAGAATCACACAATAGCATTATCCACAATAGCCAAGATATAGAAACAACCTGTCAGTGGATGAACAGATAAAAAGGATGTGGTCTACATACACAATGGAATATTAGCCAGTAGGAAAAAAGAGGGACCCTTGTCACTTGCAACAACATGGATGAAACTGGAGGATATTATACTCAGTGAAATAAGCCAGACACAAAATGCAAATACTGTGTGATCTCACTTATATGTGGAATCTAAAAAAGTCAAACTCACAGAAACAGAGAGCAGAACAGGGGTTGCCAGGAGCTGAGAGGTGGAGGAAAAGTGATGTTGACAAAAGGTACAAACTTCCAGTTAGAAGATGAATACTTTCCACAGATCTAACGTACAGCACGGCGGCTATAGTTATTGCATGCTTGAAATTTGCCAAGAGAATGGATCTTAAATATTCTTACCACCCACACACACAAAGGGTAACTAAGTGAGGGGATGTATATGTGTTAATTAGCTTGAATGTGGTCATTGATACATATATCAAATCATCACTTTGTATGTCTTAAATATATACACTTATTTCTCTACTATACTTTAATAAAGCTGGGGGAAAAGCACTCAATACCTACAGACACATTTCCATTCAGAATATTATTATTATTATATTATCATTATTATTATTACAGGATAAACAGTACACAAGAACACACATTGAAATATGAGTAACAAGAAAATTATACCATGAGAATAGATATGAAATTGTGTGTGAATGCATACAAACTGTGGAGAAAAGGGTAGTAAGAAAGAAAAAACAAAACAAAAAAAGAGCACTTAATTCCATCCAGAAAGAAAAAGATTAAAGCTACTGTACAAAATGCTGTTACACTAACAGGCTTCAAACAAACCCCTAATTTCTGGAGGTCATGGTCAATTCATATTTGTTCATCCGGCCCTTTCAATGGATCCAGCTGCTACTCATGGAAACTTACAATTGTTGTTAATGAATCCAATATTCTCCAAGTTTTCCATAAAAGACTCTTTTAAATGAATGGAACTTGAGTAGCTAAACTGTTTTTAAAAGAATAGACCATGGACTGTGCAGTGTTACCTTCCCCATACTCTACCGTGCACTGAAGTCTTAATTAGAACCGTAGCTATCTGAACTATTTTGGCCTTTGACTTTATAGCACAACATGTAATTCCTATCGGTATAGTAAACCAGTAACTTCGGTATTTGTTAAAACTAAATAAAGTTTATAAGCCTATCAAAATACCTCTTGTTTCTTGTAAATGTTTAGGAAACATTTCTGAAATGTTTCTGAAAGTTAAGGTCTTAAGAGTTAGCAGGAACCAGTGACCTCACGTTGCACTTTGCTTCCTTCTGAATGAAGCCAGTCCTTCACTCAACAAGGGCCAAGGGGAGCCAGGGGCACGGGACAGGGGAGTCAAACAGGCAGTGGACCACAACCAAGGCGGAGCTCCTCCACGGCCACACAGGGCCCCTGAAGACAGCATGCTGTGTCTATTAATGACCCCACAGAATCCATTAAAAATGTCACCTGTATTCCCAAGAGAAATAAGTGGGAAATAAAGTAGGAAGGAAGAGTGAGGTCGCAAGCCACACAGTTGCCCTTGGGGAAAACTGCCTTTATTTATTCCCTACATCAATTCTGAAAAATCATTGCACATCCTTGCTCTTCAGGAGGGTCTTGAAATAATGCCTCTATGGAAAAAGTAATAGAAGTCAGGGTCTTATCAAATGCCAAAGGACTCCACCTCTGTCTATATTCTTCTAAGTCTGTGAAACAGAAATAACAGCGATATCAATCAACCTCATTGGGTTGTGAGCAGACTGAGAACTCTAATGTTTCATCATTGGCTATTGCTTGGATTGTGCTTGCTATTACTATTATTGCTGTTACCTTATTTGTTTAAGAGAGTCTGTATGACAAGCCTTGAGTTACTTCTAGAGAAACTATAGGTGGTGCAACCTTTTGCTGACTCCTTCCTAACCAATTTTAAGACATACTTACACCTTGATGCCTATCTCTCTTTATACCAATGCAGTGTTTGGAAATGTTAGAACCACAGAGCAATAACAAAAGTATCCATGGTTTATTCATGTCTGGCCCTTTGAAAAATCATAAGATTCCTTGACATATTTCAAGTTATCTTAAAAGAGCTGTCATTACTCTGTCTCATTTCCTCTCTTCTTATTCTCTTTTGAACATAATTTAGCCAGGCTTTTGCCTCTACTAATCTACAAAAAAAAAAAAAAAACCTCTTATCAAGACCTCCTGTGACTTCAGAAGTCAATTTTTAGCCCTCATCCAACCCTCCTTATTGAAATACATTTTCCTTTGATATAACTCACTTGGTTCACTTCCAAATTCTTCACCTTTTCCTATTCAGTCTCCTTCCTAGGACTCTCCTTATCTTCCCACCTTCTAAATGATGAATGCTTCAGAACCTTGTCCTGTGAACTTTATTTTTTCTATATTGACAGACTCATGGCTTTAAATACCCTTTAATGACTTCAGAATGGGTATCTCCAGTCATAACTTCAGATTTGTATCTCTAACTACATGCTCAGCAACTCCACTGAAATGCCAAATAGGTTCATCAAGCTTGTTGTGCTTTGAACAAGATTTGGCATTTTTACTTCTAAATCTGCTCTTATCAGTCTCCAACAACTCAGTAATTGGCAACTCTATCTTTCCAGTTGCTAAGGACAAATTCCTTGGAGATACTATCAACTCCTCTTTCACTCATACCCAACGTCTGATCTGTGAGTCCTAAGGGCGATGCCTTCAAAATATAGAAAGAGGACACAATTTCTTCTCATATATTTCACCACTACCCACTGACTCAATGAAGTTACAGCTATTCTAAGAAGAGAAATGACATGACATGACTTAGGTTTGAAAGGACTTCTGGCTATATTAATAATGGACTGTAGGAAGTCAATGGCAAAAACAGAGAATAAATCAGCCTACCTAGTAACCTAGACACTAATATCAGTATTTACTGCTTTATCCCCACTGCTTAGAACAGTGTCTGTGTTATAGTAAGTGCTTAATGAATGTTGTTGACTGGAGGAATAGCACCAACAGATACTGTCCCAAAGATCAGAGTTTGTCATGATAGAAAGCAGACTAGACAAGCTACTTTCTTGGTGTAAAATACAAACCAGAACACCAAATAATATAATATTTATTTAATAGATCAATAGATACTCAATAATTGCATGCTTGGTAATGGCTAATTGTTGGATGGATGGATGGAAGGAAGGAAGGAAGGAAGGAAGGAAGGAAGGAAGGAAGGAAGGAAGGAAGGAAGGATTGACTAATTGGTAAACAATGATAGGCAGACTAGCCAAGCTGCTCCAGGAGCTTGGGCCTTTGTGAGAAGAAGAGTGGAATAGAGAAAGGGGACCCACAGAAAGTAAAGTGCCAAGGGTCAACACTGGAGTACCCAATAAAAGGAATGGGGAGACACTTGCCTCTCAAAACTTCCAACTATCAAAAACCTGACTATATTCAGAAGTATGCTTAAATTTTCAATTTACTTAAAACATACCATGTACATTTAAATTAATAATTTTATTTGTTCTGTGACTGAAAATTGCATATATTTTATTGAACCAAAATGTTAAGTATCTGTTAAAACACTGTTTTAACCCAACTGATAATGATAACTCACATAGTCCTTAATCCCCTTAGGGTTCTGCTACCTACCTAAACACATTATTCATATTTACACTTGCACAGCCCTTCATCACGTAACACACATGTCTTACTTTTATCAGCAATTTCAGCCATGTTTGGATTTATTCTTTGCTCATATAAATATCTGAGACCAACATGTCTCTTTTTCTTGCCATAGAAATGTCTTAGTGACTTATTCAAAAGCCTCAGTTAGTTTGCTTCTCTTCATTCAGCATTTCTGCATTCCTGGCTCAGAAGTCCAGGGAGAGACTGAGCAGCCATCAATGGTGGCCTGGGGTTAGAAGTGACAGGCATGACCTGTGCAATGATAATTCAGCACTATGGACAGCAATGTGCATGCCTATGTGCCTCAACAGCTCACTCCCCACCAGAATATAAGTATGCTTTAACTATACCCAGAATGCACCAATATTACATCATCATGTGAAAATACAAAAAACGGCAATAACAGGTGAGGTACATGGAATATCTAATATGTGCCAGGCATTGTACTAATCTATTTTGCATGTTAATATATTATGTTTAGTCCTCTCAAGAACTCTACAAGAGAGGTATTATCTTTCCCAGTTATGGTTGAAGAATCTAAAGTTCAGAATGACTAAGTAGCTTGCCAAATGTCAACAACTAATAAGATCACCAGAGTGGGTCCTTGATCCCTTTGCAATGCCATCTGCCCTCCCATATATACACATGAGTTTTTCTCCCATGAGTCTGATGAAGCCGTGGGCCGTGAGTTCATTCCCCAATAATGACCAATGAGAGGAAGGCCCTACCTCAGAGAAAACATGATAACCATCAAGTGCCATCCAAAGAAAGCCATCACTGTGCAAAAAAGATAAAGGAGCCTGCCAAGACATGTTGTCCCCAGCCACAGCTACAGGTTGCTTACAAGGTCTCCTGGGCACTTAAACTACAATGATAGGCACAGTCCACTTACAAATACTTGCATGTTTTTATTTTCATGTCTCTGACATCTACATTTTCCCCCAAGTATAACAGTTTTCTAATCAGTTCCACATGTCTGTTCTCAACCATGTTGCTGAGAGCCAGCCAAACTGCAAAGTCCTTGGCCACATAAGCACCTGGCCCCCCAAGGCTGTGTGCCTCATTGTCTTAAATATAGTGAAGGCCCTTTGATCTCCCTGCTTAGACAAGATTGCAGTCAGGCCTCCTTACAGCATCCTTCCAGACCCAGCATTTCCCCTTCTCCCTGGTCCCTCCCTTTGCTCTTCACTGGCTCTAAACTCTCCCAGCCCCTCTTCTTCCTGCCTACCTGTGAGTGGCCATATCTCCCTCTGGGCCCTTCTCTTGCCTCTATAACACATCCCACAGAGAGCACTTTCTTTTATCCAAAAATATGCACATGTTTACCTCTCTAACTAGACTGTAAACTTACTGAAGACAAGAACTATTTCTTATGAAGGCAGCCTTGATTCTGGGACTGCCCCCATTTTAAGCATCTTTCTTTTGACTTTTTATAGACCTATGTTCTTATCAGTCCCTGGATTCTGATTTTGACATATAAATCATGGTTACCACACTCACAACTTTGGATCTCACACACTGAGTGTTTCCCCTTTCTCTAGGACACTGCCTCCCAAAACACACATACACAAGCACATATGTATATGCAGATAAATGTGTGCGTGTGCATCTGTGTCCATATAGTTCTTTCCTTGACACTTAGTCATTGACTTACTAAAGGTAGGGGATGTGTCTACTTCTTCCATGAATTTCTAAACTCTGGTACTGTTCCAGACACATAGAATGTGGCCAGGTGTTAGCAAAGTGGATTCGAAAGCAGAACATGGATATTGACCTATAATTTTCTTGTTTTGTAGTATCTTTATCTGGTTTTGGTGTCAGGATATTGACAGCCTGGTAGACTGAGTTTGGAAGTGCTCCTACCTCGTCAGTTTTGGGGGAATAGTTTGAAAAGGATAGGTATTAATTTTTCTTTGACACTGGTCTTGTAATATCTTTTTGGATATGTCTCCTTGAGTAAAAGCAACAAAAGCAAAAATAAACAAATGGGACTTAATGAAAATATAAAGCTTTTGCACAGTGAAAAAAATCAACAAAATGAAAAGGCACCTTACAGAATGGAAAATGATACTTAAAAATAGTATATCTGATAAGAGGTTAATACTCAAAATATATAAATAACTGATACAACTCAACATCAAAAAAGGCAAACAAATCAACTAAAAACTGGGCCAAGGACCTGAAGAGACATTTCTCCAAAGAAAACATACAGATGGCCAACAGATATATTAAAAATGCTCAACATCACTGGTCATTAGGAAAATGTAACTCAAAACCACAATGACATATTGCCCCACACCTGAAGAATGGCTATTACCAAAAAGACAATACATAACAACTGTTGGCAAGGATATGAAGAAAGAAGAATGCTTGTATGCTGTTAGTTTGGTTTATAAATTGGTGCAGCCACTATAAAAACAGTATGGAGTTCCTCAAAAAATTAAAAATAGGACTTCCACCAAGATGGAGGCATAGGTGGAAACACTTTGCTTCCTCACACAACCAAATCTAAAAACAACAAAGTTTTAACAATAATAAATGCAACCAAACCACAGAAAATGAAACAATACGGAGTCTGAAAATAATGAAATGCTCAGCTAAACCAACGAGAGGGGCAAAGCCAGCAGCTGAGCAGGTCGGGCAAAAAAGATCCCCTGACTCAGGCCGCACGCAGGCAGCCGAGGGCACAGATCCCAGGTGCAGGGTAGCTACGGGCGGACATAGGGAAGGTGCTGCGCAGCTGGCTGGCTGTGGTCGCACATTCGCACTCAGATAAACAGGCAGGGGCGAGCGACGAGGCAGACTGGGCAAGCACAGAGGACCACCATTGCTCCCTCTCTGACCCCGCCCCCACATACAGCGTCACAAACCAGCGACCTGGGTGGCCCCACCCTGGTAAACACCTAAGGCACCTCTCCTCATACGTAACAGGCACAAACAGATCAAAACATGGCTCAAGAACAACTCAGAGCCCCAGAGCCGATAAATCTAAGTGATGAAGAAATAGCCAAACTTTCAGGTGCACAGTTCAAAACACTAGTGATCAGGATGCTCACAGAACTGGTTGATTTTAGTCACAAATTAGAGGAACATATGAAGGCTAAACTAATTGAAATGAATGGTAATGCACAGGAAACCAATAGTAATGGAAAGGAAACTGGGACTCAAATCAAGAGAGCAGACCAGAAGGAAGGAAAAAATGACCAAACAGAAAAATATAAAGAAACAAGAATTCAAAAAAATGAGGAGAGGCTTAGGAACCTCCAGGACATCTTTAAATGCTCCAACATCCAAATTATAGGGGTACCAGAAGGGGAAGAGGAACAGTTATGAGTGGAAACCTTATTTGAACAAATAATAAAAGAGAAGTTCCCCTTTCTGGCAAAGGAAATAGACTTCCAGGAAATCCAGGAAGCTCAAAGTCCCAAAGAACTTGGACCCAAGAAGGAATACACCAAGGCACATCATCATTACATTAGCCAAGATTAAAATGAAGGTGAGAATCCTAGAAGCAGCAAGAGATAAAGGGACAGTCACCTACAAAAGAGTTCCCATCAGACTGTCAGCGGGTTTCTCAAAAGAGACCTTACAGGCAAGAAGGGGCTGGAAAGAAGTATTCCAAGTCATGAAAACCAAAGACCTACAACCAAGATTGCTCTATCCAGCAAAGTTTTCATTTAGAATGGAAGGACAGATAAAGTGCTTCTCAGATAAGATCAAATTCAAGGAGTTCATCATCACCAAGCTCTTATTATATGAAATGTTAAAGGGACTTACCTAAGAAAAAGAAGATGAAAAAGATGAATAGTGAAAGGACAGCAAACTCACAGTTATTAACAACCACACCTAAAACAAAAGCAAATTAAGAGGACAGCTAGATCAGGAGTGAACCATAGAAATGAAGATCACATGGAGGTTAGCAACAGGGGAGTGGGAGAAGGAGAAGGGGGGAGAAGGTACAGAAAATAAGTAGCATAGACAGTAGATAGAAAATAGATGGGGGGAGGGTGAGAATAGTAGGGGAATATAGAATCTAAAGAACTTGAGACATGTGTTCATGACCTAAAGGGGGGGAATGGTGGGGGAGGGGTACGCAAGGTGGAGGGGAATGAAGGGGGGAATAGAACAAATGTAATGGCATAATCAATAAAATAAAAAATATATTTAAAAAATTAAAAATAAAATTACCATACAATCCAGCAATTCCATTTGTGGGTATTTATCCAAAGATAATGAAAACACTAGTTTGAAAAGATATATGCACCCTTATGCTCACTGCAGCATTTTTATAATAGCCAAGATATGGAATCCACCTAGGTATCTACCAGTACATGAATGGATATATAGATATAGAGATGTATATTCTTCATACATATACATCTACATACAATGGATCATATTAATCAGTCATAAAAAAGAATGAAATACTACCATGTGCAAAAACATAGATGGACCTAGAAGATATTAAGCTAAGTGAAGTCAGAGAGAGAAAGACAAATATCATATGATTTCACTTATATATGGAATCTAAGAAATAAAACAGACAAGCAAGACAGAAAAGACTCACAGATAGAGAACAAACTGAGGATTACCAGAGGAGAAAAAGATGGGGAGGATAGGCAAAAAGGGTGAAGCAGGGTAAGAAATACAAAGTTCCAGTTGTGAAATATTAAGTACAGCATAGGAAATAAAGTCAATAACATCTTAATAACTTTGTATGATGACAGATGGTTACTAGACTCATCATGGTGACCCTTTTGTAAGCTGTATAAATACTGAATCACTGTGTGGTACACAGTATAATATTGTATGTCAACTCTAATTTTTAGAGGCAGGCAGGCAGGGAAGGGAAGGGAAGGGAAGGGAAGGGAAGGGAAGGGAAGGGAAGGGAAGGGGAAGGGAAGGGAAGGAAGGGAAGGGAAGGGAAGGGAAGGAAGGGAAGGGAAGGGAAGGGAAGGGAAGGGGAAGGGAAGGGAAGGGAAGGGAAGGGAAGGAAGGGAAGGGAAGGGAAGGAAGGAAGGGAAGGGAAGGGAAGGGAAGGGAAGGGAAGGGAGGAAAGAAAGAAAGAGAGAGAGAGAGAGAGAGAGAAGGGAGGGAGGGAGGGAGGGAGGAAGGAAGGAAGGAAGGAAGGAAGGAAGGAAGGAAGGAAGCAAGCAAAAGGCGGAGCATTGCACTAAATGGCTAAATACGGAAATGAGAGTAACCTTCACATGAGCCTTACCTGAGGGGAGCATAACCAGCCAAGTCTAACCGCCCTGTGTGTGTTGCTCCTGAGCTGGGAGGCAGCACCACGTCGCCAAACCCACCCCCTCTGCTGCCCGCAAGGGACTTGGACAGGAAACACCTTTACACCAAGCACCACAAACAACTTGCCCACAAACTCCCGCTGATCACCTTCTTCTACATGCCAGACCCTCCAGAATAAGCAAGTAATGAGGTCTGATTTACAACTGCTCTTAAAAAAGACTGAAGAAAGGTGAACTCACACACGGGAGATGAAAAAGGAGGGTAAACTGCTTTCGTTAAATACCTGCTGGGTGCCAGGTGTGCGTAATATCTCCTCACAATGACCGAGAGAGAGGGAAATCATTTTTTCCATCTCAGGGAACTCCAGAAAGATCTGAGCCCTGGTTTGGGGCCCTAACGTGCAAGCTTCAAGCTTGTAACCCTGGGGGATGCAAGCCTGATCACGCAAGCACCCTGCTCCACTCGCTGTATGTTTCCCTCTCTTCTACAGGCCATCAGAGAGGGTAAGCCAATTTGAACACACAGCACAGTAGTGCCTACTAACGTTCCTCTATGATAGTAAAGATTTCCTCATAATATTAAATGCCACTTAAAGGGGTACAGATGCTGAGTCTGAGCAGAGTAGCCAAATTATAGCGTAAACTCCAACTCTCAGAGTTGTATCCCCAAGGCAAAGTAAAATGCCCAGTAGTGGTTACCCCATTCCTCACCAAAAAGCAGCTTTCTAAAATGTGACTCATCTGAAATGTTACATTGCTTAGACTATGTTGGCTTTGGGCTGGTTGCATGTTTTCCATTGGCGTTAATACCATACACTGAAGTGTAGGAACTTAGGACAGGCATTTCATACAGTGAGCCATTTAGGCAAAATGGACAACAGCAATGCCCTCCACACACTGTAACTCATGTCGCATTGCTGTGGGTCCTCCCTGATTCACTGCTTTGCAGGGCAGAATCCTCACCTCTGGCCTCAGCTCTAGGCAGTCAGAGCAGAGAGGTATAAGTAGGAGGAATGGATGCAGTTGATTCGTGTCCTCCAGACCTTGCTTTGCGGGAGGACCTGCCACTACCCTCACGACACCACATCCCCCGGCCCTGTGTTTCAGTCCCAGACCTGGAAGAGGCAGGCTTCCAAGGCTGCAGGCTTCCACCTTCCCCTGGACGTGCCTTCCCGTGTCAGAGAACTGGAGTTCTAAAGGAGACACAACATAGGCTCACTTCCTGCTGTGTATGGTCTCTACGTAAATAGCTGATACTCATTAAACATTATAAAGTGACTGGCACTCGGCCAAGCTTATTGTGTGAGTGATTTTATTCACCCTTCACAGCCTCATTAGGCACACACTTTTCTCACTCCCACTTTACAAAGAATGTAACTGACACAATTCTAGAAGACAAACCGCACAACGACTTCATCTTATGTGGCTATAACTTCAGGGCCTAGAACAGTGCCTGGCTTGTAAGTGCTCAAGAAATAATCATTGAGAAGAGTGACATCATCAACATGGCAGAACAGAGATTTTTCTAGCATTTTCCCCCCAAAGAATACCAATTTAGACAATCACTCAGGGGTGACAGTGCCTCTGTGGAAGTCCAATGGTCCAGGGGAGAAGTCCCCACACACCACTGGAAAAAAAAAAACCCCTGAGATTAGCTGTGTTACAGAGGGTTCCAGGAACAGTTCCCTTTACCTATGTCACCCCTTCCCCAAGGCAGCACAGCTCAGTGCCAGGAGAAGCCTTGGCCCGTGATCTCGCCACAAGGGAGAGTGAGATTATGTGAGCCAATGCTCAGCTTCTCCAGCTACATGGAGCACCATCAAGGAGACCTGGTTCTTTCTCACCCCACTCGGAATACTGGAGTGTGCTGCATGACCAGGCAGTGGGAAGCAGCTGAGAAAACAGCAGCCAGACCCTTGAAGAGCACCAAAGGGACATGGATCCCACAAACTGGGCTGCGGACTCCATCAGGTTTCCCTGGGTCGCTGGGAAACCTGCCGAGGAATCCTACCAACTAGTCTGAAGGTACACCCGATGTTCTGCAACCTCAACCACACATGCCTCACCCTCTGGCCGGCTCCCTGAGAGGACACCCACGATGGGAGCAAGTACAAGCCTTTGCAGACAATTAGCGTATGCACAAAGCTGGCCCAACGTAGGGCAACACACACACATGAGCATTCAGCACAGTCCCAGGGAAAGCAACTGGAGGCTGTCGGCACCAAGCTGCCTTTGCAGGATTGAGAGAAGGTGTACAATCTTAAGAATTCATATTCAAAAGCAAAGAAGAAGTGTGGGGCAGAAGCATCAATAGAGAAGCTCTGAGAAAGCCTCAGAATTCCTAGCAAGGAAAGAAGGCAGTTCTTTCCCAGAGTCAGTCATTGCAGACTGGAGGGGGGGCTGCTTCCTCAAACATGAAGACAGCAATGCTAAAATGAAGAAATGAAACAATCAAGGAAACATGATACAACCAAAGGAACGCAATAATTTTCCAGTAGCCAACCTCAAAGAAATGGAGATCTGAGATTTGCCCAATAAAAAATACAAAAAAAGTCATTTTAAGGAAGCTCAGTGAACTATAAGACAGAAAGATGACTCAACAACATCAATTAAACTTCTCAATAAAATGAGAAGTTTAACAAAGAGCTAGAAATAATTAAAAATAGCAAACAGAAATTCTGGAGCTAAAGAGCACAAAGAATAAAATTAAAGTGCGATAAAAAGCATCGACAGCAAATGAATTGAGTAGAAGAAATAATCTTTGAGGTAGAAGACAGATTTTCTCAAATTATTCAGTAACAGGGAAAAAAAAGTAAAAAAAAAAGACTGAAGAAAGCCTACATGAACTGTGGGATAAAAGAAACAGTCATGCATACTTGGAGTCCCAGAAAAGAGGCAGAAAAACACAAGAAGCTTATTTAAAGCAATAATGGCTAAAAGCTTCCCCAAACTGGGGAAAGCTCAGATATCTATGTTCATGAAGCAGGTCTCCATATATTTTCAACACGAAAAAGTCTTCCTCAAGACATGTGATAATGAAACTGTCTAAAATCAAAGACATAATGTTGTGGGCAACTCAGCCTGGTTTCAGGAATTGTAACTCTACCCCCTGTGGCTACGGATGTCACTGAGTCAGTGACCTCTGGAATGTGAACCATAGGAGACGAAGCTTGTCTCTGGTAGCAAACGCTGCCTCAGTTTCCTCTCCCTGCCCCCAAAGCTCGGTTGGAAGTCAATGACGGGTAAGACCGCACACAGCAGGGGGCAACCTAAGCCAGACTCCATCACATGGGAGGTCATGTGGAAGGACTGGGGGGATGTGACAAAGAGGGAGCAATGGACTCTTGCCCCGCCCCCATGCTTTTACAAAGCCCGAGTCCCCATGTCCTCTGGGAGAAGGGGTTCCTGGCTTTAATCCCCTTAAGCCTGAATACCTGATGGGGAGGGGTGCAACTCCTTGCCTTGCTAGAGTGTATCCTGGGGAAAAATCTGGCATCACAAAGACTTCTGATAAACCTGTGAAATCTTCTCTGCTAAGAGTGCTTTCATTCATATGTTAAGGGTTCAAGCAGGAAGCCCTAAAATTTCTCTTCCTGACAGACTGACTCAGACTATCTACTGTTTGATCCTTGCCGCCCTGTATTCCTGTGATTACAACCCAATAAAAGCCCCTGGAGGAAGGGGCTCAGAGCCTTTTTTTCCTTGGAGAAACTGGCCACCTCTCCTCCTCAAGCAGATCACGTCTTGTCTTGTTTACTTTCATCCATGGTGGCTGGTGGGAGGGTGGACAGCCAAGGAAAGTCGAACCACAACGTAATGGTGGGAAGAAAGGGGAGGCACTGGTCAAAGAACACGTATGAATGACACATGGACATGGATGATGGTGTGGGGATTGACTGTGGGAGTGGGCGGAGGAGGACATAGGGGGGATTGGGACAATGGTGATAGAATAACAATAAAAATGTTGCTTATAAAAAGATAAAAAATAAAATCAAAGACAAAGAGACAATTTTAAAACAAGAGAAAAAGGATTCCTCACATACAAGGGAATCCCCACAGGGTTACCAGGGGATTTCTCAGCAGAAACCTGGTAGGTCGGGTGAAAGCGTGATAATATATTCAAAGTGCTGGAAGAAAAAAACCTGCCAACCAAAAATACTTTACTTGGCAAATGTGTCCTTCAGGAATAAAGGGTAGATATCTGCTATGCACATGCTGACCTTGACTAGGCAGGTCCAAGTCAACGGTCAATTTGATAACATAGTATCAGGAACAATGTACAAATCCAGGAAGGACACAGACCTGAGTCCTGGTTCCAGTTCCACAGCTTATAAAGCACCATTAGACAAATCACTTAACCTTTCTTAACTTCAATTTCCTCATCTGTAAAATTAAACTATGTAATGCTATCCACTGTTTAGTATGTTGGCAGTTACTCTATTACTTAATTATAACACTTAACTTCACCATACTTAAAAGGAAATAATAGTTTCAACTTCAGAGAATTCATGTAAAAACTAAAGGAGACTATAAGCTGTGGAATCACTCTCCTAACTAAAAAGAACTGTGCAAACGTAAGTCAACAACAAAAGCAATTATCCTCATTACCCTCACACAACACGGAAAGACTGCAGGGGGGGAGCCCGATTTCCCAGCTCGATACCTGCACACCACTTCCTTGACCTCTGGGCGGAGGAGCCACAGCTCTCTCTGCCCTTCGTCTGTGGCACCCAGCTCACTGAGCCTGGGGGCCCCTCGCCAAGGCTCATACAAAGGATTTCGCACCAGGAAGTTTCAGGCATGGCCTCAACACCAGGATATTTGTGTCCCCGTTCTCCTATCTGCAGGAGTTAGCAGTCAAACCTGGCATAGTGCCCCGGCCCCACAGCCCAGCCAGATCTTCCAGTCTTTGCTGAAATAACTGCACCTGTGTCATCTGCTTTGGTTTGAGGCCCACAACCAAGGGATATTATGCAGGTGGGCCAGATGTGATCACATGAGCTCTTCAGAAGAGGAAAGTTTTTCTCCAGTTGATCACAGAAGACGCAGCCAGAGATGCCAAACACAAGAAGGGTTCACTGTGTCAGAGCTGCGGGGCCGCGTGTCAAGGAAGACAGGCAGCCTCCAATGCTAGGAGTAGACCCGCTAACGACCAGCAAGGACAAGAAGCTCTGCCTGGATTCTGAGAACTGAATTCTGCCAACATGAATGAGCTTGGCCGTGACCCTTCCCAGAGCCCCCCGGAGCAGCACCCAGCCCAGCTGACACACTGATTTTGGCGTCTCAGCAGAGACCCCACTGTGCTGAGTGAGACTCCTGACCTCCAGAACTGGGAGCTAATAAATAAGTCGTTTTTCAGTTGCTGAAGTTTGTGTTAATATGTTTAACATCAACAGAAAACTAAAACAAATCTATCAACCTAAAGAATCTCATAGATGATTTCATGAAAAGTACAAGAAGATTGGAAAATATTTACACTTTATTTTTTTAAAGCACAAAATGTTTATGTGTTCCTAAAGAGAAAACAAAACAAAATATACAATATAATCACAATTTTGTTTTGTGTGCATAGAAGAAAGACTGCATGAAAATACATCAAAATGCCATTTGAGGTAATATCTGGTAAAAGGATTATTTAAAATTTCTCCCTTATACTTTTCTGATCCAATATTTCCAAAATGAGGGTATATTACTTTAACAAGCAGACATAAAATCAGCAATACTTCAACAAATGCCAAGAACAGAGCATCTGGCTTTGAGGAGCTGCTAAAGCATTTCAGCTAGTTTATCAATAAGATGGGAAAGAACACTTAGCATCTTCATACGAATATTATAAATTAAGCTCTGTTGTGGAGTAAAGATACATAAACACAAGTCAAACACAATGGGACTCTTGTGCCTGTGACCACTTCAGGGCCAGTCCCAGACGGGACATTAATTCTGAAGCCTGCGTGCGCCTGCCCCATTTGGCAGCCGAGCAGGCCTGTCTCAGCGGCTGTGAATGAACTTTGGAGAGGCTGCAACATTAGCCTTCGCTGCTAATCCTGCTAATGCACTCGCAATCTATTTGACAGGCTGCCCATCACATCCCCTCTGTCAGGGCCAGCAGCCTTGCGAGGTGGCTGTGACAAGGGGATTACTGAAAGGACCCCGGAGGACAGCCGGCCCCTCCCTCCACTGCATTCTGACTGGCTCTGCAGACAGGCCGCATAGCACAGAGGGCACAGGACAGAGGCTTGTCTTCAGTAGGGACACCTTGGCACGGAGGTACCAGAGGGAGACAGTCACCAACTCCGAGGGAAGAGTGTTTCTGACAGCCTGTCATTCCCCCAGGCTCCTCACGGAGAAAGGAAACAAGGCAAGGTGCAGGGAGAACTCACGGGGATTAGGTTTCTGGATCACTCCTTAATAGCAGAGCTCCGCGCCACCTTCAGAGACCCTGCGTGCTACAGAAAACTAGGTAAAGTCTGGCCTCTGGGGCTGAGTCATAGCGCGGCCCTTTCCCGCCCTCCCCTCACCCCACCAAGTTCCTCAGCGAGTGGTTGACACTTCATAAAAGCCACATTTACAGCTTCGTCTTCATTAAATTAGCAGGATCGCTTTATTTGCCTTCTAAATTTTCAGGGGGTCCATTTTAAATGTTTCATTTTATATACAAGGTAAAGTGAAAATAAAAGGTACAGCCTTCATGCTAGCAGATTACAATTATTTGGGGAGAAAAACAGCAGTATAGGATTTGCCCAAAGCAAGGCTGCTGTTCCCTTTTCTGGAAAAGCCTCGTCCAGTGGCCCTGCTGACTCGCTGGAGCCGGGGCCCAGGCGGCTGCAGGCAGCTCCTGCTCCTCCAGTTCACACAGGGCTCTCATTTGCCAGGCAAGTGATGGGGAGGCTTGTCCCAGAAAGACGGCTATCCAGTTACTGTCTTTTCCCCATGTCCCAGGAAGCTTTCCTCATTTCTGCAGCTGGGCCGAGGCTGTTCTCTGGGGTCCAGCTTAGCTGGAAACAGCTCCTCAGGCCCAGGTGCCACAAAAGACGCTGGAAGTGCTGAGACATGCAGAACTGGCCCTTGTCCCCGAGCAGCCTGCAGTCTGCAGGTAAACAGATAGCGTAATGCTGTTAGAAGCGCAGTGACTGAGGTTTCCGTAGCAGCACAGTGGGACAGCTCTCCAGGCCTGACTACGGAGATGAGAGGGTCTGGGCAGGGTGACCTTGCTTGGACCACCTTCTCCAGCTGGGTGTTGTGGGCACCTCCACTGCAAGGTGACCCTCTGAAGGGCAGTGTAAGGTCTCAGCAGTGTCACATCACGACAGCTCCCAGAGACCCATCTGAGGCCACACACTCCACACTGCCATCGGCCCTGACACGTGCCAGCTGAGGTGCTGCAATGCCATTTAGGCTCACAAGCTTATAGTCTAGCTAGTGGGATGGACAGAAGTGCGGGGGAACTTCTTAGTGACCACACTGCCCTGTCACACTGCTGTACCCTCTCCTGATGACAGAGAGGCAGGCATGAGAGCCCTGGTGCAGGCAGGGACCAGTGACAACAGTCCTGCTCCCTGCTCCCAGAGGGCCTCCATCCTGAATGACACATCTTGGCAGGTGGCCCCACGCAGCAGGAGGAGGTGTCTGGTGGAGGCTAGGACCCCAGCCTCCATCATTCCTGGGTCTGTGCTCCGCACCCCTGGGAGGCCCAACTCTTCCTCAGCCCACGGGACTTCGCTGCTTCCTCACTCCCCAAGAAGGGCTAAAGCCCAGCACTCCTCCTGCTCCCGGGCAGGGCCTCCCCTCTGTGCCTCTCCCTTAGAGGTTACAGAGAGGCAGTCCAGGGCCCTGTGAGTCACAGGCTTTGGAGCCTGAAGAATCTGGATTTGAAGGCTGGTTCTACGGCATATTTTTCACCTTGTGCAAATGTACACTTCTGAGCCTCTATTTCCTCAAATAAAAAAGAAGAGCATCTGTAATATCAATCTCTTGGTACAGTGTTTTGTATGTGGTAAGAACTCAATAAAGGGTGGCTATAGAGTATCTCCTCCTGCTAGGTCTGCATTCTAAACCTCAGCTCCCCCTAAAAAACGAGGGGTTCTTATGAGAAAATGAGGGAGTCCAGGCCCCTGGGGAGCAGGCAGGGATTTGTTTGCAAAGGGAGGGGAACTCTCCTAGGTATCTCTGAAATCACCCTGCCAACAACAGTACTTTTCAAGTAAGTTCAGCACCTTACAGACATGCCTGCCAGGCCAGAAGGAAGCATGCCCCAGGGGCCCCACGAGGCTCATGGCCAGCTTTGCACCCAACTTCCCAACTGCACAGTTATACAGGGACTTTCTGGGCACCTCAGAGGGCCTGGTGCCAGCCAAGCCACTGAGAACAATCGCCGCATTGTGGAGAGCAATGCCACCAGCAAGCTGGAAAGGGCAGAAAGCATCTCACCTGGCTTCCTCACAGGGTGCACTAACTGGTCCTTCCTTGCCCTCCTGGCCCACCCCGAGTGTGCTGCTCGGAGCCATTGATACGGCAGGGAAGGAAACTGTAGTAGACGCACAAAAGGAAATCGAACATTGCTTGACACTTCTACCAGTCAAAATGGTGCTTTGCGGCCAGGTGGGCAATGACCTAAACATCGCATCCACCGCTACAGTCCACGTAATACCCAGCTCTGGCTCAATCCCTAATGTTACATCCTGCAGAGTATGAAGAGAAGACAAAATCTGCAGGGAGTCTTTATGAGTTCCTTGACACATCTAAGAACCAGTCCAAGGCCAGAGGGAGAGATCCTGCCTGTCCTGGGGCAGCAGAAGGGTCCCTTGTCCCCAGCAGGTGGCCTTCTGCAGAAATCCCTGCGCTAGCCCGGCAGTGTGGTTGCTGTGCTCTGCCTAGCAACAAAGCCCTCTTCCTCCAAAACGTGAAGCGAGTTTGCCTTCGTTGTTTCTCTAGAAATAAATATTTACAATTCAAACCTTTGTGTTCATGATCTCAAAATTTGTGTTTTTCTTATTGTTCTCATTTTGAGGGCAGTTGGTTTACTTTTATTGTGCTTCTGGGACGAGTCAGAACATTCACACACTTCAGCATAGTTTCTAAATGTGACACTGATTTTCTAATCACGGCTCTTGCGACCCATGTGTGGCTGCCACACGGTCCTGTAAACCATATGCGAGGCTTCGGCCTGCATCCGCATGGTGACATCACCAGCTGCCCGGCAGCTACAGATTCAGAGCATCCCGGAGGGAAACATTAACTCGCTTCTTACGCACAGCAAAAACGGAGATAGCCAACCCCGAAAATGAAGTCTGAAATTTTTTTATAGCTATCCCAAGCATTCTTTTATTCCCTTTTCTTCGAAGACATTTTTGAGACCAAAAGCAGCTGAAAAGCTGGGAGCCTCTGCAAACATTTTCAAAAGATGAAATAAAAAGAAGTGGATAGTATTTAGGAACATTATCTACATGTATGGTACAAGTTTAAACTTTTCATTAAAAAACTGTAAGAAGAGAGAAGTATTTTTAGTCTAACAGGCAGGTAAGGAAGTTGATGCCCTGAGATGCTATAGGACTTGACTAGCCAACCAAGTTCAGCAAAGAAGCTTGTACTGGGACAAATGTCTCCCAATTCATAGCTCCTCTTACGCCCGTGACCTACTTCAGTCTGCCGAGACTTACTGAAAAACATTTTGTACTGTAACAATATATATTTGGTAAAAGGAAGAAATGTTCTCTCAATTTGTATGATGTCCACACCTAGCCTATTCTCTGGCATAAATCGGATCATGACCAGTAACTAATATTAACTGAAGAGAAGTTTTTGCTTCAATAATTATATATATTTGACTAAGATAATGCTGAGAAATCTACAAGGCACTATTTTTGAAGCGGAAAAAAATCCTATCCATTTAGGAAATACTTCAACAGTGAAGGAAACTAACCTACTACTTTCGGAAATTTTGGATAGATTCCTGAAATTCCATTGCCAAAAATTTAATGAGGCTTAAAATTCTATGGACAAATTTATATTAAAATCATGATCTGAAAACCAGACAAGGGAGTAGGGTGAAAAAGAAAACCACGCTCCCAACCACCAGATATATTAGATGTTTTTCTTTTCATAAACAAAATAATAAAAGACTCAACGTTACTCGGTCAAAACCAAGGGCTTGAAACTAATCTGAAAATACTGATGGCTCTTTTTTGTTCACAGTGACCCTACATGTCAACTTTGGAGAGTAGATAGAAGTTGTATAACTTTATAATTTTAAAAAAGACATTCCAAAGCACTTTATGTCAAAACATAAAGTGATCATTTTCCCTTACAAAATTAAAGATACCACAATGCATTAGAGTGGCAACCCAGAACCACCTTAGAAAAACAAAATGAGAAATGATATCGGGAGGGAGGAATTTGTGGAGAAATCTGTCATTTAGTTTATACTTTGGTCAGACCAATACTGGTTCCCTTTTACGACAAAATAGAGATTCAAAAAGCCACAGATTACCAATCTGCAAAGCCTGAATGGGAAGCACCTGGACTGCTGTCTTTGTCTGGCTTGAAAAAGCTCCTCCTCCTGCCCATAAGGGAAGGGTAAGTGGGGAACCAAACTGACACCATCACCCAGCAGTAACAAGGCCTTGCACACATGCACCAGTAGAAGCCATGCAGAGCCATAATGACAACAACAAAAAGACCCTCCCCCTCCCAGCCTGGGAGGTGTCAGCGTGGGCCTGGGCAGGGGGTTCAGGGGGAGTCTGAACTCTTACCTCCACCAAGTAGTAATGCAGCACCCCTTTCCTCCGAGCATGTCAAGGAAGACCAAGTGGGGAGCCTGGACATTCACCCCCATGTGGCAGTAGCAAAGCAGCAGTTCCTTCTTCCCTCACCAGCACAGCAAGTCAGAGGAGACTTAACTAACACAGATCCAAATAAGATCCAGAGTCTCACCACATAATACCAAAAATGTCAGGGATACAATAGGAAATCAAACGGCAGACCAAGAACTGGGAAAACCTCAACTTGAAAGAGAAAAGATAATCAACAGACATCAACATCAAGATGACACAGATGTTGGAATTATCCACAAGAATTTTAAAGCTGCTATCATAAAAATGCTTCAGTGAGCAATTAGGAAACCTTGAGACAACAAAAAGTAGAAAATCTTAGCAAAGAAATGGAAAATAGGAAGAAAAGCCATATGGAGATTTTTTAGAATTAAAAAAAATACAATTACTGAAATTTTTTAAAACCTCAGAAGCAGAATGGAGAGGAGACAGGAAAAAATAACTTAACTGGAAGCTAGAACAATTACCCAAAGTAAACAACAAAGAGAAAAATAGACTGAAAAAAATAAACAGAACCTCAAATACCTGTGGGACGATAATGACAGTTGTAATACGTATGTCACTGAAGTCAAAGAAATACAGAAGAAAAAGAGTGGGGTTAGAAATATTTTAGGGGAAATCATGGGTAAACTTTTTCCAAATATAAAAAAGAACTAATGGCTTAAAATTTTTAAGTACTGAAAAAGGCATTAATCTATAGATTTAAAAATCTGAGCACATCCCCAGAAAAATAAAACCAAACAAATCCATACCAAGAATCATCGAATCAAACTTCTGAAAATTGCCCTGGCTGGTATCACTCAGTGAACTGAGTGCTGGCCTGCAAACCCAAGGGTCACAGGTTCAATTCCCAGTCAGGGCACATGCCTGGGTTGCAGGCCAGGTCCCCAGTGGGGGGTTTGCGAGAGGCAACCACACACTGATGTTTCTCCTCCTTTCTTCCTCCCTCCCTTGCCCTCTGTCTAAAAATAAATAAAATCTTTTTTTAAACTTCTGAAAATTAAAGAATTAAAGACAAAGACAGTATCTTCAAAGCAGCAATAGAAATAACACTTTACATACAGAGGAAAACAATTCAAATGATAATGGATTTTTCACCCAAAACCCTGGAAGCCAGTGGAGGTAACACAACATTGTTCAAGTGCTGAAAAGAAATTACCATCAACCCAGAACATTGTACCTGGTAAAATTATCCTTCCAGAATGAAGGCAAAATAAAAATATTCTCAGATGAAGAAAAATTAAGGGAATTTTTTACCACCAAACCTGCCCTAAAATAATGGCTTTTTAAAAAAGTTCTCAAAATAGAAAGGAAATAATTAAAAAGGAAACTTGGAACATGAAGAAGGAAAGAACCATGGAAAAAGCAAAAGCATGGCTCACGCAGTAGACTCTCCCTCTCGAGTTGTCTAGTTTCTGCTCTATGGTCAAGGCAAAAAGTGTGGAGTTGTCTGACTTGAGTCTTCAACGTATGTAAAGGAAATATTTAAGACTATTATGTCACAGACAGGCAAGATGCAAGGGATTAAAAGAAGCTGTCTTGGCCAGTTCAGCTGCTATCACAATACCATAGACTCACTGGCATAAACAACAGACATGCATTTCTCACGTTTCTGGAGACTGGAAGTCCAAGATCAAGTTGCCAGCAGATCCATTGTCTGGTGAAAGCTGTCTTCCTCGTTTGTAGATGGCTATCTTCCTGCTATTTCCCTACATGGTAGAGAGCAGAAAGAGAGGAAGCAGGCCCTCTCCTGACTCTTCTTATAAGGGCACCAATACCATTCATTGGGGGTCCAACCCTCAGAACCTAATTAGCTCCCCAAAACCCCACCTCCTAATACCTTCACCTTAGAAGTTAGAACTTCAACATAGGGATTTCAGGGGGACACAATAGCCATGTTGAGTCCATAACAGGAGGTAAGTTTTCTACACTTCACTCAAACTGATAAAATGCTGTCAACAGTAGATCTTTGCAGTGATAATACAGTTCTGAATCTTGATTATGACGGAGGTTATAAAAATCCGCCAATTCCTATTGCTGTTTTTATTTATAAAATAGCATAATACTATACATACATATTGTATGTACCAGTATCAATTTTCTGATTATGATACTGGGTTATCTATGCAAAATGTAAACACTATGAAAAGCTGGGTGAAGGGTACATGGAAACTCTTTGTACTCTCTTTGTAATTTCCTGTAAATCTGTTATTCTTTCAAAATGAAAGTTTTCAAAAATATACAAAAATTGTTCTGGATTAAAAAATCCTAAAGATACAAATACAATGTGAAGATCTCTGATTATCTTCTTATTTAAAAAAAAATCAAAATGTTGGAGCATTTGTAGAAATTTGACTACAGATGGGACATTTGATGAGATTAAATGACATAAAATTCTGATTAATTTTCTACAGCATGATAGCAATCTTGTGGTTGTATAAAATAATGCCTCCTAAAGATATATGCTGAAGTATGTAGGGGTGAAATATAGTAAAGTCTGAAACTACCTTTCAAATGCTTCAGGGAGAAGAACAGTAAGAGAGAAACAAACATAACAAAACATTGTCAACTGTTGACTCCAGGAGGAAAATACGAGGGTCTTCCTTGTACTATTCTTACCATTGTTCTGTATGTTTATAAATTTTCATTTATAAAAAGTTGGGAGGGATGGACTGGGATGGACAGATATGTGATAAAGCAAGAATAGTAACGTATTAATTGTAGAATCTAGGTGGTGGGTAATTCAGTGTTTACTCTAAAATTCTTTTAATTTTTACAAATGTCTGGAAATACTTACATTAAAATAATGGGGGGAGAGCTGAGGGAACATGTCACAACCCACGCCCTCCCCCAGCACCCCCAATCCTCCTGGGCCCATTAAACACGTACTTAAAATAATTGAAATAAAACGTATTTCCCAGGGGAAAAGCTTGCCTGGCTTCCTGGCTGGAGAAGATCTAGCAACGCCTCACACTTGTCCTATGGTGGTAAAGCACCAGCTGCCACCACTGTCACCACCAACACACTTGGGAGTCCCCCATGAGTACTGTGTATTGTCAAGGAGGCACAAACCTGAATATGATGAGGCTGGGCTTCAGCATAACCTGGTTTTCCCAGCTGCTACCTGAAGTTCAAGGACTTGATAACAGTAATGCCACTTATGTAAGCAGCTGAATGGTTAGCACAGGAATGGATAGAAGTGTAGTGATGGTTTGATAAGCCAAACAAATTTTGGCTTAAACATATTTATTTGTATACATTTATATGAATAAATATATAGTATACTTTATGTGTGTATGTATAATAGTAAAACTACCATCATGGTGGGAGTTTTTAACACACAAAAGTACCACAGTTAGGAATAGACAAAGACATTTAAAAATTTTTAAGAATTTAGAAGATATAAGCCCTATAATTAAAAAGATGGGTCTTATGGTGCCCCACCCACCAAAGAGTCTCTGCTCATTATTTCAGTGTTGGCTGATCTCTCCAATGACAAGGCCACACAGACTGTTCCTGAGAGCTACAGCACCACATCTGCTCTGGGTCCTGGCCTGCTGCAGACCTACAGGAGGAGCAGTGTGTGCTGGCAGATACCAACGGTATTCTGAAATCTGGCTGCACAAAGATGCTCAACTCTTGACCCAGGTTAATAAGAAGTAAACCAGTCTCACAAGCAAATCTCATTATCTGAGCCCAGGCCCGAATTCTCTGGAAGCTCCTATTGCCTCTCTGGTTCTTTCAGAAGCAAAGGATCCAGCCTCTCCTGCCCCAGCTCCTCCAGCTTTCTTCCAAGTCTCCTGTGAAGTTCTTCATCTCATGCCACAATCTACCTGCAGGCTCCAAATGGTACTCACTCCTGAAAGTGACAAAAAGCAATCCATCCTTGCCCTTGTCACGATAAAACTCCTTATCTTATCTCGCTAGCCAAAGAGTTCAATCTAACCAAACACTGAAAAGAAATTAATTATTCTTTATACCTCCCCAGAGATGGCTGAGCTGCTAAGAGCCAGCTCAGTGTTTGGAAAAAAGAAACAAAACTCTCGACCCATTCACTCATCCATCCATCCCACTCTTCTGGGTTAGCCCTTCTATACTCTCATTGCTGGAACTGGAACTAGCTTTGGCCAGGAAAAACTGGCCAAGAATGTCAGCCGGTAGCCAGGGCTCAAGTGGCTGCCTGAGTGAGAGGCACATTCCTGAGGATGTATCCAGGTACCAGCATTGCGTGACCAACTTCTCTTTAGGCTAGGAGTTCCTAGCAAAAGGCAAAGCACAGCCCAAAGGACATTATAGTGGGGGTCTTTCACAAAGGCAGGCTGGTGTTTGCAGAGTGAAAGCCCCCTACTACCTATGCAGGGCTAGTTGCCCCATACATAGGCCCTGCCCCTGCCCCACACCTGCATCAGGTTGGATTTTTTCTTTCTCCCTAAACATATGCCACAAAGGAGTGGTGAGCAGGGCACTTACATTTAGTCATCTGACTTCCTCTCTTACCCAAACATAACAATCTGTGAACGGATTAATCCATTGGTCCAAATGGAGATTAAAAAAGGGTTTCTTTCAAGTTTTCCTGGAGGTTTCAAGGAGACCACCAGTCCAGGTGATATCCTCTTCATTCCCATTTCAAGATCTCTGAGTTAGGTAAAGTGAAGATGAGGGGAAGAGTCTCCTAAATAAGGCAGCCTGGGAGGCAGGCAACCTAGAGATGCTGAGCAAACATTTCTAGTAATACTTTTACATGACACTTCATAAATGCCAAAGTTGTTCTGTAACACATTAGGGCCCAGTTTTTTGGTTCAAGTACTGAATATGACTGAGAAAATATGTATGCATTTGACCCCCACAGCAACTAATGAGATAGGTGGGAAGAAGAGCACTAGCGCCATTACGGAAGGAAAACTGAGGCTCACAGAAGTGCAGGGACTTGCCCACAGCTTGTTAGGTGGCAGGAAAAGCTAAAACTGGGTCTTCTGGCCCTTGGCCTCGCAGGAAACGCGGCTTCTACTTCTTCCTCTGCCGCTGACAGGAGGTTTGACCCTACCTAACATCTCTTGTCCGTAGTGAACTCTTCATCGGAAACTTAATGCAAACTGCGTCCAACAAGTTTGGCTCTATCCGCGGCCCAGAAAACCAGGCGGAACAGGAGGCGTAGGTGACCCGGTCTGGGTCTCTAAGAGCTCCGCCCGACCGGGGGCGCAGACCTCTGCCTCAGAGACACTGCCCCCCCAAGGCTGGGGCCGCACTGGGCTTGCTCATCTAAGGCAGGGGCCCCCGCACCGCGTTCCTTCGGGTTCGAACCCCAGGGGCCACGGTCGGACGCCGGCCGCGCGGGATTTGAGACGCCAGAGGCTGTCCAGCCCCCCTCAACCCGGGGCTGGCCTCTTCCTCGTCAGCATCTCTAGCGCTCAAACACGCCGAAGGCTGGATGCAACCGCCGGGCCAGTGTCACCGCGAGTCTGAGGTCCCCGAAAGCGGAACGCATCAGCCCCCAGCGATTTTCCTGACCGCCTCGGGAAGCAACTTTCTTCCGCGCCCGCTCCTCACCCCTCGCAGCGGCGCGTGCCTACTGCGCCTGCGCCTGGAGCGTGCGCAGTGGGCGGGGAGGCCGGGGGCGGGGCGGGGCCAGGTGGGCTGGGAGAGTCCTCTGCACCGAGCGGCAGCTGGTGCGCTGAAAGCCTGCCTGCACTTAGGGAGGTCCTTCTAAGCCACCGGCGTCCGGAGGGCGACGCTGCCACGCACCTTCTCTCACTCAGGGCTGCTGCCAACGCGTGGGGTCTGCGGGTCCTCTCGGTGGGGTTAGGACACAGTCTTGGCTCCTCTACGTGCAGGGTTCTCGCGGGGAAGGGGAGGCGGGAAATGTGGGAGCCCTGGTGTCCCCTCTCCAGATGGGGGCCCGTCTGTGACGTCATAGAACTACGTCAATAAGATGCATCGCAGACCTCTGACTCGTTTTCCAGATGTTTGTGCAACGTGACTGTGTCGGCGGAAGGATGCCCCGACGTCACAGGGCCTTGGATCTCTGGGAGGTGGGATGGGACGCCTTTCAGCCAACTCCAGGGACCGCAAGAGTCAGCCGCGGGGAGAGGAGAGGTTGTACTCTCACAGGTTCCACGTCCTCGGAGCTGAGGTGTCGTCAAGAAGCCCTAGACTGTCTCACAGCGTTTCTCCCTCCTCCCCAGGGTCCTGTGGGAGCCCCGAGTCCCGCAGGACAGTGGTTCGCAGGGGAACATCCCTTCGTGCCCATAGCTCCATTCCAGAAGGAGAACGTGAAACCTGAACTTCTTCCAACCCGGGCGAAGCCCCTGCGGGCCGCTCTTTCCCCAGGTCGCTCCTAAGCTTTTCCCAGAGCGAGCCCCAGGAAAGCTCCAGGCTGCACCCAGGATCTCCCGCGCCTTCTACCCGCCCAGCAGGGAAGTCCAGCCGGTAGCTTCTCCAACCTCAGCCTCGCACAAGAACTGCAGGCCTAGCAGCTTTGGGAAGGACCCCAGCTGAACTCCATCTGTCCAGACCTCCTTCGCTCCCGAAAACCCACCCGGAGACAGCGGAGGCAGGGGAGGGGGCCGTGGAATGGGACTTTCTAGGGATGTAGCGCAGGGTGGAGGTGGGGAGGGAATTAGCCCTTACAGAATGGACTGGCAAGAAAACCTACCCAAAATTTCTGATCGTCTCATTGCCCTTTTCGTGCGATCCGTAGTAGGTTCAAGAGGAAAGTGCCTAACCACGTGGGGGGGGGGGCGGTAATCGTAGCCTGTGTGGGGTCTGATGGCCCACAGCCCCTTCCACTTGCAGTCACTGTTTCTGCACGATCGATGCCATCACTGTCGTGCATATGGACCGCAGAGAGCCACGCTGAGAGGTGGCTTCTAGGAACACCACCATGATAGCAATTGTTGGTAAAGCAAGCCAAAAGAGAGGCGTTGTAAATAGGCTGGGGTCTCTGAGTGGCACCTGGCCCCACTCCCTCCTGTCCCCTGAAAACTCTGAGCTGGGAGTTCGTTTTTCCAAGGATGCAGACTTGATGTTGAAAGCCCCTTGCAGGCACTAGGGTTGGAGGGGTGAGGATATGCAGTACCAGAAGTGGGGCGGGCCAGAAGGAGCCCTCCCCCCCACTCCATTTCACAGCCTTTACGACGATGTCCTTAAGGCTGGGCTAACCACAGAGGCGCTGTGTCCCCGGAGGAATGGGAGGCGGAGGAATGTGGGGGCGGGGGAGTGGGCAGCAGTGGTAGTCAATCCCTGGGAAAGATGGAAGGCCAGAAAGAGCAAGGGGGGGGGGGGGCTCTCGCAGGTCCTCAGATTTATCCAAAGCTCTCCATAGCGGCTTTGTGAGTGTGTGTGTGTCCACGCACTCTGGACGTCTTGCAACAACCACTTTCCCCCAATCTCGAAGGATTAGTAAAGGCACCGAGGCAGTTCCTGCCATCAGCCTTATCACAAGCCATGGCCAAGAGCAGACCACACCACTGACTTCGCTGGCTGGGCCCAAGCCCTGGAAACCCAAACCCGCTGACTAACCCCCCTTATGCACGCCGAGGTCACAGTTCTCTGGCAGCGGGGCTCCATTCTCTCCTGGGACGAGTCCTTCTGGACGGGGTGGAAGGGGGATTGGGATCTTGCCTGACTAGCCGATCTCCTACTTGCTGGTCCAGACCCGACAGCGCCCTATCCCTCCTTCACAAGGGGTCCTGAGACCAGTCAAGAAAGATTTCGATCTGTAGGAATGACCGAAAGGAGCTGCGGTGGAGAGTCGCTCCAGGTTGTGGGCCGGGCAGCAGAGTCTCGGACCGCCCATCTAGGCCTGTCCAGCAGGGGGCAGCGTGGCTCCAAAAGCGGATCCACTGCGCTAGCCCTGCTGCGGCCAGAGGGACAAGTTGGGCTCCGAACCGCGGAGTTCTATCTCGCCCAGAGCCCAGAGGCAACGGCAGCGGAGGTGGGGAGGGCTCAGTGAAACGCCTTTTAACTCGGACAGCCCGGGCCGGTTTGTGCCAGCAGGCCCTGCCAGAGGCTGGGATTTGGGGGTCATAATCCTGGGAAGCTCGACCCGCAGCCCCTGCGGGCCCTGAGCGCAGGTCACAGTAGCCCAGGAGGTTGCGCTCGGCCTGGGAAAGGCTGTGGGCGCCCCAGCAGCTGCTGCCCAGCGGTCCGGGGCGCTAGATCTGGGGGAGCCCCACCCAGCCCCGCCCCAGTAGAGGAGCCCCCGGTGGCCTGGCCTCTACTTGTGGGAAAACCAGACGCCCCCGGGAAGGTTCAACTAGTAGAGGGCGGACTCAGATTTCTCCTAAACTTCCCGGGCCTCCCAGGACGCCCGCCCCCGCCATTCCTGACAAGTCTTGAAAACTGTAGGGAATCTTCTCGGGCGTGGAATTCTGTCTGGGGAATCCTAAGGGGGAGGGCTGTAGGTTTGGGTCTTTGGGAAGACAGCGGTGATTATACATTTGTAGCCAAGTATTGGGGCCCTGGGGACAGGACAGGACTAGTTTGAGGCTGTCTTGGTGGGCGCGTCCTTCCCCAAAGCAGTAGCAAGAGGCTAATGATGGGGTGGTTAGGGAGGAGGGTGACATTTTGTTGTTCCCTTAGTGGACTCTAGGCGACCCCGGCCTCTGGAAACGTTGAGAAATGTCACCGCCAATATACACTGACGGAAGGCTCGGCTTCTTTGTAAAGTCAAAACCCTTTGGAGACAAGCAGTGGGAATATTGAGAATAAGACCAAAGCGGAGGAGAAAAGTAAGCGCGTGGATGCGGGATGGGGTCCGAGGCAGACCCGCGCCGGGGCAGAAGGCGCTTCTCCATCCTCCCCGCCCCCGGATTCCGGCAGTGGAGAGTGGCGTCTGCATAGAGACCTGCTTATCTCGAGGAAAAGCCCCGCCCGGTTTCTTGCGCTAGGGATGAAATTATCCATTCTGCAATGCCTGTAAAATAACCGTTTATTTCATATTTTTAAAAACTCCAGTGATAAATGTCCGTTACCGATGGTCAGCATAAAGTGCCAATCGCAATACACCACCCTGCTCCTTCCTAGCCAGCAGCTCTCTCACGGGAGCCGGAGGCCAGAACCCTCCAGCACTGGGAGCCGCGGTCCCCGCCCCTGCCGGCCAAGTCCGGGAGCCCTGCGCCGGCTGCGGGGCAGGAGCTGGGAGCGGGCGCTGCTGGAACCCGCGGTCAGTCCGGGCGGGCGGCTGAAGCAGATACACGGATTACACTTTGGCAGGCTCCCGGGGGGGGGGGGGGCGAAGGACGGGTGGGGGGGGACGGGAAGCTGCGAGCACGCAAAACTTCTTTTCCTCTTCTCCCCTTTTTCTCTGCAGCCAGAGTTATAAGCTTATATGGTCAAAGAAAAAAATAATAAAGAAAACATATAAAATAACAATAGGAAAAGTAATACTTCTGGGAGAGGCGCCGCTGTGGCTCCGCGGAGCTTTCATTCTTCTTCTTCTTTCTTCTTTTTTTTTTTTTTTTTTTAAATGCAGTTTCCCTTCCGCCACGTGAGTACCGCCTTTTGGCCAAGAGTTTAGCCTCGTCCTGGGGGAGTCGCCCGGGCAGCGGAGTCATGGCCCCGGGCGGGGCTCCGGAGTTCTGCGTGTGCCCGGGACCCAAGGGACTGTGTTTGGGACCAGGGAAGGTCCGGGAGCCCTTCCCGTGGTCTGGCAGAGTCGCCTCCTGGCTTCTGGTCCCTCTGGAGGAAGGGCGGACGGGACCCAGGGTCCTGCTGACCGGAGACTCTACTTAGCATTTGATCTTGGAGGCTTTGAGCTCCTTCACCTGTGAGTGTAGCGTCTTGTGGACAGCGAGAGTCCTGGACTGGCAGAATCCTTTCCCGCATTCTTGACACTTGAAAGGCTTTTCTTTGGAGTGGATGTATCTGGGAGCAAAAACAGACAGAGAATTAATCCTTGCAAAATGATGCAATGTTAAAAACGGTTGCCCAAGGTCCCCTCCCACTGCAACAGGCACTTGCCCTCAAAGGAAAGGGGACTGTGGGGTACCCAGTGTGGAGCTGGCAAAAGGCCGAGTTTGTGGATGGAGCACGGAGGTGAAGGTGAGGCTTGGGCCATCTCTGATCCAGGACAGGTTGGGCCAGGCAAACGGCCTGCCTTGCTGAGGAGCAGCCAGCCCGGCCTCCTTATACGGCTGGGTCAACACGGAGGGTGAGTGAGGGGGTCTGGGGCAGGCACTCTGCTGAGGCTGCCTTGTCCGAGATGGCAGCCACTAGCCACACGTGGCTTTTACAATGAAAATGAAACAGAACTTCAAAGTTAGTTTGTCCGTCACACTTGTTTCACATTTCAAGTGCCGAACTGTCACATGTGTCACGTGTCACTCTCCATTAACCCAGGAATTTGTTTTGGACCGTACTGCAGGTGAGGGAAGAGGTAAGGACAAGCACTCAAGTGTGCTGGTCTGCAGCATGGAGACCTGACTTAGCCTTAGGTCCTATTTATTCCCTGATCTCTCCACCCATGCACCAAGAATGGATCCCTGAGCTTGGTATGGTTTTCTTCACGATTTTAGGTTAACTCCCAGGAGCTAGGGAGCTTGGAGCGGTAAGGGGTCCTGAGAGACTTCCCATTAGGGAAGAGGATGGTGAGCACAGAGGCCCAGAGGCCATTCTCTCTGAGGCCACCCACAGTGCCACACCTGTGATCCCGTAGGTGGTCTTGCCTCCGGAAGGCTTTGTGGCAGATGTCACAAGTGTAGGGCCGCTCATCCGTGTGCGTCCGCTCATGGATAAGTAGGTTGTAGGACTTCGTGAAGTGGCGACCACAGAACTTGCAGACGAACTCCTTCTTAGTTTTGGAAGGCAGGCGTCCTCTCGTGGGCTTCTTTTCTGGGGACAGCTTGGTCACATCCAGGAGGGCGCCCAGCCCACCCGTGGGGGAGCCAGGACCCTCCCCCCGGCCAAGCTTGGATGGATCTTCTTGCGTGGCGGCCAAGGCCAGGTTGGCAAAATCAAAGCGCGGCTTGGTCTTGAGTGCCGCCGGGCCGCTGCCTCCAGCGGTGATCTCAGGCTTGGGCTGGATAACATGAGGGAACCAGGGAAACGCGGGCAGCTGGAAGCGCGCGTCCACCAGGTTGGACACGGCTCCGGGCACTTTGGAGAAAGAGGATCGTGGCAAGTGCATGGCAGGGTAGCCCAGCGTCCACTGATGCAGGTGTACGGCGTGCAGAGCGCTGAACCCGTACAGGTTGGGCAGGTGGTCCGAGGGCACCGTGGGCAGGCCGTTTACTGCCTGAAGGAAGGAGTAGTTGGTGAGCTGTAGGGAAGGGTGGATGGGCACTGGCGCTGGCAAAGTTTTGCTGCCCATTGTGGTAATTGCAGTGGGTTCTCAATAGGAATCTGTAGAGAAAAGAAGGGAGTAGAGAGAGGAAAAGTTCAGGGTAGATCGGTTTTCTTCTGAATTCCAGCCCAGCCACACCCTTTCTGTCCCCCAGGGTAGGAGCTGGAAGTCTAAGACACCACTCCATGGAACCCACTGACCTCAAAAAATAAAAAAGATGGGAACCCTCTCTAATCTGAACTCTGACCTCGATTTCTCCAAATGACCTTTGGCAGAGACAATACAACTTGATACAGAAACCAGCAGGAAACTAAACCCAATGCAATGCCACAGACTTAAATGAAAGACTGTGGTTGGTGTGCATGACACCACAAAGGGCAGAAGCACAGGGGAACTGGCATGATGTAGACACTTCCGTTCACGCAAGCCTGAGTCAACACAGAATGACACTCTCCTGCAAAGGTAACAGGGGCTCGGAAGCAAGCTTATGTGTCCGCCTGCACATAAACACAGAAACGCACACTGACAGATCCACTCATTCTGAAGCAGAGTTGACAACACGGGGCAAAGATTAAGCGAGACAGGACGACCAGTGGTTTTTTGCTACACAAAACAAAATGCAAGGAACAAAACACGCCCAGGCACACAGGATCACGTGGCACCCATGAAGCGCCTTCCAGACAGACAGCATACATGCAAACACCCGAACCCATACAGGTCCCAGCTCCTGTCCATCAGGATCTGCTAAGCTGACCTTCCATTTGGCCTCCAGAAGCCACGTCATCTTTCTCCTCAAAACTCTCAACTTGGGCCGCAAAGTTGCTTTTCTGCCTCCCTGTGACTGAGCCCTGTTGACAGCACTGTGGACGGATGCCTTTGGGGATCACCTTCATTTGGGGAAGAACACTGACACCGGTCTTCATTAACCCACTCAGTCCAACATCTGCAGTTGCATACAAGGGGGCTTCAGTGCCCTCCCTACCCCGTAAGAAAGGCAGGAGGGAGAGCCTTTGGGGGTCTCGGGCTGTTTGTGTACGTGGTGAGCCCTGGGCAGGTGGGTGTGCCTGTGGGCAAGAGGAGCGCTGAGGCCTGCCTCAGCTCCTGTGGTCCAGCCACCCTCCGAGCAGTGTCAGGAGGCTCGAGCGAGTTCAGGGGGAAGCTGTGCTGAAGTGAGCAGCAGGCTGGCCCCTCCTGGGCTTTGTGGGCAAGGTCTCCAGCCTACATGTTCTGTGCTCTGCAGAGAGGCCTTTATCTCCGTCCTTCGCAGACACTGAGGTCTGTCCAGTGGAGGCAAAAACAGGAACAAAAGCCAAAGGCTCACAGGGAGCTCTGGGCCGCTCAAGTGCTGAACACCCTCTCCCTTAGGCTCAGAGCTGAGGGCTACTCAAGAAGCCACCGCAGGAGCAGGGTGCTCGGGGCACCCTTTTCCCTCACCCCCCTCAGTCTTCATGCTGCCACTCCTTCTACCCTTCTTCTTCCTCTCCTTCCCCTCAGATTTCTCTTCTAAAGGACAGTGAGTCCCCTTCCTTGGGGTGTGCAGGACACTGCTCTGCTTCCTTGTTCACTGCTCACACTGACACCTACGGCAGCTCCCCCAGCCTAGCTTTCCCTCAGCCCAGAGCCCCAGCCCAGGCCCTGGGTCCAGGCCTACGCTCAGCTGCCTTCCACCGCAGCGAAGCCTGTAACCACCAGGAAGCGCCGCACTTTGTAGGCGAGAGGACTGAGGACCACCTTAACCCAGGAACATCTTCCCTCGGAGGCCGGCAGGAAGGTCACTTGCAGTGCGTGGGGCAGGAAAAAAAAAGAGAGAGAGGGGCTCTGCTGGGGGTGGGGGCTACAAAACTCCGAGAACCAGCAAAGAAAGATATGCAGGCTTCGGTTAAATTAGCAATCGAAAGAAAACCTAGTCTGACCACAGCAATTAATTCAGCCCTGGAGCGAGGGGAGGCACGCATCTGCAGCGAGCGCGCCCTCCGACCAGGAGTGCCCGGGGGCAGGCGGAGCCGTGGCCTCAGCGCCAACCTTCTCCGGTGCCCCCGGCGAGGGTCGCGCCAGGGACAAACTGAGCCCAGCCTAGAACGCTGGGGCCACGCTGAAGCGAAATAAAAATTGGGCCGGAGAGAGAGCAGGGGTCGTTTGGTGTGGGGGGGGGAGGGAAGAGAAGGTGAAAGAAACTCGCCAACTTCAAAGGTCTGCCCAGGCTTAGACGAGGTGAGCGTTCTTTGATTTGCCGTCACCTCATCTTGCCCCCCCTCCCCCCGCGCTAGAAATCAGATCCTTATCGCTGGCTTCTCCCGCACCTCCGAGCGCCACCCGGCCCTCCGCTCCCTCCTCTCCGTGCTGGGCCTACCTGCAGCCGAGAGAGCGGCGGTGGCGCGGGACCTTGCACGCGGCCCGAGCCCGCTGTGTGCCCAGGTGGGCGAACCCCCCAACCCGGCGCACTACCCTGGCCTTTCCTCGCCCACGCCAGGAGCGAAGACCCAGGGCTGGGTGGGAGGAGGGGGCATTTGCTGCTCCCCCTGCTCGTGGGAGCCAACCGTTCCCGGCTATCTGCCTGGTCTTGTCTCCCCCAACACTCCATTTGTTTTCCTCCGCGCAGCCAGTTCCTTCTTTTCTGCCGCATTCCGAGGCCAGGGCTCTTAAGACTCTCGCCAACGACTTTCCCGGGGATGAAATTCGTTAGAAACGTGGCTCTTTAGCACCAACAATGGGCCGAAGGCACGGTTTCTGGAGGTCAGCTAAGAGAAAAACACCACCTCGCACTTGCTCACCAGCCGGAGAGGATGAGCTCCCGTTGCCCTGACCCCAGAACCCCAGTACGAACCCTTCGGATCTTTAAATATAGGAGGAAACCCCTCTCCCCAGACCAGGCATCCACTCCTCCTACAGCTTGGGCCTCCGAACCCCGGAGGTGCGGTCAAGGGTTCCGACCCTGCGCGGCGAATGCAATTCGCGCTCGGAAGCCTGAGTCCCCGCTCAGTGGAGCGCCGGCCCCGGGTCTGCAGCCAGCCCTGTGCCGGGCATTAATGAAGTGTGCCGAGTCTATTAAAGTGGTTTATTCGGAGCTAATTGAGCGTGTGCGAGTTAACTACTTGCATTAATGAGGACGGAGCGAGCTCCACGAGCTTGTGCCAGGAGGAGCCCAGCAGTAGCCCCAGAAATTCATCCTTGACATCGAATCCCCAACGCAAATGACAGGCGTCTGGACCCCAGGCGGGAGGGTTGACCAGCCCCCGCTACTTTTGTTGAATTTTCCCAACGAACGAGCTCGAACGAATCCCTCAGCGAGGCGGCCATCTAGCAGCATTTAAATGCCCATTGCGTCCTTAGCGATCTGCTCCCCATTCTTAATGAAATCACAATCACTTCGAGGAACCTCGGATGCAGCATGTACCCAACTGGTCTCTCTACGCCCCCGCCATCCCTGCCGACTCTTCTCTTCTCTGGGAGGCTGTGGACCGGGGAAACTAGCCTTGCACGTGGTTTCTCTTCTCAAGAGTCAGCACGCAGCTCTTCGCCCGAGTGAAATTTACCAAATTGTGGTAACAAAGAGACCCTCGTAGCTACTTTCCGTTCTGAGAGCCTACCCTGCTACCGCCGGAACTGCTGAAAAGATGCTGGATGTGGGTTTTCGATCTCATCAGAGACATTTCTGGGGAGAAATTAGCTCAGCATGCCACCTCTAATCTCTTTCCCTCTCGCCTCCTGGCTCCCACCTCTCTTGATGGCTGGGTTTGGGGACAGTCAGAGGAGCAAACGCATCTTTTGCTCCCAAGCCCCAACCTGGAGACACCCGCCGCTCCACAGTGCTTCCGCGCGCACTGAGGTGTGCAGTCCCGAATTGGGAAGTGGTGCTCGCACGCCCTGCGTGCACCGGGACAGCAGCGGGTTACACTCCAGGGCCTGATCGCGGGGAGCGACCATATGATAGAAAATAACCAAAGTCAAAGCGCAAGTGCGAAGGCGACGTCAGGCACGCGGCCCTGCGCTCCCAGGTCGTAGGTGAGCGCAACTTCGCAGAAGAAAACTTAGCAGGAAAGCAGGACCCGGGAGGGAAATGCACCTGTCCCTGGCGCGATCAGCTGTCGCAGTAGCCACCCATCCACTCTCTTCCTTCTTCGTCCCCTAAGGTCAGGCTGAGCTAGGCGTGCATCTCAGGAAAGTTTGCGCCCGCCGAAGTTGCTTCATTTTCTTAGAGGGGCCCACAGGCTGACTTCCCAAGTCCGTGGGCATCTCGCCCCAGATTCTGCGGAGTCTGGCCCCGCCGGGGCAGTAGTGGAAGCCGGCCCTCTCATTCCCCGGAGGTCAGAGGCCGGGGACCCCGCGCAGGAAGTCCCTGGGCCAGCACCCCCAACCACCCTGGGCCGCAGCAGCTCTCTTTCACAGAGGTCCTGCAGCCTGCATTTGGCATGAGGAGGTTCCTTCTGGGATGTGAAGAGACAGGAGACACCCGCGGAGCTGTGACAGGGAGCCCGGGAGTCCCGCCCGCCTTCCCCTCTCCGTCCCGGTACGCGCAGGGCTGCAGTTACCTTGTTCCACGGCGGTGCGGGGGGCTGAGCGTGGCTCTGGGGCTGCCGCTGCGGGGGACCCGGGAAGCCAGAGGCACTGGATTCCACAGGCACCCCCGGACCTCTGGAGTCCTGGCCCCTCTCCGGCTGCCGGCACTCCGAGAGCCGGACACGCGGGAAGCGCTCAGCGGACCCGGAGTCTTGCCCGCCCGCCAGGGATGGTGAGCCTCGTTTGCAGCTCCCTGGTTGGGTCTGAAGCCCAGCGGCTGAGAACGTGCTGGGAAGAGACTGAGCTCAGACTCACTCATCCCTTAGCACCGAGCCGCCTACTTATTTTAATCCACCACCCTCCCTCCTCCTCTCTCCCTCCTCCCTTTGCCTCGGGATTCCACCCCTCCCTCCCCTGCCCCCCAACCTTGCCCTGCGCCTGCGCACTGAGAACCAAAGTTTTGCTGACCCGGGCAGCCGACTTTGGCAAAGGCGCTCGCTTAGCCGGGGCCTCCCGGGACCTGCATTCCCAGCTCTAAAATCCCATGAGACCCCTTCTGTGTTGTTAGGCCCAAGAGGGCACCCCTGTCGAACTAGAAGAAACAGCCCGCAGCAGATGAGAGCGTGGGTCGCCTCGTGTTTTGAGGTCCTACTCCTGTGCGCCTGGGACACTGCCTGTGCCGAGTGAATAAGGGGGGGGGGGGCAGGGGTCGCACCAGGACCCAGGCGCAGTAGCAGGGGCTCAGCACGCTTCGGACCCTGGCAGAGTTGCCTCTTCTAGAATCCCTTCTCGGAGTCCGAGGGTCCTAGCTATGATGCAATTCTCGGACATCCAAGAATGTTCCGTCCCAGTGTGGTAACCCAGACCCTGGGTTAGAGAGTTTGGTCGCAAGATCAGAGGCGAAGGGTAGGGAAAAGGAGGGAAAGAAAATTATTTTCCTGGGACCCAGAACTTTCTGGGATTCAACCTTAACAAACAGCCGAGCCCTCTAATCATGCATGCATGTGTTTTGGAAGGATGGATGGGAGTTTGGAAAGCGACTCAGGCACTGGAGACAGGCGGCAAAGTTTTTCAGCTCCAGGAGCTCGGAGTCCAAGGAGCCGGTTCAGGTGGAGTTTGGGGTCTCAGAGGGCTCAGGGTCCTGGCTGCCAGAAACTCTGTTTTCATGCTTATGCTTTAGGGAAAGGACCAGTACTGCCCACACTCCTGAACTCTCAGCTGTGGGAGCTAAACTTCAGCCGCCCCCAGCCCTGATCCCTCCCCGCTACCTCCCTGGGACACCCAGCCCCAGGTTTGGAAGAAGGTGCAGGTTCCCCAGGGAGGCTCCGCTGGAGGGTGTCCCAGGGCTGCTGACCAGTGAGGCTCCCTAGCCCTTGGGGCTGGACCCTGGCATCTTGGGCCTGTAGCGGGCAGTGCTGTGTCTGTGAAATGCAGCTGCCACTGTGTTGAGCTCTGGTCTGCAAATCGTCTCTGATGAGTGTAAGGCATCGCTCCCTGACCTAGGAAAATGGTAGTAGAAACGCCGCCCCCCCTCCCCCGCAGAGCTGTAGTTGGAGCAGACCCTTGTCTTATCAGTAGGACTTTAGAACAGAATGTGTCCTCCACCCCCTAGGTAACCTTTGGCTTGAGCAGGAGGAGGAAGAAGTATTTGCTCCAAGAGATTTTACTCACCCGCTGCCACAGGTGAATGCTGGAGTGAGGGACCCAGGGGAGTTTGCGGCTGGGATCCCAGGAGCTGCGGGTAAGGGGCGACATTCTGGCCGAGGCAAGGCCCCCTGAGAGCAGAAGTGGGCTGAGATCACTCCCTTCCCTGAGACTGCAAAGCAGCAAGTTCCAAAAGCAGGGGAGAGCCTGGATCAGCAGGGCATTCCTGGCTGTACCGGCTTCCATCTTGAGCGAGGGAATTTGCTGGTACTCGTCTCAGACCCTCCCAGGAGACAGCTCTGAGAACCTCCATCAGCATCAACGAAAGCGTTACAGGGAGGTCTCCACAATAGGGCACCCAGCTGTCCAGACTGGTGAGAGGTCCCCTAGGAAGAGGATATTCAGCTGGGGTGGTGCCTTCTGGGATGGACCAATTCCATCTCCTGCTTAAAACGCCACACGGGGCAACTGCTCCTTCATCTTTCCACCTGCCTTTTTCTTCCGAGTCAGGACTAGTGGCCAACACACTCCAGAGTCAGCTAGGAAACTCCAAGGAGGGGTCCTTAAAAGAGCCCTTGTAGAGAGAATCTTTAGGAATTTGAATGAAAAGACCATGCATGCCACCTGGTCACTTGAGGTGGCTTTTGCCAGGTTCTCTGGAAAGCTGATCCTGATTCAGGCCAAATCAAGGAACTTAGCTCTTGTGGGGGAGGATGGAGAAGCAAGGTTGGGGCTCACCCCTCACGGCCGGCAGCTCAGGTGTTACCCCCCAGCGGAGCTGGGACCAGGTGAGCCTGTTTCCGACACCTGGCTTCCGCCTCCCTCCTCGCAGGTGCTCAGAAGTCTGGGATAAACGAAATTCAAGATTTGCTCGTTGCTGAGGGGCTCTCCATCCCAATCTAAACTCCCAAGGGGATGACCCCCAAACGGTGGCCCCAGTGTCTTCTGGAGGCCATCCAGGTTCTCGCTCCTGGGACACGGAGGAAGTCCCGGGCGCTGAAAACCTCTTTGCCCCACAGTGGGAAACCCACCCCGACTATTTGAGACAGTAATCGGGCCTTAAGCAGCAGGACTGAGGTCATGACACGCGCGCCTGGACCGCAGCGTGGATAGATTGAAGAGGACAGGACCCAGGGCACCTGGAGTTAAGGGCCAGGAGGGTAATTTTCAGTGAAATCTTATGCGTTTAGGGCTCGCAAGGACGTCAGGTTTTGAATTTGGTAAACATCCTCAGCGACCGGAACCCAACTGCCCTACGTCCCCAGAACCCCGTGAAGGTGGCGGAACTCGAGTCTGTCCATCTCATTCCTGGGCGTTCTGCGCACTCCGCCACCCGCACGGCTGCGGCCAGCGGCCAGACCCCGCACAAACTCCCACAGGGGCTCTTTCTGGCAACGGTGTGGAACCTGCAGCGCCCGGGGGCTCTCAGACTGGGCAGGCACCAAGCAGCCTTGGCACAGGGTCCCCTCAGTAGCGACCGGGCCTCCAGCTCCGGGTTCTGCCTCCCCACCCACCGTGCCCGGGTTCCGGCAGGTAGCGATCGCCGGCGGGTGCGAGCCTCTGGGCCATCAACCACCCTGCGCCCAGCCCAGAAGCCAGCCCTAGCCGCTGCCTTTTTCGGGGCACTCGTGGGGTGCTGACAGCTTCTGAGGGTCTCCCCGCCCCAACCCCAGCCCCTCTACTGACTCCTGTTGGCTGGGAAGCAAAAGTGCCCCAGCCTGTCTTCGCAGTGAAAATTGAGCAGCTTCCAGAAAATGAACTAGAATGTGGCTTATACTGCTTTGAGGTCTTGCGGATTAAAAATGAAATCCACCTCTCCCCACTTTCTAGCCACCCGAAAATGACCTCATGTTTTAAAAATGGAATTTACCTAGCACTGGCGAGTTTTTCTTTCAGCGCAAACTTTCCTGTAACTGCATTGGAGACAATTGAGGGGGGGGAGTCTGCTCATTAGACCCCCACCCCCTTACGCATGTACAGAGGTTTCAAATGACCGGGAGATTTAGGCATCCCTCTGTAATCATTTAGATGATGGATTGTAATGGCTCAATAGTTCCTCTGGAACCATTACGATCAATCAGGTCAAAATCCAGCGTTGGGGGGAAGTCTTTAAGCAGGAAGGCAGGTAACATGCCATCCGCACACACTTGTGCAAGACAACACACTCGGATAACGCCCAAGCTGCTCCGGGGTCTTAGAATAAATCCCAGGCGAACGCAGGAGCGGGTGTTTATTGTGACGGCGAGAGACAAGTTACAGTATCAAAACCGAAAGGGAAAGCGAGCTGTTTTCTCCAAGCAGTTCCCGTTTCGTAAGTTTCTCTATGAGCGCATGAGCATCTTGTAACTATTTGTCACCTTAATAAATGCAACTGTACACACACTTGTGCTTCTACCCGCGGCTTATAAGAAGAATACGTATGAAGCGCGAATACACGTGTGGAACTGCGTGAACTCTGGGCACACACTCATCGGTAGAATGAAATGATAAAGGTTTATGCCGTGAGGAGCCCATGTAAAATGTGAGTAAGAGGCAGGGCGAGTTTTTTTTTTTTTTTCCTCCTTTTCGTACAAATAGGAGTAGTCAGAATTATTTGCAACACAAAACAGATTTGTGCTCTAAGATTGCTGAACTTTTCCTCCACCCAAAGGTGAGAATAAATGTATTAGAAACGACGCAGTGTCTAATCTAACTAAGGAGGATGAAGAGAAGTGATTGTAACTGGTTCCTGTGTAGATAGGATGAAACTCTGCGGAGAGAACCTTACCACACCCGCGGCGCTAGGTTCTTGAGGGCTACATCGGCGGCGGGCGGCGCTGGAAAAATGAGCAGTCGCATAATTAAACATTTCCAGACACCGGAGGGTTATTATCTGCAGCGCGATTTCCGGCGAGAGGACTCGGGCAAGTCTGGCTGAGCTGATCGATGGAGAGATCAGAGGGCGCAATCCTAAAGACAACGCGCCACCTGCTGGTGAACGAGGGACATCTTCTGTAGCTCCTTTCTCAAAATTTCAAATCCAGTTATCCCTGTTGAATCTTACCTGGTTAAAAAAAAAATCCTTTTTTTTTTTTTAATCACACAATTTGCCTTTACTGGAGTAAAACTATGCACTCCTGCCCTTGTAAAGAGTAAACAAAAAAGGAATTCCCTTTTGCCACAGGGCTTTTGTTTCCCCTGCTCCAATTCAGATTGGTGAGTTTCGTTTTTCTTCTTTTTTAAATCTGGTATCCTTAGCGACGATCTAGCACCATCAGTTCCGGTCCTTGGAATGATGGTGAGCCAGGATGCAGCATGAACCTGTTCTGCACTCTGAGCTGGGTTGGAGCCGCCTTCCCCCATACTCGGTACTCCCAGCCCTGAGCAAGGCCGGGCTCACCGGCCTGCGACCTGTGGATTCTTGCTGGGCTTTCGGAAGAACCCCGGGACTGGAGGGAGTCTCCAATTGTGACGGGGCTTCCCTGAAACATGCAAGGATGCTTCCTACCCTCTCCTTGTTCCCTGGCCATTGGATTCCACGTGTTCCTTCCTCTAACTCCCCCTCTCCTCGGCATCAAAACTGCATCTTTTTAAATTCGTTAATTTTTAAATTGAGATGTAACTGACATATAACATGGTATTGGTTTGATACATTTGTGTATTGCAATAAGATTACTGCCGCAGCATTAGCTGACGCCTCCCTTATTTCATGTAATTTTTTTCTTTTGTGGTGTGCATTTAAGATTTAGTCTCTTCGCAGCTTTGAAGTTTCTGACTCAGTACTGCTGACTATATTCACTATGCTGTGCATTACGTCTCCAGGATTTATCGACTTATCACTAGTATGAAGTTTGTTCCCTTAATGAACATCTTCCCGTGCCCCCACTCCGGGCACCTTTCTCATATTTGTTTTCATGGGTTGGGTGATGATGCATTTCTGATTCTTTCTTCTCCTTGTTGTCAAAGCTCCAGATTTCTGGAGAGGAGCCAGAAAAGAGAAGCCCTAAGAGTACACCTGTGAACAGGCTCTTTGGTCTGTTCTGCCTACAGAAGGGAACAGGGTGTAGAATATCCTCTGGGGCTTCCACCGCGCCTCTGTCCACCTTCCTGACAGCGCCCCCTGCAGGTACACTGGGAAGTGCAGAGCTGCAAATGCTCGATTTCTAGTAAGGAAGAACACAAGAGGCTGAGACTGTTTCCAGCCACACTGCATCAATCAAGTTCCTGGGCAAAGTGTCCTTTGTTGGCCTCGGGCATTCCACGACCAGTGGTTAGCGCTCACACCATTCCGTGTAGCAAAGGCTTGAGACACACACAGAAAAGACAAGCAAGAGACCAAGGGAAAGATAGACTCCCTGCCTCTGCTCCAGGCCATTAGGGGAAGCTTGGCTCCCCTGCTGCCCATCAGCCTCTTTACTTCAGTGAGGGGCGGGGTCTGCTCCTTTCTCATGCTGAGCTTCAAATGAAGGTGGGAAGTGAAGGGAGATGACTTAGACATTCCCAAGGACTACCAAGGCCGCCAACCCTCCCTAAGTGATGTGAAGCCATGGGTGCCTCACCTTGATGCATGAACAATGATACTGACTAGATTGGAGGGGATCAGGGGCCACTGCATGGGGGAGGGGCTTCCTGGGTTCAGACTACTGCACTGAAGAAGTGCTGGGTCCCTGAAGTGGTGGCCCAGCTGGGGGAGAAGTGAGTGCCCCTGGGAACTTGCAAGGCAATCTGAGGCAGCTCTAATGCAGGGTGTTCCTCCACCAGATGCAACCGAAGGTCAAGCACGGGCTTTGGGCAGACACGGTGTGGTGTGAGAGATTGGAATTAAGGATGTTCTGTTATGTCTGACCCTTGGGGAAGCCCAGAGTAACCAGCAAGCTGGGAGAGAACCACCCCTGCTGCTAGAAAAACCCTCCGTTCTCTGATTTCTGTGAAGCGTCACTCAGGAACAGCAGGAGTGGGGTTCGTGGATCCGAGCCACATCACAGCATAGCAGAGCGCACACACAGAGCAGGAAACCACTCGCCCTGTCTCAGCCACCCTGCCGGGTGCCTCCTCCACAGTCTCCACCGCATGGTCCCTGAGAATGCCAGCTCCTACCCTGGCTCCCTTTATTCCCAGGGGACTCCAGGCAAATCCATTTGCTGACCGGGCCTCCAGGCCCTGGTTTCTCTGAACAGCATTCGTGGAAATACTTCGAGCAAATCCAAAGTACAGAAAGAGGGAAATGATTAGCATATGATTTTTCACTTTACAACGACTGCTGGCTGGGTTCTCTCTGCGCATCCGGGTACTCGTTTGCAGACCACACGTCCTCGGTGAGGAACTGGAGACAGGACTTAAAACAAAAGCACTATCGATGTATTCCAGATAAAGAATTTCTGGAATTGCAATTTGGTTTGTCAAAAAAAAAAAAAAAAGGACTTTGTTAAAAGATTTCAGAAGATTTATCTAAAAAAGGATAAGCACAGATTGTAGTGGAACTTGTTCTTTTTGAATTCTCTGTGAGGACAGCCAGGAGAGAGCTGCAAAAGGCCACCAGGCCCACATGCGTAGGAGACACTGGCCCCTCAGTGCCCGGGTCCTGCACCGGCCACAGAGTGACTGGGAGCTGGAAATGCCACAGCAGGAAACCCGGCCCAGGGCACCGCGGTCTTAGTCAGCCTGGTTCCAGGGCCACCCATGAGGAAAGAAAAGGAAGGACTGAGCAGACAGTCCCGGCCACTCAGCCAGCTCCCGCTGCGCTGGCAGCTGACAGGTAACGTGTCGACGGTTTACAAGGGTTCTTTTCCAACGTTCCGCACCACAGAGTTCCTCTGAGTCCCTCTGTTTCATTTTTTCAGTGCTACCAATTTTAGTGACCTGTCATCTGTACACATGAGGGAACACACATCAAAGTGTCCATGTTGATTTTCTTAAGTTAGACGCCTACAGGGCCCCTGATTTGATGGGAGAGACCTGTGATTTCCATCGCTAATGCCACTGGAGTGACGCTGGTGACCAAGGAGCCAAGTCCATTGAGCAAACATGGCTCTGTTGTGGGATGCTTCCAGGAGGAGGCATTGGTCCCATCATTCCAGTTTTATTAACTGAGCAGCGACATCCAGGGGCCCTCCCGTGGCCAGACCCAGGCTCACGAGGGTGACCCTGGAAGCAAGCAGATGAAGCCTCAGAGGGCTCAGCTGCACACAGGGCCCTCCAGGGCCCTCTCCCTCCTGAGTGGCGGGCCCAGCACACCTGTACGATGTACTTGAATTCTACAGCCAATTGAACGGGTGGGTACGATGATACTTCTCACATTCTGTCTACAGGGGTTTGGCTTAGAAATGCCATATAACTTGTCCCAAAGTCACACAGCTGGGTAAGTCTGGTCCAGGGGTATCTGATCGCAAAGCTCAAGCCCTTAACAACTCCACTCCTGGTACTCTAAGTGCGGTCTTCCGGCTGCATCAGCATCACCGGGGAGTTGTTAGACATGCAGAAGCTCAGGCCCTGCCTCAGACCTACTGACTCCGAAGGAAAACCAGCTCGTTCCAGCAAGACCTGCCCGCAGACCTATGTGCACGTGAGTGCTTGCAACACACGCCCACCGAGCCCCAGGTCCAGGCCCCAGCCCACCCTTCTCAGGCCCTTTGCTTGGCACTCAGCATTTCACCTCAGCTTCTGGAACAGAGAAGCAAGCTGTTGGATATGCAACATCCAAACAAAGACCCACAGATCAAAGTTTGAAAAAACTGTGACACCGTACCACAGGTGGATAACGGGCCTGCAAACCCTGCTTTGGCCCCGGAGCAGGCCCTCTGGGCTGGCCGGCAAACAGGCTCTGGCCTTTCCATGTGGCCACCTTCCTCTCTGGGCTCCAGAAGGTACAGCGCCTGTGTAGGGTGTCCGCTGACAAGGGCAGACTGGACACAGCTTCTCCATCAGGAAAGGTGGGCTTCCAAGTGCCTTCTGAAGATGGGGAGGTGAGGGATGTGGCAAAGCCTGATGGTACTTTGGAAGTAACGGTATCTGCCTGTCCCCCCCCCACTTTCTAGCTGGAGAGGAAATTGGAGGCGGTTCATAGGATCCTCTCTGGGGAGGCACGACCTTATACAACAACCCATATTATTGATGATATTGGCACATTAATAATGCACTGTTCGAGTGTCCTTTTAACAGAGGTAACATTTTTAAATTCAAAAGGCACTCCTAATTAGTGATCGCATGCTACAATTAGGCAAAAGATGGATCTCTCACAAATCACAAAGTTCTTATATGTTTTAAGATTTTATTTACTTATTTTTAGAGAAGAGAAGGGAGGGAGAAAGAAAGGGAGAGAAATACCAATGTGTGGTTGCCTCTCACACATCCCCTACCAGGGGCCTGGCCTGCAACCCAGGCATGTTCCCTCATGGGGAATCGAACCAGCGACCTTCCCATTTACAGGCTGGCACTCAATCCACTGAGCCACACCAGCCAGGGCAAATCACAAAGTTCTTCGCTATGCAGCCTTACTCAATCACGCCAGCCCCTGCCAAAGTCAGTGTCGCTATCACAGCGTCCTCACCAACAAAAAGGAAACCGGTTTCAGCACGTGCGTTTCACCATCTCTTCAACTGCCCTCTTTCAAATCCAGTGCAGATGACGTGTCCGTCAGTGGTGGCCAGTGTCCGAACGGGGACATCGGGGGCCCTGCGGTGGAAGTATTGTCTCCCTTGCAAGGTGTCCTCCCCTGCAGGAGCCCCGGGGGGCCAGCCTGGCCTGGTTTGACTCTGTTCCTTAGTCTGCGGTTGGAGGGGTCGCAAGAATCACCACATCGAGCGAGGTGTGCATTTTAAGAGCAGGGTCTGGAAAGAATCATGTCTAACCTAGGAGATTGGCATACATGGCGGAATTGCCTCTCTTCCAAAAAGCACAAAGACTCAACTCTTGGAGGAGCCTTAAACATATCATCTTTGACACCTCCATTTCACAGATGAGAAACCTGAACCCTGAAATGTGCCTTTTCCCCAGTACCCTGCCTGCAGCTCGGGGCTGGGTTCCCTGACATCTGGCCAGTGCTCATTACGCTTTGCTCCCTGCTCCCCATTTTTGTCAGTTAGGCCTTAAAAGGAGGGGTCTCGGGAGGGCCTCCCTTTGTTCTACATCTTCAGAGGACAAAGCCTCCATTAGGCTGTGATGTTCTGGGTAAGAGGCCCTGCACAAACCCGCGAGCTCGCCACGGTGCCCAGATGCACCGATGCCTCGGCCTAGGGTTTGGATGATGGCCGCTCAGTGTAGCAGCTTTATGAAAACATTAAATGTCATTACTTATTTCTTCATGTCCAAAATGTATACTCCAACATTTTTTCTCTCTAGACAAGTGTCACTTTTACTGCAATCTTCAGGCCAGATGTTCCTGGTCTAAGTGGTAACAGCTGCCACGCTGGCAGGAGTGTGGCTCCAGCCAAGTCCCTTTCCAACAGAGTCCGAGGGCCGTCTCTGCAAAAACACTGGCACGACAGAGGGAACCCATACCTGGCCCTCCCTCGCTGCCCGGGAGACCACGGTGAAGGCTGGAGCAGGGGCGTTGGGGCGGGCGCGCTGCCAGACCGCTGTGGCGTTTCCCCTCCTCGGGGACGAGCCGGGGTCCCCGGGCAGCGGAGCCGGCTCTGCCGCCTCCTGCCTGTCGAGCTTCTCTTCAAAGCCGTGTTTGTAGTGCCATCACCCATTACCCACATCCTCGCGTGTCTCTGTCTCGGGGCCGCGTCGCGCTCCTCGCTTCCTGTCACCCTTGCCACAGCCTTCTATGATCTTATGTTGACGTTCTATTGTTTTTGAATTTTGCTCAAGTTGCAGCCGCCTGGTAGCATTTATCTCCTCAGTTCCCTTGGGTCTTGGTGAATGCTTTAATAAGGCCCCATCTCAGTGTTTCCAGAAACTGCAGGCATAATTTGCTTCTATCTCCAGCTAAGACGGGAGACTCGATTCAGCCAAAAACGTAACTCTCGCCTTTGCAATTTTTGGCTCTTCGGACGAAGAGCCTGTTATCCAAGAAAGCGGCCCTGTGGAGGAAGGTTGAAGCTACGAGACACAGAAACATACAGATGCACACTCGGACGCAGGCCCTGGTGCCCCACACAGCGGAGCCGAGGGCAGCTGCAGCAGGGTTGCTTCCTCCGAGAGGGGGCGAGCTCACTCAGAGCTCTGGCTCCGGCCGGTGGGAACGAGGCCAGCACCGGGCAGAAGTCAATCACTTTAGCCTTGCTTGAATCTGGATAGATACGACCTCAAAGAATGGAAGGCTTCCTGGGCCGGAGTGTTCAGGCAACAGCGGTGGTAGAGGTCATTTGGCCCAGGGCCTCCAGGAGTGGTCTGGCTATAGGAAGCAATCTGGACCAGGGTCTCGGCCTTGTGAAGAAGCAGCTTCCACATAGAAGACCGAGACGTGGTGGAAAGGGCTGGACTTCCAGATCACGTGGGACTGGCTTCTAGCCCTGACCTTGCCTCTCACTTGCTGCTGGGTCTTGGGCAAACTGCTCCGCCACTGGAGGACTCTGTGTTCTCCTCTGCACAATGGGATGGACGCCTGTGCTAAGTAAGGGATGACTGTGATGAATGAGCCAACATTTGTGAAGCTCCTGACACGAAGGGAATAGTGATGAACGTTCTTTTCTTTCTTCTGCTGGGACCAGAGATTGATTTCATTGCTTCTTGAGCTGAGTGCTCTTCTGGGAAAATCCGTCTCCCAAATCAGGCCAATTTCCAAACCCGATGCTGCAAATATAGCCAGACCGTGCCCTTATGACACCGGTGTCACTCGGTCTTTCTGCTAGATGGAGAACAGAGGGCATAAGAAGGAGCCTGGAAGGCAGCTGGCCCTTCACTCAGCATCACCAGGCGGTTTCAGGACTTGTCAGCACTCCCAGAACCCACCCGGGTTCATGTCCTGGGAAGGACTGAGAGGGTCCAGAGCAGTGAGCCCTGCACCATGAAGTCCCACCCCCGGGCTCCTGAGCCTCCCAGAAGCAAGAAGGGAGGGAAGCGATCCCTCCCTGGAGGGCTGAGCCTCAGCCCTGCAGGATCTGTCCTCTGCGCTTCTGGGTCCTGAGCTCCACACCTTTGCCCTCGGTTCCTGCCCCTCTGGCGTGACAGCCCTGTCCCCACTGCCCTTCCTGTCTGACTCAGGGGCCACGCGTCCCAGTTTGCCCCTGACTTACACTGCTTTCCCCAGCATCTTGTCATGTTCGGCCCTTGTCCCAAACAGAATTGTCTTGGTCCCCACAAGAAAAATTCTAAGGTCACTTTAGACATGGTTGTCCTGCTTAATAGGCCACAGAGGAAGGACTTTAAACACCTGCATATATGAGGCTTTTTGCCACAGATGTTTAAAATTTCTCTTTGATCCACTGTCATATTTGTATTCTCTGCTTAGGAACAGGGTGTTCCCATCCATTGTTTATAAACAATTCGTCGTGGGTTACAAAAACACTGCCCACACCGTCTCCGCCTTGCAATTCCACAAATGCCCAGGAGTGGCGGTCTTCATGCCCCCTTTCCATCCCGATCTACCAGGGAAGTGATTTCTCCCAATTCGAGGGCTCTACACACAGATACTTTACTTTTTTTGTTTTTAAAGTTTTTAGAACACGGTCTCACTTCCTATGCAATCCTACAATGACTAGAGTCAATGCCAACTCCAAGTCATTAAAGTCTTCTCTGGAATGGCCCTCTCCCCCTTTCCAACCTGCTCACTGATTATCTTCTCCTCTGCTCACGCCTCACCATCTCCTTGAACTCTTCCTCCCAGCTCCTGCCTTTACCCTCCCACGAACCCACTCGGCGGAATTCTCCGATTTTGGCACTGAACCACTTCTCGCTGGGCTTGGTATCTTTCATCATGGGGTCTTATATCACCATAACTGTAAATGCTTCTTTCACTGGTCAACTTGACCACTTGGTAAGTTCCTTGATAAAACTGCCTATACGTCATTACCGAATCCCTCACAACACTTATTAATCTTTTGTTTCGTTAGTAACATCACACGTCTTCTATGTGGTCCCTGTATGTCCATCTCTCTTCTGCTCCTGTGTACCAGGTGCTTCAATACTATTGTTCGTGTTTTCTCCTCTGCTTGGAGCTCTCCCTCCCCTTCATCCTAATCATTCCTCCAGACCTGTCTCGCAGAAGCTTCCCCTGATCCTCTAGGCTCAGCTAAGGACCCTTCCTCAACACACCTTCGGACCCTGTCCCAACCCTTATCACTGCACTTCCCACACAGTACTGAAATCACCTCTTCTATGTCCATGCCTTCTGTTGGACTTCTCCATAAGCTCCAAGGATAAATGATGTGTCTTGTGCAGCCTCTGTGCTCACAGGATGTAACACAATGCCTGTCCACACAGGAGGCGCTTGATAAATGTGTGTTGACCTAAACTTAATACATTTCTGCCGAATGATTGAATGACATCGAGGCAGCAAATCCATGAGCTGCCATTTTTCTCCCCTAGACACATATTTATCTCCTTCTTCTCCTGCCAAAACCCCAACGATTGCTTCACTATGTTGTATAATCTTTCTGTCAGGTCTCTGACACACAAAACACATGTAATCATTCCATTATGAGGCCTGGCACACAGTTTAAGCTGAGTGTGCAGATTTATTAGATCTTGTACCAGGAAACCAGCGAGGCAGGGCGTTCAGGGGGATTTCCAGAGGGGATGTAAAATGTTCATAAGCCCTTGTACCTCCAGGCAATTCCATGCTCCTGTGAGGAGCTCAACTGTCCCCACAGAGTGTGTTTCTCCATCTTCCTTTGAGACATGCACATAGGCTACTGCCATGGACTGACATGTAGAAAAAAAAGTAAAGGCCAAGGGCAATGAGCAGCCTGCACTTTGGGTGCTGTCATAGCCCCACTTAATGCCTAGAATGCCCTGCACTGTTGGCTCACAGTTTCTGTGCAAAGCCAAGTCGCACGCAGTTTAGACATCTGGTCGCTGGAAAGTGCATTTTGCCCACTGGCTACCCGGCTGTGCTGATTTGGCTGTCGTGAGTTCCTCTTCCCGGAAAGGTATTGAGTGCTAATGATACAGGTGCCCAGTGGGTGTTCTAACAGTCCCCGACTGTGCGCTGTCTGTCTGTACTGCTCCGGGAACGTGTCCTTTCCAAAGTCTCTCCACGTTCTAAAGCTCAACCAAAATCTCACCTCCTTTGAAGAGTTTCATTACCGTTTTGGCTTCTCAGACTCTCTCTTAAGTCTCCGAAGATGAATGGTTTGCAGTGCAGCACTTTACTGCATCGTCTTAAAAGGACAGTTTAGCACAAAGGGCCCTGTACTGGGATTTATAAGGTTCACGGACTGGTTCCCGGTCCCTTTGTGATGCTGGTTAAATCGCTTCACATCTGTGAGTTTTTCTCCACTCCCTCCTCCTCCTTCTGCTCTTCCTTCTCTCCTCCTCCCTATCCTGCTCCCTCTTCATCCATGGTACCAGATGAGATATCCTAGCCCTGCTGCCAGTTTTATGGGGGAGGGTCTAGTGGCCTGTATGTGAAACCACTGTGATGAAGGCTACAGAGTGTACAAGAGTGAAGTCTAGTGATCGGAGCGGAAGGCTCATCGATATTTTTATTTCATAGACCTTGGTGGCCTTCAGGAATTAGGTGGCAGCAGGAGGCAGGGGCTGTTTTCAAAAAGGCAAACAATTTTGGGAAGAATGACTTCCAGTGATGGAGGTCAAGTTTGAATTGAATGAGTAGTTACAGCCAAAACATTCGATAATAGGGCCCGAAACCAAAGGAGAGCCCAATAGCAGGGTGGCTAATTCCTGGAAAGACCAGAGAACCACTGATCCTTCCATTTACCTGAGCATCACTGAGTTTGGATAGTGTGAGAGGCACCGGTGATGCCCTGGTGAGGAAGGAACAGCCCTGTCCTTCCCGGAGTTGCCGATCTGCCGGAGGAGTCAGGCGAGGGCACAGGCATGGCGATGCAGAGTGGCAGGTTTCACCAAAGAGGGGAGCACAGGGTGGCAGGGGAGGACACAGGGGTGGGGCACCCACTCGGTCTTGGGAGTTCAAGGATGGTCTTCCTGCAAAAGGGGACACCAGATTCAGGGATGCCGATTGCATGTGTGGAGTAAGTAAGAAGAAGCCGGGAAGCAGGCATCTGAGGCCTCAGTTCATCCGACGCTGCCTAGGAAGTACTTGGTCACGAAATGGGCAGGGCCGGAGCTTCAGCTCCCCTTGCCGGTCCAGACCCTCCCTGGACCTCAGCAGAAGTCTCCCATGTGCGCTATCGTGCTACCGTCTGTACATTTTTAAAAAGCCATTTCACTGAGATCAGGTGAAGTGACTGTCTCTTTCCCCCTTGCCTTCCCCTCAGCCACACTTCCCTGGAGGAATGGTTTCCAGGAAGACCCACCTGGCAGAGAGGCGACACCCGGGCGGGTGAGGCCCTGGGGCCTGGCGGGGCCTATGCATCTGTTCTCACAAAGAGAATGGCCCAGATGGCGCCAGAAGCTAGTCTGTGGGAAATTCTTCCGAATCATACTCACGCTTTCATTAGACACTTGACAGAGGTTTCCCTATGTCTTAAAAATTTACACTATTACCGATAGCAATTGTAAAACTGAAATAAAATCGAATAAACTGTAAATGGTGAAAAATGCATTGTGACCGATCACACTAGAGGAAAGATTCTCTTTTTATTCTCTCTATAGCAACATTTTTCTTATAGGAAAAGGTCATCAAACAGTATATAGCCAAAAATTAGGGACCATCTGTTGTGGAGACATGGGGGCTAATCATCATTTAAAAAATTAAGTTAATTTCCTGGATTTTGTGCCACGTGCAATATTTTCCAGCTCTTAAAAATACACAATTTTTGTGATTTTCTCGTTCCAATTAAATACTCAATTTTCATACCTAATTTTCACTTCGCAATTCTGAATCTTTTTTTTTTAAGTGCTCTTCAATTTGGATAAGCCTCAGGACTTTCCAAACTTAGGTTTATCCTGGTAGACCAAGTGAGTTCTTTGAGTTGCTGATACTCATCTCCTTTGTAACTGACAGTCTCTCTACAAATGGTCTTATTTCTTGGCTATTGTGTTAAACCAGTGCCTGAGGCATGTGTCTCTCTTGTGAGGCTGTGCACCTTTGGCCTGGGAGCCACTGGCTGCCTGACCCAGGAGCTGAGCCCAAGGGAGATCCTTGAGGGCCTGGTGAGCCTAGAGTCCCCAGGAAGTATGCTGTGCCCTGGAGGGGTTGTCGTTGAAGGTGACAAAAGCCTGGGTCTGGTGCCAGCATGGGGGGCCTGGAGAACTGTGTGGGGCGTGCACTTCCAGGACACCATCCCTCAGTGACGTTTTGGGCACATGAAGTGGGCTGGGGAAAATCAGGATAGAATGGGACCGCGTGAGACCGCCCTCCGTGGGACCTCAGAAGAAAGGGCAATGCTTGCCAGAGTCAGACAGGAGGGTCTCTTCCAAGGGATTTAAACCACCTCCAGAGGCAGAAAAATGAGCTCTGAGCAGCATTTGTGAGAACGTGGACCGCACTGAACACCAGCCTGTAGGCTCACAGCAGGAAGAACAGTCAGTCATATTCTCTGGGCAATTACATTTGGCAACTCAAGGCAGCAACAGCTCAGAACAAGCGAAAGAGCCACCAGACAGAGCTGGATAATCTCAATCCACATTCAGATTAGCTGGCTGTTTGCAAAGGGATGGTAGACTCTTCTGTATCTCTAATTTTTCCTTTTTGGGCAAATGCCTAAAATGTACTTTGGACATGGGTAAAGAGTAAGTTCCTTGTATTAGGGTTCTCCAGGACTGACTATCTCTATCTATCTATCTATCTATCTATCTCTCAATATCTATCTGTCTATCTGTCTGTCTCTCTATCACTCTCTCTATCATGAGAGTTGCTGAGAAGTCCCCAGATCTGCAGTTGGCCAGTCAGAGGACCGGGAAAGCTGATGGTGTGATAACAGTCCAAGTCCAGATTCCTGAAAACCAGGAGCACAGACGGTGTAATTTCCAGTCTGAAACCCGGCTAGCTGGAGACTCAGGAAAAGCAGATGTTACAGCTCAACTTGAAGGGAGGGAAAGATTGATACCCCAGCTCAAAGAGCCAGGCAGGAGGAGTTTCTTACTCAGCCTCTGGGGCCAGTCAGCCTTCAACTGATCGGGCGAGGCCCACCCACGTTAAGGAGGACAACCTGCCTTACCCAGTTTCCTGATCCAAATGGGAATCTCGTCTAGAAACACCCTTGGAGGTACATACAGAATAGTATTTGGCCGAATGTCTGGGGACCCCATGGCACAGTCAGGTTGACACATAAAATGAACTGTCACAACCCCCTCCCTCCTTGGTTTTGTCTCCTATAAAGCATTAATAAGTGGAAGAAAATGAGGAACATGGCAGAACTGGTTGACTAGGGCCTGGAGAAAGGGAGGTTAGCCCACCTCTCCCTTCTGCGGGAATAACATCAGTCACTGTGGATAATGTGGAGATTGGATGGGACCAGAGGTTATTTCTGGGGATGCTTGGTATTCTAAGTTTGAGTAATTCCTTGAATTCTTACTGTTTCTTGATTGATTCTTATTTTCCCAAATGGACTTAAGGTTCTCTGAGGGCAGGGAGTCCCCCTTCTTCCCAGACACACCCCACTCCCCCAGGGCTGAGTTTACTGAATGCGGCATAATTCCCAGACAAAGCCACCAGGTCTCAGGTAGCATTGTTACCTGAGACACACTGATCTCTTTAACGGGGAATAATGTCCCTTTTAAGAATAATTTAGAACTCTGTAAAGAATGTATAAAATATGTAAAGATCCTAAAACAACTAGTTTCTACAACAAGGGGTAAAATGAAACAAATCTACAAACCTATCACAAAAATCATTCTTTAAGTGAGGACTGTGCCCCATCACCAGGATTCACTCTGAATGGTGTTTTCTAAGCCTGGATCCCTCCACCAAGAGCAGAAATTCAACAAACACACAAGAAATTTAAGTTTATAATGTGTGGAGTAAATACTAACTATTTTAACAAAGGAAAAAGCATCAACTAAAATAAGTAATTATACTCAATTATATAAACTAAACAAACCCTAAATTTATGTTTTTTTCTGCCAAAGTAAACCTATATGAATGTACAAAATATATGCCATTTATTTTTTTCTTTTGTATTCTTCCAGTTCATGAACACGGTATACGCTTCCACTAATTTGTGTCTTCCTTAATTTCTTTCTTCAGTATTCTGAAAATATATGCCATTTAAAAAATGCCCTGACCCTATATCCTTTAAAAATTTTATCTTACTTTTTGATGTGCCCAAATTTTCAAATCCCCATTTATAACAAGAAAATTGAGATGAGACTCCTATTCTATTTCTTCTAGATACTACAAGTTTTTACAAAATCGAGGCCACTCTCCAGGTAACTCTGCTCTTTATTTAGCAGAAAGAAACTTTGGGGGGGGGGAATTAAGTTGAGGGCCACAGCATGGAAAACTTTACCAATCTGAATCCTTATGTTTGTGTTCAAAAAAGAAAATCAAAGACTCTGGGTTCTGTGCGAAGCCTGAGCCTCAGAGTAGCTAAGTGCCTCCAAGATCACATCTGGGCACTTAAGTTTTAAGAGCACAAAAAGGAGTTATGTGGAAATTCTTTTCAATGGAACAACAGATACTTGGTTTCCAAGGAGCGATCTCCGTCCAGCGCAGGTAGAACTTACTCAGAACTTGGAATGATGGGGTTCACACATGTTCTGACTCCCACCCGGGAGCCCGCTCGCGTCTGCGCGGTGACCTTGGGGTCTCCGGGCTGCATGGGAGAAGCGGGACCCGGGTCCCAAATGGCCGAAGTCAGGAAGTCCGCCTCTGCTTTGACTCGGGCTGCTCCTCGACCACCGTGAGCCCTGACGGCGCTTCTGCGTTACTGACCTCATTCTCTGTTGGGTGCCCTCTCTTCACGGGGAACTGACGTCGGTGTGTCCACCCCTGATGCCGGTCTGTCTGCTCTCCTGGGCTCTGAGAAACTCCGCAGCAGCAGCCCCTCTGCTTCAGGGTCCTAGCCCCTCCTGACAGTGCCGTGCCACTTGTACAGGGAACCTGGCGTATGCTTTTGTAAGAAAAAGCTGAATTTTAGGCCTTCCTAGTGTCCAGGTTTTTGCTGCCTAAGAACATAGATACTGCCCTCGAGCAGCCTGAAATGACCCAAGGACACGTTCTTGGGCACTTCCTGCTGTGACCGAGTCTGGGGGCACAGGAAAACAGGAGGAAAGGAAAGAACCATCCCTATCCTTTAAGGCCCCTTTTCATTGCTCAGCTCCAGAGAGTTTCATTAAGTGAAAATTCCCGGACACCAAGCTCTGACAGGGCCCTTGAGATTGTCCGGAGCCCCTAACTTTATAGTTTAAAATATTGAGACCAGGAGAGAGAAATTTCCAAAAGGTAAAATGCTAGAGACTGGCCGAGCCGGCACTGGAATCCTGGTCAGGGTGCCGCCCTGCCCAGTGTTCTCTCTGCTGCTCCAGGCTGCATCCTGAAAGAGTTGCTGTTACCTTAAGAACATCATCAAGCCAACTTCGAACACTCACATTCTTTTTGTTTATTTATTTTTAGAGAGGGGAAGGGAGGAAGAAAGAGAGGGAGAGAAGCATAAATGTGTGCTTGCCTCACACACGCCCCCTACTGGGGACCTGGCCTGCAACTCAGGCAGGTACCCTAGGCTGGGAATCGAACCAGTGACCCTTTGGTTTGCAGGCCGGCACTTGATCCACTGAGCCACACCAGCTGGGGCTGAACAAACACTCACATTCTCTGGTTAAAATGTCACTTTGTTCAGGGATTTAAGCACTGCTTTGTGGTCTCTCTACTAGGTAATTCGCTCAAGCGCATGTTCTCTCTTCCAACAGACGGAAAGATGGGTGACTGATGTCCAGGCAGGTGGACAAGCACCTAGAGGTACTGCTATGTAAAACCACAGAAGGCAGGAACCTCAAGCTTATTTAGAACCTCCCCCCTTCCAAAATGACTATATTTGCATTTCTGCCATGTGAAATGGTTAACTCCATCGAAGGAGAGTCGGAGACGGTACCTAATCCCAGCTTGGTGCAATTACTTTAACATGAATTTGAAATAAAATTAAAGTTAACAGTTTAAACTGATGTTTGAGGGGTTTTAAAAGATTTAGTTTCCTTTGGAACCACTGTGTTATTTGATCTAGCACAATCTCTTTGAGCTCCACGCATAACATCTTTACCCAAGTACCGTCACTACTGGATTATGCCCACAGGTTGAGTTACAAATGTCTAAAAATCTTAAAATTATTAAGCTCAGATTAGAGTGTTCAAAGGCCGTGCTGTTATTTTAGTCTCCTGCCATATCCTCCATTTACTATAAACTTGTTATATTGGCATTCAAATAAAATGTCATAAAGCAAGTATGTAAGGAGGTGTTTGGGGTTTGTTTCGGGTTCCTGTGAGCCAAGTTTGCATGGCAACCGAGATGTATAACAGAAACACTCAAACGGTCTTCGTGAAAAGAAACACTGAGCAGAGCTCAAGAACAGGACGACCTCTATGATGGGGCCGACTATCAAAGCCAGTGAGAACACTGCCCGAAAGTCTTGATAAGGACAGCGAGTCACCCAACATGGACTCACCAGTACTGTGAGTCCTGTCTCACTGTAGCCGCCAAGAGCTAATGAATCGGAGGCCAAGCCCCTGTAGAGGCAGCTGCATGGAATTTACAGATGTTGCCATTGGAAGGAACCGTTGACATCATCTTAGCCAAACCCCTTGTTTTATAGGTGAAAGAATGGAGACCCGGAGCTATGATTTGTTCACAGACTCAGAGGTTGGCTTGTACACTCACGGCAGAAGGACATGAATATGTTCTCACCCATGTTCTCCGTTTTAGTGAATTCTCTTTTGTTTTCCCAATTCGACATAAATTGCAACTGTTCTGAATTAGAATTAAAGAAAGCAAGTGTGGACGGGAAAGTCTTCCACTGGGACATCGCCTGAATAGTACTCACAGGAAAAGTCTTCGTGGGCTTCTCCGATTAATTAGCCCAGTAGCTCTTTCCCAAGAAAACCGACCTCATAAAATCAAGCCAGTGGTGCTTTGCTTCCACTATGAACAAGGGATTTGTCAGAGCTGAATTAACCCACCTGCTACCACGAGGGAGGGAGAAACTCTCTTCTAAAGCCCTTTGTTGCTGAAACCCAGAGGAAGGGAGCAATAGCAGTTCCCTGGAATGGGGCTGCCCTGGAACCCGATGAGGCAGGAACCATGAACTGGGAACTTACAAAAAGCTTCAGTACAGAGAATGTTGAGGGGAGTGAAACTACTGTTTGATATAATGGTAGTTGATACATGTGACCATACACTTGTCAAAACCCATAGAAGATACAGTTCCAAGAATGACCGCTAATATAAACTAGGGGCTTTGGGTGATGAGGTATCAATGTGAGTTCATCGACTATATCAAAAATACTACTCTGACTTTATCTTGAATCTGGGAGGTAGAAGGCTGGGAGAATATCCATGTGTCTTACCAAGGTCCAGGCTCAGCCTTGTACGTAAATCCTTTTAATAAAGAAAAAAACCTCACTCTGTCAGTAGCCATGAAAGAATATGCAGCCTGAGCAGACGGCACCAGATCTGTCCGCCTATTTCGACACAGCCTCCACGGTTTCCCCACAGCCCCGCTAAGGACCGACAGACATCTGTCTGACTTTTGCGAACATGGCCCACAAGGATAAACTATGCCAGCAAACTACACAAGATTGTATAATTTAGGGGAAGTGCTAGGGAGACCAGTTACACCACTGATGTGAACCACAGTCCATCAGTCAGCTATGTGAGAAATATACATGATCTTTCATTTCGACGGACTCATGTCTCTCACTTGATTTGGAGTTTGGGGACCTAAATGCCACCCTTAACAGTCTGGAATAAAAGTTCTAGTTCATTTCTTTGGAAGGCTTCATGGTGAGTAAGAAAAGGCTTCACGATCATTTCTCTAGTTGAGATATAAATTTCACAGCTGAGAAGAGAGGAAAAAAGTTAGAATGGGGTCAGGAGCAAGTGAGAATTGTCTATCTGTGAAATGGGAGCTTTGTGGGGGGTGGTAGTGGGTGACCCTGATAGTAGAGAGGACCTCTATTCTACGTCCACTTTGTTCCATGGGTAGGTTTTGGGGCAGGAACAAGAGTTGGGGTGGAAACTGTTGGCAGATCTGAGTAATCTGAGCCGAGTTCCTGAGGTCCTACCTACACCTGTCCGGAGTTGCGCAGTAGGGACATTTGCATATTCTGTGTCCTATCACTGAGCGCAGCATGAATTTGGCAGAGAGAACCAGCAGACTGGAGCAGACCCTGCTGGGCAGGCACCACGAGGTCTGTGTGGGTCCGTGAGGGTATCTTGGGGGATGCCAACATGACAAACAGACAAGCCTGGACAGACAACATCCCCATCTGCCTCATATCTTGACAGGCGTAAACCCCTCAGTTCTGCGTAGCCCAGGGAAAAAGAACAGGGGCAGTGAACTGTTTGACTCAAGCTTCTGCCACCTGGCAAAATGGAGCTCCATAAAAGAAATTATTTCGTTACTGGAAAAATTAAAGCTAGTCACGTTTTTGGCACACCGGGTTTTGCCTACTCATTTTGCCATCTATGTAGCTCACCTGGGATTTCTAAAACTCCTAACACAGTGCACATCTCTACAACAGACCAACCCTGACCCTCATCTAGAATGAGAACCAAGCCATCTAGGGTTGAAGCCAGGCTTCTTTAAGAAGACGGGTGCATAGAAGTGGAGAGAAGGCAGACTCTCAGAAGCCTTGGGCAGCCTCAGAGCCAGCAGTGGGCCAGCAAGGAGGACAATTCTGAAAGCTGTAACAAATTTCCTAGGTTGATACAATATCGTTAAGTGCAGGGGAGAGATGGAGCAAAGCTTTGCTACAAACTCTTCTCAGACCCTGAATCGCTAAAAGCTGAACCTCTTCCTGGAAAGGAAAGGACAGTTTTGGACAGTCAACAGAGGCTCTCTGTCCATCAACTTGACCTGCCCCTTCATCAGCTGCTCACCACCCTGGGTTCTGGAGGAGCGATCAGTGGCATTTTGGTTCCCTCGTTACTCTTAGCTTGCAAAGAGCCCTGACGTGTATCTGTCAGGAGGCTGCAAACCCAGATGGCTCCGCAAGAACACGGTGTGGAAGTGTTCTCAACCGACTCATTTCCACCGATCGGCCAGTTTAATTAACACCTTCCATTTCCTGCTTTTACTGGCATTTTCACCAACCTTTTATTATAGAAGATTTGAAACATATTCATAAGCCAACAGAAAAATATAACGAACCCCCAAGGATCCCAGAAGTAGAATCACTGAGTCAAAGGATTAGTGCGTGTACAGTTACCCTGGGTGTCACCAATTCCTCCTCTGCACAGGGGTGTGTAATCTGCCCACCCCCAACAAATGCGAGCGCCTCATTCCCCACAGCCCACACAGCCTCATCTGTTGTCCACACTCGGGAGCGTTGCCCATAAGAAATCGGTGAGAAATGGTACCTCCTCATAATCTGAAAATGTAGTTTTAAATCACGACTGAGGTCCAACCATTCTCATGGCAAGCCATTTGCATTTTTCTGTGAACTGTGTTTTTATTTCTAGACCATTTTCCTGTAGGGTCATTAACATCATTATTCTCTATTTAGATGCTCTTTATGTACTAGGTTAAGTGATATGAAACTGCCATTCTGGAATATCAACAAAGGAAGAGTTTCCCCTGGTGGAACCCAACACTGGGGTGTATCATCTTGATGTTACATAACCTGCCACTATTTGTTCACTGCTTTTTAATGATTTTTGTCATGCATTTCAAAAAAATGTTAGTAATCCAATTAATTTTTTCTTTATTGCTTATGACTGTTGGATTTTGGGCCCTAGCCAGCAAAGTCTTCCCTATGGACACAGCATGAGAACTTACCCATTCTCCTGTAGCATTTGTTGTGGTTTCACTTTTTTTTTTTTTTTTCATTTTAAATGCATGCTTATTTTGCGCATTACCCCGGTAGTGTGTTCAGGAACACAGACGGAGGCTCTCCTCTGGTTCCATCCTTCCACGTGACTCCCGAGTCACCTCCCCTCCACCTACTGAAGCACCGCTCCCTCCCCTCCATGCGAGACGCCGCTGCTGTCGTACAGTAGTTAGAAATGTTTCCGGGTTTTCGTGCTTTCCCACTGGTGTGTCTATGGCCAGTGTTGCCCCGCACAGCCTGTCTGACCTACTTAGTAGGCTAGCTCTCCGCATCGCTTCTCTTCCAGAGCTTTCCTCGGTGTTCTTGCCTATTTACTCCCCCAAATGAATTTTATAATCAATCTCTCTAGCTCCAGGAAAAAATGCTTCATTATCCTTTTGTTTCCAGGTTTATTGAAGAATAACTGACACATCAAATTGTGTTTATTTAGAACTTCAGTCAAGATGGTGACATAGGTAAACACAGCTCACTTCCTCGCACAACCGCATCAAAATGACAACTAAAACAGAATGACCATCACTCAGAACCATCAGAAATCGAGTTGAATGGAAGTCTGACAACTACGAACTTAAAGAAACCACGTCCATCCAGACTGGTTGGAGGGGTGGGGATATGGAATGGGCTGGTCCCACATCCATGTGTGGTGGACCAAAATCTGGGGGGGACATCTCAGGAGTAAGGAGTCCCAGCCCCAGACCAGGTTCCCCAGCCCTGGGTTCAGTGCCAGGAAGATAAGTCCCTATAACTACTGGCTGTAAAAACCAGTGGGGACTGAGTCAGTGGAAGAAACTTCTGGAGTCCCAGGCAGTTCTCCTTACAGAACCCACACACAGACTTACACAAACTCCCTCCCTCTGGGCTCCAGCACTGGGGTAGCAGCTTGAAAGACACCAGTGGTACATTGGGAGGAACTGAAGTGTCTGGCATCCAGACAGAAGCTGGAGGACAGTTTTGTCTCAGACACAGAGGCAGGCAGAGGCCACTGTCCCTTTTCTGAGCCCTCCCACCACAGAGCCACTAAGCCAGCAAGCTGATGCCACATCTGAGACTCCATCAACCCGACTAACACTGTTGGTCCTGCCCTGGGGAGCCACCAAGACTCTGTCCCACCCAACTTTAATATGCAAAGAGACACTACTTTAAATATCTCAAGTAGTTCTGCTAGAAAAAAATACAGGACACCCATCAAATTTAAATTTCAGACAAACAGAAAGAATTTTTAGTATATTTCAAATATGATATAGGACATACAAATATTTATTATTTATCTGAAGCTCAAATTTAGCTAAGCACCTTACACCTTTTGAAATCTTTGTTGAGTAATAATTCATACACGATGAAATTCACCCAGCCAAAGTGTACAATGGAATGGGTTTCAGTTATTCACAGGGTCGGGCGACCATCACCGCAATCCCTTCTCAGGACATTTCCTTCAGTCCCAAAGGACCCGCAGCTGCTAGCAGCGGCCCCTTCCCATCCCTGCTGCCCAGGCAACCCCTGCTGTTCGTCTGGTCCCTTTAATCTCTGTTTCATCCCTACACATTTGCCCATCTCAACATTTTATGTACTTGAATCTTGTAGTCTGTGATGCATCCTGCATGTTTATTTCCCAAACCTGACAACCTTAGCCCAGAGCCCATTGTCTAGAACAATGAGAAATATTTTTAACTGAAGGCAAAGTGAAGGGGAAATCAATGAGCTGTAGCGGGTGGGCAGAGATGTGCACAAGACTGAGACCGCGGGAGGGTTGGGGGGCAGCTTCCCCTCCCCACGATGTGGACTCACTCACCCCAGGCCCCCAAACGGGAAGGCAGCCAGTCGCTCTGCCTGGTTTAAGGAGAAAACTTTTCTCCTAAAGGAAACCCACAGCTAAGCCAGCAGGGACGGAGCCTGGCCGAGATGCTCCCTGGAACATCACCAAGCACATCACAAAACTGCCTGCCTGGGGACATCACAGCATCTCCGTGCAGGCCCTGACCCAGGGCTGCTGTTGCCAGGGCCACTGCCACTGCTGCCCCTGCCAGCCCAGGGTCTCCACCAGGCTCAGCTGTGCTCCCAGACCAGGAGAACCAATTCCGTGCCAGCATGCCAGAGACGGTGGAAAAGCCCCGAGGTCACTGGGGAGGCCCACCTTCAGTTCCTGCAGCTGGGCTGGGGAGTGCACTCGAGGGTCACTGCACTCACCTTGCTGGGCCCTGGCTGAAGGAAGACTAGGGAAACTAGCTTCCAGTCTCCACCTGGAGGAGGCAGGACCCATCAAGTGGGAAACAGCCAAACTATAGTCCAGGCTTTGAAAAGATTCAGAGCCACCATAAATATGGCACAGACCCCCCACAGCCACATGTCTCTATCTCTTCTCCTGTTTTGCTTGAGAGGATGAAGAAGTGGCTGCTGGCACCGGACAGGTGCGGCTGGGTAAGGGAAGGATGCCAGGTGCCAGTGACTCCTGGCGGAGGGACCAGGGTGCTCTGGCTGAACTGAGAACGTGTCTGCGGCCCTTCAGAACACGGGCACGTTTATGATGCTTGTCTTCCCACAAACCCATCTTTGGAATTTCTACTCCAGTGCAACAGATGAATAAAAATTCAACCACATCCCCCATTAAATAAAATTCTGCCCATATTTTGGGGAAATTCCTTTACAATCTTGTCTTTCAAACTGCTTTTGTTTTGAGTGGTTTATTAGATGTAAAAATCACAACGGTTAATTCATAGTCATCATGTAAGCTCAGGAATTTTTACAAAACAAGAAAATTGAATGTACGATCCCTTCAAGTATAATGGAGTTTTTAAAAACGAATATCAAAGTCAACAATGAAAACATTTGGCATAATGTGACATTTTACAGGCATCCATGAACAAGTCATTACTTGTGAACTTCTAGTTTTCTCTTTCTCCTTGGGATATAAATAATAACTCATGCTTTGACCTTTTACAAGGAGCTTCGAAACGCTTAGTGGATAAAACAACGCCGTGAATCTAGCTCTATACAATAGTATCTGGGACTGGCTGGAAAAGATAGTTTAACAAGCCCCAAGATGAGAAGATAAACTCCAGCTGCCAACAGAGGTTCCCCATAGTCCTGGCTGAGGCTTTTCTTCCAACTGCTGCCCCCTTTTCTCCCTCCTCTGGTCTTCAGGTGCAGAAAAGCCCGTCTGAACTATTGTTTCCAGGGAAAAGATACTGTTCAGCCAATTGTAGGAAGGGACTTGGAGAGCGTTTACGGACATGGTATCAGCACAATGAAAAGAAGGGTTAGATGGAGCTGCTCTTGCAGCGTGATAAAGGTCAGAGAAGGCACGCACATTGTAGAAAGAGATGATCAAGTTGAGGATAAGAGATGGGAGACCAAAGAGATAGCCCCCGCCAAACAAAGACAAGCGGTCCAGTCGAGACGATGTCAGCGATGAGACATTCAAACACCAGAGTAAGATGAAGTTGGTGGAGTTAAGAAAGCAACCCAAGAACCAAAGCACCCCTGAACAGTTCATTGTATTTTCTGTATCACAGAAAGTATAAATGGATTAAAAACTGATGTCAACAGATTAAACTGAATTAGTCACGCTGAAGAAATGTTTAAAATAATCCTACTGAATATGAAGCAGGGAAGGATAGGGTTAGGAAAGCAACAAGAAAAGGGGTGATACAAGGTAGACCAAAGATGACTAGAGTCTCTGAAGTGAAGAGTTCAGCAATGAAAGTGAAGGAATACTGAAGTCCTTCCCAATAAGGAAAAAACTCAAGGGAGCAAGGAACTACTGAATCTGCTGGTTGGTAGTCACACTGTTTGCAAAGGAGACTACAGAACAGTGGAATCTAGGCCATAGCCAGCTTATGTATGGGCTTCAAGGAAGTATTAAATACTGAAACCATAAGGTGGAAAAACTAAGACAAAGTATGCACATATGTATGTGTGTTATATCATATTAATGCTATGAATTCATGTAAACAACAAACTTGAACATTTGATAGACTGGGTCACAGAAATGAAATCAAAATGTGTATTGCATGCCAGAGAAGGATGAAAACACATAAAAGAAATATGAAGAGTAAAGGTAAACACATAGAAACCCTCCAGCGGTGGCATAAAGAAATTCTCCCACAGTTATTATTTGTTTGTTTGCTTTTTAACACAAACACTTTATTGCGCCTTAGTCACAAAAATGTTGCTCATTTATTTCATATTTTCCCCTGGTTTTGTCTGTACCTGTATAGGTTCACTTTTTAAAAACTTAGATTTAGTCCTGTGCACATTGTGAAATATGGACCCGGGTTTTTAATCTTTCTACACACAATTCTCCAGGTTTCCCAGCATCATGGTATAAAGTGCTCGCCTTTGCCCCAGTGACCCAGGAGTCCCCCCATCATTTCCTAGACCAACGTATGTAGTTCCATCTATGGCCGACTTCCTAGTCTCGCCACTGGTTTTCCTGTGTATTCACACACCTTAACCATACCATTTAAATTACCAAGGTCCTGGAATACATAGACATACCTGGAGGGTTAGTCCCTCTCATGAGTCTTTTTTTCTCTACTTCCATCATCCTTCTTGCATGTTCCCTTTTCTACACAAGCTCTGGTATCTTCAGGTGGCCCGGGTCTAGAGAAGGCTTACTGGGATTGTACCAGCTTTGTGAATTCATTTAGAGACCTTACATCCTGATGCTGTTGCAATGCCCTGAGCAAAAACAAGCAACATCTTTCCATTTATTCAAGTCTACTTTTGAATCTTTCAGGGATGACTATAGTTTTTTTTTTTTCATATAGGATTTAAACACTTCTCTCTAAGTTTATTCCTAGGTATTTTATATTTTGTTGCTATTATAAATGGGTTTTCTCTTTCATTATATCATCTGGCTGATTATTACTTGCATGTGTGAAATTTATTGATTTCCTTAGAGCAGGGGTGTCAAACTCATTTTCCCCAGGGGCCACATCAGCCTCATGGTTGCCTTCAAAGGGCCGAGTATAATTTTAGGCCTGTATAAATGTAACTACTCCTTCACTAGGGGCAAGGAGCTTGGCACAGCTGCCGGGTAGAAACACAGTGCTGGTCAGATAAAACAAGGTGGAGGGCCGGGTTCAGCCCGCAGGCCCTGTGTTTGCCACCTGTGCCTTAGAGCATCTCAGAGCACAAAGTGCTGAGATCGCTGATCTTACCCCCACTGCACCATGGGCCAGCACTCACCATCGCTGAGTTTGTGTGGGACAAGGAGCTGAGTCAGCCACACAGTTTCAGGTCAGGGCACAGGGCGGCATTTGCCAGCTCCATAGTGGCTTATCTGTTCTGCTCAGATAAATCCCTGCAACCTGCAAACTAGAGGCACATGTGGTGATGGTAAACTGGGTAAACTGGTGATGGATCTTTTCGGACTGTAAGCTCTTGGACCTGCTTCTCAAAGCGTGTGAAGTCCGAGAATGTTTTTTCCATGTATCACTATTCAAATGCCATTGGCATAAATTGGGCCTGGACTTTTTTTCTATGGGGGCATTTATGATTTAATTTTGGTAAAGTTTTTTGTGTTACTTCCTCTTCCTTGTGTAACTACCACAAACTCCGGAGTTTAAAGCCATACAAATTTATTCTTGTGTTCTCTATGCAGGTTAAACACCCAGCGTGGGTCCCACTGGGTTAAGATCAAGGTTTTCGTTGGGCTACATTCCTTCTAGTGCAGGGGTGTCCAACCTTTTGGTGCCTCTGGACCACACATTAAACACACAAATACAAACAAAAACTGATAAGCAAAAAAAAAAAGGTCTGTGCATAATTTTCGTAACATCTGCCACCTCAGATAAGCAAAAAGCACCCTCACATAATAACTCTAATTATGCAGGGGCCCCCACAATAAATAACCTTTTTAAAATCGTCAAGCAGGTCCTAAGTTTGTGATCACTAATATAGAAAGTGTACATATCTAAGTAGTAAAATTTACCATAAAACTTAGTGATAAAACTAAGTGATGTTTTAAGTAAACTTATGATTTTGTGTGGGGCCACTTTCCTAGCTCTCACTATCCTGGGCCACACGCAGCCTGCAGGCCATGGGTTGGACACCCCTGTTCTTGAGGTTCTTGCAGGGAACGTGCTTCCTTCGCTATTTCAGAGCCTAGAGGCCACTTACTCTCCTTGGTTAGTAGCCCCCTCTGCTGTCCTCAAAGCTATCACATCTCCTTGTTCTGACTGATGCTTCTGCCTCCGTTATGAGAACCCTTGTGATTACATCAGAACCACCCTGATCATCCAGCATAATAATCGCCTCCTATCAAGGCCCTTAATTTAACCACATCTGCAAAGTCCCTTCCTCATGAAAGAAAACGCATTCACAGGTTGTGGAAATTAGAATGTGGACATCTTTGGAGGCCATTATTCTGCTCACCCCATTTCTCAGGGTTTTTTTCCTGTAACTTCCTGGTTGTTGGAATATCTAGGTGAAGTGCGTTTGGGTGTCTCCTGAAAAGCCACTGTGTGAAGAACTCAGACCAGAGTCTGCGGACTGAGGCTTCAGCCCCGACTCTATCTGACTAGCTGTGTGATCTTGTGGAAGTTAGTTTTTAAATCATTTCCTTTATCAATAAAACTTTTAGATAATAATAATGTCTTCTTAACATTGCTGAAAGAGATAAATGAGCTGAAAATATAGCATGTTTAAGTCAGTGCCTGGCACACAGTAAGCACTCAATATTTCTCGGCTGTGGTCTACTCTCACTTCAATGGCAAAAAAACCCACCAAAACCAAGATGCTTTTTAATGGTGCTACATTAAAATCCTATTTAACTTATGTAAGCATTCTTGGATATCAAACAAGTGTTCTATGTGTTGGTGACCCAAACTGGTCCCTGGCTTTACTAGCCAAACAAGGGAACTCCATCTAGAAAGTCATTTGTCACCACAGGCCCACAGTGGATCCCCCTCACCCCCACATGCTGCCCCCTGGAGTGTCATGAATTATTCCAACAGAGTGGCAGAGACACTGGGGGCTCTGCGGTCTTTGGTCAGCAGAATGACAGCTAAGTTGCAGGGCACCGCCTCCCTGAGACTGCTCTACCTGGTATGTCAAGTATTAGTTACGTACTCTTTGAATTACATCAGAATCATCGAATCATCATGTCTGATCACATTCTAGTCTGTTCCAGCCCCTGTCCACCTCCCAATAACTATTCTTCCAGGGTAGCATGCTATCAAAGAGAGATGCTTTTCAGGGTCTGGCCCCAGATTCTATTGCTTTCTTTTGCAGGCTGAGCTTGGCAAGTCTGCCTGCCAATGTACCGGCTCCTACATCTGCAATTATAATTGAATCCACACAGTTAGATTTAATCATCCAATCTCATATAATACATTAGTTATCATAGTTTCCTGCTACTTTAGGCATATTTCGTTTACAAGCTACCATATTTCTAGTGACTATGTTTGGCAAAGAGTTTTATTGGTATCTACAACACTGTCTTCCTTCCAATTCAATCCAGTTATGGGTGTGCACATTTACAACACAAGCAAAAGAAAGAAGTTAGAATGGTTTTGTCTTCATAGCACTTAAACTCTTCCTGGTTCAATTTTTCTATTCAGTAGGAGACTTTGGAGGGATTACCCATCAGCTAATCCTTTATTGACTTACATATTAGACAAACTTATTCATTATCTAACTCTTAGAGACTTCAGAGTTAAAGACCTTTAAACTTTATTAATACAGAAAAATATTAGGTGGAAAATGCTCTGTTATTCTGTGTGCCATCATAGTTGTTTTAAATTCTTTTCAGACATACGTTTCTGTCTTGATCAGCATTTGCCTAGGATATTTTATTTGGTTAGAACTTTGTAATGGAGTAAAACTCAATTAAGTGAATATTTATGAGGATCTTTTCATGGTACCATGAATCTTTAGTTTGCCTAAGATTTCCCAACAAAACGCCCTGACAAATCTTCTCATTGGTTTGGGTCAGCGTGTAGCACAGGTGGTAGCCTGGTATGATGGGCTCAGTAAGCCAGAAGATCCTATCACTGTAGCAGCCGAGCTAATTCCTGGCATGCCTCACTCACCATCCTGACACACCACCCTCACTGGTTATTTCATCTCCTTTTTTATCTCCCCTACACCAACCAACCAAATGCTTCGAGCCTGTTGCCTGGATGCACCCTCATTTCCACAGCCATCACCTGTCCTCATCTGATAGAATAAAGTTGTCCAATGAAATCTTTCCTCCCCTGAAACAAGGGCAGCCAGCTCAGAGGCAGTACTGTCTGTCCCTTTTCCTTCACTGGATTGTTTTGCCTCCACCCAATCAGCAAGTGTGGCAGTGGCATTCATTTCAATGTCACCAGAAACCCGATGCAACTCAGACATCCTGTGCAGGCCACAGCCCCAAGCTTGTTTCCACTGGGGATACACTAACACAGGGGGTGGGGAGGGATCTGACGGGCTGCAGAGACTTAAAGCGACCTCAGCAGGGTCCCCCAGAGCTCAGTACAGGCTTTGGACAAACTCTATATGTGAAATGTTTTATTTTTATCTTGCACATTCTGTTCTGTAATTTGACTTGGAGGCAACAAAATGCCATACATCCCCTTAGTAGGACTTCATAATCAACCAACCTTTTAATGTGACTGAATGGAGGGAATAATGAAGGCGTTTGTGTTAAAGAATGCAAGCTAACGATACTAGAAAAATACCCAAATAAAGAAGATGATATTCATATACGACTTTGGCTGAAATGAAAATTGTAAATGTTACTATGGATAGCACTTATGTAAAAAGAGACATGGAAGGATCATGCCACATACACACGCAGAACACTGAGAGGTGACAACCATCATTCAAAAGTAACTGCATGTACAATTTGGACAAGACTTCTGAAAGAAAAAGGAAGTTGCCGATTGTATTAGAAGCTCACAGTCCATTCTCTGTTGCTTCTATGAGATGCACTTAAAATCCTGAGACCTAAAAAGACTCTGAGTAAACATGTGGCCTAAAGTCAGGGCTCAGTTGGGACTCTGCACACGCAGATGAGGTCCAGCTGGTCAGTGTAGAAGCAGGTACACTTAGATGTAGAGATCCAGCTATTGGTACAGACAGAGGAGGTGATGGTTTCCACCGGGAACGAGTAAAATCCATAGCAAGATATTCACAGAGAGACCATCATGACCAAAGACATGGTAAGAACACTCACATTAGATGCTTGCCCCTCACTGTCTTAGGAATCTCTGGAGGATACCTAGGAATAAAGCCCCCTGCAGTTGTTGTCAGGCAGGGGTAACGCATGCTTGCTAGCAACCACCGCCCTCTTCTACGTGCTCCTGGGTCAACACAGGTACCAAGGTGCAGAGACCCACCAGCTGATTTGCAGCGGTCCAGATTCCAGGATTTCCTCGGGTAGAAAGAGGTATTTGGGGGTCTGGATGTATTTACCAAGCAGGCTCACTCTGGCCTGCATGAGCAGCCTCTGACTGAAAGATCTGCCCACCAGAGCTCCCACAAGTCGTCACTGAACAGCACTTTAAAGATTTCACGGGAAAGGTCATAGAGCCCATCCCATCCCTGACTTCTGTGAGCAACACTGCCCACACCATCAAATAACAGGACTGTTCCTGCACCGAATAATAAATCACCAGGAAATTTATAAAACTTCACTGTTCATTTTCGTTTGACAAAACAATTAGCGTTCTTTCAGAAGTTGAGATCAACACGTGAAAATGTTGTCTGATTCTGTAAACCGAGATGACAGATTGAATATACTGTGCATACCTCACAGAGTCCTAAGAGGGGGAGAGGGCACATGCCGAACAGTCGCCCAGAATTTGTTTAGAGTGGCCTGCCAGCCTCTATTGTCGTCGAAGGTGGGGATTCCTTTTCAGAGGAATTAAAGGATGCTTTGCTGACATGGCTATCTTCTTCAATATATCGAATGGGAGACACTTTCTTATAGGTCTAGACACGTAGCTATTGTCTTCATTGTCTACTAAACCCAGCCTTGCTTTAGTGCATCTGGGATTTTGAGGAGGAGTCTTTGAATCAATAAAAGTGTCTCACAATGAGAACAGGAAAAATGAAACCATTTGCACCAGTTAAGAAAAATACTTTATCCAACTGCCAAGCTCTCACTGAGCATTAAGTGCTTGGACCACAAAGACTCTGTGTATTGTCTCTTTTTTCCGGCATTCTTCTCTGAGGTTTGCACGGGCCCCGTAATGTGTTTCTGCACGCCTCTGCAGGGCCCCGGAAGAGCCAACGTGAGGGAATTGGGGTTTGGGTACCAAGTGGGCCAGTTCCACATGTCCATCAGCTGAGCGAGACCCAAAGTGATGATTTGTCATTTTCACATGTGTTGAACTCACAGCATTTGTGGCAGCTGAAGAAACCTTGGTACCTGGACAACTGTAATATCCTAGCAATTTCATAATGAAATTCACATGGAATCTCCCAACCCGGCCAGCTTTGTGTCAGCTTTCTTAACATGTTCCAGTTGCATGAAATACTAATTAAAGGCACTCATTGTTAACTGATATAAATAGTCCCCACTTAGCCCATTATAGGTACGGGCTGTAAAACAAACAATTATGTGACAGATGATACATGCGAACATCGAGAAATTCAGTAATGACATTTCTGTAACACTGTAACCTCTTCAACCACCATATGTTCCACATTAGGAACTGAAAGGGGTGCTGATTGCGAAGGTGACGCACCCACCAGCTTGTGACTGTTCTTCTAAGACTAGAAAGCACCTCTGAAGGATTTACATTACGGATGGAGTTGCGGCAGTGAAATCATTCGTGGGAGTTGGTTTTTAACTGTTCCATGTGTTTGGGATTCTGCAGCCTGGTGCTAAGCAACAGAGGCGTTGGGCTACCTATAAAACTGCCTGGTCGGAGGAGAGGGCAGCCATCGAGGGATGCAGTCATGTATGGCAGAGCATGACTCTCTTCCAAAGTCGATGCTTTGTCCCTGTGCACCCAGGTTTAAGGGATTTTGACACAGTGGGAAATTAAGTTTGAAATGTATTCCTTTTCTTCAAAAGATAAGTCAACTACATGCCAAAATAATCAATAAATGTAATCATTGATGAACTGCCATGAATGCAGTACTTCTGGCAATCACATAAACTCACCAATTAGTTAAATTATGAAACAGAGAACCCTTTCCTACTCCCTTGTCTCTATCTAATTCTCAGCACAAATTACAGGCGTTTCTTCTGAAACACTGATCATGTGACGTCCAAGAGACATTGAAATACCCATTTTAGTTGAATGGCAGTTTCAAGTAAGAGATTGTAAACATTCTATTAAACTACAACTTTTTTAATGTACAAATGGCAAATATCTACATATCCAACCTCTAATAATTCTGAAAAGTGGCACTTTTTTTCAGAATTACTAAATTCATTACCATGAATTCCTATTCCTGGCCTCTTTCTATTTACCAGGTACTATGTGAAAGACTTTGCTGGGCATATCTTACTCACTTAAAAGCCTCTAAGATGAGTATTATGATAATTATTCACATTTAACAAAGTAATTTAGGTATAGAGAGAGTAAGAAACTTGCTCCGATCTCTGATCAGCTGTTAGGATCGAGGCTCAGTGATAGGTGTGGGGATACAGAGGCAACAAGATAGGAATGACTCTTGTTCTCATAGGATGTGCAATCCGGTGAGGGAAGCAGACATGAAATCATTATTAGCAAATAATTAAATGAAACTGTGCGAAGCGCCATGAGAACATACATGGGTAAAAAGAGATGTATATCCCAGTTTAGATTACGATTTGTCTAAAGAAGCAATATTTGGGGGCAACTGAGTATGATGTTTCCTAGACAGAGAAATGATGTTCATTCCGTGCCTTGAGAATAGAAGGAGCTGGGCATGTGCAGAGAGAGAGAGAGGAAGAAGGGGAAAGCATGGGAGAGACCGGAAGAGCCAGGTGACTGTGGGTTCTGCAGACTTTACCAAATTTTGTGGACTTTCTCATAAGAGCAAAGCAACAGGGAGCCAACCACTGGGGCAGGAGTGTCGCAGATCAAATTTGCATTAAAAAAAACTATCTTCTAATCACCATGAGGAAACAAACAATTCTAGAACCTGGAACATTACACTTCACAAACTGGCCAATTTTCTCTAGAAATTCAACATCACAAAGAAAGGTATAACTGGTGGGGAGGTGATGGTGGAGGGATGGGGGATCATGCTAAATTAAAAACTGTTAAGAGATATAACAATCAAATGCAAAGTATGATGCTTGATGCGTTCCTGGCTTCCTAAGGAACAGCTATAAAAGAAATTTTAGAAACCATATGGGAAATTTTACTCTACACCAGCTACTAAATTACATTTGGGCATTATTCATCACCTTTTTGGGTATAGAAATAGTATCATGGCTACATAGGGGGTATGCCTTTGTTTAGTTTAGTTTCATTTTTTGAGGTGTGCACCAATGTATTAAGAAACAAAATGGCATGATGCCTATAATTTTTTTCTGAACCATTTCAAACTCACACACATATATACAACTAAATATTGTATATATGATTTTATTTTATTTTTTCTGTCTGATTTTCTACATGTTTAACTTTTTTGTAATAAGAGGTTAAATAAAATCACCTGGGTTCTGGGTAAACAGTGGGTAGTGCTTGGGTGGCAAGAGTTAAAAAACAGAGATATGAAATTAGGCAGTACATAAATATGGGCCAAGACTGAGTGAGGGAAGCCCCGACTAAAGGTCTTGCAGTAAGGAGGGAGGTGCGTGGGTACCTGTGAAGGACAATGAGAAAGTAGAATCAACAACATTTGGTGACTTGATTACTTTTAGAAGGAAAGGAGGTGATGTCCAAACTATTCAACATGGCTGATTCTAATAGACTCTTTTCAGACCCACACCAACCAATTGGATACAAAATTAGTGAGAACACAAAATGTGAACAATAAAACTAAAAATTTGATCTGATAGGTACATATAGAATCCTGAACACCAACAAATAAAAAATAGACATTATCTTTATGCACACTCAAAACATTTCTAAAGACTGACCACATATGGAGCCAAAGAGACTCAAAACACTATAAATTTTTTGGATTATAAATGATCACATTCTCTTATTTAACAATTCTGTTAAGTTTGAAGCTGATACTTAAAAGATAATTTTAAAATTTATGTACATTAACATGAAAAAAACACACTGCTAAATAATTCATGGATTTGAGGGGAAAATAATGATGTGAATAATAAAATATTCAGAGCTAAATAATTAAATGACATTGAAAATTGTGGTTGAAATATAGATGTACCTAGAGGGAAATTTATATATTCAAATGCTTTATTAGTACACAAGAAAATTAAAATTACAGGTACTCAAAAAATGGAAGCTATAAAAAGAATAGAGAAATTAAATTATAAATAAATATTACAATTACAGAGAATTTAACAAATAGAAAGCAAATTCAGTATTATAGAAAAGATCAACAAGAGAAAATGTTTTCACTTTTTATGACTTTAAATTTAAAGTCATAAATTTAGCATATTTCTAACAAAAAAGGAATAAGGACAAAGGAGAGAGGAAATGAATAAAATTAAGAACAAATATCAAACATTCCCATAGATTCAGGGGAGACATATGTAACCTTAGCAAATTTCTAGGAATAAATCTATATCACTGATTTGAAAATGTAGATGAAACAACCTGCTGAAAAATATAAGTAAAAATAATTTACAAAAGACATAAATAAACATAGACCAATAACTACTAAAGGAACTGAATCAGTAGTAGAAATCTCTCTTCCATAAAAACGTCAGGTGAGGCTATTTTATAAGTGAGACCACCAAATATTAAAAGTGATGATTATTATATCATACAGATTATTTCATATTATAGAAAAAGAAGGCTATTTCCTCAAGATCTGTGTTGAGCAAAGCTAGCTTAAGCATGACACAAAAATCTGACAAGAACAGCACATGAAAATTAAATTTTAGATGGATCTAACTTATGAATATGAATGTAATGGTCCTGAATTGAGTATTAGCAATGAGCAAAAATAATGCACCATGAACAAGTAGAGTTTTTCCCAGGAATACATGGATGGTTCAGCTTTAGAAAATCTACCAATGTAAATGATCCCATTAAGGGATTAAAGAAAAAAATTACATGATCAGCTCCATAAATACAGAATGTCATCTGACAAAGGTCAACATTTATTCACATTAGACAGGAAAAATGCTGGTCTAAAAATGTGAGAGCAGATCTTTCCTGTTGTCTCCGAATCAGGGTTAAATTTCTAAATGCTTTGAACAGCAATTTTCAACTGTTGTGCCCCAAGTATTTTGAAACATGCAGTACCTCACTATACAGTCAGGGACGCTGACCTCTTTCCCTTATATTGTCAAATAAAAACAATGACAACAGCCAACACAACAGTAGCTGTCCAGTGTGAATGCCCCGTCTTAAACCATAAATATATTGGTCATATAATAGAGTTGCATCTTACTGGTCACATCGCATAATAATGTTGTGTCCGATTGGTTAATTCTTGGTACCAGACACCCTTATATACAAGCACCAGGCACCTGATTTTTTAAAAGGTCACTTTGGAGCAAAATGGGTAGGAAATTATTATTATTGTTATTTTGTAAATCAATCAAAATGATACCTATTTTTTGATAGATCAGCAAAAAATATATATTCTTGTATTCCACAAAATTTTAATGATTATTTTATGTGTGCCATGAAATGAAAAAGATTAAAAATCACTGGCTTGGAACAAAGCCTTAAGTACTTCACATTCTGAAGCAAGTTGCTCAACTGACCACTCGGGAAGGCCTCGGAAAGGGGCAAGTCAAATTCCTCTGGTGTCAACACTAGCATCCCCATCTCTGAGCAACCCAGAATACCTGTAAAATTTCACCCAAAAGGCTAAACGCCAGAGCTCTGCTGGGCAATCTCACATGTACGCAAATGGGGAAGGCCGAAGGTACTCATCTCCCCCACGAATCAAGTGAGAGAACCTTTGAAAGAGCCACTTGAAAAAATCTATAATGTCCCTTGATTGGTCACTGCTGATCTCTGATGTGGGAGATGTTGAATAGCTGACTTTCCTTCCTTGGAGTGCTCCTGTGGGTCTTTGAGGGGGTTGGTGGGACTTCTAGCTTTTAGTTTCCTTCATACAGTCAAGGAAGATATTTCCTGCCATTGCCTTTTCTTCCTTACACACTAGACCAGTCCTGGAATGACCACCACGCCAACGAGTGAGCTGGAGAAAAGCAGCAGTGAGGAAATAATGAGGGCGCTGCTACACCCCTTTCTCTCATTACAGTATGTGCAGCCCGACGTGGGCCCCATGTGGAGCCAGGGAGTTTGACATTGGATTAAAGTCTGGAGTTTTAATATTAAACTGGACTTGACTATTTATAACCTTAAGGTAGCTGGAGAACATTTTATTACCTGAGACAACTGGCAAAACTAGAGATTCTGACATGATTTCATCCCAGGTAGGAAAGAACAATTCAACAAAGCTAAATTAATCAAGAGTGAGGGGAGGAGAAAACAGTGAAATTTATTTCTGCCTGTGTAGTACTAAACCCAGCCTGTTCCATAAGCTGGTTGCACTAGAAAAAGTCAGTAACTGCTTTGTTTTTGATAAATACTATCTATTCCAAACCACAATGAATACATTTACTATGACCTTGGGAGTGCCCTTATTAAAGTCAAAGAAAAAGATCAGCATGATCCCATTCACTCGTTCTAGTCATTATTGTGTGGAAAACTGTAGCCAAAGCAATAAGGCTAGAAAAAACAATTTATATAAGTAATAATAAGAGGAAAGGAAGAGAAGAAATGTTATTTTTCAGACAATGTGATGGTCCATTTTAAAGTGCTAATAGAAATATAAACTATTAATTTTTAAGCAAGGTTAACATACAGATGTAAATAATGGTCCTCATTTTGGAATGGTCTCATATTTGCATTCCAGTCATTAGATGCATAGTTTCTCCCCTATTCTAGAAAACACTGCTGTAGTTGAATTGTGTTCCCCCCAAATTCATACATTGGAGTCCAACCTAACCTTCTGGTGACCTAGACCATGACTATTCGAAGACAGGGCCTTTAAAGAGGTAATCAAGTCAACACGGGGTCGTTAAAACAGGCCCTACTCCATTGTGACAGATGTCTTAGGAAGATGAGGAAATTAGGACACATGCAAAGAGACACTGGGGATACGCACACACAGAGCAAAGACCACGTGAGAACGCAATAAGGAGACAGCTATCTGCCAGCCCAGGAGAGAGGGCTCAGAAGAAACCAAGGCTTTGATCCCACACAGGTCTCTAGGCTCCAGAACTGGGAGGATGTAAATTTCTGTTGCTTCAGCCACCAGTCTGCGGTATTTAGTTATGGCAACCGGGGCACACTAATGCAGTCTCATAAATTAGCACTGTCTAATAAAAATGTAACAGGAAATAAATATCCCATTTAGAGTAGCAACCAAACTACAAAGCACTTAATTCAGGAATAAATCTACATGTTTAAGCAACTTATGGGGACAATTACAAAGCTTCTTAAAAGAGACAAATACCTGACTAAATGTGAAAATATAGTAACTTTATTCACAGGAAGATAATATTACAAATATTTCCATTTTCTCCCCAAATTAATCTTTACATTTAAGGAAATAATATCAATTTTAACTCAAATAGGGTTCTCACAAAAGAGGAAAGGGACAATAATAACAAAAAATTGATAGAGAACATGGGGAAGACACATGATTATAGCTAAATGACTTACTATGTAGCTAGAATTTAAAAGCCTTAGTAATTAAATGAGTGGTGATTATGCATTTAGAAAGTATTACTTTAGCTTTCATTGTAAAATATAATCATTCCCTTTGCTGTTTTCAGATTTTTGTATGATGCTAAGGAAACACTCTACCATTCAGTTTTCTACAACATTATTTTATTTTTATAAAAATATATATTTGACAAATGTCTTTTCAACATCTCAAGAAATGATTGCATGGCTTTCTTTAAATGTATAACAAATTGTATTATATCAATTAATTTCTTATGTAGAAACACCCATTTATTTCTGGAAGAAAATCAACTTGGTGGTGGTGGTGTGTAGTCCTTTTAACATGTGGCTGAATTTAATTACCTGATATTACATTTGGTATTTGGGAGTTTATATTCACAACTAAAATTGATCTATAGTGGGGATTTTTTTTTTATTTTACCAATTTTGTATTTCAGTATTAAGATTTTCTGATTTTAAAATGTATTAGGAACTTTATTTTTATTTTTGGGAACAGTTTAGGCAGTATGTAAAAAATCTGTTTTTTTAACACTTGATAGAATTTGCTAGAAAAACCTCTTGGCCTCTGGTCCTTTCCTTTTGGGTGGTATAGTGTGTTGACAGCTTCTTATGTGGATCGCAGTGTTACTGTGCAGGCAGGTGTTTTACTTCATTTGAAGTTAGTTTTGTGCAGTGAAGTTTCTAACTTAATTTAGAAACATTTTCAAGATTTCTTAGCAAGGAGATATATGTTAAAACAACAACAAAACAAATCTATGAGTCAGGTTCAGGCAGGGAAGGAACAGCTGCCCATGAACTCATTAGTACAGGCCTTAGTCTCTGAGTTTTGGAATAAAGCAAGGTTATCATGAAAACTCTAAGTTTTATTAGAAAAATTTTCCAGGAGGTGACTGAGAGTGCCATACGCTAGTGATTGAGTACATGTCCTCTGTCTAGCTTAGGAGACACACAGAAACACAGATCTAACCTTTTCTCCAGAAGGACTCCCCCTCTGGTTACAATTTTCTCATAATGAAGAACAATGCACAAAAGCACCCCGTGACCCAGCGGGGTGGACGTGGTGCCGAGAGGGCCCCCACGAGGATGAATTCTTCACCGCCTCTTTCTTTCCACAACTGCAGCCTGTCAGCCACACCGGCCCTCTCTCAGCTAATTCTGGTGCATTCGAGCCTGTTTCGGGAGCAGCCAGTTAATTTCCCTCTCTCTGCACACCTGCCTGTCCCACCCTCTCGCCCCCACACCATCTCCAGCCTGCCGTCAACAGCAGAATTGTATGTGTTTCAGATTCCTAGTCTAGATCCCCAAAGAGAATTCTGTTTCTGCTCATGAGAAAGAGTGCTGAAGCTGCTGCCAGGTTTAAATTATTGTGGGGCCCTGAGCTTGGGTGCAGACACACTTGGGTCAATGTCAATGTGAGACACTTAGCAGCCAAGAACCTGGGCTTCTTGGGAGGCTGGCATCTTAGGGCCAAGATCTAAAGGCAGTACTGTTTTTTTTTTCTCAACCTTGTTAGCCCTGTTTCCATTTCTTTTTTAAAGAATTTCTGACCTCTGAGTGCCCGTAGCATTTGAGAGAGGGAGAAGAGAAAGAAATGGGAGAGACAGAGGTGATAGAGATAGAAGAGGGGAAATTATATGTATAAGATTAACTATTTTTGCCTCAAAATAGAAAAAAATGTTTTGCAAATTTTTATAGCTTTTGAATTTCAAAAACAGAGCAGAGAAGAATACTTTTGAAGCCGATGGGAACAGTTCCAAAGCAGAACTGCTAACAAACAACACTTGTGAGAGGAAAGTTCAAGGGCCACCTGTATGTCACCAGTGCCCTCGGAAAGCCCTGAGCGGGGCCAGAGAGGTGGCATCCTGGACGGTGTATTTTATGGTGAGCCTAAAAATGTCAGGAGGAGGACCCTGGGGACCACATTTCACCACACAGCCACCAGGGTCCCTGCAGTCGGTTGGCTGCTGGCCACTGGGAGGTGAAAGGCCGCTGAACAACTGTGACGACTCTGTCCTGTGTCTGGTGTTTTGGAGTATTACAGTAACTTTATTTTTGGAAACAGCCCCAGAAGCGAAAGAGGCTTTGCCTGTGGGACCCTCATTTCCACCTTGAGTACAAATAGAAGTCAGACAGAAAGTTGGTCACTGGCCATCTGGGTGGACACAGCCAAGATTGAATAGAGCCAAATAGGAGCCTCAGGGAGTTGGTGTGTGAAGATGTAAATGGGCAGCACCTCAGGTCTCAGTGGGTGGGGCTGGGGAAGACACGTCCCAGCCCCTCCCTGTTGACAGAAGAAGCAATTTCCTAAGTCAAGAAACTTGTGGATTGTTTTAAAAAATAGGCCACTGTCTTCGGTCGTCCCCTGCAAGTAATGGAGATTAAAAGACCAGGGCTAGTATTACCAGAGTTATGTGGGAGAATCCGGTATCACACCCCAGAGCCTCACCTGAGATGGTGGAGAAAGCAGAACATACAAGGAAAACCGAATGTTGGCCTGGCAGGAAAGGCGGGTGCGAGGGTGGCAGAGTTACTGGGGTCACGTTTTGAGGCCTGGGAAGCAGGACTAACAGAGACACCCAATGTGGGAACGTAACAGTTTCCTAGATGTTATCTGGGTTTAAAAGAAACCCAGAGAAGTCCAGAGAGGTGAAGAAGCTGCCTGAGCTTGCACAAAAAGTTGGTACAGATGAGAGTGAAGCCAGGCCCTCACTGGTTTATTGATGGTAGCCATTCTGACTTGTGTGAGATGGTATCTTATTGTGGCTTTAATTTGCATTTGTCTGATGATTATTAATGTTGAACATCTTCTTATATGTCTATTGGCCATCTCTATGTCCTCTGGAGAAGTGTCTGTTCAGGTACTTTGCCCATTTTTTAATTGGGTTGCTTGTTTTTTTGATGTTGAGTTTTATAACTTTTTTATAGATTTTGGACATTAACCCCTTATCAGATGTGTCAGTGAATATGTTCTCCCAATCTGTGGGTTGTCTTTTGTTGATGATGTCCTTGGCTGTGCAAAATCTTTCTAGGTTGATGTAGTCCCATTTGTTTATTTTTTCTTTTGTTCCCCTTGCCTGAGGAGATATATCCAATAAACAACAAGTGCTGGTGAGCATATGGAGAAGGGGGAACCCTTTGCATTGTTGGTCAGAATGCAGACTGGTGCAGCCAGTGGAAAGCAGTATGGAGTTACCTCAAAAAATTAAAAATGGATCTGCCTTTTGACCCAGTGATCCCACTTCTGGGAATATATCCAAAGGAACCCAAAATACTAATTCAAAAGAACATAAGTACCCCTGTGTTCACTGCAGCATTACTTACAATTGCCAAGATATGCAAGTGGCCCAAGTGTCCATTAGCAGATGAGAGGATAAAACAACTATGGGACATTTATACAATGGAATACTACTCAGCCATAAAAATGAAGAAGATTTTACCCTTTGAGACAATATGGCTAGACCTGGAGAACATTATGCTAAGTGAAACAAACCAGTCAGAGAAAGACAAATACCATAAGATTTCACTCTTATGTGAAATCTAATGAACAAACTGAACTAACAAGGAAAATGGGGACAGACTCATAGGGGGAGAGCAGAATGGCAGCTTGGGAGCAGGGGAGGTGAGAGGGTGGAGGGACTGAGCAAAAAGGAAAAAGGACTCATGGACAACAGGGAGGTTATAGCTGGGAGAAGGTGGATATAAGGGGACTAAATGGTAATGGAACAAATACAATAAGATTAATTTTAAAGAAAGAAAAAGAAAGGCCAAGGCCTCTTATTCTTGGCTTAGTGATCCTCCAGTCTCAGAGTGAAGTGTGTAAACAAGCCCTCAGGGTCTTGACGGTTACTGAGCACCCCTCCTGTGCCTAGTGCTGTGATGGGTGCCGGGGAACGCAGAGGGGTTTGGGGGAGCGCTGTTGGGAATGCAGAAACAGTACCTTACACTTTCCTGATCCTTTACAGCTCACAAAGCTCTGAACACGGACTAGCTCACTTAAATCTTGGTCCTCAGACAAATCTGAGAAGTAGGTATCCTCAACCTACAAGTGAGGAAGATGTAACATTGCTCAAGGGGACCCAGGCAGCGACAAAATCAGGATATAACCCAGATGCTTGACTGCCAAATATTTCAGTGTGGCTAGAGATCTAAAACATAAACATGTGAAATAATTAGTAAGTTATCTATTGCAGCACTATAGTTAATATGATATATCCTCGCACAACTTAACATGTTCCATCCATTTGAGATGCTTCTCAGTAGAGATATCCAACAGATAGTTAAATTTGGTGCAAGGCATACAAGATCCGGGGCCCATCACATACACATGGCAACAGAAGTCACAGAGGTGGATGGATCTGAGGTTGGCCCTTCCACCATTGTCACCATTTTATTAATGGTGTATATGAACACGCAGAGGTAGGCTACTTTATAAAAAGTCATCATTCATGAAGCAAAAACAGATTGAAGAATTTGGAATTGACCTGGTCTATCTACTCTGGGTGGTTGGAGCTTGACATTCTCCCAGACTGTGCGCACTGTAGAAATTACTCAGCTGAAAACTCTACAGAAACTGTTCTTTCCCGGTCTCCATGGTGTCTCACTCTACCTGGGCAGTTTAGCCCCCAGGAAAGTACTCAAGGGGACACTCTGCAGATCTGCAGTCCCTTCCATCTGTGGGTTCATCTCGCTCTGTTCTGCCCATCAAATTCCAGCTGCGTCAGCTTCCAATACTCCAGCCTCTGTCTCCTCAACTCAGCAAAACCATGCTCTGCTTGGGCTCCCTCCCTGTGCTTCAGCACAGAGCATGTCTCCAGGATGCTCATTCATTTCATTTGTGTCTTGTCTTTCTCTCCAGGGACACAGTGCTGTTCTGAAAATACTTATTTCATACATGTTACCCAGTGTCATAGTTGGTTATGATGTGAGGGACGCTTGCTACCATCAAAGCTTCCAACGTGGCTAGTAAGGCTTACGTGTTCCTAGGTAGTTTCAAAGTGCTGCAAATCTGCTATATGTGTGGAAATGATGCTACTTGACACTTTAAAATTAATCACAGTGTTAAAATTTTAGCTCTAATCATCTTGAAAATAAAAATGTGAAATACAACTTTCAACCCAAGGGAGCACAAGACAAGATGAAATGAAGAAAACCTGATTGTTTCAGTGGTAGATGAGAAGGGAGAGGAAAACATGAAGAAAAGTGTACAAGGATTCCAGCGCCAAGAAAGGAAGTTGAGAAAATCTACAGAAGAGACTGTTTGCTCCTGACAATATGGAGATGATTGAGGTATTTGGAAAAGACTTTAAAATAAATATTGTATGTCTAAAATTCTCACAGAGCCAAAGGAGGAGCTAAAATCATGGAAGAATTAGAAGTTATGAAAGATTAAAGGTAGACATTAAAAACCATTAGAGCCCTAGTTGGTGAAGCTCAGACCAAAGGTTGCTGGTTCAGTTCCTGGGCAGGGCACAGGCCTAGGTTGTGAGCCAGGTCACCAGCAGGGCAGGGCATGTGAGAAGCAAGCAATCAGTATGATGTGATGTTTCTCTCCCTCTCTCCCTTCTTCTCCTGTCTTTAAAAATAAATAAATAAAATCTTTAAAAAATTATAACTGAAATAAAAACATCACTAAAAGAATTGACATGATATGCTGAAGAAAAAATATTTCCTTGGAAGATAGAACTGAGAAATCTACCAGATTACATGAGAGCGAGTGGGAGACCCTAAAAAACCAGCATTATCTTCTTGAGGACCGGCCCCTTGTAGTACAGACTTCCCCCTAAGTAAGTGTTCTAGGAACCCGTCTGTATCAGTGTACCAGCTGGCGTTGTTGTGAGAGGCTGCGTTCAGCTTTAGTAAAATGTTTTCTGAAGACTCTTTCAAGACTTTTGCCTATTTCATGATGGGTGATTTATGAGTACACCTGCCCACACTGCTGAGTGTTTGGCAGTTTTTGACCCAAAACTGCATGACCTCCACACCCTACCCTCCCTATTCACCCAATTTCACCCCTAGAGACCCCCTTTTTGTTTCCTCAGATGACAAAAGTCCTCAAAGGGAAATGTTTTGCCGATGTGGAAAAGGTGAAACAAAAACAGCAGAAGTATGAAAAGGCATCAAAACTGATGAGTTAAAAAGCAGTTTGGAGCAGCAGAAAAAACCTCTCAGTAGGTGTATCGTATCAAATGGAGAATACTATGAAGGTGACTGAGGTTTAAACATGTAAGAATAAATATGAATGTTGTATAAATACACTCCAGTTTTTTATCTCCCTCAGATAACATAGAGGGATAAAGAAACGGCTTGTTATGAACCAACATATTCCCATCCAAACACCTGAAAAATATAGAAAACTCAAGATGACTTAATTATAAAGAAAATTTTTACCAAAAATGCTAGAAAGGGTACTTTTAATATAGTTCTTGTAGAAACAATTTTGATTTAAAAGAAAAAGCAAGCATCTAGGATTCTTGAAAAACACAACTTTCAAGCTTGGTCTAAGGAACAGTCTTGGGTGGAAGGAGTGAAAAGGGTCATAAGTCAGGTGACCACACAATGGGAGTCTCCTCCCAGCCTCTATTCTCTATTCTGTTCTGTTACCAAATGTCTCTTTGCTTATGCAAATACCATAGTCTTAATTACAATAGCTTTATAATCCATTTGTCTTCTACTCTGAAAGATTTAAAAGGTTAATCTGTAGCTTCCTTTTTCCACCTTGTGCTTCAAAATTTTGCAGCTATATTGAAGGGTCATCATCCACCCTTCAATGTAGTTATAAAACTACAGAACCTTGTGTTAAAGCCTCAGGCTTCCCGTTTTGACACTCCAGCTACGGGTGATCACCAAAAGGGTTGTGGCTTTTCTGTTGCCTGTAGCAGCCTCTGCCAGAAACCAAGCCTGGATTCCCAGCCTCTCTCAGGGCCCCTGATTGATGAAAGTCACCAAGGAAAAAACACCTATGGACACTCAGTGTTAATTTACCACTCCTTCCAGGGGGTTTGCTGTTGCTGGTTTTGTTTTCCTGCTAATTGCCCTTAGTAGCTCTTTGCTTTTAAGAATTGGAGATTGCAGTTAGTTTCTTGCTAACCTCCCAGAAGCTATAAGAGTCTTTTTTTTGTTTTAGGTGTTTTTTTTAACTTTTTTTATTGTCTCCTTCCCCCACCACCACTACTCCCCCTTCTGTCCCCCCAACCCCAGCTTTAATACTTCTTCTTAGCTTTCCACATAGCCTTAAATTCATCAGGTATGTTATGGGGACAGTGGCTCTATTATTTGAGACCTCGAATGACACCAGTTTGGTTCACTTTAGCCCCATGAGGCCATAATATCTTTTCTGGGTTTCTGTTCCCCAGCAGTGGGCTCTGCTCCTCAGCCTCCGGCCAGCACCAAGAACTGATACATCCTACCTGGGAACAAAGCAACTGCTGGTCTTTAGTTGCCTCTGAAACGCCTTTCCACTGCCTGAAAACACAGTCCATCTAGTCCTCATTGCTTCCAGAGCTTTCCATTGTCTTTGAAATACAATGCTTGCATTTTATCTGGCTTTTCTAAGTGTTGCTGATCAGAGCACAGGACTGCCGTGACCAATTACATCACCTCCTCAAATGACAGTTTATGAAAAAGGATCGAAGTAGAAGGAAACGTAGCGACCTATAGTAGCTATTAATTTTGTGTTGAAAGGAGTTTCCTTTTTCTGATTTTATAAATTCCTCAAAGCAAAATAACTAAGATGGGAAGAACTAAAGATAAAAGCATAAATAACTAACTAGGGAAGAAAAACAGAATGAAATAGTTAAAAACCCCAAAACAACCTGATCTATTTAAGTGGAAGAGAAAGGGACAATGCAAATAGTCAAATGTGTGCAGAAAGACTAGGATCTACTTTTCATGAGAAAAAAAAGTGTCCCACTTCATTCTAAATAAAAAAGCATAATTAGAGGCACAAAGGCCCATTGTACCTACAAACAATTAAGAGGAAAACTGTGAAACAGCTAAGTTACTAGACTGAAAGGCCGGTTACATGGTGTGCTGGGAGAAGCCAGGAGGCTGACCCTGACAGCTTCCCCCCCCACCTGTCGTGCGTGACCTTGTCTCTTACACCCCTGTCTCCTACCTGTAGAGTCAATGCTTTGGATTATGGACCATACACGTGGGTTGCTCGAATGCGATACCCATTTCTCCCTAGGATTGCTGCAAAGGCCTCAGCTTGCTGGGGAAAGCAGCCCTCTCCAGCTTGATCTAATTAACACGGGATCCATAAAATTAGCAATATCATCCAGTATACTTTGAAAAACATGAAAAGTCTAAACACGAGGATCACAGACTAGAAATTTATAAATATAAGTGAGTGTGGGGAGAACTTAGTCAATAAGTCTCTACCAACATTTTCCTATATACCCAGCCTTATATAATAAGTGGGACATATGGTAGATATTACTAGTAGCCCAGAGAACATTCATTCTCTTTTTTTCCTTATTTACAGAAATCCAATTTTGTTTGGGGAAAGTGGGGAACAATGCGTACAAATAAAATGCTTTCTTCTCAGGATAACTTGCAGCAGAGACTGACCAGGTGCTACAAGTGTGGTCGAAATTTAAGGAGAAGTCTATTTGATATGGAAAGGTTTTTGTCTTCCTGATTAAAGAGATAGACTCGGTTGGCATATGCCTTTATTCCTTTTCTCTTCAAATTACTTCTACCCAGAACATGGTTCTGATGTCTGAAGACGAAATAGCTATCTTGAAAAAAATCCCATATGGATGGGGAAGACAGAATTACTTCCTTGAGCAGCTGCACTGCTTCCAAACTGACAATCTTCGGACTTCGTTTTATGTGAGGAAAAATAAGCCCACTGAAGGTGATTATTTGTTACATGCAGCCAAATGCAGTCCTAATGGAAGGGGATGGGAAGTTATTACAGATTTTTATGAACTTGCAATCTAATACAATTTTGAGAAATTCAAAGACTTATTTCAAAAACAAAGATTGATCGAACATGACATACGGAACACAAGAAAAAAAGGTTTTCTAACAAAATAAGGAGGAATAGTGCCTGGTTATTGGGGGTTCACTGGGTATATCGAGTGATTCTTTTTGAAACCTATTCTTTACACAACACAGACTTATTTATCATTCTTTTTGCTGTTTATACCAAAGTCCCCATTCTAGCCTGGCAACTCTTCTAGCCTTTCTCCCTCTCTTTCAAAACATACCAAACTTACTCAAATTTTTTCCTGGTCTTGACCTTGCCATTCTTGCCCACCTTCTCATAGCTTCACGATTTATTCTCTTCTTTTTTGCAAGTCCTTCTTTGCCCTTTCCAAAATAAATTAGTTAAATTGGCTCACTTGCTTTGATTTCCCCTTTTCAACCATTATCCATGTCTGTGTAACAACCCAAGCATAGAACTGGCAAAAGCAAAATTATCTGTAGTGTGAAAAGGCAGATGGAAGCCATTAACATCATCTTTTATTATTTTTTAATTACACATAGATATGCATAATTAAAATACACTCATAGGCACATGCATTCATCACCTTTATTAACACACAGAACGAAACAAGACTTGCCATAATAAGGATCAAATGTCAACTTCCACCTTCATCTACCCCTTCGATTTAACTTGGCGAAACTAGAACGTGTCATTCAGTTCTCTAAACAGAAGCATAATCAGCACCTTTCATGACATTCAAAGAAACCCAGAAAACTACTTTTGAACAACAACATACAGCAACACACGTTCCATGAAGCACCTTGCCGCCCTGTGAGTCGAGGACATGGGGCAGCCCTTTCCTCTGCCCTCCACTGCCAGGCACGTTACATGGGAAGCCCAGTCTGTCTCCTCTGAGTTTGGGAGGCCACATACCAAAAACAATTTCTGCCTTAGTAAATAGCGTCCTTGCTTCTAAAGCCACATCTCACGTTTTAGTTTGGGTTTCTGATGCCCCTTTTTTATTGTCATCTGTCTTTCATCAGTCTCCCAGAGAGTTGCAGCTACCAGTGCTAACAGTGTTATGCACAGCACCACCACGGATGCCAGCATGAAATGGAAATGCATACTTTTTGTGTTAGGGTGTATAAACTTCCTGGTTTAATGAGGCAGAGTTTATCTCAGTTTATAATAAGAAAATGCCTTGGTGTGTGTGTTTGTGTTATAAAGAAAAGCTAAAATTAACACTTTTAGGATTGACTCCAACACATGAGTAAACCCTATTCTAAGCAAAAAGAGAAAATCAAGGTAAAAGTTGATTAAAACACCAAACCAAATTAAATTTGATCTAATAGTGTTTACTTGTTTTAACATCTGGAAGAGTTTGGGCATACACTGCAAGCATTTTTAACGTAACTTTAAAATAAAGTGTGCTTAGTTTCCACAGATGTATTTAAGTGGGGTCCTTTTGAAGAAATGATTCTTTAGAAATTTTCTTTTTTTCTTTTTGTATTTAACAGGCGAGAATTTGGATCATGCCCTGGCCAGTATGGCCCAGTTGCTTGGAGCATCGTCCTGTAGACTGAAGGGTCACGGGTTTGATTCCCAACAGGGCACATACCCAAGTTGTAGGTTTGATCCCCAGTCGGAGTGACCAATTGATATTTCTCTCTCTCATCAATGTCTTTCTCTCTCTCTCTCCCCTTCTCCCCCCTTCTCCTCTCAGAAAGCAATGAAAAAAATGTCCTCAGGTGAGGATAGAAAAAGTAGAATTTGGATCATAAGGTACCAATGAAAAAAAATACCTAAATATCTTCCCAAATGGGTTCTCAAAATAACACTCTAGTATTTCAAAGTACAGTTTTGAAAGATCCTACACCTTTGCCGGGTGCAGAACAATTGGACGTGGAGCATCTCCTGTGGAGGGGCTGCAAGGGAGTACTTTCACCTGCAGAGAGAAGTGAACTGGCCTTGACTCCAGGAACACACACTAAATCCCAGGAAGTCAGTCCTGTACAGGTGAGGGATTTAGCTGACTTTCCTAAGTACTCTAAGCTAAATGCTGGGTCTCCTACAGTCCTTACAGGATCCGTGCTTCCCCTCCCGGCCCACCACAGATTCCTCCGCCCACCACCTCCACGGGTTACATGGGTAGGGTCGGCCACAATATAGATCATTCCCAACGTGCAGGGCTTCTGATAGGAGAGCTTGCACCCCGTTTTACATACCAGGGAACACTCTACCTGCCACTGAATAGGAAAGGTGGGCTAGGTATTTATGGGGACTAGTTTGGGAAGAAAAGCTGGAAAGGGAATTTGAAGACCCAGAAAAGCCCCAGTCCAACCTTTGCAAAGTCTAAAATCCTGTTCTTCTGTTACAAAAACTAAAGATTTGTCTCAGTTTCTGGTGGGCATCAGCATAACTGTTTACTCCATAGGAGTCCGGTTCCCCACGCCCTACTTCTCTCTACGGCTGCTCTCTCTGAAGGTCTCGTTCACATTTGGTTTGTAGCTCTGTCTTTCCCGAATTCTCAGACTGCTCTACAGCTTCTTGATGGGTGGGGTCATCTCTTAGACTTAATTTTTATCTTCTCGCTCAAGGTCTAACTAACACAGGACTTCCTGAGTGCACAGCAGGTGATGAGTTCAGTTGGGGTGTAAAGAAAACACAGGGCTAGTTAATCTTTTGTGTTTGGACTCTTTAAGCCCCCATTTAATATGCTAGGAGATAGTTAGAAAACCATAGGTAAAAATCTAAGCTGTCAATCAGAGAAACAACTTCTCCTCTTCCTCCTCCTCCTCCTTCTTCTTCCTTTTTTTCTCTATTGCTCTGCTTTTCCTTCTTACTGTACTATATACTTTCTGGAGCCAGCTAAGAGGAACTCGCCCTACTAGAGGTTCAGGCCAAGGCTGTGTGTGTTTGTGTGTTTGCTAAGGGCTGTGGTCAGCACAGATGGCTTTCTTATGAGAAAAGTCTGGTTTACATGGTGATAAAGCTTCACACTTCTGATTTTTAAAAAATTCTGTGGCAGAGACATACCCTCTAAATTCTCATCTTCTGACACAGCTTCATCCACATACTCATAGCTCAGAGCGGCCTGTGGTCTGCTTATTTACTCCTCATTCTTTGTTGGTAAAGGGGAATGTAGGTTAGCCGCAGAATAATTCTAAAAACACTAAGAATCGTAGCCATTCCTCTCTCTTCTTGGCCTTTCTAAGCATTTCCTACCTTTCGTCCATACCACTTAAAACACCTAATCAATTCCACTTTTTCTACTCCCTTTATCATTTATACCTTTTGCGTTTCTACCTTGAACAGTGGTTTTCCAACTGTGGTGTCTGGGCCAGCAGTGTTGGTTCACCTAGCAATTCAGAGATGCTCATTCTCCAGCTTTTACCCCAGACCTACCGAATCTGAAACCCTGGGGGCGGAGCCCAGCGACCCAAGTTTTCACAAGCCCTCTGGGTGATTCTAAGCATCCCCAGCTCTTCCCTTTGCCCTTACACTGGAAACACAGGACAGGGAAAAACCCAGGGAGAACCGGGGGCGGGGCTCCAGAAAGCATCACTGCATAAGAAGCCAATCAAAGCGTTAGCACCACAGACCCAGCTGCAGGACACACCTCCAGAAGCCAACCGACTTGGAACCAGAGAGGAAGTGATTGTCCAGCATAATCAGTAAATTGCAAGGAGACGAACAGAAGCATCTGCTACTAACATTTTCAAAGGCTACATTTTTCACAGGTACATTCCAGAGTGTAACGAACCACTTCCACATGTGGGGGCTGATCTCTCAACTATACATCTTACCTGCCTCTTGTGTCATCACAGATTTCTTTAGAAGTTAAAGTGCACTTCAAAGTCAGAGTGAAGCCAAACCTTTTCCAGGTGCAATGATGAGTCTTTAGAGACGTCGGGGGACCAAGCCCCCAGGAAAACTGTGAATTGGGGGAGGGCTGCCTTCTCGCTCCCCTCACTTCCTCCTTACACTCTGCCTGCTTCAATGACCTGGAATCCCCAGAGGAATCTCATTAGCTGGAGCCCCACTCCTAGAGATTCTCATTTAATTGTTCTGGGCGGAGTCTATGCATTTGGTATGCAGCCCAAACTAGAGCAAGGGGATTAAATGGATGTTTTTGAGTACTTACCATGTGGAAGCTTCTTGGCAAGGCAGAGAAAGATTTAAAATGGCAGAGGGAGTGCCTTCAAGAAGCACGGAATCAGGATGGAATGTGGAACAAAATATACACACCTAAGTAGAACCCACAGTGCATTGGAAGCGCCACCTCTGAGTTGCCACAATTGGCTGTTTGCCCCAAAGGCAGGGTAGAGTCTATTCTGAGCTGAAAGAAATGGATACAGCTCCACAGAGGAAACCTGCTCCAAATGCAGCATTGGGGGATGTTTAGCAGGCCGGGGGAAAAGAATAGTTCGGAAGAAGAAACAAAAATGAATGAATGTGTGGAGACAAGGGAGTACAAAGAGTTTGGAAGAATCAGTAAATGCTGTGTTGCTGTATACAGGGCATGAGGTTGATGTACATAGGGAAGGTCATCCAGGCAAGATTTTAAGGATTTTTGAATGCCGTAGTAACAGTTTGAATCTTATTTCCAATTAAAAGTAATGCAATACATACTTTAGAAAAATATATCACTTGGAAGATAACTACTGTTTTTACTAATGAAAGTGTTACGCACTATACTTAGCCAATTAAGTAAATACATGGATCATTTAATTTGCTTTGTTGCGAGGTCTTATGGTAGACCCTATGAGGAACTGAACAATACCCAGGGCAACAATTTTTAACTGTAATAAGTATTGTTGAACCTCACACTCACAACTTAGAATCCTGTGATACAAAGTAGAATTTCGTGGGTTAAATAGTCACTTTCTGTTGTTGCTGTTGATACTAATTCTTGTTTAAAAAATAAGAGCAGTTTATACATGCTGAGAGGAGCCCCCAGAGCATTAGCCCAGTGGCTGCTTATATAAAACATGCACTGAAAGGCTGGACTTGGGGGAACACTTGCACCCCAAAGACCATCCGGAGTAAGGGCTGCATCCCAGGGCAAGCACCCTCCTCACACAGGTTTCTGCAGATCCGGCACCTCCCAGTGAGGACACTGGGGGTGCATGAACCATGTATGAGCATTTGTACACGGGTGTATTTGTTTGGTTTCCTTTTTTATTCAGGGAAGAAGGCTCAGTCACTCTTCCTCTGCCATCGATATACCATATTTTTCAGACTATAAGATGCACCCACTCCCAAATTTGAGAGGAATAATGGTTGTTAATGCTGCTGTTGAGTTCTGTTTACATTTACATTGGTGAAATGTTATGTTATTAAATATGTTACCACATTTTTTGCTTCAAAAAATTTTTTCCTATTTACCTCTTCTAAAACCTAGGTGAACTTATGGTCCAAAAAATACAGCATATCTCAACTGTCCTCTGAAAGGCACTCAATACTCCAATTGCAGACATCTGTCATGGTGGTGGAGGGGAGCGCTAACATGGTGAGATCTGAGAGCTGCACACAGGCTTGCCTCAGCACCACAAGATGCTTGCAAAGTGACCTTGGGTAGGTCGTTGTCCCTAAGGCTACATTTCTTCATCTGAAAAGTAGAAAAAAATACAAGTACCTGTGTCACAGAAATTTGGGAAGTTTAAATGAAATGACAGTGCTAAAAATGTAAGCTGTTAGTACTAAAAGAGCATCAGCTCTTTTAGTGCAGGGGATGGAGAATCGAATGAGACAGGACATCAGCTCACTGGCAAGTCAGTGAGTACCCAGCACCTGGGTGGCATCAGCACTTGCCTTGCCCACCTTCCCCAGGTAGGAGACCTCTGACCTGCTGGCTTGGATCTGCTGAGCCCTGAGCCCAAGGGGATAAAGCCTGAGATGGAGGAGGAGCCATCTATGCTGCCCCTAACCTATAGGAAGGGGCAACAAGCCAAGAAATACCGGGACCTCTAGAAGCTGGAAAAGACAAGGAAACAGATTCTTCTCCAGAGCCCACAGAAAGAGCCAGCCCTACTGATGACACCTTGATGTTAGCGCAACGAAGCTGTGTTCAGACTCCCAATCTCCCAAACCATAAAGGAATACATTTCTGTTGTTTAAAGCAACCAAGCTTGTGGTAACTTTGTTATAGCAGTCATAGGAACTAACACAATAAGATGAGAAAAAAAAATTAGAACTAGATCTCAGTTGCCCAGTTGGGAAGTTTTGTCTATTTTCCATGGGCTCCCGTGCCCTGGTCTTACTGAAAACAGAGATGGGTTCGTGCTTCAAACTGGACAGTCACCTCTAATTGAGGCAGTTACCACACACACACACACACACACACACACACACACACACAAAACCCTCTTCCAGAGACACCATTCCTACATACTATCTTCCTTCCCCAGAGGGAACCGCCTGCAATATGGATGTCAAACTGGACTGGATGAGGTCCAAGTTCATTGTAGCTATTCAGATCTGTGTGCTGGCCATCTCTGGGAAGCCCCACTCCAGGAAGGTAGATGTATCATTTTCCTCCTGCACCTCTGATCCACCTTGTGGCCAAGACCAAAGCTATTACGACTCCAAATTTATTGATTCATTGATTCAGGGAACCAAGTTCCCTGAGCTTCATACATTCCCCTGAAGATGGCCAACCCCGCCTCAGACTGCCCCAGCCGCCTGGCACAAAGTACCACTGATGTGAAATGGCTTTAGGGGGGTCAAACAATGCCACAAAAATTCAGGGTACGAACATTCCTGGTACTTTAGCTAACTGCTAAATACAGTTAATTAGCTAACTAGCTAATACAGTTCATTTTAAAGAAACTTTCACTTCTTTAAAGATAAAACATTCTCACCTGAAAAACCCAAACCAAGAAAAATTCATTTTAACTATGTTCTTTTTCTTTTTCATGTTTAATTTTAATTATATGTGTAATAAATGAATACATGTATCTTGTAAATATTTACAAGAGATATAACTATAAATAATAATAAAAGCCTCCCTAATTGTTTCCTCTCCAAAATCTCACTTCCCTCCTCCAGAACTAACAAAGATGATAATAATTCAATGTTCATTTTTCAGATTTTTCTAGATATTGAAACTGACATACATTATATGTAGTATATACAGAGTTGGAAATTGACATTTTTATGTAATTGGATGCATAATACAATCTTTCTGTGTCTTCCTTTCAAAAATAATATTTTTACTTAAAGACAGTTTTAGATATACAGAAAAATTGTGAAGATGGTACACAGTGTTCCCAGATACCCTTACCCAGTCTTTCCTGTTATTAACATCTGTCATTAGTAAGGTGTATTTGTTACCATTAATGAATCAATACTGATAAGTTATTAATAACTAAGGTCCATACTTTATTCACATTTCCTTGGTTTTCACCTAATATTCCTTTTCTGCCCCAGGATCTTGTCCCACACTGTGCTTAGTTGTCATGTCTCTTTAGACTCCTCTTAATCATGACAGTTCCTCACTTCCCTTGTTTCTTAAAAATATGCTTTATTGATTATGCTATTACAGTTGTCCCAATTTCCCCCCCTTTGTCCCTCTCAGCCCATATGGACATTCTCTCCAGCAATCCTCCATTGCACATATAAGTTCTTTGGCTTTTCCATTTCCTGTACTTTTCTTAACATCCCCTGTCTATTTTGTACCTGCCAGTAATGTTTCTTAATCCCCATACCTTTTCCCCATTCTCCCCTTCCCCCTACTCTCCCCTTTCCTTCCCCAGCTGATAATCCTCCAAATCATCTCCATATCTATGATTCTATTCCTGTTCTGCTGGTTTCTTAGTTTGTGTTTTAGATTTAGTTATTAATAATTGTGAATTTGTTGCCATTTTAATGTTAATAGTTTTGATCCTCTTCTTAAACAGCTCCCTTTAACGTTTCATATAATAATGGCTTGGTGATAATAAACTCCTTTAGTTTCACCTTGTCTGGGAAGCATTCTATCTGCTCTTCCAGTCTAAATGATAGCTTTGCTGGATAGAGTAATCTAGGCTGTAGGTTTTTGCTTTTCATGATTTTGAATACTTCTTGCCAGTCCCTTTTTGCCTGCAAAGTGTCTTTTGAGAAATCAGCTGACAGTCTAATGGCAACTCCTTTGTAGGTGACTCACTGCTTTTAAGATTCTCTTTTTATCTTTAGCCTTTGGCATTTTAATTATGATTTGTCTTGTGGTCCTCTCTGAATTCAACTTGTTTGGGACTCTCTGTGCTTCATGGACTTGTATTTCTAGTTCCTTTACCAAATTAGAGAAGTTTTTTAAAATTATTTTTTCAAATAAGTTTTCAGTTCCTTGCTCTTCCTCTTCTCTTTCTGGCACCCCTGTGATTTAGATGTTGGTACATTTAGAGATGACCCAGAGAGAGACTCCTTATACTATCCTCTTTTTTTTTTCTTTTTGAATTCTTTTTTCTTCTTGCTGTTCCAGTTGAATCCTGGATGAGGTAGTTTGTCAGGTTCCTCCACTATAAAGTTACTCTCCCCCCCCTTTCCATTCTCTGTTCTTTGAAAGGGCAGAGTATCTTCATAAACTATTTGTAATTCTTCATGGGAGATTTGTGTACTCTCTCCCTGTTTATTTCATTCAATTAATTTATATCAGTATACACTTATGGATATTTATTTTAGACTTTGCATTAGAACTCAATATTGCCTTATTTATTATGGCTTACTTTTTTCACTTGTCTGGTCAATTTTTCCACTCTTTAAACCACAATTCTGAAGCCATGGTTGTATAGTTATGTGTTCAGATTGTCATCATTTTTTAATTGAGCTCTTTCTACATGAACTGTGGTGTAGAGATGTTTTTGACTGCAAAGAAGAGAGCTGACATCATTTTAATGCTTCAAAAACTAATTTGCATGGGAGGAAGTAATTAATGAGGGGCACTGATGTCTGCCATCACAAGCAGTAATTTGGAAACCCAGGAGAATCTGAACATTCTGGGAAATCAGGCATTCAAAAAATGTCTTCACCAAGCCCACTCCCCTTCAGATGCTCTTTGGTTGCCTTTAATTAAAAAAGAGCACCTGTTCCCTTTTCCTTTTTGCTATTAATATTGCATTAATTACATCCTCTCCAAAATACGCAGAATATTTAAATTGTTAATAACTTTTATTATTATAAAAGGAGTACAGTCACTGATGTGGTAAAATTGGAGATGTTGGGAAGATGGAGTCTTAGGGCTTCAGGCTGAGTCTGGGGAGGGATCAGGAGTATTTGCAGGTGTCTAGTCTACTATGCACCAGAAGTTTGCTCCTCGATGTTCAGCAAACTTCTGAAAGGAAGCAACTTGTTCACATCTTAGTGTGAGAAGATGAAAAATGATAAAACTCTTGAGACATATATTGCCCACAAGGCAGGGAGGGCACAGAGAACTTCTGATCCTTGCTGACCATCACTTGGACTACCCATTAATCTTCCTTCAGTTGTGCCAGTCTTCCCTTCACTCAGTCTCTCTCTCAAGCCCACAGCCAGGCTTCTCTGCTCACTTTCAGGAGGAGTTCCCCACAAGTCATTGTATTTTGCTGACAAATGCACCTCCTTTCCTGGGATATCCTGCTGACAACAAACCCACCTAGGTCCATCCATGAAGGCCAGCAGAAAGTGATAGCAGCTGGGGTAACTGCTTCCTCTTAACTCCAGCCCTTTAGTGGATGTTACTAAAATCTCCCAACTTCTGGAATTAAACTGTAAGAAAATGTAGTTCCTTCATCTCCTTACAAACACCGAAGGAGACTAAGCCTGTCTATACTTTCTCTTCTGGCACAAAATCAAAACAAACAAACAAACAAACAAAAACTTCTTTACTGTCTGTTTCTAATTGTTTTTTCTTGTCTTATCTTTTCAGGTGGGCTCACAAGAGTTCTCCGCTATTACCAGTCTCACTTCTTCCTCACTTCTTCCCTCCTGCCATGTAAATTTTCACCCCAAGCTCCTGATAAACTGAATGCCACTTACAATGCCCTCTTCACCTCTTCTCCTACAGATCCCACCTTTAACATTATAGTACAACTCAAAGTGTACCTGCTCTGTGACTCCATATCACCTCCAATCCTAGAAATTTCCCCTTTCCTGTAAACACGGTGCATCTTCTGCTCTGCAGAAGTGGCCTGTTATTCCTCCCTTGGTAGATACAAGGATCTACACATCCTGCACATCTGCAAAAGCTCTGACCATCAGGAATTGCTTTCTGAAGAACATACGCAGAAGACATGTTGGTGAAGCACAGAAACAATTCTGCATGGGAAGTGCAGATGACATGAAGAGGTCTGTCAAAAGTCAAATAGGTACTTACCTTCACTCCTTCCTCCAGAATCATTACAATGAGGAAATATAAGAGATATGAACACCAAATGACAAAGAAGGCGAGAAAAGTGATTACAGTAGCCAAGAGGTGGTCAACACAGTTTAGGGTGTGGAAAGCAGATACACAAGTGCTAACCAAAATCTGTCTGCTAGGAAAGGGACTGTGGAGCCAAAAACAGACCATTGATTCAACCAATACATCTCTGGAAAGGCAAAGAGATGGAAGGGTGTCAGTATCTCCAAAGGCCAGGGTGTGGGTGGAATCTGAAAACAGAAGGGCTGTGTGTGCCTTATATAAGAATTAACCTCCAGAATATTTCCCCAAGCTATGTGCCCCAAAATTGCCTTTCCACCATTCAGGCACAGAGCAGGTTTGCCCTCTGGAAGGACTTTAGACTTGAGGACCCGATGCCCAATTACAGGCAGGATGAGGCACTAAAATAGAGAGAGGGCCGTGTAACTAAAACATGCTGGTGAAATGGTGAAAGCTTTAACTTGCCCTGCTCAGCAGCCAGAACACCAGGAGCCAGGCTGGTACTTCCCAGGCATGGGTAGAGAATTCCTCTCAGGGGAAACTGACTAGCCCCAAGGGACATGAAACCAACTTATCCTGGGGGTCCAGTGAGAAAGCCAGGTCCTTGTCCAATAATCCTAAAGCAAAGCTCACAGATTAATGAATACTCCTCCTTTCCCCATCCCATTCACAACTGCCAAACCTACACAGGTTCAGATCAGCTTTTTAAGGTCTCAACTTAAAAATGAATCTCTGTGCCACTCACCTGCACTAAGACACTTGCATTAAGTTTCTACAATGAGTCCAAATAAGAGAGAGAGAGAAAGTTGCCCAAGGGAAACAGAGCAACCGAGGAATCAAAAAACATTTTTTAAAAAGAATGAATATTCTCAGATATAAGAAAAGATATTAAATCTATGCAAAAGAGAATAAATGCCATTAGAGAACAGTAAATAAAACTCTGAGAAATTCGAAACACTATAGCACTTAAAATTATGATTTAAAAATTCAATAGACTAGATACATGACTATGGAAGCCTGGAAAATACAACAAAAAAGATAAGTAGAAAGAGAAAACAGTAAGTTAGAAAATTTAAAAATAAACCCATGAAGACCAACATTCAATTGACAAGTGAACTTGAAGAAATGATCAGTGAAACAGAATGTTAAAAAAAAAAACCTAAGATAATATTCTAGGCCCTGGCCAGGTAGCTCAGTTGGTTAGAGTTTTGTCCCTAAACACCAAGGTTGTGGGTTTGATCTCTGGTCAGGGCACATACAACAATCAACCAATGAGTGTATGAATGAATAAGGGGAAGAACAAATCAATGTTTCTCTCTCTTTTTCTCTCTCTATCTTCCTCTCTCTCAAAAATCAGTAAAGTAACAAATAAGCAGGAAAAATATTACCGAGCCAAAGGATATGTTTTCCCAAATCAAAGTGGAATAATGTGTGCCCAGAGTGCTGAGTTAAAGCAGAAGACCCATCAAAGCATGTCATCATGAAATTTGGGATAAAGAGAATACCATGAAAATTTCTAGAGAGAAAAATCATACAAAGACTTTTTCCCATACAAAGAATAAGGAATGAAAAATTGCCTCATACTTTTCAAAAAGTAGCATTGGGGGCCAGTTGACAGCAAAGAAATACCTTAAAGTTCCAACTGAAAACTAGATTTAACCTAGAAATCTATGCCCAAACTATAATCAAACAAGAGCATGGAATCAAGATATTTTTAGACATGCTAGACCCTATACACATTTTTTCCTTGTGTATTTTCTTAGGAAGTTACTGGATGATCCAATCCCCCCAATATAAGGGTCTAAACTAAAAGGAAGACCTGAGGTCCAGGCAACCAGTGGTCCAACTTAGATGAAAGATGAAGGAAATCCCCAGAGTGCTGATCAACACAAGTCCTGGGACACAGAGATGCTGCAGCCCCAGAGCACAGAGAGTCCTCAGTGGTAGAGAAGGATGGACAGACAGATCAAGGAGGAATAACTCTTAAGAAAAAAACAGAGCCCAAAACATTGCTCCTGAAGGAGCTGTCGACATTGAGAAGTGCTTTCTAGTGCCGCTAGGAAAACTGGGTAAGAATTGGATATGTGGATGACACAAACAAAACAAAATGATTGACTACAGAAAGTCGTGGAGAAAGATAATTAGTAATCAGATATGCATGGCTCATCTTCGAATGATATTTACATACTTATCTAGTGCTAGACACTGAATATCAATCTCACTAAAAGCGGTGCCATAACTATAAAGGGGGAATGGGGAGATGGGGTGGGTATGTGTTTAGAAGAGGGGCAGAAGGCTGGAGTAAAGAGAGTTAAATCCTCATCTTCATGGGGGGGAAAGTGAATAGATAATGTGTAATATGGAAAAGCTGAGAAAAAGACAACATAAGCATGATGTCAAGAGACGTGGCAGCAAATGCCAGAGGAAACAGCAAGAGTGGCAAGTGGTTACTTCCGGAGACTGAAGGTCAGAGGCGGAGGAGGGTGGAGAGAACCAGGAGCTGCTGTTTTGTGTCATAAAGTTTATAATGTTACTTGATTTTTGCATTTCAGAGAAGCAGATGGTACAAGGGCTTACAGTCCCAGACCTGGACTTGGATTTCAGCTCTGACACTTGTGGGCTCCGTTCTCTCCACGCCTCCATTTCTCCTTTCGACCAGGAATAACAATAATGCCTGAATCAGTTAATATATCAAGCACTTAGAAGAGTGGTACTTAGTGTTTTGTAACTACCTGTTATTATTGTTAAACTGTATACACATATAACTTAACAATTAAAATGGAAAAGTGTCAAGGAGTATGCAAATATTGCTTTAAGCTCTACTTCTGAACACTCTGTTCTTTCTTTATTTAAAGTAATAGCCAGAATTTTATGTTCAATTTTGCCCTAAATTTAACAATTTCTGCCCCCCTATTTTTCACTATTGAAAACGTCAGTGTATGGTACCAGGTGGGTACTGGAAATCTTGGTGGGGAAAACTTTGTAAAGTATATGATTGTCTAGTCACTATGCTGTACACCTGAAACTAACACAAAATAATATTGAATGGAAACTGTAATGGAAAAAATAATTAGAAAAAAGAAAGGACACGGTTCCATAATTTTTTTAAAAAATCAGTGAACACAAAAACTGCTGAGAGGACTCAGGGATTCAGCCCTCCCCACTGCAGTCCTGTCCGGGTGTCTAAGGAGAGGTTCACACCATCGTTTAAGCCCTCCCTTGGCCAGAGACCCCTGTATGAACCCAGAATGCACCAAGCCAGACTTGGGGTGTGTGCTTTTCAAAATGACAAGTCATAAATCATCCTAGATCACTGTGGTCATCGTGCAAAGATTCGTTGTCCAGCCAGGGTCTCAGACAAAGCTCTGGGTTTCCAAAGTGAATAAAAGAACCATAAAGAGACATTCTAGGAAGCAACTGGTCACTAGCTCTTCATGGGCAAAAGAGGACCCTCCTATACTGCCTCCTCATCTCTGCCCTGTGCATTCTCCTGACACAGTGGAAAGGCTACACGCTGCTTCTGTTTTACTCTCCAACATGTACTTCCGTCTTATTCAGCTAATGCCCAGTCTCACATCACCGAAGTGCTTCCATTAGGCAGTGTGATAAATGAGTTTGAGCATGGCTCTGACATCTACTCATTTGGAGACCTTGCATAAATATTGTCAGCTCTCCAGATCTCAGCCTGCTCTATCATACAATCTAAGCATCGGACTGACACGAGGGATCCATGCCCTCATGTCACCCAGGGCAAGCAAGGCCCACAAAAGTGAAGGGACTTGTGCAAGGTAACACACCAAATTAGAACTGGGACGTGAACCCCCATCTACTAAGCCCACCACATTGCTCTTTCCACAGCGCTTGATCAGATATCTAAAGAATCATCTCCCAACCACAGACTCTTCCACACGCAAACCCAGAACACCATTCAGAAACCCACAGAGCTAATATCATCCTTTTACAATGTAATTTCTCCCCAAGGCTTCAGCACTGGGTTTTTGCCTTACCAAGAAATTCCCAACTAAAGTAACAAAAGGAAGATTAAAAGTTCCAGACCAGTTGAAACGACCTTTAACTTGCATTTGCAGTCAAATCGGCATATCTGACAACAAGTTCTCATTCAAAGTCAAGGACTCACCCTGTCGTAGACCCGCAACACCACAACACTGGAGCCTCGCAGGAAGGCAGCAGCTTCTGAACAAGTAACGGAGATAGAGAGCCAACTGCTCCCTTCCCGCCCCCCTCCCCTGCCCACACCCACCCAAAGGCCAGTCTCTAACAAGCTGTTTGGCAACTCTGTTCAAGACAGCGTAAGGTCCAGGAGCGGATTGGGAACAGCTAACACTCTGGCAACCATTTTCCTTCCCTGTGAGCCCAGACTTCAGTGGGCGTGCAATGTGGCATTTTGCCTCTGATTTCAACTAGTTCTCCAGCAATTCAGCACGGGATAAATAAATTCAGTGCCCGCACAGGACCAGCCAGCCACAAGTCCCCTGCCTCCCTGGCCTGGAGAGCCCCTGGGTGACCCATGTGTCCTGGGATCTCCATTCCAGAACATACGGAACAGGCCACAAATCGCCTGTAGGCCAATGTAGGAGGGTTACCCCGCGCCAAGGGAGCAGATGGGCCTCCGATTCAGCCGAAAGCAGCCTTGGGAATCTTTGAGGATGGACAAGCCGTTTGACTTTTAAGCCACTCACAGCAGCTGTTGGAAGCTAACATTATGTATTCTGGTCTCTGTGAAATTGCTAGAGATGAAAAGTCTAGAATACAAGCTAAGGAAACATCAGACCCTATTTTCTCATTGTCTGGTTCCCCCTGGTTTTCTGGTTTCATCTGCCTCATCCATCCTCCACTTAACCGACCAAGGATATAAAGCATGTCTCTGAGCATCCCCTGTCCTTACAAGGAGTTATCCCGGGATCCTTGCAGTCTTCGGCACCAAGTCCCCATGCCTTGATCAGGTGGCCCCGCCAGCTTCTCTTGCCCCTCCCCCCCATTTCTGCTTTAGCCGCGCAGAACCATGTATAGCCTGGGTTCTCTCTCATCTCTGACCTATTGAACACGCACTTCCCTATACTCCGTAAACCTCCTCCCAAGCCTCGACAGAAATGCCTCCTCCTCTAGGAAGCCCTTCTAGGACCCTCCAAACTGAATTTGAACATCCCTCCTTGGAAAGATCCACTGAGTTCTTAAAATGGCCTCTATCAAGACACATTTTCTCAATTTGCCTCTCAGGCTATACAATGAGCACTTTGTTGGGGACAGTAACTTTCTTCTCTGAGTCCCTTGCTAAGCATCCAAAGATTAGAATGTGTTCAGTGACTATTCATTTAATAATTCTTAAGAGCAGGAAATACACCTTATTTCTTTTTCTTTTTTGATCCTCCAGGTAACAGATGCTCAAAAGCGGTTTGTGAACGATGGAATAAATCAAATAACTGCATTTCCTGGACTTAAAGAATTTGTGCTATACTTTACATCATGACATAAGCAATATAGTCAATAACTTTGTTATAGTTATGTATGGTGCCAGGTGGGTACTAGACTTATGGGAGGGGAATTACTTTGGAAGTTATATAAATGTCTAACCACTATACTGACCACCTGAAATTAGTGTAATATCAAATGTCACCTGTAATTGAAAAAGTCATTTTTAAAACAACAACAAACAAAGAACTTACGCTGTATTCTCAGACACATGCAAGTCTACGCGTGAACAATGTCAGCCAGGGGCTTCGTCCTTTTAAGCAGTTCATCACGCCTGGCAGTCCCCAGGTGGCAGTCTGCTGCTTGAGTTCCCTCCCTCCTGTTCCATTTCCTCCTTCAGGCTGTTAAACACTGCCCTGCAGGCTTCCTCTGCTCCAGGTGACCGTGGAGCAGCAGTAGGTCCCACCTCACCCCTCCTGCTGCAGGTGCTCGAGCCCTCAGGACGTACAGACAGGAGCCAGGGGAAAAGCTCACTTACGTTTTCAGCTGGACAGCTGCACCTGCGACCCACGGATGGCGCTGGCCTCGGGAGGCCCTCCACATTTCTCATACAGTTCTGTGAAAATAAGCCCTCGTTAGTGTCTAATCGAGATGGACCCAGGAGACAGGGGTATAAAACAAGGTACGAAGGTGCAAGTTAAAAAGAATTGTTACCTCTCTTTCTTACTTGGGTTCTGCCTCCACTACCCTAGAATGTTCACTTTGCAAGATAGTGTGGGCTGATATGCATGTAGGCTTATTGATCTGAGCCTGAGGTTTCCCTAAAGTTATCAATATCACCTTCCCAGAAACGCTGCACTTTAACCAGGATGTGACATAGCCTCCAAATTTGGTATCAGCTGTTTCCAAGGAAGCCTGTTTTTGTCAAGGGGCCAGGAGCTCACCCAATAGACACTCTGGCAAGTTTGTGAATTGCTACAACATAAAAAGGCAGGCCCGGTTTGAATTACCAGGCTCTGATTCCTCAGTGGAGTTCTGGTCACACTCACTACGCAAACCATCTGGAGCCTCTCTTTGGCACTTTGTTATTTACTCGCAGTCCCAGGTGGAATTAAAGCCCATAATTCACCGATGTCCGACCCTCTTCTCCACGGACAGCATCATACCTCATCTCAGCGGTCGCTCCCCGGCCATCCATCAGTCGTTCCAATTTGGGGATCACTTGCCAAAGTGTATGTTTCTCTTTGGGGATTATCATTATAAATTAATGCTTTAAATTTTGGGACTAGTCTGCCATTTTCCAGAGTGTTTTGCTTTTATTTTTTTTCTCTGAATCTCACAGATTCACTTATTGACTAAAGGACTCACTTATTGCTCCCCAGTGTTTCCTTCCTCCCTTTATAAAAAATTCTGGTAACCACCAGACCATATGCTCCAACCCCTTTTACCTCTCTGGAAAGTCAACACCAAACAAACCAACAATGAAAAAACCCACCATGTCAAGGTCCTACATGAGAAAGACCACGGCTCGCCAATGAAGATCAAGCATGTTCCTGAGTCTTTCTGTGCCTCCGTTTACCAGAGAATGAGGCAGGAAGACTTTTAATCTTAACCCATATACTGGGAGGTGCTGGCAAAAGCAAAGAACAGTCCAGGTGCACAAAAGTCAAAAGAGAGGAAGACATGTGATGTATCTGAGGCTTAGAGAATTACAAGGAGTTAGAGAACAGGTGGAAGAGTAGAAAAAGGTGACGCTGAAGAGGCATCATAGAGTCCCATGATGAAAGCCCTTGTGCACCATGGAAAAGAAGTTTGGATGTTATTTTCAAAATGATAGAAAGTCATTGAAAGTTTTAAGAAGGGGAGTCACATGTTGAGACTTTTTTTTTTTAGAAATTAGCTTATCAGAAATGCAGAGGCTGGATTGGAGAGATGCGGAACTAAAGGGAGAGAATGCATTCAAGGGACTGTAGATGGGCAGGTGAGAAGGGAAGGAAGCCTGAACTAAGGCAACAGAATGGAGCCAAGAGGACAGGACAGTTGAGAGCTCTTTCAAAGGGTCATGGGGAGTGAGGGAAGGAAAGATTTGAGTAAACACTCAAGTTTCTGGCTTGGACAACTATATGAAGGACAATGCCATTCACCAACACAGGGAACAGAGGAAGTTTTTCAGGGAAGGGGAATGAGAGAAAGGAATTTAGTTTGGGGATATTTTTAGTGAACACCTTTTAGAAACTCAAACGGAGTTCCCAGTAGGCAGGAAAATTTTCAGGAAAGGGAGAGATATTGATGTACAGTGTGTGGAAACTGAAAACACAGGGAATATGAGACCGTCCTGGGAGCAGGTGTAGGATGAGCAGAGGGGAGAGTCAACCATGAGTTCCCGGGTATTCACTAACCAAAGGACGGAGCTTTGGGGAAAGAGCAGTCAACAAGTCAACTACACCACAGACAGTTCAGTCCTGTAGAGTAGAAACTAGAAAGAACTGGGCTGGAAATAGAAGAGACAGTAAATATGGTCAGTAAATGTTATATTTCAGGAGGCTCATCATGAAAGCAGAGAGATAGGGCCAAAGGAGATTATTGATTAATTGGTGTGTTATGTTATTTTTAATGACCTTTTTTGTTTTGGAATAATTTTAGATTTGCAGAGAAGTTGCAAAAACAGTCAACTTCCCCACATTGTTAACACCTGACATTACCACAGGACATTTATTAAAACTCAGAAATCAACATTGGTACATCACTATTAACTAACTTCCAGAATTTACTTGAACTTCATTAGCTCTTCCACTAATGCCGCTGTTCATTCCCAAGATCGAACCCAGGTTCCACATCGCATTTTGTGATCAGTATTCCCAATATCCTCTGGTCAGTCTTCCTTTGTTTCCATGACTTTGACATTCTTGAGGAGTACTGACCAAATGGCCCGCAGAATGTCTTCCAGTCCAAGTTTTTCTCATGGCTAGACTGGGGAAATAAGACCACAGAGGTACCTGTCCCACCCCCATCACTTTATATCAGGAGATACATCAATAACGACACTAACTTTGATCACTCGGTTAAGGCAGTGTCTGCCAGTCTTCTACATGATGAAGCGCCTACTTTTCAGATGTGAGGTTGAGGGATGGAGAGTGAAAATTAAGTGCCTCCTCTTGTTTTATTTTCGAGATAAGAAAGACCTTCCCTATTCAGCCCATAATCTTCATTTTATCTCTTTTATCTGAAAACCACAACATGCAGAATCTGCAGCACACAACGGAGCACTTAATCACATGAGATTTTATTTGTTCGTTTGTTATTTCATACGCATTATTCAAGGTTCCAGACAAAACAGCCCAGTGCCTACTCTGGGACTTATATTAACCTTCACCCTTTCCTCTACTCATCTGACTACCATGTCTATCATTTTTATCTACCAAACATCTCTTAAGTTCAGTCGCAGGTGATAATTGGCAAACTTTTGTCAGATTTACTGACTCCTAAATGCCTTACTTTTCTTCCAGCTGGAACCCCACCCTTACTCCTGACTCCTGGTACATATAGAAATGCAGCAAAGGAAACAAGACACCCTGAAAACTTTCTCTGTCCCATAGCCAGACTCCAGTGCATTGCATAGGAAATACAGGTTGAGGCCCAATGTAGCACATGGGCCTGTTTGCCTTCTTCAACTGCTTCTTAACCTTTGGGCTGAGAAAACTTGACTTTGGCTTGAAAGTTTAGAGCTCATCCAGAAGAAATGGCTTATAAAAAGCCCCATTCCTGGCATTTTTCACAGAAATTCTTGAGGAATATGTGTTTGAACAAGAATTCTCTCTTTGCCCTATGGCTCTGCTTTTCGGATGCTTGTAGACTGGGTCCTGTCTTAGCAAAGGACATGAAGAAAATCTGGGTTCTAGGCTCAGTTCCGTCACTAACTTACACTGGGAGCCAGAGTCAACCATCCCAACTTCCAAACTGAAGTTCCAACTTCCAAGTCTCTGTCTCTATTCTGTCATCTCCTGATTTGGACGTTAATAAAATGAAGGGGTCAGGCTGATCACAAGTGATTCGGTGCAATCCACCAGAGACTTTATTAAGTGGCTATGATCTAATTTCAATTTCTGGAACTTCTCTGTTACAGTCCTAGCACAGCGTGACTAGTTTGGGGAGTGTTATGTGGGAAGCCATATCTCAGAAGAGTCACCTGGAAAAGGAATTAGGGCTGCACAGGTCAAATTCCAGCTTGGTGAGTGGTGTGAGATAAATGTGGGGAAGCCCAGTGGAAGGAAGGGGGTCCTAACCTCTCAAGAGACAATCCACACAGCCCCCAGTTGCCTCCAGCCTCATCCCATCAAGTGGTGTTAGCTTGCTGTTGAGTTCACATGACAGATGGCTCTTGGGGCCTCCAGAGTGTTCTCCAGCCATCACTGGGTTGTCAAACTGCAAACAAAAGCCATTCATTGCCCTCAACTCCTCTCCTAAATTCTTCCTAGTTTCATAACCTCTAAAGCACAAGATATGCCACAACCATCTGTGGTTCTCCCACTTTCCACCTATCTAAATGAACCATATTTTTCTTAAATGCAAAAATTCAGGGCACCCAAGCTGACAAGGAATATGATATTTTGCTAATTAATCCTCATTGCAAAGATGGTCTAAGGAATATAGCTGGTACTAAGATATTATTATTATTATTATTATTATTATTATTTCCACATTACTTCAGTGGTTTCTAACATCCTTTTGGAATTGAAATTGAGACTATCTTAGAAAGTTCAGTGTAGGGCTGCCTTGCACTCCTGCCTGCCTCCTCTCCTCCCCTCTTACCATTATAGGTAACATTTGCAAGGAACTAACATGCTTTGGAGGTGAACAAGGAGTAAGGAAAGGACCTGGTCAGACTTCCTTGAAGGCAGAGGAGGCTGCAGCGCAGTGAAATTAAAGGGATATCGGGTGTGCCTCTGGCCCCCAGTGTCATATCTACAGATACTTAAAAATCTAACCATCAGAAATTCAGAACTTTGACACAAACTTTTATCTATAGACAGACAAAATCCCCATGAGTTGTCTTTAATAATTGTCACCTTTGGTGGAAGGACTTAATGTCAGGTGGAGGATGGTGAAGTATCGTGCATCTGAGATGAGATGGTTGGCCCAGGACACTTGCTTGCTTCCTGCACCATGTTCTTTAAGAAAGGCTCCTCCCTGGTGGAAGCTCAGAGTGTGAGATCCTCCAACACACTTCATAATCCCAGAGTGAAAGAGCAAGAGAGAACCAGGGACATGGCCAGTGTCATGGTGGCCTCATCTTCATCCATTGCAGTGGAAGAAACTGGGCATCTGCACCATTAGTCACAAGAGCCTGGCCTGGGAATCCAAGGACCTGAGTTCTGAACTTGGAATCCTCAACTGTAAAAGTAGAAGGCAGACAGCATAATCTCTAACATCTTGCCCACCCAGGATGATAGTTACTTTAGATGAAGCAGATATTTTTTTCAGAATGACAGGAAGCGTGAGACATGGGTAATATGAATGTCAGGGATGTGAGAATGATAAGGAGAGAATGAGGAACTGAAGATGTAAAGGTATCCATAGGATTGGTGAGACTCTCCATATGTGATCCATACAATGTCTATGACTGGTTCCGAGAAAAATGCCTGGCTCTCTCCTCTGTGACTCATACTTCTGACGTAGTAGCTCATTCTATTTTGTCTTAAGACTCCCCTGATCATTTTAATTGAATAGCAAAATCAACTAAAATCCATTTTATTTGATTCACCACCACCTTAAAAAACAAACAAACAAACAACACAAAACAAAACAAAAAAGAACCACAGTACCTTACCAGGAATTCCTACCCACATTTCCTAAGGAAAAGTCCTCCGTCCCAGTGACTTACAAGGTCCTACGTATGGGGTCAGCTGAAGCTGGAAACCTCATCTCCACCAGTTCTTTGGAGCCTCAGGGTTGCTTGAACCTACCTCAACTGGCCAAATTTCTCTCCAAAGTGCGTATCAAAGTAAAGCTTAATTCGGGTTACCTGCTCATAACATGGGTAGGACAGTAGGTTTTGCTGCTCATAGCCTTAGAAATTCCACCAAGCCTCTCGCAGGCTTCTGAGTGTCTTTGAGTTAAGCAGCTTGGGGCTCTACGCTTCCCCTCTAATTCAATCTGTGCAGCTCCACTTTTATCTGCTTTATTTATTGGTCTCTCTGTAGGTATTAAAAAGTGTTCAAGAACCACTGTAGGGCAAGTTCTAGTGCACAGCCTTATTTCCAGCCTGAACACAAGTTCCAGTTTCTTTACATGACACGCTAATAAATTTTTGCATCAACCTCCCCATAGAAGAGGGGCGACAGAAGCAGCCCATTGGTCCTTAAGACATAATGTCACTTGTCACATGAGGATGCCTCCAAGGGGTCTTAAATCCAGAGGAACATGTGAGTAGTCATTTCATGTCTTAAGACCCCTCTGATGAGAGAAGCCTCGTTACCATGTGTGCACAGTAGCTAGCATTTTACATAGACTAACTGGCCTGTTTTCATGCCTTTTAAATACCCACAGGCATCCTACCTACATGAGGAGCTGAAGGCCTACAAACCATGGTCGTAAAACTGTTTGCACACTACGCAAGTGCTAAGGAGCACCTGAAACCACTTTGCTTCTATTTGTTTTGCCCCCTAATATGCACGCTGGTATATTAGTGTTTCTTTTGAATCCCCCTGGGTTTGGATATTATACACCCAAGTTTTACTTCAAATTGAGTTTTCACAGCTGGATTATAAACCAATGGAAATGTTGACCTAGCACCAACTATATCATTCCAAACAGGTGTTGTTTTAATTAGCCTTATCGTAAAACAAAAATTAAAGGAAAACATTTTAACTTACCTAAAGAGTTTCTTAAGGTCTTAAAGGGAGCGAGCAAATTGTTGAGGACTTTTAAGCCTTATCTCCTTTTTCTCAGAGGCTCTCTTAAAAAATTCAACAGCGCTTCTGATGCTCCGACAACAGCCTGATGTTTTAAGAGGAGAACGAAAGCTGGCTTCCCTGGTATATTTGCCAGTGAAGGAGAAAGTTTTCAAGTGAATCAAGAGAGGCCTCCCAAGTCCGTTCACCTGGATCTTAGAGGTCCTCATCTCAGGCAGGAAGAAGATAGAAAGGCATCTTGGGTTGTCGTGCCTCCCCTTAAAGAGGATTATCACTATTTTCCATGCAAAGACAAAGGAGCTTTGTGTGTTTTCACTTCAGTATAGGAAATATATCTACTGTGTACTTAATACAGAGGTGGAAGGAAGGTTGCAAAAATCCTACCCTCAAGGCGTCGAGTTCATAGTTGTACACACATGAAACCATTTAGAGAACAAGTTAAAATTGGATATGAATTAGCTCAGGTGTGCTGACATTTCGGCAAGAGAGCACAAACTTTCTTTGGCCTCAGAAAGTGTAGAATGATTTCCTGGAGAAAGCAGATCATCCGGTGAGCCTCAGAGATTGAATACAGAGAGAGAAGCCAGTGGAGCACCCCAAGCATGGGGAGACAGCATTGGGCCAGGTGTAGAGCAGAGTCACTGGGAGGGCTGGTTAGAATGGACTACTGGGCCCCTAGAGAGTCTATTTCAGTGGGTCTGTGAGGAGGGTTTGAGAATTTGCATTTCAATCAGCTTCCTAGCTGATGCAGATGCTGCTGACCCATGGACCACACAAGGACTCAACATATAGTTATACTCACATCTTTGATTGATTTGAGTGGAAAGACACAAAACAAAATCAACCAAGGGAAAAGGCACAAGTGGCTGAGTTCGGAAGGAACCAGGCTCCACCTTCAAGAGTTCTCCCCTGGTGGAATTTCACAACACGTGCTGAATTGCTGCGGCAGCAAGTTGTGACAACACGTGTCAAGTGCTTGTCTGCCAGGAAAGCTCACAGACAGCACGCAGGGTGCTGATTGAGTACCGGTCACATAGACAATCTCTGTCCAACATGTACCTGCATTCCGGACTTCCAGGAGGAAAGCAGGCATGGGCCATGAATCATATTGTCTGCACACTGTTTAGGCACAATGAGCCCCTCTTCTCAGTTCAAGGAATGGTGGGGAACACCCCAAATTTGAGTTCCCAGATGTGTATGTAGTCAACCTTGCAAGGAGGTCTGTCTCAGGCCTACTGTGTTAGGTGTCTTTTATACAACCCCTCCTATCTTGTGTTATTGTTACAATATCTACATATTTTTTAAATCCATAAGACATCATTGTTACTAATTTTTAAAGCCAATACCCAAATTTACATTTAATGTTTCCATTGTTCTTCCTTTAGTATTTCATGTAGGTTATTTCCTGCTGGGAATGACATCTCTCAGCTTTGCCAGGAATGTCTTTATTTCCTCTTTATTTTTTTTAAATGTATTTTAAATTTCCTCTTCATTTCTGAAGGACATTTGTGCTGACTGTAGAATTCTAAACTGGCTCTTTTTTTTCAGCACTTTAGCAATATCATTCTATTGTCAACATAGTTTTCCTCACTTCTGTTGAGAAATTAGCTGTTTGTCTTAAAGTTACTCTTACAAAAGTAATGTATCTCATTTTCTCTGTCTACTTTTAAGACTTTCTTTTTATTTTTGGTTTTTGGTAGTTTTATTTTGATATGCCTAGGTCTTGGATTTACAATGACTCTTGAATTAATTCTTACCCATTTCTCTTTAAGTACCACTCCCACCCTATTATTTTTCTAACATTATACTTACACTAGACTAGTGGCTCTCAGCTGGGGATGATTAATGTATTTGCCCCAGGGGAAAAATACCCCAACAAAAATGATTTGACTCAAAATGTCAACAATGCAGAGACTGAAAAACCTTGAATTGTACTTTTCACTATATCTGAATCTCCTGTACATGTCTATAATTCTTATCTTTTTCTGTCTCTGTGCTTCACTCTAAATATCTTTTTACTAATCCATTTTCAAGCTTACTGAGCTCTTTTGGTCTGTCTACTCTGCTATTAAATATATCTATTAATTTCTTACTATCAGATATTAAAATTTTCAGTTCTATAATTTCCATTTGATTATGTTATATAGATTCCAGTTCTATGATGAAATTCTTCACATTGCCATTTATTTTCTTAAATATATTAAAATCATTTTTTAACCCACATCTAATCATCCTAATGTCTTGATCACCTACCTGTTTCTCTTATCTGTTTACTTTTATTCTATTTTTTAACATGCTTGATCATTATTTATTGAATGTCCAATATTGTATGTAAAAATTTTGATGCTTTTGATGATACTATTGTCTTTCAGAGAGAATTTAACCTCTCTTATGGAAGGCAAGAGGGAACGGATAATCTCTCCCCAGAGACTGAACTGATCTGAGACTGGATTACATCAATGAAAGGCTTGGTCAACCTCTCACTGGCCTCTACTTGAGCATAATCCTCCAATGAGCTGAACTGAGACACTAAGGTGTCTTCAGTGGTCCCTCCTGTTTTCTAAGTTCTCAACTCCATTTTTAAAATTTCTTGGCATTGTATAATCTGCTCTGCTTTTCAGCTGCTTTCTGTATAACATCTCAACCTCTTGTCCTACCTGGCTTAATTTTCAAATGCCTAGAGAAAAAAACATGGCAAAATGGTACCAAATGTTAGGCTGATTTCTCTATACTTTTCTTCTCTTCAGGATCTTGGCCCTTGGGTTTTAGCTTCCTTGAAAACCCACAGTTCCAATCTTTCGCCGTCCTGTTGTTGTTGAGTGCCATTGAGTCAGCTCTGAGTTCTGGTGACCCAGTGAATCAGTAATGTCTACAATGTCCTGTTTTCAACAGCCCTACTCAGCTCCTGAAGATTCATGCCCATTGTGTCTTCTATGGAGTCAATCCACCTAATGTTTGGTCTTCCTCTTTCCCTGCTGACTCCTATTATTCCAGAATATTGTCTGTTCCAAAGAACCCTGAGTTCTCATGATGTACCTGAGGCAGGGCAGCTTTGGTTTGGTCATTTTTTTCCTTCAGGATATTTCAGGCCTAATTTCCTCCAGGACCCCCTCATTCATTTGTTAGCATTCCATGGTATCTGCCGAGCTCCCCTCTAACAGCATATTTCAAGTGAGTCTTTTTTTTTCCCATCAGCCTTCTTCACTGTCCAACTTTCACATCCATACACAACAATTGGGAATATGAGGATGTGGGTGAGCAGAGGCTTGGTCTCTAATGATACATCTCTGCACTTAATCTTTCCTAAATCTTCCACTGCTGCCCTTCTAAGTTTCAGCTTTCTCTTGATTTCTTGCCTGCAGTCTCTATTTGAATTAATGACAGAGCCCAGGTAAGCAAATCTTTAACAATTTCAACATCTTCACTGTCTATGTTAAAGTTGTGTATTTTTTCCACAGTCATGATTTTTGTCTTCCTGATGTTCGAATGCAATCCTGCTTTGACATGATCTTCTTTTACTTTGCTCTCTAGTTCTTAATATTTTCTAGAGCTCCACTACTTCTCTGCCCATTAGACGTGCTCCTCTGACTGGCTTCTTAACTTCTTCCACCAAAAATTTCCAAGTGCTCTGTGTAAAACATCAGGGTGCTCACTTCATTGAACTTCCTTTCTTTCCAGGATTGAGCTCCCCAAGTCCTTGTTGTGTCTGTAGCTCCCTCATGCCTTTGAACACTTTTTTAAAATCAAGTTTCTAGTTGTTCTTGGCAGGAGGTTAAGTCTGCCACAAGCTACTGCATCGTAGCCAGAGGCAGAGTTTATATTTAGAAATTCAGTTGGACATAAGGAAAATACTTAATGTACTTTTCTATGAGTATTGTTGGATACTATATTGGGTCATCAAAGGCAGGCATGGTCTTTCTGTCCTCTTTAAGAGCCAGAAGAAATTTTCTTCCAAGGACCTTCAATAATTAAAGAGGCATGCATCACAGTGAGACAGTGCAAGAGGCAAGGAAACCATACAAAATTATTTTTCACTATTTCCCGGGACCCTATCAATCTCTAAGTCCTGCCAATACTCAACCACTCAGAACTTGAACAGAGCCACACATTTTCTTTCCACAGTTCTCATTTGGTTTGCACATACCTTAGCGATGGCAAGTTAAAGCAGAAGAACTAAAATAGGTGCTACAGGTTTACATAATGTTTTCCATTTGATTATAATTAGGAAATATAATATGCTTGTACTTTTTCTTTCAAATCCCAAACATGAAGCTCCACTCACTATAAATAGAATGCAAATTTTTAGGAATAGAAAGAAATCTTGAAAGGGATTTCATATAATCTAGGAATTTCAAACCACAGTTTTCTAGCAACATTACAATCTTGTCACCTCAGGCCTTTGTCAATCTGTTATCAGAAGAAAGAAAAATCGAATCTATGTGTCATCTCATGCAGTCATGAAAGAGCCCTAAAATACTGCCTCTCCAAGGATGCGTACTGAGTACAGGTGAATGTTATAGGTGCAAAGTCATAGTCATTCAGTTTAAAGGCCAGGAAGATTATTGATATAACTGTGCAGCCCTGTGCAGCATAGACAGGGATGGCCATTCCTAGAAATGGATTCACAAGACAAGGAAGCCCTCCCAGTGGGAGGCCCTGCTCTGTATCTGGAAAGCAGCTTGCTGCCTGGTGCCTTGGGTGTGTGAGATGGGGAGACGGCAGGCTCCAGTGTGTGGCGGGACTCTTTATTCTCCATCACTCATCTCTCCTGTGCATCTCTCAGAGATGAGCCCTGCACTTGCAGGTCTTTGTGAAGATAGTTTGCAGGGAAGCTTGATGTGGCCCCAAGAATACTGAACTGTGGGGTCAGATGGCCCTACCCAATTATGTGAGCTTGGATTGGTCCTTTGAAACACTTTTGAGCCTAGCGTTCTGTTTTACATGAGAGGGGTATGAATCAATGATCCAAACAATCTCATCCAGTTGGAATGGACAGTGGGTCCAGGACTCACTGGAGACGGTTAAAAAAGCGGAAGCAGGGCAACAGGAGGTTGTGATTCCTTGTGCAGAGGGCCCGCACTGTGATGGTAAACTTCTCAACAGGCCCGATTTTCAGCTTTTTCTCAGCCTTCTGCCATCCTAGGTTTTGCTAAAGAGATAGATTTAGATTCATATATGTCTTGGGCCTTTTTTCCCTACCTTATATCACATATTCCTTAGCAAAACATGCCAGAAACTTTTCTTAACTGAAAATATACCTTGTTTTCTAGTCGACATCACAATATATGTTAAGATTCTTCTGATGGTCATCATTTTATTTTATTTTATTTTATTTTATTTTATTTTATTTTATTTTATTTTATTTTATTTTATTTTAGATTTTATTCATTTATTTTTAGAGGGGAAGGAGAAAGGGAGAGAAATATCAATGTATGGTTGCCTCTCATGTGTCTCCCACTTGGAACTGCCCTGCAACCCAGGCCTGTGCCCTGACTGGGAATTGAACCTCAATCATCTGGTTCACAGGCCCGCGCTCAATCCACTGAGCAACACCAGCCAGGGCTGATGGTCATCTTTTAATAATTTTATGGAACCCAGATGAAGCCGAGCTGTCTAGCATTCCAGTTCAACATGCAATTCAAATCAGAAGATATCTAAGACTGGAATTCAAGAAAAATTGCAAACAAACAAACAAATGGAAACAAACCCTATTTTTTGAAGTCTGAGAATGTGAAAAAAGGGGGATGGCACAATATAGAGGAAAAAAATCTTCAAGTTTTGCTTTAAACCATTATCTTCCCAAAATTTCACTCATCATAGCATGGCAGTCTTTTGTTGTTATTAATCTGTTAGTTAAAAATAAAATGGTATTTAAATAAAAGGTGATTTGAAATGAAAGAGTAAACATTAAAAAAATTTACTCAGCTCACCCTCTTCATTGTACAGTAAGGTGACAGCTCCGGAGGGGACAAAAGGCTGGTTCGAGTCACCTACCTGAGTCTCAGCAGCTCACTCACCAGCTACTTCACTAAGGTTACAGAAGACACTCTAGAAATTTGGAATTTGCCCTTTCCTTTGAGCTCCACATGCACCTGCCTCCAGTTCTCTCTCTTTATAGTGAATCATTTTCTTTTCTTTTTTTCCTTCCACTCTTCCCACCTTCCAGGTAGTAATCTTCACCTTGTTCTCTATATTTAGGGCTCTTTTTTTTCGTTTTGCTTTGATTATTCATTTTTGGTTTCTTAGATTCCACATACAGGTGACATTAAACCATATTGGTCTTCCTTCAATTTATTTCACTTGGCAAAAGATCCTCTAGACCCAACCACACTATTGTAAATAGCAAGATTTCATTACTTTTTATGGCTATGTAATATTCCACTGAGGTATATGTATGTGCATGTGTGTGTGTGAGAGAGAGAGTGTGTGCGTGTGTATACCCAATCTTCTTTATCCATCCATCTACTGATGGACACCTAGGTTGTTTCCATATCTTACCTACTATAAGAAATGCTATAATGCACATAGGAGTACATATATCTTTTTGAATTAGTATTATTTTGAATTAGTATTTGGATAAATACTCAGGAGTGAAATTGCTGGCTTGTATGGCAGCTCTATTTTTAATTTTTTAAGGAATCAACATATGGCCATACTGTTTTCCGTAGCAGATGCATCAATTTGCAACCCTACCAATAGCATAAAGGGGTTTCTATTTTTCTGCACCCTCACCAACATTTGTTATTTGTTGATATTTTTTGATGATAGTTATTCTGACAGGTGTGAAGTCATATCTCATGGTGGTTTTTATTTGCATTTCCTTGATGATTAGTGATGTTGAACATCTTTTATGTATCCACTGGCCATCTGTATGTCTTCTTTGGAGAAATGTCTATTCAGGTCCTTTGCCCATTTTTAATTGAATTGATTTTGTTCGTTTTTTAGTGCTAAGTTGTATTAATTCCCTATATATTTTAGATGTTAGCCTTTCATTAAATATGTCATTGGCTAGTGTCTCCTCCCATTCAGTAGATTGTCTTTTCATTTTGTTGATGGATTCCTCACTGCGCAAAAGCATCTTAGTTTGCTGTGGTCCCTTTTGTTTATTTTCTCTTTGGTTTTCCTGGCCCAAGGAGATATATCCAAAATGACATTGCAAAGACTGAGGTCAAAGACCACATGGCAGTCTTAACCAATCTCTTTTGCCACTATCTCAAAACTGCCTAAAATGATGCAAAAAACTCAACTCTCACACTCTCAGAAAGTAGCTCTCACACTTTTTCTGCCTCTTCCCAACATCTCCAGAGCTCTGCTTTTCCTCTGGCTCTTCTAGAAGGTAAGCCATTCAGCTTTTAGGCTCACTTCCTTTCTCTCTTCACCACTTACCTAGATGAGCACTCCAAATCCCAGGGCCCCGAAGATACCACAAACCTCCGCTTCAGAAGTCTGCACTCACTGCAGCAGGTGGGGAGGGAGCAGGTGGGGAGGGAGTGGGGGAAGGAAAGGGGAGCAAACCCCTATATTTTATTTTATTTATTTTGTTAAGTTACCTTTTTTTAAGATTTTATTTATTTATCTTTAGAGGGGAAGGGAAGGAGAGAGGGAGAGAAACATCAATGTATGGTTGCCTTTTGTGCATTCCTTGCTGGGAACTGGCCTGCAGAGAACCGGCCTGCAACCCAGGCATGTGCCCTGACTAGGAATCGAACCTCGATTGTCTGTTTTGTAGGCCCGCGCTCAATCCACTGAGCTACACCAGCCAGGGCGCAAACCCCTATATTTTAAAACTCTTTTAAGATACCTGTCATATTCATGCTGTGAAAACTCCACTAAAAAAGCTACAACCATGTAATATATCATTTTACCTTTGATTCTCCAGCCCTAGAAAGAGACTTAAATGGATGCATTTTTTTTTACTAGCAGATAACCAAAAAGGGGTCACTTACATGGAGAGTGTTCTAGTCAGATTCCAATTTCCAGGTATGTGTGAGACACATTCATGTACACTTGATAGAATTAGATGTTCATTTGAGCATTTAGCAGTGGGCAATTCTTTGTATTAATAACAACAAATATTTAATTAGCAATTTACCATATTTCACACAAGTTACCTCATTTGATCCTTACATCTACCTGTACATGAGTAGGAGTTGAACTATCATCCCTATTTTCTACATGATGGAATCAGAAAGGTCAAGCATCTTGCCCGGGTCCTTATAGGGGTAGGGCGGTCACTGAGTCTAGGTATCCCAATTTCAAATTCCAGAGAGCAGCCACTTCTCTGAACTTCTCCTAACTTTATTTTTGTGTTGTTGTCATTCCCAGGTTCATGTGCACACACACACAAACACACACGGAACCTCATTGAAACATGGCCAAATATTCCATATGTGCAGAGTGTTCTCTCTATACACAACCATGCATTGAATCAACAAAGTCCTCATAGCCACTCAGTTCCTGCTTCCAGCAGAAGCCCTGACCTTACAGCAGAGTAAACACTACTGCTGGGCCAGAGCGAGGGAGCCAGCGTCCTGCTTCCCCCAGCACTGATGTGCTCTGGTTTTTAAAGCACTCGCCATTTATTTACATTTCTATTATTTTCATTTTCTTGATCATCGGGACCTCAAAGGAAATAGGCTAATGATATCCCCCAGCCCCTCCCTCACCTCGCTCGTGCTGGGAATGGCAGCAGCTCACAGTGACTGAACTGACTCTGTAAACTCTTCAGGAACATTAATGGAGTTGCTACTATAAGCAGCTGGAGTTGCCATTTGCATCTCACCCTGTCTTACTTTTTTTCCTAAAAAAAAAAAGAAGGTAAAAAGCACCCACAATACCCTGGGGGAATTTTCCAGGACAAGCTGCAGGTGCTATGGATATTTTCATTTAATAATCATTCTTGCAATTCAGCACATTTGTAATCCATGTGGTAAACTCTGACTTACATTTCTCCCAGTGGACGCTAGCCAGATGCAGAAACCCAAGAGCCTGGTGAGGGCCCTACATCTTCCCTCTTTTATAGTTCGTGCATTTGGATGTGTTTAGCATGATCTGGGGGTGCAGGGTAAGGAATGTGCTGTGTTTAAAAGACCCTTTTGTTGACATTAAGCAATCATAAATATACTCAGGAATTATCCTCCTCGCATTTATTGTGGAGTGCTTTAATTGGATGGCCTTCTCATGTGATATCATCAAGAACATATGCATATTTTTGGCAATCCCATTGGACTGCGGAGCCGAGAGGCATATGCAGAGCGGCACATTCCTAACATCTATGGCTTGTCTCATATATGTCACCACATCTTCCCACCAGGATTGTTTTCCCCACGCACTCCAAGATGGTAACTTCCCAATCTGTCCAAATTCTATTTGGAATTCTCCTGGACTGTGTAAATGTCAAGGCCAGTTTCCTTTCCATGTGAAGAGCTTTGAAAGGTGAACTGCATGCTTAACTCCCTCATAAATACAAGCCAGAGGGTCTTCTTCTTCTTCTTTCCACTTTTTATTTTTTTAGGTGTATGCGTGTGTGTCAGAGGGGGTGGGCAGGAGGGATGTTGGGCCAAAAGTAAAAAAAGAAACCCGTTTTCAAGAATGACATCCTCCTAATTTTCAGCACATAAACAAACTCTTTAAGCCTGCATAGAGCCAGGTTCCAAATGAGGGTTCTTTTGGCTAAGACATGGCTGCGGTGCAGAGATCCAGTCTCTGAGGCAGGCAAACACATCGGGGAGCGACGCCACCTCCTGCCTGGGGGAGGGCTCTAGCCTGGGCCCTGGCAGAAAACAGATGGAACACTTAGAGGAGTCACTGGAGGGATTTTAACAAAGGGACTATGTATGAAGGTGTAAATAGAGTCAAAGAAACCCACCAGGAATGGGCGCTCACAGGGTCTCAGTGTAGTGGGAAACCCTCATAGCTTTCAGATCAGAAGGGAACCAGCCATGGCCGTACCCATGGGGAGAGAGGTCACCTGCCAGGAGCTAGGTGGGGAATACAGTGTCACTGTGAAACCAAGGCTAGTACAGAGGGTGAAGGACGGTGCCGAGGAATGAGAACCCAAACTTCTACTTCCTCCTCTCCTCTCATCCCTCCTAGTGCCTCCTATTGGCTGAAACCAACAAGTAGCCAGAGGTCAAAGAAAATAGCTTGGATGATCCAGTCTGGAGATGTCAAGTCCTGGGAGTGTGGTGATGCAGGGTGGAGGGGACAGGAGGTCTACAGGGGCAAATAGAAACTCACAGGAGACCACCATGAGGCCCACCCAGAGTTCTGAGTCCTCTCAAGGTTTGTCATATCATCTATCACATGTCTTCCTTGTAACTCCACGATTCAGTTACAATTTCATCATCCAAATAGAGAAAGTGAGGGTCAGAAAAACAAAACCACTTACTCAATCTTGCACAGTTCAACAGTGGAGCTTCCCAATGACAGAATAGCTAGGCTTCTGCACTGGGAGAGGATGGGTGGAACTTGAATGAGCATGGTCCGAAACAGAAGCTCAGCAATTCTGTCCTTGGAAAGTTGCACTGAGGTCTGGAAAATTTAATTGTGGATTGTGAAACACAGCATCCAAATGAAACTGTTCTTGGGTTTCGGATCGACAGAAATGACAGTTCAGATATTGAGGGATGTCAGACCACCTCAAAAAATAGTACCCAAATCCCCAAGTTTATATAACAAGAATTCAGATAATGACAATTTGAATAGCACTGACTGTCAGGAAAATTAAATGATAAAAACATCATTCAGGAGAGAAGCAGAGACTCTGGAAAACAATCTCATAAGTATCACTGGTTTAAATATTCATGAAGATTTGTGGGACAGCATTCATTCTAGATTCACACCTTCACTACCTTGTCCTGGGAAACTATATGTGTTATTAGCACAGAGTTTGATGATTGCTTAGGAAAATTTACTTATTTGGGGATAGCAGAGAAAAAAATCTTGTACATTTAAAAATCATAACAGAAAAGCATATATCCACCAAAGAACTTGTACCTCACAGAACTTGTAGCTGCCTTATTTACAATAGCTGCACATGAAAAACATCCCAAATGATCATCAACAGAATGGAGAAACAAATAGAGCTATATTTATGGAATGGAATCCTACTTGGCAATGAAAATGAATGAACTGCTGCCATATGCAACGACATGGATTAATCTCAAAAGCATATTCATGAAAAGATTCTGACACAAAAGAGCACAGACTGTTTGATTCCATTTATGTGAAGTTCAGTCTTGGAGGAAATTCATCAATGGTGATAGAAATCAAGTTGCCTGTGAGAAGGGCTGTGAATTAACTAGAAAGAGACATAAGGAACTTTCTGGGTGATGAACAGCTCTAGCTTTTGTTTGACATGGTGGTTACGTGTGTATAGTTGTCAGAATTCACCAGACTGAATCACTGTGATTTGTGCACTTTACTGTTTATCATCACAAAGAACAACAACAACAAAACAGCAAGAAACACAAGGAAATGCACCTATGTTTGCCTTCTAGGGGGCATACAATAATTTCTTTCTGGGGCAAATATATTGACAAGCTGCTTTATATCTTTAAAAAAGAGAGAGAGGGAGAGTCCCTAATTCAGACTGGAAGTCAAAGAGAGAGCTAACACACTCTGGATAATAGAAAACATGGAGGGTAGATGAGAACAGAGCAGATCAGAGGAGGAGCTGAAGAGCAAACTAAAGGAAGTGGGTGGGGGATTTAATGAGGAAAGAACATCCAGAAGGACATTCTTTGTGCTAAGGGGTGAAAGACTTCTAAGTGTTGCAATATTAAGTGCTTGTGTTGCCCCCAAACCACAGTAAAATTGAATACACATAAAAATTAAATGCAAGAAATATTTAAATATGGAGGCAAAGAGGCCTCGGTCAGTTTGGAACACAGAACAGAGAAGAACCGTGGGATGTGAGATGCAAATGGGAAGAAGAAAAGCGGGTGGACAGAAAGGAAGAAACCGGAAGTACTCCAGAGTCCCGGGAGTTCAAGGGGAGAACTTCAAAGTCCCTGCCCCTCCCCACCCAGCCTCCATGTCTGGGGTATGAGTGAATGCATTACAGACTTGATGGACAGGCTGATTTCAGCTGACCTCAGCTGGTTACCACACTTTGCAATAGGTTTAAAAAAAATATTTGGTCATTGTTCTTAAGTAATGTCATTTTATGCTTATACATCTCATCATTGATTCCAAGACACATTATTATTATTTTTACTTTTGAACTACTCTGGAATTTAAAGCATCTTACAGTTGATGGATAGTATGTTATAATTTACTGGCATTTATTCTTTGTTTTATTGATGTATAAAATAATATTTTGTGTTCCAATCAGTGGTGTCCTCACTTTGAAGGAATATGACATCATCGGTGCAGATTAATTAATAAGGGCTCTCCTCCCCTTTGCACTGAAATCCTGGCGAGCCCACCCAGTCACCATGTCTGGACCAGGGCTCACTTATGCATCTTCGCAGGCAGACCAGGAGTTTCGGCCCAGCCTGGGGCTCAGTGATTCAGAGTGGGCTGTGGGAGCAGCTGGGGTTGGCTCACAGCTTTGGTATCAGGTAAAGGTGGGCTTGGGGATCAAAGAGACATCCTGAACTACAAAGTAAAGTAGGAGAGATGGAAACAGGAAGTGACTGCCTGGGGAAGAGTGATAAAAGTGAAATGCATGGCGAAGATACGGCACTTAAAGACCAGTGCAGGAGGAAGGTAAGAATATGAACACCGAGAGAGAAACGCCACCTAGAAAGCAAGCTGAAAGGGAGGCACGCAGTCTGCTGTGGCCTGGAGTGTCCCTTATTAACAATTTCCACTTCATCTTGACTTTGATACAGTGGTTAAGATGGAGAGAGACTCAAAAAGCATCTTCTCCTTTTGGTCTTTTCAGTCGCTACTCTATCTCCAAGAACACATCTGATAAAATGGAGATAAGTCCTAAAAATGTCTGCTCTTCTGGGTTTCCACGGGTGTGGTCTGGGATGCTGTCAGTGATAGGGGTGGAAAATCCACTCATAGCCGAAGGACCAGCCCTGAGGTCCCCTGTTGCTGACGGGCCCCCCATTGGTGTGTGAGATTGCCCCTTGGCATGGGGCACTGGATTAGTCTGCCAGGGCTACCACTACTCCTGAAGTTCCTGCTTTTATTACTTTCTCCTGAGAAATTACAGGGAGCACCTAATTATTTTCCTTGTCTGTGGTCTTCTCCCTTCCCAGTCCATCCTATACCCACCAGCAGGTCACTGTTGAAGCACCACTCAGATCTGTTACTGCATTCCTCAGGGGCCTCTCCTGGCACCCACTAATTGAAGAATAAAGCCCACACGCATTCTGGAAATCAACGCTCTTTGGGATCTGGTACCTAGCAACCTTCCCTACTTTGTCCTCAACATTCCCCATGTGAACCCTGCAGCCCAGAGATTCCCAAGTCCAGCCATAATCAGAATCCCAAGATATGCAGGTAAATATATGGATGCTCAGGCAGAGACCTATGGAGTCTTCACCTTTAAGTCTGATGCAGGGTCTAGGAATCTTCCCTCTTTAGTGGGGCCCTGCTGATTCTGATGTTTGTCTAGTTTGGGTGCTCCAGCCAACCTGAACCTTTATTGATTACTTGAACAAATCTTTTGTGAGTTCTTCAAAACCACCTCCATCAGGAATCCACCTTTCTCTGGCTCCTTTTCCCCTTATCTCAGTGTCTTTTCTCACCACCAGCCACAGAGTTTCTCTCCCTCTTCTTAACTCTTGCCCAGTCTGTTTCCATCTTCCATATGGTCCCTCTAGCTTTCTTCCCAGCATTTTCATTGTTTTCTATACAGCTCACCTTCCTATTCAACTGTAAGTTTTTCAAAGCCTAATTCCATGTCTAATTAACTTTGCCAGTCAGAAACCATAGCAAAAAATAAATATCTCTGGAATCAATAGGGCTTGCCAGTGACTCAACAATCCTAAATCTCTCTGGGAGGAGAAAGGCTAATTTTTTTTATTTCTATAAATATTGGGACCCGATTTTTACAATAAGCTCAAGCTGGAAACAATATTCTTTCAAATGAAAAATGTCACACCAGATGGAACAGTCGTGGAACTTCAGAATCTCTTTCACACTTCTTATAAGCTGCACGAGCATGGTTTCTCTCTTTTTGTTGTTCATTTGGAGGATACGTATTTTCTCTTTCTGTCGTTCCAGGAAAGACACATAGTTTCCTTGCTCAAAAGGACATTTTTGTTCTCACGTGATGAAAATAATCTGTTTGAAGGTTGCAGGGTACATTGCCATTTGTCATGAGGGTAGAAGGTAATACATTAACAATTACAAGGAATTAACACATTTAGACAATCACCTTATATTCAGGGGTGAATTTTCCATTAACCTGTATTTCTGAGATTAACTGTTCCATAGAGTTTAAGGTCTATTTTAAGACAAAACCTGAACTGACTGAAGACAGACCCCTTGGAGAAGGACTCTGCAGATTTCTTACACCTGTGGATTTTCATTGCTCCTATGGAGAGCTTAGATCGGTGGATGCTGGAGGCTAGAAGCACTCCTCAGGGAGGTTCTGTTAGAACAGGAGAGTTATTGAATAGCTACAGTGTCATGGGCAATAGATCTGGGTTACCAAGACAATATAAAGAGAGGTTTCCAAACTAATGTCCCCACCTGTAACTGAATGCAGCAGTGATGAGTATAATCCTAAACAGCAGGCAATCTGAAAAAATTCACTGAGCTCTGGAACGTATTATAAATTGTCTTTGAATTCCTATTCAGCCTATTCAAAACTTTCTCTTCATTTCACAAAATCCTGAAATTTATTATTCTTGTAATGAGTTCATGTCTCATCCTCTATATATTTTTAATAATGAATAAATAAATAGTTAAGATTCCAGGAAAGCTTTTGAGAGAATCACGGATAACCTGGAGTACTGTGCCTATTTGCCTTCCACCATAGTCTCATCTGCACATTCCTCATTATACACCTACACAAGTCTTCTTTACCCTAAGATGCCAAATTTCTTCTCCCCCAAGGATCTTGCAATGTGTATTTTACAGAAGATGACCTTCCAAATAATTACCGTGAGTTTAACTCTTTAAATGTTTAATTAATGTGTATTCCAGTTACTAAAGATTTTGATAAACACTGTTTCAGGGCATAGAGGTCAAAAGCAACCATTTACAATGTTCATGAATTCTGTGGGTCAGGAATTTGGACAGACCAGAGTGAGGATGAACTTTCTACTTTGCTCTGTCACAGATCTTGGCTGACAGGTTCCAAGGCTGGCTCATCCATCACTCACAGGCTTTGTGGTTGAAGCTAGCTTCTGGTGGAGAGCCTCGATCCTTCTTCAGTGGGTCTCTTCATGTGGGCTAGCACGAGTGTCTTTGCAACATGACAGCAAGTTTCTAAGGGCAAGGGTTCAGAGAGAGAAAGGGCTGGACAGAAGCCATATCACCTTTTATGACCCAGATTTAACAAGTCACACAACATCTTTCACTCATGGAGGCAGTTACAAAATCCAGCCTAATCTCAAGAGGAGGAGAAATAGACACTGTCTCTGAATGGGGAGTGGCAAGGTTCTAGAATTAAATTACATATGGGACTGGGAATCTTATAGCCATTCGTAGTAGGGTTTCTTGACTTTGAGCTTTTCTGTGGGGTGATCTGGGTGGCTGCTTTGTGGGGAAGACTTGGTTTTGGTATTTCCTTTTGGGATTCCTTAACATATATTCTTTGAGTTTCCTACCTGGGGCATGCATATTTTAGGGGACTTGCTGGGTCTGGAGGAAAAAAAGGACTGGGGAAGTCAGCATTCATTTTTTTATACATACCGAGTTTGATTATCTTCTTGTATATCAGTAGGGTTCTCTATCTTCAGCTACGCCAACATCTTGCTACCAACCCCCAATCCACAGTTCTTCTGTTTTACCCTGTTCAGAGAACAAACCTCTAGTCCTCTGTGGGGTTGGAGAGGGTCAGTTACCCAGTGGCATAAATTTTGGAAGCTCTAGAGATCTGACGGCCTTGCCAACACTTTTACCCAATCTTATTTGTTTTCATTCTCACTACTACACCCAGTTACCAGGGAAATCAGAGCTGTCCCTTCTGAGCATTCTGAGTCCCTGATGGGCAACGCGTTATTCCCAGCTTTCTCCACCTCTGGTTTTGTATTCAACTGTTTGCTTTTTCTAACTCATTTACTCCTGGTCTGTATGCTTTCCAGCTTGCAATTTTTGGCTGTCGTCTCCTCTCTTTACTTCCCAGTTCTTGAATCTCTTCCCCATGGCTCTAGTGGGGTTTTGACAGGGAGCCAGTTTAGATGTACATGTTTCAGCTGCCACCTTAGCCAAGGCATCTCTTGATGTCTTTTCCTTCCATTGTTCAGGCGATATGATTAGCAAACCCCTAGAGATCCTATCTGCTCTTCTTCCACCATGACCCAGGTTTACAGCAGCTCCCTTAAGGTACAATAGCACCTCAAACTGAGTTTCAGGTGTGTTCTAACCAGTACAGATTATTACTGCACTTCTCTCATTGCACATACTCAACTCAGCACCTTTCAGATTGTGCGGCCACAGTAGTGTCCTTCCAGTGATGAATAGATATTCTGAAGAAAAACTTTGGAAAATACTGTGCATCCTGCTCTCAAGCATTTAAAATGTTATAAATTGACAAATAAGTGTGCTTACTTTTTTAAATCCTTGTTTCCAAAACATTTGGCTATATAATTCCTTTTTTTGGGAGAACATCTCAGAAGACTCTAGTGCAATGTTCCTCAAAGTGGGATTCATGGACCCCCTGTAATAGATCATTTGGGGTTTTTTTATATATGTTTGAATAACTTTGGCTCTATCCCAGATATTGAATCATATTAAGCCTTGAAAATCTGCATTTTAAAGCAAGCAACTAATTCTTACATGATCTAACATTACGAGAGATCCTATTCACCACTATTGAACTTGCATATGAAGGACTCTTCTCTTGGCCCTTCACCCTATGCCTCACACATTCTACCTTCTAAGGAGGAATGATGCTCCTGAGTGATGAACTTGGAAAAGTCAAATGGACATGCTTGGCTCAGACTCTGCGTCTCTCTTCCCACTCTGGGATCTGCCAGCCTGTCAAGAGTGCATTTGACTCTGTGGGGTGGCCTCTGTCTTGAGGGAGGAAGCTTGTGGTTACTCAAGTGCTCCAGATACTGCGTGGAAAACTATATTAGTTGGGTTTAAAACAACAGAAAGCCCACTTATTCAAAGCGGTACAGGTAATAGTTTATTCTTCGTATACCTGTGCCCATCTCTCAATTAGTTGTGAACTGAGGTATGTTATGTATTAGGAGAAATATTATGTAGTAACCTGCCTCAGATTTATATTTGAGGATAACTGACCTAGAGGCAAGTTTCAGAAAAAAATAAGACATTCTATAAGTATATTGCATAAAGCAGTAGAAAACACATGGCTATTCATTTTACCTTTAAAACAATTTTGCAATCATGAGATGAGCAGAGAAAGTAAAGAGGCAATGACTGAAATTCATTTCAGTTCAGTAATTCTCAAGGATTTGAAAATAGCCAGATCCATCCTTCATATTTCTTTTAAGATCCCTCTTCAGACAAGCAGGGAGATAGGAGATCAGCATGGGTAACATCTGGTTTGTTTAGGGATAGAAGGTGTCCTTGGAAACATTCTTAAAAGTTGTGGTAGGAGAACACCTGGAAAAAGCCACTTTACTAAAAGAAGGCTGTAGGGACCCTAGCAGAGGAGGTCATGTTTTACAAATCGGATGGAGGTCCTTGAAGATATCCCTGTCATGAAATGAAGGAGATTTAGTGGTTGTATAAAGAGTGCTTTGATTTTAAATAAGATTTGACAAGATTCCACATCCAGGATTAATGGGCAATGAGAAGAGCCATGGCATGGGGGTAACATAAGGTGCAAGATAAAAAATGGACTCAAGAAAGAGAGAGGGATGAAAGGCAGGGAAGGGCTTTATGACTTGGAAAGGGATCACCTGAGTGGAAGAGGGGATGGTAGTAAGAGAAAGTGGTCCTTGAGCTTTGGGATAGCTTTTATTTATAATACACATTGAAGGGGAGTCAAACAGTAGAACAAATGAACCAAGTCTTGAGATGATTTAGAAACTTGGACCCGGTAATCCTAGCAAATCACAGCCCATAGGGATAAAGGTGTTTGGCTATGACGTGATGCATTGGGCAGAGAGATAAAAACCAAAGACACCAGAATTCATGAACCAGGGGAGGAAAGAGTTAGTCCAGTGACATTTCGTGAGGCCCACACTATCAATAATTGTGCAGTCAGCCCCTTTTGGTTTGGTGTTTCTAGCCTTCCTTTTAAGCCCTCTCCCTCAAATCTTTCCTTTACCTCCACCAAAACTACCCCAACCTCAACCCCCAACTTCTTGAGTTTCAGGCACCCCACTGTTCTCACACTTGCCTCTCTTCCTCCCATAAAAACCTAATGTCAGTAAAGCATCTGACTCCCACTAAGGGATGAATACTAAGAGGGAGTTTAAGGCATTACTCTCCCTCTGGGTATTTACATTTTAATGGGAGAGAAAAAATTTAAGTCACAGTATTATAGCTGTTGGGATGGAATTTCAGAGAAGGGTTTAGGGAGGATGCAGTGGGTTGTGATGTGTCCCTGAGGTCACTTTCAGTGGCTGTCTCCTGCACCTGGTGGTTAAACCAACATTGGTCCTGCCTAACGGTATTCTGGTCCTTCAGTGCTTCCAAAAACATACAATCAGTGGAAATGAAATTTTTAAATACTGGGTTTGCGAAGGAATAAAAGCAGTATTGACAGGCTCTGGCCAGCAGATACCATGTTATAACATCATCATACAAGAACATTAAGGAAAAAAAGAGAAAAGAGAGGAAACTGAGACCCAGAGATAATTAGGCTCTGAATTTAAGGGGCTGTGTGCCTTCACCTTCAACACCCTCCTCACCCTCCTGACTTAAATCCTGCCTTGCCAAAGGCTACTTCTCCCATAAAGATTGGAACAGAAGTGATTGTATTGTTCCTTTTCTTGTTGCTACAACGGTAGAGAAGTGGGGAGCAAAGATGTTTTCCACACCGAATTCTCATATGAACTTAAGGAGAAGAAGGTGAGAGGAGAACAAATTTGATGTTATGTCCTTCATTCGGCCACCAAAGTCTTCCTCCGTATTTGGAAGCCAGGAAGCCAGAACCACTGCAAGTGGTGAGTATTGTCCTTTCGAAATCTACTCGATTTCTTTCTAAAGATACACACATGTGAGAGTCACAGTTATAAAGAAAGGAGGCAGTGTTCCTATAGCATCTTCACTTTCATCCCGAGGTCACATTCGACAGCCTTAGCAAGAACCCAGCTGAGTTCAGTCTGCAAAAGGCATCTGAGCTTTTAAAAGGCTATAAAACACCCCATGAACTTTATCACAGAAGAGTCTTTCACATCCTCATTTGGAGTTATATTTGACCTCATACATTAAGTCTTAATCAGATTAATTACCTCATGTCACATTAGGAGATTAGAAACAGGACAGTGAAAGAGTGGGCATAAGACCACCTGATAGAAGAGGAAAGGAAATAATGAAGTTAAAAAGGCAAAAGAACATTAAAGAGTGCAGCATTCTGAAGCTATTTGGCTCTGGGACAAAATACCTTTTACTCCTCAGTGTGTCCCAGGCCTCATTCTCCACTGCTCTCCCAGTTCATTCCACACCAGCCACGCTGGCCTTGCTGCTCCCTGACCTCACCCAAGCCCTTCCCATCTCAGAACCTTTGCCTCACTTTTGCCTGTAACCCTCCAAGGCAGCTTATCACACGGCCAGCCCCTTCTTTCTTCAAATCCTTTCACCAGTGTTTAAATAGCTACTCACAATCTGCATCCCATTACCCTGTTTTATTTTCTTTGTAAATGATAATTACTATTGAAATTATGTGATTTAAATGCATTTCTGCTTGTTCATGGTCTGTCTTCTCCCCTTGGAATGAAAGTTCCAGGAGAAAAGGGATCTTGCTGGGACTGGTCACTAGGAACTCCAGTCCTCAGAGGCAGGGGACGACCACTCCATAAATACTGGTGAAGAGCTACGGAGAGGTGGCCCCCATGACACCATGGTGTTCTCTCTAGGAGGGTGTGTTTTTGTCAGTGTCCTCCCTGCAAAACACAGGAGCTGTTTGTGTGTCCTTGGCACATCTCCCCCGCTCAGTGGATTGCTTGTATGTGTTTGCTGGAAATGCTCAGTCCTCAGGGAAGATCTGATACTGGGAAAGAGCCCTGCCCTCAGGAGGAATACTAAGAAGGTGGTAGGAAGAGAGAGGTTGCTTGTTTTCCCTTGCTGGGTGGAAAGGAAGCCACAAGTTTTTTGTTTTGTTTGTTTTTTTTTGGCCTTTCCACTAAAGTGCCAATAAAATAGACACAAAGCACACATGTGCCAGCAGTGAGACAACAAGGCGGAAGTGGCTTAGGCTTGTGGTCTGTTACCACATGACGACATTGAGTTGGAGCCAGGCTATTTTCCCTCCAGTCTCTGGAGATCTGGAAGGCTCTGCTTTGGAACAGAGAGGGTGGGCCTGTCGCAGGACAGCAGCTCCCTGCCTGGCAACGGGTGCGAAAGGATCCAGGAAGACATGGTTCAGCAAACCCACAGGTCCAGAAAATTAAAGTCACCCCTACACAAGCGAAGTATGGCTCAGGGCCACATCCAGCCTGCTGTCTTCTTTGGGGAAGAGAAGGATGTTGAGGGATACATTTTTAGCAGTTTTTATTTCCCCAAATATACTTAAATTTTAAAAAATCTCCTAATGTTTACTTAGAAACTTGCTAGTTCCTGGTAAATAAAATGAACAAGGCATAGAGGAAAGGTCATGAGTTTAGAATTCTGGGGACCTGAGTTACTGCCCTGCCTCTTCTACTGACTAGTTTTGTTGGCTGCCTGTTTTTGTCAATGAAGTTTTATTGGAATGCAGCCATACAATTGTTTACATGTTGTCTATGTACACTTTCTCCCTACAATAGTGGAGTTGAGTTGCTGTGAAAGAGACCACATAGCCCACAAAGACTAAACATTTACTATTTGGCTCTTTATAGAAAATCTGCCCACTCCTCCTCTGTACCTGGAGTATAAAAAGAAATACATTGTTATGCTATATAAAATTGCTGATATTTGTGTTTTGATTTTTAAAATTGCAATTTTATATAATTCAATTTAATAGTTCATTCTCTGAGATCTGCTCTTCAATATCCATCTCAAAACAATTTCATCCATAAAGGCTTCCCCAGTTCTTCAAAAAAGATAGGATTCCTCACTTCTCTCAACCCCCCTGGAACTTTGCTCCTCCATTTGGCTGATTCTACATTTGTGTAATAGTCATTGGGTATATAGCTTCTGCTCTACTACCGAAATGTACTTCTATAGGCTAAACTGTGTCCTATACATGTGTTGAAGCCTAAACCCCAGTACCTCAGAATGTGACTATATTTGGGGGCTTTAAATAAATAATTAAGTTAAAATGAAACCCACAGGGGGGCCCTAGTCCAGTATGACTGATGTCCTTAAAAGAAAAGGAGATTAGGATGCACAAAGAGATGCCAGAAATGTACACACACCAGAGAAAGACCATGAGAGGACAGAGTGAAAAGACAGCCATCTACAAGCCAAGGTGAGAGACTTAGAAAGAAACCAAACCTCCCAACACCTTGATCTTGGACTCCTAGCCGCCAGAACTGTGAGGAGGTAAGTTTTTGTTGTTTAAGCCACCCAGTCTGTGGTATTTTGTTACGGCCATCCTAAGACACTAATACAATTAGTCAAAAGTAGAAGGTTTGTTTTTTTTTTGTCTTGTATCCCATTCCCAGTAGCATCTGGAGCTACATGTCTAGTATTTGTTGATTATCTTTACAGAATTAAGTGAAACATGATACATAACATGGGATTTAGTATGTTGATTCTCCAAAATTCCTGGGGTGTAAATAAGAATTTTCCACACAGAAATGTTCTAGAAGACTCTAGAATGGTTCGTTTACAAACATTTATAAACAGCTCAGACAAATATCAAGTTACACAGTTCTGATGATTTACTGTTTTAAATGAAAATTGAAAAGTGTATTACTCTTCTCTTGGTCTACACGCGGAGGGAGAAAAATAGCCAGAACACTGGATGAGAGCTCTGTCAATTAGAATAGCAGGCCCTTGGCAGCCAATTCTGAGTAACAACTTTCAGGGGAGACCAATAATGAACATGAAACAGAAATATTAAATGTGTAGTTCTAATTTACATTCCAGATGTCAGAATCTGCAAAAGTGGGCAATGTAGCAGAGATCAAACACTCTGAGGAGCCAAGCTTTCCTGGTTGATCCCAAATCGGTTGAGTCAGAAGTGTGACTGCTTCGCATGGGACCGTAGCCAAACACAACCTGAAAACACTCATTTTGCAAATACCTCCCAAAGGCAGCTTTCCTGATGGCTCATTTCTAAATGCAGAAATGAAGGGTTGCAGTATGAACAATGTCCAGATGCCCAGGCAGCCTGCTCCATTGGCCAATTCCACTGACCAACCACACATTCTCTTCCTTTCAGATTTCCATGACAGACCATGGTGAGAAGCATTGTTTGATCTACTAGGGGCTTTATTAACTTATAACATTTAATGAGGAGATATCTAAGGAGACACCATTGGGCATTCCAACAAATTGGAAAATCAGAAGTCATTGAGCACTGTCAGTTCTGATCTTTCCCAGGCCCATGCATTTCATCCAGGGAATTTCCACACAATTATAGTAAAGCCCGAACCACATTATCTCTAACCAAGTCCTAGTCTTAGTGGCATACAAGACCCTCCACCCTGAATAAAGCACAGGCTAATAAAACACATGGCAGCTGTGGTCTAACTTCTCAATAGAGGGATGATCAGTTTTTCAATGATAAGTTTCTTAAGTGTCTCTGGAAAATAATGCCTGGTCACCAATTTGCCTTTGGCTACAGGAACAAGAGAAAGAAAAGTGTTTCTAAATTGATACCACAAGCCCTTTTCCTTTGTGTGTGGTGGGGCTGTTCCTAAGAAGCTGAAATTCCTATTGTTAGTCCCTGATGTTCAATAAAAACATCACTTGGTAAGTCCGAGTAAACACATCATGAATCATTTCATGAAACCCAAATCAATTACCCCACAAATAAAAATGGCATGAAGGTGGCTGTACAAAGCTACATGTATCTGGAGAAATTAGACAGGAACTAACACAGTAAGAGTTGTTTAGTTAATTAAATAACCTGGACTTTAGGAGTTTTTTTTAAAAGTCCAGACTTATCACCATTATACAAGTAGCCAATTGTCCTGGTAATTTCCAAGCTTCTTCATGGTGTGTAGACTTTGAAGATGGAAACTCATGTGTGATCCTTCCGGTGGCCCAAATCTTGAGTGCACCAAATCCATTTATTTTCAGGACGGCATTCATCACATCACATACCCTTGTATACCCAACACCCTACGGCCATCCCACCCAAAGTCTTCCATGGCCCTTTACTCCCAAACACATTAAAACTAAACTTCCTCAACAAATTGCCGTAGTCTTCCATGTTTCTTCTCTAGTCAAAGTCCCCAGCCTTCTCCACAGCACACCTACTGCTCAAGTCAAGCCAGATCCCTCCATGTCTCCAAAATAAAGTATATTTTTTCTTGAGTCTTTTTTCCTTTTACTTCTTTCTTGCCTATCACGTGAGGGCATTCTTCCAAGGTACAAACTCAAGCTCTCCATGTAATTCTCTGAAGGTTGCATTCTGCAAACAACACCCAGCATTTATTTCTACATTATTAATCTTCTATATCACATGGCTTTGCAATTAATTATATTTTATGTTTTATGAGTTTTTCAAGCCTTACTAGAATATAAGCCCCATTTTAAATTATTTTTAATTTTATTCACTGATATAATCTTAGCACCCAGAACAGTGTTTGGTCCATGAGAGAACTAGATGGATATTTGTTGAATGAATAAATAATTGAACGATGTATCCCTAGAAGAATGTGGAATCTTTCAAGGGCAGGGGCCATACTATTACCCTCTTATTTTTACTCCTGCAGTCCACTGTGCAGTACATCCTATTTACCAAGTACTTACACTTATCAAATGCCCAGTGACTGATAAGTCACTCAAAAGTTCAATCATAGGCAAAGGTTCTGTGTCAGATTTGGAGACAAATGAAATGAAATAGCTATGTTACAGTAGGTACTGCCTAAATTCTTCTGGGAGAAAGAAGGAAAGAGAGAAAAAAGAACTATTGTTAAATTTGGAAAGAAAAGAACTGTCCTATAAAATTGAAAATAAGATCACCTATCATTTAAGGTCTTTCTCAATCATCAAATTTCATACAGCCATTGTTAAGCAGAGTTATGTCTGCTCTATAGAGAATAAAGCTTATTAAAATTACCATGTCCTCCAATCTCTATGTGGATACATACCTCTGAAGTAGACAAGGCAGGTACATATTATTACACCCATTTTACAGGTGAAGAAATCATGAAGAATATCTTGTCAAATATTATATCTGTGACGGACCCTGGCCAGCAGAGTCTGCCTGTTGTGGCTGACGGTGAGAATTGATGCATAGGCGACAACAGTCTTGTGCGGAAAAAGGGAACAGGCACGACTACTCTCTCAAGGGGAGAGCAAGTCGACCCTTGCCTAGATAGGCTTTTATTGTTTTCTTGGCGTCTTACAGCAAAGAAAGATTTATTATCTATTACATAGAATATTATTGTCTACATTTTAGGTACAATCAAGTAAATAAAAATAACATGCAGAGGAGAACAGCGATGAGCTGATTAGCTCTGTCCTTGGGAAAACTCATACAGGCTTTGGAAGTTACCTTGAAAATAGACAATTCACATTTGTTGTTTTAGACCAGGGTGATGGAGTTTTAGCAAGAGCAAGCCATAACAGTCTGTGTGCATATTCTAGGCCTGATTCCCACAGGAAAACTCGGTTTGAAGGTCTGGCTCCTGCCCACCACCTCGCTTCTGTAGGTTTTCCACACAGAGCTAAGTTACATTTGCCAGACTTAAACAAACTGGTCCCCTACAATATTGCTACTAAATGGTAGAGCTGAGACCGACATAAATTTCTTTTCCAATTTATCTCCCATTTTTTCATGATACCTTTACAAAGGTACATACTGGTAAAGAGAATTTAACATCGAGTCACTTGCCAGTTTGGGGAATGTTCCTTTTTTTTTCTTCTTGATATTCTCAATGGTCTCAACCTCCATTCGCCTGATCCTTATGAGAATCCAGTTGTTGGTAAATGGGCAAAACAAAACATGGCAATTCTGAGTGTAGCTGGGTAATTCTCTGAAACAGTGATCAATGCATTACTGAAAATTCTAAATTTGCTCCATGGCACCATTACCTGAAAACCTAGCTTTTTGTTTTTGGACTTGGCTTATGTCTTGGGAAGGAGAGAATCCAGAGAATGGAAGAATGAAATCTTGACTTTTCATTTCTAACATATAATCTATAAATCCAGAGCAGAGCCAAGGCTTTTATCATGAGAGCCAGGCTTTTATGTAGAAAAAAGGTTGTTTGAATCTTCAACAACTTGGGTGGATGCAGGACACAAATCTTATTCTATAAATAGCAGTATTAGAAAGAAATCAGATTTCCCTCCAAAAATTACATAAATTCAATCTGCTGGAGGGAGGAGGGTAGTGAGATGGGAAGGGGGGCAAGATTCAGCAGTCAGTGCATAGGGCTCAGAGAAGGGACTTTAAGGCCCCATCTGTCCTTCTTGCAGCCAGCCCAGCCCTAGGGGAAGGTGGCAGAAACTGCATTCAGATTTGGATGTGGTGGGAAAAAGTTGATTCTTGGAAGAAAGAGGACTGGCATCTCACTCAGACCAGCAAGCTGAGTCAAGAGCCTCGCAGATGTGCCCTGCACCCCAGGGCAGTGAACTAGCGGGGGAAGCTGGAAATGGTTAGACCTAAAGAAGCTAAAACAACCCTCTGCAGATCCTATTGCCCTAGGGATATGTGAGAGCAATCAGATATATCCTTTGTCCTTGAGGGAGAGTCTGGAGCAGAAGAGGCCTGATGAGGGGCCACCATCATCAGCAACAACACCAGTGGGACAAACCTGGGGCTATGGATGGATCCTGGACACCAGCAGGAGAGACACAGGTCAGTGCCACTGTGAATGAGGCAAACTCTATCAGATGACCATGAAGGTCAAGGACAACTATGCCTTGCTCTAATGTCAACAGGTATACACCAACCCTTACCCAAACAGTTACATGCTACTCTGAGCTGACAAAGAGTGAGGGGAAGAACACCATCTAACTGGGTTTCACTGTAAAGCCTGCCCAGAAGTGATGAAAGTTACTGTTATCAGGCAGCATGGGATTAAGAGTGTGATTTTTTTCCAAAAAAAAAATGAAAAGTCACAATTTTACATACCAGAATTTCTGCCAGTGAAATTTGTAAACAATGCCTGTGCAGAAGGTGGTGGGCTGAAAAATCTGCAGACCACTGTGGGACACTGGGCCAGCAAGGGAGCACCAGATCCATTTCAGAAGCTGGGTCTGTCTTCAAAGGGTTTTGACTTGTCGACCTCTGGCTGGCCTGCACCCTCCTCCCAGACACACCAGGCAGACGAGTAAACACAGATCACAAGTGGACCACATGTTCCTATTCTTCTTCCAAATGCTCTGTGGATGTGGGCCTCCCCCCTCCAGACTTTTTATCTAGGTCCTCCTGACTGATGCTCAGGCCCCACAGAAGCATCCTCCCTCCTCCTTTAGCCAAGCAATGGCTTAGCAACTACAATCAGAATTATGGGAGATTCCCAATATGGATGGAGATCTTCACCAGAAACTTTTTTCAATGCCTGAAACTCTGCCTTCACTCATGTCTTTGAACAAAATATTCCCCTTGTGGGGTCTTTTTTGAAGTGCTGATGGTCCTGGGAAAGAGCCTAGAAAGTCCCTAACACACCATTAAGAAGGAGTGATTGTATTCTTTCCCTCTATGATATGGGGTTTTCCACTGAGAAGCAGAAAAACAGTGAAGGAGGAAAGAAGGAGCAAGGAAGGGACGTCCATAAGTGGGAGTTTGGTGGAACCAGAGAGAACTTTCCCAAAAATATTTCTTGAAGGTAAACCCAACTGTACAGTGGATATTCATATGCTGCTAAGATCAGTGGAAAGCCACGTCAAAGACAAGGATGTCTGCCGGAGGACAGAGGAAGGGAACGCTGGCACCCACGCTCTCTGAGGCATCTCCATTCTACGGTTCCAAGTCAGTCGAGCTACTCATCCATTGCTTTGGAACGCTAGTCCAGAAATCTCCATTTTACCATGGACTTTCTTAGCACTGAACTCCTTAGCTGAAGTTTCACATCTTCTGCAAATAAGAAAATGACTCTCTTACGCCAGTACAGCCCAGAAGCTGACAAAGAACTTTCAGAATGATCTTATCTGCTCCTTTTTGCATCAGAAACCAATTAATGAGGTAAAGTGTTACAGTTTGAGACTCCAGAAATTCGCTTTTGATTTTTCCTAAGAGAAGATGGGAAGAGTGAAGGGGATTCCTGACAAATTCCTAGAAGCAACATCGGATGTGATGGTGGGAATGGAAGGTCACTCTCACAAAGGCCCCAGGGGCTGGGAGCAGCTGGTGGAGAGAGCTCAGCCTCGTGCATGAGAGCATCCTTGTGGGCCACTTCAGTTTTCCTTTCACACCTGGCACGCATTTATACGGTACCAGAGAAGGGGCTTTTATTTCTAAATTACGCGTGTGGATTTGCACCTTTATTCTATCAGAATCAAGCTAAATGTTATTCTACCACACTCCATAAAGTTAATGATACAACATGACTAGGGCTTTTTCCTGAAATATGACATTCTTGGGGGACCCAGAAACTATTAAAGGGGCTGGATGCCAGGGCCAAATCATGCCCCGTGAGTCACATAGAAGTTCCATAAGTACTTGTATATACCAGTGACATATATATTCCTTAGTTTCTGTGAATTCAATCAGCAGGTTTCCACGCAAAGCCCCCGATAAAGGAGAGGTACCATGGCACAGGGTTCCCCAGAGCTGAGCCGCACTACACTGCCGGGAAGTGATGACCTGGTCAAAGCAGAGAGCAAAATTAGAAAGGATTCTAAAATGTGACTCTAAAGTCTGGCGACATTTATAAAATCGGGAAATCTCTTCTGTGTTGAGTTCAATTAATATCTTTATACCACCATTAATCAATAACTATATGAAACAACTAATAGCATTCTCTTGACCCAGCATAATGGATTTGGAAAAGTAACTTAATTAACTTAATTTTTAAAAATATTTTCTCTTCATTGCCCAGATTTCATTTGCATTTGATCTGATCATGATACAATTAGTTTATCTGAGGCATAATATTCTACCAAGAAACAATAAATACACACATATTTCCATGTGTATGTAGAAGGCATTGAAATAGGATTCTGAAGGCCTGACTAGCTCTACACTTAAGACATGCTGGGTGCAACTGGTCGTCTGTGTGGCCTTTGCTGAATTCTCTAGCCTCTCTGGGCCTCAGTTTATTCATTCACAAAATGGGCATAATCCACTCTCTCAGGATTATTATGAGTAGTACATGAGGCAACATACATGAGAACAGTTCATCCTTGAATAATAATTTATTTTATATATTAGTAACAGAGGCATATGTCTTGTTTGCCTTCTTTTTTTAAAGAGTCACAGTCTCTCAGATCTGGGATGAATTACATGTGATTAAGATACTCAACCATTTTGGGGGTTCCTATGGCAAAGCAGCATCGATACCTAGCCAAAGTTCCCCACATTCAATCCCGAGTGAATAAATGCTTCTAATGGTCTACCAGCACCATTCTACCGCACCTTTTGTGATAATGGAAATGTTCTAGGAGCCACTAAACACAACTGGCTATTGAGCTTTTAAAATGAGACTGGTGCAACTGACCAAATGAGATTTTACTTAATTTTAATGAATTAATTACAAATAGCCACGGGTGGCTAGTGGCTGCCACGCTGGACAGTACAAGCAGGCCACTAATTAGAAACAGTTCTGTTCCAGAGTTCAGACTTCCCTAGCGCCCATCTCCAAGCATACGAAGGCATAATAAACACAGAGCACAGCCCCCATGGCAGCCTCTCAATCCCAAAGAGGAGCCTTGAGAAGACAACACTTGATCAAAAACAAGGAAAGGCCAGTGTTGAGATTTCTGGAAATGAGGCAGGAACACGATATTAGGAAGAGGATCCTACTCAAAGGATTCCCTGTAAACCACTGACTCCTTTGTGTATGTCTCTGTCATCCCTCCAGCCACCCATCCATCCCACCTCCCACATACCCAGTGTCCTGTTTATAGAGGTCAGGCAAGGCACAGCCATGGCAAAGATGTGGGCCTCTTTCAAGACATTAATTTTTCCGAAGGAGAAGACTGCAGTAGCTGCACAATAGTCGGGGGAGTGTGTGTGTTTCTTCCCCCCTTTTTTAACAGCTCTAATTTCAGCATTGAACTTGAGACTGATCATTAATTCCCCCTCTCATCATCTCACAGTATGCCATACCAGCACAGACGAGACTCCCAATGTCAACACTGTTTGCTTTCCTTTCAGAGCAAGACACGTTCAGTCCTACCCTATCACACATTTAGAGCAGATGTTCCTAAAAAGGATAAACCAGGTGCTTAACATATTTTATTCCAAGGGGTAATTTTAGAAATTATTGCAATCAATGAGCTAATAATAATGGTGGTAATGATGAGGCCAAGTTATTATTACCTATTACCTTTAATCATCGACAGCAACTCAATTGGACATAATTAGAGGCATCATCATAAATAACATGGAGCAGATGGAAGATGCTGGGCTTTGCATTTCCAGGACCGAGTGGGAGGGTTAATGATGGAGCAATGGGCATGAAAAATGGGCCACTTATGTCCAAAATTCACCCTGCACTTGAATCTTCCCTGTCTGATACCCATAAAAACAGAGCTGACATTGACAGAAGATATAAACAGCCAAAGCCCACTCACTAAACTTTGCAATAGCCTTCTCCCCATCACTCATTGCGAGACCCCAGTTCTACCCCATTACCATCCACGAAGGTTAAACAGTGGCCTTGTTTGTTTCTTTCTTTCAATTTCACCAGCACAAGAAATATATAGAGCAATAATCTGTCCTGACCTTCCCCTAACCTCTCTCATTCCAGAAAATCATGACCCCGGGGTGATTTTCACCTTTTGAAAGCATGCAAATGCTTTAGTGAGTCATTTAGCATTAATTTAATATTTGGCATAAAATACAGTAAGAACCAACATCACCTCCCATTCAATAACTCAACAAAACCACCATTTCCTATGTCCTGGCAACTGTTGTATAGGTGCAGAGTCCATGAACCACACAGTTCAAAGACACAGAGTCCAAAGACACGGTTAAATGTTTGAAAAGGGTAAGTATATATATATATATATATATATATCGCGCTCAGGACTCAGGGTTGTACAATAAGGTTCAGTTCCTGCAACTGCCATACACTGGGCCATTATATGAGGCAAATTACTGGCCCTCTGTGAGCCTCTGTTTTATCAGCTTAGCTTGTATAGCAGCCCCCTCTCTGGGAGCCAATGACACCTGTGCTGTTCTTCACAATAACACCCTTTCTGCCAGGCTGCAGTTGTCAGTTTTCTTTCCTGCCTTGCCCACAGAGTTTGAGAAGTACTGTACTGGGTAATTCCTATCCTTATCCCTAGTACCTGGCATCGGCTAAGCATTCAAAAAGTGTAATTTCTCATATCCCTAAAGAGACTTGCAGTCTAGATGGGCAGACAAGACCAACGCCCACAAAACAGGTGCCATAGAGAATCAGGAGGATCAGGGCAGCTCAGAATGGCTGGGCAAGTCTATGAGGGGGGTGTGGGATTGAACTGGGTTTTGAAGGCTGTGCTAAGAGTATTTACAGACAAAGAAAGCCCCCAGATTGCCTCCCATGCTCTCAAATAATTAGCTTCCCCTCTTTTGCTTTGGTTCCCCATCAGCTAAATGACAGTAATATTGATGCTTAAGAATCATGTAGAAACGAAACAACTGCTTTTTAAAAAAGAATTTTAATAAATGCACTCATTGCCATTCAAAAACAAACACCATGTAAACCTCATAACGATAATCACGTTAAGGAATAAAACAGTAATGATGCAGATAATTTTTTGATGCAGATATTCATGTAATGAATATTTCATGCCTGTGGCCTCTGAGGGAAGTTTTTACTCAAATATCTCTAAATGAATAAATACACATGGTCCATAAATATGTCCAAAGGCCCTTTTCTCTACTTGTCCTCACACATACCTCACTGTAACATGAAAAACAAATTCACTGAAGAATTTTATGGAGTCACAGTCTTTAAAAAAATCAGAATTCTCATTAAAGCCAATAGGAATTTGGTATAAAAATTAATAGCAGGATATAAGTATATAGAATCTTATCAATAATATCTTTACGACCTGTTGGTCTCTTTGAGATGTGCCAAACATATCTAGGATTTATTGATGGATATGATATTTTGGGCCGTACAACCTAATATGTGTTTTTCTTTGCTCAATTAGTAATCTTCGTCTAAGTCAGTATTGTCATGAGATCCCACACAGCAAAGGCCAGATGTCCTTGCCAGAGAAGACAGTTTCATTTTGATCATCTGCCTCAATGCTGTAATTCTCCACTTCACTTCATGCAATTAGGGAAATTCAGGTGAAGTAAAAACCTTTCATTTGAAAGAAAATTATAGCGACAATGTACCACGTTCTATACATGAGGTGTGAAAGGGGATATAAAACATGAATAGGAGGATCTCAGTCCTCGGTAAGATTACAGGCACACCTTAAAGACATTCTAGATTCCATTCCAAACCATCGAAATAAAGCATGCATCACAATAAAGGGAGTCAGAATTTTTTTTGCTGGTAAAAGGTCTTACTTTCAATTTGTAAAAAATGTAATACCTGTGAAGCACAATAAAGCAAAGCACAATAAAACAAGGTATGCATGTATAACTTAGTCGATAAAGGGAGTGGACAAGAGAGGCTAGTGAACAAATACTATAGAGATAAGTAAAAGGAGAGAAATAAACTTAGGGTCCTATGAAATTTTCAAGGGAGGAGAGGTTCTATTCAAATTGGGAGGATGACAAAAGAGCATGAATTAGTTGGCCCATGGTTGGCTCTTGGTTTTTCTGACTGACTTTAGAGAGTGGGGAAGGAAGGAGAGAGAGAAGGAGAGAAACAATGATGTGAGAAAGAAACAATGATCAGTTCCCCGCCCCCCCACACACACACACATAACGCAGCCAGGACTGAACCTGCAACCTAGCCACATGCCCTGGCCAGGAACTGAACCCGCGACCTTTCAGCTTTATATGGGTGTCCAATCTGCAGCCCGTGGGCCACATGCATCCCAGGGTGTCTACGAATGTGGCCCAATACAAAATTATAAATTTACTTAAAATATTATGAAATTTTTTGTGGTTACATCGCACAATGTATTTAATGTGTAGCAACTCTTCTTCTTCTCCCAAGACAACTCTTCTTCTTCCAACGTGGCCCAGAGATGCCAAAAGGTTGGATACCCTGGAGGATGCTCCAACCTACTGAGCCACACCAGCTGGGGCCCACGGGGGATTTTGACGAGAAGAGTGGAAAGCATTGTCAGGACAGAGCAAAATGCTTGCATGATGACAGGGAATCAGAGAAACACAGGAAAAGTGATGAGCCTTCCTCTGCTCTTTGCTCCCAGCTAAGGGATATTGGGAAGTAAGGTCGGAAAGATAGATCAGACCCCAAATTCTGAGGGTGTTAAAGATCAGACTAAATATTTTCAAGTTAATTTGGTAAGTCATGACAGACCACTGAAGATTTTTTTAAAAATCAGGTTAGTAGCCTACATTAATATATTATCATTATTTACTTTCTCACATCTAATTGCTCCCTACCCCTAGCAATTTTACTTCATCTTTTATTGCAGTGCTTCCTTCCACATGCCCTGTGTTAGTGTCTCCTCATTCCAGAATATTCTCTGTCATATTTCCTACCTTCTCCCCTACCCCCAAGATATCAGTCCTATGTAGAAATATGATTGCATCATCCCCCAGCTTAAAATCCATCAGTGGGCTTCTCTCTCCTGTAGGATAATGTCCCAACCTGCATGATGTTACAATGTCATTTTCTTCTGAACTTCACCTGCCTGTCTACCAGCAACCCCCTCAAACACACATTCCCTGAACCCCCTATTTTTTTTTTACCAGAAATTCATCTCTGTTTCATTAAACACCATGATTTCTCCTACCACTAAACCTCTGTGTGAGTAGCCTCCTTATCTGCCCGGGAAACATTACTTATCTTCAGAAACTCAGCTCCAATGTCACCTGCCCCACAAAGTCTTCCCTGATCATCCTCAGCCTCAACCCAACTTCGAGATTAAAACCTTCTCTTCTTCTCCATCGCAGCATCACCAGCGAGCCCCGTGACTCCACTTCTCGAATTTCTTTGTGTTCACTTACATGCCTGTCTCCCCGCAGCACTAGGCTCCCCTTCTCGCTGCTCTCTGCAGCCCTACGGCAGGCCTTCAATACGTAATGGTTGGATAGGCTAATTCGTGTACTTTTATCAAAACAACTTCCTGAAAATAGCCAAGGCAGTCAAGAGTAAAGAGCTTTAGAAAAAACGAGTATGACAGTGATGCCTTGGGTAAATTGGATGTGAGACTGCAGATTCAGAAGGAGGGGGAGAGGATGATGGATTCTGCTTTGAACATGGAAAATATGCCTTTGGCGTCCACTGCAATCAGCATCTGCTGCGGAGGCTGCAACTGCTTCTTATTAGACAGGAACACAGAATTAAGTCGTCCTTTTCACTTCCCAGGCCTAGCGCTCTCATCTCTTTTGATAACTTCCTCCGAGGTGACTCTGAATTTCTTGAGTCCTGTCTCCCTTATCCAAATATTTCCTTGAACAAGAACTCCAATGGGCAAGTTTTCAGAGCCCGTGTCTCTGGATGTGTGTGAGCTCAAGAGAAGGAAACACTAAGTGATTTGCAACCTGGCGCTGGAAAGGAGAGCAACTGTCAAGGGGCCGGGATTGTTTTTGTTATTACTGCCTTGCTTTAAATCATGTCTGTTTATTGTTATTGTCTTGTCCCCTTACTGATGCTCAATCCATTTCCTCATCACAAGTGTGAAAGAAAACCTGGCAGAAGTTACCAAAGCGAAAGTTTCGAATCCATAATGGATTCATCCTGAGATACGGCACCACATCTGTTAGAAATTTGGAGACGCTGTCCATCCTGCCTTAAGGGGTACTTAAGCAGTCAGGCTCCTTTCCCCGTGGAAGGCTATAAAACACCGAGAGTTAAGGAGAAGCAGGAAAGTGCTAGCAATGCCTGCGTAAAGGTGCTATGACTTGACGGTTGCACATGTTTGAAGAGGGAAGACTGGCATTTAAATTTAGCGCATGTTCTTGAACTCACACGTCCTCAGAACATGAACTGAAGACAACAGTGAGAGGAAGGAACATGCATGAAAAGGAAACTAGTTGTGTAATGGAGTTGTTCATTTGCTTAGCCATTTTTATATGCTTCTGTTAAGAATTTCATCCTGTTCTCTTTTGCTGTAAAGTTGTTTTTTAAGTCATGTGAATTTTTAAAGAAGCTTCATGGGCAGACTTCCAGCCAGAGAAGATGCACACAACCTTCCACCATTACCCCAACACTACAACTACCTGAGAGCAACCCTCAGTGAGAACTACCTGAAGTTAGCTAAGCAGAAGTCTTTATGACTAAAGATATAAAGGAGGAGCCCTGTGGAGACGGACACTGGAATGTCCAAATGAATCAAGTTGGTGTTTTTAGAAAAACCAGACCATCTTAGTATCTAATGCCTCACCGTATCATTGGAATCTGGCTGTCCAGTTACAGCCACAGAAACAGTTCTTCAAGAAAGGGAATGAAACCCAGATGAAAGACCTTCTACCTGGGGAAACAAATGAACTGAAAGTGACCACAAAGTATGTCCACCAAGAAACTGGAAGCTTGCTATAACTATCCATAAAAAAGAATGTCCCTGCCCTGGCCAGGTAGCTCAGGTGGTTGGATCAATCCTTACACTAAAGATTACGGGTTTGATTCTTAGTCAGGTCACATGCCTGGGCTGCAGTTCCATCCCTGGTCAGGGCGCTCATGGGAGGCCACCAGAGGATGTCTCTCTGTCACATCAATGTTCATTTCTCTCTCTCCCTTCCTCCTTCTCTAATCAATAAACGTATCCTTGGGTGAGGATAAAAAAACATGTTGAAAAGAATCCCACCAGTGTCCCCCCAGGAAGAATACCTTGACCTTGCCAGCATGCCCCCTCCCCCATGGCCGTGTCAGAATGGTGCTCTATGCTGGCTAAGACCCTTCTGGGCTACTATTGGCTAGAGAGGGACCTTGCTGAGCAAACAAAGCTGAAGGGTGTGGCCCTGGGAGGGACATATATAGGGAGTTTAGGAGGCCTGGGGTAGGCCACTGGGACACACTGGTATGGCAAGCGTGACCAAGAAATACACAAGCGCTTAGCAATTATGGAAAAACCAACCCCAAGCACCAAAGAGAGAAGAAATAAGAGGAAGGCCACCAGTCCACTGAGGTCCAGCGTGGGAGGCAAGGTGCCCAAGACAACTACAAGGGTAAAAAGAAGCCTTCAGGGGAGTTCAAGGAAAAAGGCCTCTCCAAAAACTCCCAGTCCTTCAAGCAAGTCTAAGAAGTCTCAACATCCTGTACTCTATGGCCATTATCATAGGCTGAATGAGGCACTGAATCAGTCCAAAAAGGAGCCTAAGACAACCACGAAGGCAAAAAGACCTCTTCAAGGGAGTTCAAGAAGAAAAGCCTCTCCAAAAACTCCCAGTCCTTCAGCCAAGTCTAAGAAGTTACGACGTCCCATAATCTATGGCCATTACCGCAGGCTGCATGACGCACTGAATCAGTATGAAAAGAAGCCAGAGCAAGAGGAAGGGGCAGAGAATCCCACCACTTCAAATGACTACCGGGTCAGCCGGAACTTCAGAGGGAGTCCAGGAACCTCGCAGCTTCCTGTGAAATCTCCAAAGTCCAGCCGCTGAGAGACAGCTGATGACTCGAGACCAAACCATGCAGCAACAGGGTACACCCCTGGTGACTAATAAAATACAATCAGCCTGTTGTGAAAAATAAAAGAATCAAAGAACCTTCGTGAAAGCCTTATTTCTTCTAGCCACAGCTGGTCTGGTGAGGGTTCTAGAAGCTTTCTTTGTCTTCCTCCCATAATATGAAAGCTTACCAATGAGCAAATCAACACGAGAGAGAGAGGAAGGGAAGTTGGAAAGGAACAGAAGAGAAAAAGGAAAAGTGGGAGAGGGAAGCTGCCAGGTAAATGAGATATAGTACCATGAAAAATATGAGAGAAGTACAGAGGTAGCTTAGGGAAGAGATAAGACATGAAAATGAAGGAACCACTAAATGATAAAATAGCCTTAGTTAAAGAAAAAAATGATGCATTATAAAATGCCCTTAACTTGGTGGTAAAAAAAAAAATCCTGAAGAAAAGACAAAATGAATAAACAAAATAGGAACAGACTCACAGATGCAAAGAACCAACTGTGGGTTGCCAGGCAATCGGGGAATTGAGTGAAAAAGGTAAATTCCAGCCATAGGGAATATAATAATAATATTGTAATAACCATGTATGGTACCAGGTGAGTACTTGAATTATCACAAAGGATCATTTAATAAAGTGTATAATTTTCTGACCACTATGCTGTATACCTGAAAGTAATGTAAAATAATACTGGACATCAACTGCAGTTGAAAAGATTTTAAGTGTATTTTCATGTCAATATATGTAAAGATATATGTCTTTCTTTTTAACCATGTTTTATTCATGCATATTTAACCCTAAATTTATTGGTGAATGTTTAGGGATTTTGCAGTTTTTAATATTATAAGTCCTGTGATAAATTTTTTAAAATCCCAAAGCAAAGCCACAACAGTGGCAACAACCACAAGTAATTTTTTGAAATCCCACTTGGAAATTCAAAGACGTTATCAAATGATAAGTGAGGAAACTATACTTGCAACAATATTTTAGCAATCACATCCAAACTTGGAACTTTAGAGGAAGAGAGTCTGAGAAAAGACAGATGTAAAACAAGAAAAGAAAAGTCATGAGAAAGAACAATAGGGAAGAGAGTGAGAGAAATGCAGGAGCGAAACAAAAGCTGAGATATTGGTTGTATGAAGGATTCATAACCCGCAAAGGGTGATTTGTCATTGCTGAACTTAGAAATGTATTATCCTGTATTAACAAGAGACCAACATGTCTAGAGTCATTGGCTAGGGTGTTTTTAAAATGTGCCTTCATCCAGGGGACAGTGACCCAAGTTGACAGGTGGTCTCAGCGTTCTGAAAGGGGAGAAGACAGGGCCCTAAATCTGCCAGTTCCCACGCTCACTACCCTGCTTCTGGCCAGAGAGCTCCTCCGGGGACCCAGGAGCCTCTGAAGTCCAGGGAGTTTGGGATGGAGAAGGGGAACTGGCTGTGGAAAAGAGAATGAAAATTTATTATCAGGACCTGTGGGGGTTTCATATAAAAGCCTTAAATTAACGTTTAATACTCATGAAATTCTGTGCTGTCTCCCACTCTTTATTGCTTTGGTGATTGCTGAGCCCTTTACGCATCACAAGGGGCCAGTGTCTGATCTCTGCAATTGCTTTACAATAACGGGGAAAAGTGTGCTTCAAACTTCAGGATGTGTCTTAAGGAGGCAAAAAAGAGGACACCACCCCATACTCTATGAGTATCTAAGAGAAAGAGGCCATGGAAATGCTTTGGCATTTTATGAACCATCTAGTGTGCCTGCCATTCAGATGTTTCACTGCCCTCCGAGATGCCCCCATTCCAAACCACCCACTCCCTTGTCTTGTAGCCACAGTGAGGTCCCCTGCCTGCCCATCTGTCCCCCAATTCCACTCCCAGCCATGCCTCCTGCCACACTCCAGCCCCACTAACGGCTCCGCAGGTACCCTCCCCCCCACTCTCAGTTCAGCCCTCACTTCCTGAGCCTGCCAGACCACCCCAGTGTCCTTTCAACACTGGGTCCCCAGCTTGCCCTTTGCTTACATGTCCAGTGAGTCACAATGCCTGTTGCCCTCCTCCCCACCAGGATATAAGGTTCTTAGAGATGGGCACTGTTTGCAGCTCTCTCCCCAACATCCAGCCTGGTATCTAGTATTTGCAATACTCTGAGTTAATACATGAATGGAATTTAAAAATCAGGTCTGGGCTCTAAAACACATGCTCTCTCTGCTTTCACCATGGTGATCAAGGTCCTGTCTGCTAGGATGGTGCCAATGGGGTCAACATTTCAGAGGTAAAAGCAGATTCCTGGACCCCAAACTCACACTCACTCCAAGTCATTTCTTTAAGCATTAATGAGTGAGGCATACCAAGTTTCAGGAGTAAATTACAATAATTACCTTTAAAGAACCTATGAGCTTTTCACTCCACATTGAGCATACAGATTATTGTGCTTGTCACTGGGGATGCCATGGTGAGAATGACAGAAAAGACAGTTCCAGCTATAATGAGCTTACCTTCCAGCAGACTAGCCAACATTCAACCATTCATTGCCCAGGTGTCAGGAGAGGGTGCAGCAGGGGGACTCTGTCCAGCCTTCCTAGTGAAGGGCAGTTGGAGCTGACTTTGGAAAATTACAAGAAATCAGTAAGGCGAAGAGCAAAGGCGAGAAGAAATTTGGGGAGAGAGGAGGGCAGGGAGTATGTACAAAGGCCCTGAGGCACGAAGGAGCATGACATGTTTCACAAACTGACCGCAGGTCCATTCAGCTGAGGTTCAAAGACAGGAGGAAAGGATGACATGAGATGAGGCTGGAGGGGAAGATGTGGGAGTCTGCTCCTCCCTCCCCTTCTCAACCCCAGTGCAATGGCTTTTCTTACGTACATTTAAGAAACGTATAGATACTTAAAGCTACCTCTATTTTTTCAACAGGAGCATGGTAGACATACTGTGGCTATACTTTTCATTATTTAAGGTTATGTGCTCGGTTTTGTTTGTTTGGGTTTTGCTGCTATTACAAAGTCTCCGATGTGCTTCCTTATCCACATTGGTATATCCTTGAGTCGTTGGCTGGATCTAATGGCAGGGTAGCAAGTTGCTGGCGGGAAAGCCATCAGAAACGCAGAAATAATAAGTTGACATTAAAGGGAGAAAGTGACTTTTATGAAATAATTAAATTAGAAGTGTTAAGGATTTATGACCAAGGTGAGGCTGTACTACAGATCTTCACTGTTACATTCTGAATCATATTTTGCAGCCCTAGCCTGGACAGTTTTCAAATTATAGGTCTCCATCTCTGGTGCCAGTTATGTCTAGGGATGGCAGTGCCGCATGGTGGTTTAAAACTCCTTCTTTGGCTCCAGAGGGTTACTTTAATTTCTCGGCTCTGCTACTTACTAGTTGTATGATTTAGAGCAAGCTTCTTAAACCTCCAACTCCTCATCTACAAAAAAAGGAAATGAAAATATTACCCTCACGTAGGGTCATAGTGAGGAGTGAATGAAATGATTCAGGTGTGTAACACCTGCCTGGGTGGGGAGCACTCAGTCAGTGGTGGCTGTGGTCATTACCAAAGCAGAGAGCAAGCCAGTGTGCAAAATGGCTTTCACTTATAGAAGGCTTCCTATGTCGGTACCTGGATGTCAGCACTCACCTGTGTTAACTCATCGACCCCCATGACCCTATGAGGTGAGTGCTATCATTGCGCTTTTTATAAATAAAAGAAATTGAGGCCAAGAAGACTAAATCATGCTGAGTTCATATGTGGCAGAGCCAGAGCACGGACCCAGGCAGCCTCATCTTGCTTGTGAGCCAGCAATGTCCTCAAGGCCAGAACCACACGGGAGGGAACACAGGGATGAGCCAATAAACCCCAGTTTATAGATGAGAACATAGAGGCCCAGAGAATTCAAATGACATCCTTCCAGATCACCCATTTAATCCGAGAGAGCCCGTGACCCTTAAGAATACGTACGGTGGTTGAACATTTTGGAGTTGCCTTTTACAAATAAATTTTCATTTAGAAGACCAAAGGCATGCTGACTCTTGGACATCAAGTAGCTCTTGCACAATGCTGTTTTATGATTTAAATGTTGTTAATCCCAAAGCATATGGATTTGATTTTTTTAATGTTTATAAGTTTAGAAATGAAGGAAATAGAAGAGACCTACAGAAGAAAGTTTGAAGGGGGTTATTTTTTAACCCAAAAGGACTTTTCCTTTTAAGTTTCACATATTGGGCAGCAACTGGTAGGTTCAGTTCCGCTCTCCAAACCCAGTCAGCTTGTCCATGTCACTTTGCATCGGATTCTTTTGTCTTTACTTTCTGGGGATCTACATCATAAGCAGTGAATTCCTTTTGTTCCTAAATAAAGCACCAGATAGCAAAACAACCTCTCCAGTCTGAACTCTAGTAAGAGTTATTTTTCTGCCCAGTTTATAATTACTTCTAGGAATTCTTTTAAGAGCACTATGAGGCACTCTCAAAAGAACAGAGTGAAGAGCAAAAATATAGAAGTGAAGAGAGTACTAATTCCGGCTTTCTCTCCAACCTGCTATGTGACTTAAGCAAGTTATTTAAGCCATCTGGAGTTTGGTTTCCTGATCTCTGAATGTGGCACTAAGAATCTGAATTTCTGAGAGGACTGAGACAAGGGGCGCAAAAAGCCCCTTGAAATATTTAAGCATCTTAAGAGTGTAATGTCACGATACACTCTTTCCAACCATCATCTCCTATGTCCTCCCCTAGGCTTCTGTCTTCTCCTCTTTGAACATGCGATTTTAGTCCGATACCCACCCCCCCAAAGAGGCCTTCTCTGAAGCCTCTCTCCTCGCACACAGCACGTCACCAAGGAACTATCTGGTCACAGTTCTGCTACCTTGCCAGACCACAAAACTAGTCAGCCATCATTTTCTTTTTATTTGTTTTTTTTTAAGTCTTCCAAATAGTCACCAAGGGTTTTCCAAGCATGTATCTCTGCATTAGTAAATCTCAAAGGCTGGAAATGAAGACAACTGAAACTCATCCCTGCCCTCAAGGAATTCACAGCCCGTTGGAAGGACAAAGAGAGGAAACCAAGCATCACCACTCGGTGGGGCCAAGTCAGGCCTGTGTGGGGCGCTCGGAGAGTGGCCCTGACCCTTCGCTGCCCCTGAGAGTCACTCTTCCCCTGTGCCTGCTGGCGGCATGTTGGAAGTTCACGTTCACTCCTTCACCTTCAGCAGGGTCTCTAACAGATATTAGCATCGAATCTAATCTCCCAGTCTTTGAGAGGGTTTCCTGTCGCCACCCACCAAGCACCGATGATGTGCTCCAGGCATTTCTCTCACATTCCGGTGACCAAATAACTTTGGCACCATTGACCACACACCCAGGTGGTGCTGCATATATGGGCCTCATAACAGCAACTAATGAATCACTCCCTTTGGCTACATAAAGAGCCAAGCCCATGTTGCCTCTGGCACCCACCAGGAGTTAAAGGCCCACCTCAGAGGAGCCTTGAGTTAAAGTCACAGCTACTTTGGTGTTTCTCTGCATATTCACAGAGATAACAATGGCCCCTTATAATGGCAGAATACTCTACATTTTACAAAATACCTCCATGCCTATCATCCTATCCAATCATAACAACTATTCTTTGCAGTCAAGAGAAGGAAGATTTTTTTTTCTCTCTTTTTTAGATGAGAAAACTGAGACTAGGTGACTCAGACCCAAACCCAAGTTTGCTGACTCATAATCCAGTGCTCTGGCACTGTCCTCTACCACGGGACACATGTTCAGACCAAGAGAAGAGGAAAACTCCAGCGCTTATACTGCTGCTACTTTTCACAAGTCAGTGGAACTCATCAGACGTGAGCCTGGACTGAGCTACCATCAGGGGGCCATGCTGGCTGTGGAAGAAGATAAAAGAATAAGACTACCCAATGTTTCTGAAATACCTGGCTAGGAGGATGCGTAAGACAGACACACAATTATCTACACAAAAGGACAGAATGAAGCAAGGGTCATAAAAACACCTGAAGATTTGTGTTCACTTGTGGGTTGGTGGGTTAAATGAAGCTGAGTGTAAATAAATGGATTTGGCCAAGGTGGAGGGAGAAGCCAAGGGCTTGAGAAGAACAGAGCAATGGGAGATCCTGTCTGTCCCGCAGAGTATGAGGTCTGTGGGGGACAAAGGATCCAAAGCTGGCCATTGGTTGCTGCCACTTGGCCTGCCACCAGCCATCATGGTGCTAGTCAGTCTGAGATACATTTCATGCACTCACAGTACTTGCAGTAAGCTGGAGCAGTACACCGTCAAGACATCCTCTACCATTTCACAGAATTTAAGAACCTTAGAATAGTATCCTTTTATCTCTGCCTCCCTAGTCTTTGTGCTACTGGTGACATCCTTTTTACTCTTAATCATTTTATAAACACCAAACTACATTGTTTCTATTTTTAAACAGTTATTTGTTAAATATATCTGAATAATTGAAATATATATATATATATATATGCCATTTTATGGGCTCTCCCTTCTTTTGCGCACTCATATTTCTTTTTTTAATTTTTAAAAAAGATTTTATTTTATAATTTTTTAGAGAGGGGGAAAAGGAGGGAGAAAGAGAGGGAGAAAAACATCAATGTGCGGTTGCTTCTCACATGCCCCCTACTGGGGACCTGGCCCACAACCCAGGCATGTGCCCTGACTGGGAATCAAACTGGTGACCTTTTGGTTTGCAGGCCAGCGCTCAGTCCACAGAGTCACATCAGCCAGGGTATGCTAGTTCTATCTGGTACCATTTTTCGTAGGTCTGAATTATTTTGTTCAACATTTCTTGTACCGCAGGACTGCTGGGCAGTAACTACTGCAGAAACTGGCATTTTTTAAATCTTTATTTTTTTAATATTTTTATTGGATATAAAATTCTAGGTGACAGTTTTCTTTTTGGCACTTTCCCTTCATTACTGTCCTTTCCCTCCACTGTCCTTTTACTTGCATAGTTTCTGATCAGAAATATGCTGTCCTATTTGTCTTTGTCCCTACATGTCTTCTTTCCTATAGCTGATTTTAACATTTCCTCTTTATCATTGCATTTGGAATATGATGTCTCTTCCTGCAGTTTTTATGTTTCTCATGGTTGGTGTTTGTTAATCTTTTTTTGACCTATGTCTTAAGAATTTCTATCAAATTGGGGAATTACTTAGCTATTATTTCTTGAAATATGTGTGTACCCCCTTCTAATTCAGAGCTCCTACTACACATAAATTAAGTTCTGGAAGTTATCTCACAGCTCACAGATACTCCATTCTCTTCTTGTTCCTTTGTGTTTGTTTGATTTACCAATTTCTATTGCTATGTCCTTGCATTCATTAGTCAATGTTTCTGCAATGTTTAATCTGACATTGACTAAATTTCAAGTGTATTTTTACCACACACATTACAGTTTTAGCCTCTAAAAGTCTGATATAACTATTTAATAATTCACATGTCTATGTAACACATTTAACCTGTGCCCTAGTTTTTAGCACATGAAATACAATTATACAATAATACCTTTTTTAACATGTTGGTAATTCAAATATCTGCATCAGTATGCATCAATTTTAATTGATTCTTCTCCTCATTGTAAGTGCTATTTCTATGGCTTTGTTTTGCTGTTTTTTTCATTTTGGGTTTTTGCATGCTTGGTAAATTTTTATTAGATGCCACACATTATAAATTTTACTTTGCTAGGTGCTGAATATTTTTGTATTCCTATAACTATTTTTGATCATTGTTCTACAGTCCAGTTGATCATTTGAAAACAGTATGATCCTTTTAGGTCTTCATTTGAGGCTTGTCAGGTGAGACCAGAACTGCATCTAATTTAATCCCGACAACTGAGGCAAGACTCATGAGAATTCTAGTCTATGCCCAGTGAATTTTAAGATTTTTCTAGTCTTACCAATGAGAACAGGCTCAGAACTCTATTGAGTAATCCAGGAGAACCCTCTGCAAACCTGCTGATCTTTCTCCATGTATCTCCCCTTTCTTTGGCACTCTGCCATGGTGTCTCAACTCTGTTCCCTCATCTCAGAGAGACTAATGAACCCTTCCCGGGCTTCCCTCCCTTTGTTCCAGCAAACCCCGAGTCTTACCTCATTTGTTCCCCACATCTCAGAGATCACTGGCTTCTGTCACCCAATACCCAGTTTCTTGAAAATTATCGTTTTCTTTATTTTGTCTCTTTTGTGTGTGTGTGTGTGTGTGTGTGTGTGTGTGTGTGTGTGTTTGATATTTGAGTTGTTTTAACTGAAAGGGTAAATTCAGTTCCCATTTTTTTCTACCTCCCACTTATAAGCTGATTTCTTTTGTGTTGGATCAGTCTACTATTGAAAATCTTAGTTTATACAAGTATGTCATTGTGATTGTGAATGGTAATTACACATATATAATTTTTCTATTTAGCAATAGAAATTCTCCTGTAATCTTAATCCAAAGTAAAGGTAACTTATATTTTATAAATAATCTTTGGTTTAAATGAAGAGCTCAGATATAACATTTATTTTCTTTTGGGTGGGCCAAGTTTAAATCAATTATTATTTCAGGGTTCACAAGAAAAACATTTTTCTTCAATGTTTCAAATTTCTCTTCTAGAAAATAAGGATTAAAAGTTTAAGATAGAGACAGCCGCCAGAAGGAAGGGGATGGTGGATAATGGTGGCAGGAAGAGAAGGGGACTAGTCTAAGAACACGAATGAAGAACCCATGGACATAGACGACAGTGTGGGGATTGACTGTGGGAGCTGGAGGGGAGTGGACTAGGCAGGGGAGAGCAAAGGGGGAAAAATTGGGACAACTGTAATAGAATAACAATAATAAAATAAAATTAAGAGTTTAAACTCAGAAGCAAGCTGTAACAATATCTCTACATTTATTTTATTCAAATTGGCTTTATTAACAGCATTCTTTTTCATATGTTACAGCAATGTTGGGAAAGCATAGCAACTAGGGTGACTGTTTTTGGATCTTGCTTGCCATCACAACATCTTTTGGAAAGTCTTGGATACATTTGATGTGTTAAAATATAGCATTGCTTTTCCCTGCAGTTTTAAATTATATTTGTTAAGAATGCTAAAAATCAGTTAAGTGGCCAAACTTGTTACCCATATGACATCTGTAGAAATATTTTCCAAGAGAGATTCTTTTACAACTCTCATCCGTGAGTCCCCGTGCAATGTTCAGTATTTTCTCTTCCAAAACCAAGGGATTTCAGAATGATGTAGTAGATAGCAATGCTTACCTACAGTCTCTAAACAAAAGACTTCCATAATCCAGTTACTTAGTAAAATTGCTTTCATAAATTAAAATTCATTCAGTGGATTTTTAAATATGTCCATGAAAATCAGCAGAATTTTTTGAGATTCACAAGACTGATAAAGTATTTTTAAGTGTTTTGAAAAGGAACCATTATAGACACTAACCAGTAGAGTAAGTTTTATATACTTTTCAAAAGGCCTTATCACCTGCAATTATTTTTATAAATTTTCCAGTTTCATTTATCTTGACTAACATTTTTTCTTCTAAATCTAGGAAGAAATTCAAATCTACAGCTCTATCTAGATTAAATTTACACAACTAAACAAATTCCCTATAAAATTGTCTTGCTACAATTATCTCATATAAATTAAAAGTGTTACAATTAGCAGGACACACATCAGATTGGATTGCAAAATCTGTACATGGGTATAACAATTCATAAACATTGCTTGGAATATTATTTAGTAATAAACATAACATAATATATAATGAAGGTACAAAGAATCAACATATATGCAAAAAATAATTTTCCAGTGATTATATGAGGAATTGTACCTTTGTCACACTATGTATTATTACTTAGACTATTAAATATGATGATAACAAGGCTTACTTAATGGCTACAGAATGCTGTAGAAAATGTTGCAATAACTGTTTTTTTTTCCAATGAAAATATTTGAACATTTTTATCAACAAATTTGGCATATTGTATTGCCAAGTAGATTACTATCTTTTGATTGTGAAGGTTCAATGTTTCATAACAAAACTATAGTGGATTCTGTGATTCTCATTGTTTTTGGCATTTGTTAAAACACATTTTTTAATAAACTTAATTTAACATATTTTTTAGAGTAGAGTCAATGATTTTACCAATATCACAATTTACAGCTAGGAGTTGAAATTAAACATGCATAGTCTGTTCTTCTAATAAAAATATTATTTTATTATGCAAACTGTACCAGTTGGAATTCAATACCACAGTTTTTACAAACTCAGAAATCATCATGTTCTAAACTTCCTTTCCGAAAAATACACTGAAAGTTTCTAATGGAAATTTGTTTGAAATTTGCCACTCCAGGTAAGCATAGAGAAAAAAATTCTCACTCTTTTTCAAAACTATAGGTTATATATACTGATAAAACATTAAACTCTACACTTAAACCTTCCTACTATATTGATAATCAAACAAAGTCCAATACGGAAGCAGTGAACAATAAATAAAAAACTCGCTTCTCCTGAACATGCGTATTTATCACGTCTCTTTCAAATGTGTCTCACACATGACTCATAGTAGCTGGTCTAAAATCAGTTGCAATATGCACAGTTTTTACTTAGAACCTTTGCAATGTCCTCACCTTTTATATCCTGTTCTCCTCTGCTATACATGTTCCTTTAAGTATTGCCATAGCTGCACGACACAACTTCTTACATGTTGTATCTTCATTTCCAGTTAGTAGAAAAAGATATTTTCTAATTTCCCTTATGATTTCCAGATACACTGATTGCTTAGAAGTATTTAGTATTTAATTTTGAAAATTTTGAGTATTTGACAAACTCTGTCCAATAACATTCTGTAATTGGTTCTAATTTAAATCCATTCTTAGCAAAAGAACATACTCTGCATAATTATATTCTTTGAAATTTGTTGAGTTTTGTTTTATGGGCCAGAAGACAGCACATCTCGTGAATGTTCCATGCACGCTTGAAAATAATGTGTTCTGTTACTGGTGGCTACAGTGTTCTATAAACATAAATAAAGTTGGATGATGGTGTAGTTTAGGTCTCCTATATCTTCACCAGGTTTTGTCTACTTATTCTATCATTTACTGAGTGAGAGTATTAAGTCCTCTGTCTCAGTTTGTGGACTCATTTCTCCACTCAGTTGTGTAAGTTTTTACCTTATGTACTTCAAACTTTTGCTAAGTACACACATATTATGAACTATCATGTCTTTTGATAAATTGACTACTTTATAACAATGTAATCACTTTGAAGTCTGTTTGATATTGATATAGCTGCTCTGGCTTTCTTTTTTTTAAATACTTTATTTGTTTATTTTTTAGAGAAAGGGGAAGGAGAAAGAGTGGGAGAGAAACATCAATGTGTGGTTGCCTCTCATGTGTCCCATACTAGGGACCTGGCCTGCAATCCAGGCATGTGCCTTGACTGGGAATCGAACCAGCGACCCTCTGCTTCACAGGCCCATGCTCAATCCACTGAGCCACACCAGCCAGGGCAGGCTTTCTTTTGGTTAGAGTTTGTATAGTATATCTTTACTCATCCTTATAATCTTAACCTAGCTACATCTCTATTTAAAGTGAATTCCTCATAAATAGTATGTAGATTTATCTTGCTTTTATAAATATACACACATATACAAATAAATACATGTATATGTGTATATGCATAGACACACATGCACACATATGAGCCTGGAAAAAGTCCGGCCATTGTCAGTATAACAAGAACAGTTTACATGACATTGATGTGACCTGGCAGCCAAGGGGAGTGGACTGGAATGCACATGTGTGAACGATGGTGACTTCACTGTACTAGTCAGTGGGGGTGGTAGACACCGTTGAGTGAGCATGTGTGCTGTATGGCCATCGCATTCAAAATGACTGAATGAGTAGAGCAATGAACCTGCATCAAATTTTGCACTAAGCTTGAACATTCCTCCGCAGAAACTATTCAGATGATTCAGAAGGCTTTTGGGGACAATGAAATGAGTGCAGCACAAATAAAAATGTTGTACAAATGCTTCAAAGATGGTCAAGAATCTGTTGGAAGGTGGTCATGGAACTGCTGATTCACCTTCTGGAAGGCCTGCAACAAGCAGAACACCTGGGAATGTTGAACGTGTACGGGCTGCAATCACCAAAGATTGGCAACTGACAGTGTGAGAACCGGAGACTGATCTGGCGATTCTGAAAACTACCATGTCCGAGGTTTTGAGGCAAGATAGTGTCACAGCAAATTTTGTTCCACAGCTTCTGCTACCAGAGCAGAAGGAACATCGCACTGCAGTTGCTAATGAGTTGATTAAAACCAGTACCAATAAACCAGGTTTGCTACCCTGCGACGTCTGGCTTTTCCCAAAACTAAAATCACCTTTGAAAGGGAAGAGATTTCAGACTGTAGATGAGATTCAGGAAAAGACAACAGGGCAGCTGATGGTGACTGGGAGAACTGTGTGAGGTCCCAAGGTGCCTATTTTGAAGGGGACTGAAGTGCCATTGTCCTATGTGCAATGTTGTAGCTTATATCTTCTTCAGTAAATGTCTCATATTACATGGCTGGATACTTTCTGAACAGACTATACATTTATATATAAATATAAATAAATCTCCAGTGCTTTTCAGTTGGCGTATGTGTACCATTTACATTTGACCTAATTATTGATGTGTTTAGACAAAAGTCTATCATCTTGCTGACATTTGTTGTTTCATCTGTTCTTAACAGCTTTCCCTCTCTTTTCTTGCCCTCTTTTTGATTATTTTGTGTTTATTTTATCTCCACTCGACTCATTAAATATACCTCTTTTAATTTTGCTTTTTAGATACTGTTCTGTGGTTTATGAAATCTGTAACTTATAAAAAGTATATTCTTTCTCTAGCTGACTTCAAGATACTCTTTTCATCTTTAGTTTAGAGCAATTTGAATATAATGGGTGTAGGTGTATAATTAATCCTGCTCAGAGATTTGTTGAGCCTTTTGGATCTTTGATTTATTACATTTCATTAACTCTGGAAAAGTCTTGGCCTTGATCTTCTCAAATATTTTGTCTGCTTTGTTCATTTTTTCTCCATCTGGGGCTCCAATTACACATATGTCAGACTTTTGATATTGCCCCATGATTCTTGGATGTTCTCTTCTCCCATTCCTGCCCTGCTTGAATTTCCTCTTCGTGCTTCGGTTTAGATGATTTCTATTGTCCTAACTTCAAGTTCACTCATTTCTTCAGCTGTATCCAATATGCTTACAAACTCTTTTAATATAGTTTTCAGCACTTTACTCAGTATCAATCTATTCTTAAGTTGTCTGCATTTTCCTGTGGTTAACATAATTAATAAGTATTCATCATGGCTATTTTAAATTACAAATTTGGTGGTTCCAATATCTAATCTCTATGGACTGTTTTGTCTCTTCACAATGGGTTGACTTTTTTCTGCTTTTGGGGGGTTTCCATAATTTTTACTCCATAGAAGAACAATATAGATGGAGTTAAGAATTATTTGCATGCAGAAAATCAGTCAGGCCCTTAGTGTGGGGAGTTGGTTCAGTCTAATTGATTTGGGTCCAAGTTCCTTATTGCCATGGTTGCTTTTGGTACACCACAGACTCAGATTTTTCCAGCAGTGGGCTGCCTCTTACCTTTTTTCAGTCAGAGTTCTGAGGTCTCAAACCCCTCTGAAGTCTGTACCCAGAGGGGCCTGTCTCCATGCTCTTGACCAACTCCAGCAGAAAACCTCTATCACCTGTTACTTGGTACAAGACTCATAGCAGGGGTTCTGGGTTCTCCTGATCTAGACTTAGAGCATTGAGCTTTTTTTGGTGTTCCTGCCATTTCATCACCATAACAGCCGAATTCTTGACTTGTGTCCATGTAGTGGTGATGGTGTTAGTAGGGGGTTGAGTGGCAGAGTTTCTTGTCCCCTTCTCGGTGACAGAAATGTCCCTCTTCTCACTGCTTTGTATCAGTGCAGAATCCTGGATCCCAGAGGGTTTTAAGCCCTTTGGTCACCATGGAAGGCCTTTCCTTTGGTATAAGAATCTCAGAAGTCAGTGGTGTTTCATTTCTATATACCAGCAATAGCTGCTCCCTGCACATCTGCATCACTGCAGGGCACCCCTGTTCTCAGGCTCCTGCCCAGGCCCCAAGCTTTCTTTTGAGTATCCACAGAGACCAGTAGATCCCTCATGTCTGTGGCTCCCAGTTATTCTAAACTGTCATATGAGTCCATGTTCCATGTATAAGAATTCATTAAAATGTTAGCTGTCTTCTTCTCCTCCCTTTTTAGGGTAGCTACTTCTTCCCATGTTCTGACAAAAGTGAACATGTGTTTCTTCTCTCTTTGGAGAGATTTACCACTCCTGGAATTCAGTTTACCTGGTGGCTTTGTGACCTTAACTCTGTTATGAATTTAAGGAAAGCATTACTATGTTGATTATCCAGGCTTTTTTCATTCATAGGGTAGAAGCACAGTTATCTTGTGGTTTTCTACATCTTAAAAAAAACTAGAATTCAATTCTGTTGTCCATTACCCCATTCTCTTTTATTTCAACTATATCTCAATATATCAAAAAAAGTAGAAAAACTTCATATTTATTGAGATATATGTTTATATCTCAATAAAGTTTTTTAAAAACTATACCCATGCTCTTCTATTTTATTTCATTCCATCAAAAACAAACAATCACAGGTAGTGAGCACCAAATTTAAAATTTCACAACCATTAATTAGTCCTGACTTGCTCAAAACTATAAAACAAATGGTTATGATGAATTATTAGAATCAAGGAATCAAAATTTTCCTCGAGACCAAGCACTCATTTCAATAATGTTAACTGTGTATCACTCATCGCAGTAGCAACTCTTCTGCAGGTTGGAGAACAAAGTAGTCACTCAATTACGTCAAAGAAATGAAAAACATTGAGAAAATTTTTACCTCAGTAGAAGTAAGAATTATATAAAGATTGGAACTTCCTAAATCTTTAAGGGCTAGTATACTACCAGACGTAAACATAAACCAGACAACTTCAGCTTAAAAAAATTATATTATATTGTCAAAGGACAAATATCCCTTCAATAAAGTCTTCACACACAAGTTCCAAAGTTGTGTTTTGATAAGTACATGACATGAATAAGTATTTTCCCAAAAGTTTCTATTTCAGTTGGAATGACACTCGACAGAGACTGTTTTATGGGGCAATCTGTCTCCCCATTTTATAACCAGGTTTTAAAACATGGGACTTCTGCTGAAGACTAAACTCGTAAGGTAAGTATAACCATAAAGCTATGGAGAAGCAACTGGAAACAAGGCAAAGAGTTTGCCTAAGAGTTATTGCAGGGTCCACAGACGTGGAAACCACTGCACACATAGTCAAGTTGCGTAGCTGAGCTTCCTAAGAAAATGGTTATAAAAGGAGACAAGCAGAGGATCCAATGATACCCATAAAGGGAAAATCTCACTTACTCTGGGTATGGAATTGAAACCAACAAAGAAACCCAAGGGAAAGGATTTGATGGTGATAAGACCAAAGAGAAAAAGGAGGAAAGAAAAGAGATGAGACCTAAGGGAAAGTTCCAAGTAAATCAGTGTGAGTTTTTGCAAAGCACTCTGATAATTTTATATATTATCTATAGCCTTATATTTTAAACATGTCCTGGCTCTACAAAAGTCACAGTCCCTGGAGTGGGGCTGACAAATATACCAGGTATCAGGGGTTATGTAAACAATCTTTGGTGCACTCTGTAGCCTAATTTACTGTCATAAACATTGTGGGAAGCAGAAATCTCTATGGCAGCTCGGCGTGGATATTCTCACTGTCGGCAGGGAAGATTCATGGCCTCCTCACAATGCTGAGACCCCACCAGCATTTACCAAGACAGATGATTTGGTGACAGACACCTCAGGCTGAAAGTTAATATTTAACCTAGTAAGATGAAACATGAGAACATTAGAATTGTGCCCCTGGGCCAGTCCCTTGGTCCTCCTAGTCCAGGAGACTGTCTCTGACGAGGACTCAGGGAGTGAGTCCTAGAGGGCTGGGATGCCACAGTCATCAGCCTCAGGGGTCAGAGAAGTGACCGATCACCCTGGCCTCCCTCAATAACCCATGCTATACCTGTCATCCATGAAAGAACTGAACCTCTTTGCAATCTACTTGTATTTTAGCCAGTACCAGCTCTTAAGCTAATAGATTCCAGAAGGGTATTCACTTCCTTCTGTTCAAAGACTATCTCCCTATTATTTATTCTAAACTTAGTATTCTTGAATAGCTAGAATTCATGTTTGTTCAACAAGCCTCAGCTTATCCTCCCCACCCCATCAAGACTTGATAACTGACTTTATCAAAATTCATCCTTATCTTTCCAAAGGGAACATTTTTTTTAGGTGCAATTTGTACAGCTCTTTCTTCTCCCATCATTTTCTGAATCTGTTCAGTTGTGTGTCCAGATTTTTAAAAAAGTCAGATCTTAATGATATAAATTAATATTCTCCTGTCAGCCATGGCTACCCTACCCTTTTCTATTTTTCTCTGGAATTGAAGTTGAGCAACATTTGAACAGAAGGTGTCTGATTACAACAATGACTTTCTCCAAAATACCAGAGAGCAAAACACAATTTTGTCTCAGTCTCTGGTTTCAGATGGAACCAATGCCTTGAGTGTGACTTAGGGCTTTAAGAAAATAGCATTACCTTAGGATATTTAGGCAACCAAACCAGCAGATCCAAAGAGTATGATCTTTTGGAGTACTCCCTCTGAAGAAGGCTACATGCCTATGCCAATGACCTTGCCTTTGCACAGAACACATCTGTAATGATGCTTTTGGAAATTCCTTTAGAGTTGTTGTGTAATTAAGCTACCATAAAAAAATTGTTGCTTTATATTTGTATGTCTTTTAAATCTTCACCCAAGGACATTTTTTCATTGCTTTTATAAAGAGAGGATTTAGACATCAATGTGAGAGAGGAATATTGGTTGGTCGCCTTTTATAGCTGTTCTGACCAGAGACCAAAACCACATAGGCATGTGTCCTGACCGGGAATCAAACTGGCCACCCTTTGGTTTACAGGACGATGCCCAACCAGCTGAGCCACACTGGACCAGGGCCATATTTCACTTTTGAGTAAGAGGTAAAAAGCATGGCAATTTCAGAGTTTACTTTTTAGTCTGGCCATTAAAAAAAATCACCTTCCTAGTAGGTCACCACTGAGGTTGAACCCTCCTTAGCCGTCTTACCACGACCATGTCTGTCGGCAAGCACCCCTGGGAACCTATGCTAAGTGGGCTCTGCACTATGTGGGATGCAGCGGTCCAAAAGACATTGTCCCTATTCTTAAAGAGCTTGTAATCCAAGTGGAAGCCAAATACAGGCACAATATGAAAAATGCTAGATGAAGATAAACATGTGTGAGAGTTGAGAGGACTCTGGGCTAAAGCAGTCTGGGAAGTTGTGCAGAGAGGGACTGGCAGGGCTGGAGTATGTGGATATCCTCTACAGGATGAGTGACACCAAGTGCAAAGACAAATCTGGCTAAAAGTAATGGAATGGGACACAAGTCCTACTACTGACTTACGTTGTTTTTGAAAAGTTATTTAACCTCCTGATTTCTCTGTTTCCTCATATACCCACTTCTGATTCAAAATGGCAGACTGAACACAAGCATTAACTTCCTTCTTCCCCTTGACCTGTTTATCTGATCTCATGCAGTGGCATGCAAAATGTATTTGACACCTGGAATAAATCATCTTTTTTTTAAAATTAATTTTATTTAGTTATTTTTCAAGTACAGTTTTTTGTCTATTTTTCCCATCCCAGCCTCCCCCACCCCTTGCTCCCCACCTCCCTCCCATTTCCACCCCCTTTAGTTCTCGTCCCTGTGTCCTTCCTATTTGTTCCTCCAAATTCCTCCCCCTTTTTCCCCTTAACTTCCCTTCCTTCTCCCCTCTGGTCACTATCCCCTTGTTCTCTATTTCAGAGTCTTTGTTTTTTTTCCTGCTTGCTTGTTTGTTTTGTTGTTTAGCTTCCTGTTAAAGGTGAGATCATATGGTCCTTAGTTCACTGCTGGTGGGATTGCAGACTGGTACAACCATTATGGAAAACAGTATGGAATTTTCTCAGAAAAATAAAAATCAACCTGCCTTTTGACCCAGCAATTCCACTGCTGGGATTATATCCTAAGAATCCTAAAACATCAATATCAAAGAACCTATGCACCACAATGTTCATAGCAGCACAATTTAAATCATCTTTTAATACTCCCTTCTCCTTTATAACAAAATTACTTTCAGTAAGAGACATTATTTCCTTGTTTTTATCCCCATAGTCTAAAAAAAAAGAGTTAACTCATGAACAAGAAATTCCCACTTAAAGATATTATTCTGACTTTAAAAAAAATTTCATGCATGAACTGCAATTTGTACTTACCATAAAAAGTATTATACCTCACAATTTCCTCTGTATATCACTGCTTTAAATTTAACTACACATAAAACTCAGAATGGTCACATACAATTATTCAAGTTCTGTTCTTTACCATTACAGCCCTGCACTGTCAATGCTATTTCAAATCTACTGTGTGAATGCAGGAGTGTTAGTGCCACAGAGATCGGAAACACAAGGACAAGTTTGAATGATTCAAAAACTCTACAGACTTATTCTTGAAACAAGCATGTGTAACAGAGTCTACTTGTGTTGGGTCAACTATACTTGGGAGCTTTCCAAATTAACTTCCCTGTAGAATCCAATGTTCTTTAGAAAACAAGTAGAGGGAAAAGTACTTATTTGAAACACACATATCTATGATTAAAACTCCACAGTAACCAAAGCAATTGTTTAGAATTGAGATTTTTAAAAAGATACTTAGTGGGGGGGAGGATAGTGCAGGGAGAGCATTTTATCCCTGACCTTGATGATAATACATGCCAGATGTTCTTTCAGTTAGTTTTATTACTGTTTATAAATTCTCTACCAGCAATGTACCCCTTCTGCCTACACATGAAATGGGGCTTCCCAAGCTCCCCATCTCTAGCATGCCACAATAGTAAAATACAAAAAGAAGAAAATCATTAAAAGCACTGAGAATGGGAGTAATAATCATTAAAAAATCCTAGACAATTGGATTGTACTGCCTAATAAACTAGGGTGTAAGATGTCATGGCTCAGAGCATGTATAGGGGGAAGGTTGCCACATGACTAAATTTTCATCACAGTTATTTACAATGAGTGAGGGCAGAGAGAATAGGAGAAGAGGCAAGAGCTGAGATGGAGAATGAAGAGCCACCTGTAGACTCTGCTGGATCAGCCTGATACAACCCCTTTTCCAACACCCTGCCCCTTTGGTGAAGACCTGAGAAATGCCCCTAAAGGAATTAAGCAATCTGCCTTGGAGGACTTTGTGCTCCCACACAAGAGTTGGTACCCCAAAGTGATTCTCTTCATTTCAGCCCAGCAGAAGTAGAAGTAGGAAGCCTGATAATTTAACACCCCCAGAATTTGAATTGCCATCACAGAGCAGGCAATAATAATCAACCTAGTTGATTGAAAATTCATTCTTCAATATGAATTTTTACATTTTTATTGAGCTTATTGGAGTGGCATTGTTTAATAAAATTATATAGGTTTCAGGCATACAGTTCTATAATACATCATCTGTATATTGTATTCTGTGTTTGCCACCCAAAGTCCATCTCCTTCTGTCAGCATTTATCCTCCTTTACACTCTTCTACCTTCCTTTCCCTTTGGTAATAATCACCATATTGTTTTCTGTATCTATGAATTTTTTTCTCCACTTAATTCCTTCACTATTTCACCTAGCCTTCCAACTCACCTCCCCTCTAACAGCTGCCAGTCTGTTTCTATTTCATTTATTAGTTTATTTTGTTCACTAGATTCCACATATAAGTATAATTATTGTATGGTATTTGTCTTTCTCTGACTGCCTTAATTCACTTAGCATAATACTCTTCAGGTCCATCAATGCTGTCACAAAAGGTAAGATTCCCTTTCTTATGGCCAAATATTATTCCATTGTGTAAATGTACCACAGCTTTTTTATCCAGTCATTTACAGATGAGCACATGGGCTGCTTCCAAATCTTGGCTGTTGTAGATAATGCTGCAGTAAAAAGAGGGGTGCATATATTCTCTCAAATCATTGTTTTGGGTTTCTTTGGAACCCGAAAAAGTGGAATTGCTGGGTCATAAGGCAGTTCCATTTTTAAATTTTTGAGGTATCTCTGCACTGCTTTCCACAGTGGCTGTACCAATCTGCATTCCCACCAACAGTGCATGAGGGTTCTCTTTTTTCCATATCTTGGCCAATACTTGTTGTTTGTTGATTTATTGATGATAGCCATTCTGACAGGTATGAGGTGATATCTCATTGTGGTTTTAATTTTCATTTTCCTGATGATTAATAATGCTGGCTATCTCTGTGTCCTCTTTTCAGAAGTGTCTATTCAGGTCTTTTGCCCATATTTTAATTGGATTTTTTTGGGGGGGAGGCATTTGGTGTTGAGTTGTATAAGTTCTTTATATATTTTGGATATTAATCCCTTATCAGATGTATCATTAGTGAATATGTTCTTCCATTCAGTGGTTTGTCTTTTCATTTTGTTACTGGTTTCCTTTGCTGTGTAAAAATTTTTAATATGATATAGTCCCATTTATTTTCTTTGGCTTCCCTTGCCCAAGACATGTCAGAAAAACTATTGTTGATAAATGTCTGAGATTTTGCTACTTATCTTTGCTTATAGCATTTTTATGGCTTTAAGTTTTACATTTAAGTCATTCATTCATTTTGAGTTTATTCTTTTGTATGGCATAAGAAGGTGGTGAATTTCATTTTTGCATATATCTGCCCAATTTTCCCATATCTTTACTCCATTTTATGTTCTTGACTCCTTCCCTGACTATTAATTAACCATAAAGGTATAGGTTTATTTCTGGGTTTATGCCAGCACCACGCTGTTTTGATTACTACGGCTTGTAGTCTAGTTTGATATCAGGTAGCATGATTCCTCCAACTTTGTCCTTTTTTCCTCAAGATTGCTGTTGCTATTCAGGGTTTTTTGTGGTTCTATAAAAATATTTGGAATATTTGTTCTAGTTCTGTGAAATACATCATTGGTATCTTGATAGGAATTACATTGAATCTACAGAATGCTTTGGGTAGTTTGGACATTTTAATAATGTTAATCCTTCCTATCCATGAACACAGTATATTCTTCCACTTATTTGTATCTTCTCTAATTTCTTTCTTCAGTTTCTTATAATTTTCTGGTTATGGGGATTTTATATCCTTGTTTAAATTTATTCCTAAGTATTTTTATGCAATTATAAATGGGACTTTTTTCTTAGTTTCCCTTTCCAATAGTTCATTATTGGTATATTAAAATGCAATTGGGCCTGGCCAGGTGGCTTAGTTGTTTGGAACATCATCCCACACACCAAAAGGTTGAAGGTTTGATTACCAGTAAACTAGATTACCATAACTAGGTTGCAGGTTCAGTCCCCAGTCAGAGAGGCAATTGATCTCTCATAAGAGAGGTAATTGATCTCTCTCTCTCTATCTTCTAGATATTTATTTCATGTCCTGCTACTTTACTGAATTCATTTATCAGTTCTAGTAGTTTTTGGTAGAATCCTTAGCATTCTCTATGCACAGTATCATTTCATCTGCAAATAATGACAGTTTTACTCCTTCCTTTCCAATTTGGATGCCTTTTATTTTGTCCTCTTGTCTGATTGCTGTGGCTAGGATTTCCAGTACTATGTTGAATAAGAGTGATGAGAGCAGATTTGTCTTTTTCCTGATCCTAAGGAAAGTGTTTTTAGTCTTTGTCCATTGAGTACAATGTTAGCTATGGGTTTGTCATATATGGCCTTTATTATGTTGATGTACATTCCCTCTATTCCCACTTTGCTGAAGTTTTTTATCATCCATGAGTGCTGGATTTTATTAAATACTTTTTCTGCAACTCATGTGATTTTTCTTCATTTTGTTTATGTGGTGCATCACATTTATTGACATGTAGACATTGGGCCGATCTGGCATCTTTGGAATAAAGCCCACTTGATCATGGTAGAAGTTTCTATAATGTATTGCTGGATCTGGTTTAATGTTTTGTTGAGGATTTTAGTATGATGTTCATATTTGTAGTGTCCTTATCTGGTTTTCGAATTACATAAAACTGGACTGGAAAATGAGCTTGGAGTCTTATCTCCACTTGAATTTTTTGGAATAGTTTAAAGATCGGTGTTAGTTCTTTGAATGTTTAGTAAAATTCACCTGTGAAACCATCTGGTCCGGGATTTCTGTTTCTTGGGATTTTTTTTTTATTACTGCTTTAATTTCATTAGTTATATTCAATCTATTCTGATTTTCCTATTTTTTTCTAATTCAGTTTTAGAAGATTGTATGTTTCTAGGGATTTATCTATTTTATCCAAATTGTCTAATTTGTTGACATACAAATGCTCATAATATTTTCTTACAATCCCTTGTATTACTGTGGGGTTAGTTGTTATTTCTCTTTCATTTCTGACTTTATTTTTTGGGTCCTCTCTCTTTATTGCTTGATGAGTCTTGTTAAATGTTTGTCAATTTTATTTATCTTTTGAAAAACCAACCCTTGGTTTCATTGATTTTTTTGTATTTTTTAAGACTGTATTTTATTTATTTCTACTCTGATCCTTATTATTCCTTTCCTATGTTCACTTTGGGCTTTGTTGTTCTTTTTCTAGTTTTTTTTTTTAAGTGTAAAGTTAGATTGTTTATTTGAGATTTTTCTTGTTTCTCGAGATAGACTAATGGTATGAATTTCCCTCTTTGGGCTGCTTTACTGTGTCCCATAGATACTGGTTGGCTGTGTTTTCATTTTTATTTATTTCGAGGTATCTTTTGATTGCTTCCTTGATCTCATTGTTAACCCATTTATTTTTAGTCACATGCTATTAGTTTCCACGTCTGTGTCTTTTACAGTTGTTTTCTTGGGACTGATTTCTAGTTTCATACCATGATGGTCAGAGAAGATGCTTGGTTTGATTTCAATCTTCTTAAATTTATTGAAATTTATTGAGACTTGTTCTGTGTCCTAACACGTGTTCTATCTAGAAAATGTTCTATGTGAGCTTGAAAAGAATGTATATTCTGCTGCGTTGGAGTGAAATGCTCTGAAAATGCCAATTAAACCCATCTGATCTAGTGTGTCATCTAAGGCTGCTGCTTCCTTGTTAAATAAGAATTTTAGTCAAGGCTTCTAGGAAACTTACAGAGAACCAGATGTCCCAAAGTGAAGGAATAGAATGCAAACAAAACCTGAGGAACAAACAGAAAGGTAGTCTAGAAAAGAGAAACAAATGTCAAAAGAATGCTAACAGCCTCAGAGAGGTTTAGGAAGAGAGGGCATCCGTAAAACAAGAACAGGTTACCATTATTTTTTAAAGGTGCAAAGAACAAGAAAGAGTTCATAGAAATAAAAAATATGTTATTTAATACAAGGGCTGGAAGAAAGAGTTCAAGAAAACTTTCAGAACATATGTTTAAAAAAAGACAAAGAGGAGACAATTGGACTTAAAACAATAATAAAAATGAAATAAAATAAAGTAAGGCAAAGAGGAAATATGTGGAAAATTATACATAAAGCAATCGCTTTGGCCACACATACCCTAAAACTAGAACGATACAGAGGAGATGAGCATGGCCGCTGCACAAGATGACTCATAAACTTGTGAAGCGTCCATATTTTTATAACTTACAGGTCTTAAAAGTCAAATTACTTAAAGAGTACATAATACAATAAATGGGCAATAAAACTTTTATGCTTTCACTATCGAAAAAGGAAAATTATGCATTTCACATGTGTTTCGTTTTTCTCAAAATGACTGTTAATTATATTAACATTGATGAATGGCATATGAGAACTTAAGAAATAAAATACTACAAGCTGATTCTGTAGAGGTTTGTGCATTATCACAGCATGACAGAATATTAACGCTTAAAAAAGGTAGACATCATCTAGATCAGTAGTATCTGAAGAGTATTTCACTGAGGACTAGGATCTGACAAAATTTTTTTCACCAGGTTTGAAGGGAAGCTGAGCACACAAAGCCTTGTGCCCGTCCATCTAGATTAACCGAGGTGCTTTCCTTTGGTCTGTTTTTTATTCTGGGGTCCTATGTAACATTGCATTTGTAAAGGAGTTACTTGCTGCAGAACTACGCTGAGGCAAGCAGCGCTAAGACTCATGGGTCCCGGGCAGGCTATATTTTTAAAATATTTGTCCATTTATGTAGAAGTACTGAACACTGTGTGAAGGGGGAGGGGGAACAAGACTGCCCCCTTGTAGTGGTGAGGTCCAGCCTTCCCCCTCTGTTGTCCCAGGCATCTTGGATGCGGCCCAAGCTTGCAGTTTAAGAGGACAACAGCCCGGAGAAAGCGAGAGTCCCTCCCTGTGGTCGGGTTTGTCCTCCATCTGCTGTTTCTCAAGCTTGCTCCTTGGGAATCTCACCCAACATCGCAGACGGCTTACTCTCGGATCACACATGGTGCTCTTCCTGAGAGCGGTCCTGATAAATTCCATTTTTCCCATCTTATCTTGTTTCCACTGCTGTTTTAACACCTCATATAGATGGATTTCCCGGGCAGCCACACAGCAGGCCAGCCCCACTGTCTGACTCAGTGTATTTAACATAATGTCTGATAACCGCTAATTGAAATCAAACCTCTCATCTGCTGCTGAAGAAACTGAGATCTAGAAGACAAAGTGACTTAAGCCAATGACTTTCCCATTATATCTGGCGATGCTGCCACTGTCTCCTATCACTTCACTTGGGTACATTTTTCCTTCTCAGAAGGACGTTAGCTACCTCGGTTAAGACTCATTGCTTAGATGCTTTTTCTAACTCCTTCAGCACAATGTTAAAAATAAAACAGGTGTTCAGTAAGTACTTGCTGGCAAATCTCTTTAAAAACAGTTTTTACTAAGAAAATCAACTTCCATTTTCAAGGAGCACATAGCAGGATGTAGTAGCTCAACATTTTTGCTTGCAACCACTGGGGGAAAAATAGAAAAACAACTTTAAAATAATATTTTCAAAGCTATTGGATAACTGGAGGAGCAAAAAAAAAATAGCTAAATCCTGTAAATTCCCATCAAAGAAAATGCCCTTTCTAGGGCTACCTGACAAATGCTGGCTATTCTCTCTGCCAGTCACGGTGCTAACAGAGGCGGAGGTAATGTACCGTGGGAAAGACAAAAGGACAGTTCTAACAGTCACACAGGCTATGTCGAAGATTCCAATCTAGTCAAGCCCCAAATTTACCATCATTTCCTCCAGCAGGACATATGACGAGGTTTAGGGACGTGCCAAAGGCTGGTAACAAAAATCAAAAGGTGGTCCCATCTGTTGGCAGGTATTAAGGGAGGAGTTTGGTTGCACAGGGGAAGGTGGGTACTTCTGGTGGTGACGAATATGTTCTAAAACTGATTTTGAGAGGTGTGTACACACGTGTCTGTAGAGGTAAGAACTACAGTTCTCTCGTACAGAGATAATCCCAGTTCTTTCCTTCTCTTGTGAGCCTTTTCCCCGGGTGTCTCCCTGACCGTTCACACTGTGCACGTCACTTCTGACCCTTAAGGCACAGTAAAGAGGGACAGAGTGGTCAGAGGAGAATGGACAAAACACACTAACATTTCAGGGGAGAAGGGGGGGTGGCTGGAAAGAACTTGTTGCCTCTTGGAACAGAATGGAGACCAAGAGAGGCCAAGAGAGGGAGTGGCAGGGAAAGGGAGGGAGAGACCAGCAGGGGGCAGATTTTGCCGGGGTTTTTTTTGGCCATGATAAAAACATGCATTTCTTTTCTATTTATAAGGAGAAGTGATGGAAGGTTTATAAGCAGAGAAGTGACATGACATAATTTATGTTTTAAATAAAGTACTCTGGCTATGATTTAAGATTAGAGTGAAGGCAAGAGACCAGTTAAGAGGCCATCACGTAGAGAGTTGATGTTGGCAGGGGCTTGGCCGACAGAGATGGTGTCGCAGACCAGTGGAGACTTGAGCTTCGGGGACGTCATCAGCAGGGCTTGCTAATGGATAGATGTGTGGATTGGAAGGAAGCCTTTCCTCCTCTTTCCCGGAGTATTCAATGCCTTAGTCTCCCAATACACCATTTCTCCTAGGGTCCCTTCTACTTTACAGATTTCTTTCTCTTTCTCTCATTCTTCTATTGTACCCTGAATACCTTCTTGCAGTCTTTCTTTCCTCTTTCCACCCATTTGTATTCTCTAAGTGCTTGATACTTTTTCCCTCTTCTTTCTACAGAGCCCCCTGGATTTTTTCAAAACAGAGGCAGGACTTTTTTCTTGCTGCCTTCATTCCCAAATTTGTCCCTTTACTCAGGCCGGCCTCCTGGTACTAGACGTCATGTCTTAAATGGTCCCCCAAGTGCTTCCAACTCAACATGTGCTACACTGAACTACGTCTACTCCTGAACTTTCCCCTGATTGCCCTTACTGTTTAATTGCATAACTTTTATCTCATAATCCAAGCCAAAAACCTGGGGGCTATCCTAAACCTTTCTTCTCAGCTCTTGTTATCTCTCGGTCACAGTCCCCTGTCAACTTTACACCTCCGTCAACACCTTGGCACAGCTCGTCCCAGCATCCATCCCTCCTGTTACGCCCTTAATTCAGACACTCATCTTCCCTACATAGATTGTTTCAAATATTCCTACAGATTTGTCTCTCTCAGCTCTGTCTCTTCACATCCAGACTCCACCTTGCCTATGGCACCCTTGTGCGGTCTGTATGCTACTCAATCCAACATCCTTGAGATGTCTGTATATTACTCAATCCATTTTTATATTTTCTGTGCTTAAAACTTCCATGAGTTCCATTGGCTCTGGGGTAAAATGCAGTTGCTCGCATGAGATGCCAGACGACCTGTGACCTGTACCCACTTACAGCACTCACCTCATCTCCTGTGATTTCTCAGTGACCACTGTGTGCTACAGTTACACTGAATTATTCAAGTTCTCCCAATTTTCCATAGTGTCCTACGCCTGAAAATCCAGCTCACATGCTTCTTCCTCTGAGAAGTCTTCTCTCATCCTCAGATTTAACCAATTTCTTCTTTACCTCAAAAGTTTACTGTGGACATTTCTCCTACATACCACTGGTTTTACACTGCACAACAGCTAATGCTGTGGCCACTGTCTTAATTCTTTTATCCCCATTCCTCCATTTCTATTGTTCATTCATCCTCCCATAGGCAACCATGTATTTGAATGTGCTCTGACAAAATGTGAGTATTATTGTTTTGTATTGATGTGTTTTTTAATATATGAAAATGGTATTGTGTCCTATATCTCTTTTTATTAAAAAAATAATTATATGTCTTGGCCATGCATCCATGTTGCTTTATTATAATTAGTATGATGCTTCTAACAGACGACTCATAACACCGCAAGGAGAAAAAACCCACCATATTTTATCCATATATTCTGTAGGTGAAGCACAAGCAGAATGCCTTCAGCTCCTTGCTCAGAACTAAGGTGGCAGTGAACACACACATTGATGCCTCTCTTTCCTGTAAATTAACTGCCATTTGGCCTGCTAAGAGCACATACATACCAGAGAGGCTGATAAAAAAGAGTCTCATTTTTTTTTCAAATCAGAACTGCCATCTTTTTCTCCGAGCTGATTAAGAAATCATTATCTATTTGTTGTCGCCATCTTTTTTAGGTTAGTAGACATGTTGAGTCTCCCAAGTGATCGACTGGGTGACACATTTTTGCACCTGCGCAGCAATGACCCTATGAGACATCTGTTCTCTGTTTGACATCTCTTTAATTTTCTTAGTGGCTTATGGACAAAATCACTTGACTGAAACTTTTTTAAGTTAAAGTTATTTGGATCCACAAGAGCATTTTTCTCCTTGTTATAAATCAATGAACCTAGTAAGATTAACTGCCTACATGTGAGCTTCAAAAGAGCCTGTATGGCCAGACAGAGTTGAAAGAACACACATAATTCCCTAACACACTATGTACAAGCTGATCAAAGTTATCCGGGCTGGTTACTTAATGCTGCACTTCCTCATTGTCAGACAATCTGATTTCAAGTAGTTTGAATCTAAAGCCTATATTCCTAGATCTCAGAAAGTCTTCCTTTGGGGGTAAAAAAAACCCTTATCATTTCTATATCCCGACTGGTCAAAATGTGTGTTTAGGCAGATCTAAACTAAACTGCAGGCTACAAACTTCTCAGCCTAATGTGTGACGTTCCATGTGTTTTAGGAATTAAGAGAAAAAGAAAAGAAACCTAGTGATGAACCATTTCAAACAAGAACGACGCCTATGTGGAATAATCATGGAATCCTGGAAGCCAAAGGAATCATAAATCCTTAGATATTGTGCAGCGAAGAGCGGGATTGTTCAGGCCCTTGGAATTCTAAGGAGGTTCCAAGGGTCAGTCCTGTGAGAGCCGAGGAGACCCAGAGGGTGGGGGCTCACCAAGAGAGCCCTCTTTTTATTGTATATGTATATTTTAAATGTTGTGCTTTTATGTAGAAGGTGAGCTGAAAAAACTCCCACTCCCTAAAAATAAACGGGACACCACTGATCCAGTGCACAAATCAATTCCTTCTATGATATCCAACAGGCAGCCGAGAGCTGCTTGAACAGGCTGTGCCTGTGAGTTCATTATCCTGAAGCAGCTCATTTCCATATCGGATATCTCAAGTTCTGGACGGAAGGTCCTCCCTTCCAGAGTGCCAAGTTTTACCTCCCTGTAAATTCTAAGCCCTGGTTTTGTCCTCTGAAATAATTTAGAATTTCTATTTGTTACCTCCCTCCTCCATGTCCCTCCAGCACTTAAAGTATGATTTTTTTTTCTTCACGTGCCACATTTTATTTACATTTTGAGACTAGTGTCAATCTCCAAATCACATGTCCATACATCTATTTTCTTCTTTGTTGATTTCACTGAAACTTAAATGCATGGTCTCTTCAACAAATAACGTAAACAGATAGTTACCAAGTCTGTTACATGTAATACACAGAAACGGCTTTGTAAAAAAAAGTGCACTGACCTCACCGCCACCCTGCACCCTGGTATTTCTTGATTATAAGGGCAGGTATCAACACAATCCTGAATATATTCTTGATACTACTAGCAGTCAGCATCCCCATTGTTTCAAAAAGGAACACGATTGTGACAATATGCATTGTCCCTGTTACTTTAGACAACCTAAACTGTTGCTGTTTCCCTGAGCAAGAAGGATAGAGCATACGTGGCATTTCTGGTTTTCCTTCTAGAGACTTTTCCATTTCAGACACACAGCCGTCTGACACTACATCCCTGCCTTCATCCTGTAAACCTGAATCTATTTCCAGGCCTCCATGTTTCTGCTTCAATGACAGGGCCTTAACAAGAGGGGAAAATTATACCGCATTCTTTCATCCTGTTACCTATAAACGTAATAAGTGTACATATTCTAAATATGGTCTTACAAATATCTGCATTATGTTGATCAGAATTCTTCTACTTAACGTGTGGGTATTTTTTATTGTGCTAGCTAATCGAGACGTCAACATGAGGAGAAGGTTGATGATTTAAGACAAGTCGGAGATCCACTGAAGTAAACGGCATACATGTTTGTCTTTCTGGTGACTGTGGAAGCCTCATATACTTTTTCTTTTGGACATTAGACATCACAACTCTTAAACTTCAATGCTATACAAATTTTGCCAGTGCGCTGATAGTGGTATATCCTGTGCATCCACCTTCCAATGGAATTACTTATTCCACTAATATCAATTTTGGTTGCAAATCTAACTGATGAAGGAGCTTCTGAATATTTGGGTCCACATTTTACTTTCTGGCTACATACTCCATTTTCAAAATTGGTCTGCGAAGGCCACCCGCTTTTCCTGTGAAACGAACTGTTGACACGTTTGTTTTGTGCAAACTAACCTTGCCCAGTTCCGTAAAACACATAGCTCTTAAAATCTCTAGTGGGATAATTTATCCAGTTCACATCAGTTGCTTCTTTACCTTTGTCATCATGTTACTGTAGAGTTGGCCATTTTCTTTCTGTCATGTCTACTATACAAATATGCATCTTAAAGGCTTGGAGTATGCCTTTCTTGTTTTGGTATCCACAGGGCAAGACCCCAGCAGATTATTCAAGGCACTCGCCCTATACTGGTTGGTATTAAATTCAAAGCAAAATATATTTTTCCCACACTAGAACTAAAAGATAATGGGTAATAAAAATCGTCCCTAAAAATCTCAGTCTAGGGTAAACTTAACTATCAGCCACAAGCAAGGACCCCCGCCTTCCCAAAATCTACATTCTGGCCCCTTTGAAACTCTACTTTGTCCTCCAGACACATGGAAAAGCCAGGAAAACCACCCAAGGAATATCATGAGAAAAGCCTTTTGAAAGCATGTTCCCATCAGTACAAACCAAACACAGGAAATAAAAGCCAGCAATTTCCATGACAATCCCATTGGAAAGATGGAGATCTCTGATAACTCCTTCCCTAAGGGACAGAGAGTTTGAGCACCTGTTCATATTTAAGAATCAGAATCATATGCCAAGGCAGGTGGGAACATAAAAAAGTAGGTGTTCAACTCCCAGTAAACCTTGCTGGAAGCAAAAAAGTACAACTATTGTGGGTGGCACAATTATGAGAAAATTAGAAATAAAATCATACTATTTAAAGTCTCAAGCAGTAGGGAACCTTGGAGGAAAAGGTGTGAGCTGCATGAAAAGCCAAGAGTGAAGGAGACAAGTTACGCTCCAGGAAAGGCCACTGCACTCCCTCCATTTGGACAACCTTGGCAGACTCCGGGGCTAGAAAATGAAATCCAAACTCAGTCCGTGGTAACTTTCCAACCCTGGATTCACAGAATAAACTTTTCCCCATATACACCACATATACATGTGCACACACTTACTCCTGTTGAATTTAAAAATAAGCCTGCCAGGACTGGATGAAAAACATCCTCAGTGACCTGGGAGGCAGCTCTCGGTCTGTGGCTGGGAATGAAGAGCTTGGTAGTAGGGACAGAGGGATGCCGTCAGCAGGAACGTCCCCCTTCATGTCACTGACTTTCATTCACGTCCCTGAGGTCAGCAGTGTTCATGCCACCTAGGTAGCAATGACAATCAAGTTTATGTGTTCAGCTGTGACCTCCCCTCTGAATTTTAGTCTCTCGTGTACTCAAATTTGCACTGTATGTCTATAGAGCGATGGCATAAGGGCACCTCACTGTCAACACGGGCAAAATGAACCTGTGATGTTTCCTTACACCTGGATTCCTTATCCCAGGAAATGGCGCCCTCACCTATCCAACTATACAAGATAAAAACCCAGGAGCCATTGCTGATGCATGGCACCGTCATATAAATATCCAGCCTAAGTTCCACGTGTGGTCATTTCTTACCAAGTTCTTCATTCCGTCCACTTCATATTTAGTCTTTTGTAGCCACCCTCTTGTTTCATCTCACACTGTTCTAGTCTCCTAGCGGCTGCCTCACATTCACTCTTATGTCTCCAAACTGCCCTTCACACCAAGCGTTTCCCATCACTCTCAGTCTAAGAATTCTCATCCTGGCCACAAAGTCTGTAATGACCTGGTTTCCACCCACCATCCGAGCATCAGCACATTTCACTGTACTTCTCATTCTAATGCCACACCAAACAATTCTTCAACCCTTCACAGCACCTCACTTGCTTCCTGTAACAGGGTTTTGGCTAAAGCAACTGCTTCCTGCTGACCAGTCCTCACTCTTCAGATCTTAGTGAGCTCAAATGTCACTTCCTTAGGGAAGCCTTCCCGACACTTAGACCGGATTGGCACCTTTTCTACCATCACAGCACTTGGTACCTTTCCTGCTGAGCACTTATCACCATGGTGGTTTTTTATCTAAACGTGTGTGCTTCTGATTCAAGTCTCCCCACCCTGCCAGACTTCAAGTTCCCAAAGTGCAGGAATAGTGCCTCGTTCCTTCACGGCTGTGTCCTTAGGACCTCCATGCTATCGCCTAATTTGCAAGCACTGAGTCAACAGTTTTAATGAATGAATAAATGAGTAAATAAATGAAAACTGGCACTGAAAAGCTCACTGTGGGGAAAAACCAGTGGGCTGCTATCTTCTTATTCATTCATGCAACATCTAGTGTTTGAATGCAGAGCCCTGGCTGACTACCTGACTTTTGTAGGCTGAGACTATTTTTGGTGGGTTGAGCAGCAGTTTGATCTGTGGACACTAATTCTTTATGCTACTCATTTAGATCATAGGGTGCACTGGTTAGACATGGGGTAGACTGCTGCTCACTCTTCTTAAAAGTCCAGCTGAGTCAATGTGTTTGAACCACAGAGTAAGACAAAGCCCTGGCTGACCCATGCCCATGCATAACCTTAAGGAGGTCATGGTGGCCTTGTCTTGCAGGGAAGGAAGGGGTCTCCAGGGCAACTCTTCTGGTCACCACCTCCACACCTGCTTCAACAGCCAGGTCAATCACCCCCGAGCTTCAGAGTGTTCACACTTACAAAGAAGTGATGGAGAGAACTGGTCATGTGGGTCAGAAGTCAGTCTTGAGAGGTCACAAGTTCTGGTCACACCAATAAGAGCAAGACTCATGACGTCTCACTTGGCACCTGCAGGAGAAGCCACCTCCTCGGGGAAGTTTTGTTCCTACTGCATCATGACAGGAAATGACTCAACTTTGGCCACCAACTTTCTATTGTACGGGAGTTTGGGCTGCTACAGTCTCAACAAACAAACGATTTAATTACGTTGAGTATAAATAGGTTTACCTGATAACTACGTCATCTTGTACATGAGGAATATTTAGAGACTCAAGTGTCTAGGCTGGGCTGAGATAAGAACACAGAAAATGCACGAAAAGGTCCAAATGACTAGTGTCTGCAAATACATCCCAAAAATATTTTTTATACTCTTTTGGTATGTCTAGTTCTGATCGAATCAAAGAAACCAGATGTTAAGAGAAAGAAAAAAAAAAAACGCCACAAAATAATTTGTCTGACGATTTTACAAAAACAAAAATGAAATTAGATCATTCATTTCTCAAGATTCCAGCATGTCTACTGTGATCCTAAGTGGGTCTGCTTATCTGAAATTACACAATGATCGTGGTTAATGCCAAATCCTATTTCCACAGCAGATATGGAGAGCTTTGTTTCATCTCTGTAATAATATTAACTAATACAGTGGAGCACTTGAGAATTTATAAATCATAGTTACATGCACTGTATCACTGGGGTCTGCAACGCCTGAGAGGCAGTGTGGGCATATTTCATTACTGTGTTGATACTGTAAGTGAGGACCCTGAGGCTCAGGGAAGTTTACTAGAAATAGTATATTATTTTCCATACTTGAGACTTAAAAGCCAAATCCAATCTTCTTTCCATTATTCCACACCACAGGTTTTTTCCCTTCATTGTTCATTGTACCATTTAAAAACAGCAATTTATTGAAAAAAATTTATATGCTCTGTCAAGCAGGTACATTTGTGTTATGAAGAGAAACAGAGAGTATCAATTTTCTGAAATATTTACTGTTGTATAATTTAGTGTTGATTTAGTCTACATAGAGCTCATAGTAAAAATGACAACTTCTGCTAGAGAAATGTGGGCTAGGAAACCTAAATCCGGTGTGCTTCTACTTCTGTGTGTTTGGGAGATAAGTTCATGGTTCCTGGCCAGTGAGGTTTCACTCTGGTTCACTCAAAAATGCATGGCCACTATTTTCTTTGTGAGCTGATTTTTTTCTATTTTATTATTAAAAGTATTTTTGTTTACCAAGCAATGGATCAAAAATCAAATATTTACTCTCAGCCCCACACTGACATCTGAGGCAGACATGGATGGATAAGATACAGCGCACTCACCAGTTGTTGACTTGCTTGGTGAGCTGGGTAGACTGGAAGCCAGCTGTAGGCAGCAGGTCCCGGGGACCAACATTTCAGGCCATCAGTGCTGAGTACAGGGAAGGGAGAGGAGCAGCGGGCAAAGACGGTCAGTAAAAGCTCCACGAGAGGGGGAGGTAAGCTGAGGCTATCTGTGGAAGCTAGAATCTCAGTCACCTGCTGACCAGAGCAGAGACGTACACAGCAAAAACAACAGAGCATGGCCTAGATTTGGGCCATTAGATCTGTTATATTGTTACTATGGCTACTATTTCCCTGTCCTATTTAGAAGATAGGTAAGGACTATAGATAATATCCCTGGACATTTTATTTTACAACAACTCTGGACAACGGGCTTCATGTGGCTACATAGTCGGTCACCCAAAGACCGCTGCCTCCAAGGGCAACAGATCCTCTCCTCTCCTCGATGAAACTGCCCCTCTCCTGCTGGGGAATTGATGATGGTCCTTATAAGGTAAACCTAGTCTTCTCCCTGTCTAAGCATTTAGGGGAAATCGCTGTAAGAGTCTCCTTTTCTTGCTGCACAGTAGAGCATGACTCCCTAGCCTGCCTTCCTTTTGCCCTCTCTATCTCCGCCGCTGACTGCACGAGAGAGAAACCCTTAGCGCCACAGATTTCACTTACCTCCACAGGGAACATCACACCTCCTCTCCAAAAGAACTTGTCATGGGAATTGCCAATTTCCAAAAACTGGGTTTTTTCATGTGAAGACAGGGGGTTGGACCTGGACGAGCAACTTCACCTTCCCTTCTAAGAACTGCTCTCTACGTCAAGGAACATCCGCCATCTCTTCACTCTCCTTTGGAAGGAGACCCTGATTCCATTTCCTCCACTAGCTGCTGAAGCTCACGTGTGAACACTCTCCCATTACCTGTTCCTGCCAGATGGCAGACAGAGTCAACCTCGCAGTTTAAACTCGATGTGCTTCATGAGTCTGTGTGCTAAAGGGATTACCAAACCGTGGCTTTAGAATGGGAGAAACAACCTCTCTGAACCTCTTCTCCCACCTTTCAACTCTCTCTCTCTCAACACACGTGCACTCAATTTAAAGATGAGGCTCTTAACTGGCTCACTCCTCCACCTCAATAAAGTTTAAGTATCTTCATCAGAATGAATAGGTTCTACGTGATCCAATCTCTGCTTACCTCCAGAATCAAATCCTCACGCTCCCTCCCATATTCAACTGCCCATCATTTTCTGAAACATTCAAATACCTAGATCACTGCACAGGCTATTGATCTGTCCAGAAAGCTCCCCAGCCCCACCCACTCCAACCTCACCTTGCCTCACACACTTTTAATCACCCTTTAGCTCTGAACTGAGAAGTAATGGGTCTCTGATCTCTGGGATTAGCTACTGGCCTCTCCTCTGTGCTCCTGTGTGTCCCACACTGAACCCCAGAGAAGTACTTACTGTGCTGTGTTAAGGTAGTACATTGACCTACCTGTCTCTCCTTGAGGAAAGAAACTATGACTTATTACTGTATATGTAGTATCTCACACAGTCTCTGCCTGGCACACAGCAGATATTCAAGAAATACTTATTGAATGAGGAAATAATCGAATCAATGCATCGACAAGTTTCATACAGAGAACCTGAGCAAAAAGCACTCTTCTCGCTCTTCTATGATAATGTCTGTTCTACATTGTAACTCCTGCTGGATCTGGCTGCCTTTACAAGGATTGAAGATTACAGGTGCACACCTAAGCATTGCATGTACCTTCCTTTTACCTCTCTCATTTTCAACTTAAAATGTTTCAACATGTTTTTAAGATTTAACATGTGATGGTCACTAAAAAAGGCTGATTCCAAAACCATACACTTGCCTTTATTCAAGTACGACATGTTTCTCCATTGTACTTCCCTCCATTTTTCTGTTTCCCAGCTGAATGCTGTAGTGTGTTCTTCACCTCTGCCTTTCATCAGGTTCAGATACTTCTTTCCTTTTCAGATCTCTAGTAATCTCTCCTCCCTGCATTTTTCTAAAGCCACCATTCCAGATGGGTTCTTAATGGGTTCTTAAGTGGGCATCCACAATTAATTGATTCAGTCAATCCTTATTCCCATAAATATGTATGAATATTTACTATATGCCAGGAAGTCACTGTGCAAACCCTGCCCTGGCTTCCAGTTTTGGTCCTGCTAATCACCAGACATACGCTACCAGACCAAGCTACCCAAATACCAGACGCATGATATCCAGCCCCTTCCCAAGACACGGTTGTGTCCATCTCTGGAAAATACAATCTGCCACAGTCCTAAAGCTTATAAGTGGCAGAACCAAGCTGTTGCATATCTGTTAGTTTTCTTCTCCTTAGATAAAGTATAATATCTTTTAGAGATGAAATCATGGCTTAAGTTTCCCATGGGATAGGACACTAATTATAAGCCAAAATAAATGTTTTGATTTCAAAGAAACCAGAAAGAGTGAAAGTTAAATAGTATGGGATGTTTTTTAAGGTGATGAAAATGTTCTAAAATTGACAGTGGTGATGGTAACACATATATAAAAAGATAGTTAAAATGAGTGACTTGTGCACTTAGATGAGTGAATTGCACACTTAAATGGCTAAGTTGTATGATACATGAACTGTATCTTAATAAAACCACTTAAATAGAGAAGAAATGAAGACTTCCCCATACAAACAAAATGAAGAGAGCTTATTATCTGCATACAGAATAGGCAAATTGATCCTAAAATTTACACAAAATTTCAAGAGACACTAAATAGCCAAAACAATCTTGAAAAAGAAAAACAAAGCTGATTGACTCATATTTCTCAAACTCACAATGAAGCTCTAGTAATTAAAAATATAATATTGGCATAAGAATAGATGTAGATCAATAGAATAAAATTGAGAGTCCAGAGTAAACTCATGTATGTACACGGTCAAGTAATTTAGACTGAAACCATTCCATGGGGAAAGTATAGCCTTTTTAACAAATAGCGCTGGGACAACCGAATAGCTGCACATGAAAGGATGAACTTGGACCGCTATCTCACACCACAGATAAACATTTATTCAAAGTGGATGAAAGGTGTACAAATAAGAGCTAAAGCTATTAATCTCTTAGAAGGAAATATAGTTATAAATCTTCATGGTCTTGGATTAGACAATAGTTTCATAAATACGACATCCAAATCACAAGGAACAAATGGAAAAAATAAATGGAACTGAGCAACATTTAAAACTTTTGTGCAAAGGATAATATTAGGAAAGTGAAAAGACATTCTACAGAATGAGAGAAAATATCTGCAAATCATATATCTGGTAGGGTTCTAATATCCAGAATATATAAAGTACTCTTACAGCTCAACCACAAAATGATAAACAACCCAATTTTTTTAAATAGGAAAATGATTTGAATAGGTATTTCTCTAAAGGAGATATAAAAATGGCCAATGTACAAATAAAGAGACACTCACATCATTAGTCATTAAGGAAATACAAATCAAAACCTTAATGAGATATCACTTCACACCCAGTAGCATAGCTCCAATTCTTAAAAAAATACCAAAAAAACAGAAAGTAGCAAATGTTGGTGACAATGCAGAGAAATTGAAACACTCGTACATTGCCAATAAGAATGTAAAGTAACCCTGGCTGGTGTGGCTCAGTGGTTGAGTGCTGGCCTGCAAATCAAAGGGTTGCCAGTTGGATTCCTAGCCTAGGGCACAGGCCTGGTTGCAGGCCAAGTTGCTAGTATGAGAGGCAACCATACACCGATGTTTCTCTCCCTTTCTTTCTCTCCCTTCCCCTCTCTAAAAAGCAAAATAAATAAAATCTTTTTTAAAAGAATGTAAAATAGCATAACTGCTCTGAAAAACAGTTTGGTAATTATTCACTAAGTTAAATAGACTTACCAGAGGACTCAGAAACTTTATTCCTAGGTAAACTCAAAAGAACCAAAAACAAACAAAAATTCAAACAAAAATTTGCACAAGAGTGTTACTGCCAGCATTATGCATTAATAGCAAAAAATTTTGAAAACAACCCAAACTGTCCATCAGCTGATGAAGGGATAAATAAAATGTATACACATGCAATGGAATATTATTCAGCCATAAAAAAGGAGTTGAGTTCTGATACGTGCTACAATATGGATGAACCTTGAATACATTTGGCTGAGAGAAGCCATTCACCAAAGGCCACAGTCTATGCTTTATTATATGAAATATCTAGAATTAGAAAACCCATAGAGACAGAAAGCTGATTCGTGGCTGCCAGAAGCTCAGGGTGGAGGAGAAGGAGGGGTGAGTGCTAAATGGGCACAGTGTTCTTTAGGGTGATAAAAACACTCTGGAATTAGAGATGGTGACTCTGTACCATATGTGAATGAACTAAAATCTACTGAATTGTATACTTCGAAATGGCTAAAATGGTGAGCTTTATCTAATCTCATTATTTAATAGGTGCGACAAAACTCAGGTAAGACAAAGAAAATTGTTTTCTAATACAGTGTCTTCTTACTCATTTTCTCCTTTGCTTTCATAGAAATAACCACATGTAAACTATGTGTTGATTGTAAATTTAGTCTATGCAATGAACTAAAAAAGAAAAAAATCCAGAGATTTCAGAGTTAGTTCTACCTCTGATGTTCAAGAACCATGTGATCTTGGGGAAGTGCCTTCGTTCCTCTGGGCTCCAGTCGCCTCAGATGACACTCTGGAGTCTACCTGCGGGATATATGGGCTGGGCCTGGTCTGGATTCGAGACAACACAGAAAGGCCGTGAGTCAGTCCTGAGCCTGACTCATCACGAGACGAGTTAATGGTAAAGTGGGAGGAGAAGGAAAACAATCCACAGTTTTTCCTAAGATCTCCCCTGACTGATCTTCACTTGTGGGCAAAATGCTCACGAATTCTATTTTTAAAGGGTGACGATATTTGGTTATAATGTTCTCGGAGGAAGGGGAGGTAAGGACTGGGAGAAGTTTGCCCAAACCACAAGGCCTCCGAACTACAGTCCACATCACCGGCAACAGCCCTAATGAGCTCTGTGCTGGACTCTCCAAATTGAATTACATAATACATTTCCGTTTCATTTCATGAATCACGACTTGGGATACAATGTTCCTGGGTTGCAGTTGATATATTTCAGAGATTACCAAAGATTTCAAAAAGAAAAATCTATTTTATTAAGTTCATATGTAAAACGTCTGTATGTCAGCCAACTTATTTATTTTCGAATTTGGGATTTTCTTAAATGCCATAGTTAGAGCTCAATGTCAAGAGAGTTCCCGATAAACCCATTAATGAATGGTAAGACTGCAGTTGCCCCTGGATTTTTCATTTCTTTTGACAGCTTAGTTCCTGGTTGATGATGGTGGGTTTTATTTCAGCTGCCCCTGCTGGAGTCCCTTTGTGGGTAAGAGTAAGAAAGAAGCAGTAAAGCCTCAGAACATGGACTGGGGCCGGAGGTTGGGGGGCGTGGGGAGCGGGGGTGGGGGGAACTCATACGGAGAACTAGGTAACAGTGAGTTTAGTTCACCATGAAACTCAGCCCCGTATGCAAACATTAACCCCTTGGTGGATGGCAGCACTGTGACGGCTGTCAGTGCTCAGTTGTCTTTGCTCAGCACAATAAAGAGTCGGGACACAGACGGGTTCTAGAATCAGAGACACAGGTTCAAATCTTAGCTTGGCCATCGTTAACTATGTAACCTTGGGCAAGTCATTTGCTCTCTCTAAGCCTCAGTGGATCAAGCTGTAATATGGGAGTAATAATGGCAGGTTGTAGAGTTCTGAGGAGTAACAACATGAGGAAGCAGAGTAATTAACACAATGCCTACCTAGCACACAGGAAGTAGCTGCTAAATATCAGTCACGCAGTATTGTTGTTAGTCTACCTTAGAAGCAGTGACTTTGAATTGTAAAGTGAGTTTGGGTGCATCCACCATCTCCTGAGTCATCACTCATTTTCAAAACTCACGATCAAGTTTACTTTTGTGACAGTACGTACACCTCAAGATGTGACTGGCCGTATACATCATTAATTAACATATGCATCCATCACTGATTTAATACTTAGTGACTGCCTGCTATGAGCTAGACAGACCGTTAAACATTAGGGGAGAAAGACAAGGGCTGGGATGAATACAAGCTGGTTTGGCGAGTGCTGAATGCTGACGGTGCGCTGGGAGCCGAGAGGAAGGGCCTGCGGAGAACACACCTTTCCCACCAGGCTCCTGCCTGCGCAAAGCAGAGCGGCTGTGGGAACAGAACGGGGGACTCGTAGGTGTGGGTGGGGTTGGGGAGGTGGAGACGGGTTCCCCACTGGTCTGCAACTGAGAACGGGTGCAGGGAACTGCATTTTTAAGTGGCTACTCTGAGCCCAGGCTCTTGACATTTGTCACTCCAACAAGTGGAACCCCCATTGTACAGATGTGAAAATGAAGGTCGAGAAGGATTCTGTACCTGGTCCGAGATCATACCAAGAGTTAACAGCAGAAGCAAGGGTCAAGCGCACAGCTGTCTCACTCTGTCCACAGGCTCACACCGCTGCCTTACTCCACCTCGCATTCTGTAATAAGGGCGGGAGTCATTGGCACCAGTGCGCTTCCCAGTCTTCTGGGCTCACGTACATCGCACCAATCAGCAGTTAGTAGTGCATGGATTGTCTAATCGCAGTTTCTCCAGGAGCAACAACGAGCAGGTGATTGGTGCAGCACTTGAGCAGTCCCCAAAATTCCTTTTGGCCTGCATTCTCACACCCAGCTTAGTTTGGGGGCTATTTGTTGTTCGTTTTAACTGGATGCAGGTGTGATGGGGGCATTTTCAACTACTAGGGAAGACAAAATACAATCCTTAGTTTATAAAAGAATATTGTAGTACGATTAGACTAACTTTTGTCCTTTTTTAAACTCCTAAACACCTATCAATAGAGTGAGGTCTGTTATCTGTGCAAATGGCTTGTTACTAACAACCCTGACGACCTTATCCTGCAGAGGACAGATTTCACACTGCTAAAGGTGGATGTGTGTGCACATCTCACACACTCTGTCCCTGCAATGTGTTCTGGGCATCACCCACATTGACCCTCGCACTGCACCTATAGTTTGTAAAGCACTGGGCTTCCTCTTTCTCCTTGGAGGCTCCTAGCAACTGTAGAGGCAACAAGAACAGGTACTGTCACCTCTGTGTAGCACACTGAGGGACACTTGTGGTACAACAAGGGACAGCCCTGATGCCCCATGGCCTGAGTCTCACCCAGCCCTGTTTCATACTCTGAACTCTCTTCTAATTACCCTGTTCCTTTCGTGCCAGTGAGGGTTAACTGGGAACACAGGAGTTCTGTTAAATATCACAGTAGTTAGTACATTTTAATCCCGATCCCCTAACCTACTGTAGCTGCTGTAAAATATATGGCAATAATTTCCTGAGGCAGGGTAATGTGTAAGGAATGTCAGGCCAGCCTCTGGGCATATTTGCCTTAGCTCAGTTTTATTAAAGTGAAACTTTTATTAAGGCATGTGGTGAATTGAGCAATCGGCATGATTCATGCCGTTATAAACCCATTGCTACACGCACAATAAATCAATGAGCCATTGTCGTACATTTGCTGCAGAGTTGGTAGAAACGAGGAAAAAATCAATATGGGGATATTATTCAGACCATATGAAAGTATTAAAGTGTATTCTGTGTGTATTAAACCTGGCCAAGCCATATTTCATGTGTACTTTTTTCCGTAAACATCTCCGTTAGTATCCTCTACCCCACACTGTTTGCTAATCCATATGCTCTTGTGAAACAATTAAAGGAGAGATTTCAAACTCCACATAGGTCTTTATAATTTAAACATTTTACTTCACGATGATAAATTTGCATAGAAAAATTATCCTGAGGAGAAAGCATTAACAGGAATTGTAGAACAATGAGCCTCTTCCTTTGCAAACGCAGTACAGCCACAATGCTGTATAATTCAAAAAGGAAAAAAGTCAACCAATGGGAGGAAGTGATTTGAAGCACAGAAAGGGCACTTTCCACGATCTCCCAGCCTGATGGGGACAATCGCTGAGCCAGCAGCAGCAATCTGCACATACCTGGAAACGATCACTGTGTCTCCGTTTACCTGGAACCGGCATCCGATGGTGAAATACAGGTGGGTGACAGCCGTCTCCCTGTGGCTGCCCTGTGGGATCACCTGCGCTTCTGCAGTAGGAAGTTTCAGGTTCCTCTAGAGGCTGATGTGAGCTGGTCACACACGAAAAAAGGTGTAGCCACATCTGGCTTCAAACTTAAGCCGCAATACCACTGAGATCATTCCCCGTTTGAGGAACTAGGCAGCTGGGCCATTTATTGCCGTCTTAATTACTTAAAAGGGGTTCCTGGGGCTCTCTAGTGCTCTCTGAAACAACGGTTGGGTTTCACAAACACCTCTGCCTTTCCCGTGCGGTTCAAGGCCCTCTGCTATGCCTAAAGGGAACGGCATAGGTGGATGTGCCTTGGCGTGACATGCAGTAGGTCTAGACCGTCTGGGACAAGTGCTCTGAGGAGACACGGGGACCCAGGGGAGGTGGAGACAGTCACGACCGAAGGATCTGAGATTGTGGAGGAGGTTTCGAGGGTGGTTTTAACCCAAACAGGCTTAGCGCGTGAACCAACAATATTTCCCCGTCCTTGAGTGAGTGGTTGGTTGCAGCTTGCCACCCAGGGACTATCTTCCGAAGAAAGAAAATCGGTCACTTCACATAGTCAGAAGTCAACTGGGAATCTGTTTATGAGACCTGTTTCAATGAACAAAAAGAGATTCAAATATGTAATCCAGACACCGGGGACATCAGGAAGTTCACTGATGACCCCAGCAAGACTCGGAGTCTTGGGTGAGCAGAGGGACCATGCTCATCCCCAGGTGGAAATCTTTCTGCCCTGCTTTGTTCTTATGTGACAGATTTAATAAAAAACAATCTTCCATATTTAACTACTTACTCAGACTAGTTAAACTGTGGGATTTAATTCTGCTTGACTTCAAAAGAAATAGAAGGGGGCAAGAGCAGAAAGAAAGGGGAAGGCTGAGTGAGAGGTCCAGCCCCACAGTATGGGCAGGGTCAAGGAGATGGAAACTAAGCTCACTACCAGCCACCGCTGACTAGTGAAGTAACTTCACTGCTCCCAGATTGCAGGCTAAATGTACTGGTTTCCTCCTGCCTTCCATGCTTTCATTTGGAGCCCAACCTACTGACGACAGGAGCTTCAATGGAGAGACCAGAGTGTTTGTGACATAATCTTTGGCTTTAGTATGGTATGTGTGTCTTTTAGGGCATATGGTCTGAGATGATCCATCATGGCCTATGATGTCAGATTGTCCACTGAGACTGAGGTCTCTCTGCAGAAATGCAATTACATTCAGATAATGGCATTTCCAGTTGTTGTGATGGACAAGACTGATGTTGGGAGGAAGTGACTGGTAGAACACTGGATGATATACACACAGGGCAGGCACAGGAACGAGGCATCGCGATCCCAGCTGTCGGTGAGTCCTGCACTCCTTTCCTGTACATTTCTCAGCAGTCAGCACTGGTTGCCATCCAAAACCCCACGGTCCACTGTTCCACAGAGCCCCTCCCCACAGCCTGGTCAGCCCCAGGCCGCTGCAGTCATTCCCCGAGCCTTCACTTTGTCCTCCAGCCATGTAGGTTATCCTCTTCTCACTCCACTCCTCCTTGCTTCATAAAACAAAAGGACCCTTTAGGGGGCTGCTTTCAACTCTTTCCTCTTCCTGTTTAATTACCCCACTCATTTTATTCTTCCTCTAAACCTTGATTTTGTTTTACTTTTCTACCTTTCATTTACTCTCTTTTTAAAATTTTCTTCTTCTAGACTTTTTTCTATAACCTGCTTTGAACTTACGATCCTCCAATGTGGGGCTGAGAATAGGAACCTAACACTGTGAAGTATTCACTCAGTCATTTCAACAGTATTTGCTAATAATCTGCACTGTTCCTGACCCTGGCTATACCAGTGTACAGGGTACACGCAAAAGCAGTGAGGCTTAATGGAAAGATGGCCTTCATAGTACAATGATTTGGGCTCAGAGAGCTGCTCTCCCACTTACTAAGCTGTGCAGCCTTGGTTTCTCCATCTGTGTTAGAAGCAAAGCAGGTAAAGCACTTGGCAGAGTACCTGACACGCAGGCACCCAATGCATGGGACCCGTTATACCTGTTATTATTTCCAAGCTATAATTAAGACTCTCACAGAGTATGTGTTTCTTAAGCTCATCATCTTTTTGTGAATACTTGTTTTGCATTGCTGAATTGTCTAGGAATATATTAAATTATTGAAAGGATATTTGGGGGGGTAGTTTTAATTTTTATGGTTTTTTCCATTACCGCTTAGCCCCTTTATACCCTCCTACCTTCCCGCATGACTACACTGTTGTCCATGAGTCCTTTTTCCTTTTTACTCAATCCCTCCACACTTTACCGGTCTCCCCTTAGCTGTCATTCTGCTCCCATCTAGGAGTCAGTCTCTATTTTGGTTATTAGTTTACTTTGTTCATTAAATTCCATCTATGAATGAAATCATGTTGTATTTTTCTTTCTCTAACTGGCTTATTTCACTTAGCGTAATATCTTTTATGGCTGAGTAGTATTCCACTGTGTAAATGTCCCACAGTTGTTTTATCCACTCATCTACTGATGGACACTTGGGCTGCTTCCATACCTTAGTGATTATAAATAATGCGGCAATCAACATAGGGGTGCTTACGTTCATTTGGATTAGTGTTTTGGGTTCCTTCGGATATATTCCCAGAAGTGGGACTGCTGGACCAAAAGGCAGATCCATTTTTAATTTTTTCAGGTATTTTCACACTTCTTTCCACATGGGCTGCACCAATCTGCATTCCCACCAACAGTGCAAAACAGTTCCCCTTTCTCCACACTCTCACTAGCACTTGTTGTTTGTTGATTTATTGATGATAACCATTTTGATAGGTGTGAGGAGATATCTCATTGTGGTTTTAATTTGCATTTCGCTGATGATTAGTGATGTTGAGCATCTTTTTATTTGTCTATTGACCATATGTATGTCCTCTTTGGAGAAGTGTCTATTCAGTTCCTTCACTCTTTTTTTAATCGGGTTCTTTGTTTTTTTGGTGTTGAGTTTTAAATCACACTTTCTAATATCAAATTATACTATAAGGCCATAGTAATCAAAATAGCATGGTAATGGCATAAAAACAGACACAGAGATCAGTGAAATAAAATAGAGAGCCCAGAAATAAACCCACACCTTTATGAAAGGATATTGTGTAAAGGATTTATAGAGCCCAAACACATGGGTAAATAGATAGATTCAGGGTTAATTAAAATATGGCAAAAAAATGTGGCAAAGTTATCTTTTTGCTTTTTGACCTTATCTCACAGAGACCACCCCTACCTTCACCTTGGTCTCCTTCCTAGCCCTACCCCAGGCTCCCATTCCCTGTTCTGGGCCAGCAGTGAAGGAGTAAGAGCTGAGAGTGGAGAGCAAGCCTCAGTAAATGTCTGAATTGACTTTCTCCTCCCAAATGCATTCATATCTTAACAGGGGGCATAATAATATCAAACTGCTCTCATACTCTATGGAAGGAAGGTCACCTGGCAGATCTGCAGGCTGTGTCTTACCCCAGACCAAGTGAATCAGAATGTCCAAGAAGAGGCATAGGAATCTGTCTTCAACACCTGCCTTATCATCAGGCAAGTTGGAAAACCTCATCTAAGTCACTGACAAAATCCTGACTGGGCATCCCCATGTCTTCAACACGTGTTGTATGGGGCAAGAAGAAACGCCCTTAGAAAGGCTGTACTGTCCTTGGAGATTGCATATGCATGTCTAGATGGGTATAAACATATGTGTGTGTGTATACACATATACATAAAAATATTATTCATCATTCCAGTTTGTCATTAAAAGTGAGATCCAGGTGGGTGGAGTGCACAGGATAACATGCCAGAAAGGTAAGACTAAAATGACATCTTAAAGGAAGTTCATGTGGGAATTTTCAACACTGGTCATTATGGAAATATTCAAATGTCCACACAGGTAAAATAGTGTCATGAACCCCCGTGGGTATGTCACTGATTTTCAATAATTTTGCCCAACTTTTTATTTATCTTTTTCCCATTTCTCACACTCCCCATTTTCCCTCAGGAGCTTTCTAAGGCAGCCCACTCAGACCCCGGGCCAGGCCCCACACTGTTTGCTCCGCATTCGTGACAAGATCGTGTTAACATTCACTCTATTTCTACATCTATCTGGTTGAGCACAGACCTGCCAGTCAAACACTATGCATCACTGTTTCCAAGCACCCACCAGACCTCACAGCACCAGCTTCACACAGGAAATAATGAAAGAATTCCAGGTAAGGATAATGTGAAAAGTGGGACAACCGTGGCCGGGATCAAACTGGATAAAAGATACCCAGAATGTGCCGGCACATTCCGTGTTTGTCCCATTTAATTCCACCAGCGACCTGAGAGATAAATATTATTAACTCGCACTCTACAGATGAGGAAATGGGCACAGAGGAGATAAGTAGCTGGCCCAGAGTCACCCAGCTAAAAATGGGCAAAGGTGGGCCGCTGAGATCTGTCGGTCTCCAGGGTCTGTGTTTTCTTCACTGACCCTGCAGCATCCCTCTCGCCTAAGACACAAAAGCAAGAAGCAGCCTCATGAGAACACAGGGAACACACAAAACCCAAGTTCCAGAAGACGGGCGTGGGAAGTAGGAACTGGGGGGGCAATGCTGGGACCCTCGGTGCTGGGATGAGGTGCCTTCCTTTCCCCTGTAGTGAGTGGGTGATGAGGAGCCATTAAACAGTCTATAATGATACCATTTATCATTATGAAAAATTAAATTTTAAATATGAAAAATGTAAGGCTGTTGCATATACTACAGGTAATGTAAAAAATCCCATGTGATGGTTATTTGAATTTCTCGTGTCTTTTCTCCCTACGTGGATGGTTCAGACATCGCAATCATATTCGACACATACTTTTACACCCTGCCTTTTCATTGAACGTTATTGCCTATAAACACGCACCATGTTATTTTATCATTTTATCTCTGTCATTTATAGTGATCTTACAATAGTTCATCTAGTAAATATCTCATAATTTATTCAAAAACCCCTTTCATTTTAAAGACTTAGGTGCTCTCTAGTTTTGTGTTATTACAAATAACGCAACGAGGAACACTTTTATTCACACAGGGTTTTCTGTGGCAAGGAATAGTATTTCCTTTGTAAGGGGTCTAAAAATAAAATTCCTGGGACATACTTCCATGATTATGGTTCTTGAGATGTATTTGCCAAGCGCCTGTCTAAAATATTAGCCAACTTACATCATTACCAACAATATAGGAGAGTGCCAGCTACAGGGGGATTCTGAGTGGCAAAGGGGGACAAGACTGTGAAAATTTTAATACCTATAAGGGACTTGACCCTGATTTTTAAGGAAATGAGAGCCGTCGGAGTTTCTTGGACGCGAGGGTGAGCTGTGAAAAGCTTTACAAGGTTTCTCCGGGGTTAGCTCTTGTGATACCAAAGGGCAGCGCTGGGCTAGTGCTTGTATTTGCTCCGTGGAAGGCAGCCTTGTGACCTGGGCAGATCACTTGTCTCTCAGCACTGCTTTCTCCCCAGGCTCCCTGAGGGTATACGGTAAATAATTTTCCATGGGTTTTAAGCTCTAACGTTGTACGATTCCTCCGAATTCTGAACGTTTACTTAGGATACTTGGAATTCCACAATTAAGTATTCATTCCTCTAAATTACAATCTCTAGGGAATCTCCTACTTTTGGGAGCAGATAATGCCTCGCACAGGCACCACTATTGCCTCTCCTGGGTTAATGGTACATGCAGTGCACGGACCATGGTTCTCTCTCTGGAACACAGTGCTCAGGCTAAGTATCAGCGGTCAGTGATGGGCAGAGGAGCCCCATCAGCCATCCAGGCCCCGATTCCTCAGTGTCTGAAAGGGCCAGAGAACAAATGTAGAGAAAAAAGAGAGAGAAGGAACAAAGAATCATGGGATGTGAGGCCGCAGGTCATGCTTATTATGACCCATTTTTGTTCTAAGATACTTACAAGTATGACCTCATTTCACCCTCCAACAACTCTGATAGGTAGGTTATAATTGCTCATTGCACAATGAGGAACCTGAGGCACAGAGGCAAAGGGGCATGTTCACTGTCACCCAGCTGGTGGCTCTGTGCTTCTCCATGGTGTCATGCAAGAGGAAGGGGGCTTGTGTGAGCAGCAGATACCCTAAGCTTTCTCACCCCCACAGACCCAGAACACTCTCTTCCCAACCAACAAAATGAGGGAGTTAGGAGGGGTTGGCTTGCTTCTTAACTTTTGCCCTGAAGTGACATACATCATGTTTGCTTTATGTCATTTGCAGAATGAGATGCAGGGTGCAGTTGGGTACACAGGGCTTAGGGGTATATGAAAAATGTCCCAGGCCAGGCGGCCACTTCAAAACACATCTGTCCCCTACAGGTGAGGAGCACAAGTTTTAGGTGACCCCCTTCACCACAGGGCCTTGATCAGACAAAGTCTTGATGCCAGATAAGGTGTCAGGGCATCAGGGAGCAGGTAAGCTGTCCCTGAAAGGGTATTGAGCAGAGAAATTTTGTCACCAAAGGTATACACTTTGGAAAGGTAAGTCTGGCCAACAGCCTGTCTCTGAAGGACGGGGACAACATAGGAAGGAAAAATAGTAGGAGACCATTGAAATAATGCAGGTAAGAAGTGGGGACCTAAATGAGGGGTGACAAGAGGACAGGAAGAAAAGGCAAAACAGGTTGGTGTACGGAACAGACGGCAGTTGGTAAGGTGAAGGTGTGAGGAGGAGGGGCCACGCTAACACCAGCTTCCCTACAGGAAGGAGCAGCCGTTCAGAGCCCACATGAGGCCAGGCAGGTAGGCGGAGAGCCTTCCTGTCACTGCACAGTTGCAGAGGAATGAGCCTGTGTCTGCAATAAAGGACGCACCACAGCACAGATACTCAGCTCCATGTGGTCTGGATGGAGCCAAAAGAAACACATTGAATCTCTGGGTTCCCGGGCAGATCTTTCCTGGATGTGTCTCAAAGACAGTGTCGGTCCAGGCTTCCTCTGCACCTGGAGTGGGGTGTCTGGGACTCGAGAGCCTGCTGGTGGACCGTGGGCCCATGCAGTTGCCAAAAGTGGCCAGAGCTGCCACTGGAGATCTGTTTTCACAGGTTTTGTTTGGAAACTCAGTGTGGGCCTTGGGAGCAGCTGGGAGTTTCTGAGTAATTGCGTACCCTGGGGGTGGAGAGAGGCCAAGTACAACAACCTTACCCAGGACCCAAGTGAGGGCAACGCAGGAAGTCAGGTGAGGCCGCGGGAGAGTCTGAGGCTCTGTCTGCTCAAGTTGCCTGAGGATGAAGCTCCCCCCAGTGGAAGGGGCTCTGGGAGGAGTAAGGTGGGTACTGCTGAGTCCTGCTTGGGACCCCAGGGGTCACTTTGCATATCAGGGAAGTTTGGGTGCTTTCTGTTCATACAAGTGGTATCTTTAAAGGATTGTATCTGTAAAACCTTAAACATAAATAGACAAGAAGATGTTCATTTGTTCTGCAATGTGTTTTCCTTTAAAGCTGAGATCAAATATCAGCTTTGAAGCTTGCCTTGACCTTGTTGTTTTCCACACCCCAGGAAGATTGATGACCCCCTTACTCCACACTCAGGGCAATTCTACCACCCATTTAACATTTAACCACTCGTATTTGATCACAGACCTTGTTCAAATACTTACTGGGAGCTCAAGACTGTGGATATAAAGATAAAGAAGCTGCCGTGCTGGCCTCCTCTTTGGATCATGAGCCACCTCTGGGCTGGATTGGCTTCCTGGTTCTTGACCATCTGCCTACCTCGGTGCTGCTTAAGGTTGACAGAATCCAAGTGAATTCACCCAAATGTTCTGCATCCTCCAGTGCCAAGAAATGGATCCAGATAGCAAGCTCAGCTAGTATGTTTGAAATCAATGATTTGCTTCACCTGCCCAGGAGGAGACCCTGGGATACCAGTCAGCTGCCATTGGAAGGTGGCCATAACCTGCCTCACTGCATGAGATGAGGTGTTGCTATCATATCTTCTTATTACTTAGAGTCATTACTTCCAAGCAGTGTGAGAACACTGGACTTGAGAGTGGCCTTAAGACAGTACCTCTACTGTCAAGGAGTGACTTGTTATCAAACAAGGTGGAAAAGTCCTGGTCCCAGGAAGCCCTGACTTCTAGTCCGGCCTTGATGACAGAAGCCCCGTGATCTGGGTAAGTTAGACAGCTCTCCTGGATCTGTTTTGTCACTTCCTCCCCAAGAAGATGAACACTTGCCTTTCGAGTACATGAGCTCTCCTGTTCCCTAATACTAAGATCTTATCCTAAATCTGACTTTTGTTCTTTGATTTGACATTAAGTTCTTTCACAGTTTAGAACTTTTGTGCTTATTTTCTTATCATATTTTTTAATCGAGGAATAAAAAGACCGACTTTTAGGCCAGACAGCCAAAATTCCCAGGCGGGTCCCTCTCCGAGGAAAGCACATAGGTCTGTCAAAATGCTGAAAAATGCATCTTCTTCAATGCCTGTATTTTTCTTTAAAGGAAAATATATAGAAACCACAAACATATTTGTATCGTTCCCATACGATGCCTTCATACTTGAAGGAAGTGTTGGATTTTCTTGTTCTTTGGCTCCAAAAGCAATGGGTGACATCAGTGAGCTAAAACTGCAAGTTCTACTGCCCTTTCCCTGTTAAACTTGAATGTTTACTTCTCAAAGAATTGGCCAAGAAAAGTCCATTTGGGCTGGAACACAGCATATTTAGTCTCAGAATTAAGGTAATTTCTTTGGAAGAGTTTCAACCAAATCAATTTATTTCAGGGATGTTGGTGTTGGTTCCCTTTTTAAAATTCCAAAGCCCCAAGCCTTTCAACTGTACCTACTCTGTGAACACAAGTCCATGCTGGCTGTCACTCAGAGAGCCGTCTACTCTGCGTCATGGGATTTGGTGATCTGGGACTTGAGTGCCCCAGGAAAAGACTATGCTTTTACAGGATTGTACAGAGGCACCATCACCCGGGCTGTCTGGAGACTGAAGACCCACAGGTTCAAGGAGTCCAGGGAAGACCCCACATCACTGTAACTTTACTTCAGCAATAAAACATTCACATGCTTTTTTTTTTATTTTATCCTGATAACAATCCAGTGATGCAAACACAGTAGGTATCACTGTAGCTATATTTATAAAGATATGAGTAGTTCTTCTTCCACAAGGCTGTTCTCTCTATCAAATCAGGAAGAACTATAATAAAGAGCTGTCGTAAAGTGCTCACCCTTGAAGAGAGCCATTGGGAAGACAGAGAGATGTCTAAGTATGACGTGAGGACCATCCAGAAAGCTCCTGCCTACAATTGTTTTTTCTACTTATTTATCAATGATGTGAAAAGTTTTTACTATTAAAGAGCCACTTCTTTCAGAAAAGGACCAGAACTCTTATAATTTCCTGAGTTTTAAAGTGGCCCAAAAGCAAGAGACATCAAAGAGCTAATGGCATTGTCTGATACTTCTTGAGCAACATTTAATTTTTGTGACATGAGGGATCATTCTTTCCTTGTTCCTGATAGGCATATTTTATCATGTTAAGAAACTAACTATTATCTTTATTTTACTAAAAGTTGCCAACATAAACCATTCCTCCTAGCCAAACTGGCCTCTTTGCTGTCCCCAAAACAGCAAATAACCATTACTCCAAGCATTACCCAGTTATTCCAACCATTACTCCCTTGTTACTCCAAGTCCGTGCTCATTCCATTTGCTGCCTGAGAACCTTGTCATCCCAGCTCCAGAGCTGGACAGTCTATGGATTTGCTTAGAGATTATTATTCTTTGTTTAACAGATGAGTAAGGCAGTTGTGCGAGCTGCCAAGACCACAGAGTGAACGTGTCTGAATGTGAGAGCTTAAGATTCAATCTGTCAAATGCTATTTTTCTCATGCCACTTCCAAGTGTCATAATGAAGTAGCAGAAGCAGGGACAATAGCAACTTGGAAACTAGTCCCATAGCTTCCTCTCCATTACTTATTCCCTTTTCTGTACCAAAAATCCTTGCACCCTTCACCATCTTACAAAAAAAAAAAAAAAGCCTATGAGGATTTGTGCAACTGGAAACTTTCCAGCTCTGTGTAGATCATTTTCTCTGGAAGAGGAAATCATGCCTGGCTCAAATTTGCTGGTATAAAAATCTAGCGATTCTGGTGTGATCCAGGTGTGTAACGTGGCCAACCACCACTTCTCTCTGCATCTCAGTGTTTTCACTAACAAAATAAGGATTATCAATGACTGTTTCAATTCTAAAACTCTACTACTCAACCATCTTAGAGTCTCTGAATAAGTATGAAGAGCAGAAGGTAGCAGGCATGACCTGAGAGACCTCAAAAATGTTCTCATAATCTCCTTGCTATTGACCAGAATCCCTTTCCCAGTGAGTGAAGCTTTTCTTTTCCCAGTAAAGAATCAGCCTTTCCCCCTAACTGACATTCACACTGAACTGTAAATAATTGGTGGCTGATTCTTTTTGGAGAGCCAGGTATGGAGTGGAGCAGCTGAAGACAGGTGGGCATCAGGTACCCAGAGGAGGGAGAGAGGCAGAATTAAAGTCCAAGGAGAGGAAGCAGAGAACTCCAAAGGTGGTCTTTGCATTGGGGTGGCCCTGGCAGGTTAGAGGGCAAAGGCAAGCCTAAGTTTAACCTTTCAAAGCCTAAAATGAAACACCAGGGCATCTGGCCTTCCTCCCTGTGCCCAAACAGCCTCCCCTCGGGAGTGCTGCGCTGCCTGAGATCCATCAGTCCCTGAGGTCAGAAGGTTAATGTCCCACCCTGACTCAGGTCACCTCTCTACTCCCCTCTCTGAAACTCCAGCTCTACATTTTTAAGATGCATATAATAAAACCTGACCCAGAGGTCCACCCCATTAAAGGATAAAACGGTAATCCAGATACACACAACAGTGCAGATACATGGAAGCTCCATTTGCCTCTGCTCTGAAATGGAATGCCGACAGATTTATGATAATTTGGATACTGTCTTTCTTCATATATTAAACTCACTAAGGGGGAGATTGTGGGAAGTGGAAAAGAATCTCAACTGTCCTGGTAAAAATATGTGGTAATGACTACTGAAATCGAGATAAGAAGGAGCTTTTATTTCTACCTATGACACACAGCCTTATATAAACTGCAGAAGCCAGTTACATTCCTATTTAAAATGTAGTCATTTAACCCCTTTGGAATGTCACACTAGGTATAGGTTATAGATTAATTAACCTATAAAAAGAGATGCTTTCTCGTTCATCTCTGAATCCACCAAAACGCCCAGCACAGTCCACCTGGCATGCTCAGTAATGCTAATTGTGGTTGATGAATGAACTTGAAAATGGCTATCAGAGGGCAGTGCATTACAGATGATCTCAGTACTCAATTAGGGGGGTCAGCATACCTGTGTTTTCATCGTAGTCAATGCACTGAAGGTGATCTTGTGTGACTTCTGAGACTAGTCCTTGAGTGGCCTTGCAGCCTTCCCTTCTTGGGACACTGCCCTGAGATGGCCCTGTACGGAAAGCTGGTCTAAACTACTAGAGCATGAGAGGTCACGTGGAGAACTAGGGCCCCCAACCAACAGCCAGCACCAACTTCCAGACACGTGGATGAGGCCATCTTGGACCTTCCAGCCCAGCCAACCCTCCAGCTAAAAGCAATCATAAATGAGCACAGGAGAAAAGCAAGAGAGACACCTGGCCACCCTGCAGAATGATGAGATATAATACATTATTTTGTTTCAGGTGACTAGGTTTTTGTATGGTTTGGTACAGAGCAAATCTAACGGAGCTAGGAAGTTAGACCAGATGACTTGTAAGGTGCTTTCAACTTGATGGTTCTAAAACCTTCATATAGAACCACTCATAGCGTTAATAGAACAACATTGTTGAAAGCATCTCTATTCGACACCGCTGGCTTCCCCATGGAGGAAACTGACTCACAGAGGAGAGGTGATTTCCCCAAGTTTGCCATAAAAAACTTGATGGTGTTCCATAGATTCCGACAGCAAGGACAGCAAAGCCTGGCCCATGATCCATGCCTTCATGAGACATCCTCCACACACTTAAGAAGATGGTGCTTCTGCTCAGTTTTGCAGATCAAGGAACACTCCTTTCTGAGGAGCAGCCTGTCCATTCATTACCAGGGTTCCAAGAGATAGCGTACAGCAGTAGACCATCCTTCCCTCTGAAAGACCCTGAATCTTTCTATCCTTGTCTTAGGACCAAATTCAAATATCATTCAAGAGTGAAGCTCAAGTTTGGAGAGGGTCAGGCTTCCCAACACCTACCTCTAGTATTCATTCTGTGTTCTGAAGACAACTTTCTCTTCTTTCCACCACATCGCTTCTACCTGTCTTAAGTAATGATCCCTATAGCCTAAGTGTGGGCTTTCTGCTTCTTTTATCTGCATCTCTGAAACTACTCATGAAAATTTTTCTCCCTGAAGTATGAGCCATTACTAACATACCGTACAGTCTGGCATTGATTTAGGGCCAACCTGGGAATTTCAGGGTTGGGCTCAGATTTATCTGAGAGGAGTTAAATGTTTGGGGCAGGGGTGGAGTGCTGTTCCAACCAAATGGCAAAAGTAAACTTCAAGATGAGTGTCAGTCGAGAGAATTAGAAGAGACAATTAAATAAATACCTGGATGGAAATTCTGGGTCTGGTGCCATCAGCAAAGCACACAACACCCATTTTAGACACATTCTAAAGACAATTTCAATAAGTCATCTGAGAAGATGAATCAAATAAATTCCAAATCTTAAGAACAGATTGGTTGCTATGTGGCTCCTTGCAAGTGGACCATTAAATCAACTTTTTTAAAACTAACAGTTTCTCCTGTCATCACCAAGTGAAGAAGGGGAGGAAAAAATTCAGTTAGCCAAAGGAATGACATTCAGATGTTCAAAGGGTGAAACCTGGGGAACATGATGAAACTGTGGCTTAAAAAAAATAACAACAGGAAGCTGGCGGTGAAAATGAGGACACAAAGGATTCGAGCCTTACCATGTGACCTGTGCCCAAACGTGCTGCCTGGCACTAGTGATTGGCCCAAGAAAACACGGTAGCTGTGTTGCCCCTAGAACCTTCTCACCTCAGGTTCTAACTCTAAGTGACGAGGGTGGTGTTGGAAGGAGGAAGATGGCCTGTGCCTTCTCACACATCACTGTCCAGCATTTCTGGAGCCAGCAGCCTCTAAACCTCTAGTCTTGTCCAATCAGTTATTCTCCTGACATACAATACTGTGGACCGTCACAGAACTGCAGACAGATTCATTGGCCCTGGAGGAGGTCATACACACACCAAGGTGATGCAGCTGATGAGAGTGAAAGGCACCATCCGCAGGGGGCCCAAGTACAAAGATTTGATAGCTAAGGATGGTTAGTCCAGGGGTCAATGAAGCAACTGTAACCAAGGGCAGAACTGTGGAGGGAGCTCTGGAGTAAGAATAAGAAGACTTGAAGATGAGCCCAGCTGTGTGAGTACCTGCCTGAGAAACTGTGAGCATGATTTAAGCGCTCTGGCTCCTTATACTGAAACAAAATGGTCAGACTACATGGTTTCTCTGATGTCCCTTACAGATCCACTAAAGATGCCATCAAAGTCTTCTCTCACCCAAAACCACTGTGGGATCCTAATCAACCTACCCTCAACTCCTGAATTCCTCATCTGCAAAATAATGGAGTTGTGAGGATAAAATGAGTTAAAAGGCATAGAGTTTAGGATACCACATGGCATGTATAAATTGTCTCATACACGTATATGTTAGTATAAATTCAAACTCTATTGTTGAGGTAACTCGGAAGAAAGGCGAGCACGAGCTAGTCCTCTGCCAGCACACACGCACTTGAACATGCTGTTCTTCCCCATTTTCCCCGTGATGTGTCTGCTCCTCTTTAATGTGCTTGGTTACCTTTAGGGACTATTGTTAGTATAGATGAGCTTTTCCCTATTCATCTTTATTAAAGAATAATAGCCATAAAAATGTGCATGGTTTTATTTACATCCTTAAAGAAAAATTGTCCTGTGTGCTTGTTTGTTTAGATTTCAGAGGTGTCTTCTGACCTTTGACCAAGTTTTAATGACTATATATTTAAAGCCACATAATCCAAATTGCATTAAAACATATGAATACTAACTTCTCCATATTTATCTGCTTAGAAAAAGAGGGAGCAGGGGCAAGGAATTATTTAGGAATTACTGTCTCTTACATTGAAGAAACATGTCAGGAATTAAGCAATTTTTTAAATTTTTTTTATCTTGGTAAGTTCAAGTAAAAAAAAAGTTCTCTATTGTAAAATAGCCCTTAGTTGGGAGGATTAGGGAAGGGTTTTTATTTTTTTTCTTTATAATATTTTGTACTTTCCAAATTTTCTAACATGACTTTTATTATTTTTTATAATAAAAAATAAATATACCAATTTTTTTAAAGGACTCCTTGGCCCAGCAGTCAGCCAGACAGGTACTGAAGGCCACAAGCTGAAGTCATCTCTTCAGAGGCCAGGAAAACTGCCGAGAGGGAAAAGGTAGGGTCCCCTCTCTGGGGACCTCACAGTTTATGGAAGAGATGACATATACAGATAAAGTGAACTGAGATACATTTAACACCGAATCGGAATGACAGAATAAACAAACTTAAAACAAGAAAGGAGCTGGGCTTTGGGGTGTCTTTGTAACCTATCACCTCTATCCTGTGCTCACTGATTTTACAGCAGGAACTGCTGCTCACCAGACCCACTGCAGGCATCAACGGACAGCTGTGAAGAACACACCCTTCCTGCCCTCACCCAGGTCAAAGGACAGGAGAAGATACAGAGACATAAAAAGACCATGTCAAATGGGTGACTCAGGACATGCAATGCTCTTTCGCATATCCATTCACTCCCTCAACCAAAAGGGCACTGAACCATTTTTCTTCATCACAAGAGGGATAAGTAAGAATTGAATGGTGCCCTCAGTGAAGCTTCCATGTGAATGGCCTAGAACACCTTACAGCCACCAGTGGGATCGGCAGAGTAGGAAGTATTGACTAACACTGAAGCTGGAGCTAATGTGTCCAAAGCCACACAACCCTCCGGGGGCAAATCAGCCTGGAATCCAGAACTCCTGATGCCCAGTCCTGGTTCAGCTTTCCCCTTCGCATTTTTGGGTTCAGAGGAACAGAAGTCTTTTCGACCTCCTTTTACCATCGGAGACCATGTGAGACTTCTCTCACAAATGAATGGGAATAAAAAAAATCGAGCATGCTAAGGAAACCAAGCAAGGCTTTTGTGCAGCTGTTCACACCTGTGTTCATCCACCCAGACACCTGACAGGTATTTCCTAAAGCTGCCTGGCCGCCCTGGCTCACCACGCATCAGGCCCCTTCCAAGATGTTCACACTTTAATATCAACACATTCCCTGCATCCCTGCCACCAGAGTGAGAAAAATCACATGATTCATTTAGGTGAAGGATAGATAATCAATGCTCTGAGTGAAGATCCACAGAATTAATTTCACCACATTCTTCAGGCTTGAACTATGGTTTTGGTGATGAAAGGTTCAAACCATCCCTGCTGAGAGAGCCAACCTGGAGCACCACCGCTCAGGGGAAGGCCACCGTGCAGAGGAAAGTGTGCATGTCAGGTACCAGCCTGCTGCTTCTTTCCAGAGGGCAGTGGAATAGGGAAGGCCAGGATGGGGCCTGTGCGGCACAGTATCCCATCTACTTCTGCACCCAGTGAGTGGAAAGTTCTAGAAGGTTCTTCCCTAAGTGACTCTGACACGCAGGGCTCTCTTCTGGGCTTGTGGAGGGGGGGAGGGTTGGCTTGTATGGGACATCAAATCTATTTTTATGTCATTTGTTTCTCCTATTTCAACTCTCCCAAGCCCAGGTTTAAGCAGCAATGAGAGAAGCATGAGGCTGATGCCTCAAGCCAGAGTTCACATCCACTAAGTCAGGAACCCTGGGACAAGTCCACACTCTGACTGAGTTGTTTCCTCCTCTGTGCACAACCGAGAACTTGGGAAGCTGACTTTTACAAGTGCTGCCTAGTGGGCCGGGCACCCTGCACAGCCTACCATAAGCATCATTGCACCTTACCCTCACATCCTGTGAGGAAGGCACTATCCTCCTCCCCACTTTACAGTTGAGAAGACAGAGGGGCAGAGAAGCAATGTGCCAGCTACTAAAGAGCAGGTTAGGGGAGGAACTAAACCCGGGACCTGGGACTTCAGGCCCTGAGTGTGTAGCTGGATGGTGAGAAATAAACCATCACGATGATCATAGTCATTCTTGTCTCACTCCTAATTTCACTGAGAATGTATCTCTGCTAGCAGACTTGTTCCATATTGGTGATGTGAATTCTTTAAAATATTGCTTAAAAAGAGCACTTTTAGTTCAGTTTAATGTTATTGTTTGCTTTGACTTGTGAGGAGGGACCTGTGAATCTACACTATCAGTGTTTTTAAAAACACATCAAATTGACTAAATAGAGCAACAATAGGTTTTAGGCTTGATCTACAGTGTTTCTCAATTTTTCTTAACACTAATAATCACCTGGGGTGTTTAAGGAAAATATCACCAGGCTTCTCTCTTCTGGCTCAGAAAAATGAATGAGGCTTAGGAATCTGCATTTTGACCCAATTTCTAGGTGCTTCTAAGGAGGGAGACACACATGCAAAAATCGCTATAAGGGAAACTATGTGTTATGGTGATTTTATCAACAAATTTGAAAGGATAATGGATAATTTTAATAAACTAAATAGACTAAAATTTGTATCTTTCTTGTCCTCATATTTAAAGAGCTTTATTGGAATGAGTGCTTAGTGAATACTTTTTGAGCCTCTGTTGGTATAAGTAACAACAGAAGTCCTGAATATGTGCCAGATACTATGCTGAGAACATTGTAGTTATTATCTCACGTGATCCTCATAAAACTTATATAAAGGAGAAAACAATAGTGTCAGTTGTGCTAAATTCATAAAATAAATTGGGTATGTTTTTATATTTTTCAGTGTTCTAGAGTAATTCATGCATTATTGCAATTAGTCTTTATTTGACAGTTAAATACAACTCACTAGCAAAACTATACCTTCTTGAAAGTGCTATTTTAACAAGTTTTAAACTCGTTTCCTTTGCAGTTGGGGGTAATACAAAAATGCCAACACCTCACCTCTACATGGTGAGAAATGTATTATTTTGGATTAATATCTGTAATTGAATATATTTTAAGAATGCTACTGGAGGCCCTGGCTGGTGTAGTTCAGTGGATTGAACGCAGGACTGCTAACCAAAGCATCGCCGGTTTGATTCTCAGTCAGGGCACATGCCTGGGTTGCAGGCCATGTCCCCAGTATGGGGTGTGCTAGAGGTAACCACACATTGACGTTTCACTCCCTCTCTTTCTCCCTCCCTTCCCCATCTCTCTAAAATAAATAAATAAAATCTTTAAAACAAATTGCTATTGGAAACCTTCAAGATAATCCCTTATGGAATTCATCACAATGCTACCTATTTTGTAAGTTCTAGCACAATTAGTCAACGAGCTGATATGGCCATACAACAAAAAAATCAAACTAAATAGTGTAAGGATAATTTTTAAAAACTAGTAAGAGAAAGCTTAGATATATTAACAGAAACAAATCGTTATATCAGCAAACATAAATAGGTGAAACTCCTTTAGTAAAAAGAAACAGAAAACCACCTCAGCTTAAGTTAGAAAACACAACAGAGATATATCACTTATAAGTGCAACTTGAAGTAAATGATATAGAAACGTTAAAGGCAGCTCTGATGGGCGTGGCTCAGTTGGTTGGGTGTCGTCCTGCAAAGTGAAATGTCTCTGGTTTGATTACTGGTCTGGGCACAAACCTGGGTTTCAGGTGGAGTGCCCTGTTGGGACAAATGCAAGAGGCAACTAACTAACCAATGTTTCTCTTACACATCAATATTTACCTCCCCCTTTTTTCCTCTCTCTTCCCCTCTCTCTAAAAATAAATAAGTAAAATCTCAAAAAGAAGTTAAAAGCAAAAGGATTTACTTACATGTGTCAGGCAAATTTAAATAAAATTAGAGCAGAAATAGAAATAATATCAGAAAAGGGCAAAAAATATTAATTATGTAAAGCAATCATTTTTATATTAATAAATGCCAAACATTAATATATATGTTGATAATTCAATATTTCGGTAATATTGTATAAACTATTAAAAATTCACAAATGAAACTATCCTGAGAAAATTTAATAAGGTGTTATTATCTAAGAAAAGTCAAAAACAATGTTATAGAAGATTTGAACCTTATAATTAATAAGGTTATATAAGAGGTAGATGAGAGAGAAATAGATTCAACTTGGCATTCCACTGAGAATACATTTCTATGGAGTATTTTAAACTTTGATTTAATATTAGGTAATAAATAAGCTTTAGTACGTTCGGAATCCATCAATTCTATAGCCACATTGCCTAACCACAATTCAATAAAAATGGAATGACAATATCATTCCCAAATTATTGGAGTTAGGGAGGAGAAGCTAGAGGAAGTTTTTTAAAATGTCTTTGAAGTAACCTTTGGATCAATGAGGAAACCAAACTGACCATTACAAAGACAACAAAAAATAGGGGGAACATGTTGAAATGTGAGGGATAAAGCCAATGCAGCACTCAGAGGTAAATTCTTAGGCACAAATGAGTTGATCCAGATGAAACACCAGTGAAATCCATCACATCCCACCATGCAGAGTCTCTCCCTTCTGAACATAACTCTTAAGCATCAAGATAAATTTTGTGTAATACCAGCTCTTTGCTTGGTGCTGCTGCCTGTGTCAGAATCAAACTCTAGAACTCATCAGTACAATTTGGGGGAGACCAACCCTCCATTTTCACAGAAGAGCAATTTGAATGACATGTACTGAAAACCTCTGCAGTTTGATTTCACCTTGAGCCCTCACCTGTCCAGGTCAGCATTGCCCTGAGACCCTGCTGGTGTTCCCCTAATAGTTTTCAAACTTGACTACCAATTGGAACACCCGAGGAGCTATACAAATTTCCGGTTCCTGAGTCCCAGCCCCACACCCGAGGGTCTAATGAAAGGATGGGCTGGGGGTGTGAACCTGGCATGAGGATGTATACAAGGTACCCAGGAACTACTAATACAACCAAGGACAGAACATCCAATGGAGAACATCCATTCTGGGTGATCCACACTGCTCCACATACGGACAGAAAATACAGGGGTTACACCCAGCCTCCTCTGCACACCTGAGCAGTCTAACAGATGAATAGTGTTTTTAGGAAATGTGAAGACCATCTCCAATGCTGGAGGGGTTCATAGCCAGCATGTAGCCCATCTTGGTTTGCCTCCAGTTCACACTACTTACTGATTTTGACAAGTATATAACCTTTCTAAGCTTGGCTTCCTCCTAGTAACCACGGGATTGCTACAGAAAAAAATGTGATGGTAGGTTTTACCTCTTACGGGTCCCAGATCTCTTTGACAATCTTGTAAAAGCTTCAACTCCTTTCCTCGAAGAATGCACACAAGTTTGAACACCACGCCAAGTCAACCGACTCCACCAAGATTGCCCACAGATCAAGGTCAGGAATGATTCCTTCAAAGGGTTTGACAGGCTCCAATCTCCCTGGCTACAGAAATTTTGCTCTGTTTAAGGCCTGATTCATGTCCAAACTCTTCTCAACCTGTCCAGCTCTCTTTAGATTCCCTTCGGATGCTGTTTTTATTACAGGGGGCAAGACCAATTAGGAGCTCTGAGTTTCAAACAGGCAGGGTAATCCACGTGTAAACAGAGCAAGGTGAAAGTGGAGACCGATGCATCAGGCTGAGAATGAGAACCAGATGCCCCAGCTCAGGGAAGAGAGGGAAGAAAGACAGCTGCCCGAGGGTCCTGCTCTGTGAGCTTACCTCTAATCAAGGCTCACAGGAACGAACTGGAGGAAGGCGAGACAGGAAATCGCAGCTTCGGAAAGAAGGGGAGTGGAAGGTAGAGGTGAGGGGGTGCTGAGGTCAGACAGAGAAGAAAGGCGGTCTTTTCAGAAGTCTTAACAGAAGGCCTTGGGGACGAGGACAAAGCCCGTCAGTCAGTGGGTATTACTGGGCTTCTTGCAGAGCACCAGGCACCGTGGATCAACTAAGCAGGAAAGCACTCTCCCTGAGGAGTCATTTTATAAATTCCTGTTGTGTCCACAGAGGCAGGAGGCACTAATTCAAAAAGACAACAGGCTTTATGGATTTACCAGTAGTGAGGGCACAGGTACTGTTTCCCTCCGAGTCCCAGTGATGGCCTGGTACCCAGGGCTCTCCAGTCCAGCTGGGTTCGTGTTTCCTGGGCCCTCAACTGCATCCTGCTCTTGCTGCCCCATGTCCACCTCCCAAGCTCCAGCTCATCCTGTTTGCCCAAGAGCTGAGCAGACCATTTTCCTCCTTCTAGATGCATTCTGTGTGTCCCTCAAAGTTCAGTTTCAGCATCTCTCAGAAAACCATCTCAGATACTCTTCATGCACTCAGAGAACACAATGGTTTCTCCACCCTCTGAACTTTTATGACATGGATTTGTCCACAGCACTCCTTCGGTGTTGTCCATACGCTTCTTTGTCTTATGAGTGTAACAAAATAAAAGAGGGCCATTAACCCCAGCTGAGTTTTATAGGTAAGAAAAAAACGCTGTATCGAACTGAAGTGGTCTGGCTCTGCTGAACCCCTTTGGACACGCACATTTGGCAGCAAGACCTGAGGCCAGTTGAATCGCTTCATGTGCAAAGGTGTGGCCTACAGAGGCCAGCATCAGAATCACTCTATCGTCTATTAAAATTGCAGAGCAAAGTTTTCATACCAGGAAGCAGAAGACTAGAAAGCAAAATAGAACATGAGTTAAAAAAAAAGTCCTTTGGAGTTCACAGCCAAGTTGAAGAGGTAGTTGGACTTCCACAAGCTAGAATTTCCAAACTGAGGGTCAGCACAAACATCCCCGCTGACCTGTAGGTGTGCACCGCATTTGCCACCCTGGGAGGTGAGCCTATAGGGCTCTACAATTTTCATAGTGCACTCAGTGGACCCTCAGTGTCATGGCCTACGCTTAAAAGGTGCTACATATATATACCTGAAAGGTGAGGCTCTGGGAACTGACAAACAGCTCAAGGAGAGTGTAACATAATACCCAGGGGGTTCCCCAATAAGCCACGTGGAATAGCAATAGCTTGGATGAAAAAGAAGTAAGAAAAATGTTCTGAGGCTATTGATTCAATTTTGAGAATTACTATTCAGCTTTACAAAGTTATCTGTTGAATATCAGCATGTATATATATACATATATATATATATGTGATATGTATATTAGCTTTTATATCTACATCTATGTCTATACCTATATATACATCGATAGCTACATCTAAATTTATATGTCTGCCCTGAGAGGACAGAACAAGGTAAAGTGACCTACTAGATACATCAGAGTTATTTCCCATAAGTTTATAAGTTCCATTTTTGAGGACTCTGACCCATCTTGCAGTATAATTTGGAAGTGCTTACTCATTCTTAAATTTGGAGGTGACTAATTTACTATCAGATACCTAGACTTTATCAAATGTCTCAAACTGCCACCCAATATGTATGTGGTCTCAGATCACAGTGAATTAGAGTCTGATGTAAAGAGGTGTTATAATATTCTACAGGTGGCAGATTACCAACCCCAGTCAATTCCAGAATTGCTCTCTTGGTTAAGTGCTCTTGAGTGTTGACACCTTGGAGAAGTCGAGCTTCCCACTGGTCTGTGCTGGATACTGATGCTTCAGACTCCATGCATGTGCTCCAGCTGTTCAGTACACAGTGCAGGGCGCCTGGCATGACCAGGTGAACCAAATTCAAAGTAAAGTTCCACCAGACCCCCCACCCCCTCACCTAGAACCTAAAGGGGTTTTGTCAAACCACTGGTTGAGGTTTCTGATGTTGCTTGTGTATCAGCCAGGTCTTAATCTACACATCACAGATTCATTTGGCTATCATATGAGCACCATAGCTCTTTTAACTCCAAAAAAGAGGACAGGAATAGAATTGAATTTGGTCATCAAAATTCTTGAAACTGCCTAAATGGAATGCGATAGACACAAAAGACATGTAATGGTCTTTACTTAAACCTTGCTTTAAGATACTATCAATATCAAAGTAATATCAACATGCTGTATACAATTCAACATTTCCAGTTTGTATTTATTGTCAACTAACCACCTATAATGGGAAGAGCTTTTTAATCACTGAGAGAACAGGATTTTGTACGTGGAAAGTTCCAACTGCACCTTATCCAAGAAGATGGGGAGAACTTTTTACCCTCCAGGTAGCACCTGTGTCTGGACCTACGCTCTTCACTGAGTTCAGAGTTTCCCTGTGATTACCTCCTCTGAGCCCTGGGCATGGACCCACACATGGCACCCTGACCTTGGTGACCACAGCGTTCATGGCCATTCAGCCGTCTGTCACAGAGGTTCTGCTCATTTATTCAAATGGATATTCCTTGCCCTAAGATATTTCAGGCATGGTGGTGCACACGGAGGTGGCAGATGAAAACCAATAATGCAGGGTGTTAAGTGCAACAACAGAAGAATGCACAGATGCTATAGCTCTCATTCTGCCTAAGCGAAAGTGGTGAAGTCAGGCTGGGTGTTAAAGGATGGGTGATGAAGAGCCCCCAGGAGCTGAAGAAACAGCATATGCAAAGGATTTGAAGTGCACAGTGTTGCTGTAAGGCACAGAAAGAGGAAGAAGAAAGAGAGGGAGGAACGGTGGGAAACAAAGTTGGAGAAATTAGGACCTAAATACTAAGTGCCTGAGATGCCAAGCTAAGTCATTTGAGCTTAACATGGAAGCAATGGGGATATGGTGAAGGTTTTTGAGTTAGTGACATGGTTCAATATGGTTTTTTTTTTTTAAATTACATATCTCACTCAGGGGTGTAGGCAGATTGGAGAGGTGCAGAGTTGGGGGGTTTTATTTAAATAGACTGGGAGAGAGTCTGTGAGAACTGGCTTGGTTTTGAAAAAGTCACATGAAGTAAATTCAATTCACCCATTCACTGGTTGGATTTCGAGTTTGTGTGTGTGAGAAAGAGAGTGAGCAAGACGGTGGCAGAGAAAGAGAGTGAGAGAGGAACAGACAAGCTAAACATCCGATGTTTGTGACACTATTAAGCTAAAAGTATGTGGCACCCAAGAGAGCAGAGCAGAAATGGAGACTGGGCTGGGAGCCTTCGCCAGCCTGTTCACACCGTGGCAGAGTGGGGTCGGCCCTGGGCATGGAGGCAAATACCATGGACAGCAAAGGAACGCCATAAAAACCCAAAGAAGAGTGGGAGGAACAAATATTGTAAACAAATAATACACATCAAACACAGCCCTAAGCTTTGCTAGAACTCTAAGAGGCAAGAATTACTGTCCCCATCTCACAGATGGGAACACTGAGACATATCACAAATGAAAATGCAGTTGACCAGGAGTCAGAGTAGAGGCGATTTTGGTCTCAGTGCTGTGCTTGTCCCATTGGGTCACACTGCCCCCTGACTTCCTAGAGCCAGTCACCTGTAACCACTCCCCCGGGCACTCTGGGGGACAAGGCTGTGCAGGCAGAGAGGGACCAGGCTTTAAGTGTTAGTGTGCCTGCACTTCCTTGGTACCCGCAGAAGGAGCATGCGCACCCCTCAAGGCAGGCCCCCACTGTCGCGATCTGATAGCAGTGTGACAGGCCTGTCCTTCTGGGCAGGAAGGACCCAGAAGCCAGCTCTAACCAGGTTCTGGATGCTGGCAACCCTGGGGGAGGGAGCGGGAAGGTCACCACGACCTCTCTAAGGTGACTGGACGCAAAGCCAGAACACCCTTTAACTAGGATGCCCGGGACACAAGAGCCAGGACAGCGCAGAGGAGCAACTTCTGCCTGGGTCAACGGCGAGAACCGGAGCCCAGGAGCTGATGGGAGGTCAGGCAGGAGTAGCTCGGGCCCTTCTCAGGCAACAGGACCTCTTCGTCTGAAGGGGACCTGATTCGGACTTCCCCGAGACCACGCAGGGCCCTTTAGGGCTTCCCTGGGACAAATGACGAGAGCTAACACCTGTCCCAGCAGTAGGGATGAAAATACAAGATGGCCTTGGCCACTTTCATGTCAGTCTCCTGGTGGCCACACCCACTGCGCAAAGGTGACCACGGCCTCAGGGCAGTGATGACATGCTGCTCTGTGTCCCCAACAGCCCGAAGGAGTGAGGAGGCCCCCAGGGATCTTGGCAGGCACCACACTCTGCTTCTCTAGGCTCAGGGCCACCTTCTCACCTGCAGACCCTCCGTCCTGCCCAGAGCGAGTGCTCAGTGGTTGAATGGAGGCTGAATGGAATCAGATCCCAAGGGGCAGGCTGCCCTCCCCACCCTCTCAGCCCCCCTGCCTCAGAAGACATTTCCTCAAAGACCCAGTTTCTCACATCACCCTTTCTCCCAAGCCCACAAGAGCAACCTGAACTCCTCTGCTTGACTCTTCCCACTACACCCCACCCCCCTGCTGCCTCAGCCAGTGTAGACCAACCACTGCTCCCCACACACATCACATTGTCACCACCGTCCGCCCTTGGCTCAGGCTGTTTTCTTTGCCAGTATGGTCTCCCTACTCCCCCCAAAGTAACTTGCAATACAGAACAAGATTGGTTCAAAGTGATGCTCAACAAACAGTTTAGTTTGGAGGAGGTTTTCATGAGTCTGGTTGGAACCCCATTCACTAGTCTCCACATGGGATGAAAGTCATGGCTCATGGCTGGAAAAGCCAGGACTCCCTGAACCGTGGATCATTTCCTTTCTAGCTGTGGCCAGATCTTCCCTTCTCCCCCTCCTCCTGTCGCCTTCCTCTGTCCTGGTCCTGAAGGAGACGTGTCATGAAGCAGCACCCACGAGGAGCTGGTTCTGAGAACAGAGGCCAGGCTCTTGTCGGAACTTCAATGGGCTGTTATATCAACGTGGGGGCTGGCCGTTCCAGCAAAGACCCCCATTGAGAAGGCCAGAGGGAAAGAGAACAGGGAGAAGAGAAAAATCCAGGAGCAGTGACTTGGATCTGGTTCTCTCCTAAATTTCTCCCCAGGCAAGATTTGTGTTTCAGAGAAATCAGAGAAGGCAGGACAGCCTGTCTTAAAGCGGCTTGCTTCGGAGCCAAGGAGCACTTTGTAGTTTGAAAGGAGAACCGTCTCATGTCGGCTCATCTCCCGCCCCTGCAGCTGCCGGGCGGGAGGATGGGGGTAAGGATGCTGCTTCTCTGCAAAGTATAGTTTGGGGCAGAGCGGCCCTCCCGATCCAGGCAATGCATGCAGGGCTCCCTCTCCCAGTGTTTATTCTTCTTTCTAACCCAGCAGAGAGAAAAATCAATTTGAAAATACCAATTAAAAATCCCTTCTCCCAGTGCATATTTGGTTACAGTAGTCTACACCACACTCCCCTCCTCACAGAGGTGTAATTGCCCTGAAAGTGGAGTTGTCCAGAAGTGAAATATTAAATAATTCAAACATAAAATGTTCCAGAGGTAGAGCGAACAGAGCCGGGCACGGATAAGTAATGCAGTGTGTAGACCCAGGAAAAACACACGCACGCACACGCACGCACACGCTCGGTGCACAGTGCACTCGGGTGACTGCTAAAACTATAACATCTGGAATGCCATTCTGGAAAACTTCCAGATGTTTTCCACGAGGAACACTTTGTAAAAATTGTTAGCCTTCTAGGCATTTGTGAATTTTGTAAGGGGAGTACACTCCCAGGCCCACATAGGAGCAAATACGGGATTATAAAGTGCTAAATGCTTTTCACAACTGTATAAGCAATAATGCGCTTTGGGTAAATATTCGGGGAAAATTATTTTTACAGACTAAGGGAATGGATATGTTCCAATCTGCAATTAGATTTGTATTTCAGAGAAATCAAGGAATGCAGGACAGCTTGTCTTAAGGGGGCTTGCCTGGAAGCCAAAGCCCCTAACCTGGGCAACATCACACATCCTGGTCATTAATCCCCTCTTTTGTAGTCATTCCAACGCTGGAAGAGGCTAACGCGGTTTCATAGCTTGTTATATTTATCTTCCTTCCCAAGGATTTTTATATTGCATTTTATAAATCCGGCTTCAATTTATATGTAAGCCCTGTAATCATTAGCATTATGTTAAAGAAAGAAGGAGGGAAAGGAAAGGAAAGGAAAGGAAAGGAAAGGAAAGGAAAGGAAAAGAAAAAAGAAAAGAAAAGAAAAGAAAAGAAAAGAAAAGAAAGGAAAGGAAAAGAAAGGAAAGGAAAGGAAAGGAAAGGAAAGGAAAGGAAAGGAAAGGAAAGGAAAGGAAAGAAAAGAAAAGAAAAGAAAAGAAAAGAAAAGAGACTGGCTTGGGGGGACAGGAAGACCTCACCCTGACCACAACGCCTGAGGACCCCTTGCAAGAATTGTTAGTTTTTAAAATGCATAATATATAAACATCTTTAAGGAATACCCAGAGTCTCTTTTGAAATCAGAAATTATGTGAAGCAAGGAAAGAATCATAAAAGCTTATTGATTTCCCGAACCCACGGAGTAAAAGTATTTTTAAACCATGATTCACATAAGGGATACATTTGACACATCAAGAGAAACTGGAAACCAGGCTCCGTGCGGCCACATCAGATGCTGCTCTGAGCCGAGTTTGTTTACCATTACAAAGTGAAAAGAAATTTGCTTTTCCTCCCCTGCTTCCTTTCCCTCGAGGATGGCGAGTTTTATTGATTTTGTCTTTCTTCATAAAACACTCCAAGTTACAATGTCCACGATAAACTAATCAGAAGCCTCGGCATGTTAATCCTGAACATCGCTGCTGTCTCTCCTGAGAGGGGCTTGGCCCCAAACCCAGAGAGAGACATAGCTCTCGAGGCGTTTTTGTTTTGAGGTTCCAAGGCTTTCTACTTCCATAAAAAAAGAATCCTTCGGCTGGGACCTGCAGGATGCTCCCAGGAAAGATCTGGAAAGGCAGAGCACCTGGAGCCTTCTTGGTAAACAGGTGAGATATTTGCCACAGAGGCCATGCTGGCCCCCAAGGGGACAGGCCGGGAGGCTGCCTGCAGGCTATGGGAACCTCAGCCAGGGGATGTCCTCTTCTTCCTGCCTGTCACTTCCTTGTCTCCTTCTTCTTCTGCACTCATCATCATCACCCTCAAGACATTTCCAGCCTAAAGTCTCCTCTTGGGTGAAACTAAGTCAGTAATGAGATAGGTACACAGCCCCCTGTGGAGATAGAAGCAGGTATGAGCCACCCCCCACCAACCCCGATCTTTTATCACCTCTACTGCCAACAAGCCAGCTCTGCGATCCGGTGTCACAGTGGGACTCCCTCATATCTGTGACTGTTGAAACTCAAAGGAGAAAGGGATACCCTATTTGTCACATTAGGCTGTGGCATTCCCAGCTCACCGTCAACACAGACATACCCTCAGGTGGTTGGCCTCGAAACACCCTGCTCAGGCAGGTTCATCTAAACTCTTGGTTGGAAAGAATGGAGGGCTCGGGATATCCCAACTCTACCCCAGGGCTGCTTCAAAGACGAAGAGAAAACAATGAGGAATGGGAAAATGCCCCAGGAATCAGAAAATATCGCAAGGTCAACCCACCTGGTATAAATCAGTGTGCACAGTTCCACAGGGTCTCATGGAAACCTCACGCTCAGGTGTAATTGGCCCATCCCGAAGTATTTTTCCTAGCAGTGCCAAATGCCATAATGCTCTGTGTCAGTGATTTGAAATTATTCTATAAGCTACATATCTGGTACACTATTGTTAATGAAATGCACACAAGAAGATGAACAACTTCCTTTTCCTGCTGGAGCCCCAGCTGCAACCAGTGCCTGGATCCTTCGTGCTGTAAATCAGCCCTTTGTACTCCAGGAGGATTCAATGAGCTGCAGGTGTGGGCTTGTGGAAGGCCGCCTGGGATTAGGTAGCAGCATTTGATATGAGATCCCAAACAGCACTGGCAATCTACACGCCACATGCGGCCACAGGCTTTGGAGAAAGCAAAGGAAAAACGCTGATGAAATGTGGCACGGGACCATGGAATGCAATGTCAAACTCTCACATCTGCAGGAAAAGAAAGAGAGTTCCTAATTTTACAGTGATGATGTCATTGAGAATTCATGACAGTGGAAATGATGGGCCAAGGTTTGCAAACTTAACCACTTAGAAGGTTGCTAACTGAAGGCTGAGAATTTCAAGGGGCAGTGCAGGTTTCAATAGAATGCTGATTTGTCTTCCTGGCCCGAGGCATCATTGGTGTGCGTGTGCATACATGTGCACACACACCCATGTACACACTCATTTGCATACAGTCTCTGGAGGGAGATGGGGACAGAAAAAGAAAGTTGCATCTGAGAGTTTATACTTTGCACAGGCATATAAAGTTGATACCGTGCACATCAAATATGTCCTTAAAAATGTACCACTCTGTATAATTTAGCACAAAACATTGCTAACTGTCCTTAACAACAATATATTTCTTAAAGATTAATTTCAGACACTCTCAAAATTCACCAGCCAAGAAAAACTATCGTAGTTGTTCACTTTTCTCCTTACCATTAACCATTGCAAAGAGTTTCCTTTTAAATACTTTTTTTTTTTTTTTACTTGGGGCTGAAGAGACATAAAAACAAGTCTGGTTTTGTTATTAGCATACTGATAAAGTATATATTGAAGAAAACATATCTCTAATTTTTTAAGAGTCTGTTTTTCATTAGCTTATCTTGATAGTTTAAGTTAATCATTATTTTCAACCATATATGATTTAGATATTATGTCATTAATTCATGTACAGTCCATCTGAGTAATGATTGTGGTTTTCTACTTTACAAATTCATCTACTTCACCAAGAAACCGAGAGAGTCAAATTCCGTGCAACATCTGGTTTCCATTGAATGTAACTGCCATTTGCAGAGTTATAATCGTGTGTTATTGTAAGGAGCACGGTGTCAATCACTTCCCTAATGGGGAAAATTCAATGCCTAAATACCTGGGAGAACAAGAAGCTGACTTAAGCAGGTGCATTCAGACACTGAGTTTTAAGTAGAATTCTAGCCTACCCATTTAAATAAATCATTTTAAGGAGAAACAATATTCTTTCCATCCCCTGTAGCAAGGGAAAGCGTAATACCCAGGGCCCCAATCTCCCATGTTCAGTTCCAGCACTATATCACGTTTAATCTTTAAAAAAAATGCACAGATTTGTCCATATTGTACGGACCCCTTAAGCGCCATATGCCCAGGGAGCCCCTAAAGGCCAGGCACGGTTTTCGTGGACTTTCTGGGTAAAGGGCCATCTTCTGATTCTTCCTGCCTTACGTGAAATCAGTCATCTCTTTCATAATGAAAATAGTCCAAGTTGGATGTAAAGAAAATATTAAACTGCTCAAAACTCCCAAGGCCATTACAGCCCTTTCTAGCCCCCAGGGTTTTTGTGGGGATAATCACATAAGAAGTTAAAAAAAATCGTGAAGCACTGTGGTTTTGTGTGCAATATGTAAGCACTTTATAGCAAAAATGAACCACATTTCCCTGACCTCAATCCTCATTGTGTTTACTAGCCAAGCCTGGTTTGAATTGGTAAATGTTTGGCCATTCATTCAGGAAGCACGTCCAAAGGTAGGCCAGGGACCTCGCTGGACACTCAGGATGCAAGGATGACTCAGGCAGGATCTAGGGTGCGAGAGTACAGGTGAGTACGATGCGGTACTTGCAGGAGAAATCAGCCCATGTTCTCTGGCAGTAGACCAGGGCCATTTGATCCAGCCCGGCTGGGGAGACCTGCTGGGTCTAAGAAGGCTTCCTGGAAGTGGTGACAGCTGAACTGAGTTTTAAAGGATGCCTAGGAGTAGAAGGCTTTCTAGAGATTAGCTTTAAGAACATACAGACATGTCCTTTTAGCTCCTGCTAACGTATCTGGGAGTAAAGTTCTCAATTCAATAAAAATGCCGTAAAAGGGGAGCTTAAAATTCCTTTCCGTTCATGCATTCTCATATTTATACTTAGGTTATTTACTGTTGTATTCATTGAATTAATTCTTCTCACCTACTCAGAACATAGGAAGCATGACGGAAGCAGCAATTCTCAGAAACACTTCCCATTGTCTTGGGCATTATCACCGCCATAATACCATCTTACATCTGAGGAATGTTCTGCCATCCACAAAAGACCTTTAGATAATTTCATTTTCTTGTCATAATCAGGTAGAAAATGCAAGTATTATTCACAGGTCTTAAAAAGTCGCAGTGAAGAGAGGCCTAGAATTCAAGTCTTTAAGCCGCATGCTGAGATTGGCTCCCCACGCGCAGCCCCTCACCTGGCTGCGGAGGACAACCTAGTGTGATGCTCATCTTCACTGAATAAATGAGTGCACACGTTTTCAACTCTTAGCTAAGCTTGTAATGGAGAAGGCTTTTTTCCCAAAAATGTAAACCAGAGTTAACATTCAGCACCATATCTATTGGGCTTTATCATGCATTTTGTGGTCATATTGGCAACAGATTTGTTCTCACGAGTCTCCTTCTTTTCAAGCAACGAGCTGAGGGATTCCACATCCTGAGCACTTGCAGACTTACAGCTGGTGAGAAAACCCAGAAATGCTTGAAAGGATGGCAGGCCAGGGCTGCCTGGAATGGTGGTGGTAAGTAAACGTGTGGATAATTAACAAGCAGCAACGTCGAAAATAAAATAAAAATAACCTCCAAAACAGGAAGGTAAGGATTAGACAGACAGTGGACTGAGCAGCTTGAATCTGGACCCGGGAGTCCTGGCTGGTAGGTTGTTTGTTTAGCTTCCACGAGCCCCTGGGTTTTTCGTGGACTCAATGGGAATTGCACCCTTTACTCCATCCACCCCAAAGTCCTGTTGGGAGAATCAATAAAAACCGTCTAATACAAAGCTGAGCAAATTATGAAGCAGTGAGCAAATACAGGGAAGTTATTATTATCCCTGACAAATTGAGAGGTGCTTCCCTTTCCACCCAGGCTGCCAGAGGTTGGTTTATAGTAATAACATCTGTCAGGCCGAGGCCTCATTGAAGACCCAGAGGAAGGGATCCGGTGTGCAGGCTCTCTGAAGTGTAGATGAGGGCTGTTTCGCAGAAAATGCCTGTTGCTTTTACTTTTTTTTTGTCTTTACTTTGTTGTGTTTTTTATCAGAAGACAGGTCACGGTAGCATTCCAAGGAATTCTTAAGGCCCCTTCGAAATAGAATCTATAGCTCCCAGAATGCCCAGGTTCTGCTACAAGTGGTACATTCACGGATGGTGACAAGGGCAGAGGACGTGATGTGTAGACTAAGGTTCCCCTGATTTGTATTCCCAGGCCCCTTGGAAAGCACCTAGCGGGTGGCTTTTTAGCCTCTGGATTAGTGACTGGCCACCTCTTTCTTGGCATCTGGTTCAAGCAACCTGGTTCGTAATTGCTGGGAGAAACCACGCCCCCTACACAGGAGGGCACTTGAAATGGACAAGGACACAGATGACGGATGCTCCTTGTCCCAGAAAATTCCTCACTTCCAGAGTGTCGAAGAGGGCAGAGGGACAACAGTGACACAGCAGGACCTGCGGGAAAAATGTCCTCTAGGATCAGTTGTCAGGACACGTGGCAGGTGGGGGGCTTTAGGTCAATTTCCTGCTTCCTCTTGGCCTCAGTTTACAGATCGACACAATGGGGCGATATTTCTTGCTATTACACTTGATTATGGAATTGCTGTAATAATTAAATATGCAAATTATTTTAAAACTCCCAAGTGTTCCCGCAGTCGGCAGGTCCACAAATGTATATATCCCACACGCCTTGTAACTAAGTAACACCTAGTGATTATACATGGCTCTATGCTACATAGTAAGAACTGGCATTTATTTCACACTTGCCACATGTTTGTGCTATCCTAAGCATAGCACAGGTTTTGACTTATTTAAATTAACCCTCACAACCAGCCGATGTCAGCACCAGTGACGGCCCGGAGTATGCAGGCTCAGATCGCATCAGCGAAAGACGACACAGCTCACCAGGGGCAGGGCCAGGGTTTGGACCCAGGAATTCTGGCTCCGAGGCCTGTTTCCCTAACCACTGGGCTACACCGCTTCTCATACCTGCAGGGATAGGCGCACATCTTCACATATGCGTGCGTTTTTTAACTCTGTGTTTTGAAACAATTTCGGCCTCACAGAAAAGCTTCAAAAATCACACAAAGAATTCCTACATGTTTTTCACCTAGATTCCCCAAATGTTAACACTTCAGCACTTTCGCTTTAGCATTCTCTCCCTCTCTCTGCAAACATACTCTCTCCCACACGTACCACACGTACTTACCTTTCTCTAACCCTCTGAGAGTCAGTCGTAGCTACGCGGACCCTCTACGTCTAAAAATCTCCACGCATCTCCTGTAAACGAGGGCATCCTCTTACTCAATCACAACGAAGTTGTTAAAATGAGAAGTTAACATCCATACAGTTTTGTTATCTAATCTACAGAGCACATGTGGCTAATTATCGCAGGGGTGCCTTTTGGAGCAATGGCTTCGTGGTGGCTGTGGGTTTACTTTATTTGATTTTCCAACCCCAGCCAGGATCGCCACCCGTTGCATGGCCTTCCCATTTTCAAAGACAACCAAGTTTAGGCCTTGCTGATGTTATTAGATTCAGGTTGGGCGTTTTGGGCCGGCATTCCCCAGAAGTGGTGATGTGTCCTTCTCCGTGCATCCTATCAGGAAGCATATGAGATCTATTTGTCCTGTTACTGGGGATGTCAAAACACATACTTTTAACCCATGCTCCTTGTTTACCACGTAACATATCTCCCCCCAGCTGCCTGGGAAGCTCCCTAAGGGTGGGGAGGGTCCGGCCCGTGCTGGCACCTTCCACCACGCCTGGCCCAGGCCCGCAGCCTGCTCCCAGTCAACTCCTGCTCTGTCTTCTCATTTCTGACCCAGGCTCTCCTGGTGATTCATGTACCTCCCTGTGACGCCAGAATCTGGGACAAGCCTACCTGCTTCCCTCTCCCTTCTGTAGGCAGAATTCCCACTCAATTTCTAGAGCACCCTTCCATGCCTGGCCCTGAACTAGATTACCTCTGTAAACCAAATACAGAGGCAAACAAAACACAGCCCACTGTACACAGGCACGGACAGACCGATGCCTCCTCCACCAGAGTCTCTCCTCCCCCTGGTCCCCCTCCACTGTTTCTCCTTATTTCCCAAGAATCAAGGTCCTCTCGTCTGTGTCAGGAGCCACCCCATAGTCAAGGGTCAGAGGCCTGAGTAAGTTAATGTGTTTCCTTCCCAATCACATGTTTGCTGGTTATTCGCAGTTTCCTAGTAACAGGACCTTAACCAAAGGAGGGATTCCCCTGGTGAGAAGTCCAGGGCAGAGGAAGGAGCCCCCGTGCCACGCAGGGTGTCCCCTGCTCCTCTGCTCTGTGCATGTGGCCCCTATAAAGAACTCACTCGAAGGGTGCAGAAGTCCCAACACGGACTTCCTCCCTGTGCTCCTGGGCAGCAGTTCAACAAGGCAGAAAAGGAGGAACCATGATGGACACCAGCTTTGGGCCACCTACAATGTCTGCGATTTGTCCCTTAGACCTCCTTAGAAAATGCAAAAATCAAATCTCCTTCTTATGGATTGAAGGGCTGGGGCTGTGAGGGGCCAAGTTCAAGGTGATCTAGAGAGAAGCAATAAAAGCATGCCCTTGTCCTCCCGGAGTTTGCGGTCCCTGCAAGCCCTTCCCAGCCAGCCCAGGCCATGGGCACTGGGCACCTTGTCAACTCGTCACCACCAGCTGACGTGTCCTAATAGCCTTTGACATGTGCACGTGTTACCGTCCCCTGAGAGCCAACGAGGAGGGAGGAACAGCAACACAAACTGCAGCTTTCAAAGGCAGGCAGGTGTCTCACTCTGTGGACAGGAGGCGGGAGGAGTGGGGTTAGCATGGCTCTGGGGTTCAGGGTCCTGGGCTGCCAGTGGGGGCGGGGGGAGGGGGGCCACAGATACATGGTTCAGCAGAGCTGGCTAAACCTCCGTACCTGCAATGCTGGGGTGGCTACAGACCCCATCTCATAATGTAAAGAAAGACTAAATAAGATCATCCTCTGTGAATTAGTTGTCTAGCTCTGCTGCCTGTCCAGAAACAAGTCCTCAAGAACTGACAGCATCGCTAAACTGTCCTTGCCTCTCTGGAGCTGGGGACCCAGGACACTGTGTCTCTCTACCCCCTTCCACCTTCCAGTGGACCCCAGATTTCTAGAAACTAAGGTTTGGGAAGCCAATCTTCCACGGAACTCATTTTGATGTGTTTTGACAGAAGCCTAAGAAAGTTAAAAATGTCTACGCCAAAAATGGGGGATGGGCTATTGCTCCTTAATCCCAAAGTTCCCAGAGAAATTTTACTTAAGAACCTGCTTTATGAGGCGCTGTAATAGCCGGGAAGTAAACACCCAGGGCGCTGCTGGGATCCCGGAGCCGTTCACTGTGGAAAAGACGGCACTTGGCCTCCGTGTTGGGCTCTTGGGAACGTGAGTGACTTTGTCCCTTTTATTCCTTCCACTTGAAGCCTTTGACACTTTTTTAAAGTTTATACTTTGCCTCTTTTTCACTTATTTCTGGGTAACTTTATTTTCAGTCATTAGAGCTTGAGTGTCGCTTATGTGTTTTACCATCTGGCTAAACTTTTACTTTCTAATTTTCCTCTTTTTTTGTCCTTTTTTGTGTGTGTCCCTCAGACCTTTAGTTTCCTTTCCGTGTTTGTCTAAATCTCTTAATATTTGTTTACTTCTTTTATATCTTGCCAAATTATTTTTAACTTTGCAGTTATTCTCTTTAACTGTTAAACCTCTTTTACCTCTCTTTGTATGATAATTAACAATGCTGTTTTAACTATGCTGATATCTCACTTATCGTTCTAAATGTAAAGTCTTTCCTCTTTCTACTCGCTTGATTCTGCCCCTTAATTTCTAAAATGTCTATTTTCTATCATTTGCCTTATGGTTTTATCTCCTCTAAACATCTTCATGTTAGCATTAGCCTGGAACGTCAGGGAGAAATCTTCCCCTTGCCAAGGTCACAGTCAGGGACAGATACATTCAGGGAACGCGCCCAGACCTCTGGCCCTGTCTGCTCCTCCACAGCTGTCCCTCTGGAGCCCCGTAATGGAACTCCCACTAATTTTCAAGTCAGTCCCAAATAGTCATAATCTCAGTAATGTGTGAAACCCTCAAGTTTAAACTCCTTCCTCAAGACAATGGGGATTCTACTCATGCGTACAGCACACACAGTTCATTCCTCTCCTGGGCCATCTCCAGTCCACCCCGGGACATCCAGTGGCCCAGCGGGCATGAGAGGTCAGAGGCAAGTGGTTCCAAAATCACCCTTGTCCTTGCCCCCAGACCAAGCACCCCAATCAGAGGACGCTGTCTGCTCCGGAAAGTCTTGGCACAGCCTCGGGCCCAGAGGAGAGTGCACTCGCCTGGAAGAAGGCCATGCTGGCTCACAAACAAGAGTTTATAAGCTTGTTCCATCTCAAAATAGAAACACCAATTCCAGTGCAGAGTGAAACTGGGCAGGCCAGGATAAGCCTTGTTCTAAGGCACCACTTGAAGCATCCAAACGATCGTTCTTAGTGGCCAATGCAATGGAAGCAATCATTTTAATCTGAACAGTACGTCACAAGCCTTTCCACGCCCTTGCTTTCACATTCCTTATTCCATCTGATCCTCATATGTGAGGAATAAACACAAACGATCAATTAATAGACCCGATACTCATAGGAGGTGGCAGAACCAAAACCGAGAGAGACTCAGGTCTCCTGCTTGTTTCCCAGCATTCTTCCTCCTGAGTCACGATGCCCCTTAATGTCACCCGCAGCAAGAACTGCCACCCCAACGGGAAGAATGTGTCTGTCTGCAGAGCATCGTCTCTGGGGCCACAGCCCACCTGCTGATGGGTCCTGAAACTATTTTCTATCTTAAGGTCAGGGGACATGCTGACTTCAATCCATTCTCAAGGGTCAGTGACTAACAGCAGATTCCTCCTGGGAACTAAACAAGGGAAAGGGCAAGAGAGAATAAGCTGACTGGCCGCCCGAACAGCAGTGTGACTTGGAGAAGGAGAAGGAGGCGCGAGCCTGGGGATGAGGAAGTCAAACAAAACAATGCCCCTCCATCCTCCGAAACACCCCCCTGAAAAGCTCTGCCCCCATAGGATCTGCATCCTATAGACCACAGGGCTCCATCATGAGCCTTCGCCTTTATGTTTTGGTGTGAAAGAGTTGCTGCAGAGGCCCTGCTTTTCCAAACTTGGTCTTGAAACAATGTATCTATGCCCCGTATCTGGGACAACCCTTCACCTCAGGGCTCCAGGTCACTGAACATGTATAACATTGATTGAAACATTTTGTGTTACAAACAAATTAACTTCCGGAATGAACAAAACGCAACCCTGCCTAAAGAATAACTCCCAAATGTAAAATTTATCTCTAATAGTCTATCGGGGAAAAAATCTGAACTCAATACCCCTTTGCCTATTGAATAACACTAATCCTGTGCAATCACTCTGAGTAACCCTGCTTGTCTCCAGTTTGCGTCGAGCTTGTTAAGGCTAACCCATTTTTCTTCTCTGAAAGATGTAATCAGTAGTAAGGAAACTAGAAGTTTGGTGATCCTGCTAATCAATCTATGTTCCACAAATGAAAACACTCCCCAATTGGTAATTAGTTTTCAATGATGAAGTAATTAAATATTTCACTCTGAATTCCCTCTGCTCCGCATCTGGGGCTTTGGTACATGTTGCATTTCCAAGCCCCTGTGCGCAATCTTGTTTTATTTATGGCCAGGCCTTTACAAGCTTTCTGAAACTCTGTCTAAACCACACAAAGGCAAGGGGAAACCTGACAATTAAGTGTTGAACTTGATTATTGCAGTCAACCAGGCCAGAAAAAGCAGAGACACCTGATCCACACTTGGCCCAGAGTTATCAAGAAAACTTGATTACATAGTTCGGGACGGTTTTCAGAGTTCAATATATAAACGTGGGAGCCAAACGTTCTCTTATTTAACCTTGATGAGGTGCTTTGGGGAAATGAGAAAGGAGCCTGAGTCTTCCAAACAGATGTCTGTCTCGGTTTCATCACACATCACAACTCCCTCCTCTGCCGGTCTCCTCTCTGGTACCCAAGGGTGGCACACACCTCCAGTGGAGGAATGAAAGGTCCCCTGCTGTACTGACTCAAAAATTCAAACAGTTGCCTGACCAGCGTGGGGCAAGACAGGTTCCCAAAATCTATTTCTTAAAATTCCACATTCGCTCGAGTGTTGGCTATTGTAAAAACTCCTGCCAGGAGTTGAGACCGAAAGGTGTCGTTAAGAACGCTTCACGCTCTCCCTTCACATGCACTGTTAACAACCAATGGACGGGTAAAGGTCGACCCGTGATTAGAAGGAGGCAGGACCCCAAAGGTGCGGTCCTCCCCTCACAGGCCTCCAGCCCGCAGGCCAGAGGTGCTGGTTATATGAAATTCCTGGTATCACCTCCCATGCACTCCTCACCCATTTACCTCTGGAAAACTGCCACGAGCAACAGGTAATCATGTGGATTTTCAAGGTCCCCATTATGGTTCGAACTCTTCAAGTTTTATAATTTTAAAACGGCAGGCACCATTTCCTGCCCCTAAAGAATTTTCAGGTGGGGGGGGGGGGCGAACGTGGGAGGAGCGGCCCTCGTCTCTGTGCTCTTTCCAAAGGTCGGGGGGGATTTAGGTTCAAAATAAGGCTGAACATTCTTTCCTGAGCTTGCTCACAACAGCATCAGTCCAGCCTAAGAATTCTGTTACAGGGTCAGCTAATTGTTATGGGCACAATGGCCCCCACAAGTTCTGCACCAGCCGTCTTACTGAGTTAAAAGAAGGTTATCAGCACTCTGTTTGGGGTGAAAAGAGCAAAGAAATAGGAAAGGTTCTGCTTTCGAACAATACTATTAGTAGGTAATCGACAACATATCAAGTGACCCGGACACTAATCTAGGAGCTCATTGAATTTCAGTGTTTTCACTGTAGGTTCATGGATCCATACACAGATGTTAGTAACTACACTTGATTAATAACATTAGTTAGTATCCCCAAGGAAGAAACAGTTGGGAAATTCCTTTTGTTCAAAAAAAAAGTAACAAAATAAACTTATAGCTGGAGGTAAAATAAACATCTCAAGTGATAGAGTCAACACTTTGCAAGCTCGTGATAGGGGTGACATTCAAGAAACACATTGTTGACTTGTCTTCTGAAGTGGTTTCTGCAGCAACAGGGCCTTAGGTCGCTCTCAATGTCAGGGACTCAAATGATGCTTCATTCACAAAGAATCTCCCCGCAGGAACATCTGCATTTCATAGTAAGTCATGTTATCAGAACACCGATCCTAATAAAACCTGCTCACCGCAGTTTCTGTGAAGAAATTGGATCAGGATACCCCTCTATATTGTTTTAAATAAAATTATCTTGGCTAGCTCGAGAAAGAATTTTAAAGCAGTTCTGAGCTAATAAAGGAAGACCTGAAAAAAATGGTGGGGGATGGGGATGTGAAGAAGAGAAATAAATTTCATTTTTCCGACTGGCGTCAAGGATCGTTATTAGCTTCAGAATCAATTAACTGGCACTTGAATGAATTTAACCTAAAATTGCAAGGTCCCCACAAAAGTACACCTGTTATAAGGTTTATGGGTTCAAAGCAAACATTCAGCTTCAGGAAAGTGAATTAAAAATGGTTTACCAATAATGTTCAACATGCTATTTGAATGTGAAAGACTAAGACTGCCCTAGCTGGTGTGACTCAGGGGATTGAGTGCCAGCCTGCAAACCAGGGGGTCACTGGCCCAATTCCCAGTCAGGGCACATGCCTGGGTTGCAGGCCAGGTCCCCAGTAGGGGGAGCAGGAATAGCAACTACACATTGATGTTTCTCTCCCTTCCCCTCTCTCTGGAAATAAATAAATAACATCTTTTGAGAAAGAAAAAAAGACCAAGATGAGTATACCAGCATCTGTGAAAATCGTCATTTTGAAATAATTTATGTGAAAAGTTCAGTTGGATTTGAAATCCAATTATGTTATCATAACAAGTTTCAACATTGCATATGCCATTGAAAACAGAAAAAGTAAACCTTTTAGGCTTAAAGAATAGAACACACCCTTGATCTGTAGAGAGACTGAATCACCTGCATTCCAGGCAAGGGAGTCTCTAACCACTGCAGAACAATAAATTGATGTCAACTCTTGTGCCATTTGCTCTAACACTGAGCAAGCATTATGTCTCTGAGAATTTGTGTCACCATCGTTTAGATTAAATGGTGACTGCTAGACTTCCGGCCAAGATGGAGGCATAGGTGGAAATACTGTACCTCCTCGCACAACCAAGTTTATGAACAACAAATATTTAAAAACCAAAACAGAGAGAAAATTAAACTGTACCAAAGTCCAACAATGAACCATTCAGCCTGGCTGGTAAGAGGGGTGGAGTCAGCAGCTGGTGGAGCAGGGTCATGCAGGAAAAAGCAACCAGACCGACCCAGGTGCGCAGACAGCGGTTGGCAGATCCCAGGGGCAGGTGGCAATGGGCGGACCCAGTGAGGGCTCGGGGCGGCAGGCTGACCGTGATCGCACATTCGAGCGCAGATAAACCAGGCAGAGGAGCGAGCAGTGAGACAGACCATGCAGGCTAGGGCCCCAGTGATGGGAATTAAAGCCTAAAAGCACCAATTGTAAAAACTTTTGGGGGTCGAGGTGCCGGGAGAGGCTCCCAGGCTCACAAAGAGTTCGATGGAGAGACCCACAAGGTTCTGGAGGGTGCACAAGCCCAAACATCTGGGAACTAGCACCAGAAGGGCTCAGTTTGCTTGCAGGAAGCAGCAGAGAGGGATGAAATCCAAGAGAGAACAGAGCAAGTGCCATTGCTCCCTCTCTGACCCCGCCCCCACATACAGGTCACAACCCAGCAACTGGTTGCCCTGTCCTGGCGAACACCTAAGGCCCCGCCCCTCATACATAACGAGCACAAACAGACCAAAACATTATGGCTCAAGAAGAACAGCTCAAAGCCCCAGAGCCAATACTTCTAAGCAACCAAGAAATATCCAACTATTAGATGCATAGTTCAAAACTCTGGTGATCAGGATGCTCACAGAACTGGTTGATTTTAGTCACAAATTAGATGAAAAAAATGAAGGCTTCACTAATTGAAATGAAGGAAAATGCACAAACAATAGTGATGGGAAGGAAACTGGGACTAAAATCAATAGATTGGACCAGAAGGAAGAAAAAAATGACCAAACAGAAAACAATGAAGAAACAAGAATTCAAAAAAATGAGGACAGGCTTAGGAAACTCCAGGACATCTTTAAATGTTCTAACATCCAAATTATAGGGGTACCAGAAGGGGAAGAGGAACAGTCACGAGTGAAAACCTTATTTGAACAAATAATAAAGGAGAACTTCCCCAATCTGGCAAAGGAAATAAACTTCCAGGAAGTCCAGGAAGCTCAGAGAGTCCCAAAGAAGTTGGACCCAAGAAGGAACACATCAAGGTACATCATAATTACATTAGCCAAGATTAAAATGAAGAGAGAATCCTAGAAGCAGTAAGAGATAAGGGGACAGTCACCTACAAAGAGTTCCCATCAGACTGTCAGCGGATTTCTCAAAAGAGACCTTACAGGCAAGAAGGGGCTGGAAAGAAGTATTCCAAGTCATGAAATCCAGAGACCTACATCCAAGATTGCTCTATCCAGCAAAGCTTTCATTTAGAATGGAAGAGCAGATAAAGCACCTCTCAGATAAGGTCAAGTTCAAGGAGTTCATGATCACCAAGCCCTTATTATATGAAATGTTAAAGGGACTTATCTAAGAAAAAGAAGATAAAAAAACATGAACAGTGAAAGGACAGCAGACTCGCAGTTATTACCAACCACACCTAAAACAAAAGCAAACTAAACAGACAGCTAGATCATGAGCAGAACCGTAGAAATGGAGATCACATGGAGGGTTAGCAACAGGGGAGTGGGAGGAGGAAAAGGCGGGTAGAAGGTACAGAGACTAAGTAGTATAGACGGTAGGTAGAAAATAGACAGGGGGGAGGGCAAGAATAGTATGGGAAATGTAGAAGCTAAAGAACTTGAGGCACATGGACATGAACTAAAGGGGGGAATGGTGGGGGCAGAGGGGTGGAGGGGAATGAAGGGGAGGAAATGGGACAACTGTAATGGCATAATCAATAAAACATATTTAAAAAATAACATGAAAATGAATAAATGCTGACTGCCGAGAATTTGAAGAGGTCATCAATAAAAAGCATTGTTGAACACTTGTGTGCCGCCACTTCAGGCACACAAAAATCTTTTAAAAATTATGTTCAAAGAAGCAAATTAAAAATAAAATGTATCTGTTGCATTTTTCCTAATGACCCCTATTTATTTTCTTGCCCCACTTTTAGAACATAAAGACAATATAGTAAACGTCTGAGGTATTCTGTATGCATGTTGGTATTTTCACTCCCTGGATGTTCCAGGCTGTGACGCTCAAACCATCGTCAGCTTGACTGGGCCGTGGAGTGCCCAGATTTAAACGTTATTTCTAGGTGTGTCTGTGAGCACATTGCTGGGTGAGACTAGCATTTGACTCAAGTAGACTGCCTTCCTCAGTGTGGGTGGGCAGCATCCACTCCACTGAAGACCCAAATAGAGCAAAAGGAAGAGGAAGTAAGGTTTCCTTCCTGCCTGACTGCCAGGCTGGCGTGGGTCTTGCCCTGCCCCAGCTCCTGTGGCTCCCAGGCCTTTGCACGGGGGCTGACATCCCACGACCGGCCCTCCTGGCTCTCCAGCTTGCAGATGGCGAGACCTCTCAGCCTCCGTAACCACAGGAGCCAATTTCTCATAACAAATCTCCCATATATCCTCTCAATTCTATTTCTCTGGAAAGCCCTGATATGCATGCCCGGACAATATATGAGAGGCACTGATTTAATCCCAAATTCATATGAACAGAGGGGGGGCAAATATCCAGAGAGGTTTTGTTTCACCAACTAATCAGTGCTGATGCCGAAATTTGAATCCAGAGCTTGCTACCACCCTCCCAGGCAGCCCTGCTCTCACGGGGAATGTCAGGTAGTGAAGTGGCGTGTGTGTTCCACAAACACCAGTGCTCTCCTCCATCCTTCTGCATCCGTGTCTCTGGTCACCAAGTTCCCAAACTCTGCTCCCTGCTGCCCTGTTCACATGCTGGGGGCATCCTCATTCTTCATAAACAGCTTCGGTGCCACTTTCCTGTCGGCACCAAGCTATATGGCTTACCATGGACATGCTTACTTCACAGCCAGGAGAAATGCTATTATGAAGGCTTCATGGTTCCACATTTCTTTTTCTTTAACTATGGCAACGTCAACTTGGAAATAATTATTAACCAATGTGCTGTTTATTTATGAGCTGAAATGGCCTCACATTGTAATAGACTTTTTATGTGGGTTTTAAAAGAGATCTTAAATTTGGCATCTCTTTTTAATCTTCATTTTGGTTCAGTGAGTATTTTCTAAATTCCTGCTATGTGATGCTCTGTGAGGTGCCGATAACTGTAACCAATGACAACAAAGCCCAAACTTGCATGAACCTTCAACTGTGTGTAGTGAACACCTGAACATTCGCTATATGTAGAAAGATAGAAGGTACAAGTCAAATCCTGCCTTCCTCACGTATGTGGCTATGTGATCACATTCTCAGCTATGGTATCTTGAACAATTAACTCTGCCTGTCTGTACCTCAGTATCCTCATTTGTAAAACATTGACAGAAATGATCTCCACCTCGTATGGTTGAAGAGTTAAGTGAGAAAATGCTTGTTATACACAAGTAGCTGTAAAAGCTCAAAACATATTGGTATTCTCTCTTTCTCCTGGGCTGACAGTTTAACTTTCAGTGATGGGGTCATGAATTAACAAAAGGCCATGATCGCAACTACTTCTTGCAGAAACTGGCCTCCTATTAATCGGGCCTCAAGGCTGTGGAGCTTGCGCTCCCTGTAACGACGCCAACTCTCCAAGGACTCAGAACTTCAGCCAGAAAAACCATGAGGCCAGAGGCACCGAGGACCACGACAGGCTGTTAATGGATGCCTGGCACCCTATGACTGTGGAAAGCCTAGGAGAGGAGTGAGCTGGGATTCAGGGGTGCACCCCAAAGCTCCCACGGGACTGACACAGCAGAAGAACGCAACACCACCTGGGATCAGGCCCGGGGAGAAGACCTCCCTTACTCTCCAACACAGTGAATTTCTAATATGATAGACAGATTAATGTTATTAACTTTGGCAAATCCACAGCCCTTCGACCCCCGGAGAGCAGAGGAGGGACTCATTGATCTGGAGCGTCTCCAAAAATAATTTCACATGAGAAGTATTTCCCTTGGATGGCCCCTACAGAGGAAGTCTGCTAAATGAGACAGCACAACCTGGAGAGGTCATGTGTCGACGCTGATGCTCTTACTGGTTGGAAGCTGTGTGCATCACAGCCTAAAATGTGGGCTTGTTGGGGAGACCAAAACAAGGGTCATGAAATTTTATTGTGGAGGGACTTCACGACCTGAGTAGGAAGATCAAAAGGCAGCTACAGAGCGCACCAGCCTGGATGAGAAGAAGCAAGGCTTCGGTTGAGAAGAACTTCATCCATGAAGCTTGTCAGAAGGACATATAGAGACCTTCTGCGTGTCTTTAAAAGGAGAAGCTTCAAGGAAAATGAGGAGAAGCTCTGAGCCCTGTGGGGTAAGATTGCAGGGCTTTCCCCCAAACCACACGTGGAGCCCAGAGGACCGACTGTGGCCCCCTTCCTGAGAAAACGCAGACCTGCCCCAGAACAGCCAACCAAAGTTGGAATAAGCTATCGGTTCTACTCAGAAGCAGCTGCTCATCTTTAACGAACTCTGAAGGGCCAGAGAGGTCAGGAAATCTTAGAAGTAAGGGATGGAATGCATCCAAGAGATCACCTTATTTATCCTCCTGACAGTTCGAGTGTCCCATCCAACCCTCTCTGCAGCGTTTCATCCACCTCCTGGCAGAGTCCCCTGCGAAGAGCCACATTCCCCTGGAGACTCATGCTGTCAGGAAGCATTTCATGATTTCTGGCCTCTTTGCTTCTCCTCTGGCTTTCCACACTGCAGGTCTCCTCTGGTGGGGCCAGATGTTTGGCTGGAGATCTGGGATTGAACCGAGGAAGAGAAGGTCGGGAAGAGCCATGGAGCTGTGCACATTCTGACATCCACCAACGACCAGGAGCTCTCAGACAGAGGCAGGCTCACAAGTGGGAAGATGACCAGGAAGCCAGGGCCAGCTTGGGAAGCAGGGCTTCCTGCTGGAGGAGCCGGCCGCCAGGAAGAGCTCAGTGAAATGTTAGAGGTCTTTGGAAGACCCTCTGCCTGTCACCTCCCCCCTCCCTCTCTCCTAATCTCTGTCCCCAGGAACTAAAGTTCTTTATCACACAGTGAGAACTGAAGCTAATAAAGGGGAGACTCGGTAGCTAATTCTGTAACCCAGGAAGAAATAGCCTGTGCAGGCTCCCTTCCAAACCCAGTTCTTGATGGGACTGCTCACTGCAAACTCTGGGAGAAGAGATTATGCCTGGCTGGTTTATCATGATACGGCACAAGGCAGGGCACCAGGCATGCAGTAGCTCTTCCATAAACATGTGTCCCCTTGAAGGCAAGTGAAGAAGGGGCCCTCGGACACCAGGGAGGAAGGAGGCACTTCACAAATCAGGTTGTAGGAAGTGAATAACCGATCGGTGTGGCTGAGTTCTTTGAACAGACCATTTACCAAGTTCCAATTTTAAGCACCTCACGTGGCTCTGTGGAATGGTGCCTTTGTTTATTATTCTGAAGAAGATGCCAGCAGGCAGCTGCCTCCTGGGCACTTGGCAGCTGCACACACTAAATGAACGGATCACCCTCAAGGCAGGGCATCCCAGGGGACAAAGTCCTCTGCCACTTATCACCTACATAACTTTGGGTGACTTGCTTAACTACTTTGTGCCTCAGCTCCTTCATCTGTCAAACAGGGGACTGGGCACTTACCTTATGCGGTGGTGATGAGACTAAACGCATGGACCCCTGCCTGTGACACACACAGTAAGTGCTAAATAAATGTCAGCTCTGTTATTTTTCCCTCTCTTCTATTCACAGACTTGCATCTCTTCTCAGGCTCCCTATTCTGGCAATGCTACCATCACCCCCTGGGCACCCAGCCAGAAAGCCCAGTGTCCTGGCCCTTGCACAAAGGGGAGCAAGATTCTGAAAAAAGGATTTGGTGTGATACCACTATTTCTCCTGCTTTCAGTTTTTGCACCTTTTTTTAGGGCTTCCAACGGCAAAATATTGGGACGGGGCATACGGAAGTTCACAATCTCTGTGGTCTGTAGGAGCCACTATGAGGAGGGCCCGAGTGGCAACCGCTCGCCATGATGACTCTGGACTTTGGATCTGCATTTGCTGCACCTTTATAGTAACACACCAACTGCTTAAAAAATAAGGACGTTTTTGTTAATCCATCAAACAGATATGAAGAGGAACATTTTACGAGGTGCACTCTCTTTGAAAAATGGAGCCACCTGTTGAACTCAACAAACTAGATGTGTTTGTAAATAAATTTATGTTATGAATCTTTAATGTTTCCTCCCTGGGGTGAGGGAGGTGGGGTGAGGAAAGCCCGGTACATCCCAGCCCCCTCCTGCTCACTCTCTATTATCCACTCCCAGCCCCCAATCAGCCTGCAATCTCGTGAAGTCTACCTCACTCATGTGTCTTTCTACCTTTGTCCTTGGTTCTGTCTTAGTTCAAACAGAACCATCTTAGTTCACAATCCAGCTTCCATGGTGCTTCTAGATCAAATCATGTCATTATCCATGACTCGTGTTGGCCCTTCAAAACTTGGTAAATCTGTTCACAGATTTACACACTTCTTTTCTAAATAATACCAAGCACACAGATACAGCACTAGGACACTGTTCTGTGCCTCCCCCACCAAGCCGTAAGCTTCTTAAGAGTAGCACCATGCCCTTCGCTTTAATTCTCTAAGGCTGAGAGCAGGCCCTGGCATGTCGTAGATGCTCATGTATTTGTTACTTAGACAGAATGGTGAATGGATGGCGCAGCAGGAGAGAAGAATCCTCCAGAACACTCATCAGACCAATAGGGAGACAGTTAAATCCAAGACTTCACTGAAGCCAAAGAAGAAAGACTATGGATCTCCCCCCCTCACCTTCCCCCCAAAATGACTTTGTCACAAACCATCTCACATCTGAGGCAGGTGAATATGGAGGGAAGACATTCAGACTCGGTTTCAAATAGGTGACGCTGGCAAAAACAATCCCAACAAAAAACACAAATAGAAGTGAAACCAGGAGACTCATACTTCCATTATTAATTACCCTGTCACTATAATTTATTGTATTCCAGCATAAGCCAAACCAATTAGGCCTTATTTTGCAAACAAAATTTTCATGGCCTGCTACATGAAATTCTTCTCTAATAGGTAGCATCTGCTGTATTTATTTCACCATTAATTTTGTAACCTTCTCCAAAACAAACATTAGGCTCATGTGATATGATTCAGACAGAAGAGATGAGCTACGTGGCCTAGGGTTACACAGCCAGTCCCCAAGTCCGCCAGTCGTCCTAGACATGTCTTCCCAAAGGATCTAGATGGATGATGGCCAGCCAGCCCAGTTCTTGGTAGGCTGTGCCTACAGAGAAGAGACCCCAACCGCCCTCCATTCAGAACTCACCCACCTGTTGTTAGGTACAAGGAGCCCGGAGAAAGGATGTTCTAATCTGAGGCAGCTTCCTGGATGTAAGAAAGCTCTGGACCAGGGCCATGAAAGATGACAGTACAAGAACTCCAAGGAGCTGTTTTGAGTGAGAAGCTATAATAAGATCAAAGGGCAACATGGATAGTAGGAGACATGATTTTCTTTCCACATAGCCACTTCCAGTCTTTCCAAGATAGAGATTTTTTCCCCCAATGCCATGAGCAAATTTGAAGAGCAGCAATGGCCACAGCTCAGGAAGCTGCCATTGTCACCAAAATGCACTGTGCCTCTCAGCACATCATGTGACAAGCAAGCAGGCAGCGTTGCCAGGTATCTCAGGTGGCAGAACCTCTCTGAGAGCACCTGGCATGTCCAGCCCCATGCTGACCAAGCTGCAGGAACACAGAGAGGCAGAAAGCCTGGTCCCTAGCTTTGGCAAAGAGACAAGTCTCACACATAAAGGGATGAACTCCAACCCTAATGTGGCTCACCCCCAGCCCTGCTCTGTCCTCGCAGAAGCCTGGCCTTTGCATCGATTTGAACTGCCTCCTGCCTTGGTCTATCCTGTGAATGTGGGAAGACAATGATCTTTTGGGAAACAACCAGCTCTCCTTTCTTCTCCCAGCTACCAGCCTTTTCCTTGGTGAGAGACTTTGAGAAGGCTCCTTCCCACCGGCTTCACTGGGCACAGCAAGGCCCACCCAAGCCCTCCCTGGACTGGTCCTGCTTTTCAGGAAATAATACCCTTTGCCTTTCCCAGTCCTTGGCTCACATCTTTTTGTGTATTGTGACCATTCTGTGCCTGCTGACTCACCAAACACTGACAGCCACAGACTCAGCTTCCACTACAATTCATTTGCTTTCTGCCCCCAAGTCCTCCTTGCCCTGCGTCCCTCAGGAGCCCAGGGGAGCAACATGCCTGTGCAGCTGAAAGACTGGTGAGTTCGTCTCCAGGGAGACCACAACCAATGAGCAAGAGGGACCCATGGTTCAACTTCTCCAGGCATGTGCTTGGGGGGCAGTTGGGAGAGTATTCTTTACGACCAAGCTCCCACTGCCCTCAGAGGTGCCCTTGATAATGCACCTTCATGTAGGCTTTTCTTCCCCCCTCAGTCTGCCCAGCCCTCACTCCTGCTTCCTAGAATCACCTCCTGAACAAGCTGCCCGCAAGTCCTTGTCTCAGGTTCTGTTTTCAAGGCAGGACCAACCCATGTGAAGCTCCTGTCCCTGCTGCTGTTGGAAATAACATCACAGATGCAACTCTGCCCGTGGGCATGAGTCACTCTTCTGCGGAAAGATCAGACCCTGAGTGACAGACCCAAACCAGTCCAAATCCGCCTGGGAGAAAGCGCCAAGTGATCCTTCCCAGATGCTCCACCTCTAGGGCTTGCCAGTTCTTTTGTTCTTCCCTAATAATGGCTTATATTTTTAAAAATTAAAGTAAAAGAAAGAAAATAACTTTCCTGTGATTTTTGCTTTGCTTTGATGTCAAAAGCAGTAGAAGTTGTATTAAAAATCTTATTGTTAGTATATGGCCATCAAATGCATGGTACTGTTGGGTAAACTACTGTAATAATAATAGTTGTGTCTGCGATAAAAAGCAAAAGAAATTGACGTCAAGTTTTATTTCAGGATAATAGGCGGTCTGCATGTCAGGAGGTCTGGATTCTACAACCAGACGGATTTTCACTCTTTCTGTAACCCTGGGCTTGTCCCATTACAATTTCGGGTCCCTTGGTTTCCTGTAGGTAATTTGAGAATAACAGTGCACGTGCTGATATATGTGAGAACAGATGAGTGATTGTGAAGAAATGCAGTTCATCGTCACTGTCTTTGTTAGAACTCCGTGACTCTGGAGTTCAAGTACAGCAACAGATGTACAGATTCATTCTGTCAGCAAATGTGACTTGAGAGCCAACTATGTGACAGGCCATCTTCTAAGTGCTGGGGGTCCCGGGGTGAACGAGATAGATGGGGACCCTGTCTTCACAGACATGGCCTCCTCGTGTTCACTCCCTACTTAGGAATCAGGTCCCACAGCAGACATCCAGAAGGACTGCTTTCTGAACGAAGGTCCTGCTTCAGAGCCCTCCCTCGAGCTGCTGCATTTCCTGGGGATGATTTCCTCTGCGCGCGCGCGCACACACACACACACACACACACACACACACACACCACCTCTTCACCTGGAGACTGCTCTGGGTCCTCTGATCCATTTGTTTATCTTTCCTACTTAAGCGAAAACGAAGAAAGCAGGGACTAGATCTGTGTGATTGACCATTGTACTCTCAGGGCTTGGCAGAGTATCAAACACACATCAACAAGTAGCTGCGGAAGGAAGGAAAGAAGGAAGGAAGGAAGGAAGGAAGGAAGGAAGGAAGGAAGGAAGGAAGGAAGGAAGGAAGGAAGGAAGGAAGGAAGGAAGGAAGGAAGGAAGGAAGGAAGGAAAGGAGGGAGGGAGGGAGGGAGGGAGGGAGGGAGGGAGGGTACAGACCTTATCTAGAGGTCTGAAGGCGGAAGTGTGTGTGCAGTGGGAAGCAATGGTAAGAAGACTCTCCAAGAAAGTCCAGGTGACTTGCCTGCTGACAACACTGTGCTCCAGCTCAAAATTTGAGCAAGTAATGATCAGTCTGTCTCCTTTAAAAAGGAGTGACATCTTCCAGCACAAAGACAAAGGGAGACACAGAGAGAGACTGAGAGACAGACAGACACGGAGACTGAAAGAGAAAAAGATGTGGGGAGGTGGATAAAGAGTTTTTCTGCTAGAACCTGAGTCCATTTATCTCATCCATCAAAGTCTTCTCATTCAATTGAGATAAAAACACTATGTCTATTAGAGCACTGAGTATATATAAATACCAGTATGTGTTTCGGGGGCACTGACCACCAGGGTAGCCAGAGGGTGACCAGGTGAAGATCCCCGAATCCATGCCATGGAGGGGTGTTCAAGGGAAAGCTGGTTTATGTGGGGACACACCACACCTGCTGTGAAATTCCCAGCGGGCTGACACACAGGGCAGGAACCACTTATTCACTGTGGTTCCAAAGCGCAGAATTAGAACCAGTGATGGAAAGCACAACACACAGGTTTTTGGCAGAAGGGAAGGACACATTTTCCAGCAGCTAAAACAGCCCACCAATGGCTGTGGCCACCCCACATGCAGGGTAAGGAAGTGCTGCTCCAAGAGTGACCTTGGCCTGCTGCTGAGCTGTTGTTACCGGTCTATGACAAGGTCCATGCAGAAGCTGAGAGCAAGCACTGAAAAACAGGTACAGCCATGGGTCCTCGTTGTGACATCAGGGCACGACACACCTGCTGGAGCGGCCCAGAGACGGGGTCATGTCAGACTGCCGTGGGGAGTCACACTTGGCTTCAGCCGTCACGTGCACCTAAGACCATGATGTCACGTGGCTGTCTGAACGTTAGTTTGTCCCCTAAAAATATGATACCATCTAGAATCTCCTGCTTTCACCAATTAAAGAGGATTTAACGTACTCATACCTTTCAGGATAAAATATGGCAACTGTCTACCGACGAGAAGTTGGAAATGAATTTCTTTCAAACGATATCTCTGGTTTCACTTGAAATAACAGTGGAAAAATGAAATACCCTTAACCAGCTGAAATTGTTTTAAAAGAATCTTTAAATTCCCACTAAACCTAGCTCTGGTTCGCCTACTACGACCACTGTTTTAACAGAGCACAGGAGCCATTTAGACACACATTACACTCTGAACAGTGTTGTCAGTCTCGTCTTAGATCAATTAGCCAGCACGACACGAGCTCGGTTGCAACACCGCAGTGTTTATTCCAGGTGTCCGCTCACACCGCCTGCACGGGTATTGCATAGGGAGATTCCTGTTCCCTTGCAGCTTACCGTATTTACTGTACTACAACAGAATGGCCACTGTTTGCTACCGTAAAAGCCATTCTTTACATCAATCACCTACACACACATCCATAATAAACGTGTCCCATTTTTATCATTCATTTTTCTCCTATGCTGTATTTGTTTCAATGACATTTATTGCAACATAATTTTATGTCTGTGAATTATGGTAGAATATGATGGTTTGTATTTTATGTGTTTTTTATTTGTTTTTCCGGTATTTCCAGTCTTCAGTAATCATCTTGATGATATGTTACAAGTCTTGATTTGCAGTGGACTGGAATTTTTATTTTTACTTTTATTATTTTATTTTTTTAATTTCTTAAAAGATTTTATTTATTTATTTTAGATAGAGGGGAAGGGAGGGAGAGAGGGAGAGAAACATCACTGCGTGGTTGCCTCTCATGCGCCCCCCCACCAGGGACCTGGCCCACAACCGAGGCATGTGCCCTGACTAGGAATCGAACCAGCAATGCTTCAGTTCTCGGGCCAGCACTTAATCCACTGAGCCACACCAGCAAGAGCTATTTTCACTTTTTCAGATAGATCATTCTTTTTTATTTTTCATCAAATTTTCTTTTTTTGAATTGTTTTATTGTTGTATAGACAGAGAAGCCCTGTTATAACTGTCCCACCAGAGCTGAGGACACACTGACATGACCCTGGGCTGGGAGCTGTCACCACAGAAGGTAGGTGGCACTAATCACCCCCCCAGGCAGCGTCTCAACACACTAGGCCCTGCATCCAAGAGCAAAGTGCACACAGCGGCAAATACCAAACCTATGAATGGTACAAACTGCAACTGATTAAAAAAAGAAAAAGAAAAACTCTACCTAGTTCAGGGGAGGCGAGGGAGATTGTTGGGGGCTCACAGCCATGTCGAACGAGCAAGGCTGGATGGAGACAGAGCATTTCAGCCTTGACCAGTGGACACCTCAAGAATACGTCATCACTATCCTCAAAAAAATGTTAAGATTGTCATGGCTAAAGGTAAGTGAAGTCCAAGTACGCTGAGAGGATTCAAATGGTGAACGGACAACAAGCAGGGAGAAGGTGCAGAGAGGGAGATGTGGATTGTCACAGCTGCTCAGGAATAAAGTGAGCTGCCCCACTGGGCAGGGACTTCCTGTCACTGTCACCTGCATTCTCCAACCACCTGGGAGCTGTGAGGCTGCCGAGGGGCCTGCTGTGCAACGTGGATGAGCTGGCGTTGTATCAGGCTCATACTAATTTTTCCAGGGACTCCTCTAGCCTTTTACTATGTGACACTTTTTTATTCTGACCTCACAGGAAATCTAGGCAGTGGGTGTCATTTTCCTCACTTTATAAATAAATCAGAAGCTCAGAGTGGCAGTCAGAAGCTCCGTCACTGGCTGGCTGACCCTTTGCTCCAACAAGGACACAACACTGTCACCAACTCCATGACTCCACCTCCCTCAAAATGCTGAAATCAGATGAGAAACTTAAAACAAAGAAGCAGCATCTCCAGGAACAAAGAGACCAAAGTGTCTTCTTTCACACGTCCTGAAGTCCCTTTGGAGCTCCTTTCGGAATTCAGGGCTCTTCATTCTCTGAAGATGTCCACAAGGCAGCATACGAGTGACTCCATTCTTCCTTTCTGTGGGCTTCTCCCCCTTCTGGGACCTTTCTCCTTCTCCCCCCAAGTACCCAGGACTCCCATCGTGCCCAGGATAGAAGAGATCTCATTGCTACTCCAACATTACCTGTTCTCCAGGACATTATATGTTAAGACAGGTGACTAGAGACAGCCGAGACTGGCCCGAAAGAATGATCCTTAATGGTGGCATTTCTGACGCAGGAAGAAAGATTCTTTTCTACAAAAGGCCTTTCCAGCACCCTTAACCATGCTTCAGAGGGCCCACTGAGCTCCCGGTGGCAAAGCTGGTCCTTCTCTTATGTAATACCCATAGAGGCACCTTTTAACAGTTACTCACCTGGAAAACACAGATTCATTTACTCATGCTTTGGAGAAGGATTTGCAAGTCCTCTTCTGTAAAGAGAAGTCTGCTAAGTGACTTTGACTAAGACAGATCTTCACTGCTTTGATCCTTGAGAAACAGAATAGAGATCCCAAGATTCTGACTCTGAGGATCCCGGCCCAGCCCTGGTCCTAGAGCAAGCAAGCTGGCACTCTGCTATCTGCTAGCTCTGTCTCTCTGTCTCTCTGTGTCTTGCTCGCTCTCTCTCTCGCTCTCTCTCTCTCTCTCTCTCTCTGTTGCTTTTGATTTTGCATACCCTGAATCATCACCGCAGATTCCATACAACCAGCTGGTGGCCAGCGGCCAACTCTGTGTTGCTTGCTTTGAGGGATGTGTGTCCTCTTAAGCACCAGCTCAGGGCACCTGTCTCTCTCCTCTGCTGCAGACCGGCCCTGACTCCCCATCTGCCCTTACCTGTCTTCAGCACGTGGTCCCCTGGGCTGTTAGTAGCAAATCTTTCCTCTTCTCATGATGGATCTGTCTGATTGTGCAACTGTGTCTGTCTACTTGTGGCAGCATTTTCAGCTTTGTGTAACCTCCAAACAGATGAATAATTTTCATCTTGTGCATTTCAATGAGCTTGGGAAACATTCAAGGTTCAGAGGTACAACTAGAAATATTTCCAGAAAGATGAGTCAAGTAACGTTGGAGGTGACTGGGAACGAGAAGAAAGGGTCCCGCCACCCCTCTCCTGTGAGCCAACAGTTCTGACGTGCACTTTGGGGTCACTGTTTCCAGTTTGAAATCCTTGGCTGTGGAAATGAAAGGTCTGCCTCTTTGTTCTGCCTCTGACTTTCTCCTCCTTCTCTTCCTCCGGCTTCTTTCCCTCCAAGTTCCCACCACCACGCAGGACATTCTCTAATGCTCGCTGATAGCCTGCTGAGCCTCACTTAGTCTATCCCAATCCCCCCTTCTGGTAAGTGTTCAGAAACCCATGCATTTGCTGGTAGGGGCATTGCTTTCTAAATAAGGATGGCTGCCTCCTTGCCCAGCATGTGACAGAGAAAATGCCCAGAGGGACCCTTCACATTTTTCTTGGGACCTTAGGGTACCTTTAAAACAATACAAAATTTCCAAACTATCCAACAAAAGTATTCCCAATACACCTCTCATAACAATACCATCCTAGACCATGGTACAAAATAAACTGCGATTTTATCTAGACAACAGCTTCAGGGTGTCTTGAAGATGTCAAAAGTGGCAGATAGATTTGATACGCATCAAGGTAATTCTGTTAACCAAACTCACAACCTCCATGGCTTTAAGAATATAAACATGACAGGAATGGAGGTGAACCATAGGTTGACTTTGACTCCAAAGCTGCTGATGGTGAACAGGAGCAAAAGCCCCTCTCAGACACGACTGTGTACTCGAGGCTCTAAATAACGGCAGCTCACCCTGGTGCAGCGCTTTGCATAGAGGGGTGATTGCACCATCTGCGTACTTTTCAGAGATTCAGCACTGGTATCCTGAGTGAACAAACAGCAGAAACTATACTGGGAACCAGCTCACCTTCCCGTGCAAGCAGACAATGCTGGTCTAGGACCGGGTCTGCTTCTTGCTCCTGCCACCACAGTATGACTTACATGAAGCCTTTGCTCCTTAGTATTAGAAGTCCCTCCAGCCTTGACGCCAGTTTGGCCACCTAAACAAGAGGCCTGAGCTCCCTGGAAGCCAAGACGCTTGCAGCTCTTCCCATTTCTACGGTGCCACTGGCTTTCAGCTCTTCTCCTTCCTCCTGCCAGTCTGACCAATCTTTCCTGGGGCTCCTCCCAAGATTCCTCCTCTTTTGCCCAGGCTTTTGACCTGTTCACATTCTCCAAACTTCTCTTTGGCCCACTCTTTATACTCTTCCTGAACAAGCTCATCCACTCTCTTGACTTCAACCCACGCACTGGAATCTCCCAAACCCACAGCCCAGGTAAGAGCTCTCTCCCACCACTTTTTCAGTATTCCAAAAACCATTCCACCCCTCCACGTTCTAATGTTCTATTATTTGAGCCCTTTCTGTCAAGACACCCCAACCCTTGAAATTTTGCCTAATCAAGAAGGCAGCACAGCGAGGTGAAAAGAGCCTGGGACTCAGGGTTCAAGGTCTACCATTTAACAGCTGTGGGTCTCTGGATCACCTGTCTCACTGTCCGTCTCCTCAGCTGGACAACGAGACCCCAGCTGCAGGGTTGCCATGAGGATTAAGTGAGGCAATGCCTAGGAAGTATTCCGCACAGGGCTTTGCGCACCGCCAGTCTTCAATGAGTGGTACTGATACAATAATAACAACGACAGCCACAGCATCAGCCATCCTGAAACAATGGGAGGTGGCCGTGCCCCTCAGACAGGGTCCTTCTGCCCCCCACCCCGGCCCTGGGTGGGCATCCACCGTCAGCCACCCCTAAAGCCTCTGTGTCCTCCTGCTCCTGTCCCACTTGGGAACCTCTCCACTTCACCTGCATTCCCAGAATGAGAGTAAATCCCTTTACCTACCCTCCTGAGACCCTGGCGTAAGACAGGAAGTTCCAATAATAATAAAAAACATCAGGCAACCAACCTACTTCTCCACTGACTTCTCATTCGTGAACCCTCCTCCGCTGAGAGCACCCGGGTAGATCAGTGCAGCTGCCCTGAGCTCAAGGGCCCTGAGGACGGTGAGCACGGGGCGGGGGGGGGGGGTGGCGCTTCTGTGGGACCCAAAAGGGGAAACAGAACAGAGCAGGACTGAAGGCAGCAGAGATGCCGTCTGCGGGCTGGCCACTCTAGCCTTGACTGCAAAGCCAAGGGCTCTTAAATGGACCTCACTGTCCAGTTGAAATCCACCTCGGAGAGTAAGGGTGTCCTACAAGCACCCCAGCGGTCCTTAGAAACACACTAGAAATGTCCATTTCGTACCCGCAGAAACATTTCTGGGTCTCTCTTTTTCAACGTGAAGGTATCTCCATTTCTTCATTTTAACACCCAGTGACTACATTGGATTTTGTAACTTTTCATCAGCTTATTTTTCTCATTTCAGGTAAGGCCCTCCCTTCGTTCCAGAATACCATGATTTGATGAACAAAGGCATGTCAATGCCACCCGCACCTTCTCAGAAACCAGTTTTTATCTGTTCGGTCAGTTGCCCCAAGAGAGCCTTTGAGTCCTGATTTAACTGGAGCTGAGCACAGCGACAGACACCGGGAGCCAGTCAGCCTCCCGACGTTGTGCCTGACCCTGTAGACATCGGCTGAAACAGTGCTCCCCACCCTTTTTCTCTTCTTGGTGCGCACAGAAAGCGATACCTTTTGCATCACTCCCCAGGGTAAACAGATGATGCAGCTCACAGCTGGAGGTAACTAAGCCACAGCCCGGGAGGGCCCCAGGACCTGCATGGCTGCCCCCAAGAATTGAGGGGATCCATATTTCAGACACTCCTGTGATGCATTCACGGCAGCTCAGCAGGCCCTGGCACCCCCATGGAGAAGCGCTCCCTAAAAGACCGTCTTATTGCCTGCGAGACCAATAGAACGTTCATTCCTTCAAATAAGATCTTCTCTTCAGAAAGCCCCAAGTCTATTCTTCACCTCACTGTGAGCTCCCCTGAAATATATTCCCCGTCCGGTAGTCCGGGCTTTGCCATGCTCAGTGAGGAAGGCGGTGTGGTGGCCGAGGCACAGAATCAGGAGCCATGTGGATTGTGAATTTATGATTCAGCAGCCGCTGCTTCTGACTCACTCACACAAGATGACCTGTGGAAAAACACTGGACTTCGACAGGGTCTAATCAGACGAGCAGGAAAATGCTATCAGAAGAGGTTTCTGCTGGAAACCCAACCCTGTGTGAAAACTGAGACTTCCTGAGAGATAAATGAAAAGCAAGCTCTACAGGAGCAGCGTGACGAAAGCCACATGTGGGACCTCAGCAGATGCAAGGCAGAAAATAACCGTAGCCTGTAATATCACACAGGGTCACAGACGTGCACTCCCGTAAACCGCCAAACTGTGTCAACAAAGGCACCTGGCCACTGTCCTTTCTGTGTCACGAACGTCAGGTTGTAAAGCCTGTGGACTCTGAAGCCGAGCGGACCTGGGGTCAAAGGATCCGGGCCCCAGTCCACCTGGTGGGCTGCTGGGCACGTCACTCCCCTTCTCTGAGTCTCAGCTGTCTTATCGGTAAAATGGGGATAAACGCATCCTCATGATTACGCCCACAGATATCAAAACAAAACATTTTTGACAAATATTCAGCCATGACTTTTGACCTTCACAAAGCACCAATGACCAAAGGAAAGGTTCTACTTCATAAAAGCTCAGCAGATCAAAAGGAGAGGCTAGTCCCTGAAGCCAAGTCTACTTTAGTTTCACATCATAGCAGAGGAATTCTCTCCAGAGATGATTAGAGACAAATACTGGAAGGGAAAGTTCCAGCATGGGGTAGACGGGCTTTTTCCTACTCTTGTTAAAACACTTTTCACCCCTACTAAAGTGTTTCTCTTATGCCTCCAGCTAAAAACCCTGGGCATTATATATAAAACAAATATAAGAACTCTGAAAAGTAGAGAGAAGAATCTGGATTGGCTAGGAACCGTGGAGCCTAAGGAACAATATGATAATGAGTCACTGATCCCCTGGGTTTCCTTTTCGCCTCGTACACCACAGACTGGGTGCTGGAGAAAACAGACAAACAAACTGGGAGAAAAGCTAGCTCTCTCTAATGAAAGCAACGGGAAAGGGACATCTTAGTAAGACAGAAAAGTTGAGAAAATAATCTCTCTGCCTTGGAGAAACAAAATGGCTACACCCCCCCCGACCCCCATCATTAAAGGCTGATTGGGGTACCTGACTTTAATGTCCGCCTGACTGTAACCTAGAGCCCCAACCCACCCATCCACACATCTCCCACTGAAGGTGTAGCATGAGAGAAGACAGAGAGGGAAGCCAGGACTTTCGCCCATGACCGGCTGTAACAAGAACCCTCCAGGCAGAGTCCGTGAAGGCCACGTGGGAACCCTGACCTTCTACCCCCAACAGAAGGTAACAAAGTATCCCTTCCCTTCTAGCCTAGTGAAGAGTCGGGGCTTTCACCACCAGCCAGCAGGAAGTAGGAACACCCCCTGCGCACGTGAATGGAGACCGCAGGACCAAGGCCCCCCCCCCCCCAATCAACCAGGGAGGCTTCAACAGAGGCCAACTGGAAAGTCTTAGTTTCCACTCGTGCCGCAGGAATGACTTGGCTCCCTTTGCCCACTTGCCCCTCTCTACGTCGGGCTGTCAACAGAAACCAAGTTCGGAGCTAATACTTTCGCTCCCCCCTGAAAGTAATGAGGCAGGACCCTCATTTCCCTCCTAACGTGATGTCAACAAGGCTCGCTAAAACAGACTTAAATAAGACCCAGAGCCCCCTAGCATAGTACCAAAAGTGTCCAGGATACAACAACAAAACAATCATTCAGCATACCAAGAACCAGAAAAATCCCAGTTTTGAGTAGGACGAGACAATGAGCAGGTGCCAAAACCAAGATGACACAGATGTTGGAATTACCTGAAAAATATTTTGAAGTAGCATTGTAAAAATACCTCAGTGAATAACTATGAGAACACTTGTAACAAATGAAAAAAAAAAGTCTCTCCAAGAAGTAGGACCAAAAAGATATTTTAGAACTGAAGAATACAATAACAAAAACAGAAATTTGATGGATGGACTCAAGAGCAGAATGGTGAGAAACAGAGGAAAGAATTGTGAACTTAAATATATAACAGTAGAAATTACCCAATCTGAACAACAGAGAGAAAAAATAGTCCAAAAATATTAACAGAAATCCAGGGTCATGCAAACAATAACAAAAGATCTAAAATTTGTGTTCTCAGAATCCAGAAGGAAAAGAAAAAGAGGGTGTGGTTGAAAAATACTCAAAGAAGCAATGCTGAAAATTTCCCAAATTTGACAGAAGATGTAAACCTTCTTATTCAGGATTTTGAGGGAACTCCAAACAGAGTATACCCAAAGAAATCCACACTGAGAGACAGACAGCACAGTAAAACTTTTGAAAATTAAAGACCCAGGAAAATATCCTGAAAGCAATGCTAAAAAAGTAACATCTTTACTATACAGGAAAAAGAATTCAGATGACAGTGAATTTCTCATCAGAAACCATGAAGGTCAGAAAGAAGTAGAAAAACATTTTTCAAGTGCAGAAAGCAGGGAACCCTCAATCCAAATTCTACAGAAAGCAAATGTATCTTTCAGGAACAAAGAGAAAATAAATATATTTTCAGATGAAGAAAAGCTAGAATTTGTTGCCAGAAAATCTATCCTAAAAGAATGGCTAAGAAATTTTCTTTTTAAAAAAAGGAAATGATTTTTAAAAAAGGAATCTTGGCAAGATTCCTTTTTTAAAGAAAGAACCATGGAAAAAGCAAAAATATGGGTAAATACCATAGATTTTCCTTCTCCTCTTGAATTTTCTAAACAAATTGTCTTATGTGATTTGCAAGGCATGTAGAAGAAATATTTAAGACAATTTTAAGGAGGGAAGGATAAAGAGAGATAAGGTGTTTATACTTCACTCAAATTTATAAACTGTGCTGTTCTGCATATTCTAATGCCTACAGCAACCACTAAAAATGTTATCCAAAAAGATGCACTAATATAATACATAATCAAAATAAAATTACAAAAATTTAACCCAAAGGTTAAAAAAGAGAAAGATAAAAGATAGAGGGAATATCAGAAAGCAAAAATATAAAATGTCACACCTAAGCTCTAACATATAAATAATTACATTAAGTGTAAATGGTCTAAAGACACCAATTAATAGACGAAGATCGGCAGAGTGGGAAAAAAATATGACCCAACTAGATACTGTCTATAAACTCACTTCAAAGATAATGATACTAAGTAAGTTATAAGTAAAAGGATGTAAAAGATACACCATGCAAATCTTCATCAAAAGAAAGCAAGAGTTATCAGGTACCTGATAACACAGGAGGGCTGTGTTATCAGGTAAAGGAAGTCTCAAAGCAGAGATAATTACCAGGGGCAGAGAGGAACCCTGTGTTGTAATAATAAAGGGGTTCTACCCACCAAGAAAACATAGCAGTCCTGTTATGTTATGAATAGACATCTTTGTAATTTTGTTTCATTCCTTTCCATTTTCTCAAGTCTCCTTATGCATCCTTTTGTAATACCCTAACATTTTTAATCTAAAATATGCTCATTTCTTGAGTTGTGAGATGAGCTAATAAATATTTTGAGGGAGATAATTTGAAGTTATGCAAATATACCATTTCTCCTTAAAGTTTCACCCACTAATTTTAAAATTAACCTGCATGTTGCCTGCACCAGTTATTCCTGGGATGGTCTAATGGAGTGTTCTAGTTCCCTTACTTCTCTACTTTTATCAGCTGAGAATTCTGCTGATTCTTTCTGGTGACTACATACTAGCCAGTTGTAAAGCTGAAACCTAGCTTGTACCAAAGTATCCTCATGGTGAGTATTGGAGTTATTTTTGCTCTCATAGACAAAATAATAAGTTAATTGTGTCCTTGCCTACTACAGAATTTATAGCTCACACTTCTAAAAGTACATATGTTAGAATTCATCTTATTCCTACAACTGGAAATGCTAAAACAATGAGAAATGCATTTGTAATTCTGTTACATAAAGTCAAATTGCTCTCCATAAGGACACACCATGATAAATTTGATCTAATAGACAAATATAGACCAGTAAGCCCAAGGGGTAGAGGATACGCATTATTTCCAAGCACATGCACAGAAACATTTATGAAAATTGACACATATTTGGCTGTAAAACAAGCCACAGTACACTTCACAGTATTGGTGTCACACAGATCACATCCTCTGATCTGCTTGGATCACAATGGAATAAAATAAAAAACATACTAAAAAGATAACTGGAAGCATCCATAGGTTTGAGAATTAAGAAACATGTATCTAAATAACTCATAGGTCAGCAATAAAATTAGAGTATATAAAACTACATCATAAAGAGTATACTATATATCATGCGGGACATATAGCAGGTGGGATAAAGAGAAAGCTGTTTTAATAAAAAGGGCTAAAGGAAGGGGGAGCCCATTGAAGCCTCTGACCATAAGAACAGATATTAAAGATATGCCAGAGATGAAATAAACAGGATATAACAACTGTTTTTGTAATATTCCATAAACTCGGGCAGAAAAAGAGCTCAGTCAGGGAGAGCTCACCAGGCATATCAGGAAGGAAGGGAAATGTCAAAAAGACTCATTAAGAACACCTCAGAAGATCTGTGTCCGGACTTCCGCCAAGATGGAGGCATAGGTGGAGACGCCGTGCTTTCTCACACAACCAAGTTTAGAGACAACTAAATATTAGCAACAGAAAACACAGCCAGAACACAGAAAAATGAACTTTTCGGAAGTCTGATAACAACAAATTCTTCAGCCTGACCAGTAAGAGGGGCGAAACCAGCAGCTGGAGGAGCGGGGTAGCACAGGAAAACTCGGTCAAACGGACTCAGGCGCACAGAATCCAGGCACAGGGTTGGACCTAGTGAGAGACACAGCAAGTGACTGCGGGAAAACAGCAAGGGAGCAGGGCTGCGGGTTGACTGTGGCCGCACATTCGTGTACAGATAGACAAGTGAGGGAGTGGGCGATTGGACGGGACCCAGCGGGACCCTGCGGGGAGCAGCAGCAGAGGGCGCCACCATTTCCCCGCTCTGACCCCACCTCCACATACAGAGTCACAACCCAGCGACCTGGGAGTCCAAGGCTCCGCTCCTCATACTTAACAGGCATGAACAGACCAAAAATGGCTCAAGAAGATCTCAAAGCCCCAGAGCCTATAAATCTAAGCGATGAAGAAATAGCAAAACTCTCAGATGCACAGTTTAAAACACTGGTGATCAGGATCCTCACAGAACTGATTGATTATATAGTCACAAATTAGAGAAACATATGAAAGCGAAACTAATTGAAATGAATGGAATTGCACAGGAAACCAATAGCAATGAAAAGGAAACTGAGACTCAAATCAATGGAGTGGACCAGAAAAAAGCAAATAACGGCCAAACAGAAAAGAGTCAAGAAGCAAGAATTCAAAGAAATGAGGAGAGTCTTAGGAACCTCCAGGACATCTTTAAACGTTCCAACATCCGAATTATAGGGGTACCAGAAGGGGGAAAGGAACAGCCACCAGTGGAAAACTTATTTGAACAAATAATAAAGGAGAATTTCCCCAATCTGGCAAAGGGAAATAGACTTCCAGGAAATCCAGGAAGCTCAGAGAATCCCAAAGAAGTTGGACCCAAGAAGAAACACATCAAGGCACATCATAATTATATTAACCAAGATTAAAATGAAGGAGAGAATCCTAGAAGCAGCTAGAGATAAGGGGACGGTCACCTACAAAGGAGATCCCATCAGACTGTCAGTGGATTTCTCCAAAGATACCTTACAGGCAAGAAGGGGCTGGAAAGAGGTATTCCAAGTCATGAAATCCAAAGACCTACAACCAAGATTGCTCTATCCAGCAAAATTTTCATTTAGAATGGAAGGACAGATAAAGTGCTTCTCAGATAAGATAAAGTTCGAGGAGTTCATCATCACCAAGCCCTTATTATATGAAATGTTAAAGGGACTTACCTAAGAAAAAGAAGTTAAAGAAACATGAACAGTGAAAGGACAACAAACTCACAGTTATTAACAACCACACCTAAAACAAAAGCAAACTAAAAGGACAGCTAGATCAGGAGTGGAAACATAGAAATGAAGATCTCAAGGAGGGTTAGCAACAGGGGAGTGGGTGGAGGAGAAGGGGGGAGAAGGTACAGAAAATAAGTAGCATAGACAGTAGATAGAAAATAGATGGGGGGGCAAGAATAGTATGGGAAATATAGAATCTAAAGAACTTGAGACACATGGTCATAAACTAAAGGGGGGGTAATGGTGGGGATGGGGGGTAGGGTGGAGGGGAATGAAGGGGGTGAATAGAACAACTGTAATGGCATAATCAATAAAAAAATTAATTAATAAAAAAAGAACACCTTACCCTTATTTCTAGAAAAGGCTAGTTTTAACCGTATGCAGAAATGTGGACATAAAAATAGAAACATGGTCCTGTAGCATCTACCGCACTGTTCTGCTGCAAACTCCTACCCTGTGTGCTGAGGAGTGAGCTCCTCCAGTGGCCCATGCTGAATTCTTCTTGTGTTTTTCAAGTTCCTCCTCTCGTACCATGAGGATCCAGGACAACACAGGTCTGAATCTACACGGTCCCCCACCATGTTCAGCCCTTGGTGTCCCTCTGAGTCCAGCATGCCTTCCCAGACTTGTGGCCCTCGGCCGCCATCGGCATCCTCTGCTCCGGGGCTCCTGGGCTATGCCGCAGTGCCCCAGGCAAGCCAGGCTTGCACTGGACGGATCCGAGTGGGGGAAATGGAGCTGGATTCCTTCTTCCTCCTCCTGCTTCTGCACTCTGGAGTGGGGGTGGGGGGTGGGAGGCCAGACTCTTCTGGTTCTGGGGCAAATGCCTTCGCTCACCTTCCATGGCCTGGCTCGTGGGAGGGAGTTGGAAAGAGGTTAACAGGCCAGTGCTGCAGGTATATCACTATGGGTTCTGGCTTCTCCCACCGCTAACCCTTGAGGACTTCTGTGTTGCTGGGGGACAGCGAGCCAGGGTCCCCCTGGAATTTCCACAGAGACAGAGACCCTGGCCCCAATATCTCACCCCTTTCTCCATCTGCCTGTAGGGCTGGGGGGGGGTGGCTGGGGTGTTGGCAACAGCAGTAAAGAACAGTTTTCCAGGCTCTCAGTCAGCTCTGACCAAGGAGGGGACAGTGGACAGCAAGAGTCCAACTGCTGTTGGCAGCTGTCAGTATTCAGAACACAGAGTCTTTAGAACATGGAGTCGCTGGTACCCACGGCTTCTGCCCTGGGCCCTAGTTCTTCCAGCTCAGAGATAAAGTCCTGTCATGTACACACCCAGGACTCAGAGGGCAGAGTCCCCTGTCTCTGAGGAGCTGGACAGAAGTGCACTTGGTGTCATGTGGGACATTCTGGGCAAGCAGGGGGCACACTGCAGTCCCACAAGGCCCCACACTCCGAAAGGGGCCCCACACTTGGGGTTTATGCTCTTCAGTTGCCATTTTGAAATCCTTAATAGTTTTATCTCTGAATTTCTGTTTCTTAAGTGTCATGGGTTGAATCCTGCCCTCCCCCACCCAAATGTATATATTGAAGCTGTAACCTCCTGAGAGTGCAATCTTATTTGGAAATAAGGACATGGGAGATGTAATTAATTAATTCCAAATGAGGTCACACTGGAATGAGGTGGGCCCTGATCCAATAATGTCTGGTGTCCTCACAAAAAGAGAAATTTGGACACAGAGACAGACACATGCAGAAAGAAGACACTGGGAAGGCGCAGAGAATTCGCCTTCGATAAGTCAAAGGATGTCTGAGCCCACCAGGAGCTGGGGAAGGTGCAGGGGACAGATTCTGTCCACAGACCTCAGAGGGAGCCAACCCTGCAGACACTCTGATCTGGGACTCCCGGCCTGCAGAACTGGGAGACACTGCATTTCTGTCGTCCAAGCCACTCAGCCGTGGTCCTTACAGGTCAGCGTAGGAAACTGATGCAGTTAGTGAAATCCGACGGGACAGCAGGTCACACACCAGGGGCTTGCAGCCTCCCGCCACCTTCCTGCCTCCCCGCAGTGGGTTCTGGGCAGTCCCCTCTCTAGCCTCCACCCAGTGACACTCTACTATCAATCTCATGTGGGACTTCGGTCAGGGGCACACACATCTCATACATAGAGTCACAGCGTCCAGGCTGGATGAGGGTCGCATTTGCCCTGCAAGTAACTCCATACCCCAGAGACAGGGAAATCAAATGGCAAATAAAAAAATCCATAATAGGTTTGGAAAAAGACCATGGGAACAAGGGAAAAAAGCTTTTTCCTGCTATTTGAACTAGGGTACCCATATTTTCGTTTTGCACAGGACTCCACAAATTATATAGCTAGCATCGTGGGAGAGAAGAATGAAGTTTCACACTTAGAGAGGCCAAAGCAAAAAATAAAGGGAAGAAGGATGCCAGTTTTGAAGCCCCTGGTTCCAGCTATTCCTGAAGCCTGGGCACCATGACTTGAGGATCCTCTGAGACACACCAGCATCCTTATAACACAATGCCGCACATATTCAAGAGCTTTTGAGTTTGTCACTCCATAACCTACAACCAAAAGAATAGCTCATAACAGCACGATGTATATGAATTTGAATTATCCAAATTTGAAACAGCTCAAAACTATTCAAATTAACTTTGTACACAATAATGTGAATCCTCCAACTTTTTTTTTTCAACTCTTCTGGGATCACATTATTTCCAGGCTATCCGGACAAATGAATTACAAACTACGTTTTCTCATTAAGATCACGTTAGAACCATTTGAGCTGCTAAGGAGAACATCCCATCTTTAACAAGATCCTGAAAAATCACGTTGCTATATCTGCACACACGACTTGTGTGGGTTCTTTAATGTTTACTATTATTATAACTTCAAACCTTTTTATATCTTACAGTAATATTATGCAAGCATTCATTAAGTGATAATAATAGCAGCAAAAAAATACTTTGGAAGGGAAATGCAATGCAATAATGTCCTATGAGGAAAGCCAGACCCTGATGACTGTAGGGTGTACTTGGATTTGGTAGGCAACACCGTGACAATGATTACAGAGAATGCTAGAACGTAAGAGCAGCAGTTGGGCTGTTTCTCCTTTAAATTCGTGTGTGTGTGTGTGTGTGTGTGTGTGTGTGTGTGTGTGTGTGTAAAAACAGTTACATATATTCAAGGCTAATGGAAATTTCACCACTGACACGGCTGCCCAGGAATGTCATATAATATGCCCCAGACTCCAAAAGCTCAAATTTACACACTTTAAGAATGCATTCTCTCTACTTTATACACCTTAATAATTTTATTTATCAAAGAGTTATTTATAGGAAAAGTTGCCTGGGATTACGTAAGATCTGAATTAGGCAAGGCCTTCGGGAATGCGCCCTCACATACGATGTAACCGCTCTACACCGCCTCCTCCTTGGCTTGGGGACCCAAGCCGAGGCCATGCCAGGAGAGTGTGTCTGGGACAGGCTCTCCCAGCCTCTTGGCTTGTCATCAAAGCCTGTCAGAGGGCAGCCCCCCATCACAGCCTCACTAAGGCAAAGCTGAGAAAACATCCTCCCAGGATCTGAGCGGTGGCCAGCACGCATATCCCCATCTCACACCAGAAGGGTTTCCAAGGAGTGAGAGCCGTTGCTGGATGAGAGGACGGGCGCTCCATGCCCTCCAACACCCCGACGGGGCCCGGCGTCCAGGTCCGAGTCAGGGTCGGTCGGCAAGCTCCTCCAGTGCTTCCTCCTTGTCGCGTGAAAGCAGCAATGTCATCACATAAAGAGCCTCTTGGAAGAAGGCCATCCTCCCCTTAGGATGAGCAGATGCCACACAGATTTGGTGCATCATTTGCAAATGATTTCAGAGTTTATTTGTCTACTCCAAGGAGATTACTGGAACCTCCAATTGCATTTTAATGTAATCGTTTCCATCCTTCGTAGGAAGTCTCTGCAGCCACAGCAATCATCTCTGATGTACAATTAGAGACCGAGAATCTGCACCCTGCTGAACACAGGCCCCGTGTCAGGGCTGCTACCCTGCCGGCCTGCAGACTTGGGCTACAACTGCAAGTCAACACAGGGCTCCTGAGAGTTTACTGAGAGTCTGCTGGGTGCCAAGCAGGGGCTCAGCCCTGGGGAAAAAAACAGAACACCCAACAAGACGTGGCCTTGAACTAGCGGATGCCTACCACTGCGGCTGTCAGACTTCTGGGGCTGCAGAATTCTCTCTTCCAATGACTCTCAGCATAATCCAACACAGACTGCAGTGTAAGACAGCAAGAAGCACAAGTGTGCTATTCAAATGAGCAGGGGCAGAGTGCTGGTAATCTCCTCCTGGACACCCCCTCTCCCACGGAGGCAGGGCCTCCAAAGGACCCCTCCAGGAGAACAGTATATAAATCTAGAGCTCATAAATTTTAAATAACTCCTAAAAGGTACAGAGCCACGGTGAGCTTCACAAAAATAAAATGCCCCCAGAAGAGTTGAAGCCAAGATGAATTAACCTATAAAATTAATGCCTGAGAAACTTAAGAACAAGATTGTTGGACTCTGAATTGTTCGGCTTCTAGAACATTTAGGTAGTGAGGTGAAGGAGAGCCACCAGGAGGACTGATGGAATTCTCTCCCCTCTCTTTTTGACCAAATCCCTCATGAATAATTTTGCACCAAAGATGCCTTACCTTTCTCAGAAAGGGATATGGTCAAGTATTTTGTATTCTGCCAGAATTCCTTCCCTCCTGCTTTGGAGCTCTATCCTGGCACTGCTTCTCCTCTCCCCTATCCCCACTCACCCCACGGTGATTGCATCCTGCCCACAGGTGTTACGTCACCCACAAGCTGGGGACTCTGTCCCCAGCCCTGCCCTCTCCCCTGAATTCCAGATGCACCTTCCTTGACATCTCCACCAAGTTACCTGGTAGGAAGAGTAAATGAGCAAATCTAACACAGAACTCTGGATTTCCTTCCCCCTTCCCTCCTCCAATCTCCCTCTTCTTAAATGTCCACCAGCTCAAAGCAGAAGCCCAGGTGTCATCTTTGATTCCCTTCCCCACATCTTGCCTTGCTTCCTATCCTGACCTACCCCACTTGCCCGCTGGTCCACACCAACCTCATCTCTCCCTGGACACCGTGGCAGCCTCTCGACTCTTCTGCCTCCACATTTGTCTCCCTGGAGTCTCTTCCCTTCATAGCAGCCAAAAAGGTTGAAGAACAGCAGTTTCTCAAAAGCAGCAAATTCATCCTGGCTGTGGCTCCCCCTCCAACCTGGCTGCACAGGCCTCACCCTTGCCTTAGCAAGCTCAGCCACATTCTCTGCCTCTTTCTGTCTCAAAACATGGAGCTCATTCCTGCCTTGGGGCTGGTGCGCTGGCTGCTCCATCCACCCGGAAAGCTCTCCATCCCTTGCTAGGCACAGCTGACCCCATCTTGGCTTTTAGGTCTGTATGCCAGGGTGGTCTACTTGAAGACGCTGTTTCTGGTCACCTCTGAGCCACCTTCCCAGACACCTCCTTATTTTGTGTTAAACATAGCACTTATCACAGCCAACATTTGCCTTTATTTATTTGTGTACTCCGTGTTCCTCTTGCTGTGAGTAGGATGCAAGTTCCGTGCAGACAGAGAGCTCGCCTCTCTTGGCCACTGCTGTAACCCCAAGGCTTAGAACTGTGCCTGGCCTACAGGAGACAAGTAAGAAAGAGCCGTTCAGTGAACAGATGAGTGAATGGGAAATTCCTCTTGGCTCTTTGGAGAACTGCTGGTTTCAAGTCCTTGTAATTATGGTGGACCTGTTAATCACAGCAACCATCGATGCTCACCATGGCAGTGGGTCCATGGTCTGGCACATGAACGAAGCAAAGTAAATGAGACTTGCCCTACAGAGGATGCACACAGATTCTGACAGAAAGAAACTTCTCCTCTCTGCACTGGGATGATGTACATAATGCTGCCACCATCTAAGGCCATGTCCTCCCCAGTCTGTGCACCACTGCCACCATCAATGGCAAGCATCACACACACTTGCTGTGGGCCGGGCACTGCCCTAAAGGTTTATGCACAGCAACTGATGCAAGCCTCACACCCCGGGAGATGTTCTCATTAGTATCATGGTCACTCTAGAGGAGGCCCAGAGGGGTCAATTCACTTGCTCAAGGTCACATCTTAGTCTGGCTCCAGGGTTAAGCTCTTCATCTCTGCTCCACTGCCTTTGACAGCAGAAAGAATGATGCTGGCCCAGGAGCGAAGGAGAGTCGTGGGAGGCCCTGGAGACTGGCTTGGTCCTAGATCCCGCCGTGCCTGTGGCCTGTTTCACCTCTGGATTTCTAGTCACAGGAGAATAAATTCTCTTGGGTGTCTGTCACCTGAAACTGGGAGGATCCTGACAAATACAGAGAGCATCACACAGGGGCTGGGCCTTAAGAGAACTGGCTCTACGTGGTGTATTTGTATCTATTGCTTATAAAGAGAAGTTAAGCTTTTTGTCTTCAAATTGGAAAATGAACTGGATAATCAATCACAAGACTTGAATACCTACACTATACACTGTTCTATCCCAGGTCCTGTAAGGCAGGCAGAGATATTTAAGACATCATGTCAAACATATTTATTTTCAAGACACTATATAGTCTGAACCCCCACCTCACTCAATTTCCTTCTGAAATGGTGAAACCAGCATTACGAGGAAAGTTTACGCTGGAGATGGGAACCACACACCATGTGAATCCTTGAAGCCATTGCACAGGGGCTGTGTAGGCAAGAGTGGAGCCAGGGCATCGGAGAAGTGCCTTCCTGTCTACCGCCATCTGCCAGCCAGGCGCAACGCCCTGCCACGGAGCAAGGGGCAAGTCACACTGCCTCGGCCCCGCCCAGCCTCCAGACTCCCTAACTTTTTCTTGAGCAGAATAAGTACTAGAGCCATGTCTCTGTGTCTTCATTCATCACTCACATTCATTACTCAGCAGACAAGGAATGACTTCAATACAGTCTTTCTGCCTGGGACTGAACATGACCTCAATCGGAGAATGATTTCCAGACAGGTGAAAATATTCAGCATCTCCAAAGGGAAGGCCCCTCTGTGTCAAGGTGACAAAGTTATCTGGAGACCCTCATGCCCTCTCTGCCTAACATACAGAGAATGGTAGAGAAAACACAAGAGGGGAACAAACATTGGTAGCAACAGACAAGGAAGAAAGTGAATTAGACACATGTCTATGATACAGGTGTGAGGACGCATATCTGGACCACATGCATGTAAATACTGCCCTTTTCTGCATGCATTGAGTATTTGTTAAATTCTCCATTCTAATGCTATTATTTCTATTACCTTATTTATTTAAAAACATAAACTAATAGAGCCGAGAACCGCATCTTCAAAGCAGCTGGTACAAGAGCAGGCACAGAAATGTGCCTCTTTCAACCATCAAAACAACCAAATAGGTAAGAACTATTTTAATTCCTATTATACAGAAGAAGAAACCAAGTCTCAGAGAGAGATGCCCCAAGTCATATCTTTGGTGTCTACAATTAGTATCAGCACCTAGGTTTTCTTTCTTTATCATTATTCGAGGGAAAAACCACACCCCCAATTCTCACCCCCAGCTGTGAACTGTCTTGTTTCCCACTGACATTCATGGGGAAAACAGCAAAAATGTGACCTCCAGACTCAGCTGTGACTCGTCAGAATATAGATGTTGTAATGAATACAGATATTTCATAGATTGGCTTTTGTACCAGGAGACAGATGGGCCATTGAAAACTCAAATTCAAGGACTTCTGGCATGCTTCCTTAGAATTCTCTACCCTGACCCCAAAACGTTTTTAAAAGGTAGTTGGTTATGCATTGGTATCATTGAAAATGTGTATTAAAGTTAAAATCCCAGAGCTAGAAGTATCCTTAAAAATCTTCTAGTCTAATCCTTTTATTTAACAGATGAGGAGCCAAACCCCTCATTTGGGAGCGTCAAGGGCTATGCTTCTGACGCATGACAATCCCATCACGATGACACTGGGAGAAATGACCTAAATTTTCCCCAGGGCCAGTAGACTTTGATCATCCATCATTGGGGGAGTGGATATTATGTCTGGCGAAATTCCCTCTGATTTTCTGTTTTCACACAACAACACCAAGTACTAATTGATCCCATGCTAACTTTTTTCTTTGGAAAAAGGACTCACAGCTCTGAGAACTCCAAGGGGCAGCTGTGAGTAAGTAATGAGGAGTGACCCACAAGTGGGCAGACTGGACGACACTTTACACCTCCAGACTTCAGAGACACAGACATCCTGAAAGTGCTTTAGCCCCAGAGATTAGCAAGTTTACCACACTGTGGCAAGGTCCTCCCTGAAGCAGACATTGATGTTCTCATGGTGGTCCCATTGGTGCTGGCAGCCATGGTGGCTCTCAAGGTCACAGACAAGGAGGGAAGAAAAGAAACTTGGCAGATGTCACTGGAGGATGTGGCTGAGAAAAGTCTACATGTGTGAGGGGACTTAATCCCTGACTGATGACATTTAGAAAGGGGGTGAGATTAAAACTATTTCGATTTTGGCTTACAGATAGAATAGGACTGAATTTTAATCCATCCATGTCCCAAGATAACATGCCATTTATCCAGCTGTACAGTGGTTTCTCCAGAGCCCAGCAGAAGGGTTTGACATTTTGTAGGAGCAGTAACACATCCATGTTCTTTGTACGAAATGAGGCAAGTTTGTCAGTGAGTGGCGCTCATTGGGAGAGTTTCAGAGGTAAGAGAAGAAATGAAAGGAGAGATTTGTGGCCATGAATTTAAAGAGAGTCTGGTCAATGCAATATGATCTGATGTGGTTTGTTTTTTCCAGCTGTGTCCAGATTTTCATGTATCTGACTCAGTGTAAGTAAACAAATGCCATTAACCAGGTTGGTAATTTGGGGCAATTATGATATGGAAGGAAATGGGAATTAAGACCTGTGTCCAAGGGAGTGAATAGGGTGCTAAACAAAGGACCAGGGCTTGATAAGGAAGGAAGTGAGACCAGGAGGAGCTGGGAGCAGTGAGAAAGTGTGAGGGGTGACGGACTGGGCACCACGGTGAGGTCAGAGTGTGGCTGAAATCAGTAGGGGGCACAATAAATTAAGTGAGAGCCTGATAACTGAGTCTCTTATCTGGAGTCAGACCTAAGAGGAGGTGATGTGGAGCACGAAGCCCCAAAACAATGGTCTGCAGAAGGCAGAGATCCCACAAGGCATTAGAGGTGAAGGTGAAGCATCAAAGAAAACAAATCTATGTGGATGAAACCTTTTTAGTGGACCTAAAGCACTGTGCTCCTTGTGGTCTGCTAGACCAGGCTGTAATGCCAAGAAACACATGAAGAATACCAGTTTCATTTTTGTCCTACATTTAGAACAAGATTTTTTCCCAACAAATATTTGTTGCTGAAGACATCCATCCTTCAAAGGCCCCAGTCATGATTTTTCAATTCAAGAAAAGATGTGACCATTTTAACCCTCATAGACCTACAGATTGCGGAGCAGGTTGGTCTGTTGTGGGAGCTTGAAGCATCCTCAAACCACCCCGAGAACCACAGTGGCCCCAAAAAGCTTATCCAAGGCCTTCCTTCTCTTCTAACAGGGACATTTCCATAACCAAGCTGTGCTAATCCTCCCATGATGAGATCAAACCTCTCCAAATCCATCCCCACATCTCATCCCTCATTCCAAGTGACTGTTAAACTCATTCCATGTGTTAGGCCCATGTTATGACACTCAGTTGTAACACCCTGTGCTTTGCTGCAGCCCACTTGGCTTGAACAAGCCAAGCACACACATGAGTGTAACTGCCCACTCAGGCAGAACGGGAAAAGTGCAAGAGTCTTCATGGCGAGAGATGGGGATGAGAGAGCCCTTTCCCCTCCCTTCCATACCCTCCCCTCCTGAAGTCAGCACCCTCCACTGCCCACCCATATTTCCTCCTCCCCACGTTCTGAGCTGCAAAACCAGGGCCACATGTCCCCCTAATGCTGTAAGATTCCTCAGTGCCATTCGGTCATAATTGGTGGGAATGATCCATTGGAAAGGACAAGGGTTCATTTTCCATGGTAAGTTCTAGAAGATTCTTCTACTTCTTTATAGCCCAACTACAGAAACAATGAAAAAGCAGAATTTATAGCACGGAAATCAAAGGATGCCTATTAAATACCTTCCATAGTTCACCCAAGGTACTAGAGGCTCTCCCAATAAAAACCATTGGTGATATTTATAATGACTCTGAAAGGTGGAAATAATTTGCTGTATTTTACAAATAATGAAAGTGAGACTTGGAAACTAGCAACTTGCCCAGGATCTCACAGCCAGCCAAGGGGGACTCATCTTGGATGCTGACCCCCCACCCATGCCCACACTCTGGGTCCCCTATAGCATGCTGCCTTGGGTGAGGTGGGGGTGGGGGAGAGAAGCAGAGACATTGCGGTTTCTTTGAACGCAGAACACATAATTTGGGGATGCTCTCCAGTATGTTCTGACTGAATCCACATCAAGCAGCTTTGAATGCTTGCAGTATATGAATTATTCTTGGGCCCTTTCTGATTTGTCCTGCCACGGCGGAGGCAGAGCAGCAGCAATATTTGCTTTAAATCAATGCCAGACCAGACTGTAACTCAAAGAAAAGCATGAAGAATATCAGTTTCACTTTCTGTCTTATGTTTAAAACAACGCTTTTCCCCCTCAACAAAAATTTGCTGCTGAAGACGTCCTTCATCAGCCCCCAGTCAAGACTTCACAACTCAAGAAACCATGTGGTCTGACGAATTTTAACCCCAAGTAACCTACCAATTGCTCAGTGTTTTGTCCTACACTGTGTGAAAAATTAAATATTCACTTTGAAATGAATGACCAACTGTCTTTGTGGGCTCCTCTCCTTCTTTTAGTTACCTTCAAAAATGAGAAATGTGATTTTAGAAGATTAATAACTGTGAACTGAGGTGATTTTATTTAGAGGTTTAAGTACCAGCCTTAAATGATCTGGATCACATTGTCTTCCTCCAGAAACATTTTGTATTAGGTTAAAGCACTTACCAATTTTCATGCAATGCACTTGACATCATCTCTTTCAAAGGTTTCCCCTTACCAGCTGGAGTCAGGTGTAAACCCTAGGAAGAGAGAAGTCACAGGCTGAAGTTGCTGTTGGCACAAACTTGTGTTCAGGGACATGTGGGATCTGGAAGGGTCCAGCAGCAGATGTACCCTAAGAGGCAGGCGGTGTGAGATGCTCAGTGAGAGATGCACAGTGGGGGTGGGGGTAGGGGACACTGCAAGAATCAGCACCAGTGGCATCAACGCCCATTGCCATTTAGTGACTGCAGGTGTAATCCCCCCTCCTTGCTCTTCTCTCTCCCCTTCCTCCACACCCCTCCCTTCTGCAGCAAGTTCCCCATTCACAGACAGACTGTGAAAGCACCATTCATGAGTTCATGTATGACATGTATGGGATCCCAGGGAAATATATGAGGAAGTGCAAGGGGTCCTGAGTGGCACAGTCAAAGGAAGAGCCAGTGAATTTTGGGTAGCCGTGTGGCTGCATCTTATTCAGTTGTAGGCTTTCAAGTTCAAGCCTATGGTGACAAGCCGGTGTAGCCAAAATTATTCTTGAATATCCCTTAAATTACCCACTAACCACTCCACAGTATATAAGATCATTTGTTTTTTAATTAAACAGCAAATACATATGAAGATAGTTTTTAGAGTGCCATTTACCCTATAATCAATAATATGCATGCAAAATATAATTTTGCAGAATTTTTAATTGTTCTAAAAGAAGCCAATCGTTGAATAAAGGTTACGCATATGAGGGAAACAGCGGCCATGGTCCTGATGTGCTGACCCCCATTAAATCACAGTCTGGTGGGCTGTGGCAATGCAGATTCAGTAGAAGCGGATCTGAGACTGGAAACCAAATCCTCTTGCTGTACTAAATTTTAAACATGAAAATCCCAACTGAAAGTTATTGTGTTATGAAGATTTAGTGTGCAAACTCAAGTCCTCTCCTTCTTATCTTCCTTTATAATTTTATAGCCTCTGCTGGAGGTGGTGCAGACAGCAGTAGGTTTATGGTACCTGAGCAAAAAATGAGTTGAGGACAGCAAGAATCAACATAATGCTGCTGGCTGTAGTGGCTGGAAATGCAGTGTGGGGGCACCTACCCCAAGGTCTCACAGTCAGCTGGGTGCTCGGCCACTTTCCAGAATCCCTCATTGCATGTGTCTTCATTTATGTCATTCACTTGCCCTCATTGCCACCATGAACTCCAGCCTGGCTAAGCAGAGACAGAGGGGGCCTGTGAGCTGGGTAACAAAGCAAGGGCACTGCTAGAGTGGGCAGAGGTAGAGGCAGGGCATTCTGAGGAGCAGGAGACCCATGGGAAGGTGCACTGAAATGTTAGCACCTGTACCTTGCAACGAAGATAAAACTCAATTTAGGCCATGGGTCATTATGGAGCCCCTCCAAAATTCCCAGAAATTGAGGGTATGGGCAGAGTAAGAAGGGTTATACCCTCTTGGTAGGCTCTGGAATATTAGGAATAATGGAGACTTGGGCAAGCAAAATGTTTTATTCACATCAAAATTCTAATTCCCCTATAGAGCCCAATTCATGTATTACCCTTTGGTTTCCTCCTATTGTGAGTCCATTTGTTGGGGGGTGGGGAATAATTAGGAAAAAAAGAAGAAGAGCAATTGAGGAGAAGCAAAAGGCAGCAAAGATGGAGTTTTCTCGTCCAAGCGTAGGCTCAGCACGTTACTTACATGGTGTCCTTCCCCAAACCCCTAGTCCCACTTCCATTCTGAGAAAAACATCTGGCAACCCCTAACTGAGGAACAGTCTACAAAACACTTGACAATACTCCTCACGACTGTTTTCAAGGTCACGAAAAACAAGGGGAGACTGAAAGCTGACACCAATGAGATGAGCCTAAAGAGATAGGAAAACCAAGTGTGATGTGTGGGATCCTGGAAGAGAAAAAGGATGTAAGAGGAAAAATCAGGGAAATCCAAATTGTCTGTAGCTTACTCAACAGTAATGTAAATTGTCCGTTTTTTTAGTTTTGACAAATGTACCAACCACAGTTAAGTAAGATGTTACCATGTGGGGGTTGGGGGGTAGGGACAGTGTACATGAGAACTCTCTATGCTGTCTTGGCAACTTTTCTGTACATCTAAAATTATTCTAAAATAAAGAGTTTATGAAAAAGAATGTAGCCTTAGGAGGATCAAAGGAACAGCAAGCATAAGCCTAAAAATATATCCCTCGATTTCTCAGGAGAAAGAGAGAGTCGTGTAAGGCTGTGCACAAGGGATGGCAGCGTATGTTTTGAACTTCATTGACAAAGTCACATATAAGGCAACGTACTGGCAAAGAGATCCGAGTAGTTTCAATAAAAGCTTCCTAAAGTACCTCGCACATGAATGTTATTCTGAGTCTATGGGTAAACGGTGATTCCCTAGGAGGTAGGATACTAGTAGCTCTTGTTTGTTATAAGGTTATATGTCTCAGGAACTGTTCTGAAAGCTTTAAAGGTCTGGCCTGTTTTATACCTCACAACCATCCTATGAGGGAGAGGCTATTATTGTCCCCAGAAAGTGTTACTGGGTCACAGACAAGTTAATTAACTTACTCAATGTCTTCATGGCTAGGAAGAGGTGGAACTGGGTTTCAAAGTAGGTCAGTCATGGAATCATATACACCATACTACTCTTCTGTCTTTCAAAGGGCCATCAACTGTTCCAAGGATCTGAGGTAAGGCCCTGAAGAGACAATGAGAAGAAAAGCAGACATGATATGTTAGCTATTACACATTTACAGTCATCGTTTCATTTGAACCTCATAACAATTCTGGAGGACAAGCAGAAATGCTCATTTTATTCCCATGTTGCAAAAAGAAAAGTGAGACTCAGAGAAGTTAAGCAACTTGCTGAGGCCAATGATGGGGAACTAGGTAGGGCCAAGACTACCACTGAATTCCCTTAGCTCCCAGTTCTCTGCACGACCCACGCTTCTAGTCTGGTCCATTATTAATGCATTCCATCCCTGCCTACCAATCTCAGACCCAGTACTTAAGCCTCATTGATATCTCCAGTGAAGATAGTTTGAGCATGACTTGGACCTGCAGAAGGAGCCACCCAGGAATGAGTGAAAGTCTCCCTTGAAGAGGAAAGCCTGGGGACCCAGGAGGCCGAGCTCCTGGGAGCTGTGATGTGAGCCTTCCTGAAAAAAGACTGAGGTCCTAACGAAGTGAAGTGAGTTCCTGAGGGACTCTTAGATCCCTCCCGTCTACACAGGTGGGCTTATATTTGCTTCCTGAATCATGTTCATCAGAAGCCTTCCCCACCAAACAAATGAGACACTACCCACCAATACATTTTTTAAAGTCTTGTTTGGTGAATAGTCAATATTGATTTCCAGAGATGGATGATGGTCATGATGGTCTGCTGATGGTCATGCAGCAGTCATTCAGCATATCTGATTAACATCCATGGTCAACGTCAGAAAGTCAAGGTAAGTGTGGAACATGGGTCAGGGGTTCCGAGTATAAGGGGGTCTTTATTCTTCCACGTGGCTATTAACCATACAATGTACACTCTTACGCATACTCTTATAATGCAAAGATTAATTGATAGAATAATACAAAAAAAATTGTATAGTTCTGTTACTTCAATTGCATTGCTTATTTGTGATTTAAGTACATTTTTCATTCATCCTTGCAAAAATCAGGACTTAGATGAATAAGTGCTATTCATTCATTCATTCAAAAATCTTTGTTCAGCTCTTATTATGTGCTGAGTAATGAAATGTAGGAAAAGTCAAGGTAATTAGGCGGTTTCTGTCCTCATGATGTTTACTTGTAGAAAAATCTCAGATATGTAGAAAAAGTACAATACAGAGGAACCAGGGCAATAATTGTTATGTGCCCTCCAGTTACAGGGAGCCCCAAAAGAGAGAAGAAAAAGCTTCGCTTGGAGTAACCAGGTAGTGTTTCACTGAGAATAAGATGCTTGTGTCAATTTTGAGAAAAAGGTGAGTTTCCCAAGTGGAGATAGGACATTCCAAGGTACCATCATTATCAAAGATTGAAGATAATGCATGTGCTGAAGAAACACAACTAAGAATGAATTGTGGACTAAAACACTCATTCACCAACCATCAACTGAAGGATGGAAGGATCTTGGGGTGTCTAGCTGTGTGTGCTGAGCAAGGCCTGTGTCCCACAGAAGACAAGTGTGCAAACACAAAGTAGGAGGCAGAAAATGACACAGTAGGATTTCTGTACATGTTAGAAGCTGGGCTGACTGAGCATTCAAATAGGCATCATAATCTGTGGATGAAATGTCTGAACTGTGATCTTGGGGCAAGGCCAGCCAGGGCCCTTGACCTACTGCCCCTAAAGGACACTGACCCATTCATTTGCACATCCCCTTCTTCTTTCACATTATTCTCAACCTTCCTTTTTTCATGTTTTAGCATCTGACTAGCCTCAAATTTGTTTTCTTTTACACTCTTATTTTTCTGGGAGAGATCATAAAACATTCACCTCTTCACTGACTTCTGTCAGCCTGAAATTCCTGGGACCGAAACTTGCATGATGCTTCTCTGCCCCTGCCTAATGCACCTCCTCCTGAGGGCAAAGGGAGGCCAAAAGTCCATCCACTCTTAGCCCCCCTGCTAATCAACAAGCACTCCATCTCAAGAAGCGCTGGAAGGTCCAGATCCCCCATCTCCTCTCATACTGCAATCCTGGAGCCGATGAATAAGCATCCTCTATTAGAGAAGAAAAAATTGCATTCCTAGTGGCAGTCAGCAGGAGGCAGGGGCTCTTCCAGCTTAATGAGTTGCAAATCAAAAGCATGAAAACCAGAGTGCACCTTTGAACCTCTTTCCCATCAGCCTAGATGTCCTCATAATTTTCTCCCATAGGGTTCCTGTTATTTTGCTACCAGAGCAATAACCTTCGTTGCGCATTTTTAAAATGTTGGAGGAGGAGCTATCCAGTGATCTCAAGGCATGTGTTTTTGATTCTCATAAGATTATGGATACCAAAGGAATAAAAATGGAAATCACTACTGCCAAGATATGAAAGAAAGTTTGCATAGTAAAATAATTTAAACCTAACATTTGGACCCAATAAGGCAAATGGAATGTTTTTTCCATATTTTTGGAAAATGTGCATTTTCTTCACATTAAGTGGTACCAATAAAAAATAATGATTCTCACTCAGTTTATTTCTATAAATTAGATTGGCTTATAGTTTTCCAGGACATGGTTTTGTATCAAGCTATATGGCAAACACCTGGGCATAAAATACACTAGGCTATTTGCTTCCATGTGGGAGAAGCAGGTCACCGTGCCTCTCTTCTAAATCTGGAGAAAAGGTCAGCTGAAACCAGTAAATATGTTGAGTCCTCTCTATCTGCCCAGAATGAGTGTTACATCAACAGAGTGTGGGCATCCGTGAGTGCAGCCAGGAAGTCCCTCTCATATTGTCAGGGTGACTGTTTCCCAGTTAGAAACCCAGTGTGTCTTCATTACTTGCTGGTAAGGCCATCTGACTCATCCTGGAATTAGATGAAGAAACAGAGAAGGGCAAATGACAACAACAAAAAAAAGGTTTGAAAACACTTTTATATGGAATTCATGCATGAGCACAGTAATCTAGGGGGAAAATCTATTGAATGAGAGTGTGACCTATGAACATTATAGCAATGGTGAATGGCTACAGATGAGAAGACGGAGAAATGGAGATGAGGAATAAATAAGGAGGAAAGGAGGGAGAAGAGAGAGAGAAAAATGGGAGAGGAAGGAGATTAAGGTTAACATTGCATCTAGAGCTCATGTTATTTAAAAATTTTTTAAAACAAGAGTGTAAAGGCAGAAGGTGTTGCTTGCTCTGGTGCTGAAGGGGCTGGAAGACCAAAGTCAGCCTGGAGGGCTGGGCTGAGCACAAAGTCAGAGCCAGGAATGATGGTCCAGGGCCAGTGATGCTCCAGGACCCACGGCTGTTGTGATCCACTGCACAGAGACTATAACGATCAAATGTGATGAATCCCTTCCTTCTTCATCTCTCGGGCCTATTGGAAGGCTGTGGGAGAGACAAATGTGAATGAACTGTGATAGCTATAAAATCTTCCACACATGGAGTGTGCAAGGTGGAAAGAGTGGAAGGTGGTAAGTTATTTATTATCCTCTGGCTCAAGTGTCAGGGGTTTGTAAGTCTTCATGTTCCCCAGCAGCTGAGGTACCATCCGCTGAGATTTAAATATGATTACCTTGAATCCCTATCTCACGAACAGTAGGAAACGAAGCATCCTTCCCAACATCCCAGAGGACTCTCAGTGGATTACGTGTGTCTCTGTTTCTTCTTTCTCCAGTTTCTGACTTGCCGAATCCCCCATCCCAGCTCGTTTTCATCTGCTGGTATTGGACTCTCACTGTCCACTCCTGGGGCCAGCATTGCTTCTGGCATTTCCCCCCATAGAGTACTATGGACACGATTGGGCGCCTAGCCTTTCACTGGGGCTTTGAGGATATATTGCAGCAAACAACCAGAATTAAATACCAGTGATTCCATTGTTTCTGGGCAGAATGGATTCTCTGGGCACCAGAATCACCCCACTGTTCATCTCTGTACAGACACCCCCCACCCACCACCTTCCAGATGGACTCCGCCCTGCCCCTGAAGCAGGAGAAGCTCAACCCTGGCTACTCATGAGAATGTGCTGGGGAGTGTTTTGCAAATACTGATGCCCAGACCCTAAACCCAGACCATGATGTCAGAGGCTTTGGAGCTGGGGCACAGTCACGCGTGTTTTTCCAAAACTCCCCAGTAAGGTGGCTGAAAACCACCTTACTCATCTAAGCCGTGTCCTGGGGCGAGCTCACCTTCATATTCAAAAATGTCAGCAAGGTATTTGCTGAACAAAAGACAATTCTCTCCCTGAGAGATTTTTTCCTGCCACAATTATTGTCTTAAGAAATTTGCCAACCCTCCTCACTTCGCAATCCAGAGGTCGGGATCTTCCCCAGCTCCAGCATTCCTGACGAGCCCCTTGCTCTCCCTCCTGGCTCCTTCTCCCAGGTCCTAGGGTGGCAGCGGGGACAGAGCAGAAACCAGGGAGCCCAAACCAAGGAGCCTGGTGTCTTTGTCTAGAGCCCTGGTGGCAGAGAGAAACTCGAAACCAGAAGGGGAAGCTGATAGCATCTTGGAATCCTGGGGAGAGAAACATTATCAATCTCCGTGATCCCCCTCCAAAAACAAAGCAACCCCATGCTGGTGTTTAGTTTGGTTTGGTTTTAAAAATAAACACAGATTTTTTCCCCTGAATTTTTCATAAAATTTATAGTCTATGGAGCAAATGTTCCACATATATTCTCCCCTTTGGCCTTCCTAAAAACTCTGGGAAAAAAGTAAGCAGAACAAAAATTATTATTCACCTTTCTAGCAGGATAAATTCATACTCAGAGAGGGTTAGCGACCCACCCAAAGCCACACCCTGGGACACGGCGGAGCTGCTGTTTATTTATTTATTTTTTACCTCTTTTTTTAAATCGATTATGCCGTTACATTTGTTCTATTTCCCCCCCTTCAGTCCCCTCCACCCTGTACACCCCTCCCCCACCATTCCTGCCCTTTAGTTCATGAACACATGTCTCAAGTTCTTTAGATTCTATACTTCCCATACTATTCTTGCCCTCCCCCCTGTCTGTTTTCTACCTACCATCTATGCTGCTTATTTTCTGTACCTTCTCCCCCTTTATCCTTCTCCCACTCTCCTGTTGCTAACCCTCCATGTGATCTTCATTTCTATGGTTCACTCCTGATCTAGCTGTCCTCTTAATTTGCCTTTGTTTTAGGTGTGGTTGTTAATAACTGTGAGAGCTGCTGTTGAAACCAGCCCTTATCTCAGTCCTGCTGCTACTACAACAAAGCACCACAAACCGGCAACTTGTACAAACAACGAGCCCATTTCTTGCAGTTCCAAAGCTGGAATTCTGGGGTCAGAGTGCCAGTGTAGCTGGGTCTGGTGAGGACCCTCTCCCATGTTGGACACTGGGGACTCTCCCTGTAGCCTCCCATGGGGGGAAGTGGAGAGCAGCAAGCTCTCCAGTGACTCTTACATGGACATTACTCATGCCCTCATGCCCTCATTGATCCTGATTACCTCCCAAAGTCCCCACCTCCTAATTCCAACCCACTGGGGGAGAAGGGTTTCAATTTAAGAATTGGAGGGAATCAGACATTCAGTCTATGAACAGTCCTCTGACTCCAGTTTAAGGTTTTCTACCTCGCCATGTCCCTTCTTTGTCACCCTGCCACCACTGGGTTTCCTCTATATGTGTGTACACACACACACACCAGGACAGGCTGAGAGGCCACATTCGTGTAAGAATGCCACCTGACAGGAGTTAACCAAGGCAGCGTATTGGATGTCCAGGACCATCCTTGCTTCTGTTTCTTGGATGGGAAACGAGAAAGCAGGATTGGCACCTGTGTCCCACCAACAGAGCCCTTTGTGCCCATTCCCCCTTTCGTCCCCTGCTATGCCCTCCTCACTCCCCTTTGAGACTCTACACAGCCACTCTAAGGAAGGGAGTGGATGTCAGGCCCTGCCTTTGTCCCAACAAGTCTATGTCACCTGTCCCTGAGGGAAAACATTGCAGACTCTGTCTCTGTTGGGGAACAGAGGGGTAATTCATCACCCTCTAGAACTACAGAGCTGTGCCGGCTCAGTGAGGACCAGCTCATCTCCCAGCATTCAGACAGGTCAAACCTGCTGGGAGGCAGGAAGTCCTGCTGGGGCAGCCACCACCCCTCCTGGGCACAAATCAGGCCCTGTGTCCTCTTGTGGGGTCTTCCTATGCTTGTCTAGAAAGCAGAGGTATCCAGCTCCCCACTCACAGGGGAAACTGAGTCCCGCTTCCTTTAAAGCACAGAGATGCTCTTATCATGGGGGGAGTGTTCCTGGGGCTGCTAGGCCAAGGAGGGGACTTTTAAGGTGTCAGTCTCCTAGTGTGGAGTAAGTCTGTGGTTTGAGTTATTTCTACAAGTCCTTTCAACTCAAGACTGTGGAAACCACCTTGGATGAGAAAGAGAAGGAGGACAATGAGAATCCTCAAAATGTTCCTAAAAGCATTGTTGTTTGACTGAAACTGTATCACCATCTATTGCCGGGAACATAACAACATCTCTCCCCTCTCCCCTCCCAGTATCCCCCTGTGTTCTCTGAGACCCAGGCTTGGGGACTGAACACATATGGGTCTCATTGACCGATCCTGTTGTCCTCTGAGGCCGTAAATTCATGTGGCCACAAATCAGCTTCAGTGAAACTTCAGCCCAAGACACGTACACGCTGCCACTCAGGTCCCGGTGTCCAGGCTGAAATACGGCCTTGCGTGTTCCCTTCTGCACCGCCAGCCTGCTGGGGATGCCACCCTGTCAGAGATGGTTTATAGAGTGGCCGGGAGGCCAGAACACAGTGGCCAGCTCCCACACCAGCCAAGGCACTCCGAGGCTTCGATCTCCTGCTGAGAGCCAATGTCACCACGGCCGTCCACTTGCTCCAGCAGAAGGCTGAAAAATGATTCTCCAAAGCACCCTGGGGACTCAGGGCTCCTCCTGTACCCCAACACAGTGTTATCAGGGCTTACTGCTTTTCTGTCCTGAGCAACTCCTCGTGACATCTCATTGTCACCAGCTACATACAGAGCACTCCTGGTCCTTTTCCTTCCCTGGTGCTGACAGTTCACACAGAGCCTGCCCATCCCTTTACATGAAAATACTCCTCCTTGGGGGCCCTTCTCCAAGAATCTGAGCTCGCGTGTGGGCAAGACATTAACTCCAAGCAAGTTTCCAGCACTGGGTGTCCTGACTCCTAGAAAATAGCCTGCCTAGTCGATCCAAAACGAGTCAATGCCTGATGGTTTGTGCCATCAGAACGACTTGCTGGCCCGAAGGTAAGTCCAAAAGCTGAGCCAGCATGGGTGACAGTCACTTAAGTAAGCACATAGCCTGTGCCTGGAGCTCTCCCGCTGCCTGAGGGGGGCTTCTCCACCTCGGGTGTGCAGCAAACTCACTGGAAAGCTATAAAAGGGACCCATTGCTGCCTGGCCCCACCCCGCCCCCCAGAAATTTAAAAGTAACTGATCTGAGTTAGGGGGCCTCCCCAGGTGAAGCAGAGGTCAAGAGCGGCTGTATGAAGGTAGATGTCACTGCTCCCCAGTTTCTTTTCAAGGCTTCCTGCGCAAGCCCCTGGGGAGAGTCCAGGAGGCATCGCAGATGCTCACTATCATTCACTCGCTCCTGCATTTGTTCTCGTCATTTACTGAGCACCTGCACTGTGGTAGGCCCTGTGTATCAGTCTTAGTTGGGGTTCTCCAAAGAAACAGAACCGATAGGATTTCATGTATAAATAAATATATATATATGTGAATATGTGTAAAGAGACTTACTATAAGGAATTGATGCATGTGAGATGGAGACTGAGATGCCCCAGAATCTAGAGAGCAGATGGTTTTAAGTTCCAGTCCAAGTCCAAGTCCAAAGGCAGGAGAAGACAGGTATCTCAGCTTGGAGACTGGCAGAAAGAGTGCATTCTCCCCTGCTCGGATTTCTGTTCTATTCAGGCCACCAAGAGATTACATGAAGCCCACCCATGCTTGAGAAGACAATGCTCTTTATTCAGTCTGATCTGCTTTACTCAAGCTAATTCAAAGGTTACTCTCACCTAAAAACACCCAGACTCACCCAGAATAACATTTAACTATCTGGGCACCTCATGACCCAGCCACATGCTGCCCTGGGCGCCCCAGGGAATAGTAACAAGGTCTGGATTCTTGGTCTCAGGGAAGTTCCAATCTCATGACAACCCAAGATGTGCATGGAGAACTCAGGTCGCCACAGCACAGAGCCACTGCTCAGAGTCAAGACCGTTGGAGCTCAGAGGAGAAACAGACCTGACCTGGGAGAGTCACCAAAAGTCCTCCTGTAGAAACTGGGCTTAATCTGGGCTGGGAAGCTGTCATGGGTTGATTTGTGTCCCTTTATGGGTATGTTTAAGTCCTAACCCCCAGGAATGTGATCAGAATGTCATCTCAGCTGGAAATATAATCTTGTCATTAGCTAAAGTGGGGTCATGCTAGAATAGGATGAGCCTTTCACCCCATACCACTGATGTCCTTGTAAGAAGAAGAGAGAGACCCGGAGAGATGATGGCTCTGTGACAACAGAGGCACAGATAAATGCCATGTGAAAATGGAGGCAAAGATTGGAGCGATGAGTCTACAAGCCAAGGGACACCAAGGATGGCCAGCTGCCGCCAGCAGTTGGGTGAGAGGCACGGACCCTCTCTCCCTCAGAGCCCTTAGAGGAATCGAGCCTGCTGATGCCTCTGATGTCGGAAGTCTAGACTCCAGAAATGTGAGAGGACACATTTCTCTTTCAATCCACCCAGTTGGTGGCACTTTGTTATGGCCGCCTTAAGAAAGAAGGACAGAGGCTAAGCCTAAAATGGACAAGCAGAATGGGAAGCAAACCCTAGGAGACTAAGAGGTGGCAATAAACAACGTATAGGAAGGACGGGAACCACCCGACCTGGCCAGGGACATAGAATTCCAGGAAAGCAATGATGGAGAACAGGAATCGGAGCGATGGTCCAGCACCTCATGTCCCCAGGGATCCCATGATACTTCCTTGTCTTCACCTTCTTGGCCACAGTAATTGACCCATGGATGGGCACTGAGCCAAGGCAAGCCAATTAGAAACTTTCCCTGGGACTTTGTATTTGTATTATTATTAAAATTGGTAGGAAAAAAAAGCCCTTTTCTCTCTGGTCACAGAACTATGAAACATGAACTCGAAGCAGCCCCCAGCCATGTCCCTGTAATGTAAATAAGTAAGGAGATAAAATGATCCTTACATCATTCAAGCCCTTGAGTCTACCCACTAAGATTTTTGGAGCTGCACCCAAATCTTTACTACACTCCTTTCCAACTCTTCCGTCAATTCCACGCACTACCTCAATAACCTGCCCCCTTGCACATTAAAACAATGTTGTTTAAACTCAGATGGATCCTATCGCTCGCTACGAAGAAGCTTCAACCAGCCTCTCATGGAAGAAAGCATGTTACCTAAATCCTACAGGGGATGCCAGGTGGCAGAGATTATTTTTAACCCTGTTCTCTAGAGATTGTTAACTGGTGTCCATTGGAACTACATATAGTAGGCTTTATTTCCCTAGCACTGAGTTCACCACGAAACTCCAGAATTTATATACAAAGAGCATCCTTTGGGAAGAGGCAGCGTAGATACCATCAGATTCTCATTGAAGTCCATGATTCCCAGAGGATTAAGAATTATTGGTGTGAGCAATGAGGAACCATTACAAACACAAGAGAACGTATTATCCTTTGCTAACAAGCACCCATGGATACTTGATCATCTCATCAACAAACACACTGTCAATTCCAGGGGATGTGACATAATTCTATCCTCAACAAGCTGCAGTCAGCGTGAGGTAGTGAACTGCATACATGTGACTTTAATCTAAGGGGAAAGAAGGTAAATAATGCAATAGCAGTTCAGAGACCAGTGCCTTTTTCTACAACCTTGAACATGCTGTTGTGTTGCAGTAAATGGAGCCCTGGGTGGATTCCACCTTTATGGATGGACGTTGGATAAGTCCGTTTCTCAGGATCTGAAAGTCTTCATTTTTTTTTTTAAATGGATAGGAGATCCTGCCTGACCAACTACCTGCAGGATGTTGTGCATTTCTAACAAGAGACAAAATATCTGTTCACTTGCTTAGAGCTGGGAAGTGCTTGGACCTGATGTGCAAGGCCAATGAGAAGCCTGTCTCTGAACCTAGCTCATCCTATGCAAGGTGTCTCTTGGACTGGCATCTCAGAGAATTTACTGGAAATGCAGATCTCAAGTCTCATCTCAGACTTTCTGAATATGAATCTGCAAGATTCCCCAGGTGACTTGTATGCAAATTAAAGTTTGAGCCTTGCTCACCTGAGTGTTTCTTAGCACTGAGCAATTATACTCTGGCAGAGAAGAAAATGTCCCTTAGAGCACATGTGACGATAAGGGATGGAGGCAGGGTTCTGAGTCGTCCCGGTGTGCTGTGGGCCTGCGGCCAGGTGGCTCGAGCTGAGCCCCCTTAAATCAGGGATATGCATGGGACATTCGCTGTCTGGAGCACAGGATGCAGGGGCTACCATGTGTGAGCCAACCCTCTAGCTGGCCTTTGGTCCTGCCAGATGCTGCTGCTCCTGCCCTGTAGACATCTGGTCTCCTTGAATCTTCCTTCAGAGTGACACCAGCATGCTTCGCATGCATCAGCACACTCCAAGGGTATTAGCAAACATCTGGAGAGCACAGCCTGCAGGATTCTGCTGGTTTGAGGAGCAAAGGGGCAGAACTCTTGGAGTGATGAGCAGAGGCCCAACCCACCACAGTACCCGTGAGGCAGGGGCTTCCCAGCTGTCAGCAGCCCCAGGCCAGGCTCCAAATGACCAGAGCAGAGAAATAGCACAGCCGAGGGCCTCGGGCAACAAGAACTCAGGGTCTGGGGAGTAGCGGCAGCTGGTAGGTCAAAAGGAGTCCCCTGGTTCGGTTAGTGTTAGGAACACCACCTAAAACAAAGTTGCATTTGCTCCCTCACAAGAGCACCTTTCCTCTCCAGGGCGCACCATGCAGCGCGCACAGGGGCCTATAGTAGGGTCTAGTTCCCTAGCCCTCTGGATCACAGGACCCTTCCCACCTGTGCTAGTCACCCCGGCTGCCACAAGAAAGTACCACAGACTGGGTGGCCAACACATCAGGAATTCATTTCTCACAGTTCCAGAGGCTACAAGTCCAAGATCAAGATAGAGACCAACTTGCTTTTTTTAGGAAGAGAGCTCTCTTCCTGCTTACGGGCAGCTGCCTACCCACTGTTCCCTCACAATGCAGAGGGGAAGGGAGGAAGCAAACGCTCCAGTATCTCTCCCTGTAAGGACCACCATCCCCATCGTAGGGACCCATCCTTATGACCTCGTCAAAACCTAATTACCTTCCAAAGGCCCCATCTGCAAATACAATCACATGGGGAGTCTGGGCTTTCAAATACTGTAACAAACATGAATCAGTAGGCATTGCAGGGGACACAATTCAGTCCAAAGTACTCTCCTACCTTAGGTCGGTAGAAAGTTAAATGCCAACAAAAATGGGGCTAAGAGAGATCCCTGTGGGGAAGGAAAATTGTCCACAAATCTCTGCAGTGGGTCCAACAACTTTCTTGTTCAGGGCAACCAGGGTAATCAAAGCATATAGGTGTTTGCCACAAACATGCCAGATGCACCAAGAAATTTGCTGATAGCCACAACCACTGTATCCGAGCACTTAGTATGAGCTGGCTTTATATACATCATCTCATTTAATGCTCTGAATACTATCTGAGGAAGTTTCTATTCTCATCCCCCATTTTCAGATGATGAAACTGAGGTTTAAAAAAGCCAACAAGCTGCCCGAAGTCTTACAGCTACTTGGTAGCTAGTTAGTGGCAAAGCTACCCGAGGTTTCTGTGACTTCAGACGCCTGTTAAAATGCTATAAAAATTCCTCATTCTTTAGCACATGGGAAGCATTATGTCCCAGGACCTATGCTTCAACTTGCAGGGTCACCTTGTAGGTACAGAGTCATCCCTGGTGACTCCGGAGAGAACACAAATGGAAGAAGCTACTTCTTGATGTGCAGGATCTACCTCTCCTTCATTTGAGGTTTCGGGTTTATCACCATATTTCCACATCCTGGCTTTTTACAAACTCACCATATGGTGAATGAAGACTAGGAAATTCTGAGACAGTTGGTACAAAGCTTGAGTTGATCTGTTGACAATGATCCCCACCCCCCTACCTGTGTGATTACCTATTTAGTTAGGAAAAATAAATAACTTCTGTGCCTTGCACATCCATCTCTAGAGGCAATATTTTCATGTTTACAGATTTCAAAGGGGAAAACAACCTTTCCCTCTCAATCAGTACACCTGGCTTTTTTTGAAAAGGAATTACTAAAAAGTTTTCCTCTGCACAAAATACTTCCAACGACTTGCCTCAAGCAAACCAGGGAGCATGCCTTGCCATGAATGGATCCACAGATGCCCTAATTCTGGGGGATTTTGTTCCTCGTAGCATAAGAATCACCCAGCCCTGTGCCACCTTCATTTCTGGTGGAAGGAGAAAGAGTGAGAAAAACCTGAAGTCAGGATATTTCAGATGCAAAAGAGTATGGCTAAAAAATACCTGGTTGGAGCGCTAGGTACAAGGTTTTCTGCTCTGGTTCTGCTACTAACAAGCAGGGTGACTTCCCCCCAAATACACACACACACACACACACACACACACACACACACACACCCCACTCCCTGGGACCTCACCTATGAAATGCGGGGTTACTCCACCAACACCTCGGGCCTGCAGCCCATGATCCTGCGTGGGTGATGGATCTCACGGTGATGCTTACACACCAGCCCCAGTTTTGATTCCTGGGAAACGCCAAACCGGCTTAATTCACCCCCGGACAGCTTCACAGTTTTGATCAGAAGAATCTCAGAACAAGAAGCTTCACCCTAAACCACTCCAGACAGATGAAAAATTAGCTTCTGTTTCAAGTTCTTTTCCAAGGGAACCCTAAACACTGCACAGGAGGCATCACTAGTGTCTGACCAATATTCGTGGTCCCAAAGTTCTCCTTTATCTCTGGCTGAATTGCTTTTGACTGAAATTTTTTTAAAAAACCTTTTTACCAGCTTTCCATGATGTTCTGAGACATGAAATCATTTCTATTTGGCAATAGAAATTAAATTTCTTTACAATCTTCTCCTTATTTTATTTTTGTTATTAGTGTTTAAATTACCAATTATTTTAAGCACGTGTAAAAGTGTTAAAAACAACACAACAACAACCTGTGTGTCTACCGCCTAGATTGAACACATCTTCCCATCTTGCCATTTTTGCTGAAGCGAAAAGATCCATGGTTTTTAAAAGTGAAAAGTAAACCACTACAGATATTGCAGTCATCTCTCTATTCCCAACCCACTGCCTCCCCTTCTCTGCAGAGGTAACCACCATTAGAAATTGAGTGTCTGCCTCTCATGTAGGTTTTTATACTTTTACTCCATATATATACACACATAGTCATATAAAACACTGTGAATTTTAAACTGCATATCAGTGGTACGATATTGACTACACCATTTGCCTTTCTTCCCCTCGACAAATATTTTTAAGGCTCATCCATGTATCGCTTATTTTATCTGCTGTGTGAACATACCACAAATGGATAATTACGTTGCTCCCGAGTTTTGCTCTGACAGACAGTGCTGCTGTGCAGGTCCCTACGAGTGCTTACTGTACACAGAGAGGGAATTTCCGCAAGGGCATGCCCACCTAGGAGTGCTCGCACCAAGTCCCAGCGTTCCCAGCTGGGTCTCACTTCCCCATTTCCCACAGCTTCACTGCTAACATTTAGTCATGCCTTTCTCTTCCGTGTGTGCCAAGTGGATTACTGAAGAATGGCATTTTCTCCACTTAGTGAGTTTTAGGTATTCCTTTTGTATTTCTAATAGATAGTTATGGTTTTCCTCTTTGGGACTTGGCGAATAAAAATCTTTGACATTTTGCTGTCTCAGAAGATAAGATTTTTCTCTTTTTTATGGCTGAGTAGTATTCCATTATAAAAATATAGCACCCCTTTTTATCCACTCACTCATAGGTACACTCTCGGGATGCCCCTGAACTTTGGCTGTTGTAGATGGTGCGACAATGAACATAGGGGTGCATGTATTCTTTTGAATCCATGTTTCGGGTTGAGGGTATTATGCTCAGTGAAATAAGCCAGTCAAAGAAAGACAAACACTACATGATTTCAAGACTTATATGCAGAATCTAATGAACAAGATTAACAAAATAGAAACATACTCAGAGGGGAGGGGGACTAGGGGACTTGGTGACATAGGTGAAGGGTTTAAGCAAAGAAATTTAAAACTCACAGACACAGACAACAGTATGGTGACTACCAGCAGGAAAGTAGGGGAGCAGGTGGAAGAGGGTGAATGGGGATAAACAGCAACGGAAAGAGCCTGGACTTTGGATGGTGAGCACACAACACAAGGTGCAGGTGCTGTGTTGTAGAATTGTGCACTTGACACCCATGTAATTTTGCTGACTCATGTAACCTCAATGAATTCAATTTAAAAAAATAGTCATGGTATGTAAAGTAGAGCATAGAAACCATAGTTGATAATAATGTGATAACTATGTCTGATGTCAACTGGGTACTAGAACTATCAGGGGGGAGCCCTTTGTAAAGTATATGATTGTCTAACCACGATCTGGTGTATGCTGTACACCTGAAACTAATACAAAATAATATTGAATATAAACTATAATTTAAACAATTTTAAATTAAAAAAATAAAATAAGTTTTAAAACTCTTTCATATTTTGTACACTGAGCTCCTTTTTCTCCCTTACTGATTGGCAGGAATTTTTACATGTTCCCGACACTAACCCCTTATTGATGCATATGCTGAAAACATTTTCTACCCTGCGGCTTGTCTCTCTACTTTGACCATGTTTTGTTTTTTTTGTCAGGCAGAAGTTTGTCATTTTCACATAAGCCAATGTATTCACCATTTCTGGTTTGTTTTTCCCATGTCTTGTCCGAGTAGTCCTTTTGTTTCCTGGATCAGAAGTGTATTCTCCTGGTCAGTCTCATGTGAGATACCAGGTCTCTGTCTACCATTTCATCTTTCTTCCTCATTTCTTTTAAAAATTTATTATAAAGATTATTTGTTGAGATTATGGAGATAAGGTATAATCACACATTATTAGATAACTTTTAAGCTAGTTGTTATTATCCTTTTCAGGCAACCCTATTTATAGCCTCTTTCTACATCACTGACAGAGGATATAATCATGCTGGACAGGGCTGAGCTTAGGAGAAAGACAGATCTGGATTTGAATCTTATCTCTACCACCCCCTGGATGATTTATCTTGCACATAATGTTTATTTCCTCTGAACCTCGCCTTCCTCATCTGTAAGATAAGGACAACAACTGAGCTGTTTTGAGCACCAATTTACAACAAAATCCACAAGTCAGGCCTAGAGCTGGGAAAGCGTTTCCTTAAAGAATCCTGTGAGCTTTTCACCTATCGCATATCAGTGTGCAAAGGTCCCTGGAGAAAAGTACAGAGCCATAGATATGCTTATTGGCCCAAGCCCAAGAGATGGGCAAGTTCCCAGGAAAGAGAAATTCCATGATCAGTAAAGCTGCTACCAAGCCATGCATGGCAGTGACTTCGCAAGGTCTGCTCCATTAGTCATTTGACTCCTTCTTCCATTTATAAAACACACCACACAGACAGTGCCTAAAACGGCATGGAAACTACCACAAGAACGAAAACCACCAGCTGACCTCATCCTCAGTACTTCCCTCCTCAAAGGAGTTAATTAGACAAGGGGAAAACAATTGACTTTTTTGGTCTTATATAATTCCATTGTACTTTTGCCAGGTATCGAATTTCACCACCCACTGCCATGGTGTCCCGTCATGAAAGAACTCGTTGTTACATACACAAAATATGAACAAGCTCCCAACTTTGCAAGAAGAAGAATTCCACATTCCTTGTCTCACTGTAGTTGAAATCTTCAGGTTAATAGGCAATTGCATTCACGAAACATGTCGTGCCTCGAATCAGCGTGGCTCATGTTGAGATGGCTCTGGCCTGAAGAAAGACTATTTTTAGGAAGCTTGGCAAAAGAAACGCAAGTTTCAGCCCAAGCATGTGCTGCCAAATAACTAGCTCCACCAAATACTTTGTTACCAGAGCGGAGTGAAAAAGCAACCAAATAATGGAATCTTGTTTTTCACCATTTTGGGAATTAACTTGCCATGTCTCACAACCCTCAGAATCTCCTTCACAGAACTGTGGGAATGGCATCCCTGTGGGACTTAGTATTTGAAAGTCAAGCTGGAGGTTATCCAATTAGAATCTCTTGTCTTTCCATGTTTTGGGAGGAACCATGGAAGTTTTTTGTTTAAAGTGAATATCCTATGTAGGCAGGACAAGATTCCCTTTCAAGGACACCAGAGCTGTGGATATCAGACAAAAGAATAAACATTTTTTAAATACAAAATCTAAATCTCTATCTATGCTCTTCAGAGTTGTCTAAATCTCAATTACATTATTTCCTAATAAAAATTGAGCTTTAAGTGAAATCTATGCTTGTTGGGCCAGGATTCTCCATCAGGGGGCACTGGAAGTAGAGTCTGAAGGTATGGGTTCCAGTCTTGGCACTGTGGCCTGTCTTGGGCATCGGTTCCTCAGCATGTAGACCGGCATCTTGCTCATGTGGACCACGGTCTCCTGACTGGCCTCCCTCTCTCCACTTTCTCACCTCTTCTAATCTACCTTCTAAAGTGTGGTCCCCAGTCCAGCAGCATCAGTACCACCTAACACTCTGTTATAAATGAAAACGTTGACTCCTCTCTACACCTACTAACTCATGAACTCAGGTGAGGCCCAGCACTTGTGTCTCAAGAAGCTCTCTAGGTGGTGTGGGCGCACATTAACATTGGAGAGCCTCTGGTCTACAGTGATGCTTGACAGTGTAAGTCAAAGCCCCTCAGCACAGCTCAAAACACCATCAGGACCCAGGTGTCCTTAAGCCTCCAGGTTCAGCCTCAGATTCTCCCTCCACCTTCTCACTCCACTCTCCCCATGTCCATATGACAGAGCAACGCTCACTTACTAAGGTGCCACTTCCTCCACTAAGCCTCTTCTTTTTCTAGTCCCATCCAGTGAATCACCCTTAGTCTTCTGGTTTTTACACGTCTCCATATTTAAGAAAACCCTGTAAAATATTTGGATATACTGGTCTCCCCACTCACCTATGAAGTCTTTGGAAACACATAGCCATTCACCCTTTTTCTCATCAACTATTTTTTGAGCACCAGGCACACACAGGTATGTGCTCAGAAATTGTGGCACAGATGGAATTTTATCCTCTTACCTTTGAATCTCTGACACTCAGCACAGTAAAGCTATGATCAATTTTTTAAAATTTTTTATTAATCAGTGTAACATAGGTTAATAACATTACAAAGGTTTCAAGTGTGCAATTCAATAATACATCATCTGTACATTGCATTGTGCGTTCACCGCCCAAAGTCAAGTCTCCTTCCAACACCACATATTTGACCTCCCTTCCACCACCTTTGCCTCTAGTGACCACCATACTATTGTCTGTGTTTATGCACACTCATATGTGACCATTTTTAAAATGAGGATGTGGAGATTAGGAATTAGCAAAGATCTACATCAGCCTCTCCCAGGCCCTTTGGTTGCCTTTGCAGACTGTCCATAATTTGACCCTGGCCTATTTTTCCATAAAGTTCCACTTACCTCCTCTGTGATCTGTCTGGCTGGTCCTCACTGGCCTTCTCGTTTCTTCTGGACAAATCATATTAATCTCTCAAAGTCCAGGTCACCCAGTAAACCAAACCCTAGCTTCTTTATCATTCGTGTGTGTGAACCATGCGATTTCATCAACTACTACTTTCCACTGTTAGTCATCATGTATGCATTTGTTTTGCATCTCCAACTGGATTTTGAATTTATCTCGAAGAGGACGAAGGCCTGAGTCTCCTGCCTTACACCTCCATTCTGCTTGAGCCAGTAGAGCAGAATGGTCAGGAGAGGGGCGTCTCGACCCAGAAAGCCCTGTTCTGACACTGGCTCAAAAGAAGCAATGTTGATCTACTGTCTATGCTACTTATTTTCTGTACCTTCTCCCCCCTTCTCCTCCTCCCACTCCCCCGTTGCTAACCCTCCTTGAGATCTTCATTTCTATGTTTCCACTCCTGATCTAGTAGCATAGACAGTAGATAGAAAATAGATGGGCGGGGGGCAAGAATAGTATGGGAAATATAGAATCTAAAGAACTTGAGACACATGGTCATAAACTAAAGGGGGAAATGGTGGGGGTGGGGGGGTGGGGGGGAATGAAGGGGGAGAATAGAACAACTGTAATGGCATAATCAATAAAAAAAATAAATTTAAAAAAAAAAGAAGCACTGTTGAGTTCTCAAGGTCCTCAACGTTTAAACATTGTAGAATCATACAGTGCAGATAAATCCTTCCTGCCTCAAGTTTTCTTTAAGAACCCCCATCAGTGATTATCCCCACAACTGCCCACTACAATAAGGCATGATCTAATGAGATCCCCAAGTAATTATCCACAAAGAAAATAGCCACAAGGGTAAAAATAAATGGGGAGATTCTGAAAGTATCCCTTAGTTGTAAAGTTATTCTATATAAAGTATTGCATTCCGTGAAGTTGCAAAATAAATGTTGTTATGACACATGAATGTGAGCAAATATTCTACTTTTCAGCTTAAAACTATAAACATATTTTCATATTTTTATCCTAATAGAGGAAGCAAGCAATTAACTTTTAAGTATTTATCCTGCTTTTCATTAGAAAACCAAACATTGAAAACAGTTAATGACTTTTAGCTTTTCAAGCATATGTAAAGTTTGATGGATTTATTCAACTTTAGGAAGCAAAAATTAAAACATTTCCGTTAATATTTTAAGAATCACTGACACCTATTGGAAGCTATCAAAAGATCATGTGATTTCCAAGAAAGTGTGATACCTGTGCATGGGTGTTTACTTATTTCTTTTTTCCATGCAGGGAAGTTGTCCTGGAAGCTGGTCTCAATGCTCTAGCAGAGGTTCCAGAGAGTTCAAGGTGGTGGGAACTCCAGTCTCAAGGGTGTGGCAATGAGGACCAGGGGGCGCCCTGTGAGTATTGATGATACTCAGGTAGAATTTTTCCACCTCACATTTGTTTCCTTAGCTGCTCTGCTCCAAGGTGCCAGTTCAAGGTGTCAGTTGGCTGGAGAAAAGAGGCCTGTTTGCGCTCCCCAACTGAAAGGCCTGATTAGTGAGGGCCTGAGAGCCACTTGCCACAGGAAGCCCGCTTTGCCTCAGCACCAGAAATCAGTGTGACGTCAAGCATAGCCGAGTGTCCCTGCAGGACCCCACTGGGAAATCACTAGAGTTTTATGGGGTTAGCTGCAGTTTTTGTGTAAACAACATAACGTTTTATGATGGGAAACCTAGCCCTTTGCTTTTTATGTAAAAGCATCGATTAAGGCTTTTTTAATGTTGGAGATGTAAAGAAGTGTGAAACACTAATGTTGTTTCAGAAATGGTCCAAGGAAAAAGATAATGCAGTAGCTACAAGTTTAATGACCTTTCTCATAAAATTATGTAGGGGATTTGCGATGTGTGGCAATAAAAATGGTTTCGTTGCCTTTCATTTTCCCAGCTGTGGATTAAAGGTTTTCTAATGGATAATAACACTACTGTCTATATTCATTATTTAGTCCATCACTGATTTAACATAGTTCCAAGAGAAATATCAATAAACTCACATATTAGATTATTCAATTAAGATATTTTAAATAGCAAGATTTCTTGATTTGGGGAATTTTTTTTCCCATGGGTTGGGGGTTATTGCCAAAATGACTTTTTGTGAAAACACAGTTTACATAATAATCAAATTCAAATGGTGAATACATACTATCATATCTTTGTCAAAACCCACAGAATAAATACCAAGAGTGAACCCTGAAGTAAACTGTCACCTTTGGGTGATAATAATGTGTCAATTTAAGTATATTCTGCTCAGTTTTGCTGTGAAGCTAAAATGGCTCTTAAAAATAAAGTTTATTTAAAATATCCTCTGTGTGTGTGTGTGTGTGTGTGTGTGTGTGAGAGAGAGAGAGAGAGAGAGAGAGAGAGAGTAGTAGTGGTGAGTTTCATTTCCTGGCTACCTGTGGTCTAAACCTAAACCCTTCTGTTTAACCGTGTCATGAGAGGTTGGAAATGTTTCTAAAATGAACTGGTCCTGGCACTGACCTGCACTGCCCCCACCCTGGTTTGGGCATGGGGCACTCAGTTCCCCAGAGCCCCAAGGACAAGACCAGAAGCAAAGAAGCCTGGCCTTCCTGTGGACTTCCCCACCCACTACCCCAGGGCATACTCTCAAAATTGCTTTCTGCCCTAAATCTTTGACAAGAGCATGATGCTGCTGTTCATCTTTTTCTTAGAAAGGCTGACGTTAGAGGAGGAAAGAAGAAACCCCAGCAATGACCTCTGCTGAGGGCTGAACCCCAGGTGATCAAGGCCGGACCCTGACCAAGGTTTATCTGCATGTGATAACAGGGGACCACTATCCAATGAGCCAGTGTTTGCAGTCAGGTCTTCATAAGAGAACAAAGTATTGGAAAGTCAGAGCAATTACTGGGGTTTCCGGAACACCGCCCGTCTAACCCACGAGCATGTCCCAGCAGAATGCAAATGGGGCACTTTGGGCAGCGCTGACAGAGGAAGACAATGACATGTGATGGGGGAGGTTATCTGCAGGGGAGGACGTCACACAAAGAAAATGCCTATTTCTCCCAAAGTGGGCAGAAAGCATAGGGACGGTGCGGGAATAAGACACATCAGGATGGACCCTGCTGTGGTCACTTAAGCCTCCTCCTCACAACCTACCACCTGCCCACACCAGCCCAGCCCCAGCTCCAGAAGCACACACTCTCATGCACTCTCTTCTCCCAAGGAGCCTTACGGGATGGCCCACGGGTAACAGAAATTTCTAGAATCATGCCTTTCTATGACAAAGATCAGGGAAGGGTGTTATTGTCACAGTAATAAGGTGACTCTCCAACGGTCACCTTATTGCTATGGACACAGTAACTCATGTATTCATTCACTTGTTCACTTTTTCAGTCTGCCCTTGGCTGAGTGAGGCTGGGGTTGCAAATGCGAATAGAATATGGGCCCTGAATTCGATCAGCTTATGATCTATCTTTGTGCCTCTTCCGCCTTGAGAAGCAGAGAAAAACCAGACGAATCTCCTGGCTGACTGATGCCCTCCAGAAAAGTCAGCCCCGGCGGCAGTCCCAAACGCTGCCGGAACTCTCCTGCCTGTCTGCCCAGCGTCCTGCCCTTGACCCCAGCACGGACCTGCAGAGACCACACTTATCAAAGGAGAGAGGTCATGTAGCCCTGTTCTTGCTGCATGTTGGCCTGTAATGGCCTGAAACTGCTGAATTACATGTGGTGCTTTACGAGACGATCCAGTGTCAAGGAGCAATGGCGTGAGGGTCGCCACGCCAATTCTGACACAGGCCATGGAGGAGGGGCCTTGACAGTTGTCCTAGCAAGGCCGCAGTGGCCACTGCCCATGGCGCCCTCATTCACGGCCAAGTGCCAGTCCGTGTGTCCTTACGGGGGTCCCCCAGAATTGTCCCCCTCAGAGAACACTTCGTTCCTTTATCCTTCACTTTTTCTTTTGTTTCCCTAGAAAAGCACCAACTGCAAAACTTAAATTGCATTTTTAAATGACAGAGGAGACATTCTTCAAGTGAGAGAGATGGGTGAGGACACGGAGAGATTTTTGTCTTCCCTCTCAAGCTGAGAGTAAGATCTGGGACTTTCCAAAACGTATGACTCTTAGAAACTGATTAATTTTTAGATCTTAAAAAGCCATACGGTCTCTTTAAAGAGCAATGAAAGCCTGATTCAAGTTGTTAAATTTTATGTTGTGTGTAATGTTGTAATTGATGTCAAACCTTTCACATTTTCTTAGCCCTGACATTGGACAGTGTACTCTACTCAAGGGCTCCGTTACCGGAGTTGAGATTAAGTAACCTAACCAGGAAATAAGGGCAGAATGAAATTTTATTGCGTGGAATTGAGAAGTTCAAATGCAAAATAATTAAGTCAGAGCCAAATATAGCCATTCTCTCTCCCATCAGTTTATTTTGGTGGATAATTGGCTGTATTAGGTATTTCACTGAGCTGCATATAAAACTTTATTGCCCTTGTAAAGCGCACGCTGTGAATTCTGATGCTTCTGTGTGTTTGGGGGGACATAATTGTTCCCTCTGCAGACTAGCACTGCTTACCTAGATCCTGAGACCAAACTAGGCTTCCAGGACAACGGCTGTGGGCAGCCCTCAATGCCGGGATGTGCACTGAGGAGAGAGCTCCATGCAGCAACTGGGGACCTTGCCCCCTGGACCTTAGGGCACATGACATGAGAAAATCAAGCAGGACGCCTGCCCTCCTTGTGGTGGACTCTGCCGCATCACCGTCGGAGTTAAGGCCATTGCGTTTGAGTGCTTAGTAACCGGCAAGTCAGCACTGAGTGTTGCTCACAGACCTCAGTGTGTGTGACAAATCGATTTTGTTTTAATATGGGGGGTCTTTGGCAAGGTGGTCTCCCCACTCCCCCTCCGTCCTTCTCAGAAATGCAGGCTGTTTGTATGCTGCTGAGGGCCCGCTGTGCTGTGCATCCAATACCATAAGGACAACATGGCATTGACCTAATTAGGATCCTTTTCTGGGGAAAACAATATGCGGCTACATACGGTTTCAGTTAGGTTCCCAAAGCTTTCCTATTCTTTTGACTCCAACAATACGTCTGAATCCCCCTCGCGGGTTGTTTTTACAAGCAGATTTCACAGTGTATCCCCCCAAGGAGCCCACTGCGGCCTCACTCCTCCATGTGCATTCTTCCTCACCCTTCTGACTTTTCTCAGGGTACTTTATAAGACCCCCTAACACCTTGGACATTACTGTCCTCGGACCTCAGAGCTCACTGCCGTGGGAGAGCCAAGTCACCTGGAAGGACCATTTCTCCAATCCACACACATCCCCCGACCTCTGTTGCATGGCAACTATTCTCCCAGACACCGGGGGCATGATGATAAACCAGACAGGGCTCCCGACAACTGGCAGCATGAAGCAGCTCGTCCCATCCTGGCCCTGCGCACCCCAGGAGTCTCCGCGTGCCCTGAAATGGGGTGCAGAGTAGCAGATCTGTGTGCTTTTGTAGGCAACACATCTGCAGCTCAGCAGGCTCGCCAAGGGCGATGTGGGCCTCAAAAGAAAAAGTTAGAAACCACTGGTTTAGCAGGAAAAGCCAGACTATTAAAAATAATTAAAATGTGACAAATAAAGAGTTTTTCAAAAAGAAGTGTGTATCGAGCAAATTTCCAAGCTCCTGTATCAGCATCGGTTGAATTTGGACCAAGTGCAGTGGGAGCCGGGAAAAATGAGAACAATTCTTTATGCCAGGGGCAGGGTGGGGAAAGGGGTATTCATCAGCGTTTTAAAAGAGGTTCCACCCGAACGAGTTTTTGAGGGATGAGTGGGAGTAGACCAGCGATAGGTGTTCTTGGCGGAAGCATGACTAACACTGGGAAAGCAGAGTTGGGAGGGCATGAGGTGAGTTCTAGGAAGGGTGAAAGTTCAGGGGTGCAGGGCACAGAGGAGACTGCACAGGAAGCTGGGCCCCAGGTCTGAAAAGGACCCAGCTGCCCTTGAGGAGCTGTCCCAGGCCTGCAGCCGCTGAGTCCACACCTAACATTTGCAAAGTCCAAGGTTTAAACAGAAGGCCCACCTACCATAGTGTTCATATTTAACGTGATTCCACAAAGCACGCCAACAAACTGTTGAATGAGTAAGTTCTTTCCTTCTGCCTTGACAAGCAACCCCTTAAAACAACCCGGGGAGCCAGGTGTCAGCTGGGATTGCTGGACTTCCTGGAGCTCTGCCCCAGAACGTGGCAGTGTAAGGAAGGCCAAGCCTCCAGCTGTGGGCCGGCCCCCCTTGGTTCCTGCCCTTGGTCAGTTCCCCACAGTCAGTGGCCACACATTCAAATGCCCCTCCCTGGAGCCTAGGGAAATGCATCTTAACCTTCAGGTTGGCCATCCCAAAGAGAGGCCCTCACAGGTCCTGGAGATGGGCTCAAGGCCATTGGAGGCAGGGAATCTGATGTCTTAGCACTGGAAGCATGGAAGGGGGCACCAGGACACGGGTTGGGAATGGATGCAATCCATCGACCAGGCTCATTCCTTGTTGGGGAGGGGCACAGTGAGACAAAGGCCAAGGGAATCCCACAGAATGCACCGCCCAGGAATGAGTGCTACTGTTCTGAGCTGCCCTGGTTGCAGCCTCCCTGGGCTCCTCCGGGGCCCACTGCAGGTGGGCAGCCTTGGCTTCGAGCCTGGGCTCCGCTCCTCCCTAGCTGTGTAGCCTTGGGTAAAGCATTTGCCCTCTCTGAGCCTATCTCCCTAACTGAGAAAGTATTTAACCAGCTACCTCACGTGTATCTCTCAAAAAGAACAATTCATTACATCATAAAGGGCCTTACTCATGGAGCAGAACTGTCTGATGCTCTCTGCCTAGTGGAAAGAAGGTAGGCTCTAGGGATTTATTTACTGAGTGTGGGAATGAAAACATCCCTTTCTCACCTAAACCCGGGCCACAGTGGGATGGGCGGGGGTGGTTAATCTTGGCATTGAGTTATACCGTGAGCTCGTGGCTACCACAGTTCCCTGGGAACACACCACTTTGTGCAGTAGAAGCGCATGGTCCAGCCCACCCAACTCCCAGGAGAGCTTCTCTGCACATGGGGCTGCCTCAGTAAGAGCCTTGGGATGGTGAGACAGGGGCCCCAAGTCTACACTTCAGATTTCTCCCTTGAGAACTCACTAGACACAGCCCTGCCCAGGCAGCGAAGGGCTCACCTCTTGTTTGTCCATCTGCAAACCTCTCTAAGGGCAGGAGGAGTGCCCTCCCTCTTTGAAACCTTGAATTGCACCCTGAGTTGATCCCCCACTGCAGGAAATAACTTTTCCTGTTAATGGGAATGAGGCAGGCAACAGTAGCCCCAGGGGGAGAAGTAAACTGTGGGCTGCAGGTCTCCTGGAGGCCGCCAGACCCCACAGGGCTACAAATATGAAGAACGGTTCTCCAAACCGTGTGTGGCCAGTGTTCTCCCTGAGTACACCCTGTGAAAATGGAGCCGTGTATCAAGGTCAGAGCCCAAACCAAGAAGTAGGGTGCCTATAAAACACTCATGGTGGGGGTAGGGAGGGAGGTCAGGAATTCAGGGAGCTGGTGCGCAAAGCCACTGAACAGCTCCGATGTTCCAGGCAGCCTCACGAGGACACTGGGCACAGCAAAGCACAGTAAGGACCTGACATGTGGCCAGAAAATCCCGCAGAGGCAGAGAGTGCAGAGCTGCCAGTGGAAGAGAGGGTCCTCGTTCCTCTCACTGGGTCCTGCAGAGGTCACAGTAGGCTTTGGGGTTAACGGACACAGAACTACACTTTCTGCCTATTCTCCAGCGCCAGGGTCTAACGTCCTCAAGTTATTTAACCCTCTGCAATCCCCTTAAAATGTCACCATGTGAGCGTAGGTACAGAACCTCTTGGCGGGGACAAGCCTGAGCTCCTTGGAAAAGGTCCTCAGTCTCAGCACACATTTGGGGCCCAGCAGTTCTCTGCTACGGGGCTGCCCTGTGTGTCGGAGGAGGCTTGGCAGCCTCTCTGGCTGCTAACATTCGGTGCCCACAACACCCTCCCCAACAGTCGTGAAAACCGAAAATGTCTCCAGACATTACCAAATGTTCCCTGGGGGGCAAAGTAGTCCCTGGATGAAAGCCACTGCCTTAGACAAGAACAGGTAGAAGTGAGGATGACACAGAAAAGGGGGGCTCGCTGCCCTCGGGGCCCCTCTGTCCAGAGCGAGGTTGCTCAGGGACTCACACCCAGCAGACACTCCATCCAGGGAACTCCAGGGCCGAGGGGAAGGAGAAGAAAAGGTTCGTCCATTGACAACAATGTGACTGACACACACCGAGGGCTCTGACGTTCTCAGCACGGGTAACCTCACTGATCTCCACAAGCACCCTATGAGGTAGGCACACACAGCACCCCATCTTGGAGGACAGAACCCGGAGACGTGCAACAGATAAACAACTTACTTAAGATCAAACAGCTGGCCTGCACTGGAGCCCAGGTCGGAACTCAGGCCAGCTCTGTCCAGAGCCTGCACTTCTAAGCACCAACACAACAATCTTAACAGTGAGATGATAATAATCTCCCAGCTGTGGGCTTAGGCAAGACACTGAACAGAATGGAAAGTGACTTCATGTAGGTGACTTCATCTGATCCTCACCACCCATCTGTAAGGTAGCCAGTAGAAGATGGGGGCGCCAGGGAAGATAAAACCTAGCTCTTCCTTGACCTTGGCCAGCCCGAATGCTGAAAACAGTCAGAACACAGGTTTCACTCAATAAGCCTCATGGCAAGACACAGCTTCATGTAAGAACCCGGCCTTTGCACTGCGTGGTCAGAGAGAGGAGCCCGGTTCAAGAAGTCTCTCCCCAGCGTCTGGACGTGAGATCTCGGGCTACCGGCCTGAAGGACAGTGGGATCCGCTAGTCCCAAGCCTGGCCCACCACCTTCTTGGCGCCTGGAGATTCCACACAAGGAAGATGAATACAGAACATACAGGGGGGTTCCTGCCTTTGAAAAACAAAATGTCAGCAGCTCAGCCCTGGATCCCAGCAAGGCTCCAACCACATTCCGGGACTTGTTCATCAGGAGACGCACAGAGATGGAATTTGGGGAGGAATCCGATCTTTCCCTTCCCCTTGCTTAAAGGGTCCGAAGAGTTATTAAAAACAAAAGACGATGGAGTTTCAAAAGCGCATAGACAGCATCTCTTTAAAAACACACCCCAGCCCGAGATGAACGCTGCAACGACAAGATACTGTACTGATTAATTATTAAGAACACATTTCGTGTGGTTTCACAGCTATGCCAGAGCAATCTGCTTCATAGTGATTAAACCTCAATAAATGTGGTTCTAATAATGACGTGGTATTGAATTATCAGACAATGGCAGCCTTAGTAAATCTTAATTAGTTTTGTCTTTTGAGACCTTCATTTAAATTCTGAGTAATACGAATGCCTTCTGAGCCCCACGAGGGAGGCACGGCCGCCCTCCCGGGGGGCTGCCCTCCCAGGGGTGCTGCCCTCGGCTCCAGACCCCCAGCTCCATCAACACTCAGAGTTCACCAGCCTGGAGGATGGGATGGGGGGATGGGGGGCAGCTTTTGGGGGGAAGTTTGCATTCCAACTGACAGAACCAGCCCTTCTTCAAACACCTCTGAAGAAGGAAAGTGTCAGCGGGCCAAACAGCAAGCTTTTGGGTGAAAACAATTATTTCTGAAATGTGGAGCTCTGAGGGGAAAGAAGAAAGAGGGAAGAGGGAAAAGGGAGAGGGTGCCCCTGTGAGCTTGCAGCTGGAATGGGAGCCCAGAGAATGGGCAGATGGATAACGGGGGGGGGGGGGCAGCCACCGGGTCCCACTGGAGGCCTTTCAGGGTAAACAAACTGGCCAGGGCACACGGCCTTGCTTCAAAGGGCCCACAGTTACTCGTTTTATTGCTCAGAGTTACAAGATGATGGTATCTCAAAAGAAGGTGACAGCAAGTTAACAGATCCGTCCCTGAGGGTGCCTGGCCCAGACCTAGAGTCTCCCTTCTCCAAACAGAGATGCAGGCACAATTAGGAGAGCTCCAAAGGCGACATTTCTCCACTTCAGGAGCTCCCTGGAAAGCCGGGCAACGCACTCCCCACCTCCATGCGCATTTCCGTACTAATTAACTCCTAATTTGGGAAAGGGAAGAAAGGGGTGTCTCTTTCAAGAATTTCTCCCTCCGGAGATGGCATCTCAGAGCAGCAGCATTTGGCAGTAAAACCCATGTCGGAGCAGAGTGGCTGCGGGGCTCAGGGATTTACGACTTGGTTCCGGAATGCTGTTAGGGCCCTGGCCAGAGACTCTGACTCCAGATTGGGACGGCGCGGGGTAATTAGGCAAAGCCGGCCAGCCCTGTCCCACGAGGCAAGAGGCCTGGGTCCCATCTTGCGTGACCTTGCACAAGTTCCTTCTCCTCCCCTCAAGTCACTCTCTAAAATAAAAGGGCAGGATTTGTGACTTCTAAAAATACTTCCATCCCTAAAAGTCTCTGATTCTAAGATCTGAAAGCTTAACAATCATTTCCCTAAAACACACACACTCCAAAATCAGTGGGGTGAGGGACGACCGTCAAAAGTAGAAGAATTATGTGATATAAGACATGATTCAGACAGAGCGACCCTGCTTTTATCCCATCTGACCTCATCAGGAACTGGTTCTTTCTCACAGTAAAAAAGCCTTCCTAGCTGTGGAAGAAGTGGAGGGATCACCGACCATCCTTGAACAGCTTCTCAACCACAGCACAGACTGTCGAAGACCACTCCTCTGTTCTTTGGGGAAAGTTCTGGGAACCTTCCTGTCTCGTGTTCTGCAATCTGAATGGTCAGGTTCAGGGTCCAGTGGTGAGCGGCATATTTTGCTGCATCTGGAAGATGCAGTAAGTCTTGCTAATTTGCTTCAGCTTAGCACAGCACCTGGCATCCTGGCACCAAGAGGCTCGGGTTTGTTTAGTACAACTTTACAAGGGCATTCGCCCTGAAGAAGGGCTGGGAGTCTGCTCTGGAAGCCACCACAGAATCAGGGGAAGAGTTATACTTCCTCTAGGGGCCAAGATCTATGAATCCAAAAATGCTGAACAGGCTCAGCAGCAAAATGACACTTTTTTCACTGAGGCATAATTCCGTTTTGTTCTCTTCCCCATTTTTCTTTGCTATAAAGCCGGGGTGTTCAACCCTTTGACATCTCTGGGCCACACTGGAAGAACAGTTGTCTTGGGTCACGCATTCAATACATTGTAACATATAATCACACACACACAAAAATCTGACAATGTTTTAAGTAAATTGATAACTTTGTGTTGGGCCACATTCAGAGCCATCCTGGGCTGCATGGGGCCCGCTGGCCACAGGTTGGACACCCCTGCAAGTATCCAGAGTAACACTTGTCTCTTCTGTAACAGTCCTGTTCACTGAGAGTTACTACACAAACGCAATACAAATACCCTCACTTCTCCTCTGCAGCACCTCGCCGTGCATTTTTTCAGTGCTGTTGAATATCTCTGTCCCCACAGCAACAAGAAGCATGTACGTCTTGGTTGCTGGTTTTTCCTCCAGCCCCAGCTCAGGTCCAGGTACGTAATGGTGTTGGATGAATTGAGAGTTCCAGGATGCAGGCTATCGGTGCTAAATGAAGCCCCGAGAAGGCTCACTGGGACCGGAGAAGTTGCGGAAAGCATCCTGGCAGGTGGCCTGGGGTTGGCCTTTTAGAACCAGCAGTGTTGGGAGAGGCAGAGGAGGGCCTCAGGCGCCCCATAGCTCCTTTCCCTGACTTCTTCCTCATGAAAATGCCAGCAATGGTTGCCTGGCCACCTAGCAATCAGCTGGAAGACGCCACCTACAGGTGAGTGTGGAGAAAGCACCAGGACAGACAGAGCAGGTCAGCCTGAAAAAGTCCTTCCTTTAACTGTAACAGTGCTCACTGATGGATCTGTTTGGAGCCCTGGTTTCCAATTTCCACTAACATCTCTCATGCACATCCTCTTTTATCTCTCCTGGCCACATCAGTCACTCTCTACTGAGTCTTCCCCCCACCAGACCTCTAAATAAAACTCACAATTCTTTCGCCAAATGTTTTCTCCATCGAGTAGTATTTAGCAACATGAGTGCTACAAACAGATCACAAACGGATCAAATTTCATACGTTTGTTTTCAAATCCTGGAAATATTTTCCAAATCATCTCTTTTTTTTCTTCTTCTTCAGACACATCATCCACCTCCTGACGATTTTGGCCGTGTTGCCAGCCGGCGGCCTGGGCTGCCCCGCTCTAGCAGAAGGCTGAGCGCAGCGCGGCTGGGGGTGGCGGCTACCGGTGCAGAGCACCTGTCAGCAGCTCGACCACGTGGTACCTCGCGGTATGGGGGAGCCCTGGGGGAGCAACGTGTGTGCCCGTGCGGGGACCCAGAGGCAAGGTGCGTGTCTGGTGGGATTGGAGAAACTGCGAGGCGCGAGACTTCCTGGGGCACGGGAAGGCCACGCGTGATGTGCCCGGTACGCGGAAGGACGTGGGTGATGCGAGCGTGTCTGAGACTTTGGGCGAGGCCTGTGTGCTCTGCAAGTGAGGGTGCGTGAGGTGGTGTGGGAGATGTGGTGCGTGTGCGCAGGACCGTGGGGCAGGTGTTAGGTGGGACCTGTTAGTGTGCGGTGGTGAGTGACCTGGGGCCTGGTGAGGAGTGGGTGCTGGAGAGGGTAAGGAGGCCGTGGGGAGGTGTTCATCTAAATGATATCTTGGCCACCAGAAAGCAGCTCCGGGGTTGGCTAGGTCTTGCCTCTCAGACCGTCTTCAGGAGCAGAAGAGCCACTCATGCCCGGGAATGCCACTGGCAGAGTGGCCTCCAGGCCAAGGCACAGGTCTGCCCTTTAATCTACAGACCTGGACTCTGTGCGGCGGAAGCGTGGTGGCTGGCACCTGATGCCTGTGCCAAGAAGACGGAAGCAAAGACAATGAGGCAAATCGTTTTCTGTGGTTTGTAAGCAGCTCTTCTTCTGGAAAAGAAGTGGAGGCCTGAGGAGGACACTAGAGCCCTTGGCAGAGTGAAGCCTGTGGCTGGATCATGTGTAGCTTCAGCCCCAGGGGCCACATTATCACTAATAATGACCTCGGCCCAAGGGAGATATAGTCTATTTTTCCAGCTGACAGACAGCTCTTGCCCAAAGCCCGGAAGAGAAGGCACCATGGCGGGCTGCCCAGGGTCCCACTCCAAGGTCAGTGTTTCTGTCCCAGGGGTTGTCCCAGAGGAGGTGCCATGCTCTGATAATGTCACGTTCCTCAAATATATATGACTCCCATCACCTTTAAGATTCAAATTCTGCAGCCTCGCCTGCAAGGCCCTCGAGTGTCTGGTCCCACTCTCCGAGCTCCCCTGTGTCCTCCATGTTTCCCCCACTCCAGCCAACCTAGGGCAAGGGGGCAGCCCTGGATGCTGGGACTCAAGACATAGTTCAGGGAGTCTTCGACCAAGCGGAAGGATGAAGAAGCTTCTAGCCACTGAGCCTGGAGAATGGTGGGCAGGACATGGAGGGTCATAAAGAACTTCTGAGGCGACACTTGATCTTGAATTCCTTATTCAATATTGTCAAATATTCAGGAAAGCTGTTTGTGATTGGCTTTGGAGAAAAGGAACTCTCACAGACGGCTTCTGGCAACTGACTAACCGAGATGGGTCTACATGGAGACCTATGTGGAGGAAAAGACCTGAAAAATTACGTCTGGAACAATAACCCAAAAACCGCATCCCTGACAAGGGTGTACAGGGGCCAGAGGGATGGTGTCAGTCCATTGAGGGAAAACTGCAGGCCACGGTTCCACTTGGATTAATATTGAAATACAGGGGGAAAGCCCGGAACAGCACACCTAAGTCACCCTCCCACCTATGCCTAGAGAGATGCCACCCTCCTGCCACTCCTCTTCCCACCTCAAATCCATTATTTTCTGATGGCTCTGAATCCCATCCAGGAGAAAAACTGGGAAGGAGAATCCACTATTATACTCACATTCTCTTCTCTCTTTCTCTGAAAGTGGACACCCATCCCCCTTTCTGAAAGCAAAGAGTTAAAGTCCACTCCTTGGCAGGCAATTAGAGTTAATTCATCCTCTAAACACATGTGGGAATACTCATCCTTGGAATTTACTCTAAAATGAGCTGAGACAGGCCCAGAGAGTCCAAACATTCCCCTCTAGAGGGATGAGCTCCCAATTTTCCTACAAGACTTGCAACAGCCTCCTAGCCAATCTCCACCCAAGTGACCTTCCGAAACACAACACGGTTCCCCTGTGTAAAACCCTCTGACGGCTCCCATGTCCCAGCCTTCCACCCGGCCCCCTAAGATCTATCTTAGCCTTGCCACATGCACTCTGTACATCCACCCAAACTCCTGTCCTAAAGAGCTCATTATGCTTTCTCAATTATGTCATGCTTTTTCTTGTTTCTGAGCAATTAGCACACGGGGCTGCTTCCATACAGAAAGCCCTTCCCTGTCTTGTATGACTAGTTAACGACTATGTCCCCTCCTTCCAGAGTGTACTCACCTATCACCTCCTTCGGGGACATTCTCTCATCTCATCCTTACTATGCCCAAAACATCACTTTCCCTAGCATCCCCTCCTGTCTTCCCTCCTACAAGCCTAAAGGGTCTGGAACACAGGTAGGCATCCTTTGCCCCCACTGCTACTTCCAAATCATTTCTTCTTCCACCTTCCAATCTCTTGTTTCTTTGTAATGCAAGTCATCAGACTTCACCCACCACTCTGCCTTGTCGTTGTCACTCACAGATTTCCCTGTCATTCCCCCTCACTCACTGATGACTTCGGCACTTGGCTTCCTGTCTTCCTCTCCCCTCCCACGCTTGCCATTCTTGGCAACTTTAACATCCACCTGGACGATCCATCCCAACAGTCTGGTCTCTCCATTTCTTGGTCCCAACAGATTCAATGACCTTTCCCTCCCTCCTGCCTCAGCCACCAACTCCTGTGGTAGTACTTTATATCTTTGCAAACAATTCAACCAACAACCGCATCACCTCTGGAATGTCAAGTAGCCACACTCTTTGGCCACATTTTCCCTTAGTCCAGAGCACCTGTTCCAGGAACTCTGATCTCATTGAGCTCAATCCATTGTTCCTTCCTCTTTCTTACCACTATCACCCTCCTTCAAACACACATTCTCGCGCTCCTCCTTATTCAGATCAGTAATATATTTACTTTCTTGTGCGTATGGATCTCCTCTGCTCCCTCTCTCTACATATCACACTAGCCTGGAAAGACTGGAACCTTGATAAACCCAGCTACCTGTTTACTCTGAGTACTGACCCACCCAACACTGCTGGGAAAATCATGTCATAATCATGCTGATTGGATTTGCTTCAAGTGTGTAAGTGCAGATCCCACTGCCAATCATCCTACTTTCTGGCCTAGTCAATTCACTTTTCAAGTCCCCCAAAGAACTATTTCATATCTTCTTTACTCCCCTCAAAGGTCTAAAACCTCCTCACTCTCAGCAAAGGCCCCTCTCAGTCTCTTACACAGGGACGTGGAGGAAATATGTATTTTTTCTCCAAGCATAGCAAGCCATCCTGTTTTCTCTGAATCCGTCTCCTCTCGGCTTCTTGGGACCTTAAACCTGCAATTATGCCCTGATCTCTTGGTGTCCCTTCAACTCACCCCAGTTAGGTTTACATCACTAACACCCAACAAAATGGCTCCTATCAAGGTTATCAATGACTTGCGCTTTTATAGGACTATCAGTAAGTTTTCTGTCATCATCATACTCAAACTTAGAGTAGGAAGAAATTGAAATGCATTCTTTTCTAGATTCTTGTGATATTACTCTTCTCTGGTCTTCTATCGCTGCACTTTCACCAACTGTACTCAACCTAGAGCTCTGTCTGTAGTCTTCCCAACAACCAGGTGATCTCAGATACTGTCATGGTTCATCATCAGTTTGATCAACCCAGACCTCCATATGGTTATGGCATGTCAAACCTCACATGGCCTCAAAAGATCTGCTGATATCTACATCTCTCCCCCCCCACACACACACACACATGCATCAAATCTGCTATTGTCCAAGTCCTCATGTTAGTCAATGACAGAATCACTCATGCAACTGTTGGAACCAGTCATCTTAAAGTTACCCTTGATTTCTATTTTTCTCTCATACCACACATCTAATTCATCAGCAACTTCTAGCATCATTACTTCTCAGTATACCCCAAATTAGACCACTTATTACCCTATTATAAAAACACTAATCTAAGCCACTAACATCTCTTACCTGGTCTACTCTAAGGTCCTTCTAACTGGTTTTCTAGCCTCCCCTCTTCACCCCATACAATCCATCTTTCACAAAGCAGCTAGAGTGGTCTTTTTAGTTTCTCTAATAGACTTTACATTTTAGAGAAATTTTAGGTTCACAGCAACATTGAGCAAAAAGGACAGAGTTCCCATATGTCTCCTATCACCATGCACACACAGCCTCCTCCACTATCAACATCCGGAGTGGTACATTTTTTTTTACCACTGATGAACCTACTGACACATAATTATCACCTGAAGTCCACACTTTACATTAGAGGTCACTCTTGGTTTTGACAAATGTATGACATGTACCCACCATCACAGTATTACACAGAGTGTCTTCACTGCCCTATAAACCCTCTGTGCTCTGCCTTCTCATCTCCCTCTCCCAACCACTGATCTTTTTTACTGTCTCCATGGTTTTGCCTTTTCTAAAATGTCATATAATTAGAATCGTATAGTATGTAGCTTTTTTAAATGGTCTTTTTTCACTTAGTAATATGCATTTATGGTAGGTTTTCTCCTTATGTTATCATGGTTTGATAGTCATTTCTCCTTAGCACTGAATAATATTCCATTGTCTGGATGGACCACAGTTCATTTATCCACTCACCTACTAAAGGGCATGTTGGTTGGTTCCAAGTTTTGGCCATTATGAATAAAACTTCTATAAACATCCATGTGCACATTTTTGTTTGGGTAAATACCTAGGGAACATGATCGCTAGAACATATGGTAAAAGTATTTTCAGTTATTAAAGAAACTGCCAAACTGTTTTTCCCACCATTTTGCATTCCCACCAGCAATGAATGAGACTTCATGTTGCTCCACCTTCTTGTTAGTATTTAAAGCTGCCATTAGTTCGGATTCTGGCCAGTCGAATCGGTGTGTAGTTGTATCTAGTATTAGAGCGTGGTCTTTTTAAATCTTAAATCTGATTGTGTTGCTCCCTTTTCTAAAGCCTTCCAGTGATTTCCCACCGCAACAGTAAATTCCAAATTCCTTATTACCACCCCCAAGGTCCTGCATAACTTGGCCTTGACTCAGCCATGTCTGTTCTGATCGAGCAACATCTATGCCATGCTGGTTGTTTAATATTTTGATTGCCACCCACTCCTCCAACCCCATCGTGTACCATTCTCCTCATGGCCAGCCAGTCACTCCAGCCAGTTTGGCCTCTTTCATCCTCCAAACAGGCCAGGCTGGTTACTATCCCAGGGCTTTGTATTTGCCATTCATTTTTGCTATTGTTGTTTATTTGTTTGTTTGCTCGTTTTTGAGATGTCATTCTGCTAGATCTACACATGACTGCCTCCTTCTCATCAATCAGGTCCTGGCTTGAATATGAACACATAACAGAGGACTTTCCTAACTCCAGGCACTTCTGAATGGTTGGATGGAGGGAGGGAAGGAATGTGGATCCTCAAAGGAAAGAAAACTTGGTTGCTGTGAGCTACAAGATCAAGGGACTAATGGAAAGAGCCATTTCAGGAGTCAGTGGGAGCAGCTGTTCCATGCCCTTGTCAGACTAAAAGGACCAAGACAGAAGAAGGAGTCAAGACTAGAGTAATGCAAACCTAAGGGAGCTGGCAATAGCAAGTGAGTTGGCACGAGCGTTTGGAGGACTATTGGAAGGTCAGATGCTTGCAGTTATGATTCTAGGAACCTATTAAACATCACACTCTAGTGACACACCAGCATATGGAATGAGTGTCCAATGTACACACCTTGGAAAACCCCCAGAGTCTTAGACCAGAGACAGTGTCCCTGGGTCAGAGAGAGGTCAGCCCTGGACTTGTTGTCTAGTGGCTGTAGCAACCACTCTGGTCTGCCTCTGTAGGTCTTCCAGTTAGCTCAGAAACCTAGGAGAAAATAAAACTCAGCCTCACTCATTGCCAGAAGCATCACAGATCAGCTGTGGTCTGGAGAGCATCCAAGCCCGGGCCATTTGATTTTTTACATGGATGCAATGCTTTTTCTGATGCTATGAAACTCAAAGCTTACTATTTTAACATTTATGACCAAAGATAATTGGCAACTTTACATTGCCTCTGTAATGACTTTTTTCTTAAACCATGTCTGATTAAGACACGGCTTAGGTCATAGTGTCTCCAACTGTGGGTCGTGAACCATTAATTTGTCATAAAATCAATTTGAACGGTTCACAACCGGCATATTTTTAACAAAATAGAACACAGTAGATGAGAATAGAAAATATCAAAGTGTATCACACACAATAAGAATAAGTATTACTTTAGAAAACATGTGTTTCAGTTATATTTTATATATATACATATATACATGTATATATATATGTGTATACACACACACACACACACACACACATATGTATATAACAAGACACAATGTAAAATGCAGGGTCACGGCCAAAAAAGCAGAAGCTGTTTCTCTAGGTTTCCCTTGGCTATATAAATATGTTATGAATAATGTATAAATATATTCTAAAATAACTTCAAAATTCATGTAGAATTTATCCGTGTCAGTGTAGAACTGCCAAAGATAATAACCCTCAAAAGCAGCGCACAACAGGTGTGGCGATCTGAAGCACTGTTCCAAGGCTGGGACCCGGGCATTCCTCCAGACCAATGATCTTCAACCTTTTCTTTTTCTTTTTTTCCCCCCAACCTTTCCATCTCATGCCACATGTAAACTAATTACTAAAAATGTGTAGCACGCCAAAATATGGGAGTTTTTTTGCAGATCTGACAAAAAAATAGGTATAATTTTGATTCATTCACACAAGGGGGTTATTGTTGTGTTGGCTGTTGTTCCTTTTTTAATTTGACAATCCAAGTGAAAGAGAGGTCAGTGCCCCTGACTAAATAGTAAGGTATCACACGTTTTAAAAATTCTTCCGGTGGAGAATCACTGCTCTAGACCACAAGTCTACAGAACTAGGTTCTAACTTACCCCTTTCTCTCTGGCATGATGGCTTGAGGAAATCCCCTCTCCCTTTTCTGGGCCTCAGATGCCTCATCTCTAAAGTGAGGCTCAGGTCCATTTGCCTCTGAGAAGCCCTCCGTGGAAATCATGCAGTCTGAGTCTGCCAAAGGCTGCTTGAATGACCAAGAACTTGAAAATCAAATAAACCGGACTCAGATCCCAGCTGTTGCTTACCAGTGAGTAACATTGTCTGTTCCCTCAGTCCAAAATTAGGAACTATCACACCCCCGACACGCAGTGATGTAGACTAGAAATGTTCATTCAAAGCTCCTGGTGCAGGACCAGTTCTTCACAAAAGGTGACCATCCGTGGTCATCACACCCTCCTTTGCTTCTGTATGTCTGTACCCATGTCTGGGCACCTTGAACCACTGCCCAGCATTCCTCTCCCCAATCTCCCCCGCAGCGGGCCTCACCCTCAAGAGTCCCGTGCTTTCCCTGATTGGCATTCTCACAAACACCCATCGGCAGCACCCCCAGTTTCCATGACTGCTCCCTTCCCATCTCAGAAGCAAGTCCTCCTGGTTCAAAGCTTCCACTGCCTACAGCTCCACCTCCTCCCCTTCCCACTCCATCACCTACTTTCTTCTAATGACACGTCTTCTGTGTGTCACAGCCTCCCCAGCCCTGTGGGTTCCAGGGTCAAGATCATGCCCTGAAACCATCAGGAAAAGTCACTCTCAACCCCGTCAGCTCATGGTCACCTGAGTGTCTTTGTTAACATCCTCCGATGCTGCAACAGAACACAGAATGCCCCCAGAATGCCCCTTAATACTACACAGAAACACGAAAACTAGAAAGCGAAGGATCAAGTGCACATGAAGTCAATGATGTAAACTATGAAATGTGCCCCCGAGGCTCCATTTTTTAATCTGTGACAATATAAAAGTCATACAATTTCCCTCAAAAAAAGTGAAGAGAAATGCTAAGCTATTCATCAGGGCCACTGCATGGCACAGGACCACACAACAGTCAGGCCCACACGGATATTTTAATCCTCCTTTGCTGGTGCTTCTGTCCCAGCCACACAGCCTCGCCCCACACGCTCTGCCCTTCTCTGGCCTGGGACAGTCATTCTAAGGACAGAGCTCCATGGGGTGGAAAGGGGCCTAGGAAACTGGGGTCCTGCTGTCTCTGGGCCAACCCTGGTTCCCGTACCATCCCAATCTTCTCAAGGTTATCTAAGTTCTTCCAGAAACTTCAAAGCCAGTCTTCCCAGGGCGGTGACTGACCAGTTCCCACAGAAACGAGACCATGTAGACTCTGGGGCTTGGGCTCCTCCCTTCTCACTGAGTCTTCTCAGTTCCACAGGAGGTGCATGTGATCCAACTCTGCTGAAAGCTCACGGGCTCTCCCAAAACCCCCTGGGCTCTTCTGTCCCACAGGGTGCGGGGTCCTACAGCAAGAATTTGCAGTGAGAACCGATCCCATTAATCCAGGCTCATTGCCCAATCACAGGGAGTCCATGACCCTGCCAGAGCCCCGAAACATTTAGCTGATAGACCCTGCTCTGCCGTAGAGAGGGGCAGCCAGGCACAAGAGTGACAGATGTGGGATAGAGGAAAAAGTGATGGGGTGAGACCCAAAAGGGCCAATGACTGAAAAGGAACGGCTGGCTCCCCAGGTAATTCTTGATGTGCAGGAAAGAAGTATCAAGCTGAGTTGAAGTTGTGTGTGGGTAGAAGTGGGAGATTTCCTCTGGCCGCAACTTTCAGAGGGGACAGCGAATCCCGATCAGGAATCTCTCAGTTGAGGGGACAAGCTGCTTCCTAGAGAGAACTGGGCCAACCCACCAGGCGGGCGCCTTCTGCTTCAAGTGTCCTGTCTCCAGCACACCCTCCAGCCCGCCCCAGTCTGTGCTGAAACTCCGTGTCACTGAGGCCACATGGAAGGGGGGGAAGGTGGGTTTGTTGCATTAGCTGTGGTGCCAGCGTGAGAGCCAGAGCCAGAAGCCGAGGAGAAGGTCTCAGCCCAGGGCCACAATGCCAGGGAGAGCTGGTCCAGCTGGTGGGGATCGCAGCTGGGACGCTGAGCACAAGGCAGTTCTGTCCCACAGTTGTGCCTCTCCGCAGCTGTCTCAGAGTGTGCAGACCCCAGTGGGGATAACAAAGGGAATGAGAGATTTCAAGGAAGGAAGAAGGGAGGAATGGAAGGAGGGAAGGAGAGAAGGAGGGAAGGAGGGAGGGAGGGAGGGAGGGAGAGAAGGAGGGAGGGAGGGGGGGGAGGAGACTCAGCTGCCATGCTCCAGGCACCACATAAAACCTCAGGAGGAAGCTCAGAAGGGAAGAGATGTGGCCAGGACTCGGTCACCAGGACACATCCTAGTGAGGTGGTCACTCAGCCACTGACTGCCAGGCTCCCTGCCCACACTGAACAGCTCTGCCCAAGGAGGTCAGTCCTCACAAAGATCTGAAGTTGGCTACGCCATAACGTCCACCCATGATCCCGGCTCTACCCCACTGGAGCCACATGGAGATGATTACAGACGGCCCCCGGTATACTGAAGGCGCGTTCTCACCACCCCTGGATTCTCCAGGCTACACCCGCCTGAGATCATTCACTGGGCCCTGGCCTGTCACTGTGCCACCAGCCACAGGTGAAAGAGTCCTGGGAGGGGGGGGGACAGTCCCTATCGCCAACCCTCCTCCTCTCCCAGAAACAGGGCTGGTTACTGGCCTGTGCTCCCCCCACCAAGACAGGGGCTCAGTGCACTGAATTTGGTAGGGCCAGGGGTAGGTGGGCATATTGGTGATTTTTTTTTCCAGAAAGAAAATTAATATTTATGATTTATGAAATAAACTGATGCTTCCTCTCAAACACACCATCACTGCAAAGGGCTAGAGGAAATAAGACAAGTTAGTATCATTGCCCATCCTTAGAAAAGGCGCAGCAGGAGGGGGAAAAATGTTTAAACAAATGTTTGTAAAAACCAAACAAATGTCTGGGGCTGTTTCATTCTCACTTGCAACCAAACACCCTTGCTGATGGATGGAGGTTATAGGGGCTCCCCCAGCTGGGGGTCCGCCTTCACTCAAACAGCCGCCGACGCCGCCAAAGCTGTCGCTTTATAGTGAAAAAGATAAACGACCCTCTGCCTGTACCCACAGATGACATCACCAAGGCGCCACCAAAGGCAAGCTGAGGGGACAGGCTTCATATCCAGGAAAGACACAGGGAGGGCAGAGAACCTTCCTCAGGGTCCATGTCCCCTGTGGCATGTGGCTGAGAGGGAAGGAGTCATGTCTGTCTCCTGGTGGCCCATGCCAGCAGACACTCAGTGAGGTGGAAAAGAAGGACAGGGGCTGCTGACGGGCTGGGCGTTATCCACGTTCCCGACGCAGAGTCTGGATGGAGCTGGGAGCTACTTGCCTGCTAGTCTGCAGGGCCTGGTCAGTCGGACAGGTCTGTGGGAAGCTTAATCCCAATTGAAATAATGCAGTATGACCCCAGTCTAGACATTCCTCCACCTGGGCAGCTGCCTCAGCAACCATTCACCTCTACACACCTGGAAGAGGCCACAAGTGCTGGAACCCAGGAGCAGCTGCTGGTGCCAGAGCTACCCCCCCACCCCCATCTGCAGGTGGGGTGCCCCTCGACTCCCAGGTCGGGGAACCCCACTGCAGAATGCCACGGCACCACCTCCCCTGACAAGGTCACAAGTGAGAGACTGGCAGGGGCGGACCTGAGAATAGCCTGATTCCCAGGCCCCTGTCTGGGAATTTTCTCTTTCCAAATATGAAGAAAATAAAAATAGGTAGACAGGAAAGCCAAGATATGTTTGCAAAACCTCAGTCTGGTTTTGAAATGCCTGCTCCCACCATTTCGAGGCTAAGAATAATGGCAGGCGTCGGGAACTCTGGCCCGGCCCCAGAGTGTGAGTGCACTTGGACTCAAGCGCACACAGTGTCTGTGCCACACCAAGCGCTCTGGAGCTAGTCAGAAGTGTCAGAAGCCTTTAGAGAAATGAACGAGCAGCTGATTAAGAAATGCGGCTGCTGACAAGCAGGAATTAGCCCAATAAAACATGTCAAGGTGTTCGCACATCAACATTTCTCTCCCTCTCTTTCTCCTTCCCTTCCCCTCTCTCTGAAAATAAATAAATGAAATCTTAAAAAAAAAAAAAAAAAGAAAGAAAGCAAGAAACATGCCAAGATGTCAGCAGTGGAAATGCCCTCCACTGCCACCCATTCAAGAGGGCAGAGCTGCCCACACACAGCTGAGCTCTGCCAGGGGCCCAGGAACAGGGCAGGCAGCTCCCACCTGAGACAAGGCCCCCAGGCCACTCAACAAAGAACACGCAAAATTGGATCAAGCCCAGCTTGTCACTTCAACTCAACGGCCTTAAACATCTAGATCCCGTGACATTATGGGCTGAATGGTGTCCCACCCAACATTCATGTGCTGAAGTTCTATGCACGAGGAGCTTAGGATGTGACGTTATTTGGAGATAGCGCTTTTAAAGAGATAATGAAGCTAAAATGAAGTCTTTAGAAAGAACTCTAATCCATATACTGGAATCCTTACAGGAATAGGTGATTAGGACACAGAAACACACAGAGAAAGACCGTACGAAGACGGGGGTGGGGGGGACCATCTACAAGCAAAAGAGAGTGTTCTCAGGAGAAACCAAAGCTACCAACACCTTCACCTCAGACTTCCAGCCTCTGGAATGCTGCAAAAGTAAGTTTCTGTTGTGTAAACCTCCTAGTTCAGGGTACTTGGTTCTGGCAACCCAGGCAGATGAATGCTCACTTGCTCTGCTTGGTCTGTGTGTTTAACAAAAATAGATTGATACTTCCATTTATTAAAGAGAAACAGAGGGGATATGAAAGCTACCTTCACACATTGGAGAAGGAAGCCCACTAGTTTTCTGGAGCTGAAGACAGCTGAGGAAAGGGACAACTACTGAGCCACGAGCCAGGCCTTCCGATAAGCTCTTCATGCTCATTTTGTCTGCAGTCCCTATACCAGCTCTGAGAGGGAGGCACGACTGTCCCCGTCTTGCAGATGGAGAAAGTTGTTCTTAGAAGAGGGGAGTATCTTGACAAGGATGGGTAGGTAGTAAATGGCAGGAGGGAGATTAAAATCTAGGTTTGCCTGACTCTAAAGCTTATGTTTCTCCTTCTAATAAGAACCAATGGTGTACATTCAAGGAGGCAGGTCTCCCCTCTAAGAATCAACAAAAACAGACGTCATGTATGGTGGCAAGTCCTATAACTAGAAGCATTCAAGCAGGGGCTGGAAGGTGGGGGTTTCAGTTTGCAGTCATGTGTCTGCTGCAAAGGTCACTCTCTTTGTCCCTCCAACACACGCACACACACCTGAGAAGGAGATGATCCTAGGGGGTGTAATTTATAACCATACCCCCTAATTCCAGGAAGCATCCCTGTGGGGGATCCTTCTGGGAGGGAGTTGGGTTGCGATGCTCCCCAAAACCCTTCTAGCCAAGAGCTGAGGTCAGGGTATCCACACCCGATCTTCAATGAGCTCAGCCTTTTTTGGCACAAACACAGCAGTCTGGCTAAGGAGAGCAGCAGAGAATGGCCAGGAATGGCCTTGGCAGGTCAAGACCAAGGGCCCCAGGGGCTGGACTGAAAGTCTGCTGTGTTTATTATCACTTGCTCAGATCCAGGGAGGAAAGTGGAGACAGGCTGGGCTGGCAGGTCCACATCACCCCCCATTTGGTCTTTTCGGAGGCCAGATAAGCAGTTCTGCGACCATGACCCTGCCAAGGAGCTGATGACAAAGACCAGGCTGATGTCTCAGGGTCCTGCAGCCCTCTGGTTCTAGGTGGGGTCACTCAGGCCTCCATGTGAACCCAGCCTCATCTTGAGGCAAAGGAAGAAAGAATGGGCACCTGGCCAGCAGCATACACAGGCTTGGTGCCCAGAGAGCGGGGCCACTCATCAGATGGTGACCTGGACCCCAGTCACTGCACTTAGCTCTTCCCCCACCTCCCTTTCCTGTTTCCTCCAGGCCTGGGCCTTTTGTTCTCTCTCTCTCTCTCTGGTTCTCTCTCCTGCTCACTCTGGAGCAGAGAGCGCAGGTCTGGGCTAGTGCCTGGGTCTGGGCTGCCACCTGAGTCAGAGGAGTTTCACTACAGGGCTCAGCCGTAACATCTGCCCGGAGGCATTTCCAAAGATGCCAAGATTGGTTAAAAGCTAGTCCTCTGTGCTCCTCCAGCACCTGAGATAATACTTATGGCACTGTCTTAAAATTATCCATTTACTTGCCCTTCTGCCCTACTTATATTCAAACACCTCGAGGGTAGGAACTCTCTTTTTTACCACTCCATTCCTAATGTCTGGCATGGATGAAGGCAGAGAAGAAAAATTTGAGGGATTTTAAAAATCTGAGGGTTTTAAAACCCCTCCAGCAGAGCCTAAATCCCATCTGCATTAAGTCCTACCTTAGGACACTCAGTCCATCGGGCTTTGGAAAAGTTCAGGAAGATCCAGTGCCTGAGAGGAATAGGGAGGAATCCCCCCATGAGTCCAGATCACACCCTGGCAGAAGGGCAGGAGAGAGAGCAGAGCAGCTATAGGGTCTCCTGTGTGGCAGGAATAGTCAGCAAGTATCAGGCATCTGACGGAAGAGGGGGAAGTGGGGCCAAAGAAGGGGTGGAGGAAGGGGGGTAAGAGCAGGGAAGCCCAAGGGGAGAGAGGAGCCCCAAAGCCAAACTGTCCAGCAGTCAAATACCTCAGCGCCTTGACCCCAAGCTCCACCTACATAAAGCTCCCAGGACAACAAGTGAATCCTAGTTGACAAAGCGTGCGAGCATCCATCATGCTCGCAGCCAGGACCCACAGCCCTGGGAGACAGGAAACAGGGGAATAGGATGACTTCATCCTGCTGTGCCTCCTTGCAGGGAGGGAGCTCTCAGTCTCATCTCTACTTGAGCCTGAACTACACAGGCGATGGTGGAAAAACAGAGCCCGCAGGGGACCCAGACGGCCCTGTGGTCCTGGTGCCAAGGGAGGCTTCCCAACAAAGGTCCGAGGTCTGGCTCTCGATCCAAGGGCAAGGCTTGGGGTGGGGGACACGAGGCAGGTTGAGAACCTGGCACATTGGGGAATCGGATGAACAGCAGAGGGTGAAGAGACATCTCAACTGAGGTTCTCAACTGCTGAGTTCTGTCCATCCGCCGAGGCTTAGCAGCAACCTCTCTTCCCCTCCTCTGGAAGCTTTCCTAATCTTGACTCCACCGCCCACCCCGGGAGTATCCGATTCCTTCTGACAACCACTGAGCCATGCCCCTTCCCCATGGCATCAGTCATGGACCATCTTTGCCTATGAAGATGTCTTCTGACCTTTCCACTGAGGCCACAGATAAGCAGAGAGCAGAGCCACTGGAAATGAAAACGCCGGCCCCTGTTCAAAAAGCAAGAACCACGTGCTCTGAAAATACACCTCTTTCTCCTTTCATCTGCAGTCTTTCTTGACCTGTGTTTGATTGGGGTTTTGTAATTATTTTATAGAACAGTCTTTGATTTACAGAATAAACTGTGGAGATTGCACAGAGTTCCCATAAATTCCGCACACGGTCTTGCCTATTATTAACATCTCTCATTAGTATGGGACATTCGTTGGAGGTAATGAACCAATATTGATAGATCACCATTAACTAAAGACCATACCCTCTTCAGATGTCCTTAGTTTTTACCCAATGACTTTTTTCTGTGCCAGGAGCCCATCCAGAACAGCACATCACATTTAGTCACTGTGTCTCCTTGGGCGACTCTTGCTGTGGCAGTTTCTCAGACTTTGGTGACAGTTTTGAGGCATACTGGCCAGATATTTGGCAAAGTGCTCTCTACTGTGACTTGTCAGATGTTTTTCTCATGATGAGATGGGGGTTAAGGGCCACTGAGAAGGAGGTCACAGGGGCAAAGTGTCATCTGAAAGGGACGTGGTCTAGACAAGACTTGCCGCTGTTGATGCTGCCTGTGGTCACCTGGCTGAGGCAGTGTCTGCAGGTGTCTCCACTGTGAAGTCACTCTGTCCCCCCTCCCTCCCATACTTTTTGGAAGGGAGTCGCTGTGCACGGCCCACACTAAGGGGTGTGGGGTTGTGTTCCGCTCCTCGAGGGCACGGTGTCTATACAAACTATTCAGCATTCTGCACAGGGCATTTGTCTGTTCATCACCAATTATTTTTGTGCTCAGTCATTTACCTATATCAGCATAAACACATGAATATTTATTTTATACTTTGGTCTATGATCCAATACTGTTATATTTTCTTGCTCAACGCATTCCAGCTTTGGCCATTGGTAACTCTTCCTGGTGACAACCCATGTTTCTTTGTTGTAGTAAATAAAAGATACTCCCCTGCCCCCTGGCTACCTTTTCTTCTGGTGGAGATGACACTGAGACCCCAGGCACAGGGACAGAAACCCTGTTCCCCCCTCCCACCCAGCTATGTGATCTCTGCAAGACATTTAGTCTCTGAGCCTCAGTTAGCCCCTCCTCTGCAACCCGGGGATCCTGATGTTCCCCGCATCGAGTTGTTACATGTATTCATTCCAGGTGATGTCTAGGAAGCACTTAGCACAGTGCCCACACATAGAAGTTTCCAGTAAGTGGGGCGCTGCCTTGTCACAGAGGGCTTGACTCTCTGAGCCCTGCCCTGAGTTCCAAGAAAAACGGAGAGAAACACGGCTCTTGCTCTGTGCCACGGAGGTCGGCATGGGCACACGCTCGGTCCCCTGTGCCAGAAAAATTCCCAGGTGAAAATTGCCCTACAGGTTATTTCCAAATATTCACCTCATAAACAAACTGACCAAAGCCACTTCGGTCTGCAGCTTTTTCTGTCAGCAGGCCAGGGTGGGTAGATGCATGGTGAGCTCCAGCAGGCACAGACCCCCCGCCATGGCAGATGTTGGGGCTCAGTGGTCCTGGACCCCCAAACTGGTCACAGAGCATGCCACCTGAGACCTTGCAAACAAGAGGGTGCTTCTTAGACTCCACCTTCCTCCATCACTTCCTCTTAGCTTCCTGGAAAGCCAAGCTCTGAGAACAGTTACTGCTTGGCCATGGAATGGCTCTGAGTCAAGGTTAGATGCCATCCTCAGGCCCATGCAGCTAGAGGATCACATGCTGGTGGGACAGGCACAAGATAAATGCCATTCACACCTCTTTCCAAAAAACGGGGGCAGGAGGCAGCCAGCAGTAACTGGATTGGAGCAATTTCTCTGCAGTTTCCTTACTTGCACAATTAATCTAAAATGGAAAAAAATGCATATATTCTTGTAAATTTTCACCTTCTCATTTTAACCCAAAATGAATAACCCTTGGCCCTGGGGAGTGGTTAATGGAAGAGACGTGAGTCCCCAGGGAGGGCGGGTGGGGTCAGGGAGGAAATGGACTATTCCTGTGGCTGCCCTAAGGGCACTGTGCTCCATGTGGTTCGGCGGTTCACTAAAGCTCCGTTAGTTCAGTGTCCTCCCCACCACGCTCACCTGGCCCAGCCCCCTGGCAAAGGGGATTGGCCCTGTGATGGCACGCGACGACACAGGACCAGTCTTATGTCTTCTCTTCATAAGCTGGGACAAGAGAATCTGTTCTGATGCAGTGCTGGTGCCCAGAGGGGACCATGTGAGTTTACAGCTGGCAGAAGCATCTTCTCCAGCCAGAGCAGAGAGCCGTGTAGAGAACTAAGCCAACAGCAGGGCGAGCATAGCCAAGGACTTGCACGAACAGAGCCCTGATGGTGCCACCTGAGCCAGACCTCCACCCCAGGGCCCTAAGCCAATAATAAGTCCCTACTTTGCTTAAGCTATTTGAGGTTGGATGTTTTTCATCACTTGCACCTGAAAGTATCTTAATTCATTCCATTTTTTCCCCCAAGTACTGCTTTCCCCTCGAGTCCGGCCTCCCATGGACCCTCTCTTGCTTTCTGGAAGAAGGAGGCTCCTGAGTACATAAGTCCACCCCCTTGTCCTGGGAAATTCCCATGTGCAGAGGGAGGGCTGTTCTCTCTGTCCTGGGTCCACCAGTCCTTCCAAGCTCTGGAAACAATTATAAAGTAACCACAGCTCATACATGGCAACCATCTCTCCCCAGACTCAAGCCTACCCCCACAACATTGACCATGACAATGAACAATACCCCGAGTGTGCAGCCTCTGCAGAGGGAAGTGCCAGGATGGTCTCACCACATAGCTGCCTGCTCCATGCAGACCGCCCAGGCCACAGCCCCGGCCAGGACCAGCCACTCTCCCAGGGATCCGCTGCTCAGCTCCTCCTTTATATTGCCTGGAGGCTGCTGGTATCAAAGTGACAGCAGGAAATGGCTCTTTAGTCCCTGTGAAGTCCCTCCCCATTGTGAGGATTAGATCAACCTCTGGCTGCAGGCCCTCCTCTTCCAAGATAACTGGGACTGAGTGTGGAGCAATCAGCAACCCTGAGCACCCTCCCATGCTCACAGTCTCAGCCAATTACACACACTCTGGGCCTGTGAAGAACCCAGGACTGAAGATAATGGGGGGTCTGAGAAAGGAAGACTCTAGGCATGGCAGGATTGGGGAAAAGGAAGGTCAAAGAGGCAGGTTGCAGCAGAAAAGGCTGAATCGTAAGTGGCTTCTGGCTATAAGCAAGCAATCTGGGGACATGCCCTCTGACACCCCCCAAGCTCCGTGGTTCTGCCATTCTCCACTGAACCAGAGCAACCTACTGATCAGGTACACCCCAGAGAGGAGCATGACATTTTCAACCTTCTTTAAGTCCCTAAGCAGATGTCATTCATTTCCACGGACACTTCAGGCTCCATACAGCACAGCAGGAGTTCGCTGTGGCCATATCACCTCCCGGCACGGAGTCATCACTCTCCAGCCCTTCCTTTCTACCTAGAGCTAGTGCACACTTTAGTTCATTGACTCTCACTGTTGACCACCCACCGGTGGCTCAGCTCACAATAGATCCTGATGCTGATTATAGCAGACGTGGCCACTTGAGCCGCTGACTCAGCCCCTCAACGGCATAGGCCTATGCCACGCGGCTGTTCCAGCGAGGCCTCTAGTGCAGCGTTGTCTACCACCACTGCCCTGGTGGTGGGCTTCAGCCTTCAAGAGTCAAGCTGAAAAGCAGTGGATCCTCAGATATCGGAAAGCCTGTTTCCAGACAGGACCCAGGGGGTTCTCCAGGGAGGTCGGTCTGGTACTCCGCTGACCCTCTTCAGACAGATTCATTTATTTTTTGAGTACCTACTGTGTACCAGAAACTCCTCTGGTAGTGAACAGAACAAAGATCCTTGTCCTCAGGAAGCATAAATTCTAGCAGAGGGAGAAAGATATTTTTAAATAAATCTAAAAATATTAGTATAACAGATATAGCATGTTATAAGGTCATAAGTGTCATGGGGAAAAAACAGAAAAAGTAGCAAGGTAAGAGGGGTCAGGTTGCAGAATAAAACAAAGCAGCCTCATTAAAAAGGTAAGCATTGAGTAAACCCTCAAGTAAGGAGATAGCTAAGAGAACAGGAAGGGAATGGTATTCCAGACAAAGGGAGTGGCCAGAACAAAGGCCCTGAGACAGAACATGTGTGGCATCTGCAAGGAACAGCAGGGTCACCTGTGCCTGGGCCAGAGTGAGCAAGGGGGAGATGGGTAAAGAGAAAGCTGGAAAGGAAAAAAATGTTCCAATCAGAGGGAACAAGTGCCCCCTAAGGCCAGAGAGACAGGAAACCCTTGTAAGTCAGACTGAACACGGGCCCCTCCCTTAGAGCCCCCCCCCCCCGCACTTCCCCTGTAGACATTTCTTCTGCTCCTTGTAGCCATTTTCCGGCCTTCAGTCTCTTCTACTCAGCCAGCAGACCCAGGGCCTGGCCACCTCACAGCATAGGGGGCTGCTTTTTCTGGTCTGGGAGGAAGCTGTCCCACCTCAGCCCTGCCCCCAGCCCACAGGCAGAAAGGCTGACCACTGTGAAGAACTGAACTGCAAAATATGCCAGTAATCAGAGGGCCTTTCCTTGTTTTCAGCCCATGTCCAGAAACCCCAGATTACAGATCCAAGCCCCTGGGATCTCCCAATCAAAAGCTGGAGCCCATGAGGCAGGGGCCAGCCAGGCCCGGGACGCGGAGTTCTCACCTCCCATGCAGCCAGGGCCCAGCAGCCATCTGGCCAGGCTCCGCATGGCCAATTAGGCAGCAGGCCGGCTAACACCAGGGCTGCCAGGGCATCGGGCTGCAGGAGGCATCTGAGGCAATGCTGCCCAGCTGCTCAGGCGTAACGAAATCAGGCCTTCGCAAAGAGCGCATTACCAGTCCCAGACATGCCAAGAGCTTCTTGGATCCGCTCTTCCTCCCATGCCTCACCCTCTCCTTGGACTCGGCCTGTTAGAGCTAAATGGGCTCTATTTATTGCCATCCAAGACTTTCGGCTGGCAGGATGTAATGGTGGCTGACCTAAACCAGCAGTGACAAGTGGCCACACTCGGTCCACAGGCACGGAGCTTGCTGCCATGGCTCAGGAGCCCTGTTTTCCCTTTTCCTACAGACGTCTCTGTGCCACAGGCAAACCAGAACCTGGAAACCATCCTCAGAGAGATGAGGATGGGGCTAGACGCTCCAATGAGTCATTGGGATAATGGCAGAGTCACTGGCACTCCCTGGATCTCAGTTCCCCTTCTTGCAAAATGTTAGGGCCCAAAGGTCATCATCATAAGGGCCATTACATCTATGAGATTCCAGAGACAGTTTAGGGCTCTGCTTTGAAAGCGAAGAAGCACTTTAATCTGGATGGAGTTACTGAGGAATTCAGGGGCCTTGGTCGGATTGATCAGGGTTTGCTGCAAGAGGCCAGGGGCTAAGAGAGGCCCTGTGGCTCCCAATGCATGTAGAATGTGGAACTGAAATGAAGGTCTGATAGCAGTGCTGGAAATGCAGTGGCATCCCATCCACTGCGGTTGACTTCCGCAGAGCAGAGGACTTAGAACTCAGACTGTCAGGAACCCCATGAGGACAGCTGTGGGTAGAGAGAGGAAAGCCAAGGGGTCTGCTCCTGGTGGAAGAAGGCCAATGGGAAGGCAGCTACAGTAGAGAGACCAGTGTGGGCCTCCAGTGTCTCAGAAATAGGAAAACAGGCCGAAGAGAGTGACATTTGATGGCCAGGTGAAGAGCGTGGTTTTGCACACATCTGAAGCTTAGACAAGAGATCAAGGAAGAGACTGGGGTGAGGCCACATAGCTTGTCTGTTTGTACAGACGGATACAGAAAAGGAATTGGAGTAGATGACAGAGGGAAAAAAAGCTGGGGGTGCAGTGGAGCGAACTGGAGAATGCTGCATTTAAGACTTGAGAGCTGAGAAAAGGCCAAGTGGCTGGGAAAGGAGGAAAGAAGGGGTAGTCAGAGCAGTAGGGAGAGGCAGGTGGCAGGGCAGAAAGGGGTCACCAGGGCTGTGCATCAGCCAGACCTGCCTCCCTCCCAGAATCAGGACTCATTGGAGTTCCTGCTCCCCTTGGTGACTGGTGGAAACCTGACCTTTTCCAGACATTCAGTTGTAAGTGACAGCAATGTGTCACTTTGAGTTAGATGTTGGGAGCTGATGGGAGACACTGGGGATGCTCTCTGCCCTGCAGGTCCAGGAGCGGCAGGAGTAAGCAGAACCAGAGCTCATCAGGAGTGAGCCATCGACCTCTGTTGTTTAAAGCCACTGGGCTTATTGGTAACCATAGCACAGCCCACTGGTTACAAATGACCTGACACACCAATGCAGGAGTTTCTAGAAGAAAGATGGTGGCCAGCAGCACTGACTGGAGAGGGAAGGTGGGAACTGGGAAATTCATTGAGTCAGGCAAACAAGTGGACATCGGCAACCCTGGAGCTTGGGTTGTGGAAGCAAGAGCAGGGCAGCAGGGCATTAAGGATTAAGGGCTCCAAGGCAGAAGATGTGGATGTCCCTTTGAAGTATTCTAGGAACTGTCAGAAAAGAAATGAGGCAACAGGAGGACCAGTGAGGTTGGGGAAAGGCTTAAGCTTTTATTCCTAAGAGAAGCCAGTGAAGAAATGACAGGATAATCTGCATAATGGTCTGATTTTTCCAAGTCCATTACTTCTCTGTCTGGTTGGGAAGCAGGAGAAGTGAGAAACCAGATCTGCCCCTGGATATTTTCATTCCTTGTTGCACACTCACTCTAGGAGCTGACTGAGGTTCAAGGGTGCTGAGAAAAAATTAGCAGCTGAGGGTCAAGGGGTGTGGAGAGCACAGAACTAAAGAGGATTCTCTAGAAAGATCCTGGTAGTAGGGATGGAGGGGAAAGAGAGGAAACTGATGGAAAGAGGATCAATCTAGAAGAAACAGGGAAGTCAGGGTCCCCTAAGAACTGACCTCCAGCTATGTAAGTTTCCACATCCGTAAAACGGAGTTAACCCTTACAGCACAGGGTGGTGGGGAAGCTCTGAGGACATCATGCCTGCCTGTTGGCACATTACCAGCTGTAAGGCTCCATGCACATTCAGTGGAATCATAGCTGGCTAAGGAGACAACCTCAGGTCTACACTGGCTGCACCCGTGGTTCTCCCATACTGCAGGGTAGGCAGAGGTGAGAGGCCTCAGTCCCACCTACAACCTCCCAGGGTGATGCTGAGTTAGTCATCTCTCCTTTCTAAGCCCCAATTTCTGGGGCATCAAATGAGAGAAATGGGACCAGACAACCTCTGGGAGACCTCTCATGACTGACATTGTAAGATGCAGGAATTCTATTAGTCCTCTGGCTGGTCTAAATTTCTTATATAAATAAAAGTAAAACTATTTACAATCAATCAATCAATTATAATATTGCCAAGTAGATGAACAGACACAAAAAAAATAACAAAAGAACTAATAACTCTCAAGTGACTTCGGATCTTTCATTCCTTTGACTCAGTTCTCGGCCCAAGGACACACATACTTTGGCCATATTGTTAAAACCCCTTTCCCCCCAATGGAGGCTCCTACGGGGCCGGCCAGCCCGAGATGTGCCCTCTCACTAGCCAGCTCAGAGCACCCCTGCCCTGCACCTGCCTCCGACAGCATGGGCCCCAGCTGTCGGGTGCCTTTGACAAGCTGTGTACCCGTGTCCAAGCCCACCTATAGCCCCCGTTCTCCATGATGGAAAGAGTGTGTCACTGAAGCAAAACCCATAAAATTAGCACTTGAGTCTCTGACCTTCACATGATCTCTGTTACCAAAGACAAATGTGCCCTGGCTGGCGTAGCTCAGTGGATTGAGTGCGGGCCTGTGAACCAGATGATCACGGTTCGATTCCCCGTCAGGGCACATGCCTGGGTTGCAGGCCAGTTCCCAGCAGGGGCCAGTTCCCAGCAAGGGATGCACCAGAAGCAACCATACATTGATATTTCTCTCCTTCTCTCCTTTCCTTCCCTTCTAAAGATTAAATAAATTAAAAAAAAAAAAGACAAATGTAAGATCTAGGGAGAAGTATCCTGAGCTCTGGCCTGCATTAGCCCTTGGCCCAGTGCTTGACAGTCCCCTCCCCTCCAGAGAAGCCAGTTCTGAAAAGTCCTGGGAGGCTGATACCCAGAAACATCTCCCCCTCTCCCATCAGTGTGTGAACCCATCCCCCTCTCTCACTCTCTCACTCCCTCTCATGCACACACACAATTACATCAGCAATGGCCACACTGGCCCTGGTTCCTAGAGCTGAGCACCTGCCTGGGTTGCATTATGCCTCTTCCCTCAATGGCCTAAATAGAGTCCCACAGGCTCAACGACTTGGATGTGAATGAACCTGTGCCCATAATCGTGGAACCAAGTTTCACTAAAGGCAGTGCCCAGGTCACTGCCCGTCATGGGCCAACTCAGCCTCTCAGCCTTGCAGCCTCGTGAGGGCAGCACACATCTGTTCTCAGGTTCAAGGCCACAGGGAGAGGCCAAGGTGGTTACAGTCTTCCAGGAGAAGCAAAATGCCAGGCCGAGCCCACACCACCCCACACACCTGTCCTCCTCCTGTGCAGGTGATAGCCACGTGACCCTGGTGGTGGTGAGGTAAGCTTTGCTTCAACTTTGAGCGGTATGAGCAACGCCTGAGGACAGGCAGGGGACCTTAAGAAGTCCCTGGCCTTAAGGCAGTTCTACCTGTCCTGAGAGGTGTGCCCCTTGCCGGCCGCCTGAACAGTTGGGACTGAGTAGCTCTACCTGCATTTACTGTGGAGGAGAGGGGACTGGGGGGATGCAGGAGCTCTGCAGGTGGGACTCTGTGAGTTTGCTGCTCAGGGCTCCCTGTTGAACAGTGCAAGAGCCTTGCACCATCTGGACCAAGGAGAGCATGGTGCATTCAGCCCGCTGCAGGGTCCTGCTATGGCCCACACGTCCTGCCTTAGCGAGGCTCCCCTCTGCTGTTACACCAGAACCCCTGTTACAACAACGTAGCAGCCATGCCTAGGGGACAGGAGGCTGGGGTCTTGTCTTAGTTCCTTCACGTCTGCATAACCGAAATGAAGAACCACATGTTGAGGCCTCTGAACAGTAGTTTCTCCCCTCTAAGGTGAGATGCCAGGACCGGGCCACCTGCAGGGTCTGGGCTCCCATGCAGACAACTCCCCTGGACAAACTCACTTCGAAGGCCACATTTCACAGACAGGCACAGAGAAAAGAGCACAAGCAGAGGGCACATCGGGGGTGCCATGGAGGTCCTTGGCCTGCATCATTGCCCTAGAGCCCACCAGAGTTTTAGAAATTCCACTAGAAGAGACAAGGCCCAAAGCAGGGCACTCACCCACATGCTACCTTTAAAGGCACCTCCCTCCACCAGAAAGAAAACTGGCTGGGCCGCTATCAGCCACTCACGTACCTCTTCACCTCTTACCAGAGGAGGCCACGCTCCTTCACCTGCAGCTTCAGGCCTCCACGGTCTGGCCTCGTTTCACTTCTTATCCTTCTGCCCCTACACGCAGCTTCAGCCCCAGACTCAGGGGCAGACAGACTCTTCCCTGAGCTCACCTTCTCTTGTCCCAGCTTACCTTTCCACACAGAGAACATTGGTAGGCCCTGTCGAGACCAACCTGCCCATTCACTAAAGAAGGCCTCTGAGGACTCCCACGTGGCGTGTCAAAGTCTGCTTCAAGTTCCTCTTGCTTCTAATTTTTGAAGTGGTTAAAAAAACATTTCTTCAAATAGGTCTGCACTACTTGGCACTAGCTCTTCCTTTCCTAGTCTTATGGGTTGAGCTGTGTCCTCCAACTTCATATGTTCAAGCCCCCAAAACGTGGCTATATTTTTAAAGAAGTCATTAAGTTAAAATAAGGTCATATGGATGGGCCTGCTAATCTAATCTGACTTAGAAGAAGAGATTTGGACACAGATACATGTGCACAGAGAGGAAAGCAAGACCACGTGAGAACAGAGCAAGCAGGTGGTCATCTGCAAGCTGAAGAGAAAGTCCTCAGAATGAAACCAAAACCTACCAGCACCTTGACCTTGGACTTCTAGTCCGCAGTATTGTGAGTAAATAAATTTATGTTGTTTAATGCACCCAGTCTGTGGTACCTTATTATTGTAGTCTAGGCAAATAAACACACCTCATATTTTGTCTCTCCACCCAGTCAGTCCAAATGTGAGTCACAGAATATCAGAGAGGAAAGAACCTCTGACTGTTGGGTCCAATACCCCTGCTTTGCAGATGGGTACACAGAGGCGCAGTGAAAGGAAGGGATGGACCAGAGTCCTACAGGAGGTAGTGGGCAGAGCTTCTAACCAGGGCTGTTTTGGTCATAAAACACTGAGCCCTAGAAACACAGACCTGCTGGGTTTGGGGCTGCACTGACCTGCCTGCGTTGAGTAGACGCAAAAGACAATTCTCTTGTACACTGCCCATCCCACTCCGAGCTGAGTGTGAGTGGCAGACACGCAGGCTTAGCTACCTGGCTTTGACCAGAGACAGAAATGCTAGGTGGGCCCAAACAAGCCACTCAAAAGGCAGAATAGGGCTTCCTGGGCAGGCACCTGGAATCAGCTGAACTAAAAAGGTGATCCCAGGGGGAGTGTCGCTGTGGTCTAGACCTGCCCCTGAGCCCCAGAGCCTCTTTCTGAAAGCCAGGCCACCCCAGAAGTGGCAAACCTTGATTCAATTTTTCAACGCCATCTCAACACTTACTAAGTGTATTTGTGGAGTGTGTGACATCCAGAGATCCGCACAAAGCCAATACCTGGGAATTTTAAGGAAAGAGGAGACCCCTTTGGACTGGCTGACCAGGGCAGCTTCCTGAACAGGCTGGACCTTGAGCTAGCCACTGAAGAACAGGTGGGGCATGGAGAAGAGGGGTCACACCAGAGACTGCTTGCTGTCCCTGGTCAGCCCCATGGGCAGATTTTATTTCAGGTTTCTAAGTTCAATTTGTTGCCCAGGTCCAGGCTAGTTTGAGACTTTGTCCCCGGTGTTGAACACTGACAAATGTCCATCTAGAGGAAAGGGGGTAGAAATTGAAGGCACAGTCCATACTACAAGGAACTCCTCGTGTGAATGAGAAGTCCAAGCTCTCTTTTTGAGGTCAAGCTCACTGGCCATGGCCAGCTCTTCTCAGCGGTGGCTTGGAGTCTTACCCTGATGGCCAGATGGTTTGAAATCCCCCTCCATCTTCCAGGGTCCCTGAATGTTTATAGCCAGCATTTATGAATGAACATAGGAATAAATAGCTCCAGGCTCACCATTTGGATCCACAAGTGGACTGGACTCCTCCTAATGAGACTTCTCTGACAACACAGCAACTCCAGTTAGCTGCCTGAACTTGGCCTTCTTGTTCTGGGGGTTCCCAGCAACCAGGGCCTTCCATATGAGGGTCAAATCCCCAGACCCATAGGTCACCTGCGCCTCTGCCAGTTTCTGAACAAAATCTCCATTTCAACCAGTATCTGCTACATGTGTAGCTCGAGAACACCTTCCTCTCCCATCTCTCCAAGTTGAGGAAGTATGAACTGGTGTTTGAATAATGAAGAACCATTGAGGGGTAGTTGGCCATGAACTAGAACTTTCTTTTTCCCAAACACTACTGGTTTGCACTAACAATCTGGTACACTTGCCTCCATTGTATATAAACTTTACAATGAACTGGAATATTATTAGAATTCTCAATTAAGATTTGTTTTCTTAGGAACGAACAATGGTTGATTATAAATATAACACCATTCTCCTTTGCTGTGAAAGAAGCACCCCCGTTACTGTGTTCACTGTGTGGCTGAGCAGCTGGAGGTGGGATTGGGTCTGCACTGGGGCAAACCTCCCCTGGGTGCATGGGGCTGTTCTCACCTACAGGCAGAGGGGTGTCCTCACACCAAAGCCCAGAGAGGAAGGACGGAGGGCCAAGGAGAGAGGCTCAGAGCACCTCTGGCACATGGCCTTGGCCACAAGAATGTCAGATGTCTGGCACCCCCCCCCCCCCCCCTCTCAAAAATAAATAAATAAAATATTTTTTTAAAAAAGATGTCTAGCAGGTAATTCCAGTATTAAAATGGAATCTTCCGGTCAGAGTTTGCCCAGAACTACAAACTGTGAACCACAGACAAGGTGTCTGAGAAACTGCCAGCCCTTCAGGACTAGAAAGTAGATGGTAGAGACCAGAAACCATGAACTTGGAGAATGTGCTTCCGGAATTCTTCATGTCATTTGCTCCTGTTGTTCTCCTTCAGTCATCAGTTACCATCTTTTGAAATGTCTGGCCTACCTCAGATGCTCCAAGGAAAATCGGGGCACCCCCGCCATGGCCAAAGTGCTCAGAAGGAAGAGTTATGGTTATCACTGTGGGTGTCCTGATGAAACAGACAATTTTCTAGAAAGATAACAGCAAGACTGATTCAAAAAATATAGTCTCTAAATAGATCATTAACTATGAAATAAATTGAATAAAAATTTAGAAGAATTATTCTTTTTTTTTTTTTTTTTTTTTTGTTATGTGCCCCCCCCTCCTCCCCCACCCCCCCCCACCCATACCCTGCTTATGCTTTTTTCTCTCGCATTTCCTTGTTCTCCCCTCTTCTTACCCCCATCTCTTTTCTCTATCTTTTTTATTCTACTTTTTCTCTTTCTCCTCTCCCCCCCTTACTCCCCTTCCCCTTCCCTTTTCTCCCTGTTTTCTCTGCTCTCTCTCTGACTCTTTTTGTTGGTGGTTGGTAGGATGTCCTGGTTTCGTTCTTTTTTTAGAAGTCCTTACATTTCATAGTTCAGATTATCTGTCCTTCCGTTCTAAATGAAAGTTTTGCTGGGTAGAGCAATCTTGGTTGTAGGTCTTTAGTTTTCATGACTTGGAATATTTCTTTCCAGCCCCTTCTTGCCTGTAAGGTCTCTTTTGAGAAATCTGCTGACAGCCTGATGGGGACTCCTTTGTAGGTGATTGTCCCCTTAGCTCTTGCTGCTTCCAGGATTCTCTCCTTCGTTTTAATTTTGGCTAATGTAATTATGATATGCCTTGGTGTGTTCCTTCTTGAGTCCAACTTTTTTGGTACTCTCTGGGCTTCTTGGATTTCTTGGAAGTCTGTTTCCTTTGCCAGATTGGGGAAATTTTCTTTTATTATTTGTTCAAATAGTTTTTCCACTGGTGGTTGTGTCTTTCCCCCTTCTGGTACCCCTATAATTCGGATATTGGAGCGTTTATAGATGTCCTGGAAGTTCCTAAGCTTCTCCTCATTTTTCTGAATTCTTATTTCTTCATTCCTTTCTGATTGATCATTTTTTCTTCCTTCTGGTTTACTCCATTGAGTTGAGTCCCAGTTTTTTTTTCATCTCTATGGGTTTCCTGTGGAATTCCATTCATTTCCCTTAATTTAGCCTTCATATGTTTCTCTAATTTGTGGCTATAGTCCACCAGATCTGTGAGGAAGCTGACGACCAGTGTTTTAAACTGTGCGTCTGAGAGATTTGCTATTTCTTCGTCACTTAGATTTATCTCCGGGACTTTGAGGTTCCCCTGCGACATTTTTGGTCTGTTCTGGCCCTTTAAGTGAGAGAAGTGGCGCCTTGGAGTCCCAGGTCGCTGGGTTGTGACGCTGTATGAGGGGGCGTGGTCAGAGCGGGGGGGGGGAATGGCGCCGCCGCCGGTCCCCGCTCACTCCCTCACCCGCGCGTAACCGGGCACCCACAGTCAACTCGCTGCCACCGCCTCCCCACTGACTCCTCCGTAGTCACTCACCCGGTGGGCTGCTCACTAGGTCCAATCCTGGGTTTGGAACCCGTGCGTCTGGATTCGCGCGTCTGGGTTCCGCGCCCGCGCCCGGTCGAGTCGGATTTCCTTGAATCCTACCGCCGCCGCCGTTTGCCTCTTGCCGCGCGGATTTTTGTTTGGCTCAAGCGTGGCCGTCGCGGCTGTCGGTGCTTTATTGTCAACGGTTGTGAGCGCCCCGGCTAAAGAATTATTCTATAAAAGGCTCTGGAGCTCAATTTTATGGGTAAGTTGTCCTAGAGCAGAGAAAGAAATAAAAAACATCCTGATTCCTTTCATAAGGCTAACATAATTTTATGAAAAGGTTGGCCAATGTAATATACAAATACATACATAATTTCATATAAAATACGTAATGCTATGTATGTATAAACACATATATACTCCTACATACACACAATCTTATGAGTATAAATGTAAAAATCCCAAATTTAAAAAAAATCAGATCCAGGGGCTAATAAAAGGATAATTTAAGATGACTAATGCTGTGTTTATCCCTGGAATGTAGTGATGATTTCAGTTTTGGGAGTATACTCTAGTTCACATCAATACACCGCAGGAGAAAAAAGCCATAAGAGATTCTAAGGATATATTTTTAATGTAATACTGTTTGATGAATAAAAAAATTTTTAGCAACCTAATATGTGTGGATTTATACTACTAATTGACATCCTGTTCATGGTGAAATAATAGGGGCAGCTTTGCTAAAATTAGAAAAAAGGCAAGTTTGACTTCTTAATCACTATTGGGACTGTACATTTTCTATTTCTAGACAATAACATGAAACAGAAATGTAGTATTTTTTAAAATCCAGATCAAATGATCGCTATTTGCAGAAGATATTATCTTCTACCCCCCAAAAAATAAATCCCAAGAGAAAAACTAGCAAAACTAATAGCAGTTTAGTAAAGTGAGCAATTCCTAGTTAAAAATACACAAATCTACAGGTTAACTATATACAAGAAATAGTTAACAGTTAATACAAAATACAATGCAAAACCATGATTCTGTTTAAATGAGCAATGAAATAAGAATAAGCCTAAAATAATCTTAATGAGAAAACACATAAGGTCTATCAAAAACATTTTTTAACATTTAGCAAGACATAAAAGCAGAACTGAAGAAATATCATGTTTCTGGGGGAAACTGAATATTTTTCAAATTCCTTTCCAAACACTTTTTTCAAAAAAAAGAAGAGCTTTGCCCAGCAGGAGGGGAAAGCGGGGCTCCCAGGATGCACTAGTACAGGGCGGCACGCCCTCACCACAGCCGAGTCAGGGGACAGGGGACCAGAGCCCCTGCCGGCCCTGTCCATGTGCAAAGATCTACTTCAGAGAGAAGAAACTACGCCAGCTTTAGAAACATGACAGGACATGAAACATGAGGATAATTCTTGAAATCAGCTTTGGAAACTGTGCAACATACATTCTCTTCTGGGACTGCCCAAAAACCACTAAAGCTTTACATTAAGGTAAGAAGTTAAACAAAACTGTGAGTCCCATCTCGTGGGGAAAGCAACCGCCCCGTCTTCGTGCCCATTCCCCCGCTGTGTGTAGCCCGCGGTATCTGACGAGGCATCAAGCCACAGCCATAAAAATAGTACAGAACATTAAAGTCCTAGAGGAGAACATCAGCAAGAAAATCTCAGATATTCCAAGCAGCAACATTTTTACTGATATGTCCCCTAGAGCAAGGAATATAAAGGAAAGAATAAACAAATGGGATCTTGTCAAAATAAAAAGCTTCTGCATGGCTAAAGAAAACAGTATTAAATTAGCAAGACAACCAACTGTATGGGAAAACATATTTGCCAACGATACCTCAGACAAAGGTTTAATCTCCAAAATATACAAAGAACTTACACGACTCCACTCTAAGAAGACATCTAACCCAATTGAAAAATGGGAAAAGGACTTGAACAGACACTTCTCCAAGGAGGACATACAGAATATCCAGAGACACATGAAGAGATGCTCAATATTGCTAGCCATCAGAGAGATGCAAATTAAAACCACAATGAGATACCACTTTACACCAGTCAGGATGGCTATCATAAACAAAGCAACAAACAACAAATATTGGAGAGGCTGTGGGGAAAAGGGGTCCTTAGTTCACTGTTGGTGGGATTGCAGACTGACTGGTACAGCCATTATGGAAAATAGTATGGAATTTTCTCAGAAAAATAAAAATCGACCTGCCTTTTGACCCAGCAATTCCACTGCTAGGATTATATCCTAAGAATCCTAAAACATCAATATCAAAGAACCTATACACCACAATGTTCATAGCAGCGCAATTTACAATAGCCAAGAGCTGGAAGCAACCAAGGTGCCCGTCAGTAAATGAATGGATCAAAAAATTGTGGTACATATACACAATGGAATTCTATGCAGCAGAGAGAAAGAAGGAGCTCCTACCCTTTGCAACAACATAGATGGAACTGGAAAGTATTATGCTGAGTGAAATAGGCCAGGGGTTGAAAGACAAATACCATATGATCTCGCCTTTAACAGGAAGCTAAACAACAAAACAAACGAGCAAGCAGAATAAAAACAAAGACACTGAAATAGAGAACAGGGGGACAGTGACCAGAGGGGAGAGGGGAGGGAATTTAAGGGGGAAAAGGGGGAGGGATTTGGAGAAGCAAATATGAAGGACACAGGGATGAGAACTGGGGGGGTGGAAATGGGAGGGAGGTGGGGAGCACGGGGTGGGGGGGGCTGGGATGGGAGAAACAGGCAAAAAACTGTACTTGAAGAATAACTAAATAAAATTATTGAGAAAAAATAGTACAGAACTACAATCAGAACTGCCAGATAACTCACTCAGACGGAGTATATGGCCAAAACATGAGAATTTATTAATTTATTATTTGATAAAGGGGCATCATCCACCAGTGAGGAAGGAAAGGATTGACTCATTGATGGCTGGGGTAAATTGTTTTACTTTTGAGGGGGCAAATAAATTCTCAATTCAGTTTAAGAGAAAATAATTCCAGATGAGTAAAAAGTTTATCTGAAATTCAGGTAATATAAAAACAGCAATTAGAAGAAGATAGAGAACATTAGCAGGGAGCATTGAACTCCATAAGAGCAGGGATACGTGTCTGTTTTGCCAACTGCTATATTTCCAATACTAGAAATAGGGCTTGCCACATAGAAAGTGCTCAATAAATTAGTGAAAGGATGGATACATGAATGAAACTTTTTTTCTCTATAAATATTCTGGTTCTATCCTTTGTTACATTTTCTACTAAGGTTTTTTTCCCTTAATTACTAAAATTTTTTAAATGTTGCAACACATTAAGAATAAGGAAGAGTGCGCACATGGCTTGCCATATCTGCACATACTGGGTTGCAACTCTTTCTCATGAATAAGGAGATATGTTTTATCTTCTTATGTCTTAAGGATAACTCTGTAGGCTACCTTTATTTTAAATAATTACCCCAATTTGTCCTTTGCCTTTTCACATATCAAATTGTTTATGTACCAGAAAACACACAACTTATTCATATAAGATCAGCCAATTCAATCAACTCTCTTTTATAACTTCTCTCGATTGCTATTATCTACAGAAAGTCTGCTCCAGTTCCCAGTTGTTGAGGAGACTGAGACCGCCCTCAGCAGCCCGGTCCCGGTTACTTCATGAGGGCTAGTGCATCCTCTCCGAGGGCCTGGAGACCCACTCACAGGCATCCGATGCGCAGAGTTTCTTATCCCAACCAGACTCATCAAACCCCCCAAACTCCCCGCTCCAGCGCACTCTTTTGCATAACCGCAGGGTGAGGTCATGTGTTTGGGACACCATTTTCCATCACCATGGAGATGATGAGCCCTCAAAGCACTGGCAGGAAGCCTCCCTTGCAGGATGGAGCCAGCAAAGAAGGAACAAAGAGAGGAAGAACCTGCCGACTTGCCAGAGGAGCAGAAACATATCCCAAGGAGCTCATGAGGTCATACTCAGGCACACAGTTTCCTAGGCATTGAATCTGTTTAGAAAGCATATGGCCTTCCAGCCCCTCCTGGCATGTAGCACAAGCCACAAGCAGCACCCTCAGAAGATGACGTTCTGGTCACTTTTAACCTCTGGGGCCCCCGGCCTGATCTGGGGCTGACATATGGCCTCCTCTGCAATTCTCTGTCTTTCTCAGAATATAACTCCCTGGTCCCGATCACTTCACTACAACACTCTTACCCTCTGCCTAGTCTGCTCTCCTCTCTGCTCCCAGGATAACCACGCTAAGGCAAGGGTCGGATTTACTCTTCTTCTAAAATTAATTCAGTGATTAACCATTGACCTAAGGCAGGGAGTATCCAAATTCCTTAGGATGCTATTCAGACCCTTTCTGATCTGGCTCCTGCTTCTATCTCCAGTCAACCTCTTACCCTTTCCACACCCTTCTTCACACTCTGCTCCACACATATGCTGTCTGGCACCTGAAAATGCTCTTTTCCATCTAAATAACCACCTGTTGCTGATACCACTCTGCTAGGCATACACACACACACAACATACACATACATATACATATGCATTTATACACATATATGTATGTGTATACACATACACACACATATATATACACATATACATATGTGTGTATAATTATATGTGGCAATATTTCAGGTAAGGAAATTAGGGTTCAGAGTCGTTAAACAATTTACCCAGGGTCACATAGCTTTTAAGTAGCAGAGCCGGGATTTAAACCCAGCTTTTTCCAGACCCAAAGTCTTGGTCCTTTCACTACCTGGGGTGGCCATCCATCCCAGTTTGCTCAGGACCGTCTCTGTCTTAGTGCTGATAAAGACTAACTGGACCTCTAAGAAAACAGTCAGTCAGGAGGGTCTATGGGAGGAGCTAGGACTCACAGCAGTTTGCCTGTATCACCATGAGCGCACACAAAACCCTGCAGGAAGAACTCTATGTTTATGATAAGGCTCTATGGTTCCAACGTCCCCTTTGCCCTAACTTCCTCTTCCCTTCTACAAATACCCCCCATTCTGGAACCCCAGAGTGTGCGCAGCTTGCCATGTCCACACACACTGGGTTGCACCTCTTCCTTTTGCCCAAATAAGTCCCTTTTGATGATGAAACGCCTAGTCGATATTATCCTTCCATCGACAGTATGGAAGTCTCATGTCCCCAGGAACCCCTCATTCCCCAGCAAACCAGGACAGCCGACCGCTGTCCTCTGTTAATGCCGTTTCATCTTACACACATGAGGTCTTTGTCTGCCTCCTCCAGGAATGCTTCCAAGGCCACCCTGCCCCCAAGAGAAGTGTGTTTCCTCTGTCCTGCCACATTCCTGGGCCTGTCTACCTCCTAAAAAATCACCTATGTCAAAATGAACTTGCAGACTCTCTCTTGCCAGGGGAAGAATTTCTGAATGTTGGGACTAAGACCCCGTCACACCGTGGTCCCGGGACAGGACAAGGAACAGGAGTTCGATTAATGTTTGTGTGAGAAGGGGGCAAATCTGATAAGGGCTGCCACCGTCCATGAGAAAGTTTCCAGAAATAACTCCGCAGCTAAAAAACTCAGGAGTGGATCGTGTCTGGAGTCCCGTATTTAGGAAAAACGACCCAAGCATTTGTTCCACTTGTCACTCAATGGCCCTGTAAGCTCTAGGGGCACAAGTCCAACCCGGACCCCTCAGCTGCTTGTTTTTAAGCCTGCTGGCATCTCCAATGCCCTTGCAAATCTCTGCAAATGTTGGTAGAAGCCATTTAAGCAGCTGTCCTGGAGGAAGAAGAGGAGGGAGAGAGGAAAGAAGATACATAGAATTCCCAACTTTCCAAATGGCTTCTGCTCTGAGGTGTCAGAAATTATGTTTGTGCTTAGCACCCACAGAAGGGAACTGCTTCTGCCAGGCACCTAGGATGTCCCACCCCGGGGGGGGGGGGGAGGGACAAAGCCTCTCCCACCCTAGGATGTCCTCTGAGAAGACTCACGTCCCAGAGAAGGACAAGGAGGGAGGCTTTGCTCCTGCTCGGAAGCTCAGCCCTGGTGAGCAGGCAGACGGGGAAACTCGGGACGAGGCAGAAGAGAAGCTCCATTGTTTGCTGTGAGAAGGAGCTCAGACCCAGGCTGGTTCTGATTTATGCAAACATGTGCCACTGCCATGACGTGCACCTTCCGGAATCAAAACCACCTGACACGTGTCAAAACACCAGCATCACGGCCCACCGGCAGCCGTGACATCTCTCTCCGTGCAGGAGAGACTGATATTCGATCCACCTCCTCCTTCCTGCCGTGCCCCATGATGAAAGCCCTGCTCCCACAGTGGCACTCTGGAAGGGCCTGGGGACGTGTTAGTGAATAATTAGAATTTTAGCTCTTGGCGGAAATGCAGAAGAGAAAAGGTCAAGGATGAGAAGAAAGGAAGCGATGGAGGAGGCAAAGACTGGCGCCCAGAAGCCCCAGTCTGTGTGGCTCAGTTGATCGGGCATTGTCCCGTAAACTGAAAGGTTGAAGGTTCCATTCCAGGCCAGGGTACATGCCTAGGTTGCGGTTTGGTCTCCAATCAGGGCACGTATGAAAGGCAACAGGCCAACATTTCTCTTACATCAATGTTTCGCTCCCATTTTTCCCTTCCTCTCCCCCTCTCCAAAATCAATAAGCATGTCTTCGGATGAGGATAAAAAAAAATAAAAAACAAAAAGCCGGTACCCAGAAAACTCAGAAGTGAGGCCCTCAGCTTAGGAGGCCAACCATTCATTCACATCGACAGTAATCAAGAGGAGAACATCCCTATTATCCCTGAATAAGCACAGAACTTGAGAGTTCACAAATGTTCATTAGCTCACGTTGAGCTCTGCATCCGGCTTTGGGGAGAAGAAGGGTCAGGATTATCAGTCCCATAGTGAAGATGGCAAATGTGAGATGCAGCGGGGTAAAGCAGCGCACCAGGTCCACAGCGGGTGAGAAGTGGTCACACACACAGTCTCGTCTTACTCCAGACCTACTTACTTGCTTAACAAGCCTTCTTATACGCCTCCCTTTGTTTCAGGCACCATCCTCAGATTCTCCCATCTGGTCATTCAAGTGGCCCTGGACTGTCTGTGGCTCCACCCGTGTCTCTTTCTGCTACTGCTCTCTGTGTCCTTTGTGTTTACTGCCGAGCATCCTGAGGCATCTTTGGGACAAGTGAGCATTACCTGCTTTACAGCAGAGTGTCCCTCAGGAACCAGGTGGACAGAAGGAGACTTCCTATGTCCCAGCTGTCTACCTACTTGACTCATATTCTGAACCCACTGTGTGCCATGCCTGGGAAAGGGCACCACGGAGGTGGAAGTCAAGCTCCAGATGCCATCCCTACCCTACACCCTTGGCCAGATCACACACATGTGCCTTCTGTATTCCATTCTGATCCAGTGAGCTGAGCCAGACTTCCTGGGAGGGATGTGTGGTCAAGTTCAGGCTGCTGGGACAGCCTGAGGGGGAAGAAGAGGGATTCTGAGGTCAAGTACAAGATCGGGTCAAAGGAGTATATGCAGTGCCCTGGTTGGCAGCAGAGTTAGGTGCCCACCAGCCAAGGAAGTGGTTTGAGCACTTCAGACCAAATTTGTTGCTCACACCACAAGATGTAAACATCCATTCAGCAAGTCATGCTGCCTCTCACCACATTTGGAAGAGCTTCTTTACACAGAATCCCATTGTTTTCTAAAACTTTTAAAAATGCCTTAGGACTTTTCATGGCCTTTAAAGAGCTGAAATCAGACGGACCTAGGAACAGGACAGCAGTCTCTCTCCTGTAAGAGCAGAGCAGGGAAATGTTCAGTGTGCACAGCGGGTACCCACCTGCTGCAGGAGCTGACAGCAGCTTCTCTGGCAATAGGCCAACTCCAGAGTCTGGGCTGGACCCACAGGGCTGGGTCTCATCTTTCCTTGCCTTCGCTGCCCCCTCCACATTTCTACCTCTTTTCATATCCATTTCCCCAGGGTACCAGCACAAGGGACAACATGCTGGAGAGGAGCAGGTAGGGCCAGAAGAAGGGACATCGCATCAAGAACGAAGCTTAAGTAAGGTGGCAGCAGCCCCAGCAAGCTCTCCCAGTGTCCCCTCAGTGTCCTACTGCCTAATCTTGTCCACTGTGACTCACAGGCTCCTGCATAGGCCTGAATCCTGCTCTCTCTGGCTAGGGACCTCTTCTGGGCTGCAGTGTCCCCAGCAATGAGAGCCTGCCTTGACGTCTCTATGAGGCCACTGCATGAGCATGTAGGTAGGAAGCATCTGGACCAGAAAATTCAGAAGACCCTCTGGTTTGGGACCCCTTTGGGGTCTGCTAGGAACCAGTTCCAGGGACAATCTTGGCAACTGAGCTCCATCAGGCACACATGGGATACAGGCGTCAGGGGCAGATGGATGAAATTACTTTTGAAACGTGAGCAAGATTACCAGGCCAGGAGGGAGGACACAGGCACTCAGGGGTGAAAAAGCCCGAGCCACATGGTCCTGGGCACAGCCATAGGAAAGGACATTTGAATGTAGTGACAAAGTTCCCAGGCTCACCAGGTTTGGAGAGTTAGCTCACAGCTTTGGCCTGGAGAGGTGGAGGCAAAATGACTAGGGAGAAGCAGCACCTGAGACAGGGTCAGGTCATCTCAAAGTCTCTGTCACCCAGGTTGTAGCCTCCACTCCATGCTCTGCCCACAGTTCAGTTCATAAACACCTTGAAACAAGGCAAAAAACAATGTTCCAGTTGCCTCCAAAAGATGTTATTTCAGGCCAGGGATGCCCTTGAGCTTTTCACTATCACTGACTCTGGGGTTGGTTACAGATGAATAATTTCTGTGCAAAAGGAGGCAAACAAACTCTCTGGGGAGAAGGAGATCTACTGTGAACTCACTTGAATGGGCCTAACACTTAACAATCCAGGCCAGCCAATTAGGGGTAGGTGGGCCAAGAGCCAAGAGGCAAGAGGCAAGGCAGGCAGGAGGGCCCAGGTGCCTGGCATGGAGGTGCTAGCCAGAAGGTAGACAAACATTTGGAAAGGGAGTCAGTGATGAGGAGTGGATGGAGGTAGAGGGCAGCTGCAAGGAAAGAGCTGGGTTCTGAGCCAAAGGACAGCTACGCTAGCTGAGCTTCCTCTGGAACAAGGCCCTTTGCATTCCCCCTCTTAGCATGCATTTTCCCCCTGCCCACCTCGTTTTACTCACATTTCTGTGTCTGCCTTGTGTGTGTTTCCCTGGAAGATAGCAAACATGAAGCTGAGTCTGTACTCAGTAGGAGGGTGCTGAGTAAATGAATAAAGAACACTGAGAACCACCAGCCACCATTCAGAACTCAGGCCTGAGAATTTCAAACTGAACACACAGGTTCTTGGAGGTCCCCCCAACCTCACAAGTGACTATAGGAGTAACTTGCCCCCTTCATCCCCTATCTCTCCAGCAGAGCCCAACAAACACAGGGAGCTCAGAGGCTGAAGCATCATGGCCTCCTCTGGCCAGGAAGGTGAACCTGGGCACTGACCACCCTGTAAGAAGGTACATCACCAGAATAGTTTCATCTATGCTTTATTCTCCATAGCTTTAAATGCCATCTTTGACAGTTAATAGTTTGCAATTATCAATGCCCTCCTGGTCCCCTTTGCTGAAACCCAAACCCAAATACTCAGCTGCCTACTTAGACATCTGGAAGGCTACCCTATCTCACCATATATAATACGCACCCACGTTTTTGTGCAAATTAAACACAAGATTATTATAACCTTGGTAAGTAGTCATTATACCCATGTATAATGTGTATCCTTGTTTTTCTTTCAGAAATGTGGGTAAGAAAGTGCACATTATACATGGCAAAATACAGTAATAGGCATCTCAATTTAAAATGCCCTTAGCCAACTCCTTGCCTACCCTGTGACAGCCAGGCTCCCCAAAGCCTTCTCCTTCTCGGTAAATGGCTCTTCTACCCACCAAGCTGTGAGGGTTACTTTTATGTGTCACCTGGACTGGACCATGGCACCCACATAAACAGTCTACCATTATTTTGAATATTTCTCTATAGGCGAGCTTTGAACGAAATTAACGTTGAAATTAGAACAAAGCAGATTGCCCACCTAATGTGGGCGGGCCTTATTCAATCAGTGGAAGTCTTGACTGAAAGAAAGGACTGACCAGTCCCAAACAAGAGAAAATTCTGCACACAGATGGCCTCCAGACTTGAACAGCCACTTTATCTCTCCCCTGGGTCTCTGGCCGAATGGCCTACTCTGCAGATCTCAGACTTGCCCACCCGCACCACCTCCTGTGAGCCCATTTCCTCACATCTTATTGGTTCCATTGCTCAGTAGAACCCTAACTAATACACAAGCCCAAAGTCCTGGAGTCACCCAACATCAACTACCAATGGTATCAGCTCAATGCTCAAATAATGTGCGGACGGCATGCTTCCCACCACACCCACTGTGAACAGCCCCAGTGTGAGCCACCATCATCTCCCACCTGAATGACCACAGTTGCAGATTGGGTTCTCCGTTTCTGCCGAATTCATCCTTTACAAATCCAAGGCAGATCACATCACCCCTCTGCTTGGAAGAAGTTCTCTTCATTCATACAGCACTAAAACCCTTACATGGCCCTAGACAACCTGCCTCCCACCCCACCATGCCCCTATTCCCCCTCTAGCTACATCTGCATCTTTGCTGTTCCTTGAACACACCAGGCATGTCCTACCTCGAGGTCTATGCACCTGCTGCTCTCTCCTTCTGGATGCTGTTTCCTCAGAAATATCTGTGATCCACACACTCTCTTCCTTTGGGTCTTTACCCCAAAGACAACTTCTCAGTAAGGCTGTCTCCAGCCATCCAACCTACAATTGAATGCGTACACACACCCAACACTCCCCAGCCATTGCCTCATTTTATTTTCTGTTGGAGCCCGTATCAATGGTTGATAGACTGTATGTGTTGCTCGTGTATCCTGCCATTCCACCGACTTAAACACAGCACCCATGGAGGACAGAAAGGTCTGCCTCTCTTGCTCAGGGCTCCATCCTCAAGGCCTAAGCAGTGCCCAGCAGATCGTAGGCATTCATTAGACAACTGTTTAACAAACAAATAAGTGAGCAAATGAACCAGCTACATCCCAGTGCATATGAGGTGAGGTCTCTTTGCCTCTAATTCTCAGATCCGCATTTCCGTTTCTGAGGCCTTGTGGGCCCCATGGGTCTTCCTCCCAAGCCACAGGACCAGAGCCAGTACCAGGGCTGGATGGAGCCTTCCCTTCCTAGTCTCATGCCTGGCTGTGCGCCTGACCAAAGTTCTAAGTGTCACATGCACTGGTCATTAGCATCTTGGAAAAAACTCTTCACCAGGCTTCTTCCTAATCTCTGGGACATTCTGAACACTCAGCTGGCAGTGGCAAACACAGAGGAGCCTTGATGGGGTTTTCAAAACAAAGTGATGATGACAATGTGTACTTTTCACAGCCCTCCCCCAGCCGGCTCTGCCTGAGCAGCGGCGGAATTGCCCCCAATTCCCAGGAGACACTGGTCTTCCCTCAAGATGCATTCTGTGTGGGAAAGAGAGATCACTGTTTTCCTAAATCTTGGACTGAGTTTGCTTTTAAGTCATCTTATTCCCTGAGACAGGAGACAGAGATACCCCGAGGCTGATGAAAACAGCCAGGATCTGGGAGAATCACTAGAGACAGAATTTTAATTAATTGTAAACCAAAGTCCATTTTGTTCCATTTTGTTCTGTACTAATAATTAACTTTTTCTGTGCCTCCCCTGTTTCTATGATAACCTGTCAACAAACAAGTGACTGGGAGAAACTACATGGACTCAAGGGCCTACCCTGGGCCTTCGGGCCAAGACTGGGACTTCAGGCTAAGAAGAGCTGATCCCCTCGCCACACCTGCTCCTGGACCACCTGAAGAGCAAACTGAGGCAGCACCTTCCTACCTGGATTCTGGGCACCCTTTCTGTGCCCTCCTGTGGCATCCTCTCAGCTTACACTGTGGCAGCTGTCACTGGGGAGAGGGTGCTGCCAGAGCTGGTGGTCAACACAGGTAACAAAACTTGACCTCCACTAACTCTCTTATGTATCCATCTTCATTCCAGAACTATGATTGGTCTATGGGGCTCAGCCAGAACACTTTTGATGAATGAACTATAACGACAGCTAATTTTTTATGCACTTGAAATCTGCCAGATGTTTACCTGTAATAGCATATTTAATCTTCACAGCAACACTATAGGCAGGGTTAGTATCCCCATTTCACAGATGTGGAAATAGAGCCACAGAAAGGTGAAGTAACAGCCCACAGGTTCATAGCTAGTGGATGGACTGGGATTTGAACTTAGGCAATCCAAATCTAAAGCCTGAGTGTGCAGGCACCCCTCCATGCTGCTTCTGGGAGCTAGAGGGTGAGGGATGGCTGGCTCGTGGGTGGCTGAAGACATTAGCTTCCTGTAAGGGGCTCACAGGCCCCAGACACTAGGCCTCCTGCTTTTCCAAAACCCCAAATGCACTGACTCCTCCCTCTGGTTGGCATGCTCATGCCCTCAGACCTGCACGTAGCCTCAGTCTGCTGTGGGGACCCAACCTCAGGGACGCCTCCCTGACCATCCGCTAGACATTTCCGCTCCAACTGCCCACCCATTTTCTTCATTGCACGCATCACTCTATGAAATGATCCTGCTTATCTGTTTGCCTCTGTATTGTCTGCCCCTCCCACACTTCAGTAAGCTAAGGCACTTCTGTTTAACGCACAGCAATATCCAGGCTCAATTAATTTTATCGAATGTGTGAATTAATGATTGTGCAAAAGAGAATGAACGCCTTAGGAGCAGGACTCAGGCCTCCCTAGCAAGGCTCACGTTCAGAATCGCTGAGGCAGCCACACCAAGTGGGGCGGGGAGGGCTCATTGTCCCCCACCACAGCCTCCCAGCTCCAAATCACACATTTGCATTGGGGCTTGTTGAGGACACCCCAGATGTGAGTTGTCCAGTCCAGTCACCAGCCACACACACCGGGAGCCCTTGAGTCATGGCTACTGCCACTGAGGGGCTGGACTTCCAATTTCAGTTCATTTTAATGAATTCAGAATTAAAAACTGATACTTGAATCAGTTATCGGAAAACTTTTAAGTGTGTTGGGAACAATTTGGGGTATGCGAATCTACCTTTTCAACACTCAATTTTATGAACTCTAAATCCAGATCAAGTATTGCCAAGGAAAATTTAGCATCTGAATTAAAATGTGCTCTAAGTATAAAATACACCCTGGATTTTGAAGACTGAGTACAAAAAAAAAGGAATATAAAATAGCTCGTTAATGTTTTTGTACGGATTACATGGCAACATGACTATTTTGGATATATTGTGTTAAATAAAATATATTATTAAAATTAACTTCACCTGTTCTTTTTACTTTTCAATGGGGCTGCTAGAAAAAAATTTAAACCACCTATGTGTCTCACACTGTGTTTCTATTGGCTGGGATAGCTGTCCAATAGAAATGAACTTCTGACTTAAAAATAGGCCCCAATTGAGTTTTAGTCAGAGCAAAACTGCAGAATTCTCAGACCAAAGATCCTTCATTTACACTTTGTCCCTGGGATACCAGGGAGAGAGCCAGGGATGCGAAGAGCAGCAGGACGTCCCTGGCCCAAGAACCATGCCATGGACGCAGACCACACCAACAAACCAGAAGATTAAAATTCAGGCGTCAAAGTCCCTCGAAATCAGGCCCTACTGGCCCCCACCCTCACACCATGTCATTTCTTCTCCTAAAAAGAAGTAGTCTACCCCAACTGCAATACATCCTACGGCTTTTTTTTTTTTTTTTTTACATTAAAAGAAACACTCAGATTAACCCAGCTGTGTAAAAATGGGCTTCAACTGGGACCCAAGAGATCTATGGGGGACATTGGACAGTTTCCCCAAAAGTACCATCTAAAGCCAGTGGAGAAGGAGCCCAGCTTTTTGAGCTAGAAGACCCTCAGCCCTCAGTGGGGAAACTAAGTGACAGGGTCCTCCCCAGCAGTGACTAATGGGTGACATTCCTCCTGGCCACCACCCCATAGGAATGTCTGATACTTTCATTAGGTGAAGAGAAAGCCAAGTTACTGTACAAATTTACTGAAACTTCTATTATCCAGTGGAGCACTGGAGGGAAAATTAGCCACACAGAAGAAAAAAACAAACAAACAAAACCTGAAAGTGAAATTCTAATGGAAAAAAAAGCTAGAAAAGAGGCTTGAGAGGCAAGAGGGGCCCAGAGTCTAAGAAACCTTTTATGGCATCTCTCGGACAATAAATTTTGCTGAGGAAAAGAGCCCTTGTTTTTGAGTTGTCAACATTTTAAAGGGAGTTAAGCCTCACACAGCAGGGAAAGAGTTAACAGACTTCGGTGGGTCTGTTATGAGTCTCTCTTTGTGGAATGAATGAACTTAATCTGCCTGCCACTTGGACCTCCCTACCCCCCATCCTCCCACCCCACCCCACCCAAGGAAAGGTGAAGTCTGAATGAAAGCTCTCCTTCAGCCTGTGAAGTTTGCTTTCTGGGTGTCAACAGCACTGAGCACCCACAGAGGCCTGGGGTGTCCAATGGCACAGTGATTGCCCTTCCTGTGGGAAGAGGGGTCCTGGGAAAAGCCCCTGGCCCAACTCAGGGTGAGGCGTGTACCTCTGACTCCTCAGAAGGATGCCTAGGAACCAATTTTGGGAAGAAAGCCACTCCCGCTGGGGCCCAGTGGCAGTCTGGGTTTGGCGTTGCTCTTTGCAAATTAGCATCTGTACTGGCAGAGCAATGACTTCCCAAGGATGCTCGTGTCCTAATTCCTGGACCCTGTCCCTGCGAGATGGCAGATGGGATTAAAGTGACTTCAATCAACAGACCTTAAAATGGGGAGAGCAGCCTGGATTACCCAGGTGGGCCCAGTGGGACCACCACAGTCCTTTCACGTGGCAAAGGGAAGCAGAACAGTCCATGTGGGAGCAACACTGTGTGAGAAAGACTCCTCCCTCCGCTGCTGGCTTTGGAGGAGGAGGGCGGAGCCATGTGCCCAGGAAATGGGAGCAGCCTGGAGAAACTGGAAAAGGCAGGGACACAGATTCTTCCCCAGAGCCTCCCGAAGGCTACACCCCGGGCGATTCCTTGCTGTTAGCCCAGGGAGACCCATTTTGGACTCCCCACCCTCCAGAATGATGAGATAATGAATCAGTGTGGTTTCCAACTGCCAAGTGTGTGGTGGCCTGCCAGAGCCACAACAGGAAACTACTACACCTTTCCTCCCTCCGACACCCCAAATTCCCACCTTTCTCCTGGAGCAGATTACAGGAGATGAGGACGTGTTTCTGCATGAAGCAGAACCAGTCCAGAGGCTTGGTTCAATGGTGAATATACTGCTTTTTGCAGATCTCCCCCCCACCCCCCGCCCTGGGGTCTTGTTCCTAGAAACCAGTTGCAATGGCCTGTGCGGTCCCAGCCCTGACCTCTCAGCTGCATGTCACAACTTTTCCAACAAGTTCTTCAGAACAGCCATCCCCTCCTTGGTTCTCCAGGTGAGGCTGTAAGGCCCAGAAAGAGCGAGAACTCCTTCAAGGTCACAGCGCTAGTTAAGGGCAGGGCCAGGTTAGAATGCAGGGCCCCTGACTCCCAGGGCAGGGCAGCTTCACGTTCCCCTGTTCTTTTTCCAAGCTTTCTTCAAGCCAAAGATTTCTGGAACCTTCTGAACCCCACACTGTAAAGGAGCTCTGTTCATGAAGTTCATGATCCCTTGTCCTAGGTCCCTCACTTCCTGCTCACCCTGCCCCTGGCGCTCCCTCCACTAAGGATCTGTGAGGCTCTCAGCCCCTCAGCCTGCGGTTCAGCGGGTCAGACACTGCCTTGGCTTAAGCAGGCAGCACAAAGGTTTAGGACACATTAGCTCTGAGCAAGAAAGAGCTGTTGTCACCACAGCCTTCAGCAAGAGCTCCTCTGCCCCCTCTCCCACCTCGCAGCTGGGTCCCACAGAGCCCTTCAACTTTGGTGCCCCCCTGCCCTGACCACCTTCAGGGTCCTGGTCAGGGCTGTGCAAACTCGGTGGAGCTCTGTCCATCTCCCAGCATCTGTGAATGTCCTTCTAACACCATCACATCGTCAGAGGCCTCCCGTCTTTTCCCACTATGGAGGGAAGGCTCCCATCTGCAGCCTGAGCTCGGGAGCAAAGCTCATTCTTTTCCAAAAGGAAACCCATTTTAGGACAAGTGGAGCAGTAATCCTTTAAGGCCCCTGGAAGCCCTAAGGCAGGGCTGCTTCCTGCACCTCCTTGCCCTGCCCTTAAAACAGGAGCCGGCTCCCCACCAGCCTTGGCCCATGGCCTCAGCGCCAGGGCCCTTTGTGTCCCAGAGCTGAACATTTGACCTTGGCGACTGCTGCCCGGTGTTCCTTAGACAAAGGCATCCCAGCTATTTGCATTTGGCCTTCCCCTTGCCGCGCTCCCCACCAAGGCTGTTCCCCCTTCCTCTTAATTATGCAGTAACGAACAACTGTGCTAACCGAAATTGGGGCGGCTACTTGCCTCTAAAAGTCAATAATTAGCCCCTCGGGAACCACAAATACTTGCAGAGCTCCCCCACCTCCCCTTGGCTGCCGCTGGAAGCAGGCTGCCTCTCCGAGCCCAGCTCTCCGGGTCCAATCTGGAATGCATATGTTTCCCTTCAATCATTCACTCCATCAAACGCAGGGCAGGCCTGAGGGGCGGAGGCCGCTAGACTTCTCTGAAAGTCTCCACGAGCATGGGCGTCCTCGTTATAAAGGGATGTTGTGTTCACAGGTAACCAACAGCTCCCCCCTCCACCACCCCCACACCCACCCCACGCATCTGGGAACACTTTGAGTGATTGCTGGGGAGAGAAGAAATTTGGGTCATAACTAATGATCAACATCCCCTTTTAATCAAATGAAGCCGTCATAATGTGTCTACCCTCCAGGGGAACAAGGCCCTTTCACCCCTCGGAGGTCTGCAGTAGCATTAACCTCTTCGGGGAAAACCCTCAGGTAGGAGGGAGGAAGGGGAGCTAGCTATCAGGTATGGAGCACCGACTGCGTCCCAGCCCGGGGCCAAGCAACTTCCTGCATGTTCTCCTATTTCTCTCTGGACCGGTATCAGATCCGTGGTTCTCGGCCTGGAATCATCTGGCGGGTCGTTCAAAGCGCAAAGCGCTGGGCCCACCTGGGGTTTTGATTCGGTAAAGCCCGGGATAAAGCCCGAGTGTTTGCATGTCTGACACATTCCCATGTGAGGCTGCCACTGCCAGCTGGGGACCCCAGTTGGAGACCCGGCGTTCTCAACCAGAGAATAAAAGTACCTCTATTTGTCATCTCCCCTGTCCAATACCCTTTACAAATACCGTGTAATTTAATCCCCATAAAAACCTGTGACGTGTGAGTTGTTATCCCCACGCTACAGAAGAAGAAACTGAGCATCAAAGAAAGGTAAGCGCTTGCCTGAGACCCCACGGCCACAGCGCCGGTGTGGAAGAGCAACGATCTAGAACCCAGGACCCCACGGCCACAGCGCTGGTGTGGAAGAGCAACGGTCTAGAACCCAGGACCCCACGGCCACAGCGCTGGTGTGGAAGAGCAACGGTCTAGAACCCAGGACCCCACGGCCACAGCGCTGGTGTGGAAGAGCAACGGTCTAGAACCCAGGACCCCACGGCCACAGCGCTGGTGTGGAAGAGCAACGGTCTAGAACCCAGGACCCCACGGCCACAGCGCTGGTGTGGAAGAACAACGGTCTAGAACCCAGGACCCCACGGCCACAGCGCTGGTGTGGAAGAGCAACGATCTAGAACCCAGGTCTGTCTGATGTCGAAGCCCTCAGTCCCGCCCCAGCACCAAGAGAGATTCAAAGGGCTGTAAGGGTTCAGCGTGGGTGAGTTCATCTCTTCCTCAGGAATCTAGGGCATTGGGAGACTGTGGTCCTTGCACACCCTCACTGTGCAGCTGAGTCTGGGTGCCTTTTGCCCACATCTGAGCCTGGCCCACTTTGCCATCCATGTGTGGAAGGCCACAGCCCTGAATTCTTCAGGAGACACCTGTCAGTCTTCCCTCTGACTCCCCTGCCCAGGGACAGTCCCACCTCCCATCACCTGCCCTCTGTGCTCAATGGCCTGTCCTCTCCCGCCCTCAATCTATTTATACCAGAGCCTCTGCACGTCTTCCCGGCTCCTCCCCAGCATGGCCTCTCCTCCCTATCCTGTTCTAGAAGCTATTCCCCCCATCAGATCTCAAGGAGTTTCTAGAAAACTGCCTGGCTTCCTGTTCCCCATGGTGGGCAAGCTCCAGGATGCTGCCCAAAGCACACGCTTGCTTCTCGGTGGCAGTTTCTGAAAGAGTGGCTGTCCTCATGTCCCTGTGTTTCCAGGTCCCCAAACAAGCTCCTCAGGCCCACGCCTCACCACCCTGGACCCTTGTCCCCCAGGAGGCACTCAGGCGAGCCTGCTCAGACGGGTGCTGCAGCAGAGAAAGGAGGGCAGTCCTGGTGGCTGTCACAGGGATTTCCTGCTGCATGCCAGCCGTTGTATCAAGTGCTTAATGTACAATTCGCCCGACCTCCACAAAACCCTGTGAGGAGGTATGCCATTGTCACTGCCATTCACGGGGAGGAAACTGAGGCACAGGAAGATTAAGTCGCCTGCCCAGTGGTGCAGAGCTAGTCAGGGAAAGAGCCAGGATGTAAACTGAGGATGTGGCTCCAGAGCCCGTGCTTTGGCCATGGCCATGCTGGTCCGTGGCCATGGACGTGGCCATGGCCATGGCAGTTGTACTGTTGTAGCGGTAAGCAGAAGCATGTCATCCACCTCAATGCTGAAATCCCCACACTAACTGCAGTGACAGCAAAATGACTGCTGTTTCTGAAGCACCTCTAGCCAGGTGCGAGACCAGATAGCCTAGTGAGAAGGGGTGCAAATCCCGGAGGCTGTCTGGGTTTAGAACCTGACGCCTTTTCATGCTAGAGTGGATGACCCCAGGCACATCAGTCAGCCTTGCGGCCTCAGCATTCTTCTTTAGGAAATAGGGCTGAAAATCTTCTCTACGTCAGGTATTTCTTATGAAAAATAAATGAGAGAAGCCAGGTGAGTACCTGGGACACAGTACCTTTGCCATCAACGCTGTTAAGGGGGAGGCTGATAAAGGCAGAAATACATGGCACAGGGCAACGGCCCGAGTGCCGGCAAGCTGTGAGGACGTGAGGCATGAGCAAGTGCCATGCTAATGTAAGGAAAGGTTCAGAGAGGACAGCACAACCCAGGGCAGACTCCGGTGTGAAGGACCTGGGAAGGCTTCAGGGAGTAGGAAGGATTTGAACAGGACCTCACAGCAGGGTGGGACACCCTGAGGAGGGCCACCTGGACTATCAGGACAAAATGATGAAGGACAGGGTACAGTCACCAACACTGGCCTGCACCTGCCCACTCCCTGCACTGTCCACAAAGCCACTCCAACCCTCCAGAGCCTCAGCCTGGCCACGTGCCCTCCTCACCATTGATTTCTTTTTCCCTGATCTCTTCAGATCCTCCTCTTAGCCTCCCACCTTTGCAAATAGTCAAAGTCCCTCATGAAACCCTGGTGTTCTTTGATGGTTTTCTTGGGGGACACAGGCAAGGCTATTAGATGAGCTGGTCAAGAGGTTACTGGGGCAGCTCTTTGTTAACATGCTTCCTGAGCCCCCTGGGCTAGGCCATGCATTGGAGCCAACCTCCTCCCTACCCTGGGTCCCCTGGGGATTCCGAGGGCCTTGTTGCTATCCAGGGATGAGAAATGAGGAGGTCCTGGTATACTAGAGGGACAGTAAGGAGGCTGCTGGGGTTGCAGGAGGCTCCTCGCCTGGTAGATGGGGTTGAAGGGGCTCTGCAGGGCTGATCGGCAGGGTCTGACTGATTTGGCTAGTTGTGCTTTCTTCTGGATGCAGTGGGAGCCACTGAAGGCTTTTGAGCCAAGCTGCATGATGAAAGCAGCCCCGTAGGAAAATCACTGCAGCTGGGCTGTGCTGGCTGGGCTGGTGAGCAAGGATGAGGGGAAGAAATGCTACTTAAGGAGGCTGTACAATCATCCCAAAGGAGCAGCAGATTTGCTGAACAAATTTCAAGGTTATGGACAATTTTTTGATGTTCCTTGAATCTATATTGTACTTTATTGAGGTGTGATTTTCCAAATGTCAGGAAAAGCAATTCATGCTAACCCCCAACTGTGGCACAATTACACCGGCGGCAAGGCATCTCGCTTCTGCCCAAAGGGCAATAAAATACAGTTCTTGGTTCAAGAAGTCGGGGCTGAGAGTGACTTCAGAACCAGACTTCCACTTAGCCATGCAGCTTTCTGCCCAAGAAATTCAGTCTTCCTTCTCTGGATCTATTTTAATAACATAATGAGGGCCCTGCAACCCCGTCCTCCAACCTTCCCTGAGAATGTACCCCTAAGTGCCTCAAGATGTCCAAGAAACATCAAAGGGAAGGAGAACCATTCTTTGGATATTCCCTAGGATACAAATCCTGATATCCCGCCGCTGGAAACAGAACCCCAGGGCAGCTCCTGCAGTGCCCATAAAAAATATGGACTCAGAGGATTAACGGGCTCTGATGCTACAACCTTTTAGCCAACTCTAACCTGGCATTTTACACCGAAGGAAGAAAGAGGGGGGAAAGATGCCTTTATTAATGCTGCCTGCCAAATTTCCCAGGACTCCTGTTAGCTCCCCTATACTTGGAGCCCCGTGTTAAAAACTGCCGCCTCCTCTTTAAAGTAAGGCCAACCTGAGGTGTCTGAAAAGGTTCTCCTTGGAAAATGAAGAGCCTACTTTCTGCCAAAATATTTAACTCTTTGTTGCTTCCATGCTGCGCTCCAGGCTCAGCACACAGGCCAGACTTCACAATATCTCAGAGAGCTTCCCATGAATTCATCTGGTCCCCATGCTGTCCCCATCAGGCGGCGGGAAAGGAAGATAGGTCAGGGATGGCTAGACAGCTGAGGCACCTGAGTCGTGGACTCGCTGCCATTGAGACGTCTATAGAAACAGCTAGAAGAAGAGTTTTCCTTGGCAAGAGCAGGAAGGAAGATGGGCAGCTCCAGCTTCAGCTGTGAGGTAGCTCTCAGCGTGAGCAGACACTACAGAGTCAGAGAAAAGGTGGGCACTGCTCACCTTTTGGCAGTGGACACTGCCTTTCCTGCTGCTGCTGACAAAGCTCCATTGAGTTCTGGGACTTCTGTTCATCCCTCCACGCTGACCTCCCAGCACAGGGATAACACAACTGGCCTTAGCTGGTCGGCAAATCTTTCTGAGTAGCCACTGGGCACCAGTTTCTCAAGTACATGCACTGTGGACAAAAGGATGTTCCCAAGTCAAAGAATTCCACAGCTGGGACTATACCCTAATAACCCTGAAACATCAATTCAAAAGAAGCCATGCACCCCAATGTTCATAGCAGCACAATTTGCAATAGCTGTGTTGGAAACAACATAAGTGCCCATCAGTAAATGAATGGGTCAAAAAACTGTAGTACACTTACACAGTGGAATTCTATGCAGCAGAGAGAATGAAGGAGCTCCTACCCTTTGTGACAGCATGGATGGAAGGACCTGGGTAGATGGGAACTGGAGAGCATTATGCTAAGTGAAAAAGCCAGTTGGTGAAAGACAAATACCATATGATCTCACCTATAAGTGGAACCTAATCAACAAAACAAATAAGCAAGCAAAATATAACCAAAGACATTGAAATAAAGAATAAACTCACAGTAACCAGAGGAAAGGGGGAGATAACAAGGGAAAAAAGGAAAAAGGTCATCAAGGAACATGTGATGTAAAAGACACATGGACAGCGCTGGCTGGTGTGTCTCAATGAATTGAGCAGGAGACTGTGAACCAAAGGGTCACTGGTTCAATTCCCAGTCTAGGGCACATGCCATGCCTGGGTGGTGAGCCAGGTACTCAGTGGGGGCTGCTTGATAGGCAACCACACATTGATGTTTCTCTCCCTCTCTTTCCTCCTCCCTTTCCCTCTCTAAAAATAAATATATAAAATCTTTAAAAAAAAAACAGAGACCCATGGACAAAGCCAGAGGGAGGTAGGACTAAAGGTAGGGGGACTGGTGGTAGAAAAATGAAGACAACTATACTTGAACAACAATGATAATAAAAAATAATATGTATACATATTTTTTTAAGTAAGAGAACCAAGTAGTAGAGAATCTTCCATAATGCCCAAATTCTGAAATACTGCCTGGGACTCTCAACCTTTCCACCTGCTATACACACACACCTGAACACCTCGCCCTTTCAGGGGGACACAACACAAGGATGGCCCATAGCTTACACTGTGGATGCCACTGGGCATGAGGCACAAGGGGCCTGAGGTGCCCAAAGTCAACAATTTCCTTGAACCTGGCAGCATCCTTTTAGCACTGTCTTCCGAGGACCTCCCTTGCATCCCACTCTTTTCCCCACTGTCTCTCCCTCCATACCTGTGGCATTCCACACACCTCTCCTTTGGAGTTAAGCATGGAGCTTTATTCCATTCCCATAGTCCTTACTGCCTGCATCACTTCCAGTTGCATTCCTTAGCTGACCCTCTGAGGTCAAGGGCAAACACTGCCTTGTCCATCTCTACATCTCTGATGAGAGGATAACACAGAAGATGCTACATAAATGCTCGCTAAATAAATGGATGGATAGATGGAAGGATGGATGGGCAGGTGGGCAGTAGGCAGATGGTTGGAATGATCAGTCCAGGAGTCGATGAATAAATGCACTAATGGATTCCCATGGCAGCACGGAGGTCCTGATAGTCAGAAAGCTAATCCCCCCTAAGGGTCATTCAGAACCATATATCCTGTCCCCAAGTTGTCACAAATGTCCCCATTACTTTGCCATGGCAGCAGCTCAAGGAAGGGAACAGCTAGTGCTCCCTCTGTCATACCAGCTTGGAATAGGCCTGACTGTCCTCTGAGAAGCAAATGCGGTCTTCTGTTCAGCAGCTGCAGTTTCCTCGGGGGTCCTCTTCTGAGACTTGGGGCCTTTCCCACCATCTCTGCATCAGGATCCTGGGCTCAGCTTCTCCCAGGAACCCAGTGCCCACCACAACTGTGGACAACAAACAGGAGTTTTCACCTGGGTCTGTCCCTAAACAACCCAATCTCATCCCAACACTTCCAAGAAGAAGAGAATTTGATTTTGGAAGTAATGTATTTGCCCAAGTCTGAGATGAAAATTTTTGTATAAAAGAGGCCTATGAAAATAGAGATGCTTTCAAGGGTCACCCCATGATCCCAGTGATGGATGTCAACAAAGAGCGCCCTTCACGATTCTCTTCTAGGAGCCACCAAATGTTTCCCTTTTGCCAGCTCCACCTGCCAAACAGAAAAGGGGTAGACATTTGCCTCCACTAGAGACATCTCCCAAAACTCCCCCAAATCCCAGGAGCCGGGGATAGCAATGCCAAGGACACAATTCCCAGTCTGGGCCTCTCCAAATCCAAGAGTCATAAAACCAAATAAGAGTGGTGTCATGAGTATCTCACAATATCTATCAGCACCTCCTCATCCACCCTCCCTTTGTACAGATGTGGAAACTGAGGCCCAGCGAATACTAAGTCTCCTGCCTCTCATCCCGGCTCTCTGCCCCCAGCTGATAGCTGAGCCCAAGTGTGCCACACAGTGTGGGGAGCGCCGATGTTCAGGGCTGGGACAAGGAGGCTGAGACTCTTCGGAAGGCCACCATTACCAAGCACAGGCTTCCTGCTGAGGCCACTGAGTGGAGGAAATAATAATGGAGATTGAAAGGCATTCTGCATTTGACCTTCCGCAACCCCACTGTTTTTCAGTAGAACCCGATAGGGATCAGTCACATCTGCTCTCAATAGCAAATGTAAAAAATGACCTGCAGCTTGAAGGTCTGAAAAACATAAACTTGTGTTAAAAGACTGACAAAAAAAAAATTCATGCACTCCATAGCATGATGTCATTCAAGTGCACACACATTGAAATAACAATCGCCCGTCAGGGCCCAGGCCCTGGACCTGAGCTCTCCCTCCTGGGAATTGTAAGCTGCTCCGGTCCCCCTGCCTGACAGCCATGTGGCCGGTCACAAAGCAGGCCTGTGCAATCAGGGCTGGGCTGCTTGGCTCGACTGGGCCCTGAGCTACAGCGGGTATCAGCTTACCTCGCTCCCCACTTCAAACGCACGGGCAAGCTGCAGGAAGGCTGATGGGAAGCACATTCTGGAAAGCCCAGAACAAGTTGGGCTCTGCCAAGGACCTGGGGAGCAGCTCGTGCTAGCCAGAGGTCAACGGGTCTTTAGAAGGCAGGCAGCTCTTCATCAGCCACATGGACCAGGCTCTCCAGGCCCCTACTCTGCGTGCAGAAGCCAACCAGAATGGTCCTCAGGCTGACCTGAAGGTGCCATTGCCCCACAGAGGCACAGTGATGACACCTTCATGCCCACACACCCCCGCCTCCCCACCTCCAAGACATCACTCTCTCATCTATGCTATGTTGAAAGCTTCTGACTGAGGGAAACTTGGGAATAGGCCTGTGGGGAACTCCAGGTAGCTCCCTAGATACCTCCGTTGTGAGACCTTCATACCAAGCTCATCAGAGACACTATTCTAGGACAGTCACTGTGCCTGGGGCCCAGGACAAATGGGCCAAGGTCTCGGCTTTCAGGGGCTCACAACCCATTAGGGAGGTAAGTCTCACCCTGACCATATGTGTCCCAGGCTCAGGTGAGACAGGGTGGAGAGCTACAAAGGAAAGATGACAGACTCCAGACCCTCTCCCACCAAACTCTGTGATTAGGTCCATTTTTGAGCTAGAGACCACTTGCCTCTACTCCAAACCAGAGCCAACAAGGTGCAATGATCATAAGTTCTCCTTTGACTTCCTCAGGATGGAGGCTAAGGGAAGCAGCATTCACTAAGCACCTGCTATGTGTTATATACCAGAATGGACACCTTCACAGCTGTCTTCTACTTCAGTGTTCCTGACAGCCCAGGCAGCGAGGTGGGACAAGGACATCTTGGTAGCCTTGTGAGGCTGTTTTGTCAAGAACATTTGTTTCTGCCTCACCTGGGAGCACTCGCTCCTGCTTCCCTGAAAGAGCAGAGCTCAGCCAGACCCTAACAGGCAGGAGAGCAAGTTCTGGACCAACTACTGTTCCATCCAGTGGCGTCCATTTGTTGGCACAACTGTCTGGGCTCAGAACGATGCGCTGGTCCAAGAGTTCTGCTGTTGAAACAGAACTTCAGCAGCCTGGAGACCCCCATACCTGTGGGACATGCTCTGATCTGCCAGTTCATTAAATATAGGAATGGCAAGATGACTGAAAATGTAGCCTCCATCCTTACCTGGCTTTTAAGTTATTAGAAGGAAAGAAACCTGTAAACCAATATCCTGGTGTATGTGATGCTGAGAGGACCAGCTGCACAGATGATGCTGGAAGCACATAGGACAGAGTGATCGGCCCACCTGTGAGGGGCCAATTGCCCAGGGCTGGCTAAGGCATGGTCTCTGTGCCCACAGGACCCACTCCATTATTGGAAGAACAAGACCCACACAGCAAAGAAAAGTAAGAGATCAACCAGGGCAAAGGAACTGATATTGCTGGAGGCCAAAGTAGGGAGAGGCTGGAAGTCTGGCATATAATGAGGTCACAGCTGGATCACAGAATTGAATTAAATGGGTGTAAGGGTCAGGGAAATTTTTCTAGAAGAGGTAACATAGACGAGGCCCCCATGAGTGAGGTTTAAAAGGAGCGGACAGAGAGCACTGTGGGAGGAACATGCCGACAGAACCTGCACTGAACGTCAACATGTGGAGCTGCCCATAGACCATGCAAACTGGCTTCCAGAGGGCAGGCTGGGAGCCGCGGTGGGTACCCAGGTTGAGTTCTCAGCCCCCAGGCCCGAGCTGCCTCAGACAGTGCCCTAGGACTCACCCTCCTGCCCTGAACCCTCCCTAGTAGCTCCAGCAGTAGACAGCAGCTGAGATCTGCCCAAGCCCCCAGGAGAGCTCAGAGGTCATGGAGACTTCCCCAAATTTGGATTAAAAAAACAGCTATTCACTGTCTCCTCCACAGGATACATAGCTTCTTCCTAAGTCAGCAGGAACACATCACTAAGGCTATGAGAAAATAAACAAAGGGAATCTAATTTCAAGGGACACTCGGGCTCCAAGAAGAACAGCATGCTCTGATGGGTCCTTTCCCCACAGGGCATGCTGAGCTGGGGGAATCTCACAGCCTCCGTGCCAGCAGATTTAGGAGCACTTACTGCCACTGATGGAGCCACAGAACATGCTCAGGGCTCCCTGGGGACACTCCAGCACTGGGGGCTCAGGGGTGTGTCCACAGAAACCCACCAGAGAAGCCAAAGGACTCCTTGCCCTTGGCCTGAGACAAGAGCTCAAGCCAGCAAACACTGTCCTCTGTCCCTCCTAACCCCAGGCCCCCCTCCATCAGCCTTCAGAGTCAACTGACACCTTAACACCAACTGCCCTGCCTGCAAAACATCTGTGCCCTCCATGGACAAACCAGCTTCCATTTACTATGTTTTGGTGGGGTTTCCATTGCCAACAGGAGTCCCTATATTCTATTAGGACTGAACCAAGCTGAGGCTCAAAAAGAGCTGCTTGGCATATACATCAGTCACAAAGCATGGATCCTAAATGGGACAGAGCCAGATGGGTTCTTAGAAAGAAAAAAAGGAGTACAGAAAGCATCAAAGCCACCAGAAGAACTGAAGTGACTTAACCTGAGAATCTTGTTTGGCAGACCTGTTAGCTGGGCTCAGAATGATGTGCTGGCCTCAGGGCTTCCTTACTGAAGCAGAATTTCAGCAGCCTGGTGGTCCTGCAGCATGCACAGGGTGGTCATTGGTTCATTAAGTACCAGGATGCCAAGGTCGTTCTCCTGTCCTCAAACAGCTCACAAGTTATTAGGAGAGAAGAGAGAGGCTTAACAATTTGGGGACAAGACCCTTGCCCTCTGTGGGTCTGTTGTCTGTGTCTATATGATGACAGGCTTGGCCACGGTAACATCTGACAGCCTGCTCAGTGCTGATCTCTCAGTCTTAGACAACTTAGAAAGAAAGAGAGTCAATGAATCTGCCAGCAGGTCGGAAGAACTGTCCTGTGCCCCACCGAAGGGCTCGGATTGTGCTGTCAGCCTCCTTCAAAGTCTGCTTCTGTTAGGTTCCCCTAAACCCAGAGACTTCTACAGACACATGTATAGGTTTCTAGAGACACATTTACAGGTTAGAAACAGAGTTAGAGATGGAGATCGAGAAACAGAGAGAGACTTGGACACAGACGTAGATTCAGAGATGGAAATAGATATAGATTTTGACTTAGATACACAGTGGAGATAGATTTAGGTATAAGCAGAAACCCCATGGAATTATCTTCTGGAGGGTGGGTCCCTGGTAGAACAGGCTTCCTCCACTAGGTGAGTATTCCAGGAACACATCTGTATCAGTGCACCAGCTGATGTTGTTGTGAGAGGCTGTATTCAGCTGTTTTGAAGACTCTTTCATGCATTTGCCCTTTTTCTGATGGGTGATTTACAAACACACTTGCCCTCGCCACGCTGAGTGTCCAGCAGTTTTTGACAAAAACAGCATGACCCCTGTGCCCCACCCTCCCTGTTCACCCAATTTTGACCCAAGTGGCTTTTTTTTACTTCCCCAGATGAAAACAGTCCTCAAAGGGAAAATGTTTTGTCAGTGTAGAAGTGGTGAAATAAAAAACAGCAGAAGCACTAAAAGGCATCAAAATCGACATGTTCAAAAACTGTTGTGCGCAGCAGAAAAAACATCTTGATAGCTGTGTTCCATCAGATGGAGAGTACTTTGAAGGTGACTGAGGTTTAGACATGTAAGGACAAATGCACAACTTGTCATAAATAAATTCTGGGTTTGGGGGCATCCCCCCATAAATTAAATGTGGGTGCAGATACATGTGTATATACACACATGTGCACATGTGCGTGTCCCACTGAGCACTCTCCCATAACCAGGGACTGAGGTACAGCACTGCTGATCTTACTTGAGGTCACTTCACACCAAAAGCCCCTGCGTTTGTCCCAGCCCACCTCAAGAACCTCCTCCGAGGAGATGTCCTCAACCCACAGGAGAAGCTCTCTCTCCTCTAACTCCCTGCAAGTTGCCATCCATGACCCCAGAATAATGACTAATTATGGAATTATTGCTTATGGCATGTGGGGGGGCTCTGCCCACAGGACTCCCCCCAGCTTCCATGGATGAGAGTAAGTCTACCAAGACAGGATCTGCTTGGGAAGGAAAGGTGGCCAATCTTTCAAAGGAGAAGGACCAAGAGCTTTTTCCTCAATGGGCTTTTATTGGGTTCATTTTGCACAGGAATACAGGTAAAGCTCATTAATCATTGTCAGGCAGTAAGGATCAAACAATAGATAACAAAGAACTCTGAGGGCCTATTTTGAGTCAGGGTCAGATAGCTAAAGGGCTATAAAACTTTGAGGCACAAACTCACTTCCTGCTTGGACCCTTATCATATATAATTGAGAGCATGCTAAGCAAAGCAGGTTTCACAGAATTTTACATATTCTTTCTTATCCCTGATCGCCCTAGGGAATCTGTTCTTTCCAGCACAGGGCAGCACCCACCATCAGCGTTGTTTCAGGGTTAAATCTGGCAGGAGAAGTAAGGCAGCCTAGAGATTAGGAGACTTCTGGCAGACAGAATGAGGACTCAGGTTATGTCAAAGCTGAGGGGCAAGGGCCCATCACCCCCTTTTGCCCCCCAAGTCCTTCCCTGGGACCTCCCCATGATCATGCCTATCTTAGATTGTTCCCCACTTGGGGAACCTTACCCATCATTGGCTAACTGATCAAGCACTGGAGGCCAGTTACAGAAAAAGGAGCAGAAGCAGCACCCCTGCCAGGGAGATAAGCTTTGTCTCCTTAGTGGCTTATGGTTGAAAGGTCACTCCCTCAGCCTTAGCCATGGGGGGGGGGGGGGGGGGGGGTTACAGCTTCTGAAACCAGGCAGGGCGGTTCCCAACAATGGAAGCGATCCCACAGGTAGAAACTATTTTCCACCCACAGAGGTGGCGAAGGGCAGCTGTGCTCCTGGCTGTCCCCCGTGAAGGTGCTGGCGACCAGCCTGCTTCCTGCATCAGAAAAATTCCCATCTACAGGCTTCCTCCACAGTGACCTTGGATCCACACCTCCGACCATACACCCAAATTAAGCCAAATTAAGGCATTTATTTACAAACCTAAATGCCACATTAAAGCCATAAAGAAAAACAGAAAACACAGGAGAATACATTTAGAACCAAGGAATAGGCAAGACTTTCCTAGACAGAGTAGAAGCAGCATAAACCATCGGAAAAAAAATAAGAAATTGGATTCTGCTCATTGAGCTACACAAAAAATGAAAAATCTTGAAAAAAATAGCCACAGTGGCATATATCTAACAAAGAACTAGAATCCAGATTATATTTTTAAATTCCCCTAAATCTACGTGTTGAAGACAGCCTAAGATGGGAAAAAAACAGATGCTCTACACACAAAAAAATCTTCATGACCAATAAATGTATAAGAAGATGCTCCCCATGATTAGCGATCAAGGACATGCAAATTCAAACCTGAGTGACTCACAAATGCACACACCCTGGAATGGCTAAAACCACCCAGACACTCAATACCAGATGGTTCTAAGGATGCAGGACAGCCTGCTCTCTCATACTTTGCTGGTGGAAAATGGTACAACTGCTTTGGAAAACTGGCCGGCAATTTCTTACAGAGGTAAACATACACCTACCTTATGATCCAACTATTGTGCTCCTATGTAATCACTCAAACAGAATGAAAACATGTGTCCACCAAGAGACTTAGAGGTGAATTCTCCCAACAGTGTTATTTATAAAAGCCCCAAACTGGAGACAACCCAACAGTCCATCAAAAGGAAAACAGATAAACAAGTTGAGGTCAATTCAGAGAATGGAATAGTATGCAACAATATAACAGAAGGGCCCACGATACACAGAACAAAATGAATAAATCTCAGAAACATTATGCTCAGCTGAAGGAGCCAGGGAAAAAAGGAGTTCATGTTGTTTGATCCAATTTTTCTAGGAAGCCCAGGAACAGGCAAAATGAATCTATGAGGATGGTATTCAGAATGGTGGGGTTTTTTTTCCAAGGGGAGGAGGTTAAACAGGAAAGGGGCATAGGAAACTATCTGAGGGAATTAAAGTGATTATCTTGATGAGGGTATTGGCTACATGAGCATAGACATTTGTTAAAACTCATTAAACTGCATACTTATGTTCTGTATATTTTGTAGCATGTAATTATACCTCAATTTTTAAAGGAATTTGTTAAGTTAATAATTGTTTATAAAATGCCTTCTTTGCACCAGACCTCAGACTGGGGGTGTGACCATAAATAGGATGCATTTCCTCCCTCAAGAAACAACATATGGAACAAACACTCTTTTACTTTTTCCCACATGCCTAGCTTCCCAGGGACTGAAGCCACCTCTGGGCTTTGTCAATCACCCTTCATAGGCACACACACACACAGGTGCCTCCCCTGCTGCCCTGGTCTCTGATGTGGGACAGTGCATAAATATTTGGATCTCAAGTAATGCACCAGAATGGTACTGCCTGCCCAAAGTAGCCTGGACAAGAAGCTTCCAGAATCAGTGTTCTGGGTCAGAAAGGACCAAAGGCCAGCATAATGCCCAGAGTCCTAAGCAGGCAGGCCTCCTCCTCCTGCCTCCCTCCGGGGAAGGCACCAGCTCTTCTTCTCCCTGGGCCTCGACTGCGGAGCCATGGAGGCCGCAGGAGGAGAGGAGGGGAGCCCTTGACCTGCTGGCTCCCAGCCCCCCACCTACTCCTCCAGGGACAGAAAAATCCAAACAAGAGTCCATTCTCACAGGCAGCCCTTCCAAGAAAAACCAAGTCCTAGAGATGCCGGATCTGGTGTGAATAAGGGAAAAATGCAGAATTCCAAAAGACAACGTCCAAAAACATTTCTCCCGCTGAGTGTGCTATGAAAAGAAAGGGACAGGGAGGTGGACGGGAAGCAACCCCAAGGCACCCACAGCCAACAAGGGCGTTGACCTCCAGCCACCACTAAAGTTCATGGACAGAACCTGATGTTCAGTGACCCAGGAGGTGTCTGGTTACTTTCCAAATGTTAAATCCTACAGGAGAGAACCTCTGACTTCTGTGCTTTGATTCCTTATCTGTGTAATGGGAATAGCAGCCCCACCCTGCTGGTTCCCTGGGGGTAACGGTGGCTTCCTGGGACAGGAATGTGAAAGCATTTCCTAGACTCTGCAATGCTGTGCGTCCCAGCCCTGATCAGCATGCCAGCCTGTCCCAGGGCCTGGGTACTTGCATTTTATAGAGAGAAGAGCCTCGGGTACCGTGCCAGCTCCAACATCTAACAGTGAATTGGGAGAGTGGTTGTTTCTCTCTGCCACCTGCCACATTCGTAGAATGAGAATGTTGATGTCTCCCTTGAAGTTTGCCCTGCAGATTAGAAAGATGCCTGCGGAGCCTTTAGGAGACTCTGGCCCAGAGTCGGCAGCTGGGAGTTACTGTAACCCTTACCACAGAGAGGGGCTCACCCATGCTGCCTCCAGGAGACTCAGAAGGGAAACGTGGTCACACTCTCAGGATGGCCCGACACATCCACACACAGAGGCTCAGACGGCTGGGAAAGTCCATCAGGCGCCCTGCGAGCACTCGGAGCTGCGGCCCTGTGCCGAGCTGCGGCACCCATGGAGACCGAATAAGGCAGGAGGGCGGCGACTCCAGTGTGCAGGGCAGGGCGCTGTAACCTTGCCCCCTCCACTCGTGTGCGTGGCCCAGAGTGGCAGTAGCCACACACATGGACAGGGCTGACTGAGCGCACACGTGTCCGGGGTGGGCGGGGCCTGCCTTGACCGCTGAGGACGAATTCAAAGGAGAGATTCCCGATAAAGAAAACATTGTGAGTCCACACAGTGTGTGAAAGAGCAGTGCTCGGGCTCTCGAAACTCCGGGGAGTCCAGTAGGGAAGAAAGGGAAGAAGGAGCAGCCTGAGAGAAAAGCAATGTGCTCGGGTTGGGACAGGATCAGTGACAGCCAGGAGCTGATGTCCAAAGGCAGTGCTTCCGTGGCCTGCAGCCACAGGGGCTGGGGGCTAAAGTGCTGTCCCTGCTGGAGGGGCTGTGAACTACAGGCTTTGTGCTGCAGGTCGAAGCTGCGCAGCTGGGGAAAGGGCCTCGGGATCCTGGGATTGCGCGCTCCAACCAGGGACAGGAAGAGCCTCCCCCTTCCCGCAACCCGGGGCACAAAGTGTATATTTCCGTCTCCTGGGTCAGCCCACAGGAGGCGCTCTTTCTGGAGGCAGCCTGCCTGGGCTGGGGAACAGAGCCATGGGTGGACTGTGGGCACAGGCAGCAGTAGGTGTCACGGTGTCATGGAAACCACAGGGCACCGGGCTCGGAGAGCTGGCCGGCTGGTCAGGAAGGAGACCCCGGGCTGGCACCCACCTCGTCCCCAGTGCAGGGCCCAAGAATACTGTTCTCCGGAGCCACTGGGACACTTCCTGTCAGTCCACATAATTGAGTATTACAGTATTTAAATTACAAATTGAAGATTATTTTTACAGGTGTCATTTTAAATATAACACGAAATTTCTTGACATTACATCAGCCCCACCACACCAACAGCTGCTCCAGGCCGCCGACACATGGGAGGCACATGGCTGACACTGGCACAGGGGACTGTGCATGTGCATGTGTCACCAAGCAGGGTGTGTGGGGATGGGTGTGAGTCCACATGACTGATCGGGTGTGTGTGAGGGTACGTGTGTGGCTATGAACATGTGTAACGTGGATGTACCATACGTGCGTTAAGAATGTGAGTGACAGTGGACATGTGGGTCTGTGTGTGTCCACGGGAATAAGGTGGGGGTGAGAGAGGAAGGAGTGTGAGTCCACTGCTGGATGCACAGGTGACAACCCTGAAGGCACCTGGTGGATCTCTGTCTCCCTCTAGAGCTACCCTGCTTTCCAGGAGAAGGGAGCTCAGCTGCTCCGTGGAGGGGATGCAAGGGCCCAAGGTGGTGCGACACTGCCCCCCAGTGGACACTGACCCATCCCAGCCCCCAGCCAGACTCAGAGTGGATGGAAAAGACAAGCCCAGAGGATCAACACCCCAACTCCTTGTCACCCAGCCACCTGCCTTGAGCGGTTAAGAAAGAGCCCACCCTGAGGCTCCCTTAGTCCCCAGAGGCAAAGACTGAGAGAAGCTCTGACTGTGGCTCAAACTCGCCATCTGGAATGCTCTCGCCATTCCCCAGCTGGGACAGGCACAGCCCAGACACACCCCAAGGACAGTCATCAGGTGGGCTTCCTCCAAGAAGTCTCTCCTGAGCCTCTAGGCATTCGGAGGTCCCTTCCCTAGGCTTTCTCAAGGCACAACTGGCCCTCCCAGGACCCCGGTGGCCCAGGGAGGCCCAGGGCGGCCCAGAGGACAAGACCTGGACCAGGCCTCGCTTCTGCTTCCCCCCACGTACACAGCATGGCAGGACAAGAAAGAAGCTGTCCCTTTGCTCTTCCAGGCTGGAAACGGGAAGGATCTTTGGAGAGAGGGACAGAGAGGCCGCCGAGAGAGGGAACAGAAGAAAGGACGCAGGCCCCGCTTCGCCCGGGCCAGCCCTGCTCAGACACCCGGCCACAGAGGCAGGGCACCGTGCTCAAGCAGTGAGCGTGCGGCTCAAATATAGCAGCTGTCCTCGGAGGCTATTTTCAGAGTGGAAAGAGGGAGCTCTCAGGGAGAGACTTAAACCTAACAAAAGAAAAATCCTCTGGGCTTCCACATCAGCACAGTGTTATTTGTGGCACGGGCAAGCCTTCAGCTGGCCATCTGGCCCTGAACATAGTGCGGCAGGGAGCATTGTCCAGCCAGCAGCAGGGGCACCAGCCAGGCCTTCCCCAGGTCTCCCAGGCCTGAGGGAGCTGTCACTGTGATGCCCCAAGGGACAGGCATCACAGAGGAAGGGAGGGTATCCAACCACAGAGAGCAGGAGGACCAGGACAGCCAGCCACGCCCTGACTGTCCTCTCAGAAACACAGGCTCCATTTGTACCAGCGCTGAGCTCAGTACCCTCTGGACCCACTCCCAGTGCTTAATGGGCCAGGTCCAACCCACAGGGATCCATGGCTGTCTGGAGCAGACCACCTGAACAGCTGCCCTCAGAAGGCCGAGTCCTCCCAAGGCCCAGAACTCTCCCTGCTCTGCCCGCTCCTCCCAGAGTCAGCTGGCATTGCTCCACTTGGACACCACCACCTCAGGCTCACTCTCAGGAGAAGAGGGAAGCCAGAAGCATCTGCTCCATGTGGAACAGGAAAGGGTGAAAGGGCAAAGGAGTCGGTTGTCTTGAGGACATGCCAAGTACACCGCACGGATGGAGTGTGCAAGCCAAGGCCCCCAGAGAGGAGTTCTCTTTCTCGACTATGTGCAGAGTGGGGCTGGATGCTCAGCTCCAGCCAGGTGACTAGCCTCTCCCTTGTAGGCCTGAAAGGCCCCTTTCCAGGCCGCAGGGCCTGGGTCTGTCTGCCTTGGGCCCAGCAGCCCAGAGCCAGGCTCCCCACAGTGCTTGGCTGCCTTGCCATTCACCACCCCCACCCCCACTGCAGAACATCAGAGCTGAAGAAGAGAAACGCACCAAAAAGCCGAGAATGAGCATGAAGAAAGACTCACTGAAGACATGAAGCAATCTGGTGGCTGCCTCCTGCTCTGACTTCCGGTGGTCCCCTGCTGTTTTCCAGGTGTCTTCCTCCAAGTCTAGGACTGGTTTGGGGCTGTCATTTCTAACTGAAGCCTTTTTCGCTCCTCTGTGGTGCTGTCTCATCTTCATCCACGTGTGTATCTTTCCACACTGCAAAGTACAGCACAGACAGTTCTCCTCTAGGTCTCAACCTTGATCTTGACCTCCTGCAAAGCTCTGCTTCCTCATCTGCCCCTCTCCAAGGTACATCTCACTGTTTGGAGGAGCTGCAGCTCTCAAACAGGTATAGAAGGGGCAGGCAGCCTCACTCCAGCAGTGGTGGCCATCGGAAAGGAGGTGAGAGCCACAGGGGATGGACAGCAGGTTCCATTTACCATCTAACACAGAAATCAGTACCACTGTCGCCATCACTGTCATCACTGATGGTTCTTGAATGCTGATGTATGTCGAGCCCTGTGCAAAGCCCTTTACACTGATTATCCCATTTATATTCTACGGCACACCTCCGAGGGGGGTCTGATGGTTTTCCCACTGAGCAGGTACAGAAAGTAAGTCTGTACCATCCCTCCTGGGCTGGTCGGCTTGGCTGCTCTCTGTTCCAGCTTCCCCATGTGACTGACCTGCATTTCTCAAACTGTGCGGAGAGACTCATTGGCAGGCTCATGAAATAAATGTAGTGGGTCAGCACCAATGGAAGCATTTTTTAATGAAAGAAGAGAGTATAGTGTTTTGAGTGCACCCTATAGAATAGCAACGAGCCTTGTTTCCTGACACTTTTGTTTCCATTGCATATGTGTGCACATATAGGTATTCACATCCACACTCACAATGCAATGGAACATGATTTCGGATATATTATTATATATGTGGGTCACCATCAAAATCTCTAAATGGTGCTGTGACAGCCTCTGCCCACCACCTGAGTCCCTTATTTGGAAATCTACCCTGTCCTTCCCACTTTGGATGCTATAGAGTCTCCTCACCAGCCCCCCTCCCCAGTTCTCTGCTGCCCCGGGTGACTGAGGTGCCGACCCTGGTCCCGGGGATAAGGCCAAGCCCGTAAGGGGGCAGGCTAAGCGGCCAGACGGATAAGACGCAGTCCTCAGGATGCCCTTGCCATCTGCCTCCGGCTCCAGCGAGGCACTTCTGTCTGCCCCGCAGGACTGATGTTTCCCCAAAGAGGCGTAACGGCTCCTTCCTCTCTGAGCTGGCGGGTTAGTGCCTTTGTCTTCGGAACTAGCACAGGTGCACCTGCAGGCTGGTGTGCTCATTAAACTACTTTCTGCATCCTGATCCCATAAGGATGGCTCCAGGGGACCTTTCAAATAAGCACTTCATCGGCAGTGGCCTGTCCAGATTGCAAAGGGTGGTCCCAGTTTCATCAGCAGAGGCAGAGGGAGGCCTGGGCGTCTCTGAGCTTCCTCTGCCAACCAGCTCACACAGAAGGGAGAGGTCGGGGAGGGTCTCTCCATGGCCTCTCCTTGCCAGTCGGCTTCTGTCGTGGTACCTTCTGGCACAGCCGTTTGTCCTCTCCGTGGACAAGCCCCGAGGCTGTAGCACGAACTTCTGTTCTGGGCTTTTTCTCCCCGTCTCACAGACACTCTCCGAGAGGATGGCGCCGCTAATGGTGGAATTCCAGATGGAGGAGATGGTGTGGGTGGAAGGTTTCGGAAATCGCCCTCTACCAGCACCTCCCCACTCCACTTCTGGGAGCCCCGTCCCTGTCCTCTGTGCGGCTGTGGGCCCCACTTCCCCCGAGCAGCCTCCCGCGGTTACCAGTCCAGAGAAGGAAAGACTCCAAACACACTCTCGCATTCACCAGGGGCCAGACTGAGGGGTCAGGGAGACACGCTTGGGTCTTGGGCCCACAATTCACTTACCATTCTCCTGGGGAGACAGGACCCCGAAGGAGGCCCTTGCCAATGACAAATGGGGAGTGCTAAGAGACAGTGTGGAAGGCCAGAGTCGGGACCACCAAAATTCAGAGCAGAAGGAGCAGGAGGGCTACCAACATGTAGAAATAGGGGCTCAACTAAGACCTTAGAAAAAGGTAGATAAGGTAGCCACACAGAGAGAAGGGCAGGAACAGGTGTTCCAAGCAGGGAGAACGGCATGAGTAAAGATGAGGAAGATGAAAGGTGTAGGGCATTTGGGGGGCTACAGGTGGACTAGACTTCCCAACCAGGTGCAGGTGGCTGCAAGCTCACCAGGACGTGAAGGCTCCAGGCCCTGGGCTTGGCCTGAGGGGCCCAGGGCAGCCGAGCCCTGGGACAGCTCCTCCAGTCGCCATGGGGAGGGTCTGCAGGCAATGCATTAGAGCATAACCTTGAGCTCACACCCCATCCCTACATCTGCCCTCCAAATCCCCAAGTCGATAAATGTCTTCCTCTACTGCCCTCTCATACACACACACACACACAAATATTGGCTGAGTACCCACTCTGCCAAGTATTGTACTGAGCACTAGAATTCAGCAATGAATCAGACACCCCTAGACTCAGGGGGCACATGGTCCCATACAGAAGACAAGAAGCAAGTGACAGTTCCATTTCAAAAGAATGCCATCAGAGCTAGAATGGACGCAGGCACAGGATGTGATGGGAACTCAGGGGAGGCATCTAACAACCCAGGCATCTAACTCCCAACGGGAGTGGGACAAGGACATTCCTGGCTAAGGGAATACCATGAACAAAGGCAAGGCAGCTAGGGACCCATGAGAAGTGTGGAAGGACCTAGAAAAGTGTCGGAGCCTCAGGAGTGATGCTAGCACTCACGGCGCCCTGCTGAACAGTAGAAACACACTGGAAGGAGGGAGACAGAGGGAGTGAGGGAGGACGCAGGAAGTCTTCCCCAGCTCCAGACGTGACCCTAAACAAGAGAAATACACACCTGGACCCAAGGGAACAAGGGCGGCCCTTGGTGGGGTGTAGAAAGAAGCAGCATTGGACCCCCCAAGGCTGAGACTGCTGGTCCCGCTGCTGACTGATACCCCAGCTCCCCCAGAGGGTGCAGCCTCACCAAAGGAGCTGGGCCAAAGCATGCTGAGTATTCTTCCAAAAGCTTCTTCTTAGCAAAGGTTTCCCTCTGGCCTTTCCTGGAGAGGAAAAGACAAACACTCTTCACTGCTCCCTGTTCTTCTTTCCAAAGAATGACTCCCCTACTGGCCTTGGGGGGGCGGGGTGAGACCCCCAGGGATCGGGGTGAGGAGCGATACTGAAGGAGGATTTCCAGGGAACAAAGAAGAGGGATCTGATTAAAGTATCGACGATGAGGTTGCTACTTGGCAGGAAAGGAACGTTCGGGTTCAATCAGGTTGTTCTACTGGCGGGTCCTTTTTAAAAATAAGGGGGAAAATAGCATCTACAGTATGGTAAAAGGTGATTACTTGAGATCACCACAAAGCACTGATTGAATTTGGAGGGAAGATGAGAGGAGAAACCATCCATTTCACACACAGAAAGGCAAAAATCACATTTCTCTCTGTCTCTGATATCTAAGTAATCATTAAATCTAATATTGGGAGATAACTTTATTTTTTGAAAGAAGGCATAGCATATAGACAAAATGAATAACTAAGAAAAGAAACAAGAACAGCACATCTAAAAACACGACTAATTCGCCAGGGAAAGTAGAAGGTCGTGAAGGTCTGGGGGGGCCTGGCCCTAAGCTCCAGCAGGGGCCATGACCAAACAGATCTGGCAGGACACACAGGGGCCAGAAAATCACCCTTTGTCCAGGCTCCGAAAGTTCTCCTCTCACGACACCCTAGCCTACGTGGCTCCCCTTTTCACACGTCCATGTCCTGCTTCGCAGAGGCACGTCGAACACCCCGAGAGCAGAGAGCATGCCAAGAAATGAGTCAGCATGGGTTTCCAGCCACCTGGTCTTGACCTAGAAGCCTGGAAAGACCACCACCCAGACACACTCGACAAGCCCGGCTTCCTGCACCAGCATTCCCTCCTGGCGCCCAGGCCTTCCTCCCTGTGCCAGCATCCTGATGCCCAGTAGGCCCGGTTACATCTGCAGGTGGGATGCACTGAGGGAGAGGACTAGCTGCAACCCCGCCCAAAGCGGGAACCGGGCCAGCAGGGGACCTGGGAGCCTCCTGCTCCCTCCTGCCTCCTGCATGGACCCTTTGGTGGGAGAACTCAGGTTTGTTCGAGATATCTCTGAAAGCTTAAGCAGCTTTTGCAAATTAGACTTACTACTTCTTGTTTTTCATCATTTTTACTTACTTTACTCATTCCAAAGCCTTTTTCTTTTTTTTAGTTCATTGTCAGGATAGAGTCATAAATACCTATGTTTACCCCAGTGAGGAAGTACACAAGGAATTGGAACCCAGGTGCTGGCTGGGGCCTCTTCCCTTATAAATCGAGATCAAGTTGACCCACACATTTTAGAAGGTCCAGTGGCCTTTCCTGAAGTTTCTGCGTGTTCCCAGGAAAGCGCACACCCTTTCGTTCACTCATCCACTGGGACGTCCCACTCCTCTGAATTCTGATTCCTTCTTCAGTGTGTGTTTGGCTGTTTACTTCCACCATGGAGGAGACCCAGACGCGAACCCACCTCCCTCGCTGGGTTTACTGCGCATCCCCACCAGCCCTTCAGTAAAACGTGTGCGCTGCATTTTACTGGACACTTGGCGACAGGGGGTGAGTGATGCTTACATATCAACAATGCCCACAACTTTTTTTGAGCATGAGCCATTCTGGTCTTGAAAGTTCTACCACGCCGATCAGCCATCCTCTCCCCACCCATCCGTTCCTCCAGTCTGTTCTGACCGACACCTATATTCTCATCTTGTCCCAACACACAGCAGTTTAGTGATCTCGTGGGTCTCCTGCTAAACCAGGCCGGCTTGTCAAGATATTTTCCGAAATGAATCCAATTTCTTTCTCAAGAAAAATTCTGTACTATCTATGAAGAAAAAACAGTCTCCTGCTGCATAATAGGCATTTACTGTGTACTGATCACAGTATAATGTGTGTGGGGGAGGTGTTACGAAAGCACACAGAAGGATGGGCTTGGATTGAGGGAGTCAGAGAAGGTATCTCAAGGGAGGTGCCATCAAAGCTGAGGCCAAGGAACAGGGTAGAGTTATCCAGAAGAAGAGGGGAAATGGGGGCGAGGCAGAGGGCAAGCACGCCAAAGGCCTGGAGGCAACACAGAGTTTGGCACATTCGGGGGATCACAAGAGGTTCACAGTGGCTGGAAGGGACAGTGCGGGCCGGGTGGGGCTCAAGGAGAGAGAAAGCCAGAGACAAGGCTGGGTCAGGCCACACCTTATCGGCCTGACAAAGATACTCGGACTTGATCCTGAGGCTGTGCGAAACCTCTGGAGGCTTTAAACGGGATGATGCCACAGGCTGACCTGCACTTCGGAAGATGACTGGCTGAAGAATGAGAGGTGGATTATTAAGAGGCAACACTAGAAGCAGAAACCAGTGGGAGGCTGCCACCATGGTCCACAGGGGGATGACGGCAGAGGCCTGGACAAGGGCGGTTCTAACAGGAAAGGGGACGGGCACGACTTGTAGAGAACGGGGCTTCCTTCCATCCCATGGCAGAGAAGGGCCGGGGTGTGGGGGAAGCTGCGGACAAACCCACCATCTTCGAAGTGGGCACCCAAGTTGCAGGCAGTGGTATTGGCCGAGGCGGGGACACAGAGGAGGAGCAGACGACACTGCCAGGGACCCTTCGCCCATCTCCCCTGCCCACTGCGCAAAGACACACATGCTCCCCCTGGACTTGGCCAGTCCCACTCGATGCACGTGCCCCCCACACTCAAGGGGACCCAGAGAGACCTAAAGAAAAAGCAGCTATGTATCTTTCACCCACATTGTGGGAAACCAATATGGAAATCTGTTTCAGCCCGCCCAGGCTACGCTCTCTGGCCCTAACCCTGCAGTCTCCCTCAGAGGGTGTTCCAGAGCAGCCCCCATCTGCCGGTCTGGGTCTGGGGAATCCTAATCACAGACCTTCTCTCCCCATCCTGAGAGAAGATGCCTTGGTTTGTTCTCTCCTCCACACACAGCCATTCCTCAAGTCCAAGAAAGCCAAACATAAAGGTAATATCAGTTAGCCGGGCTGCAATTAGCAGATTAGCGGCTCATTGGGTTTGTCCTGTGTCCCACTCTGTGACCTCATGAAGGCCAGAGAGCCTCAGCCCTGGGCTGCTCCTGGACACGGCCATCGACTTCTCTGGGAAAAAAAAAAATCCCGCCTGTCACCGTGAGTTTCCCCATTGTAGAGCTAAACTACAATTGATGTTCTGTCTCTATCAATTTCTCAGGAATGCCGGGACGCGAGCCCAGTATTAATGAAGACAGCAGAAAGGAAGGCATGCACTTGGCCCCGCTCCAGAGCTGACGGAGAGCATGGATCCTGAGCAATTCCCGGAGACCTGGGGAGGCCCAAACGAGGCAAAACAAGCAGGCTCTGGGGTCACACACAAGGCTCGGTGGAGCAGACAGATGCCAAAAAGGCTTGGGAGAGAAGTTCTGCTGGGAAAAACAGCCTCGTGGTCACCCCTTTGTGATCAGATATCACTTTCACCATCTGAGAAAGGCAATTTCACTCCAGACTAAAAGGACATCCCCACAGGTCTATGCGTACGGTCGTATGTGATCACACACGCACAGTCTCACTCCACTCAGACCCAGAGTGCACCAACACATCAAGGGACCAGGGCATAGCAGCCAGAACCGCCTCCCAAGAAAGGCCTGATGCTGAACCCCCAGTCGCACCAAATCCCTCAGCACCTCTCGGAACTGCCTCTCAAATCAGAAGCCCCCCTTCCCCCGGGCCCAGGCGAGGGTAAGCCTGGATCAGTATAGGAGGCCACACTGGCATTAAATTGAAGACCAATAAAAGGCTTGTCTTCATGTCTGCTTGAAAAATGAACAGAAGCTGGTCACGGACTCCTCTCTTTCAGACAACGTCATTGGGGGCTTCTGGTTTCAGAACCTTTGTTTAATCACATCTAATTCCTTAATCCTTCCAAATCGACCAGCTCCTTGTAAATTCTCACTGGTTCCAGTCAAGCCAGAACAATTCAGCTAAACCATCAATCCCATCAGAACAAACTTATCGGCCCCTAGGATTATCTCTGCAGGATCGAAAACACACAGCAGACCTCATGGGCACACAAGGAGCCCACGGGTGACGGTGGGGTGCCTGTGGCACCAGGGGTGGCCATCCCTGCCTCACAAATTCTCATGGGAATCAAGAAAACCCAGTGGAAGGCACTGCCTCTTCTTGATAAAGGAGAGCTAATGTTACCAGGAACACGGTCATGTCAACGCTGCCCTGAGGAGGTGGGGAAGGTGGAATTTATATCCACGCTCCCAAGCCCCCCAGCCCTCCTGGAATGTGTAAGCTGCATTATAAAGAAGGGGTGTGCCTTCTTCCTGTGACCCCCCCCAGGAATGTGCAGTCAATGCTAGGTGGTCAAAATGTGCAATGTCTCTTTCTTATAGGTGCTGTTAAGGGACTTTCATTGGAATTTAATTTATAATCATTACAAGTATTATAACAGTGCTGTTGGTAGAAAAGGAACATAGAAAGAAAAAGGACAAGAACCAGAAAAACAGACAAGAAGAAATTACAGAAGAGAACGGAGGCCTGACACATAGTAAGTGCTCAATAAATCACTGTATTTTCCCACGTGTAATGCACACCCACACATTCGTTTTTGGCTCAAACTTTCAGGAAAACAATAGATTGCATTTCAAATTTTTGATTCAATTTTTATTTATATTCAGATACTTTGCTTTTTTGTATTATAAAGGAATTTTAGGATTTATTTTTGAACATAAATAATGTTTTATAACAACTACAAAACACAAGAGCAGATATGAGGCATTTCAGGTACTACTTATGTACAATGCACATCCTTATTTTTCCCTAAAAAATTTGAGCAAACAAGTACGCATTATACATAGCAAAATACAGCATTTTGGAAGGCAAGTTAAATAAACATACATATCAGAAAAACACCATGCAATGCAATGCACTGGACTTAGAATGGGTTTGTATTCCGAGCTTGACCTCTTCCTAGCCTTGTAACCTTGGACAACACTGAACTTCTGTCTTAATCAGTAGGGCCTGCATGACAAAGTACTGTAAACTGGCACTTCACCTGGTACAGAAATGTATTTTCTCACAGTCTGGAGGCTTGACGCCTGAGCACAGGGTGCCAGTGTGGTTGGATTCTGGTGAGAACTCTCTCGCTGGCTTGCAGAGGGCCACCTTCTCACCGCACCCTCAAGTAACCTTTCCTGCACCCATGAGCACAAGGACAACTGAATGAGAGACACGGAAGAGGACTCCTGTGTCTCTTCCCACAGGGGTACCATCCCATCAGACAAGGGTCTGCCCTCATGACCCCATTACCTCCCACAGGCCCCCTCTCTGACAACCGTCACATCGGAGGGTAGGGCTCCAACATAGGAATTTTGGGGGTGGAGGAGGAACACAGTCCAGGCTCAAACAACTTCAGTGTTCCAGTTTGCAAACAGGTTCATATTAATTCCTACATTTGTTTCTTGTATTTCCTCCTGCTCAATCATCTATCTTGTCCAGAAGCCACGTGTTCTGGGCTATGGTTAACAAATTCTGAAGCTTCCTATGGATAGGGCAGGTGGAAGGTACGTGCCTTCTCTGCACACCTGTGTCTGGAAGATGCACCTTGGCAATGGCAACGAGGCTTCCAGAAGCCAGGATGAGCCTGCCGAGCGGTGGTGTCTGCAGCAAGAATGTTCCGATCAAAGCTTCCGTGAGAGGCCCTAACGTCCTAGAGGCTTCTGAGAATCATTAAAGGTTATTCCAACGAACAAGGTGGATGGCAGGTAGCAGTAAATCATGGGGGAATTTAGGAGATCACACACTTAGTCCCAATTTCTGAAAGAAGATTTGACAAAATGACCTCATGGTAAAGAGATATGTAACACCTGAACAGACCCAGGACTATTTTCTATGGAGCACAGGCTTGAGACAGAGAATGGAGCCTTGTGACTTTCAGCTGCTGCCCTGAGCTGTGACAAGGATGTGGCATCAGCCACTTTTTGTGACCTTCCCATACCTTAGAGTTCTCTTCCCTGTGGGTATGAAACGTAGGGCATTCTGGGGTACCTTCGTCATCCAAACTGCTGCTCAGGGACAAAACAGGACAGTGTGTGCCTTTTCCACGTGGCCACCCCATGTGGAAAATGGGTAGAGACCACTCCACCAGGACCTCTGTCCTGAGCCCCACTTCTCACGCCCTCTGTTCAAAGCACAGCCCCGTTACGGTGTCAGATTGGATGAAGGAGGTTGCACAGGGCACCCCCTCCGAGCCACACTGTCAGGGAGCCCCCATGGCTCTGACTACACCCTTCTGTTCTCCCTCTGGGCCATAAGCACTTGCCAGCCCCCTGGTGCACCCCCAACACTCCCACGACAGCAGTGACCCTGGAGGGTTGTTTGCTTCCTGAGCCCCAGCTACTCTTTTCCTTTGGTCCCTGAGCACAAGGAGTGACGCTTGCTCATGGGTGTGAGTGCTGGGAGATGATGACACCAGTGTCATTAAGGCTAGAATTGAGGGTGGAACTGGGCATTTTCCATTACAGCCATATGGGTGCTTTCTTCAGACCCCATAGTGTGTCTATATTAGCCCTGTGCTGTGGTCATTTTTTGGATGTCTCTTTGTCCCAACAAGACCGTGGGCACCTCTGGGGCAGCGATCAAGTATCTCACCTCTATATCCCCTTAGGGACTATTTTTACCTTGAAGGAGTCACAATTTTTTTAAGAAGGCAAAATGTGCATTAACAGGTGGAGGGTGGGACTTTGCCTATTGGCTCAGAATTATAGCTCAGATCCAAAGTGATGGTCCAAGCTGCTGACCACCCCACAGCCTGCATTCAGAGAGTCACCATCTCTCTTCGCTATTTGCTTCAAGTTACCAAAACCAGCCCTAAACCACAAACTACCAGCCTCGGTCAACATGAAAAAGAATCAGAGACAGATAGAAGTGGCCTGCATATTTAGGGTGCAATGTTCAGGGAGAAATGCCCTTACCCCAAAACAAGAGGAAGGAAAGACTCCAAGAATCACTTGCAAAGACTAGAAGTTATTATGGGCTGAATTGTGAGCCCCCCAAATTCATATGCTGAAGTCCAAATGCTGGGGACCCCAGGAGGTGACTTGATTTGGAAATAGGTCATTGCAGGTACAGTTAGTTAAGATGAGTCATAGCAGAGTTGGTGGTCCCTAATCCAATATGGTTGGTAGCCTCATAAAAAGAACACACACATACACACACACACACACACACACACAGCCACATGGAGGTTGGAGTTATACTACCACAAGCTGAGGAACTACCAGAAGGTAAAAATGAGGCAAGAAACAGATTCTTTCTTAAGACCCCCAGGGAGAACATGTTGCCAAAACCCCAATTTTGGACTTCTGAGAATTGTGAGACAGTAGGTTTCTGTTGTTCTAAGACACCTGATGTGTGGTGCTTTGTTAGAGCCACCTGGGACCTAACACAGAGACATCTGCAAGACCGAGAGACATGTATCCTATCCACTCATTCAAATTCGGGCTTTGGCATTGCACTTACTGACCTACCCCTTTGTTACCTAGGCAAGAAGAAAGAAAACTGGAGAGAATTGGTGGGAAGACACCAGGAGGAAAGGAGGGACCAGAACTCTCCGCCTGGCTTTTCAAGTTCCAAGAGGTACAGAAGCTGCCCGCTGCCCTGGGGTTGGCTGCCGAGAGTAGATGAATTCTAGGACCACCCCATTTGGAAGGTAGAAGGGCACACCATCAATGTAGGGGGTGAGGCCTGAATGTGATCACCGGGGAGAGAGCCAGAAGGGCTGGCCAAATCATAGGAAGGAGCCGTGCCCGCAGGGCACATTGGAACTATGACCCTTCCTCTCAGAACTCATGGCTCATGAGCTGGAAGAGACAGCCAACTGAAGAAGACCACACCTCGCCCAGGTAAGGGAGACGCTTGCTTTCACTAGGCTCTCTTCCCCCCACCCCCAGACATCTGAGGGACTAAATGCCACCTGTGAACATACACATATTCTCGTTCAAAGCCGCTAAAGCCAGACAGTGTCTCTAGACACTGCTGGGCAGAAAAAGATCTATGAATCAAACTTGAGACTGGAGGGTTCCTTTCATCATTAATTATCAGGGACAAATCTTAAATTATAAAATAAGATTGCTCCCATTACTAAATGTAACAGAAAAGTTATGGCGTTTGGGCCAGATCTTGTCACTACCTTGTGTGAAAAGGAGATTCCGGAGAGTTTCATTGAAAATGATGATTGAAAAAAATAAAAGAAAAACCATTACAGGTAAAACTGAACAAGTGGAGACTCCTCGTTAAGCCAGTTATTTGCACATAAAGTAATAAATAATGATCTCGGGTGTCTTTTCAAGGAGGCAATGGGGCAGGTAAGATACCTGGGCATCAGAGGAAGTCCAAAGATCACCTGGACCAGGTGTTCAGGAGAAACATGGTCAGGCACAGTCGAACTGAACCTCAGACGTCAGGCGGGGGGTGGGGGGCAGGCCTCAAGTAAGTGGAGAAGGAGGGACAGCAGAGTGATGTCTTTGTTAGTGAAATGACCAGCAAGGGCCGGGCACTGGGTTGGTGTGTTTGAAGGACAAGTGAGTGTGCCTTCTGGGAACCAGAGATGGTGAGTGTGAAGACGCAGAGGCAGGAGGGATCAGGTCCTCAGGGGTCGGGATCAACTATCTTGACATAGCATTTTTTGAGAGAGGGGGGGGAAACATAGACATGCAAGAAAAACATTGTACAAACTTGACCAGGGACCAAACCTACAACGTAGGCATGTGCTCTGACCAGGAATCGAACCCCCAACCTTACATCTTGCAGGGTGATGCCCACCTACTGAGCCACAATGCTCAGGGCCAGGGATCAACTGTTCAGGACAGGAGGGCCACAGGGAAGACATGGGAGAAGGAAGACGGGCCTCCCAGGGGAATCATCAGGGCCAAGCCACGCAGGATGGATCCACCTCCTTTGTCCTCAGAAAGCCAATGGCCTGCCTGGTCCTCCGGTGACTGGTGGCATCCCTGTCCTCGCCCTGTTCACTCTCCTGGCCTAAGTCTGACCACTGGCACTGTGGAGTGTCCCTGGGCCGTGACGTGTCTGTCAAGGAAAGTGCTAAGTGGAGGGCACGGCTGGCCAGCCAGAAGCCCGATCTTGACTTCACAGAGCACCTGGGCTGCCTGAGCCCTCGGGAGGGGACCCAGCGCCGGCAGCACAGGCCACTGCCCACAGCCCCACTCCGGCCCGGGGAGGCAGAATTGGCTGCTGAAGCCTCTGAGACAGTGTGTTTTATCTGGCTCCTGGCCACCAGAGAAAAGCACAACAAAGGAAAGAGGAGAAGATAGGGATTATTGGCATGGAAGGCCTAATGACAAACACATCGCATGTCTTTCTACAAGGAGAGCTGCCCTCTCCATGGCCCATGCGGTTTTTCTCCCGTGTTCCAAAGGGCCAAGTCAGGTGCTCACTCCAGAGATAAGGTGTCTCCTCTTCCCAGTGCCCAGAGTTCGGGCCACTGCCCCACGTGCCGTATCAATGATGTCCTTCCTGCGGCTTCTCTGTCTAGGCCGAGGGTGGGCTGGGATTTCCTAGAGAGCACAGGCCAGACTTAGTTCTGGGTCCACAGCACAGAAGACATATCCTCTGTCAGACCAGGATCCAGGTACCATGTTAAAGATTTCACGTAAATTGTTTCCTTCGATCCCCCAAATTCCTCCAAGGTAATGGATCTTATGCCCATTTTTAAAATGAGAAAACTGAGGCTCAGAGAATGTTCTCTTTCCACTTCTCCACACTGTCCCCAGTGTGAGAGGAGAGTTGCAAAGATTTGAAAGAGAATTATAATTAAGATTCATGGACTTCTTTTCCAATCTCCTTATCTTCTGGTGGAAGAACCTGAGGTCAAAGTTGGAAAACTGACTGACTCAAATTTGCACAGAGCTCACAGAGAATACTATGTGTGCCGTCTGGTCTCCTGCCCCATCAACAGGGGTGTCTGACCTTTTGGCATCTCTGGGGCACAGTGGAAGAGGAAGAGTTGTCTTGGACCATACATTAAATACATTGCAACACATAATCACAAAAAAAAAGCTCACAATGTTTTAAGTACATTTATAGTTTTGTGTTGGGCCACATTCACAGCCACCCTGAGCCACGCGTGGACTGTAGGCCACAGGTTGGACACCCCAACAGAGCATCTCAACCAAAGGCAAGATCACAGATGCGAAAGGGGCCGTTCATACCAGGGGGCTGTGGGTGGTGGTCTGGGGCAACCACCCAGCTTTCTGATCCTGTGTGCCCCAAGCCCCTCAGTGTGGAGGTTTCTGTGAACATTGTCAGGATGCTGCTACTTGTGACGAGTAAACAGCCTCATGTGGCGTCCACACATCTGTCACTTTAAAACCCCGGGCCTCATCAACATCCCAGCACTGGAAGGCCTGACCTTTGCTTTCCTTTGTCCAATCCAGCGCCAAGCACGCAGCAAGAGCACGCTGGCCACAGTCAACAAATGGAAGGACCTCGCTAAGGTTGGAATGTAAATTATAAATTATAAACAGAGTGTCAGCTTGGATAAACTCTCTTAATGAACCAGCAGACCTTGTCCACAATGTCAATTAGGAGGGAAATAAAAGGATGTCAGGAGAAACAGTGAGACAAAGAAAGCACAGATGCAGAGGGAGGAGCAAGAGTGAGGGAAAGACTCCAGAGACTGTCACACAGTGATAACCTGGGAGATCGGGGTCCAGCCAGTGTCTTCTTAGGGTGAAACCCCGAACCCAGCCTGTCCCGGTTGGACCAGTAAACCTGAGGGAGCGTCCTGGAGAGAAGCTGGAGCAGCCTGGCAACAATATTTCAAGGCCAGCAAAGCCAGACCCACTGACCCCCAACTCCCCCATCCAACTCCTATCAGTCCACAGGCTCCCATGGTCCTAAAGTCCACCAACTTCGCATTGACCTTGCCTAGGCCCTGAACTAATGAGAAACAGACAAGGCTGTGTGCATGGTCAGGCTCCTCTATCCCATGAAAAGGTAGTCAGTCTGTCCTATGCCCAGTACCTAGTGGGTTTGGGTCAGCCCCAATTTCAAGTGCCCACCAGGGTTCAGATAACATAAGTACAGAGGCCTGCACCGTGCGTGGCATGAGGCAGGGGCTCACCACCTGGTCGTCACAACCAGTTACAATTGTCACTACCTGCAGCCCCAGTTCCCTTTCCTCTGGGCCACCCCGACTCCCCTGCCATCGGGTGGGGCCGTGTGTTTGCATTCTGGCCTGTGGAACGCAGGCCGAGGGCTCTGCCCCACCTCTAGGCCTGGCCCATGGAAACCTTCCATGCACAATCTTCCCTCTTGCCACATCTGTGAGCCAGATACAGGCAGCCCCGGGGGAAGGCAAAAACCACACTGGACGTCCCAGAGTGAACATGTCTGATGCCACCTGGAGACACACCGGGAACATCATGTTGGACTGAGTGTGATGAGAAATAAGCCTGTACTGTGGCGCGTGACCGAGACCAGGCTGTTTGTTTGACGCAGCACTAACACTACTCCCCCCCCAGCTAACACACCTAGCCCTTAACCACAGTTTCCTGAGCAGACTCCACAAAGACTGGAGCCGTGTTCTGGCAGACTCCTAATTTTGGTGAAGCTTCGACCTTCGGCCCAGCTTCTGGAAGCATCTCTGTGAGGCCTGACCCTTTTCTGTCTTGTCCAGACCACTCGTAACAGCCCTTCTGCCTTTGGGCCAGACTTCCTGTCAATCCGAGAGGCACGCCGCTGCCCCGCCCCGCCCCTCTCCGTACAGGCCAGGCCTAGCTGGCCCCCGGGAATGCCTGCCAGCTCAGAGTAGGGGTCAGAACCACAGGCTGCATCGTGCTCAAAAGGGGCAGCAAGAAGCAATGAAAAAAAAAGCCAAATCCAGAGGCAGTCAAAACCAAAAGGAAAAACGCAAAGACTGTGTGCTGTAAGGTTAGAATGTGGAACCCGGCACGGAGCTGTGGGCACGTACAACGTGGGGTCCCACTGGGCTTCCTCCCCATCCTGGTGTGCCCCTCACCCCAGCCTCGCGGTCCTTCTGCCCCCACCTCTTCTTCAGGACCCACCACGGACTGATTTCTTCCTCTTCTAGCGATTGCCCCAGCCCCCATTCGTTTCCCCCTGTGTCTCTGAAGGCACCGGTGTTTGTCTGGTCCAAAACAGGGGTTTACAGAAAAAAAAAAACCTTAAATACACCTTTGGAGTGGGGGAAGCTAGGAGACCTCAGACAGGATGTGTCACCTGAGTCCTTTCAAAAAAATTAGTAGACAGGAACGGCCTGTGCAAAGGTCAGGGAGCGTGGCAACAGCAAGGGGTGAAGCTCAGTGACGGTGGGCAGGGTGGGCTGATGGGAGAGAAGGGTGGGCACCGGCAGACGGGCAGGTGCAGGAGAACAAGGGCCGCAGCTGCCCCGACCAATCACGGAGAGAAGAGCCTGGAAACCTTGATCTGCAGCCTGGGCTACAGCGTTGTCGCCACTGTGAAATCCTGTTATTCTGCTGCTCCTCGCCCCAAGGTGGTGACTCAGAAAGTCCCTAAAAACCACCCTGAGTTTCTCACGTCCAGCCTGTGGCACAGAGACAGACGTGAGGCCGGCACAGGCCCGGGCCAGGGGGGCCGCCCAGGCCATCCAGTGGGTGCCCTTCCCCGAGTCTGCTCTGTCTCCCTGCCAGCCAGCAACAGCACCACATGAGTCCAGCCCTGCCTCCTTTGTGCTTCGTATTCATACTTTCTTGACACAAACCATACAAAGTTTCAACACTTGGAGACTGCAAAGTAAACCATTTGTACATACCAGGTCTGGTAACACTTTAAATAATAGGCCAGTTAGTTAATGCTGCACTACAATAAAAATTCCCATCCAAGTACACATTACATCCTCATTAATGCCAAGTGAGTTCAGCGTGATTAATGTTATGACAATAAATAACTAGGAGATCACGATGACCGCCAGGCTGCAGCACCGCAGTGGGGCCCAGGGCAGCGGGCCCCTGCCACCCCCCGAGCACACCGGGGTGCCGCCAGTCCCTTCACTGGGTGCCCTCAGCCCCTCCAAAGCACCGCTGCAGGGAGAACAGGGTGTGCTGGGAAGCCCAGGCCTAGCCAGCCCCACACGTGAGGCCCGTCTGGAGACGGTGGGCGCCAGGGAGCAAGGAGCTCATTAGAACGTGTCCTTTCCTCCTGAGGACAGAGCACATGTTGGGAGCTGGAAGCCAGGCCATGTCCGCAGGCAGAAAGAGGCCCTTCTCACTGCCCTGGAAGAGACAGGGGCTGGGGAGTTGGACACAGCTCGTTGCTTTGGGCTCAGGGAAGAAGTTAGCACTCTCGTGGGACAATGACAACTGTGCTCAGGGAAGAGGGCGCTCGGTCACCATGGAGACACCCAGGCCGAGACCCAGGCACTGCCCTCAGGAAGCTTCCGTCAGAGCTGGAGAGGAAAACCTGCTTTGTGGCGGGTCAAAGGAGAGAGGCACTGGGCCCTTCCTCAGCGTCTCTGAGCCCGCTGGGGACCGGTCCAGGGGACGGGAGGTCAGAGGGGACAGAGCCGCTTTGAAGTCGGAGATGACAGACTAGCAGACAAGATGTTGACAACAGAGATACAAGAGCTACACTACAAAGAAAGAGAACTTAACCCAAAGGGCTACTTTAGTTCCTCCCCTCGTGCCCAGGAGTTGACACGGCTCACCCCAAGGCCCGCCTCACACGCACTGTCCAAATGGCCGTGGATCCTCCGGTGACCTGCGGGAGGCCCTAGGCCGCTGGCCCACACCAGACTTCACTCAGGCTCCAGCTTCTAGCTTGCATCCTCCGCAGCTTTGCTGGGATGGGCTGACGGACCTACTGTGAGCTGCCCGAGGCTGCGGGCCTCTGTGCCCAGCCCAGTACCTCAACTGTAGTAGGTATGCAGCACGTGGCAGAACTGGACTCCAGGTGGGGGCCAGAACGATCCATCCTTTCCTCTAGGGCTGGGACCACTGCCTTCAACGTGACCGGCCTTACCGTTGCCTCCGCCCAGTGTTTTCTCAAAGTAAGTCCCTCAGGGCTGGGCATCCAGGCTGAGACGGGAGTCCCAGATGGGCATCAGGGCGAGGAAGGGTGAGCTGTCACTCCCAGCCTGGAAAGACCAGCTCAGACTTTCCACCTGACACCAGAACCAACCCCGTTGATTAATGGGTTGCTGGGTTAACGAAGAAGAAGTAAGGATGCGAGCTGCTAGAAGTGGGTGTTGACTTTTCAAACAACCATAAATTCCACGAGGGTGACAAAGGGCCTGCTCCGTAATTGTGTTCATTATTTACACTAAAACCTAATTAAAGTCATTATGCTTTTTATTCATTAAACACACTGGCTGGCGCAGACACCAAGCCAGCAGAAGTGCCGCTGGGATCGCTGTGGCAGTGGAGAGCCTCGGGTACAGCCAGCGCCCAAGACTCGGCTGCCTTCTGAGTCAGACTTTCTCCGGGAGGGACAACTCCACGGAGAGAAATAGAAGAGGGTCGAGAGAGAGACAGGGAAAGCACCGCGACACTCCCCTGCAGCCTCGGTCCTGCCTTCATCTCTGAGGCAAGGCCAACGGGCTCCTCCCCCAGGCCCCATGGTCACTGCAAGCAACCTGGCCCAGGCCGATGTGGGCACAGAGTCAGGTGCTGCCAGGTATCAGGGGAAGACCAAGGCCTGGGATGAAGATAAGAATTCTTGTAACTGGCCAACACCTCCAGACGTCTCCTATGAACAAGTTTCAGTGAAAGGCTCTTAAAAAATAAATGAGATTCAACTCGAAAGTCATTGACATTCTACTGTGGATAATGGGAATATAATCTATTTCTAAAGCAAACTGGGAGCCCTCAGAAAAATACGCAGAGAGACTACTGGGGAAGAGGAGGAAGGCAGACATTCTTTCTAGCTGGGTTCAGAACAGCATCATAAAGCTGCAAGTGACATCAGCAAAATGACCGAGTGGCTGGCTCCAGACACCTGTCCCTCCGAAGAAACACTGAGACACTGTGAGAACCAACTTTGTCAGAGCTCTGGAAGATACTCAAAGCATTACCATGATCAAGCAGACCCTGAGTGGAGTAAAGGATTTAAAACGATAGGGAATAAGCGCTAAGATATCTGTGTTCACGGACCGGAACACGTAACCACCGTTTAGATGTCGGTATTGCCCAATGTCGTCGGCCTTCACGTGCGTAAAGGTGTTTGGAAGTGGGACGGCGAGCACCTGCTTCTTGGCAGGGCTCCTGCCATTCTGTCCCTGTGCTAAGCTTCCAACTGGCACCTCGATGTATGTCAACAGTCTGTTGTGACGTCTGAAGGTGACAGGAAAGCTGCCTTTTCAAATGGGATTCTTTGGTAAAGTCAGTGCATGACATTAGTGGACAGAAAATGAAAGCCCTCTCTTTACAATTTGAGATCGAGTGAGTTGTTCTAGGCACACAGATGTCTATACATGTAACATATAGCAGAACTTTGTAAATAATGTTGGATTTCCAGAAACCTTCAGCAAATCACAAACCCACAAAAACAGACGTATCTGAACAAGCTCCCGACTTTCTCCTGTATCTCAGTTCTGAGCAGAGCTTATATTTTCTATGCCCTCTCTTCACACCCGGGTTGACAGTTCTTTCAACTCTCACTGAAGTTTTATCTCTCACTTGATAAATCGAGACAGGTTTGCAACGTACCTAAAAAAAGAGGGTGGGAGGAGATAGGGTTCCATACTAGTTGGAGAATTATTTGCAGGAGCCTCCCCCCAAATTCCTTTTCCATTTGCCCAGATAAAGTGTGTGATGGGCTTTTCCACATCACGGAGCTGAGCCAGTGCTAAGCTCAATAGTCTACTCTTCCATTTTTTTTCAAAATTCTGTTTTTTAGCCAAGTCAGAATTGATACATTCAGCTATGCAGGTTCTACACCATAAATTCTAGGAAGTACCATTCACTTAGAATGCAATGTGAGTGATTGTCTCTCTCTCTCTCTCTCTCTCTCTGTCACACACGCGCACACACACACACACGCGTGAGCGCGCGCACTTTCACACTTGTCCTCAAAAGTCACGGTGCTCTGAGCATCAGATACACACTGCATGGAGGTGCAGATGCGGGCAGCCAGCTTTGCTCTGCATGACCACATGGATGATGCGGCTCATGATCCGCTCCAGCCTTGCAGTGAGTCCCATTCAAAATCTTGTCTCAGAAGGATTATAAATGACCACATGCCTTGGCCCTCGCGTGAAAACTGTAACTGTTAAATCGACAAGGGCGTGCTGCAGTCCCCAGGTGGTTCTGGCACTAAACACCAACGCCACCTCCCTAGGGCACAAGTGAAAGTCAAAGCCAAGGCCAAGCTGGGCAGGGGTGCCTTCTCTGTGCCTGCCCAGGCCTGACTGTCTGCTTTCATTCTGCTCCTCCTCTGCCATCTTTGGTCTCCTTACCCTTTCTGTGTCCCTGCAGGTCCCTGTTCCGCCCTGTCTCATGCTGACCCATGTGTCTGGCTGGCTGCACTAAACCAGTCTGGTCGCTTCACTGTATCAGGGCTGATATAATTATTGGACCAGATCCTCAGTCCATCTGTCATTCCCCTGAGCTCAGTTCTGAAAGCCTTCCTGCCTCACCTACCCAGCCTGCCATTCTGCATCTGGACCACTCCAGCGGCCTGTAACCGGACACCAGCCACAGCGGGCCAAGCCCCCCAGAGCAGGGAGCTTTGCGGGGGGGGGGGGGGGGGGGGGGGGGGGGCTCTTCTTCGCACAAACTCACTCTGCTCGTGCCCCCACAGGAAAAGCATCCACGGGTCCCGGTGCCTGAAACGCCCACTCCTGCTCTCCAGAAGCCCCTTCCTTCGGAGCTCTTTCCTCCTCCACTTCAAGACACCTCTTCTCCTCTTAAAAGCTGCCTCGTCAGTTTTTCTACATAATTGTGCCATTTACACAATTCCAAAATTAACTTCTTCCTGTACAGGGACAGAACGTTGAAGATGCCGAATCCGTCTATGTTACTGACTGTCCCACACTGAGCAGTCCTCCCATTTTAGAGCCTGCAGGCTGACCTGGGGGACCAGGGGATGGTCCGAGCATGTGTACTGGGTTAGCCTTGAAAATCCCCTACCGAGGACTTGTCCAAGTGGCCCTGGGTGTCGCATGGACCAAACAGCTCAGCAGAGGGCCAAGGTACCTCTGGGACACCCAGGCTGCTAGGGTCCAAATCAGAGAAGACCGACTCTCATAACATTGTCAGGGACAAATCTGAGGACCATGAGCTGTGACGGGACCCAAATGCGCTCCAGAGGCTGTGGGAAAGAGCCACCCCACTCCCTGCTTCTGGGTGTGCCCTTTGTGAAGACTTCTGTGTACTACTTTCTTTGTGCAGCCTTCTGGGATGGGGGACACATACCCCCGAGCCTTCTAGAGAAGAAGAAAGCAGGCTAGAAGATTCTATCTGCAAACATGTCTGATGTTTACCCTGGTTGGTGGAGCCAGGGGCCTCAGCCTAAGTCCAGGACGAGGCACGTGAGGAGTGAGGGCAGTGTTGGGTCAGGATCCGGGGACGCTCGGCCAAGCCCTGCCACCTACTGAGGACCTGGGCTGAGACCCTGTCCCTCTTAAGACCCCATTTCTCCAGTTACAAAAGCAGAAGGATGATCTACATTGGCAGTTCTTAAGCATGCCTCAGAATCAGTTCTGGAACTTTTAACAAATATGACCCCACCCCCAGACAATGCCAATCATCAGATCTTAGGTGGCCTGGGTGTGGTAAGTCAGAGAAGTTCCCCAGCTAATTCTATGCCCCGCACCAGCCTGTAAGTCCCATGTACAGAACCTAACACTCTCCTCCAGGTCAGAATGTGGCCACGGCAGGATATGGCAGACATGTTTGTTTCCTGACATGAGCCTGGTCGAAGTACTTGGCTATGGTCAAGGCCAGCCTGCACATCAGAAATAAAACCATGACCCCCCAGGCTAAGCTTCCAGCGAGGCCACAGCCACCTCTGCCCAGACCAGCACAGCTAGGCTGGAGACAGAGGTGTCCTTTGCCTGTCTCCCCTTCCATGACTCCCAAGGTCCCCTACCCTTATCTCTGCCCCATGACACTGCGCTGTCCGTCACTATATTCCCTCTCCTGGTCACCCAGGGGAGAAGGGAAGCCTGCGTGTCCTCTGCATTAAGGCACCACTTTGCACTGGTCATCCAGACCGGACAGTTCAGTCTTCCTCCTTCCCCTCCTCTTCACCATGTGACTTTCGGGCCCTCCTGCACTGGTCCAGAGCATGCAGTGCCGACAAGGGTCCTCACATTTTCATAAGTGGATCCACTACTTCCACTGGAACCTCAAAAGACAGACGGTCCAAGGAAAGTGAAGAGACACTGCCCACAATGCCGCCAAATGATTTTCCTGCACCGCCACCTTGTGTTCTGACCAAGACGACCTTGAGGGCAGGGTTAGGGTCTGGACCACCTCTGTTTTCTCACCTTCTTGCTTGGTGTCTGTCACAGAGCAGGAAGTCCCAGGCACGTAGAATCGAATTAGTAGCCACAGCCCAAAATGATTTCAACAGCGTGGAAGCGATGCCTCCCTCATGGGCTGGGAACTGAGAGAAAACTCCTGACCATCTCCTAGCAAGATAACAGCCCTTCCCTCTGAAGGAAGCATTCCATGTGCACCAACTTTGCCAGCGAAAGGGTAGCCGAGCGAGGGTGCCTGCAGCCTGTGGAAGGAGCTTGGGGACATGGTGCCAGCTGCCACAGGTGACTCCCTCTGAGGCATGACTGTGCACCTGTCAGTGCCAAACCATCTGCCCATTGAACCAGCTACATAATCGGGGCCCCCTGTTTGACCAGGGGAGCCAGGTCCCAAATTCCCACCAGCCCAAAGCTTTCTGCCAATCATTACTCCAGCCTTGGGCTCCCCTACACATGCCGAACTGTTCGCGTCTTATTCAGAGATGTTTATAGCTCAAGTTCCAGAGACAACTTGGAGGGCTCTCAGGCTATAATCTACTTAGGACAAAAATCCATGACGTATCCTTGGAATCCTGCGGCTTCCCGAGGGCATTCCAACCCAAACTTTGGAATATTTGATTTTCTTGCGTGTCCAGGTGAAAAACCCTAAAGGTGGGCCAGAAGATGATTGGACATGAAAAAATGCAAAACCCATATTTGCAGAGGGAAGAAACCAGCATTGTGGAATCCCATTCCTCGGGTCATTTCCAGCAACATGATCCAAGCAGAGAGAGATTTACAGAGGAACCAACATTTCCCTCATTACAAGAAGCCTCCCCCAGACAGATGGTGGGTGGGGCCAGTTTCTCGATGCCCCAGGACCCTTGAGCTCAGCTCCACCCAGACCACAGTGGTGAATAACATGGATCCCAAGTCAAGCCTCAGCGGGGATCCAGACATGCCCGGGGCACAATTCCCAGAAACCTAACTGCATAAGAACCGCACAGCCCTCCGGGAGAGAATTCGTCCTGAGGAGGGACTCAACAGTGTAGGCCTGGATGTAAGGCTTTTGCACCTTAGCAAAAGAGGGCTCTGAATGTACCTGGTTCTGCCCCTGTGATCTCTCCTCTGCCCAGTGGCATGGATCCCTGTCTATAGTCATTAAATCTGTAAGACGAGTGGCATCTGAAAAGGGCAGAGACCAGTGCTTTGTGCCCACACTGTGAGGACCCCTCATGTCCCTGCTGTGGCCAGCAGGACCACAGCTCCCAATGGGGGGAGCAGGGATCCTGGGGTGACCCACAGAAGATGACGGCAGTCAGAAGCCACGCCCCAGCAGCATGCCAGGATGCCCTGGTGACAGAGAAGCTCAGCAAGACAGGCAGCCATCTCTAGAAGAAGCAGAGGCACAAAGTAGCAACCAGACACGCTCGTGAGCTCACGCCAGACACGCTGGAGATGCAGAAACATTGGGCAGGAACTTTTCAGGGGAGTCGAGACCTTATAACCAGATGGGGGCAGTAAATTCAGATCACTGGTCTCAGGGTGACTTGTATGCACAGGTTGGGAAGCTGATCTCAAGTCCTAGGAGAAATAAAAGGTGCGGGTGGCGGCCCACTCCTTCTGAAGGCCCAGATCAGCCTCCTGTGGCCTTATTTTCCTGACCCACAGATGGGAGTGGCCATTTGAAGGCAGGTGAGCCCAGGCTGAGGCCTTCAGAGAACCCAGTCAAACAGGAGGGATTGGGGTGACAGTCACTGGCCACCAGCCCCTTCACCAGGCACAGAGGGCTCTCTGGGGCCTCTGTGGGTCAGAGCTCTGGCCTCTCACGCTGAGCAGGGACAAAGCCACCCATGAGCACACCTCCTGGCCCCTCCCGCCATGAAGGCCTCACCCACATGACCCTGTCCAACCCTATCGACCTTCCAAAGGCCCCACCTCTGAATACCACCCCGCTGTGGGCTAAGGCTTCAAAACTGGAGTTTCAGGGACACAGACACGCACTGCCTAACAGCACTCTCTCCCTGGCACCCAGGGCCCCGGCCGCCTGAACTTCTTCCAGTCCCTTGAACCCACAGTGAACCCACCATGCCCAGGCCCTTCAGCGCCTGCCATTTCCCCTGCCACACACGCTTTGCCCTGCCTCTCATCCTGGCTCACTGCAGACACACTGTCTCCCATGGCCTCCTGGACTGGGTCAGGTGCCCTCTCGCGTGGTCCCACTGTCCCCTACACCATCGCACCCTGGTGTTGCTCACTCGGGCTGTCCTCCTCCCCACATGGCAGGCACCCAAAGGGGAGGCTGGTACCTGGCACATGGGATACTTGACGCATACTGACTGAAGAAAGACGTGGGTGAGAGTGCAAATTGCTCTCAGCTCGTCCCTCGTCCTTCAGAGCCACGGAGCAAAGGCTTGGGGATGACCCAGGAGGACCTCTGACACCATCTGATAGGCAAGGTGTACAGCGCAGGGTTCTGATATAGGAAATGAGAGTCATGGAAACTAAGGGTGTCGTTTCCAAACTCTCCGAGTCAGCAGATTCGGGCTTACCATCCAGGCTTCAGGCTTCTGTGTGGTAGACTGTCCCTTCCTCTATCATACGCCTCCCCGAATGTTGCAAGCACACAGTGTCATGCACTTGGCAGTGGCAGCAGAAACACACATGCTCAGTCTGGGGGTCACCGGGAGCCCCGTGAGCTTCTGCTGGACACATGCATCCTAAATTCCCATCACTGGGAACACACGCACACACACTGCTCATCTCCTCCACATCTCTCTGTCCATGACATGTACCCAGACTATCGTCATGAGCCTTCTCTCTCGAATTGTTCCTTCAAATAGCATGTCCCCTCCTCCTGCCCCGCAGCTCCCTGTCACTCCTGGTTTCCGAAACCGATGTCCACATCTGTCCACGTTTGCTCTCCTCTGATTTCCTCACTTTGGCAGACATTTGGGATCAGGTTGCTGTCTCTGGAGGGAGGCCGTGTTGAGAGGAAGAGTATTTGCCAGAAGACCTGGCTCTGGTGCTCACATGCAGAGCCAAGAGCCTGGAGAGGGCTCAGTCCGGACAGCAGCCGCTCGCTGCTCTGACTGTCTTCTGACAGTCCCCTGGTGCCGACCAAATGGCCGCCTCCTCCGCCCTCCCGCTGCCCTCGCACCTTCCTTCCTCCCCACCCACAGCCATGTCCAGAATGTTCTCCCTCCGCCGTCTAAATCAGCGCCATAGTCAGAGTGCAACACAGCTCTGGCCACAGGCCTCCCAGGAAGACTTCCCTGGCCACTGCCCTCCAAGCACATGCAGACACATGCAGGCACATGCAAGCACATGCATGCACACACGCACTTCCTGCCATCCGGGTGACACTGATTTCCCTGAAACCTCTCAGCACTGACTCTGCTGCTCCCTAAATAAAATGGTGCATGCCAAGCACCTGGAATACACGACCATACTCGGAGTAACTGAGAAAACACCGGACGAGGCGCTGTCTGAACTCGGCAGCGGCTTGCAGACAACGCGCAGGCGACTCCGAGCCCTGTGTACGTGCTCCTGATCGAGCACGGCCTCAACTGCTCCACAGTTTTTTATCTAAGTGGGTGAGAGGCAGGTTTCTCAACAATGACAACCAGGAAAAACCAACCTCAGGACTGGTTCTAACCAGGCTCTGCTACTAACTCCCTGAATGCCTTGGACAAATCACGTGGGTGCTTCAGGCCTCCATTGCCCCACCTGTATAATGGGGATAATCTTCCCCCAGGCCCTCGGACCAGATGAATGAGAGTCAACAACTAAGGGCTCACGATTGTTCGAAGCCCAGACAAATCAAGTCTCCCAGTGAGAGCCTTGGCATCTTCCTCAGCCCCTGAGCGGTGACCACGCGGATGCCACCAGCTGGACTTACTTCCCCACCTCACCCCAGGGAAATGGTTCCCCCAGAGCCATAAAGAGAGAAAGAACGGAAATTACTTTCCCCCTAAGGACTCTGAGCTAGGCATGCAGCCAAGACATTTTTATTGAATATCAGAGTCAAAAATCCTAGACCCCCACGTCTTTCTCACCAGAGTCAAGACCGGAGCAATCTGAACACACAAATCACTTTCACTTCCATCATCCTGGACGTAACGCTGCCGCCTAAGGCAAGAGGCGTCTGCGTGCCCAGGAACGAGGGTCACAGGTCTCCTGCCTTGCTGGGGCCCTTGCAGGTACCCAGGGCCCCTGAGCGTCCCACACACGGTCCCAGCTCCCAGAGCCATGCAGGGACTGACCACAGCCTCCGCAGGTAGCGGCGATGCCCTGAGTGACAGCCATAGCACAGTGCCTGAGTCCACCACCACCTCTGGACATGAGGCTGATTAAAGAGGGTTATGTGAATTGCCGAATTAAGTCGTCCAAAATTGGATAAAGCGATTGTGAAATCTGTTTTGAGTCAACCTATACATGTCTCACTGCAGGAAAATGTTTCGGTAAGAGTTCATGGAGGGAAAAAAAAAAAAAAAAACCCGGCAACTCATTGTTGGCTGACCTTCCTGGGCTCCTAATATTCAGTTCCCCAAAAGGCATCTTAGCCATGTAATTTCCAATATGGGAACAATTTGAGTTGCAATTAGGCAAATCTCAGAAGGTTCTGCCACTGATTTGTTCGTTCTCTCAATATTATTCTATAGGACACACTAAAACGCTGTGCCAGGTTCACAGAGAGGGCAGTGGGGAACGGAGCACGTGGGCTGCAGTGGCTGGGTCCACGCAGCGCCGTGCAGCAATGGCACCCCAAAGCCTCTGGAGCCGGCACACGGGCCTCCACCTGCCCCCGGGGGCATCTACTAATGGCCCTGCAGGGGGCAGGGCCTGACGGCAAGTCCCAGGCTCCTGGCGGTGAGTGTGATGTGCTCAGAGTAGCTCCCAGCTGCGCCAAAGCCCTGGGACTCTAGGTACATGGAAAGCTAGCAGACTGCTGGCAGGAATGTGAGATTCTGTCACAGGCCACATCTTTCGCTGAGTGCCTCCTCTGTGCCAGGCCCCGAGCTGGGCCCCAAGGAGAGAGAGATGAAGCAGACACGGCCTTGACCTCAAGGAGCCTGGAGGGAAGGCATTCCAGCCAGTAAGCTCAATTGTGATACAAGATAAATAGTTGCAATGAAAGTATAATTTTCAAAAGTGCCATGAAAGCCCGGAAAAGGACGTGATTAATTCTGCTTGTCGTGTGAGAATAAGTTTCGCAGGGGAGGGCGTATTTGAGTATGGAAGGTGCTGGATTACTCGTCATATCATGACCACTGCAGAGCCCTGGGCTCTTCCTCTGGGCTTCTGGTTTCACTGAGAAAAATAAGCCCTATTTCTTTAAACTAACGATCCACTTTTCTTTTCACGTAACAGCCAGGCCCTATTGCTAACTGTCATACCTGGCGCTCAGCAGGTGCTCAGTAAATGCTCCTGGATTCTCCGAGGTGGAGATGATGCCCACAGATGAAACGCCTCCACTTCGGGCTGCGAGGTGCTGCTCAAACCCCAGAACACCCCAAAAAAACCCTCCCCCTCCTCCCACACACTCATGCCTCCTCTGAGAGCAGAGGGATGACCATCCCCACTATGGACCCTTCCCGATCCCAGGGAGCTTGTCAGGGTGCCACACCCACCAGAATCACTTCTCCGGGATGTCCTGGGAGGACAAAGCAGGGCTTCTTATTTACCTACGATTCCCAGGCAAGACCCTTCCCACTGCTCAGCCTCAGCTGCCTCATCCTATAAATGGACTGAAACTGCTCTACCTCTCCCATCGATGGGTAACAGTCCTCCTATGAGAGGTACGGGTTTTATTTCCATTCGGGTTAATATTGGTTTGTTTCTGGCTGAATGAATGACCTGCTGCTTCTTCAGGCCATTACTCTCAGATCAAAAAAAGAAATCATTCTGCCAAGGTCAGGGTGACTTTGCTGGGGGCACAGCCCCTCTGAAGCAGGCAGTCGGTAGTCTGCTGTCCCCTCACCTGCGGCCAGCACAGAGCCCACCTCATCCAGTCAGCAACCAGACCTCGGTCCTCCTCACCCGAATATGGCTGGAGGGTCAGGATAGAGGCCTGGACCTTCTGGCTGGGCTCATTGCCCAGGGCACCAGCAGACTCTGAGAAATACCTCAGGGCTGATAAGATCTCATTCTCTCATTGACTCACTGCCCCTAAGCTGAGTGTCCAGCTTGTGTCTGACCCCGTGCCTGGAGTGGTACTCAGTCCTGCCCCCAAGGAGCCCCTGTGCAGCAAGTAGGCTGGTCGGTGAATGAATGAGTGTGAGGGAGGGTGGGAGAGCCTGGACATCAAGGCCAAACACTGGGGGAGGGGTCCGGAGTAGAGAGGCAGGGAGGGTGGCAAGAAGCTTTTCCCAGCAAAGGTCGTTCTTTAGGGGCCGGAGCAGGGAAGCAGGACAGCAAGCAGCACTGACGAGGCGTGGCGAGCCCACTGCCAGAACAGCTGGTCCCTTGAGAGGAGGCAGAGAGGGAGCAGGGGGCCATGGGCCCCAGAAGTTGGCCTTCACCTGGAGCATGTCAACAAAGAGGTATTGATCATGGAGAAGCAAAGCCAAAGCCAAAGATGGCAAATCTGGTAAAGGGTGAATAGAGGGAAAGGAATCCAGAGGCAGGGAGAGCTTTGGGGTGGCCCTGGTGGAATCTGAGCTCAGCTGGTGGCAGCAGAAACAGACAGGAAAGAGAACTTGTGGTGACACAATTGATGAACTAGACCTTTGCTCTGGACGTGGGAGCCAGGGAGATGAAGCAGTCGAAGACATCATCAGGGTTTAGCTTGGGTGCCTCAGAGCATAGCGAGTGGTTCATTGAACAAAAATGGGGATGAAGAGAAAACTTTAAACTGAGCAGAAGAGGGCCCAGAGCAGCCCCCTCCCCAGCCTCTTGCAGCCCAGAACATGTGATCACTTGTCCAGTGGTGACGAGCACTTGTCATGGCTGCCCCATGAAGTCTGATGGACCTCAGCAGAACTTGTGGCCCTGCTCCATCGTGACTGGTGTGCCAACAGAGGGTGGCCCTGGTCCAAGAGAAAACCATCATTCTCGGGTCGATGTCTCCAAGAAAGCCTGCCATTGCCCAGAACGTGTGCACGCTCACACCTCTGCCACTGCTCTGTGGAAGGCGTCCTCCCTGTCCTCAGAAGGGATCAGTGGCCCGAACTCGGTGTCTCCCTCCCTCTCTCCCGCTGAGCCTCTCCCGTCTTTACGACCCTCTCCTTTTCTTCCTGTGCCCTGCCTTCCTCCCTTGCTATGAGAGGACTGGAGTGTAATTTTAAATGGTTGGTTGTTAAATGGAGCTCACTCCGCTCTCCTTCATTTATAATACAGAAAGTCAGAATCCTCTCCCTTCCATCTCCAAAAGAAATTGCTTGGGATGCTTTATACAAACTTGATAAGCAATGTATATTTTCCAGAACCAGCAGTAGGGACACATTTTCTCACGTGTGTTCTGGCCAGTGACAGAGTATTTGACACCAGGCTGTTTGATCGCCACCTCTGAGTCAGAGCCTCCAGTAGGGAGGGGTGCATTGAAGATGCCGCCTGCCGTTCCCAAGTTTATCAGAAAACTACCTCCCAAAGCCAGAGGGGACCACAAAGCTCCTCTACTACTGACGTGAAAGCTGAAACCTGTTGATGAAAAGAGACTCATCCAACTGGTGGTTGTGCCTTTCCCCCTTCTGGTACCCCTATAATTCGGATGTTGGAACGTTTAAAGATGTCCTGGAGGTTCCTAAGCTTCTCCTCATTTTTCTGAATTCTTATTTCTTCATTCCTTTCTGTTTGATCATTTTTTTCTTCCGTCTGGTCCTCTCCCTTGATTTGAATCCCAATTTTCTTTCCATTACTATTGGTATCTTTTGTATCAGCATTCATTTCAATTAATTTAGCTTCCATATGTTTCTCTAATTTGTGACTAAAATCCACCAGTTCTGTAAGGATCTTTATAACCAGTGTTTTGAACTGTGCATCTGAAAGACTGGCTATTTCTTCATCACTTAGGTCTATCGGTTCTGGGGCTCTAAGTTGTCCTAGAGCCATTTTTTGGTCTATTCGTGCTGTTAAGTGAGCGGACCAAAGATCTACAACCAAGATTGCTCTACCCAGCAAAACTTTCATTTAGAATGGAAGGACAGATAAAGTGCTTCTCAGATAAGACCAAATTCAAGGAGTTCATCATCACCAAGCCCTTACTATATGAAATGTTAAAGGGACTTACCTAAGAAAAAGAAGATAAAAAAGATGAACAGTGAAAGGACAGCAAACTCACAGTTATTAAGAACCACACCTAAAACAAAAGCAAACTAAGAGGATAGCTAGATCAGGAGCAGAACCATAGAAATGAAGATCTCATGGAGGGTTAGCAACAGGGGAGTGGGAGGAGGGGAAGCGGGGAGAAGGTACAGAAAATAAGTAGTATAGACAGTAGATAGAAAATAGATAGGGGGAGGGTAAGAATAGTAGGGGAAATACAGAATCTAAAGAATTTGAGACACATGTTCATGAACTAAAGGGGGAAATGGTGGGGGAGGGGTAGGCAGGGGGAGGGGAAGGGAGGAGGGAATAGAGCAAATGTAATGGCATAATCAATTAAAAAAAGTGTAAAAAAAATTAATTAATTAACTATATTTAAAAAAAAAAAAAGAGACTCATCCAAGGCCACTGTCACTGAGTGACAGTGGGACACAACCTCAGGAGTTTAGACCCCTGCTCTAGTGACCTTTCCACTATGCCGGTGATTATATCATGGCAGGAATAGCTGCCCTTCCCCACGCTACTGTGCACTTTAGAACATAAAAACCCCACCCAGGCGCTTTCCTGAGGCATGCGGGGCCTTGAACACTTTTTTTATTTGATCACAACGCATCTCAGAGTTTCACAAAAACCAAACCAACCCAGGTTGCGATCAGCTCCTCTTTGGACGCCCTACCCAGACACCCATGGCTCCGCCCGCTCCATGTAGCCTGGAATCCAGAAGGGAAACCTTCCACATTGGGATTGTTGCTCAGTGATATGACTGCTATTGACGTGAGGATGCAAACGATGTAGCTGCAGAGCCTTTATGGCCTGAGAATGAAGGGGCTGGCAGTCCGATGACTTAGTTCCACACTAAGAGGCCCACTGAGGTGCGGGAACCAGGAGCAGGGGCAGCTTTCCCATCAGCAGCAGGGAAGGTGGCGTCTCTCCAGAGCCTCCGCCTGGGCTCTAGGGGTCCTTCAGGCAGCTGCAGCTGAGAGGGTCTCCTACAAGTCTCCAGGCAGCCAGCACATCTGCCTGCCTATCTCTCTGTCCTATAAGGCTCTCTTCTACTTCCTGCATTTGCCCAAATACTAATATGAAGGGAAAGCAAGGCCCAGAGAAGGGTACGCGGAGCCTATGAATGACTCCAGCCAGTTATGTGGGCAGACCTGTACCACAAGATGTGGCAAGTCTGGAAAAGAGCATGTGAGCCCAGGCTGAGACTCTGCCTCCGGACTTCCCAGGCGGGGAGGGCCGACACACCTACCTGCACATCACAGGAAACCACAAAGATGTCCATGTTATCGTTACATGGCTCTGGATACACCACCCACGAGGACAGCTCCATTTGGCTACCTTACCCTTTGGGGAGCTTGTCCAAATTCACACAATGAAGAACACCACTCAAAAGTTGTAACTGGAGACATTCTTCAGTGGACTCAACTGACCATTTGGGCCCAACCTCAGGGTCTCAGCGGAGACCACCTGATGCTGAGGATGGCATGTCCCCTGTGACTTCATATTCCAGGTCCCAACAAACAGCTAAGTCACATGGCAACAGCATCCAGAGATGGCCAATAAATCGTCCTTTCAACGTGTGGATGCTCACACAAAATTGCAAAGGCCATCTGCGACCGTTACAAATGTCATTGTACATCTTCCCACAATCTCAGCTCGACCCCCTTCCAGCCTGTGTCCTGCTTGCTCACCACCTTCTACTCGCTCCCACAGTCACGCTAGTGACCGGCCTGCAGACAGGAGCTTTCTTCCTCCACCAAACCACCCACTCTGCTGGCTGCTGAGCTCACAATCATCCTCCAAACTCATCCAAAGCTTCCTCCGAGAGGTCTTCATCTTCGGATCAGTAATGATCGTCTTCTCCTCAAAACTCCTGAAGAATTTCTTCCCTACCTGTCTGATGGCTCTGATGCCCAATAGCCATCAAAATGTACCATCAGCAATTTCTCTTATCAGAAACTAAGCTCCTGATTCCAGTCATCTAGAAAGCAAAACAGAAAGACCTGAGCCCTCAAGACTGTAGGGATAAAAGGCTTCCACACTCTCCTATCCACCCCATTATAATTCGGCTTCATTTTTTGGTCTTAATAAAAAGCATTGGCAATGTTGCGAACGTTCCTCTGGGCCTGTAAACATTTTTACTCCAAACACATCAGCTGCAAGATGTTGGAGCCCTATGCGAAGAGAGAGCAAGAAGGGCCAGATCTGCTCAGCGCCAACAGCCGGGGGTGGGAGTGAAGACCCCACCTGAGCGAGCTCCCCCAGCACCTGGGTGGGCATGTGCAATTCACAGGCAAACCAAACTAGTAAAATGAAAGGGGAGGAGGGGCTCTTTTGGTTCTTTGTTAAAAGGACCCCCAGTGTTAAACATAGAGCCTCATGAAACATTTCACGGCTCAAATCAAAAAGTGGGAAGCATCGAGCTGTTTGGACCCTTCACTGCTACCATGGCCCAAAGCAGTTCACACCTCTAAAATGAAATACTTGGAGGCCTTCCTTCCTCCTCTTAGCTGCCTGGGGCTGGGGGACAGACCAATGAAATTAGAAACATAAAAACTTTACATCAGAAGGAAGTTGACCCGAGCCACACAGGAAAAGCAGAACGCGGTTACATGGTCACACCTCAGTCCTCCATGACTGAGGACTGAGCACACACCATTGTGAAAAGCAGGAGAGAACCGTGAGCAGCAAATTCATGAATCCGGAGTTCTGTGTCCCAGGCATCTTCTGCTGATTTTTTTTAGTTCTCACCCAAGGAGATGTTTAGTCATTTGAGAGAGAAACATCAATGGGAGAAACACTGATCAGTGGCCCCCCGTATGCACCCCAACCAGGCATTGAACCCTCAACCTACGTGTGTGCCCTGACCAGAAATCAAACCCACAACCTTTTTTTTTTTTTGGTATATGGTACAATGTTTCAACCAACTGAGCCACCAGGCCAGGGCTCTTTGGCCAACTTTAAGAATGCCTAGCTTTTCTGAAGGTATTAGTATCCAAGAATCATGAAGATAAGTTTGGATTTCGTACATTCCTACTTCACAAGAAGAACCCTTGATAAAGTAGAAGGTTTCTCAAAAGCTAAAACATCATTAGCTTCGATGCCAGACCTACTAACAGAAGACATAGGACTATGCTGAAGGCTTTTCCCTGCTCTGGCCTTGCTTGCGGTATTGATGTTGCGGCCCTGACTTGTACACCAGTCAGTGCCGCATCTAACCGCCTTGTAAACTTCAGTAGGAACCCCTGCTTCATGTGAAACCGCGGTGTGAATCACAGGTGTTACAGGAATACTTCTGAATGAGACAAGTCTCCCTGCAGAGTTTTGATGACTTAGCAGTTGGATAAATGTTCTCCCTAAAATGGAGCAGTAACCTGATGGCTGAAAGGGTATGGATATAACAGAGCTCCAAATGCTTCCTAAACTGACACACACCAGAAGGACGACTCGGCCAGCAGACAAGTGTGGACCCCGGAGCATTGAAATGGGCCCTCATGCCGCTTACCTACCATAAATCCCAGGAGGGCAGGGCTGTAGTTTTGTCCACACTCTGTCTATTACACCAAAGAACAGTGCTTGTGCATGGTGGGCACCAATCAATATTTGTTGGATAAGTTGGATGATTAATTAATTAAACTTAATTAATGAAAAAAGGATCATCTCAGGGGGCCCCTAGCTGTTCCAAGAAATATGAGGCTAACGAAACACACGATACTCACTATGCAGAGAGAGCCAGACCAGTAAGACATGTCTATTCCCAGTCCAGTCACGCTGCTCCAGGTAGCGCCATGGGCAGTGATTTACCCCACTGGTGGTTCACTCACCCAGCACTTATCTACTGAGCACCAGCTGCTTTCCCAGGCTTGGACCAGGACGTGGCCAGGTCACCACTGGCACAAGTGGCATCTTGCACCCGTCCATGTACGATGATCCCTGAAGACCTGAATGGACCCACAGCCTCACCGAAGCCAAGGTGGCTGGCAGAGGGGCACAGGGCCCAGCCACCCTGCAGCAGCTGAACAGCCACCCAAGGCCCACTGCAGGGACATGCATCCCTGTGACTTTTGCTCTTCCTCACATTGATGTGCTTCACCCCAGGGATGTGCAAAAAGCTGGAGGAAGGGTCACAGATGCTGTTTGGGGCCTGAGTGTATTTGTAGCAGATGCGAAAGAAAGCACCTTAGAAAACCAGCAGGAAGTGGTTTCAGAGGACCTTGGATACATCCAACAAAATAAACTGATGAACAAAATAGGAAGAGAGGCATAGACACATGGAACAGACCGACAGTCGTCAGTGGAGAGGCAAGGGGGGCACTGGGTGAAAGAAGGTGAAGGATTAGCCAAAGAAGATACATGTGTGTCTCATCGGTACAGGAAACTGTGGTGACAGAGGGAAGGGGGTGGAGGGCGAGTGGACAAAGTGGTAGGAAATTGGGACCTCTGTAATAGTGTAAACAATCAAAATAAGAAAATAAAATAGGAAGCATTTTAAAACTATGAGGAACATCAGACAGCGTGATTAAGAAGGTAAGACTTGGAATCAAATCGGCCTGGGTTAGAATCCAAGTTTTGCAGATTAGCAGTCTCGGGATGTTGGGCAAGTTAGGCTGGTCTGCACAATAGAGGTAATGCCGAGTGCATCACAGAATCATCGTCAGAATCCGAGATAATGCCCAGCTCATTACCCTGTTCTAGAAGGCGCTCCAAAGGCTGCAGCTACTTTATAAATGGCAGCGTGGGATCGGGGGACTAAAAGTACACCTCTCAACCCTGCTTCTGTCCACACAGATGCTCCTCCTGAATCATGGGACCCCTGTCTGCCATAATCGACCTGTCGCCCCCATGCCATCTGCTCTGCAAAGGCTGCCCCCGTCTCCGGAACCCAAAACGCCACCCATCTACTTTTCTGGCAGGCCACCACGCGATAATCCCTTGTACCACAGAAATCGGTGTTCACTTTAAATCCGCCCAAAGGGACCAAATTCTTTTCAAGGGCAGAGATGGCCTGTTACACCGTCTGAGCTGCAACTATGACTCATAGAGCCAACCCAGAGCACATCCCTTACCTGAGTCCAGGTCAGCATGAGTGTTACAGGTGAGGAACCAGGACTCAGGGTCTTCCAGTCTCTCAGGGGTAGAAGCGGAGCTGCCTTTGGCCTCTTGCTCCCCGCGCCTAAACGCTGTTTCTGGGACCACCGGGGCCCCTCCGGGGACAGAGCAGCACTCCATGGCCTTGGGCTAACTCACCATTTGTAGTCCCACACTGGTCCTGGCTCTTTCTGACCTGCGGTTTCCTGGATCTGCAGCCTTAGTCACATGGAGCTTCAGGTCCCATTACAAACCAGGATGGGGGTGGGGCTGAAGACCACCCTGCTCAGCTCCCTCTCTTCCACTGAAGGCCTTGAGGAAAAGGATCCCCCAGATTCCAAGGTACCCCTGCTCTGCCCACTGGGTGCTGGGACCACCCATGGCCCAGGGGCTGGCCGGAAGCTCGGATTCTAGAGGACATTTTTACGGAAGAGTACGGGCCGGGGACCCAGCCTCTCCTGACCCACACCGCTGACCCCAGCAGCTGGCAGGAGTGAAGTCACTCCCATCCGTGCACCCTTCCCAGGAAATGCATCAAACATGCACCGTGGTAGATGTTTTCTGTGCCTCACAAGGCTCCAGTCCCACACATCCACATCTTGAGCTGCTGTCCCTCCCAGCCAGGGGCCAGGGTGGGCAACAGCCCCTCCCAGAGGCTTGGCCAGCTCCTCCAGCACTTCCTTCAGTACAGTGCCAAGTGCCCACCCACAGGGGTGGGAAGACAAGATGAGGACCTGCCCGGGCCCCTCGGTGCTCACAGGCAGATAAGGGGGCCAGATGAACAATGTGGTAAACACAGCGACAGCAGGGAGCAGTGTGGGGGGTGAGACACACTCGGCCACAGAGGAGCCAGAGCGAGAGCGGGAAGGCGGAAGTGGGCACTCAGCGGAACCCACCCCTGGGGCACAGCTCCTCCAAGAGCCACAGAGGCCTCTACCCTCGGCAGGCCACTCAGAGGCCACTCCGGCACCTGCATGCTGTCCAGAGGTTGCCAATCAGAGGCCAAAGTCCCTGCCTAACCAGCAAGGGCCCTGCGCCCTGAGCTTCAAAGGTCCAACTAATTAAAACACCCAAAAATGAAAGAAAGCAAGACAACAGAGAACAAAAGTAAAAGAAAGCTGGAATTTGGGTCCTGACTATAACTATACTAGCTGTGTGACCTCAGCCAAGTCACTTAATCTCTCTGATCCTTTTGTTCCTTATATAATAATTGCAGGAGCATCCCACATGTACTCTTTAAAGGTGTGGATCCCAATGTGCTTGTTCATAAATGATCTCCGTGTAATCCTCTCCAACCTCTGTTAGATAGGAACTGTCTCCCCCATTTGCAGATGAAGAACAGAGGGATCAGAGAGGTCCACCTTTATTCAAGTCAGGGGAGGAGTCTGGGCTGGAACCAGAACTCTTTCTAAAAAGTCCCTGCATGCCCAGCCCCACCCACTTCCGCCACCCAACCCCGGGGCATACTTCTTGTCAAGGCTGCCCAGAAGTTCTGGTCAGCCCTGAAGGCTTCCTCCCCTCGTGACTGAAATACCTGGCTCCTTGCGTCCTGATTTCCTGCAGCCTGGACCCCTCTGGGACAGTGGGAGCGACAGCCTTGCCACTCCAGGAAGGCTCACTGTTCAGACTCAAAGCCCCTCAAACGCAACGAGCTCTTCAACACTGGCTCTACAGACCAAACACAGCCACTGCCACCAGGTCTGGAGATGGAGAGCAGGGCGGGACTTCTGGGTCGGCTACGGGTATGCGTGGTCAGCTTGGGCAGGGAAGCGGGGGGTTTCATCCAGAAGTAGATGAACTTTACAAAAAAAAGGGGAGTGGGGAGCCACCACATCAGCGACTGCCCGGTGGCCGCGGCTGACACACCCACAGTGGGACTCACTCCCCACCGTCCCCGAGAGGGGGATGGGATGGTGCAGCTGCCTTTCCGTGAGAGGAAGACCACACCTGGCTCCACAGCCCACCAGGCCAGCTGCCCACCCAGCCTCGTGGGCAGCTCTGACTCACAGCAGGGGCCGGAGGGGCCAGCCTGGCTCGGCGCTCAGCACGTCTGACTCACCGTCTCCCGCCTGAGCCACTCTGTGACATTCCATCTCCCAGAAACAACATCCATCTTTTTTTTGAATCCTGGCAAAGGAGCTTTTCCATGTTCTTAGGGCTGTAAACTGAGCATCGAATTTTCCGCAACTTTTCCTAGTAAGTATGCCTTGTACGAAAGTGAAAAACAAGTCTTTTAGGGCCTGAATGTTTTCATAACCCTTGAGCTGCCTTAGTTTCTCCCAAGGTCACTCCCTGCGGTGGCAGGGAGGAAGGGCCAAAGTGAAAACACTACAAGGAGACCATGGATCAAGGTGGACACAGGTCAGGTGGCCACGCAGGCTTCAGTACTTACTGTACAGTAGCTACCATTCTCCACCAGGTGTAGGTTAGGTGCTTGCATCTCTCCTGCCTTTATAATAAGCTTGCAAAGTCAGAATTATCACCCGCACTTTACAGTCATGGAAACTAAGTTATTTCGGGCAGTGGAAACAGCACATGTAAAGGTATAGAAGCAAAGAAATGCACGTTCTCTTCTTGGGCCATTACCTTGGCATTAGGACTGGAGCTTGCAACATGGACTAGGAATGGATGGTCATTAGACTGCAGAGTAAGGCCAAGGCCAAAGCCATGCTCATAATTCAGAAGGCAGCACAAGGGCACCTGTAAACCAAACTGTAAATGACCATGTCAGCAAAGACCCATGTGTAAGGCTCTGCTCAAAGACCAGGTGGCCCTCTTAACCAGAGGACCACAGGGCAACTCATGTCCAGGTTCAAAGTGGTACTCCAGTTAAAAGTGAGAACTGAAAAGCAAAAAAACGCAGCTCACATACTTCGAAGTTGTTTAAATCATAGATATTGTTGAATGTACATAGTCTATGAACTAGTGTGTATCTGTGCCAGCTCGTTAGAAATAGCTCTTAAAAATGAAGATATGGATGAATGGGTGGGTGGGTGGGTGGATGGATGGATAGATGGGTGGATGGAAGGAAGGAAGGAAGGAAGGAGAAATGTGTGGATGAATAGATAGATAGACAGATGACTCATAGACAGACAAAGGAAGAAAAGAAACAAGGATAAGCTAGAGTGAATGAATTCACACGCACTCACGGAGAGCTAGGTTAAAAACAGATGTTCCCCATCGTTCAAGCAGTCATTGTTCCCATCATCAAGCTTCTTTCTAACTTGGTGAATGAGCTCTGCCCGCTGCCACAAAAACAAAACTAATTTGGGAACAACCAGATGAATTGGAAGCCAAGTTCAAAACTCCTAGATCCTTGAGATCACACAGTGGTGAGCCCTAAAACAGAAAACTCAGGAGGGGACCAGTAGGCCCATTCCTGCCCCTCACTGGCACCACGCCCCTGGACACTATAGAGATCACATGTGGGACCCTGAGAGAACCGTGCCCTTGGGGAGAGGGGGACCTCTCAGACTGTAAATTCCAAGGAGCATTACAACCAATTGAAGGAAACTCTTGCAACTTTGTGAGCCACAAATCACTCCAAGGAAAGTCTGGGTTAGCCCTCAGGCCTGGCAATATCTTCTTTGATGGCAGAAGGACAGTGACCATTAAAAGACCAGTTTTTCCTTCTCCACTTTCCCCAAGAAATGGTCCCTGAGCTGGGCAGGCTGTATTTTCCCAACCTGTGGTTTTATGTCCATGCCAAGACAATAAACTGAAATACAGCTCTGGTTCAGATGACTCTCAAAGAGGAAAACAGCAACGTTGCCTGCATAGGGGCAGACCCTGGAGCCAGGAAACAAGAGTTATGCTTCCGGCTGCATCAGGGAGAGCTGGGCTGCAGGCTACAGGGGGCCACGCTCCTGTCCCCAGGCCCAGGCTCCGGTGATGGCAGACACCTGGCACATAAGAAAAACAACAGGTCATTTGTGGGCAGAGCAGAGGCTAAAAGGAGAGCACCATTACATGCTGAGACAGTCAGGACAGTCAACTGGACTGGGACGCAGGTGTCTGCTGGTGCCTCCAAGAGCAGAGACAATGGAGCAAAACACCAAAGAAGAAATGGTCAGCCGCTCAGACAAGTGGTGGCAAAGGGACAGGGTAGCCTTGAGAAGAGGATGGAGGGTGGCCCTCAAAATCAGGAGGCTCCATTCAAGTCCCTGCTTGAACTCCAAGTTTCTACGTGGCTTACAGAAGCCATTGAGCTGGCCTGGGCCTCTGTGTTTTCCTCCATAAAATGGACATAGTTGTGTCTGTCCTGCTTGGCTCACGGGCTCCCAGGAAAGGAAGAATATGAGGCTCCCTCAGGGTTTCGGTGAAACCACTCCACAGATGAGCTCTGGAACAGGCAAACCAGCCCACGGGATCTCGTGGTCACGGACACTCCTTGCATCTTCTCTGGCATCCAAGCCAGACTCCTACCATCCTGTGTAAGTCCTGGTGCATTCAGCTCGGCTGGGTCCCCCATTCCAGCCGAGGGCCTTCAGGCTGTCAGCCGTCCCAACGTCCACTCCTCGCAAACTGTATACAGCTTCACCACGCCCCAACACTCAGTCACACCTGAGACATGGCCACGTTTAAGACCAACCCAGACCAATTAATGAGAAGGGCTGAGGAGGTGTGCCCAAGACCGGCGCACATGCAGAGCTGTGTATGCCAGGTGCCTTGAGGGGCTAGTGAGCAGCCCCCTGGCTGCTGGGTCAGAGGAGTAAGGAAGAAGAAAGGGCCAGCCAAGCAGACTCCCAGCAGGGGGCCAGTCAGGGTGCCCAGGGCTGGCCCCGGCCACCCGCTCCCTCCAAGTGGTGGGAAGGCAAGGGAGATATTGCCCAGAAAAAGATGGGTGCACCCCGGGGGCAGGCAGCAAGGCCCTGGTCCATCCTGGGCATCTCGCATCCTCTACCCTCCCCAACCCCAGGTGCTCCCTCTGCCTGGCTCCCTGCTTCCCCCTCTGCCTGAGACCCTTTTCTGCTTTGTCCTTCCTCCGGGGTCCCAGCGAGGATGGGGACAGCTCCAGGTGCTTGGCTGGCTGCGCCTGCCCACCCAGCCTCTGGGATGCCTCTCAGGGGCTGGGACACCGAGATGAAAGAGGCCCCGCGGGCCCACGGAATGCCTGGTCTGCGGGTTCTTGGGAGCCGCAGAGGGGAGGAAGCCAGCAGAAATCACTTTCCCCCAACAGCCAGGGATGGGAGCAAACCGTGAGACAAACAGCAAATGTTTCACCACTGGAATAACACTGAAAATGTCCCTGGAACCCACTTGACCGAGAATTTCCAGGGGAGTTTGGTATGAGTGAGTCACCAAGGACACAAAGCCTGGTCCCAAGTGCCAGGCCAGCTGAGCTCGGTGGATACGTAAACAGAGCTTGGGGAAAAGATGGTCCAAACACCCCGGGCTGCGCCTGCACCAAAACCGAGAGGGTTGCCTCCAAGGTCCCTTCCAAACCCACCAACTGTGGGCAGCCCCACTGCCCCAGGCTCGGTTCAGGGGCTGGAGGAGGGAATACAGGAAACCCCAAAACACCGAGCGGGCAGTAAATCTCACCCGCCCGTGACAGCGCTCTGGCGCGCCTGGTGTTCCTTCTTTCTCCGAAGGAAAAAAAGATACATACGGAACAACAATCCCCATGGTCTGAGAGTGATTAGGGAAGTGGGTGCTTGCAGACACAATGTAGGCTTTCCAACACGGCCTCCAGCCAGGGCCCCGTGAAGGCCCAGGGACGTCCTCACAGCCCCCTCCTCCTTCGTGAAATAAGCACTGGACGCAGGCCAGCAGGCAGGAGTCGTCCTATTCTCTTCTCCACACGCCCTGCCACTGGGAAAGAAAGCCCAGACCCCCACCCCCCACCCCATGGAAGAAGGTGGCTTGACTTCTAAGAACAATTTCCCCTTAACAAGGCCAAGAACCCGCTCCACAAAATGAGAATGATACTAACAGTGAGTCAACCATGTGCCATCGTTTAAGTCTGACAACGAGCCTTCCAGAAAGAACTCCCATTTAACAGATGAAGAAACTGAGGCTCTGAAAGACTGAGTGCCCAGACCCCAGTAGCACGGATAGTGAGAGAGTGGGTGGCCAGTGAACACATCAAAATTCCAATCTCAAGGCCACGTTCCTGTCATTTCCCTGCCTCTCATCCTTCTTGACCTCAGTAAATACCTAACCCCTGGTAAGAATGAGCTCTCAAATGGAAAGTGTGGGGAAAAGGCTCTAGTACTCAGGAAGCAAATCAGAATAGTACAGCCTGGTGCAAAGCCTGGAGGAGGGGCTACGTCCAGCCCGGTGGCCACTGTAAAAATAATAATGATAATATTCTAGTGTTGACTTTCTAGGCAACACGTGTGGGTGGGGAGCCTTGAGGAGTCAGAGCCCCAGTGTGGGCATTGCCTGTTTATTACCCAGAGTCTCCCATTTCAAGAGTGTAAGAGACAGTCGATTAGAGCGCATTTCCAGATGGACCTCCAGCCACCGGGGGTCCACAAAGGAACGTGCAAAGCAGGCCCCAGCCCTTTCCTTCCCATAATGGCCAGAGGCAAATGGCTGGGCCCTCTTTCTCCCTTGGCCCCTCTCACTTTACCTGCAAATCCTGCACCTCAAGGCCCTGAGCTGGTCCCACCTCCTCCAGGAAGCTTCTCAGACTGCTTCACCCACGAGGTCCCCATCAATACCCAAAGCGCAGCTCTCTTCAGTCCTGGGCCCCTGGGTGACAGTGACCAGTCTGCCCCTGCTCAGTGCAGCCCCTTGGCCCTCTTGGCACAACTGGCACAGAACAGGACACACAGGGGACAAAAACAAACACCTGTCCAAGGGACACAGAGGGGACCCCAGAGGAGTGTAGAGTCTGAGGGGTGCCCTAAGCCAGTGGGCCAACCAGCTGCTAGACGTGAACTTCAAGACCCTGGACAGAGTGGTAAGGGCCATGCCCTTCTAACTCCCACCTGTCTTCCCATCTCCGTGAACTGGGCTAGGGCACAACTGTGCAAACCGTCTGCTCCCTGGAAACCTATGAGCACGTCACAGCAGAGCTGGAAAGACGCTCAGAGAGCATCTAGTCAACCTCATCTCTGCACACAGGGGAACAGAGGCCCTGCCCACTCCAAGTACTATCACCCTCGCTCTCTGGCCCCTGTGGCTCTATGCTGCACCCCTGGAGGTGCCGGTGCGGCACATCCAGTGTTTTCAGGAACATCCACGGCAGCTTTGGTTACTGGGCATCTGCAGCTCCAGACAGCGCCTGGCCCTGCCAGCTGCATGTGGATCAGGCTGTGGTGAGCTGCACGGGGCTCAGCCCAGGGCGAGCCCCAGGGCTGACTGTTGCAGCCCAGCTGGGCCCAGGTGGGGAGCAAACTGCCCTCCGTAGCCAGTGTCTGTCCCCCACTGGGGCACAGCCCCATGCTGCCGAAGACTTAGCTCAATCCATTCAGCAAGCCCCTCAGAACCATTGGTTCCCACTTCCCTCAGCTCAGGAGTGACACCGTGAAAAAGTAATTCCTCCGAAACTCAGGGCCTGGCAGCATCTCAGGTTTAGAAACCCCGAGACTGTGGATGGCAGAAAGCCACGTGACCTTTCCAGGCCCACCATCCTACAGCTGATGATACCTGCCTCGGCCTGCACCTGCCCCCCACACCCCGAGCTTTAAGGCACACAGCTCCTCAATATACAGCTGTACTCAGAGGGGTCTCCTCACTATTCAGTGCCTTGCTCGTACCTTCACAAACTCAGCACGTTCACTGAGCCCCCAGGAAGACAACATCTGAGGTCTCGAAAGGAGACGGACCAACCTGGTCCCAGGCGGGAAGGCAGGAATGTGCAGGACTCAGGGAACAGCCTAATGTGCCCAGTGCCGCAGAGGCAGCGGGGAGCAGCAGGAGACTCGATGAAAGTAGTCCCATGAGGTCACGTCACTGAGAGTGCCTAATACCCAGCTGAGAACCACCCTCTCCAACCCCAGCAAAGCACAGGTTTGTGTTAGAATTCAAGCTATTCTCAGAGAGTGTGAGGCTCCCCCAGGGCATCCTCTGGAGTCATGGTGAGGTTGTGGGTGCTTTCTGAGCCCACGGGGCGAATGCCCTCAGCTTTCAGGGCCCAGCTCAGGGGTCGCCTGCTCTCCGAAGCTTTTTCCTACTTCCCAGCCCTTTCCTTGGCCCCCTGGACCTGCACAGAGTATATTATAGCGCCTGTAACACTTCACTGTGCTTGATGGCTGCTGTTTCTATGTCCCCAAGCCTTAAGTTTTTCAAGTGAAAAGACTGTGTCTTGTTTATCTCCGTATCTCTAGAGCCCAGCAGAAGGACTGGTATGGTATGCTTTCTCAAAGAATGCGTGTACGGATGAATGGATAGATGGGTGGATGGATAGAAGGACAGACGGATGGATGGAAGGACAAACGGATGGACGAATAGAGGGTTGGATGATGGATTGTGCTTTGAACAATCCAAATCCATGTAAAAGACCCCCAATTCACAGCAGTCATAGACTTCACAAACATATCCTAAAACTACCACTCACCAAAACTCTAAAATGGATAAAATATTTGACTCAATTATCTCAGTTTTCCCAGGTCTCCTACCCTTTGTTTGCCTCTCCATCCCACTGGTACCCAAAACCCTTGGCAGGCTCCTTGGTTGAGCGGAGCAAGGGCATCAGGCCCAACCTCCCAAAGACATCATGGGAGAGGAAGAGCCCACGGCTGGGTCCTGGCACCAGAGCATCCTTCAGTAATTACATGGTTCCAGACAGACATAAATAGACAGATTAGCCTCTCTGCATTTTTCTCATAAAAATAACAACAGTTCCTAAGCACACTGGCATGAGCGTGGACATGAAGCATTGCAACCTGCTGTTCTTGGCAGTCGAGGGCTGGCCTTCCTGGCTGTTTCCAGCCCCCACCTCCTCCTCCTCGGGGCTCTTGGAGGACTCCTCACTCCTGGCTCTCTCCACCCCTATCGTCCCACAGCAGGTTGGCAGCCAAGCCCTGAGACTGGCTGAGGACTTTTATGAGCATCATGTCCATGGTTTGCTGTTCTCTTGGCTATGTCTTTATCTGCTTTTAGTCATTATGTAAGTAGAAATCCTGTGCACATGGTGAAATAATCGTATGCCCCGTTCTGTCCCAGAGGAAATGGGAGCATGTCTGCTCTGTCTCTGTCCTAACCCAGAAGAAGGGCAGTTTCAAAGGGGGACCCCCCTGCTTTATCTCTACAAATACAGAATCTCTCTCTCCCTCCCCTATCCTCTCTCTCTCCTTCCCCTTGCCTCTCTCTCTTTCTCTCTTTCTCCCCCCACCCCCGACCTTTTCTCCCTCCTTATTTTCCACATGTCCTCAGGTGCCCAAGCTGAACCTGGGGCATGACCTCAGCCCAAGGACCAAGGCACCAATTCCTCTGGCTTCTCTCTGCCTCCCTCCATCTTCCACACTTGACCTTGACCTTCCTCGGGCTTAGGGCTCCAGAATCAGAGGCAAGACACTGGAGCATGAAGTCCTAATGACCAGAGAGACCCTCCTCGTTAAGGCCCATAAATTCCTCAAGCTAAAACTAGTCCCCACCTCGTTCTCCTGGAAGACGCTGATCTAGTCAAGCCTCTGGCCACAGGTCAAGGGTCTGGTACTGGCTATCAGATGACAATGGCTCCCTCTAGAAGACAAAAGATGACCAGAACAGTCTTCAGGCCACAGAAGGCTTATTTTCTCTTCCCTGTAACGTTATTATTCCTCATGGCTTCCTCCAGAAAGCTCCAGAACAAGGTGTGGGAATTTGACCAGGCTGCATGCCACACACTCAGTCAACTATGCCAGGCCTCTCTCATGCAGGCCATGCCAGTGAATGAAAAGCAAAGGGGATTTGAAGTCTGAGGACTTAGGGTCAAGCCCCAGCTCCACCGCCACTCACCAGCTGTGAGTTTTGGGCAAGTCTCAAAAACACAGTTTATAATATAACATGTTGATCACTGCCAAATGCAAGTGAAAAGTTAGAGCTCAGTATAATTTGTATTATTCTTGCTTGTAGTGAGTATGAGAACGTTTTCATATTTTTGTGACCATGTATATGCCCTATCGATCTGTATACTGGTACTTTCAACACCAATGTATTTCTCAATGATTTTGTAAGAAGAGTCACATCCAAGTGGCCCCTCCTGCAGGGGGATGTGTGCGTGGGCTGCCCATGACAAACCCACTCCAACATTCCAATCCCTTTAAGCCTTTAACTTTCTCTGTATGTATAAACCAAGGAAGGTCTCTCGCCTCTCAGTTTCATTTAGTGCAGGCCACCATTGAGTCCAGGTTTAAGTCCAAATGCAAAAAAAGCAAACTGCTGCAATCCCTCCAAGCAAGCCAATGTCTTAAATGAAGACTCTCTGGTAAGTACATATCTTGATCAGCTCAGCCCAATCCAACATTGCAGAGCTCCCTCCCTAGTCTGTTTCCTTGTAATTCTTCTGGGGTCTCTGCTTTCTCCTCCTGGGTTGTACATCATTCTCCCCTCTTAGACATGCTAAAACCAGCCTTCGTTGTGGATCTGGAAGCACGGAAAGGAGCATGAGATGGTGACAATAAGGCTTAAGGAGATTCAGCACCACACAGTCTCTGAGCAAGCGGACAGAAGCGCCCTCAGACAGAGGTGGAGAAGGTTGCTTCTAATGGCCAGGTGGGCGCAGAGAGATTTAGGCAGTGGGTCCACTCTCATTCAGCTGAATCCACCCAAATGTCCCCATACGGATTCTCAGATCTCACTCTTTCTTGAACATTCGTACTTCCCCATGAGAAACCCAGTGCAGCTGTGAATTAGACTGTGCTATTATCTACAACTTTTCAATCGAACTTCATGAGACATTAAGCTACAAGGCCATTGAAAAGCAATTAGTTTAGGGCAGTTACAGGAGCACTCTGATTCTCTAACCATGACTTGAGCTGATAAAACTGTGAGGTCATTCACTTCTTTGTTTCCAGTACAATCGGAAACAGCCAGTACCCTGCACACACAGCCTAGCAGGCCTCACACTCAGCATTTCCCCCTGATACTCTCTAGCAGCAGCCATTTAAACCGCCAAAGCCTTGTCCTCTAGAAGTACTTCCACTCCAGACAACTGTGGGTGATTGTTTAAAGCCTTCTTTGCGATCATCAGTATTCACTCTCTACCGACCAGGAAGCCATCACCAGCTCCAGACCAAACCTGCAGAGATAACCAACCCATCTTCCCATCTTTGAAGCTATGCTTTCTGGAAGCTCTTGTAAGGTCAAGTGCTGAATGAGTCAGGAGTCAATCGGGAAAACAGAAATAACCCTCAGTACATCAAACAGGAAGCTGTTTCACATATGCTTGTACATACAGATGTTTGAAACCGTCAGAAGGGTTACAAGGATGAAGATCAGGAGAGACCACCCTTTCCAGCCTTCAGAATCAGGAAGTTATGGGGACCACAGGGAACCTCAGATGATGACATGGGCAGGAGGACGCCCAGGAGTCTTCCTGCTGCTTGGGCTCAATGGAGCGAAAGACGGATAAACCCCCCATTCTCTGGATGATTTTTCTACTGAAAAATTAGCAATACAATTAGGAACGTGGGCAAAGATACTAAGCTATTGTAATATTATATACCTAAAAGTATTGTATTATAAACTTTAGAAAAGGAGAAACAAAAATGAATTGATGTCATTATCTCAGGCTAATTTAGTTCTCAGAATAAGAAAGGGCTCAGCTTTCTCAAATCTCAATGTTCTTTATCACCTGTTCATTTGACTTTGATTTATCTCTTCATTTTTTTTTTCACTTGGGCCCACAACTGGCTTGTCCATGGTCCTGGGATTTCCAGCAGCTTCTTCAGCCTTCTTCACCAAGGCCAGCACTTTCCTAGAGAAATGTTTTTGCTTCTGACGATCACTTTCTAAAAATCCCGCACACTAAACACATCTGACTCCCAAACCCCACCCTTGCCGTCAGCAATGGCCCATGCAGGCAGCCACTCACAAAGGGGTTCCCACGGTTTCCAGCCCTGCTGGATCACTGACTGGCTTCCCCAGACACTGTAACTCATACCAGCAGGTCTCACTGTGAACCGAGTCTCCTCATGTCCTGATTCTCAGACAGACTCGGGGGAGGGAGCATACACGGCATGACAGACACAGCACAGTGGCCATCAGCCAGGGACAGCCAGAGTTCAGCCCACTCCTTTCAGGCATTCGCAGCAGGAGGAGGCCAGGTTTCCCCAGCAAAGTCCAGGCCTCTTTACTGAGAGCCTAGAAAACATCCAGACTCAAGGGTTATTTGGCAAGCACTGGATGTAGGACCAAGGAATCACAAGGCCAGGGAGGAGAGGCGGGAGCTGGTCAAGGAAGGGCCTGAGGGAGAAAGGACATCTCCCCACCATCCGCATCTCTGGACTCTGGTGATGAAGGGAGCTAGCCTAGCCATTTGCTGATACAGGAGAAGGAGGACAGGTCTGGGGTCAGAGCTGCCTCTAATCAGCTGGGAGACTCCCAGCAAGGTCCTTGGATGTTCTGGTCCATTTCATGGTGGAGGAAAAATGGTAAGTCTTCTGCTGATTAAATGGCATCTGGGTTTCGGCCTCCAGGGTCAGGGCTCTAATTCTCATTGAAGTAATGGACTCAAGAGTCTCTAGCTGGGAGGGGTGCCCCCTCTTACTTCCCATCCCAAACCCCCAACAGCACAGACTGAGCTCAGGGCCCAGCACACAAATCTCTCCATCAATTGATCTTGGATTGACCAAGTGAAAAAAAGGCTTCTAAAAAGGTTTCAAGCTTTTTAATTGGCTGGAGAGTTAACAACAGAGGAAATCCCAGGACCCTGAGCTTTAATTCACCTCTAAAATGGGACAGTTGGTTTCCTCAATTGAATTCTGTTGGTGGGTTTTCTCTGGACCAAAGAACAGGGACCATCCCTTCTCCTGCCCTACCCTCCTAGCCAAGAACAGAACCAGACACCAATGGGGTGCTTGGTGAAGCCCAGGATCGCTGGGCAGACACAGACAGATGGATGGAAAGTGGCCCTGGCTCTGCAGATCCTACTTTGGTCTGGCCTGGATTTCTATTTTCTATTCTTCATCTCCAAGCTTTGGCCTTGCAGGGGAATAGATTGGGAATTTCAGAGCCCCACATACTTCCCCTGTGAGCTTCAGCTCACTCCTTCATCATTAATCTCCATGAGGTTGGCTCCCCAAGTGGCTCCATTTCCAGTTTTATCAGAAATGAAAATAGACTTTTGCGAACATTCCAGTCTTTGGGTCATCAGTTCATAGGCTGTGTCCAGCCCTGGCTGAGGTTCTTCCCTCTGAGCTCAGCACCACAGCTGCATGGGCACAGCCAGCTAGTTGACATCGTGGCTTCATTCAGTACAACATGTTTCTTTATCAGGCCTTTCCAGTGGTCCTTGGGTATGAAACTATTCAGAGACACTGATGCTGACCAACCTGGCACCTCAAGCAGCAACCAAGGTATAGACCACCAGTGCCAATCACACCCTTCTTGGGACATAACTTGGTCACCACTTAGGAGAGTTATTATTCTTTCTGGAGGCTCCCATGGCTCACTCTTCGTGTAGCTCTGTCTGCAATTAACACATTCTATCCTAGGGGCATTTATTTATATAGCTTGCCCTGCCACTGGAGTAGAAGATTCCAGAGGGTAGGAACCAGGTCTGATCCCACTCTGGGACCTTGCCAGAAAATATAACCAACATCCCTTCTACACAATTTTTATTAAAAGAGCCTTCAAGTCAACAGAAATATTTCTTAATGGGCTGACCAAAAGATAAGCATTCACACTGCAGATTCTATGCAGCTGATGATGGATTAGACCAGGCGATCAAGAGCTATTCATCCATCACCTTGACCATCACCTTTCCTATCACCTCCATTTTTCCTGAAGTAAACATTGCCATCATATCCTCTGCTCACGTTGAGAGCTGAGAGAAGAGTCATGTGAAACACTCAGATTATTTAGGAAAGGAAGTTGTCTAATAGTTGACACAGTGTCCCCTTTTTGCCTAAAGTTTTTCCTAAGCATCTTATAGGTACTATTTTATAGCCGTAGCATCTTAAAACTTGTCGCTATCTTAATGTATTGCTGCTCATCAGATTTCTCTATGTGGTTTAGCCATAGAGAAATGGACATCATCATGCAAAGACAATCTGGGGAGCTCTTACCTGACACGTGCTTCCATAATTACAGCCTCCAGAGAAAAAGGATAAATCGTATATTGAGCCCTGGTTGGTGTGACTCTGGAGTGAGCACAGGCCTGCGAACCAAAGGGTTACTGGTTTGATTCCCAGTCAGGGCACATGCCTGGGTTGCAGACCAGGTCCCCAGTAAGGGGCAGGTAAGAGGCAATTGATGTTTCTCTCTCTCTCTATCTCTTCCCCTCTCCCTCTCTCTAAAAAAATAAATACATAGAATCTTTAAAGAAAAGTCATCTTTTTAAATCATATATTGGGTCTTAATGAGTAATGTGCCATCAAATCAGGACATATTTGAGAGTGGATCAAAGAAGTTAAAAGTAATAAACATTATACAATTTTTAAAAAATATTCATGTGTTGACTAACAAATTAAGTTCATGTTATTAATAGACCATAAAATTGCTCTACTCAAAAACTAATTCTTTCTAAAACTATAACATATACACATAAATCAAACCAAATATAACTTCTTTATGATGATAATCTAAACATTAGAAATAATGTGAACAAAATAATTTATTCCTGGTGCATATTCACATATTTTCGTCAATTTCTTAGACATATCAACTCTTTAATATTGTATCCCTGAATTTTTTATAGAATGTAATTTTTTTCAATATCACCCCATTATTTTAGACTTTCCTATAAAATTCTGTGCACTTGTCTTCAGAGTTGTATGATATGGTTAATAAACTTGAAATTGTTGACTTTTTCAACTGACCCTTCTTTGTACACCACAGTTCTCTCATTGAGAAAACATCTTGCCTCCTGCTGCCCAGATATCTGGTAAACTTGGAGAAACTGGGCTAAGTGGAGGGTATTGTCAATTTCAATTATTTTTCATATTGAAATGAGTAAATATTTGACTTCAAATATTTTCATAGATGCTTTCCTTTTTGCTCACACTTGTTTTCTTGACAAAACATGTCAAATAAGTTTGTCTCCATTCATGACTCTTCTGAATGGTTCACAAGTTTCAAGTGTGGCAAAGTCATAGGCCTGCTCAGTTTTGTTCCATTGCCAGGCAGAATATAAATTCACTGCGTTACCGTCAGAGCATTATCACGAGACCTTTCCCATAAGCCAAAATATCCCAGACACTCTTGCAGAATTTGAGTATCTAACGCTGCACATCATTTACACTCTATCATTTCACTTTTCTCAGTTCCACCTCCCTTTCAAGACAAATCTCCCTCGCGTGCAGCCTTTGTTCTCAATCACAGCAATTCACTGAAAGATTCAAAAACAATGTCAGAGGGTGAGCCATTCATTTCATTTTGATTAAATATTTCCAGCTGGTTTTGAACAAAATGAACCAGAACTCAGAGGAATTGTTTATACAAAAGCTCAGCAACATTTTTAGGACCCTTAAGTTGATTCACAAAACAATTCTTTAAAAGTTCAAAGAGTCCTAATATCCAGCTAATGATAAGCAGCAAAAAGAGAAAGTACATATACCAGCACACTGAATTAGTATTTTGTGCTAAAAAATCAGTTTTGCCACAAACTTTTGGGAGTTCTGATTATATATGAAATCATTTAACTTTTGGAACTATGGCTTCCAGTTCAACTGATAAAAAGATACGGTTATTAATTATGTACATATCCAACCAATTGCAAGCACATTCCTGGTCTACAAACACTGTGTTCCACCACAATTTGTATTTTTGTTATCACTGCAAAAAAAAACACAACTTCAGTGTTCAACTTCTGAACAAGTTACATTTGCATGCACTTTAGCTGTTTCATCTTTGATAGAATTAACTTCCAAAACCTGTGCTTTGATTCCAAAACTTGGGTGAAAAATTGAAAGAGTGTTCAAATTAACTTAATGGATATTCTACTTCCAGCCCCTTACGACACTGATATAATGCTGGCTTCATACAACTGTTTGAGAAGTCATTCTTCTGTGCATGCAACCAACCCAACCACAGCCCTCACTTCACTTTCTATCCAAGCCCAGAAAATTTGAAATTAAAACTCAGGAAATTAACGTAGTAGAACAGTCCTGTGGTCTAAACAAGTAATAAAATGATATGTGAACACATCTTATGTGGTTATTAATCCTAATTGTCCTTGGGTACAGACCTCACCACAATCCTTTGAGATGCTGATGCCTCTCCCACAGACACACTTGTGTCTGCTGGTTTCCACATGGTTGGCGGTATTATTATAGCCATGGTCTCAACAGACACCTTTTGCAACATACACATTAATCAATGTCTTTCTTGAAAGAAAAAATTCAGTACTGAATTGTGTGGGAAGCATGCATTTGGGGGTTTTGAACTCCTTGTTACAGGGGGAGTATGTCACAACAGAGAAATTTTTCAAAGCATTACCCAGGCAATAAAGTCAGTAGTTAATAATTGACCCCAAAAGTACATTTAAAAAATTCTTAAAAGAGTGTCCAGATCTAGTCTTATTCCCTGTACAGCAGCATTTCTCAGCCTCTATTGACTACACATGTTTCACATAGACCTAACATATAATTTCCCTCATTCTCCAGTGGCCCCACTGGTTTGTGGCCTGGCAGACTTTGTGTATCTCGTAGGCCAAGGCACTCACCAGAGCATCACTGGCTGGTGTACCAAATGGTACTCCCCACCACCACCCAAGACCAGGAGTCCAATTGCGCTTAGTTGTATCAGGAAGCAAAAGTATCCTGCGTGGCCTAAAAAGGTAGGTATTACTTTTTAGACCATGGGTAAGTATTACTTATGTGTGTCTGGAAAGGGAGCTAAGTACATAGAAACACACTAAGCAGGGGGCATCCCCTTTATAAAAACAAGTACATTAGCCCTGGCTTTTGTGGCTAAGCAGACTGAGTGCTGGCCTGTAAACAAAAGGGTCACTGGTTCAATTCCCATAAAGGCCCAGGCCTGGCTTGCAGGCCAGGTCCCTTGTAGGAGACTTGTGTGAGGCAACCACACATTGATATTTCTCTCCCTCTCTTTCTCTCTTTCTTCCCTTCTGTCTAAAAACAAATAAACAAAATCTTTAAAAACAATTTAAAAAATTTTTTAAAGAATAAGTATATTATTCATTCTAACCATAAATATGCTGACGATATATAACATGTTCCCTAGAGTAACCACTAAAATGACAATGCCTAATCTATAGCTAAAAGTTCAATAGAGAAATCAAATTGGAATACTAAAAAACATTCAGGAAAGACTATTTTTCAAGGATATTTCCGAAAGTAGGAAAGAAAGGGGGAAAAGTAGAACTTCGAGACATGACAGATACAAAACAAATGGCAGAATGGCGTGCCTAAATCCAGCTGTGTCAATAACTACATTGAATACTACAATTAAAAGGTGAAGATAGTTACAACTGATTTTTAAAAGTCAGCCTCAATTACATGCTACGTACAAGACAGACTTGAAACACCGAGACACAAACAGGTTGAAAGTAAAAAGGAAAGAGATAGGCAAACCATGCCAACACATACCATAAAAATGCTGGAGTGGCTACAGTCACATCAGAAAAAAAATAGACCTCAAGACACGGAGTATTAGCAGAGATAAGGAGGGGCAGTTTATGATGATAAAAATTTCAGTTCCGCATAACAAGCCTGAATGTAGCTGCAGTTGATAACAAAGGTTCAAAAAATGTAAACCAAAACTTGGTTCAAAAAAGGGGAAAAACAAAAAGCCCATAACCAGACTTGGCGATGTCACCACTGCTGGAACCATCACACAGAACATTAGCACATGTGTACAAGATCTGAGCACCGGCATCAAACACCCTAACCAAACTGACACTTACGGAATGCGACACCCAGTGACCGCAGAGACAGCGTGAGGAGAAGCGTAACTGGAGTAGCTCGGAGTGAGCAAGAGGAAGAGTGAATGAGGACAGAGAGGCCAGGGCTCAGGGCCTGAGTCACGCAGGGCTTTTACTGAATCCATGCTGCAAAGCCACAGGGGAATTTTGAGAAAGAGAGTGCCATGATCTGGCACAGTGGCAAAGGGTCTCTTTGCTGCTGTGGGAAGAATAAAATATAGGATGGCAAGAGTTGAATGAGGGAGGCAAGAGTTTTCTCAATAGTCTAGAGAGAGGTGTCAGTGACTGGACTAGAGTATAGCACAGGTGTTAGAGAAAAGCGTTACTTGGGTTCTGAATACATACCAGAGATACAGCCCATCGGATTTGCTAGTGAATCAGTTGCAACGCTTTAGAGAAATAAAAAGTCAAGGACTTGGGCTGAGCAACCAGAAGCCTAAAGTCACCATCTATGAGAATGTAGGAAGTGCACGTTTGGAATAGAAAATCACAAAGCAGATTTGGATTTGTTCCTTTTGAGATGCCAATTAGCTCTCCGAGGGGAGATTCTGAATATGCAGCTGGATATACAAGTCTGGAGGGCAGGGGCAGAGGTCAAGACTCAAGATATAAAGTTGAGGGGCCATTAAAATGGGACTTTTTTTAAAGAGTGAAAAGTGGTACTTACCATTCTAAGCAATAAGGCAAAAGCCAGAACTCTCCCAGGCAAACCACAAAGTCTGGTCATCTTGCCAATAGAAGGGGTTAAAGCTGTGACTGGGTGAGGTCCTCGGGGCAGTGGGGGTGGATAGGGAAGAGAAGGGCTCCAAAGCACAGAAGGCAGAGGATGAGAACAAGCCAGCAAAGACGCTGGGAGGCCAGTGGGCAAGAGGACTGAGAGACTGCCTTCTCAGAAGCCAAATGAAGACAAGCTTTTTAGATAAGAGGCAGTGGTCCACTATGGAAAACAGTGTGGAGGTTGCTCAAAAAACTAAAAATGGAATGCCTCATTACCCATTGATTTCGCTTCTAGGTATATACCCAAAGAAATCCAAAACACTAATTCGAAAGAATACATGCACTCCTATATTCATTACTGCATTATTTACAATAGCCAAGATACGGAAGCAACCCAATGCCCATCCATACTTGAGTGGATAAAAAAGCTATGGTACACATATATGATGGAATATTACTCTGACATAAAAAAATAATGAAATCTGCCCTGGCTGGTGTAGCTCAGTGGATTGAGCACTGGCCTGCAAACCAAAGGGTGGCTGGTTCAATTCCCAGTCAGGGCACATGCCTGGGTTGCGGACCACGTCCCAGGTGGGGGGCCCACAAGAAGCAACCACACATTGTGTTTCTCTCTCTCTCTTTCTCTCTCCCTTCTCCTCTCTCTAAAAATAAATAAATAAAATCTTTTTAAAAAATAATGAAATCTTCCCGTTTTCAACAGCATGGATGGACCTATGGGGTATTACACTCAGAAATAAGTCAGAGAGAGAAAGACAAATACAATATGACTTCACTTATATGTAGAATCTAAAGAGCAAAGTAAATGAACAAAGTAGACACAGACTCACAGATACAGAGAACAAAGTGATGATTGCTGGGTAGGAGGGAGTTTGGGGGACTGGGTGGAAAATATGAAGAGATTAAGAAGTATGAATTGGTAGCCATAAAGAGTCCTGGGGTAGGGGGGGAGAAGGTACAGGAAATAAGTAGCATAGACGGTAGGTAGAAAATAGATAGGGGGGAGGGCAAGAATAGTAGGGGAAATATAGAATCTAAAGAACTTGAGACACGTGGTCATAAACTAAAGGGGGGGAATGGTGAGGGAGGGGGTGTGCAGGGTGGAGGGGAATGAAGGAGGGAAATAGAACAACTGTAATGGCATAATTAATAAAATATATATTTTAAAAAAGAGTCCTGGGGATGTAAAGTGCAGCACAGGAAAAACACTTCATAATATTATAATAACTATGTACTCGTACGGCGCCAGGTGGGTACTGTAAATACCAGGGGGTCACTTTGTAAAGTATATGACTGTCTAGCCACTATGCTGTACACCTGAAACGAATGCAAGATAATATTGACTGTAAAGTGTAATTCAAAAATAGAATCTAAAGATAAATCGGTAAGAGGCAGTGGGAAACGACATCAAAGGCTGCCGAGATGCTGAGTGAAAAGGTGAGTGAGAGCTGAACGAGATGCAAGACGAGCATCCACAGGAAGTGCTCAAGGACCACGTAAGTTTCATTCTTGTTAAAGTTAGAATTTCAAAAATTTTTTTAAATTATAGATTCCACATCATCAGTTTTTTACTTTAAAGAAAAAGAATGTGATTCTTACTTTAAAATTCAGGGTCTAAAATAAACAGTTAAGTAAGAGATTTGAGAAAACAGCAAAAAATAATGATAGAAAACGTTTACATAGCACTTAAGCTATGGCAGGTATTGTTCTAAGGTACGTGTGTTAACTCCTTCAGTCTTTACAAGACAGGGACTGCTGCTCTCTCGTCCCTGGACAGGCAGAGCAGCTGAGGCACAGGACGGTGAAATACCTCGCCCAAGGCCCTGTGGTCAGTGGCAGGCCCAGCTGGCTTTGTAGCCTTGGCAGGTTGGCTCCAGAGACTCCGGGAGAGAGTTTTCAACAAATAGACCTGATGGTCCTTTAAAACAGTTGCAGAGTCACGGGACTAAAACAGAGGAGACACAGTTGGTATTTGCCCCCACAATGGATGAACTAAGTCAAGGGCCAGAGTTTTCTCACCCCACTCCCCTCACTCAGACCTCCATCTCCTGCAGGGACACCGAAGTCTGACACTGCCCAGCACATCTCCAGCCCTGGGTCTCTGAAAACATGCCTTAGAGATGCCCACAATCCACTGCTCTCCTGGCCCACAGCATCCCACGGTGGTTTTATGAGCCAATGGATGTGCCCACATTGGCATGAGATCTCCCTAGAAGAGTGGTTATGTCACTGAGGGGGTCTGATTTGGGTTGGTTTTTTTACTCAAAAACATATCATGAATATTTTCTTTCTAACCGATTTAAAGATATTTTATCATTTTTTATGACTTAGTAGTTTTCCTTGTAGGATGAACTACACTCAGTTTACAGGACCCCTAAAAATGGACATCTAGGGGTTTTTCCAGTTTTCCATTAATCAGGAATTGCTGAATATTCAAGTGCTCTCTCATACAGCTTTCCCCACTCGGACAGAACAGGGTCGCTGGGTCATGGGATATGAACATTTTATACCTTAATACTTGTTGTCAAACTGCCTTACAAACAGGTGGTACTAATTTATACTCTTCTGAATTAAGAATTTCTCAAGGTCTTCACTAATAGCATTAATTTTTAGCCAATCTGTTTACCTTCACCAATAGACAGACTGTGATATCTAAATTTTTAATTAACATTTTTTCGTCATCAGCATGGTGGAACATCTTATCAATGGTCTGATCACTTTAGTTCTTCTTTTTGTAAACTGCCTCTTTATTTGTCCATTTGTCTAAGTGGGCTGTTTTTCTTTCTCCTTTTGCTGTGTAAGGCCTTTGTGTATGTTGGGCTTATTAATCCTACCAGAAATGTTGCAAATATGTGTCCTAGTTTGTCCCCTGGTTTTAAATCTTCACCTGATTTTCACAAGGCAGAAGCTTTTTAGTTTTAAGTAAAATTTACATATTAGGAAGGAAACTATGGAGGATTTTTCTGATTAAATGGCTAAGTATTTTAGATCCATATACTCCTAAGCAGCCCACAGATAAGGCAACCTTCCCCCCCGGGAGCACTGATCTACACTCTGGGGAGAAGAAAACATGGGTTAAGTGTCTCCTGATGACACTCTGCCTCTTCCCTCCATACTTTTCCCCTCGCTGACTTTTCCCCCTTGACTCCCAAGCCCATGCTGAGGCAGGACAGAAGCCATCTGCAAGATCACCCCTTTCCAAGGCTCCTGCTTTTTAAAGGTGATGGATATTTGAAAGGTTTGTGTTCACATTGGAAATGAACACTCTGCCTTTGGGCATTTGTTTAAATTACGCCGAAGAACCACCAACCACTCAGCATAGGTTTGGCTTGTGCTGGATGGCAAACCCATTGAAGTACTTCTCTGGTTGATAGTGAAGCCGCTCTGTCCCACCCGGAAAAGAGAACAGTTAGGAAGACAAGTGGCACACGGATCAGCAAGGGGAGAGCCCATGGCAGGGCTGCGCCTGCTCGAGGCCTTGCCCCAGCTCATCAGGACTGTGGCTGAAATGGAGACTGTCATCTGTGAACAGGCCTGGCCTTCTACTGACAAAACCCAATTGCTGCCAAACCTCAAAGGCCTCCAAGTCACTGTGGCAAGAGTCAGCTCACAGCAGTGACTTCACCAGCAGGGGGTAGAGCCAAGAACCAAACTACTTTGTTTTCTGCTGTTTATTTTAAAATCACTCTTATGCGTTCCCTCTTCTTTCAGGGACATCGAACATGTAAGGAACATTGTGCAGGGACTTCAGGCAGGTGCTGGGAACAGTGTATCCATGGCAGATGTTCAAAGGGCTGACCAGACTTGGCTAGACTTGCCATCCAACAAGTGTGTCTAGTGCCAAGGCTGTGGTCATCTGGGAAAAGTCACAGGGAATATGGTTCTCAGCCCCCAAGAACAGTACTTGCCCTGCTTTACCCTTCAGAGGAAGCCACTTATCTTCAAGATCAAGAGGTAGAGTTGACATCTTCCTTGACCTAAGGCTCTTCCAGAAAGATACTTCTTCACTCTGTGCAAATCCTGGCTCCTTGGAGGCTCATTCCTTCAAGCCACCCACCCACTACCACTGCCTATCCCTGCTCATTCATCAAATCTTCAGATTGTTCTGGTGAACAATCATCTCCACCAACCAAAGCCTCTAGGTGTGGTCAACATCTGCAAGAGACCTAACCAACACTGAGTTGCTTAGGGGAGACTCCAAGTAGGGGAACTGAATGCTAGACAGGCAAAGACAGCAGAATCTAGCACAAGCCAGCGGCGTTGACCTCCCTGTGTGAAGGCAGGGATGGTTCTTCAGTGGGCATGGAGGAAAGAAGGGTGGACCCTGGACTTCCATGCATGAGAAATGTATTCTTCAGTGCTTGTGAACCCCCAGAGTCAAGGATATATGAAAACATTTGTACTGGATCCTGGCTTTCTCCTAAGCCACAGGTCATGGCTTTTCCTACTCCGTGAACTATTTTGAGCCACTTAGAGAAGCTGTTGCGATGCTTTTAGGTAGTGCCTGTTCTTCTCATATAAAACACATGGTGACTTCATTCACACCATTGATGCAAGCCTCTGCTGGATTCAATATTCCATCTTCTAAGTTGTCCAAAACTTCTAAGAACACTCATTTTCTTAACCCACTTCAGCTTCTCTACAAGTCTATCACCAGCAGTAGCTTCTGGCATTCTTTAGCAGTCATTATTTTTCACATGGAAACCAAGTTTTTAATCTTCTCACAAGGAATGTCTTACACCTCACACTTAGTGTCCATGATGATAAACAGAGGGTATGAGAACTGCCCAAAGATGCTACAGGCAACCCTCTGGGTGCTAATGGTCTACAGTGGAGACATCTGTGCATGTTGCCACCTGGCATCTTTTCATCCTTCTACTGATAATTGCATCCTCTCACCAGCTCTTAGATCCTGGGTTTGGGTGGGCTTCACTTCAAATCAGGACTTGAGCCTGTAGTCACCACTCTAAGCTTAAGCCAAGTAGATCATCACATCCCCTGGCCACAGTGATCAGTTTGGGGAAAGACACAAGACCCAGTGTGAATCGGTGAGAAGCAATGAGATTTTGGCTAGAGTTTCTCAGAAGAAATTGCTGCCATTTCCTGCTGGACTTGCATCTGAGTGAATATGGAGTTGGGAGCTAAGGCAGCCACTTAGTATCCTGAGGGGGGGATCCCACTTCCAAATGGAGTCAGCCCAAAGGAAGCAGAGTTGAGAGAGATGGGGGAAAAGAGATAAGAAAGAGACGGGATCCTGATGATATTGAGTGGGGTCCCGCCTGAAGATACACTTGAAACCAGCCCAGTCTCTGCTCTTTTCAGAGAAGTGCACTGATAAATTCGCTTTTAACTTGCATTGGTTTGGGATAGGATTTCTAACCCTAGAAAGCAAAAAATCTAAAATGGCTACAACCCTATCACAGCTCAATCTCGTCTCAGACTTTACCAGTCTGCGGCAGACACCTGGCCACATAACAACAGGATGGTGGTTCTTAGCTTCCACCTGCACAAAATTTACAGGGACTCAGCCCCCACCCAAGGCTCCCTCAGTCATCTCTGGGCAGGGATTCCACAGTGGGTGTCTTGTGTGTGTTCAGGAAGAGAGCTCTGGTCATTTTCTTTTATCATGTACTCTTGTCAAACAACTGTGGCCAGAAGGTCAGAATAAATCATCTGACTTCATTATGTTCACGGGCAAAGGTGGAAAGAGAGTGAATATAGTTGGCAGCCTCAACTAAGACCACTTAACTAACATGGAGGAGAGGCCATCCATGAAAAAGAGAGAACCATTATCAAAAGAACTGGGGAAGGAGAACTGTGCAGAGAAAACAGTGGGGTCTGTCATGGACAAGAAGGGCCACCATCACCAACTGATGAGGAAATGAAGGTCTAGGGAAGCAGGCACCTGTGCCGACAGCCACTGGGGGAGAGAGTTGCAAAACTCAAAATCAAGCTCCAGACACAGAGTGCTCCCCTTGCTCACCCACAACCTTTCTAGAGAGCTGGGTGCACTTTAGAAAGAGCCAGGAATAATTACAAGCTGACACGCCAGTTCATTCTAATCCACTGTCAAGTTTAAGTGCATTCCTGAACAGTGGAGCAAAGACACAATCTCTTTAGCAATGCAACACCCACCCAGCATGAGCACCAGGCCCCCAGGCTCCCCATGATGTTAACTGCCATAAGACAGCATCCCAACCCACTGCTGCCTGCTCTCCTGAGAAGGAGCCATTTCCTAGAGTTAAAATGGGATCCTTTTGCCGCAGGCTTGAGCCTGATACTTCCTGACACTCCCCCCCACACACCACCTCAGCCATTCCTTATGACTCTAGCAAATTCTCATGCTCATTTAGACTTTCTCTCCCTCCCATCATCCTAGAATTCCTTTACCCATTTGCATGAGCTAATGGCTCTCCTCCCACTTCTAAGACTTTTCTTCTTCAAACCAAACTCCAGCCCAACCTTCAAATCTCACACTGCTCAATAGTGAGTAGCCTGAATTGAAAGCAGAAGACTGGAAGGTAGAAGCCAACCCTGGGACTACTTCCCTTGGTGACATCGAGTGAGCTCGTCCTCCTTTTGGGCCTCAGTTTGCCCTTCCCCCTGCTGTAGCACACAAATGCCAGGACTTCCTATATCCCCTGGCCCACTATAAACACAAAAGGTGCCCTCCCTTCCACCTTCCCTGACCTCAATCTTCATGACACCAAATTCTCCAGCTGCAATCTGTTCCCAGGATACACCTGACGGATGGGAAGAGATGTTCTTGGCCCCAGAGACATGGAAGTTCAAGGCTGTTTTTGCTTTAAAAATAAACCGTATGACTTTGTCAGATTTGGGGGCTAAAGAGCAAAGAGAAAGAGGATATAAGAGAAGCTTCAGGGCTGATTGCCAAAAACGTTCCCCACCCCCCAATTTCTTTAACTGGGAACATCTCAAGGGGGAACCGACCACATGGTCTTGATTTGTTGCAACTTCACTCATCAGGCCAGTATCCTTTCAGGTGTACTGGACGGCCAACAGGCGAGAGCCTTTCAGCCTGAGTCCCTTCCCCTCCGTCCAGGGCTGGCCAGTGGCCAGGGGAGAGGCCCCAAGACATGAGTCTGCACAGCCCCCCAGGGAGTTGCTCCTGCTACTTATCATCCCCCCACTGAGCCAGAAAGCTCTGCAGAGGATCACACGGGACAAGATGTGGTGACAAATGTCATATGGAGCCAAGCCTTGGGATGGCCCAGAAGTAGTGGGCACGTGTGCATTTGAATATGGACATGGATGACAACATGGGCAGCACGACACGCAGCCCAACCCCCATGGGTGTCACTTCCCCACGCACCAGCTCACATGCGCACACAGGCAACAGTCTCTGCAAATGCAGTCTCTGCCTGCAGTTAGGGGTGTGCTGAACCTGTGCATGGGCACGCACACACACGCGCACACACACACACACACCCACACACACACTCCTAGGAAGCCCATCAACACAAAAAGTCATTTTAGCTATGCCGGCGTTGACATCCTTCCACTTCCCAATCCAGGTGCAAAGGCCAAGCAAATTCATCTGTTCCCCACAACACTGCTGCCTGCAGGACAGCATCTATGTTCCTGACACCCCGTGCCGTGCACCCGTGCCACAGGTGCGTGTCTAGAATACAAACCTGTGCCCATGAAACACCAAAGCCCTCGGACAACAGAAATGCCACTTGAAAGCTGCAGCAAGTTCTGTCTGCGGTCGGCTATTGGAGGTCAGGAAAGAGCTCTGGGAAGTCACAGAGAAAGTGGGCTCCTCTCTCCACTGGTGGCTTTTTTCTAAGCATTATCTTGAAGCCAGCAAAGGGTCTAGCACCAAGATGCATTTTCCCACCAAAGGATCTTCATGAGAGCATCCTTTGCAGAGAGTCGCTCAGGGGGTGCTAGGTCCTCATTTCTGAGCCACGCCCTACCTGAGCACATCTTCTTTGCCAGACAGGAGTGCCTGTGCCCCAGGTGCTCAGCCTTTGCATACTGCCACTCACAGGCTGCAAATCAGCACACCGACTCTGTCCTGGGCTTGGCCTGGCTGGTGGGGACCCCTGGAGCTCCCAGACCCTAGCCAACACTGCCAGCTGGGAGACCCACTGTGGGTGCAAAGGGTCGGCCTGCCAGGCCAAAAACAAGGCCCCACCCCTGGCTTAGAGAAAGGGTCACTGTGCCAACAGGCATGCTGAGGTTCATTTTATGATAGGGAAACACACTAACTATAACAAAGAAAAGAGTCAAACCCAGCAACTGGCTGGTCCCCAGGCCAGAAATTTCTAGAACATACTGATGTCTAGTCAGAAAGGACCCACTGCTTCCCAAAACACCTCCTAGCTACACTCACATTCAGGAAAACTCCAGGGCAAGATTCACAGATGATGACTCTGGAAGGGTGTGTAATCCAACACCTCACTCTCCAAATGGGAAACCGAGGATCAGAGAGAAGACAGGCCTATTCAAAGCATGTAGAGCTGGACCATTAAGCCAGACTGTTACAGTGACAGAGAACACGCACTTTGGAGACAGGTGGTCCTGAGATCAACCCAAATGCCACTGTGGCCAAGGATCAACACCAACTTCTCTAAGCTAGCATCCCTACTGGGAAAACAAGACCACCACTAGCCCACAGAGTTAGGAGAGTGTTCAACGGGACACCACATAACAGTCCAGCACATAGGAGGAACTGAATAAATGCCAAGTTTTGCCCCCTGTTGCTCTGAGCACAGCTTCCCAGCCATTTGATTAGATAATGCTTTAGAGATCTGGCCCAAACTGGAAAGGTTGTCCCCGTAGGTGGGAGCATGTCAACTCAGCTCCTCCCAGGGCCAGGGCCAACTGGAGCCCAAGATTCCAGGGACTAGCCCCTTCCCCTTGCCCTTGTGACCCAATCCTGTCACAACGGCAGTTCCAAGAGGGCAGGCCCTCCTCACTTGGTGGTCCTCCCTGAGAAAAGGGGGAAGGAATCCTTATTTGCAGCATCATGCAGCCCCAGGTGTGGCTGAGCAGCTGGGCAGGGCCCTTGATGTCTGCCGATCATGAAGGGCTTTCCTGAGCCAGAGGGGACAGGCTTTATGACCCCAGAAGGCACAGCCAGGACCCAGAGGCCACTACAGGTCATTGGAACAGGTATCAAACCTACCACATCTATACACCTTCTCAGGTTACAAGATGTTCCCTGCGTAACTTCTCGGCTCAGAGCACAGTGAGCCATCTCAGAAGGTGGTGACTCTAAGACAGAGCCTAGCAGAGGATGACCACCTGCCAAAGATCACACTAGGAATGTCTCTAGTGGGTAAGGAAGGAAGTGGCTTTGCGGTCGCTCCCACATCCAACTGTCTGTGAGGCCACCAGAGAATTAGAATTCAACTCCATCAAAAGTTCAGGGCACTGATGGATAAGCCCAAACACCACAGAGTAAGAAGCCAGTTGCTTTCTTATGAAGTTCCAAAAAAATACCTCCTAGGCCAGGTATGTCCAACAGCTTAGCTGCAGCTCCTCAGCCAGGAAAATCCAAGCTGAAATGCCAGGCCTCCCTCCCCAACCAGGGGCTGGAAACTCACTTGCAACAGGAGCCTACTGCACTGACCCAGTGAGGGAAGGAGGGCACCCAATGGGGGGGGGGGGGGGGGGCACTACCTGTGATTGGCGCCTGCAGTGAAGCATTCCAGGCTAAGCCCCCCAGGACACACACATCTCTGTCCACTCAGTCTCCACGCCATTAACAAGCCAAGATTTCCCTAGGCTGGTCCTCACCAAGCTCATTGGGCAGGAGGTAGGCAGCTTTCGCCGGACAGAGAAAGTCACTTTGTCCAGGAACTTGCCAGAGCCAAAGTGGGCCGTCTCTCTTCCCTGAGTTCTAGGACGAGAGGTGATGAGGTAAGAAGGGACACTGGGGGCCATTCTAGTTTAAGCCCCATTCTGGGTCTGGCCCTTGAGCCTCTGTCACAGGATCCGTGACTGCTGAATCAACACTGCCAGTGCCCAGGACTCACACATGAGTGGTTGTAATCTAGAAGTGTTCTTCCACGTGTTGAAATGTGCCTTCCTGTTTTCCCCACAACACCTTTGTTTACTCTGCAAATGTTTATTAATCGTCTACTAGGAAGCGAACTGATAGTCCCTGCCCAAGGAGGCTTGGAAGAAAACAGCTCAGGACCCCTGAATCCCCAGCTGCCAGCCCCCGACCTGCCCTCACCTCCCAGCTGCTCTTGCGATAGAGCGGTTTAGAGGTAGGTCTCTGTGGAGGAAGTGGGCACCATGGTAACACTCCCAAAGCGTCCATCCTGAGGGTGTCAAGGACGGGGTCTCCCCGGTCACCGGGTGCTCTGCCACACCCCCTCCCCAGGGTGATCAAGAAAGGGTGGGCCTCGAGGGTTGGAATAAACCCTTTGTGGCTGACCAGAGAAGGCCCGGGGAGCGGAGACAGCCCGGGGGTCAACAAAGAGGAGGAAGAGGAAGCCCCTGTGAAGACACCAGCCCCTCTTCTCTGCCTTAGTTCTTGGGCCTGTGGCAATTCTGAGAGCGATTTTGGTTTATTTTGTTTCATCGAGCTAGGGGCGGAATACGAGTCAGAATGTCAGGTATCACCGCGTCCTCACAGGTAACCCCCCCAAGTGGTCTCCAAACTCTGCCTGAAGGAGCCCTTGCGGTGGTGTCCAGTCCCTTAAGGGGGGCCAGGGGAGTGGACTCTAGGGGCAAGGTGGGGCCAGGGCCATTCTCCCTGCCCTCTCAGAAGAGTGATTCTAATCTAGTCCACGTACAGGCATTTTGACTGAATAAAGACTCCCCGTAGATCTTTTTAAAAAAAATTGTTTGGACTCCCCTTGCTTTTTAATAGAGAAAAATAAAACCAGGGCCCAAAGGAGGGAAGGGAATTGGCAAAGGCCACAGAATGGGATCTGAGTGTCCAGCCAGAGCTCACTTCATCCAATTCATCCAAGCTTGAGGACTACTCCAGGGCAAAAGGTGCCACAGAGGACTATTGAAAGTGAGAGGTGAAGGGTAATTACTCGCTAATTGTGAACCACAAGAAATGTAAATAGATCGGCTTTTTTCCATGAGTGGAAACCGCACACAATCCAGGCTTGGCCGGGGACGCTGGGGACAGGCACCTGAGCTGGATCGTCCCCAGGCCCCCACATCATCAAGCCCAGTTTGGGGGCTCACCACGAGGCCCTGCGAATGCCTCACTTTCCAGAGCCCATCCATGGACCTTGAGCACAGAGTTGATCCCGAGGGGAGTTACCTGGCTCAGGTATGGAATCCTTCAAGGCCCCCCGCCAGAAGGCCTCGGACAGGCTCCGGCGGGGGCTGAGTCACTCCGAGGAGGAGACATGGTGTCAGCGTCTAGCTTATGCTCAAATGGATCGTGAATAATTTGCTGGAAGCAACTGAAGGCCATACACATTCTACAGCCATCAAATGTGGACTGTACATTGTTTTTAAGCTCATTTCATTTTCTCCTTTGCCAAATAAGGGGAAAAAAATGACACAAGTTTTGGGCCATGAGAACAACCCTGCTTCCCCTGCTCTATGGCCCTGCTTTTCTTCGGGCCCGGGCTTTTATTGGTGTTTTGTCTGCGATGGGCTTTGGCCACGAAAATGCGAACGAAATGAGGTAACTCGCAATTAAATCTTCTGGCTATATTGTGGCTGATGGCTAATGCCTCTGAGAGTCGGCGGGATGGGCAGAGATGATAGCAGACAGACAAACACCCCAATCAAGCGGCCATGGGGCTGGGAGCCAGCATGTTCCCCAGATCGGGGAGTTCCAAACAGAGATCAGGGACGGGGAGCCTTGGAAAGGGGGCCAGAACCCACCTGAGCTGGAGGCTGCAGGATTTCCCTGCAGAGTGCCATGAGACTCACAGTCTGCTGAGTGACACTGGGACCCCCAGCCTGAGTGTAGCACACAAGGAATTTGCTGTCTGAGGACTTCTCGTTCCCATGTGGGTCACGCAGGCCTAGGACAAGAAATGACAAAAAGGGGACCGCAGCCTGCTTTTCTGCAGCCCACTCTAAATTCATAGCCACAAAAGTGAAGAAAGAGAAGACGAGAGGGTGCAAGTGACAGAGACCGGACCTCCCAGCCACCAGGAGGCTGGGTACTGAGCCAAACTGGATGTAGGAAAACAATGTGACTTTTTGTACACCCAAGCGACATAGATCAAATTCATATTGGTTCCATGTGTTGTTTATGTTCATCAGACTTACAATTTGCCATCGGGTCACCCCCAGATACCAAGCACCCACTCTGCTATGATCTGCTCAACCCCAGCAGGTCCCCTTTAAACCCAGGCAAGGCCTGGCTCCCTGGCATGTCTGACCCCAAAACAGGAGAAGGGCAGAGGTTCACTGCCCCGAGGAAAATGTGGGGTCTGGATGAGGGTTTTGCATTTAGGAAGCAATCAACAAACACCTAAAATACTTCAGGTGAAGATTCAACGCAACTCTCCCTAGACAGATATGAGCGTGGTGTTTTGCCTTCCTTCCATTCTTCTGTGGGCCATTCAATTTTGAGGGGCCATTCAATTCTGTGGGGCCACTTGCTTGACACATCCAAGGCTCGCCAATAGCTGTTTCTTTCCTTCTTCCTGGAAGTGGAAGACACCATGTTCCTTCCCCATTGCAGTTAGGTGGGGCCCCAGAACTAATTCCAGCCAGTGGGCTATGAGCTGAAGTAATGTGTGTAACTACAAAATCAAAGTATAAAGAACCATTTGAGGGGTCCTCCTTCATCCCCTTCTTCTACCACAGCAATCACTGGTACAGCTGCAAGTGACAGACCCTCCATTACTGCGTGACTGCGTGAAGCAGACTTCCCACCCCCCGGTCTGCAATGGACAGAAAGCATGAGCAAGAAATAAAACACCACATTAAACCATTGGGATTTCCAGGTTAATTTTCTACCTACCCTAGGCCATCCTGACTACTATAATGGCCAACCCCATGGAACCTGTCCCTAAAACAGGAGTTTTGGGGGAAGGAGTCCAAAATATGTAGAATATAGAGAACACAGGAAGAAAAGTCACAGAAAGCAATGCCTGAGAGCTGGCAAGAGGAGCTTGGCCAAGTTCATGGTCTCAGGAGGTCAATCCCACCCTGTCCCATCCCAACCAGCAACTACCCCTCCCTGTCTGGAAATGTTCTCTACTGAGCTCCTTCCCCAGGCCTCCCCAGTCAGCAATCTGAGCTGAGATCGGGAAAGACTGGGTGAAAGGGGGGCAGGACCAGCTACACCATTCAGGGGTCCCAGGGCAGACTGACAATGTGGGCCCTCTTGTTCAAAACCCACACAAAGTTTTGACAGTGGTGGTGTGAGGCCCTTCTGTGCATGGACCACCAGGAAGCAGAGAGGCAGCAAACAGAGGTTCAGGCAGGAGTGAGAGCATCACACAGGGTCTCCGTGCCATCAAGGCTGAATCAGAGCTCTCTGTCCCTCAACCGCCCCCAGGAGAAGAGCAGCTCCTAGAAAAGTTCAACAGACCATACGGCCAGTGAGTAGTTCACATGCTCCCTTGAGGCCAGGCCTGGCCCCTCTCCCAGAGTCAGAGGGGGCACTGGCAAAGCTGAAGTCATGAACTCAGCCCTCGGGTGGTCCAGGCAGCCCAGGCAAGAGGTTGAGACCCAGCACCCACCTTCCACTGTAGCTGCCATCAACAGAATACGTGAGCGATGAGCCCCACTATGCACCCGTGCAGAGACAGGCCACACGTGCCGAGCTCTCTGGCAACTACAGGGTACCAGGCAGCATGAGGCGAGGTACCGACATCTCAGCAGCACTAGGTTCAATGCTGGGGGTGGGGGCGGGAAGGAAAGTCACAGGCTGGGAAGGTGACCGATGGCTCAGGTGCCCTACACAGGCAAGAGGACCTCGTCCCACCAGCTCGGGGTCTCCAGAAGACTACCCTGCTGGGCACGAAGAGACACCCATCTCTCCCATCCCTGGATCCTCCCATTCTGGGCCCAAAGAGGTGACGTAAGATGGGAAGAAGGGGTCTGGTCTCAGCCCCACCACCGAGCTGCTGCGCGACCCCCTGAAAGGCACCTCTCTCACAGAGACTGTTTCCTCACAGCACAAGCCAAAGCTGGGTCACATGACCTCCAAACATCGTGCTGGCTCCAACTTCGTGATTCTCCCTGACAGGACTCCTACTCAAGTGGGACAAGTCACGCCAGCCATGAGTCTGAACTTCACGTCCCCCTGAGAATGGAGAAGAAGCTGGGGCTGCGTGACTTTACCTCCTTCCCAGCTTTTCTGGAGCCGACCTCGCTGGGGGGTCCTGGGGCCCCAGGTCGCTGTGGTGTGATTTCACACCACGGGGGCCTCTCCAAACGAGGGCTTTGCCGTGGATGCAGCCAGAAGCCGCTGTCCAGCTGGCAAGGTGGGGATCCCCGGACAAGGGCCATGTGTAAATCACCCATAAAAATCACTCTCTTGCTCCCCACCCAGCTTTAATGGACCCCACGGAATAATTTATGAAGCCCAAGTGAGGAAGACTTCATCCACCACCCCAGGCCGTAAAGGCCTGGAACCTGTGGGGTTCCCCTGAGCCCCACAGGCCCGAGGCTGGAACAGAAGAGCCCCCCACACATTCTTCCAGGCTCCAACACAGAGGGGCTGCCCCACTTCCCTGCAGGCATCTGAGAGGGGGAGGGTGTCACAGCCTCAGAATGAGGACCTGGGTGGGAGCCCAGAGCTCCCCCATCCACTTTTCACCCTCGCGGCCCACGGGATAGAGCAATGACTGACACGCTCACGTAGCCTTTCATACATTGTTTCCAGATACCCATTGTAGCAGTAAAATGAGTGATGCCTGTGCAGAGTGGTAAAACCAAACAGCGCACAGAGTTAGACAATGAAAAGGCCTGCATCTAACATCAAAGAATCAGCTTATGAATAGAATCTGGTCCCCACTCTACAGACGCAGAAATTGCCACCAGAGAGGTCACATGGCTTGTCTGAGGTCCCACGGCTGGTCTGTAATGGAGCCCCGGCCCTGTGACCACGTGAGGCAACTGGTCCCTCAGGATGGCGTTTGCCATACTCTGCACCCAGCACTGGGGGGTCCCAAGTGCCTCCCATCTCCTCGGGAGCCCCACTGAAGTCCTGATGCACTGCCCTCCCTAAAGAAAGACGTGGACAGAGGGGGGTTCTGGTCCTTCCCGTGTAGGTGTGGGGCCTGGCCTCGGGCACCGCACTCACCAGCATGGAAAGGGTCCGAGCTTGGGCCAGTGGGACACGGGGAAAGAGAGAGGGAGGCCTGGCACCTGAGGGATGGAGCCCTAACAACCAGAGCAGACTGTGGCAGGACCACACACCGTGGTTGCTTGAATAGAGAAAAAAAAAGTAAGTACCTCATTTGGGGACAAATTGACTTGCAGCACCTCAAGCCCTGGAGTAAATGTGCAGCAGGCCCTTGAGAGAGGCAGCCCGGAGACCGCCAGGGCCAGACCACCTGCTGCAGGGGCGCAGCCACCCCGGTTCTGACGAAACCTGTGCCATCTGCGCCTGAACCAGCCAGAGCCGTGTGGTCTCAGACAAGCCCAGGAGTCATCTGAAGCCCCCAAAGCACCCAGAATTCTGGGGATACTGAATTTGAGGAAATTCAAATTTCCTCCCCAGGATAGACCATTGTGTGGCCTTCAAGAGAATCACGGACAACTGCAGAAAGTCCACATAGGATGTCAACATTGTCCCCGCCCCAGGCCCGGAGTCCTGTCCGCAGCCGCCCTGACAAGCCGCCATCCTCGCTCATCTTAAATGCCGGATTCGTGGGCATTCACACTGTAGAAGTCAGCTGGTTCTTTGGTTGAAATTTGTAGGTGTGTAATGAGACTAGAATTTGCCTTTTTGTAATTGTAACTGGCTCAAGTCTAGTCTCTCAAAGCAGTTTTTCCAACATTTTTTCCTCCATGACACGTAACTGAGGACCTCCCAATGCGTACTCATGGGCATTCATTCATGCAGTCATTCAGTACATTTTATTGGGCACCTATTAGGTGCCAGGCACTAGAACAGAACATAGCATTAAAGGGACAAAAAACCCTACCTTATAGATTTTGTATTTATTATTGCTTATAAGAATAATAAGTAAAATGCACAGCAAATCAAATGGAAATAAGTAGAAAAATAAATAAAGCAGGGAAGAGAGGGCTATGTTTTCAAATAGAGAGGTCAAGGAAGGCTTCATTGAGTAGAGACCTTAAAGAGGGGAAGCAGTAAGCAAGCTGTGCAGAACGAGTGGTAGGTGCAAAGGCCCTGAGGCAACAAAGGCTGGGCGCAGACGGCACACGCTTCAAGATGGGCCTGACTGTATGGAGTGTAAGTAAACTCCACCCTTAGCTCTCCACTCAGTAAAGAACCGGGAAGGCAAGGGAATGAGAAGGATAGTTTAGAGATGAACCTTGAAGCTGCGCTAATTTCTTCTTTAACATCACACAAGTACTTTATTATTAGCAACAGATTATGTCCACGACCTACCTCCCAGCGAAGACAATGCCCCACGGCATGGCCACAGCGTGCAGAGAGCTCCCTCCTCCCGGACGCAACCAACCCAGGCTTTTCCTCGGAGAAGAGGAGAAGGAGCTCACCTCCCTCACTGTCCTCCTGTCTTCCCCTGGACCCGCTCCAGCCTGTCTCTGCCAATCAGTCATTCTCCACCTTCTTCTAAATCATGATGAGCAGCTCACAACACAAACGACGGAGGGAAGGCACGCTGCGTATCCGTTCACACACAACTCAGGTTGCCTTAACCCAGACGCATGACCCCGTGTTGGGGAGGCCGCACAAGGGGGCCAACCGCCCCTCTGCGCCCACGTCACCTCCAATACCAGAAACATGTATCACTCGGATCTTTTCCTTTTTTTTTTTTTTCAAAGATGTTCCCAAGAAAATCTGTATTTAATTTATGGGCAATTTATAATGGAAATAGACCATATAAAATGTATACAAATGTGCAGGGCTGTATATAGGGCTGGGAAGGAGACAGATGAGCTTAGCGATAATTAACGGGAAGGGGACTCTTCCCCGTTGCCAGGTACACGTTTGGGTTGTTGGGACATTCGTTAAACTTACACCCCAGGGGCCGAGGTCCAAACATTCCTGGAGCCCACGGAGGACGTCAGGACGCAGAGCCGACGACAATGCATTTCACCAGGATTGCCAAAGCCTTGTTTAAGTTCAGAAGAGGCCTGTATTGCATTACTTGGACAGAGGGAGCCAGCCTGTGCGCCACAATCAATTTTCTGGAGAAACAAAACCGTTTCCAACCAAACCCACCCCAAGTCAACATGAGTCCGCAGGGTTTAAGGCAGTCGGGAGGCACACGGGACACCCGTCTGTCCCCACCCCTGGCTCCTCGGCCTTCGAAGCAGGGTGGCTGCTGCTCCCGGCTCAGGGCCGCCCCACTCGTGTCAAAGAAGAGTTACAGAGAATCTCAGAGTTGCCAAAAGCTATTTCCAGGGGACTTTGATCAACTGATGCTGTAATCTCTGAAGGGAAACATACTTCATTTAGAAGGTATTCTTTGGTGTCATTCCCAAGGAGAGGCATACTTGTTTTTGGAATAACAGAACTCTCTCTCTCTCTCTCTCTTTCTCTCTCTCCCTCCCTTGCTTTCTGCCACGAGCACTAATTGCGATGGTGCACAAACAACCTTGCTGAAGTGAGCGCAGTGAGAGATCCTGGGACATTCTGTCGGCCAGAAAAGCATGTTTTCAACAATGCCCAATTAGGAGCCAAATCCTAGGTGGCGGCAATAGCATAGCCGGAGGGCCAAAGCCCAGGCTCCAGCCTCTCCCCCACTGGCCTCCCCTGGCCTCCACTGCGGAGGCCTCCTTGTCTGCCTCCATTCAGGGCGAGACCCCATTATGGAAGAGGCAGGTCCCCCTAAAGCACCTGTGGGTCCCTCCAGTCCCCTCCATGCTAGGGCGAAGGGTGGTACATTTAAATAAGTTTTTCCTGGCATATTCTGACAGGGCTTAGATCAATTACCTCATTTTTCAACAATGAAAAGATTAAACAATTGTTACGGGTTATAAAATGATTTAATACGCTATTAGGCGAAGATGTAAACTATCAAAGTTTAAGTTTCCAGAGGGAGACTTAAATATCAATTATATTCGCATCCAGTTTGCACACAGTTCCTCCCAGACCCCCTCCCGAAGCCCCCGGCAGGGCTGGTCCCCGCCACCACAGGGACACATGGTCCCTCTGCAGGTAGGTGGCTTGGAACATCCAGTCCCTGTGCTCTGGTTCCACAAGAACGTGTCAGGGACAGGGAAACCAGGCCGAGGCTGTCCTCAGTACTTCTCTTCCCCTTGCAACGAAGAACAAAATCAAACCTTGGAGAAATTGCGGGGATGTGTGTTTGTGCTGAATGATAGGAAAGGCCCGCTGAGCACCTTACTTGAAACCAGAGTAGCGCTGTGACTTCTGAACTCTCTGGCTTTCACTCATTCACCGCTGGCAACATTTCAAAGGAGAATTTTTTTTCCCCAAATTACCTCGTAAGGTCAAAATGAAAACGAATCCTTCTCTTCGTGTCTCCTCTCCTAGCATCAACTCTTAAACACACTGGCTCCTCCGTCTCGCTTTACGCCCCGAACAATCCACCCTGAAACCACGCAGCCCGAGACTGACATCGCCTCGATTTGCATAGCGCCCGGTTTCCATAATCAAGGGGGCCAAGCCTCGGTTCATCCTGCCTCGGTTCACCTCCTGGCCCCCGGACAGATTCTGACACCCCGGGCCCCATCAGGAGGATGACTCGAGAGCCCGTTTCATCCATTTCAACAGCAAGAGGGAAGTCAAGGCACACCCCGCTGCATGAGGGGCTGGAATCAGCTTTTATAGGACACAGATGTGCCCCCACCTGCCTGCTGTCTGTCTCCTGCTCACTCCAACTGCAGAAAATCACCGAAGAGCAGCGCCAGCAAGCCGGGCTCAGCAGCACTGCCGAGTGGTCAAACCAGGCTTCCGGTCTCACCGGGCACCTAGCCCCCATTTCCCTCCTTCAGACCCCGGGAATCTTAAAAGACAATGTGGAAAAAAACCCGGATAGGGAGGCAACGTGCCCCTGCCCCCGACAACACTCTGGGAGAATCTGATAAAAATATATATATATATGTGGGGAAATGTTTTGCAGCGTGAATGTCTCCAGACCCCAAACTGTTCCTACCCAACGTCCGGAGAACCAGAAAGCCCCTGTCCAGGCAAGGTTTGATTGCAATTATAAAATCGTGCACATTCCACGCTTTTCAAGGACTAGGCAGGCTCCCCAAATGAACAGTAAATCAAAATGGCCCAAACATGGACCGCTGTCTTCAGAAATGACGCCCGAGCTTCTCTGGCTGCCTAACCGTGCGAGGCATTTCGGCCTGTACCAGAGGAGCGTGTGTGGCTGGCCGTCCACTGCCGCGCTCAGCACGGCAGGCCCTGGCCGAGGAATGAGGTGGTTTTCAGAGTGGGGCTCACAGTTACTCACAGGACACATGAAGCACGTTTCGCTGTGAGAACAGCCCTTTCATCCTTCTCGAAAAAGAAAGCCAGGCCTGTGCGCAGGCAGACACGGAGCCGCTGCTGCATCTGGAGAGGGAGAGACCCTCCACGCCCACTCCACGTGGCGGCTGGCTGGTCAGAGCGAAGAGACCCCAGGCTCCAAGTGTGGGGCACATGGGACTGGAGAAACAGCCCGGTGACTCGCATCCAAGTCTGTCCTCATCTTCTTCCTCCTCTCACCAGTCTGCCTCAGATGAGGGGCTCACGGTTCGGGGCTTCTGGGCTTATTTTTCAGTGGTGCTCCCGGACAGCGCGTGATGAGCAGAGAAGGGCGCATGCTCAGAACGAGCTTGAACTGGCTGCCCACCCCAACCAGCCGCACCTGCCAGGCCTCAGGCACCAAAGGATGGGCAGGTGAGTAGGCGAAGTGGAACGTGGGTCTGGAAGGAACCCAGGTGTGTCAAGCAGCCACATCCAGGGCACCTGTGCCAGAGACCAAGGCGGATTCATGTGATTAGAAGGACTCTTCTTCCATTTCGGAAGAGCTGAGTCCCTGGGGCTCTTCCTGTCGCAGGAAGAGGCTGTTCCAAAGACAGGGTCACAGGGTGCCATGTGAGAGGGGGTATACAAGCATCGACAGAAGCCGCCCTCCAGGACAGCAGGCCCTGGCCTCCCCCAAAGGCACCCCACACATCTCAGAGACACGGGTGGTGCTCCAGAAGCACCACAACCCCCTCGGTTTTTCCTGGGTGGGGGTGGGGAGAGGTGAAGGGCAGGCCTGGGGACCCCAAGCCTGTGAGGAGCCAACGGCCACCGTGCTGCGATCTCCCGGTTTCAGTGCGGCCACCGTCCCTTGGCCGGCCTGCCTCTCAGAACCTGCTCGTCATCCACTACACCAACTATGTGTGAACAATGCTGCATTATGATGGGTTTCCTAAAACTTAAGAGAATTTCGGCCATAACACTGACATCTGTTCCTGGAAATTAAAGCCTGGGAAGGGTGGAAATCAAGTCCATCGATCTATAAATTGTATTGTATTTCCACGCGCACTCCAGTTCCCAGGCTGCGGGGAGACGGAACTGCAACCCTGTTTCTGATGGTGTTGCCCTGGAGACCAGCGGCTGGACCCTCCTCAGTTTTCCGCTCCGTGCTAGGGAGTCCTGCTCGCCAACAGGCCCCTGCTAGCGCCGGAGTGACTCAACACTGCGGGAAACAAGAGCACTCCCTCAAGAGGGGGACCTGCTGATCGCTCCTGGGACACAGGTGCCCCTGCCGCTGGCCAGTTGTGACAGGAAGGGCTGAACGCTTCCGAGATGCTGAGACAGAGGGCCAAGGCTCAGGCGAGGACCCCAGCTTCTCAGAGGCCACGTTTGCACCCGGTATAAACCAATACGGGCCACACTATGTGGGTGCTGGTATGAGTGTCTGCCTGTCCCCCCACTATGACCTGCTGCAGGCTGGGGACATAGATCCCCAATGCCCAGGAAGCTGGGGGTCCAGCCAATGTTTGCTGAGTGATGACGGAGGGAGGTTTTTTAAATGACTCCTGGGAGGCAAGGAAGGAATGCTTCCCAGTGCAGAGGGACAGCTGAGGGAAACCGGGGCGTGTAACAAACCGGGTGGGAGGTGCGTCCGAACAGGACGGTAGGATCGCTGAGCTAAAGGGCCTGCAGGAGCAGCCGGCTGCCCTCGTGTCCCCCCACTCGCTTCTCCACGGGCGCCTCTGTCTGCAGCGCTTCCTCGGCCAGGGTGGCCTCCCTGCCCTTTCCTCCAGCACAAGCCCATCCATCCCTCAAGGCCCTGCCCAATTGCCACCTCCTCCAGGAAGCTTCCCCTGAACTCCTCAGTGGGCAACAACGCCCTTTGTCCTCGCCTGCTCCAGCTTCTACTGTGCTCATTCTGTTCTGCCCCAGCCAGCCACCAGTCCAGAGCTGTGACCAGTTTCCACAGTCCAGCAGTGCCCAGTATCCCCACAGAGGAAGGTGCTCTTGTGGAAGAAGGACCACTTCTCACACCACGAGTTCCTCCCCACCCCCAGTGAGGCTTATTCCAGGCCGGCCACACCAGGACAGCAGGGAGGGACCTGCAAAACCTGAGGGTTACTGGCATGAGAGGGGGCAGCCAGCAAGCCCAGCCCCTACCCACCAGGGACTCTGCTCACCTTCCCAGCCCTTGGCCCAGGTACCAGGGCCTCTACCCCCTTCCTTAAGGCTCCTAAAGAAAAAAGCTCCTCCACCAGGTTCAAAAGGCAGCTCCGCCTTCTGTGCCTCCCTCCAGAACCCCTCAGGCCCCCCACCTCCCCAGCCCTGCACAGCTGAAGACCAGAGGTCACCACTCATTAAATCCGGGCAGCGGGGCCCGCCTGGTGCCAACACTCTCTGGGCACTGTCCAGCCAGCCCTGCTCCCACGAGGCCCGCTAGGTCCAGCTGTCAGCACCACCCATTCCCAGGGGAAACTTGCCTGGTCAGAGTCACTGAAACAGCCCTACCCCAGAATCACACATGTATGAGGTCAAGGGGAGCTGCGGGGAGGAGGAGAGGAGGCGTGAGGGCGGGCAGAGCGCTGGTCTTGGTCCTTCCCCCTCAGGAGGGAGGCAGGAAGAGGAGCTATTGCCTTTGCTGCCAGGGTGAGGGGTGGGCCTGCACAGGAGATCTGCACCTGTGAAGAAGCCAGAACCAGTCCTGGGCCTTCAGGTCGCAGCTCAGACACTGTCTTTAGGACTCAGCCCCTCGCCACAAGAACACACACTGTGTTTAATAAGTCACTTAGGGGCGAGAGCTCCCATGACAAGCATACCCTTCATTCCACAAACAGTCCTCTGCAGGAACACACTCAAATAAGTAAGTGCTCCTGGGAGAGCTAAGTCGGGCCTTTCCCTGGAATCACACTATTTCGGTGTTAGTCACTCCCCCCTTAGTGAGAATCAGTTTAATCAGATTGCTTTCCTAATGCTTTCTAGTCAAATCCAACTGAGTGAATGAACTCTGGGGGACTGATCCAGGGTGGGCCATCCTGGAGAAAGGGGCACGTTGTGAGGCCGAGAAGAAGGGAGGAAAGAGAAAGCAGAACAGGAACGGGGGAGGGGATCCGGCCAATCATGGAGCCCGAGACAGAAAAACTGAGGCTCCAGGACAGCCTCTCAGGCTTGGGCACTGTGTTCCCATGCCAGGGCAACTGTACCAAAGTGCCACACACTGTGTGGCTCAACAACAGAAGTCACTGTCCCAGTTCCGGAGTCCAAAAGTCCAGGGTCAAGGGGCCAGCAGGGTCTCCTCCTGCTGAGGCTGTGGGGTGGGTCTGTGCGTGCTGGTTGCCTCCAAAGCCACTGGCATGGAGCAACATCACCCTATGTCCGCCTTCATTCTCAGCTGGCACTGTCTCTACATGCTTGTCTGTGTCCCAATCCCCCCTCCCACCCCTTTTGTAAGAATTAGGGCCCATGTAGTTCTGTGTAACCTCATCTAACCAATTACAACTGCAACAGCCACATCTCAAAATAAGGTCACGTGCTACTGGGGGTTAGGACTTGAACACATGAACTTGGGGGGAAGGAAGGGCATATTCCAACCCATAACAGACACCTTTTCTAGGTGGGGGTACCCAGAGGAAAGCGAAGCCCAGTGACTTTCAGCAAGGCACTCCTCCCAGACCCTCGGTCTATGTTATGCAGACGGCGGGCCATCCCCCCCTGCCCCAGCCTATTGAAAGGGAGGACAGGCAAGGGCAGTGGCCGGGTCTCAGCCCCTATCACAGGTCAACACACACTAAACGCTCAAGAAGTCTCTTGAACTGCGGGAAGGGCGGCCCTCTGGTGGAGCGAGGGCGCCACTCAGTGGTCATCTAGGAAACGGCGCTCTCAGGCCCTGAGACTGGGTGGAGAGGGGGAAGTGGCCAGCTGAGCGAATGGATACTTAAGCGCACATCCTCTGCACTCCGAGCTGACACTCCGGGCCCCTCCGAGGGACAGCAAGGCCTCCTCCCCGTTCACAGGGCCATCTGACCACCTGAACAGCTACGTGGGAGAACAAACCTCACCCCAGAGGGGGGCTGCTGAGCCCTCGTGTCCAGATCACCCACACCAGTGGTGAACAGCTGGGCTGACTCTGTAACAGAGCTCCGTCTTGGGGCAACAAACGGTGGGGCCCCCAGGTGACCCTCCTCCCCCACAGGCCCAGCATCGGGGAGTAGAAGGAGTTTAGTAGAGACCTGGATGCCTGGCCTGGCTCTGCACCGGGACCCCAACAAGCCCTCGCCACCCCTGCCTGGACACATACTCCTGTCCCTGAAGTTAGGGAACCACAGGGTTACAGCAAACCACTTCCCAGCTCACATGCCTTCTGGGTCATAATGAGCCAGTTACCTTCAAGGCCCTGGCCCTCGGCGTCAGAGCTGGGTTCTAATCCTGCCTCTGCCCTTCACCAACTCTGCGCTCTTGGGCAATGCACAGAACTCCATGGGCCTGTTTCTCCTTATCTAAAATGGGTTTTTCAAAGAACTTACCTCACCAGGTTACCAAGAAGATGTGATGATACAGTGCACGAAGCACCCCACACCGTACCTTTCCCACCGCGGGTGCTCAGAAGTGGCGGTCTCTTCTTTTAGCCTCCGCCCTATGGCCGTGGGCAGGGCAGCACCACGTGGAGTTCAGTTACCACAATGCAGGGACGGCATCTGCTTCCTCTGCCCTTCCTCGCACCCTCCCAGCCACGGACCTCACACAGCCCTGATCAGGTACCACTGCCCAAGCTACCACAGGCCACCCACCGACTACCTCAAGGTCAAGACCATGTTGATCTTGCCCAGCGTTCCAGCCGGGGGCCCAATTATTATTTCTCCTAAAATCTCAGCACTACTGCCCTCTTCCCCACCTCTCCAGCTGCCTAGAGAGGGCTGGAAAAACCCAGAGAGGAGCAGAGCAGGCTCTCTCTTCTCTCTCCTCACTTGCTGATCCAAGGCAGAGCCCTGAAGCCCAGGGGACAGGGGGCAGGGGGCAGGGGACAGGGGGCAGGGGAGGGGGTGGCCACAGCCAGCATCAGGAGCACTCAGAAGAGAAGAAGGAAGGGCTTCCTTAAGCAGCAGGTGTCAAGAAAATCTGAGTTTCAATCCCCGGGGAGCCCCTGCTGAACCCTTCTGTGGGGGAAGGGGCATTCCTGTCTGGCTGAGGGCTCCAACCTTGCTCAAGGCCCAGCCTCCCAGTGGGACAGGAGACCACCCTCCTGCCAAATCTCATCATCAGCCCGCCAGCCTCAGAGCTGGCCACAGCCTGTGACAGCCCGAGGGTTTCTCAACTCAGTGACTCAGATAAGGGAAAACAGGCCCCGAGGCGTAGGACAGTCCCCCGGGGCCAGGAGTCAGCAAGTGGCAGGAGCTGCAACAACTAAGGTTAATCTGTGTTCCATTTGGCCTAACACATCCAAATCCATTATCATTTTAACACGCAGTCCATATAAAAATTATTCCATAGTCTTTCCTTGACACTAAGTCTTCCAGAGCTGGTACATATTTAACACTCACAGCCCTCTGGATGTGGACCCTGAGTTTTCATCAACGCTACTTGATCTGTACTCATACTTTATAAACTTCACAGCTGGAAAAGGAGTGTCGCATACTTCAAACGGGAATGTGTGGTTCCGAACATCCTTTAAATTTTTCCAATCCCTGCATTGAGTTTGGAAAATTTAAATTAACTAAAATAAAATTGAAAGTTCAGTTCCTCCCAGCAGCAGTGATGCGTCCAGTGTTCAGCAGCTGCACGAGCCGGTGCCGACCAAATGAGACAAGGCCACTCCGGTCCCTTCGCCCTGTTCCTGCAGGAACCACACCCAGAGACGCAGCACGTGCAGACCCAGGCCGTCACTTCTCGCACTGAGAACTCGGTGTCTTTGGACCTCACACGTGACAGGGCCCACCGCATGTCCCCAGTCCCTCCCACCGAGCCATGGCTATAGTAGTAGTCAAAGCATCCAACGCAGTATCCACAGAATAGAAAGAAAAACGAGGTACAGTAGCCACTGCCCCTAACAGTCAACACTCGTACAGAACAGTGGGATGCAGCCAGTCCGCACGTCTCCCAGACACACGGGGCCCATCCAGCTGCCACCCAGACAGCCAGGAGGCGACAAAGGCCCACACACAGAAGCCACAGGTCCAGCCGCAGTGTCAGGAAGTCAGAGCCAGAACCGGAGCCCAGGTTCCCATAGGCTCAGCACTAACACAGGGGCTAACTTCACCAACTCTGTTTCCTACAACCTCAGGATTCCCCAGAAAGGCCGGGTCATACTTCTGGACCAGGTTCTGTGCCTCCTCACTTAGCACCGCACCCCTGGGGGGTGGCCACCTGCACAGTCGCCCCTGCTCAGCTCACCTAGCTCACCTGGAGCTCACCGTGCCACACCTGGGTTGGGCACAGCCATTAAAGCCCTCGACCCACCCCAGCCCTCCAGCAGCCCATCCAAGTCACCATGCCCTCCAGGTGGGCAGTCCAGCTGCCCGCTTCCTGCTTGTCCCTAACCCACCTGTCCTCCCCGAAGGCTCTCCTTGCTGCTCCTGGTCTTCTGGCCCTGGCTCCAGCCACAGGGCGCCCAAGCCACCATCTCGCTGCCCCTCAGTTGCTGAAGTTTCGCACAGGGTAGAAAGGAGGGCTCCACCATTTCTAACTGACCCTCCGCGGCATCGTGGAGAGAGAGGCTGCCTCGCCAGGGTCTCCTGGGGGAGAACAAGCGAGAGCTTTTGGAAAATCAAATCCTGCCTAGAACTCGCTGGTGAGAGGGCCGGCCCTTTGGGTTCTCATGGCCCCACGTCCCCAGAGCAACGTCCTGTCCCCACGCCAGCTGAGTCCTCCGCCACCCTGAGCAACCCAGCAAGACTGGCCTGGTCTGGCCGAGGGAGGAGAGAGGTGAACTGAGGGGCAGGCGGCCACCGCAGCCTGCATGCCGGTGGGTAGTGCTCGTTCCCCGTCCCAGCTCAGCCGCCCTCACAGCTCCCTGACGGGAGGAAGGTCAAAGGCCCAGGAGCTTTGTGCTCAGGTGAGGCTTAAGGCAGACTGAGGATGTTCCAGGTGAGAGCAATCAGGGAAGGAGCTTCAGAGCAATGGCAAAGCCTTGGGCCTGGCTGCCATGCAAGTGGGTGGAAGGACAGACAGAAGCAGGACTCGGACCCAGGGGTTTGCAGATTTGAGGATTTATGGAGCTGCCAGGAGATTTTGTACAAAACAGATGAGATTAGACCACAGACCTCTATATCCTGAACCTCTCTCTTCAGTGTAAGTTGACCTGCTCTGTTCTTCCCTACCTCTCCAGCCCCGCACACACCCACCTGCTTGTCTGCTCACATGTGCCTCGGTCCCGCCAAGACATGTGGGACTTGGCCCAGCCTCTCGACTGACTCTTACCAACTCTTCTTTAGGACTTGAGAATTTCATGTCCTTCTAGCAGGACGGTAAGTTGCTTTCCCTCCATGTGTTCAGGTTGGCAGAACCTGGGGAAGAGACTGCCCAGAGCTCTCCCATGTTCTGTCCCTATTTCACATGGAGGAGATCACACCTGAATGGGGCCTAGAAGGCGTGAGGACCACCGGTCAGAATGCTGGGTCTCCGGGCACTGGAACCACTTCATTCATCCACCCACTGTTTTAATGAATGTGAGCCGAAGTTGAGACTTACAAGGGAACACAGTCCCTTGGTACTTAGAACTTATCTGCCATGAACTAGGTCCTTCCCTGGAACAAACTTTGGTGGGGTGACAGGGAAGAAAATAGAGTAGCCAAGGGGAAGGAACGTAGGACTAGAGGCAGGCGGGCTGCACGAAGTCTCTACTGCCAGGCGACTCCCTGCTGCTGAACTTGACCACAGAAGTAGTGTCAAAGCTCATGCCCCAACCAGGCCCTCAGCCCTTAGGATGGTCTGGGCAGAGGTGGAAGGGCTACCCCTTTGTGTGTACCTGCCATTGAAAGAACACTACTTGGTGACGGGTGTCTGCGATGAGCCACATGTCTATGGCCTCTAAAGCCCAGGACCCTGAGCAGTGGCTGTCGGAGCGCTGGCTGGCTGCACCCCCAGTTGTAGGGCCAGCAGTGAGGTTCGGGCTGGGGCGAACTCTAGCTGGATGCCCTTGAGGAGGGAACTTCCTGTGCCCCTAAGACAAGCTGAGAGCGGGGTTCACGAGCAATGACCTAGGGGACAGCATGCTGTTCTAACCCCTAGAACTAGAAAGGAGTGGCTTGCAGATCCTCGGCCCCAGGAAAGCAGGCAACTCCCTAAGGCCTTAGACCCAAAAGGCATGAGTTGCCAAACCTGCCTGTGTGGTGGGGACTGCTGGGTCTCAGCTTCCTAGTGGACCCCGTGGAAGCTGAAGCCAGCTGTGGGGCAGGTCCCAGGATCTTGCCATCCAGAGGACAGGATCCCAGTCCAAGGTGGCTCTGAGCACGGCAGACACACCGGAAGTTCTGGAAACCTTCTTTGTGCAATGCATTTACCCCTCTTCAGACTTCACTGGCGAGTTAACACTCGATCCCCTGCCTGGTGTTTCAGAACATCTTGGTGGCCTCCAGCAGCCTTGCATCCTGTTTGACCCGGAAGGACTCACTCCATCCTTCAGCCCTGTCTTCCGACCCACTGTCGGCTTCCTGTAACACCACAGCCTCTGCTTCCATCTTGAATCAGGAAGGCTGGGAGTGTCTGCTTCACTGGAATCTCTTTCCAGAGTTACTGATCCTTCTACCCTCCGGGGAAGATGAATTAGAACATGGGACTGAAACTTAAGTTCTCCTCATAATACTTCATACCTTCTTCATGGGAATTATCTCCACCTCTTCCTACTGAATTCTCAGACATCAGAGCCCATGTCAAATGCTGCCTCTTCTACAAAGCTTCTGGTTCTCCCCTCCCGCTTCTTCCTTAGACTCTCGTAATCATAGCCATAACCATAGTCTACCTTGCACCAGTTATTTTCCATAACTGTTTGTCCTTATGTCCCTTCTAAAGGTATTTCTCTGAAGGCAAGACCCATGATCTTTGCCTCTGGTGGCACTGAGGCTTGGCACTCAGCTCCTTAAGTGTATGAAATGCAGAGTCAAGTACAATATTTGCCCACCACCTACCCGACAGCCTAAGGATTCAGTCCCAACTGCCGTGCCCGAACTCCCCTGCGGGAAGAGCTGAGGCAGTCCTGTCTCACAGCAGCAGCAGAGATGCTCAGTCCGGGCCCTGGCCTCAGACTTCCAGTGAACATGGGGTACAGGCCTCTGTCCAAGTGTGGTTGGGGAGCAAGAACGGCTGTGAGCACTGGGGTTGTGTTCTAAGGTGTTTCCCCAATGGCACTGAGACAGTCTCCACCAGGACGGCCATTCACCCTTCCATGGACACGAGCAAGCCACGCTGAAGGACCACCCTTGCAAAGCCAGAGAGTCTAGCAGGAACCACGCCTTCTGCCTATTACCATCACCAGCTGTGGTCCCTCCGTGAAGGTGAGTACGGGAAAGGGCCACCTGTTCCTTCCAGGTCTCAGAATAGCTTAGGTGTATTCTTCCTCTGTCTCATGTTCCCAATACACTCTAAAACCTTGGGTTCTTTTGTTCGAAAATGACTATGTTGTATATGAAAATGAAGTCATCTAGGAGAAGGAAACCCTCGCTGTGAATGGCTGGCCCGCAGTCACAAGAGATCCTGACGGCAGGATCAGGGCCACTCTCTGAACGAAGGCCAGCTGTGTCCCCGAGCTTATCCCCCTGTCACCGTGGCTCATCCACAGGGAGTCCCATGCAATTAGGGAAGGGAACACTAAGGAACAGTTTGTGGAGAAGACTCAAACTTGAGAATGCTTCCATTTCTATGGTTCGCTTGCCTTTTCTTATTGAGCTACATTGTACCTTATTCCCTCATCCGATTCCTACTCATATTGGACGTATGATATAAATTGGAGTTATATTGAGAGACCCTCTTCTTTAGAAGACTAATTGGTATATCTTTCTAAAAACAAATTACTGCATGACTAGATCATCATCTATCAAGAAGACGGCCCACCAACCCATGCAGAATGGCCAGTAGAATGAGGGTCCCCAGGAGGCTGTCTGTACTGGGCTCAAAGCCTAACTTGGGCATCTCTGTCATTCAGAAATTGAGAACTTGGTGAAATCCCCTCCCCTCTCTGGCCCTCAGGTCCCCTTGTCTATGGAGCAGAGTTCCCTTGTGTCTTCCTTTTCAACTTGCTCTTGTCTCCACTCTTGTCCTAGGCTAACGCTATTCTGCTACTATTTTGGTTAAAGAAACACTAACCCCAGTGGGCAGGCATGGGGGACAGGCCAAGAAAGAACGCTCTTTTGCCCCCAGGAGGTGGCTCGATGCTGCCGCAGTCCCAGGTCAGAGGTCAGGGGGTAACTTGAGGACTGAGGTGGGGTTGCCCTTGAGTATTTCCACCTGGTTGCCCTAGGCCTGGGTGGGCAACCAGCAGAGTCTAGGAGAGGCAGGCAGACACAGGAGAGCCAGGCCCTGGCCGGTGTGGCCTAGGGGATCAGTGGGCCGGCCTGTGAACCAAGAGGTTGCCAGTTGGATTCCCAGTCAGGGCACATGCCTGGGTTGCAGGCCAGGTTCTCACCCGGGGGTGTAAAAGGGGCAACTTGATCAGTGTATCTCTTGCACATTGATGTTTCTCTTCTTTCTCCCTCCCTCCCTCTCTCTAAAAATGCATAAATAAAATCTTTTTTTCAAGAGTATTCTGGGTATATTTTGGGAGTTGGAGAGCAGAAGAAAATTCTCCAGGTCGCCCCTTCCTGAGATGAATCCTTCACTGAACTCTACCGTACGGGAATGACCACCCTGAGTTGCCGCCATCAGAGTCGGTGTCCTTCATGGTGGAATGGATGGACTTTGCAAAATTACTCCTGGACAAGTGCTGGGTCTCAGTGTCACCAGAATTTGACAACAGCCCCCAGGGGGACATCACTGTAAATGGGCGAGTGCCCTTGGCTGCAAGCTGAGAGGGCAGAACCAGAACCCTCATCCTACCAGAGGTGACAGCCCAGGATTCCACAAGGACCCCTCCTGGGCCAGAGCAAGACCCCTGAAGTGGGCCCCAATCTCCCAGTGAATCTAGTCCCCCTGAGTCTATCGAAGGAGCTTTCCATCTGACCCAGGCAGTTTCTGGGTCAGGGTCGTCCCTGACTTCCTGGCAGTGCCTCCAGCCCTGTGCGGGCTTCCTCACGGGTGACGAGGGTCCCAGGGTGGACTGCAGGGAGATGCCGACCAACACAAGGTTTCTCCCGAGCGCCTCGCCCTTCATTCATCTCCACATTCCTCCTGGCAGCTGCAACAAAGGGAGTAAGAACCCGTTGGAGGCAGACTGTCACCCCAGGGTGAGAGTCCTGTACCCCTTCTCGGTCAAGAGGCTAGTGGGGAGGCCTGTGACTTCTGGACCCAAAGAGGTGAGCTCTCAGATCACCAGAAAGGGCCAAGCAGGAACCTCGACTCTAGTTATGCAGACCGTATGGGGACACGGCACCAAGGCCCGGGGAGCCACAGGCTCTAAGTGCTTCCTGAGTGTTTAGGAAGAGACCTGCCTCGCACACACTGCTTGGGGACTTGGCCTCAATGTGCAGAAGTCAAGTGCAACAGAGGGTAACTGACAACTCAGATTAAGCGTGGTACAGGCAGCCTGGCGTCAGTTGGAGGACGGGGTGATCCTCCACGTACCAGTTACTGGACCAGGCATTTCTCCTCTTTGAGCCTCACTACCTTTTCTGCAAAAGGAGGGCCTAAGCCTCCCTAAGGTCACTGAAGACTTTCAGTGTGTGGACAACACGCCTAATTCACAGACTTCCTATGAGACTATCTCCACTCTTCTCCACGTCTCCCCTCAGGTGTACCCACACCGCCTGACCCGAGTCTGCCTACACTTGGACCCTAGTGGGTGTTGCTCAGGCCAGTGCTCTCCCGGGGATGGGGGAGGAGCTGGTGACAGCCAGCCCCTGCCACACTGTGGAGTAGTGACACTCAGAAGTGCGGCCCATAAACATGCCCACCTCTCCCCGCCATTGCTCCACATGAACCTAACCTTCCTCAAGTGCAGATCTAACCGTGAACTGACCTTCCTGCGCAGCTCTGGAAACGGCACCGTGCATGTCACGGCCACATCTCGGGGCCCTTCTGTTCCCTCCACCTGTGGCACTCTTGCTTGAAGAGGCCTGGCATGCAGACCTCGTGAGCTCAAAAGGCTCTTTGGCCGCAACACCCTGGCTCTCACCCATCAAGCTTGTCTGGTGTCTGGCTATGCTAATTTTAAAGCATTTTATGAGAAGTTCAACAAGTCTGGTTATCCTTCTAAAAGAAGGAAGTTCTAGAAGAAATTCCACAGGGGCCCAGAAATCTTAGTCGTCCTGTCTCAGTGATTCCCCAACCCCACACCCTCCTTGAACGCTGGCCGGGGAAGTGGACTTGACCGTCCGGCCTGGGATCAGTGTCTATGGGGGTTACGAGCCTGCTAGCCAGGAGATCATAACGTGAGGGGACTTTAATGTCACTTGAGAACCCTGGCAACTCTGAGCACCCTGCTGTTTTTCCTCCTCAGAGAACAGCAGCCAAAGGTCCTGGCCATGGGTCGCGTCACAGTGGTGGCCGCTGTGCTGACACCACCGAAGAAGGTACGAGTTATTCCACGAGTGGCAGCCGATGTCAAGTACAATGACCGCATTGAACCCAGCACACACCGAGCCCTGTGCTGTCAGTGGCTTCTGTATTGGGGACCTTCCCCCTTCCTCAAACAAGAGAGACTCCCCAGAGCCCCGCAGCAGAGGCCCCTCAAGCTTGTCGCCTTAGATTTCCTTCTGTGCAATGAGATGAATGATTTCAGCCATGCTGTCTGGCTTCCTATTAGCAAGGAAGAAACAGAAGGGCGAGGAGAGTTACCACCTCCCAGAACCTTGAGCAGAGGAGATGACCCCAGAAACTGAGTCCTCTATGAGCTCTTTGCACGGTCCCAGGCAGTCTCCCGAGCGTGCCTGGTCCGTGGGAGCAGGGGCAGGTCGTGTCCTGAACAGCACTCAGGGGAAGCCCAGCTGCCCGCTCCTCCACACCAGCGTGCTCTCCGGGGATACGCGAGGGACTGTCTTTACCTGTGCGGTTCAGTAACTACCTCTGCTCTGGGGAGCTCACCAAACACTCTCTGATGCTGGAGATTATCTTTGGCTCAGTTCTCTCTTCCTCCACATGTGATCCCATGGTCCCCTGATGTAGGTCTGTGGTCATGGGGCCCTTCCTGCCAGGTCCTGAAGCAGCCTCTGGGTAAAGTGGTCAGAGAGTGTCCCTCGGGCCCAATTAGAGCTTGGTGCCTCCCCAGGTCCTGCAGTAATGGGCAGAGCCCTCACCTCGGCCCACACTCTCCTTCCCGGCCCAGGCAGCCGTCTCCAGGGGGCAATGTTTCTCACTCTGGAAATGGGTGGTCCATCTTGTTAACCAGCTCAGCATCATGGGTCCGTTAGCTCAACGAGCCAGGACAGGGAGTGGGGCTGTAGCCCTGGCCCCTGCTGAGCCATAAAGGCTTTAAGATGCTGGCCTCTCCCCACTGAGGACCTCAGGCCCCCGGTGCATAATGAGGATTTTTAGGAACAAGGGCTTCAAAGAAAAAGAAGAACACAGTTTATGTGTATGAAGGAGACCCTTAAAGGGCCCCTAGAACATAGGATCTGCATGTATTCACTGACTCAAACTCCAATTGTCCTAAAAAGCCAAAGGCCCTAAGTAGTGGGTATAACTGGTCGGTGTAAGTACTCAGAGAAGGAAGAATAGCTCTGAGAAGCATGAGAAAGACTTCAGCAAGGAATCCAGCACCTTCTTGGAAAGGAAAGAGGTCTATAAGTTTGTAATATGCCTGTCGTGTGGGTGGTGGCCATGAACCAAGGCTGCTGCAGCTGGACTGTGAAGCAGAGGAGAAAAGCGTATTTCCCCACTCCCCACACCTTCATCTGTGACACCCAGAACCTCTCTACCCCTTGTCTGTCTCCATCCCCTGGCCTGGGGGTGACTTCCCTGCACAGCAGGTTAAGAACTAAGCTGCCTGGGCCACATCCTCGTCCTCGCTTCCCTTCCTCTCCTGGGAGTCTCCTGCTTTCCTAGTCTGTGCTTCTCTCCTTTGTTTCCTCCTGACCCTACCACAGCAGCAAGCTCTGCCTTACCCGCAACGTGGCCTGGCATGGCGGTGGCAAGTTTGCGGGTGAGTTGCCCTAATTCGAAGGCTTCGTTGTTGGAAAAGTGTTCCATTCCCTCTAAGCAATATCCTCCACCCCAGTTCTCCTCCGGAGAAGCCCAGCACCCCCTCTAGATCTGCCTGTCTGCATTAATGATGGATTCAAACCCAGCACCATGAACTGGGCCCCTCGAGACACAAGGGAGCCTGGGCCAGCGAGGGCTACCTGGGCAGACGCTCCCACCCTCCCGTTCCAAGCCTGCTCTTCAAGCTTGTTCTTGGTTGCCATGAAACCTGTACCCTTAAGCTGAAGTCCACTTGGACTTGAACTGACTCTGAGTAAGTTTTTGATCTTTGCACCTGAATTTGGCCCAGGCCAAAACAGCAGGAATTGGTTTTCCCAATGGCTGAGTCTCTTGTCTTTCTGTGTGTCAACTTCTCTGTCTGGGCTAAAGTAAGACGAGGTAGACAGCACTCTCCTGGTGGTGACCAGTGCCCCACAGTCAAATGCAGTGTGACAAGGGCTGGCCACACAGCCAGCCTGGGGCTGTGGGCTCCACCCCATCTCCACCTCAGAACTGGGAAGCTGGCCACCTGCCCTGAAGCCTGGGCCCATCAACTGAGCAAAGCAGGCCTGACTTGGGCCCTGGGCCGGGTTGGGAGGGGAAGAACATTGGTCCCCCGGGGAGGGGCAAAGAGAGGGAGGAGCTAGGTTAATCCCAAATGAGGTCTGAATGCCAGTGTCAATCAGGAAAGTCCTGGGCAAACTGGGACAAGCTGGACCCCAGCAGAAGCTTAGGTGCCAGGAAAACACAGATCTGGGACTCTCCACACACTTTGACTCCAGTCTAGTTTGAGGCTCATTTAAGTCAAAACGCAGCCCTTCTATTTGGTGAAATAGGAACACTGTGCAATTAGCAGGAATATCAGGAGGCTGAAATGAGAACATGTAGAAAACGGCAGGCCTCTAACTTACTGGAAGTTTCTCTAACTCACCCCCAATCCTACTCCCCACAGCTTGCCTCCCTCTGTATCTGGGGTTTTATATGAATTTTTACCATTCTCTTCCAACGCTCACAAGTCAAACTCTAACCAGTGTTCACCGTTGGGTCTACATGCCCCATCTCCTCTTCTCTCCTGAAGCTCTTCATGTTGGCTGCCTTCCCTGCAGCCGCCAACTCACCTGTGCCTCGGCACGTCCGCTCTGCTCAGGGCTGTGATTTTGGGTTCATATACGGGGCTTCTCTGCATTAGGTTTCTGGGCCTCGGCGAGATTCATCACCATCTGGGCCTGTGGGGCTCCCATTCTGGAGGATGGTCCTGGGTGAAAAATTGCATCTTGAAGCAGGTCAAGATTTGGTGTCAGGACCCATGGAAATAAGGATAAACTGAGGCGCTTCACTAGCTGAAAGTCACTGGGATTCTTAAACTGAGAGTTCAGAGGGCTCGTCCAACCTGTAAACCTGACAATAAAGGAGTATGGGGTGGGGGTGATGAATAGCCACAGTATTCAGGATTTCTAGGGCAGCGAAATTACTCTGTATGATACTATAGCAATGGATATACATACAATTATACATACAATCATACATTCATCCAAACCCATAGAATGTGCAACACTGAGAGTGAGCCCTAATGTAAACCATGGACTTTGGGGGCTTGCAATATCTCAACAGCGGTCTCCCCTTAGTTTAAAAAAGAAAAAGGACCATTCGGGTGAGTGACTCCCAGGGTGCTGACACTGAGGGAGTCTTGCACATGTGCGGCTAGAGGACGCATGCCCAGTCTCTGGACTTCCTCTCACTCTTGTTGTAAACCTGACACTTCTCTAAAAATAAAGCTCTTTTAAATAAATAGTAATATATCAATTAAAAATAAAGGAATAGATGATGTTTCCAGGGCCTGCCAGCTCCAATGTCACATGACACCGAGGAAAATTATATGCCCATAAGCAATTCAAAAGGAATTACGTCTAGAAATCTGAAAGCCAGCAGCCAGCCAGAGGAGGAAAAGCACTCAAGGCAAGAACACTCCGCTCCCAGCCCAGCCGAGCCCGCTGGCTGGGGTGTTAATTGATGATGATGGAATGGAGGGTGCTTTACGAGCGCCCTGAGGAGGAAGCCTGAGGAGGCTCTCCATTCGTCATGTCTGAAAATCCTTCTCGCTGGCACCGTTAGCCAGCAGAGCTAGCCGCCGCCACTTGCCCAGATGAAGGACTTACTGGTCCAGAAAAAGGAAACAGTTCACCGGCATTGCTTATTTGCTCCATGGCAATGAATTTTTTTCCCCCAGGAAGGAAAACCCACATAAAACTATTGGAAACAGATGTCTCAATCGAGTCAGGCCCCCACGTGGTAACTCAGTATCACCGATCGCACGAAGTTACATGAGAATGATTTAGTCTCCTGTTTAAAAGGGGAAACATACCGCTGCCCCCAAGAAACAATGGGCATGTCCCTGCCTCTGCCCTGTTCTCTCCCCATCTCCCTGCCCATAGGCTTGAATAGAACAGAACAGACCGGGAGGAAACGCTGACTTGTTACCCTGCACATCAGTCACCCCATGCTTGCTTAGACCTGGGCTTAGTGCCAGGGACACACACAGACATGTTCTTGACCTCGGGGTCCCCAGTTTGAAGTGGAGGACAAAGGAAATGAAGAGCATAACTAGATACTTGGCTAAATGATACAGACAAGTGGTTCTCAAGCTCAAATATGCATTGGAGTCTCCTGGAGGCCCCTTAAACACAGAAGCCCGGGCCCCACCCCCAGGGAGTCAAGTTCAGTGGGCCTGGGTCAGGCCCAGATGCTGCATTCTGACAAGTTCGCAGGTGATGCTGGTGCTGCTGGTCCAGGGACCACACTGTGAGAACCAGAGCCTCAGACCAGTGCTTCCCACACCTCCGTGTGCAGATGGACCACCGGGGGAGCCCGTGGAAATGCAAATTCTTTCAGCGGGTCTGGCATTGGGCTGAGAGTCTGCATTCATAACAAGCTCCCAGGTGATGCCAGTGCTGCTGGCCTATGGCCCACATTCAGTGGCAAAGGGGCTCCATCTGGACCATAATGGAAAATTGGCAAAGACAAAAAATGAGTTTGGACTGACACTGTCAGCGAAGGGTTAATGGTGGTTGTTGGACTCGGAAAATAGGCTTATAGAAGCCTATAAGGGACAGAGGACATTCCGGGAGAGAACACCTTGAGCCAAGGCCGGGAGGTGGGAGTGAGAATAACAAGGGTAGAGCACTAGACACTGGCCATTGTCACCACAGTCTCGTGCTGACATCGGTGACGGATGGAAGCTCGGGGCTCCACATGCAGGCGCCTCACTCCCTTTGCCCTCCACCCGCCTCCCCATCAAGAAGCTGCTCCAATTCCAATAAGTCTACTGGCAGCTGGTCTTCATAATGGAAACGATTCTTATTTTGTGAGCCCCACTGACAGCTCCCAATACTGCCTGTTCAGCCAACTTGGATGGTGTCTACCTGGCTTGTTATAATGGCTTGTTGTTTGGCAGCCTGAAGTGACTCCCACTTTTCCTTTCCCATCTCCAGCCAGAGGAGCTTCAGTCTTCCAAGAGTCGAGTGTCTTGAAGGCACACAGGGTGGTGATAAAGTCCTCAGCAGGCGGCCAGAGCAAACCAGCACACTTCAGAGGGTGCTTAGTCATGAGCCCCCTCCTGGTCCAAGGTCATGACCAAATAAGGCAGTAAGAGCCCTCCCTTGGAAATCTTTAGACCTAGTCCAACAAAATGTCCCCCTCCTTTTCTGCAGAGCTGCATTTGTGGGGGCAGGAACTCAAACGCATGTGGGCGGAAGGTCTCTCACTTGCAAATGGAACTACTATGTCATGGATACTGTCTTCGTTTCCCCCGGCTGCCATAACAAAGGACCGCAGAGTGGGTGACTGGGAAGAACAGAAGTGTACTCTCCCGCAGTTCTGGAGACTGGACGTCTGAAGTCAAGGTGGTGGCAGGGCCAGCCTCCCTCCCAAGCTTCTGGGGTCAGATCCTTCCTCGCATCTTCCAGCTTCTGGGGGCCCCAGTGTCCCTTGCTTGTGGTGGCATCACTCCCACCTCTGCTCCCATCTTCACACAGCATCTTCCCCTATGCCTATGTCCAAATTTCCTTCTTAAAGGACACCACTCATGTTACGTGATGTCATGAAAGGACATCAGACATACTGAATCGAGGGCCCACCCTACTCCAGTGTGAGCGTATCTTGAGTAACAGCTGCAGCAACCAATCCTAAACAGGGTCTCCTCTGAAGTCCTGGTGGTTAAGACTTCAACATGCCTTTTGGGGACACGACTCCACTCCTAACAGGCATGTTATAAAGCCACATTAAAACATATAGTCCCTGCTGACTTTGACCTTGACTTTCTTTCTTTAAATTAAAACAAAACAGTAAATTGGGGACTGACTTAAATTAAATGGAAACTGAACTATAAATCAGGCCATACTCTCAAGATCAACTAGAAAATAAGGGATCGAACATTTATCCATACCACACTTAGCCGGTGATAAATCTGCAAAATCTGAATAGCAAGTCAAATAGCATGTTTGACAACTAATTCATTTATTCACTCGACATATTTGAGGCCCTTCTGAACGCTGTCCACTGTTCTAGGCGCTGATGACACAGCCGAGAATGAAACAGACAAAAACCCTGCCCTGACAGAGCGTGCCTTCCAGGGAGAAGGGGACAGGCAGACACAGGGGCACAAGATATGGGCAAAGAGAGAAAAAGAAAATGAGGTGACGGTGGGCCCGGCCATAGGGGAGGGGTGCAGGGCAGGCACAGCCAGTGCCAAGTTCTCCACGCAGGCCTTTGTGAGAACTCTGCTCTCACTGCCGGTGCCGAGAGAGTCCCCTGCCTCTCTCCAACCCCGACTCTGATGGCTGTGTGGAAACACACCTGGGGGGTGAGGACCCAGGCCGGGGACCAGTTGGGAGACCTGCGAAGAAAAGAGGGGGTGACATCGGGGCCTGGGGTGCAGAAAGGGAGGTGGAAGTTGCTGGACTCCGGGTCTGTGCTGAGGTCCAAACCCACGCACCCACGGCTGGGGGCCGGGACAGAAGGGGTCTGGTCCGAGAAGCCAGAGGATGATTGGTGACACCATCGGCAGAGAGGGGGCCCGAGAGCTCAGTGAGGGCCGTTTTAAGCTTGTGTTATAGCCTCTCTGTAATCTTAAAAAGAGCACTCTAATGAGGTGGAAATAGGTGCAAATAAATGTGGATCCTATTCAGAGGTATTCTTGGTACAAGCTGGTCAAAACTGCCTAGAGGGCACAGAGCCACAAAGGTGGTGAAAGGAATGAAAACTAATTTTTTAAAGATGTGCCGGTGGGAACCGGGAAATGAGCCGTTAAACCCTTTGTGTCCAGTTGCTCTAGTTAAAAGTGGTTAGTTCTGGAGCGGAATGTGGAGGCGGAGGGGGGTCTCATTCTTCATTCATGCCTCCTGCCCTGTTTTAATTTTCATCACTGTATGCTTTAATAATTTTATAACAAAAATTTGGCAAGCATTTCTAATGTGGTTTTAAAAATCATGAAACTCAGCAGAATGAAGTAGATTTCTATGTTCTTACATAGAAGAGTGCCCAAGACAATAAATGATTTGTTACTAACGATATGTAGACCACAATTCTGTGTATGTATCTGCATACGTGTGTGTATGTATTTGTACCCAGGAAAAGGTCTAGAAGGATAGGTGTATCTTAACAGCAGTTACCCCCACCCAAGAGCGAGACCAGGGAACTTTCGCTTTTTACAATAAGCATATTCCTCGGCAGTTCCTGCCGACTTTTAAAAATCCTTACGTGTGTTTTAATTTAAGGATATGGCCTTCCCTATACTTTTCTCCAGTCAGAGCTCAATTGGACCGCCCTATAATCCAAACCAGTTATTGAATATTTTAAATCAACAGGCAGTAGAAACTTCTCAGCCTCCCACTTCTTTATTCCTGCAAGAAATAACTGACTGCATTAACAAACTCTATTAAGTCCTTTTCTCCGTGGAAGTGTCAAAATACACACTTTTTTTTAAGTTAGGCACGACTCGTAAGGAAACAGAATGAACACATGACGAACGCTGACTTCACTCATGAAGAAGAGAACCACCAGGAAGGCAAGAGCATCTGGGAGCTGCATGTTGATGAGCAATGAAGAAAAAATGGGAAATGAAGTTACCAGGTTAGAAGCAAAACTGGCCAAAGTCCTCCAGGGTGTTAAAACCATAATCCTCAGGGTTAGCGTTTCTACCAGACAAAAGTCATTTGCTTCTCATCTGGGCAAAACTCTACCAGTTAGTTACCTGTCATTGACAGAGCCTGGGCCCTAATCAAGCGTAAACAGGAAAATCGGGGAAAACAGCAGCCCAGAGAATGAAACCCTGCCTGGATGGCTCTGTTGGGCTGTGCTCTTAGAATATTGAAAGGAAGCGCATTCCTGCCTTTGCCTCATTTATAAATGTTGGATACCTTTCTTAACGTAAGATGCAAATTCACATATTGGCAGCTGTGGCTTTTGATTTTCCAAATGCAATTTGCTCTTCACATTAATCTACTTTTCACCATCCTTCCTGTCTGCTTTCAGTCAGGAAAGAAAATCACCAATAAACAATTATGCAATTGCAATTATGTGCCATTGCAAAAATTAAATGTATTGTAATATTATTTTGATATTCATCTTGATGGACACTAAGACATTTTATGGACAATTCAAACTTTGAATTAGGACCAAAAAGAAAAAAACGCATATCTGCTTTGAATGGAAAAAAAAATCAGTTGATACTAACTGCAGTTTCTAATCTTTATTTGGACTTGGGACATAACTTTGGGCACATTACTGAATTTCTTAGCCTTGGCTTCCTCCTCTGTGAAAAACAAGACCTTCTTCACTGCTGTTGCAGACATAATTAGATGCCGACAGATTGAAAACAGGGATTATACTTCTGTGCTGTTATTTCACTCTGTTACCTGCATTTTCACAGGTCACGATTTCTCTTTTGGGACTTCCTTGCAGATTTCTTTTTTAATCATTTGTCTTTTGCTACACTGATGTGTACTTGATCCTCTTCTGATTTTAAAAAGAATAAGCTATATTTTTTAAAATCCTACCAATTGCTTTCTTTTTGCAAAAAATATTAAATTGTATGTCTCATCTTTCTTTCCCTTTTTGTAATGAATGAAATGGTCTTTTGATGAGCCCTAACATTAGATGTGGTATTTAACAAATCTGCTCTCTCTCTGACTTAATGCCACTTTAAACTGGAATCTGTTTCCCATTATTTACTGTCACATTTTCTAGAAATATAGAACACCCTGAAACATAACTTTATCTAGATGCTATTAAAAACTACACACTTAGCTCACATAGTCAACTGCTCAATTAGTTCTTCACATGAGCTGGTCAATAATACATTTTGTAAATGACAACCTGTTCATTCAAACACACTAAATAAAGACACCACAAGAAGAATTATCACATCACAGCTTCACAGAGAGGTGGGCGCTCCCATGCACTGAACCCCAGTTTCTAACCAGAGCACATCACAAGAGCCCAGCTGGAGCCATGCGCTTATTGAGATGAGACCAAAGGGGGCAGCCTGTTTTGGAACCCTTCCAGGGGTGTGGGTGTGTGTGTGTGTGTGTGTGTGTGTGTGTGTGTGTGTGTGTAGATATTCTCAGCACTTTCACATTCAGCCTTTAACTTGCCCAAAATAACTTCACTGAATACACTTTGCATGCAAGGAGACTACAAGATCCCAAAACCTGGACATTTAGTTTTGAAAATGGTGTGGAAACTGCATTTATTTAAAACCACTGTATTACACACTTTACATGGGTGACTGTATGTATGTGAATGATACCTCAGTAAAGCTTTTTTAATGGTAATGAGAGAAGAAAAAGATGAGTAAGCATTCATGCCATTATAGTTTATGTGACTGTTGTAAGTATTAAAACTTCAAAGTTATTACTTATATATAACTGTTTTCATTGCCCAACTGATCTATTTTTATGTCTGTAGAAAAGTATTTGGGCACCTTGGGCTAAATGAAATTCATCATTTTTCCAACTAAAAATTATTGGAAATATTTTTTCACTTAATGGCTTTTCACTTAGCCTAAGTATTTTCAGGGACAAATTAAATTATTAAGCAAGAGATGGGCTTAATTATTTGAAACTTAGAGTTAAATGTGATGTTGAGATGGGTTTAATTATTTGAAACTTAAGAGTTAAATCTGATGTTGGGATGAGTATCAGCGTAAATGCTGAATCGACTCACCCTGGGTGGCAGAGTTGAAACATATTTTGCCCACTGAGAAATACGAGACCTGTGAACTGGCCGGGGGCCAAGACCATGGGTAGTGTGGGGAGGGCAGAGGCCAGTGAACGACAGAAACACCAGGAAAGACACAGAAAAAGGCAATGAGACAACTGACTAACAGCCGACTTGGAAACGCAGTTTGCTGTCTCAACAGCTGGACAATAGTTGACTATCACAAAGTCAATCAGTTGGCTTTATTCAGCTCCAGAATTCAGGGGCAAGAAACAGCTGCATGCTTAAGAGTTAAAAGAAATTTTCTAAGCTCAAAAGCAACTGAAATCCATTTAGTCTCTCACTTCATGAAAGACAAACCTTATAACAAACCAGAATTTTCGGCCTTGTGTTTGCTGAGAGAAAAACTGGAGGGCAACATACTTTGGCCACTTTTCTAGTAGAAAAGGGAAACGTGGAACACTGGCAAACACAGAAGAGCATCTTTAGGGCGTGTATCTCAGTCAATCCGAAATTTAGAGTCTGAATGTGTAATGCCTGAAGTTTTGAAGAAGATAAACGCTGAAAATACGTTATTCCTTCGTTATTTCCAGTCTCTTGAGACAGATATAACAAATTCATGTCTGGGTTCTGATCAGGAAGTGCTGACTGCGAACTTCATTGAAGTTTTTTTCTGATAGAGGATGAAGAAACATTGAATAAAAAATCCAACAAGCCAAATGAAATTTCCTAACAAGGTTTTTTTTTTTTTTTCATATAATACCTGATCCTAGTCAAGAGCAAAGAAAAGAGAATATGAGCCAAGAGAGAAAATAAAGTTATTGAAGCATTATTTAGGTATTTGATCTGGGTAGCATGGCTTGAAGCTCTCCCAAGGTCTAGGGACCTTGCTTTTTAAATAGAAGTTTTCTTAAGAGGGATTTTTGTACATTTAAATGCAACTTTATACATTTTTTAAAGACATTTCCAACCAATGGAAAGTCATTTTGGAAAATGAATAATTCCAGAAATATGGAGACTTTTTGTTTTCTTTCAAACTTCATTTCCTTTTAATATTCACTCACCTGCAGCCCAAATTCTCCATGTATTTTGCCAGATATTATTTATTAACTACTAAATTCTGCTTCATGAGATCCCTGAAACTCAGAAAATGTAAAAAAAAAACAAACAAACTGTTCAGGCTGATGGCGGATGGCGAGCGCATCTGAGAAGGCCCCAGAAGCTACTCAGCGCCTTTCTCCCGACTTGGTCATTTCCACGCCAGAGCGAATCTTCCACTGCAATGATACACGGTTTGGGAGATCCCAAGGTGCAGAATCTGCATCCCTGAAAGCCAAACCACAATGATAAAAACAAAAAGAAGTGTAGATGAGACACTGGTTTCGGCTTATTCTCCCTCCAACGTCTTCCCCGTTCTAAACGCTTCACCATAACCTAATCATTTGTTGGCAGCACCCAAGTAACACTGATTTTTTAAACTGTGTATTTACTCAGTGCTTTTCGCCAGTTCCTCGCCTCTCTAGCCGCCCCCACTCCACTCCCAATTCATGATATGAGGAGTCTGAACAGCGCTTGCCTTACAGTAAGTTTTCAGTAAATGCTGATAATGACGATAAGTTTTATCATTAATAAATGTTGATAATGACAATAATTCTGCAGACAGAAAATAATACTCGATACTTAAGTCCGAACCTACCTTATCAGTGATTTACACAGAAAATCGCTGTCAGTTGAATTCTTCCAAATCGCTCTCAGGTAGGACGTTCATCTATTTCTGACCGCACATGCTGCATCTTCCTTGCCTTCACTATGTCAAATAGCTTTGCTCTCAAAGCAAATGCCCTGGGGAGACAATGGGCTGAAGCCTGTTCTAGATTAAAAGAACTCAAACAGACACAGCAAAATGCAATGTAATTTGATTGACTCCAGATCCATGAATTAAAATTGACACAATGCATTTTAGAAACAATTGGGAAAGTTAGAATATGGGCTGGGTAGGGATTATATTGCAGGACTGTTAATTTTATTAGGTATTATAATGGTATTGTGGCTAGAAAGAGGAATGTCTCTCTTCTTAGAAGACGCAGGCTAAAACAGTTAGTGGTAAAGCACTACGGTATCTGCAACCTATTTTCACATGGTTCCGCAAAGTTTTATATATTCAGTTTCAGAGAAAAAGCCAACGTGACACAATGTTAACAACTGGTGAATCTAAGTGAAGCGTTTATAGGTGCTTACTATGTTCTACTTCAACTTTTCTACAGATGTAAAATTTTTTAAGTAAAAAACTGGATCCCTGACTGATGTGACACAGGTGGGTGGGGGTCGTCCTGCAAGGCCAAAGCTCGCCAGTTTGAACTCAGTGGGACTGTGAGTTCGGTCCCTGCTCAGGGTGTGTCCAAGGGGAAGCTGGTGTTTCTCTCCCTTTTTTTCTCCCTCCCTTGCCCTCACTCTCTAAAAATAAATAAAAATATTTTTTTAATTGGGAATAAAGCATTATGCTGAGTGAAATAGGCCAGGTGTTGAAAGACAAATACCATATGATCTCACCTTTAACAGGAAACTAAACAACAAAACAAGCAGCAGAATAAAAACAAAGACACTGAAATAGAGAACAAGGGGACAGTGACCAGAGGGGAGAGGGAAGGGAACTTAAGGGGGAAAAAGGGGAGGGATTTGGAGGAACAAGTATGAAGGACACAGGGATGAGGACTGGGGGGGGAGGAAATGGGAGGGGGGAGCACGGGGTGGGGGGACCGGGATGGGAGAAACAGTCAAAAAACTGTACTTGAAAAATAACTAAATAAATTTTTTTTTAAATTGGGAATAAAAATATAGCAAAAAAAATTGTTTTATTAAAATACCACACATTTTTACTGTAATGATATACAATTATACATGATTACTTATTTATACTTTATCAAAAGCACACCTATTTCATATAAATACTAAGTCTAAAATTACCTTCAATCAATTATTCAACCTTCAGTGCTAATGTATGAACCTCTTTATCTTAAACATAATCAAAATAGCTCAATACCGACTTTAAATTAGAGACAGTGAGATGCCACATATAAGGACCATGGATTAATGTTTCAAAGTTAAAGTTTTCAATAATTTCTTCTTTGTTTTTCTTCTTTGTCTAGCATAGTCTGTTTTAAGCTCAAAATAGCATCTTGAAATCCGGGATTTAAGTCTAATACTTTCTTGAAATCTTCCAAAGCATCATCAAAGTACCCTGCACCGAATCCAAAAAAAATGGAAAAGAAAAAAGAAGCTGAGTATTTCCTTACATAACTCATAGCAAATTTTGGATACACACACTTTTGCTTTTATAGTCATGAGCTTTCAACCGCTTCTACCGAAGAAATTTTTTTTCTCTTAATAATGATATAGAGGTGCCTGTATCAAAGTAATTTTGTCTGCCCTTACAGAACAATATATTTAAAATGAGCTAAGGGCTTACCTACTGAGATTTAGCAGGTAAATTGCATAAATCATCATGGCATTTCAACAAAATTACATCTCCTATTTTAGATAATTACAGTAAAATTAGGAAACAGGAAATAATTATTTTTAACACTTTAAATATAAAACAGTACCTACGATCCCTGGATGCCAAGGATTTAAAACTCCTTCACTTCACATCACCTCGTGCGCCTTCAAAGACTTTAACTCAGGAAAGTTCCACGTGCGATCACCAGCATCAGCCCCGTTTTGCGGTTGGGCACGTACAGGCACAGGGGAGTGGGCCGCCCTCCCTCGGTGCGGACCCCCGGCCAATTCCCACCCCCGCGCTCCGCTGCGGTCCCCCGTGCCCTTCCAAAGCCTAAACGAGCCAGGAACACCTCCGCTGTTCCCAGGCTCTAAACCTAAATTTCACATCACTTTTAAGCCTTTATGAGCGCTGCATTAGTTTTACGACATTCGAGAGTTCCATATTCGGCGGCTGTGATAATCAAAGACAAACGGGGAAAAGATTCTTACCCAGCCTATACAGTATCAGCCCTCTGTTGTAGTACGGCACTTCAAAACTGGGCTGGACTTCTATGGCGGACGTGTAGTCGTCCACGGCTTCGTCAAAGTCGACCCTGAAGTACTTGATTTGTCCCCGGTTGTTATAGGCAGTAGCCAAGTCCTCAGGGCTGCATTCGCTTTGAACAAAAAGTCCACATTAAGCCCACCGCGTTACCAAATTCCTCCCGCCTCCACTTTCGTTCTCTTAAGGATGTTGCCCAACCTCATAGCCTAGAGCATGAAGCATCCACACTGAGAAACCAAGCGAAGGACAAAGGGCTGAGCAATTAAAGCAATGGATCAATTTTTGTTTAATCCTGTTGTCGACTTGTGTGCACCATACAACGTCAATCGGGAAAGCACATTCACTTCATGGTGCGCTCAAAGCGCCTGCTCCTCGCCAACCGGTTTGGCTGAATACAGTATCAGAATCACTGCTCATTTTCTAAGCACATGCCAGCCCGGCAAAGACGACTGATCAGACTCAGGCTGAGCAAGGAGCAGAAGCCAGCCGCAAGTTCCAGTCTGCTATGAACATGTCAGAAAGGGAATCATCAACTTTATTCTCAAAAGTTTAAGTGATCCCACAACAACGAGTTTTGAAATGACTTTCCACCAATAAAGAAATCAAAGTTAACCCTAAAGAAAAAGTCAACATGCAGATCCCGAGGCAGGGCTTTCTAGGAAGAGCTCCGAGCTCCTTCCAGTTTGGGCTGAGGTCCTGCCAAGGCTAAGCTGGCTTCCTACTGGAAGAGCAAGGCTCCGGTCCCCTTTGGCTCCTGTGTGCAAAATCAGCTGTGCGTCTCAGGGCTCCAGTCCACTCTGACAGCCACCAGCCCAAGGGGTTCTACAGCCTCCTACCCCGCCCCATTCACCCAGCCCCTACCTCACAAATCCTCTGCACAGACAACATTCAGGGGCTCTGCTCCTGGTCAGAGAGGATTCTGTTTCTCTTTTTTCCCAAAGGGATCCTCAAACTCAAACCAAACAGCTGCAAGAGATGCAGCTTACACTCGTCTGTCATTCCTTTGCTACATGCCACAGTCCTCAGAAAATATTTCTGACTGCTGTCAGTGTTATTAAAAGTTACTTCCCTTAATCTTCATCCTTGACATGTCAGACAGGGACTGTAAGTACTGCTGCCCTAAGCAGCACTCACAGCCTAGGGGTCTCCCTCAAGTCCAGGTTTGCTAATGATGGAGAGGAACCACTGCAGTTTTAGAAAATGCCTGTTTCCACGGGCTGTGATTGAAAGAGACTTCTAGATACTACTAGTGCCACTGTGACAAGGGAGAGCACAAGACAGCTCATTCCCCTCATCCATCCACTATGGCCCTAGGTTAACGGCTACCCTGCAGAGAGTTTAGGGAAAATGCAGCTTCAGGAGCCCAGGAGAGTTTTAGTCATTCAATTTCCAGGCTTTAAAGCTTTGTTATAAATTTCTTATATTCAGAGGATCTTAGAATTTCTGATTTAGAATTAGATCTCAGTACAACAAATTCTAAAAGCCTCCTTTGCATGTGGAAGTTGTTTCCTGTTTTAAAGACATGGGCCCAAGTGTTTTTCTGTAATATTGAGATTTTTGGAATGATAGTATTTATGGTAATGTAATTTAACCAGATTGCCTAATCCCAATGTGGATTTTTAGCACTTGATAACTTCAGAAAAAAAAACAAACATTTGGAAATTGGATTCTAGCTAAAGCTGTACTTTTGGATAGTAAAAAAAAATGTTATTAAACCATTCAGAGTGAGAGGCATTCAAAGTTTGCAAATATTATTTCAAAATGACTCAGTGACCCACAATTTTCAAAATAAATTTAAACTCTAAAAGATACACATAAAGGAAAAAGTCAGAGAATTCGGTTTCAATCCAGGGGTTCCTAGAATTTCAGAACTCCAAGGAAACTGACGGCCCACTTCACAGATGAGACACTGAGGCCAAGGGAAAGGACAAGCTAAGCGGCAGAGCCAGCCCTGGAACCCAAGCACACTGAGCTCCCTTCCACTAAACCGGGCAGACTTTCTTTCTTAAACTAGGCAGGGGCAGAAATGACAGTTCCTACCAACACACAGCACGCTTCAGGCAAATCTGAAGGCACAGAAGAAAGACGAGCTGGCATCTTCTCAAGAAAAAAAGTCCTTGAGGGAAGAAGAGGGTGATGGAGCAGACAACTCAAACTGTCAAAAAAAGCTGTTCATTTAACCCCTCTGTTCTCTGTTTCCTTGTCCTGGTCCCCTCCACGTCGTCCAGAACAACTACGGCAAAATTTGGACTATACATTCAGGCATTAATCAAGTCAGCTTGGGTGAGCCAGTATTAGTAGGTGAGGTTGCTAACATCACAAAAAGAAAGGCAGCCAGACACTACCTGCTTTCTGGTAGATGTGCACAGCACCTATTATAAAGTATTCTTGCCATACCAACACTGAATTGAACCCCAATATGTAACTACCAACTTGCAAGCAATGTAGGAGACAGAGGACTATGTTAAATAACATCAGGAGGCTGGGTCCCACAAGTCCAACATATGGGTACCTCTCAGGACACATGACGTGGTTTCCTCAACAAACTACAAGGTGTCAACCCACTGGTTGGTGGGTCAACCCACTGGTTGGTGGTCAGTGGTGCCGATTCAATGCCAACGGGAATCCTCAATTTGGGGTGTGGTGCAAAAGGAAACTTTCTTCAGTGCGGAACAATGCAGTTGTGGTATATAGCACAGTGATGAGAACAGCACAAAAGGCAGCCCCAGGGCAAGGATGGTCTGCTTTTCCCTGATGCTGGTCTGCTCTGGAGAGACCTCTGCAGTGTTTCAGCTCAGCCAGCGAAACACATTCCAAGGACACTCACAAAGCCAGAAGGGAGCAGGCTAATATGGATAAAGTCCCTGCCCCTGTTCTGACTGCTCTGTCCTCATGCAAAGGAGGACTCCAAACCCTAGTGGTGTGGCCCAAAAGGCACTGACCTCATTGGTCAAGACTAGAGCCACTCTGGTTGGTCAGAGCAGAGCATCTCCAATTGATGGGGAAAGCCTCAGTCCTATTAATTGAAATAAGATTCCAGGAACTGGCTCAGATGGCAGAAACAGTGCAGGCAGGCAGTTCAGTGCTAGGGTTTTAGGGGAGGGGGGTTCTTCGTTTCTTTGTTTATTTGTTTTGAGTCCACTTATACAACGGGAGCCCTTCTTAGGAGGTGTCTTCTTCCTCAGGGCTCACAAAGGGGAAAAAAAGAAGGTGAGCCTATAGATTAATAAGAGACCTGACGTGCATCCTGACTTGAACCACCTGATTAAAACCAACCAAACAAACAAAAGAAACTTGACTGCCCTGGCCGGGTAGCTCAGTTGGTTAGCACATGGTCCTGATAGCCAAGGTTGTGGGTTCAATCTCCCGTCAGGGCACAGACAAGAATCAACCAAGTGAATGCATAAATAAGTGGAACAACAAATTGATTTTTCTCACTCTCTCTCTCCCTATCCCCTTCCCTGTCTCTCCCTGAAGTCAATAAATGAGAAAAAGAAAACTTTATTGATCAACCAGTAAATTTCCAGATATTTAATATTGACGAGTTATGTGATGATACTGTGGTTATGTCTTTTTAAGAATCCTTCACTCGGAAATACATTTGAAACATCCATAGATAAATAATTTGAGGTGTAGGTAAAATGATAATGCTGAAGCTGAATCATGATTACCTAGAGGTTCATTATACTATGTCTCGTATATTTAAAAATATGTTTTCAAAATACGTGAAAAACAAAACACCCTCGCTGTGAAAATGTGGCTGGGGTCGCCATCGCAGAACTGCCCAGCGACGTTCCCCCCAGCCCCCTACACTACACCACCAAAGCCCTTCGGGGCCTGAATCCCTTGATCGAGAGTAAAGTGAACGCTGGACACCAGGGTGAAATGCAACCGAGAAGCCCGAGTCCTGACACCCGCCTGAGTGTCTCGGAGCTATGCTCAGGGCCAGCCCTCCAGGACACTCCCCCTCACGGCCCTTCTGAGAAAACCAGCACCTGCCCTTCAGTTCTGCAGCCCTCGTGCTCAGGTTGAAGAGCAAAGACTCCGTACGACCCCAGTCCACCGACCACAGGAAGACAGGGCTGCCCGCACTTCTCGCGATAGTTACCTCCCGGGAGGTGCTCCGGCAGCAGCTGCACAGGCGCACTGGCGAATGTAAGCGGAGTACAGCGTCTCGGCCTCCGCGTATTCGCCCTTCTGGAAATGAGCCTGGGCGCGGGCCAGGGTTGTGCGGCTCTCTCGCCCCTGCTGCCCTGCCATAGTTGTCGGAGGCCTAGCTCTCAGTGTGGAATGGGAATTGATTTCAGTCACTTCCGCACCGCAGAATTTAACCTCCCTCACTAGGAGAGGGGGCAGTTTGTGCCCTCCGAGGACCCGTCGTCTGGCCAGATCAGTACTGAGTTGCAGGCGGAGACTTCAAGCTGCCCAGAAATCTTGGAGAGACCCTTGGGGAGCGCAGTTCCGTTGTTAAGCCTGCCTCGTTTCCCGGAGAAGTAATGCACCAAACTGTTTTCCGAATCCGTGCTCTGATGTTGCAAGGAGCTTGCCCTTTGTGTGTGTGTGTGTTGGGGGGGGGGGGGGCGTGCCGGAAGCGGAAAAAACCTCGGTTTGTTTTGTGAATGGGTGATCATAGTACTTACCCAGTTCCTGTGTCCACCCTTAGCATAACACCCCTGTTCTGAGTAGGCTCTGGTTTTCCTGAGACATTTTGTGTCAGATTGCCATTAACAGTTGTCCCATGCTGCCGAGATAGAATTCAAACTTTATTAGCTCCAAGACCCTAGATTGCAAATTTCTCAACCTTTTTGAACCTTTGGAATAGTGTGAACATTAATTACATGTGTCAACAGTCCATAGTCTATGGATGTTACTTTACATTCCTTGGCTGTTTATGCCCAAAAAAACCCAGGTAGTAACTTAAGTACAATATGTTTAATGCACTTAAAAAGTATGTAAAATGAACAATCCAGAGAAGACTTTTTTAAATTAAAATTCCATTTACAATAACATCAAAAAGAATAAAGTACTTAGGAATTAACCAAGGACATGAAACACATACAATTGGTTAAAAGTAAAGACCTAAATACAAAGGCAGCCCATGTTCATGGATTATAAAACTCAGTATTTTAAAGATGTCAATACTACTTAAATCACTCCAAGATTCAATGAAATCCCTCAAAACCCCAATAATGTTTTTACAGAACTAGAAAAATCCATCCTGAAATTCATATGGAATTTTAAGAGATCCCAAGTAGACAAACAACCTTGAAAAAGAACAAAGTTGAAGGACTCCTGCTTCCTGATTTCAAAACTCATTACAAACCTACAATAATCAAAACAGTCCAGTACTGGCAGAAAGGCAGTTTTCTCAATAAATGGTTCTGGAAAAACTGGATATCTACATGTAAAAGAATGAAGTTGGACCCTAACCTAACACCATATTTAAAAATTTAAATAGATTAAAGACTTAAACATAAGAGCTGAAAATACAAAATTCTTCGAATAACACAAGGCAGAAAAAGCCTCAGGACACTATTTGACAATGGTTTCTTGGATATGACACCAAAGGCACAGGCAACAAAAGAAAAAATAGACAAATGGGACTTCATAGAAATTAACAACTTTTGTGTGACAAAAAGACTGGACAGAATAAAAATACAACCCAGAGAAAGAGAAAATATATTCAAATCACGTATCTGATACTAGCAGGAAATGCAGGTGGAGGGGCTGTAGGGCAGACTAGGCTGGTGTGTGTCCCTCTGCTCACAGAACACACATGGTGTCCCCATCGCACTTGAAAAGCTCTGGTGTATATGACATTGGAGGGCCGTGTCTGTGACTGAAGTGCCAGGGCCAGGTTCAGTGGCTGTCCCCGTCCAACTCACATGCCCCTCTTCCACTGAGCACACCTGCACTCAGTACTTAGCCTGCAGATGGCATCATCAAGCCTTCTCTCTGCCAGCTCACCCAGAAATGCAACTGAAACTCAGTGATGTGCCGAAAGCGTTATGCTCGCCTGCAACCTCAGGCTCTCCACTGCCACAGGAAGCAGTGTGACCCCAGGAAGAAAGTCAAACAAGGTCCCTCCTTCCCCCACAGGGCAGACTCCTACCTGAGCCCCAGGGACCTGGGGCCTCGATAAAACTTCCATTTGGCTAACTGGGGCAGTAAAAAATAAAGTAAAATAAAAATAAATTGTAAAGCTACACATACATATACATGCACATACATACACATATACAGTTATATATGAATATTTCCAATATACAGCACTTCTAAATCTCAACATTTCTGAAGTTGGTGTACTATTTTGCATTTCCACCAGCAACATACGAAGGTTTTAACTGCTCCATATCCTCACCCACACTTGTCAGTTTTAACCAATATAGTAGCTATTCATTTCTTTTAAAAAAACGAATTGACAAAATAAGCATTCACAAGGGAGCAGCCATAACACTGCCATTTGCCTTTTAGAAACTCAGTAGCAATATCTTGAAGCTATATCATCAAATTAAATACTCTTGATTTTCTCTTACAAGTTGAGCAACATAGTTCCCCCCCCCCATTTCTAAATGAGAACTCTGTGTGACCTCTAAGGAGTAATTCACTCTACCCGAGGTCATCTGGCACATGCCCAGTACCTTTATAGGTGATGGTGGTTGTTTTTCCTGTTTGGTAACAAAAGAGCTATTATACGTGCACTGTACCACCTGGCCCTTTCTCTCCTTACCCACAGTCCAACACCCTCCTACCGAACCCGACCAAAATATTTAAATCAACAAAACAAATACCATGTTATCTATAAGTTTTAATAAAGAAAACTTAAGATAAAGAGAAGTCTTTTTTTACTTTGCTACATATTGTTTTCATATTATTTCAGTTAATGCTACATACAACCTAACATCTCATCCCCTGAAATATAAAAATGTAATTAACAAGTGTACTTTAGAAAAACAACGTGCAATAAAGTCGGCCTCTGTGCACATCAGTGGGTGGCCCAGTGGTGCTCTGTTGCTTGCTGGGCACAGTGCTTACTCGTACAGCATTAGGTTCTGCCTAACGTAGGTTCTGCCTTCTCAGTACTTTGGCCTGCCACGCTTTTGAAACATAACACGATTCAGACCAAGTTTTATGATAAAGAACAGCTCAGAATTACTTAAAGAGAATCAGTTCATGTTTATTTCAAGAAGAGAACTGTTTCATATGCTGCCTTCAAATACACTGCTCTTCCCAACATCTCTCCAAGCATTTGGTTCCCTTTGCCCATTTCACTACAGGAGAGTCTGCTGGTGTTATTCTCATATTTTCTTCACATGTAAAACCAGCTGGGTCAACTCATACTGTGGGCCTTTCTCTAGTACCATTTTCAAGACAAGCAAGGTCTCCAAGACATGACAGATCACTAAAACTTTCAGACATAAATCCCAGACAACCACAAGCTTTCACAATAGCAGAAAAGATATGCCCAACATACGTGATAATTAAGTCTACAGTGCAGGAGAGGGTATTTCAGAGATGTTGGTATCCAGACCACACTGAACAAGAAGCAGGGAGAGCAACTCAACCTCCATCTGAAACAGTTAGAGGACAAATCCCGGCACTTGGGCATCGTGGAGTTAGAGGCAAATGAGAAGGCTCCACAGGGGAGCTCCCAACGGGTATGTTAGGAAAGGCTCAAGACGTCAGCAGCTAATTCTGGACTTGAAGCGAATTGTTTAACCTTCTTCTGATACAACTTCGCCCCATTCCCATGCTGTTCCTACCCCCACCAAGATTTTTAGTGAATTAGGAACCTTGATACTGTGAGAAAAAATTGGTCATTCAGAGTATTTCCATACTATTATGTAACCAACCACCAGATAGACAGACAGACACACAGACAAGAAATAAGGTTGACTTCCATACATTTTATATGAAAAATCAGCATCATTATTTCATCATCATAGTTTGACACAAAATTACATAAAATATTAAACAACACAGTCACAGCTGTGCATGTACACTACATGTATTTTACAGGTTCACGCACTTCGTCACTCTTCAGCCCACCGCACTGTGGCACAAGGGGCAGAAGTTGTAGTTGCTGATCTCCTGAGCCAGCACACAGTGCTTGCACACGCTGCACATCCAGAACTGGTACTCGGTGATGGGGCTTCCTGTGGCAACGCAGGTTGGAAGTTTCCCTTCCCCTCTGCAAACAGAAGAGGGGAAACAAATAATTAAACAAATAGTTATACTTTAAAATGTCTAATTACTTAAAACTTTATTTATTACATTTAAAAAACAGGAATAAAAAACATTTTGAGGTAAACACAAACTTTTTTTACAATGAGAAAATAAAGTATCAATATACTTATGAGACCAAATAAAATGGGATATAATGTTAGGGTAAACTACTTAAAAATTCAGTGCTTTAATTACTATTTCACATTGCCATACATATACAAATCCAAGCCTCTAAGAAGATAGAATGACATTTACTAATTACAATTAGTCCTACCCTTCAAGAAGGCTGTCCAGCTCCGATTTTCTGTTATCTTTCGGAGTATGTTTGGTGAAGATTTCTAGAGCAAGATCTTCGTATTGCTGTTTCTGTTCTGAACTGAGGCTGTCTAGAGACTCAAGTTTGATGAACGCTTTCGAACAAGTGCCAAAAGCCCTGCTGGCACATGCGCAGAGCGCTAACAGAGAGTAGATCTCCACAGCGGGGATGATGTCTTCGTAGTCTCTCAGGTGAAGCGCTAGGAAAGAAAGGACAATCTGGATTTGGCACAGTGATCATGATTGTGCACGGGAAAGACCCGGTGTTGATCAGTTTAGAGGTTTTAGTCTAACCGACGTGAAGGTCAGCAAAGCTGAGAAAACGGGTGAGAGGTCAGAGCACCAGCAGGAGGGAAGGGGCCACGTGGTCTCCGGGTTCTGGGTTCTGAAACGTCAGCTGATGCTCAGGGCCCAGAAACATGACTGCTCCCAAACAAGGCACCTGCCCTGCAGAAATACACACATGAACAAAAATTTGGGGCTCTAAACACACATCTTTTCTTCCATATAAATACGTTAAAACTGTTTGTGGCATTCCAGAAAAAGTAAACTGTTTCCTCTTTGTATTTCTTTAACAGGTTATTGCTTTTCTGTTTGTCTTACTGAAACAACACAACTTTGAGGGGAAAAAAGTCAAAATGAGCCTCTAGTCTAAGTTGTCAGTTCAGACCATTTATTTTTAAAACTATCATATCTTACATTCAATTTTTATATACTGGAGAAATAATCTCTCTCTTAAAAATGCACCATAGAATTAATATCAGATTGGTAACAAAACTGTATGGTTTTCCTCTCTATACTTTCAAATCTTAACAATATCTTGTTATAGTATAATATTAGAAATTTCATAAAATAATTTAAAGCAATATATTCATGTATTTTACAATTAGGTTCCTACACACTGGTTTGGGATCAGTATGTAAGAACCTACAACAAAGTTCACAGGAAGAAATTTACAAAAAATAAACTCATTCAATATAACAAAGAATACCCTCTAATTTCACAGGGCATATATTTTTTCAGATCATTTTATCTCTGAAAGACAAAACTATTAAAGTATATGGATATCTTCACTCACTAGGTGCAGGATCTCAAGTTAAAGGTCTGATTTTTCTTACAATAAATCTAGAAATTGTGCATAAGTTATATAAAACACAACTATTTTAAATAATGTATAATTCATACCACATATTAATCAGTTAGAATTAAATAAAGGTCAGTTATAAAGTAGACATCAAAATGAAAATGATTCCTATTTACAACTGATAAGCAATTAGGAAAAAACTTTACAGTCCCATTGCTAACAGAAAACAGGAATACACTGCAAAAGAAATATTCTGTGAACACGAGAGAACTACAGAACCTTAGAGAGAAACACAGATGTATAAAAGGTATCAGTGTTTATCACTGAATGAATAGAATAGTGAATGCTATAAATGTTCTTTTCCCTTATGTCAAACTTCTTATTTTTCTGTGACCTGTACATGCTTTCTTTGTAATAAAAAATATTGAATGTATCTCCCCAGGCAAGGGAAACAAAAGAAAAATTAAACAAATGGGACTTCATCACCCCAAAAAGTTTTTGCACAACAAAGGAAATTGTGCAAAGTTTTTACACAATATGAAAATACAACTCATAGAATGGGAGTACATATTCACCAATATATCTGATGAGGGGTTAATATCTAAAATTTATAAAAATCTTACAAAACTCAATACCAAAAAAAAATCCACCCAGTTAAAAAATGGGCAGAGGACCTGAATAGACACCTCTCCAAAGAGGACATACAGATGGCCCATAGACATATGAGAAGATGCTTGATGTCACTAATCATCAGATAAATGCAAATAAAAACCACAATGAGGTGCCATCTCACACCTGTCAGAATGGCCAACATCAATAAACCAACAGACAAGTGTTGGCGGGGATGTAGAGAAAAGGGACCCCTTTTGCACTGTTGGTGGGAATGCAGACTGGTGCAGCTACTGCTGAAAGCGGTATGGAGATACCTCAAAATATTAAAAATGGATCTGCCTTTTGACCCCCGTCAAAAGGAACCCCTGTGTTCATTGAAGCGTTATTTACAATCGACAAGATATGGAAGCAGCCCAAGTGTCCATCAGTAGATGAGAAGATAAAACAACTGTGGGACATTTACACAGTGGAATTTTACTCAGCCATAAAAAAGAAGATTTTACCCTATGCAACAGTATGGATGGACCTGGAGAACATTATGCTAAGCTAAATAAGCCAATCAGAGAAAGAAAAATACCACATGATTTTACTCATATGTGGAATCTAACAAATTGAGCTGATAAGCAAAACAGACAGATTCACAGATGGACAGCAGCATGAAAGCTCGTGGGGGTAGGTAAGGGGTAGAGGGATTGAGCAAAAAGGAAAAAGGACTCACGGACATGGACAACAGTGTGGTGACTGCTGGAGGGAGAGTGAATAAGAGGACTAAATGGTAATGAAAAATATATAATAAAGAGTATATATTTTAAATATATATATCTTATAAATTATAAATATATAAATATATAACAAAATTAATACATAAATATAAGTAAAAACAAATATAGAAATAGAAATGTATTAAAATCTATGTTTTTATATATATATATATATATATATATATATATATATATATATATATATATGAACCTACAAAATATAAATCTTGGGGAGACATTCCCAGATAGAAAGTTAAATCATAAAACTGTAAGTTTTTCTGAAATTACACATAGTTAATGCAATTTCATTCATAATCTCATTTTTTGTCAAACTAGAAAACAGTATATAAACTTCATATGAAAGAATATGCAAAATTTAATATGTTAAAAAATGAAATGAAAAGAACTTCAAAAGTGGAATATACAAAACAAACGAGAGAGAGCAAATCTCAAACATATGAAAATCTACAGGAAAAAGATGTTACTGAAACTAATTAAGGGCCAATTGCAGAAGCTGGCCTTTCCCGTTCAATGTATAATCTGGACTCCATGCAGGAGGTAACAGGCCCACCTGTCTTCAGGGCGGTGTCAACGTAGCCCTCGTAGAGCTGCCTCTGAGCAAGTATGAAGAAGTGGTAGGCCTCCGCCCCTCTCCACGCGTTGTCTGTGAACCGGCTGGTTGTGGACAGAACCTCTTCTTCCAGCAGACCAGCCAAAGCCGACGTGGCCTGCGGGTGAAGCAAACGATGTCCCCATCAGCACAACCAAAGCAGTGGTCCTGCCAGGGAAGGCAACTGCTGAAACCACTGTGCTGAAAATGTTCAGATTAGCAGACACATCACTACAAAGCTGTCACCACAGACTTAACTTCTTCACTATAATGCATATTTTGTTAAACTCGTATGATCAAATTCTCTTCTGCTTTACTGAGGTATAGTTAACAAATAAATGTAAGATATTTAAAGTGTGCATTGTGGGAATCTGCTATACATTTACATACACTGTGAAGGACTGATCACATGTTAAAATTAATTACACTTTTACAATAAGAGATTCATAATCTAGGGAAAGTTTTTTAGAACTCACAGATTAGAAGGGATTTACTAAGTTTTCAATATTTCACGTAGAAACGTCTAAAATACAAGCACTAATTCCAAATCATTCATTCCTTTTCCTCACATGATTTAAGAAAATGATTGCAAATAAGCAAATTAAATGGTCTGTCCAAAAAGAGAAGCTCAGGTGTTTTTCCCCTTGAACACCGTGCTGAGTTGGTCTCCTCCGATGTTCTGCCTCACCTCCGAGCTCTTCCCTTTAGCTTTCCCTCGCTGGACACTCTTCATCTGCTCATGGTACTGCTCTATTAGCAAAGCTGACAGCACGTAGAGCTTCTTAACCCGCAGCGGCTTGGTTCTTTTCTTCGCCTCTTCATCTGCAATCTTTAACCATAAAAGAATTGGGGGAAGATACTGTTTAATCCTCATTCACACAGATACAATCATCTCTAAATTCAACTCTAAAAACAGGAGGAAAGTCAGCGAGGTGGAATTTAAACACCCTCATTTATGATAAACACTTTAAAACCCATTTTCTTTTCCTTAGCACTGGTACGTGCTTAGTTCTCTCTTGGTATTTAACCCTTGGAGTTAGAACTTACAACATACTAAGAAAATAAGAGATGCTGTCAAATAAGTCAGAATAAAGAAAGCTTTCATGGAATGGATTATATTTTCATAACAAACAGATTTTTAAATAATGTTCCAAGTACACAGAGATAAAATAGTTTTAACATGGTATATCCTTCAGGAATTTTTATTTTTATTTATTTAAGTGATTCTGGGGGAAATTTTCATTTCTTCACTGAGACAAATGGGAAAACAATGGAATGTAAGCATACACACATTTATATAACACTGCACTAGTCAGCTTCCTGCCAACAGCACCTTATGAAAAGGAAACGCCTTCAGGACTTATGCGTCTGAAAGGACTCAAAACTCCATTATCAACAGGAGTTATCGCCCAGGTAAGGAAATTTGTGGTTTATGGTCCCTAAAAATTCTATAATTCTTCACCATCAGTATTAAGTAAACACATAATTGTTTAGGTACCAATAGGTGCTAATATTAATAAATGGCGTTGTTAGTAAAGGCAATAATGCTAAGATAACACATAGTTATAGTAGTAATAAAACCAGAGGTGTTTTTCTACAACAAACAGTTGTTCCCAAACAAATAGAAAATGTGTTCTTTGCTATCTAAGAAAACACTGGTAACAAGAACCAAACAAATACTCACTGCTACCGTCACATACCTTAAACATCAGTTTAGCAGCATCATAAAAGTAATTGGCTTTCCGGTAGAGTTCTATGGCATCAAGAATTTTATTCTTTTCTAATAAATGAGCCGCATACCTCGCTAACAGGGGTCCAATTTCTTTCATACTATGATTTTTAGCCAATTCAACAGCTTTATTCCACTAGGAGAAAAAATATACCATTCAGTCACATATGTCATAAAATTCACACAATAAAGCTTTAAGTTTATAATAATATTATATGAAAATTATAAACTGGTATATGTTTTTAAAAATCACTTAAAATCAGACCAATTATAAGTTTTATAAGTTGAACATGCACAAAAATTATTAAAGTAGCTAAGACTTTGATTTGCTTAAGAAGTACATTTGAGAAAGAAAGCCTCCAAATTTATAACCACATTAATCTTAAAATTCTAATTCTGCACAAACTATAAGACAGAAAAAGATATGTGTATAGTAACACAAAATACGCAATTTCAGTTAAGAAAATGTCGTATCAGATTTAATATTTACAAGTTACTTTTATAAAGCAAATGAAGCTTTATAAAATACTCCAGAGGAATGCACTGATTGTCAACAATTTCAACAAAAATTGTGCGCTTTAATTTCAGTTAAATTCCGGCTCTTAAAAAATATCAAGTATACATTTTCTTTAAAGGGAAAACAATCTACTCCCCCGGCTTGTAGGGCTCAGTGGATTAAGCACCTGCCTGGGTTGCAGGCCAGTCCCCAGCTGGGGGCGTGTGAGAGGCCACCAATCTATGTCTCTCTCACACACTGAGGTTTCTCTCCCTCTCTTTCTCCTTCTCTGACCCTCTCTCTTAAAGTAAATAAATAAAATCAAAAATAAATAAAAATAAAGGGAAAAGACTATAGACTTGCCAAAGTAAATATTGATAAAGTAACTCAATTCTTTCTTCTTGCAATGACCATTACCTGGTCCTTCTTTAGAAACAAGACCCAATCCTGATGAAATGCAGAAAAACTGGCCAGACTAAAAGCACAAGGTTGGTTCATGTTCCCACACTGAGTTGGATGTGACTGGGTCACCCCTAACAGTGGCACTTCCAAACGGGACGGAGCGCCAACATTTCCTCGGTCCTCTACTAAGTAAGAGACTACCTGTCTCCTTGCACAAAATTCACCTCCAGCTCTCCAACCCTCTGTCAGCAACAGCCTTCAAAGGATGGCTGTGCTGACTTCCATTTTCAGCTCCTTACTTGGTTGAGATGCACGCAGGTATCTACCGCTGCCTTTGGCTGACTGCATTTCAAAAATGCAGTCACTGCTTGTTCACACATTCCAACCCTCACAAACATTTGTGCTATTTCCTGTAAGGGTAAAACAGTACTATCAGATTTCACACATCGAGGAAGTCACTTACATTCTAATTTACGAAACTCCACGGGGACATGTGGTTACAGTAATTTTGCATCAGAACAGACACAGGGACTGAGGCCACAAACCACAATGGGTGCAGAGGCACCACCTTGGGTAAGACCCGGGGAGCTGAGGGCTCACCGGGCCCTGCAGCTCCTGCATTCTTTTCTTTCTCGGTTCAGAAGCCGCTTTAAGCTCTAAAATAACCCCCCCTCCCCCGCACTGGTGTGTAAGAAAAACCTTTAAGGCAAGAGATGATGTAGTCAAAAGTGATTGCTCACATGAGGCTTAGGGAACCCATTCACAGAGCTCGCTGATACATCCACAGAGGATGCCCGGGACAAGCTGGCCAGTCACCGGGTCAGGAAGCTGGACCCAAAACAGAGCTCCCAGAGGGAGGAGGCAAGGAGAGAGAGAGCCACGGCAAAAGCCTGTCCCACCCGAGTGGCTGTGCTTTCCATCTCCAGAGTTTGTTTGTTTGTTTGTTTTCTTGTCCTTCTGAATATCTAACTGGCCGGAGTTTTTCTCTCTCCACCTCTACTTTTAAAATATTTTGGGGAATATCATAAAAGCACATTTTGTATCCAGCTATCTTTTTTATATACCTACAGCCCTCCACTCTACCAGCTGACTTATCGAAGGGAGTCCAACTATCTTTTTGAAAGTAACAGCCATATTTTTATGATTAAAATAACACATTCTTATGGTAACAATAAAATTAGAAAACCCCAAAATGAAGTTAATCTTATTACCCAAGGAGACCTCTCTACAGTCTGATGTAATTTCCTAACACCTTCTTCCTCTGGATGCCCGTGTGTGGGTGGGGGATGGAGTACGGACCGTGATACCGTACAGGGTCGGCCAAGGACGTTTCCGGTTGGGAGTATGCAAAACACAGTATATTCCTGAGTCAGCATTTGTTAATTACTGTATTGTTTCCCATGTGAACAACTGTGGGCCAACTTTTGCCCAACCCTGAATATAGCTTTGCACCTGCATTTCCCACTCGAATATTATGTACAGTTTACCATGTTATTAAAAGCTGCTCCAGAACTTGATTTAAAATGTGCACTACTATTTAACATTTTTAATCACGTTAATTATTTAATTATTATTACAGCTATGATTGCTTAGTGTTTGCTCAGCAATATTACTATTTTGGGTCCCCTCCAGTTCTTTTCTGCTGCGTCATCAGACACACCCAACGGACAACGGTCCCATGGGCGGCACTGCCCCTGCCCAGGGCTGTGAGAGACTTCGTTTCTGTCCCACCCCAGAAAACACACCGGACTGAGAATAAGGGAGAGTGAAGTGCCGTTACCACGGGGATAACTGCTCTCATTCACGGTAGAGAAAACTGAGTTATCAGAACCCTACACTCGCCTGTTAGTTACCAGACAAGATTTTCCTGGCAGAACTCACAACTGATACATGTGTAGACCCTGCAGTTGAGAGCTGCTTACTCTGTAGGTTATTACACAGCTCAGTGATTTACATTTTAGATAATAAAACAAATAAAATACAACCTCATTAATGTCATTCAATAATCGATTAAAAGAAGCTTAAAAGGAACAAAGTTCCAGAGAACACTGCTTTTAGTTTTTCTTCTTTAATACATAAACGAATAAAAGTCAACCTATCTTTTAAAACTCCCGTTATACTAAATATCAAACATACACACATGCACACAAACCGCCAGACCCAGCACAGATTATTCTGAAGCAGACTTCTGACAACGTATCGCTTTATTTGTAAGTATGTCATGGGTTCAGCTAACTTTTAAAAGCAATTTTATAAAACTGGCAAGACCAGTTGTTTAAGGGTATAAGGGGAAAAAACAGTAATGGAAACAATACGGTAAAAACAAACTATTTTAAAAAACTAGCAAGACTATACAAAACTGCAATCATGTTAAAGTAGCAAGAATATGATTAATTTTTCCCTCCATTTTCAAGTATTCTATAATACTGATGCAGTGTTTTAACAATTAAAAGCATAATCCCATGTCTCAGCAACTGTAAGATTATAGGTTAATTTAAAATTTTCCTTGTTACAGAGAACATTTCCTGATAATAACATAAAAACCTTGGCCCTAGCTAAGGGGCTCAGTTGGTTAGAGCATCATCCTAATATGCCACGGCTGCAGGTTCGATCCCCAGTCAGGACACATACAAGACTTAACTAGTGGACGCATAAATAAGGGAAGCAACAAATGGATGTTTCTCTCTCAGTCTCTCTTTTTCCCTGCCTCCCTTCTCCCTTTCCTCTCTCTCTCTAAAATCAATCAATGTTTTAAAACCATAAAAACCTTATAAAGTAAACAAACAACTTCGAGAACTGAAATGTCCAATACCTACTGGAAGTAACTTGTGGTTTTCTGGAAGTGAATTAGCAAGACTCTCCAATCCCTCATAATCTTCTAACATATAATAGCATTCAGCTAAGCGCTCCTGGTTTCGGCCCTGCACGTAATACTGTACAGCATTCAACCTACAGAGGAAAAAGAGAAAACTCTGCAAGCTGATGTGAGTGTCCTGGTAAACAGCACTTCCAACCAAATCACGTTCCTTCATTAGAGTCACTAGTAAACTCTAATCATCATCCTCAGCCACAAAATGTCTTTGAAGCAGTTAAATCGGGGAGAAAAAATCTAAAATTGTGACGAATTTTTTAGTTAATATTCTTTGAAGTCTTAATATTGTTTTCATCTGATGCACAGTGGCACCTCCAAACACTGACATAAATAAAAAAGCACACTGATCAAAATGAAAGCTTAAAAATAAAAGCCAGTGATTTCTGAAAATAATCTACAATGACAAAATAAGCCCACATAAAATACTGTTTTTATTTCTTTGTTTCTTGAAGATCAGTCCCGAGTGGCTTGGAATTGCACACCGCGGTCTCCCACGGCGGAGCCGCCTGCCCCCGAGCACCGGCCCTTGGGTTCGGGACACTGGCGTCCTGGCTGGTCTAACAACCTAAGCCTCTCAAGCAGCCCCTCCCCCGCCACCTAGAGCCACTTGAAGTTTAGGATCCAGGAGGGATGGTCTCCATTTCCCAAGCAGTATTTCACAAGTAAGTGTGCAGGCAGCTGCATTTTAAGTGCTGGTGAGTGGCTGACGGGGTCCAGACAGGTAACTTACCACTTCTGTCGGTCAGCAAAGTAGTCTCCGATGGCATTGTGGGCCTGTTCAAGGAGACTGTCGTCGGCGTCACCGGATCCAGTCTTCAGGAGCTGGAGGACCCTAAACCAGTCTCCCAACTTCAGCCGGAGGCCTATAGCGAGATCTCTGCAAACAATTCATTCATTCACTTGTCTTTTTTTAAAGATTTTATTTCTTTATTTTTAGAGAGGGGAAGGGAAGGAGAAAAAGAGGGAAAGAAACATCCATGTGTGGTTACCTCTCATGCACCCCCTACTGGGAACCTGGCCTGTAACCCAGGTATGTGCCCTGACTAGGAATTGAACCAGTGTCCCTTTGATCTATGGGCTGGCACTCAATCCACTGAGACACACCAGCCAAGGCCATTCCCTCACTTGTTCATTTGACATATTTATCAAATGCCTACTATGTGCTAGGTTCAATTCGAGGGTACTGAGAATACACAGCAATGAACAGGGAGACAAGGTAAATCTCCAAACATTTCAGAAACTTAACCTGACCAGGTAAGAAGCAATGGGGAGAACATGGAAGAGAGAAAAGGAAACAATTTCCCACCTTTAATTCCCTAGACTTCCAATTTCCTTAGCAAAATAATTAAATAATAATCACTTCTTTTCATCAGTTTCCTAGTTATGATCAGGCTTATTTAAAAACCAAACATACAAAAACATATTTGGTTTTATCTTTCTGTATAGGGCTTATGTTGTATTAAATTGTATTAAGTTGTACTTCCTGGAAGTACAAATAATATTAATAAAAATTAGACATAATGTTTACAGCTGAAATGAAGTTTATACATTACATAAATCTGAAGTGAAAGATAAAGAATAAAACTCAATCCCTAAATATGTCTGACTTTATTTTGTGCTACTTGACATCAGAAAACTAAATAATGGCCTAAAGCCAAGCAATGAACTGTGTAATAAATGATAAAAAGCCCCCCAGTCTCTGTAGTCACGTGATTATTTTTCCTATCAAGTGAAACAATCTCCTATGGCCAGCGGTTCACATGTGTAAAAACTGCGAAGAAAACTGCCCCCAAATTACAAGCCATAAATTAATGAGGGGCATGTGGAATATCTAGGATATAATCCAACCTGATATTATTTTCTAAAAGAAACGGTACGGCGCAGTTAGTCTGTTTCACATTCTTCATCCATGAAAACACTGCCAACTCGGGAAGCGCCCTGGGAGGCCTGCACCTTCATCACTGACCTTCTGTCCATATCGAGATACATCCTCTCGGCCTCCTCGAACCCGCCGAAGTAGGCGGCGACCTCCGCCCGCTTCATGGACTCGCTCTGGAGGTTGCCCAGGCGCTTCACGAACTTGATGCCTTGGTAATCTTTGCAGTGCACAAATGCTTGCTCCGCCGTGTTCAAATCCAGTTTCTGAAGGGCTGCTTCAGCCAGGAGGCGCCTTCAGAGGAAAGAATCGGAAAAGTCCGTTGCAAATTACTGATGCACAAGTCTCGAACTAGGATTCAATTACTCTAATGATGGTTGCCAGTGAAACATGGTGAGCAATGATTATTTTAACACATTTTATACAAGTTTCATGGAATATTATGCTTATTTTGAGCTCTTCCAAATCTAAAGTGAATTCATCTCACAAAGAAGAGCAAGAACAGGAAGAACGGGACGTGTCCATCCCGTGGAGGCTGGCGTGAGAGGCACGGGACAGGGACAGAGCCGAGGCTGTGACAGCGCACGGCAGACACCTGGGCAGGAGCCTCCGCCTTCACCCACCAAAGTCGGGGGTGCGGATTGTCCTCTATGAACTGAGACGCATCTTCGATTCCAACCTTCTCGATCAGAGCTCGACTATCTCGCAGGGACCGAATCTCAAAGTTAACTACATAATCCTTGTTCGGATGTTCTGGATTCTACAAGAAAAGGTGAAAAGAAAGGAATTTAAATAGTTGCCTTTGGACTCTATGTTTCTTTTTTACAGCTTAACAAAAAAATAGCATCATATTGTGAGCAAAACTTGGAAGAAAGTCCCAGGTGTGGATCTTCTGAGTTATTTAAAAAACATCCCTCCGGCAACTATCAGGCTACCTGTGGGGAAGAAGGGGCAGCGGCAGAAGGGGTCCCAGTCTAGAAGAGAGACTTCTTTCCCTCAGCTCAGCGGTCTTTTCCCCGGGCACTGCTCCCTTCTCAGCCACAGTGCTGGGCAAAAGCGGGCAGGCCTCTGGCCCCCAATCCTTCATCTCCCTCCCCGCTGGGGCTATGAAGCACTTGCTCCATGTGCTGCTGGGCGAAGGCAAACAAAAGAAAAAGATCCAGTGTTCATCACCACTTTTCTTTTGTAATGTAGTAGACTGACCAAAAAAAAAAAAAACCCTGAAGGCGAGTCTTGAAGAAAAGAGCTAATGTCCAAAGAAAGGAGGCAAAAGGCTGTAATGAACTCAGCAATATTTTACACATTCCAGGTAATGAAAAGTGAAGCAGACGAGAAAATCAGAGCCCCCAGGTGTAAACAGCAGGGGCTCCCAGAGACCAAGTTCTCTGCAAAGGTGGACTGAGCCGCAGGCACCCCCTGCTCACCCTGCCGCTAAAGCACCAAGTCTAGAAACAGAAAAGTTCTTGGGAACTCCCAGGTACAAAGTAGGAAGCAGTATGAAGAGCGTGAGGTCAGGATTCAGACAGACTTAGGCTCAAATCCTAAGTCCACTGCTTTCTGACTACATGATAACTCTTTCTAGAGCCTGCCCTACCTCCCCCTCCCTTCTCACACAAAAAGCCAGAATCATCTTCCCAAAACAGAAACCCCATGACGTCACTCTCCGGCTTCCCTCCCCCACTGACTCCAGGAGGAAGTCCAAACTGCACAGCATGTGAGGTCCCTTATGACCTGAGCGGCCCTCCCCCGTCCCCTCTCCCCTTCCGCATCTGGGCCAATTACACCCACCAGCTCCGAAGCCAGACAGACAGCTTGGAGTCAAACCAAGTCTTTGCCTACTGCAAACCGGGTGTCGCCAGCAAATTAGCTTTTCCCTCCAAGCCTCAGACTGTTCATCTCAACAAATGGAGATAATCAAACTTACTTCCTTCAGTTATGAGGATTCAATGAGATTAACACACACCAAATATTCAGCACAATGTCTGGCTGTGCCACTCACGTTACTCGGTCTCCGAACTGACCCGGCAATGCTCTCTTGCTTCAGACCTTTGCAGAAACGCCCCTACTGACTGACCCACAGCATGCCCAACCCTGTTCTGGCTGCCGCATTTCTTGTCTACTTGAGGCCAGGAACCATGTCTTACTGTCAATAAGCATTTGCTGCATCGATGAACAGGCAAATTTTAGATGAATCATTTTACCCACTAAGAGCCTTCCTCATCTAAAAACGAGGTCTGTGCCAATGTACCACGGTGACAGTAAGAAACGAACACAACATGTAACATGCATGGAACATTTCGTGCGAAGTACGTTAGTCAGTGTTAATTCCCTTTCTTTTCCTCTTGCATTCCTTCTTCTCTAGTCCCCCAAGAAATTTCCATGTTATTTCTTTTTTCTCATGTTATTTCTTTTTTCTCCTGTTTTATTGAGACGTAACTGACACATAACATTGCATTACTTTAGGTGTACAACAGTCGTGTTATTTCTTAAACTGAATTTTTGTCAGAATCCACAGTTTAGCTAAATGCTTCCTGGTCACAAGGCCCCAGAGGAAGGCACAACAATATTCTTTTCTTTAAGGCTTTGCTTTTAGTAAGTCAGACAGAGAACAAAACTGGCACCAAGAACGCGGTGTCTCTCACAGTGTCACGCCTCCTGCCAGGAAACGGGGCAGTGGTGCTGTGCGTGTTCCTTATCCTAATATACAGGCATAAAGCAGCGTCCAGTGTACTGAGTCGTGAAGTCCACCTGACCGGTTTACATACATGTATTTTTAAATCCTTCATAGAAGTCAACGCACTCATCACAGCAGTAACACCACAGGTGTTTCCAAACATTCTAGAACTTAAGCTAATCAGCAACGATGAGCCTTTCTTAAAAAAAAAATTACAAAAAATTAAATCCAGCCAACTAAAAGATTCATCATAATTAAGGATTCATTTACAAAGAAAATGTAGTAAACACACTGGTAATACACTGCTTATTTTTTCATAAGTTTTTTCTTTACTCAAAAAAATGGTATTATTTGTGCTGAAAAAAATTATCTAAAGTTCTACAATCCCCTCAAGTTCACTTTCCAGTTATTAAAATTAACACTAAAAAGGTAGATTGCACAACAATGCAATTTTTATAAGATCACTTCTGTTCACTTAATCTAGTCTATCAAATCTTTGTGACAGAGGACGGAGGACCTGGGCTTTATCAGCCAAGACATGAGGCAGGAGGGGAAGGGTGCAGGGTGAGAGGTGAAGCTGAAAAGCTGTCGGCAGTCAAACATCAAAAATGAAGTCTGCGGCACTGCTGCAGTCTAGGATTATATGATCTCCAAGTGGGAGCACCTGGCTCTCCTCTGTGTGGACAGCACTTCCGCAGAGTAAAGAGAAAGACCTGTGCCTGCTGAAAGTACTAGACTTGTATAGAATTGAACTTGGTTCCACAGATACTGTACTGTTTAAACTGAATACATAACATCAGAGAATATGTACTTCCCCCTTTCCTCTCTTATGAACAAAGACATAAGGCCTTTTGTTTGTCCTTTTTCCCAAAAGATTTACTGAACAACTAACTACCCTCTAACTAGTCTCAGGCCGGTCTCCCTGCCCTGCTCTCAAGCCATTTTCAGACCAGCTTGAGAAGCCTGCCCTTTTTCCCCCAAAAGCCTCATTACGTAAGTGATAACCTTCACCCACATTCTCGGTGTCTGTGGGGTCATCACTCTTGACAACCAGACCATACTTTGGACAGGGGCCCACCCAGCTCGTGTAGGGCACTCATGACACAGGAAAAAAAAACGGCACATAATAAAATGGCTGTAATCTACATATGAAAACACACTACAAACTGCAACTAACTTCTAGAAATTTAAAATCTACTATCCTAATTCCAAAAAATATATGAGGTACATATAAAAAGTAAATGATTAGGATAAAATGAAGCTAAAACTGTACTCAGTATAGTCTTGGAGAAAAAAGATTCTCAAAAGATGGTTAATAAAGGCCAAAGTAATAGCTCAAAAAGATATCAGGAACCAGAAATGGATTCTTTTTAAACACCAGCAAAAAAAAAAAGAAAAAGATAGTGAACTTTGGAAAAAAGGTTATTCAAGTGTCCTAGAACTAAACTTTCAAATATTTCTTCAGAAACTCTTTGTTGTTAAGGCAAAAACAATGACAACCACTAGTTACCATTTTCCGAGCTCTTAGCACTGCGCTCAGTGCTGTTCGCGCATTTTAAATTGTGTGGTGACAGGTACTGTCATCGTCCATGTTTCAGAGGGGCTGGAAACTGAGGCTTGTGAACAGGGAAGGGAAACTCGAAAAGACGAAGGAGCCTCCGTAAAGGACGCACAACTAACAACGAACGCAGGGCTGGACGGCAGGTGTGTCCGACCCCTCGCCCCACACTCCCAACCGGGCCGCCATGCTGCTCGGGGCAGAAATTAATCCCAGTCAAGCCAGCAGCAGAAATATGACTGTTTTTCAGGAATTACCTTGGGAAAAAAAACTCATAAAAAAAGGAATTACCTTTAGTATCTCATCCAATAAAACTGATTTAATTTCTAAATCCTCAAAGTTACAAATATATCCAGAAGTCTGAATGGGTTCCTTTAAAGACAAAAACAAATGTTATACTTAATTATATAAAATTTTCATTCCTTAACATATCATACATTTTATTATCAAATTTTCAAACCAACAGAATAGTAGAAAGGATGTCATAAACACCCATATACGCATCATCTAAATAATTATTAACATTTTGGTTAATAAGCTTCAGTCAATTTTTTGGCTTCAGTATTTTATTTATTTTATCTTTATTTTATTTTATTGATTATGCCATTACATTTGTTCTATTATTTTATTTTTTTATTTATCTTTAGAAAGGAAGGGAAGGAGAGAGGGAAAGAATATCAATGTACGGTTGCCTCTTGTGGGTCCCCCGCCGGGAACAGCCTGCGATGTAAAGGAGCTCCCCTCAATCCCCAGCAGAAACAATAGGCATGTGCCCTGGCCGGGAATCAAACCTCAATCCTCTGGTTCGCAGGCCTGTGCTCAATCCACTGAGCTATACCAGCCAGGGCTGGCTTCAGTATTTTAAAGTAGATTTATAAAATTCATGACATTTTATCCCTAAATATTTCGGTTCATGTCTCTAGAGGATGTTCGCTCACAAGGCCACATTAGTATTACCACACCTTATATCATCAATATTCATTCCCTAGCCACATCTAATATCAGTGACATTAAATTTAACTCTTAATAGAATTCGCAAAAACTGTATTTGCATTTAAGTATATATATATACATGAAAAATCTGTCCTCTGTAAACATTAGCCAGCTAGCATTCCTGATAGATTTTCTACATGAGAAGATTTAGTTTGCCAATATGTAAACTCTTGGGTCTACTATGTGTCTGTCTCTTATCCCAGTATTATAAGGCTTGTAGAAGTAAGCTACAGTAAATGAATATTGTAATGTAAAGTAGCTGCCCCAAATCCCTAGCAGAAAGAATAGGCATGAACAACAGACCCAAAAAAATAAACTCCCAATATACTTAATACCTCCAAGAACACTGTAAAAAGAATAGAATGAGGTTGTCTGGCTATGGAAATAGTGCCAGAATGTAATTTTTAAAAATATGTCTGTATAGGTATGAAATAGATGATGAAATAGAAAGTAAACAAATCTAAATGAAATTACATTATCATATATATCACTCTGAAAGTCCTTCATATATGATAGAAACTACAGACATTTTTATAGGAAGATACCAAAAGAGTGAAAATAAAAATCACATTTAGTTTGAGTAAAACCTGAATCATATTCAGTTTGAGTTTAGTATGTCTAGGTTTAAGAATGAGGCCCTTGGAAGTACATTAGTATATGTGTTAATTGGAATTTAAATATATATATTCTTTTGAAAAGTAGAAATTATTGAGTGAAATAGTCAAATTATATGAAAAAATTATGAAATCCCTTTATTTTCTCAAAAAAAGAGGTTTTACATAAAGGTGATGTGTTCAAAAGTTTGGAAATCCCTTGTTTGGAAAAGAAGCCAATGTACAAAAATGATAGCCTGGTGGATTAAAAGTATGTGATATGAAAGAAAGATGCATATGAATAGCAGTACCAACGAGAGGAAATATTCAAGAAAATTAATAAAAGAGCTGTACCTTGAGGGGTCCCTGGAGATGAAAATGATCACATAGGAAATATCAATATTAAAATTCTCATCTCCTGGATGGATGCATAGGTAGACACATTTTGCTTCCTCGCACAACCAAATTAAGGACAACAAATTTAAAAACAAAAAACAACCAGAACTGCCGGAAAACCAAACTGTATGGAAGTTCAATAAACAAGGAGTTAAAGAAACATTCATCCAGACCAGTAGGAGGGGCTGAGACAGCAGCCAGGGTGAAAGGGACGTGCGGCAAGGGAGCCAGGTATGAGGCAGCTGCTGTCAGGCCAGGTAGCCCCACATTCATGTGCAGATAAACCAGGAGGAACAACCAGGAAGCAAGACACAACACACAGCCCAGGGTTCCAGTGCAGGGAAACTAAAGTGTCAAAACCTCTGGCTATAAGAACCTGTGGGGGTTGCTGCAGAGACAGAAACTTCTAGCCTCACAAGAGAGTTTGTTGGAGAGACCCACAGAGTCCTAGAACATATACAGCCTCCCCACACCATAATCAGCACCCAAAGGGCCTAATTTGCTTGTGGGTAGCAGGGGAAGTGACTGAAAGCCAGCCAAGATCCTAGCCAGCAGCACTGTTGCCTCTGAGACCCCTCCGCCAAAGTACAGCAATGTAGATTGCTCCACCCTGGCAATACCTAAGGCTCCGCCTCTTACAACATATCAGGTGTACCCAGACCAAGAAATACAGCCCAAATGAAAGAACAGATCAAAACTCTAGAAAAAGAACTAAGCAACGAAGAGATAGCCAACCTGTCAGATGCAGAGTTCAAAACACTGGTAATCAGGATGTCCACAGAAGTGATTGAGTATGGACACAAAATAGAGGAAAAAGTGAAGACTATGAAAAGTGAAATAAAGAAAAATACACAGGGAATCAACAGTAATGGGAAGGAAACCAGGACTCAAATCAACAATTTGGAACAGAAGGAGAGATAAACATTCAGCCAGAACAGTATGAAGAAACAAGAATTTCAAAAAATGAGGAGAGGGGACTTCCGCCAAGATGGAGAAGTAGGTGGAGGGTCCACCTCGCCTCTGTGCACAACCAAATCTAAGAACAACTATTTTTAACAGCAGTCACAACCAAGCTATACGGAAAATCAACAATACGGAGTCCAAAGGACAACTAGATACTCGGCTGGAACGGTACAAGGAGCGAGACCAGAAGCGGAGCAGGTTAGCAAGAAAAAATTCCCGGGGCGGCGGTGCGCGGCGTGCGCAGGCGGCAACCGAGGGCTGATCGCCAGTGAGCTGGCGGCGGAGCGCATAGGGAAGAGGCGCGGTGGGTCGGTCGGTCGCGCGCAGTTACGTGCGGAGAAACCAGTGAGAAGGGAAACCCGCGAGGTGCAGCAGGCTCGCAAAATTAGGATCGGATAAGCAAGCCCGAGGCGTTTGTGTGTGTGACTGGATGCTCTGGGCTAGCAGAGAGGAACGCCATTGCTCCTTCTCTGACCCCGCCCCCACACACAGCGTCACAAACCAGCGACCTGGGTCGCCCCGTCCTGGTAAACAACTAAGGCTTCGCTCCGCTCACTTAACAGCGCGAACAGACCAAAAATGGCTCTAGAACAACTCAGAGCCCCAGAACCGATAGACCTAAGTGATGAAGAAATAGCCAGTCTTTCAGATGCACAGTTCAAAACACTGGTTATAAAGATCCTTACAGAACTGGTTGACTTTAGCCACAAATTAGAGAAACATATGGAAGCTAAATTAATTGAAATGAATGGGGATACAAAAGATTCCAATAATAATGGAAAGAAAATTGGGACTCAAATCAAGGGAGAGAACCAGACGGAAGAAAAAAATGATAAAACAGAAAAGAATGAAGAAATAAGAATTCAGAAAAATGAGGAGAAGATTAGGAACCTCCAGGACATCTTTAAACGTTCCAACATCCGAATTATAGGGGTACCAGAAGGGGGAAAGGCACAACCACCAGTTGAAAAAATTATTTGAACAAATAATAAAGGAGAATTTCCCCAAGATGGCAAAGGAAATAGACTTCCGAGAAATCCAGGAAGCTCAGAGAGTCCCAAAGAAGTTGGACCCAAGAAGGAACACACCAAGGCACATCATAATTACATTAGCCAAGATTAAAATGAAGGAGAGAATCCTAGAAGCAGCAAGAGCTAAGGGGACAGTCACCTACAAAGGAGTTCCCATCAGACTGTCAGCTGATTTCTCAAAAGAGACCTTACAGGCAAGAAGGGGGCTGGACAGAGGTATTCCAAGTCATGAAATCCAAAGACCTACAACCAAGATTGCTCTACCCAGCAAAACTTTCATTTAGAATGGAAGGACAGATAAAGTGCTTCTCAGATAAGACCAAATTCAAGGAGTTCATCATCACCAAGCCCTTACTATATGAAATGTTAAAGGGACTTACCTAAGAAAAAGAAGATAAAAAAGATGAACAGTGAAAGGACAGCAAACTCACAGTTATTAAGAACCACACCTAAAACAAAAGCAAACTAAGAGGATAGCTAGATCAGAAGCAGAACCATAGAAATGAAGATCACATGGAGGGTTAGCAATAGGGGAGTGGGAGGAGGGGAAGGGGGAGAAGGTACAGAAAATAAGTAGTACAGACAGTAGATAGAAAATAGATAGGGGGGAGGGTAAGAATAGTAGGGGAAATACAGAATCTAAAGAATTTGAGACACATGTTCATGAACTAAAGGGGGAAATGGTGGGGGAGGGGTATGCAGGGTGGAGGGGAGGGAAGGGGGGAATAGAGCTAATGTAATGGCATAATCAATAAAAAAATAAAAAAAAATAAAAAAAAAAATAAAAAAAAAATGAGGAGAGGCTTAGGAACCTCCAGGACAACTTTAAACATTCCAATATTTGAATCATAGGGGTGCCAGAAGGAGACAAGAATGAGCAAGAAATTGCCCTGGCTGGTGTAGCTCAGTGGATTGAGCTCGGGCCTGTGAAGCCAAGGGTTGCCGGTTCGATTCCCAGTCAGGGTACATGCCTGGGTTGTGGGCCAGGTCCCCAGTGGGGGATACATGAGAGGCAACCATACATTGATGTTTCTCTCCCTCTCTATCTCCCTCCCATCCCCTCTCTCTAAAAAATAAATAAATAAAATATTTTTTAAAAAAGAATGAGCAAGAAATTGAAAACCTTATTTGAAAAAATAATGAAGGAAAACTTCCTCAATCTGGTGAAAAAATAGATGCCCAGGAAGCTCAGAGGCCCAAAGAAACTGGACCCAAGGAGGAATACACCAAGACACGTCATAATTAAATTATCCAAGATTAAAGATAAGGAGAGAATCTTAAAAGCAGCAAGAGAAAAGGAGACAGTTACCTACAAAGGAGTTCCCATCAGACTGTCAGCTGATTTCTCAAAAGAAACCTTTCAGGCAAGAAGAGGCTGGAAAGAAGTCTTCAAAGTCATGAAAGGCAAGGACCTACATCCAACATTACTCTATCCAGCAAAGCTATCATTTAGAATGGAAGGGCAAGTAAAGTGCTTCCCGATAAGGTCAAGTTAAAGGAGCTCATCATCACCAAGCCTTATATGAAATGTGAAAGGAACTTATCTAAGAAAAAAAGATGATCAAGAATATAAATAGTAAAACGACAACAAACTCACAACTATCAACAACTGAACCTAAAAAACAAAAACAGAAACAAATTTAGCAAACAACTAGAACAGGAACAAAAACACAGAAATGGAGATCACATGGAGGTTATCAGTGGAGAGGGGGAGGAGGGAGAATGGGGGAAAAGGCACAGGGAATAAGAAGCATAATTGGTAGGAACAAAATACAGACAGGGGGGAGGTTAAGGAGAGCATAAGAAATGGAGAAGCCAAAGAACTTATACGTACAACTCATGGACATGAACTAAGACGGGCGGGGGATGCAGCTGGAAGGGGCAGTACAGGGCTGAGGGGGAGAAAAAGGGAGGAAAAAATGGGACAATTGTAATAGCATAATCAATAAAATCTATGTACTTAAAATATAAAATAAAATTCTCATTTCCTAATTCTCAAAGGAAATGTGCCTTATCAGTGAATTAGAACTCTGCATACCAGTGGCGCCCTTTCTCACATGTAATTTGGAGAAGAGTTTACAACTTCAAGGAAAGTATAAATTTAGAACTCATGACAACGGGCAAAAGGATTAAAACCGTGTTCAGCAGTCACTGCCAAACAGCAGCTCTGACCAGAGTAAGAGCCCAGGACGTGCGTCTGAAGCAGCTGCACTGAGCTCTGTGGTGAAGGTCATGTGCTCCACGATCGGTCATCTGGGGGCTGAATGGCAGAGCAAGTGCCCACACAGGGACCATGGCCAGCCAGTGTCCTCACAAGGGAAAAGGCAGTACAGCGTGGGTCATGAAGACATCCAGTCAGTGGCGAGGTTACAAAAATTCACCTGGCCGTAAATCTAACAGAAACCGGAGTACTTGCCAAGCCAGACAGCAAACTCAAACTTAAGAAGAAGAAGGCTGTTCTGTTAAAACTACTTAAGAAACACTTTCCGCAGGCAAAGATTTCACTTGGCGCTGCATTCTCCGTAAGTGCTACACACGTTCCAGACAGGCAGGCACAATGCTCTCACTTCTCCAGGAAACAATTTCAGAGCAGCACAAGCTGTAATTAGTCATAATCTCCAAGGAAGGGAAAACGGGCTGTAGCGTTCACAAGGTATTCTACCTCCATCTTCAAGGTTATCCTGCAGTGACCTGTGAAATTCCCACACTTGCTTTGTGGAAAGGGTGGAATTTCCCTCGGGCCCTTGGAAGAGGCTATACTTAAAGGTCAAATGAATGCCTTTACTTTGAATCATCATTCGGGGTCTAAAAATCACACACAAAGATCCTGAAGACTCCTACCAGCTTTAACAAAACCTTTGACAGCAATTTCCTTCAGGTCATTTACCAACCCAAAGACCCTGTAGGGCTCAGGTGGGGAAATGTAAAAATAATTTAGAATATTAAAGAGGCCAATACTTCACCACTAAATAAATTACTTCAGACAATGGACAGCAGCTCGGGGCCAAGCATGCAATTTCTTCCCAAGGAGAAAACTACAGGTCCAAACCAACAACAATTAATGACCTAAGGATTTATTAACTCATCACTTCTTATTTATCTCAGTGGAGTACAGAAAATTCCAGACTGAAACTCCATTAACTGTTTAAAAGAGTTCTCTTCTTCATGATGGCTACCACTCAAGTTGTGCTGAATTTCCTAAAGGCAACAGGTAACAGTGGATCCACAGCAGACCAAACTCAGAGCCTAAATTTCACAGGGAAATTCAGAGCCTAAAAGTTAGCTGTGTGAACCGCAAGTAGAAAATCAAAACATGACTCAAATGAGTGAGAAAGGGGCTTCCTGATACCCCAGAGAGTGCAGATAAATCACAGCCTACACTTGCACATTCATAAGACTGTCCGAGTGGAAAGAACACGGCTTAGCGGCTGATAGTGCATGCGCAATAAATGAGACAAGGCAGATACACAGGCCAAAGGGAATGAAGGGACAAGGCAATTCCAAATCCACATTTTTTATTAGGTTATTTTAAGCAATTATGGTAAATAAGACCACCAATTTTTTTTAACTTTGACAGAAAAAAAAACACAAAGACTACATAGCTAATAATCATCATTCCAAGAAGGGCTGATAAAATGCTTAGGAAATGCCTTTCAGAGGAAGTAGAGAATATTTAAAAGATAAGTACTATTCCCCCTTAAGACCAAGTATTTTAAAACTCTACAGAAATGTTTCTGTCTACTTTCAGAAATTCACGCAGCCAACATCAATAAACCTCTTGCAGAAACAAATGGGAAATATCCATGTCTTAATATCTGGCTCATTATTTAAGCACCATTAACGCTCATTTCTTGTTTTTACCTCGGGATCCAAGTTTCTGAAAACGTACATTCTTGTCTTCTCCATCACTGCAAACAAGTCAGGATTGTCTTTGGCCCACTTCATATCCCAGACGTCTTTTCGCTCCAGTTTTAACAGCTCGCCAGTGACTTGCTGACCTGTACTGTCTGTTACCCGTACGTCCAAGTCAAAGAAAGTTAGCACCCCTGAGTTGTCGATGATAGCCAGGCGGCTGCAAACAATGAAATCGGGGAAGGGGAAAGCTGTAAATTACTATCAGCAGTCATGGGTGTAATCACCCATAACCAGTCTTCTTCAAAATCGGCTCATCAGAACCTGGAAATACAGTAGAAATGGCTTTAAATAGTAACTGATTTTAAACGAACTTTTATAAATTTGATAGAAGACATGGACTACCCTCCACTTTGCTGCTTCCTTGTGAGGAAAGGACTAAAGCAACTGGTATATAAATAATTTTAAATATTACACTAGAATTTCTAGATTTTGCCCAGCTAGAAATACCATACAAGAAATATAAATACCATACAAGAAATACAAATATTTAAATACAAACAAAGTATAATAAAACCACATTAAACTACAGACAAGTTGAAGCAAACACACACCTTTGCATTTATTACAGAAATCCAACAATCCAAACTGATAACTTCTAAATCAGACACCTGCCTGAGGGAGTTTTTAGACTTACCTGGAGTTGCAGTTCAGCGATAGCTGGTTGGCTCGACACTTAAGGGAATATTTTTTAATCAAACCAACATTAGGAAGGCTGTATCTCTGAATGGTGCCAGATTCACGACCCTATGGAAATAGTTTATCATTACTAAAGCAAATTTGCCATAATAACATTACATTACATTACAACTACAGAACTCACTACATGTACATACATTTGTTTCAAAATCAAAGTGTTGGTATCATAGTGAATTCCTTGTGCTACTGAACCATGTTATTGACTACATATTTACCTCCTAAGTTAATGAAAACCTTTTAAAAATGGCAGAAAGAGATCCATTTTTTTTTTCATATAGTATTCAAAAGAAGTCAACAACCTGGTCCTTCAATAATACATACATTCTTATATCACAAGGAAGAAATACTTAGTATTATTTACAGTTGTTGTCTAGGGTGATAATTAGGGCACATTAAAAGCTAAAATTTCACTTATATGAAAAATCAATACAAGATCACCCCATGAAACAGCTGCTACTGAAAGTCTCCCTGCAACGACTCTATCCAGTACCAGCAGTCTTTCCAATACGCGTGTGCAGTGAAGGTAGATGATCAAACAGCAGTGATACAATCAGTGGGCGTTGAAATGGGTTTAAAAGTAAACTAGAGTGCAAGCTTCCATGCAACTCTGTGCAAGCCTTAAGGAGGGAACTGAGGTGTCAAACCTTCTGTGCCTTGAGCCGCGTAAAGGGACAGCGGGGGCCTCCCCTCCGACACAGCAGCGCTGCCCCTGCAGCTCAGTTCTCAGGGGGCCCGTCAGAAAGGCTGGGGAGGCCCGGGGGCTGCTGAAGGAGGAGGATATGGCTTAACGTAGAAAAGGGACGTGTGGGGTTGAAAAAATTTAATAGATCGACAAAATGAGATTTTGTTTTTGAAAACAGGGGTCCTGTCCTGTGGCTTAAAAAGTTTAAAAGGTAATCGTTGTAAAAACTGTTCACACGCCACAGGGGAAACAGTCTGCAACGCAGAGGTGACCTTCTCCACTCAGACGTCTGGCCGGTACTGACCACGCGAGTGCGTTTCTCACAGGTAGGCTCTGTCATTTAGGAATCGGGTCAGTGTCTGTGATCGCTCCAAGTTGCTTTTTTCTGCAAACATCAGAAACACACACACACAAACCCCTACCGCCTGGCAAATATCAAAAGAAAACAAGAGGCTCCACAGACCTAAGACCAAATACACACTTAAAACACACACCAAGACCACTGGGTGAGGAAGTATGAATACTGTGTCCTTAAAAAAATTTCCCCCTTAAACTAATGGCTAAAGAAAATAACTGGAACTGGAAACAGACACTGTTAAGGCTTTGGTAACATAATTCAAATTCAATGCCTCTACCAGCATTACTATTTTAAACACTACCTTTTAAAGTAATATTTTCTAATGTCAGAACTCAAGAAAAGATACCATACACTGATGTTCTTTGAAAAGTTTAGCAGATAGTTGCCATGTACTTCTTCACCTTCCCGGCCAGCAATCCCACCGCCTCTTCATGCTGAGCCTTTTCAAAGCCGCTGAGCCAAAGCACCTTCGCCAGGACAACAGAGCCGGCCACGCAGAGGGGGAGCCTTCCTCGGACCTACAGCCACTGTCCAGCCTGCCCCACTTCTGCCAACCCCTCAGGGGCTCCTGCCACCCAGTGCCCAGCGCTCCCCAACGGGCCCCATTCTACTGCTTTTATAAACAGCTCTTTCTGCAAAAGTGACATTTTGTGAGGCAATCTTGTAGACTTTCTCATTTCTTATGTTGGACTCAGTAACACGCAAAGTGCCCCATAAGATGATATTTAAGTCCAAAATATATTGCTTTACTCTGTTTTTACAATTTAAACAATTATTATTCATAAAATAAATTTTTCACAACTTACCACAATCAAGGTCTTATCAGATGCAGTTATGGCACAAATTGGATCCCTCGTGCCCTAAAATAAATCAACTGTTATTCTTTAACAAATATTTATCAGATGATAAGTCTGCTCTAAGGTAGCATGCAGTTCAACAACACACTTACTGACCAACATTTACCAACCGAGCACCAACTGTGTGCTGGGCGGTGATCTAGGCCCTGGAGATACTCGGATGAAGTCTTTACCCTCTGGGAGTAGTCAAAAGCCCCCGGGAGAAGGCAGAGAACCAAACACCTAACTGCAGTACAGTATGGAAAAAAAAAAAAAAGAGGCCCACGCAGGCATTTTGAGAGCACAGAGGAAGAGGCAGCTCACTTACACAGACATAGTCAGGGAGGCAAAAATCTGAGCTTACTCATAAAAGACGAAGAGTGGGCAGAAGGCCCCGCCAGGCCAAAGTGAGGAAGGGAGAGAGGGCCCGGCATTGCCGCGGCCTGGGTGGCTCTCAAGAGCTTACGCTCAGTGAAAAGCAGCCCATCTGCACAGGTTACACGCTGTCTCATTCCATTCATAAAACATTCTCAGGGGCGGGAGACCAAAACAAACTAGGGATTCCCAGGGGACAGGGATGCAGTAGAGAGTGGGTGTGGAAATGAAGACAAGTTCCTTCATGACGGTAAAACCACATACAACTATGCACATGCGCATAGGTGTAAAAACTAGTGCAAACAGTAACGAATCGGGTCACGGTTTAAAAGTAATAGTACCACTGGCAATTTCCTGATTTTAACATTATACTACAGTTTTATAAAACATCACCACTGAAGGAAGCTGGGTAAAGAGGTTCTATGTGCTATTCTTGCAGCTTCCTGTGAGCCTATGGTTATTCCAAAATAAAATGTTTTTAAAAATCAAAAAAAAAATAGCAGATCTGGAAAAAAGTTTTCAGAATAGAAAAAAAAGTTTTTTTAAATTACTAGAATACACTAGCTGGTATAACCCAGTGGATTAAGTGCCAGCCTACAAACCAAAGGCTCACCAGTTCAATTCCCAGTCAGAGCACATGCCTGGGTTGAGGGCCAAGCCCCTGGTCGGGGGGCACATAAGAGGCAACCACACATTGATGGTTCTCTCTGTCTTTCTCCCTCCATTCCCCTCTCTCTAAAAAAATACATAAAAACTTTTTAATTATTAGAATAATATGCTATCACTGGCAACAAATTCATTTTTAGATCTCAAAATAAAATTATAGTACATTCAAATCTACAGATACTAATATTTGACGGTAGCAATAAAATCACCTACTTGAATGGCTTTACTATAATCAAGCACCCCATCCACTGATCCAGAAGGAGTATCATCAACATGATAAATTCTGGAAAAAAAATCAGAACTTCAAAGAGAGTGTAAAGGTTATACTATTCAGAACCTCTAAAACAGCTAGACTGGAAGGCACCAATGAATATTGTTAATATAATTTTCCTTATTAGTTTAAAGAGTTCTCGACAAAGCTCAGTCTTACAAAGGTAGATATTATCTGCCAGGTGTTCACTAGTTATATAAGTGATATGCTCCTGAAAGCTGTGCCGAAATATATCTGAACACTGAATCATGTATTTCCAATGAATTTCATTAAGCTGCAAGAGACATTTTCCTCACTCACCAATGAACGTCAGTCAGGAGTGACATCTAATACACTAAGTCTCCCTGTTGTTTCTCCATAACTTCCCTTCTATCGATGTGCTTAATGAAAGTAAAACTTAAATGTATTGGGAATTTTTGTTCTGAAGTAAAGAATCCTTCTCTGTTTACTGCGCTAGGAAGACGCCCTCCGTCTGGAGTCTCACCTCTCTGACACCTTTATTTTAATACTTATTCGCACGGCAGTGTCACTGCTGGTTCACTCGCCTTTCCCAAGAGGTGGTGAGTCTCCTGGAGACAAGGACTGTTTGTCCAGCGTGTGGCACATGGCTGCACACTGCCAGGTGCTCTATGATGCATGATGAAAAAAAATTCAAATGAATGGAGATAAATAGAACAGATACATCATGGAGTAGCTATGAGGCCCTGGACAAGTTGATTAACTTCTCTGAACCTCAATTTCTCCATCTGTATAAAAGGATGACAGTTCCTCCTTTGGAGGGTTTTGAGAGGCATAACTAAAATTGTATTGATGAAGCATACACATACACAGCCTGACACAAAAAAAGGATTTAAAAAATTGTTGCTACCCTGGCTGGTGTGGCTCAGAGGATTGAGTGCAAGCCTACAAACCAAACGTTCACCAGTTCAATTCCCAGTCAGGGCACATGCCAAGGCTGCGGGCCAGGACCCAGTTGGGAGCATGTGAGAGGCAAACACACACTGATATTTCCCTCCTTCTCTTTCTCCCTCCCTTCCCCTCTCTCTAAAAATAAATAAATAAAATATATTTTAAAAAATTGTTGCTGTAATATAATCACAGGAAAATCAAACCATTTTCCATCTTTAAAACATCACGAAATTTTATCACTGTTTAACTGAAATCATAATTGTGCTTTCATCAACGTAACAAAGAGATCAACCATTAAATTTAATAGAAATATATTAAATATAGAAAGGTGGGCCAATTTAGAGGTACCATGTTACTGCATCTTAATACATTTCTCTTAAGTATACGCAGTCACTATTTCTACTTAGTTATCGGAAATAAAAGTCGAAATAGGTATCTAGAGACATCTGACCCACCTCCCTCTCTTAAAACAAGTGGGCACGACAGAAAAGGCCAATCTGCAGAAGTGGCTCCAAGGCCAGATGAACTGCCTCGAAGTCTGGTCTCTGCTTATCACCTGGTGCCCTTCGGCAGATAACCTAAGCTTGTTGTGTCTCAGTTTCCTCTCTGTGAAAGAGAAATGATGGGAATACTGACTAATTGGAATACAGACACAGACTTTCCAGTGTCTGGCACGTAAGAAGTAATCACTATTAACTGTTATCAACATCATCAACTGTATTTTACAGATGAGGAAGCTGAGGACCAGCGAGAACTAGCCCAAAGTCACTAAAACTAGTAAAGGTATTCCAGACAGAGATACAAGAAAAGGCTGCCTTCTCCATTCAAACAAAGCCAGGACCCCTTTAGCAGGCTCACAGAGGACACTAACTCCACCGCGTGGAGGGACTTCCCTGCCCAGCTCTGTCCTGGGCTCTGCCTGCTGTCCCCACCCTCACTGATTCCACCACAGCCACAGACTGTCCTCAAAGAGGCTGAGGGTTATTCCCGCTGAGGCTTTCACAAGCACCAAGAAGCCAAGATACAGTATTTTTCAACTTTTCTTTCCTGCTCCCATGTGAACTCCCAGATCCAGAATACTTTTACTGGGCACATGTCCCCTATCTTAGCACGTGAGTGAGCCTTAAAGGGAAGGGAGGAGATGATGTGAAAGAGGAAACTGGGCCCTGGCTGGTGTGGCTCAGTGGACTGAGTGCTGGCCTGTGAACCAAAGGGTCTCTGGTTTGATTCCTGGTCGGGACGCATGCCTGCGTTGTGGGCCAGGTCCTCAATGGGGACATGCAGGAGACGGCCACGCCTTGATGTTTCTCTCCCTCTCTTCCTCTTACCCTTCCCCTCTCTCTAAAAATAAATAAATAAAATCTATTAAAATATTTCTAAAAAAGGAACCTGGGATTTCTGACATGACTGCAGGCTTTCCACCCCAACACAGGCCTATGCCCTCATTAAGACTCGTTAGGTTAAAACATTCAACAAAATGCTTTACTTAATGGCTTAGGTTAAGCACTAAAGGGCAACACACACACAGTATCACTGAGAGAGAACTTCCAAACCACAGTAAGTGCATCTGCACCTTGAGACTTCCTACAGAGAATCCCCCGTCTGGGCCCCTGACTTCTCCATGTGGTACTGCCCTCTTACCCCCAGTCACCAGAAACAGCCCCAAACCCAGACTCCCTGGGATCCAGGGAAAGGGAAAAAGCCAAGTGACCAGTGCGCCCCCCTAAGGCCTCCTCCACATCTGTGTCTAAGGACCTGCCTCTGCTGGGGTGAGCAAAGGTGGGGTCACCCCACCCTCCTGTTTGTGGTGCAGGAAGACCTGCACCACGAACACACAGGCTTCACTCAATAGCCACATTTCGGTAGAACATTATGACTCTAATTTGGTGAGAGCAGATGAGTGAGAATAGCCACGTCCTTATAAAAACAGATCTCCAGCCCTGGCTGGTGTGGGTCTGTGGACTGAGTGCCAGACTGAGAGGCAAAGGGTCATTGGTTCAATTCCCAATCGGGGCACATGCCTGGGTTGCAAGCCAGGTCCCCAGTAAGGGGGTGCATGAGAGGCAACCACACATTGATGTTTTTCTCCCTCTCTTTCTACCTACCTTCCTCTCTCTCTAAAAAATAAAGAAATAAAATCTTTAAAAAAATAATAATAAAAACATAGATTTTCAATCTTTATCTCTAAAGACTGACTTTTATTATACCATGTTTACATCTCTTTTATTTTAATAAATTTAATGTTTACATTTGAAAGATATTCAAATTAACTGGAAAATATTATTTCTATTAATCGAAACAACTTACAGTTCTTGAGCATGACATTTACAACCATGTCTGAGTGAAATGTGGCTGAGGGGAGCATCTGAGGACTTGCTCCCCAGCGTGTCATCGGTCTGGCTCGAATAAACTCATACAGATTCTCTACAGGCTTTGAAAAATAAAGAATAGAATGGATTTGGTATGGTTGAGCTTCTAAAAAATATGTATCATAAGATATACCTTTCTCTTCCTTCTTTGCGAGACCGCATCATCTGATTAATTTCCAAAGCCGTGAGCTTCTTTGCCACACGATATTGCCAGGTATAAAATGCTTCTTTTGAAGCTGCAATCACGTGGGTTTTGGTCATTGTAACGAACAATGGTACTATTAAAAAGAACATGGAGACAATCAGGTTACAGTTACACAGAATTACAGACCGTGCTGCAAAGGACTTCAGTGATCACTGAGTTCAACCCCTCATCTCACAGACAACATACCCTACACACAGTCTGGGAAAGCAGATAGGAGTCAAAAGCTTGTAAAACCATACAAAAAAATTAATTCAAAATGGATCAAAGACCTAGCTGTAGAACTCTTAAGGAAAAAACGCAATAGTAGGTCTTTGTGACTTTGGGTTGGGTGATGGTTTCTTAAATATGACACCAAAAGCACAAGCAACAAAAGAAAAGTAGATGAAATGGACTTCATCAAAATCAAACACATTCGTGCTTCAAAGGACACCACCAAAACCCTGAAAAGACAACCCACAAAAGGGAGAATATATATGCAAATCACACACACGGTAAGGAATTATATCTAGAATATGCAAAGAACTCTTATAACTCGGAGACAAATAGCCTGACTGAAAAATGGGCAGCCCTGACTGGTGTGTCTCAGTTAGTTGGACATAGTCCCACAAAGCAGAAGGTCTCCAGTTCAATTCCCAGTCAGGGAACATGCTTGGGTTGTGGGTTCGGTCCTGGTCAGGGCCTGTAGGAGAGGCAATTGGTCCACGTTTCTCTCTCCCTCCCATTTTTTACATTGATGTTTCTCTCCCTCTCTTTCTCCCTCCCTTCCCTTCTCTCCAATAAATAAATAAATAAACAAATAAATAAATAAATATGTTTTAAAGAAAAGAAAAGAAAAATAAGCAAAGGACCTGAATAGAAACTTCTCCAATGAAGACATAAGAAATTAGGGAGGGAGGTAGACAGGGCAGGGGAGAGCAACAGGGGGGAAACTGGGACAACGGTAATTGAACAACAATAAAAACAATTAAGTTAAAAAATTTAAATATATAAAAATGACCACTAAGCAAATGAAAAGACGCTCGACAGCATGAGCCACCCGGCAAATGGCACAGTGCGACGCCACTCACAGCCACTGCACCTGCTGGGGTCAGGCGGTCAGACCTGAGGGCACGGTAGGAATGCAGAGCCATGCTCCTGAGGGCACGGTAGGAATGCAGAGCCACGCTCCAGACGGCCCAGCAGCCGCTCGAAGCGCCAGACAGAGTCACCACAGGCCCCAGCACCCCACGCTTAGGCACACCCAAGAGAAATGAAAACATGTTGTGCCCACACAAAAACTCACATGCAAATGTCCGAAGAGCATCACTCATAACAGCCGAAACGTAAAGACAGCCCAAATGTCCATTAACTAATGAATGGATACACAAAACCCCATTCTTTCCTTCCACCCCCACCGCCACTACCGCTTGGTTCCAACATTTATCCTTCCCTCTGCTCTCATATGTCTTATATTTCCTCATTAATTTAGAAAAGAAAATTCTGTAGAGGTCTTTCCTAATTTAGGAATATATTTTCCTAAACATACGACTTTTTTTCATATGTTCTGCTTCTTAGAGAACATTTATTTGAACTCCTACTACTATGTACCCTTCAGTGCAACAGACAGTCTCATCAAATCCATCCTACAGATAAAGAAATGGAGTGCTAACGAAGGAAAACTACTTGTCAAAGCCACAGACAAAATAAATAACATAAAATTAAACATAAGTTCACACAAAATATACGAAAACAAAAAACTCCTTCATAAAAGATCATTTTAGTACCTAATTTATGAATTCATGATTAAAATGGTACAAAAATTACTCTTCTACTCACAAATAGTATGAAAAGTCACCAATAGCAAAGAGTTAGAAACCAGCCTGATGGCTTAATGTTAACGGAATACATTAACAACTTGGGGATCCAAATTCAAGAATATTTAAATGCTAAACAACTCAGTATAGTGAATCGTATTTAATTTTTTTTTCCTTACCAGTGTCAGGATTTTTCTATTAAAAATGTGTGCTAGCACCAAACTCTAGAGGGAGACAGAAGCCTTTCCTGTGGGGAACTTTCCGTACAAAGGCGTTGGTGGCGCAAAGCCTGTGGCGGGTGTGCATGCGGAGTCAGCAGGCCAGGCCCAGGCTCCACTCCACCTTTGCTGACACCGTCTTCACTGAGTCCTGGGACCTTTGCAACAGTCTTAGTAAATTCTGTCCCGGACACTTTGATGTTAGTGACTATTACGCCCTTAATGTGATGCAAAGTTCACAAACCATAACTGCTTTCTAATAAAATAATCATTTTTCCTGAGCATATAAAAGCATTTCCCTTACCAATGTTTACCTGCAATTACAAATTACACTCATGCCCCTTTATTTTGATACATTCTAAACAATTACAAGAGTTTATCATTAGCTTGATTAAGTCAAAGTTAAAATGTTAATGGTTCACAGTAGAAGTCAGACTTCTAGTATTCAAATCACAGCCACTTGCTAACTCTGTGGCCTCAGGTAAATTATGTATTCTCTCTGAACCTCAGTTTACTTACTGTAAATTAAAGATAATAATAATAATACCAACTTTATAAAGTTGCTTTAAAGATTAAAATAAATAATAAGTAAAAAGCATAGTACAATGCCTGGCATAGAATAAATGCTTAATAATGATATAGTTATAATGTATAAATACGCTTACATCAATACATAATCAGTATATCACGTGTATGAACTCACAACCGCTCTCTCAGGTGGACATTACTATCACCATCATTCCCATTTAGCAGACGTGGAAACCTAAGGATGAAATGGCCAAACAACCTGCTGAAGCTGCACAGCCAGACAGCAGTAGAAGCCAGGGCACAGACCATGGTAACGGCTCCAGATCTCTGCTCACAGCCACTACTACAGCTGCGGGTTACTGAGCGTTAGGGGTGGTTGCTATCATTGTTTCTACTTGTATTACTGACATAGGCCTGCACAATAAAACCACATACAGATCCTCTAGTCCATACAAAAAACAAAATATGAATACATCTGGAACATCTGCTCTTCTGAATCGATATGGCAGTTAATTTCAGTAAATTTGCACAGGTAGCTAACCCTCTGTCCATAATTATGCCCAATCTCTACTAAAAGATCCACCCCATGCAGGTAGATTGGCTCTTAGTTTCCTAGACCTAACCTTTAGGAAAAAGTTAGAAAAACAAACTTTAACAGGATATTCAGGAAGAAAACGCAACCAAGATAAAAACACTCCATCTCCTGCTCAGCTATTTAACATCTGGAAAGGGAAACTCAGTATCCACGACTATTAGAAAAAATCTTGAAGAAAGTAGTTATGCTTTCATTAATTAAACTTTGTGATGCTAGGGGGTAGTAATTACTAGCCCCACAAGGATTTAAAATGATTTTTTTTAATCCATGAATTCACATAGAAGTAAAACCTGCTTGTATGATATTTAAGTGCTGAGGACTGAATTAAATGTCTAATCTGTAATGTTCCCCCGCTTTCCTAAGTTTCATTTCTCAGCCCTTCGAGGGGCTGGCAAACTGAAGCCGCACTGAAGCGCTCTCACCAATGACCCCTCTCTGGAACACAGACAGAGGATCCGTGTGTGTGCTCCAGGGCCCCGTTTGAATGCTGCTCCTTGCTCCCCCAACACGGCTGTGGCACAGGCACCTGGTACTTTTCAGGCACTTTTCATGCCTTCGTTCCTCTACAAACGCTGTTTTCTCTCCTGAAAATATCACCTGAAGAATGCCTTTCAAAACCCAGCTTACATGAAACCTTCTCTAAGCAGGAAGGACATCCCTGACATCCTCATGCACTGGTACCCACTCATGCAGCACCCAGCACCACACCTACCACACCGCAGGGAGGAACAGTCCTTGTCCAGTGGATTAGCCACCTTGTAATCATTCGTTTAGACATCCTACAGGAGATGTCATTATTAATTTCTTATCCCCCCCTGTACCCAGTACAGTACCTGAAACAATATATGTTCATTGATGGTGTACCATATAAATAGATTCTGTTTTAAATCTTTTCATACATTCAATAAACAATTGTCATGGTGCAAGTACAGTCCTAGGCAATGGGGGTACAGAAATGAACAGATGTAGACCTTTAAGAAGCTCAAAATCATATGGGGAAGGAAGACAAGAAAATGAACAATCACAGTGCAGAGTGAGTACTTTGAACAGAAACACACCAAAGGTGTTGGGGGCTCAAAGGAAGAATCCCAAAAAGGGTACTGACTACTCCGTGTACAACAGAGGCCCCCAGGCGGAACTTCTATAATAATGCACACAGCTCTCTTCTTGAGTGTCTACAGAAACCGTCAGGAGGAAGACTAAGTGGCAAAACAGAAATCACACTTTCTACAATAATAGCAATTACTTTTTCTCCTTTAGCCTCCAGTCCTCATGAAAATTTGGCATAAAAACTTAAAAATGAAATTTTACAGTATGAAAAAAAATGTGGAGTCTTGGCAGAGTTTACTTTGGCAGTAAACCAATGAAAGGACTGTTTGTTAAAATTTCAGCCACAGAGACTGCAAAAAAAGTTTCTAGACTCAAAACTACAAATGATCATGCCCTCAAGCATTTACCATTATGAAGGTGAAGAATTTACTTCTGGCTTTATTTAAAAATAGAATATCTGCAATCAAAATTACTTTAAAACTAATCCTATCATCATTATGATTCTATGTTAAAACTTGATATTAAAAGAAAAAGCATATAAGCCCTGGCTGGTGTAGCTCAGTGGATTGAGCACGGGCCTGCGAGCCAGACAATCGGGGTTCGATTCCCAGTCAGGGCACATTCCTGGGTTGCAGGCCAGTTCCCTGCAGGCCAATTCCCAGCAGGGGACGCATGAAAGGCAACCATACATTGATGTTTCTCTCGCTCTCTCCTTGCCTTCCCCTCTAAAGATAAATAAATAAAATTAAAAGTGAAATAAAAAATTAAAAAATAAGCAAAATGATATAAAGTGTTTTAAAAAAAAAGCATATAATCTGAAGATTGGTAGAATTCATTCCTTAGACTTTTGTTTGTAATAAATAGAAGATATTCATGTGACAAGTACGTAATAATTTTAAGCTAAACCTTTTAACAAGGAACGCTAACATATATATACACACATATATAAACATATAAATACACCTATGTAACAACAAATATAAGACATGAAGTTGAAAAGTTTCAAGATATAAAAATGAGTTCCCAAGACCCTAAATATAAAGTATAAAATCTCTGAGGCCAGTAAATGTATCTCAAATTCGCTTGTATTACCTACCCAAAGGGCTCAGCAAAATAAAACACTTAAAAGGCAGATACATTTGATTGTTAAGGCTAAATGTGAAATCTGAAGGAAAAAAACTGGTTCTCCGATTCAGAACATACCAGTAATTCCTGGTTTTCAAGTTGTTGAAATCTAGTAATTTTTCTAATACCATATCCAACAACTACCATACACTCTGAAAGAAAACTATTACTTCTGGAAGTTGTAGTGAAAGAGCAAGAAAATATTTGGTAATAATTTTTAACAAAATACTTAGAATAAGACTTGAAATTTCTTAATGATTACTTTCATAGCTCTTGGTTACAGGAAATGGTACATCTGAAGCAGCAAATATCTGAAAACGAAAAGGCAGGATTTTTTTAAGTTGTCCCTATTAATAGACATGCTTCACTGGAAAATCCTGGAAAAAGAAAACTCACTTTTATAAGCAGCTAAGTGTTCTTTATGGAACAGAGGTATTTACAGGCAGTTTATTAATAACAAAAGTGGTTTAAGGGCAAAATGCTTTCTATAATTCTCAGTTTATTACATACTAATCATTACATTGCATACCAATTCCTACACAATTATAATTCCCCTTTAAAGCAAATGATGGCAGTGTAGCAGCTGTGAGATTATTAAGGATTTTAGATGAAATAACCTTGTAATTGATTGTATTAGCCAGGATACTACTGGTTAATTCAGTGAAACAGAGCATTATTAACGGCACCATGATAAAAGGCATAAGCTGGATCTGGCAGACCGGGAGTATGCCCATCCTTATTTTGGAGAACACCATTCTAATTTGAAAATATTGTTAGGTTTTTGACTTAGCTTTACAAATAAAACTTCATTAGAGAGTGAATAAATATTAACATTTCCTTACCAATATCAATGTATTTGGGATCCAAAGGTGTACCAATAGAATTACAAAGAACAAGCACGTACTGTGAACAAATAAAACAAAAGGCGTCAGAACTCCTATTTACGTACAACAAAGGAAATAACGCTTAACATCTCATGCTCATCTCTTTTTCAAGTATCACTAACTAAGAAATAATGGACAAAATTAAGTAGAAGCACAACAGATAAGTATAATCTATAGCATTTAAAATAAAGAAATATAAATTAAAATTAAACCAAGACTGATTTCTCAATAACGGAACACTGTGGTTATTAACAGGCCACTTAAGAAACACAAATACACTGGCTAATTTTCAGTATTTATACTTCTAAAATTATTGATCAGCTATCACCTCAATATTCACTTTTATCCTATGACCAGCTATAAAAGCTAATTTAATTTGTTACCGTTGCACCAAATGTTTCCATCTCGCTCTCCTCCTTTGAAGCAATATATAAATAACATGAGAAATTCAGAAAATTTCAGTTAATTTAGAAAAAACATAATCCAACCCAGTGAACATGACTTAAAATGCCCATTAGTTAACACATACCAAATAAGGATCAACAACTCATACTAGGAAAACGATCGAGCATACTATACACTCTACAGTGACTGTTTCGTTTTTAACTTTTACTCTCAGGCACCTCTTCTGTATCTCGTACCAGGAAGAATAGTGAGAATACTATTTTATTTAGATGTTATCCTGATTAAGAGAATGACTTCAAATTAACCAGCCTTCCATGTACTATTACTATTACTATTACTATTACTATTACTATTACTATTACTATTACATACCAACTTTGTCTTTCTTTTCCTAGCATCTCAAGTAAAACTTGTTTAATTTCATAAATATAATCTAAATGACAAAAATTATACTAAAACATCATAATTTACTCTTCCACTACTTAAAATAAGCTTACTTCCTGCCATGAAATACCACAAGTAACTTGTATTTTTTAATTTACTTACCGTGTACATGCTCACAGACTCAAATAGTTCCACGAGACTTCTTACCAAAAATACAAGTCTCCCCCGCTAACTTTCCAGTTCTTACTCCCTAGAGTAAATATAAACTTTTGGCTTCTTAAACTCATCCCCTGGATGTCCACCTACACAAACCTAAGTACTAACACATTTAGTCTGCTTGTTTCGTTTCGATTAGGACACTGTCCACAGACTCCCCACCATCAAAGACACCCGCCTCGGAGTGGCTCCCACCACGGGGTGGCTCCCACCACGCAGGAACACACTTCCATCCTCCCTTTCTCCACTTAAAAATGTGTTAGGTCAGAATTTAGGGTTTAATGAGTTTATTATACTTCACATAAGTTTTTTAACTAAAAAGCCTAGTACATCATTCTGACTATGTAAATACTACTCACCGATGAGTATGTCATGGATCTATTCTCCTTTCCAGCACATTTTGCTTTATTTGTCTTTACTTTTTTCTCTTTGCTGTTTTCTCTAATTATTACTAACAAGTCCCCAATTACCTCCCGGTTACGCACATCTCCTCCCAAGGGTTCAACTACACTACAAATTCTACTGACTTCATCTGGAACCTCCTCCAGAACTGTGTGACCGCTGTCTCGTGATGGCGCCCTGGGCACACTGCACAACTGTCCCCGGGACCACTCTTCACCACTGCTCTCGAGTTACCCTGTTTCTCCCCCTTTCTTACTTTATTCCTCATTTTGGTAGACCACATCCTGGAGTAACTTTCTAAGATCAGGAAGTCCGTAGGGTAAATTTTTAGTGAGCCTGTATATCTAAAAATGTCTTTATTTTACCTTCATTTTAAGTAATACTTCACTTAAGACATGGAATTCAAGATGGGAGATCATTTTCCCTCAGAATTTTGAAAGCAATTCTCCAAAGTATTATTGTTGACGAGTTGAATGCCAATGTTACCTGATCCTACAGAACGTTTTTCCTCTTAGAAAGTTTGCAGGGTCTTCTTTGTATCCCCAGTGCTCTGAAATATCACAATGATGTGACTTGATACAGAAATATTTTTCTTCAGGGAAATTTTCTTGCTTTTTTCTCAGAATTATTAGCCTCCATTATGCCTGTTCACTCTTTTTAAGGCTGTTACCCAAATGCTAACCTTCTGGGACCAGTAGTCTAGTGTCCTTACATTTTCACTTCTATTCTCTATTTTCTTACCTTTTTGCTCCACTTTCCCTTCATTTTCTCATCTAACGCTTCTTTCAAGTTTTTCATTGCTGCTATCATATCTGCAATTTCCACACGTTTCCTTTCCTATCGTACACTTTCCTGCTTTATGGATGTAATTTCTCTTAATTCTCTGAAGATACCTGAAATGATTCTGTTGTTCTTTCCGAATAGCCTCTGCTTGCTCCCAGTTCCTTTCTCCTTGTGTTTATTTTCACATTAAATTGGATGATTTTCTTAAGTCTCTGATGACCCTTGTCTGTGCGCTTACACTGAAGAAGGTGCCGCTAAAACGCTGTCTGGAACCTGTCTGTTCATGGGTTAGCCTCCTCGACTCTGGTCCTCAGAGTGAGGTGAATGGGCACGGACATTTCCCTGGGACTCCCAACGGGGCTACTTTGGGAGGTCTTTTCTCTGGAACTGGTCCGACTCTCTCAGAGGACTCTTCCAACAGCCTGTGTTCTGGGGGCCAAGTCGAAAAGACGACAACGAGGGGAAACAGCGTGGTACCCTCGTGACTCAACTGCCTGCTTCTCAGCAGGTCCCCCGCCCCTTACCTGCACTTGGCGCCCTTCAGTGCAGAAACTCCAGCCTCTCTGAGGGGTAAGCCCCGGTCTGCGCATGAGATGAAGGGCAGCCGCCTATGGCCTCAGTGGGGGCAAGAGATCTAGAAACTGCTTCTTTGTATGCATCTTTTTACAGTTTTCTCCTTCCTGTACGATCTCTGGCACTTCCAAAGTCATGTTCTGTCTGTTTCTTCCCCCACCTGGAGCCATCCAGAGCTGTGTCCCTTGGGGACTCTGCAACAGAAACTGGCTGCTTCTTTGCTTTCTCCTCTGATGAGTCAGGATTCCGAGCTCTTAGGTCTGCTAAGGTGATTACCACCAACCCACCGCTTCTCTGACCTCCAGAACTAGGTTGCCATTTCCTCTCCCTTTCTGGTCCCTATGGGCTTACGACTTCTCTAAAAATACCTTGTTTTAGTGAGTTTCAGGAGAAAACAGCCAAATGTGCCTGTTCAAATGGCCACTTTAAACCAAAAACCTTACACTTTTTAATGAGATAAAATAATTTATAACACAGCCAAAGACAGCAGCAGTCCTTTCTTGAAAAATTTACATGTTTCTGCAAATATTTAAACTGTTAGCATAACCTTTTTAAATGGCATTATTTATATTTTTTATTTTGTGGCACAAGACAATGATTTTTAAATCAATATAACTCTGAATAAAAGTACATTTCGCCATGTCAAAGCTACCCAAAGTGTTACAGTGGTCACTGTTATATTTCTTCAACGTGTATTATACTAGACATCTGGATATTCATTTCTACTCATGAAATTTTAACTTGGAAAAGAACTGTGCTATTTTAAATATATTTCAGAGACAAAAAGCTTCAGTACTGAAGTAGTCAATATAAAATGTCAGTAGATTAGCAGATTGGGGGAAAATATCAAGGGACGTAGAACCAATGGGGTCATAGCATTTGTCCAAAACCGAGGTCTAGCCCGACATGCCCAGCAGACCCGATACTCCACTGCCCCTGCCGCAGAGGCCGTGCTTGGGAAGGCGCGTAACTGCAGCCCGACGCTGCCAGGTGGCTGACCCAGCTGAGTCTTATCATATCGAGGAACCTACCTGAGGATGATTTTCATCAGCTTTCGTAGCCAAAATGCAGAAATCTCCACAGGTTGTAATAGAAATGAGACTCTTCACATATTTAATGTATTTCTCATTGTTTTTTGTATCCCAAAATATAACACAGTACTCCGGACGATCAGGTCGGGTATAAGCATAAACTATAGTATTTGAGCAATAACCCCACTAAGAAAAAATCAAAGGAGGAAAGGAAGGGGGAGAGGAGGAGGGAAGAAGAGAAAGAAAAACAGAAAAAGGGAAAAAGGACATTTAAGACTGGAAAAGAAAAACTATATTATCATATTTTTACTCTAGAAATACTACAGATATGTGGTTTATCAGTTCTGACAAAATATATTCTTCAGAAATGGATGACAGACTGAACATTCAGCTTAACACCTTTTCTCATTAAAATAACAAAAAAATCTAAGAATAAATTAAATAAATTTTTTAAAATAAAAAAAGAAAAAAAACAATTATCTCAAAATATTATCTAGGCATAAAGAGAAAAAAATTATGTTTCTTCTCCCAAAGTTATATTCATACCTTCTTTTAAAAGCCAGAGTATATCAAGTATATACTCTACATGTTCTTTAAGTCACAATAATAAACAACAAAACTCTATTAGTTATTGGGGAAAAAATCTAAGAGTAATAGAGATAGTTATAAAACAAATTACATACTGCAAAAATAAATTTGTTTAACTTCCCTTATTTTAATTTGTAAAATTCAAGCTTCAGTGGTGAAAATTTCAGACTTTTCAATGGTCAATAATTGCTGTGAGGGGGACAACAGGAAGAGTGAACCCTGCCACAAGTTTAATTCTGCTCCCCAAGCCAAATTCAAAAACAGATGCTTTGCCTTCCCCGCACTGCCCCGCCCCCAACCACATTTTTAAAACTTTTTTTTATCAGAGTAGCATGTGCACAGAGTTTATAGTGAAATAATTCCTCATGGGCTATTCAAAATGAAAACAAAACAGAGACCCGTCCTAATTTCCCCCCAGGGTAGCCATTTACGACTCTGCTAGCTGCAGCGGGTTTGGTACTGATCTCCACATCACACAGGCACTGACTACCGAACTTGGACACTCAGAGCTTTCCCCTCCTGCTAACTCTCCCAATATATGTGTGCAATTTTGAACAACTCGATATTCAGAGCCGACACTATTATGACTGTGTTTACTATTCAAAGCTAAGCCACGTTTACCTTTTATACCAGGATTACTTTAAATTTTTTTTTTACTTTAAAATAATTTCAGATTTCTAAAAAAGTTACAAAGATAGTATGCAGCTCCTTATACTCTTCTCCCCTGTGCCCTGTTGTTCACACCTCTCATCACCACGGAGCATTCGTGACAACTAAGAACCAACACTGGTGAAGTACTATGCTCCGAACTCCGTACTCATCTGGATTTCATCAGTGTTTCCCTACTGTCCTGTTCTCTTCCAGAACCCTTCCGAGGATATACTCAGTCATTCTGCCCCCTTAGGCTTCCCCCAGCTGTGATGGGTTCTCGGTCTTTCCTGGGTTTTGATGGCCTTGACAGTTTTGAGAGATACTGGTCAGATACTCTGTAGAGCGAACTTCAGTTTGGGTTTGTCGGACGTTCTCCCCACGCCCAGATGAGGACTGTCGGTTTCCAGGAAGACACCCGCAGCAGTGGAGAGCTCCTCTGCTGCGTCACATCACAGAGCATGTGATGTCCGTGTGATGTCACCTTGGTCACCTGGACAAGGCAGCGCTTGCCAATTTCCTCCACTGTAAAGTAACTTTCTTTTATTTCCCTTTTCATCTGTACTCTTTGGAAGCGAGTCACTAGATGTGACCCACACCCAGATTGGGGAAGAGGAGCAACTACACTCCACCTCCTGAAGGGAGGGGCGCCTCAGTCACTCCAAATACTTCCTTAGGGAAGATTTGTTTCACCTCCTGCATTCACTTTTTATAATTATTTACTTATACCAGTTTTATTATTTGGGTTACATTCCAATGTTACTTCATTTCCTTAGTTGCTCAAATCAATCCACCTTTGGCCACTGGGAGTTGGCCAATGTCGGTTCTCTCCAGCGGCCCCTTTGTCTCTTTGACAGGCCCCCATCCTCTGTCTTTTAAGCGCTTCCTACTTTCTGACCCTGGAAGATGCTCCAGGCTCATCTTGCACTTTCCCCACACTAGTCCTAGAATCAGCCATTTTTCCAAGGCCTTTTAAAAATTAGATACATAAGCATTTGATTAACAAATACTCTTAGTAGTCTACCAGCTCAATCGTGTACTTTAGAACTCATTTTGCATCAAACATTCAATTTAAGATAAAATAAAATGCTCATTAGTTATTATGCTGCTTCTTCTCATTTTCCCTCTGATCCACGCTCTGCCCTTCTCTACCCGGCCTTGTGCCCCGGAGGCTGCCTTCTATGAACGGCATTCCCCGGGCCACCTTGCCTTCTGGTTTGGCCAACAGAAGACAGCAGCAGGTGCAGACAGGGCTGAGGCATTTCCTCCTCCGAGCTGCCTCTGCCCGGCCAGGGGCAATGGCTGTGCTCCTACAGGGCAGCCCCTCCTGCACAGCCAGCACCCTGGTGGGCTCCAGGACAACGCCGCCTCACTTGCCCACTGTTGCTACGTGCTCAGTGGGCATCCCTTACCGGTCCCCCGAACCCTGCCACACCCCTGTAATAAACCCTGCATCAACCTCTCTCGAGGACTCCTTTGAATGTGCCATCTGTTTCCAGCCGGGACCCTGACTGTTGGAGTGATGCTACTAAGTACACAGCGTATCCTAGAAAAGCTTCCTAGTTCTGAGGTCATCACACTGAAAGCCTCCTTTCAGCTGGCTTCTGAAAGAGGCCGTGAATAGATGCAAGAAATATAATTATACTTTGAGCTATAACAAAATTATTTAGTAAATAAGCAGCTTTTTTTAAATAACTGCTCATAACACTCACCTTATAATCAGGTCGAATATTTGCAAAGTATATAAAATAATCAACAGCTAGTGCAATTTTCAGCCCACCTCCTTCCCAAGACAGTGCAGAGATCTGCTTTCCAGAAACCTTCAAAGTGCCTAGAGACTGAAAAAACAATTACATTTAACCCGAAGTACCACAGTTAAATAAAGTACAAACTATCACCTGACAGGGATCAAAACTGGCATAAAAATTATTCTGTGAAAGGCTGCTACTCACTTCAAAATCATTTCCCTGGATTTTTATAATGAAAACTATACATATGATAGGAGAAATTTACAAACGAGAGCCAAAGAATTCATTACCAAATTTCATCAGATCTAAGATGCCAGAGATTTAAACATGCACCTTTATTTTTATGTAAACTAAGGGAAGAAAAACCACATCACTAGTTAAAATAAGACAACTCTGACTGTAAGATGCATCCCACGTTTAGAACTGTAAGGAACTGTATGTTCACTCCATAAGTCTTGCCTCCCCTTCGCCGCCCACAGCCAAGCAGGACCAAGTCCTGCTGCTCCCACCCCATCCGTCCTCCACCCCAACAGCCTCCTCTCTGGAATGAACTATGTAAGAACCTCCCAACTGCAATTCTCCCCTTTCATCTCTTTCCTCTTCCTCGCCCTGTACCCCCAAGTTCAACATCCACTCCCCTGGAATACCTATCTTTCTGGACCACAGATCTGATCACACCCTACTCTGCTTGTTTAAATGTTTAATCATTTCAAACCCAACAACAGCTCTTGGCCACCACATTCTGTAGCATGGCATCCGGTGCCTTTTCCTTTCCGAGAGGAAACCACACTCCGCTCAATGCCCCCATCCTGGGCGCTCCCTCAGAGGGAAGTGCTGTGCCTCCTCACCTGTGGCTGCGGAGGGTCCCCTCTACCTCAAACCCGCCTTCCTTCTCCCCTGACCCCTGCTGCCCTTCTCCATCCTCCTGCAGCACCTGGACCCATCCTTCTAGATACGACCTGCATGCTGTTTCCTGCCCCTCCCCTCCCTCCATGGGTCTGGAGAATTTAGACGGTGAGCCCCTGAGAGCACTGTTTGTCATATCCACGTTTATTTCCCTATCCCTTAACAGACTGCTTGGTAAACAGGTACTCAGTAAATATTTATTAGGTAAACAAATATACAGTAAATTCAAGTTAATTTCTTCTAACATAGTACATGTTATGGCTAAATTAGTGAGTGAACAAATGAACATATGGACATTTTAAAATGTGGCCAGAAAAAGAAAACATCTCAAATCTATGCTTATTTGACAGAGCAGTATAATCCCAAGAATTTGAATAAATTATACTGGTATCCCTTGTTGTTAAGCAGATATGCTCTGAAGTCAAATTTAATGTATGAAACTTTTAAACTTCACCTGCAGGGGAAACCAATGGGGAAAATAGCTTTACCCTGGGAGGGTCCCTCTATGTGTCCTGCTGCCTGCATGGCACAGGACACAGGGCACAGGCAGACCCTCACAACAGCCCTCCTGGCGTTTGGCGAGGGCCCTCTGGGGGCGGGAGAGCGAGGCAGCCTCCTCCCTCGCAGAGCAGCCAGGAGACCAGGCAGCGAGGAGAGGAACCTGACCTTGGGAGGCGCTGACTCAGCGCTGTGCTGTGCATGGTCTCGTTATCTCCCTCAATTTTTATAATAGCACCATGAGGCACTACCTTTATTTCAGAAAATATGTGAACTGAGACTCAGGGGTTAAAAAACTCCTCCAAGTGGAACCTCACTGGGAAAACAGTCCAAATTGTATCCAAGCCCATGCTGTTACCCCTTCCGGGGGCTGAGACCACAGGTCAAACCCTGGAAGACCCAAGCTCACAGAAAGCAAATTCTCCCCTGTGGTTATCCTTAAGTTTAAATCTTTTGATAGCTTCCTTCCAAGTTATCTTCCCTATCTTAATTAAAAAAATTCCAAAAATAAATCTCCCATATAATATTCATGCCTTCAAAAATATTAAGTGATTAATATACACAGAGGAACTACACTAGATAGTTTCAATTACAACTATAGCGAAATCCACTCACACTTTTCAAGCAAGATGATGCAAGATAGGACTAAGAATCCATGTTTTTCTACTTGGAGAAGGCTGAACTAACAGAATAAGCAGTTAAAACAATTTAATGATAAATAAGCCGACGGCAATGAATGAAAATAACCAATAAAGAATGGCGATTATAAGAAAGGCTAGAAACATCAAAATAAACATCAGGTTCTTACTTATTTAGGAACCTTGAGAACTATGCTTCTGGTTTTCCTTGGCGCCCACATCCATCAGAAACGTATTAACTGACCATATACAGGCAGCGCCCAGACTCTAGAGCAGAGTTGACTGGGTAACTTTTAAGTTACAGATTCAAAGGTATCAGCTGACATCATCTCTTATTCTTACACAAATTACTAAAACATGTAAAAATGTTAATATTAAAGTATTAAAATAACCAGTGAAGGCTTTGTATAGCAAAATACATACTTTTGAAGTCTATGGTAAATTTATAAAAACCAACAGGCTATCCCAAAGGGGCTGAATATATTCCAAAGTTAGAAAATAAAATATGTAAAAATGTATTAAGCTTAGTTACTAAGTAGTAAGTTCTCATTTTCTAAATTCTTTAAAATGCACAATATATTCATTGTCTTAATTGATATTTCCCATCACTTCAAGAAATTTCTCATTAAAAATTAAATCTAGAAATAATACTACTGCAAAGGATAACATATGCATTTATGAAAACTATGCTTGTTTTCATGTTGAATCACCTAAGATTAATTATTAAGGTAGATTTTCTTAAATTATTGATTATTCCACAACAAATTAAAACTATTAGAAGTTTGGGGAAAGGACAAACAGATACATACACTTAATAACTATGCACATTTCATATATTACATTAAAAATAAAAAATCTGAAACAACTGAATTACACCAAAGACAACTCAAAAACCAGCTGTGACAACAGATTCATATTCAAATCAAAGAGAAAGTATTCTAAATAACCAATCTATATTGATATTCTTAGGTGAAACATCTGGTTTTCTAAATGTACAGACTATAAAATAAATCCCACAAAATACAACTACAAAGACTTGTGATGAGGTTCATTCAAAAACATACATCTCCCAGTTTACTGCAATTGTCCCTTATAATAAAAAGTGTGAAAAGCGTGTGCCTTTTCCTCCACTCCCCCTTCCCCACCTTACGAGCTGCGTATTTAAGCAGAAAGAGAGAAGACGACCGCACTCACCTCACCGAAGGGAGTGTAGAACTGCACGATGTTGGCGTCGCCCTCCTGGGCGGCGGCCCTCTGGGAGCCTGCCACGGCCAGCACGCTGCCCGTGTGGTTCCACTGGATGCTCACGACGAACATGTTAGTGTCGATTAAAACGGGATCTGGTCAGAAAGAAATAATGAGGCAACTGCGGTAAAACAGCCTGGAGAACTTTATAACCTCCAGGACAATCTTTAAATCTATTTTTAATTCTCCATGTTCAAGTTGCTTTAAAAATCACGTACTTTGGTCATTCTCGTGCCTCATTATCTGGCACCGCCCGTTGTCAAAACAAATGGCGAGGCAGGGGCAGTCGGGCTCCACGTAGCCCTCCGTGCCGTGGTACCACTGGATCCCGGCAATGCTGATCGCGCCCGTGACGTTCACCAAGCAATTCAGCTTCATTTTCATCTGAGTAGAATCAGCTAGGTTACTCTTCTATGTTTTAAAACAGATCAGTAAGAACAGAGTATTGTATAGAAGAAACAAAGGAAATAGGATTTAAAAATCTGGTTTCAAATGCAAGCTCCCTCACTTACTGGTTTGCCAACCCTGGACAGATCACTTCCCCTGAGTTTCAGTGTTCTGAGTGTGCAGCGTTTTTATGAAAGTCAAATGACAAGAGGGTGTATAAAAGTACTGTGAAAACAGCAAAGTGTCATGTAAAAGCTGGCGACTCTCGCTCCCATTAATGAGGGCACTGAGGTGAAGTCCTGACCCTGACTACGAAGAGAGCTGCCCGTACAATCGGATCCACCATAGCTGAACCTTACAAAGCCAGAGTCTTTCTTGAGATGATGCTACCTGAACCTATTTATTTTACCTTCTTTAAAGGCCCTGACTTTTGTCCCTTACTGTTTAAGTCTTCCATTCTTTCACAAACAACTTTTAGTAGCTTGCTACAAAAACACCCGCGGAATCTCAGGTGAACTCTGGCTTCAGCAGTGAGAAGACACAGGATTACCCGCACATCGTCCTGCTCATCCTCCCTCAGCTCCAGCACACTGAACCCTGGTTCCGTCCAGCCGCCAAAAACTGGAACTAAAGGGTTAAGTTACCTTGAAGCAACCCAGAAGTTTTTTAATTAAAAAAAGCTTGCAGAGAATTTAAACCTGAACTGAAGACTTTCTTGATCATACAAACCATCATAAGGAAATGTGTACACATATTGATATATGTGTACACATATTGAATGATATATAAAATAATCGCATAAAATATGTAAATAAAACTAATGAATATATGTACGTATACTTACTATAAAATTCCCTTGACTGTCATAAATGTGTATTTCTCCATTTGCCATCCCAAAAAGCAAGACTTTACTGTCTGCGGACCATGCTACGTGCCATAACTGTACGCCCTTCAGGTCTTTCCCCCAAATGCGATTCCCTAAAACAGAACATGCAACACAATTATTTCATTAGAGGTTCAAGGCTATGATTGTCCACAAACTGCTCTAAAAATCTTTGTTTTGCTAAAGAGCACTCACACGTTTGTTCAGTTTATTTAGTCAGTAAATACTGGAGCAACCACTACGTGCTAAATCGCCTACCAAACATTTGAAATAGCAGCTGTTTTTAACCTTCTCCCTTCTCTTCCAAACTCTGGCCCAGGACCTGACTCCCAATTAGTAGATGAAGTCATCTTCTACTTTGGAAACAAAATAAAAGCTTTCAAAAAAAGGAATCCTTCAGCCCTGGCTGGTGTAGCTCAGTGCTGATTGAGCGCAGGCCTGCGACCACACCACACAATCTCCGTTCGATTCCCAGTCAGAGCACATGCCTGAGTTGCAGGCTGGTTCCCTGCAGGCCAGTTCCCAGCAGGGGACGAAAGGCAGCCATACACTGATGTTTCTCTCCTTCTCCCCTTCCCCTCTAAAAATAAATAAAATCTTTAAAAAAAATAATAATAACACACACCAAAAAAAGAATCCTTCATTCCTACTTTCAAACATCCAACATAATTCGCATTCACGCCTTTGTGCTTTGCCCCCCAATACAAAGGAAAAGGTATGCGCCCCAGCACACCCATCTAAGGCCAACCCCCCACCTGTTCTCGGGTCTAACCCCTTCCTAGCTTTGCTAGGTAATTCATTTTGTAACTTACGATCTTCATGGTATCACATACAACTCTTCTCCCTAGTATTATACTATACTGATTCTCAAAATATTTTCCATACCCCAAACGTGGCTAAGTTCAAATCCTCTGGCCCTCCTCAAATGCTATTTCTTTGGCCTAGGACATTCTACATATCAATCTTCCTCGTGGCTAATGCCTCATCGTAGACACCACCTCCTCCAGGATGCCTTCCCTGATCCCTCCAAATCTGGGTTCAAAACATACTTCTTCTGCATGTTGCTGTATTTTCCCCGTCTTAGCACTGAGCACCAGCACTGTAATGGTTACTCATCCATCTCTCCTGATCTAAATCTGCACTAATTCTTTTGTCTTTTGTTGTACCTGGTGCCAGAACTACAGCTGTGATTTTGTAGGCTCTCAGAAACATTTGTGGAATACACCAAGTTCTACACACAAAAGAAATTTTAAAACCAGAAAAATGAAAATGACTTAAAGATAAACTATTTCTCTATAGATAATTTCTTATTAAAAGAAAGGTAGAGACTTTCAGAAGCCCAGTGTTAGCTATGAACTAGAATTTGAAAGATACAGTTTCTCATGCCAAGCTCTATTAAAATGAATGAACAGTCACCTCACAATATATAAAATAGCAAATCACTATGTTGTACACTTGAAACTAATGTCATATGTCAATTATATCAACTTTAAAAAATAACCAGAAACTATTATATATCTATGGCCTTTCTGAAACTAAAATCTATATAGTTGTAATACAGTGTAACAACTGTAAAGATAAGTTATATAATTAGGCAGACATATTTAAAATAATCCTGAACAATTAATTCACCTTTTTGACTGCCACTGTAAGAAACATTTTAAAATGGATTTTCCTTGAACATACTTAAAAGTAAATGATTCTGGAATGTCATCAAATTATGTACCAACTGTTTCCTCTTTTTATGTCCATTTTTCTGCCAGCGGACTAACACAGAGTGAGTGCAAACCCGTAAAGACAGCAATGTCAGTCGCGTCTCGACCTCAGCCCGGCGCAGAGAGGCATTACCATCCACGGAGCCGACGATCACAGCCCCGTCTTCGTACACGATGCAGATCTTCTGCCCGTCGGCCGTCCAGCTCATGCTGCGAACCACCGACTTATTTCTGTTGTTGATCATTTCCTCATACCAAGACCCTATTTCCACAGAAGAAAAAAATTACACGTAAAACTCCCACAGCTATCAAGTGGTACCTAGATTTAAAAACTTCCCATGAAATACAAAGTAAAACAAATAACTGTGAAGTCTTCTGCCACCTCAGACGTTACACTATAAAACCTTCAAATCAACACAAAATGAAAAATTAACTTAGGCCTTGACTAATGATTGCTTCAAAGATCATCACAGAAAACACAATAAATTCCCATCTTTTTTCCTCTCTTTCTCTGTTTCTTCCTTTCAATTAAAAAAATAAAACTTCATTTGTTTTTCAAGGGCCAAAACGATGGATTTTCTCAAGGCCTAACTTTTCCCACTTGAACACACTTCAGGTAACAACGAAACAAAAACAAAACAGCCACAATAACTTTGCAAGTGTGCGTAAACTCTCCAATGATGAATTACAAGCATACAAAACACAAGCACGTTGGGTAAAAACTCTAAACCTACCTGAAAAACATTTTAAACGGTTTATCTCACATGTCACATCACCAAGGCTGAATGACAAAAATATTCTTGGGCACAGGTTTCGAGTAAGATGTGAACTGTAACAAGGTGTAACCAAATATGGGCACATCACAAGTCTATTGCTTTGTTTGTGGTTTTTAAAAGGCTTTACCGCACTGGGTACGGGGAACGCCAGCCGCAGCCAGACAACAAGTCAGAGCGGGCATCACCAGGGGCAGGACCAAGGCCCAGGGAACATGCGTTGGAGAAAGACAGAGTGTATCCCAACCTCCTGTGCGTTCTCACTCTACTACCTACACACACACACACACACACACACACACACACACACACCTTTTAAAAATTGATAAATTCAGGTACTTAAGTTGAAAAATGGCATATTTTTTAACTAAGAATTTTAAAATGGTATACCCTAAACATTTTCAAAACAACACACATGAACTAGGGTACTCTTTTCATGTAAAGATGATGGCTACAGGCCCCAACAGAACAGGTATTATGAGGGGTTTTGTTTTTTGAGGGTCTTTTTGGTAATAGCGATGCAACTAAATTAATCCTTCTCTTACTCTCTCTTGCGGGCAAAAGGCACAAATTGTGAGCCAGTCGTCAGAGCTGAGATAAAAATCTGTGTCTGTGAAAGAAAAGGAAGCCAACGGATTTAATAAAGGTAATAAATTATTGCCTTTGACTTCTTAATAAACATGTTGTTATCTACTGAACCAACTCTAGTCACTGACCACATGAAAACTAATTCTTACTGGAAACCTGGAGAAACAAGAGTGACCTCCAGCAGAAATTATTCTGTAAGAGTCTAAGTTAATTTTGGAGATTACCAACAGTTACCTAATTCACTTTCTCTATACAAGGTCACAGTTCGGTAGGGAGCAATAAATCCAGAAATGTCACCGAGTGCAGTCAGGATGAACTCCTGCCGCTGGTCAGAAGGGCTCTATTTCAAAGACATTATTTCCCCATTCAGGTACTGCAATCCAGACTCCAATTTGTGAAAAGATTATTAAATAAACTCTCCTAGTATACCTTTGTAAAACATCCAAACAATGATAAGCCCATTTTGATCACTGGTAGTCAACTTTTGATATTGTTCATTCCATGTGACAACCTGAACAGAACCTAAAAAAAAATAAAATGATTTAGAAACTGTAATTAGTTTCACACATATTTTTATGACAAACACCAAGAGCATGTTAAAATTAGTACGGTTCTTGTCCAACTTTACCAGTCTTTAGAGTCAAAAATATTCATAGGATACATTTAACATTATCACTCATTTTTTAGAATGATGCATAATATTACTTTTACTTTTTGTTCCTATTTCACACCAACAAAGTACCTACTATGGTCAGCTGCAACAACTGCCACACAGCTGATGACAAAACCAAACACAAGATTTACTGAACTGGCCAGGCTCCCAGGGTCCTAATGCCCAAAGGACATCGTACTAAGTACTTGGTTGTTTTTCCAGGGGGGTTAGTGGTTGCTTGTGGTCATGTACTCTAATCTCTTTCTCCACCCTCCCCCTCCCTTGCTTTCCATTCTATTGGTAACAAACTCTTGAGCATATCTTAAACCTCTGGGTTATAGGACAAATTTGTTTTACTTCATTTAATTTTTGTAATCTCTAAATACTTTAGTGTGTATTTCCTAAGAATAAGAACATTCTCTTTCATAACCACATTATAACTTAAGTAATTTAACACTGATACAATATTACTCCATAACCCACAATCCACATTCAAATTTTACCAATCTACAGAAATCTATCTAAATAGTGTCCTTTATAGATACTCGTTTTTCTCCTTCAAGATCCAATCTAGGATTACGTAGTGCATCAGCTGTGATATCTCTCTAGTCTGCTTTAATTCGGAACCACAGGACAAACTATCAAAAAGATTATATCCTATCCCTAGACAGATACAGTATTTTCTAATATATAAAATAATAGCTACTTTTTTCAGATTTATTGAGGATGGTGTTTAATCGTGTAATGTAAAAGTTGTTGAATGACTCTGGACTGTATTATGGCTCAATAGAAACGATTACTTTAGCCCCAGCTGGTGTGACTCAGTGGACTGAGTGCCAGCCTGCACCAAAGGGTGGCAGGTTCGATTCCCAGTCAGGGCACATGCCAGGGTTGCAGGCCCCAGAAGGGGGAACGTGAGAGGCAACCACACATTGATGTTTCTCTCCCTCCTTTTTTCCCTCCCTTCTCCTCTCTCAAAAAACAAGCAAAATCTTAAAAAAAAAAAAAAAGAAATGATCACTTTAAATGGTACCACTATTGAAAATGATAATTCTGCAGTAGATGGTTTCTAAATGCCTAAAAATGAAATATGACTTAAAAATTACACGACTTACCACTATGACCTTGGGGCAACTGTAATAGCGTAATCAATAAAATATGATTAAAAATATATACATGAAAAATCAATCTATAGATAAGAACAGATGGAAATACCATCAACTTTGACATTACCCCTGCAGAAGTTGGGGAGGCAAAAGGCACAGGGAGTGGGGAGTGTGGGGAAGGACAGGAGGTCCCCTGCTGCCCCATCTCACAGAGAACGCACCCAAGAACTGCTTTCTCACGTTAAGGCGTAAGGGCTGAGTGTTTTAAGCACATATTTAAAATTGCTAAGGTAACTAGTATAAAAAATAAATATAATTGCCAAAAATAGGGTGACATAGACGGGACAGTAAACTAAACATCTTTCACAGTGGGGAATCCATGTAGGTCTAAAATTAACAAATTGAGCCATAAAGATATAACAACACAGAGCACAGAAAACAAGACCACAGCGGTTGCCCTTGAAAGACGGAACTACGTGGATGGATTCACAGGGGTTCCTTCTGACCAGGTGACTGAAATCAGATCGGTTTACAGACGGTTCTCAGATACATCGGCACCAGCCAGAGGCGAATGGCTACATGACAACCCCAGTCCACAGTGTCTGTAAAAGAGTGGTTCAGGGAAATCCTCCCCATGAACAGAAGTTCAAGCACATCTACGGTGGTCCTCTTTGGCTGAACTGAGAGAGCCTGAGGTAAGGATCTGCATTAACTTGTGGGCTGCGGTTGATGGTTTTACTAGAAGGTCTGGGACTCAGAAAGAACAAGGCTGGAAAATGATAAAGAGGAGACCTGGTGAAGAGACATGTGGATGGAACTCTTGGAGTGAGCATAGAATACAAATATATTGCATGCTTTTTTAATGCTCCCTCACCAAGGGGCAGTCAGTCTGGAGGAGGTTTTCAATAATCAAGTGGACAAGAGGGCATATTTTTGTGGATATCCACCTGTTTTTTACCCCAGCCAGCCCAGGGGTTGCTCAGTAAAACTCTGCACAAAATAACCATAGTAGCAGATATGGAGTTTGTGTGTGGGCTTAAAAATACGGAGTTCAGACCTGGCTGGTGTGGCTCAGTGGTCTAAGCACCAGCCTGTGAACCAAAATGTCATAGGTTATATTCCCAGTCAGGGAATTTCTCTCCCTCTCTTTCTCCCTCCCTTCCTATCTCTCCAAAATGAATAAATTAAATCTCAAAAAAAAATACTGAGTTCACTCACAAAATCCCCCTGGCCTCCACCTTGGCTGAGTACCTAAGCTAATCACAGCAGAGAGAAATGCTGAGTCCAGCACAGCACTGTGGCCCGGGAAGGTCAGCCAGAGACCTAATGGCAGGTGGATTATACTAAAGGGGCAACAACTTGCTTTTGCGAGAATAATACGCAGTTTGGATCTAGATGTGCCTTCCCTGCCTACAAAGCTTCTGCCAGCCCCACTGTCCATGACCTCGAAAATGGTCTTACCCGCCATCACAATCTCCACTCAGCAATGATTCTGATCACAGAGCTCATTTCACAGAAGGCCATGGCCCCTGCCCATGTTAAGGAATGGTCTTCCCACACATCCCATCACCCAGAAGCAGCTGGTCCAATGGAACGGGGAACTGGCTTACTGAAAACTCAATTATGATGCCAACAGGAGAACGATATCCCTCCCAAAAGGCTGGTTTCACAGGATGCTGCATGTGCTGTGAGTCAATGACCAACATATGGCGATGTTTTTCCCAATCCCAGAATACACAGGCCAGGGAGAAAATAAATAAATAAAACAAAAAATAAAAGTTGCTGAATGACTCTAGATTATATTATAGCTGAATAGAAATGACTACTTTAAATATTACCATTACTAAAAATGATGATAATTCTGCAGGTTTCTAAAGGCCGAAAGACAAAATATGATGTAAAAATTATATGACTTACCGCTATGACCTTCAAGATTCTGATTCATAGAAAGGTTATTAGGAGCTGCAAGACCCCTCAATTTTGCATCATCTAGAAAAACAAAAAAAAACAATAACAAAAAATATTATGGAAAAATAAAAGTGACAGATTATAAGATTTTCACATTTCTTGCCTTTCTGAAAGGCAATCCTATTCCTGGATGATATTAGGATTTTTTTTTAAGTACCTATTTTTCTCACCATGGAAACATGGACAATAATACACACACCTTTGCAATGGTATTATTCTGCCAAAATAAAGAACATCGTTTACTCAGTACATTAAATAATTAGTAATTATTATTACTACTTATTTCTTCCCCAAAGGTCACAAATAGAAATAATTGTGACGTGTAGATTGGAAAATCTAAAGCATAAGAGGGATGGAAAAGCGAAGGCTTGTATTCTGACAATAACATGAGCAAATCCCATTTTCATCAAGTTCAAACATTTGGGCTTGCATTCATTCACCTACCCGTCTGCGTCTCTAATTTCAAAACTTTCAGTAATCCATCTTCACCACCACATGCTATGAATCCTTGATCCTTGTTCCAAGATATACATTTCAGCTTCACATTATTGGGAATGGCAATCTGAAAAGCAACCACAGCCACTCTCACAATTTTTTACGAAGCAGTTGGGAAATGCGTCTACAGGAGAAGAAAGGCTGAAGAAAACCCGCCCAAGATGAAAAATGGTCAGCCTTGCAGTGTAAGATGTTTTGAAAACGGGCGTAGTCCCTGAACTGCGCCGGGCCCTACCATTTGGAAAAGAACGAAGTGACGGCGGAGAAACCCAACGGGGGAGTCGCCTGAAAGATTTTTAAAAGCGGTGAGTGGGAGATATGAACCCATACCACCAGTCCACATTCTCTTTCCACACACACTTAGACTACCCTTTTGTAATTATTTTTCTTTTCCCCGGCGGCCCGTGATGGTCCAGTGAATTTAAGTCACTGGATCAGCAACAAGTGGAAGAAGCACTCACTGATCTGTCCAGCGGGCCCCGTTAAAAAACCCAGCCTGGGGCAGGGATGGGAGATAGTCTATAAGAGAGGGCTGCTGGCTCCACCAAGAACTGTCTGGGGCTCGGGGACCGTCTGGAAGAGGGCCGATGCTGGACCAGAAGGAAGGTCGGAGGAGGGATGGAGAAGCAGCGTTCAGGACGCCTGGCTCCGCGGACGGGCTACGCTAACCAAGGAGCGAGGGCGCACTGCGGGGAAGACTCACTCTCTTGCTCAGGTAAAAGAACATCCTGGAGTTCCCGAGAGGACGACCCCAAACGCCAAAGCTCACAACTGGAAACTAGTTTCTAAGTCGCCAATCGCCAAAATCAGCGGTTCTTGGAAGCTCCCGTCGCCCTGGCAACCGGTCGCATCCGGGGGCGCCTGGAGACACTTCCGGTGTCGGCCCAGCTTGGCCCAAAGAGCATCATGCGCTTGCGCGGACGTCAGTGGGGCGGGGTGGGGGTGGGGGGCTGCATCAGTGGCTGTGCGAGGACCGAAGTTCTAGCTGGGCCCTGGCTTCTGATTCAGGATTTTTCTGAGTCAGCTCCGGGCTTGGTCGCCGACCCTCAGAGCCCTGCACCGAAGCCTCAGATGCGCTGAGTTCCTGCAGGCTCGGAGCAAATGTCACACCTACCTGCGAAACTTGCAGAAGGTGTCAGTATCCTTTTAGGAGGAAAGGCGCCCCTGCAATTTTGGAGGCCCCGAAGCCCCAGCATTGTTGAAAGGCAAAAGTCGTTAACTGTATTTCGTAGGTCGGCGCCTTCGGGGCAAATGAAACTGCAAACATGCCTTTTCAGAGTTTGAAAACCTTCTTCCCTTGGGCCTTTGGGGAATTAGAGAACTCCTTGGAGAGATCTGAGGGTTGGAGTTTGTGCTCAGTCTGTTTGTTTTAGGATTTTTTAACAGGTTATTTAAGCTGTAACTGAGCCCAAGGGCCCTCATGAAAGTAATGTATGAGCTTTGGGCCATTACAGCATATAATTGCCATTGGGCCATAGCCTTTCATTTTTTAATAATTTTAGTATTTGGTATTTTCTCGCCTGGAGTCCATTGTTTATACCCTTTTCTTTTTCTACCCTCTTCTTTTTTCAGTTCTTTGTGCTTTTTGATTCCCTGGAAAGTTACAACGTGCCACAGTTTCAGGGATAGGGCAGGAACTCTCATGAAATTATTGTCTCCCCCATTTTTAATTTTTCTCTGGTTTTCCATTTTACTATATTCTACGGGTACCACTGTTGATTTGTATAATCTAATATGTGCTTTATCCACCTACAGTATCTCCCCATCTGAGACAAACAGTGTGTAAATCCTTCGCAGAGCCTGTGGCCTCACCCAGCGGCACTTAAGAGCTGACAAAGGTTATCAAATTTAAAATCAGATTTTCCTTCAATCCTAAAATGACTTTAGTGTGGTGCCCTGACTCTAAGCAGGACAATATGCTCTCTGCACCCCACCATTCCTTTCTGCTCCCAAGGTGATTTTGTATGTGCTTTGATGTACCTACCCTTTTGGCCAATTGTGCCGAGCCAAATGCATCAATCTGGTCTCCCTCAGGAATTCTCCCCAAACTTAAGCCCCAGCCCATTCAGATGATACATGTATTTGTTTTCAAATGTACGAGTATTTATTTTTTCAGCACCAAACTGTTAATTCCTAAGATATGTCGGCACCTTCTCACAGGCTCCCTATATTGGACTCATGAAGCAAATGAGTATTATATAAGGATCCCAACCAACTGGTCAAATTTAAGACAGGATTAATTGAAGCTAGTTTATAATGGTCACACTCTTGAAAAATCAATTCTCAATACCTTTCCCTAGTTCTTGAACATGGGCTCTCATTTATTCCTTCTGTAGCACCATTGCTCTGTGATATGGTAATATACAGTATATTACTGATTCTGTGTTCAACCAAGTTTGTAAAATAATACTGCTCCATCATATCCTTTCAAAAGTGTGGAGAAATAACAATACATCTTTCATAAAATATATACTGCCTTGATGTATTTATTTTTCATTTATTCCCTTTAAAGTGTATATTCTAGGTTTTTTGATGGTTTCTGGGTTTTGACTGGTCTTTTTTATTATATTTGCTTTTCAGGCACGTATATTAATATACCCTTATCATCATTTAATCTAAATTGAGATAATTTTGCTTTCCCTCTTCCCTCTTCCACAACATTCTTGATTAAAGCTTTTCTGTTTAATCTGAACTTACATTTTTAACCTTAAGAGCATTAGATTTAAATTATTCAAAGTGTCCCAACATTATGTTCTTTGAAAAGAAACTGTTATATATTCAAAATGACCCAGTTTACTTTAAGGAAATATGTTAACAGACAAAATTGATATGAGTTACCATTCTGCAAAAAAAAGAAACATGACAGTAATAATATATAAAGATATTTTTATTATACTAAAGACAAAGCAAACCAAAAAAAATAAATAATTGGGTAGTACACAATTTAAAGGACTGTTTTCTTCTAAAAGTGAAGATTTAATGCTGAAAAAAATTATATGCATCAAATATGTAAGTGAAAAAAGTTTGGCTTATTACTAACACTTAAAAAGGCAACATTAGGTTTTGTTACTTGTTACAGCAATATTTATAAAGATACTTTTATTATTGACCCATAAAGTAAAAGAATATAATAAATTTAGGGGTTTTGTCCTTAGTAAAAAGTTATAATTCACAAGTAATGTCTTTAGTTGTGTGTTTCTTTCAAACATCAATGAATTAAAAATGGCATGTAATGTACACTTGATCTGTGTTAACTATATTAGATGCATGTATTACAATCCCCTGATCACAGCTTCAGGAATACTCTAGTAAAAATGAGCAACAAAGAGTATTCAAGAAACAGTTCTAAATTATATTCGCCTCAATTTAATTAAAGGAACTTTTTAATGTGTAAATATTATATGAAATCTATACTCTCAGTAATAAGAATGGTTTAGACTATACTATGAAGAGAAAATAGATCAAAAATTTCCAGTGTATGAAACAGAATAGAATTCAGAAATAAACCCCTGCTTTGATGGTCAATTGATATTTGACAAAGGAGGCAAAAACATACAAGGCAGTAAGTAAAGATAGTCTATTCAATAAATGGTATTGGGAAAATTGGATAGATACATGCCAAACAGACCAGACCACCTTCTTACACCATACACAAGAATAAACTCAAAGTGTGTTAAACTTAAATGTAAGACTCGAAACCATAAAAATCCTAGAAGAAAACATTGGCAGTAAAATCTCAGACATTTCTTGTAGCAATATTTTTTTCTGATAGATCACTTCAGGCAAGAGAAACAAAAGAAAAAAGTAAACAAATGGGAAGACATCAAACCAAAAAGGTTTTGCACAGCAAAGGACATCAACAAAATGAAAAGACAACCCTCTGACTGGAAGGACATATCCGCCAACGAAACATCTGAGCAGGAGTTAAAATCCAGAATTTATAAAGAACTTAAAAAACTCAACATCAAAAAACCCCCAAAGAATCCAATTAAAACATGGGCAAAGGCCCTGGCCAGGAGCTCAGTTAGTTAGAGCATCATACAAACACACGAAGTTTACTTGTTCGACTCCTAGTCAGGGGGCACACACCAGAAGCAACCAATGAATGCATAAATAAGTGAAACAGCAGATAGATGTTTTTCTCTCTTTTTCTCTTCTCCACTCCCACCTCCTCTCTCTAAAATCAATAAATTTAAAAAAAAATTAATGGGCAAAGGATCTGAATAGACTCTTTTCCAAAGAGTATTTAACAGATGGCCAATAGACATATGAAAAGATGCTCAACATCACTAATCATCACAAAATGCAAATTAAAACCACAATTAGATATCACCTTCCACTTGTCAGAATGGCTACCATCAATAAATCAGCAAACGAGTACTGGCGAGGCTGTGGAGAAAAGAGAACCCTTGCAAATTGTTGGTGGGAATGCAGATTGGTTCAGCTACTGTAGAAAAGTGTGGAGATACCTCAAAAAATTAAAAATGGAACTGCCTTATGACCCAGTGATTCTGCTTCTGGGAATTTATCCAAAGAAACCCAAACCACTAATCTGAAAGAACATATGCACTCCTATGTTCACTGCAGCGTTATTTATAATAGCCAAGATCTGGAAGCAGCCCAAGTGCCCATCAGTATATGAATGGATAAAAAAAGCTGTGATACATTTACACAATGGAATGCTACTTGGCCACTAAAAAAAAAAAAAAAAAAAAAAGGAAACCTTACCCTTTGTGACAGCATTAATGGACCTGGAGAGCATTATGCTAAGTGAAAGAAGCCCGTCAGAGAAAGACAGATATCACATGATTTCACTTACACATTGAGTCCCATGTACAAAAACCAAGTGGAAACGGACATATAGATAGAGAACAGACTGACAGCTGTCAGAGGGAAGGGGAGGTTGGGGCCGGGTGAAACAGGTAAAGGGATTAAGGAAAAAAACTTGTAGACACAGACAATAGTATGGTGATTACCAGAGGGAAAGGGGGTACAAGTAGAAGACAGTAAAGAGGGGATAAATGGTGCCAGAAGGAGCCCCGACTTTGAGTGGTGAACACATTACAATATACAGATGACATATTATAGAATTGTGCACTTGAAATCTATATAAGCAATGTTACCCCAATAAATTCAATACATTTTTTAAAACAACAGAATTTAAAAGTGTACATTTATCTCATAAAGGAATAACACTGAAAAAATGGTGAAGTGTTAGTAGTTTCATACAGGTGATTTTTATTTACTTCTTTATACTTCTATACATTTAAAAGTGTCCATAATGAATACATAATATGAACATGATTGTATTGTAGAAACAGAAGACTTGTATTTGAGAATAGAATGAGAACTTAGGAACTGAAAAAAATTAAATGGCTCAATTAGTAAATAAAGAAACATTATACCTTCCATTCTATTTTCACAGTCATAGCTTCGAGACACTAAAGTTTGCTTTTAATAAGGATCTGGACATTTATTTCTATAGGAGAATCATTCTAATTCTCTAGAAGATCCTCAAACTACTCATCCAGTAATACCCAAGCATTTGTAATGGCAGAATACTAGCAGGAACATTGCAATGTGCAAAAGTATTAAATATACCAAATTCTCCGTATTTCCAGGTGAAAATTTTAGGCAATTTAACGATGTATTTGTCCGTATTCATTTGCCTGCAGCTTCTCCAAAATGTCATCAAGTGGATAGTTGTTAAGGCCAACACTTATTTTTAGACATTAGAAAATATAAACCCACTTTCAAACACTTCAATACAAAATAAAAGAATTAACCGTGAATTTTTAAAAAGTGAAATTGTTGGACTTCCGCCAAGATGGAGACGTAGATGGAGGCTCCACATCGCCTCTGTGCACAACCAAATCTAAGAACAACTATTTTTAACAGCAGTCACAACCAAGCCACACGGAAAATCGACAATACGGAGTCCAAAGGACAACTAGATACTCGGCTGGACCGGTACGAGGAGCGAGGCCAGCAGCGGAGCAGGTTAGCAAGAAAAAATTCCCGGGGCGGTGCGCGGTGCGCGCAGGCAACCGAGGGCGCTGATCGCCAGCAAGCTGGCTGCCGGAGCGCACAGGGAAGAGGCGCGGTGGGTCGGTCGCGCGCATTTACCTGCGGAGAAACCAGTGAGAAGGGAAACCCGCGCGGTGCAGCAGGCTCGCACAATTAGGATCAGATAAGCAAGCCCGAGGCGTGTGAGTGACTGGATGCGCTGGGCTAGCGGAGAGGAACTCCATTGCTCCCTCTCTGACCCCGCCCCCACACACAGCGTCACAAACCAGCGACCTGGGTCGCCCCGTCCTGGTAAACAACTAAGGCTTCGCTCCGCTCACTTAACAGCACGAATAGACCAAAAATGGCTCTAGGACAACTCAGAGCCCCAGAACCGATAGACCTAAGTGATGAAGAAATAGCCAGTCTTTCAGATGCACAGTTCAAAACACTGGTTATAAGGATCCTTACAGAACTGGTTGATTTTAGTCACAAATTAGAGAAACATATGGAAGCTAAATTAATTGAAATGAATGCTGATACAAAAGATACCAATAGTAATGGAAAGAAAATTGGGACTCAGATCAAGGGAGAGGACCAGAAGGAAAGAAAAAAATGATCAAACAGAAAGGAATGAAGAAATAAGAATTCAGAAAAATGAGGAGAAGCTTAGGAACCTCCAGGACATCTTTAAACGTTCCAACATCCGAATTATAGGGGTACCAGAAGGGGGAAAGGCACAACCACCAGTTGAAAAATTATTTGAACAAATAATAAAGGAGAATTTCCCCAAGATGGCAAAGGAAATAGACTTCCGAGAAATCCAGGAAGCTCAGAGAGTCCCAAAGAAGTTGGACTCAAGAAGGAACACACCAAGGCACATCATAATTACATTAGCCAAGATTAAAATGAAGGAGAGAATCCTAGAAGCAGCAAGAGCTAAGGGGACAGTCACCTACAAAGGAGTTCCCATCAGACTGTCAGCTGATTTCTCAAAAGAGACCTTACAGGCAAGAAGGGGCTGGAAAGAGGTATTCCAAGTCATGAAAACCAAAGATCTACAACCAAGATTGCTCTACCCAGCAAAACTTTCATTTAGAATGGAAGGACAGATAAAGTGCTTCTCAGATAAGACCAAATTCAAGGAGTTCATCATCACCAAGCCCTTATTATATGAAATGTTAAAGGGACTTACCTAAGAAAAAGAAGATAAAAAAGATGAACAGTGAAAGGACAGCAAACTCACAGTTATTAAGAACCACACCTAAAACAAAAGCAAACTAAGAAGATAGCTAGATCAGGAGCAGAACCATAGAAATGAAGATCTCATGGAGGGTTAGCAACAGGGGAGTGGGAGGAGGGGAAGGGGGGAGAAGGTACAGAAAATAAGTAGCATAGACAGTAGATAGAAAATACATAGGGGGGAGGGTAAGAATAGTAGGGGGAAATACAGAATCTAAAGAATTTGAGACACATGTTCATGAACTAAAGGGGGGAAATGGTGGGGGAGGGGTATGCAGGGTGGAGGGGAAGGGAGGGGGAATAGAGTAAATGTAATGGCATAATCAATAAAAAAATAAATTAAAAAAATAATAATAAAAACTAGGAATCTAAAAAAAAGAAAGGGAGAAGGGAGGAAAAAAAAAGTGAAATTGTTTTCTCATGAAAAGTGTAATGTAATCTAAAACTCAGACATTTTTTTCTTTAGAAAGCATTATATAAGTAGTAGTCTCCAAACATTTGTGCCCACATGTCTCCTAAAATAATTTGACAAATAAGCAATGCCTTATGCATATTAAATTATGTGAAAATTTTCATCATAAGTTTTAGTTACAAAATAGGCAATTTCTGCTGTTACAAATATCGACTCTCCAAAATAAAATTTAGCCCTGGCCAGCTGGCTCAGTTGGTTGAGTGTAGTCCAGCAAAGAACAAGGTCACTTTGATTCCAGGTCAGGGCACCTGCCTGGGTTGCAGGCCCCATGTCCATTTGGGACGCATGCAACCAATCGATGTTTCTCTCACACACTTACGTTTCTCTCCCTTTCTTTCTCCCTCCCTTTCCCTCTCCCTAAAAAGAAAGAAATAAATACATTAAAATAAAATTTATATCAATCTTTCAAATGTATCCCATACTGAATTGATACCCAGTATCTTTCTTCTAGAATAAAAGATTTAAAATAAAATAACCTATATTTCCTTTCTACTTTCTCCACGGAATTTTATTCTACTTCAAACCTTGGAAACCTTTGCCTGACCACTCCATATACTTCTCTAATGTAAACTTACACAAACGAGCACACACATTTCTATTGAAATGACCTTTCAATTACTTTTCCTGACCATGTGGCCCCAACTTTTTTTAATCATCTGGATTGGATTATAATCACAACTATTATGAACACATAATGGATCCAAACAACAAATAAGTAACAAATTTTGATGTAAAATCATTAAAAATCAAAGGGTAAAATTTAATTGAAAAGGTGTCTCTCAATGGAATGGGTTGGGGGAGAAGTGTTTATGAAGTACTGGTTTAAAAAACCGTTGAACTATCCCTTTGTCTGGCTCTCTGGAGATCTTACTTTTCCAAGAAATTCACCTTAGGGAGATTCAGGCTACTCCAGAAATGTGCCTTTCTTGTGTACATTTAGGAGAACGGTGACTCTGAAGTGAGGGATGGGAAGAGAGAATGCCAACTACAAGTAGCATTTGAGACAGATCAATTTAAGGAAGTGAAGGATTCGGAAACTGATCCCTTCAAAATGTTCTGCCCCCCCTCCCTCCCACACACACACACCCAGACCCCTTGAAAGTCTCCGTGTATCTATCCCTAGAGTATCCCTGTCACAATTTGAATTCCACTCCTCTCAGATTCCTAGGAACAGTGTTGTTCACTTGAGCTGTGCTAAGGAAAAGTACTTTTCCTGAATTACGACTTTGGCTAAAGAACTGACTTTGGAAGTTTCCGAGATGGTGCCGGGTTACACTTCAAATCTGCCTTATGACCACTTGGCTGGCCAGCACGCACAGTTCTGTGTCCTCTGCGCCCTCACAGCCCACTCATCGGCTGCCTCTTCCAAGCAGCTACAGATTCTGAACTAAGAAGCCATACTAAGAAATCATAGCATAACAGCTCCATCTGTTCATAAGAACTCAATTAGGTGCTCTCATACTACTCCTAATCCACTGCTATGGAGAACGCTAGAGAAAGAAATAGGTAGCTTTTCCTTGTAAAGATTAAATAAGTGAAAGTCTCTTAAAACATTGAAAAGGAACTCTAAAAAAATAAAAGCTCTACAGTATTACTAGTGCTCATCTTGAAACTTAATGAATAGGGAGGGTCCTTACCCTGAGGAATATTCTAAAATGTTTGGCTCACTGCAGTACCTAGGCTGGCTTTCAGCAGCAACAGAGAACCCTCCAGAAAGGATATTTCTGGTGTTCAGTCTCTGCAGGGAGGAGGTGACCTTCTCCTGGAATGCGAGTGTGGCTTCACATCCACAGGCATCTTCTGTGGAGATGAGTCTTCGCGCTTCTTCAATGGCTGGTGACAATGACAGTACAGGACATGTTACAGCTAATTAGAAATCACAGCAAATCAGGAAACCTGCGATTCGATGGTTCCGTTTTTTGAGACTTACCAGAATGTATTTTCTAGGTGGTAAAAGGATATAAGAGCACACAGAAAGAAGAGGAAATACTTCAGAACGCTACTATCACAGAAGAAATTGAATTAGGAAATGTTGGGGATAAGTTTACATTGCCGAAGTTGGGTGATGGTTGTATGTGAGCTCATTATATTTTCTCTATACTTTTGTGATTGTCTGCAGCTTTCCATGATATAAAGTAAAATTTTAAAAGGACAGTAGAGTGGGAAGCCATGAATGCAGAGATCAGATCACTCATTTTATGATACTGTATTCTCGTTATAACAAATGAAAATGAGAAAAACATGTATTTGTGTGGCCAAAATACTTCAAGAATTAAAAGCAGATAATTTACCCTGGCTGGTGTGGCTCAGTGAATGAAGCGCCTGCCTGTGAACCAAAAGGTCGCTGCTGGTTTGGTTCCCAGGCAGGGCAATCAAATGCCTGGCTTGTGGGCCAGGTCCCCAGTGGGAAGCGTGTGAGAGGCAGTGATCGATGTATCTCACACACTGACGCCTCCCTCTCTTTCTCCCTTCCTTCTCTCTCTAAATAAATAAATAAACAAAATCTTTTAAAAAAAAAAAAACTATACAATTCCTGGTTTCCTATATGGATGACTATTCTACTGACTTGTTTAAATTGAGAGTCCTAGTTCTTGCCCATAAATACTTTGGAACTAACAGTTGTGTTGACATTTAAGCAAAGGGCCTGGGAGAACAATAATGCTGCTAACTTCAGCTTCTTTCTATAATTCCATGAGGCGGCTATTCCTCCTCAATATCCGAGCCCCCCCCCCCAACCCAGGTTGCCTAAGAGAAATAAGAGAAACATCCCAGGTCTGAAGACTGGTGTGCAGTCCTCCAATTGAGTGGCACTGCTGCCTGAGAACACGGTGGGGCCCTTTGCTCCTACATTTTCCCTACATTCTACAAAGATCTGACACAGGCCGGGGGACCGAACACTCACCCGATTACATGTAGTCCACCTACCAGTCCAAATCCTATTGAACCCGTTAGGTATGGGCAGCCCAAATCCCATCTCAATCAGTCACTTAGTGACTTAGGATACTTTTTTAGTGTATCTGGACTGATAGACTATAAGCGCTGTGAGGGCAGAAGCTCAGTGGGATGGTCTAATTAAAACTCCCCATAGAAAACTGGGCAACTGCAATGTACTCAATTGAAAGTTGACAGATGGATCCATTCACAAGAGCATGAAAAAGAATAAAAGATTCGGGAATAAATTTAACAAAAGAAGTGCAAGACTTTTACAGGACACTGCTCGGTGCAAAACACTGGTCTGTCTCCGGTCCCTTCCTTGGGACCTAATTCAAGTATTTGATGTGTCCCAGTAGCTCCAAGAACAGTTGCTGAACAAATAAATCCATCAATGGCTACACAAATGAGGTCAGAGCCTAAACCATTACAAATCAAACTGAACCCCTGTCTTTCAGGAGTAGAAGAAATGCCCAGAGCTGATTTTTCTTTCTAATTAAAGAGAGAGAGGATGGAACCAGATCAAGGAGGGAAGACTCCCTGGCCGTAGCAAGAGAACCGTTTCCTACTGATGCCATCTGGGACCCCCTGGAGGATTCCAACCGCAAGAGGGGCTTCAGACTTGGACAGAGAAACGCTTACCCCTAGGTCGTCCTACCAGATGAAATAGGAGTAAAGGGACACCATTTACCAGAGCACGTCCTCTTGTCTTCATTCAGGGTAAAGCCAGTGTAACAATCACAGCGGTAGGAGGCTGCGCCGTCACTCACACAAATGTGCTGGCAACCGTGAGAGCCCAGGGCACACTTGTCACGAGCTGACCAGGGGAGGCGCAGGGAAGAAAACAGCCACAAATTACAACAGGAAACGAAACACAGGCTTCTGGGAGAAAAAAGCTTCGGATTGGCCCCTAGTACGTGTTGAGAGCAAATCCTCCAGTCATCAGCAGCAAGTCTCCCGTGTTCTGGGAGAAGAAAACCTATTTTCCTGTCTCATATCCCACCTCCCCTTCCCCCCCCCCGGCCTTTTATTGCACACACCCCTTTTCTTTTCATTTCTGGCCGATATTGGGGTGGGAGTCCTCCTCCGTCTTCCTATCTGCAGCCCTGGGGCTGCAGGAGGTCTTGATTTTATTCCAGAACTCACCTCCAGCCTTTCCTGATGCCCACCAATGCATCCAACCAACATCTCCAGCTCTCCATGGCTGTCCACCACCAAAACCGTTATTAGGGACCCACCTACCCATGGAGCTAAATCTGATGCGGCAGAGGAAGGACTCCAATGACCAAGGGCCTGCCCTTGACAGCTTCCAAAGTGGGACAGAAAAAACTGACCTACGCATACACACAGAAAAATGATGGTGATGATGATATGTATGATTGGACAGTGATGTATTTATTATCTCTAACGAGTAAATACATTTCATGGAGGGAGACGGTTTGCCCAAATTCGAGTGGGGAGCAGACAGCAGGGCTGTCCTAGCCCCATGGCCCAAGTGACCTGGGACAAGCGAAAACTGCAGTTCTTTAGCAAACACCAAAGGGCCTCCTGCGAGACACAGGTTCTCCCTCTGTCATGGCAGGGGCCAAACTTGTTCATTTGTTCCCCTCTAACTCTCCTCTTAAGTGTCGCTTCATGCCCAAAAACCTTCCATGGCTCACTATTGCCTCTAAAATTGCTTTGCATGAAAGGCGAGGCTCTGTGTGATCTATCTACAGAGTGTCTTTCCAACTTCATCACTACAACTCAAGTTGTTCCAGCAAAACGCCTACTAACAGAAAGTTTTATGCTTCCCTTCCCCCTGGTTTAGCAGCCAACTCTAGAGGTAACAGCTAGGCAGGCCTCCGCCCGGGCCTCCACATGTCATCTGCAAGCCTTCCTGCTGCCCAGCCAGGGCAAAGCAGGCCATTAGAGAGGACCTGACCCACGTACTCCAGCTTTAGATAGTATCCATTATTACTCTCAAATATAGAGACACTAACAGGCCGCCATCTCATCTCTTTTATCTCCCGTTGCTGTCCTGTGCTCTGCACCACGAGGCAGTGTGGCTTAGCATCTAAGAGCATGCGTAACCCCCAGAGCAAATGCCCACATTTGAATCCTGACTCTCCACTCCCTCGCTGAGCGACTGGGGCGCATTACGTCATCCGTCTGCGCCTGTTTCCTCGGCAAGTCGCTGTGAGCACCAAACGTGTGCTGTGTCTGAAATGCCTACAACCAGGCACACATGCAGCCGGCACTGGAGAATGTTGGCTGTCGTCAGCGGGAGTGTTGCTCCAGTAGTCTGCCTTGATTGAAAATCGCCTCCGAGAATTTGTGGGTTTTCTTAACTAAAGTGTTCCATTTGATTCCCTATCTGTTCGTGGAAATGTGAATTTGTTTTCCTTTCCTTTGCCCAGGACTTCAGTGCTCCTGGCAGCTTAAAGCACCCAGTGGAATACTTGTAACCCTTTGAGAAGCACAGACATAAACCCTCTCCACCCCGCCCGACTCAGCCCTCCCTCCCTGAACAAGGCAGCGCAAGCCAGGCCCCTGCCTGCTCCATCTCTCCACTCCTCCTCCATCAAACTGTCACCACCCCAAAGCCCCACCTCCAGCCCCACCCTCTCTGTGTCACTCACTAGACAAAACAAGTGACATGCCCCCACCTCCAGCCCTTAGTCACCCTCAGGCCCTCTCCCTAGCTACTCCAGTCTCTGCTTACTTAAGGCATTGGTTCTTTTACTCCCAGCCCATAGGTCACTCAGAGTTGGAGCTTTTGCCTCTTTATAACCCTACAGTGATTAGCACGGTCCTGGGAACAGAGCAGGCACTCAGCACACTTTCACTGCTCTCGTTTTTTTACAAAGGAAATTGGTGATAGTCATTTTCCTTCATCCCTCTTGAAAGAGCCCCTAATATATCTCCTCAAGGGAGAGGAAAATATGCATAAAATATATATATATATATATATATATATATATATATATATATATATATATATATATATCCTATACCAGAACTAAATACCACCTGGAGAGCTAGGAATTTCTCTTAGGAGTGTTTTTACATTATAGTTGCCACCCTGTTCTGCCAGTGAGTTTAAATCAAATTAATGAGGATTTGTGCTCTGGCATGGCCTCGCTGGCCAAGCCTCAGATGTATCGAAGATTGATCATCTAGCAACTGTCAGGGAACGACTGGCTTCCAGCTTCCTGGAGGATCCGTGTGAGTCTAATTCAGTCCTTTACAAAGTCTCCTTTGCTAACTCGACCCAGCTTTAAGATCAATGCTACAGAAAAATTCCAGACCAAGTTTTAATTGGAAAACGATCAGTTGAGGCTATCACACCAAACAGTTACTGTCCAACTGACTTCCTCTGAAGTTTCCTATTTGCTTTAAAAGCCCCCAGTGTACACAGAGTGATAAATTTTTCCTGGAGAAGGACCCTCCATTCACTGAGCTTTTCTCATATCCCTCACCCCTCCCTATTTCCCAGAAATTTTCTGAAGTCATTTATGTTTGCAGATTCTAGTGAGCTCATTGCCCTCTAAGCAACACATGCCTTAGTCCATCAGCACAGCAGAACGCCAGCAGCCTGATTCTTCACGTTACTTTGAAGAATCTCTCTCTGGGTGAATTGCAAGTTGGTTTCACTGCACCAGAAAGGGCCCAGTCTGAAAGAATCTGTTGTGTGTGCCTTACCCGAGCAAGTTTTTTTATCCGGATTCAGAGTGTAGCCCTCATAGCATTCACAGTGATGGGACCCAGCTCTGTCGCTCACACAGACGTGCTGACAGCCATGTGTACCAGCCGCGCATGGATCCTGAGCTGCCAGACAAAGTCCAGGGGAAAAAGAAATTAAACATGGAAAAGTATCTCACCCACCTGTGCACAGAGGTCTTATCTGCAGCCCTGACTAGTGGGGCTCAGTGAGTTGAGCATCGTCCCACAAAACCAGGAGGTCGCAGGTTCGGTTCCTGGTCAGAGCACATGCCTGGGTTGCAGGCCCAGACCGTGAGAAAGGCAACCAATCAAAACTCAACCGATGGATGTTTCTCTCCCTCTCTATCCTCCCTTCTTTTCTCTGTAAAAATAAATAAATAAAACTTTTTTTAAAAAAAGAAATCTTAGCTTTGGCTGCTGTAGCTCAGTGGACTGAGCAAGGGCTGTGAACCAAAGGGTCACCAGTTCAATTCCCAGTCATGGAACAAGCCTGGGTTGTGGGCCGTGTCCCCAGTAGGGGGTACGTGAGAGGCAACCACACACTGATATTTCTCTTCCTCCCTTTCTCCTTCCCTTCCCCTCTAAAAGTAAATAAATAAAATCATTTAAAAAAAAAGAAACCTTATTTGCAACTCGAAATATGTAAGAAGAACGCCCCTTGGAAGCCTTTCAAAGGCATCAGTACTACTTCTCTTACTGGAAGCGTGAGGAATTAAACAAAGTCCTACACACATGATACTTACCCTCCTGTTGGGCCCAGCTCCTTTTCGGGCTCATCTATGTGGAGTTTTTGTAATCTAAGGAGCTCGCACAATACTTTCTAAAATATTCCTTTTAGGTTTATTTGTATTTTTACTGAATAAGAAGGATCCCAAAGGTTGTGTGGCTAACTGTACTAGATTCAAAAGGACGTACAGTTTGATGATGCAGTTTGACCCTCTCCTGTTATAAGGGGGGAAACTGAGTCCAAAGGCCACAGACTCAGCACAACACCACACTGTCATTCAACATGCCTAGTCTCTGTACTGACATGATGTTTTAAAATTATGTTTAATTTTTTAAACTGTTCGTTTTGAAATAATTTCAGGCATATGGAAAAGCTGCAAAAGTAGTACAAAGAGGTCCTGTTCTTCATTCACCCACTTTCCCCACATGTTAACATATTGTAGAACCATAGTATAATTATCCAAACCAGGAAATTAGCAATGACGCAATACTATCACAGACCACAGAATAGTCCACTACGAATCGACTAATCGACTACTCAAGCTTTGCCAATTATTCCACCGATGTCCCTTTTCTGATGCGGGATCCAACCCACGGTCACACACTGCACTGGGCTGTCATGCCTCCTTAGTCTCCCGTAACCTGTAACATTTCCTGCCTTCTTTGTCTTTCGTGACTTTGACACTTTTGGAAAACACTGGAAAATTACTTCATAGGGCATCTCTCCGTCTGGGACTGTCTGGTGTTACCTTGTAACTCTGAATTTGTAGCCAGGAGCCCACGGAAGCGCCACGGTGCCCTCAGCACACCGTGGTAGGAGCTGCATGCGTATCGTTACTGTTGAAGTCAACTTCAATTCCTTGGTCAGCGCGCTGTCCACCAGGTTCCCCCACCGTGAAGTTACTGTTTTCCCTTTGTGAGTAATAAACACCCTGCAGGGCGTTACGTGATTTTAACTGACTCCACTGTCCTTAGCATTTGGAAAGGACTGCGAGGGCGGTACAAAGAAGGACGTGAACAACACTCCATGCACACGGGCCATGATACACACGTGCAGCCACTTCTGACTCTTCTCACAAGACTCAGGAATGGGAAAAGCCCGGGGTGGCAAGAGAGGCAAACACCGAGCTTCCCGTCGATGTGACCCTGCCCCTCCAGTACCACCTGGACACGAGGTAGACGAACAGGTGGCCGTAGTGACGCCTCCTCGCCCACTCACCTGAACACGTCTTCCTGTCTGCGTTCAACGTGTAGCCTTCGTAGCACTCGCAGTGATAAGAGCCATTTCTGTCGTTCACACAGATGTGTCCACAGCCGTGAGTGTTAAGAGCACACTTATCAACAGCTACCAAAAATGATCAGGACCGAAAGAAATGTTAAAAAATGAGTAGGACACGTGTGAACACAAGGAAACGTAGATGAGTAATCACAGAGCACACGCACAGCCAGGAGCAGCTCAGCACAGGAGGAAGGCCGCGGGGCTGAGGCCCGACCTGTCTGAGGTTGTCACCCGTCATTAGCAGACCCCATGCATGGGTATGTCTCCCAGCTTTGGGTCTCAATTCATGGTCCATAAAATGAGTAAGCTGAATTCCATGACCTCAAAGTCTTGCCCTGGCTGGTGTGGCTCAGTGGACTGAGCACCAGAACGTGAAGCAGAGGGTTGCTGCTTTGATTCCCAGTCAGAGCACATGCCTGGGTTGCAGGCCAGGTTCCCCAGTGCAGGGAGCGCAAGAGGCAGCCCTACATTGATGTTTCTCTCCCTCTCTTTCTCCCTCCTTCCTCTCTGTCTAAAAATGAATAAATAAAATTTTTGAAAAAAATGACCTTCAAGTTTTCGGGTCAACAACATTTTCCCAGGGCTTTAGTTTAAAATGGGCCTGATTCCCATTCTTGATCAAGTATGCATGAGTACTCCCACACCAGACAAGTGAGGACTTCTCTAAATTTTCTCCTTCTTCCAGATTCCATGGGCATCTACAGCCACAGAGAGGAAAGGGCAGCTTTTTATTTAATTAAAGAAAATCTAGGAAAATTTCTAAATCCTCAGGACTCGGAATTTCGTACTATAACCAGCCGATATATGTATTACCTCCCTTTTATTCTCCTTTTCCTTTCTGAGGAAAACTGTTGATAAACAACAGTAAACCAGCTGAAAAGCAATGAGCAGATAAGCATAAGGCCAATCCCAAAGCAGGAGAGAGGGTCCCCAGATAGATGTTCTCATCCGCACCCTCCGGGTAAGCAGGCCTCACCTGAACACGTCTTCTTGTCGGCGTTCAGGGAGTACCCTTGGCTGCACTCACAGTGGTGCCTGCCGTCCCCGTCGCTGACACACACGTGCTGGCACCCGTGTGTGCCGAGCAGGCACGGGTCCGCCGCTGCGCAAAGGAAGTCGGCAGCAGTCAGTGTGGACACATCGCACTTCAGGCAGTGTCTCCCGTGTCAAAACGACATCGCTCTCTGGTGTCTTCCCAGTTCCATCTTTCTAGTTCACTCCCGGTCTTGGCCTCTTAGAAATATCACTCTTAAACTAGTCCTATTACCAAGCTTAAGTCACAGATCTTATTGTCGACTTTCTCAAAACAGAAAGAGAATTTTTCATTTGGAGCTGAAGCCAAACACATACATGGGTCAGGTAATTGGATATTTATTCAACGTATCCCCCTATCCATGAAAAAAAAGTTGCTTCCCCAAAGCCAGATACAGGGAGAACAATAATGTATTTCCCAAGTTCTGTGAGCTAATTGGCCCGCTGCAGCTGCAAGCTGCTCTCCAAGGTTCCATAGTTTATGTCTGAACAGCATTCACACACAGGCGCACGGCTCTAGGCCTGGAACTCGCTCACACCTGGGAAGGGATGCGTATCTGATCTTGCAAATGGTGAGGGTCGGTGCAGGTTAACTGCTTTCCGAATAGGCAGCCAATTCAAATGTGCAATTTCAGGGCCTCCGATATCAGTAAGGAGAATAAACTCATCCTACGCATAAACAGGTAAAATGAACGACATAAATAAGACTATACTAGCTAGAATTTATCTCCATCTTCTCCTTTCTACAGCCATTTATATCTTGTTGGATTTCTTCCCAGGGAGATGTTTTGAAAGAAGAATCAATGAATTTAGTCATTTCTGAGAAACCAAGGAAGCCTGCTGGAGGAGGCTGGCACCCCTGTGGCAGGTAACCCCGCCTCCACGGCTTTGGCCACGGGACAAGGCTAATATTTCCCCAAGAAGAGCCTTTTCATGGAATGGTCTTTCCAGTCTGCGGACTACAACAAGCTGCTCCTCATTCCTTTTTTCCATAGAGAGGGCATTTTTCCCCCCAGAACAAGCAAGTCTTTTGTACCAGAAGGAAAAGGTGACCACTCACCACTTGTCACTTTATGGCCGTCAGGCCCAACCCCAGGTGCCAGCTGTGAGACCCAACTTTGCCACAGACCAGCACCTCCATGGAAAAGCTCTCACCCACAAGCACAGGGGGTTTCCTAGGAGAAAGAAAGCCCTTTTCCTCTGGGAAACCCGTGAATGCCAAGTAGATGCCCCCCAAAGTCAATGGCAGCCTGTGAAAGCCCAGTGTCCTGGGACAGGACAGACAAGGGGATCGCACACAGCCAGGCCTGGCTGAGACGAGGCGAGACTTTGCTCCAGACCCAGATGTCATCTCCATTTCCTGATAAATGGGTGATTGCTGAGTTCCCCATTAATTTTGAGAGTCTCCTTGAAATACCCAGTGGTGATTATCCGTTCACTTGTTTGTCTCATCCCCACCCACCGACTGTTGCTTGATGGTAGGGAGGGACTGACGTCATCTTTGTATCAATAGTGATCAATAAACGTGTGTTAAATAAATAAATGTGGAATAGATTATATAGCAAAAGGTATCTACATTTTTAAAATTCACCTAAACTAAAAATCCGTCCACACCTGCTTGGAGAGTTCCATTAGAGGGCTTCAAAAGATTATCTCCAAATGATAAAAAGAAAAAATAAATAAATAAAGCATAATGATAGCTATATATAAGTAGATAGAAAAATAACTAAGTTTAAAAATAAAAATAAAAGAATATAGTAAAGTCCCACATTCCTAATTCTGATCAGTGACTGATAATAAACCCCAGCCTCAGATGGATTCACATTCAGGATTCGGCTAATTCATGCTAAAAATTCCAATGCCAAACTCCATCCTCAAGGAAGAAATGAGAAGGGCCGAGACAGAATGATTTAAAAGAACAAATCAAGCCCTGTCCTTCTCCCTGAGAAGTGAGCTGAAATCCCAGTCCCCCAGACTCCTAATCCTGCCCCTCCACAAAGAATAATCAGCGAAACCTGAAACCCACAGTGGTCAGAACGCAGGCTCTGACTGCCGGTTACCCTGGAACACAGGCCGGCTGATCCTTGCCGGACAGAGGCGGGGCCCTGTGCTCTGCAGGAAAACGCGCAGAGTTCTGGGAACTCCAGACGTGGTGAAGCTAAAGAAAATATCGAGGCAAACGCAGCGCTGGGCAGAGGGGAGAAGCGCAGCACCCTGGACGTTTTGTTTTTCTTCCGCTCTAACCCCATCGGGAAACAGTAGGATCATTTATCCTGGCTATTTACAACCTTCCCACTCCTAATGCAAACATGGAGATTTTTATGAGCACACCAAGTTATATATAAGGCAGCTCTATATTCCTAAACACTGTAAAAAAAGCATTGCTTGTATTTAAGTTTTCCATAAAATCTCCACCAAAAAAAAGGGGGTGGGGGGAGAAAACTCGCTTTTTCTTTGGATTCATAATGCAGGACTATAACATCCTTTTCTAGTTGGAGGCAAAGACTTACCGCAAAAGGTTTCCTGGAATCTGGAAGAAAGTTTCTCGATGACCCCGTACGTCTCCACGTAGAACACGTGCTCGTCCAGGGGCTCACTGGCCATCATCTTGAGCGACTCCATGTCTGCCCGGCCCACGCCCACGGCGTAGAGCTCAATCCCCGCAGCCCGCGCCCGCGCCGCCACCTCGTTCACCTGGTCCTGCGGCCGCCCGTCTGTCACGATGATGGCTACCTTAGGGATGTTGGAGCTGGGCCCCCGGGCTCCTGCCTCCACAGTGAAGGCTTCCTCCATCGCTCTTTGGATGGCCAGGCCTGACATGGTGCCTGTAGACAAGGGTGTGATTCGCGCCACGGCTTGTTTCAGGGACTGCTTATCTGAGTGGTTCTGGAGATGGAACTCGATCTTCACGGTGCTGGCATAGTTCACCAGGGCCACTCGCGTGTCCGCCGCCCCAATGTCCAGGGTGTCGATTATGCGGGAGACAAAGGTTTTCACTTTGGTAAACTCCAAAGGCCGTACACTGCGAGAACTATCGATGATAAACACCAAGTCCAAGGGCCTGCTCTTGCAAACACCTGCAAGGAAGGGTGTGGGGAACAGAAGTGACTAAGCAGTGATCTGACCATAGTCAGAAATGGGACCATTGCTCATACCCAGAATGCTCTGGGATTGGAGCCCAGACGAGGAAGCATCCCCTACCTCCAAATGCCCCACTGTCTGCTCTTTCCCAAGCCCATCTCCCTTTGGGTTTTGAAAGCACCTAGGCCTTCAGAATTACTTAGTGAGAATTCACACAGAGGTGTGAGGTGTCCCCAGGTATCTCACCTGGGGGCTGGCCGAGCCCTGAAATTTCACTTAGGACCTCCTCCCCCTGCTTCAAGTTTTGTTCTCAAAGTTCCTCTTGACTCTCCAAAATGAAAGAATTCCAGACCCTTCTCGGGCACCTTGGCCATCTGAGGCAATGGGACAAAGTGTCCCTGAACTGTGGGAAAGGTGAACTGTCTGGGCAGTACACTCTACCCCGCCCACTTCCACGGGGGTGAACACTGCTCCAGACCAGCCCTGAATCTCCCCCTTTCTGCATGTGTGGTGAACTCTGGGGCCCAGCTTGCCTGAGCTAGGCTGAAAGTAGGAAGAAGCATGACAATCAATCTAATCCATGTCCATTACACTTCCAACTTTGTGGCCGTTTCTCTCATTTGGAGAAGCAGAGACTTGGTATCTATCCCACTGCCCCACCGAACTCTTAGCCACCTCTCTTTCATTTTTTCACTCACCACAACTTTTTGAGGGCCTCCCATGTATGAAAACCTGGAGCTAGAAAAGCAAAGAAACCATACTCGCTGCCCTCGAGAAACTTGCATCTTTCCTACACTGAAAAAAGGCATTGTAGTAACATGATACACTTTTTCCATTTGCACTTTCTCTTTGTGTTTAATCCTTACCTGAGGATATATTTTTTTGTTTTAGAGAGAGTGGAAGGGGGAGAGAGAGAAAAGGAAAAACATCAACACGAGATCAGTTGCCTTCTGTACATGCCCTGACTGGGATCGAACTCACGACCTAAGTGTGTGCCCTGACCAGGGATTGAACTCGCATCCCTTTGGTGTATGGGGACAATGCCCCAACCAACCAAGCCACCCAGTTAGGGCTCACCTAAACTTTCTTGCTCCAACCAACCAAGCCACATGGTGAGGGCTCATCTATACCCTCTTATCCTTTCCCGCCAATCTCAATCTATACCGCTCCCTCTCCTAGCCGCTCAGGACTGGCTAAGAGAAAAGCTAGTTATTAACTGTCTTTTTTCAAATCATTCCTCCTTCTCTCCCAATTCACAAATACACACACACTCATCACACGCACCACGTCCTAAATGGAAATGAGATCCCTGAACATCAAGTGCCAGTGCAAGCTCTTTCTCTTCCTAACAGGGGCTGGAACTGGATGCCACTCCAAGACTCTCTACTCCAGTGAGTAGGAGAAAGGTAGATCACAATAAATTCCTAGGCTAAGCAGTTCCCAAAAGAAAAAAGTCCTATGTGGGACGGGAACTACATCTCTCTATAGTTTTCTTTTAAAAACTGAAAAAGTATCCACTTGGTTTCATTCTGCTGCCTGAAGATACTCAACTAAATATTAAACAATATGCTGCTATCGTTAACGCTTCAGGGACCAAAAGGTGCCAAGACAATAACTCTGCGAAGCCAGAGGTGCAGAGGTTGCCTTTTGGACCCATTTCGCAGGGGAGAAGCCTGAGCCCCGGGAGGCACGAGAGCTAGAAAGTGGTAGAACAGGGACTGGACTGCAGGTTTCCCGACTGCCGGCCCAGGGGGCTTTTTCCTCTGTGGTCACCTCTCTCTGAGGCAACGTCTTCCACCACAAAAATCAACATCATCTCATGTACCTCGTAAACATCCTGCTGGTTGACATTCAGCCGCCGCCCTGAAGTAGGCTGCATGTCATGTATTTAGTTAAGTCAAAAGGAATTAAGTCCTTTTAAAGAAAAAAACAGCTCCAAAACTTCACTGCACCCTTTGGTTACCACAGGTCAGGAGCAAGAGAGCAGGCCCGCACTGGAAACCCTTCCCAGAGATGGACAGGGACATTTTTGCGTAACTGCAGTAAAAGGAAACTTTGGGTGCTGATGGGAACCCCATCTCTGACAGTACGTTCACCAGCACCCAAATGGTGTCCTTACCAATGTCAAGGTTATGTTCTTCTAAGTAAATGTGCTGATTCCTTCCTTCTGCATTTGGTTTTCCACATGGAATCCTCCATGTGAAGTTACAGGGGCAGGGACCACAAAATTGTCCCCACCCACAAGGATGTCCACACCCCAATACCCAGAACCAGTAAGTAGGTCACTTTACAAGACAAAAGAGACTTCTCGGGTGTGATTAAGGAGAAGACCCTGGATGGGGAGGTTATCCCAGGTCCAGTATTCCAAGGCTCCGTAGTAAAAGTGAAAGAGGGAGGCGGAAGAGATCAGAGTGATAAAATATGAGGACCCAGCTTGCCTTCAGTGGCTTTGAAAATAGAAGGAAAAGGCCACAAGCCAAGAAATGAGGGCACAGCCTGTACAATCTGAAAAAGGCAAGAAGACCAATTCACCCCTGAATCCTCCCAAAAGGAACACAGCCTTGCAGACACCTTAATTTTAGTCCAGTGAGACTTCTGATCTACAGAACTCTTAGACAATGTGTTTTCCGGGGGCCGGTCTGGGACGGCAAGAAATCCTATGAGCATCAGGTTAAATCTTCCTGATTCGTAGCTCACTAGAAATTACTAGTTGCCCCGTCCTTGTTTGTGGACCTCACTCCCCTTTTCTGATAGCAACCCTCTGATTCTCGGAACCAAGAAAGTGTCACCCACAGCACCTACCACCTCCCCTACTAGGCGCCCCACCACCTGCCACCTCCCCCAAAAAAGCAAGCCAAGAAAGTGAGAATCTGAATTTCCCAAAATGTTTCCATACTCACAATATTTTCAAATTCTGAGTTCTGCTAAAAATAAAAGCCGCCGCAAGCTTAGCAATTTCAATAGCAAAGCTTAGGAATCTCTAAGGAATGTTGAAGGAATTAGGAAAGGAAGGACTTCAGAAAAGAGTGAATATGATACTAATTAAAGGATCATCATTCAAGATCAGTTTGGATTCCAGGTAATAAAGGACCAGTGATGCTTAGGGGGAACATGGCTGTCCCCCATGAAATTCTTCTTCCCTCTCCCCGACCTATTCCCAAGGGAGGTGGGTCAGGACCAGAGGGAAGAATAACTTCTAGAAGAAAGGCTTTATCCCTATTCTTGGCCAGTAGCAACCAGCTGAATTTACCCTTTGTGAACCCTGGCACTTCCTGGCTCACTTTGGAAACGCTGTCGCCATTTCAAATCCAGCCCTCAGGCTGGTGCAGGAAAGACTCCCTGGGTTCTTTCTCAGCGTTACCCAGAAAGGTGCAGGAGCGGGGAGACAACACGAAGCAGCCGGAGGCAGGCAGCCTCACTGGCCAGATGAGACCGGGTACCCAAAAACGGGTTGGTGCAGCCTCTCTCCAGCAAGAGGGAAGCTGGAGTTTTGGGGAGGAAGATTAAATCTTAGGTAAACCGTCCTAAGAGCCGTGGAAAGGCCCTTGCCCCGGATGTCTGGGCTCTGGACTCTGACACTGATTGGCTGGGGCCCTTCAGTCTGACAAGCCTCAGTGTCCTGTACCTGCTCTTGGGATTGTACGAGGTGATCGACACCTGGGTCCCTTCAGCTCCGTTGCTCTAGGACCTTTTTCTGCCACAGGAACCAACTACTGACTCGAAAAGGAAATGGAATTGTTGGCAAAGATCCAGAGTATTTTGGGTGCTTGAGGACCAAGGGCAACACAGGTGGGAACTGGGGCCCAGTCAGTTGAAGCAGAACATGTAGTCAGGGACAGAACAGAAGCTGACCTGGCTGGTGTGCCTCAGTGGATTTGAGCACTGGCCTGTGAACCGGAGGGTGGTTGGTTCGATTCCCAGTCAGGACACAAGACTGGGTTGCAGGCCAGGTCCCAGGCTGGGAGCATGTAAGAGGCACTGGCAAGGATGTGTCTCTCCCTCTCAGTCTCCCTTCCTTTCCATCTCTCTAAAAATAAATAAATAAAATCTTTTAGAAAGGAAAGAAGGAAGGAAGGAAGGAAGGAAGGAAGGAAGGAAGGAAGGAAGGAAGGAAGGAAGGAAGGAAGGAAGGAAGGAAGGAAGGAAAAAATACCCTGGCTGGTGTCTCACTGGGTTGAGTGCCGGCCTGCAAACCAAAAGGTTGCATGTTCAATCCTCAGTCAGGGCACGTGCCTGGGTTGCAGGCTGGGTCCCCAGTTGCGGGCCAACAAGAGGTAGCCTCTCCCTCTTTCTCTGTCCCTTCCCCAATCTCTAAAAATAAATAACATCTTTTAAAAAAAAAAGTTGAGACCAGGATGGTTACAAGACAAGTGGGGGCAAGGTTTCCTTCCTGGTCGCACACCTCACCCCCAGACGGGACAGTCAAAATTCTAGCCCAGATCCTGGGCGAGACTGGGGCAGCCTGTGGGCGGGCAGGAGGGGACAAAGCCTGTCAGTCAGAGCTGGGGCTGTAGAGATGGAGCAATTTCCAGAGAACTCAAAGCACAATCTTAGGAAGCCCTCGTTCAGCTGAAGCAAAAGTAAGAGGCTGAGGCGCCAGACCCCGCAGCCGCCCTGCCCAGATCACGGGGGACAGTTATCCAAGTCTGCGTTTCAGGAGACCCGGATCCTAGCCCTCTGACTCCCTGCTTCCTCCGAACCTCGGCTGCCCCACAGGATTCGTCCGGGAGGGGTTCTTTCCCCTGCACCACGGACGGCTCAGGCTGGGGTGGGGGGAACACATCGATGCCCAGGTGCCCCCGCCCACTCATGCCAGGCTCTCCCTCCCTTCGTACTGCCCGCCAGGTGTCCCTCCTGGTGCGCCCTTCCCGTCAGCCTGGGCAGTACCTGCACCACGGGTCCCTCCAGACTGGCCGGCCCCCGAATAGGGCTCACCGGTGGGGACTGCAGGAGCCGGGCGGCGCCCGGGGCTGCCCCCCGGGCCATGGGTCCCCAGCCTCCGGAAGCCCGGGCGGGCCAGGGGACCGGGCGCAGTGGGGGCTGCGGGGGACGGCAGCAGCAGCAACAACAGGAGCAGCAGCGGCCAGAGCAGCAGCAGTCCCGGCAGGCGGCGTGGCATGGTGTCCAGCGTCCGGTAGTGGCTCGCAGGCTGGGTCAGTTACGGGCCAGGGCCAGCGCCAGGGCGGCCGATTTAAAGGTCCCGCGGCCTGGGGCCCGCCCCGCCCAGCAGCCACCAGCTTGGATCTCCACCCCCGGCCACAACGTGCCCGCCCAGCGCATTCCAGCGGCTCAAATAAATGTCTGGGCAGCTGGGCCAGGGAGGTGGTGCCGGGACCCCCGGACTCCCGCCCTGCACACTGTGGCCGGGAGGGTGGGCTTCGGTTCCAAACCCTGGTGGGGCCTGCCCTGGGCCCCAGCCCGGGGGACTCTCCACAGCCATCCCTACACTAACCTGGCCTGACACCGCCCCCCCCACCCCCAGCCACACACACAACACACATATGCACCGGCCCTAGGGGCCCCTCCGGCCCATCCCAGGATCTCAACGATGAGACCCGGGCTCCGCCTTTCATCTCCATCCCGCTCCACCCACCTCAAGCCTTCATCCCGCTCAACCTACATTCCTTTCCCCGGCCAAGGCACCCGCATTTTGCTGTGGGCTCTCGGTTAAAAGTAATAATAACAATAAAGCCTCACAGATTCTGGCGGCATGAATAGCGATGCTTTCATACCCGCTTCAAACATCTGCAAACACTACGGAGCTTACAGGGGTGGGCAGAAGTAGTCACCGAGAATAGCAAGTCAAACACGCGGCCCCCAGGGAGCGCCCTGCTAGCCGAAGGACAGGCGGGACAGCCAGGACCCACTTCAAAGGCTCCCCGCCGCATCCTCCTTCAGCTCCAGAATGTCAGGGAAAGGGACCAGGCTGAGGCGGGTCTGCCTCGGGCAAGGGCTGGAATGTGTGGGTTCTTAACTTCGTGCAGGAAAGATTTCACCGAGTCCAGGTGATTTAGGGCTGTTTTGAGAGTATGCCTATTGAAGCTGAGGACGGTGAAACGAAGGAAGGGCTTAAGAGAGAACAGCGAAGGGCCTGTTAGTAGTTGAGTGAATAAAGAAGCAGTGGTACATTTACACAATGGAATTCTCCATGGCTCAAAAAAGAGGACCTCGCACCCTCTGCAACAGGACCTGAAGCATGGACAGACCTGAGGAATATTATGCTAAGAGAAGTAAGCCAGTCAGAGAAAGAGAAATACCATGATTTCACTCATCTAAGGACTCAACAAACTAACAAACAAAACCTAATGAACTAAATACTAACGACCTAACGACACTGGTGTAGCTCAGTGGATTGAGCGCGGGCCTGCCAACCAAAGAAAGGGTTGCCAGTTCAATTCCCAGTCAGGCCGCAGGCCAGGTCCCCAGTAGGGGGCGCACCAGAGACACGATGTGTCTCTCCCTCTTTCTCCCTCTCTAAATAGTATTAAGAGAATAAAAATAAACAAGGTTCTAACCCCTGGGGGGGGGGCAGTTTGGGTGGGAAAGGTAAAGGGATTTAAAAAACAAACCTCGGACAGACAACAGTATGGTGATTACCGGAGGGTGGGGAGTGGGCGGAGGCAGGAGAGGGTTCAGGGGGACATGGTGACAGAGACATGGCTTGAGGTGGTGCACACACAATACATGTGGCTGATGAATCACAGAATTGCACACCTTACACCTATGTAATTAACCAATGTTGCCCTACAGTATTAAACTCAATGACCGATGAATGAAATTAGTGGAACAAATCGGGTTCTCTAAAATCAGTAAAAATATATTTAAAAAAAAAAGACTGAAGATTTCAACATTATCTGTACCTGAACTTTAGAACCAAATACACTAAGTAACCCACTAAAGCTTCCCCCCAGCACCAGAAGGGAAACCACTAACAAGGCAAACAGTTTGGGCACATTCACTATGACATTTAACTGTTACATAACAGATTTTCCTCTACTGGAAAAATGACCCCTAGAATCACAATTTCTCCCCTTCCTTGAAAGAAATGGTTGGGACGAAAACACTGACTGTTCCCTATTAAGTTGAAGGTCAGCATCCTTTTCCAGAAGACACATCTGCTTCCAATGTACCCATGGCCCACCACCTCCACCCCACTGGTAAGAACACCACCCAGTGTTAAGTGTCTGTGGGTAGTGGGCAAACTCCTTTGCATCTGCACCACCCCCAACACTAAAAGGAGTCCCATGAGGTCAAGGGAAAAAAACTACTAACAGCTGGGTTAATACCTAATGTCGCTTAGCATATCTTCCGTTGAGAATTAAACCAACAATGAGAAAACTTGGTGGATCTCTCGTGAAACTTCCATTTCAGTTTTTGTGCAGAAACAGTGAAACTTGGCCCACAGAAGTCATCCGGGACTCTGAAATATTCTAGAACCACAGTCACTAAAACATCTCCCACTACCAAAACCTGGGAATACTCTCAGATACTATTATACTCCCCTCCCCCCACCAGTTCAACAGAAACTGCAAACCACCAAAGGGGATACTCCGCTACCGCCCCATCAGGTGGCCTGCTCCCTACATTCAGGACATTTCCTCACGGAGGTATCCAACCTTTTCATGCCTCTGGACCACACATTAAACACACAAAAACTCACCGGAAAAAAAAAAAAGGTCCGTGAATAATTTTCATGGTATCCAACACCACAGACAAGCAAAAAAAATTCCTCAAACGTGGCCTACGGGCCACAGGTTGGACACCCCTGTTGGAGGAAGAGGCCTCGCCTGTCCCGTATCACATCTGGGCTAAAGATCATGTTTTAAGCAGGTTTTGTTCTCATGGCAGTCCTGTCAAAGGACCCCCAAGTGGCCCAGTGCTCACTTCTGCTTAAGCCATATTCCTTGCTCTTCTGCACATTAGGTTTGATGGCGTCACTGCCGGTTTCCAACCATAGGGACACCCACCACCCCCGTGTGCGCCAGTGAACTGGAAAGGCTGAGCCAGTCTGGCTCATCCACAGGGCAGCCAGCAGGGAAGTCATCAGAGATCTGTTGAAGGCGACCTTTAGTGTCAATGACCACAATGCTCCTATCGGCCTTTTAAGACCCCACAGACCTAAGTAACACTGCACTTCGGGTCTGTCACCAAGGGAATGGTTGTGGTTCCCAGTCCTCGTTTCCTGGGTGTGTTGATCCATGCTAGGTGACAGAGGAGAGAATCCAGACACACTGACCACTTGGCAGTTGAGTTTCATCAATTCTTCTGGCCGAGCACTGAAAGCAAGCATCTTCGTGGGGCACACAAAGGGAAAGTCAGGAGGGTAGGGGAGAGCCCATCCTTCCCCTGCAGTCACACAGATGGGTCTCTTCGAACATTTAGCACCACAGATGGAGCTTTGAAGCTGGGGACGAGGTGCCCAATTGTGGCATTTCCTGAAGACATCCCGCTGTCAGCAGCTGAGACAGAAATAGCCACACCAACCAGAAGTCGCGCCTCTACATACAGCTCACTCGTATTTTGGCAGCCATGGTGGCAGCTGTTCCCGAGGCTGCAGCCAAAGAGTCCTGTTCTCCCTTCTAAAAACACGTCATATACACTTGTCAACATACTAGATAAGCATTCTCACTGCCACAGTCTTAGCAAGATGCAAAGTGGAGTATTTTCAGGAGACAATTTTAGCAGTGGGGTCTGTCAATGGCAGTTCGCTTCTGCTTTCTTTGGTTCCCCTCTGGAGGTCAAATGGTACATTTTAACACGAACTGTTCTTCATGAATTCATTACCCAACTATCTCAACATAAAAACATAAGCTTGCTATACAACCCATATAATTTTTCTATCAAACCATTAATTTCTGGACTGTGATTCAAGTACTATCCTCTCCATAACTTCAAACAATACTTCTGAGTTACTGGATTAAAGAAATGCTTTCTAACAAAAAGTATAGCATTGTAGTCTCAAAGTTATCAAAAACTGTGGCAGTCCGAGTTTATTATAATGGAAAATGTTAGGTTTTAGCTACCAAAAAGAGTAATAGACTTGTTAAAAAATGACAACAGTAAATTTTAAGAGATTTATTAAAGCATCTTATCACAAAGATGAAAACACATACAAACTGGAAACATGCAACTATCATCTTCCACAGTCAAGTTAAAATGTTGAGTCTTTTTCCTGTTTTCATAGCTAAAAACTTCAGATCTTATACCCAACTCACTCACCCTGAATTACTTATTCATTTCTCCTGAAAGTATCCAGGGCAGCCAATAACCGAAATGCAAACTATTATATAAAGAAAGTGCAAAGTTAAAAAAAGGAAATGTGTAGAGAACACCCCTCCCCACCCCCCAGTGAAAGGCAAACAATGGCACTTTGCTCTCGCTTCTCCTAGATTGTCTTCAAAACCTACTAAAATGTAACAGACTTAAAAGCCGACTTTTCATAGATGTCCGAAGAGCTTGTTAGTGTTTGAAAATAAATGCTTAAACAAAGGAAAAGGTAGTTTATATCAAAAAAGTTTGAAGAGCCCTGTATTGCAGCATTCTGTAAAATAAACAAGACAAAAAGCTGGTCTAGGGTTTATTGACAAAGGCAGAGTGTCCTCAGGCAGGTATGTACGGAGGCGGAGGCTCTTTCTCAGGCATCTTCACTGCCATTTCGTAGGTTGGCAACACATACTGAGGAGAGAAAAAAACTCGATCAGACTTAATGCTCCTTTAAAGTCCTACTTGGAATAATTCGGCTGTCAGATTTTCATGAGTGGGGGCATATGAACCCAGAGAGAAGAGCTGGAGAAACTGTCAGCTAAGCAGTTCCCGAGTGAGGACTGACTAGTAACCTTGAACTTCACATGCTAGTGAGACACCTGATCTAAGACTGCTAGAGACGGTGAGGGGAAGAAAGGAGGGAGGGAAGGGCAGTATGTTGCTTCTGAACTGACCCCGAGGGGCTACCAAAATACCGAGAGGAAGCATGTGCTTCTGCTTCCCCTGCCCTCCCCACGTGACTAATCAAGTACCAGTGGTGCCAACGACACCCCAGGCAGTAGAGAACCCAGTGTAAGGCCCCGCTGACCCATGCTAAAGGAAGCCACCAATCAGATGCTGCACCTGAGTTCATCACCACTACAGTCAAAGCATCAAGTACTCGTATCACTGCTCCCGGGCAAAGGGCATATCTATGTGGGGGAACAGCAGTCTCACCTGATTCTAAGCCTATCAGGCCAGCCCTGCACTGGCCACATCCACTCCACATGCTGAAAACCTGCCCAGAGTAGAGTAGCAACCAGAGGGCCCCAAGAGTTAAGCATCCCCAAAAGATTCATGGAACCCATTCATTCACATCCCCACAGAAAACCAGCTTCTCTTTGGGGTCACATGCATGGTTTCTGAAAGCAAAACAACTGATGGTACCTCTGTCCTCAGAAGCTCCAGAAGCCACGGGCCCGGCATGGGTCACACTGTTGCTTCCTGCCTAATCTCCCCCCAGAATGCAATGCGCTCGGAAACCACTTACGAATCCAACCTAACACCCAAACTGAATGAGATCAGTAGTGCAGGCTGTCTCTTGACCATATACCCAGTATTACAACCGGGAAATGCTTAATCTTTGTGAATTTAAGCTGTTCATGCCTTAAACCAGTCATGGCATTAATGAGAAAGTCAAGACCCAGGCTCTTGAGAACACTCAATAATGGCTAGCCAAGTTTAAGTACAGTAGGAGGTCAGTCACCTGCGGAGGCGCCTCGAAGGCAGGGTACACAGCAATCTCCGGTGTGTTTCTGTTGTTGATGTACTTATAGCAGTTCCAAACACAGTTGATTAGATAAGCCTAAAAGAATTGAAACAGAATTTACAAATGCTAGAATGCAACAGACCACATGTTCTAAGGTAGGGGACTTCTGATGCCCCCGCCCCCCATTCCTCTACAGAGAATGAAACTGACGTTCACCTGGACCCAGCACAGGCCAGGCCCCATCCCCACTTGCTCCCACCTAAATGTCACAAGTTTCAGGGTTTGTTTTTTTAAATCCTCATCCGAGGGAGGGAGAGAAATATGGACACGAGAGAGAAACACAGCCTGGCTGCCTCCTGGATGCGCCCAGCCTGGGGAGTGGATCCCACAACCCAGGTCTGTGCCCACCGGCAATCGAACCCACAACCCTTCAGTCACCGGACGATGCCCCAACCACACCAGCCAGGGCTGATGTCACAAGGTCCACCATCTCATTTCACGGAACACCAGAGTTGGGGCTTCAGGTCTGATGACCAGTGTGCTGAAGACGGTCCGTTTCTGAACCGTGGGGATTTTGGCTGACTTCCAATCCAAATCATAAACCACTTCTAACAATACGGAGACCCTTACCTAGTAAGGGTTCCGGCATCTCCAACCGCTCTCTGAACACAAGAGCGAGGACATTCCCCAGGCACCCTCCCTACTTTGTGTCAAAATCCACACTGCCACTTACTGTGAACTTTAGGGGGATGGGGGGGGGGTTAGATGGGCAGGGTCACGGTCCAACAGGCCCCCAAACGCTCAGCCAGACACTCACCTTAAAAATAATGAAGGAGACAAGGAACAGAAGAACAATGGACACGAGGCAGCTGGAGTCCAATGCCAGGAGGTCATCTTTATACGGAAAATCAGGCTATTAAAAAAAAAGGGGGGGTATAAAGAGGCAGAGCAGAGAGGATTTTTAGGACAGTGAAACCATTCTGTACAATACTACGAATACACATCATTACACGTGTCCAAATCTAGAGAACGACCACCAAGTATGAAACCTAATGTAAACTGTAACTTTTAGGTGACAATGACGTTCACGACTGTGACAAATGTACCACTGTGGTTTGGGATGGGGCCGGTGAAGGAGGCCACAGGGGTGGGGGCAGGGCGTATATGGGAACTCTCTGTCCTGTGTTCTGTTTTGCTGTGAACTTAGAACTGCTCCAAGAAATGGGGTTTATTAAACACACACACACGTTAGTTCACCCATAGCACTTGCATTTTGAGGTGACCTAGAAGAGCATGATATGAACACAAAAACAGCAAGAAAATCAGAACTGATAGTCTAATAAAAACTTATAAACAGAATTTAATTCAAAGCACTTTTACACGCCTCATCATTAATGCATGTTTTTGATCACTTAAGATACATCTGTTTGAATATTCAGAATATTCGTAAGGGTCTAAATTAAGCTGTTTCTTCTCACTATTTTAAACATCTTTCTGGCCTTTGGAAAAATACTATCTCCCATACAGAACTCCAAACTTGTCCCTGGGTCACTAAGTCAGGCAGTGCTGATGTCTGTATCTACGTTCCATGAGCCACTTCACTCAGGATTTACCAACTGGCCGAGGGAGGAAGCACCTCCCAGGCTGAGACCAACTGAGTAGAACAGGGAGAAGCCAGAGGGGCCTGTGAAAGGAGTAACAGAAAACCCGTTTTTACGTTCTTCTATATAGCTCGTTTACTTGTTTTAAATTGACACGTTCTTAATGGGCACGTCAACACCAATAATCTCCCGTTTTCATAAAAAAGCAGCACAAAGAAATCCCAAAGGACTTTTTAAAAAGGAGAGAACAAAGAAATCCGCACACACCACCCCAAATCCTAGCTAAGTGTCTCCTGGAGACAAAATTGTTTAGGCCTTCCTCTGTAAGTAAAAAGGGCAAACACACAATGGATCCAGCCCGTGAGGGGAAATGCTGTGATTTTATTCAGAAGACTCACAGTGTCCCAGAGACGACATGATCAGCGAAAACCGCCCTTCGACTCCACTGACCACACCACCAGGCCCTGGCTGACCCTCTGCAGCCCCAGCAGAGGCTGTCGCCCTCCCCTCACCACTGTGTGCCGGCCACCAGTCACCGCTCAGTCCCCGGAAGCACGTTCCTCCCGCTCCCAGGCGCCTCTCTCACCTGGAACACCTCTCCTGTCCCGTCCCTATCTTCATTCCTGCGTGGAATTTAACCTCGCTCCCCAGCCCAGGGCTGAGGCCTGTGTACCATCCGCTCACAGAGCACCCTGCACACTTCCTGCACACTCCCATCGCAATTCTAATTCAGTCAACTTGCGGTCGGTTTCCCAATTCCTTCACGGAAAGCACATTCTACCGACCTACCCCCAGGACCAAGCAGAGCCCCTAGCACGCAAGAAGCCATCGACATATGTTTTTCTGAATGAACAATAAATTTGGTGGTATGCAAAATGGACCAGGCAAAAAAATCTGAAAGTGGGGAGAACATGCTTAAAAGATAGAATTTTAAAAATGGACTTGCATTTATCTGGACCCCACAGTTCCTTGTAGACCCTCCTCTGGCCCAGAGGGTCCCCTGGCCCTCCACACATGGCACTTAACCTGAGCTCCTCATTTACCACCGAGCTGTGACAGCTCTAGTTCATTACCAGGTCACATGCTCATGGTCTTGACTCCCCAAATTCACAGTTAACTTACTGCTGCGCATGGGGGGGGGGGGTATTTTTCTATCTATACCACTCATCACCAGCAGTTTGCCTGAAACAGAATGAAGGATCTAGTAGGCAAATACTTGTTATGAATACCTACAAAAACAAAAAGCTAATACTTTAACGAGTGCCAAGTAAGTCAAATTATCAGTGTTTTAGTTTACTCAAAATAAAAGTCAAGCTACTCTCCTTAAATTTTACAATGACCATTTTTTAATCTTGGATTATCCAAATGGTATGGTAAGAAGATGCTCTATTTTCATACCAGTTTCAACATGATAGTTAGGAACAGTGATATTATTTCAGAACACTTTAAAAATAAATAGGGTCGGTTAAAATAAAAATTGTACCTAAAACTGACTCAGAATATCAATTTAAATATCTTAGTTAGAATAAAAAAGTTAACTCGCATCCACACTTACCAATTGATCCAGATATTCTTTGATTCTCGGCAAGTAAGTGAGAGAGCTAATAGCAACCAGGCAGCTGAGGACGAAGTCGAACAGCCGGTAACAGAAGAAGGGAATGAGCCAGCCCACTTGATACTGAAGAAGAGAGTGACCAGGACATCACGTCACATACGGGAAATCACCAAGTGCTGCTCAGTAAAGCTCAAACTCCGAAAGCTGAACACACAGAATACTTACAGAAATTGCTCCATATACCAGCATTGAACTGATTATGAACATAAGAACGGAGACAGCAAAAAGAACACAGGCATTATCTAAGAAAACAAAAGCCAAAATCTAATTAAGCTATCATATAAAAAGAACAAAACTCCTCATGACAAAGTAACATTTTGAACCTAGCTTACAAACATCTAAGAATTTTTAAGATTGGCTATGAAAGAAATCTAAGGCCAAGAAGGTTTAAAAACATCTGCCTCAGCATTAAGTAATGAAGCCTAAGAAATTCATAACTTTGTTTTCTTGTTTGTTAAATTGCTACAACTCACTGACACTTACTAATAAATTGGCACGTGAACCAGGCACCCTGCTAGGGAGACAGATCCCCGCCCAGGGTCTGGTCTAAGAGGTGTGGGCAGATCATTACAATTCAATGTGGCAAGTGCTACAACAGAAGCAGAAACAATCAGCTTGGCCTGGAAAATCAGAAAAAACTGTATCAAATAAATAGCACACACTGGGTCCTCTGAGATGAGCAGGGTTCATCTGAAGGGCAAGACTGGTTGGTATATTTGCTTCAAAGACACATGTATTAAGCAAAGAAAGGGCTACAGATGCCCCCTCTTGGCTTACGTAAAACACACAATCTGAAATTCAAGGCTGAACGTTAATTAACCCCTCTTTTCTCCACCCCAACACCCAAACTCACTGCTCTGTATTGCTTCACCTTGGCTTCCTTGCTAATACTCTAACAAGTGCACCAAATTATCATTCTTTTGTTCACTCAAAAGTCAAACTACTCCTTAAATTTGACAATGACAATTTTAAGGAACTTTTAATATTGACATATCCAAATGGTATGGTAAGAAAATTCTATTTTCATCTTACTAGTTTCAAACATGGTAATAAGAGTAGCAACATTATTTTAGAACACTTTAAAAATAAACAGAGTTAAAGTAAAAATAGTACCTAAAACCGACTCTGAATATTAACTTAAATATTTTACTTAGAATAAAAAGTTCTCTGTTCCTCAACTCCTTCTCAGACTGTTCCCTTTCTCCACATTAATCACATTCACGAACTTTCTCACAAAACACCCAAGTAGTTCAAAAAAAATACTAAACCACACGTGACTTGGTGAGTTTCTTACTACAAATCTAATGTTGATTCTGAGACTCTGGATTGACACCAAGAACGTGAAGGCACTAATGGTGAATGACTAGAGTCCCTGCTGAATATCCATGTTACTGGATACTTGTTATTCATCATCCTGTCGCTTGGCAGTACACACATCATCAGTACTTGGCACTACACTCTCTAACTTTTCCTGGAGGATACGGGAGGGCTAAACATTAAGGGCTGAAAGGGCTTCCTTGCTGCAGCGTGCAAAATGGCACTTAGAGGGAACGATTTAGTAAGAACTAGGAGGAAAACCTGGTAATTTAAACAATCTACTTTTAAGAGTCTATCATGGAAGACTACACTTTTACTTTGATTTCTTACAGTATTAAAATAATTAAAGTGAAGTTCCAGGTCTTCCATTGGAGCAACAAACAGCAAAATGGGAAGAAATCAGGTGGCAGGTGGGAAATACATTTAAAGCCTAGAACATTTACATTATGTATACATTTACTGAAATAAGAGATACTCCAGTATTCGCGAATCAATAAAGCAAACAAGTATGAAGCCAGATGCCCACCTATGAACCTCAGGTTTCCACTCACCACACATTCAGGAACCTCCTTCAGGGAGTAAAAACATCACTAAAAGTAAGTGTTTACCCATTAGCAAGGTCAGTAAAAATAAGGATGATATTTGTATGTGAAAAACAGCTTGTATATGTTGCAGCAGTATTCTAGATATACCGCATACATATCCTGTTCACTTGATAAAAAAACTAATCCCAAACCCTATTATTTGAAATTGATCAGCAGGCCACCCATCAGAAATTAATTTGCCACTTAACACTGGCTCTGTAGGAAAGTCAAATTTCAACTTCCAAAGAAACATAAACTATCACATGACCATTGTCTCAACAATAATGGCTTTGGAAGAAATAACAAAAATCGGTAACAAATACATCTGATTCTCTTGACAGCAGGTGCAACATGCAGAACACTGGCAACTTCGCCCCTGTAGTTCGGGCCAAGGCTCGGAGCCCACTGGACAACCTGCAGGAACCTGGTAACACTGGCTTTTCCTACTCCCTGACTTCAAGAGAAACACACGTGACGGGGGAACAGCCTGGCATGAGTAGGTTCAATGACATCTTACAGCCTAAAGTACAATTTTATAAATACCAAAGACGGCCATTAGAAGCCAACGTTTTATTTACCATTCTATCCTGGATTTTTAAGTAAAAACAGACTACTCAAAAGAAGTGTCGGAAGGGATGTTTCTAAAGCTCCTGGTAGCGCTTCTATCACATTTCACGGCAAAATTAAAGGGTTACACTGCATCTTTGAGAAGACAACCAGGACACTCATTTTTCCAAGAGGAACTGTGAAAACTGTGAACAGTCCTAGTGTCTTCAGTGGCTGATGGGCACCCACGGGAGGCCGCGGGCTCCCAGAAACAGAGTCCGCCCTGTGGGCCACGGGTCATTGAAATCAGCCACTGCATTTTTTAAAAAGCGACTTCATAAACGGAGGAGAGCAGGTCATAAACCTAACGGAAAAGCCAGTAATTCTAAAAACGAGCATTAAGATCCTGCGATACTATGTATATAACACATTCAGGTGAACTGGGAACATTCTTCTGAAGTGAAAAAAAAAAAATTAAGTCCACATACAGGAATTATTCACACTGAAAAGTCTGAGGCATAATTTTCTGTTCAAATATTAAATCTCTAACATAATTTATAATATAAAATTTTAACTACAATTTTTCTATACCCGTATTGTAGAAGAAAATAAATAGTGAAAATATTGCTATCAAGGAATAAACAGGTTTAAAAGGATCATTTCCATAAATGTCCTAGGGTTACTCTCTTTTAATTCCACTGTTAAGTATTTCTTCATCTAAAAGAAACAAATTTAGAATTGTGACCCTAAGCAAAAGATATCACCAAGCATTCAAACAATTCCTCCTTGTATGTTCCTGTGTCTTCCTGTAACTCCTCCTTCCCTCTGACCACCACGGCACCAACAGGAGTCCAAGTACACAACACCCACTCCTCAAAAATCTCCCAGTGGTCCGTTACATTTCCTGGTGAAAAATGCTCAATTACAACCGTCACTGAGTATCTTTGAAAAACCCACAAAACACTTTTCTGCCTCAGCAACAAGAGTAACTCAAACATGATTAATCCTCTTCTAAGTAACAAGTTGCATCTGTGTGTGTGCGTGCGTGCGCGCACGTGCAGGCCATTCACAGGAGACTTTTCCAACTGAAAACATACCTGCCATTCTCTCAGTTGAATAGTAATTGCCAATGACTTCATACTGAATGTTGACGGACGGCATCGAGTTTGGGTGAGTTACCTCCACGGTCAGCAAAATTGCCATCAACAGGTTTACCACCTACAAAAAGACATTATTTTATCAATTACATTATTAATCAGGAAGCAGCCAGTCTTCAGCACAACCTTGAGATGTTGTCCATACTTAAAATTTTTTCATTGAAGACATAAAACTAGAGACCACCTGTGAGATAAAATATGCAATACCGCTAATAAGAATAGTTTTAAGATAAACATTTCATGAAGTTAAAGTATAAACTTAATTGTTACATATCAAAGATAATGGATTCATTTGATTCGACACAATAGAAATTAAAAATAAGGGATCGTTACAAATCATTCATATTCACAAATTTATATACTAATCTCAGAATTTCTGATTTTGAAGAAGCTATTTCAGCCAATGTACTTATCCGTCAGACAACTGTTAATAGCCATCGGATAAACACGGAGGGGTGGGCAGAAGTGGTGGGTTTACAGTTGTTCATTTGGGAAAAGACATGGAAATTAAGATTATTACAAGAGCTTAATTAATGCAAAAGAACATCACTCACAACTATAAATCTATTTTTGCCGAACTGTGTAATGACCCACCAGATAGGCCTGAAACCCCTTCAAAATATCTCCCATCCAGAGATAAAGAACTACTACTTCCTGACTTCCTATGAAAGACTAAACAGCTTTAAAGACTTTCCGAGCTCTGACTGTGTCACTGAACTTGCACTGACTGGTCTAAATTCTACCCTGGGAGATAATCTGCTCCCCCTTTGGGGCAAGTGCTCCCCCAACACCCAGCAGCAGCTGACACGAGCCTCCTCCAGACAGGTCTTTTCCAGAATAAACACTCGGGCACTGCCCCTGCTGCTCTCCCTAGCACACTGCCCGCCAACTCCTCTTCGCTCTCCCACCTATACGCCCGCCCCAGTGTCCTGGGCACACCACTGAAATGAGCTAAGCCGAGCCTGGAGAGCACGCACGGGGGTCTTGGTTCCCACACCCTAGCTGCCAGTTTCAACTAACACAGCATGAAATCACACTGGCCCAAACTTCCTGAATGAGAGTAACTCCCCAAAATCCCTCATTCCTTTCCACACTCGGTGGATTCAGTAAGCTACCACCTATGCCTGTACTGTGGCATTCAGAGGTCCAAACATGAGGCCTCGCACACACTTACAATCAAATGTCATCTTATCACACTCTTGCCTGTCAAGATTTTTTCAGTTTAGATTCTGACACCCTAAGACTTCCCATCTCTCAGCACCCTGCGTGTGAAGATATAATCAGCATGCAATCAGTAAGTCCCTCTACGTCACCAGCAAGAGAACAGGGGGAGGACAAAGCTGCATTTGAAGACAATTCTTTATCTGATCCAGAGGAACATCTTCAGACTTTGTCAATAACCTCGCTGAAAGTCCATCATAATGATCTGGAGAATTTCCCGGGTGGAGGGGTGGGGTGTGCAACTCCACTTGAAAAGGAAATATTCATGCCTCTAGTTTTCAGACTCGGGTTTCCTTTCCTTTAAGTGCTTAAAACAGTGATGTTAATGATTTCACAGAGAAACCCTCACCTAGAACTGGCATCAGGCTTCCCTATCTCAAGTTCACAGAAACTGTTCTCTTCCCCTTTTTGGAAAATCTGAACATTTGATACTTTCGAGAAATGCACGAGTCTTATCAACAGTATTTTAAACAAACTGTTATGTAGCTCTTTCCTGTCCACCCTGAATGGCAAATAAGTTTTACCAGGGCTTAAAATTTCCTGGAGGTGTTTACCAGTTGGAGGCGTTACACATTCCAGACAAGCAATCCAAGTTTTTATCTTTAAATAAGATAAGGTTAGGCGATCTAAACAACGTCACAATATCGAGTACAGAATCAACTAATATTTCTGAAGATACGCTATATACCCAGTACAATGACGTACTTCACTTATTTACGTAAGTGAAGTTAATATAACTAAAGCCCACTTGCAGATGGGGAAACAAAGGTTCACAGCAGCACAGTCACCCATGTGAGTTCACTGAGGATGCAGGGAGCACACGTGTCCAACACTTCAGAAGACAAGCCTGCCTCTTCACACTACATTCCTAAGCAACTCCTGTACAGGGGTCTCTGCAAAAGCAAACCCATTATTCAAGGATATGAAATATGTATACTTAACTCTCCAAGTAAATGTTCGGTAACATGCCTTTTCTCCTTGCACCGCTCAAAGGCAAGGTACTTATCCCTCAACTCCTGAAAGGCCTTAAAATGAAAAATCCACATTTGCAAAAGATGGCCCCCAGGTGAAGGCTGATTTTTGAATTGTCCATTGTCATTGCAATGGGTGTGACCAGTGTATCTGGTGTTAAGGGTATGAGTTAATGGGAGTAGATGACTTAATTATTGAATAATCAGATAGAGCTACTTAAGTCATATATTCTGTTTAGGGAAATCACCTTGGAATCAATTCAGCAAACTCTCTGCTAAACACAATATAGTCACAGTTAGAAAGCTCTGAACTAAGAAACAAACTCATGTCAAAAAAAACATGAAAACTCAATTCCTAAATGAAGGAAATAACACACTCAAAATACTTAGAAGTCTAATACTTCCTTCTTAAATATTTGTCTCACATGTAGGACACAAAAATGTCTTCTCTTCCACAGATAAGTCAGAATCATGCACTATTATTATCTTCTAGTATTTACGACACCTCAAATTTCAGTGAGCCGTACCCCTAAATAATAAACAAATCATAGGTCTAATCAAAAGGACCAAGAAACGGTAAAATAAATCTCAGCGTTCCTTCATTAAAAGCTCACACAACTTTTCAAATCTTCATTGGGTTCCTTACACTCCATTAGGTTGCCACATTTCATTAAGACCCAACTTACATTTTAAAACACTAATCCACCCTTGTGACCTTATAAGATTCACCAGTACACACCTATTCTGTGTGCAAATACAGGCCCTGGGCTATTCACTTTTGATTTCAGTTGATATTTCTAAGTTCCATGTAGCATTTTTCAAAAAGTACATAAAACTAATTTTATAGTCTTATGGTATAAAAACTTCTCTGAAAATAGCAAGTATGTACAATTCCAGAATATTTATTCCCAATTCACTTTTCCCTTTATTGTATTTAACGAAGAAAATTAACAAAAATGTAATTAAACCATTTCTAAATCTAGTAATACGTAGTTACAGAACGCAGCAACTATGCATTTGTGCTAACACCACGGGCAACAGACATACCACTTAACGTGGGCATGATGCTGCACACTTAATGGGTCAAACAACAGGGTTTGCATTATTTCTGAAGCCTTTTGCATGTCTTATGTAAGTAAACAAACTGGAAATGCCAGCTGCATTAGCTTTCTCTTGTTACAAAGAAACATCAGATCCGCACAAGCACCAGGCCTGGAAAGAGTTACTCCTCTTTGCTTTCTCTTTTCACTGTGGCTTCCACACAGAAGATCCTTCTGTGGACTGGTGTCTGTTTTTAATTATTATTCTTTACTCTTCCCACAGCATATTTTGCCACAAGACTATAATCAAAGTGACATGCTGGCTTCAGGATATCCCCATAAGGGTCACACAGGCAAAGAGAGGGGATCCACAGGCAAAGGGGGGGGGGTCCACGGGACTCCAAGGCTGCAACTCCCCAAGTCTGCAAAAAGCCTCATTAGATAAAAATCACAAGTAATTATCTTCAAATTCTTAACTAGTGAAGGGATTAAGGAAAAAACTCATATAGACAACATCAAGGTGATTGCCAGAGGGGAGGGGGGGGAGGGGGGAGGGGCGGGAGAAGAGCGTAGAATGGGGATCAATGGTGAGGGAAGGAAGCTTGACTGGGGTGGTGAGCAAACACCACAATATACAGGTGATGCGTTATAAAATTTGACCCCCTGAAACTTATATAATTTTATTAACCAATGTCATCCCAATAAATTCAATAAAAAACATGTTTCTGTTTGCCCTCATGTGCAATTACAAGTGAGTTATTCTTACTGTTTTTTTTGTAGGAGACAATTCATTTAACAAAGATCTAGTGACTTCTTGGAGTGTTCTGTGAACAAGTTAGTTACCACACTCATTTTACACAGTAGAACATATCAGCCTCCTCTTTCGAGAACATCTTGTGTGGGGAGAAAAATAAGAAAGAGGGAATTATACTAATGTGGCCTAAGTATTTTTTAAAAGTACATGTAGGAGATATATGGGAACCTTTCCAGGTACCAGTGAGAAAACCAGATCCCTCTGGTTGGGAAGCAAAGAAAGTTTCACCAACAAAACACTTTACAAAGGTTAACCATTCAGCTAACAATTAAAATAAATTAACCAAAATTGGCAAGCAAAATGTTAATGGCTGAAGCCGGGTGATGAGTAATGGGAGATTTTGATACTATTTCACTGTTTCTGTATTTCTGAAATCTTCCTTCGTGAGGTTTAAGAGTTGGGGGAAGAAGAACACTTCAGGGCGAAGCAGCAGCACCTGCAGAGGCACGGAGAGGCTTCGGTGAGGAAAGGGACCGCCTCCGAAGCACAAACAAGCCATTCGTATGTGAAGGGTCAGGGGTGAGGGCCGGCAAGGAGTGCGGCTTCAGGAAACCTGTCTTCCCTTCTCCCCCTGCTGCCTGACTTGAGGTTTATGTTGGAGGCACTCACAAAGAATGGACCTCGTATTATACAGACAATAATAGTGTTCGCCCTTTCCAAAATCAAGTATGTTGCCAAATGAAATAAAATTAGTCATACATGAAATCTTTCCAAGACCTAAAATCATTCCAAATGCTCAAAACACCCTCTTGTAGCACACTGTCAACAATGGAGAAAGCGCCTCGGGAGGAGTTTAAGCCCATCACTAATCATTCAATACACAACATTACTCAGTGAATATACCACACAAGAAACTGTTGTTTAATAGTCACGTCTTCAAGTTATTTAATAAATGGGAGAGAAAACCATTTTAGAAATGCCAAAATTTAAACTGGAGCTCATCCTGAAATCTCACATATCACTTAACCAAGTACTAAGTCAGGCACGCTCCATTCAACTCTAAAATGCCCAAGACTAACACCTCAAGCCCGGTGCATATCACTGACTCTGGCTTCTCTTTGTCCCACTGCACTACTCAGTACCATACACTTAATACTTTATATGTATATAGTGTTTCAGGTGCTTTAACACTAGGCCAGGAGAAGCAGTTGCTAGAAAGCAATGACTGGATATCAGATACTAAGTCATTGATATGCTGTCTGGTGGGAGGGGCTGCAACTCTAGGTTACAAACAACACAGAGGCAATGTGAAGAGAATCATAAATATTCTTCCACCTAAATACAGGGGAGTATCAGGACAAGGAGGTTGAAGAGAGAAGATTAACACTCCACCTTGCTAATGCCCGTGTTTTTTCTCGTCTTAGTAAAGGAGCTTCCAGCCACAAAACGAACTGTGTGAACACATCCTTTGCTTAGTGTATTTTATTACACTTTCTCTAGTTGGTCTCGTTTTCTAAATGTTACATACCTCCCCAAATAGTCCCTATATTACTTGGGCACTGAAGCCACACTTTTCAAAGTCACCAGCAAAATTGCAACCAAGAAAACAATGGCTTTTTCCAGTCCTTAATCTGATTAGAATCTGACCACTTTCTCCTTCCCCTGTTAATGTAGCTTAAGTTTAATTTTGCAGGTGTGCTCCAAAGTTCTTTGTAATACCATAAAAATCTTGAGGAGAGGTGCCATGTTCAAGCCAAGAAACATCTGAGAGCACCATGTGGCAGGTAATCGGAATACAAAAGACTGGTGACCTAAGATTTACTCTTCTTCAATACCCGCCTGTACAGCCCTGTGCACTGAACATGATCGATAAATCTCTTAATTTAACATTAACTAATTTAAGCAATTTCTAAGTTCTACTAACCAGAAAAGTCCATGCAAAGTAAGAACAGCTGTAGCTAAAGCACAGGAAAAAACAGATGTGAAAAGTTTCTACATCAAGTGCTTCTGAGGAAAGAGATTTAAACACCTCATTCCCTGCTTTGCAAAAATAAATGCACTCAGTCAAGTTTTTCCTCCCCGAATCCTGAGTTTTGCTGTTTGTTAATTCCTACTTTTCCCTGCGATCCCTTACATTTTTATGAGCTGAGCCCACAGCATCAAAAAAATCTCCCCTGGAAAGAAAACCAGCCAAGTACATTCAGAGAGTTGAAAATGGAATGGTGACTACTTCCTCATGAGAAGTTAAAAATCCTTTATTCTGCGAATAGAGGAAAGAAGAGAAAGACTCCATTTGCAGGCACGAGTGCTAGACTATTAGGCTCGCCTCCTCTCTTCTCAGTTAAAGGTGGAGGGAAGGCCATCTTCTAGGTATGGGGGCAGGCAGGGCTGGGTAAGAGGCTTGAGTACTCTGAAGACTTGAATTATTCTTCTAGGGGAACAAAGGCAGAGCTAAGAGCAAACAAAAGAAATTAAGGCTCATACCCTTAGAAAAATGGATTAGAAATAAAAGAAAGAAATCCAATGGCTGCTATTATCATTAACTGATCAATGTCTAGTATTACAAATCAGAAAATAAAGTTTTTTTCAGGGAAATTTGATATAACTACACCAATAAGATGGTAATTCTGGATATAAAGGTACAGGAAATATTAAGCTTAGAAACAAGCAAATAAGCCTGCACATTCAAGTTTTGTTGTTTTTTTCTAATATTCGCCAATGCAGCAAGGCTGTAAAAACAGGGGAGTAAGAAATAATAAGATCAGACAGTCCCCTGGGCGGAGGGAGGAGGCAGGCATCACTATCTGCTTAACTGAAGATGATTCTCATCTGGTGTTTGTCCAAACAGTAATGATTTCAAGGCGCTGGGTAGGGAAGTAATGAGAACAGAGAAAGGCAAAAAGAATGTCTGTGATTAAACTGAAGTCCTCAGAAACTGTGCAGTGTCACTAATGCCACAACCTCCCACACCAAAAAATAAATCACGAAGTCATTAGGGAAAGTGACTACGTAGACCATTAGAGAAGTTTGTCAAAGCCTCTGAAAAGCCATCACAGCCTAAAGCTGCCTAAACAAAACCACGTATTTAAAAGTCGCAAGTTAGCTTCAAAATGTACACATAACTGGAAACGATAGTACGAAATCACCAAAATATTACTACGAACCATCCATCAATAACGTTGCCAACTTGATTATGACATAGAATCACATAGGCCTTGAAATCCAGGGAAAGCTAGCCTATACAGTCAGAATAGATAGAATAGGCTCTCAAAAAAAGGATTCTTAAAGAAACGGATTGGGTCTGATACGAAAAGCGTCGGGGTAGCGCTACACCGAAGCAGATGAAGTGTAAATCCCGACAAATGGTACTGCCGCCCAGAGAAACCTTCCTGCCGAAATCACAAACATTCTAACAAATAAGGTCAAGGAACCAGACTGCCTTGGAAACTGGACCTTTTCCCTTCCCCTAAGGCGAAACAACACCGAATGAGCTGCATTTAGCATTTATTTAGGTCCGTTCCTAATTGTTTCGTGGGGGGGGGGGGCAAATCCAGGGAGCAGGAAAGGGTTGGGGGAGGGGTGGTGCTTCAGATCACGGAAGTACAAAAACAGCTAAAATCTAGTAATTTCCAGAACTTCCCACCAAAACCCAACGCTCTCATTTCCCCCGCCCCCCGTCCGCCCACAACGCCTCTGCCTTTCCCAACCCCCACTTTTCCTCTAACTTCAGCCAAGAAACAATCTCCCTTGCCCCACCCGCACTCTCATTCCTGGACACAGCCCCTCCCTCAAACTGGAGCACCCTAGAAAGAAGCTCCCCTACACCTTCCCGCCCCACCCAATACCCAGATTTCAGTCCCCCCCCCCCCCCATACACTCGCTTCCTTTCGGACCGGGACGCCCCATCTCCCGCTCATGCGCATTCCCCCCGGGCCCTACCCTCCCGCCCCACCCGTCCTTACCATGTACCAGGTCCCCAGGATGATCGTCCCAGTGCGGACATGGCAGCAGCCGCAGCACCGGGTGCTGTAGAACCGGTCGCTGCGGCTCCGTTTGAAAGTCATGGACACCATTGGGAATCTCGCAGGCCTTGTTCTTGGCCGGGACCCTGACAGAGGCTTTGCGCCCAGGCGGTGAACTCTGCTACCTCTGTCAGTGTCCAAAACCAAAAGACGCGTCTTCAAGCCTGCCCCCGGCCCGGGCCCCTGCGAGCTACTTCGCACCTGCGCACTGAAAACAGGGCGCCGCTCTCGCGCGACCTCGCTTTCTCTTCTTTCTCCACCTCCCCCGCACACAAGCCAATGGAAGAGCTGGAAGCTGGGAGGACTCGACTTCTGATTGGAAAAACTCGCAGATTGACAGGACGTCAGGCCCAATCAGAAGTTCAACTCGCCTCAACTCTCGAGGGGGAGGGTTGCCGCGGAGGCTTAGGGTAGTTGGAGTTGGGTGTAGCCTGCTAGGTCACTATCTCCGCAACAAGAGCTACAAGAAGACAGGCATTTAATAGCAAAAAAGAGAGACTGGACGCAAAGCTGGCAGAAAGGGCAGAAGGACTTTTCTAAGCGATGCCTTTGCCAAGAACTGCTGGGGGGGGGCTGCTCACGTGACCTTTGCGCACAGCTCATTATTGGGCTGGCCAGGGGCGGTGCCTGTGGGGGGATGGGCGGGGCTAATCCCCTTTCGTCGGCTCTCCTCTCTGCTAGGGCGGAAATTGACTGCAAGGAGGGGTAAAAGATCAGGTTTCCTTTGTTCCTCAGGACCATTCCACGCCGCCAAAAGCGGCTAGAAGGCTAGAGGATCGAGGATAAAACAGGAAAGACAAAGAGAACTGCTTAGGACTTGGGTGCTGGGTGTTTACAGGTCATCAGAATGATTTTTATAGGACAAATCAGTGGGTACTTAAATTGACCTGTAGACTTGTGCTAAATGTTAGTGGTCTCAATTGATGAGTAAATAAAATCTTTGACACGTGTTGATTTTGTATCGGTAAGAGATTTATGACTTTTTCCTTTTAAAAAGTGTACTGTTGAATTGAGAAATGTCCAAACACGTAAGAAGTTTTTATATTTTATTTGAGCCAAACTGATGACACTGCTGGAAAGCATGATCTCACATGATACGGAGTTTTTGCAGTTTCTTTTATGATTTTGAAGTTAAGGAAGGAATGTGAAGACTATATAAAGGTGGGAGAAAGCAAGGCTGGGATTGGATTACAGGATAGTAAAGACCATGTGTTCTCTCGAGGGTAGTTACACTGATTTCAAAGGTGGGTTAATTTAGATGCATGAAAATGGACGAGGCTTGCTTAATGCAAAGAAACCTTTTACTTAAGTTCCATGCTGACCGTGGCTGTGCATTGGGACAAACCAAAGCTGTGAGTTCCATCCTGAGTCAGGGCACATACATGAAGCAACCAATAAATGCATAAATAAGTGGAACAACAAATGGATTTCTCTCTCTCAAAAATTTTTTTAAAAAAGGTATGTGCCTGGGTCGGGATTACCCACCAACACCTTCCCAGTAAGAAATTCGTGATACCCAGAGGGTACTCTTCCTAGAACCCTTTCTTATCCACACGATAACACTTTGGAAGTACCTACACTTTTTCTTAGGGAATAGAAAGGTCTTCTCCGCTGCCAAATGTATTAGCTGGAGAAACCACAATGAATTCAGAGTAGAGATTATTGCATTGGCACATCTTCCATGAACACTGCCTGAAATTATAGATTGATTTGTTGACTATCTTCCTCACCTGGAAAAGCAGACTTTTTTTTTCCACAAAAGTGGAAGAGTTGTCCATGGACAGTTTTCCCAGTTTGGATGATATTTCAAAATACTTGGGAGGCCATCATTAAAGCAAGCGACACTAAAGGATGGGGTGGTAGTAATTTAACTCGTAAGGAATGTGGGCGCTTCTCCACTTACCAAGACTATAGTAGACTATAGTAGACTATAATAACATCCCCTCCCCCCAAGAAAAAAATCACATGGCCCTCACTGTGTTCGATGCATGGACCACTGTTTATGTTGAATCATTTCATTCTGATAACCCTTTAAGGCAGGTACTTTTTTTAAAAAGATTTTACTTACTTATTTTTAGAAAGGGAGGGAGAGAAACATCGATGTGAGAGAGAGAGGTTGATTGGTTGCCTTTTGCATGCCCTTAACTGAAGGACCTGGCCTGCACCCAAGCATATGCCCTGACTGGGAATCCAGTCAGTGACCTTTCGGTTTGCAGGCTGGTGCTCAGTCCACTGAGCCACATCAGCCAGGGCAAAGCAGTACTTGTATATTATTTAACTCCATAGAGAAGTTAAATTACAAGTCCAGGCTTACAAGGGCAGCATGTGTCAGAACTGAGATTAAAACCTACCACACGAGTGGCTTCCAAAGTGGTGTGTGGTGGGATCACATGAGGATATTTAGAAAAGCACTGACACCTGGGGCTACTCCCCCAGACATTCTGATTTAGTTGTTATGGAGTCAGACCTGGGCATGGGAATTTTTTTAAAGTTCTCCAGGTTATGCTAATGTGCAGCACTGTAATTCTGTCTTGATATAAAATGTGGCCAACAAAAATTAAAACAATACAATAAAAATAATAAGACAGATAAGATGGGGAAAGTTATCTGGTTTCTTTAAAAGCCAACATCAATTCATATTCTAAATCAGGTATGTTTAACGTGGCATCAGATCAAGCTCTTAAGGTTTTCCTGGGCTAAGATGGTCGGTTCCAGGAGAGGGGCGGGGGACTGTGGCTAAGTGTCAATTACAGGAAAGTGTACATAGCTGTGGATTAAGGGGAGAAACATTTCTGAGTTTTATCTGGATAGTTTTCATCAAATGTACTCACCATTTTTGGAGAAAATAATTTTAAGGTGCTATTAGCAAACAGCTTGTCCTTTTTTGTTGGGAAGTGGGCAATATTAAGCCTGTCCTAACTGGAATATTTGTTGCCAATGATAAAATTGGGCTTTTAAAGAAAAATTATACCCACCACTCTGAGCTTGATGGTAACAGAGATTTTTCTGATGAGAATGGAAGTGAAATAAACTGTGATTTTTTTTGATGTTGTGTAATGTCAACATTTGAACATCTGCCTGACAGTCAACCAACATTTCCCAGATAAACAATGGATAATGTCACAAAATTATGAATAGAAAGGAGCCAGTCAAAATATAAGACCAATAATTGTTTTGTGTAGCAGTATGAAAAGTTCATTGATAAGGTTTCATATTCTACATTGCAACTGACTTTTAAGGAACGACCACTTACTAAGTTTTAGTGTAGAATCAAAGAAGGATGGTTACAAATATCTAAAAGGGCTATTAAAAGACCCCTCCTTTTTCCAACTACATATCTGTGTGCTAAGTTTTCTTTGTTTATTTCAACCAAAGAACATATCGCCACAGACTGAAAGCAAAAGCAGGTGAGAGAATCCAGCTACTTCCATCCAGCCAAACATTAGAGATTTTTATATATGATTTGATGTAAATATAAAATAATGCCATTCTTATTACTTTTGTAAATTTTAGAAAATGTAGTTATTTTTCATAAGAGTATGGCATGTTAACAGATAGTGGATTTATTATGGCTATTAAATCAATTTATAAATATTTTTAAATTCATTTTATTTTCTAATATGATAACTATTCACAGCCATAACCCATATAAATAAAAGCTCTTTGGTATCCCCTCTAATTTTTGAAAGTGTAAAGGGTTCTGAGACCAGAAAGTTTGAGAACCACTAACCTAAACTTTCGAACCACCACAGTGGACAATGGTTATGATATTTGAAATGGAGACTTGGAAATCCTAAGATCCGCCCTCAGCAGATTTTTTTTTAACAGAAAAGGAAAATGTATTTAGGATTTTCAAAATTCTTAATACTGTAGGCTTATACAACTCTCACAGTGACAGTTTAGATCGCTGGCTAATCCGTGTTTGCCTCTCGTCAGAATCTGCTTTTTCACCTGTAAAATGGACATGAAGATGTGCTTCCCAATGAAGCTTTCATTTCTTTACTCTGATGGAAGTGGAAGGCAATCATGCCTTGAAATATTTCTACCATAATTTAATTACTCATCTCCAGCTCCTTAAGGTATTTCTTATCTGCCGATATTGGTAATTATCTCCTTTAGACAAAATAAACATGTGGTTTTTGTTTTTAATTGTTCCAAGGTCTTGAAAGGAGTAATCAGTAAGTGTGGTCCAAGTACCTCAAAGATGAAAAGTACCATGTAATTATCACCATGGGAAAACTGCTTTCCATACACTTGGCTGAAATCACTACTGGGACTATAGAATTAAATTTTAATCCTAAGGACTTCTGCTACGAACATGCTCATGTAGATTTAGTACCTCCCTGTTTCTTCTGCTTTAAATCTTACAAAAACATGAAGAAGAATGGCAAGTCAGTGAACTTGAAGTTCAGCAAAACTGGGAGTGAATAGCCATGGCCTTCACACTACAAACCGGGGCTGCTAAGAGCAGCTGAGGTTAGACAGAAGCCACAGAGGAGGAAGTGAGAAAGAACGAAAGGCTGAAGCAGCAGCAAAGTCTGAAATGCGTCAGCAAACATGTGTCTCCTAAGGTGAGGGACTCACCTTGAAAGGAGTGTACATGCCTCCTTATGTCGATGGATTTTGGCGAGCCGGAAGGATGGCAGAAGCCCTCTGGGACTACTTGATCTACAGTAAAGTAGTTGAGGAAGTGGTCTACATATAATTAAATACAGAAGTCATAGACCAGGGCTCCCCAACCGGGTGGCTTAAACAACAGAAATGTGTCTCACGCTTCTGGTCTCAGAAGTCTGAGATCAAGGTGGCGTCACCACACACGAACACCATTTCTGTGTTCTGCCCCTCCACCCTCTTCCTTCATCAGTGAGCCCTTAGGACATCGGATACTGGTTAACGGCAACCTGCCTTAAGAATAAAGCCTCAGTCCTGTTGACCACAGAAACAGAGTTTGGGTCAAACTAAAGATAACATCTGGACTACAGTCGTGTTTCAGCCCCGTGCCCACGACAGCTAACAGACCACATCCTTGCCAAACCAGAGAGCAGCACCATGGCTGACAGGATCAGTTCCCCTCTACCCTCACACTGACCCACCCTTAGAGACCAACACCCTCAGTCTGCCATGATTAGTGAATTTTCCCTACATAACCCATCCCCCACAAGCCATCGGGGAGCCTGGTCTTTGAGCCTTAGCTCACCTGTAACTCAGGGGTGGCACCATTTCAGCAAAACGCCTGTTCGAGATGGGACTGGGCTTTGATCCGCGCAGGGGAGTGAACTCCTTTAGTTTGGTAACAATGACGGCAGGGTGGGTTCCTTCTGAGAGCTGTGACAGTCTGTTCCATGCCTCTGGCCTGGTTTCTGGTGCTTTCCTGGCAATCTTTAGCATTTCTTGGCTTGTAGAAGCCCCACCTCAATCTCTGCCTTCATCTTCATATGGCACTCTCCCTGTACGCATGCCTATGTCCAGATTTCCCCTTTGGATGAGGAGGCAGGGCCTGTGGATGAAGGCCCATCCTAACAATCTCTTCTTAACTTAGATGATCACCTCTGCAATGACCCAGTTCCTACATAAGTTCACGTTCTGAGATACCAGGGGGTTGGATTTCAACACTTGAATTTGGGTAGTACACATTTTAACCCATAACGCCACACATCCGGGCAGCAGCCTGTCGATGCAATAGCAGAGGACAGCCATCAGGCAACCTGCAGACCCGCCTGTGGCCTCTCCCCACAGTCCAGCCACTGTTTTAAAGTGACCTGGAGCAACTCCTCTCTGCGGAGTATGTCCTCAACTGAAAGTACAGCTACACTCATTGGCTTCTTCAACTTTCTTTTAATAGTATTTTTAATTTTTTATTAATTTTATTTAAATAATTTTTATTGTATTTTTTCCATTACTATTTATCCCCCTTATATGCTCTCCCACCTCCACCCAGCGCCCCCCCCAGCAATCACCACGCTGTAAACTGTGTCCAAGAGTCAGCCCTCTTTCCTTTTTGCTCAATCCCTCCACCCCCCAATTCCCACACCCCCAGCTGTCATCCTGTTCTCTGTCTATGAGTCTGTCCCCATGTTGCTTCTTAGTTCAGTCTGCTCATTAGATTCCACCTGTTAGTGAGATCATATGGTATTTGTCTTCCTCTGACTAGCTTATTTCACTTAGCATGATGTTCTCCAGGTCCATCCAAGCTGTTGCAAAGGGTAAAATTTTCTTCTTTCTTATGGCTGAGTAGTATTCCACTGTGTAAATGTTCCATGGCTCTTTTCCTCTACTGATGGACACTTGGCTGCTTCCAAATCTTGTCTACTGCAAACAACACTGCAGTGAACACTGGGGCGCGTATGTTCTTTCGAATTAGTGTTCTTCCGGGTTTTTGGGGATCAATTCCCACAAGTGGAATCATTGGGTCATATGGCTCTTTCAGCTTTTAAGAACTGCTTTCTCATTTAGATGAAATTAAAAATAATTCAGTACAACTGACATGTTTCTAAGGTCTACTCTACAAAACAAAATATATTCATAGATATCCAGCTTTTATTCCTGTTCCCATATACCACACCCTCTCCCCTTCATAGGTATATATATTTTAATTAAGAATTTTAATCTAAGCACATAAGTACTAACGTGTCCAACACCCCCATTTATTGAATAAATAGGTGCATACCCAACTCTTCCCACTTTCTTTTTTCCAGTTGGCGGTGTATTCAGAGACCACACGCTAGTAAACAGAGATGTCACTGTTTCTTTGGGTAGCTGCTCAGGAGTCCACTGTGTGGATGTGCCGTGGTTGATTCAACCAGCCTCTTATTGATGGGCTTTTTGGATTTGTTGCCAGTCTTTGCTGTTACAAATAGAGCCACACGACTGTCCTTGCAGACATGTTTTTTGTCCTTCTGCTGGTACGTCTCCAGGCTTCCTCTCCAACATCATCACAAAGTGTTGGAGAACATGGCCCGTGCCTTCTGCTGGCTCTGCTTCTGCCCTTCACTGGAACTTAGGCTTCTCTGCCCCTAGTGCCCCTGCTCCGGTCCATCTGGATACCATCCGTTCTCTTTAACGTGGGGCTTTGTCTCGGAAGGGGTCCTGGGTTGGTCCGTTTTGAGAGTTCCTAGGGCCCCCAGGTTGTACCAGCACCATCCAGCCTTACCAGCCACTTTCCTACAGTTGGAGCCTGCAAAGCACCCTCCCAGTTGGGGCGCTGAACTCAGGGTGGCCTGCCGAGCTCCCGGTGCGTACCTGCTGGTGAGTGTGGGCTCGGGAGCCAGCAGCACCTTAGCAGTCCCTTGGCCCTCCCCCCACAGTAATTCGTCCCACTGGGGTCTTGCTGCCCTCAGGGATTTGTCCCACCTGCCTGCATTTTGGCATCCATAGGAACACCTTGCATCGAGTTTTGTTGGTGACGTCACCAATCAGTTCTCAGGCTTTCCTCACAACTTCGCTCTCAATGAGAAAAAATGCAAATTAAGCTCAACCAAGAATATATAGGAAGTTATTGTGTGTTCTTACAAATTTTGCCAGTTTTAAATTATATCAAAATCAAAAGCCCCTCCCCCCAAAATTAAACCGAAATTCCATTTTTGACTTAACAGCTTGGCAAAAATCCGCAACGCTGATAATACACGCTCTCGACAAGGCTGTGGGAAGACAGGCCCTCTCCTCTGCTTCTAGCAGGACCTTAAACCCTGGTTGAAGGCGATGTGAGGAAATGCTTCGGATTTCAAATGAACTCATGCCTTTCAGCTCAGCAGTCCAACTTCTGGGAACTTACAGGAGGAACGCCCTTGTACCTCTGTGAAGTGACGAACAAACAATGTTATTTATCATTTAAATAACATTAATGAGGGCAACACCTGGAGACCACCCAAGCTGGTTAGATTGCCACCAGTGGGCACCGGTTCACTGAACAGTGCTGCATCCTTTTGCCAGAAAGATCTCCAAGATATTAGGACACATGCACAGAACAACATATCATACCATTTTGTAAACCAAAAATAAGGGGGGAAATATACACTTGTCTTTATGTATATTCGCATAGGTATATTCTACAAAAAATACAAAACTAGTAACTAGTAAGCTGGGAGGGAGTGGAGCATAGGACACTGGACGTCCGGGAGCAAGACTTTTTACCCAGTACTTTTAAAAAATATATATATTTTATTGATTATGCCATTACAATTGTTCTATTTCCCCCCTTCATTCCCCTCCACCCTGCACACCCCCTCCCCCACCATTCTCCCCCTTTAGTTTATGACCATGTGTCTCAAGTTCTTCAGATTCTACATTTCCCACACTATTCTTGCCCTCTCCTCTATTTTCTACCTACCATCTATGCTACTTATTCTCTGCACCTTCTCCCCCCTTCTCCTTCTCCCACTCCCCTGTTGCTAACCCTCCATATGATCTCCATTTCTATGGTTCTGCTCCTGATCTAGCTGTCCTCTTAATTTGCTTTTGTTTTAGATGTGGTTGTTAATAACTGTGAGTTTGCTGTCCTTTCACTGTTCATCTTTTTTATCTTCTTTTTCTTAGTGTTCTGGGGGTTGGGCAATGTGAATGCATTACCTACCTGAAAATATAAAAACACAAAAAGTTTGAACGCTTATTTCATCAATGATTTTTCAGCATCTGCTTTCAGACCTTCCTTTAGAAAGACAAGTAACCGGTGTGATCTGGCTGCGCCTGAGTCCACCTGAGACAGAGGGAACGTGATAAAAGCTCAGCGTTGCAAACTTGTGTCACACAAGTGGAGTCAAACTCCTCTGAGCTGTGAGAGGTGGCGCCACCGTGGGAGGTGGGAGGTGGCCCACGGAGGCCCTTGGAGAAGGTGGGCTGAGCCCACCCATTCACACGCACATCATTCACCTCCGGGTCTTCACGGCGAAGAGTCCACCTGTTGGAGTGGACTAGACTGGGCAGGACAGAACAGCGAGGGAACCCGAGTCCAGCCAGACCCCAGCTCGCCTCTGGAGGGCCAAAATAGGGGAAACTCGTTTCACAGCAGCTCTCTGATAGAGTCGTGCCGGTCCCTCCACCAGCCTTACCTCCCTGTGTCCATCTCCAGTGAAGCTGCCCAGCCTCCGCGGGCTCCCACGCCTCTCTTATCTGCAAAGGGCCTGGTTTGGTCACACAGTTCCGGTCATTACAACATCATTGTGATTGGAACAACATTTCTTTGTCTCAAAACAGTTTCAAATGTAATTTTCTAAATCAGGAAATACATTCACCAGGTTCAAAATTAAAACCAATTTCCTCCCGCCTGTCCTCTGAGGAGAAGATTCCAGTCTCCCCACCTCTTGGTTTCCTCTCCTTCTCTGGGAAGGTACGCTTCCCAGTGTGATCCAGACCAGGCAGGCCCATTGGGGTGACCATCTGTCTTTCTAGAGACCCCGTTCTCACTGACACAGCCAACCCGAACATGCAGTTCGCACCCAGGTAATAGCAACTTCGGTACCCCCACCTCCTTAAAGGTGTTTCAGAGGAGGAGGCTGGGGGTACCACTTAACCCCCTCAGAATTCAGCTCTAACTGACACAGGGTGCAGCCAAGAGGGGTTCCCCAAATAGGGATTTGGAATGGGGTCCAGAACTCAAGGTGTCCAGGATATATTAGGATGTCCTCACCCCTTCCCCCTACAGGTGTGAGTTGGGGGAAGAGACAAGTGGAGCAGGGCCATTGAGAACTGTTTTGTACAGCAACAGCTTTGCAGCTAACCTCTGTGGTGGTCATTTAACATGTGCATAACCTTTAACTGGTTACAGAGATATGTTAAATAGCTGTGGCCATGCTCTGAGCCAGGGGGATGGAAAGGGACTTCCCCCACAAGATGTAACTGGGGGCAGGTCCCCCAGATGACAGCACCTGTGTGACAGTTTGGACAAGATTGGCTTCACGCCATGGGACTACACTGCCCAGACTCACAGTGGCAGCCCAGGAAACCTGGAAGGGTACTGGAGTGCTGGCGAGTGAAGCCGATTCTGGGGGGCGTCGGAAATGGGGGTACACAGGAAGATTGGTGTGGGGATTTAAACCCAGACATGGAAGCCACTGGGAGAGACCACGTGGCTGTGGCAGTGCAGAGAATCACCACACAGCTTTGGTGAGAGTGAGGACCACGCGGCTTTGGGGTGCTCCCTCTTGCCATGTGGCCTGGGAAGCAGGAGAGACTTTGCCTGGAAGAAGGGTGAAAGGACTCTTGCCAGTTGGCCATGAGAAGGTGCCACATGGCTTTGGATTAATTAGAGATTCTTCCCAAATGGCGTCACAGCTGACGGTGTCAGGACCCTGAATCATGAACGTTCGCTCCTCTTCCTGAGACACGGTACCCCGAATTAGGGCCAGGGGAGAAGGAAGCACTGTGGGCGTCTGTGAGTATCCAGAAGGACTTTGATACTTTAATGAAGACATTAGGTCACTACTTCAAGTCTGCATAGCTTTAAATAAATATTTCCTTTCCTTTTCACAAATCTCTGGCATTGAGAGATGTCTTTCCTATAAGGCTGCAGACATAACGAACCTAGTAGGGGGTCCTTTTGGTAATAGTATATCGTGACCCTCCCTTGGCCCCGAATGTGTGTATCTGCTCTGTAACATAATGGTTAAAGTTTTTAGGCAAAACTTCTCCCCTGGAAAGGCATTCGGGGAAGTATTTGGGAAGGCTAGAAAACTGGGGACTGGCAAGTGGCCTGCACCAGCACAGTGGAGGGCTGCCTGAGTAAGTCTGCGGGTGGGCGCTGGCCTAGGGGCTGGGGGAGTGGGTGGAAGGCCAGCGGCCATGACAGGCCGATGCTGAGGAGGAGCCCAAGGAGACCTGCATGGAAGGAGAACACAGGGTATCAGTGGGCCACTCCCGCCAGGCTGGTGCCCTTCTGGGGCTCCACCCTCTGTCGCTGGCCAAAGGCCCCCCCGCCAGTGACTGCCAGCAGGAGAAAGGGAGAGGAGGGATGTGAGCACTGGCAGCCGGCTTCCCGGCCCCGCCCTGCCCACTGGGACCTGCCCCTCCTCTGAGTGCCTGGCCTTGACCCCTCAGAGGCCACCCTCCCTGCTCACCCTGGCTGGTTTTCTGCAGCATCTGTGTGTGAATTTGTCTTACTGCCTCGGGCAGACAGCTCCTGGTCGGCCAGGACATGTTTATAAACCTTTTAATATACCAAACCCACCTAGCACTAAGCCCAGCTTGATAAATATTTGCTGATGGATGGGCAGACCAGAAATGGGGTCATTGACCCTGAATCACAGACAAATGGATTCTTTCATTCGGCAAGAGCATCTATTTCAAAGCTCTGCAAACCTGATTCTGCCCAGCTTTGGCATCTGGGGTTTACATCAGTCATTTAGAAATGTGACCTTTCGTGACACCAGGCGTCTCTGCGCAGCAGGGTGACGCGACCTGTGGCCGCTTTCTGTCCCTGCTACCAGGGTGCTTTTCCTATTCCCTAACAGGGTTCAGTTTTAAGCAGAGGTTTCGTGGTCACAGGGAGAAGTGACAGACTCTGCAAAAGCCAGGACGGGTTTGGATTCGTCATGGTCATAACTGCTGTTCATGCAGCCTCTGGTCGGGCCGAGGCTCATATTTCTCCCGGAGGCCCAAGCTGCTGCTCCGTGTGGTCGTTTTGAAGCATGAATCATCAAAACCATACTTGAATACTTCTCCTCTACTGTAATCGTTTGAGGAGCTAAATTCTACCTTATTGGGCACTCGAAAGCCTGCCTACCTTCCATCTGGCCACTCACACGCGCCGTAGGAACTCTCCCGTGGCGTTGTCTCTGTGTCGGCCACACTGCTGAGATCCGTTGAAAAAAGTGAAAAACAGGAGGGGGAGAAACAAGAACAAAAACACTGACTGAGAATGGGAGGACTGGAGTTTCGGTCGGCAGTCTGTTGGGTGCCTCAAGCTGATTGTGTCTGTGTTTCCCTGTTGCCATTTGTAAGATGCGGGACAGGAACAAGGGGGAGGTGTCTCTGGCCTGCCATCCACGAGGCGTCTGTCTAGAGCCCCATGTTCCTCTGGGGATAAAAACAGGGGAGGGCAGGCAAGCGGTGGCCTGCAGGGAGCTGCTCAGCCCTTCCCTGGTGCCCTGGAACTGGATGGTCGAAGCGGGGATGTCGCCTGCGAACCAGCGCAGAGTTGGTTCTATTTTTTTAGGGCAGAGACTGAGTTTGGAATTGTTCTCCTGGGACAGTCCCCCAACCCTCTGGTTTCTCAAAGAATTATCAAGAAGAATGAATTGAGTCTTCTTTGTCAAGACCACCAAACCCCAAAGGCCTGAGGGTGAGAGGGGCAGCCTTTCGTGTCCCCAGCTCCCCAGGAGGGCCAGTGGGCAGTGGGGACCCTGCACTGTCCCAGGAGGCAGAGGTCTGGCTTTGGTTCCAGTTCCACCTTTAAATCGCAGAGTGACCTCAGTTTCCCACATGTACGAAGAGGGGGTGGGCTTTGGTAGCCTAGCTCCGAGCACAGAGGATCTATTTGCCTCTCCTCCTCCACTGGGCTTTTCAGTCTTCCTTTCTTATCGTCTCAGTTTTCAGATGCTTTTCCCCACTCTTGCAGATGGGAGATCTTGATTCTTTTTCTGCCTGGTCTTGGCTGTTTCATGATCAGAGCCCCAGTTCTCCAAACAGACAGTGGAGGAATTTGGCAAAGAGTCTCCGAGGGCTTGCCCATCTCTGACGCTCTCATCTTCTGGGAAGTCGGTGTGGAAAGACCCAGAGGGTACGCCACCGCAGCAGGGTGGTGTTGCGTCATCTGGGTGGGGCCCTCAACCCTCAGATTCCCCAGCTGTCACTCACCCTCTGGCCCACCAGTTCTCTAGTTCCCGGTTCCCTAGTTCTCCAGTGCCAACCCTCACGACCTTGACAATGCGCGTCATACAGTTCCTGCCCACGTCGAGCCATATTCTGGCCGAGGCAAATGAGGCTCTTGAACTCTTTTGCTTTTGCTGGGTTTTTACTGCCTCACGAGTACTTGATCTTGGGATTCTTTGTATACTTCATTTACCTGATGTTACTTTACTTAAAATTGATTTTTAGAGAGAGGAGGGGGGAGGGAGGAAGAGAGGAATGGGGAAGATTGAGACTTGTTGTTCCAATTATTGATGCATTCATTGGTTGATTCTTGTATGTGCCCTGACTGGGGAATCAAACCTGCAACCTTAGCGTATTGGGACAACACTCCAAACCAACTGATCTACCTGGCCAGGGCTACCCAGTAATATTGCTTTTAATGGCAGGTTCTTGTAACTACCTCTTCCTGAGAATGGAACATTCCACACTCTCACCATTTAATTCAACGGCTCTTCTTGCACATCTAAAATGAAGACAAATAGCCCAGTTAACTGAGCATGTGGGTGTCCAGAGAACACAGGAAGCTGTGTCTGAGCTGAAGCAATCCTGCAAATGAGAAGAGCCGTGGAATCAAGGGCTGGAAAGGGGTCTTGGAAAAGTGAAACCAAAGAACTGAGTCCTTTGCCTTTTTATTTTCAAGAGCCGAGCTTTTAAGCATCTCTCTCTTCATCCTGCGTATACGAACTTGCCAAATACCTGGACTATAATTTAAAAAATTACAAAACAACACAGATTCCTTGCATGTTCGTCCCTGTCAGGTGAGCAGGGGATGGGCAGGCTGTGTTGACCTTTTTTCCTACAGCTCATAAAATGGAGAGCGTTGTCCTCTGAAGTTCAAGAAAAACAGGAGACCCCTCTTCCAGGGTTTGGGGGGCTGGGATGGGGAGCGAGGGGTTCCCTTGCACTAACAATAGACAGTGAAAATTACATAGGACACAAGCAAAGTGTGCCAGAGTCTCCCGCTTTCGAACAATCCCAGGCTGTAGGGTGCAGGGCTTGCAAATTACGGTGACCATGAGCCTGAGAAGGCTGCCGGCCCTCTCGGTCAGCCGCCTCGAAGGAGGGCTGGACCAGCTCATGTCAAACCCTTTTGGCCCTGCCTGCAGCACATAGCTCTTCCTCCGTCACTCAGTGTGCATCCATTTTCCTCTTGTTCCCGGCCTGTGCTGACACGTGAGCGGGCCTGACTGCTTCATCACAGGAGTTGCTGATTACTCATCCAGCCCTAGATCCGGGGCAGCTGCTGAGGGCCAATCTGGGCCTCGCGGGCTGCCAAGTGAGGGGGCTGCCCCAGCCTCCCAGCTGGCCTGTTGCAGGCTGCACTGTGGCACTGACTCATCATTCCCCTCCCACAGCTTACAGCCAGGCCAGCCTGGCTCTGTTCAGGGCAGGCACGGGCATCAGCCCCTCAGACACCCTCGCAAGGCTTCTGCCCTCGGGGTGGCAGCGAGCTCCTACTCTGGAGACTTTGCAGCTGGCCTGGGCTGTACCCACTCCACAGGTCACAGTGACCATGGCCGGTGTACCTGGGGAACTGACGGTTCAGGAGGGCGGAGCCTGACGTTTTGAATGTGATAAGGGATGAGGCTGAAGAGCAGTGGCAGGGGCTGCGGGGGAGGTTGGGTGCGGGGCATAATGACAATATAAATTGTAACTCACCAGGTGATGCTTTGGAAAGATATTACTGTGCTTTTCCTTCTTGTCTTTTTGAGTGTGTGATACCCTCTAGTCCTCTTGAGACATTCATTTACATGGGGGAGATTAGGCTTGTTCTAGAAGAAATATGGGGGGGGGACCCTTAATATTCACCTTTTGGCATTCAAAATAAGATTTGTATAGCTTTGTGGCTATGCAATTGAAGTACAAGACTGGCACGCAGTTTGATGAGCGTTGACATACGTATGATAGGAGAGGTCAAGAGTTGAAGACTTTAGCCTTTGCTATAGTCGATAGGCTTAGGTGATCTACCCGAGTGGAAAGCTGTTATTCCAGGGACTGGAATGCGTGACCACACGACTCTGAAACGTCCACAAGCAATTCAGACTTTGTGCCCCAGGGGTCTGCAGCCCGGGAGCCGGCATCTGAGCTATGAGGGAATGCCAGCAGTGCGCACGAAGAAATGTCGATCAACAGATAAAGAAGTACTAGGAAAGTCACTGGACTGCGACTCTTACCTGATTAGCTTTTTCCCAAACCCCTTGCCTACCCTTTCTTCTCCGTATAGAAAGGTCAGCTTGAAATGAGATGCGAAGATGGTTTTTGAGGGCGCGTGACCCGCTGTCTTCTCACACCACCGGCTACCTGAACAGAGCGCCCATGAGGGTCCCATCCTTGTCTCTGCTGATTGGTTCTGGCAGCGACAGGCAGCACGAATGCGACTTTCCCCGTGTCGTGTACCCACCTGTGAAACAGTCACCACAGTCAGGACAGAGAGTATGCTCGTCACCCCAGAAACTGACTTTCTGTCACTACAGCTTAATTTGTTATTTTCTAGAATGTTAGACACATGAAGTATTTACACATGTTTTACCCGGTTTCATTCACTCTGCATATTATTTTGGGATGCATCCTTGATGGTGCATGGAAAGGAGATCATTCCTTTTTATTGCCAAGTAATAGTTCATTGCATGGATACCCCACAACACGTTTATTTAGCCCTTGATGAGCATTTGGTTGTTTCTAGTTTTGAGCGATTACAAAGAAAGCCACTGGAAGCATGTGTGCCCAGGCCTTACATGGGGTACACGCTTCCGGTTCTCCTGGGAAAAGTCCTGAGAATTCGACGGCTGGGTCATAACATCACTGTATTCTTACCTTTCAAGAAACTGTCAAACCATTTTGCAAAATAGGTGTAATATACCCCCCACCAGCAGGGTGTGAGAATTTCCATTGTTGCCCCAGGTGTGTAGGGGTGCTTCATATGACACAATTTGTACTGCTGCATCGGCTAATGCATCCACAACACGATCGTAGAAGGACGTCACCCAAGCTAGCCTGGCCATTGCTTGGGGTGAGGGTTTCCTAAATTCCTTTATACTGAAGCAAAATACCATAGAGGTTAAAACAAGGGGCTTGGCGTGTGCATAATAATAATATACAAGAATATTCCTTGTAGCATCATTTTCAATAACAGAGGAATAAAAAACCTAAGTATCCATTAATACAGACCTGGTGAAATAAATTGTGTTACATATTAGTCATGTTCTCCAGAGAAACAGAACCGTAGGATGGATGGAGAGACAGACAGATAGATTTTAAGGACTTGACTCATAAAATTGTGGAGGCTTGGTGAATCAAACATCTGATGATGTAGCCAGCAAGCTGCAGACTCAAGACAGAGTTGCAGTTCAAGTTCAAAAGCCATCTGTTTGTAGGCCTCACAAGAGGCCTTTATTGTAATTAGGCCTTCAACTGATTAGATGAGGCCCACTCACATTATAAAGGTAATCTGCTTACTCAATACCACCAATTTAAATGTAAATCTCACCCCAGAAATACTCTCACAGAAATAGCGAGAATAACACTTGGCCAACTATCTGGGCACTGTGTGGCCCAGCCAGGTTGACACATAAAATCAGCCATCACAGCTATGAAGGGACTACCACACCGCCATTGAAGAGGAAAGGCCCTGGCTGGTGTGGCTCAGTTGGTTGGGCACCCTCCTATATAAGCGAAAGATTGCTGGTTCGATTCCCGGTCAGGGCAAATCCCTAGGTTACAGCCCAGTCTTGGCCAGGGCACATGTGAGAGGCAACTAATTGATGTTTCTTTCTCACATGCCTATGTTTCTCTCCCTCTCTTTCTCTCTCCCTTCCCTTTTCTCTAAAAAAAAATTTAAAAATTTTTTTTCAGAAAAAGAAAGGCAGCTCTACATGTTCTGAAATAAATTTATTCCAAGATACATTAAGTGAAAAACTCAAGATACAGGCAGTATATCAAACATGCTATTATTATAAAGAATTAAAAATATGGATGTGGTTATGATTGTGGATGCACAGTACACACCGCAGAGGGCATACAAGAGATGATATGAGGTAGAAGGAGCAGGAGGGGAAGTTCCCCCTTCACTGGAAGTCCCCCCACTTTGAAGAGGGGAACTGGGTGGTCAAGGAATAGGGAAGAAAGGAGACTTCTTTTTTCACACTGTGTCCTTGCATAGTGTTGACATTGTGTGTCCTGTGCTTGGCTTTGAATCCCAGCTCCACGGACGGTGTGTGTCCCAGCCTTCCCCTGTGAGAGCTGCAGGCACAGGGCAGCCTCACATCAAAAGTGATGGCAAGGTGGGGTGGGCAGGACTGAGTCCGGAATGTGCTCCTGAGCAGACGGTATCCGAGATGACAATTCCCCCTTTTATGGTGGGGTGGATGGCCCAGGCCGGGGACTGGGGAAGACAGGGCTGGGGCCTGGGGGCACCTGTGAGAGCCAGGAGGAAGCCCAGTCACCAAGGAGTGCTACAGGCCCCAACACACAGCGCCTTTTGCTTTGCAGTGAAGTGTGGCCTGCTTACTTCTTGGTCCTGGGACACAGGCCCAGAGGTCTTTAGCCCCACCCTGAAGAGATCTCTTTCTGGTTACAGGGCAGACCAGACTCTGCCGTGACATTGGGGATTACTAAACTGTGTAAGGGAGCCCCTCCTCACAGGCAGCCTGGAGACAATAAATCCCTGCATGGGGTGGACATTTAAGCCTTCGGCTCTGCCAGCTCTTTAAAATTCACACTCCACAAAAATAGGGTTTTGCTTTAAAAAAAAATCAAGCATGTGTTGCAAATTCACGGTCAACATATGGTAGTAGTTAATAGCGTGCTGTCGTTTGCCATGCAGTTCCAAATTCCTCCAGCCCTCTCTCCTCTTCCCCTCTCCCACTTCCCCCAGGCTCCCCCCAGACTCTAGGCCACTTGATCCCCCACGTCCCCATCTCCTCCTGGCCTCCCAGCCCACTCCTCTGTCACGTGTGTTCAAAGCAGTGGAGAGACCCCCGCCTCCACCGCCACTCACCTAGTGGACCGAAGAGCACATGGTCAAGTTTTGGGCTTTTGTTCTGTTGGAGTGTCTTTCGGGAGGTGGGGGGATGGGAATTCTTTAATAGACTTTTTTCTTTTTTCTTTCTTTCCAGAAAACCAGCATTTCCTGGCTCAGGACCCTGTCAAGAATCAACCATAAGCCCCAGTAAAATCTAAGGACAAAAAGAGTTTGTCCCTAGCCAAGCTGTCTTTTCAAATGTGTGGATTGTTTTTTTTTTTCCAGTGTAAATTATAACTAAAATCTTATTTACTTCCTGAATTCTTTTAAGATGTCTAAGCACATTTTTGTGCACTTTTCTGAGAAAAGTACAACTTGTATCTTCACTGTCTTTCATCATGTGTGTCGGGCACCAGATTCCGAAAAGACATTTATCTAACCCGGGCCTCTGAGAGCTTCTAACACAGAGAGCCCTGCGTCAGTGGCTCACTCACGTTACTGTAAGTACCACCCTCTGTTCCCGTCACAGACCCGTTCCTCAGATGAACACTCCCGCTTCACACCCTCAGCCAGAGCTTTCCTGTGCCTGCTCCAAGCGTGCCGACGCATGCCCCTGATCTCCGAATCCCACAGGAGTTGTTTACACCGAGAGCTTAAGCCAAAAGGATTACTCACGGCAGGGCCCTTGGGTCCCTGTCCCCTCATCTCCCACCTTCCTTAGTATGGCATTGGTCCTACCTCCAAAATATGTTTTATGTGTCCCCTTCTCTCTGTACCCAATGCTCCCCCTCTACTTCAAGCCACCATTTTCTGTCACCTGGAACATACCCTAGTTTTCTAATTCGTCTCAGCTTTTGCTTGGGGCAGAAAACAAATATCTATCAGTTCTCTACTTTTTCCTTTTTTGCTTCCCTCCCCTGCCCTCCATTTGACATTTCAAGCAGGTAGACAGATCTTGTAATCTGATGGTCCTAAAATCATAGAAAGGCTGTAAACAGCCTAATGACGTCTCTGTGTCTACAGAAGAGACAGATTTCTGTAGACGCCCCTGGAAGGTGTGTGGCGAGAGTGTGCCTGGACCCTGCAGCAGAGCCAGAGATGAGGTTTCCCAGACTGGGGAAAGAGAGAGGATTCTGCAGCTCCTGAGAGCAGTGGGGGGCCCAGCCAGAGTTCTCAGGAGGAAAGTCAGCAGATGGAACAGTTTGGCAGCCTAGGGTGCCAAGGAAGGGGGACTCTACCCATGACTGGGGCAGAGAGTCATTGAGGGAACCACCCTCTTCTTGATTATCACGGTCCTCGCTGTAACTATGCCAACTGGAGCCCTTTCCCAGTTTTCTCAGTGCCTAGTGACTCCCCTGTGGTCCTCAAAGGGCACAGGGTCTCAGTAATGATCCATCATGAAGGAAGGGGCCTAAGGCAGAATTAGGCTGAGCTACTAGAAGTAAAATAATGTTTCTTGATGACCCAAATGTAGACCAAGATTCATACTTACAATATGCTTAGGGTGACCAGTTGTCCCAGTTTGTTTAGCCCTGAAGGAGTCTCCCAGGACACTCCCTCTAAATTTAGATTTGTTAGCTCTAAAAAGCAATCTGGAATGGGTTGTTTACCCTATTCAAAATTTCTTCTACAAAATGGTAAATTAAAAAAAAATCAGATCATGTTACATTTCTTACTCAAATCTGAATTCCTACCCATGACCTCTAAGCCCTCTGTAATCTGTATTTCTCCTCTGTAGAGAACCAGTTTGTTTTGGTCTGGCAAATGTGACTCAGCTCTGTATGGAAAACCTACAGAAGCAAGGTGGTGGGCAGGAGCCAGACCCTCAAACTGGGTTTTCCTGTGGGAATCAGGCCTAGAAAATGCATGCAGACTGGTATGGCTTGCTCTTGCTAAAACTCCCTCACCCTGGTCTGAAACAGTAGATGTGTATTATCTATCTTCAAGGTAATTTCCAAAGCCTGTGTGAACTTTCCCAAGGACAGAGCTAATCAGCTCACCACCTTTCCCTTCTGCGTGTATTATTTTCATTTCCTCTATTGTACCTAAAATGTAGACAATAATATTCTATGTAGTGGATAATAAATCCTGCTTTGATGTAAGACCCAAGAAAAACAATAAAGCTCTTCTAGGCAAGTGTCGGGGCTGTCCTCTTGAGAGACTCTTTGAGTGTCTCCTCGAGACACTCAGAGGTGCTCTCCCCTTGAGACAGTGGCCGTGCCGTCCCTTTTTCTCTGCAGGATTGTTGTCGCCTGTGCATTTGTTCTCGTCTTGAGTCACAACAGGCGGACCCTGCTGGCCAGACTCTGCCATGCTCCTCCCTCCATCTTCACCTCCTCCTGCGCCTGGACACTCTCGGCCTCATCCCCTCCCAGTGGAGGTCACCTTGCCTCCCTCCTCCCCTCAGTAGACCAAGTTTCCTCCTCTCTCTCAGCTCGTGGCCTGCTGCTGCCGCTGCCTGCTCCACCTTCCTCTCTTCCTCCTGACCCTTCCTGAGACCACCTCTTCCCCTCCCGCAGATCTCAGCTCAGAGAAACTGAGCCCCACCGTGTCTTTGAAGTAGCTTCCTCCACTCTGACCCCAGTCTCTCTACTATCGGTCTCTTTATTTATGCTACTTATCACATGCAGAAATCAGCACGTCTATGCACTTGTCTATTGTTTGCCTCCCCTTTTACTTTTTTTTTTTAAGATTTAATTCATTTATGTTTAGGGAGAGAGAAAAGGAAGGAGAAGGAGAGGAAGTGACACATCAATGCAAGAGAGAAATATCAGTCAGGTGCCTCCCGTATGTGTGCTATTTGGGCCAAACCTACAACCCAGGCATGTGCCCTGACCAGGAATGGAGCCAGAGACCTTTTGCTTTGTGGGATGATGTCCAAGCCACTGAGCCACACCAATCAGGGCCAGAAGACAATTTCTCATTGACCTCTCATGCTTCAGCACATCTTGAAAGCGCAGCATTTCCCCCCAATATCTGCTCAAGGATGCTTGTGTAGTAAACAGCCTTGGAATAGACAGTGTCCCTCTGGAGCAGAGGAAAATTTGTGTACTATCCAATATAATATACGCAAACATCTCCCTGGGGAAAGTTTAAGCAGGTTTGCTTGCGGCCCACTACGAAAGATTGGGGGGCTTCCTAAGCTTGGGTTTCCTCAGCTGTGAAACAAACCTACTGCATGCCCAGCATCCACCTGGGCCCCTCCACATCACCCTTGTGGACTTGAGGGGCAAGAAGAATAGGCCCAAGGATGAAGGCCCTGCCACCTGCTGTGCTGTGAGTAATAAAGTCCTTTGTCTTTGATCCAGGAATCTCATGTATTCTGTCAGCATCCATGAAACGGTAGCAAGCTAAGTTGTTAGAGCACAAGTAGAACAAAATATTAAAGCCCTCATAGTTCTTGATACACAGAACTTTGCACCCAACTGTAGACAATAGACTGTCTTCTCGAACAATACATAGAACACGTGCAAATTACCTAGCACAGTGCCTGCCACATGAGAGACATTTAATATTGTACTCGCTCATTCTCACTTCCCTCCTGCACTCTGCTCCTCTCCCTTCCGTGGGCAGTCAGCAGCCCAGGAAAGGAAGGAGCCAGGTGAACAGAAACCAGAAACAAGTGTTAACCGCATCTGAAGCCTGGCTGCTGTGGCCCAGTGGGTTGGGTGTCGTCCGGCAAAGTGAAGTGTTGCCGGTTTGATTCCTGGTCAGGGCACGTGCCCGGGTGCGGGTCTGGTCTCCTCTGGTCAGGACATGTGCCAGAGGCAGTCGATTAATGTTTCTCTCTCACTCTCTTTTTCTCCTCCTCCCCCTGCCTCTAAAAATAAATAAAATAAAATCTTTTAAAAAACAAAACCAAATCCTCCCTCCTCCGAGAGCTACCAACGTTTCACTGATCTCGGATCAGCTCTATTTTTTCTGAAACTGGCTTCTCATGTTTCTGGGGCAATTTGTTCCATCTACCCACTTAGGTCTCAATTCTGCACCTGACAGTTAATTCTTAGTGAACTTGCGCAGGGTCTCCTGGTGCACGAAAACCTAGGTGTCTCCAGGGAAACCGCAGCCACGCTTCAGGGAGGGCCAGGCCCAGTGGCCAGGCTTCGAATACACGGTGGGAGGGCTGCCACGCCCTCGGTTATCTGCTCCTTTCCCGATCAGCCCAGCCCTGTGGAGCCCAGGCTAACTGGGCCCTTGGGGACAGTTGTGCCCTTCATCACATCTGCCTAGTGACCTGCTCAGTGATCACTGTAGCCTCTCATATCCACCCCAAGGCACTGAGGACTTTGTGGGGGAACAATGGTATTTTGCACTCACTCAGAAAAGCCCACTAGACATCTATTCTTTCCCCAGAGGTCTTCTCCATAGAACAGCTTCTTCTTCCTTCTCTCTCTCTGCTCCTCAAATCTCCTTCCGTGGTTTCGCAAACCAAACACCTCAGGCACCCTCCTCAAACCTAGTCTCTCCGATCCAGGGTCATTTATGCACACCACTCAGCAAGTCCAAAACCAGACCAAAGAGTCCATCTACTTTTTGCTAAACTTATTCCTGGAGGACCACCACTGCCTGCTGGTCTTGCAGCTTCTGCAGCGCTTGCAACACGAGGACTCAACTAACTGGACTCCTGTCCTTGCCAAGACTCCCCATGGGCATGCTCTCTGACTCCAGGGTTTGTATTTTTTGTTTATTTGTTTGTTTTGTTTTTCGAGAGAGGGGGAGGGAAAGAGAAAGAGAGGGAGAGAAACATCAGTGTGTGAGAGATACATCGATTGATTGCCCGTCACAAGCCCCCCACTGGGGACCTGGCCCACAACCCAGGCATGTGCCCTGACTGGGAATCAGATCAGCAAACTTTCGGTTCGCAGGCCGGCTCTCAATTCACTGAGGCACACCAGCCAGGGCCAGGGGGAGGGTTCGGAGTTCATGAAGGTATTCAGTTCTTGCCATGAGGAGATGGAGGGGCAGAGAGCCGAGGCCATTGCTGAGGGTCACCCAGCTACAAGGGTAGAGCCTGGGCTTTGGCTGAGGTCTCCTGTCTTGAGGTGAAACGTTCCTTCCACTCATCTATATAATCTCAGCAAAGGAGACGCCTATGAAGTGAGCCACTTTCCCAACCATCGAAAATCCTGGGATGTCTCTGCTTCCCACTGGTCTCCAGGGGGAGGCGAATGGCCCCAATGGGGCAAATTTCTTATTCTTGATCCTGGGGAAATTATATCTGAGGCATGTTTGGTCTATCGATTCAGTGGCCATCTAGAAAATGCTGTCTTGCCCGGTCCTAAGCATCCGTGTAAGTTTTACACAGAAACTAGTCATTCATGAACTCATTGTTTCATTTGATACCGAGGAATGAACGAGACAAGGTCTGCCCTTGAGGAGCTCCTGGTCTCACTGGGATGGCGCTGGGTGGGGGGTGAGGACGGGCAGGCAAACGCCTGACACCGTGCAATACGCCCCCAAACACCAGGGGAACACAATCCCTAACCAACGCTGTTGAGGGAAGGAGACCTCACAGGGCAGCTGACATTTGAGAACCGAGCTGGGTCTAGAACAATTTTGTCAGGTGGAAAGTGAGCAAAGTCTCAGCTTCCAATTGACAGGTGCCCAGGGTGTAAAGTTCCCTCGGTTGTCCTGGGGTCTGGTTCACCCTGGCCTCAGCCACGCGTGACCCAAATTTGACCCCAGTGCTGGGCTAGTCACGCTGGGGAGGTGGCAGTGGGGCTGGTGGCTGTAAAGTGGCGCAAATCTCCCCAGAGTCCTCGGACAGATGCGGCAGGTCTGTCTCCTGGAACGGCTGTGAGGGTTTCTGCCGCAGCACCCAGAGCCCAGGAGGGTCTTAGAATTAGAATGAAGGTGACCCCCATGTGCAGACAGGCCCAGACAGACACCGCAAGTCCCCAATCTTCTCAGATCCTCCGACTTCTACAAACCCCCCTGGGGGGCGGGGAGAGGGCAATGTGGGAACTGCCACAGAAGGCGACGACGTCGCCCAGCACCCGAGACCCGATCTTCAGCCTGGAGCTTCTCCAGGACCATTGTCAAGGCTCCGGGGTGTCCAGTGTGTTCGGTGAGGGCGAGGAGCTCTCTGAGACCGTCTTCCCAGGAATAGCTCGTAACTGAGAATTATGAAAGGACCGGACCAGGGCCTGCAGTGCAGGCAGAGTTAAGGAGGCCAAAGGATGTCACGGCACCTCGGAACCAGCATCAGAGAAAGTGTGAAGGGACCAGGGGAGAGAACTGTGTTACCTGCCAGGAAGGGCCATGTGTGTGTGGGAATGGGGGTGCACACCCAGTTTCTCCTTCGCCCAGCTCCTTGACCAAAGCCAACTGGAAGCCAGAGAGCAGGGCACATGGGCGACCCAATCCTGTCTGTCAGCCTCCCAGGGCAGAGAAGGGGTGGCACCTGGGATGCGAGAGTGAGAACAGGGAAGGTTGGGAGGGAAAGCCACTGTTGAGTGAGAGAGCTTACGAACTGGTGGGGGGCGGGGGGCAGATACCACATGATCTCCAAGGTCCTTCCTAAGAACAGCCCAGAGTTCTGTGCAAGAGTCTTTCCATTCTTTGAAAGAGGATGACGCATCTCTCTCAGAGATCCTGCCGGACACCTACACAGGCCCAGGGTCTCAGCAGGACACCCTCCGGGTGCGCAGCGGGTCTACAGCCACACCCAGGTGCTGGCGTCCTCAGAGCTGCGGCCACCGGAAGTCCCAGCCCGGGCCCTCTGGCCCTGACACGCTGCCGTAGAGAGGTAGCCAGTCGCTGAAACAACTGAGGGAGGAGAACCCAGAAGACCTCTCGGTCATGGCTCAGGTCCACTTGGTAACAGATGCACAGTCTGCTGCCCTGGAGGTCAGCCACAACCTTGTCCTCGTGTCACTCTTGGTGCCCTCAGTGGCCTACAGACTTTAACTCTCGACTTTATCAAAGGTTTTCTCCACTCGCCACAGACTCCATAGTACATCTGTAGCCCAACTCGGACTTGCAGAGAAAACAAGTTGGTAAATTTTGTACAAGGTAGATCTAATCTTCCTAACGAGCTACCATCCCCTGGGTAGAAAGCAATGCAAATTCCTCTCGCCCATTCCAGAGAGGTTACCCGATGCACGCCTTTACGTCCTCCCTCTGGGGTGTCCGCCGGGCAGCTGGGCCGCAGCTTCCACGGGCCTCTGCAGAATGGCATCTGGGACACGGATGCGGGTGAGTCTGTGGTTTGTATCCCGTGGCAGAGGGATGGGCCCTGGGCTGGGCCAGCTGGCTCCGATCCTCCCTGGTGTCCACAGGTTTACCTCTGGCCCGGGCTGGCCTGGCTCCAAGCATGTGATTTCAGGGAGGTGGCCACCTGGGGAGCTCTGACGGTCTGGGCCCAGGACGGCTCTGCCTTTCTGTGGCCGGCTGTTGCTAATGTGTTTATTTTGAAAAGCCCAGATGAGGCCTGTGCTGGGTGGTCTGTGACAGAGCCCACACCCAGCCCAACGTCAAAGCAGGAGTCGGCCCTCAGAAGCCCCACTGTCACCTGGGATAGGGGGTGTGAGCTGTGCCTCTGGGTTTCCTAAATGGACCCCTTCAGCTCCACTCAAAACCCTGGGCTCCTGTCCCAGGGCCTCCCAGAGCTGGTCAGTGGCTGTGGCCCAGGAGAAACCAGCCGAGATCAGGCTGGTGCTGCCAGGCTGTGGCCTCCGGGGGGAGAAATCCTGCCTCTGCTGAAACAGTCCCAGCCAGAGGGCCGTGGGTGGGCCTGAACGCCCACCGCCTGAGAGCCTGGGACAAAGCTGCAGCCCCAGAAACACCCTGCCCCAGGCCTACCTCCCCGTAATCACAGTCGTGCATGAAGCTTGCACTTAGTGCATCGGCAGAGCTGGGTCATCTGCACAAAAAAAAGATGATGAGAGGCATCGATAGCTGACAAAAATCATCAAAATGACCTTACAACTCTTTTACGAGAGGCTTCAGGGCCTTGAAAGGGCCAAATCTGGCCCCTCCATATAAGCTCTTCCTTCTCGGAAGCCTGGCCCGCAGCAGCCACACTTGCTGTGCCCACCAACTGTCCAACTCTGCCAGGCAGTTAATGCAGCTTAACTCACACCCAGTCGACATTCCTGAGCACAGCCCCCTGCAGGCCCCGGGCAGGTGCTGTGCAGCCGGAAGCGGCCGAGACCCTCTCCTCCAGGTCTCGCAACCTCAGAGGGGAGGCGAATGTGTCCGGCCAAGAATAGTTCCAATGATTACTGTTTGGGGAATGCTTTCTATGTGCCAACATTTTGACACAGACTCACCACCTTGAGGGGTGAGTCTATCTTCAAGTTATGGACAGGGAAACTGCGGCTCAGCATGGTCATGGCCACCCAGCCAGTGAGTGGAGGCACCTGGCAGCCCCCCACCGCCTGCACCTCCTCCTGCTACAATGCTTCAGGCACCGCGGGGTCTGCTCTTGGTGGCCCAGTCCTGTGCCGGGGGCCAGCTGGCTGGCTGTAGTTCGCGGGCACAGGCCAGCGTGGGTCCTGCCCGTGCAGGTTGCTGGGGCCTCCTGAGTCACGTATTGGGGCTCCCTCAGGGCCTCCTTGCATCCTGCACTTCAAGAAGCAGCAGAAAAAGGGGGTGTGGGATGGCAGACCTGGGAATCGGGGCTCAGGGCCTGGCAGAGGCTCCACCTTGGTGTGGGCCAGAAATGGCAGGAAATCGAGGATCCTGCTGAAGGGTTTCCCTGCAATGGTTTCATGAAAGAACCATTAAAGCATGTGAACAGGATCCGGGGGATAAAATGGGATCACCAGACAGAGCACATAAAAATCCAGGGTGACCAGATAAATTTGATTTTCATATAAACAGAAAACAATTTTTAGCTATAATATTCGGCACCTACTGTTAGGCCCAGAATTAGATAAAAGTAGCCAAGAGGAACCCGAGGCAGGCACCAGACTGTCTCAGCAAGGAAGATAGAAAAGTAAAGAAAGTACAAAGAGTGCTGAACAAGATAAACCGCCTGTGCATGACCTTGTCTTTGCATGACCTTGTCTTTGCAGAAAAGTATCCATTGTAGTAAGCAGAGAGCATAGCCATGTGTGTGTGTTCGCTCAAGATAGCCAATTGCTAACAGCTACGTCTGCTTCTGTATTTGCTTGCTTGCTTGTTTGTTCACCCCAATAAAAATCCTAGGCTGCAAGCGCCGGGCGCGACTCTCATTTGCAGCCATTTTGGCACCGTGTCTCCGGACACCCCGAGAGTTCGCCCCTGCGCAGGTAAAACTTTGGCCAATAAAGTTCCATCTTAAACTCCTGAAAGCTTCCGACCATTTGTTGCTCGCATTGGTGGATGCTACACTACTTGTACCAAAAATTGTTTATTATTTATCTAATAGACAAATCTAGTCAAGCATCTTGTAATTTTTTTCTGGCAACAATCAGGTAAGGATACCCAAGGACAGTACACAGTGGGAGGTTGGCGAGAGGGATGGCCAGGGGTGGAGGACTGTCCCCTCCAGGATCTGGAGGAGCTGGAGCTTCCGTTGGGCAGAGGAATGCAGCCAGCCAGTGCCAGAGTTCAGCAAGACAGGAAGGGGAGTGGGCAGAGGGGTGTGGGGGCAGGAGGTAAACACCCTATCTCATTCTCTCCCGACCTCCGATCTCCTGCCGTTCCTCCCTCTAGCAAGGGAGCCCCTGGATGCCATCATCTGTGGAGCCTCAGCACAGGGCCAGGCAGAGGGTGGGTCTGGGCAGAAGGGCAGAAAATATCCAACATGGCTCACAAACAGATTTCTGTCCACTTCTCAGGCATCTTCAGCGCCTCCGATTCATTTTACTATTACTTCCCTCCGGACCCACAATGGCTCCCACTGCCTACAGCACCAACTTTAATCTCCCACACTCAAGGAGGTGAGCGGGCAGGATTCTTGGGAGAACAATGACTCCATTGTGGCTGCTCTTCCCTTGGACAGCCTAGGAATTTACAGATGGAGAAAGGTCCTCATGGGAATCTGCTCGCGCCCCCTATGGGTCATAAAGGGAACTTCAGGCCTGGGCAGAGGAAAGACGTTCTCAAAGCCATTTATTTCTCTGGCCCATCAACCCTCCCTGGCTTTTAAGGGCCCCACCCCGGTCTTCTCAGCCCACACTCAGCTGTGGTTCACCCCTTTCGTCGTGGATGCCTTGTCCCCACTTGCCGCCTATCTCCCGGGGTCCCTTTTCCCTGACCAGAATACAAAGTTCTTTTTCTATGCTTCCCCTTCAGCACAGTCCTGGGAATGTAAACCCCATGATTTTCTTTTTAAATTACATCCTTTGATTACAGTACAACAATTTAATCACAGTTATTAAACAGCTAAAGATCTGCCTGATTTGGTACTTGCGGTACAATGAAAAAAAGTCACATAGGAACACAAGCTTTGGAATCAGGTAACCTGGGTTTGTTTACCTTGTTTCCCAGTAAGTCTTTGTGGAATTTACTCTGGTAATAGAAATTCCTGCTGCAGCTGAAGCATCCGTGGGACTGAAGACCCATGTCCCGTCCTGATACAGGGAGGACCCCTCTGACTACTGCTTCCCCTAGGACGTGCTAGTCTTTGAGCGGGAGGAACTTTCAATATAAGGTTTAATTCTTAAATTAAGATAAAGATTACCAAACATCGTTTCTGTATTTTTTTTCTTACAAGGCCTTGCTGACTCAAATGATATATTGCTTTTTACACAGAAGAAAGCATTTTCCTTAGTTTTTGCTGTTCTTAACGTGGGTCCCTGGTTGGCTCTTCTAAACAGTACGGAGGCTGCTGTGCTCCGGTGTCCACCGGGGCCCTTCTGTGAAGCCTCTTCCCTCTGCTCAGCAGCACTCAGGGGGCCAGGTGTACCCCCTACACTCGCCACCGCACCAGTTTGGGGAGGAGTTAAACGTCTCATGTGCATATCAGCTATGGATTTATGCTTGTGGGTGGTGCACCTTGTGTAATATTTTTATTTTTTAGAAACAGTGCTTTTGGTTCAAAACAATGCTAAGCAATTACCTGTTAGGATGTGCATGTTTATATATTTTGAATTTTTATATCCCTAAAAAAAAGACAAAAAAATATCACAGGTTGTCTGGCATAATATATCCCCTATTTCCTTGGGAACAAGCAAGGTACAGAGTTGTCATCTGTTCTACCTGCTTCTAGAAACTTCCCTTCCTTCTGCACCCCTTCACCCACACACACGTTGCCAGCAGCTGTGGGGACACAGTCCAGACACATCCACGTGCAACCCTTTATAAGTTAATAAAGTTATTGTTTTTCCCAAGAAGAGTGGTTGTATTACATATGTGGGACTCATTCTTTTGGATAAGCAAGGGAGGAAGAGAAGGAGGAAAGGGAAAAGGAAAGGAAGGGAGAGAAGGGAGAAGAAAGATCTACCCTAAAGGCTAATTGAAGCTGTCGCCTCTGATGTCAGAAGTGACTTCCCCCCTGCGCCTCTATGGAAGTATGAAGCAATCAGGGCGTGGCCTTAGGGAGGAGCCCCGCACACAGGCCTGGGCGCGCAGGGGCTGACGTTAGCAGGCACATGACGTTTCGCGTGCTGAAACACGGTGCAGGGTTACACTGACGTGTCCGGAGCCCCCATCAGCTCCGCCCACGTGCCCTCTGTGCCAAAAATATCCCCCTCTGCTGGGAGGTCAGGCGCTGTGCAGGAGGGGCAGCTGCAAGGATGGGGGCGTCGCTGTCCACGCAGCTGGAGGGCAGGGTCTCTGTGGGCCGGTTCGCACACTGTGATTGTTTTTCCTGAATTCATGGGAATCGATGAATCATTTTCCAGAAGCTGGAGGAGTGCCGGGATTGGGAACCCCAGGGCTCCAACAAGTAGAGTCTTAAGACGAGAAATGGAATTCCTGAGTCTGGGCTGCGGAGGAGGCGGAAACAGTTCTCAGTCACCACGGCTGGGCCCCAGCCTGGCGCGCGAACGGCAGGCTCCAGCACCCAGCAAACACCCTGGATTAGCCTGCCAAACCGAACATCGGTGCCCGAAGGAAGGGCATTAAAGGACCCTCTGGACCCGATTTAGCTCTGCATCCACTTTCTGAGGCTTGAACATTGAATATGGAACCACTGGGTGATGTCAATGTTCTTCAGACTTTTCTGGATTTCAAAAGCGTTTTGTTCTAATCGGGGTGTTTCGCCAGCCCCCATTCTCTCTGCTCTGCGCATTTGGCTCTTCCACGGTGTTTCCCTGATGTCCAGGGTCATTGTCCAAGGATGCCTGGTCTCGAGGCTGGGTTCAGCCTGAGCCCCGCTGGTGCAGCCACGCTTCAAAGCAGAGGAAGGGTGCCTTCCCGTCACTGCTCTGCCCAGATGGGGTGCCCGTCTCTAATTCTCCTGAAGGTACTCCACGTGCCAGCCGAGGCCAGGCGGCCACTCCTGGGACGCAACTCCTGGTACATGCTGTCAGATCCCAATGGGCTGAGCCGCGTTTGTCAGGTCCCCTGCCATCAATTACTCCAGGACACCAGATGACAGTGAGTGGGCTCTCCATGAGGTGCCACAGTGGCCCTGTCTTCTCTGGGATCCTCAAAGCCACATTATCGGAGGAAAAGTGCTACCCTTTACCACATGATGTCAAAGCCCGGGCCTCAGTTACTCAGAACTTTAGTGATCCCCACATGCTATTTTCTTCTCTTTTACTTTTTTTTTTTTATCCTTGCCCAAGGACATGCATGTTGATTTTTAGAGAGAGGGGACCAGCGGGAGAGAGAGAGGGAAACATCCATTCGTGAGAGAAACACGGATGGGCAGCCTCCTGCACGCGCCCCAGCTGGTACGTGCCCTGACGGGCAATGGAGCCCACGGCCTCTCAGTTTACGGAGGGCGCCCCAACAACTAAAGCACGCCAGCCAGGGCCACACGTCCTATTTTAACTCAACTATGGGATTGACTTAACTGTTGCGGACAGGGGGTGCTGGGCAAGGGAATACTCTGCTGACCGTCAGTCATCCCTCCTCTTTGGGGACAGGGGGACTCGTACTGACTCAAACGTGTCGTGTCTGGGCTGTCTTCTCGAGCATGTGCTCTGTCTCGGGTTTGAGTCCTTCCCCAGAGGCTCCTCTGGGCCCCAGGCGGAGTTCCAGGGCCCTCCCTACCAGTGGCCCAGAAAGGCCCCCTCACAGCTGCTCCGGGCCCGAGGACGGCCGCGCTCCTCCCTCCTGTGTTACTTTTGTGATCACAAAGACCAGGTTGGTCCTCTTGCCTTCCTCCCTTCCTTCCGGATTAAATGGCAACATACAACCAACTCCAGAAAGTCTCAAGGTAGAGTGTAGGCAACAGCTGTGAGGGGACATGGCGACTTCCTATCCGATGGCCCACCTGCCCACCTTTCTGTCTTGGTCAGGTATCAGGTGGCCACGAAGTCAAGGACCCCGCCCGAGACTCAACAAATGAACCTTAACTAGCTTAAAGCATTTGTGGTAAAGTGCTTTGCCCTTGCCCATGGTCTCTGGACCCCTGGACTCCAGTCTCTGGTCTGGCCCAGCCATGCCCGGAGCTCAAGGCTTCCCCACAGGGAGGCCCCGAGGTCCGTGTAGTGCATATGTATGGCTCCGCTGACTCATATCTTTAATCCTTCCAAATCAACTTTAATCTACCCCAAGCACTCTCTCGCCCCCACAGGGTCTGCATGGGAACTCAGGAACTTCCCGCTGTCCTCAGTCACATGCCCCCGCTGTGCACTGCTGGGACACACACCCACTGACGAAGGCAGTCTGCCATGGACCCTCCGGGTCAGGTGGCTCTGGGCTCTGTGCACGATTTTCCCAGCGCAGGAATCCTGGCAGAGCTGAAGCCCCAGGATCTCGGGGCCAGGAGGCCCGGTGTACCTTGAAGCCAGCCTTTTGTTCACGAGGGCCTCACTGTGATTTTCCTCAGACTGGGGTGGGTCCTACCCTCAAGGGCACCCCCTGCAGGACATGAACACAATCTAGTCCATGAGCTTGGGCTATTATTGGAGACACAATCAGGCCTGCTTTGCAAAATTCTCTCAGGGAAGAACATACCACGGGTCTGGCTACTTGCTGGTGTTGGGGAAAGGACATGCTGGGAGAATACATACTAACGTTGTCCATCTGCCTGTTCCTAGGAAATCTGCCTCATGCTCTACCAACCTGCCTCCTAACGAGGGTGAGAGTCTGGAGGTGTAGGGCCAGAGCTGAGGGGGAGCACTGGGACTGGTTAGTAGACAGAGGACGTGCAGGGAAGCTTGTTGGTCAGTTCAAGGGAGCGGGGGCAGGAGGAAGTCACAGTCAGCTACCCACCCAGCCCAGAGCTTGGGGCTTCGGCAGCTCCTGGATCACCCCTTGTATACATACGTCTGGCCCCAATGCCAAGTGCTGAGATTGAACAAGTCCAGTGGGGGCCAGGCACAGTGCACTGGGCCCTGGAAGACAGACGGTCTCTCAGGATCCACAGCCTGGCAGGGAGGCAGCCCCATGCACTGACTCACAGGCTGTGATGGGCAGGACAACCCGACTTGTGGATAAGGAAGTCCGAAGAGTTGATTACTGTGTTGGGGAGCAGGGTAAAGCCTATGGCATCTTAGAAAGCTTCCTGGATGAGGTTGGTTTAAGCCGTCTCTGGCAGGAGATAGACCGGGAAATGCACTGTACACAGACGTGCCGGCATCTGGGTAGGAGGTAAACTGAAGGCTGAAATAGCGTAAGGATGTGAGTAAGGCCAAGGGCAGTGGAAAATAAGCTTAGAAAAGCGGCTTGTGGCCAGATCATAAAGAACACTGAATGCCCAACTGAGCGGGATGTGTGTCTGACTTCAGACTGAGTTATGGAGAGAGACACATGCTCAGAGTGTAGAGACCCTCGTCCCCAGTCCCGGCTCACACCCTTGCCTTCTCTCCACACTTTCAGATGGTTCTTTCAGTGTTTCCCTCTATAGCTCTAAGTATTATACTTATGTTACTGCTATTTGATTTTCTGACTTTGAATGTCACTCACTGAATTTCCGCTATAGAAGATAGTGAGGCTTTCACACCTTTCCACTCTGCATAAACATTTTTCCTATCCCTCCCAAAATAGTTCCATTATAATTGCACTTAGACCATTATTTTGCATTTACATTATTATTATTAATTATTATTACTGTCCAATGATATTCACAACTGAGTGATACAGCGTGCTGTGGCAAGTTTTTCTTTCTTGCTTTTCTTTTAGTGCTTTTCCTGAAATTAATCTTTTTTGGTTTGTTTGGTCGATTGGTCAATTTGCTTTGTTTCAGTTTCAAAGTACTTATCACTGATTAAACCTCAAAGTTTTTTGTCAAGTATGCAAATCTCCTTTCCAGAGGCTCAGAAGCCTGTCACATCCTACAAGTCTGATCTTCCCACGGTTCCCAGGGATTCCTGGGAGTCCTTCCTGAAGCCCTGCTGGCATCTGGAAGATTCCCCAGGGGCCCCTTTCTTCTCCCCTGTGTTAGCTCTCCCCTGCCTCCCTCTTCTCTGTGTCTCCCCACATTTTGTTGGAGCGCATCCCTTAGGAGCATCCAGAGACAAGGTACATTTGAGGCCAACTGTTTGACACTCGGATATCTGCGAAACTCTTCTTTTTTCCATTATAGTTTACATTCAATATTATATTGGCTTCAGGTATACAGTGTAGTGGTAAGGAAAACTCTTTGTTCTACCCTTGCAGTGGATTGTTTGACTACATTTCTTTAAATGTGAATAAAACTGATATTTATGTGGGTAATCCCTGTACATATCCATCTTTACAGGGAATCTGCCGGTTGGTAATGGCGCCCTCGTGTGTCACTGCAGTGCAATGTCAGCTGGGTCTTCACAGCTGTAATAACTCCCCCGGTGCCGGTCTCCTCCTTGCATTTGTCATCTGTCTCCTTCCCACTGGCCTGTTACACCACTTTGCGTGCCCTGAGAAACTCGAGGTTGTGTGGGCCCCTCTGGGTTGGAGAAGCAGCCAGCTGCGGATGAGAGAGCTCCTCTGGCAGACCGAAAGTTTGTCCCGTTACAGTCCATACCCGGTGGTACCCTTGAAATGATTGAGGATCCTGATATGTTTATGTGAGTGCTATCCATTGTTGTATACCATATTAGAAACTAAAGCTGAGAGTTTTAAAAATATGGGTTAATCCATTTAAAATAGCAATAAGAAACCCATAATACAACATTTTAATGATAAATAACTAGACTTTTAAAAACAAAAGGAGTAAAAAGGGCGGCTTTGTTTTACGCTTTTGCAAATCTTTTTTACGGCTGGCTGAGTAGAAGAGAGCTGGATTCTTACGTTAGCTTCTGTGTCCGGCCCCTCACCACACCACACAGCCTTGGAAAAGCACTGGACACTCGTGAGACAGTGAGTGGAACGGGCATGCGCCATCTTAGCACTGAGATGAAGACACTTGGACCTCAACACCCCCCTGAAAGGGTCTTGGGAACTCCCCAGGGTTCCCAGACCACTCTGTGAGCTGCTGGATTAAGAACACGATCCCACAAACTACCCACAGTCCTGGGTACAGATCTAGAACCCAAACCCTTCAATGGGCGGGTTCCCTTTTCTTTGCTGTCTAGAGAGCGAGCCTTGCGCTGGGACAGGCAGGGTTTATGCTCCTGCAGTGTTTAGGCCACTGCTGGGAACTGGCCTGCAACCCAGGCATGTGCCCTGACTGGGAATAGAACCGAGATACTCTGGTTCACAGGCCTGCGCTCAATCCACCGAGCTATACCAGCCAGGGCTCCCATCACCATTTTTTAAAACTTAAACTTACATGTTTAACCATGGACTTGAGCAAACTCAAGAAAGGCAAGTCACGTTTATCCTGGGACTTTTGGATTTCCTTGCATGTCACCTTTTTGTTTGTTTGAAAATTAGTTTGTAGACCATTTGATTTAAACATGTGAACAACAAATGGGCTACTGCGATCCAAGCAAACTCTTCACACTGAGAACCTCTCTGAAGTGTTCTAAGTTCATAAAGTAAGACTGTTTGGTCTTTGGCAGATTCCTCCTGTCCCCAGAGGGGGACACCGAGGTACAGATGAAGGTTTATGTAGTGAAAGAGCCGGGCCGGGTGAAATCCCCCTGCCCCAGGCTGGCTCCCCAACCCCAAAATTGCCGCTGGCCCCTGAAAACGACCAAGACCAAGCACCAAGCTTTCACGCAGTATGGATTGCAGGCACAGCCAGGCACGGCAAAGCATGCGTTCTACACATGTTACTAGAAGCAGGGGTGCTACGCCCCCCTTTCTTTTGAGAAACACCAGTCTCCTCCACAGGGCACTGAAGGACCTCCCTGACTCCGCCCTGTCCTGGACCCCGGGGGGCCTCGCCCCTCCGATCTCTGCCCCCATTCTTGATCTCTCCAGGAAGGCTCTTGTCCCGTGGGGATGGGTCCTCCCGGGCCTCTGGGGTACTCTCCCCCCAACACGCCTGTCCTTGTCCCTATTTGGCGTCGCTCCCTCTGCGGCCCATTCTGCCATGCGCAGCAGGGAGGAAGCCCGATTCCTGGCACCAGGTGGTGCTCTGCGAAGATGAGGTCTGCGGAGTGGAGAGGTCGACACCGCGGAGAGGTCGGCGCAGCCAGCAGAGGCGAGGGCGCGCCCGCTGGCCCGCAGTTCCTGCTCCGGCCGCACGGTGGGGCACCAGGCTCCGCTCCGGGCTCTGCAAAGGCCTCAGACCTCCCGGCAGGTCCCGCCAGCCTGGGGTGCCTCCCCTGGCAAGGGGCTGTCTTGGGAAAGCAGGGGGCCGGGGGAGGGAAGGGAGGCATAACCCCTGGGAAGGCAGTCCTCCCTGGGTGGGACCCAGAGGCCCTTGCACCTTGTGGAGGCCGCACCACTGTGGGACTAGAGAGCTGCGTGTGAACAAAGCAGAAACGCAACCGTCTGCCCAGAGGATTTAATAGAAGGTGACGGGTGTGTGGGCGCAATGCGGTCTCTGGAGCAAAGGTCAGAATCCCCTGCCGGCCCTGCCTTCCCGGAGTCCCCACTGGGACCCCCGCTCCACACTTGCAGTGTGTTGCTCCCTAGGCTCTCTGATCACCGTGGGTGGGCGCCTGGCATGACGGACGAGCCCAGGCCTCGGGGGCACTGACTGACACCCTGAGTTCCAACGCAGTCAGGACTGTGCCAGGCACCTTCTGAAACCCTCCCAGGGCCTCCCTTGGGACCTTTGAGGACCGTATTTCCTGGGTCACCTCTGCCCTCAAACCCGCTGCTTTGATGGAGGAGGAGCGAGGGGGGTGGCCTCACTGCCTGCCCTCCTTGCAAGAGGGCTCCCATCACTTGTGAATTTGGAAAGAAGAAAACTTTCTCTGGCTGTGGTGTTCATGGATGAGGTGTGCCCGGGAGCGTGTCCGATCTCAGCAGCGTTGCTTGAAAGCAATTTTAAGGTGACGGAATGAGAGGCTTCCGGTTTACATTTCACCTTGATAAGTGCCTATTAAAACAAGCTGGACAAAGCTATCATTTACCGTGGAATGACAGATAAAGTGCCTCCCAGATAAGGTCAAGTTAAAAGAGTTCATCATCACCAAGCCCTTATTACATGAAAAGTTAAAGAGACTTATCTAAGGAAAAGAACATCAGAACCATGAATAATAAAATGACAACAAATTCACAACTATCAACAACGGAACCTAAAAAGCAAAAACTAAGCAAACAACTAGAATAGGAACAGAATCACAGAAATGGAGATCACATGGAGGGTTACCAGCAGGGAGGGGGAGGGGAGAGAATGGGGGAAAAGTACAGGGAATAAGAAGCATAAATGGTAGGTACAAAATAGACAGGGGGAGGTTAAGAATAGTGTAGGAAATGTAGAAGCTAAAGAACTTATATGTATGAGCCATGGACTGAACTAAGGGTTAGGGGAGGGGTGAAGGCTGGAGGGTGGGGAGATGCAGGGCAGAGAGAAATAAAGGGGAGAAAAAAATCGCGTCAACTGTAATAGCATAATTAATAAAATATACTTAAAAATAAAATAAAATAAAACAAGCTGGAGTGATGGGCACTGCAGCCAAACCTTGGGGTGCTGGGGCAGTTGGGGTGTCCCCTCCCCCACCAGGGCAGCTCCCTCCGGCCCCCCCCACGCAGTGCTCGCACTGGGGCTCTGCCCTCTTGTCGCCCACCTGCTCCACGCTGCTCTGTTTCCTGGTGTTCTCCCCACCCCAGCTCCCCTGAAGGGGGGCTGTGGACTGTGCCCTCGTTGCCCACAAGGTCTCCATCAGCCAGTGATCCCGAGGGGCTCCCCGCACCCCTCCCAACCTGCCCATGTCTTTCAGGGGCCCTGGGTGGGTGTGGCCTGCCCTTCACATCTGTCAGCGTTTTTTTGGAACCTGGGCATTGCTCAGAATTAGCTGTCCCTCCAGCATGTGTCACTGCAGGGCTCCCTGCAGCCTGCCCTCCCAGCTGTCCCTGCACAAATACGATGGTGACACAGGGTCCTAGCCAGCCCCTGCTCTTGGCCTTCCTGTGTGTCCGCTAGCAGTTCCCTCACGGGGACCTTCCCTCCTCAGCCGGAGCAAACCCTGGCAGTCCCACTGAGTGACGGGCCGAGCGGTGGCCCTGGAGTTACTGTGAATGACAATAAACACCAATTGCAGGAAGAAAAAGAAACAGTTCTATGTAAAAAATAAAAATAAGTAACTGAGAAAAGAGGATCGCCAATAAATAAAATAAAAGTGGGTCCTCAGCTGCATCGATGCTTCCCCGCCCCGGGGCTGTCGAAACCCTCAAAGGGAGCATGAAAGTTGTCTCCAAGCAGCCAAGACGGATGTCACACACCACGTGCACTTTACCCAGAGTTGAACCCTCAGTCCTGTGCACTCCGGAACCCCCGCCCTCGCCTTTATGAACATTTCTAACAAAGGCGGGCATCTGGTCCGCAAATCCACAGCAGATTAGGAGCAACAAATCAGTGTCGTTAAACTGCTCTGGCCGACGTTCTGACAGCTCAGAGAGGTGACAGCTGATGGCCTCCGAAAGGGACGGATTCTGTAAGGACTAGGAGAGCCCCGCAGGCTGGAGGCACCGGCCTGGGTCACGGAGCCACAGCTAGACAGTGCCCTCTGAGCCCACATCACTTGGCAGCTCAACGTGGGTTCACCCTGAGTCACAAAGAAAGTTTAGTGACGTTCAAGACTGTTTAAGTAGTCCAGGAAGCGCCTTATTCATTTTCAGTGAGTTTCCCTCCAAAGTGTTCAAGTTTACTGAAGGAAGCTTAAATGGACCCATCCTCTGCTAACTAGAACACGGAGTGGTGGCCCCATTTGTCTCCGGCGTCCTCAGTACTTCGCGCACAAGGGCTCATCTGGGAGGCTGTGTGCTTGGTCAGCACTTTAGACAGGAGGCCGGTGACTCACCGAGGGTCCCAGGGCCTAAGGAAGAGGGCAAGTGTCCATGTCAGGTAGCCTTGCGGCCTCCACCAGCTCCACTTCCCCACGGCTGCCTCTCTCCAGGATGATTCGGCACCCCCAGGGCCCCGAGGACCCCAGACGGGCATCACTGTCCTGATGGTGCAGAACGTCCTCTTTTCTCAGCTGTTGCTTTCCCTCCTGGTCAGACGCCCCCTCCCCATGCAGCCCAGGGCTGCCAGGTGTGACTTGGACCTTTCCTGAGTCTCCCCCGTGAGCACACCTCAGCACTAGGCACCGTGCCATCTGTAGCACATGGTTTCTGGGTCTCTCCAGACTCCTTCTCCACAGAGGGCGTGGGCTGGGCACAGATGCCTTCGGCCCCCCTGACCCAGGGTTGGCCAGTTACAGGGAGGCAGTGCGGGACAGTGGGTTCCAGGGTCAAGTTCCGGCTGTGCTACCTCCTAACCGGGTAGCCTTAGGACAGTTCCTTAATCTCTCTGTGCCTAGGTTTTCCCACCTGGAAAATGTCATAATAGCACTAGTTAAACTCACAGAGTTGTTTGGCCATCAAGTAAGTCCACAAGTGCCCGGAACTTAGTAACCCCCCAGCAAATATCAGTAGTTATTGCTAATGCAGGCGATGCACACAGATCGTCTCCGTAACCTGTCTCAAGTCCTTTTTTTTTCCTTTTAGCCCTGGCTGGTGTGTCGCAGTGGTTGAGTGCCAGCCTGCAAACCAAAAGGTCGCTGGTTCAATTCCCAGTCAGGGAACATCCTGGTTACAGGCCAGGTTCCCAACAAGGGGCACCTGAGAGGCAACCTCACATTGATGTGTCTCCCTCTCTTTCTCCCTCCCTTCCCCTCTCTAAAAAAAAAGAAATAAAACCCTTTAAAGAAATCTTTTTTTTTTTTTAAGAATAAGTCTGGTTACAAGGGATCTCAAATTGTCATACCAACTAGTAAGAAAGGTGTGAGATTTCCCATCTTGTAGTTCAGGTTCCTGAAGCACAGAAAAGAGAAGCGACTGACTCGAGGACCGAGTGCCAGGAGGCGGCAGAATTGGGATTTGAACTTGGTGCTGTGCTCTGAATGTCTGAATGTCTCACCAAGATGGAGCATTAGGAAGGGGGCCCTGGGGGAAGTGGTTAGGTCACGAGGGCTCTGCCCTCACCATCGGGAGCAGTGGCCGTGAACGAGACCCCAGAGGCCGCACTGTCTCTTATACCTGTGAGACGGCAGCAAGGAGGCAGGCCCTCGCCAGGCAGCGCATCTGTGGCACTGTGACCGTGGACTTCCCAGCCCCCGGAACTGTGAGAAAGAAACGTCTGCTGTGAACAGGCCTCTCGGCCGCTGGTGTGTTGCTGTGTCGGCCTGGGCAGACTGAGACCCGGGGCCTGGCCGACATCTGAGTCACGGTCTCTCCACGACGTCACTCCTGCCCCCTCTCGGCAGGAGTGTTCCAGAGAACTTCCTTGGGAAAGTGAGTAGGAAAGCAGTCTTACAGCTTCTGGAAACTGGAATTCCCACTCCCAAATCCTGCCGAGAGACTGAATCACCCAGGTTTTATAGAGTTTCAGAAGAACTCAGGGAAGAGAGTTTGAGAGGAAGGAGCGCACTCCCGCTTTTCAATAGCAGAGAGGCCTGCGAGGCAAAGACTGTCCATGACCGTCATTCTGGGCTGTTCTGGGGATCTATTGCCAGGAAACCAATCACCGCAAAGCTTAGTGGCTTATAACAACTGCCATCGATGTATTGTTATCTCTTGCAGTTCTGGGGGCTGACTGGGCTCAGCCAGGCCCCTCGGGGTCCTTCACGTGGCTGCAGTAAGATGCTAGCCAGGGCCAGAGTCACCCCCCTGGCTGCTGGATGATCCTGGTGGTCAGCTAGGACCTCGGGGAGCTGCAGGCCACCTACAGTGAGAACACCTACGATGGCCTGTCTGTGCAGCCTGGGCTTCCTCTCTGCGTGGTGACTGGATTCCAAGAACAAGAGTCTCCCCCAAACAGGGTGGAAGTGCACAGCATGTTTCCGACCTGACTTTGGAATTCACACAGTGCGGCTTGTGCATTGACTTCTGCTCTCCGAGGCAGTCACAAAGCCCCACCCATACAAGGAGAGGGGGCACAGACCACTACTCGATGGGAGAGTGTCAAGAAGAACATGTGACGCAGGATGAACCTTCTTTGAAAACACACAGTCGGCCACATGGCAGGCTTTCCTGGAAGAACTTTTCATTTGAAGGGGAAAAGTGACAAGTGGTAAACTGAGGCCCTAACAGTGGCCCCTCCCTGTAGTCTCACTGGGGAGCCAGCCACCAAGGCCAGGGCTGGAAGGAAGATGAACTGCTCCTGCAAAGCTGTCGTTGAAATAAGTAGGATTAGGGCAGCAGTGACTTCATCCTTCAGACTGCTCCAACGACATGCAATTTGCAGCCATGCTGTGACCAGCAAAGCTGCCAGGGCATGTGAGCGGGAAGGCCTGGTCACCTCTGGAACAGATCCATTTGCCGGAGATCTTGCATGCCCTTGACCCTGTCCGGCAGCAGACAAAACTTAAATCCGCCCCACACTAGCTTTTTTCACACAGACAAAAGTTGGTGGTGATTTTGCTTTTGAAGTACCTGAGTCAGCCAGAGCCTGAGGAAATGTCTTCGGTGTCCCCCAGCCTCTGTCCCCGTGGTCCCAGGACCAAGCCTGCGCGTGCTGGGAATCCAGCCAAACCAGGTCTTGAACAAGGGCAGGCGGAGGGGGGCCCCGGTAGCGGGGTCCAGAGCCAGATGAGGCTGAGAGATGGGACCTGGCCCAGCAGCTGCAAGGAGAACACCCAAGCCACTGGCTGGGGGGACAGGGGCCGGGCCAGGCTCCGGGCACAGACGCTTTCAGGGCTCAGGATTCTGGGGACAGGATGGGGATGGGGACCACCAATTAAGGACTGTCTCCAATATGCCAGCGGGTTTCAGGTAACTCTGACCACCACCATCCCGGGTTCAGAGATGAGGGGGCCAGGCTGAGAAAGCATCCCTGGCTTTGCCTCCTCAGGAGGATCGGGAGCCGGGCTCTGAGCCCGAGACCATCTGTCACTTCCTGCTGAACCGGGAAGAAGAGAAGGAAAAAGCGAGTGGGCCCCATAGGGCAAGACCTTGTTTGCCGGGAACCCAAGCCGAGAGAGCTTTGTGTGAGAACTGGGGAGAGCACCCTGCCCTCACGCGGGGTGCTGGGAGCCCGGGGCAGGTCAGGCAGGTTTCCTGCTGGCCTCGGGCTCAGGGGCAGCCAGGCTGGGCCAAGACTTTCCAGAAGAGCAGGCCCATTTGTCACTTCAGCTGCCCCCCAGAACTGCCACTCACAGAACAGCAGCTCCTCTCGTGGCCTCTGGATATGAGTACCTTCCCCCGTGACCCCCTGTCCCCCACCCTTCTGAGTCCCCATGTGTCAAAACAGCAGACTACCTCTCCCCGAGAGATGGAGGGAGGACAGGATGGGACCGTCGGTTCAGGGCTCTCCAACCATCAGCCCTCAGGATAAGACTGGGCCAGGTGGTGTCCCCGTGAGGGGCTGTGTTAGCTCACAGGGACTAGAGGACACCATGAGCGCTCACCACCACACACCAAAGACAGAGTCTCGGTGGCCTTCAGAGAGAGGGACACACGACACCAGAGAAGTGCCTGTGGTTGGGGCATTGAGCCCTGGTGTGCCCCAGAGTGTCCATCAGAGGCGGCCCTGGCGTTTGGCCCCACACCCAGCTGCCCCCACACAGGGCCCAGCAGGGGCTAAAGGCCGCGTTCCCACGCTGCTCCGCTGGAGTCAGGCCAGGCCCCGGGCAGCGCCTCTCACTGTCTGCCGGCTCCCAGCCCGGGGCACCTCAGGGTTGGTCTGAGGGGAATCGGTCTGTGTCAGGGACCTGCGGGAGGGCTCCCAAATCAATGCCTTTTATTTCCTGGAGAGCTCCTCGCTCACAGCAGCCGCCTGAGACAGGCCTGCAGTCTCTTCCCATCCAGGGAGCCTCCCGTGAGTCTGCCCCACACCCACACCTTGAACTCAATGTCAAGTCCTTGACTGAGACCCCTGGTAGGATGGGCAAGGTTAGGAGGGACAGCAAGGGAAGACTTGAGCTGCCTGGGGACCTGAATTCGTGTATTCCTTCAACAGATGTGAGTATGCTCAATGTCCACCACCGTCCTTGGGGTCTGGCAGCCATCACGGTACACACCTCAGAGCCGGCAGAGCTGCCGTGAGCAAGAGGCGTCAGGTCTCCTTTCCCACACTGGCGGTGAGAGGGCTGAACAGAGCGGCCCCACCCCGAGGGGCCTGTCCAGCTGGACGCGCCTCTTCCCGCCCCCACAGTGGGGTGGGATCACCCTCACCGTCTCCTAGAGTGCGGCTCCCTCCGGGCCAGCCCCAGCCAGGCCGTGGCCCTCTTGAGCATCCCTGCCACTCAGGGCCCAGCAGAGTTTTGTCAGCCCCTCAGCAGGAGCCCGGAGCCGGGTGCGGGCACCCCTCATCCAGATACACCACTTCTGGGCCCTCAGCACCCTCGGCCTGTTCTTATTCCCAGCTCCTGGTCGGAGAGAGAATCCCCTAGTGTTTGTTCCCCAAGGTTGGCCTCCCAGACTTCTAGAAATTCAAGTGGGGATTCCATGCCTCATCCGACTGACCAGGGCATTCGGGAGGCTCAGGGAGACCGGATGATGGCCGTGCTGGCCTCTCTGTCCTCAGGCCTGACCGCCCAGCAGCAGGTGTTCCTCGGCGCTCCCTTCAGCCCGAACCAGAACTGCAGCCCTGCTGGAAAAAACCAGACCTTCTTGGCACAACCCCGAACTGGCTGACCTCCTAGTCCTGGCTCTGCGCAGAGCACCCTGGCCTTTAGTCAGGAGCCTCACTGCTTGGGGGGAGGGGCTACTCATGCCACCAAGGGGTCACGACCAGGAGGTCACGAGAAACAGCAGTCCAGTTGGTACCCACCATGGTGTGCAGAACTGAATTGACACCAGGCCCTTTTGTACTAGACCCAAGGAAGGGAAAGGCCTGCTTTCTTCCCTTAGCCTCTAAGAACCCTCTGCCCTCCCCTCCCAGGAGAACCTTCTTTGAACCTGGAGACCTTCTGGCTCTGCACAGGTTGGTCCCGATCACCCATCTGCACTGCCAGAAAGAGGCGAGGGAGGGGCTGCCTAGTCTGGCCAGGTGGAGGGCAAGGGTTTTCTTCGCTTGCATGGATGGATGTTTCGATGTGTCCATCCATTAATGGATGTTTCTCATCTCATTAATTCAATGAGAATTTATGAAGCACCTTCCTGTGCCAGCCCCTGTGCTAGGTTCTGGCCCAGGGAGGGGTGAGAACCAGTTGTTTATGCAGGGGTGGATGACTAATGCAAGGGCTGAAGGAGCCCTTTCTCTGGAGGCAAGTAGGTACCTGACGATGAAGCAGGGAGACAGACCAGCACACCCCAATAAAATGCTGGGAAGCGCCTTGTGGCTGGGCTGGGTCCCGGGGCCGCCTATTGGCCAGAGCAGGACCCAGCCCCAGCTCTGTTATCTCTGTGTCCCCAGGGTCACCACAGGGGAATCGGCGCTCTATGTCATGCGAACGGGGTGGTGTGAGCAGGGCTGGGTGAGCAAGAACGAGCATCCCAGACAATGATGTCAGCCCTCTGTCCCACATCCGCCCTGAGGGTACTTCCCCGCCACTGAATGGGCTGAAGCTTCCTGAACACGCCAGGCACTTCAGTAGTGGGACAGGCTTCTCTGTCGGAGAGGCCAAGGTCAGCTGGGACACTTGGAACACTTCATTCCCTTGGTCAGACCCAAGCCTTGGGGTGACCAATGACCATGCATCTGAACTGTGTCCACTGTGCCTGTGCCCCTGTGGCTGGGTTTGGCTGGAGAGAAACACTACTAGGCCGACTGACAGAGTTCTTGAACGGGCACCCCAAATGGTGCTCCTTGCTTCACACCCCTGGCATTTTTTTCTCTACTGTCTTCTCTGTCCTCTAATGCCTCTTGTCCCTCAGCTAATCATTTTGTCTCATATTACCTTGAGAAAACAGAAAATATTGGAAGGAAGCCCTTTCTTTTCCCACCAACAAGACTGTTAAGTCTATTTGCACCTGTGCTCCTCTCCCTACCCACCTCCCCAGTTCCTGTCTAAAGCCAGCTCTGCCTTGAGCTCTGGATCTCATCCCTCTTACCTTCTCAATATCTTTACTCAAGGAATTATTGTATTTCCCTGGCTGGTATGGCACAGTTGGTTGAAACATTGTCCCAAAACTGAAATGCTACCAGTTTGATGCCCAGTCCGGGCACAGACCGAGGTTGCAGGTTCAATCCCAAATCAGGGCACGTATAAGAGGCAACCAAGTGGTGTTTCTCTCTCACATAGATGCTCCTTTCTCCCTCCATTCCTTTCTCTCTAAAATCAGTAAGCTTTGGGTGATGATTTTAAAAAAAGAAATTATTTTATTATCTTCCCTTCTTTATTATCATTTTCCCTCTCTGTGGGATCTTTCCCATTAGCATACATAAAAGCTGTAGGAGTTCCTGTCTCTTTAAATACAAAAATCAAAACAAAAACAAAACACGTCCCTCCTGATGCCCCTAAACCTCCAGCAGCTATGCCCCAAATGCTTGCTCTCCATCACAGAGCTGTCTCTTTAAGAAGCTCCCACACGCTGCACATGCTGTATCCCTCCTCACTGCCGGTCCCTGAACATGCACCCCAATGGGACTTCCATCACCACCGCTCCACTAAAACTGTTCCTGTCCAGGCCTCCAGCAACCTGCACATTGCCAAAGACAGTGGTCACTTCACAGCCTACTTGTTGGGTCTTCCAGCAGCGCTCGAATGGTTGGCTGAGTCCCTCGTTGAATGTCCTCTCAACTTCAGTGAACCCCCCCCTTGTCTCTCTCTCTCTCCCCCACCATCCCAACCCATCTCAAGCTCCTCTCTTGGTTTCAGTCAAGCTCTACATGTGGTCATGTGTCAGGACCTGGTCACAGACTTTCTGTTGTTGTGTAGACATTGTCTACCTAGATGATGTCATCAGGCTTTCAAATCAAACATGTGCTGATGCCTCTCCACTGGGCTACAGGCTCATATCTACTTGTCATCTCCATCTGGGCATCTACCAGGCATTTCCAAATCAACATAGGCAAAGCACAACTTTTGATTTCTGTCCCCACCCCAGTCTGGTCTTCCCATCTTGATAGCTGGCGCCAGCACGCACTCCGTTTCCCAAGATGAGAAGTCATCCGCCTTCTCTTTCTAGCCCCAGGAGCTCCATCGCCCAGTCCTGTACACTCAGCTCAACACACCCGAGCCAATTGACTCTCCATCTTCGTGGCTGCGCCCATCTCACCCACACGACTGCTAGAGACTCCAATCCTCCTCATGTTCCCTACAATCCATTCTGCCACGGCAGCCAGCATGACCTTTGAAGATTTCAAATAAGGTAATGTCGCTTCCCTATCATTATTTGAATAAAACCAAGGTGCCTTGCCATGGCCTTAAATTTCATACTCAATAAGGGTCCTGCCTGCCACTCTGACCTCAACCCTCCCCAGTCTTCCTCTACACGGACTTTCATCCTGTGGTCCCATTTGGAGAGAAGGGCACAGTGCCACCTGCTCAGAATATTCTCCCCCAGATCTTTGCCTGTCCCAGCTCAAATTCCGCCCCCTTGAAGAGGCGTTCCCTGACCCCGCCAGGCTCCCCCTCTGCATCACCCTGATTGGTTTAGTTATAGAACTTATCATCATCAAAGTGATCTGGTCCATGTATTTGTTCACTTGCTTGTTGTCTCTCCCCATCCCGGTTAAGGTGGAGACTCTGTGAGAGCAGGAATTACTCAGTCATGTTTGTTGCTGTATCTCCTGCCCCTGCAACTACTCCTGCTGTGTTAGCGGATGTTCAACAAGTAGCTGGTGAATAAAAGGACAAATGGAGGCCAGGCAGTAGGGCTGAGACAAAATAGAATCTGATGCAGTCCCAGCCTTGCGGGCTCAACTCTGGAGGCGCAATGGAGATGCAATGTGATAAGCACTTGTGGAGATGCCAGGACAGGGGCTGTGGGGTCCCTGGAAGGGGCCCCAACCCAGAGCATGTGTGAGCTTGTGGGGGACGGGCTTCCTGGGGAAGTCATGTACAGGTTGAGACCTATACAATAGTAAGCAGGTGTAGGGGAGAAAGAGGATGATGTTTCAGGTGGGAATACCTGAACTGACAAAGAGCCAGTGGTGACTGAGAGTGTAGGGAGGGGGTTCCTGAAACAGAGCCTGCAGACCCCCTGGCCCACCTGCCTGGAGAAGGGCAGTCCTACTTCCTTTCTGGCCTGCTTGGAGGAGGGGAGGCCCTCATCCAGCTCAGGTCATTCAACACTTCCTTTATTCCTTGCTAACACTAACCACTGAGCTCCTACCACATGCTGGGGCCTGTGCTGAATGCTGGGGAGACAGATATGAAAAGGCTCAGGTCTCTGAGGCTGAAGGGACAGAGCTGTGCTCTGAGGATGGAGGAAGTGCCGGCCCAAGACCATACCCTGAGACGCAGAGGGCACTGCCAGGTCCATCTGCCACACATGTGCCTGGGCCTCCAGCTGAAGCAGGGACACTCCTGCCAGCCCTGCAGGGGCTTGTCCCTGAACTGGTCCTGCTGCCTGAAGAACCTGTCTTATTGCTCACACGCTCACACACTCCCTCATCACACAGATAGATGTGCACCTCCCCTCTGCTCTGGTCACATACACACACCCACACCTGCCCTCATGACCTGATACAGGCACACACGTCCACACACACTCACCCACCCCAGGCGGTGAGTCCAGCGTGCAGATACTCACAGGGTGCACAATGCATTCCTGCCCTCTGGAAGCTCCTGGGCTACCAGGGAGGACCACGTGGATTCCAGAAATATTCTCTCCCCAAAACATTTCTAATATTAGAGACAAACCCATACAAGATAATGTAACCTGAACTATGTGTGTGTGATGGGTGATTCAAGCGGGCCTCTTGGAAGAGAAGAACGTGAGCCAGGTCTTGGTGAAAGTCATGGAATGGTGAGAATGGAGAGCAAAGGGTTTTGTTTTGTTCTGTTCTGTTTTGTTTTTTAAAGACACTGAATTAATCAGGCTCTTTGGGCTACAAAAAAGGATAATGTAATGATTGACTCACAGGAGTGAAAAGTCAGGGTTGATCTGGCTTCAGGCAGTGTTGGGTCAGCAAGGCTCTGTCCCCCTCTGTACATATTTCCCAACTGGTTTCCCCACATGGGAAGCCAGGCTGATCTTATCAATTCAAGTACACAGGAGCCATCTTCCCCAAGAACTCTAGGAGAAAAGGCTTGGAGGACTCCAATTAGCCTCATTGGAGGTCACGTGCCCACTTCTGAACCTCGTGGTCACAGATATGGAATTCTCTGAGGCATGATACTACTGCTCTGGCCCTACTGAACCCACATGCAATGGGTTTCCTAAGGGAAAAGGGGCCTCTGTTATTCAGAAGAATTAGAGAATGGGTACCCAACAGAGCTCAAACACCCCTGCCTTACACATCAGTCCCTCCCTCAGTGAGAGTGCTTCACATGTTTTAACAATTCCACACAACTTATTCAGTCTGCTTATCAGGAAATAATCCTAATCCAGGCATGGTCAGCACCCTTGTTTTACTACAGAGCAAGAGCACTTCCAGACACTGATTTTTCTGTTCTGCAATTTCCAGAGAACCACCTTGGAGTCCATTGGGCCATCTCCGTTAGAAGACCTAATGTCTTGGAGCCCTTGGGTAAGGTCTCCCTCAGAATGGAGGTGGGTAGAGATGGGGGATAGGTGCTTGATGCACTAAGCTTGAGATGCCACTGGGAGACCCAAGGGGAAGTGCCCAGAAAGCAGGTGGGTATATGAGACTGGCATTTCCCCTGCGATGGCCAGACAGCTGCTGCCAAGCTGAGAGCTCATTTTACCCTGTGTGTTAAAGTGGCCAGTCAGGGTGCATCCATTCAGAAGACAATGGGGGCCAAAGCCCTGAGCCCAGAAATCGGCCTTTACTGGCCTCCTCTGTGCCTGGGAGAGCCAAGATCAGCCCAGGACCTCCCAAGCACAGCAGAGAGGACCTGGAGACCTGAATTTCTCAGTGACCACGAATCTCTTCTCTTCTTGGTGTCTGAGCTGCCACCTCTAAGATGCCACAGGGATGTGTAACCTGGTGCGTCACCCTCAGTGAAGCACACCACCTGGCACTCAGGCCATGATGTAGTCCCCTCCCACACTGAACCTAGGCTGACCTACGACACACTCTATTCAACAGAAAGAGGCAAGAGTGACCTTCTTGGCCTCTAAGAGGAATGGTAGCTTCTACTTTCTCTTTCTCAGAAGGTTCACTTTTGAGATCCCTGAGTCACCAAGTAACATGCCTGGCTGTCCTGCTCAAGAGACCACGTGGAGAGGCCATGTGGAGAGGAATAAGGGCCCAACTGGCCCATTATTGTAGCCGAACCTCCAGTTGTGGCCTGTATCTAAATGTATCTTCATGAGAGACCCCAAGCAGGACCAGCAGAAGAACCAGCCAGCTGAGCCCAGTCAACCCATAGAACCACAAGAGATGATAAAATAGTGGTTGTTTTAAAGCCATTGAGTTTTAGAGTTGGTTTTTCAGTGATAAATAACAAAAGCAATGTCTCTGTTGGTGAGGCTGGCTGACATGCCTGAGTCTTGTGCCACCTTGCTCCTAGCCCTCAAACCTGATAGGGTTAAGCCAGGTCTTAGTTAATGACCAAGAGAATAATCACACTGATAACCATTCTGAGAAGGTAGGCCAGTGTGAGGGCAAGAACAGAAAGGGGACCACACATGCTATCAGATTCCAGGACTGAACTTGCAAGAGACACAAAGAACCCAGGTCCCACAGGGCCAGAGATCCAAGTTGGGTGCTGGAAGGCTACCTAGCTCCATCTCTGGGTGCTGACCCCAAGAAGCAGAATGGCGAGGCTCCAGTGTCATTCCAATGCCCTTGCATGGCTCTGAGATTGACACCTGTGGTGTGATAGAAGAGGAGGATTGAGCCACCTCCCAGCCTGGCTCACCAGGCAGAGGCCTGACGGAGCCAAGCTCTGCCCCCTTGGCCTTACCTAGGTTCCCCGCACTTCCTGCCACAACCGACACCATCTCTCTGCTGCAGGCGCTGCGCTTTGACCAGCTCTGTCCGGACTCCTGCCGCTTGCCGGCCTGAACACCACCCCTGCACTGGAATCACTTCTCCACTCTGGGGAATCTCTCCTTCTCTTTCCCCCAGATCTCCAGGATTTTAGGGTCATGGCCATAGGTGGCCTGACATGGGTCATGCATGACTCTTGTCCCAACTCCTAGACCATGAGGTTCTAGAGAGCAGAAACTATGGCTTCATTTTTCCCTGTAATACATTTGTTATGAATTCAGTCAGTCAGGCATTCACTCAACAAGTCGACTGTGTGCCACCGTCTCTGCTCATTACAAGGACATAACGGGAAAACCCTTGTCCCAGCCCTGGTCATGTCTGGTCCAGCTGGACAGACAGGCACAGACATCGGCAACGGCCACACAGTGTGTGACGCCAGCCCAAGAGTGTGTGTGCGATGCAGTGGGAACTCAGAGAAGTGCTCGCCCCAGATAAAATTCAGGAGTGACTGTGGTATTCTAAAGACTTCACTTATCCATGTTTTCATTACTTTTGAAGTGCTTAAAAGCGTGAGTTATTATTATTTTAGAACAGGCCAATACGAACGATATAGAATGTCCGAGGTGCCAGCGCCGCCCTCTGAGCCTGCCCAGAGGAGCCCGCTCTTGCCCACACTTGGTGCCTCGCTGGCGTTCTGGATTTTATACGTGAGTCCACACGTGCACGTGTGCGCACACACACACCACTTTTACACCAGTGGTTACACAATCTTTTGCATCTTGTTCTTTGTTTTTGTTTTCATTTAACAGATCGCTGTAGAGATACCTCAATCTTGGCTAATAGCTGCGAAGTATGGTAGTATTCCATCATATGAAAGAACTATAATTCCTTTAACTAATCACATACTGATAGTTACTTAGGCTTTTTCTAATTGTTCGCTATTACAAATAGTGTTCCAATGAGTAGCCTTGTGCTGAAGCAATTCTGAATGTGGCGTATATTTGCAGTATAAATTCATATCCTGTGGAATTACTGGGCCACCGGTAGATGCCCTTTACGTCTCAGTGACCCTCAGCCAATGTTCAGTTCCTGGTAACACGCCACCAGGATCGACGGAGCTTTCCGACTCGCCTCCTGCCAGAGTGCCCTTCTGCTGCGACCAGGAGACCCCGGGGGCAGGGGAGAAGCATGAAGGAGACAGCACCTGGATCGAAAGTGCTTTTCTCTTTCCTCCTGTATCTTTTGAGAGTCATGTAACTTAATATACCAAATTATATATGAATGTCATGTCTGTATATTAAATTTTAATATAATTAAAATATTTTAAATATAAACACAGTTTAGCGATGCAGTAATACAACTACGAAATATATATATAAATAATTTCAATATAAGGTTCATCAGGAGGCACTTGGTCCCAGAATCACGTGCAGCGGCCCCCGGACCACAGGACAGAATCCACCTGAGACGAGAGCAGAACCCCCAGCCCGTCAGAGTCCTGGGTAGAGCATCGCCTGCAGCGAGTCTGGCCTTGGGTCGCTCAGGCTCATAGGCCAACATGTAGCGTTTTGGCTTTTGCCCGTTCGGGTTGGCTTTTCGGGTCATTGCCACCAGGGGAAGAGCCTGCAATGCCACAGCGGGTGTGAGCGACCCAGACTGAGTGCAGAGGGGAGCGATGCTTCCAGATGCGCCACCCAGAGGGTCAGCATGGGTCAGCCAGGCAGCCCAGGACAGGGAAAGGAGCCCAGGCAAAGAGCCAGCCATCGCAGAGGCTGGGATGCAGCAGGCACTCCGAGGCCTGCCGAGGCTGCAGGTGGCCGCAGCTCCACCCGAGAGGCTGGGTGGGGAGGGCAGGGCGCGCCCTCCATAGGTGCTGCCCGGTGTGATTAATGCGATTCCTCTCGAGCTCTCAAGTGAAGTGACCAGAGCTTCACCCTAGCAGTGATCACAGGTGTGACTTGAAAAATGAATTCACTGCTCCCCTTGTGCCTCTCTACCCAGGGCTCAGCTCTCTGACACGTACCCCTCAGCACCTCGGTCTGGCCACCCCAAAGGATCATCCTTTGGAGACCTGGCATCAGAAGGCCCCACGGGGCCACACCTGGGACACCTGTGATCGGGGTGGGTAAGAAAGAAGGCTGCCAAGGAGAAAGGTCATGGGCGTGCTAGAACCCCTCCTGGTGTGCATGTGCGTGCCTGTGCCTGATGGGTGCCCCTGTGCGGGTGTGCATGTGCACACACACAGGATGCCAATTGCCCTCAGGAACATTCTCTGGCATTTACTATTTCTCCGAAGTCATTTCCTTATCTCAGGGCCCCTTTGGAGCCTTTGACCCAGAGTTGGGTGAGGCAGGGAGGGAAAGGACAAGGCTGGGCCAAGAGGAATTTGCCCTGTGCCGTGTCTTAGGTCTCCAGGCATTAGTGGAAGCAGCCGACGGCTCTCTGAGCTGCCACTAGCTGGGCCCACGTCATGTCATTGTCCCCCACACCTGCAGTGGGCCCTCTTGACGCTACCCCTAGTCACTTCCCACCAGTCTGTCTCCCACAACAAGGGTCCCTCTGAAATGTCACTCATGAGTGCATAGCTCTGCCTGGGCTGCCTTTGGACTAAGGTAAGTTATTTCCTATGACTTAGGAGACCCTTTGTAGCTTCGGCCTACCTGTCTAGCCTCATCTGTCCCCCTTCCCACCTCACTCTGGGCTCCAGGCGCAATGTCCCACGGCCACTCCCAGAAAGCACCAGGGCTCACATATCCACTCCTGTGGCCATTGTAACGAGCTACCCCAGACAGAGTGGCTCCAACCACACAGGTCCACCGCCACCAGGTCCGCAGTCCAGAGCCCAAAAGTGGTGCTGAGAGGCACCACTCAAAACGCCAGCAGGGCTGTGCTCCCTCTGGAAGCCCTGGGACACAACTCATCCCCTTGCTTCTCCAGCTTCAGAACGCTGCCTGAGCCCTTGTGGCCGTACCCCATCTCTCCTGCTTCAAAGCCAGCAGCATAGTATCTTTCAGACACTCTCGCTGACCTTTGCTCCCAAGGTCACACCTTCCTGCTCCGACTCTGACAGCCCTGTTCTCCTCCAATAGAGCCTTGTGATTGCATTTAGGGCCAACCTGGGTAACCCAGGGAATCGCCCAGCAGAAGGGCCTTAATTTAGTCACACCTATAGGTTCTAGGGACATCTTTGGGGGCAGTTATCACTGTGAACTTTGGCACGGGCAGCCCCCTTGGCACTGTGATAGGCAGAAAAATGACCAAGCAGCCACAGTGGGGCTCAGATCCCAGCCATGCTCTGCTCTCCAAGCTCACAGGCATGGGGCTGCCTCCGCCCGGAGGGGCCACCTTTGTCTAATTTGCACAAAGCTACCACAGGGGCCAGCAGAGGCCCTGCCTGGAGCACCACCCACTGCTATACCCTCCTCCACCTGACTGAGAGCTACCCATTCTTTTTTTCAAGATTTTATTTTTATTTTAGATATAAGGGAAGGGTGGGAGAAAGAAAAGAAGAGAAACATCAATGTGTAGTTGCCTCTCTCATGCCCCAGCTGGGGACCTGGCCTGCAACCAGGAATTGAACCATGACCCTTGGGTTCATAGGCCGGCACTCAATCCACTGAGCCACACCAGCCAGGGCAAAAGCTCCTCATTCTTGAAGGCTCAGCTCAGTCCAGGACATTTCCCTGTGTTCTGCACCCACACTCCCAGGGGCTTAGTCACACCCTCTCGGGGCTCCTGCTTCATCCTGTACTTTCCATATCCCAGCACTGACCACAGGACATTGGGATTGCCCGTCTGGGCGAGATCTGAGCCAGGCCTGGAAGCCTTCCCCTGGAGCCTGGATCCTACCCTCTGGACTCCTCCAGCTCCTCCCTTCTTTGTCGCCTCTGGCATTAGAGAGGCCCTGTGGGGCCACACCTGGGGCAACTCAGGTAGGGCTGCAGAGTCACTGTGAGGGAGGCAGAAAGGAAGTAGATGTGGCCCCCACCTCAGAAATGTCCCCAGCCCCAGGGGAACCAGTGCTCTGCCCAGGGGACCCCAGAGCACACAGTGAGCAGCCTGAGGTCCTGCTGCCAGAGAAACTCAGGCTGTGGCTGAAGGAAGATCAGCCACAGAGGTGGGAGAAGATCAGGGCAGGCTGCATGGAAGAGGCAATATCCAGGCAGGGGAGAGGAAAGAGCAGAGAAGGAGGGACTTGTGGTGTCTCCCTGGACTGGGAGGGACTCGCAATATGGAAAATTCTCTAGACAGAAAATGTGTGCAAAAGATGCAGGAAGAGCACCGACATGACAGGTACTATTGGAGGGGCAGAGAGGGACAACTGAGCGGAGGGAGTTATTCTCAAGCCCAAGGCAGCAGCCCAAGAAGCAGGACTGAAGAGAGAGCTGGGCTCCCATGGACTCTGGAACCTGGCTGAGGTTGGAGCAGGGTGAAGGGGGGCTGGCTCCTGCTCCCCGCCCTCAGGTCTTGTCCAGATTCACTCGCCTATCCTGAGACCGTGGCTCCAAGACCACCCTAGCCGCTCTGTGAGCCTGCAGCCCTGCCCACCCTTTTTCACTCACCTGGTCACCCCTCACCCCCAGGAACTGTGACCACGGACTTGGGCCTCACCTCTCCCATCTCACCTGCTGCCCCCACCCTATCACCTGTGTCCTCGGGCCCAGGAGCCTCTCCCAAGTCCCAACCGAGGGAACCGCGCCTAAGGACAGTCACAATGGAGCAGCTGATGGAGGCCGCGGCACAGCTGGGAGAAAGGTTTTCTGTGTGTCGCAGAGCACTTGCCATGTGGGGACATGTCTATGAGATGTTGGGGCAGAGCTGGTCCCCGAGAAGGGGCTGGGGCCAGAGTTTCCGGAGCACCTGCGGCCTCCTCCAGCAGGGGCAGCCCCAAGTGACAACAGAAGGGCGTCGCTGGGCCAGGCCCTGCACGGGGCTTTCGGGAAGCTTTGCTGCGCACTGCTTCCCCCAAGTCTGTCCGTCCTTGTGGCACCACTGCCCCTGCGGCTTTGGAACAACCGCAGTGGGTCAGGGCGCAGAGAGAGGGGGTGGCTCAGTGGGAGAGGAGGGGATGGGCAGGGAAGGTTACCTTCCAGGATGCAGAAGCGTCCGAGGACTTGCTAAGGACACTCCAGGACTGTAGCCTGTTTCTTACTGTAACCCAGCCTATGAAAGGAAGTGCCTTGCCTGTCCCCAGCTGCGAGACAGGTCCTGGAGAAGACGGGAGTGAAGGGACCCAGGTCTGCCCTCATGTCACTTCTCCCACGGGCCTCCTCAGCCCACTCTAGACCAGGACGGGTGCTTCGGGCAGCCCCTCCCCATAGACAGCAGCCCATGGGCCAAGGCCGGGCACGCTGGGCTAAGAAGACACCCACTCCTGCTTTCCTCGGATGTGGTGCCTGGGGCCAGGCTGTGGAGGCCCCAGGGCTCAGCATGGGCCACACAGAGCCGGCCCTGCAGAGAGGCGGGGCAGTGGGATGAACTCACTCTTTCCTCCTCTGGGCCCTCTGATGCTGAGCAAAGGGTCCCAGGAGTGTGCTTTCCCAGTTTCATTGGGATAATAGTTGGGAACCGAGAGAAGCTGGCCTGGTTTCTGCTCTGGCACAGCTCGGCTCTGCTGCCACTTAGCTCCCCTCCCCTCCACACCTGCTCTCTGGAGGGGCCAGACCTTCACTAAGGCCCCAGGGACCTGGGGCAAGAAAGCAAAGGGGTTTGCTGAGAGGGGCGCCACCAAAATCCCCTTCCCCAGCGAGGCTCCCCCAGGAGAGGCCCTGGGTGTCCCTAGAGGAGGCAGCACCCTGCACCCCCTTTGGCTTCTTCTCTCTGCCCCTTTGAGTCACCAATTACTCCATCTAGAATCAGATGCCCTCTGGTCCCTGAAACTGCTCTGTCTTATGGATGGGGAACCTGAGTCCCAGGAAGAGGAAGGGAGCCGTCACATAGTCGGGCAGTGGCAGAGCCAAGGTGTCACTCAGGCTTCTGAACCTGCAGCCTCCTTCTCGCCCCTGCGCCTCCTCGGAACAGCCTGGGAAGAAATGAGCCAAGAGCTCCCAGGGTCTCCCAGGCGGCTGCCGGGGAGCAGAGGCCGTTCTCCCCGCGTGCTGCCCGGAGCAGAGGCTTTGGGACCCACAGGGAGTAGCCTGCTCCTAACCCTCCGGGCAGTGGAGTGGAGAGACCCATGGGGTCAGCTTCCCAGTGCTTTGCACTCCAGCCAAATGCACCACCCCCCGCAATTCAGAGCTCACCTCAGACACCCCAGGGCAGTCAGCAAATAGGAGAGCTTCCCACCTCCCCCCGTGAGCTGTGGACACAGACAGCCTTCCCACCACCCCATTACTCTGGACTCCTGAAGGGTCCTTGCCAACCTCAGAGGGCCACTGCCCGCCTCCCCAGCATACCTGGCCTCGGTGCCTTTGACTTCCCAAACTCCCAAGGTAAACCCGCTGCCCCCAGGAAGAAGCGTGGGGCGGCAGAGGCTGTGGCAGTCTGAACCCTAACTGGCCACCTCTAGCTTTGTGATCTCAAGTCACCTGGCCTTTACGAATGAGCTTCCTCAAGCTGTCAGGTGGGGCTGTACCCCTCCCTGCATAGTTTCAGCGAGGACTGGAGGTGAGCACACATAGTAGGCTATTAACACACATTGGCTGTCATTACTAAAGACGCCCGGGAAGTCCCTGGGACGTGCCAGCCCTCGGGTCCCCAGGCCCTGCCCTTTTCTGAGGTCACATGGAGCAGTTGCTGTCTCCTGCAAGCTCTGGGGCCAGGCTCTGTCCTCTCTCTTGCCACCCATCTCGGGCAGGGTGAGGATGAAGAGGGCCCCTCAGTGGGAGACACACGCCCCAGCTTCCTGCTGCTTCATTCATCATCTCCCAAAACTGGGAAAGACAAACATTCATCCGCTGGGCAACGGGACGCACTAGGGTGCACCCGTGCCAGGGGCAGTGCTCAGCAATGGAAAGGAACACCCTAATTGTCCACCCAGTGATGTGGGGGCATCTCAAGAGCATTAGGCTAAAATTTAGAAGCACAATGAGAGAGGACAAACACAAAGGCCACCCACGATGTGCATTCGTGTGCATGAACTCTAGAAAAGGCCACACTAGCCGCAAAGGCAGTTGAGTGAATGCCGAAGGCGGGAAGCGGGAGTGTGGGTCGGCTGCCACGGGCCATGAGGGCATTTTACAGGGCAACAAAAACAGTCAGTATCTTATCTGCTAGTAAATCTATGGCTATTTTCATTTGGTGGAACTTATCCAACTATATGCTTAAAATGGGTGCATTTTACTGTATGTAAATGATACCTCAACAGAGCTGGGTAGGAAAAGATCCAGTTTGTAAAATAGGATCTGAGATGCACCCCACATCTTACTGGGTCATACTCTAATTAGAGAACACTTAAGAAGTGCCCAGTACTGCCCTGGCTGGTGCGGCTCAGTGGACTGAGTGCCGGCCTGCGAACCAAGGGGTCACTGGTTTGATTCCCAGTCAGGGCACATGCCTGGGTTGCAGGCCAGGTCCCCAGTAGGGGGCACATGAGAGGTAACCATACACTGATGTTTCTCTCCTTTTTCTCTCTCCCTTCCCCTCTCTGAAAATAAATAAATAAAATCTTTAAAAAAAGGAAGGGTTGGTACTTCACAGATGTAAGACAATGAGTGACAGGGGAAGACAAGGGTGGATTGGAAGAAACCGCACTGGGGCATCAGGGACAACTGGCCTTAAGTAGACCCTGCAGATGAAGGGGCTCAAGTCTCGGTGCCTTTGAACCGCTTTTTCACCAGAAGTACCACCTTCATCCCTCACCTGGTAGCCTCACCATCCCCCCTGCTCTACCCGAAAAAATCTCACCCATCTTTCCTGAATAGGAAAAAGTAATCCTTTAAGGAAATAACATTGTCTCTCCGGACCCCGCATGGGGAAGGCGCCGGCAGGCAGGAGTCGCCCGCCCAGGGTGCCGCGGGATCCCTCTCCTCAGCCTGCTGCCGAGCCTTCTCCGGGCCACCAAGGACAAGGGGGCCCTGCTGCGCTCTGGGTCTGGCCACCCTCCTGCCTTCTGTGGCTGGCAACTCTACGCCCCGCCTCCTCCTCTGCCTTCCTTGTCCCTGATGGCGTCTTGTGGCAACTTCCACCTTGGCATGTTGGCTCCTGGACCTGGGACCAACGCTCGAGAGCAGGAGCTCTGTCCTAGTTACTACATTTTTCCCCTTCCTGCTGTCCCCTCCCACAAAAGCCCAGGGTGGGGTGGGCGTGGCACACTGCGCTGCGGCTTCATTGCTGCCTCTGGGCAATCTGCTGTTCGCTCACACTTGCGGAGAGGCCCGGCTCCATCCAGCTGCAGCCCAAAGAGAATGTGTTGGGCCACAGAACCAGAAGGTCCGGGCCTTTTCACTTGCATTTAGACACAGCTGGGTACAAGTCTGGCCACTGGAGCCCCTCTAGAGCTCCCCTGTCCTCTTTCACGCTCGCTTTCTCCACCTTTCCTCTTTTTCTCTCTCCCTGCCCCGCCCCTGCTCAATGCGTCTCATTCCATCCCTCTCTCCCCTTCCCTTTGTCCCTCTGCTGTTTTTCTGCCTCCCTCTGCTGTCTCTAAGTATCATACACATACACATGCGTGCACACACACACACACCCCTCCTCTCTCCTCTTCATCCGGGAAACAAAACAAAAGAACAAAACATGAAAAAGCCCTCATGCGGTTGGATGCCCCTGGGCTGAGCAAGTCTAAGACTTCACAGCCCAGATTGGTACTTCATCTGTTATTAGCAGTTGTTTTCAAATCCTGTTTTTCTGCTAGATTTACATCCTCACAGTGCCTGACCCAGGGCCAGGACCCTGGCGACCCCTAGAGGAAGGATGTGACCCTTAAACCAGTGAGGTCAGAGTGGGAAGGGGAAGAGGTCAAGGTCAGGGATAGGTCAAGGCCAGGGAATGGCTGCAGGGAGGAGGACCCCTTGGGGCTGTTAATTCTCCACATTCAAGAGCATGAATTAGCCACACATGCCCCCTGTGCTCCCCTCAGGCCCCTGCTCCCCAGTCTGCATTAGTCTCAGAGGCTGGAGCTGTGGTTGGTCAGGTTGGGGTCCTGGTCAGCATCAGCCTGGCGGATGCCAATTAAGGCCCAAGAACCCCCTGCCCCTCACCCTGGGCTCAGATCAAAGACCTTCCCCCAGATGACCATAAATCTTCAGGACCCCGGCCTGCAGCTAACGAGCTGCTCTGCCTCGGGCCAGCAGGGTCCTGGATCCTGTTTCATTCCGAGGAGCAGCCTGCGCGGAGCAAAGGGCCAGCGAGGCCTGGCACCCCAGAGCACCCCGACCTCCACAGCCCCCGGCTTTGCTCTGTAAACCCTAGGGTCCGTGTCCCAGGGGCCCCAGGAGTCCTGCTGCATCCATGCGTGCTCCCGCCCCACCGGCCCCCAGAGCTGCTCCGGGTGCCCATTGTCTGGCCCCACAAGAATTTTAACCGCTAACATCTGGGCTCAGGAGACTCCGGAAGAGCAAATGTCCTCGCCTCCTTTGATTTCCTTCACACAGAGGGCTTTTTAAATTTTAATTTGAGGTGACCTCTGACCTGAGTTCCCATTCCCAGAGATTCCAGATATTTCCTGTGCCCTCAGATAACCTCCCAAGCCAACTCTCACCTGACCAGAAACCCCCACTAAGGAGGCACTGCCTCCCCCAACTACGGCCCAAACCGGGCTAGAATGCCCCCACCTCTGGTCTCCTCCCAATATACCCCTCTTCTTCCCAAGGGTCAGAGATGCCTGAAGCCCACCAAACCTCTCCCCAGGGCTCTGAGACCAGCTCAGCCCAGCCCCCAGGAATCCAAGGAAGCAGGCGCCCTTGCTCCCCTGATGATAGGGTCCCTGGGACAACGACGGAACCGTTGACGGAGCACCTACCCTGCACAGGTAACCTGGCCACTCAAGAATAAGTGCTCCTAACTTACCCATGAAGAACCAGCACTAGAAAAGAGAGGGGAGGGGCCATCAATAGCACAGAGCTAATGTGCGGAAGGGCCAGAACGACAGACAAGCTTGGTCAGACAAGCTTGGTCAGCCATGAGCTGGGTGCCCTCTGGACGGGAGACACAGGCCTTGGGCACAGGGCCACTCTGTCTTGAAGCTGCTGGAGCCTGGGTGGGCCCGAGAGGCTACAGTCCTTTCACCTGGGGGTGGCCCACCTGTCTCAGAATGGCAACCAGCACCCAAAGCACCAGGGGTCTCAGCACAAGCCACAGAGGGCAGAGAAGGACAGGGTTGGGGTGAGTAGAGCCAGTCAGACCCTTGGCCTCTGCCCCTCCTTCAGGTAGTCTGGGGGCTAGGCTGGAGAGTTGCCTCGTGTGGGTCCCCACTGTGTCCCCTAACCGAGCTGAGCTAAGCTGTGCAAGGGGGCCACCATGGTGGGGGGCAGGGTGCCCTGGTCCCTGTCTACAAGGCAGTGACGGTCAGCAGAGAGGTCAGAACACACCAGGGTGACACGGCTCCAGGGCTGGAGCCCAGAGCTGAAGGGGTCAGGCAGGCTCCTTGCCAGCGGGGCCTTTCCCCAGGTCACACAGAGGCCTCCCGTAGGCCGGCCACATGGTGCCGGCACCAGATCAGGACCCCAGCAGTCATCCCTGCAGCGAGGCGACCCCCAACAAACTGCTGCAGTCCTCCAGAGCAGAGGGCCTTGACCATTCAGCCAGAGTCAAGGGCAGCCCGCTGGCCCAGCCCCCTCAGCCAGAGGCTAACTGGCACTGTAGGGCAGCCTCGCTGGCCCCAAAGCCCGGCCCCACTGCCAGGCCCAGCCTTCTCACCATGGTTTGACCACACGTCTCCCCATCGCAGCCTCCCCTGGCTCCCATCCGCCCTCATCATGCCCAGTGACTCAGCTGCCTTCCCGGGCCCCGCTCACCACAGCTGACATCAGCCCCTCCCTGCCCCTTTCCAGCAAACCCGGAGTCTCCTCTTTCCTTTGATCCATCTTACGCCTTAGAGTCAAGAACTCTAGACCTGGAAGGATCCTGGGGAGCATTTGGGGTGACCTCACTTCACAGTGGGGGAAACGAGACCCTGAGAGGGCCAGGAGGTGGCTCCGGTTCACAGGCTGTGGCATATTTAGAACTTGGCCCTTTCACCGAAAGGGGCTGATTTCAGGCTCCATCAGGACATCAGGGAACCATCGCTGTTCTGCCAGTAACTGAGCTCCTTACACCTGCCCCGAGGGACCTGGAAACCAGGACCCCGACTCCACAGGTCCGTGGCTGCCCTTGGCCACTGAGGCTCCAGGAGCAGCTGGAGGCCCAAAGATTGCCCAGCCCCTTCCCACTGCCCGAAGGGGAAGTGGCCAGGTCTTCCCCAGAGAGGTCACTGGTTTTGCAGACAGTGGAGAATAGAGGGAAGGGTGTAAATCCTGCCAGGAAGAGGAGATTGTACCACGGAATCACAGAGGCCTGGAGGGGCGACTGGGTAAGGGGGCCTTCCGAGGACCCAGGGCTGACAAAGAGGAGCCGCCAAGCACTGGCCAGGCCCAGGAGAATGCCTGCACCTCAGGAGGTAGGCACAGCTCATGAAACAGTGGTTTTCAAAGTGTGGCTGCTGGTCCACCAGCATCAGCACCACCTTGGTACTTGGTAGAGATTCAAAATGCTAATCTGCTATCCCCACCCCAGACCTGCTGAATCAGACACCCAAAGGTGGAGCCCAGCAGGCCCTCCAGAGGATTCAAGGTCATGCTCAATAATAAAGAATAGCCAAAGTGACTAGTAGGTCTGCTACCTGGTCAGGCCCTGCACCACCTGCCCCACAGTGGAGCTCACTGGGACTCCCACGAGCCCCCTCTGCTTGCCTTTGCTGTGATCCCCTCCCACCAAACCAGTCAGGACTTCTGCAGGCAGAACATTCCAGAGGGGTCTGGAATGAGTCTCATGGCCAGAGATGTGCCCTGTCCCAATTACAAAGAGGATTCTGCCTCAGTTTCCCTGCCTCACACTCTAGCTCACCATTGACCTTAGAACTCTTCCGGGGACCTTGGCCCATTCCAATGGGCCCTGTACCACATGCTGCACTGTTTCCTGGTCTCCAGCTGTTGCCCCTCCCAGTGCGAACTGGTCATCCGTGGACAAACCACCACCCATAACCGTACCGCGGCCGCCCAGGGCCTCCGTGTACAAGCGCGCAAGCTGCTTAGGGAACAAGCGCAGCTGGCTGAAGGAGCCAGTGCAGGCAGAAAACCCAGCTCGCAGTTCACTTACCCATGTGCCCTCGTGCAAGGTGGCATCAACCTGGTTGGGGCACCTTTTTGTGATTTGCACAGATGTGTAACACGGTCTAGTGTTTGAGTGTCCCCCTCCTCCTTCCTCGAGGCCCCTCTGCTTCTGAGCTGGGCCCCATCCGCCCCGCCCCGTGTGTACACCAGCCGGACCCCCGCTGATGCCTCATTCTGCACCCACTGGAGCCCCGCCCTCCCAAACTGGCCAGGCCTGGTGGCCTCACATGTACCCTAACTGTCTTCTGTCTTTGGAGTCAGGAAGGGCTGTCCCACCTTTCTCTCCTCACTACTCACCCTCAGAGACTCTCCTGTCACGGACAAGATGACATCATAACCAGCAGACCAAACATCCTTGTCAATTGACGTTTGAGGTCATTTCATTACAGCATCTCCTAAGACATCCCATTCATGGATGTGCTGGAAAGGCCTTCCTTACATGGCCTGCCTGGCCCGTTGTCCCTTGGAATTCCTGCACACTGGGGCCCTGGGCCCCCTCTGCCCCAGGCCAGGCCCTGCCTGGGGCTGCCCTTCCCTGCCCCTCCCTGCCCCTCCTGTTAGTCCACTGGCGGCTCAGTCTCCCCCATCACTGCACACGGAAGCCCGCTGTGCTGATTCTGCTTGTTGGTTTTTTCCCAGACAGCTGAACACACACCAGTGGACACCTAACTTTTGGCATTAAGAAAAACCTTCCCAAACATGATGTGTTCTTCCCCACCCCCGTAACAGATAAAAAGCAGACATCATAAAGCTTTTCTTGGGACCACTAAATAATAATTATTTTCAAGATACTATACAAGTGTTTTTAATAATTCCTATAATCACTGTAGGAAAAAATGGGAAATACAGATAAATGGAAAGAAAAGAGAATGGTATCACCTGATACCTTACCCACCAGAAGAAATGACTGGTGATTTTTTGTTGTAGAAGTAACTTTCTGGAATTTTTCCTAAGTAAACATACTTTCCCAGTTTGGGACACAAATTCGGTGTCCCCTATTTATTGAGTAATTGCTACACTCCACATGTTCAAATGAACAGGAGGCCTCACCCCACACCCACCTTTACATACCCCCCCCCCCCACAGAACACGGGGAGCACCTGGGCCCCAGGCAGTGATTCCAGTTGCAAAGGCAGCTGGAGAGAAGCTGGAACTCCCTGAGGCCCCGAATCCCCCTGCTCCGGCCCAGCACTGTGCTATCTCTATGGAGATGGTTTTGCAAAGCCTGCTGGGATCATGCCTCACAGCCTGCCCCTTGCCCTGAGTCAGGCTCCAAGGTTACCACTCTTACGTCTCTCATTTCCAAGTTCAGCCACATTCCCAAGCTGAGTGTGACCGTGGCAGAGGTAGCTGACTCCAGGGAGGCTTCTGTCCTCAGTCCCACTGTGGGGCGGGCATATCGGGGCCCTGAGGTTAAGCCAGGTCACCAGCTCCTACCCTCCTTCTTCCTGGTGCCACCCCCTTGGGGGCTGTGGGCTCTCTGGCTGGGGCACTTCATCCCAAACTTCATCACAGGAATCCCACCTTGAACATGAAGGGCCTTGTCCTCATCCCTTCTTCCCTGATGAGCAACTCCACACAGGCCCCCAGGGGAGCCTGCCTCAGTCAGGCCCCCGCATCTGCTGTGTCCTTTCTCCGGGAAACCAAGGTGCAATAGTGTAACCTGTGCGTGACCTAGAGGGGCCACTCCAGGGACGCTTCCCTAAATAAGGAACTCGGTTCTTATCAGTTGCCTAGATAAAAACCATCACTGACAGCATCTTGCATTAAAAAGAAAAAAAGATGTTTTGACCTACCAGGCTGCTGTACACCCATTCTCCGGATGAGGACATCGATGGCATGCATTTACTTCTTGAGACAGCCCCGGACTCCAGCACTGAAGATCTTACCCCAAGCTGTCCTCAGGAGTCCCTCTCTCGGGGAGGAATGAACCGCCCTCTGCCCCCACCCCCCGGGCCACGTAACCACAGCTGACCTTCCACCACTACTTTCTGGGCTCCAGGTGCAGCCGTGATCAGCCCTCAGCTCCAGGGAGGAGGGTGATTTTCTTTCCAGGCCAGCAACGACTGCACTCTGTCCCACACTGCCTGGGCCAGGGAGACAGCTCATCAACTCGGGGGCACGGCAGGAGCCGGGCTGGGACAGTCCCCATAGTCAGTGCCCTCCTTGGCCATTGTGAATGCAAAGGATGGGCAGTTGGCATGCATTTATGTACTGATGTTCTGAGATTATTGGAGATGATTTAAAATATATATTTTTCCCAGATTGGAAGGGGGGCAGGGGTGCTGGGAGCTGGTTCTTCTACTCTCCAGCTTCCTCTCCTCTCCCCACTGTCCCGCCCCAGCTGGGGACCACGTGTTTGGCATTAGGGAGCCCCTCTGTGTGCTACCGGGAAGCACAGCCTGTGCTGGAGGAGGGGGAGATCCGCATCTTCCCTTCCCCACTTCATTTCTTGGGCCAGCACTTTCTGCTTTGGGGATCAGGGGACATGGAAGGCAAAGACCTGGTGCCGCCTGCTCACCTAGCTTCTGGGAAGAAGAGTGCTGGAGCACAGAGGCTGGCCCAGATTCTCACGTTCAAAGCCAAACATATGTAATTTTGGCCTAGGTTGGGCGGGCCAGTATATATCCCACCTGACAAGCTCTTTGAGGCAGGAGGCAAAGGGAGAGAAAAGACAGGCAGAGCAGCACCACCCGGGGGTCTGGACACTGGAGGAGGGTGGAGGACGGGGGGCCTCCCTGAGTGGGAGAAACTCCCAGGGCAGCTGGGGTGGGGCCCCGGGACCCCTACAGAGGTTGTCCCCTCGAGTCTCTCCCAGGAGGCTTCCTGGGGTTCTCCTAGTCAGCGAAGGAGCAGAGGGACCTGTGCAGAATTCTCACACTCTAGCTGCCCCCTCATTTTCCCAGCTCAGCCCTCCCCAGAGTCCTGTGCCTTCCAGCCTCCAGCCTCTCCCTGCCGATCTATCCAAGCCTGCTGCTTCCTTCATCTCCTCAAAGCAGCACTTTTATTAGGTGTCAGGGTTCTGCTCCCAAACCTGCGCTGGCTCCCACTCTTGATGAGGTGAAGTTCAAATCCCATAGCCTGCATTTTAAGGTCTATTTGTCTGGGACAGTCTAGTATATACCTGCTGCTCTGGCATAATTAGTAATAGAACTCCTCTCATGCAAAGATGTGTCCCAGTTTGAACAATATATGATATGGTCAACCTGTCTACCATCCACCCCCAGCCTGACACGCCAAGCTAGTATCACACGGTCTCTGCTTGAGTCCTCCAAGGCCATGGTTCTTAACTCTGGCTGCTCATTAGAATCACCAGGGGTTTTTAATAACTACTCCTGCCTGGGCTCGCCCTAAAGCAATTTGATTAAAACAATCTCCAGGGATGGAGCCCAGGCTTTGGGTTGCTTTAAAAGCCCTAGGTGACTCCGACAAGCAGCCAGGGTTGAAAACGACCGACCTAGGTTGAGCAGATGTCCTGGAACGCTGTTCCTGAGCCTGGCTCAGACCTGACTCTTCCTGACTTTTTCCAGACCCCGCTCGCCATTTTTGAATCCTACCCGAGCCACCAAGCCCAGTCCCAGCCCTGCCTCTTCTGTCATCCCTCCCAGCCCCTGAGCTGGGAGGGGCCTCCCCTCCCCCCTCTCGCTCTCCTCTCCCCCACAGCTACACCGTGTAAGCCATACTCTAGGGCCACATGTTGCCTTCTCTGTAGTCTACGGGCTCCATGGGGTGGATCATGTCTGATTCACCTCTGGGACTCCAGGGCCCAGACCCAACTTGTAGTAAAAGTCCCCGCACCTGGCTGAGCAACCGTCACTACTGACCCTGAACTTGGACAGCACCACCCACCATCCAGCCAGGCACCCTGCTGCCTCCTCACGTTAACTTTCTTTTCCTGCACATGTGGCCTCCCATTCATTCACTCACTCATTTATTCTGCTTTGTGCCTGATGCCTTCCGCACTATCCCCTTTGCCTGATTCCCTGAATGCTTGGAGAACTCACTGCCAAAGCCTGGGCAGGCCATCCAATTGTGCGGCACATAAATGGTACATGGTATAGATTGATTGATACCAACTGATTAATGGACAAACAAAACGAGACATATTCTTATAAGGGAATATTATTCAGCAACAAAAATAAAGCACTAATATATACTACAATGAGGATAAACCTTGAAAACATTATGCTACGAGAAACAAGACAGACACAAAAGGCCATAGATTATATAATATCATTTGTATCAAATATCCAGAATAGACATAGGAACAAAAGACCGTTCAGGGGCTGCCAGAGGCTGGGAGAGGGGAGGGTGGGACTGGGAGCAGGTACGGGGTCTCCTTTCAGGAGGTCAGAGAAGCTCTGAAACTGTGTCCTGGGGATGGTTACACAAGCTCGTGACTGCCCTTTGTAAAAACCACGGAATTGCACGCTTTAAAATGATGGATTTTATGGTGTTTGAATTATATGGCAATTAAAAAGAAATATTGCCGGTGGTTTTTTTCCTCCTTGACCCTGTTCTCAAACTTTAATATTCACCAGAATCACCCGGAATGTTTGGTCAAAGCACAGCTTCCCGGGCCTCCCCTTGGAGCTGCAGACTTAGCAGGTGGGGGCAGGGCCCAGGAATCGGCATGTGGTGGTGAGAGTCCAAGTACCACTTCCCTGTGCCCCAAAGGACTTGGGTCGGAGCACTTCAGAACCTCAGAAGACAAATAAAATTCTTGAACCTATTATTTCAACAAAAAAAAAAAAAGAAAGAAAGAAAGAAAAAAAGCTGAAGATTTCAAACACAACCGAAACTTTGTTTTTCGTCTGCTTCTTATTAGAAACAGACCGGGACCCGAAGAAAGCCCATCAGGGCTAGGTAATGAAGTAATCATGATCATAATAAAAGAACAGAATGGAAAAACTGCCTGGCCTCGAGCAAACCGCAAAAAAAATTGTCTTCTGCCTCCAGTGCTCAGCCCAGCCGTTCAGAGGCAAATACCCCACGAGCCACATGGAGAGCTTGATTTGGGAAAGGAGGGAGCAGCGCTAGAAAGCGCGGCTCTCCGCCCCTGCACAAATGCACGCTGAGAGAGAGCCACTCCTCCACAGCCAGGATTCTAATTTTCGGTATGTGCTCCATGATTAGGGCTTTCTTTGGGGTTGCAGGGAAGCAGAGTTGTAAATCGGTACGAGAGTGTGATCAAAAGGAATGTCTGCATGCAATTATTTTGTTGTGAGGCTGGCGCTCAGAGGCACCGGCTTTCAAGCTCCTACGTGGTCACGTGGTGTGCTCTTGCCCACATACATGCCGTGACTTTGGTCCCCACGAAAGAGGGAAGACAAAGGCTTGGGGTTTTATCATTGCTGCTCCTTTGTTCCAGAATGAAGTCTCACTCCAGTAGCTCACAAAGGACCCTCTCCACCATCTCTCCTGGCTGGTCCTGAACCATTGCAAGAGGAAGTCTTGCTAATAACCTCTTGCCCCGGAAACTAGCAGTTAATGTAATTTGAGAACAGACATCCCTTGCTTAACATAAATTCACTTAACAAAACTCCAAATTGAATAAAGGATAAGTGAGCAGAAATAACATATGTGTTGCACATCTACTGAATTCAGGCTACTCTGCTGGGCAATTTCACGTCCATGTTCACATTTCATTCAACGAGTCATCACAATAACCCCACCACGGAGGTATCGTGGTCCCCCACAGGCAAGCGAAGAAGCGGAGGATCAGAATGGTTTATATGAATTTCCCATGGTCACAGGTTAGTAAGTGGCACTGTTAAATCAAGTAAACGACCTTCTCTCAAAGGAGCAACACAGAAAAAAAATTCTGGGGAGCCCTGGCTGGTGTGGCTCAGTTGGTTGAAAAGTCGTCCTGTAACCAAAAGGTTATGGGTTCAATTCCTGATGCTTCTCTCCCTCATCAATGTTTTTCTCTCTCCTGTCCTTTCTCTCTAAAAACAATGAAAAAATGTCCTCGGGCAAGGATAAAAAATTTTCTGGGGAGTGCAGGTGTTCTATGAGCCCATCTTGTGGCGGCTGGCTTGCTCAGGCTGCGGTAAATTATGCAGGCATGGGAAGGAAAACTCAATCCATCAGAAGAAGCGGGAAGCATCCAGCACTTCGCCAAGCCCGACACTCCACCTTCACCAATGGGCTGCGTTTGGGAATGGAACCATTCGCACAGAAGTGTGCGGGGGATGGCATTACTGCCATCCTAAGTCACAAGGCTCTGGTCTGGGCCTCTGTCCACTGGTCCAGATTCACTCCTGGCTTCCTTTCCCTTTCTCTCTGGGTACCAGCCAAATGGTATGTGGCTGTCCCTGGAGGGCACCATCTTCCTTTCTGCCTCAGGCCCCTGGAGGGGAAGGGCCTCTGACTCCCCTTCTCCTGGCCCCGCCTTCACTCATTATTTGAGACTAGAGGGAAGCTCCCTAAGGCCAGGGACTTTAGCGTGCTCCTTCAGCACAGCATCTCCAGCCCAGAGCACAGTCAACACGCAATAACTACCGTATGATGCCGTGTATAATGTGCGTTTTCTTTCCAGATTTTTTAGGGAAAATAAGGATGTGGATTATACATGGGTGTGATGATTACATATGTTGGGTATAATAATGGGTATGATAATCGCATGCATAATGCACACAAAAACATGGGTGCGCACTACACACGGTGAAATACGGTACCTGTAGAGTGGAAGAATGAACAACGAATAATGTGTGGGACCTCAGCTCACACTTTGTTCCCTCAGTTCAGTCTCCTCTGCATTACATGCCCCTTGTTAAATGCTCCGATTTCTGGCCTACCTGTTTATTGTGTACGTACATTGGTGGGATTATTCGCCAGACGTTTGACTCTCCCACAAGACCTCTGTGATGATGAGGACTACACCAGTTCTGCTCACCATGATGCCGTCAGCGACAGCTGCTTTGCAGGTGTTTGGTAAATGTGTGGTGGATGAATAAATGGCCACGCGAATCTTAAGGAGATCAAGTCTTTCTGAGCTGTTTGTATACTAACGTACTCACAGGAACTGAGACAAAAAGTGCTCAGGAATCACTAGAGGAAAAGAGCAGGAATGCGGTTTTTAAATGGGCAAAGGAGATGAATAGACATTTTTCCAAAGAAGACATCTAAATGGCCAATAGGGACATGAAAATGAGCTCACTAATTAGTAGGGGTGATCAACAGTGATCATCAGGATGGCTATTATTATTTTTTAAAAAACAAGAAATGATGAAAGTCGGCAAGGACGTGGAGAAAAGAAACCCTGTATGCTGTTGATGAGAATATAAACTGGTATAGCCATTAGGGAAAATTGTATGAGATTCCCCCCAAAAAACTAAAAATAGAACTACCATGTGATGCGGTCACCCTGCTTCTGGGTGTGCATCCCAAGGAAATGAGACCAGGATCTGGAAGAGATTATCTGCCCCCCTATGTCCACGGCAACACTGGTCACCACAGCCAGGATATGGAATCAACCAAAGTGCCTGTTGACAAGTGAATAGATAGAGAAAATGTGGTCTATAAGAATAATAAAATATGGACATTTACAGTACCTAACACATATTATAATGGAATATTAGTCTGACATTAAAACGAGGACATCGGCAACACCATAGGTGAACCCGAAGGACTTTAGCTGAGTGCAACAAGCCAGACAGAGAAGAACACGTTCTGTGGGGTGGAACACACGTGGAATCTTAAAAAAAAAAAAGGTCAAACTCATTGAATGAGAGAACAGATCGGTGGGAGAAATGAAGAGATACATGGTCGAGAATAAACTTTCAGTTATAAAATGAATAAATTCTGGGACCTAACATAGTTTACAATACTGTATTGTATACTTGGAAATTTGCTAAGAAAGTAAGTTTTCAGCGTTCTCACCACCAAAAGAAAAAAAGTGACTCTGAGGTGACAGATGTGTTAATTAACTTGATTGTGGTAATTATCTCACAATGTGTATTTATACCAAATCATCACGTTGTACACTTTAAATATATACAATTGCATTAGTTAATTATACCCCAATAAAACTGGGGGGGATCATGTCTAAATAGCCAATTACTTTTCTCCAGAAGAACACATTCCTGATTTTAGAGTGAAAATCAGTGGGAAAATGTGGTTCATTTAAAAGTCCATCACCATGTAGCCATCTTTTGAAGGAGTATATGAGCCCCATCAAGTTAGGGCCCCCCCCCCCCCGTGAGATTCAGTTTCCTGCTGAATCAATTCCCTAAAGCGCCCGGTGGCGGGCAGAAGACCTGAGCTGTGAAAGTCTGGAGGGATGTGTAAAATCTCCTCCTCGGCCAAAGCCCTATCATGTTCCTGAGTTAGTTTGCAGGGAGTCCAGGCAGACCCTGATGGGAGCCTCAGCCGCGTGGGGCAGGCTTACAACCAGGACATGTGGTGGCCAGCAGCTGGGCTGGAACAAGCCATCAGTTAACAAATTCCCACACAGACCACCCTGCCCCTTCCTCTTTCCTGGCAAAGACTGTGTCATCTGGGCCCACATGGGGACTCCCTGGGTCCTGGGTGTGCTGACGGGCCCAGGGGCCTGGGTCTTCTGCAGCTCAGAGTGCTGCGCAGCGCCTGGAAATGGGCCACCCCACTGCAGCCCAGAGCAGCAGATGCGCACTGTGGGCCCAGGGCCCCCCAGCATCCGGCCCAGCGATGGGCTCCTAGGGCCAGATGTCTTATTTGTCACCTCTCTTTTGGTGCTGACTGGGAAGAGGGTGTGTTTGCACACAGGCAGGGTTTGCTCATTTATTTTTAACCTGCCCTAGTAGACAGGGTGGGTCCTACTTTCAGCAAGAAAGACAGCGATAAAATCCCCTCACTCTTTTGTGTGTGTGTGATGGGGCAAAATACACAAAACATGGCATTTACCATGTTAGGCCTTTTTCACATTTACGATCTGGCGATGTTAAGCATGTTTACGGTATAGTTCAGCCTTCACCATTTTGGCATCCTTCTAACCACCCCAGTCAGAAACCCTGTACCCATTTAACAGTAACTCCCCAGTCGGCTTCTCCTGGCCGGCCCCTGGCGGCCTCCGTTCCGCTGTCTGTCTCTGTGAAATCACCTATTTGAAGCACTTCGCATGAGTGGAATCACACAATATTTGTCCTTTTGCACCTGGCTCCTTTCATTTAGCAGTGTTTTTAAAGTTTATCCAGATTGTATCATGTGTCAAAACTTCATTCCTTCTTAAGGCTGAATAATATCTCATTATATGGAGACACTACATTTTGTTTACTCCCTTTGTCCTTTGGTGGATAATGGGGTTGTTTCAACCTTATGGCTATTGCGAATAATGCAGCTTTGAACATCTCGTTCATATATGCCTTTGAGATCTTATTTTCAATTCTTTTGGACGTATACCCAGAAGCAGGATTCCTGGATCATACAGTGATTCTATTTAAAAAAATTTTTTTTGATTGAAGGTTAAGCAAAGTTATCAGCAGAATCTGAAAAGGAGAGGGGATGTGGGAGATGTAAGGAGAGAGAAGACACAAAATAATCATTTTAGAAAGAGAATATGTGTTACTAGGGAAACTTTTCGGGATGACTAGGTTGTGTTGCACAATCACTTGAGGTCTGTGGTCAGGAACTGAAGAGGAAAACTACCTACAGAAATGGCGTGTGTGTTTACATGGTTGGGGTCTACCCTTCTCTGTGTGCTACTTAGCAACTTGCTCCCTCCGCTTCCCACTCGCTGCACACACAGTGTTCCTCGGAGCCGAGGCACCGGAAGCCAGGTGACCGTTCCTCTGGTGAAAGGCTGCCGGGTCATGTCCAGTTTTTCGCCATGATAAGAGCAGCTGCTGTCAGGACTCTGCCTGCTGCCTTGGGCACAGGAGACTCCCCGCGGACTCGCCAAGAAGCAGACTTTTGGGTCAGAAGGTAAATGCGTCTTAAAGTTCAGTAGATGCTCCAGTTGCTCTCCAAAGTGACTCTACCTGTTTAAACTCTCTCCAACAGAATGAGAGATGCTAATCTCTCCAGAGGTTTCTGGCCCATTTGGATTCCTCTTACGAACTATCCTCTCATAACCTTTGCCCAATTTTCTTTGTACAGTTTTAGGTCCCACATTGAAGTTCATATTCTGTGTTTAGTTAACTTTTGCACAAGGCGTGAGGTCCAGGTCAAAGGTCATTGTTTTTTTGCCTATGAAGGTCCAGACGTTCCGTCACCATCTATCTTGAAGACTCTCCCTCCTCCCCTGACCTGTTCTTGCACCTCCGCTGGGCACACTTGTGTGGGGCCCCTGCCGGGGCCTCTGTGCTGTCCCGTCCGTCAGTCTGTCCGTCCGTGCATCTCTCGCTCTGTCAACATCACACAGTCTTACTGTCACTACATGATGTCTGGGAAACTGGGTGGGCTAATTTCCACTTTGTTTTCCTTTTATCGAATTATTTTAGCTACTGTCTTTACATTTCCACATACATTTGAGAATAATCTGTCTATATCTAAGAAAAAATATTTATTTCCCAAGCTTTCTCTATCACAGAACCATAAAAATAATCTCTTGTGTTTTCTAATTCTTTGGTATTTTTTAAAATGTTTTGCTCTTTAACCAATCTACAGTTTCTACATAATCTACAGTATTATGAATGGTACAAAGTAGGGCTCAAACTTGATTTTCGGTTTTGCCATCATTTCTCCCATTTTTAATTGCATGCTTTTCCTCTTATCTGAAATACTAACTTCATCGTACACTGAAGTTCCATGTATTCAAGGATCTGCTCCTACATCCACTGTCCTGTTCCATTGGTCTGTTGGTTTATTCCTGCGTTGTTGGGGAATTTAATTTTTTCTTATTTATTTACTTTTATTTGTACCAATGTTTATTTACGCCAGCAGCACTTTTTTCCTATAGCTTTAAAATATGTTCTGATATCGGGCAGGATATAAGTTCCCCTTCACTGTTCTTCTTTTTAAAAATAGCCTTTTCTTGTGCATTTTTATGTGAATGTTAATAATTACCTTGTCATTTTTAATCAGAAATCCCAGCAAGATGGTCATCGGGATTGTACTGAATTTATAAATAATTTCCACAGCGGATATCTTCTTAACATTGAGACTTCCCAGGATATAGCCACCTTTATTTGGGCCTTTTTTTGTGTGTTTGTTTTTATGTTGTAGGGTTCCCTTCACGTAAGTCTCTCACATTCTTTTTAGGGCTGGTCCTAAATATTTTGTGAGTTTTAATCGTGTTGTGAAGAGGATTTTTTTTTAAGATTTTATTTGTTTTTAGAGATAGGGGAAGAGAGGGAGGAAGAGGGAGGGAAACACCGACATGGGAGAGAAACATCCACTGGTCGCCTCTTCCACGTCCCCGACTGGGGACCCGGCCTGCAGCCCTGGCGTGTGCTTTGACCAGGAATGGAACCGGTGAACTTCAGGTTTGCAGGAAAACACTCAACCCCCTGAGCTACATATACCATTCAGGGTGTGAAGAGGATGTATTTTCACAAATATTTCAAATTGGTCACTATCACACAGGAGCAAAGCCTTTTCACATGGGTGTTCCCACGGGGTACTCACAGGGGCCTTTTCATGTAAGAAGGACCTGGAGCTCAGAGAAGGAAGCCGGGCCCGAATGCAAGTCCTCGGTCCCCCCTCCTCGAAGTGCCAGACGCTTCCCAGAAAGCTTTGGAATGGGGTGGGGGTGTGCAGCAGGGCTGCAGGGATCTCCTTCTCAGCCGCTGCCAGGGAGAAGGCAGACAGCTCTTGGCTTTGTTCACCTTGACCTTTCTCTCAGTGAGGCTCCCAGAAGACTTACCTGAAGCATGCAACCTCTCCACACCCTACCCCATGTTCCCTATTGCTCTGCAGCTCATGTCTCAGAAGCTGGTCCACTCCTACCTGACTCTGTGACCACGTCCTGCCATGGGTCTAAGGGTCCAGCCTGAGAAATGAATGTTAAAGAGTCATTACACCATGGGATTGGTAATGGGAGGGAGGTCACTGACTAATCCCTGAGCATGAGGTGAGCCATGAGCGTGGAGGAGCCTGATGGGCAGGGTCAGAACCCAATGCCTGGCTTGGGCAGCAAAGGGGTCTGAGAGTGCAGGAGACCAGAACCTCACATACAAGGGTGCAGGACAACACCCTGTAATGGGAGGCAGGCCTGCAGCAGGAACTGAGGGCCTGGCCAGCAGCTTGGGAAGTAGCCACCATGTGAGGCGGGGTTGTGGGGTGGGATGGCCTGGAAGCCTAGGAAGCAGGGATGGGTACCAGAAGTGGCTGGGGGAGCTTCATCCTGTGCATGCGCCTTGGCTTCTCTGCTTCCCTGTTTTTCTTGCTCAGGATTCATCATGGTGCACGCACTCTCCCGCTTTCCCTGGAATGAGGACAAGCTGGGACACAACTTGGGGGCCCTGGGATGTCTGTCACCGGGGCTGCCTACCCTCCACAAGAAAGTTGGACTGAAGCTAATCAGGGAAGGTGGAAACTCCTGGGGAGGCTGGAGAACCCCTGCCCGAGAGGAGCCAAGCCTCTGCCCCACCCCAGGGATGGACTCTGCAGTCCCCTGCTTCCCCACCTCCCAGGGGCTCTGATGTGGGAGGGGCCCCGAGGGGCCTGGGCGGGATGCTGCTGGGCAGCACACTACAGACAGCAAGGCTCTTATGGACACACGGGAGTCTGCTATGTGACTTGAAAGGCTTGCCGCAGGGACCTGAGCCCATAAACACTCAGATGAAGAGGTTTTATGAGTGTTGGGGCTGAACCCACCCCTCTCTCACCCCCATCCGTCTCCCTGTCTACACAAAGCCAGGCCAGAGAAACTGGGCTGTCCATAGAAGGATTTAAGACTGGCCCATGTGCTCCTGAAGCACAGAGGACTCTGGAAGTGTTTCTTTTCCCTTTCACCACCCTCTCCGGCCATTCTCAGCAGGACTCTCTCTCTCTTTCTCTCTCTCTCTCTCTCTCTCACACACACACACACACACACACACACACACACACACACACACTGTCCACTCCAGCAAAGCATACCTCATCACTTCCACTTGCTGACCCGGCTCTTTGAGGGGAGACAGATGGAGCTTCAAACCAAGAGTCCCAAGCAATCACCCCCATCTCTGGGACGGCAGAGCAGCTCATTGGTCGCTTGCAGAAACACGCCCAGCAGCTCCAGGCTGGAGACACTGCGGTAAGTGGGTAAGTACACAGGGCTGGACGCCTGATCCCCGCCCCTCTCCCGCAGCACCTCTGCACGTGCAGACCCCATTCAACTTCTCGGAGCTCCAGCTGCACTGCAGGGCAGTTGGGTTCAAAGGGCTCCCCTCCGGGTTGCAGGAGAATACCACAGTCTCCGGGGAGAAAGGCCTCGAAACTCCGTGGGTGCTCCTGTCTGGAAAATGGCGGCTATGAGTCATGCCACGCCGAGAAGAAAGAGATTTGTGAGCCCGGTGTGTCTTCTGTTTGTCCCATGGCATTGTTCAGCCTCATGACTCACATCACCGACTGGAGTGACACAGCCAACGTCTAGTGCTTACTCAGACACCTCTTATCCTGTCGGTGTCTGGCCCAGATCGGTGGAAGCCCCTCTGTGGAGACACACCCTCTTCCTTTGGGGCTCCAGGGGATTCAGTAAGTGCATAATGGTAGCTGCCTGCCCTGTCCAGAGCTTCTCCAGCGCATCCCATTCCAACGGGGTGCACACATACGTGGGAGGGGGAGGGTGCACCCACGCACAGACACACCCACACCCCACATCGAGCCCCCACCTCTGCCCTGACGGGTCACGCCGTCACTGCACACCTTGCTATCCGCCCATCGCTGCACACCTTGCAAGCCTGAGGCCGACCTGCACAGCCCCTCTCTCTCGGCGTAGTGTTCGTGCCGAGGCCGGGTGGGGCGGCTCTGCCATGGTGCCTCCTCTCCGTTTCTCCATCCACCCCTGGTTGTAGGGGGCCCTCCTGGGACCCTCCCTAGCTGGTCACTCAGGCTTCTCTCTTCTGTCCCCTTTCTCTTCCGACTCCTCAGACCCTTCGCTCCTGTCCCTCTGGCAGGATACTGACAGTTGGGCCCTCGACCACTGGCTTGTGTTGTCAGCTGTTCTGCTTTACCTGGTCCCTAAATGCACCCAGAGGGAGGGAGTCAGACTTCAGGCCCCACAGATATGGGTCACAGAGACAAGTAGTCCACTCACGTCAGTGGGATGGGCCACCTGGCGGTGCAGATGTGCTGTGTGGCTCCGCTCAGCATCTCTGTCCCCCTTCACCTGAGCTCAGTGCTGCATGTACTGCCTTGGCGTCGGTCTGTGCCAGGGAAATGGGTGTTCGGCAGGCCCCAGGAAGGGGTATGTGGGCAACGCAGAGAAAAAGAAAATAACCAACGGCTCAACACGGGGACACCTGGGCACGCAGGGCACCAGCAGCCCCCCCAGCTCATCTTGCCTGGCCTTCTGGGTCTTGGCACGAGTCATGTGTTCCAACAGAAGGGGTCTGCCCTGGAAGACTTGTCCCCAGCCCTCCAGAGGAAGGAGGGCACAGGAGCCCTGAGGCTGTGACCAGCATTATCTGACCAAGAAAAATCCTTCCCAGCCTCTAATTCTCCCTCCACACCCAAACCCTCTCCTCCCGGAAGCGCTGCAGACATTCCAGGTGCAAGCTGGCCAGAGAGCCCCTCAAAGCTACTCCCCTGAGACGCCCCCAACTCCCACCATCATGTCATGCCCTTGGAGCCCGGCACCCACCACTTCAGGGCACAGGCCTATGAAGAAGGGCCCTGGGACAGCCGTAAGTCACAGGCAGCCAGGAACGGTGTCCTCCTTATTCTCTCATTTCCATTCCCGCCAAGAGGCCGAGGAGTGAACACCAGGATCAGTCAACCAACCTGTACTCGGCTGCGTCAGCTTCAGACCCCACCCCGTTTCCACAAAGACGTGGCCCCTGTCTCAGGAGCACATGACTTCAGGGTCCTTCCAGCGTGGGCATGGACACGTGGCTGTGGACGCTGAGGCACGGCCATGACACACAGCACAAGGCTTCCCTGCCTTTCCATCAGTGTAGCTCCATGATATCAGAGGCCAAGACATCTTCTCACTGCGGGATTGCGGGCGGAAGAAGGAGATGTGTGGGTGTTAGAGATAAGACCTCCACTGTGGGGCCTGACCCAGCTGCTGGGGGCTTCTCCAACAGCCCAGCCCTGGGTCTGACAGGTGGCTTTTATGCTGATAGTTTATGTTTTGTAGATAATTCTCCTGTAGCAGTTAAATTGCATCTGCTCAGGCAGACATCCAGACCCAGGGCAGGCGGTGGGAAGGGAGGGGGTGGGCGATGGAGCGCCGGCCCGAGGCTCTGGCGCGCAGGCCTTCCTGCTGTAAAGCTCTGTGTCTAATAGGAAATGCAGGCGGCAGGGGGAGGGCAGCCTGGGTCCCTTCCTTCATGGTCTAAGAGCCTCTGGCAACTCAACCTTTTATTCGGTAGCATCTTCACGTGGATTCAGAGTTCTGAGGCTGAGCAAACCCCCTTCTGGGAAAACAGCAGTCAGAGCTGATATCATCAGACTGTGGCTTCCACAGCCCACCAGCCAGGAAGATGGAGGATGTCACCACCAGCTGCAACAGGGCAGAGGGTGGAGGAGGCTGGCCTGGCAGGCAGCAGTGGTCCCAGGAGTGGACAGGGAGTTATTGGGGAGCCCAGCCATGAGACCCCCATACCACAGAACGGACTGGCAGTGCTGGGCAGGTGACTGCCTGAGTATTGGTCATGGACTACAGGGCACAAAGCAGGACAGACACCTCCAAGCAGGGCCTGAAGCGAGAATGCCGCCTCTCTACATCTCCTGCCCCCACGGGGAGGGTGGGAGAGGCTCCTGCGATGGTCCTTCAGCTGCCAGCCTGGCGAGCTCTGGCGGGCCACTTTGCCTCATGGCCACCTTCTGTCGTGGCCCTGGGCTCCTTGGTGAGATGCTCAGGAGCCTTCCACACACACGTCTATCGGACAGCTAACTCGCGCCGGTGTGTGCGTGAAGGTCTGGCAGTACAAAATAAATGGAACGCTGTTCCTTCCCTGGAGGGATCCTTGGTTGAAAGGGAGTAGGAGCCAAAAATAGACAAGATAATTGTGTAAGGATAATGGGGTGCATCCTTGGAGGCATAGAGGGGCTCCCCCAATGTTGGGGTGAGGGCACAGGGCGAAGATACAGGAGGGCAGACTGGGCATCTGGCAGGGACCACCGCGGCCCAGCCCAGCCACAGCCACTGCTCCTGCACCCTGCTTGCCCACCCCACCCATTCCTGGGAAGCCTGCAGTGGCCGCCAGCCAACAGGAAACAGAACACCCTTGCTCTCAGTGCTTTCCCCACGGAGCTGGTTTCTGTGTGAGGACAGGCCCCCCCCACTCCAAAGGACCAGCCAGTCGGCTGGGTGGGGTGACGAAGCTTTGCACCTCCAGGTAACCCAGAGCGACTTAGCTCAATGGGACACCTGTTGGGGAGTAGCTGGGTCACCCCGTCACATGACCAACCGTCGCTCACCTGGGCCCACTTTTCAGGTCACACATGTTCCGTTTTATTGAGTGCCTACCATGTGGGAGGAGTCCTGCTAGGTGAGGCTTACTCCTCCCTGGAAGGCAGGCAGAGTGTCTGCCAGGCTATTACCCGGTGCTGCACCACTAACCGCCCCATAACTTGGTGGCTTAAAACAGCAGCCACATTTATTTTGCTTGTGAATGGTCAAAGGGGGCCGGCCTCTGCTGGGGTAGCTCAAAGGCTCAGAGCAAAAGTCACCTGAAGACGCTCACTCCCACGCCCAACTCCTGGCTGGGAGGGCCTAACGGCTGGGGGCTGGAACAGCTGGGCCCCGCACGCACCTGTCCTGCCTCCCTGCAGTCACACCTGCTGTCTCTCTCTCCAGCACCCCAGTGTCTGGGTGGCCAGACTGACACCTGGCTAGAGGGCTCCCGGGTGAGTGAAAGCCAGGTGGACGCTGTATCCCCTTTTCTAATCTAGACTCCGGGGTCACACATCACCATCATTCCTGCCTCTCTTAGTGAAAAGCATCTCATTAAAAGCTGGCCCAAATGAAGGAGGACAGTTAGATTCTGCCTTTTGCTAGAAAATGTGTCCAAAGAAGGTGTGAACATGACTGTGAACGTGTTATAAACTCACCATAGAAGACAGGGGTTCTTGTCCCGTCGGAGAGAGCCCTGGAATAAAGCGGCTCGTCCGGCTCAGGCAGAAATTCAGAACCAGGTAAGAACACTAACCCACATCTCCTGGCTCTGAGCCCAGGCCCTCCTTCGACCCACCACCTGGGCTCAGTGACAAAGAGCTCAGAGTCCCTTGGAGCATCCGATAAAATCTATAGACAATTTTCCCAGAAAAAAAAATGCATACATAAAAATCCATGCCTGTAAACTTCTGGGGGCACTTCCTGTTTCTGGCCCGGTATGTAAGATGCTACAGGTCACTACTTCATCTGAGCAAGGAAAAGCCGGACAAACGGGTAAACAATAAGTCTTCTGAGATTGCTCTGAGAGAGGGGGTCACGAGCAAACCACTGTTCCCCGCCCCCACTAGAGAGAGCAATGAGTGAATGCAGAGAATCTCAGCTTGCCAGAGCAGAAACCCACCGGCACAAACCTCCGTGGGAACCAGGGCTGGGCCGGGAAACCTGAACTGTCATTGACGGGCTGCTGGAGGCTCCATGAGAGCAAGGCTGAGAGAGAAAAACTAAGGGGGGACCCCATCCCCAGGGTCCACATCCTGTGGTTTTCCCTCTAAGAGCTCACCAGGTTCCCCTGTGTAAATAGCAGAGTAAAGCCCCTTTGTGCTTCTGGTGTGTGGGGGATGGGGGAGGGGACGGGAGGAACCATTTTTAAATGCCTAGAGCCCTCTGTCCTTCTTAACTAGGTCTGTCTTCAGGAGAAACTAGTTAACCGGAGCCTAACCGACCTGGGAGGCTGGCAATAGCCAACTCCCCCCACGCTGGCCATCCTGTCCCAACCGAAAGGGGGAAAACACTGAGAAGCATGTGTGAAGTTCAAGGTCCACAGACATGGACTCAGTGAAAGACTAAGACCTCATCACAGAGCTAGGACACTTCCCTTTCCCACAGCTGATCGTCTCATTAGCAAAAGCCTAGTTACCGCAGTTCCTTTCATCTGTGCACCAGGTCTGACGACCAAAAAAGAACACCTGCAAGGCCTGCTGAAAGGCAAAAACACAGTTTGAAGAAAAAGAGCAAGTGTTAGAACCAAGCTCTGATATAGTTGGGATGCCGTAGTTATCGGCCCGAAAATTTAAAGCAACTGGGATGGAGATGCCGAGGGCTCTGGCAGACCAAGTAGACAGCAGGCACCGATGGATGGATGATGTGAGCAGAGAGAGACAAATTCTGCTAATGAACCAAAAGAAACGCCAGTGGTTAGAAGCACGGGCAGAACTGAGGGATCCCTTTGACAGCCAACTAGCAGCCTGGAAGGGGCGGAGGGAAGAGTCTCGGAGCCTGCGGATAGCCCAGTGCGTTTGTTAAGTCGCAGAACAGTGTCACCAAACACAGAAGGCCGAGCTGACCAAGCCTCGGCCGACCTCCAGCCACACCCAGCACAGCCACCACACCCAGGGCAGCCAGATCGCAGCCAGGAGCCAGTTCCCACCCCTACACCTGCCTGGCAGCCTGGAGGCCTCTCTCCGGGCCAGACTCAGGGTCTGGGGAAGGCCTTGAGTGTGGACATGTCTCTGTCAGCCAGGACTCCTCCCCACACACACCACATGGAGAATATGAACTCCCCCTCCTGCTCCTGGCACGGGCAGGCCCGGAAGGAGAGACCCAGGGCCCGACTCCCTTCCCCACTGCCTTCAGCCTTCTCCCACCCAGGGGCCCAGGGCAGCCACGCAGCAGACAAACAGGCCTCTCAGGGGAGGTTCAGGTTCTGCATTTGACACGGGAGGGGTATCACAGTGGGTCCCTGACCTCCTTTCCTTCCGCTCACACCTAAGAAAGAAACACGCACGTCAGACCCTGCAGACCCTGGAGGATGTGATACATCCGGTCCCCGGCCCATCCCCTGCCCGGCTAGGTTTTGAAGCTGTGTAGAGAGAGGTTATAGACAAAACTGAAAATAGATTTGTTTCACTTCATTATTTTGAAATAAAGAGCTTTATGAAAGCCCAGACATTAGCAGCTTATTTGCCTTAAGGCCCAGCTGACAAAACAGACAGAGACTGGAGGGAGAAAGGACCTTGGTGCGGGCTCAGTCCCGTGGGGCCCTGTGCTGGTGCCTCAGGTGGTTTGTCGCTTTGGAAGGCAAGCGGTAGAAGGAGCAGTTGACAATGGTGCCAGCAGGTGTGGCTCATTCTTGAACACACTTGCAACACAGGGCGGGTGAGCCTGTACTGCACTGAAGTCCTACAGTGGCGTGGCTCGGGGTGGCATGGGGTGGCATGGGGTGGCGAGCGGCCATGCTCATGTGGCCTTCTGTGCACCCAGAGTGTGGTGGAGGCGGAGGACGTCTGCCTCACCTGGGACACTGGCTGCAGCTGTAACAGAGAGGGAGGCAAAGCACAAGTGAAGCTGGGAAGAGCGGGGTGCTAAGATCCCCCACTCCGCTGGGGAAGTTACACTGAAGGACCAGAAATGCTGAGACACACAGATGGAAGTCAGGCCATTCCCAGGGAAGGGACCACCTGCTTTGGGGACGTGGAAATGCTCCGGTCTGAGTATGGTCGTCATAAGGGTTCTGCAGGAACATTACAGGACTCGACAAGGACGCCTTGCAGGGCTTCTCTGGGGGTGCTTATGGTGGCATTACTGCCGGGGCGAGGTGCTGGGGTATGCTGGGTGGCCTTCTTCTGAGGGCAGAAAATGTCCTCACAGGCTGGCATAGACAGCCTGTGAAGTGTGACTTTGTTCCCAGTGTGAGAGATGGGAAGAGTTTGTCCTCAGACCCAACAATGGTCCAGGGAGGTCAGCGGGGCAGAAGAGAAGCCAGCCTTGGCTTGGACCGAAGGGCTGTCAAAGTGCCCAGTGGGGGGACATCGGCCCATGGAAGACAGACCAGGGGCCTGGGATGGTGTCACAGCCCTGGGAGGGCAATGGTGGGCTCTCTGGCAGGCCAAGTGTGGCCTGGGCGGTCCTGGGAGCAAGTTCAACAGTTGGGAGCCCGCCTGTGTACCTGCATTCAGTATGTTCATGTCCCTGGGGTTCTCCCTCGGGGTTCAGTGGGAGCCTGGTGTCTCAGCCTAACACTGCTTGCACGCAGAGCCAGAGGAAAGCTGACCGTGCCTTCCTAGGATGCCAGGAATTGCTGCCAGGGCGCCAGGGCACTGCTGCCAGACAACTACATACCTCGCCACCTTGCCAGGAGCGGCAGCACCAGGGCTCTGCCTCGCTTCTGCTTTCTAGAATGCATTTACTTGGCTAAAGGGAATTCACCTGCAGAACTCTAGCTGCAAGGAAGCCTGTTAATGAGGTCGTACCTTTCTCCCCTCAAATAAGTGGGAAGCACATTAGGAGGTGGACATGGATGTTCACAGTCTGTCAAACTGTCAGCACACCTGACACGGAAGTCTGCATTTTACACACAACGACACTGGGGCTTCGGGCAGAGGAGCATTTGAAACAGAGTCTCCTGCCAGCACCTGGCAAAGGCGGGACTCAAAGCAGTGGGGTGCTGGCAAGTATTTACAAACCAGTTCTCCACATGCGGTTCTTCGGTCTTGCTCAAGCAAAGGCCTAGGTGCCTGCCCGTACCATCTTTCCAGCTAAACACATCTTTAAAATACTGCTTACTTCACCAGCGACCAATTCTCTAGAATGCCTCTTATGCTAACTAACAAACTTTGGGGAGTAGATTTAGATAACTATGTTGGAAGCCCTCGGAAGCCACTCCTAGAGTGTGAATTTTTTGTGTGTTAATCAGTCACCCCTAGAGCACGAATTACAATGAACGCACACACAGACACATTCTGGGAGCCAGGTAGAATTATCCAGCAAATCTGGCTGCTGGACACCCAGGGACGAGTGCTCTGGGTGTGCTCCCGTTGGGTTCTGGGTCCCCTCCTGGGCCCCAGCTACCCCCCAGCTCTGAGAGAAGGCTCTGTCTCCTGGCCCAGCCAGAGTGTGGGCTGGCCCTGCTGGCAGAACAGAGGCTTATCTTGGGGGCAATAAACTTCCACGTCAGTGCTCATTGGCACACCCAGGGACAAAGAAGGGGATGCCCCCAAAGCTTAGAGGAGAGAACCAAGGGATGATCCTTGTGCCGACTTGTTAGTGACCCATTGTAACGGCATCTGATCTAAAATTTGCTTTCATTGTCACTGACCTCCCTGTAGCAAGGGCGTCACCTGAAGACTCATGGCTGCCGCTTCATCCTGGGGGACACCATGTTTACCTAACAACCTGACCATCATTTAAATAGCCAGGTTGGGGATGATCTGGAGGATCACCCCACATACCAGCAGACCCGGAGGAGGATGCTGCTGGTATGTGGGGAGGGGACATTAGAGAGCTTAGACCTTTCTTGTTTCCTCCAGGGTGGCCCCAATGTCACCCTCGTCCTTCCTTAGCCCCAGCACCATGTGTCACGCCTCATCCCACCTGCCTGGGTCTCACCCATGTCTCCTGACACCAGCATCCGTGAACCTGCGGGAGGGCCACATGGTGCCGGCTGGCTCTGGGGCCGGCACTGGTCATAGGGCCAAGACTAGTCTCTGGCTTTCTCCGCTCAGCCTCCAGCTACAGCCAGGCCAGAACAGGCTGCCTCTGTGTCCGAGACGGCCAGGGGCCCAGGCTGCTCAGTGCCACACGTCCTGCCCGAGCTGGGCTCCCTACCAGAGGCCGCGGCCATACACTTAGGGGCAGGGGGACGCCCAGTGGGCAGCAAGAATGTCCAGGAGGGGTGAGAAAGACCCTGGTTTTCAGCCATCAACCACTCAGGGGAAGAGAACTTTCCAGAGCATACATATCCTGAGGGCCTGTTTGGCTGGGAAGAGGTGAAGGGGGGAGCACTGTGCTTTGGGTGGGGGGAGGTGTGCATCTCGGGGGAAGAATGCCAGCACCCCGAGGGGGGACCCAGACAGAGCTTTCTGTGTGATGACTCCACTAACTTCACCTCTCTGAGCAGGAAGGAGTACCGCTGCCCTGGTTAGTCCTCCACATGGGAGCCCTCCACAAGCTCGAGCACACGCGTGCACTCACACGCATGCGCACACAGAGGTCCCTGGGCTGCCTTAGCTGGCCTCCTGGCCCTTTCTCTCACACAGTCTCAGGCTACATGTCTGACAGGGATGACGTGGGTTCTTCCCAGCTGCTCATCCCAAGGTGTGCTGACTCCCATGGGGCCCCCCAAATGCTCCCACCAGCCCAGGGGCAAGCTACGAGCCTCCCAGAACTCTCCCACAAGGTGCCCCCCCCCCAAAGGAGACGGAAGGCTCTGCAGAGCACGGAGACCCACCCTGGAGGCGTGAGCTCTTCCTCCAGGTTATTCAGTGGCATCTGGGGCACAGCCCTGCTGTGGCCGTCCTTGCCTCCATCTCAGCTGGTCACCGCACCACGGGAGGTTTGGGGTGGGAGGGAAAAGCGGTCCTGGGCCTCTGGCAAGCTCTACAGCTCCCCTTCCCCAAACTGTGACAGATAAACGTACAAAAACTCCAGCACATGCCTTCAAGGACCTTCCCTACCAGCCGCCCCCCGCCCAGCCTGCCTAGGGGTCCTGAGTCCCCCAGGTCGCAGCCCACAGAGGCACGAGCAGGGCTTTTCCTGTCTGCTCCTCCGTCGGGTTCTCCGGGCACAAGCACCAGCTGGCCTCTGTCTCACAGCAGAGCTCAGCCCAGAAGCCCCTGGCCCCACCCCTCCCCTCCCCCACTCTCAGAGGACGTAAGTGAGTGTGGGCAGATTTTAATTGCCTGACAAGTCCAGATTCGCATCTTTGATCTGAGAGCCTGGCTGAGCTGGGCAGTGGAGAAAACCCAGGATTCTGGTGCGGACGGACCCAGGCTTGCCTCCCGGCTTTGCCCCCTATACCGCATGAGCTTGGACAGTTGCTTCACTCCCCTGAGCCTGGTGTCTTCTGGGACATGGGGGTGGTTGGGAACCTCTAGCTCCCAAGGGACCATGTGAGGGGGTGATTAGGTAACGTGCACAATCAGTGGTGGCCTGGTGGCAGCAGGTCTTCCTCTAGGGGACTAGCTGCGCCCAGCAGTGAGCGGTTTAGTTTCGGTTCCCGGCGCCCTGGTTTCTGTGCCGCTCGCATAGTAAGCACTTTGCATATATCCTAATCCTCATCATGGTCCTTGGAGGGAAATATCGTCATCCTTGTCAACAACAACACCGTTTTATAGCCCAGGAAACTGAGGCACAGAGAGATTAGGAGGCTGGGCCCGGATCGCACAGCGGGTAGCTGGCAGAGCTGCTCTTTGAACCAATGCATCAGGGCATTGGAGCTGGCGGTGCGGCTGAACTGCTTTGCGTTCAGCTAATAGAGGAAATTGACAACGAAACGTCCTTTGGTGCAACCGGGAATGTTTGCTGAGCTCCCACTAGAGAATTAGGAGAAGTGGGCTCAGCCCCACTGTCGGGGCCTGGGGAACAGCTAAGGCCCTAGGCCGGCTGGGGCGCTGTGCTGAGACCCAGCCTTGGGGCCCTGCCTGTCACGTCCTCCTCCCCAGCCCGCTCGCCTGGCAGGACATTCGAACAATGATTAACTGCAGCGGACAGGCCGGTGCAGGCTGGGGCGGGCATGAGCTCACCCCTTGCACAATGGCTGCCACACCTGCCTGCCAGCTCGGGGGCGACTCAGCAGGGGAGGGCCAGGCAGACTCCCGGAAGCTGGGGAAATGGTCCCAGGAAGGACAGGGAACAGCCGAGCTGGATGAGAATGTGATCACCACCACATTCTGCGCACCCCCAACCGGGGCCTCCCGGCACGTGGAGCTTCATCCCAGGGCTCCTGTGCACCCCGAGCGTGGACGTCAGCCTCCGCGCTCAGTGGGGCCAGCCTTACTGGAGACTTTTCTCCCACAGTGCCTCCGGAGCCGGCCCCATCTGTTTCAGCCACACAGCAGCGCACCCCAGACTGGACTGGAAGAGCAGGATCTCGCCCGTGGGGCCCCTACCCAAGACCCAGAGAGCCTGCTCCCCTGCGCTCCCTCTGCCGGCCTTTGCGTGCTCCAGGCGGAGGCGCCACCCCCACGCCCCAGCCCGCCCTCAGGAGCAGCCCAGTCCCCGGAGGGGCGGTGCAGCTGAACGCACATTCAGACTGGGCTGTGTCCCCACGCCCCCGTCCAAGGCCTCTACTTGTTTGTGGAACGGAGCACTAAAGTCCTTTGCCCTAAATACACTCTGCACCCAATTCAGTTCCGGCTCCACTGCCCCAGAAGTCTGGAGACGGGCGGACTGGAGGCGGTGCGGAGGGTGGACGATAACTTTCCCTGAAGGAGGGAGGGGTTTGGCTCTCTACCGACCCTCACTCCCATTTCTCAATATTCCTGAAAGGCCTGTTGCTGCTGGTCTGCTGAGGCGTCTTAGCTCCTCTGAGGGGGTCTGTCAGCCTCACTGGGTGCCCCTCGGAGAGCTGCCCCCAACCTCGCTACAGTCGGGCCCTAAGCAAGGCCTGGGCTCAGCGAGCCTAACAAGGTTGCCCAGCCCCTCCTCCCAACCTCAGGACATTGTGACCCCAAAGACTGTCCAGCAGCAAACAAAGGGTGGGCTTCTCGTGGCCAACAAGTTAGGCCTTGTTTTGTCCCATAGTCCCCTGCCCAAGTTTAAATGCCCCAAGTTCTAGGCCAGCACTTGGGGCACCACATCCCGTTTATTTCTTAGAAGACCACCCCACCAGCCTGGACTGAGAAGACCAGGGTCTCATCCTCTCAGGACCACATGGGACCCCTGCCCTGACCCCTCCCGGGGCGTGAGGAGAACAGACCGTGCTCACCACCCTCGGGAGCATGGCTTCACGGGGGAGACAGGCATATGACCAAGTGGCAGAGAACAGGGGAGACCTCCCAGGATTTGGGCCTGTCCCGGTGGCCGGGAGGGTGAGCTCTGATTCCCAAACAGCCCCTTCTGCATCCCATACCCTGCTCTCGGCAGGCCACGTGTGCTTACTCATCTGTCACATGAGCGTCACAGCGAGGCAGGAAGTAGGTGATGTCATGACCGCCGCTGGAGCTGAGGAGGGAACGACCGAGTGCAGAGATGGGAGGAACCTGCCGGAGGATGTGCGAAGCGGCAGGACCGGGCACCCGTGCTCTTCGGCCGCTGCGCTGGGCTGCCTTTGAAGCTGCAGAGTCGAGAAGGGCAGTCAGGGGCAGTGTGCCGGACCCCCTGGCCTGAGGTGTGCTCGGAAGGCTGTGGGAAGAGCTGTAAGGGACGACCTGGACAGAGGAGACTGGGTCTGTGCTGTCACGGCAGGGCCAGCCCCAGGCTCAGGGAGTCCAGTGTCACCAGGCCCTGGCAATGAGACCCAGGGGTCCACCTCTCTGAGCTTCAGTGACCTTACCAAGTCCTGCAAGAGGGGCCAGGCGCAGGGTGGGCAAGCCCCTTGTTAATTCCTATAATTCTTTTGACATTCCTTGAGATCTTTAGGTGGAAACTTGTCTGGACATGGGCTTCTGAAGCATCTCCCTGGGGACCATGTGGGGAACAGGCTGGCATCTGAGTGACACCAGCTGGCCACAAGATGCACCCTCTACTCTTCTCCCCTCTTCCTTGTGCTGAGAAAACCGACCTGTGCGGACAGCAGCAGGCTCCCCCACCCTCCCACGGCCAGAGGGACTCAGCCACTGGGAGACCCAGCAGGAGGTGCAGGGGAGAGAGAACAGTGAGGGTCAAGGCTTTATCTCCTGCTCCCTCCCTGCAGGTGCCCACAAGCTGGCCACATCCCTTGGGGAAAGCCCCAGCACAGGGCAGGGGCAGACTTACCTGTCCAGTTCTAGGGGTCTTCCTACCCCCGGCCCACATCTTCACAAACTCCTCACAACTTATCTTAACGTGAGTGCGGCCTGGCTGATTGATTCAAAGAGCGTGAGACTGGAGAGAGATACCAGTTAGGAGACCGTTGCTGCAATCTTCATGAAGAAAGATGAAGCAGTGAACCGGGATGTTGGCAGTGACAGGGAGGGAAGAGCTGGAACCGAGGAACATTTAGAAGAAAAACAGGCGGAATAAGGAGCGCAAGGGAGGAATCTTGGGATGCGGTGCCTCCCTGGCTTGGGTCACCGGGAGGGTAGCGATGCTGAGAGACGATGCCCACCGGCCAACGCAGATGTTTGGGATGGAAATACTGCATTTAGGTGGTGCCTGTAGGAAGGATATCCGGGTGGCAAAATGCACTGATGTACACGAGGCCTTGATTTTCTAACCACCCACTTCCCCCAGATGAGCCATAATGTCAGAAATGGCGTGGGGTGCCCTAGAGAATGGTCAGCACGTAAATAGCAGCTGGCCTTTTTCTTCCCTTGCAGATGCACAGAGAGGGCCCTCAGTTTCATGAACTTGGCAAAGAGGAAGCTTGGGGGCATGCTGGGGCCCCTAGGAAAGGTCCAGAAGGACCCCATCCCCAGAGGGACCATGCATTTCCTAAAGCCAGAGCGGCCAGCCAATCACAGCGATAGTGGATGCTCTGGCCCATCAGCCAGGGAGGCTGAACATGACGAGGTACCGCCATCTGAGGGACACTGGCTTTAAACCTTCCTTTCAACCACCGTCTCTTGTGTCTTGCAGGAGGCAGAAGGTCAGATCCAGGCCTTTGTCCAGAATGGTCCTGGTGTTGTGGCAAAGCCACATGGGTGGCAGGGGAGGAAGGACCCCTTCAGATGTCTCCGGGCCTTCATCTCCTCACTGGACTGCCTTGCGATGATTACATTGTCCTTCCAAAAGCAAGCACTTGACTGAATAGTTAATGGAGTCACCATTCCATTTGCCTTCTTCCAGGAAATCAAGCACTCCGGTTCTGACTCTTCACAGTTCTAACCACAGACCTGCTGTACCCAGCCCTGGGACGGCCATGCAGGCTTCTCGGCTCCTCCCACCCATGGGCCACTGAGCAGTTAAAGGCTTATCTTATAGTCACTGCCTTGGAGGGGGTGGGTGTTGGCACATGCCCCTCTCTGTTTGCCCACAGTGAATTACCACATCTTCTCCCGAGAAGCTGGCCTGCCCGCAAGCCCGCCACCCCCTCCTCTAGCCCCGGTACACAGGTCTGGCATTCATTAATGTCTAGTCAAGGCCTGATTCAGCCAAGTGCTTCCCAGGCAGCCCAGCAGGCAGACAGCTAGTGCTTTAGGCAACCCAGGTCTGACCAACTGGCTGGTCAGACCAGACAGCCACCCAGCGTAGGAAGAGCTGCTGGGCGGACTTCGGTTTATATTAAGAAGGGGACACAGCCACCCCCATAGAACGTGGGCTTGCCCAAACATTCTCAGGGGACCCTCTGAAGTCCCCAACAAGCCCTGAGTCGGGTTCCTGGGCAGTTTCAGAGGCGGGGACCTTTAGGGCCTGGGCTCCCTGGGTTCTGTTCAGGATCCATTTTCCTGCATGCCCCGAGGATGTGGTACTGAAACCCCCTTCTCCTGGGCAGATCCCCTTTTGGATGGGATTCCCCTGTGGACGTCCTGAGCCTCCAAGGCCACCAAACAGCCTCGGTGTGAGCAATGCACACGAGGCCACAGGAATAGGGGAGCCTGGGTTCTGGTGCTCCAGGGCGGACGCAGCCCGAAAGCATCTCTGCTTAGAGAGTGGGCCCCCCAGGGCTCCCTCCGGCTGTGCCTGGGGCACTTGCCAAGGTCAGGAGCCCCAGGAGTGATTTGAACAGGAAGTCCTCAGGTCACATCACATATTCCATGTCACAAGCCCCCCATTTGACCCCTTTTCAGGAAGTCATCAGGCTCACTGGGAGGGTGGGGGAGGAGCATGGTGTTGGAACTGTCACAAGTCTGTGGCATCCAGCTGTCCCTCCAGTCTGTGCGCCTGGCGAAAGTAGCAGGTAGCGGCACGGGGCGCCTGTGCCTGGGTTCCCGCCGCAGCACAGCATGGGAAGAAGGCCCCTTTGAGGGTAGACACCTCTGACCCGAAACTCACCGGGGGCTCCAGGGAAAAGACAGGGGGTGCCCGGCAACAGAGAGCCCAAGGCTCTGCTGTGAGAGCCAGGAGGGCTCCTGCGTGCAGGGTAGCGGAGGCAGGGAGGAGCAATGGCCCCGCCCCCTTCCCTCTGTGCCCAGCCCTGTCTCCTCTCCCTGTGGGTTCCCGGGCAGTGGCCAGACCTGAGATCCCACCAGGCAGATGGGATCCTTTGTCCCACAGACAAGAGGGCTCCTCAGTCTTGTCCTGCCTTCTTCCTGCTGCTCAAACCATGATCCTATTCCCACACGCCCCAAGAAAACCTGGGGGTCAGCGTGACGGCATGGAGCGAAGGGCCAAGCTGCTTCTACTCCCAGCCTTAGCCCTCCCCTGGAAGGCTCCTAGACACTCCTGGAAGTTCCTAGACTCACAGACAGATCCTCTTGCATTCCAGGATCCAGTTCAGTGACCGCCTCCTCCTGGAAGCCCACCCTGCATCTGCTGACAGTTTTAGAATCCACTGCCGAGAAAGGAATTAGGAAAAGCAGAGGCCAGAAGAGCATATGAGATGAGGAGGGAGAAGGAGAAGAAGCCGCAAGATCCTTCCTGGGGCTCTTGCTCCCCACGAGGCTGGTGCCTTGTTATGTGGCCCCCAAATCCTGAGGATCCCTCTTCCAGGTGGCCGCCCATGGAACATGGGGAGCTGTGGGGAGAGGCAGCAGTGAGAGGGGAGGCCCTCCCAAACAGGGCAAAGGGAGCGTCCAGAAGGCTCAGGGAAGCTGCCCCCACCCCCGAGGAGGAGGCGCCGGGTGGGCAGGGGACACGTTAACTGTGCAGTCTGAGCTCCCTGCCTGGGGGCAGAACCAACCAATCGTCACAGGAAGTCACGCTTAAGCAGGCGGGGTATGCTGGGAGTCTGGACTCGCTGGAGCCCACGTCATCACAGTCCCCTGAGCCCATCATGTCTTTGGGGTGGCCTGCTGTGGCCACTGCATCAGCTGCTACAGGGAAGTCGCTCCTAGAGGGGCTGCACACAGGCTGGCACCACCCAGAGAGGCCAGGGGCTAGCCCACCCTGCCACCAACTCACCCCCCTGCAGGACCTCGGCTTCCTAGTTTCCTTTATAAATGCATGTGTGTGTATACACACATATACATACATACATACATGCGTGTATATATATATAGAGGGAGAGATTTTCCTGTGGGGAAATCCTTCTAGGTTAACCTGAGAGCCCCTCCCTGATGCCCACAGCCCTCAGCAGGCATCTCCCTCCTCCCCTCACTCCTGCAAGGCTTCAAGTCCAGCTCAGTGCCAAGTGCAGGAAATCTGATGGGTCTTCCCAGCAGGGCTGGGGATGGGGGACCCCTCAGTGCAGAGCACCTAGTCCAGAGGGGAGCCCAGGTTGGGCAATCCTGTGGGTGCTCAGGGGCGACTCAGTGGAAGACCGGTTCCTCAGCTCCAGCCCCTCTGCTGGCCACCCTCTCTCCACGCTCCACTCTGCTGGCCCCCAAAGAGCCACTGGAATTCCCACTGTGGTCTCAGCCCTGCCCTGGGCTGAGCAGCGACAGCCCAGCTCCTTCCAGGCTGCACAAACCCGGGGCCTGGTCTTAGCAGCTGACCTCCAGGGAGCTCTCGGCAACCTGGAGGTCACCGGCCACTGCAGCTTTCCCTTCGAGGAACTAACTGCTGCTCTGTGAGTCAGTAATGGGACAAAGGAGAGGTGGCCTCATGTGATGGCTACAGTCACAGAGGGAGGGGTCTCTTTTTCTCCGAGGGAGCATTCTGCTTCCATGGAAAGGAGGTCCCCGTGGCCCAGGTCGCTGCCTGCAGCCTAACCAGAGGCCTTCCAGACAGCCAGCCAGAACAGCAGGACGAGTGCTGGCAGGGAGCCGGGAGACTCGGCAGTCTAGGTTCCCCTCTGACAGGCTAATCACCCTCCCTCTCTGATCCTCAGTTTCGAGGGTGTGGCATCAAGAACCCCAAGAATCCTCACAGTTTTGTGACTTCCAGAAATCCACGTATGTGGAGAAGTGCCAAGGCCCCAGCCACGTCCCACAGGGTCCCTTGAGCGGCGTGCTGCCTTAGTCCCGGCTGCCCAGCGGCGGCACAGGGGCCCACTGGTGCTGGGAGCGGGGAGCCTTGAAGCCAGACAGCTCGAGTTCCGGCCGCAGCTCTGCCTCTCACTTGCACGTTATGTAACTTTCTGACCCTGTGTGACTGATGAGGTGGCCTGAGGCCCAGGAGGGAAGGAATGCGCCCAAGCTCTAGGTCGAGTCCCCGGGCCCGCTAGCTCTAGCTCAGTGCTCATCCCCTCCGTCCCCTCCTTCCCCTCCTTCCCCAGAGGACTCACCCCCAAGGGGCGGTGGTCAGAGGAGGGCCCAGGTGCTGGGCAGTGTGTCAGCTTTCAAGGGCTGAGATGAAGGTGGCCACCCCTGCTAGCCCAGCTGGCGAGGCCCATCCTTCTACTCTGGGGCACCTGTGGTTACGCTGGTGACCCCCTGTGCCTGGAGGTGGGGTGGGATGGGGGCCGGATGGGACCACTTGGCACTGGCAGGAATTCCCAGAGGGCCTCCCTGGCTGTGGCTGGGGCCTCAGTCCCGAGCCTTTTATCTCCAGATGCCTGGGCCTCCCCACATGGTGCCCAGAAGGAACTCGGGGCTTCCCCTCCTGGAAGTGGCCAGCCCCCCCGCAGGACTGTCAGCAGGAGGTGGGGGGTAGAGGGAGTAGCTGTGCCCCCCACGGCCCTTGAAGTGTGTGAGGATTTCCGCCTTCACAGGGCTCACTCCGCCCCTCCCTCCAAGCCCGGCCACCCTTTTCAGGGCTGTTTGTTAAGAGGGCTGGTGGATGGGGGAGGGCAGAGAGAGGTTTGTATGCACACGGAGCCCTCTCCTCGGGCTGCTGGAGGGCGTGCCGGGCCAGTGGGACCTCCGCATGCACTTGTCACCGCACAAGAGCTGTAGCACCTGTTTGAAGGAAGGAGTCCCCCATCTAACCGCAGTCAAGGCCATGCCTACTTACCATGCCCTGCACCCACAATGCTGGATCTGCCCAGAAGGGGCGTGTTGTTTCTCTGTGTCCCTGACCCCAAAGGCTGCACCTGGGGTCACCTGTCCCTGAGCAGAGTTTGGGTGGGAAGGAGTGCTTGTGAGGTGCACCACAGGGGGACTCAGCTCACAAAGTGGCACTTCCTCAGAGCCGGGAGAGCCTTTTTCCCCAATGTCTTACCCACCCGGGCGGTGACCACTGGCCCGTGCAACCGGGAGCTCGAGGCCTTGACCTGTCAGTACAGGGCCTGGAGTCCTGTGGCTGCCTCGGCGCCAGCGCTGAACCTTCTCGGGAAGCCAAAGAGAAATGCTGCCTGGTTGGGAGTGCCCTCCCACCTACGCGAGTCTCGCCCTCTCAGTGTGTCCCTCAGGAGAAGGATGGGTGGAGGCCTGGAGCCCAGCCACCACCACGGCCACTCCAAGTCTCCAGGCACTAAAGCCTATGGGTCAGTTCCAATCGGAAGGCCAGGCGGGGCCAGGCCAAGCCCTGGTAGACTCTGGGACCAGCCAAGCCTCCGCTTCTGGGTCTCGGACACTCCCTCCCCCATGCACCCTGGGATGGGGGTTGCAGGAGGGGACTCGGCCTTTTCATCCTTCCAACATGCTCACAAATCCACCCCCACCCCATACACACACACAGGACTTTGGGACATGGGGGCCCAGGACCTAACCTGGTTGTGGCTCTGACTCTCTGTAACCTGTGTGTGATCAGAGCTTCAACAGAGTAAGACCCCACACAATCAGCGTCTTGGCTCAGCGATCACAAAGGGCCCGTGGCCGGTGGTTCCATCACTGTGTCCTCTTTCGCCCCTTTTCCTTCAGGGCTTACTCTCCTCACCCAGGCCCAGGGTGCGGAGGGAAACACTTAGAGGAGTGGATGAACCAGCGAATGAACCGAAGGAGTGCAAGGTCCTTTCTCCTCCTCCTTCACTTCCAGCCCTCTGATGGCCCCCCTTCCCCAGCTCGCTGGCTGCCGAGCTGGGGCAGAGCCCAGGTGTTTTTCATTAAGAGTTTTATTGCGGATTCTCAGGCTCCGGCTGAGGAAGGCGGCAGGAGCTACCTAATCCTCCACCCCACCCCCAGGTTGAGCCAGCACAGCGGTCAGGTGACCCCAGGGCCTGTCCTCTCCCACTACCAGTCCTTCTGAAGCAGCCTCTCAGGTCACTCGAGACCCAGCTCCAGGCCCCAACCCCATTCCCTCCCGCACATCATTCACACGGCAACAGCCAGAGCCTCCTTCTGAGAAACGAAGCCAGTTATTCCATGCCCTTCCTCAAAATCCACCAAAGGTTGGGGCGGGGGATTGGCTGTGAGAGCGGGGGGATGGGCAGGGGAGTGCAATGGGGCAAAAGACAGGACAGCTGTAACTGAATAACAATAAAAAAAATCCACCAAAGGCTGCCCTTAAAAAACAGTACAAATAAACAACAAAACACTGGTTCTAATATGTAGTGCGTGCCAGTTCCCATGGTGTAAATATTCCCACCATGGCCGGTTCCAAACTGCCAGCGTGAAGTCCCCAGACTCAGTGCACAATTGGCTCTCACAGCCAGGAGAGTGACTCCAGCTCAGCACCACCTATTTCCTTCACCCTGGACCTTGACCTACAAAGCCCTGCTTTCCCGGCCCCAGGTGTCCCTCCAGCCTCATCTCTCACTGCTTTCCTGTCCTCAACACAAGCACTGAACACTGGGTGGCACCGGTGGGTCCCTGAGTGCACAGGCACCTACCCAAACACCCCTCTCCTGTCCCAACCAGCCAGCCCCTTTGAAAATATTCTACTCAGATGTTTCTCCCTGCAGGCCTTCCCTCTAAGTCCTCTGCCTAGATTAGTGCCCCTCATCTGTGTCCCTAGTACTGCCCCGGTTGTCTTTGTTATTTAATAATCTGTGTCTGTCCTTGCCATAAAACTCTGGGCTCTGCAGAGGTTGGGCCTGTGTCCTGGGGCCTCTGGGTCCCAGCCCCCAACCCAGAAGAGGCTGCAGTGAGGGTGCTGAGGGTGAGCTGTGTGGAGTGGTGAACTCGGGGCCCAGGGCTGCAGGAGCAGAGCCACCTCGGGCCCCCCTGGGGCATTTCCTGGCAGAAGCCAGTGCTACCTTCTCGGCCCACTTCTAGGAGAGCTGTGGGACAGGAACCAGGGTGAGGCCCATGCTCACCTCCCTAGTGGGGGAGGGACACCCCCAGATCCTGGATCTGCACCGCACTGGTGTCACCCCCAGACTGCCCTCTAGCACAGAGGGGCACAGAGCTGCTTGGACTGAGGGGGAAGCAAGCTCCGCCCTCTCTCAGTTGTTTGTGTCCTTGTGACCATGGTTTCCTGCAGGGCAGGTTATCATTATTGACTTTGGCACGGGCACCCAGGCATTTCAGGGAGGCCACTGGTTCCCATGCCTGGGAATAGCCTCGGGGCCTGCTGGGGCAGCCTGGGCCTCAGACAGCCTCCCCCACATTCTGTCCAGGTGGTCCTTTGTGACCTGAACAGGTGAGGCAGGAAACATCTGTAGTCCAGGACAGTGCCATGGGCTTCCAAGTGACAAAAACCTGGGTTCGCATGTCTGTGTGGCCACTCGGTGGTTGTACAAAGTAGCAACTTAGGACCCCTATTTCTCTGTAAAAGGGGGTAGTAATACCTGCCTCTCAGGGGGTTTGTGAACAGGAGAGTAACAGCACTGTTTACAGAGTGCATGCAAAGCGCCCACCGCGACCTGCAGGTTTTGTGGTACAGTTTCCTCGTCTTATCTTTGGTCGTCCCTCCCTCGACCCTGTGACATTAGAGCTGTCAGCCCCATTTCACAGATGAGAACACTGAGGTTCCGAGGAATCTGTAGTCACACGGCAAGCCTAACGCCAGAGCTCCTGCCTCTGTGCTGGTCTGCGTCCCTAAAATCGGAGGGCAGCTGCCAGCAGGGCCTGGCACGTTCTACGTAAGGAGTCCGTGGTAGCTATTACCAGTAATTATCTTACTGTCAGACAAGTACTAGGAGAAAGAACTTTTAAAAATCTCACTCAAAGTCTGCCCCCCTTTCCACTCATTTTGGCTTTAGCATGAATGTGCATGTTCACAAAGTTCGGAACCCCGTGGATAGTTCTGGAGCGCTAGCCCTGTCCTGGGCCCTCTGCTCCGCACAGCGAAGGAAGCGGCTCCCGCAGGCCCCTAGCCCTTCGTGGCAGCGCCTCAGCCCAGGCCTCAGCCCAGGCCTCGCCCGCCTCCCAGTCTGCGTGCTCAGGCCCTGCGTGGCCCTCTTTCTCTTTCAGGCGGCCTCTGGATCGCATCAGCCGAACGCGGACTGATGTGGGTCGGTCGGCAGCTATGTGCTGAAATACTGGAATTTCTGAGACGTTTCCAGCGTTTATGGGACCATAATATTTGAAGTGGGAACCTGGGAACCGTCCTTGACACCTCCCTCCTCCTTGTCACCCCATCCCTCTCGTGCCCCCCACAGTCAGGGAAGGGGGTGGGGCACAAACTGCCAGGCAGGTGGCCCAGCAGGGCTCAGGCCCAACTACGTGACTTATGTACACAAACCCTGTGTCACAACTTTGGGGGAGGGCAGTCAGCAGGGGGGGTTTCACTGACCCCAGTGAGCCCTGGACTGATGAGCAAAAAATCAATCCGCCAGCAGGTCCAGTCGGTCTTCCTTCCTGAAAGGCTCCCTGGCACCCCTCCCCAAGGCTGCTGCTCGCCCCAAGCCGTGCTCCTCCCCCCCGGGGCCCCTGCTGGCCCCTTCACTCCACAGTCAGCGTGACACTTCAGAGGCCAAAACCACACCCTCAAAGCCATTACCATGCTGGGCAGCCACGCCCAATCCATGAGGAACGGACAAAAGGTCCATTGGAAAAATGGATCCCAAACTGTGCAAAACAGCTCCCCTATGAAATAAATATCCAAGTAACCATGTGACGTCATCTCCCTCCGCCACCACGGTGGAAAAAAGCACATGGAACTGTGTGGTGATACATGTGGTGACAGGGTCCGGGTGGTCCCTGGGACATCCACGCACAGCCTGAGGGCAGTGACAGGGGTGGCCAACTGGTGACATGTCCAGAGGGCGTTGGCCGAGAACGCCCGCTTCGATGAGAACTCACTGCTGCAAACGTGCAGACTCCAAGGAGCTCCTTGCGTCTGAACCAGACGATGCGGTGCGAGGGCTGGGTCACTGCCCCACGTGCACAAGAGCGAAGCCTGGAAACAAGATGGGCACCCAGCGGGCCGCCCAGCGGGGAGGGCCGAGGCGGCCTCACCGCCCACAAGCACCACTAGACGCTCCACAGACCCTAGGGAGGATGGGGCAGGCCCGAGTACTCGCGCTGACGCGGAGCCAGAACGGGAGCTGCGCGCGGCACCTCCCGTTGGTCCAGCTCAGACCTTCGGGCACAGCAGGACCTCCGTTCACGAGCACAGGCCTGGGAAAAGGCCTGGAACCGCACAACGGCCGCCTCCAACTGGAATCACCTTTGGCGAGAGAGACCGGTGGGGAGAGGCTTTCACTTTTCACGTATGCTTTTCTGTCTGTTTTGGATTTCTCATCATGTGCACAGTGTTTTAATTTTTAAAATGGCATCAGGGACTATCCGGGTGGTGGGATTTGAAGCCGATTTTGTTTTCTTCTTTACACTTTTCTGTATCAAAAGTATCAAAGCCAATGTGTTTTAAATGTTGCAAAACGGAAACTTTCTCCACCCCTGGTGGTGAAGTCTGCTTTCCTGAGCTCCTGCTGAGGGGGCTTGTGCGGTCAGCCAGCTGCTGGTTCCCCTCCTGACCACTGGGTCCCCCCCAGCTGACCCCACCCACCTTCCCTGCCCCAAAGCCCCCTGCTCTCCGGTGCCTCTGGGCCTTTGCTGGTGTGCCACGTGGTTCCATACACCTGGAATACTCTGCCCCAATTGCCCCTTAACTTTCCCTCATTCATCCTTAGGCCAGAAGCCAGGCTCCCCACACCCAGGCCAATTCTCCTAGACGCCATTAATGGCCTTTCCACTGGTCAGCCCCCTCACTACCTCACAACAGCCTTGAGGTACAGACAGCACCTAGGTCACCAAGGTCACCCAGGTCACCCAGGGCCTGGCACACAGCAGTCTCCACATGTGTCTGCCCACTGAACCAACAGACGCCTCCCGAATTGGAGGAACGAACAGCTGGCACCCCAGGCTCACCCCAGCGCCGGCCCGTGTTGTGTGCGGGGTGGGATTGCCGGGCCTGCCCCAGGCGGCAGGCCTCGGGCCTCGGAGGCGATCTGGAGGGGCAGACAAAGCTACAAGACCGCGCCGCCCGATCGGCTCCAAGGTGGCTTTTATTTCCTCTTCTGCGGGTGCCAAGTCCCTGAACAAATATTTTCCTGGAGTAGAGGAGCGGCTCAGCTCCCCGCCTGAAGTGCTGGAAACACCGCCGGGTCGGGCAGGCTCCAGGAGCCAGAGGAAGAGCGGGGTCTGGCGGCAGCCGGAGGAGGGCTGGGCAGGGCTGCCCGCTGGGCGGTGCCCACCCTCCTGGCCGGCGGAGGAGGGGCCTGCTCCTGGGGCCCTGCAGGCCTGGGGAGCAGTGGCTGGCTCTGCTCAGTGCGAAGGGTTCTTGCCCTGGGCCTCTCTGCCCATAAATCAGAATCCTCTGGGATGCTGCAGAAGCACAGGCCTTGTGGGCCACCCTCCTCTCTGCTCAAAAAGCCACAGTGGAGTTTAAAGGAACTAATTAGAATCTCAGAAGTCCTTTTATAAGCTTCCCCCACCCCTTTAACTTTCTCATTACAAAATAACATGCACAGAGTGCACTCATCTCCACTGTGTAACTTAACGATTTATTTACATATACATATGCTCTTGTAATCACCGCCTGCATCAAGCCAGAGAACATTCCAGAGAACCTTTCAGAGAAGGTTCCCTTGAGTCACTGCCTAGACAATGTCACACCTCCAGCCTCAGTACCCCTGGCTTCTATGACCATCCGTTGTTTTGCCTGCTCCTGAACTTTATGTACCTGGAAGTCTGCCCTAGGAGCTCTTTTGTATCTGGCTTCTTGCACTTAATATACTGCCTGTGATTCTCCCTGTGTTGTCCGTGCAGCAATGGTTTGTCCTTTTTACTTGCTGAGTAGTATTCCCTCATGTGAATGCACCACAATTTATTTATCCATCCTCCTCCTGATGGATGTTTGGGTTGTTCCCACGTTCAGGCTCTGCCAAAGGAAGCTGCTGGGCACATGCTCACACATACCTTCCAGCTGACCCACGCTGTCCTTCTGCCTGGATCGTTGGGCAGGCAGACGTTGAGCGTTAGTTTCCAAAGTGCTTGTGTCGATGGGCACGCTGTTCAACCGCACGGGACAGTGCCAGTTGTGCCACACACCCTCCAACGACTCTTTCTCCAGTATCAACCTTTCAGGGGGAGGGGTGCCTTGCACCATTAATAAGCCTCTAAAGATGGCCTGACTTCCAGAGTGCCAGGCAGCCACAGGGAGCACCCGAAAGGCAGAGGCTGCCATATCTGCAGTGAGCCCCTGCTGCTTGCTGGTTCGTAATAAAGCATCTGCCCTCAAAAAGCATCCAGGATAGGTAGCAGGAGGCCAGTGTGGGAACAGACACCCGCGGTGACGTGACGAGAGCTGCCAATGGGTGACCCCGGAGTTACAATGGCACAGAGAACTCAGGGCCTCTCCCTCGAGAAGCTCTGAGTCCATCCTGGAAGCTGAGCAGGCGAGGGATATAGCACTGCCGCGGCCCTGACGTGGGGGTCTGTCACCCCCACACCGGTCCCTGCACCCTGAGCAGGTGTGAGCTGGTGTGGCCCAAGGATAGGCACCGGGTGCTGGGGGCAGGGGAGGGAGAGAGCCAGGCCAGGGCTGTGTCCTCGGCCAGGCACAGTTAGCAGGCTCCCAGCCCAGGGCCCTCCCCACGTGTGCACTCCAGAACCATGGAGCTCACCTGCGGCCTCAGGTGGGTTGAGCAGACAAAGGTGGATGGGGCACCTCGCTGGTGAGAACACGGCCCCAGAACTCCTATTGGAGGAGCGGTCCCCAGACCCTTTTAAAAGACTTCTCCCCCTGATGCTGCTTTGAGGTCTACTTGTCATCCTGGGATGGGCCATGAGACACCACCACGCCCAGCTCTGGGATGACTGTCCCTCCAGCCGCACCCCTGACTGCCAGCTCAGAGGACAGCCACATCCCAGGCACCTTTCCCCTCAGGCTCCTCTCGGGGTACCTGTGGGAGGGCAGGGTGCCACCCGGTGAGGTGGGGCAAGCCTCCTTTACCTCTTGACTAGCTCTCAAACCTGGCGCTCCTCCTTACCCCGGCCACACTCTCCCCCCACAATGCTGCCCCCCCCCCTCAGTGATTCCTCCTCTTTCCTGTGGCGCCCAGTGGCTGCCGGCTCTACTGAGCCCTCAGAGAGGTTTCAGGCAGAACGACTGCAGCTTGCTCCCTGCGTCCCAGCCCGTCAATTCCCACACCTGCTTTCCTTTCACATCCCGCACGAAGCCTCTGGTGTTGGTTTTGGCCAAAGCTGTGCCTCCCGCCTGGCATGCCTTCTCGCCCTTGTCGGAGAGACCAGTTTGGATGTCCTTCAAGACCCCGCCCGTAGAAGCACCACTGTGACCAAGCCGGGTGAGGTGCCCCTGCACCCCACCAGCCCACACTGAGCACCGTCACTGAAACTGCCCTCACCTGCCTGTCGGCCCGGGACCACAGGCCCCGCCCCCCGAGGGGTGGGCTGTGCACCTCTGTTTTGGATGTGAAACCCAGTGCTATCCTGAGCAAGCAGGACAGAATGCAATTTCAGGCAGAAGCTGGCCTCAAATTAAGAAGGCGTTTAGAAAATAAGTTAAATGAGAACTTAGTGGAAAATTCAGCGAGTCCCTCATCCCTACACAATGTGGAACACACACACCCAAGCCGCATGGACGCAATCCAGAGGGAAAAATTGAAACCGCGCTCAGTTGCTCCATTCCGGGTGTGGGGCAGAGAAAATCTTGGGAAAGCAGAAAAGAAGGGAAGAGAAGGAGGGGTCAAGGTCATGGGAAGTGGGGCAGCAGATGAGGCCTGAGAGATGGGCAGAGAAATTCCTTGAGATCAGGACTTGAAGACAGTGTTTAAACTGCTTCACATTTTAGCTTCTTTACTGTTAGTCTCAGATACTCAGGAAACCTGGGTTACAGCCCCACTCGTCTGGTGGCACCTGGGGAAGGACCTGGACATGACCCAGGAGGAGCAGGAAGTGGGGAGGGAGGATCCAGCAGAGAATGGGGTGGGCTGGGGTGCAGCTTAACCTACTAGGGTGTGACAAGCAGGTGGCCCAGAAGGCTGGGGTCCGAAAAGACTTGCTGGTGGACGTCCTGCCCAGTCTAGTGCCACCCTCAGGGTGTGCGTGGCCCATTGTGGCCACAGGGGCCAGGCTGCCCTTGTCCAAACCCCAGGTCTCGGCTCCCCAGCACATGAACTTGGGCAAGACCCTTCCTCTCTGCACCTCATCCTATCTGTAAAGTGGGGATCGTTAACCATCCCCACTATCTTTTTGGTGAGGAACAAAATGGCCCAGGTGCCCTGTCTGGCAGTGCCTGGCCTGCGCTTAAGCTCAGTAAGAGCATTCGGTAAATCCAGGTAGCCTCTTCCACAGTCCTGCCCTCACCATTCTGGCCCGGGGACCGACGGAAAACAAGCACTTGGTGTGTCCAGTGTTTGCGGAATAACCTGAGGATTTTGCCCCAGCCTCCAGCTGCCTGGACCCTGCAGGCCCTGCCTTCCCCCCCCCCACCCACAGTGCACCTGGACACACCTGGGGGCTGGCCTGCATGCAGAGACAGACTTCAGGTCAGGTGCCAAAGGCCCCAGGTGGGGAGACCTGCCCTGAAGGGACAGCTGAGGGGCTGGGTGGGGGCCACAGCCTTCAAGAGACCGAGTCAAGGGAGAGCCAGGAGTCCCAGGAACACTGGGGCCCCTGCAGTGTGCTGAGCATTTTTGCCTCACCCCCCACCCCCGCCCATGACCCAATTCCCACTGCAGCTTTTCCCTAATGTGCAGGCAATTTGTCTTGACCTTTGGCACTTCGGACAGCTGGCTAGTGAGTTTTCAGGAGTCCCAGGACAATGAGCAAACGGAAGGACCAGCACATTCGAGTCAGGAGGGGGCCCAGTGTTTGAGGAAGGGAATGACCCAGGACAGAATAAGGCAGAGGGCCCGGGAGGAGGGAAGGTGGTGAGGGATGACACAGGGCGGGGCGGGAGAGCAGAGGTGGCTGCGGCTTCCCTTAGAGCAGAGACAGGTGCTCCACACGGCCCAGAGCCTGGCCCCCCATATGACAGGGAAGGACATCACCAGGCCACAAAGACACACAACCACCACTGCAGCCCAGAGTAACAAGTACCATTTATTCAAGTGACATGAATGGGCCCGGCCACAGGCTTGGCACTGTCCCAGGGACCAGCGGGGATGAGCACGGTCGCAGACCCCTTTCCCATCCCCGAGTCATGTCCAGTCATATGTTCTGGGCAGAAAGTCCCAGCATTGAACACGGGGCACAGGTTCCCTTCATTGGCAGTGTGTCTGAGTCACAGATGTCCCCCTCCTCGGAGTGGCCAACGGAAAAGCTGGAACGTTGTCAAATTAAATAGAGACAGGAGTTCCCAGAAGGCCCTAGGCTGGGGGCCTCTGCTCCTACAAAGGTGTCTGAGGGGTGGGCCTCGGCTCTGCCCTTTGTGGGCCTGAGGCCTCAGGCCAGGCTGTGCTGGGGCCTCACAGCTTCACTAACCGTTTGGGAGACGGTGCTTTGAGCTTGGGGACAGAGACACTGGCGTCAGGGCTTGCACGACCTTGGCTGAACCTGCTGACCTGCTGAAGACCATTAGCAGAGGCAAAAAACCAACCTACCAGAGAGACTCTGGCCCCAGAGTCCCTCCCCGCAGGGATGAGGAAGGCCAGTGCTCCGCGTCACGGTATCGCTGTGTTCAGAGAGAAGGCTGGTCACATCCACCGGGCTGGCAGAGAGGCAAAGGCAGCAGAGTTCACGTGACTACTTTATATTAAAGTTTATTACATTTGAAGAAGCTACTGTACAGGGAAAAACCCATTGGATTAAGTAGAGTTTTGCCAAAAGCAAAAGACTATCACTCTTTGGAAAATTCCTGATTCCAGACCCAGACGGGGCCACAGGAGCTAATCAAAGGTGAGCCTGGTCCTTTGGGGAGCAGCTCAGTGCCAGGTGTGCCGGGACCCCTCTCGCCACCTGCCAGGAGAAAGTGTCTCCAGAGATGGTGTCAAAGGAAGAACTCGCTCTGTGGGAGATTCTCTGGGCCCACTGCCACCTCTCAGCCCAGTCATCTCTGTCCCCAGCCTGAGGTCCCAGAACTCAAATCTCACGTGGGCTCCTCAATGTCGCAGCAGCCCAGGCCCAGGCCCCGGCCCTGGGTTCATGGACACAGGCACGCCAGCTCAAAAGAAGTGACTGCCCATGGCAGCCGAGGCCGGCTGGACCGCCGCCGGGGCCACCCAGACATTCCATACCCTGTTGCACACGTGAGTGACAAACTCAGGAGACAACACACACACTATGTTGGCTTCCAGATTTGGTTCTCCTAGTTTTAAAAAAAGTCTTCTTAACCCTGATGCTGCATCCTGACCGTAGATTAGGGAAGCAAGATGGGAGATTAACCAAATCAATTTAACTTACCTCAAAAGTAACAAAGTCTACTGGGCTATGAACAAAGAAACTAGAGAAAACATGTGCAAAAACAAGTTGGCATCTAAGTTAGACCTCCCCACAAAACTGTGGACTCGGGTGGAGCCCCGAACGCCTCTCCCCGCCACTCAGCCATCCACGCCGTAGAGCCTGTCCATCTCCACCACCAAGTGCCACCAACGTGTCAGCTCTCGGCCCCAGCGTCTCCCGGACACTGCGAGCTGGCCAGGTCCAAAGCAGTTGTTCCAGGGTGGAGAAACTGAGTCAGAATGGCACAATGCCAGGTGCTGGCTGCGGTGGGAAGGTCAGATGCGGAAAGCCCTCGCGCCCCAGTCTCCGGGAAGAAGTCAAAGAAGCAGAGGCGAGCCCCCAGCCTGCCCCAGAACTCTGCAGGGAGTGGTCTGGAGGGACTGGGAGTGTTGGGGAGGTGGCACGGCCCCAGGGGACACGGGGCCTGCAGTTCTTCACGGAAGAGGCAAGTGGGGGCCTGGCGAGTGGCGGGGGGCGGGGGAGGACCGCTCCCGTCAGGCGTAGAACTCCTCCTGCTTGCTGGGTTTCTGGTAGGCCCCACCGTTGGCTTGTTTCGGCTCCTCCAAGGAGTAGCTGCCCTCGTCCTTCTTCTTCATTCGGTACAGCATGAAGCCCACCAGGCACACGGCAACGATGAGCCCCACCAGGCCTCCGGCGATGACCCCTGGGTGGGCGGACGAAGGCTGGCTCAGTTTGGCGGCTCCTGGGCAGCCAGCCCCCGAGGGGGCCTTGCCTGTGGTCAGCCCCACTCCAGGGCTAACGACAGCCCTCCACCCCAAGAGCAGCAGTGTGCCCCCCTCCCCACCCACCTGAGTAGAAACTCACCTCCCAGCACTTCCTTCCTGTCCAGGAGGCCTTGGGAGGCCCCGGGATCCGGCTGGGGCCCATTCCGAGGGCCGACTTCCAGAACAGGCTCAGCTGTGATCTCCCCGGACACATCGAAGGTGAAGTCCTACAGGAGGGCAGGGACAGGATCAGTGGGGGGTGGGCCAGAGCACCCGGGTCCATTTCCAAACCCAGAAGCGATCAGGCCACCAGGGTCAGAGCTGACACCAGCTCAGTCCCTCCCGAAGCCGGACCTCCGGACCCCAACACTGGGCCCCCCTTGGCACATCACACGGGGCCCTGGCTGGACTGTGGCAGAGATGTGATCTAAAGCACACGTGTTCACATGAAAATCAATAGGCTCACTCTAGTGTCCAGGGTGAAACTGACATGCCCCTAGAAGGTAAACGTAAAACGGTGAAACTTCACACTTGCAGCGGGAGCCCTGCTGAAGTGTGGCGAGCCCATTCTTGGTGACCTTGAAGCACCCTCTTGCTCTGGTCTCACTGCTTTCGTCTGTCCCACCTAGGGCTCAGCCCTGGCCAAGGGAAGGCGGGTCCTCACGACCCTGTGTCCATGGTGGGGAACAGGACGTACTCACAGGGCACAGGGTGCCGGGAGTGACGGTCCACTTCCCCTGTCCCCCACCCTGAGGCACTGCGCCCAACCAGTCAACAGGGCCACCAAGCCGACTGGTCGCCCACCGTCCCAGGACACGCAGAGGACTACAGCGGGCAGACACGCACCTGTTCCCCAGAGCCCTCCCCCGCTGAGAAGTGGGTGGCAGTTTCCTCCTCAGCTGCTCTTTCGGTGGCAGAAGGACCCCCGTCCTCCACGCTGGGCATGTGAGGGTCGAGCTGGCCAGCTCCTTTGGGAGCTGAAGTCTTAGGGTGGTCAGGCTGCATGTCTTGGTGGAGATGGGAGGTGACAGGTGCCTGGGCAGTGGTGGCTCTTGTTGTTGATACCCGGTGGGTGGTTGGGTGTGGCGTGGTCTCACTGGGTGGGAGGGCAGTCTTCTCCTCGGGGGTAAAGCCAGGCTCCACCTTGGCCAGAAACACCGTGTCTCTCTCCTTGTCCTCCTCAACGGCTGGCAGGGTGGAGGTGGAGGCAGTGACGGGACCGATGTCCGTGGGCTCTGGAGCTGTGGGCGTGGCCGTCAGCAGTGCCAGGTCCTTCCAGGTGGAGGGGGTCCGCTGGGACAAGATGATGTCTTGCAGAGCACCTGTAGGGCCAGGAGCAGCGTTTGTTGGGATGGGGGAGACCTCAGAACTTCTAGACCAGCCATGCTCAGGCTGTGAGGACGGCTCAGGGAGGACCCGTGACCCCCGTTCCCAGGCTAGCAGAGCAAACTCCTCCTCCCGTGACAGGCTCTGCCCCCCGGGGTAAAGCTAGCTAGAGCTAAACTTGACTGTGGAAAACGAACAAGGAGAGCTGCCTTCTGCTCTGGAGCCAAGGACATGAAGACTGTGCAGGAGGAAATCTTTCCTGTAATGACTGAAACCCGCTCCCTGGTAGGGGCATCTTCTGGGGCCCCTCTGGGGCCCAAACACCTTATCGCCAGTGCACATACCTACCTGGGCCCCTCCCTGTCATGCCTGCTCTCTCCCCAGAAGAGCCCAGGCTCCTTCAGAACTGAGACCCAGGTCCCAGCACCCAGTTCCTGGGCCCCTGCCTCGGCCACTTTCCCCACAGATAGCCGCAGCCTTCCTCTGAGGTCCAGTTCAAAAGCACCTCCTCTGGGAGGCCTCCCTGACCACCTCTAGCTCAGGGACTTCATTTCCCCAGGGACCGGGGAAATGGGGATGATAAGAGGCCATTTGTAAAGACAGGCAGCCCCCAGGCTCTATGCTGCCTCACAGCTAGTTCCCAACAAACTCATGAAGTCAAGATATCATTCCCATTTTACAGATGAGGAAACAGAGGCTTGGAGAAGTCGAACAGGCTTCCAGAGGTTTCCCAGTCAGTGAAGAGGAGGGAGGGAGCCCAAACGTGTCCACAGCAGGTGGCCTCCGGGCCTCCTGGGACCCGAGGCAGCCACTCCACACCCATGCCTGTTCTAGCTTTTCCCTGGCACCGCCCTTCGGGCCCATCCAGGGGGCCGCCTAACCACAGTCCCAGCCCTTGGCCTGCTGCCACCTGGGGGTGAGGCCCTCAGACCAGCTCACCTGCACCCGAGCCAGAGAAGTTGTCAGAGTCGTCCCCGGAGCCATCCTGATCTTCGGGTGGCACATTCGTTGCCAGGATTTGCTGGAAAAGGGTCAGAGAAGGGTCTGAGTGGAGGCTTGCCAGGGCGCTGCCACTCCGGGGCCCCTGTCTGCCCCCAGCACAGGAAAGACGCCTTCGTGGGTTGCTCAGGACCCTCGGTTCTGGGCAGCCCTTTGGTCCCCCACACCCCCCCTCACGCTACGACAACACAGCCCTGTGTCAGGTGCTGGGGGTGCAGAAACGCCTCGCCCCGAGCAGCTCTGTTTGCTGAGAGTCCCGGGCCTACAGGTCATGGCTCCCATGGGACCCATGGGCCCAGTGGCCCGGGAGCATCAAGGTCTAAGGTCAGGGCTCTCAAAAGCTTCAGCGCCCTGGCTTCAGAAAGGCAGCCTCCAGGTGTTCTGGCCTCCGGGGTGTGCACACCAAGGGCCTTGTGTGGGGAGGGGCGGGAATGGGCATGGTGGCAGGTCTCGCCACTACACTCCCCACCGCTGCTGGCCTGCTGTTGCATCCACAGGAAGGAAGAGGTCGAAGCTGACCTAGAAGGGGCCCTGCACCAAAGAGGTGCTGACAGATGGGCTGTGGACCTGGGACAGGCCCTGTGTGCAAACAGCTGCCCCAGGAGGCAGTGGGATGGGGTGCACCACACATGGAGGGGTGGGCACATGCAGAAACGCTTACTCTGGGACAGCAGGTGGCAGGACAGGTAGCCATGAGTGTCCTGTTCATCGACAAGACTTTGACCCAAACAACCCCGCAATTCAGCCCATTTTGAGAGGGCCCCAATATCAGCGGCCAGATCAACTTTAAAGAACCCCAGACCTCTGCCACTTACCAACTAAGTGTCCCTGGGGACATTACTAACCCTTTTATGGCCTCAGTCTCCCGATCTGTAAAGTGGGGTGATGATCCTACCTACATTCCAGTCAGGTTCTGCTCTGAAGGACCTCACAGAACCTAGCCCGCAGAAGCACCCCAGTAACAGTGGTGGCTGCTGACCTGGGGGAGCGAGAGCCACTCAGCATGGGGAGGGGGCCTCTGGGCCTGTCTGGAAAGAGGTGAGGTGGCGGTGGGTGAAGTTTCTGGAGAAGAGGGGGCAGGAGGAAGCCGGTTCCCTGGGGGCTCTGTGCAGACTTGTCAGAAGGCAGGTCCCACCTGAGGCTGGGTGGGCTCCAGGGAATGAGCCTCCTCAGCCCAGGTCCTGGCCACAGGCCACAGGGCCTCACTCCTGAGTGGGGCAGTGCAGGGCAGGACAGACAAGCCCTGCGGCCCCATGAGCTGGACCAGGCCGGGGCTTCCCATCAAGGGAAGCTTCGGACATGTGTAGAAATGGCAAGGCCAGAAATAGCACAGAACTTTCTTTGAAAGTGAAAAACCCGAACTGCACCCTCTCAGCCCCTCCCAGGAAAAGGGCTTTGGCCCCAGAAGGATCTGTTGTCCGAGCTGCCGTGGCCCATCTACAAGGCCTATGGTCCTTGACCTCCACCTGCACCCTGGGCCACAGCCTACCTCTACTCACAGTCCCCAGTGATGCTTCGGATTCCTACCCTGCCTCCCCAGAGCTCCAGCCCCGCCCCAGTCTGCCCCCTTCAGGAACAAAGACCACGGCCCACAAGGCAGATGCAAAGAGGGCGCCCCCGGCCCAGCATACTGACCCGTCTGGGGCCAGGGTGGGCCGCACCCAACCGTGCCTCCTGCTTGCCCAGCACCACTGCTCACCCGCCCTGTCCCCCAGGCAGGCCCTGGGGGTGAGCCCTGATCCCCACACACTGACTGTCCCCTCGGAGAGAGAGCTGGACCTGGGATGGGGGCAGGGCCCCAACCAGGGCAGCCTGCATGGCGCTGTAGAGAGCACCGAATCCTCCCCGGAAGCCGAAGCCAACGGGCCAGGCCCTATTCCACAGCGGCCGTGCAGGCACCGCCGCGGCCCCGGTCGGTGCCAGGGAGGCCCAGCTTCTCACCTACATAGAGAAGCCCCAACAGGTTAGCAATTTCCCAAGAGCGGGGCCTCTCTCGTGACTAGATAAGATTTTTTGGATCTGCCCTGTCCCTGAAAACAATTTGTCTCCTCAGCTGGGCTCAGCTTATCCCTCCGTGGATCTTGTTTACACAGCAAGCTCTTAAGTAAACACTTTCTCCCCTGAAACCAGCTCCCAGGCCTCAGGGCAGCCTCTCCCTCCAGGGCTGGGTCCCCACTGAGGAGGGGATGGGCCGCATCTGCTGCACCTGAGCCTCCCATGATGACCTCAGCCTGCTTCCTGAGGAGGCCATTAGCAGAAACTGCTGAGTTTGAACTCAGTTCGCCAGGGCCAACCGGTTGGAGTTTGGGGCGACACTTTGGGGTTTGCTCAGCCATCCTGCTGGGCCCAAAAGCTGTGGCCAGCTGGTGCGAGGCCTCACGTGGGGCTCTGCTCAGCCCTGCCTCTGACCCTGGTCCTTCCAAGAGACCACTGGCCGTGCCTTGGGGCTGCTTGGACACAGGCTGGCCCAGCTTGGAACCTGCCAGGGACGGGCAGGGCAAGGCAAGCCAGCCCGGTCTTTAATGGAACCCTTTAACCTCTCCAAATCCCAGGAAAATCAGCTTTCCATACACCAAATCCAAACCCTTGTGGTAAATTAAGGGCTAAACTCTCCACGTGTTCAGTTTGCTCTAAGCAAGGACCAGTCCGCTCCCTCCCCATCCTCAGCACAGGGGAAGCCCACCCGCCTGAAAAAACAAGACCAGGTTTGGCTCCAGTGGGGCTCTGGCTGGGGTCAGAGGCAGACACATGGAGGCTGGGGGGTGGGGAGTGCGAGAGCCAGCCCACCTCTGTCTCAGCCACACTGGTTCCTGGGCCACACCGAAGGCTTCTGGGAGCAGGAAAGAACATGAAAGGAGGGAGGCCTTCTCTGACACTGGACACCTCCCACCTGCTCCCCTTTTGTTCCTACAGCTGAGACAGGCAAGGCCGAGGTTAACACCTCCCATAGATAAGGAACTAGGGGACAGACAGGGTGGGGGGCTCACCCGAAGCCACTGGGCAGTGGCAATGAGTGTCTGCAGCCTCCCAGAGAGCATCTGCTCTCCTCGCCTGCCACCTTTCTCCCTCTCCCCAGCCCCAAGGGACCACCTTCCCTGGCTGCACCTTCTGTTTTAAAATTCACCTAGAGCTTCTCAACACAAGAGGCTCCAGAGAGCATCACTAAGTTAAGAATTCCTGATCTGTGCCCCAGCCAGAGGGGACGGCATGGACAAGCATGTAGTCAAGGCCACCGGGGGCTGGGTCTTCATCACTCAGCTGCCAGCCATTCCCAGGAGCAAGCTGAGTCTGTGGCTAAAGGCTGGCAGAGAAGCTTCAAGAGGCAGCCTTCAGCCCACACTGGCCACAAGGAGGGCCGCCCTCTGGGGAACCGTCACCTGAGTAGAGCCCTTGCCCTGGCCAGCTGAGGGGTCTGGGGCCGTGTTTCCCTCCAAAGCACCTTGGGCATCGAAGCTCCCAGGTAGGACCCCAAGGGGCACACCAAGTGGGGAGCTCAGGCAGGCTCCAGTAAGGAGCTTCTAACTCCAGGCCGACCGCTCCCCCTACCCATTCCCCTCCTGCCACTGTATCCCCAGCAGCCACCTGGCCCCAAGACCTGTGGTTTCCAGCCCACACCCTGAGTCACTAACATGTCACCTGCTGCTTGACCTGAGGGATGGATAAAACACAGATCCCTGAAAGGCATTACCAGGGTCACAGGAGCATGCTGTTTTCCAACCACACGTGATAAAACTATAATACCGTTCAGTATTTAACCGGTCTTCAAATTCAAGACTTGGGGGATGACCATCCGGGGGCTTTGGGGAGAAAAGCAGGTAAGGGGTGGTCTGGTGTCAGCCCTGGTGAGCTCCCAGGACCCTCAGCCATGTGCCCCCTCCAGCAAGCCTCCAGAAAGGGGAGCCGGGGAGTCTGGGTCGCGGAGAGCCACCACCCTACAGGAGATGCCAGGGCAGGGCCTTGAAGTCCCCTGCTGGCCTGGAGGATGAGACCCCACTCGGCCCAAGTCACTGACTGGGGCAGCACCGGGGATTCAGCATCATGGCTGGCAGCACCCAGGGGAAAAGAGGGTTTAGGGATCTGTCAGCCATAACTGGCCTCACTGTGAAGCTGGGGGACTCCTAAACCTCAGAGGCGCAGACCCCTATTCTCAGCAGTTCAAGAAGCAGGAAATGAATGTAAAAAGCATCGGTCCTGATGCCTGGCAGGGGCTGAAAACCACCCTGTCTTCCTCCTCCCCACCTCCCTCGGGTGGTCCAGGCAGCTGTCCGCCAGCCCCCTGGTCCGAAGCAGTAACCAGCCTAAAAACAACAGGAGCTATCGGAGGGGCAGATGGAGCTGGGGGGTGGGGGGGAAGGGAAGCAAGGGTCTCTGGGAAGGGACCTGAGCCAGGGACATCAGCAGCTAAAGAGTCCTAACCGGGTGGCTGCCCCAGGGTGAGGCCCCTTGCTGGGTGACCTGACCGGGCAGCTCTCTGCCCCTCTCTCTGGACTTGTTTCCCACCTTAGCTGGAGAACCGTGAACTCCGCTGGGCTCTGAGGGGCTAGGCTGGGATCTGGCAGCAGAGGCCACAGCAGTGTGGGTGGTGGGTTGGTGGCAGTCATGCTACAACAGGCTCACGGCCCAGGGCCCAGCAGGACGAGGACCCTCTCCTGCCCAGGATATCCAGCTGGTAGTGGGTCAATCAACCACCTCCTCTCCCAAGCCTTCTCTCCCAGTTTAGAAGCTGCCAGGGAGGCAGTCTTAGGCCACCGAGGAGGCACAGATGTCCGGCGTTAGCCTCCAGACCCTGAAATCTATCCCCTGCCGGTACTCCCAGAAGGGCCCCACCGTGCCTCAGGGCAGCATCAGCGTTTCCGGTTTGACAGGCACTGCGATTTATCAGCTCAGAGTCTCTTCACAGAGAACAGAGTCAAGCTGAGACCTGTACAGGAGGGTGATGGACCAGCCCAGGGTGGGAGGGGCCTGGGGACCCGGCAAGTCGGCTTCCATAACGGCCCCAAAAAGGCCCCAACGTCCCCATCAGCACTTCCACTGGGACCTCCTGGGCACCCTTCCTCTGAAGTCCCCACACGGGCACCTGGGGATTCCAGAGCAGGCCGGGAGTGCAGGAGCCCTGTGCTTACATTGTTCATGGCACTGAATGCCAGGCTTTACAGATGGGAGACCCAAAGTCAGGGTCACAGAGGCCTTTCCCCTGCCCCATGTTGCCCACTTGGGGTAGCCCAAGAGGCCAGGGATGTGTCAAGAGGTGATCTTGACCCCCCAGCGCCAGCCCTGACGCCCAAACCAGGTCAGGGCTGCCGCCAGCTGCCCGACCCGCCCTCCGCAGAGCGGTGCTGCCCGCAGCCCACAGGCAGGGACTTGTCTCCCAACAGGCCCAGCTGAGGGCTGGGTGCAGGGCCAGGAGCTGGAAGACCAGTTCCTCTGCTTTTCCCCACCTGCCAGCACCCGGCCGGGTTAGAAAGGAGCCGCTCAGTGTGAGCAAGGCTGCCCGGCCGCGCTGGCCTGGGAGCCAGACAGCAGTGGCAGGGGAAAGTGATCAGACCGAGTACCGGGAAGAGCTGGTTACGGCCTGGGCTCTGTCCTCGACTTACCAGGTGACCCTGGAGGAGACCCTGCCTCAGGTCGCCCAGGGGGCTCCCAGTTCCAGGTGGGGGTCGAAAAAATCAAGCCCTGCCCTGGGGAGAGAGGCAGATGCAGCAGCTACAGCAGACTGCCACCTGGCGGGGTGGGGGTGGGGGGCGGGGCCTGATGGCGCTGCTCTCGGCTTCCTGAAGGGGGTTATGGCCCAGGCAGATGGCTGGCGATGTCCCAAATCAAGGTGACTCTGGGGACGGTACCTGGCAGCCCACAGGGCCAGAGATATCGCTAAGGCCTCCAGAGCCTCATGCCTCCCCAGCTCTGGCTGTCCTAACAGGACAGCTGAGGCCAGCAGCTCAGCACAGAACCCCCCAGACAGCCCCCCGTGAGGGTGCCAGGATCCGCTTTCTGGCTGATTAACCCCCAGACTCCACCAGGCTGGGGGGCCTGCCGCCTCTGGCCCACAGGCTTATAGAGACCTCCTCCCCCTGCTCTGGCCAAAGTGTTCTTACGTTTCACCCGAGGCAGAAACGTGCTGCTTTTGACACGCAGAGGAAGTGGCTCGCTCCACCACCTGTGTCCACTGTCGGCACCCCTGCAGGGGCAGGGTGTCCCCTTCCAAACAAAGCGCCTCTGGGAAGGCTCAGGGGCGCAGGGCTCCTTCGGTCCTGGGGTGCTAGGGGTGAGTTGGAGCTATGGAAGAGGGGAAAGGACGGCAAAGGGGACGCTGGAAGACGCCAAGAACACATTTTGTCTCCTATGTCAGAGTGCGGTGGCCAGCCAACCCCATTCGCAAAAAGGACAGAGTTCCCTTTGCTCCAGCCTTGAAGCAGGGAGTGCATGGCCTTGCCTCTCCCACAGGCGGAGGAGCAGTGGGCTGGTCTGGGGGCCGGCCTCCGGGACCAAGCGGAGCTCAGGCCGGCCAACACACCGGGGCTGCTGCAAGCCCAGACGGACACGGGAAGGGCAGAGTGTCTTGAGGGGGGTCCCATGGCAGAGGGGAGCTGGTACTTTCTGGCCTGAGTGACAGAAGGCAGAATTTTCGGGAGTGCAGAAGAAAGGAGGGCCTTTGGGGTGGGGCAACCCTCAGTCTGCAGTTCCAGGCATGAGCCACAGCCCCCACAGCCAGGGGCCTGGCTGGGCTCACTTGAGCCCCCACCCAGGTGCCCTGGTGTCTGGGTTCGGCGGGCCTCCTCCCACGGCCGGGCCGGCCCAGCCCACACCTGCCTGGGTCAGGAGCCAGCCCCTGCCAGAGGTCAGGCGGAGGCGAGCAAAGTCTGCCTGCCCGGGGAGGCTCGTATTTCTGAGAAGGGGCAAAAGCTGGGTTTGCTGACCCTATGACGCCAGCACTCGGGGGTAAGACTGGCCAGCCATTAACTGCAGTCTGAGGGATCCTGTCCCCCTGCCCCCACGGGGCCGCCAGGGCCCTCCCTGAGGACTCTCCCAGTGGCGTCAGCCCCAAAGCTCCGGAAGACTTGCTGCTCGGAGCCCAGGAAGGAAGGACCCCAAGTCATACCGCTACATTATCTCACTGGATCTTTTCAAAAGCCCTCTGAGGCAAGACAGGAAAGACCCAGTTCACAGATGAGGAAACCGAGGCTTAGAGGCAGACAAAGAACTATGCGGGCTTACACACCGAGGAAGTGACAGAGCGGGCAGTGATCTGCGTGGGCCAGACTCTGAGCCCTGTGCACCCCTCAGCTTTCCACACGGCACCCACTCCACTCCAGCCCCAGGTGGGACTAACCAAGGCAGGCCGGCCAGCCCAAGGCTTCAGGACCCCAGTGCATCCCCCAACAGGAGGCAAACTCTAGATGGGGGTCTAGCAGAATGATCCTGTTCCACAGGGGGCAGAGGGGAAAGGGCAAAGGTTAGGGGCTCTCTGCTCCTCGAACAATTAATTCCCAGAACGCAGGATGCCTCAGCCAGTGCTTCAGACTCACCAGAGACCTCGGCACTGGCGTCTTGGCTGGACCTTCCCAAGACTTTGTAACAACCAGGCCTGTCCCAGGGACAGTGCACCCCAGGCTCACCCCTCAGCCGGACCCCGGACCCCGCTGGAGTGCCTGGGAATGATGGGCGGGGAGGCGGGGGCGGCGCCTTTGCTCAGCCTGAGTGGGCCCTGCCTCCTGGCCTGACCCCCAGCATGGTGGGTCTTGTTGCGCAGCCCCTCCACATGCCTACCCCGGAGACGTGGTCAGGACAGCAGTGCCGCACCCCAGTGGTCCTCCCCTGGGAGAAGCTGGGGTGACGTCAGAGGCCCCTCAAACACCCCGCAGCCCAGGGCCCTGCAAGCCCCAACAGGACCGCATGTCCGCCTGGGACACTCCCTGGAGACGGGACACCAAGGCCTCAAATACCGTCCTGAGCTGCGGGGGTGCCAAGGAGCTCCGGCGAGAAGAGCCAGTGCTGGCCCTGTGCCCCTGCCATGGGGCCGTCACAGTCGATTCCCCAGGCAGGCCAGGCGGAGTCCTGTGCATCTGAGGCCATCGAGGTGGCGTGGAAACAGCAGTTCAAGTCCTCATGCCCCCGGAGGCCTCCTGGGGCCCCGCACGCACAAGGGGCCAGGGATGCTGGGGGCCGGGCATGGATGAGCTCACCTCAGCCCTCCAAAGTCCCCTCCCATGTCCCCAGGTCCCATCCCCCTGCTGAGGGTCCAGAAAGTGCCCAGCAAAGGCCAACGGGGGCAGAGAAAGTACCAGCAGCCCCAGGAAGGAAAGACAGTGAATTCAACGCCACTGTGGTCGGCAACACCCCTGGAGATTAATGGCAGGCACCCAAAGCATTCCCAGCCCAGGGCTGGCACCTCTGCCGCCCCTGCCGTCTCCATCCAGGAACACCCCCCACCCCGATCCCACAAGACTTCCTGTGGCCAGAAAACGCTCTGCCTCCCAGCCTGATTCCTGATCTGAAACCGCTCTGGGACTCTGGGACGCACCCCTCTTCTCAGGCTGAATATGAATGGCCCTCAGCCATCACCGCCCCTCAGGTCTGTCTGCTCAGACTGACCCTCGTGTCTGGTCCCCGTAACGGCCACCCCCTCTTACATGCACCCCTGGTGACCAGGCGAGGACCCCTCCCCATCTGCACAGGGCTTTCAGATCTGGTCCAGCCAGGCAGGGCTCAGGACCCTGAGGCAGAACTGTGCCAGGGCAGCGGGGACAGTGAGAGGCCCACCCTGCCCAGGCTCCCACCGGTCCTCTGTGACGCCCAGAGACTTGATGAATGCCCAAATGCGTGACTTCCCTTTGGCCTCTCAGGCTGCTCCCCCCATGTCACAGATGGGCTCACGGAGACCAAAAGAGGCCCATGCACCAAACCACTCAGCAGTGAAGAGGGCCAGGCTGGACATGAGGCCTCCAAGCCCCAGTCTGCCTCACTGTGCCCCCCCAACACCTGTGACCTGCACACAGTGGGCTCCTGGTCAAGGCTGGTTGGGTAAGTCTGGGGGGGGACCTGGCACCATGACTCAGCTGATGAGTGGAGCAATAAACACATCCACCTTCCCCACTGCCCCAACCTGCCCGACGTGGCTTCCATTCCTGCTAATGAGCAGACCTGGGGCAGGTGGCCAGGATGCCCGGGTGTGTGCAGAAAATATCACCCGCCCCCACCCCAGCCTGCCCTTGCCTGGGGGTCTCTGTCCACCACTGAGCTCTGAGTTCACCTCCTCCAAGCAGCTTGCCCTCATTCCCCCCTTACAGATGACCCCTCCAGTAGCCAGTGCCCGCCCCCCCAGGAACAATGAGCCTACCCCACGTCCCCTGGGAACACCTTCTCCCTTCCCAGAACGAGGTCTCCCTGCAACCACATGGCTGTCAGGGCTGAAGAAGGGAAGGGAGGCCCCTTGAGCAGATGGGAAACTGAGGCCCAGAGGGGCAAGGACCTGCCCCAGACACACAGTCAGGGGTCACACTAGGACTTGGAAGGCTGGGTGTCCTGGCTGCCCTTCTCAGTTAGGAGTATCTTCTGCAGACTTCTAAGGCCAGGGACAGAGGGGTGTCAGAGTTGCAGTTAAAAAGGGAAAAGACAGTCAGAAAGGGACAGAAAGAGGAAGGCGGCTTCCTGAGGAGGAAGTTGCAGACAGGTGACAACCAGGTTTCCCTAAAACTTCAACTGCAGCCCACCAGCAGGGAAGGCCAAGGGCAGCCATGGCTGCAGCCTGTGCTATGGGCTGGGCCTCCCACCCCCCAACCCCTGCATGTACGCACACGTGCGCACACACACACGGTACTCTTGTGGGGCTGCAACCCCCAGGTGACTCACCGGGAAGCATTTTTCCCAGGGCTGAAGGCCGGAGGACGAGCAGCCCCCACATGTAATTAGGCAGCCCACGGGGCCAGCCATAAACGCCAGGAGGGAAGAGACCCTCCAGGGGCTCCAGAGGCAGGGGGGACGCACCGGGAAGCCTCCTGAGTCAACAGGAAGCATGACTGGGCAGATGACTGGATCCCGAGAAGGTCCTGCCAGCAGCCTCCCTCCCCAGCCCAGCGGCCCCTCAGCCCCCCAGCCGGAAAACTGCCTGCTGCACTGTTCTCCCCACACAGGCCTGCCCCTAACACTTTTGGTCCCCAAACCTGCACAGGCAGTGGGACACTTTCCAGAGGAAGCTTAGGCCACACCATGCCACCCCGGCTCTGGAGTCCCCAGCACCAAGCCCTGGGGAACTGATTGGGTGCCTTTGCCTGGGACCTGGGCCTACGGCGGAACTTTTAGTACCAACTCCTCACCAGTGCAAGCTTCCGGAGGACAGGCCGAGGAGGTCACAACACGCAGGTACAGCTAGCCCTTCCTGGGACTATGGGGAGGGTTCCCCGGTCACCCAGACCTGGAAGGTGCAGTTGCCGAACTGACCCCGAGCACCACGTCTTGCCTCTGTAGCCTCAAGCTCTATAGCCTGTGCCCCAAACAAGCCTCCTGCATCAAGGGAGGGATACAGGCCCACACACCCTTGGCACTGTTGGGGCGCTCGTGGCCTGCTCAGGGTGGTCCAGAATGCTCGCTCCCACCTAAAACCCAACCGCTGCTGGAACAGCTGAAAGGGAAGTGACACCGTGCTGAGCCGGGACCAGAGTGCAGGGACCTGGAGCCAAAAGCCTTCTTTCCAGACTCCCTTAATCCCAATCCCATTCTTTCTCTCTAGTCACCCTTCGGCAGGCCCTGGGAGGGAGGGGGACTCTCAACCAGAGACACCAAAATTGGTTGTTGAAAAGGAGGAGAAAATCAGGAAGTAGTTCGTTCTGTAAAACTACCAGGGTTCTGGGACTAGAAATTATTTATGGACCAATTCCTCACGTGGCTGCTCCCGCAGCAGGACCTGGAATTGGAGGGGCCAGGAGGGACACTGCGGGGGACCCTGCCTGGGAGCCAGGGGTCCTGGGTCCTGGTAACCCAGCTCTGTGCCATGGCACCTGGCTCCCAGGCTCAAAAGAGAATCAACTAATGCGGCAAATGTCCGCCCCCTCATGCCCAAGCTGAAAGACAGCGTTCCAGCAAGACTGAGTACGTCGTCCAAACATGCCCCCGCACTGGGCCTCGGGTGCGCACTCCCCTACCTGCTCTCATGGGTCCCACTGCTTCCTGACCTAAACTCCCCGGGATGGGTGCTTGCTTATCCCTAGGTGACCATCAGACAAACCTGGCCAAAGCCCAGGATGTTGCTTAAATCCTGGGTTTGCCTAAAAGGACTTTTCAGGGCAGCTCAGCTCACCCCATCGACCCCTCCATTCAAAACACACACACACACACACACACACACACACACACACACACACACACACGGTTCTTCAGGGTGGAACAGCAGACACTCACAGGGCCCTGCAGGGTTCAGCCATCCCCGCAGGCTGGGCTGCATGAGGAAGACGTGACAGTCCATCAGTGTTTTCATGCCACGCACACCCTGGTTCTGCCCCTTGGAGCAGCTCAGCTCAATAGGCTGCATCCAAAAGGCAATGCTACCGACCATAGAGGTTTGGGGTAAAGATTTAAAAAGGTAGGAAAAGCACTGAGCCCTCAACCAATGGCAGGCACTCAATTAGGAGTAGCTCTAATTACATCGACAGCTAACTTTCCTCTGGCACGTTCAAGCATTCGTTACGACATGCGCACGCAAGTGACAGAATGAGGACAGCGAAAACAGGTATGTTACCCGCTTTGCACAGAAGATCAAGATTTGGAAGTGAAGTGACTCACCAGAGATTACGTGCTAAATCAGTGGCCAAGCTGAGACTCGGTCCTGGGGTCTGCTTGACCTCAAGCTGTGTCTGGCCTGCCAAACAGTATGGTGCCCAGATAGAGGACCCAAGCTAAGCACAAAGCCTTTGCCAATCAGAACCTATAGCGAGTTAGTTTCCCTGGGTCCAGGTTACCTGCTATCGGTAAGTCACAACTGAAGCCAGATGGAGGGACATGCGGTCATCGGGTACTCCCACCCAGAGCCCATTCATGTCTGTGGCCAGGGAGCCCACAAGAAACACCCTTGAACACTGCTGAGGTCCCAGCTGAAGCCCGTGAAGAAACCAGATCCACATGTCACAGATCAGGAACACTGGTCAGAGGTGGGACTCTCACTCAGGGCTGGAACCTCCTGTCTTGGAAACCATTCCCCCACATCTGATCTGTTTCTTAGAATGGAGAAAAGTGAACCCTGGCTGGTGTGGCTCAGTGGACTGAGCACCGGCCTGTGAACCAAAAGGTTGTCAGTTCAATTCCCAGTCAGGCACATGCCTGGGCGGCGGGACAGATCCCCAGTTAGGGGCGTTCAAGGGGCAACTGATCGGTGTTTCTCTTGCACGTCAATGTTTCTCTCCCTTTCTTTCTCCCTCCTTTCCCCTCTCTCTAAAATAAATAAATAAATAAAATCTTTTTAAAAAAAGAACGGAAAAAATTGCCCTTTAAAACCAAACTAAAAAGCTGCTAAGTACACTTGGGCACACCCATGTCACTTTTGGCTGCTACCAGACAGGGATGGAAGAAGGAAAAAAAAAAAAACTAAACAAATCAGAATTCAAAATGGAGCAACCTGGGGGCACCGGGCCCAGGGGCAAAGTACACCTGGGAGCTCAGTAAACCCAGAGGCATATGGTCACCGGACAGGCTGACAATGGTGAGGATGCCAGCATCCACGGTCAGTTATGGGTAGTGCTCCTCTATTAATAAAGGAGGGAAATAAATATTTCGGAGAGCCCTGCCCCCTAGGGGGGTGATGTGGATTCTTAGCTCCCTGAAAAAATCTGGATACTCCATTCCCAAGGGCTTCCAGAATCCCAAATTCTGCTGCAACAGAAAAGATTCCTCTATAAAATACTCCACAATCCAAGCTTCTCACTAATTCTTTCCAGGCCACTCTCCTTTCCCATCCCTTCCCCTCCCCACCAATCTGGGTTAATGAGGTTTTATTGGAACCCACCATGAGCCACAGGTAGAGACTTAAACCAGCTCCACCCTCCCTGTGGAACTGAAGCCAGGAGTGACATCAGCCCTGGAAGGCTCGGAGCCGGGCTGAGGCAGTGAGCGCCTCCCCCACCCCCCACCTACTCGGCCGGGCAGTGGGGAAATGTCTCTACTAGCCCCCATAATTAAGGCAAAAAGGAATTTTATGCCTTTCAAGAAAGAGGAGAGAAAAACAGCAAATAACTATTCTAGAACAAGCCATTTTCCTCGTGTGGCAAACAGAAAAGACCACAGGACACACGGCCGTGCGCGCGGGCGCGCGTGCACACACATACACACACACACACACACACACACACCTTTTTAGACAAACCTGTTCTTTTCTCTCGGGAGTGGAGTTGAACAGCCTGCGGCCCTAGCAGCCTTCCCTTGCCCATTCAAGGTCAGGTGCCCAGGGACCACACCGTACCTCACCAGTCCCCAGCAGGGCTCTGACCTGCTTTCCCCTGGGACCAAGGTGAACCCTCAGAGACACAGATCTCTGTGACCCGAGGAATCTCCCACAGGGAGATCTGTGAAGGCATTTAATGGCACTTTGTATCTCCACTTTTAAATCAATTCTGGAGAGGGAGAGGGCAGGGCTGGGAAAGAGAAAAGAAACTGAACTTTATTTTTTAAAGAAAGAAGAAAGAAAAAAGGAAAGAAAGAAAGGACAGCTAAGCTCCAAGCCAGAGCCTACCCCAAAGCTTAGTACTTTCAGGCTAGCTCAACCCCGCCCCGGAAGCCCTCCCACCACCTCAGCTGTAAGAAGCCCCCCTCCCTCCTTCCTTCCCCCCTTGAGACTCACTTGGCTCCTGGGCCATGTCTCCATCATGTGTCAAAGTTTCTAGGCAAAAAGAAAAATGCCCCATAGAGCAGCATCTGCCCCTTCCCAACACAAAAGAACACTGAGAAATGCGGTCCACAGAGAATCGCAAATCCCATCTGCCTGCCCCTGCTAACGGTTGCTCGGGATCTGAGCTCACAGGCCCGGCAGCCTCACCCCAGCCAGTCAAAGCAACCCCGGCTCCTGCCCTGGTGGGGTGGCTCCGCTGGTTAGAGTGCAGTCTGGAACACCAAAAAGCTTTGGGGTGATCTCTGGTTGGGGCGTGTGTGGAAGGTAGGCAATCAATGTTTCTCTCTCCCTTCTTCTCTCTCTAAAAATCAATTAAACATATCCTCAGGTAAGGATTTAATTTTTTTTTATTAAAAAAGAAAAGAAACCACCACTCCTCCTGACTCTGGTGAAGACAGGCTGATAGAAAACAGGTGGAGAACCCCACCTCAGCATCCCTGCTGAGGCCTCATCTTGGGCCCGGAGAGAGTGGAGCGGCCAGGTAAGGCCAGGTGGGTGAGGGAAGGAAGCCAAGCACCTCCACTCTCTTCTCTAGGATATTAACTATGATTCAAGGCCCAAGCTGAGTCCCACAGAAACCACATCCCCAAAGAGCAAAGGAGAATATAAACGCCAAATTCTTAGATCTGAAATCCAGAACTGCACGGAAGACCCTGCTCAGAAACCCTATCTGTCCCCATGGCTCCCCATATAGGACAACCCACACACAGTCCAACCCATTAGCAATGCGAGAGGCATCAGGGACCCTCTCCTGGACTTCCAAATGTTTCCAAGCACAACAGTCACCTGAGAAGCGCGGGGGAGCTTCACAAATCCTTCTGGAAAACGCTTTACCTGGGCTAGACCTTGTAAAATACCCGAAGCTCTCAATAAGTGAGGGCTACAATTATTCTAGAGGGACGAGCTTAAACAAGTCGGGGTGGCTGAGACGCTAGTCCAGATTCCACACTACGAACCGAGGACCCACCCCCGGCCGGCCTGCGCTCCTTCCCTGCCCACGTGCCTCCCTGTGCCCGAGCCCGGGAAGTCGAGCGGTCCGGACGTGGCCACTTCCGGAAGGGGAAGAGCCCCTCTCCATCCCAGGGGATGGCCGACTCGCACCGCGGAGAGGACCTCGGGACTCGAGCGCCGGGGCTGGGGGGTGGCCGTGGGCACCCGGTGGCCAGCGCTGACACCTGGCGGCGGCCCGGGTCCCAGCCCACGTTAGGGCCAGCGCTGCGGGGCGGTTCCCAGGAATGGGTTACAGGGGCCGAGAACAAAGCGCCCCCATTGGGGAAGGCGGGCTAGCGGCCGGCAGCCAGGGCGGGACTTCACTTTCTGGGGACCCTCGGGATACTCTTTGTCGGCCAGGTTCCTCTTTAGAGGGGACAAACCCCTCGTCAATGGTGGATACTGGAGTCCTACCTAGAAGCCTCCTTCAGTCTCGATCTCCACATTTGTCCCTCTTTCCCCCGGCTCCACTGGGCGGGCCAAGGAACCCGCCTTTCCAACGCGCGGCCCCAGCACAAAGCGGGGCCGGGGGAGGGGAAGGGCCGGTCCGGGTCCACTCGCGTGGAAGCCGCGCGCCCACCCGGCAGTCCCCAGCGCGGGCACGCGCCTGTTCGAGGGCAGCACAACTTCAGCCCAGAAGTTGGATTCCTGCGGCTCTCTGGTGCTCGGGAGCCAACTTCCCGGAACCTCCCGCTGCCAGCTCGGCCCGGCTCCCTTCGGACAGCCAACGGAAAGCCCCGGGGCCCCACCTCCGCCCGCCGCCCCGCGTCCCCGCGCGGGCCGGGCCCCGCTCCTTGGCAAATGCGCCCGCCTGCTCCCGCGCGGGCTCCTCTGCGCCCAAACTTGCCTCCGCCAAAGGGGCCGGGCGCCCGGTCTCGGCGGGTCTGGTTTGAATTAGGATCTGCGAGAGGGGCGCTGTGGTTGTGGTCACCGCTTCCTCCCGGGTCACCGGCGGGGGGCCCGGCCACCGCAATGCCCGGGTTGACGGGGTGCGAGCCGGCGATCCCAGGTGCCGCCGCAGGCTGGCGGGCTCGGACGCCTGTGGAGCCGCTTTACATAATTGAACGCTGGGCCCTGGCGCAGGCTCCATTCTGCGGGCGCCCCAGTCCCGAGTCCGGAGCCGCGGGACCCACCCGGCGCCCACAGACGGTGGGGCTAGATCCCGGGTTTCGGGGTTCACCTTCGCGGGGCTAGCGCGGGAAGAAGGTTAAGTCTGAGGTCCCCCTCCCCCTCCACGTGCCGCCGTCCGCATCTGCGGGTCTGCAAGCCCGGGCTTCCCGCCGCCTCCCAGCCGGGCCCCGGCCACACTCACCGGGAGGACCGGCTGCAGGCGCAGCGCCAGAGCGCAGAGCCAGAAGCAGAGCGCCGGGCGCCTCATGCTGTCCGGACCGGCGGCGGGGCGCGGCGGGCTGCGCGGGTCGGCTCTGCGCGGATGCTCGGAGCTTGGAGCCGGCACCTCCGGGTGCGCTGCGCTCGACTCCCTTGGACGATGCCCCGTGTATGGCTGTCCTGGGATGGGGCTGTGGCGTCCGCCGGCCGTAGTCCACTGTCTACTGCTGGATTCCTTCCGACTCAGCTCCGCTCCTGCCGGCACCTCTCCCGCCGAGCTCCGCCTTATAATAAACCCACAGGCCCTTAGCCGTTGCAAAAACTAGCCCCCAACCCCCAGCTCGCCAGGTCCCCGGGCCAGCCCCAGTCCCCACCCCCCAGGACCCCGCCCCCTGAGCCACCCAGCCCTGCCTCTCCGGTCGCCCCACCCCGGAGCCCGGGCCCCGCCCCGCCCCCTCCCTCACCTCCGGGTTAGAGTCTCGCTGGTCTCCTGAGCCGCGGGCCCTGCGGTTCGGGGTTCCCGGTGTTTCAGCTCCGCCGCTCCCGGGTAGTGGGGGCCCGGGTGCACCCGCTTCCGTCCTGGCCCAGGGCATTGAGGAGCTGTCCGGGAGAGGGGCTGGAAGGGAGGTAGTTGATCCTGGACTGTGGCCGCCAGTCTGCAGCGCCCTCTGGGCGTGGACCCGGAGCTTCCTCCAGGTGCGTTGGACCTGCAGGTTCCCGGCGGGAAGATTTCGGGCGACTCTGCGGCACCCCGAAGTGACTGGGCATTAAACGGATGGATGCCTCCCCCGCCTGTCCTCTTAACTGCTGATAGGGCTCCTACGCCCGCCCTTCCCCAGCACAGGTTCCCCGTTGCACTCGCGTTCTGCCGGCACTTCAGAGCGTGCTGGAAACTCCGGGCCTTACTTTAAACATCTGACCACGCTCAGGTTTTTTGTTTTTTGTTTTTTGGTGTTTTTTTTTAATGAATTTTCGGCATCTTTCAATGGAAGACAATGCCCTCTCTCTTCATCCTTTGAGCTAAAAGTTAAAATAAACAGCTTCGTTTCCAAGTGGTCTCCTCTGGCCTGCAGGTCTGAGAAGCACCCCTTGGAGCTTCCTCCTCCTTCATGATTCCTGGAGCAGCCCTGGGCCGTGTTTCCCTTGCCAGTCAGGCACCTCAGTGCAGAAGGCTATGGGAGGCCTATGGGCATAGTGCAAATGGCCTTGAGAGAAGGGGAAGAACTGCCTGGCCTGCCTGCAACCTCATAGGCAGAAGGGATGGTGCCAAATGACCTACGGACCTGGACACCAAAGATGGTGCCGTCCCCACCCCTCCTCCCCAGGCAGGGGAGAGGCTGTCCCCTGGTGGCCTCTCGGATGGTCTCCAGTGTTTTGCTTTAAGTGGGTTAAACATTCCTGGGTCCTGGGCTATACAGACGGGACACTTGGCCTGGGCCCCGCCCATCCAGCACCCTCCTGCCTGCATCCCCATCTCAAGCCACAGCCCTGCTCCAGAATACCTGTTTGACCTTAGGCAGCTCTCCCTTTGTGAGTCTCAGTTCACCCTCTGTGTCCATGATGGATGGTAGATCCTCACCAAGGTTCTTAGGGCCTGAGGGGAGGCGCTGCCTGTCTCCGGTTCTCGAATCACCCAACATCAGGGCTGCAGCAGGCAGGGCCCCTCAGGAGCTCAGGATGTCCTCCTGGGTTATACCGTTCTGTCCACAGAAAGCCATGTGTCTCCGAGGGTGGCTGCACTGTCTGGAGTCAGCTCTCTGGTCTTTTTAACCCAATATGGAAGAAAAATAGGTCAGTTTGGAATCATCTTTCTCTACTGCACGAAATAAAGAAAACTGGAGTCAGGGAGGGTTTGATGGAGTGTTTTCATACTGTAAAAGGTTAGCAGTTCAGTGTTTCTTTCCAACAGAATACCATGCATCTGCCCCAATCAATGCGTGTTCCTTTTGGGCAGATTAGGAAGAGGCGGGGCCCCAAGGATGACACTGTATAGAGAAGGGAAGTAGAGGGTCGGGCCTTGCCTTGACCCAGCTGACCCCTGGGCTGCTTCCTTCTCCTCTCAAGCCAAATTCTGCAAGAAAATCTCTCCCTACTAGAAGCAGCTGTCTCAGGGTCCTGCCCCTCGGATCTCTAGAGCCCTCCGGCCTGCCCTGGTGACACCGTTCATACACACTGGCAGGACCAGCCCTGTCTGCAGCCATCAGGGCCTTTCCTGGGCCCCCCTCATCCCTTGTAAATCTAACTAAAGGGTTAGTGGCTGGCTGAGCAGGCGGCTTCCAGCCTCCCATCAGTACACCGAGGCAGGTCCTCCATCCTGATTTGTATTCCTAATGCAAATATCCAGTATTATCCCTGGTGAATTATTAACTGCCTTGAATGTTGCTTCCTTTTCCTGGAAGGAAAGAGGAAGGCGGGGCCAGCGCCACCTCATTTCTCTCATCCTTCCCATGGATCCACAGGGCTCCATTCTGGGAGTAAGACCTAAGATCGCCACTGGGGTGTCACGTGGAGGGGAGCGAGGAGGAAGAGGCCAGCAGCTGTGTCCTGGGGGGGGGCGGGCTGGGTGTAGGTTGCCCCTTTGATGCATTAGGCACCTAAACCTCATAGACATGCTTTGGGCGAGTTGCCACCTATCAAAATTTAAAGTGCACTTGCCCTTTAACACAGGGATTCTGCTTTGGCAAACTTCCTCCCCAGAAGTATTTTCACCAGTGTCCAAAGAGGCATGTTCAATTGTCCATCCGTAAAGGAAAGGTGAGGTCAGCCTGAGTATTCCCACACTGTGGAATGCTACACGGTTTTTTAAATGAAGTAGATATTTAAGTCCTGACCTGGAACATTCTTCAAATCCTATTTTTAGGTGAAAAGGAGCAAGTTAAAGACTGATCTATATATAGTATGGCCAAAATTTTCTTTAAAACATGTATGATGTATATAGACTGACTATATGTGTGTACTAATAAAAAGGTCTAAAGGAGAATAATGGGGCAGGGACAGTGAGGGACAGTGTGTAAGTTTACTATGTATTCTTTAGTGTTTATATTGAGAATATATAACTTGTTTAACTTTTTTAATTGAAATTTGTTTCTGAAACTGAAGATGATTTCAACCTCCAATAACAGCTTCCCTTTAAACAGCTCGAAAAGTAGGATAATTAGTGCCCGTCCCTGGACCTGCATTACCCACAGCACAACCAGAACCTCCACAACACTGGAACCCAAGACCCTCCCACCCTCAGCTCTGCCCACCCCCCACCCCCACCCCGTGTCACCTTCCTTCTCAGGACGGTGGCCAGATGGCACTGTTCTCAGCCATCACAGCTAACTGAGCGATGTCCAGAAACAAGGCCACCTTCTCCTAGTGTCTTTCTCAGGAGTAAGGAAATAGTTCCCGACGACCCCCTTACACACACACACACACACACACACACACACGCTTCTTTTCCCATCTCGCTGGCCCGAAGTGGGCACCGTGCCTTCACGCAGTCATCACCCGTAAGCGATCTTGAGCACCCACATGGTTGTAGATTAACCCTCTGGGAGCTTGGATGTGGAGGAGCCAAGGCCATGTCCACTAAATATTTTGACTTCTTAAAAAGTGTAACATGCCTGTAAGGACATTCTGCTCAAGGCCATCGAAAACACACCTTTTTCCATCCAACTTCTTCCCATCCTAAAGCATTTTAAAAGACAGTTGATGGTTTTTACTGTGAACCACTTGACACATCCAATAAAGAATAATGTTCCTCAAAAAAATTAAAACTGGAATTATCATGTGATCTAGCAATTCCACGTCTGGGTGTGCACCCCAAAGCAAGAAAAGCAGGGACTTGCACAGATTCGTGCACCACATTCAAAGCAGCACCGTGCACCACAGCTGGCACAATCCCTGCAAACGCTGACAGTGAGTGGACCAACGCAACGCCGTGCTCACTGTGATGGGACGTCTCTGAGTCCCGAAGGCAAGAAACCCTGTCACAGGCTGCGGCCCTGATGGACCTTCGAGACTTTAAGTCAAGTGGAATAAGCCAATCACAAAAGGACAAAGACCGCCTGAATCCACTTAGGTGAGGTGTTGAGCGTAGTCAAACTCAGAGGCAGGAAAAGAGGTGAACAAGGCGTTACCGCTCAGTGGGTATGGAGTTTTATGTCAGGAAGGGGGACAAAGCTCTGGGTGTGAATGACGGTGGCACAGGTGGCTGTGGCACAACTGTGTGGATGTCCTTAATGCCATTGAACTGTGTGCTTAAACAGTTAAAGTGGTACATCTTGCGTTATGTACACTTTTTTAAAAATGGAAAAAACCTTAATTGCTAAAAAAATGAAATAATGAACAACTGTGCTAAATAAACTACCCAGTTTATCCAATCTTAACATGATGTCTCTTTAAAATTGTTTTTTTATTTTTTAACTTTATTTATTTATTTTTAGAGAGAAGGGAAAGGAGGGAGAAAGGGAGAGAAACATCAACATGTGGTTGCCTCTCGTGCACTCAATACTGGGGACCTGGCCCGCAACCCAGGCATGTGTCCAGACTGGGAATTGACCGGCGACCCTTTGGTTTGCAGGCCAGCGCTCAGTCCACTGAGCCACACCAGCCAGGGCTGAATTGTGTTGTTGTTTTTTTAATGAAATGAATCATTACAGATTCAAGTGAGTCTCTCAATTTATGTTTTGAGATGTATGCTACTCTGAGATGTATGCTACTCATGTGGCTGTGGCCATTTATCTTTTTTTTTTTAAAAGATTTTATTTATTTATTAGGGGGGAAGGAGAAAGGGAGAGAAACATCAATGTATGGTTGCCTTTCATGCGTCCCCTGCTGGGGACTGGCCTGCAGGGAAGGAGCCTGCAACCCATGCAGGTGCCCTGACTGGGAATTGAACCGTGATCCTTTGATTTGCAGGCCTGTGCTCTATCCACTGAGCTACACCAGCCACGGCTTGGCCATTTATCTTAATTGCTGTATTATAACTCGCTACATGCATATACTGTGACGTACTAATCCCTAGACATTTGGCTGGTCCCAGTTTCTCAGTATAACACCCAATGCTGAAGCCAACCCTGCACCTCTCTGCTTGAGTGCACGTGAGACTTCTCCAGAGGTGGCTGGAGCTCCTGGGCTTTAGGTACAAATGTCTTCATCTGTCTCAGGTGTTGCTCTAAGCATTTTCTCTAAACCCATCGCTCTCCGAAGGGCTTATAGCAATTTTCGCTCCCAGCAAAAGCAGTGAGAGTTCCCATTTTCCTACCCCCTCTGGATGACTTGGCACTTATCGGGCCTTTCATATTTTGCTAGCCTGATGCAGGTAAAGTGACATCTCGTTGCCACTTGATTTTGAATGGCTGTCCCTTTATGAAACATGGTGCTGAAGCCTTTTGTTGCTGATTGCTTGGGAAGGCACTGCTGGTTTGCTCTCCACACCTGTTTTTCTCCCCCTTTTCAATGGAAGAACTCCTAAAGTTCAGCTGGGCTTGTGGCCACTTGAAATAAAGACTACATTTCCAAGCATTTCTTCCAGTCACCCACAGCTGCGTGATCAGGGTTTTGTCAATGGGACCAGAGCAGAAGTGATGGGTTTATGTTCCTTCGAGGAAGCGTCAAAGGAAGGGGCCCTGGCCCTGGCCTTTCCTCTTCTCTTTCCTCCTGGCTGGAAGGCAGATACGATGGCTGCAGCCGGAGCAGTCATCTTTGGACCATGACGTGAACTCGGGGGACAGAGGCCATGCTTGCATAGCGGAGGAACGGGCAAGAAGGAGGGCAGTCCCTGGTCCACGAAGCACCACACCAGCTCCGCCCACCCAGACACGTGCGTGGTGGACAAGCAGACTTCGCCTCACTTTGGACACTGTTATCCTGGATTTCTGCCCCTTGCCAGTGAATCTCACCCCCGCAGTACGCCGTGAACTCGCTCTTCCGCACATGACCAACGGATTTGCCTGGGGAGGAGGGCACGTGCCATCCATCAATAAACACCTGTGGGAGGTGACCCAGCCAGTTTCCTAGGCCTGGGTGTTACATCTGGATTTGACTCAAGGTACCTAATGACCTCTGTCCCCAAAAGAAGTGTACACAAGAAGGGCCTCCTCTGAGAGAGGAGGTGTCTTCAGAGTCTGCAGCCCACGAGGTCCCTCTGTTCTCTCGCTCCTCCATGCTCCGGTGTGCAGGCAGCACGGCACAGCCCCGCCTCCGTGGGCTCTCCCTCCCAGGCCTGCAGGGGGGCTGTGCTATATCTACTGTGAGACACGAAGAGCTAAGGGCTGCGGGGCGTTGCTGTTTCTTTTAAGAAACCAGTGTATCTGTTCTTACAGATGGACACCGCCCCCCTTCGCATGAGCAGAAGCCACAGGCGGTGCAGTGACTGCGAGTGTGCTGACCTCCACATCCTGCGTCTCGGTCCCATCCGCGTACCCTCCCCGCCTCCCACCCCTGCGTCTGTCCACGTCTCATGAAGACCGCCTCTTCTCGGTTGCCTCTGATATTGCTAGAATGTCAGAAGAGAAAGAATAAATACATCCCTTGTAAATACTGGCATTTACACATCCAAATCGGAGGATTTACCTCCCGAAAGTGGTCCCTCGAGGAGACAGATGCTGCCCATGCCATCACCCTAGGATAGGTTTTTCTTTTCTTTTTTTTTTTTTTTTTAAGGAGGGCGGAGGGTGTAGTTCATTCCTTTGATAAGCAAATGTGTCCAGAGCCACCGGGATGCCGGACTCCATCAGCAACACTCCCAGTGCCTTCCCGGTTCATTGCGATCCTTGGAATGGTGCTCCAGGAACTCACCTCTGGTGGCACTGAACCTGAACGGTGCCCCTGGACCGGGGAAGCTGCCGGAGGACGGGCTGGGACCAGTCCGCAGCTGGATGCTGGAGACAGCGAGTGAAAGCATAAGATTCTCACATTGGAAGAGGCCACTCTCTTTGGAGAGGAGCAGATACGAACCATCATTATAAAACAGAGAGGTGCCTGCCACACCAGTCCGTGCACCAGAAGCTGGAGGCAACAGTGGATTTGCAATGCAGAGGTTCCAAAAGGTTTCAGGGATGAGGGTAGGGCCCGAGGTGGGGAGAAACCATCAGAACCCGTCCTTGCATGAAGGAAGATGATTTGGGCAGTGTGTTAGTTTCCCATGGCTGCTGGGGCAAATCACTTACTCCAGATGCAGTGGTTTAAAATGAGGACTAAAAGGGGCCACATGCCCTGGCAGTTGGTTAGAGCACTGTCCTGACACACCAAGGTTACCGGGTCGATCACTGCAGGGCATTTACAAGAATCAACTGATGAATGCGTCAATAAATGGAACAACAAACCATATTTCCCTCCCCCTCCTCTCTCATTAATAAATAAAAAGAAGAAAAAAGGAAAGGGGCCACATGCTAAAATTGACAAGCTCGGCACCCCCAGATGGTGGCCTTACAAACTCGGAGAACACAAGCAGCCACATAGGATGGACTGAACGTTAAAACTACTGTACTAACTCAAGGCAAGTCACAACTGGTAGTCGCATCCTAGGCCGGTAGCAGTATTCTCTTTTTGCATGGAAGATAACAGACCGCAAAGTTATCTCCCTTTCCAGACCCCTCGGGGCCCACCCGCTGCACCAGAGCAGGGGACTGTGACTTCTTCATTGTTATCCTGTTCCCCCCGAATACCAGCTGCCCATGCTGTAAATGGTAATGATTAACCAGCCTGTGCCAGCCAATGCAAAAGAAGCCTGTGCTTCCTTGTTTTACTTTTTATCCAATCCCAGAGCTTTCCCCACTTCGCTTTCTCCCACCCCCTTAACCTACCACCCATGGATGTAACTGCCTCAAGTCTCCTCCATTGGTTCTGATCTATGAGATAAGTTGCCAGACTTCCATTTGCCAGAGCCTTTTCTCAGTTCCTTGAGATTTTACTTCCTGGCCATTGTCAGTTTGGTTCAAATAAACTTATAAAAATTCTCCACAGGTTTGGATGTTTCTTACATAACAGAAATAACACAAATTTATTCTCTTACTGTTCTGGAAGCCAGAAACCCCACATCGGTTTCACTGGGCCAAAATCAAGGCATCGGCTGGCCTCCACTCCCCCCAGGGGACCCAAGGGAGGATCTAGTCCTCACCTCTGCCGACTTCTGGTGGCTGCCAGCTTCCTTGGCTTGTGTCAGCATCACACCCACCTTCAGTGCAAACATCTTCAAATCTCCTTCTGCTCCATCTCCACGCTGCCTTCTCTTCTGTGGGACACCATGTCCCTCAGCCTCCCTTTTATAAATTCGGGTGGTTGCATTTAGGATCCACCTGGGTAAACAGGAGAATCTCCCCATCTACAACGCTTAACTAAATTACATCTGCAACTCTGCAAAGACCCCTGTCCCTGAATTTATTTTACTTTATTTTTTATTTTATTTTACTTTTGCCACGGAAGGTAACATCCACAAGTTCCAGTGACTGGGACATGGCTAATTTGGGAACCATTATTTGGGCAACCGCAGGCAGAGAGAGTCGGGCCATTCCAGGTGGGACACCTAGCAAAGAAGAGAGAGGCAAGGAAGCAAGAAAAAGCTTCAGAATTCCAGGAACTGGAGGGAGTCTGAGTGGCCTGGACAGGTCAGAACGCAGGCCCTTTGGCTAGAGCTGCGTCACAGGGGGGCAGCCAGTGTAGCTTTGGGTGCCACTGATGGGCAGGCCTAGGTGAGGGGTGACTGACCTTCCAGAGCAGAGGAGGGACTCATCAGTTTCACTTGTTAGAAAGATCTTGTCACTGTGGACAGGAAACCGCAGGTGGGAACGTGGGAAAAGCCAGCAGAGAGAAGGACTGAACCTGCCTTGAGGGGGTGGCCGTGAAGATGAGAGATGGGGGCGGGGGCACAATTAAAAACTACGTAAGGGGTAGAATGCGGTAAGGCAGGGGGATGGATGAAAGAGGAAGTATGAGATTTTGAAAATCAGTGGATGATCTTTCCACCTGGTGTGTGTTAACAGAGGCCAAAAGGATGGTGCAGTGGCCGCGGGGCCTGGGGCAGCTCGGGCACGGAAGTCTTCGGGTGAACTCCCCACCGCGGCTTGTGACTCAGTTCTGGGCCATCGCCCAAGCAGCCTTTGTTAGAGGCTTGGACCTCCCTTGGGCAGGTGTGCCCGTGCCAGCCACTCCCTCCCAGGTGTAATCAGGTGATTCACCCTGAGACACTTCCTAGGGTGGGGCTGCTTGCCCCCCCCCCCCACTCCGTGTCTGAGGACTCAGCCTCTTGGTGGAAAGGGGCGCTGACCCGCTGCTCCTAGGGCAGGTTCACCCTCTCCGCTAACAACTGTATGCAATTTTCTCTTGCAAATTCTTAGTGCTACTTTTGCTGTGTGACCCTGAGCAAGCCACTGCCTCTTTAAGCTTTAACGTGTCTGTCTATGAATGGGAGAAACCCTCGTCCCCATCAGAGAGTTGTCATGAAGACTGAATGAGCACCGCGAGGGGCCGACACAGCGCCTAGCACACAGGTAAGGGCTGCCTGCAGTCAGTGAGGTTGGAGGTGTGCCTCTGGGACTGAGAGGGGCAGACTTGGACTTGAACCTCAGCTCTACAGCCCTCTCCCACCCAACCTGGGGCAAGTTCCTGAAGCATTCTGAACTCAGACTATGGAGATTCAATGAAATAATGAACATTTAGCACTTTACCTGCCAGCTGACTGGGTGGGTAGGAATAATCCTAAAAAGTCAGGCATTCTCAAGCCTCCCAGGGGAGGACTTGAGTGGGCTCTGAAGGGGTTCCTGAGCTCACAGCAGCCAGCAGGCACCTGTGTGTGGCACATGTGTGCATGCCCACACACACGCGCACACACACACACACACACACACACCCGGCGGGCTCGCCTCCAGCCCCAGGGTACGCCTGCAAATCGACTCCACAGCCGGAAGCTGACTGCATTCCACGACTGGGACTGGGTACACTAGGCAGAGTTGCAAACCGACAGCCCCACGGCTGCACTCAGCCTGTGGACATCACCCTCACAGTGTTTAAAAAAGGAGGTTACCATACGGGAGTTACCCCAAGACTCCAGGTTTCTAATTTTCCAGTAGAATCACAGGTGCTAGTAACGCTGGACACACATCCCTTTGTGGGAAGGACCAGCTGGAGCCACCATTTGTCAAGTGTGCGCTTTCCGGCTTATCCACCACCCCTTTGGCCCTGTGGGGGTCTGAGGCCCAGAGACTGCACAGCCCTGAAGTGCACTGGCTTGTGTTGGCTGAGAGCCCACCGTGAACCTGGCCCTGTGTGGAGGGCGGCTTTCTTTCCCTCTCTCCTTTTCTCCCCAATTAATAATTTTTTTAAAAGAGCACTGTGGGTTTACAGAAAACTCGAGGAGAAAGTAGGGAGCTGCCAGGTGTACTCCCCTTCCCCTGCCGCCCATTTTCCTCTATTGTTTGTATGTTGCCTTGGGACCGTACCTCCGTCACAGCTGATGGACCTCAGCAAGACATCATTGCCTGAAGTTTGGAACTTACACTCAGCTTCGTGTTGTAGTCCCTGGGTCTGGACACACCTATGTCACGTGTGCACCCCGACGGTATCGTGCAGACCAGTGTCATTGCCCTAAAATGACAGCTCACAGCTTGGTGACTGTGGTTAACAAGACTGTACTGTAATCATCTGCAAGTTGAGAGTTTATCTTTAAAGTACTTATCATAAGGCTTTTGTTACCTGTGTGATCATAGGTAACTAAACTTACTGTAGTGGTCATTTTGCAATACAGGGATAGGCAAAAGTAGGTTTATAGTTTGACTATGCAAGTCTGTTCTTGTGGTATTATTCATTGCAAACGTAACTTGGCCTGCCCCTGTACACACAGCAGATCATTTTTTACAGCTGAAGTATATATAATGTTAAATGTCAGTTATACCTCAATGAAAAAATTTCTGTAAACCTCCCGTCCCACTTGTTACCACCATTTCCGTAGGCTGTCTCTGGTCATGATCTAGGTCTCCCGACCTTCTCCAGCAGCCCTTCACCTGCCAGGGAGTCAGAGACGGCCACGCCCAGGAGTCACAGGGCAGTTTCCTATCTTCTTCAGAGTCTGACTGGGGCATCTGGTGACAGCTGTGAAGGGCTGAGACCCTCTGGGTTTCTGGTTTCTAAGGACCCACTGCTCACACTGTGCCTTCTCTTGGTCGTCCAGGCCGATGCCGAGAGGAAACAGAGCGGAAGGCCAGTAGACGCCTCCTCCCGACACTGCTCCCTGCTCTAAGCCAAACTGGCGGCTCCCTCCACATGAGCCTCACACTGCGCACCAGTGGCTTTTGCCCACTTGGCTATCACTATGGCTCGACCCTCAAAGCAGACACCTACCAACGATCCATGAGGGTCGTTTGGCAAACAAGCACTTGGCAAAAACATCGCTCTGTTGGGGGACCTCCCCTCTCACCAAAGTGTAACCACAGAAAAGGAGGCTCTCCAAGTGCTCGGGAAAAAACGAGGCAAGGGCTGGGTTTGAGGAGTGGCAGAGATCAGTGGACGGTCCTGAACCACAGTCTGTCTGTCCCACGGTCTCAGCGGCTCCCGAGTCTCACCAGCTTCCTGGCGGTGTGTGCGTGCCTGCACACGCTGCCTTCCGCTTCCTCACGTCTCCTGGTGGCCACACACCTCAAAGCCAAGCCCGTTACTTGTTTAGTACCAAGAAAAGTATTAACATGCTGTCCAGCTAATTGTATCTTCAATAGCTTCCCTAGTGATTTGATGCTTTATCTGCAACCTTAATCAGGAGCTCATTTGCAGAAACATAAATGAGCTAAACCACATTTTGAGGCTATGTAGGCAAATTAAAAGTAAGTTTTAGTTAACATACTACAGGAGTCAGAGTACTCACCGCCCCTCCCCACCCCGCCTCACGTGTATCTTCACTTAATCCTCCGTTTTAGGAGAGTTGCCATTTCCCTTACCTGCACCGTAAGGAAACCAAGGCTTCAAAGACACAACTGATGATGTAAAAGCTAAAGAGCTTGGAACCTGGGCAGCCTAATTCTAGACAGCAGACCAATCCACCACACTGATGTCTGAGAACATTTGAACTAATATTAATCAAGGCAATTTCTTCAACTACCAAGTAGAACACAGGGCACCCTCATTTGGTTGAGGACCCTGGTAAAAAAGTTTTGTATGCCTGGACCATCAAACCAAGTTGTTTACAGAATTTGGAGGTGGCGTTCAACAGAAACTGCTCTGTACAACCATGTAGTTGTTTGGTGCTTAGCATCAAGTGGCCCTCGGCCCCGATGTTCCGGGGCAGCGAGGGCATTATTCCTCCTCTGTAGTCACTGAGGCCTGGAGGGTGCACTCTGCCCAGGATCACAGGGCCCACGTTCCTCAGGGCCCAACCTCCTCCTTCGCTGGGGCTTGAGGCCCCCTGCAGCCCTTAGGAAGCGAGCCTGGTGCGCCCCAGAACTCCCCTCCCTCCCTCTCCGTGGCCTTCCTAGACGAGTTGTGGGCCTGGGAAGCCTGAGCTGTTGCAAAGTCCAGCCCTGTTTCAGCCAGGTAAGCACGGCGGGCGGTGACTGCTGCTCCTTGGCGGTCTCTCTGCATCCCCCTACCTGCTCTACTCACCTTCCTGAGAAACCAGTCGTGGGGACGAACAGACCGCCCAGGTCCCTTGTCCTTAGGTTGCAAAGGGAGAGCGGGAGGATATCATAGACACCCCTTTGACAGTCTTTTTCACCAGAAAGTGGGTACGTCAACAATTCCAGACCAGTTGACTTCAGCTCCCAATAGAAACAAACCAAAATAAAATTAAAATTGAAGGTGAAAAATGTATACAGTAAGAATTCCTTTTCCTGCTTAGTTTTCATATAATCTCCATTTTGGATGCTATCAAATTATCTGTGACTTTTATTTTATATGGTTACGGAAGGGACAGGAAAATGAAAAGTGTTAGCCTTAGTTGTGGATTAGGCTCTAGGTATATTTACATATTCTCAATTCTTGAAATTCTTAACATCACTGAGGATTAAAAAATCTCACTACCCCATGGTAAGGTGGAAAGCAGGCCCTTAACTTAGATCTCTCACACACCCAAATTCACAAGCTTTGTAAATAAGGAGGTAAAACTAAACCCATGCCTCAACCCAAAACTACTTTTCTTTAAACAACACTGTTCCCTGAAGGGCACACAGGTGGATGGAAGCAGATACCTGCCAGTCAAGATAAAGGATTTGGTTCAACGCTCAAAGACCCCTTGAAATCATGTTATTGATAAGGAAACAGCCCTGGCTTCTATTACATAGAAGTATGTAATCACCCTATATAATTTAAGGATTAGCCAGAAATCCTTAAATTAACCAAAAGGTAGGATTAATCGTCAGTATAATCCATGGACCTAGGCTAGTGTCTATGTGAGAAAGATATTTTTGTTTTTCTTAAGTCAGAGTAAACTTGAATGGGCAACCTGAATTATAACTGAGGTACGAAGGGGTATTTATCTAGAGAAAAACACAAGACCAGATTTATTTCATACAATGTTATTCACACAGTTTTCATTGTCTAATTTATACATAATATACAAAGAAGTGAAGGTAACATTATTTCATATGAACCAATAAGAGCCAGGACTTCGACAAACTGGTCCAGAAACAATCCACGTCGAAAGGAGACGCTCAAGAGCAGAGCCAAGTGGTCCTGCCCAGTCAAGTCCCTTTCTTCTGAAATGCCATTTCTGGGTTGTTACCGAAACCCCCCGCCAAGTGGTTAAAAGGGGAAATTGGAGGTGGGCACTGAGAGTGGCAGGCCATAAAAGGTCTCCAGTAACACGTCTTTTTCTAGAATAGGCCCCGCAGTGTTGGGATGACCGGGTTGTAGCATCAGGACCCCGGAAGGGGACTCAGTTTCCCACTGTGCTATCCTCTCAGACTTGCAAATGTGCAGATTACTGCTGGTGCCAACAGAAGCTAAGGACTGAAGGAAAACCAGGAATTCAATTGTGCAAATCCAGGAAAGTCCCCACCAATCTTACACAAGGACAACTTTGATCCTGAAGCTAGGAGCTGATTGATGCTGGGAACAAAAGTCTGACACAGGGCAAAGACACTCAGAGGTTGGCAAAAAAAAAAAAAAAAAAAGGCAGAGGAGGGGAGAAGAGAGAGCCTTCAAGTGCGGGAAAGCACTGCTTCTGCGACTGGGATGTGTTGAGGAACCAGTGTGACTATGAGAAGTGACAGTGACAAGTGGTTGAATTTAATGGCCTCATCATGGAATGTTGGGTTAAAAAAGGAGAGTAACTCAGCATCAAATAGAAAAAAGTATGCCTGGCACTCCAAACTTTATGCCATTATTTTTAGGGTTGTGATATGAGCAGCTAAGTGATAAAACCTACATATTTAATATTGTGCTCAGAAGCTCGCTTCTCTTCTGCAGATTTCTAACAAATCCCTTACATGTTCAATCTGAAGAGATAACATGGTTCATCAGTTTTCAGCACTAAACATAAGTGGGTCAACATAAATGTTTTATACAAAATACTGACTTCAACAAAATACAAAGCACTTTCTTTATCTTTCAGAAACTGAATATACAAAGCAAGTTTTTTTCCAAAATATTTTCATAGGCAAAGGATTAAAAACGATTTTAATTATACATATATGGTCACAATTTTGCCTTAAAAAGATTGCTGGGAAATGTACATAAGGCCGCTTGTAAATGTACATCATGTTACTGTTATGTCTTATGTCCAGAGAAAAAAATGTTATCATACAGATTTGCTCTTACTTGGGAGTAGGCTATCCAAAAATACAGTACTCTTCTGTACAAAGAAAAAAGTCACATCACATTTAATAAGATGGAAAAAGCATTGGCCTCCATGGTAACCAAATATCTCAGTCCAATACTTTCTATTATGCATAATACCCTGACTTCTTGAAAGTGATCCAAATCCTAGCATGTCTGTATTAACAGAGTCAATTATGTTATAAAACAAAATGTTTCTCACAATAAAAAGAAAGGTGGGTCATACTTCTGAAACCATATAAAGATAAAAAACTTTTAAAAAATCACTCTTGATTGGGAGAAATAAATTTACAGTATACAACATATATGCCAGGTCAGAGAGGGCAGGGACGTCAATGTACACTAAAATGCAAAGGTATCCCAAAGAGATAAAACAAACTCCATTTACAGAATGAAGGTTTACAAATGTACACCTGTACAACCAAGGAAAGCATCACTACTAAATTAGCAAGGTTTTTATAATAAACACCGAAACGAGATTGGCTTTCAAAGTGTGAACTTACCACCTATTACTACACACACAATGCATATATTTATAGGAAGCAAAAAAAGCTATCTGAGTATGTAATCATGCTTAAATGCTGAGCTATCAAATTCACGCTTCAGTGGCCCCCTGTTCACCTCTATCTGGTTCCTACTTCATGAATCTACTATGAAAAAGCAAAATAAAGCTCAACACTTCCTCATCATGTCCGTGTAATTCTGTAAGCAAAACAATATACAAATCTCCACTTGCTCACCTCACACTGAACAGAAAAGTTAAAGTGGGCGTTAACTCTCTGTCCGCACACTTCGCCAAATCAAGTGTCACCATGATTGTTTTCCTACCTCTCACGACAACGACATCTGTAAGTATATACAATGCTTCTGTACATGCCAGAGACGTCTCGGGGCAGTATCTGTATTAAAATCTCATCCACTGCAAATAATGTAAGTTCTTTCATTGCAAATCATTTAATTCTTGTCTTACTTGCTCAGTTTTATTTGCATGATAGTTTGTGAATTACCAAAATACAACTTAACTTTCTTTTTAAAATATTAATAATATTTATGTAGTTGATTGTTAATCTGTTATAAAAAGCTTCACACAAAGGACAAAAAAAGACTCTTTTCCTATATACATCTCTATAAACCTGGTGTGCTATGGGGTCTGTAGACCTACCAGACTGCAAGCCAGTTTATTAAAAGAATACTGTACTTTTTCCTTTAAAAACTATTTTTGTGACTTTACAAGGTAAAAATTTACAAAATATGTGACAGCTTTTTCTCATACAGGTACATCATATACAGGCATCCTGTGCTTTGCCAGCAATCCAATCTGATAGGTCTCCACTTGGGGCGAAATATAATTTATAATTCACCACTCCCACCCCCCAAATATACACAAGAACCTTAAAAAATTTACAAATGGATGAGTAAAGTCAATAAATAGTTTTGCTTAAAAAAAATTTTTTTGAAGGTTCATAGTTGAGTTGTGTTTTGATAATTCACAAAATAAGCGTTCCTTTCACACGATCACTCTCTCCTCTCCCCTCCTCCTTTACAGCATTCCGTTTGGTGGTCCTCCAATGGGGCCCAGGTCTGGGCTGTTTTTCAGATAATATTTTTCCAACTTGGCCAGTATATGCTTCCCGTAGGTGTACTTGCGCAAAGTAGTAATGTGAGGTCGAATCTGAAAAAGAAATAATCTGCTTAGGAATCTAAGTTACCTTAGTTTCTGATTTCTTAAAAAAGCACCCTGCACCTGGGTAACTGAGAACAGTAACTGGAAATTGCAAATTCAAACCCAAAGCAAAGCCGTTCACGACCACAGCTCTGTTCCATGCCATTGGCCCATACTTCTACTCTCACAATTGTTCAGAGACTAATAAGCAAACCAGGATTCGTGAACTATTAACGGGCACACAGCAAAGGGGCCGCCCGCACCGCAGGAACCATAACTAGCCTATTATTTAAAATCAACGTTGGCCCTGGCTGGTGTAGCTCAGTGGATTGAATGAGGGCCTGCGAACCAAAGGATCGCAGTTCCATTCCCAGTCAGGGCACATGCCTGGGTTGCAGGCCAGTTCCCAGCAGGGGACCCACGAGAGGCAACCATACACTGATGTTTCTCTCTCCTTTCTTTCCCCTCTAAAGATGAATAAATAAAACCTTAAAAAAAAAAATCAACGTTTGACCCATGTAACATGGGAAATCAAGTATAGCTAGATAAGATGGAGAAGGGAAAATATGTTAAAGGTAGATAAATACATGAGAAATGAATGTGATTTTATTGTGCAGATTACCTTGAGAATTGAAGGGTACACCACACCGACATCTGCCAAAGTTACCCATTCATTTTAGATTTGTTCCCTAGTATAACATGTATGAAAAAAATTAAGGCCTAAGGAAATGAGATATGTAGCCTAAAGTCACACAAACTGAGCCAACTGCTTTAAGTGCTGTAAAATGTATTTACCTTGTGCATGATTATCTTCCTCTGAGCAGGTTCAGCCACATCGATCATTTTCTGAATCACATAGTTGGCGTACTGGTCCTTCATCATGGTGTATAAGGCACTGTGAGGACCGTCGTTCTGGCAGCAGACTTCATCAATCAGTAAAGCCCTCTCAGCACGGGAGGCATGAGTGACACACTTTTCTACCACATTGCTGAAAAGTACAGACAAAAGGAATTATACCGTAACTTTTTCTTTATAGCAACATTTCTTTGACTTTTGAAAGAACTTGCTCAACACAATAGAAGGCAAAAGAATCAAGATGGGTCTCTTACAATTCCCTACAATTACTTTTTGTTAAAAATTCTTATTTACTGATTTTGACAGGGAGAGAGAGAGAGAAACACAGACTTGCGGTTGCACTTGATGCGCCACTGGCTGGTCCTTCCATGGGCCCCAACTGGGGAGTAGACCGCAAACCCTGAGGACTGGGATGTAGTTCTAACCAACTGAGCTACCTACACCCCTGTCAGGGTTCATCTCTACAAGTTACTTTTAAAACGGAAACAAATATCATAGGAGAACTCATATTGGACTTCCACAAGTTTAATTATAGGCCTCTTAAAATTACAATTAAACTATAATAAAAGCTGTCATTTTTAAAAGCAGAAACTAGGTCATTAATAAGACCTGAGACTTTCACAAACATGCATTAATTAAATTTGCATTTACAGGTCTTAGGGACAAATAATTTTCTAACTACAGACTTCAAAAATAGAACATGTAGCCCTGGCTGGTGTGGCTAAGTGGATTGAGCGCTGGCCTGTGAACCAGGGGGTCACCTGTTCGATTCCCAGTTGGAGCGTAAGCCTGGGTTGCAGGCCAGGTCCCTAGTAGAGGGCACATGAGAGGCAACCACATACCGATATTTCCCTCTTTCTTCCACCTTTCCCCTCTGTCTAAAAATAAATAAATATTAAAAAAAAATAGAACATGTGGACAAACCAATTTGTTATATAGATTCTTTAAGAATAAAAGCAATGTTCTATATATGCTTTTTGGCTCTAGTAAAGATTATATGCCGCCCTGGCTGGTGTAGCTCAGTGGATTGAGCATGGGCCTGTGAAGCAAAGGGTCACTAGTTCGATTCCCAGTCAGGGCACATGCCTGGGTTGCAGGTCAGTTCCCAGCAGGGGACACATGAGAGGGAACCACACATTGATGTTTCTGTCCCACTCTTTCTCCTTCCCTTCCCCCTCTCCAAAAATAAATAAATATTTTTAAAAGATTATATGCCAATGCTACATTCTATATGCATAGCTTTGCTTACTAATAAAAGCCAAAGAGTTGGGGGAACAGATCCATAGGATTAGAAAATGCTGCAATACCTGGCAAATTTGTGCTGACTCAGGGCTAAGACCTTTCCTCTGATTTCCGAAACGATTTTGCTCTTGTCTTCAGGTCGACCATGCTCCAGTACATGCTGAATAACATAATTGCCATACTGATCCTAAGTACAGATATTAAAAAATTATTTTCCTGAAGTTGTTCCTTATGAATAATGATTATTCTTTAAAAAGATGTAGGGTTTTTGCCTTGCTGTGTCTCTATAGTGTCCTAATTTTTAAAACTCATTTCCAAAAAACACCAGAACCACTTCCAAAAAAACACACACACATCTGGAAGTCTTCGGGAGTCTGTACCTGCACCAGCTGCTCTGTGTGTTGGTGGAGCTCCTCCAAGACCGGCAAGGTCTGCTCCGCAGTGCAGTGCTCCAGGATGCGCTGGATGACTCTGCAGCCGTAAGGGTGAGTTGAAAGTACGAACACCTTAAAACAATGGGAAGAGGGAAATGTCCATTCTGGCATTTTGGGAAGACCTGTCATCCAGACAGGTTTCTGATGGCTGAATTAATTTAAGCTGGAGGGGTAGGGAGCTCACATTTAACCACCACAGGGTGCTCAACTTAGGGGTTAACAGGTATTTTGATTAAAAGGCACCTAAGATGGAGGGCATATAATAATGAGAAGAAACGGACTGTGGGGTGGAGACAGTGCACACTGTAATTAGGAACTATTAATTATTGTGCATCAGTGACTAATATTTACCATGTCTTTTATTGTACAGTTTTAAGTCTTTCTCCCTCCTATCCCAAGAAATTTGGAAAATGTTGGGTTTATAATTCTAACAAAGGTTATCTTACTTCTTAAAGTAATATAATTAAATTCATATTTCTACTTCTCAGCTTCAAAAAAATAAAGCTGTAGACTCACTCTAAAAAGAGGCGGATATGAACGTGCATTCACTATTTTGTCTCTTTTTCTATGAAAAATGTGTTAATACTCGAAATCTAAAATAGTAGTAAATCCTTGAGAACTAGACGGAAGCCCCCCAAATCTTACTTGTCCTTTGAACGCATCAATGATGAACTGTAGGGACTGTGGCTGTACACATTCAATACACTTTTGTACAACATGATTCCCATTCTGATCTTTCACACATTTGAGTACATGGCCATCCAGCTCCTTCACCATTTCACTCTGCAAAAGAGAAGCTGACAGTTAAATAACTGCCTAATCAAACAATGTAACAGGATTAAAAATAACTGCAATGAGAACAAAAATACATTCAAAATTTTATTTGTGATTTCTTTTATGTACTGAAGTTTAAAATCCTGCCCCCAGAGTATAATCAGAAAAAAAGCCAATGAAGGTGACAATTACTAAAACATATTCCTAGATTATAATGTAAATGGTACTTGCTGAACTATACCTTAGTGAGGAATTGGATATTTAAACTACTATCCTATCCTTGCTGTGTACATCTTCCTTACCCTTATTCTCAGCTGACAACTAACATAACTGATTCAGAACTTTTTCTGTACTTGGCATCGCCCTCCCCGCAAATAATATATATTTTTTAATTTTCAAGATTTTATTTAATTACTTTTAGAGAGAGGGAAAAGGAGAGAAGAGAGGGGGAGAAACAGCAATGTGAGAGAGATATACCAACTGGTGTATTGCTTCTCAAACGCTCCCCACTAGGGTCCGGCCCACAACCCAGCCATTGCCCTGGGACTGGAAATTGAACGAGACTTTTCGGTTAGCAGGTCAGCACTCAAGCCACTGAGCCACACTAGGCAGGACCAAATTATTCTTCTAAATGACTGCATGAGTCCAAATGCATGGAAAAGGATAAGAAACTGAGCTCTTATGGGATATGTGATTTTCCCATATTATCTCAATTATGAAAAGAAATTATCATTGGACTTTTTAATTCTTCCTACAGTTTGCTTGAATGTGACTTTTATTTATTACATTTAATAATACCTTTTTTACAAACAGATTCTTGGGAGATTTATTTTTTATAATCCTGTTATGCCTTTCAACTGATTACTAATAAGGTTAAACATTTTCAGCAAGTTTATTTACTAATTGCATACTTTTTAAAGCTACTGCTCTTAATATTTTTTCTCATAAATTTGTAAGAATTTGTTAAATACACATCTTATTCCTTTGGGATAAATACAGGTAGCCACAAAATAATTCATGTGCCTCACCAGTGCAACGGTGAAAAGTACTGTGAAGAAACGGAGTACACAACAGTGTAACAGCGTTCACATTTCAAACCTCTCTCACCTAAAGAACTTACCTACGTTCCTGCATAATTACATAGGAGCCCTGTTGGGACATAGCAGATGTTTGCTTGTACATGAAATTACAGAATAAAATGTATTCAAGAATCCAGACAGATGACATAATACCATCATTCATGAACTGGTTCATCTAACACTCCTAAGTGCTTTGTATTTTCAAATGTTAAAGAAATGTAAGAGATCATTAAATTGTCTACACCACTTTGAGAAAGCAGAAAAGGTCTAAGCTTGACTACATAATTAAATCTGTTGATTTTTCTCTATTGTGATATAACTTCAATTACTCAGAATTTCCTCCAGAGAAATGTTCTCACAGATTTTCAATGCTGTGACGAATGCTACACACAACCCCATCCATATATTCCTACTGCTTTTAAAAAGATATTACTTATTTTAGAGAGAGAAGGGACAGAGAAAGAGCAGAGAAACAACGTGAGAGTGATCGGATACCTCTAGGTTGCCTCCCACATGCCCCTAACTGGGGACCTGGCTTGCAACCCAGGCATGTGCCCTGACCAGGATTCAAACCAGCAACCTTTTGGACCGCAGGCGAGCACTCAACCCACTGAGCCACACCAGCCAGGGCTGTTTTTATTGCTTTTAACTCTGAAATATACTTCATTGTATGTATGTGGGTTGAGAGTCAAAGCTGATCTCTTTCTAAACTTACTAATTAAGAATGCATTTTTTTAAATGTATTTATTTTTTAGAGAGATAGATTGGGAGGGAGGAAGAGAGGGAGAGAAACGTCTATTGGTTGCCTCTCACATGCCTCCAACAGGAAACATCTGGCATGTCCCTGTCCGGGATTCGAACCAGTGACCTTTAAGTTTGTTGGCTGGCGCTCAATCCACTGAGCCACATTAGCTGGGGCGAGAATATCTTTTAATAAAATACTTACTTTCTTATCCTTATTATGTTTCACTGTATTACTTAACCCAGACAGATACAAAACAGTAGCTGGGGTTATGAATATCATTTTAGTAACCTGTTTATCTCAAACGAGAACCATGTAATTAGTGATGCTTCAGTTTAAAAATCTGGCACATCAGCGTTTATTCTCACCCTTCTCTCCTTAATATTCTTATCAATTAAAAAATTTTAAATGTTATTTTCATCAGTTAAAAGGGAAATTCCTACAAGTATGTGATTCACATTGCATTAATCCCTTAACCTAAAATATTTAGACTTTTCCAAGAACAGAGTATATTTCCCATTTAATGTATATGTATTTTCTTTTCTCTCTCTTAAGGAACTGTAAATCTTGTTAGAAGAATTCTTAGGTTATTTTTCCTGTTGAAATTTTTAAAAACTTTATATATAAATTGCTTTTAAGCAGTTTATAATTGCTTTTTAAAATTTCATTCTTATGAAAGAAATGTAAGTATAGTCCAAATAAACACTGAAAACAGTAAGATGTATTTCCTATATGATGGCAAGTCAAACAAGCAAATTTATTTGCTTTTTTAAAAACCATAATTTAGCCCTTTCCTTGCCACATCGTAAATACTCAAATATCTTCATTTAGAGATGAAAAGATGAAGAGAATGAAGACTAAACAAAGATCTGTTGTGTAACTTTTAATTAATAATTTACTGTTTGAGAGAGATGTAAAAAACCTTTTTTATCTAACTGTGGAATCATTTAATATTTCACTCCAAGATTATTGTGAGATAAAAAAGAATAAAGTAGTACAAAAATTTTGTCTTAACTTACAATTACCTGCTGGTCAGATGAAATAGACTCTAATGCTTTCTGAATAACACGGCAGCCATACATCTGCAAGGCTAAGGGTAGAACGTGACCACGAATACGAGTAGCCAGGGCTAATTTTTGATCCAAACTCCCAAACTGACAGAGGAGAAAATAATATTACTGAAAAGTGACCATGTTACTTCGTTAAACTTGAATAACCCCCCATTTGCAGTCTACTGAATCAAATTTTAAAATATCACATTTAGGAATTATGCAGAAAGGAGGCATGTAGGTAAAAGCTAATTAAGGCAAATCCACAGATACTTAAAATGATCACGTGTTACTACCTTTGGGGTCCAGTTACATCATCAAAAATTTCCTTGTTACTAACATATCTTCATTTTTCATTTCAAACAAACTACTCCCATCTTTATTATAATGAATCTGAGCCATACATTCAGATAACTTTCAACCACATTTTGGCATAAATTATGTAACACAGATGTTTAGTTATAGATTATTAGGTCAGTTGCAAAAAAAAAAAAAGACACCTACAAAATCCAAATAAAGACTACATCGCTATGTCCTGCTTCACCTAAGACTTACTCTCAATGCTTTCTATTTTCAGATATTAATCAGGATTACTATTCACCTTCCCTTTTAATGTAGGCCCATGCTTTTAAAAGCATTTTCGTGATTCATAAGGTACATAAATGTTGAATCATTGTTGTGCAATATTGCACATCAATACTTTAATAAAAAACCTTCTGTGATAAAATGTAGCGTCTGGCAGAAATAACACCGCTGAGTGTGGTTGGTGTGGTACATGAATGTCTAGCACGAGACAGACAGTAATTTGAACATTTCCCCCAAAATGTCAATGGTGCGCTTAAGTGTAATATTGTTATGTTACAGAATTACATGCTTACAATTTTGTAATAAAATTTCTGTTTCTAACAAAAGAGGGACATCGTTTGTGTTAGACCCTGTACGTAACGTCACTTTAACCATTTCGAGTGTGTAACTTCGTGGAATTAATTCTACCCACACTGCTAAGCAACCACCAAGCAGTCTGTTTCTAACGTGTTCTCTGCTCCCACCAGAAACGCTGTGCATGGCGCAGTAACGCTGTGCCCCCCCCCCAGTACACCCTGCTCTACTCCACGTCTCCGTGAATCTGCCTGTTCGAGATTATTTCACAGACGGAACCCTACAATGTCCGTATGCATCTGACTTATTTCACTTACGCTTCATGTGTGCTGTAGTATGTATCAGAACACCATCCCTTTCTATGGCTGAATAATATTCTATTGCGTATATATACCCTATGTCGTTTATTCATTTATCTGTTGGACATCTGGGTTGTTTCTACCTTTTGGCTACCCTGTATAACGCTGAAAATGAACATTTTCGCATTTGAGTCCCTGTTTTTAATTCTTTTGGGTATCTATAGGGTGGGACAAAAGTAGACATATAGTTGTTCACATGAAATACCATAATAATAGTATAAGGATAAACTGTGTTTTCTGTACTCACAACAGTGAACCGACTTTGCCCTGTCCTGTCCATACCTAGGGGTGAACCTGCGGCACTGCACAGTAACTTTCTGTTCAGTTTTTGAGAAACTGCCACATTCTTTTTCTATATATAGCAGCTGACACATTTTACATTCCCCACCAGCAAAACACCAAGGTTCCAACTTCTTCACATCTCTGCCATTTATTTTACTTTATTTGTATCGCAGTCATCCTAATAAACATAAAGTGAAATCTCACTGTGGTTTGACTTGCATTTCCCTAATAACTATGGATGTTGGGCTTCTTTTCATGTGCTTGTTGGCCATTTGTATATCTTCTATGGAAAAATATCTATTCGAGTCCTTTGTCCACTTTTTAACTGGGTTGTCTATTTGAGTTTTGGTTGTTCTTTAAATATTGTGGCTATAATACTTATATTTAATATGATTTGCAAAGATTTCTGCCAAAAGCTCATATATATTTATGTAACAATGACTCGCTCCCAACTCCCAGAGCCTTTCTAAGCATTAAGCATATACGTGGAGAGACAGGGAATACAAACTCGAACTGGTGCTCACCTCAAAAAACTTTTGTATAACATAGTTGCCAAAAACATCTGTCATTAACTGATACGCTGCTTGTAGAATCTCATTGAACACCATCTGTCGCTCAGCTGGAGTAGCTCTCTCCAGTTTCTGCTGTATGAACCTACGTGGGAAGAATTTCCAACGTTATGCCAGGACACTGAAAACAAGCTTCTGCAAAATCTCTCTGACCTGAATGCCGAACACCTCCAACCCACACAAGTACAATATTTCCAAAAAGAGCTTTAACACAGTCTTTACTGTGGATAGCCAATGTAGAATAAAAAGAACAAAAGTTACGAAGCATTTCTTTTGTAATACCTTAACTTAAAAACTAGTATTTAGAATGGCAAAAATACAGCTATAAAGATGTTTAATCTTTCTTAAGTTAGTTCCAACTGCATTATAATCAATGAAAAAGAAAACTGCAAACATTTTTACTGGTTAGTCATGTATTTTTCATAATATACATACAACATTACTGTATCTTTTTACAATGTAATTAAAAAAACCCTTAGAAATAAAGTTCATCAACACAACTGAATTCCTTGTAAGCTAGCCTTTTTCCTTTTCTTTATGCATTTTAGGCTAGCCCTTTTGAGTGACACAAGGTTCATTTGCTACTCTTAAAAGAACTTTCAACCATAGGGAGATAAATTTGTATGCAGCTATCTATCAATAACTTTATTAAAATTTCAGGTTTACCTTAAAAATACAAAAAAAGAAAGTATCTCAAATTTGGTAAATGCTAGAATTCTACTATTTTCCTTCCCATGCTGTATCTTGAAAATGCGAGTTCAAGCATTACAGTACATGTATTTAATGTACAAAGGCGCCAAATATTTCTGTAACAAATGTTAAGGCACACCGAATACAAATCTATAAAAGAACACAAAAGCGTTCAACTGATTTTTAACCTTTTTAAAAAAGACAATGTATACACCAGGGATGCTTAAGTCCACAAACATAATTCGGAATATTTAAAAATGTTAAATGTATTGAGAGTTAATGTAATAAAAAATAATCCAATAAAAAGCACTGCTATATTTTAATTATAAAAAGTTATCATCAGCTCTGCCTGGTATGGCTCAGTGGAATGAGATTGAGCATGGGCCTGCAGACACAAGGGGTGCTGGTTCGAGTCCCAGTTTGGGCACATGCCTGCGTTGCGGGCCAGGTCCCTGGGTTGGGGGTATGTGAGAGGCAATGGATCAATGTTTCTCTCACACATCAATATTTTTCTCCCTCTCCCCTTTCTCTAAAAATAAATAAAATATTGTTTAAAATTCTCATTATAGAAAGCTGGAAAATGTTAATAAATTTAAACCTGCATTTTTATCATTTATCCTAATATAAAGGACAATATATAATCCACACTAGGAATCTATTTTTTAAAAGCTTCCAACTTTCATGCAGATCAAATGATTCTAGTCAAGGAAATTTAGGTTTTTACAAGGTAGCCATTTTCAAAACAAAAAACACAGTGGAAAGTATCAAAAAGCACTATCACTTACCTAGAACCATGCTGGTCTTGAGAAAACTCAACTATGTGTCCGATCAAGTCTCTAAGTTGAAGGTTTGGGAAGCGGTTATTTCTGAAGTCTTCCAATAGTCTGCTTCGGCCCGAAGGCATGATATCAGACCTATTGTACCGCAGCCGGGAAGGAGGAAAGAGCTGGCTGCTGGAGCTAAACAGACTGGAAGTGCCCGAAGCACTTCGATACTTTGCTTCTGCTCCAGGCGCTGCAGAGATGTAGCGACCACTACCATTTGTCAGCCCTCCTACAACAAAGCATCTGTGGTCAGCCAATGGTTTTGACAGTCACTTCTCAAATCTATATATTTGAGTTATATAGTTATTTAAACTAAAAATTCAGTCAGCAAAGAATTATCCACCCCACTGATTCCTACATAGTATAACAGGAAATTAAAACCGAGGGGATCTCACACTCACTTAACGTGTGTGGCTGTGAGAGTGGGGGGAGGAGAGACTAGAACACATGAGAAAGGTCCATTTGTTCCTGGCAGCTTAGTTCACAGCATACTTGGAACGTCTGAAATTGTGCACAAAACCTGTATTTATCCTTGGGAGCTTGGTTTAAAACACGGTCACAACAACTAATGCCACACATACTAGCATCCATGCCAGGATACTGAAACCACCACCAAAACCGTAGTTCCATTAACAAGTGAGTTACAAATGACTAGCCAACTCAGGTTTTAAGCCACTGAAATGGAGTTTGACTAAAATTTACTCGAGTGTTAATGGAACACTGAAGGCTAATCTGTACGTTTTGAAATATATTTAAAAGTGCATCAAGTTGTATATACTTGTATACTAAAAAATAATTTCTTAGTTAACACACTGATTAGCTTTTGAAGTTAACTGTCCCCACAATACTACACATTAAGTTCAAATGACACACTATTTTAAAATATTTATTTAAAAATACTCCCCATGAGATACTACTTACAGATAAGAAATTATAGTAATAAATAGCATTTATCATTCCTAGAGCTCTAATACCAATCATTTAAGACAATGACTAAAAATCCTCTTTAACTTACATCCCATTCCACAGAATAATACGGCCAGTCAATAGAAACAAAAATATAAGCAGGAAATTGTCCTTATTACAAATAACCATTTAAAAGTACTTGACAGTGTCCTTTTAAAAAAGAAAATGCATAGAAAATTGCAAAATGCAGATGCAGCAGTTCAGATAGATACACCAAGCCTCCTGCTGCTGCATGCCGCGGCGCTCCACATCCAGCTAGAGCAGTACTGCACACACACACTGTCCAGGCCACCGGGTTAAGAGGATACCAAGGACACATTGTCGGTGCAAACTTATGCAGAGGCATTAAAGGCCAAAATGGACAAGGAGCAGTAAAACTGTTATAACCCCAGAGTGAACTTGGTTAGAACATCCCTCTTTTACTTTCAGTCCTCACTGCCCTAGCTTTATTCTTCTTCAATTTCCCATTGTCCTTTATATACATGTATATACTTGTATACATATATCCTTTACATGTATTTATATATATATACATATTATTTATTTGATCCTCAGCCCTCTACAATGTAAGTGCCATAAAATTACATTCACCTACATGCTAGATACCTCGCCCCTAACACATGTCTGACAGACAGGTACACAACAAATATTCAAGAATATTTTATATAACATCAGCTGCTTAAGGGCCAGTTCTGTATCTTTCCTTAAAAGTGTATAATTTAACAGTCCTTTTATACACCAAAACCACAAACATCAAGTTCTCACATTTATTCCAGTTCTACATGACTGATATATGAAATATCTAAAATGTGCAAGAATTCAGTGTCTTAACACTCGTCTCAATTTGCTCACTATTAACCCTTCTAGTCCACTATTCTTATTTCTATTTATATGGTTCCATTAACCGGTCACAACAATAACTGATCACTAGCCCATTCCAGTCTCTAAGGATTCTCTCACCTTTTAGCAGGAAAAGGTGCTATAATGATCATTCCAGTATTTTTTATAACTGCATTTTCCCACTCAAAGGGCCACTTGGTGCCACTTTGCACTAAAACCTGCAGCACCCCCTCTACGTTCTCTGGCCAGGCTTCCATGTCATCACCCCAATCTGGTTTCTTACACAACATTCTCAGCACACAGCACCCTCGTTGTCCACCTCACCCCCTCTTCTGACCATCTCTGCATTGTTGCTTATCATTGCCTCAAACATAAAGCCTTATTTTCTCCTTATCCTTGACACACTAAAGATTTTCAATACCAAGTTCAAAATACATACCTCAGAAAATATTGTTAAACTGCCTTGAGTTTCAAAAAAATCTTAAAATTTCACTTCTAGAAGACTAAACTTTCACTTATAAAACTAAAAAAAGAAAAAAAAAAAAAGAAAGAAAATCGCTCAGGGCAGGATATCTCCCTGTCATTACAAAATGAGAAACATTTAAAACCCAATTTGTAATATATAGTAGACATTCTTCATTTGGTTTTCTAAACAATAAAAGCATGTCATCCAAAATCTATTTGAGATTGAGGGACATTCTGCAAAACAAATGGTCTGTAATCTTCAAAAGTACTGAGGTCACTTGATAGTACTGTATTATTGTCAATTTCCTCAGCCCCCCCCCCTGATAATTGCTATATTTGTAAAAAGTCCTTATTTTTAGGAAAATACACTGATGTATTTATAAGGGATATTATGCCTGCAACTAGCTTTCATAAATATAAGGGGGAGAGGGAGACACAGCAGGTAAGAGAGAAAAAATGATAAAGCAATTGTGAGAAAATAATATTTGAAATATCTCGGTGGAGAATACACTGAAATTTTTTTGTATTATTGTTACAACTTTCCCATAAATCTGAAATCATTCTAAAATTTGTTAAAAACACACGAACAGGTAGTCTATACATACCACTGTTACTGATATTCTAAAAGACGTGCTCTGCACTGAATGTGCTAAGAGAACTAAGAATCCCTTCAATTCATCACTAACATTCCTGTCATTTACCATTTCTTAACCACTATCTGAGAAGAGCGCATGAGACATGCAGATCTGCACTGTAATTTCACAGATGAAGTCACTATGGTCCAAAGTGGTAAGATGGGACTCGAGCTAGTCAGCCAGGACTATAAGATAGAAAGATAAAACTTTTCAAAGGGCAACACCGGACAAACCTTTGTCCTGAGTCCTTGGCATCTCCTTTTAAAACAAGTTTTATGTACTCAACATAATCACTTTCTGTACCTACTTTACAAAGCCCATTTAAGTAATATTCAAAATTGATACTATATGCTAGACCCTGAGGATCCATGGCATGCATTAATTTGTTGAAAAACAAAAAGCAGCCCTAGCTGGTGTGGCTCAGTGGGTTGAACACTGGCCTGTGAGCCTAAAGGCCACTGGTTCGATTCCTGGTCAGGGCACATACCTGGTTGTGGGCCCAGTTCACTGATGGTGGAATGTGGGGAGTGGCCAATCAGTATTTCCCTCCCTCCCCCTCTCTCTAAAAATGGATAAATGAAATCTTAAACAAAAAACAAAAGCAAACAACCTAATCTGTGCGCCTAATTCAACCTAAGTGTCTACATACTAATATGGTCTTGTTGTCTTCCTGTACACAATGAGTTTCTAAAAACAAATGTATTAGCTACCATTTATTGACCATTCTTTATTGGGCACTGAGAGTGAACTCCTCATAAAATGCTGTACAATGTTGAAGTGTGTCCCCTTGAAAGTCTTTGTCTGAAGCCACTCAGCTGTGGAAACTGCCACGGCAGTCCTAGGAAGCTAACACAGATTTTGATACTAAGAATGGGGTGCTACTGTAACGAATACCTAAACATGCAGAAATGTCTCTGGAATTGTGTAATGAGTAGAGCTTAGAAGAATCCTGAGGCTCGTAACAGAAAAGGCCAAGCTGCCTTGAAGAGATATTTGGTAGAAATTCTGGTGAGGGCTCAGACAATTATGAGGAACACGGTAAAGTTTCTATCGTTGTGGAGAATACGTACATAATCATAAACGATGTTGGCAGAAGCATGAATGAATGCTAAAAATTCTCCAAGTAAGATCTCAGAAGAAAATGAGAACATGTTAAAGGAAACGGGAGGAAAGGCAATCCTTGTTATAAAGTGGCAGAAAGTTTGCTGAAATGTGTTATGCTAGGTTTATTAGCAGAATTTGTACAGGATGAACTTGGATACTCAGCTGAGATTTCCAAGATTTTGGAAAAAGTGTTAAAAGTGTGGCCCGGTTTCTTTCTCCTAGTTACTTATGGTAAATTAAGATAAAAGAGTTTGAAGAAAGAATTGCTTATGGGGGTGGGGGGTGGAGAACCCAGCACCTGAAGATGTGAGCAAGTCTTAGATTATTCAGATAGAGTGCTGAGGAAGCAGAGCCCACGCATTTGACCAGAAACCCCCCTGGCATGACTGAAAGACCAACAGTATTTTTGAGAATTTCCTACCAGCAGCAGCACTGCCATCCTGAACTGAAAGGAACAGAGATGAGACAAAATAAAGAACGACTCTGAGGGCTGAGTCACACCTACAGAGGCCAAAGGAGCTAGCCACAGATGATTATTCTCAAGCTCTGAAACTAAATGGAATTTGCCCTGCTGGGTTTTCAGACTTGCTCAGGACTAGTAACCCCTTTACTGCTTCCACTGCCTCCCTTTTGGAATGGGAATATCTATTTTATGCCTGCCCCACTACTGAATTTGGGAAGCAGATGACTTATTTTCTAGGTTTCATGGATCCACAGGTACAGAAATTTGGACCCAGGCCAAACCACATCAAGTCTCACCTGATTTAGATGAGATTTGGACTCTGAGTTGATGCAGAATGGGTTGACTCTTGGGGATGCTCAGATGAGGGGGTAAATATATTTTGCATATGGGCCAAAAGGTAAATTTTGGGGGACCAGAGGGAAATGGTACTGAGTTGAACTGTGTCTCCGCAAAAGTTATGTGCAAATCTTAACTCTTGGTACCTGTGAATTTGGCTTTGTTTGGAAACAGGGTTTTGGCAGATGCAATCGAGTTAAAGTGAGGTCATACTGGGATTAGGCTGCGCTCTCACCTAAAGACTGGTGTCCTCATAAGAGGAGGAAAATCAGGACAGAGACACACAGGAAGAACCTCACGTACTCGTGGAGGCAGAGACTGGAGTGACGTTATCTATAAGCCAAGGAATGCCAAGGACTGCCAGCAACCACCGGAGGCTGAGAAGAGGCAAGGGGGCCTGTCCTCTACAGCCTTCAAAGGAAAAAGGGCCCTGGCTGACACCTTGGTAAGACTTCTAGCCCTCAGAACTGTGAGACGATAAATCTGTTGTTTTTTCCCCCCAACATTTTTAAAAGATTTTATTTATTTATCTTTAGAAGGGAAGGAGGGAGAGAAACATCAATATATGGCTGCCTCTCGTGCGTCCCCTGCTGGGAACTGGCCTGCAACCCAGGCATGTGCCCTGACTGGGAATCGAACCACGATCCTCTGGTTCGCAGGCCTGTGCTCAATCCACTAAGCTACACCAGCCAGGGCTTAAATCTGTTATTTTAAACCACCTAGTTTTAATACTCTGTTAAAGCAGCACTGAATAAATAAAAATAAATAAATAAAAGGGGAAAAAAGCAGCACTGGAAAACTATGTATGTCTATTCCCTTAGTGACCCTATGTGACAAAAAGATCTCCATTTTACTCGTGCCCCAATAGACTTAGAGAAACTAAAATACTTTATTCAAGGATGCAGAGCTAACAATTAGGCTAAGAAGCTTTTTCTTTTTACTATTATGTCTGAATAATTTGCTTAAAGCTTATACTCTATCACAAAGAACATTTTTAATGACATATGCTATTTTTAAAATCTGAGATATGGCCCTGGCTGGTGCAGTTCAGTGGATTGAGCACAGGCTGCAAACCAAAGGGTCACCAGTTCGATTCCCAGTCAGGGCATATGCCTGGGTTGCGGGGCCAGGTCCCCAGGACGGGGCATGCAAGAGGCAGCCACACACTGATATTTCTCTCCCTCTTTTTCTCTCCCCCCTCTATAAAAACAAATAGAATCTTTTTAAAAAATCTGGGATATCCGTAAGCTTCCATGGGTGATGAACCACATTAAGCAGTTCTAATTATTATTAAGTACATATGTACTATATAGAGACACAAAAATTTTATTGGGGAAAAAATGAGGCTTCAGTGAGTTTAAAAGCCAAAGTGATTTTAGTTAAAATTATGATCTTCCAAATGATTTTAATGGAAGACTAATATAAAAAAGCAAAAAACATAAACATGTCAAATGTGCTACCTTGAATTTGCACATTTTATGACAATATGTAAGCAAACAACATTAGATACAAACTACAACCGAAGTTTCCACTTCTACTGCTTATTAAGTAATCTTACCTTTTAGCTTCTAGTGCCTAAACTTTTTAAACATATAAAAGGAAGGGGGAGACCATCTGTACATAAGACATTCAATACCCTTCCCTCATTCATCAAACAGCATTTAAATAGACTGAATTTTTAACATATGAACTATAGTCTTCAGACTAGTATCACTTCTATGACCGTATCATTTTCTACTATTCACCAAAAAAGACTAGTCTTTGTATGGTTTAAAAAATTCTCTGCAAAGAACCTACGCACCACAATGTTCATAGAAGCACAATTTACAATAGCCAAGAGTTGGAAGCAACCTAGGTGCCCATCAGTAAATGAATGGATCAAAAAACTGTGGTACATATACACAATGGAATTCTATGCAGCAGAAAGAAAGAAGGAGCTACTACCCTTTGCAACAACATGGATAGAACTGGAAAGCATTATGCTGAGTGAAATAGGCCAGGTGTTGAAAGACAAATACCATACAATCTCACCTTTAACAGGAAACTAAACAACAAAATGAACAAGCAGAATAAAAACAAAGACACTGAAATAGAGAACAAGGGGACAGTGACCAGAGGGAAGGGAATTTAAGGGGAGAAAAGGGGAGGGATTTGGAGGAACAAACAGGAAGGACACAGGGATGAGGACTGGGGGGTGGGAATGGGAGGGAGGTGGGGAGAAATAGACAGAAAAACTGTACTCAAAAAATAACTAAATAAACTTAAAAAAAATTTTTTTTTAAATTGTCTGAATCTTTTATCTCTAGTGAAAAGTAACTACCTCTGAAATTGTTGAACATGAGGACAACTCTAAAATCTAACCCCAAAAAGAACAAGCAGGGGGCTGAACTTTATGGGCCGTCTAATATGAACAAGCGAGTAGGTACTTCCATACACATATCAAACCATCCTTTCAGGTTTGATCTGAATTCCTTTCTTTGGTTAGTATCTTCGGTGACAGTGAATAGATCAGGCTAATGGCTGCATTTCCTTTTGAACTTTCCTGTTGAGATTTCACAGCCAGTAGCCCTTCCTGTTGGGGTGAAAGAAAATTGCAGGACTAGGATTCTCCTCTAAAATCATGATTACTAAGGATTTCTGCAATCATAAGACTTGCTTAATAAATTATGAACACTGGAGAGAATAATTCTGATCCTAGACAAGCATTACAGGCACATTCATTTTTTCTCTTGATCGGTTTGCTATGATAGTGGGAAAAGGGCTGAGTTGGGAAGGTAATGTGAAAGAAGCATTTACCCAGAGAAACACCCCTTCCCCAAATCCCCAAACAAATCATGCACGTGCTGCAAAAACAGAAACTCCACAAGTGTCTGTCATAAAACTTTTCAAAGTATAGTGTTCTAAAGAGAATGACCTTAACACAGCAATCAAGAACATGCTGACTGGGAACAGTCAGATAATGCTCTGATGCAGAAATCTATGAAGGGTGTCAAACAATTTTTTAAACAAGAACGTAGACATCTTCATCATCATAACTGAATCGTCAATAAAAAAGAGAAAAAACCACTCAAATTCATTTATACAAACAATTGTTGAGATTTAAAATATTCTTACAGCTATGAAGAAAGGTCTGGGTTTTCACTGCTTTTTATTCTTTTCTTCCCCCAAAACTCACTTTTTTCACAGACACTTAATAGGCTAAATCTATTTTACCAAAATTTTATTAAATGTTCACAAAAAAATTCTAATAAATGCAGGGAACAGGATAAGATTCTTTATAATATGCAGATAACTGTTACACAAAAATAAAACATTCTTTGTGAAGCAGAGTTGATATCACTGAATAAGCCAGATAGACTGGGCTTCAAAATGTTTGCTCCCTACTAACTTCATGACTATAAAAGCAAGTTAGTTAATTTCTTTGAGAGTGAAAACTGTGTTTGTGTGTATGTGTTGGGAACCGCTCTGCCTGGTTTCAGGAGTTGTAACTGCCCCCCATGGCTAAGGCTGAGTGAGCGACCTCCAGAATGCAAGCCACTAAAGAGACAAAACTTGCCCCCTGCCCCCAATGCTTGGTTAGTTTATGACAGGTACGACCCCTCAGAGGGGGGCAACCTAAGCCAGACATGATCAGTTGGGGGGCCACCGTGGAAGGACTGGGGGGGCGGGGCATGCAAGAAAGAGGGAGTGATGGACCCTCGCCCCCCAGCTATTCTGACATAGCCCAAGTCCCCATTTCCGTCTGGGAGAAGGGCTTCCTGGCTCTAATCCACTTAAGCCTAAAAACCTGTGATGGGGAAGGCGGTACAGCCCCGTGCTGGAAAGGGTGGGTTCCACGGGTAATGAAGACTAAAAAAGAATATGTAAAATCCCGTGAAACCAGCTTTGTGTAGAATGCTCTCATTTAAATAATAAGGGTCCAAGCAACATGTCTGTTCCTCAAAGTTTTATGGCTCTTTAGCTATCTGACTTTGACTGGGAGTGAGCCCTCATTGTTATTCGAATGCTATCTATTGTTTGATCCTTACCAGTATTCCTATGCAAACCAACCCAATAAAAGTCCCTTGAGGAAGGGGCTCTTGGCCCTGCCCCCTTGAGGGATCGGCCACCTTTCCTCCCCAAGCAGATCCTGTCTTGGTAGTTTTACTTTCACGACGACAAATGGACTTTGCAGGCAAAGTTGCCCCCACATGTATGTATTATAAAAGAGGAGTCAAAAGTGCATTTCTCCCATTTGAATGTTGCTTTAGAGTAAGTTTTGATATCTGGAAAAGTTATTAATTTCTCTATGTTCTTCAAGACTGTCTTACTAGAATACTGGGGGTGAGGGATATCACTTTGTAAATTATGACTATCTGCTATCTTGTAAACCTGAAAGTAATATAATATTGAATGTCAACTATAACTGAAAAATAAGATTGGCCTATTCTTGGCTATTTTCCCATTTACACTGTTTAAATCAGGTGGTTTCTTTAAAATGCCTTAAAAAATTCTGAAGATTGTGCTAAATCTATACATCAACTAGAAGAAAGTTGGTACCTTTTAATACATAGTCTTTCAACCCACAAACATGGTTATGTTCTTCTTCCATTTTTGTCTCCTTTAAGTTGTCAGTGTTTTATAGTGGAAAGACCTTGCCCATTCTCTACTGGACTTATTCCTGGGGACATTGTCACACTGTGTTGAAAACAGTAACATACGAGCTACAAAGCAATGTCAATGCCACCCCATTAAAAACATGCTGCTTTCACTTTTGAAGGTTATTTGGCTAACTGGCTAAGGCTGCAGCTATCTCACAAAGTACGTCTGCTTATATTTTAAGAGCTACTGTTTAATTCTAGTTCTTCATTTACTTCATTATACATTGTATAAACATAGTGCAATAATGTAAATTCTAGGTGAATCACATTCTGGTAGATCAAATATCTTAAGTGAATTGCCTGGTGAAAACACTCTGTCATTAGAACAATGATAAAATCACAGATAATGTTACTAAAGGATACTGACTAAAATGTAAAGAAATGTAATGAAAATGAATCACTGTTGACACCAAATTGGAACTAAGATCAATAAAGTTGTATACAGAAACAAAACGTAAATAATTCCTTTATTCAAGTAATCTTAGAATTTCTTCACATGTGTCACTCATCAACAAATAAATTACTTTTAGACACACCACAGGGTTGAAGCTGTGCTTAAATTTGTACCACCATGAGAACCTGTAAAGAGTATTTTGCTGAGGGCTGGAAATACTGTCCTATAGAAAGTCCCTGGGTCACCTGCCAGATTAAACATTCTTATTTCATGACGTCAGTAACATATCTGAACTTTGCAGTTATTAGACAAGAACTTTCCTGTAAATCTCAATAGTAACCAAAATAAGAACGGTATCTAGAAGTCTAATGATCTTATACACAACTTAAAAAACACAACCCACTCCACTGTGAGATAAACAGTTTCTGGCAGGCTAATGAAAATATTGTTATTTACACACTTTGTGAAGTTGTTCAGTTCATTACAGAACAGCAGAAGAGAAAAAGCGAGAGCAACAGGAGTCAGAACTGTGTTCTAGCCTCAGTCCGGTCATTCACTGCCTCTTGGGCTCAGTATGACTTATAATTTATTTCCTCATCTTCAATGGGCATACCACTCAGCTGGTCTATGTTAACAAACAGGATGAAATGAAATAATGAACATGAAGGCGCTTTACAAAACTATCAAATGCTATTCAGTTACAAGAAACTTACTATTTAACTGAAAACAGTACTTCCAATGAAAACTAAAACAAACAAAAAAAAACCAGTTTTCTGCTTTAAGGACCATATATAAAATTCAGAAAAACTGGACACAGCCTTGCAACCAATTCAACCATATTTGTTTTCATCCATTCTTTTTTATTTTTATTTTAATTCTTAAACATTTTGTTCTAGAGAAGCAGCTGGCTCTATCTGCCAAAGGTCAGCAATTTTAACACATGTAACTATTACTTAACAGAAAATAATAATCCTGAAAGTTAATCCTGCCTATATTTAATATAAAATTTGTTGTCATTAAGAGAGAAAATAGGTTATACAATTTTCTAATCCGCATCAAGCTAAAGTACCACTTGATTACTAAACACAAGATGTTAATGAATCTTCAGAAATGACAGCCATCTTTCAATAATAAATTTCACTAAATACAAAGCTTGAGAGTTACACTTTTTAGTGCCCTTAAGAAATAAATAAGCCAGTTCAAAAATTTTAAAGGTACAAGGGAAAAATCTGTTAGTTTGTCATGCCCTAAATTAGATAAAAATACAGAATACTGCTTTATACCCCCAAAGTTCTATATCAATCTAATTACTACGAGCACAAAGATCATAGTAAATAAGAAATCACTAATTGGAAATATTTAATGTTTTATCACAGGGAGTGAAGTATGTTAAAATAATAAGATACTGACTTCTATTGGAGAGAATGACGAAGAAACAACCGCAGGTAGAAGATGCCCCCCCATCTCTACACATCAAAACAACACGAGAAAATTCACTCACTAGTTAACACTGAACCTGACACCCAGAATTTGATACTGCTCTTGTATTTCAAGATAAAAATCATTAACCTTAAAGTTCTCTTTCTTTGTTATTTCTACACTTGTTTCTTTGACCTTCCAGTAATTTAAATGCTGCTTTTAAAGAGCTGAAGTCGAAAGGAGAGCCACTCTGAAGGAGCTCCAAATGGCCAAAAATGGTAAAATTTCAGTATTAAAAAGAGGTGTAAAACCGATGTCTCAGACTGCAGTGAACTGAAGTGTATCAACCGTTGTAACACCCATCAATTTACAGGTACAACGATGCTTATAGAAAAACACGAGTCACCGTTAGGAGCTGCTAGGACACCAACTCATTCTCAAAGTTAGAAAAAAAAAATCAGCATTATCCCAATTCATATGTGAACTTTGTATTTCAAGGTAATCCCACAATTGATGAGGAAAAGTTCCTTTTATAGAAAAGTTCCACCTAACAAACGCAGAAGGAATGACAGAATTAAGAATATCACCATTTTATAACTGCTGAGAAATACTTAGGCAATGATTAGACTGACAACCTCGCAACCGAGATGCCAAATGCGTGTCCCCTGATACAGCACTACAGCAAGAACACAGGACCACCTCTTGCCCAAAGTAACAAACCAAGCAAACAATCAGATAAAGCCTCTAGCTTTAATTCCATTTCATAGAAAATATAGAGAAATATGTTAATATAGAGAAACATATTAAACACTACCATGAAGAAGCAACAAGCAAAGTCAAAATATGGGAAAGTCAACAAAACAAAGTTTCATCAACAAATACGTGGAAAGGAAAAAAACAACAACAAAGGCGAAATGCAATGGTTCCCTATTGAAAGACACGTCAAACTAATGCAATGTGTAAACCTCATCTGGACTGATTCAAACGATACAACTGAAAAAAGACATTTAAGTAATAATGACATTTAATAAATGTGAGTAATGAGAAATTATTAATTTAAAGGGGTCTGAATAGCCCTGGTTGGTGTGGTTCAGTGGATTAAGTTCCGGCCTGTGGACTGAAAGGTCGCTGCTGGTTTGGGGCCCTGTTTGGGGCGTGTGTGGGTGGCAACCATTGATAAATCTCTCACATGGATGTTTCTCTGCCTCTCTTTTTCCTTCCTATCCCCCCTCTCTAAAAATAAGTAAAAATCTTTTAAAAGGTATGAATAATAATGCTGTTTATCAGAAAGGAGTCTCTTAGAAATTTTATACCAGAAAATGGAATAAAATTTTTTCATGTTCCTGATTTCAATATACTAAAAAGAGTAACAAGATTGAAAATCCTAACAAGTTTTAGTTTACTAAAAATGAACAATCAAAATCTGCCCTGGCTGGTATAGTTCAGTGGATTGAGTGCGGGCCTGTGAACCACACGATCATAGTTCGATTCCCAGTCAGGGCACATGCCTGGGTTACAGGCCAGTTCCCAGCAGGGGACTCATGAGAGACAACCACACATTGATATTTCTCTCCTTTTCTCCTTCCCTTCCTCTCTAAGGATAAATAAATAAAATCTTAAAAAAAAAAAAGAAACCTATCCCGCCCAGACCGGGTGGTCCAGGTGGTCGGAGCGCTGTCCCGTGCACCCGAAGGCTGCAGGTCCCATCCCTGGTCGGGATGCCCACAGGAGGCAACCGACAGATGTTTTTCTCCCTCTCCCTTCCTCTCTCTAAGTCAATAAACATATCCTCGGGCGAGGATTTAAAAAAAAAACACACACTTATCAAATGAAATACTTGTACTTTAATTGAAAAGTGGTTACTAGTCATACTACTAAAAATTCCGATGTTAAATAATAATTATTTTTAACGTGAAATATCTGTTTTGGAAAGCCAAAAAAAGCACCTAATGTTGCCATTAGGTTTTTCTGTGAATTAAATAACTAGCACAAAGGGGACCTGATTAAAAAAAAAAAGTTAACTAACATGTTTTAATCTAACACTTTATGAATGTAGACATCAATGCCTATTGTTAACTATAATAATTATATATCTTAAAAATCTCACAAGAAAATAACTTGGAACTAATTCCAACCAATTCTAATGACACTGAGAACTTATGTTCATCTCATGATATACTCTTAATGTGTGAACTCAGTAAAATTACTTGAATATACAAATTCATTTCCATAGGTATTTTATAAATCATTGGCCTTGATAACTTGATTCATAAAGAAATCTGCCTCAAGGACACACAATTTGAAGTATGTTTTAGATCAGAGAGCATGTAAGTTTTACATCATGATTTAATCACAGGAAAGCAAATAATTATTTCCATCAACAGCAAATTTATGAAATTTATTAAGTTATGTTCAATCTGGCAGAGTTTATTCCTTAACAATATCACCTGCCATACTGCAACTAAAAAAATAATTGGAGATTATAAAAGAAAATAATCTATAGATAATTTTAATCAGAAGTGCATCAAAGTATCAAGATTTCCAGCTGAAGCTAAACTAAGGAGCTGAACCATGGGTACCACGTATCAGAATAATGCAGAATTGCTGGCCCAACTTAGGACAGTTTCTCATAACTGACGAGAATTTCTTTCTTAGGCATCTACAGTGGCTAGATTCTTTACCAGTCTAAAGACAAAAATCTAGACCGATGTTTAATCAAAGAGACATCTAAAAATCATTTATAACCCAATTTCTAAGCAGTCTACTAAGTCTGCGGTCTATGTAGAACAATCAATGTTGTTTATACAGGCTCTAAAGCACAACATATGCAGTAACAAGTCAACAGGAATCTGACCTGAAACTTACCTATGAAAAAAATGACAGGACAAGACAAATATAATCTTCATGGATAAAACAAAATTATTATGAAAGGTCTATACTTAGGATCCTATACTTAGGATTTTAACGTTCCAAATTTGTGTGTATACTTCAAACTTTCAAAGTCATGTCTTATATAAAGGTTGTGGAAGTAGGTCTGAACATAAATAAGTAATAAATCAGGAACTGAGTGGCCCCTGTGACTATGATAAATAAAAGAAGGGGTCAGACTAAGAGCTGTACATTTATACAGACAGTGCTACAAAGCAGATCAGAAGATACCACCTGAGTAAATCCACAGTTTGTGTGTGTGTGTATTTATTTATTTTCACTATCTCCAAAAGAGCAAAAACCCAGAATTTGGGGTAAAGGACCAGTGTTTAAAAAAGGAATCTGGCCCACTTTGCAATGACACAATTCTAAATGATGATTACTACAAAAGATACTTTTGTTACAGGGACACTTACTGTGTTAATGAGCTTCAGGAAAAACCAGCTATATACACGTGTGTGTGTGTGTGTGTGTGTGTGTGTACACGTGTGTGTATGTGTATGTGGGGGGGGTCCAAACATATCTGCTTACAATGATAATAACACAACTTTTTAAATCAGAAGCTGATTTAAATCTTTCCAAGACCTTAAAAATCAGCAGTAGAATTTCCCACTTTCAGTTGAGGTAACTAGGATTACAAAAATCCACAATTAATGAAATAATTTTTAGAGAAGACAAGGATTCATACAAAGCCCCTGATATCCAAAAACCCTTCAAAATATACTGTTAACTCCATGAATAAATACTTCCCAGAGAGGGAAAGATGTAAACCACTAATTCAGTAATCTTAGGGTAGGGGCAATTTTAATACATAGACATAAACAAAAGTTTTAAATGCTCCAACATCAAGGATACAACAAGCCTAAACCATTTTTTTTGCTTAAGCTAACAACATATTTAAAAGAAAAAGAAATATATGGACCACACCCTTAAGATTCTTTACCTCACAAACATTCTAATTTCTTAAACCCTGATATAATCCTTTGGTAAAATGGCCAGGCATTCAAAGGCCAAAGTAAAAAACATTTTACTAAATAAACTATTTAAAGTGAGAATTATGTAACTAATGTTTTTTATTTTGGTGTGCAAATCTTTTGATAGTGAAAATTCTTTCACTATCATGTATAAATAGTTGACTTTTCAGATGATCTAAAACACACACAAATCAAAAGCACAGACAAGAAAAAACACCACTGTATTTCATAAATGAAACAAGATACAATAGGGGTCTTTACCTTACTGTACATTAGACCCTCACTTCAGATTTTCATGACAAAAGAACTTTTTCAAGAGGCTAGTATCTAAAAGCAAAAGCAATTTGGCATGTTTTATCCAACATTAAATATTTCACATATATTATAAACACACACACAAACACACTTACATGTATACATACAAATAAAAAGGGGTTTGGTTTTTTTTTTACCTAAATGCAAACTGGATGAGGATCCATGTGATGAAAGTGATGGCGGTGGCGTAAGTGAATGTCCTGGAGTTTGGCTTGGCAGAGGCATGCCTATTGGACTTGGAGAGGAGGAAAATCCCAGACTACTGTAAAATGGCTGCCCTATGGGTGCTAGGCTGCTACTAGATCTTTTGTACAAGTCAGAGCTAGTAGATAGAGACTCTCTCCTTGTGGCACTACTACTTGCAGAACTGCCAACTGAAGAAGAAATAAAAAAAACCCTAATTACATACAGTGTTAACTGAATAAAACCTGTCCCCAACGCTTGCTGGGAAATAACAGAGGTGATCACAATAATTATTTTTAGAAACATTATGGAGAAGATAATTACTGTGATAACTATATATTCTAATTTGTTAATCATAAAAGGGTATAAATGCACCCCAATAAAGTAACCAAATACTTAACATAGCAGTCATTATGTTCACTATTTCACACATATTTACCACTGACACATGATTACTGTGCTTTAATACCCTGGTATGATTTCTAGACCCTGGAATTTTAAGTTGTCTGCTTTATGATACGCTAGAGAGTGAATCTTGTTAAGGTTACATTTTGGTAGGGTTCTAACCTCTGGAGCCAGTTCTTAGACTTCAACTCAATGCCAAGAAAAGATTATTTTCACAAATAGAATATTAATATATTTCCCTCACCATTCACATTTAATTTGGCTTCTGTGCTGTGTTCAAACCGTAGTACTTTAAGTCCATATTGGCCCGAATATTAGTCAGCTGTGAAATATAGGTGGCAGCTTATTCCTAGTACTTTTTACACTATGCATTCTCCTTTATCCTTCAAAAAACTGAATTACAAAATACATATGAAAAAGCTAAACTTTCTTTTAGAAAATACTCATTACTGTTAGCATACCAAAAATACACTTCCACTTACCCCTGAAAACCTTCCATTCCTAAAATCTCACTACCGGCCTGGTCAGCCCCTCCCTCAGGTGAGGACCGACAGCTCTGTCCCCACAGACAGCACACACAGTGATGCACGTGATGCACGTACTGCACGCCTGTGTGTGAAGTGAACCCAGATTTTTGGCTGCACTTTCAGGGGGAAAAACATCTTTTGTTTTATTTCAATTACTTATTTATTTATATTTAGAAACAAACCGATTATTGTATTCCAGGGTATTAGTCTGCATACAGATATCATTAATGCTTTCTAGAGTTATACTTTTAATGCATAAGCAAAAATACAAGAATTAAACACATTTATACAGATATGGGATTAGCAGCACTCATGTATAATGTGTATCCTTATTTTTCCCTAAAAACTTGAGCAAAAAAGTATGCATTATACATAGCAAAATATGGTAATTATTTTATATTACATCCCTTATTGTCTTACAAATGAATTCTTCTTACCTAATTCTGAATTTGACTATTAGCCTTCTAATCCTTTTTTCCTCTGCAAAATCATAAGCAAAGAGCATCACATTCCCATGCAGCTATGCATGCAATGCTCAGAAACAATCCACAACTTTGCTGTTACCATACACATCTAGATAATCAAATTCTTTACCAAGTGTTTGAAGGGGCTGTCCAGAACACCCAATTCTTGTCTCACTTACTATTTACACTTTCAAGTATGCTTTCTTATTTCTAAGCACATCCTTTTAAAACCAAATGCCTTTTTAATCTAAGGGAAATTCATACTACTTTTTTTAACCTGTCAAGTTTTTTTAACGATACACTCTATATTCGGACCAATATGGTAATTTGTTTCAAGAGAATTTTAAAGTTTCTGTTCAAACTTGGTTTTCTAACCTCAAGTCAACTGTAAGTAGGTCATAAGGGTATAGATTAAAGAGAAAAATTAAGCAGAGCACATGATGGGAAGACCAAGTTAGACTTACAATACAGGTAAGAAATTAAATTACACTGGTTCTTGCCAAATTCAAAATTCTACAAAGGAAAAACACCAGGCTCCCACTGCTGTATTAGGCAAAATATTAAAACAGTATTCAACGTTTTATATCTGCCAGTGTAGTTTCTGAAAGACTGACAATGTGTTTTATTGAAAATTTCACATCTTAAGGTAGCATTATAATAGGGATATACTAGCAAACTATATGCATTTTAATAGCAAAAAAACAAGCATAACAACTAATGTAGTAAATAGTTCTTTATGAATTGGTTTTGGCAAAACTGTCAATGTATACTACATTAACTATGCTAATTTAAAAGGACACTGTCAAAGTGATTTTTGTTAAGACATGGCTACATTTTAAAGTCCTATTTATCTCAGAAACAATTTAACTGACAAAGAAAACAGCTCTCTAATGAGAGCAATAGTACTATCATTCCCCTGATAAATAACCAAATGAACCATGGCTTTCACACATGTGATTATTATTTTACTCCAAACAGGAAAAGTCAAACCAAACATTTAAAAGTAATTCAGAAATAGCTTTAAACATAAACAAACAGGCTCCATGAATTTTACTATACGTCTACATAATCTGCAATGGTATGACTATGAAATATAAAACAAAGACTATCTAAAATATCTTAAGCTAGACAGACACTGGAGTCACTGGTCATTTATCAATTGTGTATAAAATGTTAAATTACAAACTTTGAATTTAATAGCACTTTCTAAATAGTCGGTATGAAAAGGATGATTTAATCACTGTATTGCAATAATTAAGCTTCCTAGCCAACTATTCTTATAAATGAGGGTATTTAGCACTGTTAAGCATTAATAATTGTATCACACAGGGAAGAGAACGATTGTGTACACATTACTGTGTGTGTAAATATGCATGTAACCGCAATGTACTTTAGTTTTCATATAGGCAGGGAACTGCCATAATGTGAAACGGCAATGGTAGGTTTGTTCTAAGAGTAGACATTACGGCACTTGAATGAATTCTCACAAAATGCCCAAGAGGAGGGAGGAGTAATAAGATCATTTACTGGCATTTGGGGTGGCAATCACTAATACCCTCTGAAGCAAGATGAAACAGAGGCACCCCAGACTGAAAAATCAGAATTGAATAAGCAATGCTTATACAAGAAGCATGACAAAGGTAAGTTTTTGGGAAAGAGGCACCTATAGGGGACATTTGTAGGGAAAAGAATGTTCATGCCAACCAATTTCTGAATGCAGGAGAAAAGCTCTTCAAAACTAAGAGACAAATGAAAATTTGGAAGAATTGGGTAAGGGGACCTACAAATGCATATACCAGACCATCAAAAACATGTTTTATTAGAAAAGGGTACATGAGGTTTATCAAAGCTCTTCTCTATTTCCCCTGGATTACTTAGAGTCTATAATCTACAGTTTAGGAACTAGTTATTGCTACAAAGTGTTTTTTTGTTTTTTTTTTTAGTCAAAGATGTTTCTTCAGCATATTTACGATTATTTGGGGACAATGCTTGTCAATTGTGTTAGAAGCAAAAAAACAAAAAGAAAAACAAAAAGAAAAAACAAGAAAAACCCCTCTTATGAGAGTGCTTGAACTAGAGATAAAAATACTAAACTCCAAAAGGAATGGGGAAAAAACGTAGAAAAATTCAAATAGTGAATGGTCTTCATGTTCACTTGATTTATACAAGAAATTGTTGTGCTCACTCTTTAGGTAGTTTTGTTAGGCAAGTATGCTAATTTCCTATTGAATTTCACTGTAACAAAAAAAAAGCATTTTGTATCTGAAAGATTATAGCTGTTCAAGACCATTTCTCTTACATCAAAAATTTAGAATACACTTCCTTAGAAAACTGGTAAGCATATTAATAATGACTGACATGTGTTAGTTTTGCCATTTTCCACACACCAGGAAAGACTATTATTTAATGTGGTGGAAAAATAGGTGAGAAGCATTCCTAGGGTAGAATGTGAGAGGAACAGAAAATCTCTGGGGGTCCAAATATGTAGCCCTTCCCCTCATGAAGAAAAAACTGCCAGCTGCACCACAGAAGGAGCCCGAGCCCGAGCCCCTGCCCCTGCTGCTCCCCGGACGTGCTGGAGACCTGAGAGCATGACAGCAGGCATCTATCTTCTCATTTCATGTAGCTCTTCCTTAGTGACAACATCAGTTTGTGGGGGTGAACTATTTATTTTATGAAGCTATTTAACATTTGGATTTGTCGAGTATTATATATAAAAGTAGGACATGGGAAAAGCATAGTTTTAAAATAAATTGTTAATGATAAAGGCTGAATTATTTAATCTAAAAAAGATAAGCATACTGGTAGTTTCTTAGGAGTTTCTGTTTAGAACATTTTGAAGTGAGACATCTCATGGGAATAAATCATCTGGTAAGCACACACAGACAGTTATTTTAAAACACCAGAAATTAAAGTTGGTAGAAGTATTTACTTCCTCAAACATTATGTATAGATAAGGAAGAGCTAGTAACTAGTATAAAATATATTGCTCCAAACAAACCTTATTAAAGCAATGACAATAATATAATTCTTATAGTTAGGGGAAAAATGTATTACACTTGAGAAAAGGATGGGCTGCTTGAAATGAGTTAAACATTAATAGATGTTTGCAGGAAGTAGTTTTTCTTCTATAAAACCCAATAAACCAGCATTTTAATCCTGTCCTTTCTATACTATGAACTATTTATTGCTTACTTTAATATTAAAAATGTACATATACCTCACATCCACTTAAGAGTACACTCATCTTGAAAAGAAACTTACCTGATGAACCAAATCCACTGAGGGCTGAGCCTATAGCAGCACCTAAAGAGCTACTGCTTCCAAAGCCAAGAGATGTACTTCCAGGTTGGCCAGGTCCATGAGAAAATAAAGAACTGCTCTGGGAGCTATTAGTCAAAGAAGTGCTCCCATAAAATGAATTAGACTGTAGATTAGTGCTTGGCTGCTGCTGCTGCTGCTGCTGCTGCTGCTGCTGCTGCTGCGGTGGCTGAGTGCCAATTGGCCGAAACAGACCATTTGTGCTGCCCGAAAGACTATTTGCAGTCCCTCCAGCTGCTGCCGCCGCCGCTGCAAAACAAATTTCAGATGCATCTTAAAACTACCCAGAAAAATGACTTTTTAAAATATCTCAAACAGCACCAGAAAAATAATATCCCTGAAAACAACAGTTACACTTACCAGCTTGTGCTGCTGCTGAACTAATTAAAACGGGTGTTGGAGCCATTAATCTAACTGGAGCTCCAAGGCCAGTTCTTGCTCCAGGGCCAACCACTAAGGCACCAGTCTGATCATAATAGGCAGTTGGAGCTAGTACTTGATAGCCTAGATAATATAAAAATAAATGTTTACTAATGGAAATACTTATTGTAGAAAACATGCATGTTTATTTATCCCTGCATTTGTGTTTTTACCAACCAGAAAACACAGCATCGTATACTATTAATATAAAACCCTTAGTTACCATATGAAAAGCAAACACATTTGAGAAGATATCACTAAATATATAAGAACATTAGAGTACAGATAAATTTTATCAAGGATGCCTTTCACACATGGACTGCAAAATGATAAGGTATGTTCCTTGACACAGTAATTACAGGCTATTTAGGGCTGATAAAATATCCCTATTCAGTCCATTTTGAAAGGAGATGAGTAAAGACAAGGGAAACGAGGCAGAACACTACGTAAAGAAATGTTTATGACACAGTTTTAGTGAGGTTCTAAACCAAGTGCCTCATTCCCAGGATTCCTTTGTATTCCTATTAGATTTTCCTTTGTAAGCAACCCTTTAAAAGCTTAAATCATGACATAAACAGATACCTTAAAATGATAATGTAACAATCTATTTGTAAAGGTTCTCAAGTTAGAATTTAAATAAAAACCATGCAAGCATTAGTATTTTTGGTATTTTTTTAAAGATTTATTTATGAGAGAGAGAAGAAGGGAGGAAAAAGAGGGAGAGAAATGTGATCAGTTGCTTTTCACAGGCTCCCAACCAGTGACCTAGCCTGCAACCCAGACATGTGCCGACTGGGCATCACACAGAAACCCTTCAGTCTGCAAGCTGGCATGCGATCCACTGAGCCATACCGGCCAGGTTGGGCATTAATTTTTTCATAATCCTGAACACAAGGCAGGTGATAATGTGCATTATTCTGAGCTAGAGGAGAGTGGTGTTTACCTCTTAGCAGCGTTTCTCAGTGGGGATTGATTCCTCATTTGAACCACAGAACAGAAAATGACTATTTTGCCAATTTTCCCAAGGATGATACATAACCAGTACCATTGTAGATGCACAGGAGAGAAGTTAACTACATATAGTGGAATATTCAAGTCAACAGGGCTTAGTTCTCTCCCAGAACTCAGAGAAAGGCTGCCTATATAGTAACAAGAACTCAGGCTCAACAGACTGACAACCACTTAAGAAAAGGTACTGCCAACCTCTGATACTTTCAAGTTTAAAACTAAAACCACTAAGACTTTCATATGCAAACGTTGTTTGTAATTAAATACAGTAATTGACTGTTTTACAATTACAGTTATAATCATTATAATCAATATAAATTAGGAGGACCAGCCAAATGAAGAGGTGCATAGGGCAAAATCTAGGAGGGAATGCAGAGCATCCAAGGCCTTTCCTCAAGGAAGGAACTCCTTATGGAGTGATGAATTTGAGATTATTAGACAGCCGAATAGAGAGATCAAATGGGAAATACAACTCTCAAGTGTAGGAGAGAGGTCTAGGCTGGAGTTATGAATCTGGATGTGTCAACATAAAGGTAATATTTAAAGCTGTAAGACAGGATGAAAGCACCAAAAAAAAAATTAAAAAGGAGTCTATGTATCGAGGGCACTTTGCATTAAGAGGTTGGAGATAGGAGGAACCAGAGAAGAGACTTGGAACGAACAGCCAATAAGGAAAAAAAAACAACAAAAACCAGTGTGGTCAAATAAAAAAAATTTTCAAGGAAGACAGTGATCAATAATGTCAAATGCTGCTAAAAGCCATTAAGAGCTGAAAACTGAGCAATGGAGTTAGCAACCTGAAGTCATTTTGGTAAGAGACAGAAGCCAAACTGTCAAGTTTAGCAAAGAAGGGTATGGAAGAACCACAAACAAGTACAGAAAATGCTTTTGAGGAGTTTTGCTGTAAAAAGGAACAGAGGGGAGCTAGAAAAAAGGCGGTATTGAGGGTAATTGTTTTCTTAAGCAGAAAATGTACTTCATTAGCAGAACACAATACTTTTTTGTTTAGAAATTTGTTATTACGAAATGTAAGTCAAAAAGTTCAGTATTGACTGTAGCACAAAATGTGTAATCACTATCCAAGTCAGGAGACAGAAATTGCTCAGTAACCCACCATTCCAATGTTCCAGGCTCTACCACAATCTTCTCTTTCACGCACAGCAACACACTATTTCACTATCCATAATTATCACTTGGTTTACATTATATAAACATTTTTGTATGGTTCATCCAAGTGGTTGTACACACAAAGATCTTCCTAGTCTCCATTTCCTTTATTGTATAATAAAGCACTTCACTGGATGGACACCAAAATGCATCTATTCATTCAACGTTTACACTGCTACCCGCTGTCAACAGCACTGCTACATTTTTGTACATGTATCCTGGAGTGTTATGTGCACTTACTTCTCTAACACATGTATCTATAATAGTTGACTCCTGAGTCATAGAGCATGCATATATTTTTCAGCTTTGGTAAATAATGCCAAGCTACTTCCCAAGTGGTTGTGCAAATTTACACTCTTACTACCTTGGTATTAAGAGTTCCCACTGCTCCACGATTTTACTTCCCCAGCCCAAACACCCCAAGGGCCTGTCCTTTCCTATTCATGCACTGGACTGGGCCACCTGGGCACATCCCTGACCAATGTGTCCTTCTTCAAGAAGAAAACTGTGAATGATGTAATAAAGGAACAGAATCAAGAGTTACAAATGAGGTACACAGAGGGCTGTAAGCAGAGATGAGGCAGCCTTAGAAAAACAAGACAAACAGCTGGAATCAGAAATTAAGAAAATTGGCTAAAATTGGTAGTAAGCTTGCAGAGTTCTAGACAAACAGCTCATACAACTATGGACACAAAAAACAAGTTTTTAAAAAGGCTTTATTAATTTTTAGAGCAAGGGGAAGAGAAGGAGAGAAATATCAATATGTAGTTGCCTCTCACATGCTCTGTACTGGGGACCTGGCTCGCAATACAGGCATGTGCCCTGACTGGGAATCAAACTGGTGACCCTTTGCTTCACAGGCCTGTGCTCAATCCACTGATCTACACCAGCCAGGGCAGAAAACAAGAACGTCTACTGCTGGTTCAAAAGTCACTAGAATGTCCACACAAACACACATGATGAGCTCCCAGACAAAGATGACTGACACAATGTCTACCACAGTAAAGGCAATGCAGGCAGTCGACAAGATGAATCCTCAAGACATTACAAACAATGCAGAACTTCCAGAAGGAAAACATGAGCATGGACATGACTGAAGAAATTACCAATGGCATATCTGATGACATCTTTGGTAGCTCTGATGAAAGCCAAGATACTGTGAATCAAGTTCTTGATGAAACCGATACTGAAATCTTTGGAAATATGGCCAAAGCTCAGCCAGCTGCCTGAAGTTTACTGTCTGACTCTACTTCAAAGGCTACAATCTCCGATAAATGACTAACAACAACTCAAAGAGTTAGGAGTGGACTACTCAAAAAACCTTAATATTTTGCATATTATAATTATCTAGTTATAATGATAAAACAGGCATATTGCCAATTCCTTTTACAAAACACATTTTGCAAAAAAAAAAAGACAATCGTGAGTGAACAGGTGTTTCCTAACCCATGGCTATTTTGACTCTCTTGCCAAAGAATAAAAATGATGCAAAGAAGATCAGCTTGGATTTTAATGAAAACTATTTAGGAGTGATGATGTGTAAAAAAAGTTGATTACATTTTTGTATGGCCTAGTGTAGTTTATGTTCTAAATCCTTTCACACTTAATACAAAAATCTTATTATCAACACCACTAGGCACCAACCTAAAGAATCTTGTAAAAACATTACAAGTAAATCATTAATTCTGGATCTGTAGCTTGTCCTTTTGTAAGTGATATGTATTAAGACCATAAGTGATTTAATTGCCAAATTATTTTTAGATGATCAAAATGAAGAGTACTATTTAAACATGTCTTAAACAAAAACTGTTATGACCTTTTCTTTGCTCCCCCCAACTTGGGAGAACACTGTAGTTGGTAAGTTTATCATCTTTCAAAACGTGACTGGCACCTGCCTTAAACAGCACAGAGAGACGAAAACATCGATTTGCTGTTCGACTTATTTACGCGTTCAGTGGTTGCTCTTTAAGTGCCCTGATGACGGATCAATCCTGAACCTTTGTATATCAGGATGATAGTCTAACCAACTCAGCTACCCAGACAGGGCTTTCCTGGACACATCTTTAAATTATTTTAACTGGAAAAAAAAAATTACATTTTAAATTAGAATTGAAGTCTCTTCTTTTCTGCTCTTAAATGTGAATTGAATATATTAACAAAACCAGGCACTGAATTAATAACATTTTGTAGTACTAAAATGAGATATATTTTAGTTTTTCTTCCAAGAAATAAATAAGATTTGTTCCATGTGAATTATAATTCCTGTTTAATTCGAACTCTATTAATATGAATACTTAACTCTCTAAATTGAAACCATCATTCTCAATTAAGTAACACTACTATGACAATACTCTAGCTAAATGTTAAATAAATGTTAGCCCTTTTTTCTCTTGGTAAATAAACGCAACTGTCAGAAATCACTGCCTAAATGTGTGTTAATGTCTCAGTATTTATTTTTCAAGGTAAAATTGCTTTGGTATTTAATGTAAGTTATAAAAAATAAGAAAAAATAAAGTGGCCGGTTATAGAAAGAGAATTTAGAATTAGGTTAATTTTGAAAAAATGATGCTGTAATAGAAAAACCCTGGAGGAGGTGACATAGGTGCAGCCTGGTTAATTTGGGATGATGGGCATTCTGGACAAACACTGGACAATATCCGTACATTTTAGAACTAGTGCACACGGGGCACACGGCTCAGGAGTTTACAACCTCTGATCCACTTTATAATGTTCAAAGGTAAGGTTCCATCATTACTAGTATTAAATACAGTTACCCTGAACATTGCTGACTCAAAAGATTTTACTGGATTACGGAATGCTAACCCAGAATTTGTTTTGATTCTTGGATGTACAGAGTAATGCCAACTAACTTTATTTACTTCCTTGTCTACATGTGGGGGCTTTTGTTTTTAAAATGTTTAAAAAATTCCAATGAAGATTTAGAGCTCTTATGCTTTTATCTTAAAAAACAAAACAAAACAAAACAAAAAAAACCCGGCCAACCTGGAACACTCGCAGAACTGTGGTTTTGATTTTCTATCCCTTTAATAAGGAGGCTGAGCATCTGTTCATATGCTACTTAAGCATTTTGATTTTCTCAAGAAAGGCCTATTCAACTCACCCATTGTCCTATTGGGCTAACTTTGCTTAACAATTTATAAATCTTAAAAAAAAATTTTAATTCATTTCTAGAAAGAAGGGAAGGGATGGAAACAAGAGGGATAGAAACATCCATCGGTTGCTTCTCCCACACCCCAGGCACACTCCCTGACCTGGAGGAATTAAACCTAAGACCTCTTTCAGTTTGTAGGACAGTGCCCAATCCACTGGGCCATACCAGTCAGGACCAATTTATAACTCTTTAAGTAGGAGGCATCCAACTCTTTCGGTTCCTTTTTTCTTAAATTTACTGTTTATGCCATCACAGTCATTTCCACTCTCTCTCCTCTTCCCCACCTCCACCCAGTCCCACCCTCTGTCCTCCCTATATCAATCCCCTATCACTGTCTGGTCAATGGGTCATACATAAATGTTCTTTGGTTCATTCCTTCAGCATCTTTCATCCAGCCCCCCCAACCCTGGCCTGTAATGCAAAAGTATTTTGTTCTATTTCTAGCCTTATCTTCAATCCCCTGTATAGGGACCTCTGAGATAATAGGGTTAAATTTATTATTGCCTGTAACAGAATTTTCCATATTATCTTTTAATATCTTGAAGAGTCCTCTTTTCATGTTTGACACATGGGTCTAAAATCCAAATGGAACTGATTATTGAACACATGTTAGAGCAGGGGTTCAATTTCATTCTTTTTACCTACCTACCTACCTACCTACCTACCTACCTACCAACCAACCAACCAACCAACCAACCAACCAATCGACAAGTAGGTGAGAATCAGTGTGTGGAGGGACCACCTCAGTTATACATGAGTTTTTGACTGGGAAGGTGGTTAGGCCTCTAACCTCTGCATTGAGTCAACTAGCTGTGTTTCATCTTATTGATAAAACTAGTCACCACCCCATCCACCTCTGTACTGTTTTCTTTGTTATTAATTATAATGGTATCTGTCTACTTCTTTTGAGATTTCTCTTTTGGGGGCTCTATTCTGTTGCATTGGTCTGTGTCTCTATGTAATAATTTAACTGCAGTTTTAGAGTAAATCTTATTCTAAAGTAAATCAGAACAGAGAAAGTCCTACTTATTTTTTCTTTAAGAGTGTTTTGGCTATTTTGATGCTTTGTGTTTTTATTAAATTTTAGTATGAGCTGTCAAAATACTAGCTGTTAGAAGTTTTGACTGGGAATGTATTGAAAACACAAGTTAATATGGAAAGAACTGACATGTTCAAAATACTGAGTTGTCCAATGGTATGTTTATTTAGGTGTCCCCTAATGTCTAAACAAAGCTGGTCCCCATAGAAATTGTGCACACTTTTTGTTATTTATTCTTAGGTATATGCTACTGCTGCTGTAAGTAACTATCTTTAAAATCTTTCATTTTCAAACATGTTGTTGTTGTTTAACAAAAGATTTAATCAATCTTTTATATCTGAAAACCTTACTGAAACATATTAATTTTAATATTTACCTGGAGATCACTGATAAAAAGCAATGAGACAAGCGGGAAAGGCAGGAGAGTAAAATATCATACAAGTGACAGCAGAGGTGAGCTGCAGAGAGCTGGACACAGTCATTTTGGTAAAATACAACAAAGAATTGAAAAAAACAAGGATAAAAGAGAGGTCATACTTTGCAATCGTCACTGAGTTAATAGAGTGTACAAGAATCATGGAGGCAAGGCTTAAAAGAAGTGGGGGGTAGAATGTAAATTTTGACAAGTACCACAGTCCAAGAGAGTACTGCAACAGAGAGAGAGAAAGCTTTTTAGCATGAAGAGGCAGATGAATTAGCACAGTGGTTGTAGCGAAGGAGATGGCAGAGGGGAAAAAGACCGAAGGAAGAACAACAGACGGCACGCAGGATCATGCAGAACGATTAAACATCTATAATCAACATCATACAAGGATCAGGGATCTAGTAGGTAAGGGCTAAAGAAGGATAAAAAGTACGAAAGTTAACGGAGACAAAAAAAAACCCTTTAACTTTCTCAATAGCTCTTTTATTAGCTATTAAGCTTTATAGCTATATTACAATTTGAATAACAAAGTGAGAATTATTTCATCATAGTCCTGGGTAGAAGTAAAGATACTAGACAAAAGTTTTAGAGTGAGGGAACCATGTGACCAGTCAACAAGTCACTTGGGCACACAAACACTAACTCTAGAAGACTCCTTTAATGAATATAAATTTTATATTTATACCTGTTAAGGGACTAAATATTGTGGCTCAGAAGGTTAAATAAAATAATGTTTTTCCCTAAAGTTGTACCTGTTTTTCATTTTATCATCACTCTAAAGATGCAGTCAATTCTTTCTAGACAAATATAGTATAAAAGGTAGTTTAGGGTTTCTTTTAGGGTTACCAACATGAGTTCGCTGTTGAACAAAACAAAAAAGCAATAAAGAGCTCTCTCATAGAATGAAAGGAAGTAAATATAAACAAAAATTTTTTTAGAGGAACAAGTATAAAGGCCACAGGGACAATAACTAAGGGGGATGGGAATGGGAGGGAGGTGGGGAGCAAGGGGTGGGTGGGCTGGGATGGGAAAAACAGACAGGAAACTGTACTTGAAAAATAACTAAATAAAAAAAATTTTTTGATCACTCCTTGGCCTTTCAGCTAAGATCAAGTGTAGTATTTGTTATCAGTTAAAAAAATTTTTTTGAGAAGATCAAAGTTGATAAAATAGCAAAAAAAACCTTGATGTATTTAGTAAATAAGATAATGTGGTCCTAGTTGGTGTGGCTCAGTGGATTGAGTACACCAGCCTACTAATGGAAGGGTTGCCAGTTTGATTCCCAGTCAGATGGCACAGGGTTGTGGTCAAGGTCCCCAGTAGGGGGCAAGCGAGATGCAGCCACACACTGATGTGTCTCTCCACCTTTCTCCTTCCCACCCACTCTCTCTAAAAAACAAAAAAAAACCCCAAAACAAAAACGTGTGTATATATGTGTGTGTATGTATTTTCATATATGTACCTATAGATATATTCAGGAAAGTGTGCTAAATATGAAAAAATGGAACAAAGGTATTTAAAAGAAATGAGTAATAGGTCCAACACTATGAGCCTAAAAAGCTTAGTTATAGGCAGCAGAAAATAACACAGGCTAGAAGTACTCTCTTCAATCAAGGTCCTACTTAGAATCAATTAAGCAGGACTGTTGTACACCATAACTTGTCTCCCCTTTCTACCTACAGCAAAACCCCAAGAGAAACCCAGGTAGTCTTAGCAGTGGCTTTCATAAACTCTTAGCTCAGTTCTTTTTAGCCCTGTCTTCATGTCCCTGCATGTGCCTGCACCTTCAGCTTCACAGTCTATTTCTCAAAGGGCTGCTTTTGCCAAGGTATCTAATCCACAATGGTTCCAGAACAGTAGCTTCTGTGAAACAAGTGTATGCAGCTAAAAAAGGAGAAGAAAGAGAAAGCCCCCATTCTATTATCATTTGTACTTTGGGGAAAACAGTATTAACATCTTCTCTTTGTCCAGTGGCCAGGACAAGAGGATAAAGAAGACCTTAGAATTTCAGAGAGAACAGAATAAATGCAACAATCATAGAAATCCTCAAAACAAGACAGTGGTACTGAGCAGCACTTAAGGCATAAAAGAAACCCTCAATCATATGAGTTGGGGTTTTTCCCAATACATTAAGCACATTTCCTTAATGATCTGAATACAAAATTTACATTACAATTAAATGGAGACTGAAACTCACCTTTCATTAATAGGTAATCTATAGTTGTAGGAGTACTACTCATATACTAAAAGTAAAAAAAAAAAATAGGATACCTAAAACAAAATGAGTCTTCAGGAGGGGAGTGAACAAAGGAGTAAAATAGAAAGTGATGTATTTACCTACAGATATTCAAATGTAGTCTTTAAATCTCACTTTAAAAACATAACAAATGGCCCTGGCTGGTGTTGGACAGTGGATTGAGCACAGGCCTCCAAACCAAACTAAAAACGTGACAAGTACTGCTTTAGTGGCTCAAAAATACCTTCCTCCTTCCATTATTATTCAAGCAGTAATTTTGTATCTAGTTTTATAAAAATCTCTTTAACAAAAAATTGTATTTTTATTGGCCCTTTCTAAAGTTGTGGCAATGGGCAGAAATTTAAATATTTTTCTTTATATTAGGCTTTCATTAGAAATTGCTGCTATTAGGTTATAAATCTCAATAGTTTAAAATACTATAAATGTGCTAAACAAGACTGAAAATGTTAAATACAAACTTCTTAATATTAACTGACTAGCCATTCTTATAAAGTAGAAATGGCATATGTTTTATCTTACATGCCAACTCTAACCAGTAGGTTTTATTTTTTGAAGAACTGCATTAAAAATTCTGGGCTACGTTCAGTTGGGCAGATGCTATAGTTTATTCCATAAAGAGAAAAAAAATGGCTGTGCTGAAAATTTTAATACATATTTTCCACTCTTGTCATTAAGTCTCATAAACAGTATTAAGTTCAACTCTTGGTATCCGAATTCTAAATAATTTTACTGCAAGGTAGGCAAGACTTTAAGATTTTTCTTGAGCTTTTTCACTCTGCTGTGTGACAATCTACATTTAATATTTTAAATCTATTCAAATCTCTACAATTAATCAACTATACCTGGCATGCCAGTAGCAAGACCCTGACCAAAAGCCAAAGTTGGATTTGCTGCTGCAAGTGATTCTGCTTGTTGCCCTTGTTGGCCCTGACTGGGAGTAAGAGGGCGCTGACCTGTTCCAGCACGAAGAACCTATAAAGGACAAATGATTTCCTTAAAAACAAAATTATAAAATAACAAATTTATCTCCGACAACTATTATATATTACTAATGGCCTTTGAATAGTCTTTGAACATATTTAACATGCAATGAAATGTTGATTTAGCATGAAATAATACAAAATAACATCAAAATACAATCACTGACTCTTGACAACTAGAACAATCTATTAAGCAACATGAAAGTTTTGGGGTTTCCAAAAAAATCATTTCTAGTATTTATGCTCTTTAACTTACAAAAAAAAAAAAAAGAAGAAGTGGAAGAAGAAAGATTTTAATGGGGGTGGAGGAGTGTATGGCAAAATCTTAGATGAAGACAAAAATTTTACTTAGGTTTTATTATTAAGGTTGAAAATGGAAACACAGGAAGCTTAAGGAAATAACGTATCATTATTCAGTTAGTCTGTTATGAGACTAAAGTAGAGTGAAAACTTCAAATTGAACCAAGTTTTCAGAATTCAGAAGCTTTAATAAAGGTGAAAGATGCTTTAAGGAGTAAAACCTTGGGGTGAATAAAAGAACAAAAGATTATACCACCACAAGGTGAAAACTTTTAAGGCTGGTCAAGTTTAACTACTTCGTTATACATCAGTGTTGCAGTGGTTATACACAAGTATAATATACATTAATTTCACAAAGACAAATATTTAAGTAATTCAGAGTAAGAGGAATTCATTGTAAGACCATCACATGTGATGTTTGTAAGTAAGCATGACATATAGGTGTATTATTCAAGTAGTGTGATATCTTTACGTTTGTCTAAAGACAACAAAAAATTAATAGATTAAAAGATAATTTATTAAAAAATGTTGTATCTACAAGGACTGAGCCAAAACAGCTCCAACAGAACATCACTATAGTACTCAACTGCAGGGTCCAGCAGAAGGCAGGCCTGCCTGAGTGCGGTTGGTGGGGCGGTAATGCAGTGTAATAATTTACAGTTTTAATTGGAACATGTCACATAAAATGTTGTATGGTATGCTTGAGTGTGATACTATTTGTGTTGGACGCTGTATATTAAAGGAAATTTAGAATAAAATTTATTCTAAAATTTAACTGCTAACTAAGTAACACTATACTTGTCATTAACTTGCTTCTTTGGTATAAATATACTGAATTTGACAGCCAGAAATCTGGTATTTATCAATAGTTTTTACATTTACCGGAATAGCTCTAGGAAAGTGGTTAAAATTTTTTAAAAATATTTGTGATAAACATTTTGTTTGAAGAAATTAAATGTAACCTATAAAGTACCCAGTAATAATCTTTTTTCTGGTCAGAAATATATTGTTAATATTTAAAATAGTAATTTAAACATCCGGAAGAAAACTAAAAAAAAAACCCCCAAAACCAAAAAAATACAATGAAGTGACAATTCCTTTGACAGGAACATTATTAGCAACTGAAAAGAAAATTTAAAAATTGCTAACAGACTTCAAAAGAAATGTAGAAATGGAATACAACCTAATCGTTAAATTCATCATTAATACAAAACAGAAAAAGAAAACAATCATATCATCGAGACTTGTGCACCAACTACATAGGAGTCTGCAAAAGTAGGTTCACAGTTGTTTGTAACTAGAAAAAGATGTGCAGGTTATGATTATTACAACAGCTTCATTAACTTAAAAGAATGCCATAATGTCACAGTAAACCTACTTTTGCCCACCCTGTTTATGCTATATATCACATACTAAAGAAAATAAAAGGAAAGAAATGACACAAGTCTTGACCACAAGGATCTCACACAATTTCAAAGACACTTCAGGTGTTAACTGAATGAAGGCAGGCCTATACCTGTTGCTGTCCAGGCTGAGCTTGAGATGCAGCTTGCTGATTTGCTGTGTTGTTTGCCGCAGCTGCAGCTTGTTGCTGAAATAAATTGGCTGGATACACCCCCCACGGAACACCATAATACTGAGGTGGAACCACTGCTGGACCTAAACCCCATACCCCATGCAAAAAAAAAAAAAAGGACAGTGCATAAGACTCAGAGCAGATGTCCTTAAAATCGTCTATCCACTCACACCCGCCATGCCCATTTGTTTTTCCTATTCTATTATGGAGAAAATCTCATTAAGGCACTGATTATTGAAAGAGAGTAAATACCGAGGCAGTGACCTTAACATGGAGATATGAAGCAAAACTTAAGAGAAAAATGAACTGACAGGGCTGTTAACTACCCAACACCTACTGAATGCCAGTTTATGGGTTTGATCCTGGCAAACACATTATATATTCAGAAGACATTAGACACCACAGGACAGTAAGATTCTCCATACTCAATTCACTTAATAAATAGTTCCTGATGACTGGAAGTATTTACAAAAAAAACTAAACACTCTTATCTTTTGATTTGCAACCTATAACATAAAACCAGGGAACATTCTGGTACCAAGCTTGCCACAACTACACCTGAATTGCAAACATTGAATTTAAAAATATTTTTCATATTTGAAATAGACTTAGTAACAATTCTCACAAGGCAACTGAAAATCACATGAAAACAGATGAAACATCAGGGTTTATGTGGTTAGCATAATGAACTAGTGAGTCAAGACAGGAAATAACTAGTTAATTATGAGCACAGAGGCACATAGACATAAGAAAGCAAACTAGGAAAAAGAGAATTGTTCTTGCTCTATTTTGCTTAATTCAAGACAATGTTTGATTCCTGGACAGTAACCAGCATCATGTATAATAAGCCCACCATTAAACTAATCAACAAGATGTCATGATTCCTGACTGACACAGCAAATATGTCCTGAAATCCCACTGATAATGGAATTTGATATACCTAGTTTGTAGGTTTTTAAAAGTCAAATTCTTGATTTAATTTTTGTTTTGGAAGAAAATAAAGCCCAGTATAAATTCAGTGATTCACAGAAATAAAATGCTTTAACAAGTTTAAAAATAAAATATATTTCTAAAGATAGTTTAACCACAATCTACAATAAGGACTGTTAGAAGAGTAAACAGGATTTATGAAGGAAGGCTACAATGTCAAACAAAACACGAGTCAGACATATGATAGCCAGAAGGCATTAATAACTATTAATAGCTTGTGGCTACTTCATAAAGTCAAATAGCCTGCACTGAGATGTGCTGAGTAAAAAAGTAAAAATATCCATTACTAATTTTAAAATATGGATTATACATTGAAATGATAATATTTTAGATGTTGGGCTTAACCAAACATCATTGAAATTTTTTTATTTCTATAACATGGCTAAAAGAAAAATTTTAATTACATTATCTGGCTTACATTGTATTTCTGCTAGATAGCACTGGTCTTAGAAGGCTGAAGTCCAGAATCACTAGCATGCTCATCTCAAAACTAAGGACCTCTTAAAGTTGCTTCTTTCAGTTGAATAGGTTAATAATTTCCTGTATGAATGATATACCAGCGCTTTACATGCTAACATCCAGTTAAATGGCACCAAAAAAGCTTACATGCTTATGGAATCACATGCAGATATGTATCAAAAACTACCAAATGTAACAGATTAGTTTCAGCCTGCAAAGTAAGATATTAAACAAGAATATAAAATTAACACTTTTCACTTCTTGAACTCCTGAGTATTAAAAAAAAGTCCCCAAACTCCTAGACAAAGATTATTCTATAGTTATGATAACAACCAACTACCAGAAGTAGTCTTAAAATTGTCTAACTGGTCTGTGACAACCCATTTCAGCAAGAGCCTGGAATGAAGAAAGCCACCTGACTGGCAGACTCACTCCGGTGTACACACTTCTGTGGCTGACATCACCCTGTTCCTGCCATGGTAACCAGTACAAACCATGCCTACCACGAACTCATTCCTGTCTTTGCGACTAACTCAGAACAAAACCACCTCCACTCAAAAACCCTACAGAATATCAGCAAATTGCTATGCTTAGGAAGACTGTGCCTGACCTGCACACAACTTTCCGATAAATACAGCTTCAGTTTAGAAAAAAAATGTTCCCAGCTTTACTGCAATACAATTGACACATCACACTGTATGGTTTTGGTGTGTATTTCAGTTTTTGAGTGGTGGTTTCAGTTTGACAGTTTTTAGTAAGTTCTTTCTAACTCCACCCCATCTTTTGTCCCTCAGCTCACTTGCACATTTTAACACTGCTAAATAAACTTTACTTTTACATATTCACACTCTCAAGATTGTAGAAGTGTTTTACCTTATACTCTCCCTAACCTGGATATTTATAACACCCCAGTTTTTTGTTTTTGTTTTTTTAATCCTCACCAGAAGACATGTTTACTGATTTCAGAGAGAGGGGAAGGGAGGAAGAGGGAGACAAACATTGATTTAAGAGAGAAACATCGATCACATGCCTCCCATAGGTGCCTTAACCTGAGACCAAACCTGCAATCCAGGCATGTGCCCTGACTGGGAATCGAACCCGTGACCTTTCGGTTTACGGGACGATGCTCCAACTACCTGAGCCACACCAGTCAGGGCACCTCAGTTTATTTTTTGAGAAATAACTGTACTTTGCATTGTCTCTGTGGATAATGGATTGGCAACAAGAATGAAGATTTGTTTGGCAATGTAAGATTTCTGAAACTATAAAACTAAAATGTAAACCAATTGTTGTATGTATAGGAGAAAAGTTATCAGACTTACATTTCTCCTGTAGCATTACACTAAAAAATAAACTAATTCTCTGGAAACTTCAGCTCATTCTGTGTAAATGTTTCAGTTGTTCCTAGGAACTTCAAATTGCCCAAATAGACCAAAATAAGGCATATACCAAGATTAAAACTAAATCCGTAATAAGCGACAAGGTGAACAATAGGTTACCTGCTAATGTTGCTGCTGCAGCCAATCCTGCTGCAGTGTACGGATCAGTCCCTGGAGGAGCAGCGCTAATAATATATGGATTTGGCACAAATGCAGCTGGAGCAAGGCCTGCTGAGAACACACCAGCTATATTTAAAAAGGGGAGAAATAATGAATGAAATGTAAAGTATGATTTTCTTCATTAGGTAAAACATTTCTACTCTGAATCTGAGGCGGAAGAGGACAATGTATATAATGGTTTAAATTCTTAGTGATCTTGGACATGTAACAACCTGACTATAAGATTCTTCTTTTATAAAATAGGTATACTTTATAGGATACCAAGTACAAAATGACTGTATAGTACCAGCACATAACAGGCATACAATAAATGTTTAGAACTAGAACTAGTATTGTTCAATAGCAGTTTTTCATCCCATACTTATTAAGCCATACTGAGCTAGGGATTAATGGCAAGGAAGACAGATATAATCTGCCCTGACAAATCCATCTAGTGAGAAAAACATACAAAAAATTGGCAATGAGAATACAGTATTAAATGGTATGGGCAGAGAAGAGGGGCATCTAACAAGCTTTGGAAGGGATAGGTAGGATGGAGTACAGTTGTAGTGTATAAAATAAAACTGGAGCTATAAAAAGAACAAGGATCAATAAAAACTTCCTGGATTTTATTCTGAAAGCAATAAGAAAACTACTAATCTTTAAGCAGAAGAGTAAATTGAAGCCCAGTTCTGAGAATATACAGCCATCAAGGATTCAGTAAAGGCTAAGACAGACTTGTAAAATATTCATTTGCAGTACTTATTACAGAGAAGAAACTACTGGTATTTGGTAATCAGTCTGTACATACACCTTTTGCCATAAGCTACTAAAATATTACTTTGAAAATGTGCTGCCAGAGTTGCCTCTTCTGGAAAGTAACTCAGAGAGGTAGAAGGTAAAGAAATAATGAAAAAGAACGTGTTTAAAGTTAAGGAACTATAAAAGGTTCAAGTTTAAAAGATACTTAAGAGAAGGGGCTATGGGTATAAAAGCAGAAAAAACTTACAGTAATTTTTTAAAAAGCATTCAAAACAAGCATGTACCCTGAAGATTCAGAATTTAATTCTAATTGTATTATAATGGCTTTCAAGTATTTTGACAGTGACCCTAATATTCATATTGACCTAGTGTCCATATAGACCACAATAATCTTAAAAAAGTATTTATCCTTATAAAGTTCCAATGCACTCCATTTTCTACTTAATTTTTCTCTTTATTAATGTCTGGAATCTATTTAATTTTATAAAATACTGGCGACAACCCACAACATTAATTTCATGCCCAGACACAACATGAACATTTCTGCTTTTAATGAAGGAAGTAAGACTTAAACAAAGGGTTCAATAAAAATCCTTTTATTATTTAAAATGCCATTTGCTAGTTACATTCTTAAACTATGCCCTAGGTCAAAGGTTTCAAGATTTTCCTCTGGTTTCTCTCTCATGAATTATCTTTATCACAAGAACGGCAAATGATGTATTGGTATTTTAATGTTCTACTCATACCACTGCAAAACCTAAAAGCCGTAACATAATTTTTTAGTAGTCTATATTTCATTATTAAAAAAGACTGCTTGAAAAAATGCAATACGATTGGAGCATATACAGTTAAAGTAGAAAGCCAAAGTCCCTATGTAACTTTTACTGACAGTTGGTATAAACTTCTAAAAATTTTTTAAATTTTAAAAATGATTTTAATACAGCTCTCTCCATACTTACATTATAAAGCAGATATGAAGTAAGGTTTCAAATATGAGAAAAACAAGAAATTAGTTTGACCTAATGGATATATATTGAAACTTCTGCCCCCAAAATGGAGAAACACGTATATTAAGCTCACAGATTCACTCAGAAATATTTACAATGTATCAGACACCAAATAACATGCTTGTGTGTATACACATAAATATACAGATACATACTTGTATGTTTGCATGCATATATACATGTGTTTGCACCTGTATTTACATATGCATGTATGTAAAAATATATATCCTTCTAAAACTTTAAAAGCATATACACACACACTCTTTTACACTTTTTATATTCTAGGCTATCACAGCATTTTAACTGTAACTTTTTTCACTTGGCAACTGACCAGATCTATCCAGTGAGTTTGCTATGTCCATCACAGTTCCCTATGTCTGTCTATTCAAGTTCATTCTTTTTAATGGCTGCAGAGTATGCATTCTACTGTTTAGAAAGAACAGGATTCCACCAGTTTAGTAGAGGTATATATATTTGGGTGGTTCACAGTCTTTTGCCAAAAAAGATGCTGCTATGATTCTTTTAGTATACAGGTCTCTGCATTATCATCATATCCTCAGGAAAATTCACTTAAATATAAAAATATATGTAAATTCTTGATTCACATTTCCAGATCATCAGAAAAGTTGTACCAATTTATACTGTCTAGAGTAGGAGAATCTACTCATGCTCTCACCAAAACATCAAATTTTTGAACAGCTGTCAGTCAAGAGAAGTAAAATGAAGTTTTACGCAAGAATAATTCAATTAGAAAATATCATTCATAAAATTAAATATACGCAAATTCAGTGGTTTCACAGATACCTATTTGAAGATATAATAAAAAATAGAAGGCCATTTAAAATGACAGCAAAAGATAAAACATGTAAGAACTTATCAACAGGCAAATGTACATGAGAAAAAATTTAAAGCATGCATAAATAACACAGCAGACGTGGACAAATGTAAATGTATACATGTCCTGGATAAGAATATTTAATGTCATAAAGATGTTGATTTTGCCCTAAGTTAATTTACAATTTTAACCTGAGCCCTGAATTGTGTGGCTCAGTGAGCTGGGTATTGTCTGCAAACCAAAAGATCTCAGGTTCAATTCCCAGACAGGGCACCTGCCTAGGTTGTAGGCCATATCCACATGGGAAAAGCAACCTATGTTTCTCTTGCACATGGATATTTCTCTCCCTTCCCCCCCGCCCCCAAAAATAAATAAAATCTTAAAAAATATAAAACAGAATTTTTAACCTGATCTTCTGGAAGTAAAATAAGTGAACTTAAAGCTCATAAGAACAAACAAAAAATTTAAAACTCCCAAGAGTAAGAACAGTAATGACTGTTCTAGCCTGCCACATATTAAAACATACCACAAAGCCTCCAGAAATAGAAAGTGCACTGGCCCACGAACAGACGAAAATCAGCACATTTCTAAGAAGGAGAGGGAAGGGCTAAGTACAGGGATAAAGGAGGCTGAGGGGAAAGAGAAAAGTAGCAGGCCCAGCACACATGCTGCTAGCAGAAGTCATCTAGAAACGTGTGGTTATCTTTGATTAAAACCAAAAATAAAATTTGGGTCCTAGGAAGCCTAGTGGAGAACAATACAAAGTTAATGGAAAAGAACCAACATAGCATATCCGCCCCCCACCCCTTCCAGAGATCTGATGTCAGAGTATCACACTTTTTGAACTAGGAAATAAATCAAGGTTAGCCAAAATCGGATGGGCAGAAAAGTGGTCACGTGAACCTACACATGTGATAAAATGATGTAAAACTATACAAGCACATTTATCAATGTCACATTCCTGGTTCTGATACAGAACTACAACTGTGTAAGGTATAGCTGCGGAACCTTTGTTCTCTTTGCAACTTAAAAACCCCAACATAGACAACACATACTTGACCTCTAGCAGGTCACAAATGTGTCCTTGTAATAATTCACATTAAAGACTAAAGGTCAAAAACCTTAATGAACAAAAAAAAATTTTTTAACATTTCCTTGGGATTTCTATTTTTAAACCATTTCGAAAATAAATATTCTGATTTGATAATGGACACACATAACTACATTTTAATTTTCAAGTGTTTGACTCAACTTCACATCATGAAAAAAAAACTTACGTGCTGACAGCTTTCACTGAGTCAGATCATTACACAAGTAATAATCAGAAACAGTTCTTCTCTACTAAATCTTTACTCCTGTCATATAATCTATTCATCTTTGATCTTGATGAGATGTTTCAAAAAGTAATGAAACAACACCATTCGGTAAAAGAAAAACAAAACACCTAAACAGGTTAACACAGAATTTTCTCTTGGGGTAATCGAAATGCTAACTCATAAAGACTCACCTATGTGTGGCTGCTGAGCCGCGGCTAATGCATACTGCTGCTGTTGGGCTGCAGTTAACTGCTGAACTGTTAGTGCATTAGTCCTTTGAAAGAGCTATTGGGGAAAATATTTAATACAAACATTAGTGCCAAAGTATTACAAAAATATTCTATTTTAGAAATATTTAGAAAACTGGAAATAGAATATTTTAAACCTTATTTGAATCACCTTCTCAACTACAAGAACATTTTACTTAATAAAACACTAGGTGTTCAAAAACACTCCTATCGATGCCTCACAGAACTCCAGGCTACACCACTACAGTTAAGAGGAGCTTCTTTAAAGGAGGGGCCTGCTTTACCTGCTGCTGGGAATTGTAGTCAAAAAGGCCTACAGTAGCTCCAGAAGAGTCCATTGGTACCTGATTACCAGGATAGTCAAACTGTAAGGAATCCAGACCAACTTGTTCCATGGCATCCAGATTCTGAGTTTCAGGATTTGAAAATTCTTCAACAAGTGGTTTATTAACTGCAGGATTAGGAAGAGGCCCCAGTCCTTCTGGGGGATTAGTACTGGGGCCCAGGCGTTCAACTACTTCAGTTGGAGAGGCTTGACGACTTCCTGGAGTACGACTGTATAAAGAAAACAGAAAGGTATTATAAGTAAAACGAGTCACGTGTTGAAAGGAGAAATGAGGAAGATCAGAAACAACAGATGGCTATAGAAGACAGAGCAAATTAGGCATAACCATTTCCCTTCACAGTATTGTTTTGTGTCTAATATAAATTCTTCTCAAGAATTAACATGGTTTCATTTTTAAAAATTATTAATGAATATTACCCCAATTTGAATGGCATAAAGATGTAACTTAATTTTACAGGTATGGAAATTAGCCAATACCACAACTTAAGAGCCCAGACTACCTAAAAACTGTTTTTCTCAAACCACAGACAAAATGAACAGTAGGTACGAACAGCAAAAACTGACAGACCAGGGAAAGTCTGATCCACCCACTCCTGTCCTGCCCACCACCAGCAGCACGTAATTTTGCCGTAATATCTCGTTAATAACATTTCAGAAACAAACTGGCTGCAGAGGATCCCATGGCCTTCATGACTTCAGGGCACAGGACGTAGAACACAACAGAAAAAGGGAATTGAACTAAGACCAAGGGGGACTCTTAACTCTGAGGATGATTCTGAGCAAATCATTTCATCATCCAGGCTTCAGTTTCCTTACTGAAGAGACTAAAGAGATGACATCGTGGTTCCAAATAACAGGGACAACAACAATGAAAACAACCTGTGTGTGAAAACCCTGTATGATATTGTCATCTTTGTAACACTACCCTGTTCTAATTTAATCAAATAAGAAATGAAAATTATAATATTTATTAAAATATATATCTACTGACTAGCCTCCTTATAATTTTCAAAAAAGAAAAAAAGAATTACCACTAGACTAAATATTAAGCAATGACTCCTAAAAAAAAAATCCCTTGTGGCCTAAACTTTATTTTTACCTTATTTCTAGACATAATTCTCATTTATACTGTTTTCTTCTACAGAAATATTTTATATAAGATCCTTCCCTCACAAGATTAAGTTTTATTTTGAGGAACCATGAGTTCACAGTATGTTCACATGTAAGTTCATTAAATAAATGGCAATAGCTGTTTTCTCTGGCTTTCAATGCCGCTTGTTACACCTATGTAGCTCTGCCCCCACCTTCAGGTACTTTATATTGGGATAAATTTTCTAACACAGAACATTTGACTATGGAATTATAAGAGTTATTTCAAAGATACTTAGGTGAATTCACACATTTTATTTAAAAATCAACCACTGTACATCCATTAGAATAAATTTCAAACTCCTTTCCTTTTCAACCATAACTAATTTTCCATGTGAATATTCCAAAGGTTTATCACTCAGAATATATGGGGGAAAATTAAATGGAAAGAATGTTCTTTAAAACCAGCCAATTAAAAAAAAAAAAAAAAAAAAAGACAGCCTGCTATAGTTATTTCATTCCTTTCAGTTCGACTCCTCTAATGTATATATTGATGATTGATGAGTTAATATACATGTTAACAATATGCAGCATAGTGACCATATGGCCATAGCTATTAGTTCAAAATGTTTTACACTGTCAAATACAATTGTGTATCAAAAATAATTCATAAACCATTTAAATATATACTCCAAACTTAATAGAATAAAATTAAAATGCTAATAATGTAAAGTTCATATTAATATGAGAAAGTATAGCCTTCTGTACAAAACAACTCTAATGTAGCAAAAAGTAGAGGATCCAACACGAAAGTCACTATGCTACCAGTGGTGCTCTTTTCTTGCTATAGTTAATGGTGGATTAACACTTCAATTATAAATGGATACTCTGAAGGGTCTACAATCAACTCAGCTTTAAAAGCCCGCCCTTAACCAAAACTTAGATTAGGTAACAGCAGAAGGGCAAAATCAAGATAAGGTTCTAAAACAAATTCACTAGCGTTAATTTTCTTTCTTGTCAAAAGAGGTTTACTGGTTTGGGATGCTTTTGTGCACTTAGAAAAAATATGAACGACACTTTTTAAGAGCCACTGTTACTCTGCTTTTGGTAATTAAAGGCAATGCATATAAAAGCGTATCACCCATTAGGTACCTATATTGAGTTAACAGATTCCATGGTTCACAAAATCCCCAAGAAATGGCTCATTTTGAGGTACAGGTTCCAAAGCATCTGACTGCTGAACTATAAAGTACAGGAAATCAGTATGAAGAAACAACTCCATAATATTTAGACAGAGGTGCACTGCTTAATCTAAGACCAAAGGCTAGAAGAAAATACCATAAAGAGGCAACTAAAAAGCTACAACTTGCATAATTCTGAGGTTAAATCTAAAAGTTTGAAGTCTCTAATACGTTTCCCACCTCCCAATTTCAAGAATGTTAAGTATCAGCAAAAACTCATATATCCTAAAATCCTAAAAGCAAATTAATTGTTTCCTCATTCCTAAGATTAAGAGTTAAATGGGGGTTAGGAGATACAATACAGGGATAAAAAGAGGAAACTCCACAGAAAGGTGCTCAAGAGCAATCCCAAGAAGTCTTCCAGGGAAAACCACTCTTAAGGTTCACTAGATTTTAGCAGGGAAGAAAAAGTTAAAATCGAGACTACCATATTAGCAGGAAGGTAACAGCAGCTTCTAACATTACTCCTTCAATGCAATGCATTATTTGAGAGAATGTTTTGAAGAATTATTTTTTAAAAACAATGGCTCATAATCATTAAGTAATATTTCATATAAAAAGTAATCTTTCTCCAAATTAACACAAGGTACCAAGGGAAATAAACCAAAACTGAAAAAATGTCTACATCAGTCACATCAACTAATAGCAATAATTCCTAAAGAAATATGCTTTTCTTCTTGAGAAAGTTAAAATCTTACTTAAAATCTTTGCAATCGGCATCCATTCCATTTGGCAAACCTCTGCCATTTATTTTAGAATCATCATCATCTCCTTGTTTAAGATCTCTGTTTTGGTCCTCCTCAAATGGAGAAGCCTTGCCTTTTTGATCTCCTTTCTCAGGTCCATCTGTTTCAGCATCTCTAGTGCCCTGAGGAAAAAGAATCTGTTTGATTCTGAGTATGTAACAGAACACACCAAAAAAGGCACCATAAGGTGACCTAAAACTACACTATGGTGCATGTAAACAATAAAAGCATTGAACCTTACTTTAATTTTGTAGTCAACTAATTTATCAAAGGCCAAAATTTGACTACAAACCAATGATTTATAACAGAAGGGCTAAGGCAACCTTAACTATAGCGGTGCAGGAAAAGCAATTAACACCACAAATGAGATTAAAATGCTATTTAATGCATGTATGGTTTTGTTTAGTTACTTTCAGATTAAGCCCCATCACAAATAAGCAATTTTAATCCTGCAAATTATGTACCGTAATTAGTATAGTTCAATTTTTGTAACATGGTTAAGAATATGCATATTTCCAGTGGTTCTACTGTTCCACATATTTCAAGAAGTGGCCAAGAGAAGACAATAAGAGCACTATCAGCTACACAATTTCCTTTAGCTCAAGAAGGGCCAGAAAAATAAACTGATTTAAAGATCACCAAATAACCACTGAGCAATTACTAAACATTTCTGTATTCAAAATACTTACAAAAGTTCCCTTCCTAAATCGAGAATCCAATTTATCGGCAGGAGAAGAACTCAGCACATATTCTACCATGCTCACGCCAAGGCCTCCACTTTCTGACCGCGGAGACAGTATTGCATTTACTTCACTGTTTCCATGAAAACCCTGTCCAGATCTTCTCTGTACCATAATAGGCTGGGACATCGAATGGTCTGTTTGGAAGAAAGAATGTAATTACATATTTGTACTTTTAACCAAATGTCACTTACACAAATTAATATACTAAAGTAAGAAAATAAGTATACTGTTTTATTTTTAATGTTATTATAGACTTTATAAAAAGCACTTTATTCTGTTGAGATTCACTGGCCTGGGTACATGTCTTGATAAGCCATACATAAAGAGCCATCTGGTAAAGAACAGGTAAAAGCCTGGTTAAAAAAAAAAAAGTCAACCAAAAAGGTCAATGAAGAAACATTAATTTGAAAGCTCAGTTACCCACAAATATCTTATTTAAAAAACAAAGGTTTTTCAGCCCTGGTCGGGTGACCTGGATGATCGAAGCTTCCTCCTGTACACCAAAAGGTTGCAGGTTCAATGCCTGGGGTCAGAGCACACACCTAAGTTGCCAGTTAGAGCCCAGGTCAGGGTGCGTACAGGAGGCAACTGATCAATGTTTCTCTCTCACATGGATGTTTCTCTCTCTCCCTCCCTTCCTCTCTTTCTAAAGATTAATAAACATGTCTTTCTGTGAAGATTTAAAAAAAAATTAACATTCTTCAAACTGATGGTTGCCAGACGGAGGGGGCCAGGTGGAATGGGTGGAAAGGGTATAAAGATTAAGACGTACAAATTGCCAGTTGTAAAAGCCATGGGGATGTAAAATACAGCATGGGGAATACAGTCAATAATAATGTAGTAAGTACATATGGTGTCAGGTGGGTAATGGTTCATTGGAGTGATCACTTTGTAAGTTATACAAATGTCGAATATTATATTGTATGTCAACTATAACTGAAAAATAAGTTCTTTTGGTGATTCCTGACATTTCAAAATAAAAACCTTCAGAGATGAATTCCAGAATGAAGCACCTCCTCCTAAATTGGCGGAAGCGCTTCTCAAGCTCACAGCTGTGTCCTGACAGATGCAGCACACACGCTCTCCTGCTATAAACGCAAACATTGAGTTTGAAAAAAACTAGTTACAACATAGAATTTTCTATTCTTGGTGTAAAAACTGAGTATCACCTAAAGAATATTTGAAAATATCCCTTGCATTGTAGCTTACAAGTCCTCCATTTATTTTTGTTCAACAAAAAATTATTCATCTGGTACAAGTACCTTTTCTATACAGTTCTGTGACAGAAGAAAAGGCAGTATTTAAGATCTGAGAGTAAATGTAATATAAATATAATAAAACATTTGAGGCAACAGTCATACAGATTTGCCAATAAAAAGGTTTTTTTTTTTTAAGGAACCAACAGGCTGTCTGCTACTTCTGACTTTTTTGTGAACATGTTCAATACCCAATATTAGATCTAGTCCTCAAAGGCCTGAACTATATCCATCATACAGTTACTATCATTTTATTAACTATAATAGCTTTAAAATGATTGCTACTTTCATTAAACCATAGTAAAACATTCCTATTTCAGTATCTTTATGCATGAGAGAATAGTCATTATTTTTTATTTGCTCATTCACCTACTTATTCACCCAGTTCAAATACTGATTTACTGTCTCTAATATGCAAGAATATGAAGACAGTCCCTGCCCTCAAAAGACTATAGGTTTAATAGAAGGGAGTCATAATAGAGTAAAAGCGCTTCAATAAAAACAGTCCAATGTATTTTAAGAATAAAACAGCCCTGGCCAGTGTGGCTCAGTCGGCTGGAGCTCCCGTAAACCCTAAGGTCATAAGCTGGATTCTGGGTCAGGACCCATGCCTAGGTTGCCAGTCTGACTGGTTTGGGAGCACACGAGAAGCAACTGATCCATTATTTCTCTCTCTCTAAAACGAATAAGCATGTTCTCCAATGAAGATTATTTTTTAAAAAAGAACAGAATAAAGGGGTATCAATCCCTCCCAGTTTTAAGAGTGAATCCCAAAGAAAAGGTCAAGAGTTAAGTGGGAAAAAAAAAACAAAAACAAAACCAAAACTGGTGAAGCTGAGGGTGCAAAGAGCATTTCAGTAAGAAACAAGCATGTTCAAAGACCTGGAGGTGCCAGAAGAAAATGAAATTAACAATCACAAGTAGTTCAGTTTGGCTGAGAAAGAAAATATGTATATGATTAGTTTCCTGTAGTAATGGAAAGAAATCTTAGAACAACGATTCCTTTAAAACAGGAATGTGTTACGCATATTTGTACATGCTTGGCAATCAATGTTCAGTAAATAAAGTAATTCATTTCTCATGTCTCCTAGTAAAAGCTAATATTCACTTCTAACTTTTATCCATACAACAAAAAAAGTTGAGGGAGAGAGTCGGTTAAGGAATTAAGTAAAATTATAAATTTGACATTAAAAAGAAATCACAGGGAATATATGTTGTGCTCAAGATGTTCTGCTCTAGAATGATTTAAAAGTTAATTCTAGTAAGTGAAGTAATCATTAAACCCCCAACACAAAAATCAAAACACGTCTATCTACCAAATTTTCAAGCATGTGACTTTGTTTACAAGCAAAATAAGTGCCTTTTTTAGGAAAATGTATCTTGATCTAAATAACTGAAAATTCTAAATAAAAAGTTCAATCTAATACATGATAATTAAAATCCAGAAAAAATTCCCTGTGGGCAAAGATCCTATCTCATTTATTTCTATTTCAGAATATATCACCATATTGGTTGAACTCAAAGAAAACTCCCATTATTTTAAGGAAATTTTAGTCTAAATTAGTGGTTACCAAAGCTTTCAATCTTGTTGGGTTTTAAATGTGAAGAGTATTAATTGCCTGAGAACACACTCATGGTTGCCAGGGAGGAGGGGACTGAGGAGCTGGCTGAAAAAGGTAAAGGGACAAAGAACTACAAACTGACAGTCACAAATGGTCCTGGGATTAGACTCCAGCACAGGGAATACAGTCAATAGTACTGAAATATTGGGGGCACCACTTTGTAAAGTAAAAGTGCATGACTGTCTAGCCACAATGCTGTAACACCTGAAACTAAAATGCAAACCACCACCACCACCAAAGAGCCCCAGGTCGGTGTGGCTCAGTTGGTTGGAGTGCTGTCCTGTCAACTGAAAGGTCGCAGTTTGATTCCTAGTCAGGACACATGCCTAGGCTGTGAGCTCATCCCGACTGGGGCTTGTACCAGAGACAACCACCATATTTTGTTGTGTACAATGTGTACTTTTTTTTTGCCCAAATTCTTGTGAGAAAAATAAGGATGTGCATTATACAAGGGTAGTACCTAAAATACCCTGTATCTATCTGTTCTTGTGTTTTGTAATTATGTTATATAAAATTTCTTATACCATAATATGTTCAAAAATAAATGCTAAGATTCCATTAGAATACATAAAAACAAGTATCTTAATACAAATAAATAAAAAACGGAATTGAAAAAAAAAAAAAACATTTTCCCCCCTAAAAGTTTGGGGCAAAAACATGGGTGCGCATTATACATGGGAATGCATTATATACAGCAAAATACAGTAATTCATGTTTCTCTCTTGCATTAATGTTTCTTTCCCTCTCTCTCAAATCAATAAGCATGTCCTCGGGTGAGGATTAAAAAAAGGGATAAGAACAAAAAAAATACAGCATTAATGGCTAATATTTTCTAGCATTTCCTAACTTTTGGGCAATATTTTAGTTTCCTTTAAAAGTACAAAGGACATTCAAATCTTTTAATGTATCCTAATGATTTAGAGAATAAGGAACCACCTGGTTATTTATACTCACAATGTATAGTTGATTTGATAATTATCAACCACAAATTTGTTTTTATGTTACTTTGGTTGTTTTCTATAGCTTTAGCGACAAGCTGCATTAAAAACTCAGTTATAAAAAGAGAAAAGTTATCGGTAAAATACGTGTTGATAGTTTCATGCGTATCTCTCTCAAATTTCCCTGATCAGAAACATTTAAAAGTATAATCAGTATTATTTTAAGAATATAAATATGCTCTTTAACTTATCAATAAATATTGTCACTCCTGTGAATTACACTTTTTACATACCAGTTCCTTTCCTCTTAAAAGTTTCTTTCACCTAAGTCTCTTTCTACTACTCACCGATACCAAAGTATTCGAAGTCTGCTCCCTTTTCTGGGGATTCAACTTCAGTGAGGACGTTTATGTCCTTTCTGGGTGTGGCTCATGCCTAATGAACCTAGACTGAACTACAACTAGGTAAGTCAGTCACTGTCCTGTAACAATTTAAATTTAAAATTTCTATGGTTAATGTGTTCTCTTTTTTAATGGAAATTCAGAATTTTCTAATCAGTTTTCACTTCAAATAAAAACTTAATAAAATCTTATTGTGACAAGTACTTCTAATCGAAATTTTTCTAACTATTGTCTGGGAGTATGCAGGGGTTTTAATACATTCACAATTCTCACACATACACCAAAAACTTACGAGAAGTTCCCCAAGCAGTCTCTCTCCATTCATCATCCCCAAGAAATATGCCTTTTTGTCCATCTTTTGTTGAATCATCAGGTTCCCAAAACTTTTTGGTAGGCAAAAGCTATTTGGGAGGAGAAAAATATTACATTTAAATTTTATTCTAATTACAAAGAACTAATATACTGAGAAAAGCAAACTTACCACCAATATGTTCAAGTTAGTTTCAATGCTAATAAAAATTTGGAGTAACCTAATACCTAATTTGTGTCAATAAGAAAATAACTTCCTACTTACTGGCTCTAATAATCCTAGATCTGAACATTAAATCAAATCAACATCAATTTTTTTCTGATATTCAACATTTTTCAAAATACATACTGGTTGAATGCCACTGATTTTCTTTATAAAATTTTCAAAAGACTTACTAAATTTCTAAGTCAATACAAATACAACAAAAATATTTATATAATGATAAAAATTTTCCTTTACTTCCAAATACTGTTCTTGGATCATCTCCTATCCCACAGCTTCCCGACAGAAAATATATTTTCATTCTTATCTCACTTGATCAATGGCAGTGAACTTCACTACTCTTCCTAGGTCCTGAATACTAATAACCTATCGAATCCAAACCAGGTAGCTATAGATAGTAGAAAAGATATAAAGAAAAGATCCTCAGATACTAGAGATAAGAATCTCAAAGCTCTGTGCTCTATTTACTCTATATTGCACATATACATATCAACATAAAAGTTGTGTTGATAACACCATTCATTGACTACTCAAAATATACATTTGGCCAATTTCAAATGATACTTCTAATATTCATCCAGGTCTTTCCTCTTTACCTTCCCTGACAATCATGAGGTACCTTGGGGATATGTTTATTTGAAAAAGAACAGATGGTTTTCTGATACATGCATTTGACATTTTAAATAAGCATCTGTCAGACTCCCATCCTTCCCAGCCCAGTCTTTCAATATTCTTGACTAAGCCTGTATATACGTCTATTACTACACGCTAAATTATCTGTGTTTCCCTCCTTATGGGCATGGAGACGTTCTCTTCAAAGAATGCAGAAACATATAAATTAACTATAGTAAACAGTTGAATTTGGTCTGAGAGATAAGATTACGTGTGCTGGGGGTTCAAAGAATGAGTGGTAGGTGAGGAAGACAAAGTAAATCATAAACAAATGCACACCTTGAGAAAATGAATAGTGTGTGTGGAACAGGGTGTAAGACAGAGGAATAGATGCAGGAAAGTCAAAGTTGATGCTGGTGGCACCATCTAGGTCACCTTGAAGGCATGCTAAAGAAATTGCACATTACACTGAAGTCAAAGAAAATCAAGGGAGGTTGGCAAGAGTGACAATGTGCTCCAGAAAATAACTCAAGATATAAGTTTTAAGAATAATGTATATACCAGAGGCAAGAGCATCAGTACAGGAAGACACAATATAATAGGGCAAAGATGACAAGAACTGAAATTGTACTCTCAAATAGAACCAAGAAAATAAAATGTATTTGAGAAACATTTAGCCCTGGCTGGTGTAGCTCAGTGGATTGAGCACCAGCCTGTTAAGCAAAGGGTTGCTGGTTTGATTCCCAGTCAGGGCACATGCCTGGGTTGCAGGGGGCATGAAAGGCAACCACACATTGATATTTCTATCCCTCTCTTTCTCCCTCCCTTCCTCTCTCTGTAAAAACAGATAAATAAAATCTTAAAAAAGAGAGAGAGAAACATTTAGAAGAGTCTATAAAATATGAATGTAATTGGGGGAGGGGTGTGATAAAAAGGATAAAACTTCAAAAATTTCAGTAACAAGGTGAATAGTGGGAACTATTAACCCCCAAACAACAACAAAATAGAAGTTGCTTTGAAGAGAATGGGAAAAGTTCAATTTGGGCATGTTTCTAATCTACAGATCTTTTTAAATTTTCATTTTTAAAGGTAACTAACTTCTGCTATTTTTAAAAAAGTTTTTCCATATTCAGATCTTCCTGGGTTATAAATAGTATGTATTTAAAGTTTAGACATTTTTAAACAATAATCTCCTCTAACAAGGATCTCAGTAAAATGTCTCTGTTCCTTCGATTTTTAAAATTCTCACAATAAGTTTCATGCAAATATGGAAACAAAAACAAAGCCAGTAATACTAAAACACTGTACTTAAATATATTTTAATGATTGAACATTTATTCATAGTAAAACCCAAGTTAATCCCATAAAAATACTGTATAAACTATTTCGAGAAGAGGAAAATGGCAAATAGACAATAAAGAAATGCTTTTATCCCACACTTCATGAAGAAAAATGTTACGGTATCAGTAAGAATGTAAGGAATAAAAAATATAGTAGTAACAATTTCACAGAAGCATTTACCACAGCACAGAAGTGGCTAAAACAAATTAATCTTGTGAGGTGTTAGGTACTGTAAAATCTCTTTAAGAAGACTATCAAAGTCCTTTGGAATAAGGTTCCGAGGAGTACCTCAGTCATGGAACAATGCTTTAAAACACAAACTGCACAGCCACGGGAAAAATCTACATCGAGTACCAACCTGGTGTGTCCCCTCATTGCCAAACACTGCTATGAACAGCTCTTGGTTTTGCAAATATTTCTCAGTTATCACACATAGCAAAATAATTTAGTAGTTAATAAAATTAATACTTCTAGGAAAGGCATTACCAACATTCTAGAAATAGCTTTCTATGACAATTTAGACACTGACTTCAAACACTTTTAGAGAAACTACTAGCTGATGACCAAGAATAAGTTAAAAGGACTCAGTATAGAGAAAGGGAACTATTCAGGATAAAACAGTTTAAAAAGATTAAATGGTACACTGATTGAACTGCAATAAAAATAGATATTTGCCCCTGGAGACTGTTTTACTGTAGTAGAAATGGGGAACTACATTACAGAAAACAAGGAGTAAGAGATCTTGAAGATCTGTAAAATACATTATCCCATACTACTTTGTACTAGTTCCATAATTCACAAAAACTCTAAACCAAAGTCAGAGAACTCATTATTTTTTGTCAACCCACTCCTCTGTGCTTTCAACTCAGGAATGACAGGGTGGCATACAAATTCATTCCCCCGTGATCCATCATTTTATCAGTTCTTTTCTTCAAGAAGCTTGCCCTCTCCATCTCCAAAGAATCAGTCAAAAAACCCCAGTATACTTTTTCAAAATAAATACATTCCTGCTAGAGTCTATACTATGAGGTACACTCAAACATCAGATTTTTCTACTACAATTTGTTATATAAAATGAACAGACCAACCAAATTAACATGATTATAAGGATTATAGGACTTAAATGTTTATGTCTACATTACGTGTTTTAAATGAAGGTGCTCATAAAACATGCAATCTAGGACAGTTTTGAGACAGGTGATTTAAAAAAGAAATCCTCACTTGAGTACATGCTTATTGACTTTAGAGAGAGGTGAAGGGAGGAAGGGAGAGAGAGGGAAACATCAATTGGTTGCCTCTGCACATGCCCTGACTGCAAAATGAACCCCAACCAAGGCATGTGGCCCATGACCTTTCAGTTTATGGCCACTGCTCTAATGGATTGAGTCATACAGGCCAGGGCAGTAGGGAGGTGTTGTTATTAACTATGCCATTTTAAAAAGTTATGTATCACCCTGGCTGGTGTGGCTCAGCGGACTGAGTGCCAGCCTGTGAACGGGAAGGTCACAGGTTTAATTCCCAGTCAGGGCACGTATCTGGGTTGTGGGCCAGGTTCCCCAGTTGGGGGTGTGTGAGAGGCAACTGACTGATGTTTCTCTCATACATGTTTCTCTTCCCCTTCCCCTCTCTCTAAAAATAAATAATTAAAATCTTTAAAAAATATTGTTTCAGAAAACAAAGGAGCAACATTATAATACTAAGCTACAAAAAATGCTCCCATAATAAAATACACTAACTCAGTGATTTAAATTCTGGGTTCCCTAAAGAATTTCAAGTACAGGCCTCTTTCCCCTTATTTAAAAAATAAACAGGAACTTAGTATATATATAATGTGTGTGTGTGTATATGAAAGTAATAGCTATGTGCCTCTGCAGTATAATCTAAAAACACTATATAGATTAGCTTTACTCTTTTTAAACCACATGACTTAAAGCAAATGAGTAGGTTTTTTGATTAAAGCATGTCATGGAAAAAATGGAAAGAATGAGTTTATGAATGGGTGAATACAAATCTGTTTCTATTTCCGAATGAACTAGAAGAGACTGTCCTTCTTTCTGATGATGGGCATGACCTACGAAAACCAGTATATCTGAAAATTGGTCTATATGTAATGCAGTGCTTCGTACATTAGAGATTTACAGCAACTTAAGACATAATAAGAACGACTTTATTTTTTAAAGAAAAGTTCAAGAATAGGCCAATCCATTAAAAAAGGATGTTACATTAAAAAAAATACACAAGCAATTTCAGAAAACCCAAAAAACCAGAAACTCAAGGCTGCTTTAATTTATTAAAATGAATGAATTCTGGGATAAAACAAAACAAAAAAACCTCACCTGTCAGGAAAGGAGGAGAAGACTGGTGAGAGAGAGACAGGCAAAGAAGGAAATCCCAGAAGGTTCCCTGCTGCCTGTGAGATGAGGAAAGATAGAAAGGCTTGTGGGAGAGAGAACCCAGATGCAGAAACCTGAGCAGGTTCCTTAGCTATCTCTTAGAGGTAACAGAATTAGTTGGTAAACTGTTAAGAAAAAAACTTAATTAGTGAATAACAGCTTATTTAAAAATACATTTTTACTACATGATGGTCACAGAAGCACTGACCTGCTGCTATCCGCCAAAAAAGCAGACATGCTAAACCTAGTCATTTTAACTCTGCATTTGACATTCCCATTGAGAAAGCCTAGATTTAAACTTAGGTCATTTAACATAGTATTACATGCTATTTACCCCCAGCTTGTCTTTTTCAAAAACCTCAAATATCCCTCCTTCATGCCCAAACAGCTAACTGAATTCCTTTTACTACTATTCTGATGATGATTTTTTTTTTTGAACTGCAGAGGTGTCTTTGGATTTACAAATACTAAGAAATGGAAGAAGAAAAAAGCCAATTTGTAAATATCTATACAATAGAGACTTGGGAAGTAAAATGCTGGGGGGTGGAGGTGCCTAAATAGAATTACAGTAAGGGTGTGTGAACTTTACCTGCTCTTAAAAAAGTCATTAAATTCAAGTTTTCACAGACTAAGCTGAAATATTATTCAAATCTGTTTTTAAGGTATGTTATTCTGTTTTCTAAAGACCAAAGAAAATGAGCAAAAGGGAAACAACCAAAAGCCCTTTCTGACTGCTTCTTTTTGTTCACCCATAGGGTGAATAATGCCTAAGCAGCCTCCACTGCGTCACAGTGAACCTGTAGTTATAACTAAAAAATTACTCCCTCTCTCAATTTTTTTGTAAGGCCCAGAGTTTTACATTATGCACTAAACTAACAAGCTTACTTTGGCAATACTTATGCTTAAGCACCTTAACTCACCCTTAAATCAGTCCTCTGAAAATGACAAACTCTTTGGAAAACGCTGTTCTGGAGAAGGGGAGGGTTAGCTAGCTGCAGGGTGCCCTCTTGTGGTCCAGAGGAGTGACTAGACTCTTTTTCTGCATCTGAAGAGCACAGCATTGGACGGAGTGAGTCTCAGGAAGGTCTCTAATCTACCAAGGTAAAATAATCTCCAGGAGCAAGCAATTAATTACACATCTTAGGTCTGTTCACCATTATCTTCTATTATCAAAGTCCACACTATATTAGTACTATAGAACATGACAAAATAAAGATGTGACCACAAGGATTTTCATCATCAATTAAAATTTTCTAAACATTTACTAGGTATATGGAAAACTAAGTATTTTTGATGTCTTACATTACTTAATGATAAAGTTAAATGGGATGCCCCCATGAGTCATAGATTAAAAGGACTGATAAAAAGCATTTAGAGTGCCCACTGTGTGCTAGTCATTTGAAGCTATCAAGCTACTAAAGAAACTAATACAAAACAATAAACTTTAACCAGTAATATAACAAAGTATATATAAAGATCTATAAGAAGTCAGATGAGGAAGTATAATTCCATTGCAGATGCAATGGGACAATAGATAAGCATCTTTTTCAGTAGTCTTGTAGAGGCTTAGAAGTTTTTTAAGCAAACAGCCAACAAGGAGAAATTTTTGGAAGAGAGAATAGTCAACAGTATGGCTAAAGCAAACAGCATACATATATAAAACAGAAGGACAAGAATAAAGAAGGCTCTTTTCTGAGCAAAGTATTTGTGATTCATTACCAAAATATAATACATCATTTAACCAGGTCAATCAAATCAACCAATCTCACAAAAAGAACTGAGAATCACACTACATAACTGTATAATCTGAGATTTAAAAAACCTGCACCATTAACCACTATTTTCAAGATTTATGGTTTAAAAAGTCTCAATGGCTCAAATAATCAATGTGAGGTACACATTCTTAGCATTCATAAATATTTACCTCTCCCATTCCCCGAGATTCTAATGCAAGAGCTTGAAAATCATGATTCATTTCATCCACAGATCAAACCTGTTGAATAAAAACAAAAATTAGTAGAAAGAAAAATGTAAATAGACTGTGTCAACTATTCTGATATATTAAAACTACTGCTGATATTAGTTTAGCGTGAACTAAATGGGCAAGAATAGATTTCTCTATGGAGACAGGTTTTCCTAAATAGAGCACATGACAGCAATCTGCACTGAAATTTGTAGGAAAACCTGGGGAAGGGTTCTTGGGTTACTCTGCATGCCAAAAGAAACCCTACTAGTTTCTTGAGCAAAATAATAGGTTATGTCTGCAGTTGCCAGTGCTCACTGGGCTCCAGCCGAAGGAGAAGGCGGGGGGGGGGGGGGGGGGAGTAAGTAAAGAGGTCACTGTACCATGGCTCATACAGAGGAGACTGCCTGCAAATTGCAAATCGACTGGTGGTGAAGTACTGAGGAAGCAACTGGCTACCAAAGTCGCCTGCAAGTGTGTGTCCTCTTAACGGGAGGGGTGAGAAAACCTCACCATACAGGCCTGGTACTATGGCACTTTGTGAAACGAGACATTATCAGAAGTCCGCTGAACTCCTGATTTGCAAACTTCCCTTCCAGAGTCTGGTGTGAGAAATTGCCCTTGACTTCAGATAGATCTGCACCTCCAGAGAGTAGCAACTGGTACTTTGCAGGAGACAAGTAAGGCCTATCTGGTTGGCCCTTTGAAGACAACAACCTGTGTGCTGTCCTCACCAAACATGTAACAATTATGCCAAAAGATATCCAGCTACTACATCATATATGTGGAGAACATGCTTGAGAATCCATTACACAATAGGAAACATTCCATTCTTAAAAAAAAATTAATGTTCTCTTCTTCCTGTTCTTGGTAGTTCTGAACATTAGGTATATTTTTTCCCTATGGGGTAAAAAAAGGTACCTAAGTACATCATTGCAGGTTGAAGAAATAGGGAACAGAAATTGGGCAGTTTTTCCATTTTCACTTGTGTTTAAATTTTTAAAATACAAACACAAAAACATAAAACATTAATGCACGTCAAAATGTTTCAGTGAACAAGATTCAGCAGTTCAACTTTATGACAACATAAATAAACCTGTTAAATGTTTCTGGACAATGCCAAATTTGGATAAAAAAAACAAAAAAGTAAATGTCTTATTGATGGCAACTACAAAAGGGTGTTTCTAGCACTTTTACCATATAGTAGATTCCATCTACTCACTATACTTTGCTGAGCTATACATACTACATGCAAGTATGTATTTTTAATGTTACCTGTCTTCTGTGCTGTTCCTGTAAATTTGCTATTAAAATATGTTTAACTAAAAAAATAAAATAGATGGGAAGTAAAGAATAGAACAAGGTCAAGTACTAAATGCAATTATCTTGTTTTTTTAATGTTGCAGTTCCTATTACAAAATTACTTGCCAAAATTTCTCAGCATTTCATTATTTGCAGATCTTATACCAATAACATTTTTCATTGAAATTATTTAAGTGATGCTTCGGTTCTACCTCAAAGCAAAATATAAATTAATCAGCTGCAATTATAATAGGTTTCCCGAAAAATATTCCTTTCCCTTCTCAAACAAAAACTAAAGCATATATTTCTATTTTTCCATGTCTAACCAGCAGTTTAAATCGCCTTTTGTATTTCATGTGACAATATGTTCTTGAATCACAGGCCCTCTGCCCGCTAGTGTTTAATACTGCTGGGAAAAACCACTTAGGTCTGAAACAGATTCACAGCCCCCAAAGTTCTGGGCCTTGCAATATAATTCTGTTACTTTCCCCGGGCAGCTCCCTCTCTCTAGACCTCCACAGCAGCCTGACATTACAAAGCACGCTTCCCTTCTGTGGTGCTGCTCTCTGTTGTTCTGTCCCTTCTGATAGTTCTTTTGTACTTTATGGGTCTAGTTGCTTCTCCTCAGCCTTCTTCGCAGACTCCTATTTGTCACCTCAACTCTCAAATAAAGGCTAGTGTTCCATTAGTATCCTATACAAGAAACGCTCCTCCTCTCCAACCTTTGCCCTTGAGCGATCCCATTCACTCTAAGTGCTTTAGGGCCCTTCACCCCCATATTTGGATTTATAAACCAAATCTCTCCCCTCTTCAAAATTTCAAACTACCTTCTTCCTCCTCCCATCCCTGGAGATACCACAGGAAGTTCCAACCTTATTCTTCTTTCTTCCCCACCTAACAATTCTTTTGTACACCAATACCCAATCGCTAACACTGACCTCTTACTTTAGTTAAATCTATCCATTTTCCAGGTGTCTGGTGGTTCAGACCACCATCATCTTTTATCTAAAATACTGCAATCCTCTCCTTCTTCCCATCCTACAATCTAATCTCCAAAAATGTAGTCATCTTCCTGAACTCTAGTCTGATCGTGTGACTCCATTATTAATCTTTGACTTAAAAATAAAGCTCAAACTCCTAAATGTGGTTTACAAGAAAAGTGTAACAGTTTCAAATTACAGTTCTAGCAGCTAGTATTTCTAGATTCTGGACAAGTAACCTAAACTGTTTTTCCTCAGTCTCCTCACAGGAACCTGACTGCAGAAGCTGCTACATGGATTGTTGTGAAAACTGAATTAGACACAACAGTACCTAATACGAAAGCATTCAAGTTAGATATTAAGAAAAGCCCTTCATTTTTTTTTTTATCAAATGGTACTTCAACAATTGGATGTCCATACAGGATGGGGCAAAAGTAGGTTTACAGTAGTTTGCATGGAAAATAATATAATAATTAATAACACAAGAATGAACTGTTTTGTATATTCACAACTGTAAATCTACTTTTGCCCCACCTATATGTAAAAACATATACCTCATAGCTTAATATAAAAATTAACTCACAAAAGATTATATATATACCTAAATGTAACATCTAACATTATAAAACTCTAGGAAAAAAAACAACAGAGAAAAGCTGTGTGAACTTGTTTTTAGATCACATCAAAAGCAGTCTATAAAAGAAAAACTGGTATCTACAAATTTGACTTATGTAAACATGCTCTAAAAAAAAAACAACAGGCCAGGAGTAAAATATTCATAAATCACATATGTAATACAGGACTTGTATCCAGAATATATTAAAAATGTTCCTAAAAATAAGAAGAGGACAACCCAATTAAAAAATTGGCAAAAGATCTAAACAGATACTACATCAAAGTTAGCTGGCAGCAAATCAGCTATTCTTTTATCTTGTTAGAAAAGCTGGTATATGAACAGTTTTTACAAAATAAATATTTCATTCATTCTTCCATTAATTCAGTAAGCTTTAACTGGGCATCTTTAATGTATAAGATTTTGTAAAGAAAAGCAGAAGTTAAGATATGATTACTGTTCTCAAAAGAGTTTAAATGAATTTGATAGTTCCTGGTAATTAGAGGAGTAGCTCCTCCAGACCAAACCCCCCCTACGGGTAACAATACACTCTGGACAAAATAAACAAAAATAAAAATGTAATTTAAAATAAATAAAACAACTTAAATTCCTATAAACACAGTCTTAAAGCTTGAAGATACAAAGGAGAGAGTTTGGGACAAGGAGAACAGCTTGAAACTGAGAAGTCTTAAAAAGGAGGCAATCAAATTCTGCTTGGATTTTTAGACAATCCCTGAACTATACAGATGGAACAGATTGCAAGCAACACAATTAAGGCTAAAAGAACTAAGCAAAATGTTTGCTGCTGACCACCTTCAAGTCAGAGAGCTTAAGTCCCATGAAAACAAAAACAAAGACAGTCAATATTCTCCATAAGAACACAGAATCTAGAACATCTTCAATGTCAACATGTACCTGGAACACAACCCAAAATTATTAAACATAAAAAAACAACAAAATTATTAGACATATGTATAAACAAGAAAATTCAATAAAGACCAACCCCAATATAGATAATCCAAGTTAGAATTAGCAAAGATATTAAAGCAACTGCTACATCTGTGTACAAAGATGAATGAAAGAAAAAATCATGTTAAAAAAATACAAAACATCAGCAAAACAAAACTATAAAAGAACCAAAAGAAGTCCTAAAAGTAAAAACTATCTTTAAAAAAATTTCACTGGATGCACTTAACATCACATTGAAGATAAAGGGTCAGAGAATACGAAGACAAATCAATGGAGATTTCCAATCTGAAGAAAAAGAGGAGAGAGAATGAGATGGAAAAATTATTTGAAGAAAAGGTCACAAATTTCCCCAAATTTCATGAAAGCAAAAATTACAGATTCAAGATACTCAATGAACCCCAGGCAAGATAAATAGGAAAAAAAAATAATAACTCATACCCACGCACATCATAATAAAAATGCTGAAAACCAAAGATAAAAAGATCCTGACAGGAGCTAGGGAGGGAAAATTACATAAAGGGGGAAAATGATACAAATGACCACTTAGTTTGTGCTAGAAACAGTGGGGACCAGAATATAATATAAAGTGCTGAAAGAAGGAAAAAAAATACCAAACCAGAATTTTATGTGCTGCAAGAATAAAGGCTGCCCTCGCTGGGTGGCTCGGTTGGAGCAGGGCCCCATACCACAAGGCTGTGGGGGTTCGATTTCTGGTTAGGTTGCACGTTCGTCAATCCTGGTCAGGTGCATGCAGGAGGCAAGCATCTGATATGTGTGTCTGCCCCTGCCCCTTCTTCCTCCTCTCTAATAGCAATGAATATATCCCAAGGTGAAAATTAAAAATAATAACTAAAAGCTAAAACAAAAACACTTTAAATAATAAGTTCATTACAACAGACTTCCACCTGAAAAAATGCTTTTTAAAAAACTCTTCAGGCTACAGGGAAATGATAACAGATGTAGATGTGGATCATCAGGAAGGACCAAAGAACACAAAAAATGGAAGTACGTGCGTAAGTACTAAGGACTATTTTTTCTCTTATTTTCTTCAAAATACACATGCCCATTTAAAGTGAAAATTTCAACACCATATTATGGGTTTTATAACATTTTTAGATGACTTAATTTACTCGAACACTCAATATTCACTACAATAACTATTTCTAGCCATACCATCATGTCACTGAATTTTAAAGCAAAACCCAGTTTGAGATCAAAATACTCTTTTACCACACAATGCACACATGCATACACATATACATATAAAATTTTCTATACACATATATATATGGACACCTATATATAACCACCAACTATTAGATAAGTAAAGAAATCTTGATCCAAATGTGTCTCACTACTTCGCAGTCATACAATCTAAGCCCTCCATTTTAATGACACACTAATGTCTTAGTACAGTTTGCTTTAACCACCCTTGATTTCTAAATTTTTCTTTAAAATTTCCTAAATCTGGACAAAGCATACATTCATTATTCTGTAAATACTTCACGGGATTTCATATTTATCTTGACTCTATGCTCTTTGTACTTTTTTTAAGATTTACATTTGTGATCTCAATTTCTCTTAAACCTTTTATTTATAGCTTCTATATTTTCTCCAGCTCTCATTACAGCCTCAACTTCTTTGAAGCATTAACTGCTTCCTAAATCTAATGGCAAATCATACAAAGCGTCAGGATACTGCTAACATGTTATCAGCAATCACCTAATATTTATGCAGCTAATTTCTTAACAATTTAAGACATCAAATTTACAAATTTAAATCCTATTTTCTTGACAATGCATTCACACAATTCTGACTTCATAATTTAATTTACAAACCTATATTAAATGATATTAACCCCTGAAGTCTGTGCTCACATAAAGATCATACCAATTAATCATTTAAAAAAATCTTTCATGTAACATCTTTTTTATCTGTATTCTGAGAACAGACTGTCTTTATTAAGGTAACTGTTCAATTACTTAGGGTGGAAATGGCTCAAAATTGGATTATTATTCTGTTATTATAATAAGTTCATGGTTTGACTTTTGAAAGTTTGTTAAACCTGTAAATCTTAATATACTTATCTGTTGTAAAGATCAAATGAGATAATATATTCAAAAGTGCTTTGTGAGCTATTAATAAAAAGTGCTCACCAAATACTATGTATGTACTAAGAGCATCATTATGGACTACTCTAGAAAAAACGGATACTTTCTGAGGCTCTTCAGGCGCTCAGTGTTTGTCTCTCTTGAGTCAGCTTTTGTCAGTATGTCAGCCTCTTGCCTTGCTGTCAGGTTAAATATCAATGGACCTGAAAGTAAAGGTGCCACTTCTAACATTTCTAATTAGGTTACTTTCAATTTGCAGTAATCTGTAGTCGCAGATATCCAACTATGGTAGGCTTGTAAGATTAAATATGCTCTAAGAAGAATCTACCTCTAACAAACACAAAAAACACATTCTAAAGTTACAGTTCTTTCTTAGAAAAACAATTTGGCTTCATATACATAAATGTATATTATCTCTTGAACCAATTTCTCCAACTTTGGGAATCAATTCTAAGAATAAAACCTAAATATAAAAAAGCTTTTATGTACAAAGATGTTTGTAGTAATGCTGCTTGCAATCCTGAAATTATAAACTGCATAACTGTCCCACAATAAGTAATAAAGCACTATAAAATGTAGTATCATGTAGCTACTAAAAACATTTTTGAGTTTATAATTAAGAAAATGCTTGTATAGTAATGTTAAGAAACAGTGAAAGGAAGAGACTTCCAGTCAAGATGGAGGCAGAGGTATACACGCTTTGCCTCCTTGTGCAACCACAGAAAGAATTACAAATAGATCTCAAAGAAATAACACCCAGAACTGTCAGGGAAGTTGAGCTAACTGTATGTATAAAGTCTGACAGCGGAGGATTTAAAGAAGCCACATTTATCCAGACAGGTAGGAGAGCCAGAGTCCTGGAGACTCAGAGACGCAGAGAGGCACAGAAATACACTGTGGCAAAGAGAGGTGGCAGTGGTGGCAGGAATGGCCTCACATTCATGAATGGTAGATAAAAATCAGGAGTGATACCTTGAGAGTGAGGGATTCCAACCCCAGCCCAGATAAATCCCCATAACTTCTGACTGTAAAAACTAGTGGGGGTTAGGGCGGCAGAAGAAACTGCCAGATTTTCAGGAGACCCTATTTAAAAGGCCTGCATGGGCTCAGAACATATGCAAACTCACCCACTCTGGAATTCACCACCAGGGCAAAAGCTGAAATGGTGCCAGTGGCCAGCAAACTTCAGAAGTCAGAGAGCTGCACTACCCACTCTCCAAACCTTCCCCCCAACACTGAGCCTTGAAGCTGTGCAATGGGTTGCCCAACCCTGATGATTACCTAAGGCTTCACCTCACACAATTTACAGGTGCATTTTCTACAAAAGGCCGCACTACTAAGACAGAGAGTCAGAGCAGCTCTACCTAATACACAGAAACACATGGAGAGGTTGCCAAATTAAGGAGACAGAGAAATGTGGCCCAAAAGAAAGAAAAGAAAACCCCAGAAAAAGAACTAAATGAAATGGAGATGACCAACCTATCAGACGCAGAGTTCAAAACACTGGTGATAAGGATGCTCAAAGAACTCACTGAGTAAGACAACAACAGAAAGAAAGAAATGAAGATTACACCAAGTGAAATAAAACTCTTCAGGGAACCATGAGTAGAGGAGAGGAAGCTGGGATTCAAATCAACAATCTGGAACATAAGGAAGAAATAAGCATTCAACCAGAACAGCAAGAAAAAATAATTCGAAACAACTAGGATTGTTTAAGGACCCTCTGGAACGCCTCCAAATGTACCAATATCTGAATCACAGTGGAGCCAGAAGAAGAGGAACAGCAAGAAATGGAGTTCCCATAAGATTATCAGCTGACTTCTCAAAAGAAACTTTACAGGCAAGAAGGAACTGGCAAGAAGTATTCAAAGTAATGAAAACCAAGGACCTACAACTAAGATTACTCTATCCAGCAAAGCTATCAGTTAGAATGGAAGGGCAGATAAAGTGCTTCCCAGATAAGGTCAAGTTAAAGGAGTTCATCATACCAAGTCATTATTACATGAAATTGTAAAGGGACTTATTTAAGAAAAAGATCAAAACTATCAACATTAAAATGACAAGAAATTCGCAATTGTCAACAACTAAATTAAAAAAAAAACAAATTAGGCAAACAACTGGTACAGGAACAGAATCATAGGTATGGAGCTCTTTTGGAGGGTTATCAGCTGGGAGGGAGGAAGGGGAAGAATGGGGGAAAAGAGGATATTAAGAAGCATAGTTGGTAGGTACAAAATAGACAGGAGGATGTTAAGAATAGTATAGGAAATGGAGAGGCCAAAGAACTTGTATGTCCGATCCATGGACATGAACTGGGGCGGGGGGGGGGGCAGCAGGAGATGGTTGGAGGGAAGGAGATACCAGGTGGAGGAGGGCAAAGGGGAAAACACTGGGACAACTGCAACATTCCCCCCCTTAATCAATATTTTTTTAAAAAGTAATGAAATAAAACCTTCAACAGTCCTTACATGATCAGAGGACACCAATTTTCCCATCTAGTTATCTGAATTTTATTACCTTTCTGTAATAAACCTGTGTGATAAATGAGAGGGAGATTTTTATTAAGAAAAAAAAGTACATACAGTAAGTAGACTTAAGAAACTTTCTCAAGAGTGAAGCACTGAAACTTTACTGCAGCTACTTTTTTTTCTTATTCCAGGTTTTCATCTGTGGTCCAAATAAATGAGATAAGCTAAAGAACCCATGAATAGATGTGAGAGGTCTCTTACCACTATGGATCAATTCTTTCGTTTGCCCAGTGTGGGGGTCAACAAACTTTTTCTGTAAAGAGCTATACAGTAGTAATCACTTTAGACTTTATGGAAAAACAGCCATAAGTAAAAAAAATGAATAAGCATGGACGTTCCTAATGAAACATTATTTATCAACAGTGAAACTTGATTTTCATATATTTTTCAAGTGTCACAAAATTCTTCTTTTGATTTTCCCCAAATATTAAAAAAAAGATTTTATCCATTCTTTTTTTTTTTTTTTTTTAAAGAGAAAGGGGTAGGGAGGGAGAGAAACATCGATGTGAGAAACATGGATTGGTTGCTTCTTGCATGCACCTGGACTGGGCATCAAACCAGCAAGCTTCGATTTGCAGGATGACTCCTAACCAGCTGAGCTGCATGGGTCAGGGGTGAATTAAAGTTAGTTTCTGAGATTATGATTCTGTTTTTCTAGCAAAAGAACTAACTAGAACTAACTGTTTTATTAAATTCTAAAACCTGCCCTGGCCAGTGTTGCTCAGTTGGTTGGAGCATTATCCTGTAACCGAAAGGCTGCAGATTCTATTTCAGTCAGGACACATACCTAAACAGCAGGCTGGGTTCGATCCCTGCTCAGGGTGCATATGATCCCTGATGGGAGACAGCAACCAATCAACAACTTTCACTCACATCAACATTTTTCTCTCCCTTCATTTCTTAAAGCCGGAAAAATGTCCTCTGGTGAGGGTATGTACACACACACACACACACACACACTCTCTCTCTCTCTCTCTGTGTATATATAAAATCCAATATTATGGTCATCCACCATTTTACTGCACTTCACAGATTTTTTTAACAATTTGAAAGCAAGAGCCCTCATCAACAAAAAACAAAAAAATATTACCATTTGCCTAACTGTGATACTTGCTTTACTGTGGTGGTCTGGAACCAAACTAAAATATCTCCAGGGTATGCCAGAAGCTAATTTTTCTGTAAGCAGATTACTAATTATATGGGGAACAACCTAGATTTAGCACATTAAATAATTTGGTTCTGTTCATTTTCATATATACTAATGTATCATCCAAAAGGTTTATAAATGGTTTGTACAAAGAACCAATACACATTAAGTACATTTCTATCATTAAGAGTACTGCCCTGGCTGGTGTGGCTCAGTGGATTGAGTGCAGGCCTGTGACCATGAGGATCGTGGTTTGATTCCCAGTCAGGGCACATGCCTGGGTTGTGGGCCAGTTCCCAGCGGGGGGCACACGAAAGGCAACCACACATTGGTATTTCTCTTGTCTCCTTCCCTTCCCCTCTCAAGATAAATAAATAAAATCTTAAAAAAAAGAAGTACTAATCTGTCTCATACAGCATCTGATCCAATTCCCCATCATGTGCCTATCATAATAAATAAGGGGGAAGAGTCATTTAGAGCCACACCAAATAGTACTGAAGTACTTTCTACCACCATCTGATACCAGTAACATTTTTATACTATAATTAGTTTTACTTTAAGACAATCAGCCTTCAAAGATTTAACATTAGAAGTTTTTACTAATCACCAGGACCTAGTAATGTTATTTTTCTGGGGGCATGAACTGAATCATACACTTTTCTAGTGGTATTGGATAAGCCACTTCGCTAGTGGTTGAGTCAAGATCCACATCAACATTTGTAAATATTTGCTACTTGTTTGTCCACGTACTTCATGGGGGAATTATGCATGCTTGTAAATTTTACTAGCAAAAAGAACAGTATTATTGACTCAACTACACTGCAAAAAATTAAGTTGTATGTTTTGAATGAAATTTGGCAGAAATGTATTATCAATATACAGACTCCCAGAAATATTCAGATCCTAAGTCAAATTGTCCCAGATTAGAAATTAGATTATTCTGGCACCAGAATTTAGACATTAAATAAAATTTTACCAAATATTTCTGCGTAAGAATGCTTTAGCTCTTCGACGATAATCTCACAGATACACTCTCAAGGAAGCAAAACAGGATAAATATACATATATAAATACTTACATATATGTGAATATAAGGCCAAGACATTTTTCCTTAAAATTCTCTTAAAGGAGCCACCATATATTTGAGTCCTTACAACATCTCCTATACAACAAATACATTCTCTCAATTTATTTTGAGAAAATACTGCTTAGAAAAGTTCCTTTACTTTGAAAAACAAAATATTGCTTCTATATACTAAACAACCTCAGTCAATGCCAGTTTTTGATGCTTTTAGATATTACCCAAGAGAAGCAGGTCAAAGGGTTAAGATAGCAATAAAGTTGATATAAAGTGGGTTTGAAGAGTCAAGGATACAAGTGAAATGTTAAAGGTATATCATGAAATGAGCATCTCAAAATGGTATTTCTAAATTAACATTTTGTTATTTACTATGCCATTATTGTAAAAGCGGAGAAAGCAGACTGTATGCTTAATAATGTAATGTAACATGAAACAGCACCACTGCCTATGAAGAACTACTGCCTCAAAACAGAAACAAAAAAATAAAACCAAACAACCAAACCATTAAACTCCAATCTTTCTAATGAAGCTGCTAGATCAAGATAGTACTGATTTACCAGAAATAGAACAGAGACAGAACAAAATCAATACATGACACAGGAAAGTGATTACTCAATCTAGAATATGGAAAAAAAGGGGAGTGATCACCTGGTTTCACCAACATATCTATGACTTGAAATTTAAAGGGAGAGAACTAATACAGAGGCTTAAATACCAAATATACTGTGTATCCCTGCTGGTGTGGCTCAGTGGGCTGGGCCTGTAAACTGAAAGGTGGCTGGTTCAATTCCTGGTCAGGGAACATGCCTGGGTTATGGGCCAGATCCCCAACTGGGGGTGTGCAAGTGAAGGCCAACTGATGTTTCTCTCCCTCTCTAAAAAATAAATAAATAAAATCTTAAAGTTAAAAAACAATAAACAAAAAAACTGTAAATCTAGTTGAATCTTGGTTCTGACAAATCCACTATTAAGAGAACATTTTTTGAGTAAATCAGGGAAATCTAAATACAAAATGGGTATTAGATGATATTAAGGAAGTTTGTTATAATAGCAAGAGGATTGTACTTTTTAGTAAGTCCTCATCAGTAAGAGAACAAAACTAGTACAAATCATAGCTTGTAAATGGATTAATCCACAAAGTTAACTGACTCAAGAGTTGGAGCATTTGTATAAATGTAATGTCATTTATTACTTCCTCAATCATTACTTTTGACAAATAAAATATGAATTTTTCAAGTGAGCACAAACATCTTTGGACCAATTTTATGCTAGAGATGATACTAGGCATGTTAGCTAATTCTCGCTACAATCCAGCAAAGTAGGTATTGTGTTTCTGCTTCACAAACAAGGCTACTGTAGCCAGTTGTCCTCCCCTAACCACCAAAGCTCCTGAAACGGCAGAGAATTCGATACTACCACCAAGCATGAACCATTCATTACCTTGATGCTCTAAAAGCTCACTCCCCAGCTGGCCTTTTACTCACCCTACTTCAGTCCCTGGAGAGCTCTTGCCATTTACCTCTTCATGTGCCAGTCCTACAAATCCTTCCAAGTTTAGCTCAAATGCCACTTTCTTCACTGAAAACAACCCCCAAGCAATCTTTTTAATTTCCATGGCATGTAGTTGGTATTTCTCAATATATTAATATCATCTACGACATGACCATTAGACTTTAAAACTTCTCTAAATCAGAATTAGGATTAAAAAAAAACATGTAGTGCAATTTTGCAAACTTCTGGTTATGGCACTGTTCAATGAAATGTTAATAGTTGAGGAAGGAGACCAAAAAGAAGGATACTAAGAATACTGTAATAAGGAGGGTAGTTGATAGTTTATCAACTATACATCCATTAAAAAGCACAAGAATGTATTTATACATATATGGGAAAAAATTCCAGGATACTAAGTAAAACAGCAAGGTGAAAAACAGTCTATCATCCCACTTTTGTAAAAACTGGATACAAATATGGATACAAAACTGGATATAAATATGCTTATACATATTTATGTATACCTGGAAAACAAAAAATGACACTTAACTGTTCATAGTCACATATGAGAAAAGAACACATATACTTTTAATTTTACATTGTGTTTTTTTTTACTTCTTGAATATTTCCCAAATATTTCATTACTTGTATTTTTGAAAATATTTAAAATACATGTGTTACAAGAATGGATAAAGAAGTTGTATGTATGCACACACAAACACAATGGAATACTATTCAGCAATAAAAAGAACAAAACCTGCTGTACAGCCTACGGCTGTACCACCCTAAACATGCCCATCTCCTCTGAAATCTGTTGTACAGCTAAAGCTAATATTATATCGCATGGAACTGTAATAGAAAAAAATGGAAACTTGCCATTTGCAACATTAGACCAAGACAGTATTATGCTAAGTGAAGTAAGTCAGAGAAAGACAAATACTGTATAATTTCACTTATATGTGGAATCTAAAAATACCAAAATAAATGAATAAACAAAACAAAGTAAAAACAGACCCAAAGATACAGAGAACAAGCCAATGGTTGCCAAGAGTGGGGGGGAGAGCAGTGGATAGGAATAATAAAATACATGTGATAAAAATCACTAAACGCATTTATACAGTCCTTATTACAGTCAGTTTGGAAGTCAATACCTTCTATATGATAGAATGCAAATATTTCATAAATACACCTATACATAGAAGCTACATATTATGACACAACGTAGGCCATAACTTAATAGGGAATCTTATTAGTCTTATTTGTAAACTTCTGAGGGTTTTTAAGGCACTACAAAGAAATGTACACGTATACCCAATAACTACAATAGTAAAAATCTCTAGCCACACCTTCAAGACACTTTGGGTTTTACAAAGTAAAATCCAGTTTGTAGCTCTAAACATGCTCTCACTACCTAATTTAAAGGAATTGCGCTCATGTCATTAGCACTTAAGTTTTCTAACCATTTCCTCTAGGTTAGTTCTGCACTACTCTTTGGTATACTTGTCAAAACGTAAAAAAAATAATAATAAAATGGGAGTCAGTGAAATCATACATTTAAAACTCCGCACTGTATTGACAGTATGCTATGATAAAACAGGATTCACATATTTCTAGCTTTGAGTGTATTTTGTAGAATTGTTCTTTATTAAGTATTGCCAACAACAGGTTGGGAAAGAAGTGAACTGGGTTAAAGAAATTTTGCCATTCACTACTCCTACCACTCGAGACTGTCACTGATCTGAATTCAGAAAATCCCAGAGGAAACTACAATACTCCGGCTCCATGCTGTATCATTCTTAACAGGAATGTGAATAAAAAAGGTTAATTACTAAAGGAAGTTAACTCTAAGTTTGGTGCCTTGAAGGTTTAACTAGCTGGAGTAAAACATACATTAAGATTTGGGATGGATCAAAGGTATATCTTTCTTATTACAGATAATGAGGAACTATTTAATTGATTCCCAGAAAACAAAATGGGCCCCTTAGGGATATGAGCACACCAATTTTAAGGTTCTCAAACCCTAACAGTGCATCAGAATCTAGGTAGAACTTTTAAAAAACTACAAATAGTCAGATCCCACCTATCCAAAACTTACTTGAATTGGTCTGGGCAGGGAAATAGGCAAATTTTTATTAGTATTTTTTAAGCTTTCCAGGTGATGCTTCCCTATGCAGACTGAGTTGAGAACCTTATATATCACTACAGCACCTACAGCTCAGGAACATATCCTCAAACACCCTCATGGTTTTCTAATTAAAAAGTTTTACATCATTCATCTCAGAGTAACAGAAACCAGAATCAAAAACATACTCCAGTTTCATGTTTGCCTCTAGCTGAATGAACTCAGACCACTTGAACTCTCTGGTCCTGTCTCTCCATTTGCACTTGAGAATAACCACTGTTGTTTCCTCATATGGTAATTGTGAAGATTAAATTAGATAATGTATGAAATCGAAACATTTGTGCTTTCTAGAGTATTAATTACCCACCATAATGAGCAAACATATTTTTATGTTTAAAAATCCTTTGACCCAGTATTTTCTTTCCTGGGAACTTACCTTAAATAAACGATAGCACCAACATGATGGAATGACCTGTATAATTTTTTTTCTGCAGGACTGGTTATAGTGGTTAAAAAACAAAAAAACTGAACCTAAGTTCAACAGAAAAATGATTTAGTAAAATAAAAAGCTACACACTAAATACCGCAAGTTATTAAAGTTATATTGCTAATATAAAAAAAAGTTCATGATAGTAAATAATAATACCAAGTTGCCTTAGGTGTATCATTATGATCCTATTTTTGTTTTCAAAAAGTATAAAAAATAAACACCTAACTTTGGTAGGAGAGGAGGTACTGTTGTCTTTCTCTTTGCATTTCTCTATGTTGTAAGGCTTGTTGAAATTAGCAAAATAAAGTTTTCTTAAAAAGGATCCTTATAGTTGCATTACCATTTAGACATTTTATCACAGAATACAGTACAAGCAATCTTTTGTAATTTTCAGTTAATAAAAGCACCACACTGAATGCCCAACAATTGGAAGACTTGTGTCAAACTGGCGACATGGTAATTTTCAAAGATTTTATTTATCTTTCTTATTACTGCTTAATTAGTTATCCCCATTCCCCCCTCCATCACTCTCCCCTGCTCTACTAACCACCCCCACCCTGTCTTTGTCCACAGGTCCTTTTCATTCATTTTTAGAGACAGGGAAAGGGAGAGAGATGAGAAGGAGAGACTCAAACTCTTCCACATACCCTGACAGTGACCACACCTGCAACCCCAGCAGCCCACACTAGGAATTCAACCCACAACCTTTCAGATTGTGGGACAACGCCCAACCAACTGACCGACAACAGTTAGGGCTCTATCTGGTAACTTTCAATTGTTATACATTATCAACTAGCATCAACATAGCACCAAGGAGAAATAACTTAAGTGTTAATTAGGTTGTAAGAGAACTAAAGATAGTCATTTGAATGCATGGTCTGAAACAACCTGGGAAAAAAATTAAAAACTATTAAGCAGCAGATGTTAAAGCAGTTTTAAAAGGCTTTTTTTTTTCTTTATAATTTTCCAAAGTATGTTCCTTAATTACCACCTCACGGTGTTCTAAGAAATAAGAGGTTTCTTGTCCAATACATTTATGATATGCTGATCCCCAGCACCCACTGGTTCTTTTGCAAACTGAGCACTCCGTCATTCTGGAATTCATTCTCTATGTCATTAGCATAGGAAAGGCTCTGACAAGTCCTACAACTAAAACTGCTTACCTTTAACACAGTACTATCATAACTTTCTTCTGTAAATATGTTAACACAGATATTTTGAAGCAGTATTTTGAATCATTTCCAAGAAAATAAAGAAAAATGAATGTATGAGTTATAGTTGCATTTCAACTTTTATCTAAGAAAAGCCATAACTTATGACAATTAAATTTTAAAATGTTTAGTTTATTATCACTATTATGAATAGTCTAATAAAAATATGTGCCCTGTACAAATCTTTGAACCAAGAGGAATCTTTTAGGTGATAACTATGAACTGTGATTTTTTTTTTAAAGTTCCTCAAATAGGCCCTGGCTGGTGTAGTAGCTCAGTGGCTTGAGCTCGAGCCTGCGAACCAAAGGATTGCAGTTCGATTCCCAGTCAGGGCACATACCTGGGATGCAGGCCAGTTCCCAGCAGGGGACCCATGAGAGGCAACCATACATTGATATCTCTCTCCCTCTCTACTTCCCTTACCTTCTGAAGATAAATAAAACCTTGAAAAAAGAAAAAGTTCCTCAAATATTCAAGAATCTTCCTCAAGCAGGTGATCATTTGTTTCCCAACAACTTTAAGTGAGATGACCAAACCAATTTCCTAAAGATATTAAAGTTAAATAAAATTCTAAATTGTTTAGAAAACAACCCCCCCCCCCAAACTGCAGTATCTGGAAAGAGAAACTAAGTCTATGTTAGTTTCAAGAAGTATTAAAGATGCATACCCCAAAAAGGGTCAGCAGGAGAAACACTGAGTATAATTTAAGCAAAATATACTCTATATTCACTGAAATAAAAATTTTAAAGGTACACTAAGTTCTCATAGAATATACAACAAAATGAAAACCAATCTTTGAAAATAATGAAGCAAATATTGAATAACCAAAGTAGTAAGTAAACTCTAAGTTCAACTTATGAAGATACAAAAATAAAAGATATATAGTAAACTACATACAATTCATATTATCCACAGAAAGGAATCATGTCAATTCTTCAGAGGCTACCTTATTTCTAGTACTAAACTTTAAAAAAAAATTTCCTTTAAAGGGTTATTACGGAGAACACAGAGTTGTAACAAAATATTTTCAACAACATTCTCTTACCCGATGGAAAGTTTCATAATCTCACTTTAATAGTCCCTTAAGAAAAGTCATGTACCTAAGTCCTAACACAATCCAGAGAAAACAAGGGCAAAGTAATTCTGTAAGGATTCCAAGATAATATATAATATAGTCTAAATCTTCTCAAATTGTAATCTTGGACTTCCAAAGTTTTTCAGAATTGTCCAAATTAGATAAAACCCTTGAATCTGATGGACCGCACCCTCTCTCTCCAATCGTATCTTTTCAATTCTCCTCCTTCCCTCCACTTTAAGCTCTGCCATCTTCCTATCATGTTCACTGCACACACTTATCCTTCTGGCTGAATGCCATTTCACCCAACTCATCTAAATTAACTTCTCTTAAGTCTTTTTAGACTCAACTTGACCTTTGTAAAAAGCTTTTATTGACCCCTGCAGTGTCTACCCACGTAAATCAACAGCACTTTGGTGTTCTGCACTATAATCAACAAGTTTAACTGTCTTCTCTTCACTATAAACTCCCTGGGGGGGGGGGGGAAGGGTCACTCAGCAGCAACACACAACAGTGTAGCACACAAATGCAAAGCTCAAACATACTGCAACTTTCTGATAGTCCAGCTGTACGAAAGGATACAATTTAGGATATTCACAGTAACAAATGGACTTAATCACAGTAACAAACCAGACGTTTGATAAATATTAGCAAACAATTTTATCTTTGGCAAGGCAAGATCTTTGAGTACTACTTATTGCTAGTGTAGCAGCCACATATTTTAGAGATTAAATGAAGGCACCTACTGCTTCCCTTTGAACAAGAAGCAACCAATTACACTTCAACTGTAAGGTGGCTCAAGGAAGTAATCTGTAGGCAAAACTTAAGAGTTGTCATCCTCTCTAAACTTCAAATGTTAAATCTGTTTATGTTGGGTTTTTTAAAGATTTTTCTTTATTTTTAGAGAGAAGGGAAGGGAGAAAGAAAGGGAGAAAGAAACATCAATGTGTGGTTGCCTCTTACACTCCACCCACTGGGGACCTGGCCCGCAACCCAGGCTACAATTGTACCCTGACTGGGAATTAAACCAGTGACCCTCTGGTTTGCAGGCTGGCACTCAATCCACTGAGCCACATGAGCCAGGTGTTTATGTTGAATTGGTTTTAAACATTTAGATTTTACCATTAACACTAAAAGTTCCAATACAGCCCTGGCTGGTGTGGCTCAGTGGATTGAGTGCCGACCTGAGAACCAAAGGGTCCCCAGTAGGGGAGCGCACAAGAGGCAACCACACATTGATGTTTCTCTCCCTTTCTTTCTCCCTCCCTTCCCCTCTCAGAAAATAAATAAAATCTTTTTTTTAAGTGCTGATACGATACAATGTAGATATTAAATAACCTGGTCATCAAAATGGAGACACAAGTAGCTCTTTATCTGTATATAATTCTTTGTCGGTATTTAACAAGATCATCCAATATTTTCCGTATTTTTCTCTACCCACTGCCTAGCAAAGACCTATACTACTACTTAGGATCAGCTTGCCCCTACCACTCATTTACCTTCTTTAAAGTCTGAATAAATAAAACCAGCACTATATCTTTAGTCAGTAACAATTACAACCCACTGACCACTAAAAAGTCAGTCAGAAACAGTACTTAAAAATCAGATCTCACTGCTTTGAGAGAGAGAACTCTCTACTTCTGACATAAGATGTTCACCACAATAGAAATCACAAAGTTCTACTGTCAAACTAGCTTCTCCACATACTTATTGGTGTTTTTTTCCGGCGTGCGCGCGCACACACACACACACACACACACACACACACGGGAGCCCCTCCCTCTCATTTTTTACGTACTTTGGTAGTCAACTGCAGGTTTTACTGTCCTAGGCAGTGTTGATCTAGCCATTTTGTAGTGTCAGTTTATAGTGAATTTCACCAAATCCCTCCCAGGAAGCAGATTTTGGGAGGATTTTATAGACCAAATTCACATTGACATACATTTTACCCTACATAGGTAATAATACTCGTCTCTCCTGCCTCCCATCCCTCTTGCAAAGTAACACTCCATCTACCTCTTCTCCCTTGTCCTTTGACTTTTTGTCACCTTTTTTCTACTTGGCAGCTACAGCAAATCCTGGGACATGTACAGGTGTCCACATGTGGATGTTTTCCAGTACTCTAAAACCTTTTGTCTCCATGAGAATAGTAAGAGAATCAGAATTTAAGTGAAAAATCTGTGATATGTGAACTGAAAATAGATGGGATTGCAATGGCTAAATTTATGGAAGTGAAATATACTAAAGGAAGTATCCATTTGCCAACATGCTTGAATATTCAATCCTTTTTAATTCCCTAAAGCACTTTAGAAAAATAGAAAAAGAAGCCGGGCAAGGGCCAAAGAAAAAAAAGTGTCCTGCCAGGTACTCAGTTGGTCAGAGTGTCATCCCGATATACTAGGTTGTGGGTTTTATCTCCAGGTACGGCACATATAAGAATCAGCCACTGAATGCATAAGTAAGTGGAACAAATCAATGTTTCTCTCTCTTTAAAAAAAAAAAACACCAATAATTTTCTTAAAAAAAAAAAAGAGGTGTTTTAAAAAAAAAGTCACCAAAAAGACAAAATTTTCCACTCAAAAGGACTCTCTGGAAGGTGACATATGTTTAATTAAGCAAGTCTTCCAATTTTTCATCTGGAGATATTAAAAGAAAAACTCACTATGGAACAAATATAGTACTAACTGTATGTCTCTAAACATACTGCTAGCTGAAACTCTAAAAAGCATTTATCATGTACCAACAACCTATGTAGTAATGCTATCCTATGTTTCACTGGAAAAGCTTGAAAATATTTCTCTCTAAATTCACCTTTTCCACTATAAAAATAGTAAATTTAAATGAAAAACGTTTTCTCACTATACTGCTAAATGTAAAAATCACTTAAAATATTAGCATCTAAGAAGTTTTGAGGAAGCCCTTCCCAGCCACATCAGAATTCAGGAGACACAGGAGTTGGACTGATGGCAATCCAAAGAGCCCCTTTATTACTGACGAAGCTGCACTGGAAAGCGTAATTTAGACCTAGGCCGTCTGAGTTTCCTAACACTGCACCCCATAATTACCCTAACTCAGTCACAGGTGGCATGGGATAACTACAGTCCCCCTCCAGAAGGGGCAGCGTCTGTCCCTGGTGGCCTCCTAAAACAGCAGAACAAAATGCTTTCTGCAGGGGGCAGACTCCCAAAGAGAAAGAGAAGAAAGGGGCTGAGCCATAATCGATCAGTTCCTCTTACAAATTCATCAAAGGAAAGAGTGTGGAGGTCGGACAATAAGAACAAGACTATTTTTATGCCTTCTTAAAAACAGGAAGAAATCTAGTATGTCACAAACCAATTTACACAGTTATAATACAATTTCAATCTCATCTCTCAGTAAAATGGCCTCAAACTGTGAACGTAAGCCACAGTCATGAGATACATTCAAGTATTTAAAATATCCATACCGTACAAGTCTTAAGAAAATTATAGAATACTTTCCTATCTCAGAAAACCAGCAAGTTTAAAGGTCAGTGAATAATAAAGAATCATGTAGAACTGGAGGTGAGGAGACAGAAACCAACCTCTACTTAAAATTATAAAGATTCTGTCAATGTCTATAAAAGGAAAACAGTTTGGTCACTAATAAGATTGGTTTTGAGTTCATACCTGGCCCAAATCTGTGATCGTAATTATAAGTACTCCTGCCAGCTAGGGTAAGTACCTACACAGGAAGACAAATTATCTCTCACCATCAGAAAGCTTTATAAACAAGTACTGAAAGGTTTAAGAGAAACGAAATCCTAATATTAGTGTATGTGTTAAGACTGCAGTACTGTATTTGGTTTTTATACTTGTAATGCCTAAGAAAAACTGGCCTATTAAAGTAACAACTTTGTAAGTCCACTTTAAATATAGCAGTAATTTAGACTTTAAAAAAAAAGTTGAAATCTTACTATATATTGGAACATATAGGAGAACTTCGGACTCAAATTAAGTTTAAAAAACTATGTATTAAAATTAAAGTTTATACTGTTTGAAGATGTTTAGGTTTGTTAACAACAAATCTAATTCGAAGATGAAGTAGCTAAACCTGTGCAAAAAAAACAACTTTAAAAAAAACTTAAATGCTTAAAAACCAATATTGAGATATACAGCTTTATTTTTTAAACTCTAAGTAAACCCTTTCTGGAATAAAAACTGCCCTCAAGACACCTAAAAATTCTAAATAACTTAATTTTACCAAAAATTGGACTTTTAAAGACATTCTTGCAAAGGGGAAATGCCAAGAACTATTTATGATGGCTGTGCAGATAAAACATAATTTTTTAAGTGAGATATTAAATGACTGAGAACAGAAGTTTAACCAATGAAAAATATTTATCTTTAACAGGATTCCTAGCCAAAATTCCTTAAATCCTCGAACACTCCAGGGTCACATGGTGTAGTCATCTATTAAACACAAATTTGAGCAGTAAACATGCTTTCTAAGCAGTAGACAAGCTTTTCAAATCCTTATGTTAACTCCCTTTTATTAAAACTTTTGCTATACAATACCTTTCAGGTATTACATTTCTCTGAAGCGCTCAAAAACATTTTTCTAATAAAGTTTTCCCTAAAAACCTTTACTGAAAATATCTGTCACCAGTCTTCAGTTAAAAAGCTCACAAAATACCAAGTCCGGATTTTAATTGACGTAATTGTCTTAGTAAACCCATTATGTTCGCAATACTGCCCCCCACCAAAAAATGCTTACGCGTTACAATGAAAAATTATGAAAAGTGGATTGTTCCTCGCTATGTTCTCAGAAGTAGCGCGAAGTTTTACAAGCGTGTTTGGGCATAAAACCTTGAACAATTTGTTTTCACTGAATTGGCCCAATTCAGATGGAAAACTACTGCTATAACGTTTGAAGCCTCTAATCTCTCCTTTGATCTCAATTCACGTGTTTTTCAGTATCTTAATCTATTTCTAGAAAACACAACATTCCTTACTAAGGGCACCTAACCAGTCGGACCCGAATCGCTGTTTCCTTCACACCCGACACCTGTCTACCCCAAGCTTTTCCTGGACACACTCAGGCCCTCGAGAGTTCCCACGCTTGTTTTCATAAACCCACTCCTTCCTCTTCGCCCACTTCCAACACGCGCTTCTCTGGATCCACGCGCCCTCCCCACCCCCCACCCCACCCCCCCTCTCCGAACCCAACGGCTAGGCGGACGGACAGCGCGGTCGCGGTCTCTAACCCGAAGCGCACCGGAACCACAGAGCCGGGGCGGGGGCGTGGGGTGGGGGGTGCGCCGCGAGGCTTCGGCGCGGGGGAGGAAAGGAAGCGGGAAAGCCAAGAGACCCCTCTGCCAGGCGCACACCCCCCTCCGGCACCCCTCCCCCTGCATTGTGCGAGCGGGCCCCAGGCCGCAGCCATCCCGAGCACCCCACAGGCCCCGTTCGCCCTCCCACCGGCGGACTGCTCCGGCCCAGGCGGCCACACAAAGCCCGGGGAGCAGCCCCACGGGCGCCAGAGCACGGGGAGAGGATACCAGCGCAAGTGACTTACAGGGCTGCTGCGGCCGCGCTGCCTCAGCCGGGGATACCGACCGTTGGGCACACGGCGGCGTCGCTCTTAGACGTCCTCCCCTCCTTCGCCTTCGGTGGCGGCAATATCTTCTTTCTCCACCTACCTCCCTCCCCCCCACCCCACCTCCTTCTCCTCCCCCTCCTCCTCCTCCGAACCACCGAAGTACCGAGGGTGAGACACAGAGACTCACAACAACATGGCTGCCGCCGCCGCCTCCCCTCCCCTCCCCTCCCCCCGCCCACCGGGCGCACGCAATGCACTCCGGGAGAAAAGGGAGGAGGGAAGCACTCACCGAAGTGCGGCTCCGCTCTGGGGCTTCCGATGATTCTCCCGCGCTCTCAGCGCCGGCCAGCGGGAACTCTGCGCGTGCGCACGCTCTCGGCGCTCGCACGTTTGGTCCGTCCCACCGGCGTGCGCTCCCCGCCCTCACCTTGCGGGCTCACAGCTGGTTCTGGGCTCCCCCGAGGCCCCTGGCTGGAGTCGGGGCTTGGCGGCGTCGGCGTGGTGCTTCCGAACGCCGCGTTCGGCTGTCTTCCCGCGTGGGGCCTCGAGTTCAGAATTCGCTTACCCTCCGTTTCCTCCCCTGTAGCTCGTTCTCCTCCTACTGCGATGTCCTTACCGCTCGCACGCTGCTTCCGGGGTGCTGGCACCCACCAGAGCCGGACAGTAGCGGGCTCCAAGCCTTTGAGTTTCAGTCTTACCCTTTGCCTGCGGCAAAACTATGGAGACGCATTTTGGGTGGAAAAGTGGGTCTTTTAAGTGGACTGTTAATCTACTTGCCTCCTGGGCAAGTGGAGCCAGCTCAGCAGATTGCTGGCCTACAATGTTGGACTGGAATAGACAAAGAAAACACTGTCTGGTCTCCAGCTGGGCCAGTGATTGTCACCCCTGGCTAATTTTCGTCACCTGCAGTCCACTGTTGCCAACCATACTCTCCTCCGCGGTTGGAGACTGGCTCCGTGTTTTTGGTAAAGGTGTGGGTCCAGGATGGAGACCCGACATGTGTCCTCTCCCTGACACACAGCTGCAATGTGGTAGGGCGCTGGCACCTTATCGGATTTGTTTTCCTCGTCTTCACAAGTCCCGGCTCTCCTCACATTCTATACTTGGAAAATATAATTACTTTGCTAATCCTAGGGGAGTGTAAGCTCCACCTGGGCCTACAGGACCGTTTATGTGTTTCCCAGTGTATGGGCCATAGCACGGTCTAATCATCAAGTGGTGAATGCATGAGCTCTTCAGTTTTCAATAATTATCAAAAAACTATGACATTGAAACCCGTCAAAAGCCTTTATCTGTTGCCTATATTTCAGGCTTCTAGATGTTTCCACTTAATGTCCTTCCTGGCCCCAAATTTAAAAACCAACCCCACCCGCAACTCTTCACATTTCAGCAGTTGGTAGTCCCACCACCTATTCAGTTTCTCTGAGGAAGAATCATTCTTGTCTCTTCCTCATAATCCTTTCTCCATATAGGCAATTTGCCAAGCCTTGCATATGTTTACTTCCGAAGTGTTTCTGGAGGTAGTCTTTCCCTTGCATCTCAGGTCTGGAATTCCGTAGCAGGTACTTAACTAGCCTTACTGCGTTCAATCTCACTCTCTCCAGTCATTCTGATCACTGCCATCTAAATTGAAAATCTGGTGCTGGCTGGTGTGGCTCAGTGGATTGAGCGCTGGCTTGGGCACTCAAGGGTTGCCGCTTGGATCCCCAGTTGGAGCACATGCCTGGGTTGCAGGCCAGGTCCCCAGTAGGGGGTGTTCTAGAGACTACCACACATTGATGTTTCTCTCTTTCTCCCTACCCCTCTTTCTAAAAATAAATAACATCTAAAAAACGAATGAATGAATGAAATGAAAATCTGATTCCTGGCACTCATGTCTTTCCTTCGGTCATTTCATTGTTTCCTATTACCCGCATCTACATTTCCCAAGTCTGTTCTGTTCAGTGCTAGTAGACGTTACCTTAAGAAATATCCCATGATCACCCTGACTGGCACAGCTCAGTGGACTGGGCCTTATTCTGCAAACCAGAAGGTTGCTGGTTCGATTCCCCATCAGAGCACATGCCTGGGTTATTGACCAGGTCCTCACTGGGGGTGTGTGAGAGGCAACTGATGGATGTTTCTCTCCCTCTCTTTCTCCCTCCCTTCCACCTTCTCTAAAAATGAATAAATAAAATCTTTTTAAAAAATGTCCTGTGATCAATGGGAGAGACTGGGACATGCATATTTTGCCTGCTTTCTTCTTCCTCCATTGGACTGATAATGGCAGAAGAGTTTGGACACAGTTGTTTACTCCAGGTGAAAATATGTGGAGCCAACAGAGACCCTCCCTCAGAATTTGAAATTGGTACTAAGATACCCCAATCTCCCTCTGGGAAGACTCTTGAGGGATCTCTAGGCCGACTTAACCCACCAGGTGGATGGGGAACCATAGAGAAGAGTGGAATAGAGAGAGAAAAGGAGAACCCTGACCATGTTTCCCTTTCCCTTCCTTCCTTTATGTTGCTGGCTGCCTCTGCCCTTAGATTCTGTAACATACTCCTGGATCCACATAGTATATTTTGCTTTTTTGCTTAAGCTAGATGAATTGAGTTTCTGTTACAACTAAGAGTCCTAACTAAAAGCCATGTGCGTAACAGTTATTATTTATTTAGTGCTTATACTATGCAAGCACTAAATAAATGTCGACCTTAACTATCTAATATTTACGGTAGCTGAGAAATGCATGCTTACCTTGCAGGTAAAACTACAAGAGAAGCCAAGTATAATCAGAAGGTACTTAGTGAGCAAGGCCAGACTGCAAAGCATATGTGAAGGCTCAGAGGCAAGAAACTTCTCACTTGCCTAGGAAATCAGGAGCCAGAGACAGCTGGAGTCAGATAAGCAAAGGGCTGGGCTCTTTTAAAAAAGAAAAGAAATTCTCACCTGAGCTCATTTTTTGGTTGTTGTTGTTGCTTTTAGAGAAAAAGGAAGGGAGAGAGTAAGAAACATCAATTGGCCACCTTCTTGTATACACCTTGATCGACCTGCAACCTGTGAATATGCCCTGACTGGGAATCAAACCTGCGAACTTTTGGTCTATGGGATGGATGATGCTGCAACCACCTGAGCCATACTGGCCAGGGCTAAAGGGATGGGCTTTGATCTGTGTTCTGCAGAGCACAACATCTCTAAGAGATTTTCCATAAAAAAAGGCTTCTAGAGTCAAGTTTGTTTGGGAAATATTGCATACCATGTCCCTCATTTGGATATTTACAATACACACTGCTAAGAAGTGTGGTAGTAAAATGGCCTTTTCTCAAATATGGTTAATATCTCATAAATAGAACAAGCTATATGACTCATAGAGTCCAGGAAAAGAGGGGCCTCTTTTCCAAACACGATTAGGCCTTCCTTGATGGTGACAACAGAGCATTAAACTAATTATGGAACCCTTCGAAAGATTGAGGCCTTGAGTGACTGCACAGGTCACATGCCCATTAAACTGCCCTGTTCATGGGGATATTGGAGGCACTAAATGAGACAGTATATGGGAAGTACTTCAGTGCTTGCAAGTTTGATTTCCAGTCAGGGCATATACACAGGTTGAAGGTCAATCCCCAATCAGGGTGTATACAAGAAGGTGGCCAATTAATGTTTCTTACTCTCTCCCTTCCTTTCTCTCTAAAAGCAACAACAACAACCAAAAAATGAGCTCAGGTGAGAATTTCTTTTCTTTTTTAAAAGAGCCCAGCCCTTTGCTTATCTGACTCCAGCTGTCTCTGGCTCCTGATTTCCTAGGCAAGTGAGAAGTTTCTTGCCTCTGAGCCTTCACATATGCTTTGCAGTCTGGCCTTGCTCACTAAGTACCTTCTGATTATACTTGGCTTCTCTTGTAGTTTTACCTTCAAGGTAAGCATGCATTTCTCAGCTACCGTAAATATTAGATAGTTAAGATGGACATTGTGAATGACACGTGATGGCTATTTAACCACCTGGGAGCTTGTTTGACACAGAAGATCTTGGCCCTACTCCAGACCTACTGATTCAGAATCTGCATGTTAACAAGATTCCTGGGCAGTTCCTTGACATGAAAAAGTTTGAGAAGCATTGGTAAACCAATCACAGTAATTTCATTTGGTTTGATGGGAACCGGCTCTGTAATGGGTATGTCATCCATTTTGAGCCGGTGAGGTGCATCTCAGAGCATCTTGGGTAAAAGATCCACCTCTTTCCTTCTGGATGTAAACAAGAAAGCATGCTGCCCCAGTTCCTGCTGCCAGACCTCTTGTGACCACAAGGAACCCAGACTGTGGCCACGGCCGCTCGTAGCCTACCCACAGTAGCCATCCTCCTCCTCCTCTTCAGGACAGTAACAGGTCCTGTGGGCTGGAGGAGGCACAGGATGGATTGAATGCCCTGACCTGCTGGCATCACCAATTGCATCTCAGGAATGTGTCTTCAGGGCCTGTTGAGACAAGTGGTTCTCAGCCAGAGTTGCCTATCGGAATCACCTGGGGAACATTTAAAATATATCAACTCCCAGGCCCCACCCCAGAGATTCTGATTTCATCATGTAAACTGAGGCCTAGATATTGCTATTTTTAGAAAGCTCCTTGGTGGTTTATAAAATGGAGCCATTGAGAGCCACCAGTTTAGACAGACTGTATCTTAGAGCATAATGCCGTCTTAATGTTCCCTGTGCAAAGGTCCCCTTTCCACAGACTACTTATGGCACTTCTTTTAAAATGGAATTTGTCTTTTATTTAAAAGCAGGCTTTATATATATATATTTTTTTAAGACTTTATTTATTTTTAGAGACAAGAGAAGTGAGGGAGACAGAGAGGGAGAGAAACGTTGTTGTGTGAGAGAAACATCTGTCTGTTGCCTCTCAGAAGCCTCCAACCAGGAACCTGGCCTGCAACCCAGGCATGTGCCCTGACTGGGAATTGAACCAGTGACCTTTTGGTTCACAGGCCAGTGCCCAATCCACTGAGCCACACCAGCCAGGGTGAGACTTCTCATAAACCCTTTTCCTAACTCTTTTATAATGAGAAATACAGAAGTTCAAATCCTTCCAGTTTTAATATCACCGGAATACTAATACCCAAATTCTCAACACCATGGTCACCTGCGTAGACACAGGTAGAGAGAGGATAGATAGGGAGCTACATAAGCAGAGCGGCTACAATAGGAATAGGCTCAATCCATATGTGCTATTTTTAAAATGTGCCGAATTTGGCCTTCCTTGAATTTAACAAAAGAAATACCTGAAGCAACTGCTTAGATGCGTGTTCCCTCATTGCAAGAGATTGAAGCATTAAAGGTTTCTCAAAGGTTAAACAAAATTATAAGTGTCATTAATAAGACAGAGTAGCTTTAACAAACTATATGCTTCAATATTAGTCAGTATTGAGTTTTTCTTTTCTTGTGGAAAAGTTTAAAAAGTATGAGAGCCCTGGCTGGTGTGGCTCAGTGGACTGAGAGCTGGCCTACAAACCAAAACGTCACTGGTTCAATTTCGAGTCAGGCCACATGGCTGGGTTGCGGGCCAGGTCGCCAGTTGAGAGTGTGCAAGAGGCAACTGACCAATATATGTCTTGCACATTGATATTTCTCTCCCTCTCTTCCTGTCTCTCTAAAAATAAATACATGAAATCTTTTTTAAAAAAAGTATAAGAGATTAGCAAGCAGATTTTTACTTCCTTTTGCTTCTTCCCTATACTTCCTCATTTTTTGCTTATATTGCTTTTCACTTTGCCAGGGTTTATAACATTTACATCCTATTTTTATCCATCACCTGTTGATTCGTCAAAACTTCAGTATTTATTCTGTCTTTGGTGTGATGTGTTCCTTCCCCCCGCCCTTTGCAGTCTGCTTGCCTAATGGAACGGCCACCTTTTCTTCTTAATACTCAAGGTTACCTTAGAGAGACCTGGCGCACTTTCTTTTTGCTTTGAGCTACTGAGAATGAAATCTTTGACAGCTTTCTCACTCACCTGGGACCAGCGTGCCTTGCCTTCAGAGCTACAGTTTGAGTATGGGATATAATTTTAAGCCACGTTCTGTGGCCTGAGCAAACCACGCTAGGGGAGAGAAAGATCCTGGCACTGCTTCAGCTCTTGATGGAGGGCCTAGATTCTCGTCACTCAGTAGACAGTCTCTTCAGCATTCTTTGCCAGCGCCCAAAACACCCAGTCAAGGGGCTATCTGTTCCCATGGGTTTCATCTTATTCTGTCAGCTAAGAGTGTCTTGGAAGGTGGCAAATTCTGGTGACATCCGCCCTGCTTCCTGGCTTGTCCTGTGGTAGCAGCTCAGTCTGCTAGAACCCTCTCTCAGAGCTCAAGCAAATAGGAGCCCTGACTTGCTGGTGCACAGCTGCCATAAACCCCCTGCCCCTTCCAGGACTGAACCCAGTTTCTTAGGAATTATATGTTGTGGTGGCTTGATTTATATCAATTTCCCGTTGCTGAAACGATGAGGAGGCTTTTCTTAGATGTTCTTAGTCTGGTGACTTTGCATAACACAGAAGAGTCCCTTGCTTTCCACGTGAAATGTCCAGTCTCAAGTAGAGCATTTCTCTAAAGCTGTTCTTTTTAACCTCAAAGTCCTTCCCACAATTTCCTTCTGTCATTCTGGTGGTATTCTAAAGAGCAGCATGGCTTGTACAGCTCAAATTCTGCTCCCTTGCCCTAAAGCCTTTGCAAAATAAAGACCCTACTGTTAGTGGAGCCTTTGACTATCTATTGTTCTCCTGTGATGAGCAATAAACAATGGGGATCTGGACTGTGGCATGTTTGGGGTTCTGGAAACAGTTGTGCTTGCTTGGATAAGCTGTGGTGGCTGTGGGTTTGCTGTGTTCTCCAAATGCCTGTGTGTGAGGCCAGGGCTGCACTCATCTTAAACATTTTATCGACCCCTGAAGGAGAGGCTAACTGAGTATTAGAGGGAGAGCCAGAGGCGTTTCCCTGAATATGAACATCCCTAGATCAGGCAGGGTCCTCCCTTCTTGTTATGGTTTCTCAGGGGGGAAATTCTGGCCAGTCCTCCAGTTTAGGCATGGCGGAAAGGAGGGCTTTCCCTGGCTTAAAATAAGAAAGTTTACATCCTACAGACAGGGAGATCTGTGGCTGTCCAATGCCTCTAAGGCAAGGACAACTCTGGCCCAGGGGACTGCACTATCTGAGACACGCCACACTTCAACATTCCCCAGAAGATGACTTGCATACCATTGGGGGGACTCTGAGGCTCTGAGAAGGTGAGTCACAGAGTCAAATTATTCTCATAAATTCAAAAATAGATCATCATTCGTCCGTGATGTCAAGAATAATCTACTGGCATGTTGTACTTTACGACTGCCAGGAATAGAGATTTTGAAAGTAGATTATGTTTTCTCATTTTGTTGCTGGAGATGCACTACCGCTGCACTCCCACAGGGAAAACAGATACAAAAGACTATAGAAAAATTTCCCATAGTGCAGCAGGCTCACTGTGACACTGTGATTTATAATGCGGACGAAAAAGGGGTGCTGTAGTAAATCTAACTCAAAGTGACCTCACAGGGTGATATGATCCTGAATTCCTAACTGGACGGGGCATGGTGGGTGGTCATGCCTCGGACATACCCTCTTCAGTAAAAGGTTTAAACCAGCTCTGTTCGTTGTTCTCGTGCATCCAGGCTAACACACCTTTGAAAGGCCCACCCCCCTGTGATCTTTCTTATAGTTCCTCCTTACTTCTAAATGTCTAAAAGAAAACACAAAACTGTCATTCTCCAGAGCGTTTAAGATCTTGCTTCCTGGCATTGTCATTAGTTTGGCTCAGATAAAGTCCTATAAAAAATCTCTACAGGTTTGGATGTTCCTTAATGCTTACAATAGTAAGAAATACATATTCGGTCTCCATCGCCATTCCTGGCACACAGCTCCCCAAATCCTTGGAATTTCCTTAGTGTGAGAGATAAAGGTATCTTTTGTTCATAACAAATCTTTTTGAAACTATACTTGAGTTTATGTAAATATGGTGATAAGAGTAGGGGCTCTTATCCCCCCCCCAAGAGTAGGAGCTGGTTGCCTCAGGAACCAACCAGGTAATGAGAGACGTGGAACTTTCAGCCCCATCCCCCGTCACTGGAGAGGGGTTGGAGGTTGAATTAATCACTAATCACCAATGATTCAATCAACCATGCCTACCTAATGAAGCCTCTATAAAAACTCTAAACAACAGAGCTCAGAGAGCTTCTGGATTGGTCAGCATGCCCCTCCACACCCCTACCCCCATACCTTGTTCTATGCATCTCTTTCGTCTGGCTATTCTGAGTTGAATCATCTTATTTTTTTTTCAAATTGTAAGTGGAAGTTTATTTAGAAAGTCACAGAGGTAGTGAGCCAGCTGAGCTGCACAGGCTCAGGAAACAAGCCACAGGGGCAAAAGAAGGACCCTCGGAGCTTAGGAAAAAGAAAGGCAGAGGTAAAGCCTGAGGGGAAGAACAAGGGAAAGAAGGGGAGACAGCTCAGCTGTGCCTCAGCGAGGGAGCGCACTGGAGTTGTATCTTTTGTGACAAACCCACCATCTAGTAAGTAAACATTTTCCTGAGTTCTGGGAGCCTCTCCAGCATATGATCACACCTGACTTATAGCCCATCGGTGAGAATATGGGCCTCTGGTGGCCTCTGAAGTGTGTGTGGGGAGGGTGGTGGGGGAGAAGTCTTGTGGGATTAGCCCTTCGCCTGTGGGGTCTGCAATAACCCCAGGGAGACAGCATCAGGACTGAACCAAATCGAACTGTAGGATACCAGCCGATGCCCACAGGAGACTGGAGGACTGCTTCATGTGGGTGGTCACGACATCTGGTGACCAGAAGCGAAGCAGTGAGAGTAGCAGAAAGAGAAACAGCATTTCCCCCCTTTAGTTTGTATAGAAGGGGAAACAAAGAGATTTTTCCTTCTCACTCACCCTCAGTGTGAGGTCCCCGAGTGCTGTGCAGGCCAAAAGGGCTCCCCAACGTCTCTGCCATCACAAAACTCACGGAGGAGGATGTTCTCAGAGACTACACACAGCACGGCAAGGGAAAGGGCACTGCCCGCCACGCCGCCATCTCAGGTCGACAAGTGGAGCCAACACCCAGCATTTTATAGAGCATACTAGAGAGAGGCAAGTCTTCCTTCGGAGCGCAGACAGGAGCAAACTCTATGATTCTTGACCATGCACAGTAACTAACTGAAGCGAGAAGTAAAGATCTCAGAGCAACTACACCATGTGAGGCAATCTCAGCGTGGTTCCCACAAAGCTGGACGTGGAAGAATCCATGGACTGAGGGAACCTGACGGGAAGAGACTGTTCTCTTGGCTGCACTAACTAAGGGGTTTTTACCAGCTTCTAAGTGAGGAGAAGCCAAAGGCTGAGATTAGAACCTTCTGCACAGCATTGACAGTTTATTGTCTGTGAGAATTCAGAGTAAACTGATTGCGGTTCTCATTCTAGGGTAATGTGCTTGTTCTCAACTAATCCTTCTGGTGTTTACACAAAGTCTGAAATATAACCTCAAGGTGTTGCTGGAGATGATATTAGAGCTGATAGGAGTATTTGAGTCAAAAATCTAGTGCCAGCCCTGGCTGGTGTAGCTCAGTGGATTGAGCCCGGGCCTGCGAACCAGACAATCACGGTTGATTCCCAGTCAGGGCACATGCCTGGGTTGCAGGCCAGTTCCCTGCAGGCCAGTTCCCAGCAGGGGCGTGCAAAAGGCAACTGTACATTGATATTTCTCTCCCTCTCTCCTTCCCCCTTCCCCTCTAAAGATAAATAAATAAAAAAATAAAGATAAATAAATTTAAAAAATAAATTAAAAAAAAATCTAGTGCCTACATTGGTCAAAACGAGGGGTGTCAACAGCTCTCCCAGGGCATGGCTTGCACCTTATGATACATGCACATCCCAGTGCACACTGTAGTGTCACGCTCCATCCACATAAGCCATGGGCTCACCTGCATTTGCACCCACGTGCCCACCGTCAGTGTCATGTCCTCACTGGGCCCCTTGTGTACTTAAATGCACGTCAGCACACACATTGGCAGGCTCACCCTCTTCGGTGTGATTGCTGTGTCCAGGTTCTTGGCAGGTCCCTGTTTCGATTCCCGATTTTCATTCTCTTCAGAGAAAAACAAGACCCCCAAATTGAAAGCATGTACTTGTGTGTGTGTGTGTGTGTGTGTGTGTGTGTGTGTGTTAGCTTCATTCTTTTTGTTTGCTCAGATCAACATTTGGAGTCATCCTGGGATCATCTGTGATTTTTATCTTTCTCCAGGACTGCACATGCAACCCATCAGAAAATCCTGTTGGCTCTGTCTTTGCGGTATATCCAGATTCCATTCATTTCCCCCTATTTCCATCACAGCCTCTCTCAGCTCGATCACTGCAAAGCCTTGTCTCCCTGCCCCCACCGGTGCCCAGATGTAGTCTGTTCTGCACCCAGCAGCCAGAGTGTTCCTTTTATAACTCAAGTCAGATCATGCCTCCCCTCCGCTTAGAACCCTTTAATGCCTTCTCATGTCGCTTGGATTAAACCTAGAATCTTTGCCATGACATTTGCAATCTGGATCCCTGCTGCCTATCAAACTTACCCCTCTCCCTGTCACTCAAGCCACTCTGGACACTTGGCTGTTTCTCAGCCACACCGGACACTCTTGCTTCGGGGTCTTTGTGTTTTTAATTCCTCTGCCTGGAATGATTTTCCTGCAGATTCACACACAGCTCACTTCTCTCACGTCTTTGCTCAAATTCAGTTTATTGGGAAGACCTCTGAAGACCCTTCCTCGGGGAACGTACACACAACACCCTTCCCTGCCGTTCTGCATCCCCTTACTCTGGCTGATTGTTCTCAGCACCTACCCGAGCATCATTTGCTTGTTTGTTGCGCCCTCCCGCACTAGAATGGAAGCTTGGTGAATGCAGGGACTTTGTTGTGCTCACGCCTGTACCCCAGCTCAGCAGAAGAGAAATACACGCGGAATGAGTGGCTAAACTCCCCATGGGAAAGTGGCCGCTCACACCTGCCTTAGCGTTTCTGGGAGAAAGCTTTCTAGGGCTTTCCTCCAGACCCTCTGAGGAGACACGGTCAAGGGGGGGGGGGGCGGTGCTGCCCAGCTGTGCATCTGTCCTCACAGAGTGGTCAGAGGCCCCAGGGAAGTACGATTGAGCTGTGGTTTATGTTTTTTTTGAAGTGCAGGCCTGTGAATTGGAGTCGTCCAAACCAGTCCGACCGGAGTGAGGGCAGGATTCTGGATTCTGCCCAAACTAGTAAAAACTAGTAGAGAGTCATGGGGGCCTCCCCAGCCGTGCCTAGTGAGACTACAGACACTGCGGCGGCCCCATAGAGTTCTTGCTGAAGGACGGGGACGGAGACAGTGAGGGCAATGGGGTGCTGTCCCAGGACACAAAGGGCATGGAAACAGCACCCCGGTTTGCCATGAAAACAGCAGCTGTGGGTAAGCAGGCCTTACTTTCAGCGTCATCCATTCACTCAGTGAATATTTACTGCGTTCCTGTGAAGCATGGTTTTAGGCCGTAGAGGGACTGCTCCAGAAGCTGGAGGGTCCTGGGATGTGGACCCCAGGGCCACAGGGCCACCGGGAGGAACCCAGCTTGGCTCAGGAGAGTGCCCAGACCCCCTGCAGTCCAGGCCTTCCCTTTTTCTCCATGGGGGAGGCAGCCGGGGGGTGGCCAGTCTGCCTCTCCACCTGCCGCAGGGATCAACACTGCCTGTGTCACCAAGGCGGCTGGTGACTCAAGGAGGCACAGGGCAGCCTCTGGAGGCTCCCATCACGGCTCCTCCCCATGAGGACCCCTCAACGCTCCTCTCCCCAACTGCTAACCCCCTCAGGGAGGAAGGGATGCCTCCATTACCGGCTGCCCTGGGCTCTGGACCCGGAGCTCCACCTGCTGACTCACTCTTTTCACCACCTTGGAGCTGCCTTGGGCACTGTGGCTCTGAGGCTCCCTGGGGGCTGGGGTTGGGGGAGGATGGGGCAGGTGAGGGGAGGCAAGTGGGGGAGCAGAAAATGAAGGTGTTTCTTTGGGGCAGGATATTTGGGTGAGGAAATCTCCCATAGAGATAGGAGGGGGACAAATTATAAGCCAGTTGTGTTGGGAGTTTAGAATGGGACCCTGGGCCAGTCTGACACTGGCAGATGCCCCCTGGGTGTCAAGCCCTGGAGGGCAACAGGAGATCCACAGAATCTTCAGCAGGGCAGGATAACCATGAGGAGTTCCAGGTTGGCCTCACCCATTTCCCCCCCCCCCCAGCCATAGGGGCCACAGGCTCAGCACAGACTTCCTACAGGACTTTGGGAGTAGCAGGACTTCTGTGATGGCTATCTTCTCTCCGGTGGCTGGAGGGGTGGAGTCGCCTGTGAACACTTGGGTGTGTATCTAAAATAGCTGGGTGAGGCTAAGAACAGGCAAAGGCTGACGTGCCGGACCAGGCAACCCATCCTGAGTTCCGGGAATGACCAGCCCCCGGGGAGGCTGGGGCTGTCCTTACAGGTAGAACTATGGCATAACCTTCAGTGGCCTTTGGGGATGCTTCCAGCGCTGCTGTTCTCTGACTGCAGGGAGGAGAGATGTGTCTCATGGGCTGGAAGACTTCCGTTTCTGTGTAAGAACTCTGAGCCCTGAGTGCTGTGCTTTGCTGTTGTTGGGCATACTAGTATGTGGTACTCCGGAGAGAACCCAGGCCCGCTGCAGGGCTTACCAGAGGTCAGCGTTGGCAGAGTCTGGGCACCAGGGATGTCCCTAAGCACTAATTCTCCGGGCAGGGGAACCTGGTGAGTGGCGAGGAAGAGGCCAGCACGGCCAGCACAATCATTCCAGGGGCCTCAAAACACCCGAAGTAAGCTGCTGTCGACGGTGCTTCCACCCCAGAAGGTTGGAGGTGGGAGGTAGAGGAGGCTCTCATTATTATTAAAAATTAGGTTAAATTTTTTAAGAAAAAGACTGTATTTGGCAGCCACAGGTGCTGGGAATTTGGGTGAGACACCAAGAACAAACATGTAGAGAGCAACTGGTCACAGTGAGCTCCAATCTCACCTGCCTGGAAGGGGTTTCTCATTTGCTTTGCCTACTCTGGACACCGCCAGCTGGACCACAATTAGTAGCTGAGTTCTCTTAACTAGCCTGTGTCGGCCTCCAGAGCCCTGCAGATTTGACTTTCTTGAGTGAAGAAGAATTAAGAACTTTATCTACACAAAAAAAACAATTTTCTGGTTATCTGAGACTGTTGAAAACTACCAAAATAACTCACACAATATACCAGGCGTCGGTTATGTAATGACCCTAAATTCTACAGAGCCACACTCTCCAGTACGGTAGCCACTAGCCAAATAGGTGTGCCCATTTGGGTATTTTAATTAATGCCAACAAAGTGAAATAAAAAATGCAGATCCTCAGTTGCACTAGCCACATGCAGAGAACACGCCCACCATGGCGGGAAGCTTCACCGCCCCTCTGTTCTGGAGTGTCATTCGGGCCTTGCACCCACTCTCCTCCCCCTGTGGAATTGCTGAGGCCCTTACTGAGGTGTGGCTGATGAAGCATCTCTGTCTTGCTTGTGTTTGTATCTTTTTTGTCCCTAATCCTGAGTCTTTCTTATCCGTGCTCCTGGGCCCAAGCTGTCTGACCTGGAAGGAGCGCCTCCTGATAACTTTGTGGATGTGCTCCTGGCCTCACATCACCGCCTTTCCTTCCATAATCGCTTGGAGTGGACATTTTAACCGCAGAACCCTTCTCAGTGAGTTCCACACCAACTGCCATAGAGGGAACGCACCAGGAGTTTACACGAAAACCTCTCCTCTTTGGAACTGAGGGGAGGTGTCCAGCATTTACACAGGTCTGGGTCCGGCAGGTGCCAGACTCAGGGGGGCCAGAACCAAGGTCCTCAGAGTAGCCCGCTTGTCCTTTGGTTCAAACACCCCTGGGCTGCTGTAATCATTAACTTTTGCAGGAGGCTCAGATCACCTACGCCTGATAGACTACAGGTAGCTTCTACTGACGTTCTAAGAAGCAGAGAAGTAAAGAGAAAAAATAAGAAAGTGAGAGGGCAGTGCTAAGAGCCCAGTGGTGGGACACAGGGGAGGGAGGGAGGTTGACCAGCAATGCCCTGTGGCCCTGATTGAGTCTCTTTGGTCCCTGTGGACAGCCCTGGGGCCAGCCTCACGGTCTGGGCAGCCTGTGGCCTCCTGGCCATACTGGGCACTGTGTGCTATGCTGAGGTGGGCACAGTGGTTCCCAAGTGTGGGGGTGGGGAGGTGTCCTCCATTTACATCTTACCTCTCCATGGTTCCTTGTCTGCCTTTCTTGTCACCCACACAGGGTCCTGCAGACCTGCTGGCTCTCTCTGAGCTTTGTTAAGTGTGCCCAGACGCTCTACCCTGGTGGCTCCCCACGGCCCCAGGTCACAGCCAGGCTGCAGCAATTCGTGCTGAACACCTCCCTTCCTGCACTTGGGCTGTTTTCACGTTGCCCGGGTCTCTGACACCCTGGGCTGTGCTGCCTCACCAGGCAGAAGCCCTCCTCGCCCACCAGATTTAACACCCGGTGCCAGGCACTTTCCTTGCCCCACTTGGGCGGTGAACATCAGCCAGCTGTTTCCCACATGGCCCCCTCCTTGCCCACTTAGGCTCCAATGTCTCAAAACACATCACTCGTTGTCTTAGCTGGTCCTGGCTGCCATAATAAAGTAGCACAGACTGGAGGACTGATACACAACAGAAATTTATTTCTCATTGCTCTGGAGACTGGAAGTCTGAGATCCGGGTGCCAGCATGGTTGGGTGCTGGTGAGAACCCTCTTCTCGCCTGCAGAAGGCTGACATCTCACAGGTGGGGAGAGAGCTTGGGTGCTCTCTGAGGTCCCTCTAGTAAGGACACTAATTTCACTAATGAAGCCTTTACTTTCGTAAGCTAAGCACCTCCCAAAGCCTGCACATTCTATATCCATCACATTGGGGGTGAGGATTTTAAAATAAGAGTCTGGGGGGCACGCCAGCATCCATTCCATTACACTCTCCCACCCAGACATCCCCCTCACTCGGCTCAGGCTCCAGCACTCCTCTTTGGGGGGTGGTGGTGGTGGTGGCTGCAGCCCCTGCCCCTCCCTCCCTAATTTGCCTGCTGCCACCAAGTGACTTTTGGGCTGAATTGATTAGAAGGGAAAGGGGGGAAAAAGAGGAAGAGAAAGAGAAAGAAAGGTTGTTTATTTTCAACATCTACTAAGTCTCAGCAGTGACCATTTCCTGTCAATTTCTCCTGTGCAGTTTTTCAAGCTGCTCTCCACTCAGGAACATTTCCTTACACTATTTGTTCAGCTCCCTTGTCTTGTTTTTCTTCTTGGGAGATTCCAGTTACGTTCTTAAGGCATCTCCACTGTCTGTCTTCTCCATGTATCGATTTTTTAATGAGATACTTAAAAGCTATATTCTTTTTTATTTTCGACATTTGTTTTATTTCTACTCTCAAGCTCTTTTTTGCATTTTATTTTTTTAAATATTTTTTAAATTGATTTGAGAAAGAGAGAAAAACATCCATTTGTTTCATGTATTTATGCATTCACTGGTTGATTCTTATACGCGCTAATCGAGGGTTGAACTTGCAACCTTGGTGTCTCAGGATGACACTGTAAACAACTGAGCTACCTAACCAGGCAGGGCTCAAGCTCTTTTTAACTCCTGTTCATTCTGCTGCTACTCACAACAAATGTGAGGGTTTTCCATGCCAAGCAATTCTTCAGTTTTCAGGGGGCACCCACTGGGTGTCCTGCAATTTAACTCAATGCTGACACTAACTGCCTGGAGCTCAGGAAAATCCCACGGTTCAAGGGCTCACTCCCATGAGACTGTCCCCACTTCAGATGCTAATCTCAAGCCCCAGGTTGTCCATGAGTTGGGGGTTCCTATGACCCCCCTTCCTCATGATTGATAATTTGCTAGAATAGTTCACAAAATGCAGTGAAACACTTACACAGAATGCAGGGCCACACTTACGTTTACTGGTTTGTAACAAAAGCTATAGGAAAGGATACAGATGAACAGCAGATAAAGATGTATCCAGTTGGCGGTAAAGTTCACTTGTTTTTTTCTGTACGATGGCTCTAGTAGCACTTAGTTGTCTTTGATATCATTGGACACAATGCTGTAAGATTGTATTGTGACAGCTGTCATACCAGCATGCATTTAAAAAATAAAACTGATCCAAATTGGTGGATTTTTGTGTAGTCATTTAAATATTGAAGATGGAGGAAAATAAGCAACATTTTCAGCACATTATGCTTTATTATTTCAAGGAAGGTAAAAACGCAACTGAAATGCAAAAACAAGGGTTTGTGCAGTGTATGGAGAAGGTGCTGTGCCTGATCAAACATGTCAAAGACGGTTTACGAAGTTTCATGCTGCGGATTCCTTGCGGGACGATGCTCCATGGTGGGGTAGATCATTCGAAGTTGAAGGCGATCAAATAGACATTCATTGAGAACAATTAACGTTATACTACACAGGAGATAGTCAACATATCCAAATCAATAAAGTTATTCATGAAAATGAAAAATGTGTCTTTTCTATTATGGAAAAAAATTAAACAGACTTTTTGGCCAACCCAGAACATAGTGCAGACCCCCATAGTGAAGGGTCCCCAGCGCAGGAGTTTCTGTCCTCATGGAGTTGGGGTGTGCCCACCCTGCACCAACCCAGAAGCTCCCTGAAGCCCATACTTTGGGAAATTTAATGGAGGCTTCATCACCCAGGCACAATAGGGGATTAGCTCAATCTCTAGTCTCTATCCCCCCCACCTGGAGAGTGTGGATTGGGGCTGAAAGTGCTTCTAATCCTGTTAGCTTTACCGATCCTCATCCAGGAGCCCATAAAAGTCACTGCATTAAAACAAATGATAGTCTTATCACCCAGGAAGTCCCCAGGGGTTTAGTTCTGCATCAGAGGCTCTTGCCATCCCACCACCCAGGAAATTCCGAGAATTTCAGGAGCTCTGTGTCAGGAAGGGGTCAAAGACCAAACAGAACAAAAGGTGCTCCCAGCACCTCTACCACTCAGAGGATTACAAGGGTTTTGGGAACTCTGTGTCAGGAACCGGGGTCAAAGGTCAAATATCAGCAGAGACTGGGGACAGAGACCAACACACGTATTTCTTACTGTCTCACATATACTGTTCTTCTTCTGCCTTTTCAGTAGTTTTATGCAGCTGATGATTCTCTATGTTAAATTTTTCCTATTCATTTGCTGTGTGGTTTCTGTCACCTGGTTGAACTCTGACAGATACACATCACCTGGCTTCCGGGTTTTGTGATATAAAAGTGAAATTTTCTGTTACTTTCTTGTAGTCCTTTTAGAATTTTTTGTCCCTGCAATTAAATCCTTGACTCATTTGTTAATGATCTTGATAAAAGGCAGGAAGTATGGGTGTATTTTAATATGTTTTCCCAGATGGCTGTCCAGATGTCTCCACACCATTTATTGAAGAATCCATCTTTCCTTCATTGATCTGAAATGTCACCTTATCATTAACTACATTCCCACCGTCATGGGCATCTATTTCTGGATTTTTAATTTTGTTCCACGGTTTACTCATGTGTCACTATTATAGTTCTAATTATTTTAGCTTTATAATATATTTTCATACCCCATAAGGCTAATCTTTTCTCATATTCTTTTATTTTAGAATTTCCCTGGCCTTTCTCATGTTTTTGTATTCCACAGGAACTTTAGAATCAGCATATCTAATTAATTGAAATTAATTAAATATTAATTAAACTCTTAACCTTAATCATGGTTTGAATTTCCATTTGTTCCATTTTTTGTTTCCATCAAGAAAGTTTAAAAACATTTAAAATGAACCTATTTCATTAAAGTTTAATTTTCATTCCTATAATTGTTATTAAGATAGAACATCTTTTTAAGTTTTAATTGGCCATGCATTCCCCCCTCCCTTTATTTTGTGAATAGCCTATTTATAACTTACTGCCAGAGATTTACTCGGGCTAATTCTTTTCTTATTCATTTATAAATGTCGATTTATACATCTTACATAACCTTGATACTAATTTGTTGTCAGTTATATGAATTGGAATCACCTTCTCCCAGTCTGTTGCTTCCTCTCCATTGGTACCACTTGATTTTTAAAAGTTTAATTTTAAAATACAGTACTATTTACCTATCTTTACTTTTATGGTTAGTGCTTTTTGGGCAGGGTGAATAGTGAAGGGTCGGCTAGCTGGGCTAATTCTGGCAGGCTTTGGGCTTTGGTGGGGGGGTTCCCAATATGGCCTAGAGCTGGAGCACTCTGGGCTTGGTGTGTGAGAGCTGGGGAGGGGGCTGGCTTGCCTAGGAGAAGCACGCTCTCAGGAATGTTGTTGCCTGTCTCTAGGAATTAGCTGCCCCCGAGAAGGGCAGCCTCTCCCTGACTGAGTGCCTAAGGCCCCCAAACGTCACAGCATCAAGAATATAGAAAATAGAGTTAACATAGATACCAGGTCTTAGGATGAACTGTGAGTTTCTGTTTGCCTTCCTGGGCTTTTGCCTTGTGAACAACAGACCCCATTGGTCTCAGGAGAATGAGGGACACAGATCAGAGCTGCCCACCAGACCTCAAGCCTGCTGCAGTCTGAAGTGCAGCCAGGCCAAGGGCAGGTCTGCTGAACTCCGGCCACCTTTTGTTGTACATGCAAAATAAGTGATCGCTGTTTCACATGACTAAATTTGACACGTCCCAGAGTGTTACTATGGCAATCCATTGCTGATACGGTTAGTGTGTTTTATGAAATGACACTTTCTAATTTTTTAAAATTGACTTATTAGGCGATATCGCTTCACAAAACTGTACAGGTTTCCAGTGTTCAACCCAATAAAACATCTGCACCCATTGTCCGGAGCAAAGTCTCTTTCTGTCTCCATTCTCCCTGCTTTGCCCACATCCACCAATCCCCCTTTCCCTCTGGCCATCACCCAATGTTAGATGGGGAAATGGCACAAAGATGGTAAAGAACTTGCCCATGTTCACACAGCTAATAAGCCAGGGTTCAGACTCGGGCAGTCGGACCTAGAGCTTTTCTGTTGCCTACCACACTCTGTAGACCTGGTGGTTGGGGCGCCGTGTGTGTTGGGAAGGAAGAAGGACTAAAACACTAGGTGTGAGGACTACGGAGGCAGAAACAACATTCCAGGTGGCACCGCACAAACGATGAGGTGGAGACAGTGGGAGGAACCTGGGGTGGGCCTTGCTTACCCCACTGAGCACCAGTCACTGTCCCTGGAACTCCCGCCACTGCCGACACTCATTGACCACATGGGTTTCTGCTTCTTCCCATCACTGTTTCTGATTCAAAACATAAGTGCGTCTGATTGGCAGAACCAAGGCCATGTGCCCCTGTACCCAACTGGGAAGCGAGTCTGAGGAATAATTTTTGGCTCTTTTAGAGAGATATATGTTCTGCTTCCCAAGGAGAGGGTCTCATATTTAGAAAGATGTTCAAATCTGGGCAGCCAAAAGCAACAACAAATGCCAGTATACTCGATATTTTGCTTTTTTCTTTTTCTTTTTTCTGAACGGGACTTTGTGTTATCCTGTTGTATCTGCCAGTGTTGTTTACCAGGTGTTTTGTAGGTGATTAAATTCCTCACTTACTACGATGATGATTGTTGTAGGATGATGAGCCATATCTTAAAATTTCAGACAAGAATGAGGGTCACTAAGAAATCTGAACTCAGCAGAATTTAGTGACTGACACAGTCCTTGGTTGTTTCCCTTTGGGGAATATGGTAAGTGTATCAAGTAACTTTTGCTGTAGAACCAATCACCTTAACATGTATGACTGCACATAGTAATAATATATGAGTTGATGATTCTGTCAGTCAAAAATTGGGGCTGGTTCGGTTCTGTTGGTCTTGGCTGAGCTCACTCAAGCTTCTGTGGCCTTCTCCTGTTTCGGCCCAGTTTCCCCCCCATTTCTGGCAGTTGGCCGGGGAAAACAGGGCAATTGGTTATGTGTCTCTCACCATCCATCCGGCTCATTTGCCAAGCCCACTGACATGGTTGAAGTCAGGGTTCCAAGCAGAGCGAGCGAGGGGAAGCTTCAAAGCACAAGCCCTGTTAAGTCTCTGCTCGCTTCAAGTTTGCTATCGCTACATAAAATGACATGGCACCACACCCTGGGTTAGGTGAGAGGGGACAACAGTAGGGGAACTTGAGAGCCGATTGTTACCTTTCCAGGAATTGCACAACCCAGTTGTTAAACCGCTCTAGCCTGAGACTGGCCATCGTGGGGTATCTGCCACAGAAATTGGTAACTGTTATAATCCAGGGCTTCTCTTTCTCTCTCTCTTTTTTCAGAGAGCCAGCTATTATGTTGCTAGGACTGTCTGAGGACATGGCTACACGGAAGGGAATTACTGCAGCTGTTTTTGAAACTACCATAGTGATGTGGCCTTTTTTATATTTGAGAGTCACAGTTTTCAAGTATAACCATTATCGGAGGGATGCATATGCCGAGACAGGCCGTGTATGCGTGGGTTAATCAGGCTCCCATTGTCGTGGTCACTGAGGTTTTTTAAAAGCATTCTTTAGTGTTTTCTAGTAAGAGACCCTTCTTGAGCCAAGCTCAGCCACTCTCAGGGACGCAGTGATTTAACCAAGGGACAAACCCACGAACCGAGCTAATTCAGTCAGAATTATTCCCCAGGTTTTTTTTCCAAACTGAACCTGGGGGAGGAAAATTCCTCTTACATATTGCGTTGAAATGAGCCAAGAGCCACCAGCAGTCATAATCACACTTTGTGGGGGACAGTCAGCCTGCCAGAGAACAGCTAACGGACAGAGATTTGCATGAAAGAGAGGCAGGAACAGAGAGAAGGAGACCGAGAGGGAGAAAGTTGGTTGTGTCTAATACAATATACATATTGTCTGAAGTGGATTGAATTACCATTCTGTCACTGAGGCCCAGAGAGTCCCGACAAACACACAAACACGCGTATCTTGTTGCGGAGGCGGAGAAACTAGGGCGCGGGAGGGATAACATGGCCCCGCACAGACAGGATCTGGGTCAGGGCATCGACCTCATCCCTGGGGCTTGAATTAAACAAAGGAGGGTATTGCTGATATCATAGGACGAGTTCCTCTGAGGTTTGCAATGCCCTCTTCCCCGCCGCCCCTGTGTCAGTTCAAGGTATAGTGGAAGATAAGGGAAGCGACTCCGGGCAATTGAAGCAGAACGAGACTTACTACAGGGGATTCGGTGATTAGGGAGTTGTCCGGGGGGCGCAGGAGGCTGGGCTTCAGGACTGGTTCCCCGGCCCAGGGAATCGTTATCCCTGCGCCTCGCTCCAGGATCTGCCACCTGAACTGCGAGTCACATAAAAAAGAATTATGTCCTGTCTCTTTGCAACCACAAAGCGAGAGTCCGCCACTGAGATTTCTGTTTCTGCAACCACAGAAAAAACAAATGCCCCTGGTCTGTGCCTGCTAGAGGAGATGCCAGCGGCCGCAGCGACGCGTACTCACTCCCCAGTCTCGCTCCTTAGAGAACCATATTCTTCTGTGTCCTCCCAGAAAATTTCCAAGCACACACATGTATTTCTAAACATACATGTGTATTGTACATATGTGTTTGCATACGTACGTGTATAAAACAAATGGGATCACACTAAATATTGGTCTGGCTGCTGAATGATTTAAGGGACTGTATTTGGATGCCCTTCCTCCCTCCCTCCCTCCCTCCCTCCCTCCCTTCCTCCCTTCCTTCCTTCCTTCCTTCCTTCCTTCCTCTCTTCCTTCCTTCCTTTCTGCCTTTTCTAAGCGAGAATGAAAGAATATGGCTGGGTTTCTTCTTTCTTTCTTCCCTTTTTTTTTTTTTGACTGCGTTTCTTAAACAGATCGCTGTGATCCCTAGTTTTAACATGGAAACAAGAGTTCTTGGGAATAAATCTAAAATATTTAGGAACAATATTAAAATTAAATAAAGGAAGAAACAGCAAACTTTAAAGAAATCACTTCAAAGTGTCTTTTTGAAAGGAAAGTTTGGATTTGTACAAACACATCTTTTTCATTTAAAAACAAAAGTCTTTATCATTCATGAAGATGAAAATGTATATCCATTAACTTTTAAAAGAGCAGAATTTTGTAGTTCTGCCTAAATTCTATCTCAGCATTTACAGAGCAAAGAGCAAATACATTGTCCTTTTGACAACACAGCAGAAAGGGCAAAATAAAAACAAATTTTTTAAAAATCCTCCAAATGCTAGAAACTAAAAAAACTATAAAAAAGAAAGAAAAATTTTGAGCCTGAGAGTAAGTAGCATTTGTGGGCTTGATGTCACATAAGGGACAATCAGATCAATATGTTACCTAGTCAATGCCACGGACTCAGACTCTAGAGTCCAGTGATGTATGACGGAGACAAATCGAAATGAGGGTAAAGAACAAGGAAGCCACTTGGCAGAGAGGAGCACCCGGCCTCGCTCTCACCTCTCACTGGACACAGGCCAGTCCCGCAGGCCCTGGGGGCTGTGTGAGGGACGGAGGAGGCCGCAGCCCTGCCTGCCTGCCTTTGTGTGGCGGCCCTGCCGCGGGAGCCCCATCTCTGCCTGAGACTCATCGATCCTGGCGCCACTCACGGCCGTTAATCATCACGGCCCAGGGCACAGCCTCTCGGGTGTGAGCCTCAAACAGGGAGAGATTCCACCCTGTCTCTATGGGCAACCCGCTGGTTCTAAAGTCAGTGTCACCCCGCTTCACGCTCCCACACTGGGGACCGCCCCCTTGCTGGCTGTTCTGGGAGTGTGGTGGGGCCTGACTAGGTGGGCCAGGAAGGATGGGGCTTGAAGCGAGGGCCACAGGGCTGATATATTGGGGTCCCCCAAGGGAGGACCTGAGGCTTGAGTCCAGCTGCAGCTTCAGAGAGGAGCGTGGTGCTCTGGAGGGTGCGTGCGGGTCCCTGTGCTGAAGGAACCAAGGGCAAGGGAGGCCCTCCAGGGGCCTGTGGAGAGTGGGGGCAGGTCTGAGGGGCGTGGATGGATCTGAGACTCCCAGCGAAGGAGGGCTGGCCTGGTCCTCCTGGCTGTGGGTGAGGAGGCCATGTCAGCCTCGGCTCTCAGGGGCTGAGCCCTGGTGACCAGGGGCTACAGATGGCATTCCCTGGAGAAATGTCTCTGGGACAGAGATTCACATTCCACAATTTGGTTAGGCAGTTCTCTTGGGATCCCCGTGGGAGGGAAGGGAAGGAAGCAGGACTGGGAATACGGCCCGACTGAGCCACAGGGCAGCCTCATTGGAAAGCTCAGCCTGGGTACTGGGGCTGGCCTCCAAGTTCCCACGGGGACCAGGCGCCGGAGGGGACCCTCCCAGGGAAGGAGGGGTCTCGGTGGGGGTGGCTCCCTGCACCTGAGGAAACCCCGGGGGATGCCGACAGTCAGGGTCCCTGCCAGCAGCACTCCCAGTGGTGGGAGGGATACGCCCGTCATTCCTGGCGGCCTGTCACAGTGTCTGACACAGTGAGGGAACATGGTAGGGCTCCTAGGAGGAGTGGGTTTGGTGAAGGTGATGGGTTCTATCTCGTACACGCTGGGTTTGAGGTGTCTAAGGGATAGAAGGTGGGGCATCCAGTGGACTGTGGGTGTATAGGCCTGAAGCCCTGGACGAAGGTCAAGGACAGAAATACAGATTTAGCAAAAACATAAAAGCGGAGTGGAAGTCAGAGGCACTGACAGGGCAGTGACCCATCAGTTGCCTGCCTGATTCATCCGGCAGCTGGTCCTCAGAGGGCCCTCGAAAGAGGAGGCACGTGGAAGAGATCAGCAAAAACCGACTTGGCCGGAGCTCTGGAGCTGGGTGAGAGCCCCGGCCACACACAACCCGATGGAGCTCTCGGTGGCTGATGCACCCATCAAGGGGAAATGCTGACCGCATGACGAGGAATAGTGCTGGCCAGGACATGGGGACGCTCGCAGGGGCGGCCTCTCCTGCAGCTCCCTCCGGGTCCCACGTCCTCCAGCCGCCACCTCCCCCTGCCAGTCCTTTGCTTTGAGGCCTCTCTGTCTCCCCCTGCTGTGCTCTCTCCCTCCCTTGTCCTCCAGTCCTGTTCTCTCCTTCCTCCGTGCCCACTAGAGGGCAGCAGCTTACAGTCTAGGCCCCAGCGTCCACTCTCAGCCTTTGCCTGTGCTCTGCCCTCTAGTGGCGGGGGTGGGGGCGGAAGAGTTGAGGCGGGCAGGCACCAGGATTATTACCTCAGGCTCTGGGGACTCTCCATCCAAGAGTCAGGCCTATCCTGGTAAAGCTCTTGTGTGGTGGGAGATGCCATGTTCAGTGGAGAGAACAGGAATTGCTTCTTCTTTGCCCTGCTTTGCCGAAGCGGCCAGCTGTACCCGCCTTGAACAGGTGGGGACGTTGAGGCTCAGGGAAGGGCCAGGGCCTACTCAAGATCTCTGAACGGACAATCCCTTTCCCCTGCTTGCTCATGGGACGGGGTGTCCACAGAGCTGTCCGTGACGGGGGCTGGATCTTGTTCCCGCCATCCGTGTCCCAGCGCAGTCTTGAAAGGACCTTTCCGGGTAACAACAGGTTTCAGTGTTGTCCAGGGTGTCCAAGGCCCGGCGGGTCCCCGGGCTGTTCCATTCCACCTCACCTAGAAGCCCCACCCAGGCCCGGTTGCCTGGGCGTGTGAGTCCCCAGTGATTCCCTGGGGGGCTCCTTGTGGCCGACCACGAGTCAGAGGAGAAGCATCTGAGCAGTGTGGTCAGGCCAAGAAAGAAGAAGTTTTCCCAAGTGAGATCTAAAAAATGAAATAACCTGGTTAGGGAGGGGGTGTGCTGGGTTTAACCCCTACAACTGCAGGTTGGGGACCAGAGGCCTTGCCTGGCATTGGGTCCCAGCTGAAACCCCTGCCCTCGGTCCCCACCCCTCCCCATACGTATGTACAACAGGCCAGCTTCCGAGCCATGGCCACTTAAGGGGCAGCCTTGGCTCCTTTGGGCCCAGAGAGCAGCTCTGGTCAAGGAGAGGTTTGAGGAGCCAGGCGTAGGAGTGCAGGGATTTCAATAGCAAGTCACTGCCCCGACCAGTGCCCTACAGACCTCTAGATGCCGGGGTTCTTTCCTGAGCTTGGCCATGTTGCTCTGTAGATCGAGTCCATTGCTTTTGCTGAGCTGGCTCTGTGGCTCCCATTCCTTCCAAAAGGAGATGGAAACCCAACAAGAGGTGAGGCCCGAATAGTGCTAGGAAACACCACTAAAGAATGGCCCCGGCTGCAGCCTGGGAAGGCCAGGAACAGAGCTCCAGGTGGCTGGCACCTCCGGCCCGTCACCGTAGATGATTACACACGATCAACAGGGCGAGAGCAGGAAATGTGAGTTTCGATGTTATCATAACTTCATTCATCTCTGTAGGATGGTGGCGGGTACAGATTTTTGGTTTATTCTCATGACCACTGGTGGGAGAGTCAGCAGCCCCGAGTTACTAATGGGAAATCGAGGTGATGAGGATCTGAGAGAAGCCAGCGACCTAAAGCACAGCTGTCTGGTTCCAGATGCCAGGTTTCTTCCTGCTACGCCTCCATTCTGTGGAACCTCGAGCAGGCCACACCAGCGACTCCTATTGCCTGTGGTGGCAGCACAGGGATGTCATATAGGGTGGCTCTGTTCTGGTGGGTCTCCTTCCTCACAGGCAGGCCTGGTCCCAGAACTGAAGGCCACACTGTGTCAGATTCTGGAAGGGCCGCTGGAGTTGCCAACTGAAGCTCATAGAGCCTCAGAGTCTCTGGTTCTCCCCACCCAGGAAAACCTTGAGGTGAGCCCTTCCCCACTTTCCCTCCATCGGTTCCCTTCTTCCTTCCAAGCTCCTGAACTTGGCATTTGGGTTTCTCCTCTTTAGACACACTGCTTGATAAGATGGGTCATGAGAAACAGTCTTTGTGTTCTCACAGTGTTGCTCTGGTCGCAGGTGCCTCAACACCTGTATGATAGAGAATGAGACCCCGACCAGAGAGGCCTGGTCCCCACCCTCAGCTTCTGGGAGGTCATCTCCAGCGCCTCGGAACGTTGTACTTGATTACTGTGTCTGTTTTTGGCCTCGGAGCCTCCTCCGGCTTGCCTGATAGTAATGACATGATTTTGGGTGGGAACTTTGGGTCGTGAAATCCCAGCTGGACCTCCTGAGGGGCTGGACAATGAGGTCAGCCATGTAAGCAGACAACCGTGTCTGGACGATGGAACCCCAAAGCTCCTGACCCCACAGGGGAGGAGAACTGCAAGCCTTGTGTTTGGGACCCTCTTGGGTTCTGCCCTATGTCCTTCCTTTCTCGGCTAGTTTTAATCTGTGTCCTTTAGGTGACATAGAAGGTTTGGGTGAGTTCTGTGCATCCCTCTTGCAAATTATTGAACGTAAGGGTGGTCTTGGGCACCCCCACACTTGCCACTGGTGTCAGAGGTGAGGGCGGTCTCGTGGACCGTTCTCAGTCAGTGCAGTTGGCTAACCTTCACAGCATCCACCAGTGACCGTCCCTGGGGAAGGAGAAGCTTGTCATCGGAGGGCCCTGGCTCCTGCTTGGCTCCTGCCAGCAAGGCAGCTGATCCTTCTTCCGGAACCTCCAGGATGCTCTGCGTTCTGATCTCCTTTCCCTTCACGTTTTCTACCTACCCTTTTTTCTTATCTGCTTCTCTACCCTCCTCTCTCTCTCTTCCTGTGGGGTGGGAATCTGGAAGGACCCCCTTCTGACTCTTGGAGGGCTTCACCCTCAGTAATTTTCTGAAGAAGAGGGCCCTACATTCTCTGAGGACCTAGGCCAACAGGCTTTCATGTGGCTAGGGGGGGAGGCAGGACGGACACCCCAGGAACAAGTGACAGCGACGCCCCTTACACAGGTCTATGAGATCCAAAAGCCCACACGGCTGGACTGAGCTGGGCCAGTCAGTGCCTTTCTGCCCACCTTGGGTGCCGGCATTTTAACCCTAAATGCCAGTGAGTTGGTTCCACTGACTTTTCTGTAACAAAACTAGTAAAGGTTCTACAATGCAAGGTTTTAAAAATATAAGGGAGGATCAAATGAAAAAGTTATACACTATATTTTGAAAGGAACATTATTCATAGATTAATGCAATTATTAAATTAAATATATACTATAAGTATAATTTCAGGTATATATGTATATACATAGATCTGAAACTGGGGAACTAATGGGACTCTTTGCCAGAGAGTAATGGCTAACATGTAAGGAAAGCTCATTACGCTCCATACGCTACTCCAGCTTTTTGTGAATGGGCTGTTGCTTCGTTCACAGAGCAACTCTATCTGGTGGGTGTTGTAATGGACAGAGGCGTGGAGTGGTGTTCGGAGACCTCGTCCCAGCTCGCACAGCGGTGAGAGACCAGAGCTGGAACTTGAACTCCGGCCCCCCCTGCTCCTGCCCACCTGCCCCCTCCTGCGAGGGGACAAGCCCTGTCCTGTACTATTTCTTAAACTTGAATCTTTATTATATCTTCTCCATTACCCTTCAGTCCCCTTATACCCCTCCCCGCCACTGCACCATGTGGATCCTCTTGTTAGATCATCTCGGTTTTTCTTTCGAGTGGGGCTCACGCGGTCAGTTGGGACCCTGAGAGGCAGGGACTTTGGTGCTTGGCCGCTGAAGCCGTTGCAGAGACTGGGGGGCTCAGTGCGTGCCATCGCTCAGCAGTCGCCCGATTGGCACAGAGCACTCATGCAATTGTCATTCCGCAACACTGCTGTGGAACTGGGCGACAGGGATTCCTGCTAGCACCCCTCTTCCCTCGACCTTTCCTGGGCTGCTCCGGCAAACAGCTTCTGCAAATGCCTGTCCTGGGGTCTGGGCTGGACAGCGGCTGGCAGGTCAGTGAACACCAGGACCTCTCTAAACGCCATGCTCTGGTTCTCGGGCCCGTGGCCGAGGCTCTCAGGTGCTACCGTCATTAACTCCTGCAGGAAGCCCAGAGCATCTGCTTTGCCCAAGTGCACGCAGCGACCATTGAAGTCCTGAGATGGGGCGAAGTCAGGAGAGGGATGGTGGCGAGGGGGTGGCAGGACAGGAGCCAGGTGGTGGGGGGCTGAGGCTGAGGACGGAGCTGGGCCTGTGGAGCTGTGTGTCCTTGATCGCTGGCTCTCTCATCTGCTCTGGCATCTTCATGTCACCACAGGGGCTCTTGGTCTACACGGGCAGCCCTGGGGCCGATATTGTGGCCTGGGCAGTCTGTGGCCTCCTGGCCACTCGGGATGCCCTGTGCTTCGTTGATCTGGGGGCCCTTCTCCCCGAACCTGGAAGGGGGTATGCTTACATCTTGCACACCTTTGGTTCCTTGCCAGCCTTTCTGGACATGTACACACCTGGGCTGGTGGGCCCTCCAGTCACCATCGCTGCTGTCTCTCTGACCTTTGCCAAGTATGCAGCAGCCCCCTTTTACCCTGGCTGCTCCTCACTGCCCCAGGCAGCACTCAAGGGTGTGACTGTCTCTGTATCCTGCTGCTGACGCTGGCGAACTGCTGGAGTTCACAGCTGGCCACCACAATGACAAACACGGGTCCTCCCTGCTGGTCACTGTGGGGGCGGCATGGTGGTCCTGGGCCAGGGCCAAGGCCACATGAAGCACTACTGTCCACCTTCCACAACACAGCACAGCAGCCTGGGAGCACCGTCACGGCCTCTGACCAGGGCCTGTGGTCCTCCGATGTTGGAACAGCCTCGGCCACGTGGTGGAGTAACTCAAGAACCCACGGGGGAGTCCATGACACGCTTGGGGGCGGAGCCTGTGAGCATCAGCGGCTTCAGTTATCATCGTTTGAGCTAAGACCAAGGGAAACTGGCTGATAGCAAGGGCTCCCTTCCTGCACTCACGCACCTGAATGAATGCCAGCCACTGTCTGCTGTGATCAGTTTAAGGAATTACATAAATAATGACTTCTCTAGTGGGCAGAGAGCTTCATGGTATCAGCCCCGTGGTCTCATTTTGCTGCCCGGTGAGGTAGGCTTCATCATCCCATTTTTCACATGGGAAAACTGAGGCGTAGAAAGGAGAAGTAAGTGATTGTGATTTTGAGGTCATACCTCAAGCAAAAGGCCGTGCTTGATGCCTCAGTTTGGTATCTCCTGGCTCCTCCTTTCTGGAGCATTGCAGTAGATACTTAATTCATCCGTGCCACAGCCTGGGGACCACGACAGCAGTGTGGTTTGGGGCAGGAGACGGGGCCAGTCCTGCCTGGCTCGTCCACCTGTGAACCTGGGGCTGGCTAGTCACTGCCCTGGTGGGGGATGGGTCTGCAGTGCCCCTGGGAAGCATTTGGAGCATTTGGAGCATTTGGACTTTTTGGTCACTAGAGATATTAACTTCTTGCTATAAATATATTTGCTTAGGAAGCTATTTGTTTTCTTGTTCCCCCGAAGGAGTTTTAAACTCTTATAGGGTGAGAACTGCCAGTCTTTTCCTCTCTGGCCCCTGGGTTGGCTTAAGGGCTTTGGCTCAGCTCTGAGCAAGGGCTCCCTGGAGGGGGATTTGGGAGATGGCGTGAGAAGAAGACATTGAAGGCTGAAGTCCAAGAGCTGAGAGAGACAGGAGCCCTGGGACCTACTTTTTACTCTTGCATGTAATTCCTTGGGCCTCAGTTCTTTGCCTATGAAAAGGGGTCGTAATAACCTCACAGAGCTTCTCAAACAGTACCGTCACCGTGGATGGTGGCTAAGGCTCTGAGTACCGCAACTGGTTGTGATTTCAGGGGAATGGTTAGTGGGCGCTCAGGTTGGCTCTGGGGTGGCGGGGCGGGAACCCCTGGGCGGGGCACTGGCTTATTCTTTTCACAGGAGATAGACCCCTCTCTTTCCGAATCCATCCAGGCCCTGGGCTCAGAGCTGATGCAGGGAAAGAGCGAGGGGCCCAAAGAGGAGTGAGAAGCTTCCATACCAACGAGCAGGGATTGGCGAGCTTTTCCTCGCTGATCACAGACTTAAGTATTTTAGGCTTTGGAACATGTACAATCTCTGTTGCGGCCATTCGACTCTTGTAGCATGAAAATGGCTGAAAGTAAGCAAGTGAGCATGGCTGCATCCCCATGAAATTTATTTACAAAAACAAGCAGCAGACTGGCTTGGGTCCATGGGACCTCGTTTGCTGGGCCCAGCTGTTTACAGAGCATTTTTGACAAACACGGTTTCGAAGCAAAAACAAGGCTTTCCCTCTGAATGCGGGGCACTGGAACTTCTGGCTGTAACCCTGCCCTTGGAAGCACACGTTGGGTGGATCTTTGATGCTTTTTTGTTAAGAAATTGCAGGGCCTATGCCAGGCCAGGGCCAGCCTCCTGCTCACGTGCCTGGGATTCGAGTGAAAAATTAAGGTTCTTGAGAATTGAACCAGAAATCTCTCTGTTTTTGTGGTGTCTTCTCCAGAAACCTGCCCGTGGCACACCTGTGGGGCAGGCTCTGTAGCTGTCACAGCTCGTTAGCTGGTGGGCAGGTTGCCCCAGATGAGTCAAGTTCGGAAGCACTCCAGGTCCCTTCCCTCTGACGGCATGGGGCGGGGTCACGCGTGGTGAGTGCTCGCCAGCTGAGGGCGCCCCACCGGGAGGCCCACAAGTGGGGGAACCCAGGAGTCTGCCTCACTGGGCCCCGGGCAGAGCTACATTTCCAGGACTGGGGTCATGAGGAACTAGTTGCTATTTGGCCCTTTTTTTTTTTTGCCCTCACATGCTCAGGTTTTAGAATTACAAGGGAGACGAGAGGCCCCATTTCCGATGAGAACTTATTGTTATGTTATTTGTGTCCCTTCACAAGTTTCCATGTGACCTGCTAGGTCTGGTGACCTACCACCCTGGTAGCTCAAGACCGAGGGGTCCCCAGGGGTGCTGGACGTTCAGTGCCGACATTGGAAAGTCTCGGGCAAACTGGGACGTGCTGGTCGCCATCTCTGGCCCCGCCTGCAGGGCAGGAGGGGCAGCACGCAGGCCTGGATGCCGTAAAGCAGATGTCCTTTGCTGGGGCTCTGCCTCCGCTTGCTGCTGGAACTCAGAACAGGGAGACCTCTGCGAGGCAGAGCAGTCTAGTGGGCTTCCTGGAAGAGGAGGACTGATGTGGTTTGTGGCAAAACAGCCATATAGAAGCAGTAGGAACCTGAGTCCAGAGACCAGAAAGAACGGGGCTCTCGTGTCTTAAGGAAAAATGAGCGGGGTGTGAGGACAGGCCCTGTTGTCCTCAGTGTCCTCCTGTCTTTCCTCCCATGCCCACCTCCAAAGTTTTCTGTGGGCAGACTTCACCCCTGGCAGAAAGCTCTGGACATTACCTTTTATATTATATTGGAGAATGGGAGCTATGCTCCTTATGGGGAACTGCTTCCGTGGGGCAGGGTCCTGTCTGGCAGAGGGGGGAAGAGGTCAGCCCAGGACTGTGCAGCCCCTACAGACAGCTCAGTGCTGCGTCTTCATGAGACCCCCCGGTGCCCTGGTAAAGAGTGACCGCTTCTGGTTTTGGTTCACATTACATATGCAGGGGAGGGTTCTGGGCTCAGCAGTGCTTGCCCGCCGTGATAACCCAAGGTCAGCCAGACGACAACGGGAGGGGGGGCAGCCACGCTTCTCCTACTTCGAAGTGTGTTCCTACTTTGGAGTCTAAAGATGTCTCTCCAGGGGACTCCAGCCAAGATGGAGGTGTAGGTGGAAACCCTTTGTTTCCTTGCAGCCAATCAGAAATCAATAAACCACCAAAAGCACCAGAAAATCAAACTGCACGGAACTTCGACAACCAAGGAATTAAAGAAAAACTCAACCAGAAGAACCAGACCTGTAAAGCGGCCGAGGGCAAAGGCTGACTCAGAAAAGCCACGGCAGACCGTGGGGGCGGGGCTGGCTGCTTCCAGGCCGTGGGCTGTGGGGGCAGGGCCGCCTTAAGGGGAAACTGAGAGTCAGAGCTGACTGTGGGCTACTGTGGTTGCGCAGTGGGAGAAACTTCCATCTCACAGGAGAGTCCACTGGAAAGTGGGCTAGAGATGAGCAGACGAGCCGCACTGTTCCCTCCCGGGCCCCCTCCCCAGCACTGAAGAAGCACAGCAAGGAGGCTTGCCCTGCCTGGGTGACTCCTGAAAACCTACCCGCCCAGCACCTCGTCCATTCCTGGGCACCTTGCTGCCTTGCAGGGAAGCTCCTCCTCTTGCCAAATCACACGCAGGGTTCTCTTTCTGGTCTGGGTCCTAGCACCAGGAGGCGTCTGTGGGTAGGTGTCTGTCTCTGGCCTCGGGGCTGGAAAACTGGAGGCACCTCTGGGTTGGGAGCTCGGTGATCCAGTTTAGAATTGCCGAACACCAGCTACTGTTCTGAATCCAGGTTTAGAATCTTTTTAAGGGTGGTAACAAGGCGGGGCGGGGGGGGGGGAACTTCCTGTTTACTGCTGGTGCCAGGGAGGCATCCTCTTGTGGTTACTTCAGTCAGGACATCTCTCACCCTCCCCTCGGGCTGACTCACACCCGGCCCATCCAGGGTTAGAACGCTGTGTCCCCTTCCACCCAGGTTTGCTCCTCTGTGTGTCCTGGCCAGGGAGCCTTGTGTAATGACAGCAGCCGGCCTGATGCCTTTTCATATGCCCATGACTTTGGTGGCACCTGGTCTCACAAAGAAAGAAGCTAGGGTTGCCAAATTTAGTAAAAACTAAAATAAAAGAGAGGATGCCTAGTGAAATCTGAACCTCAGATAAACAACGAATCCTTTTTCGTGTAAATATGTGCTGTGTTTTACCCATGGACCCTGAAAGAAGGTCAAGCCCAGGGAGGTGGAGGGACCGGAGTGGCTGCTGCGGTGGGCAGGGTGGGCCTGAGAGGCAGGAGCACCGATGCGGCAGGGCCGGAGAGGACGGTGTCTCAGCTCCAGGGAAGGGCAGATTCGCCCTCCCTCCATCTTTCCGTTCCATGTAGACCCTCAGCAGATTGAATGATTCCACATTGGTGAGGGGGTCTTCTTCGCTCAGCCCACAGATCTCTCTGGAAAGACCCTCAAAGGCACACCCAGAAACAGCACTAACCGGCTGTCTGGGCATCGGTTAGCCCAGTCGAGCTGACACATAAAATGAGCCTCGCAGCCCCACACCATGTTCTACTCCCTTCCATTGCACTCAGACTGTTTCCAAGACTGAGACTCTGTTTCTAAGACTCTACTGACTAGCCGGAGGCACCCAGTATTCTTTTGTTGGTTTTATCTCACACTGTGGAGCAATTTGGAACGAGTCTGTTCGCCTCTCTGTGCCTCGGTTTCCCCATCTGTGCTACAAGGAGGGTAAGCCTTGCTCCACATAGCAGTTGTAAAGACAGAATAAGAAAGTGTTTAGTGTGCATCACTAATACACTCTTTCACTTTAAACTCTAAAAAGAAAAACGAAAAGAGAAGAAAAATAAAGAGTTTAGCCAAAGTCCAAGGACTTGAGCACCTGGCTGGAATTTGTTAAATGACATGTTGACTCCCTCCTGGTGGCCACCAGAGGGCCGGGAAAGGCTGGCTGGGCTGTGCGGGCCCAGCTGCCGCACCACAGGAAAGGGCCCTGCAGCAGGCCCTGGCTGCAGCCACAGCACCTCTGTCCCCCGGGCTATGTGATCTGCTTGACTCTAGAGTGGTGGCAGAGTCAGCGGTGGGATAAGATGCCACACAGAGTTTGTGGCCAGTCCCGGTGGAAGAAACACAAAGCAGACCCCTGGGGTCCTGGAGCAAGGTCATGCCTTCTGGGGTAGAGAACTGCATGTTTTCTGAAAAACAGCCTCTGGCATATGTCTGGGCCCTAGGACAGGCAGGGCCTCTGAGCACCGGGTATCGAGAGACCACGCAGCAGGGGCCACCCACCAGGAGCCGGGTGCTGTCAGAACGACCAGCAACCATCTGGAGTGAGATGGGAGGGGCGCATCACAGAGACCGGAGGACACAGCCAGCAGGAAGCCCAGGGGCCCCATGGCGCCCACCACAGCTGCACCTGTGCCTCTCCCCCCATTCATGGCCGCAGGGAGGATCCGAATGACCCGCTGACGAAAGAGGGAACAGCCCAGCTGCCTTTATGGCTAGGTTTCCGTGGCTACAGGGGAACCTCTAAACAACAACCTGTCAACAAAAGACCCAGCTTATGGCATAATGCAAGTTCCTTTCATTCTTTCACTTCCTCATTTAGACGTGAATTTCACCCATTCATCCCATCCGCTCTCTCCTGAAGCACCTGGGTTCTAGACCTGGGCTTCCTGTGACGGGACCTGGCACTTCTGTCTTCCCTCAAGCGTACCTTCCTTCATTCGGCATCCAACAGCATTTGAAAATGCGTCCTTCTTTTCTCTTATAAGGAGACAACAGGCAAACTTTCTCAGACAAAAGAAAAGGAAAAATCTGAATCGCAGCTCCATTTCCCTCTGTGACTATCGCCCACCTCCCTTCTTCTCTTTACAGCCAAACTCCTTAAAAGAACTGGTGCCGCTGCCTCTGCTTCTCACCTGCCAGTACCCTCAACCCTCTCTCCCAGGCAGGCCTCCATCCCCGCAGCTGTGTCCGAATGGCCCTGGCCTCTCACATCTCTGTCGCCCCGGGTCTGATGCGGGCCACCCGACACGGTGCCTGTGATGGGCTCCTCCCATATCTCCAAGGCACAGTTTTTGTTCCTGGAACCAGCATAATCTTTGAAGAGCATAAATCTCGGTGTTTCACGTGCTGTGTTAGTCAGTGAGGCCTTCCGTAACAAAATGCCACAGACTGGGCGGTCCGAGCAACAGAAACTCATTTTCTCACAGCCCTGGAGGCTGGAGGTTCAAGGTCAAGTTGTTGGTGCATCTGGTTTCGGGTGAGAACTTTCTCCTTGGCTTGTAGCTGGTGGCCTCTGGCTGTGTCTTCACATGGCTTTTCCCCTTCGTCAGTGCTCTCCTGGCGTCTCTGCCTCATCTTCCAAGGACGCCAGTGCAGGTCAGACCCAAGCCCTCCACGTGGTCTGCACGGTCCGCCTCCCTCCCGTTCTCCAGCTGCACTTGGTCAACTCCCCCTTCCTTCCGTTTTCTGATTTCTCGTTCCTCAGACAGCAGGCTTCTTCCCTTTCTAGGAACTCGGTACCTGCTGTTTCTTCTGCCTGAGATATTTCTAAACCACCTCCCCCACTGTGCTCGCCTGTGCAATGCCTATTTCTTCTTCAAATATTGACTCAAGCCTTCTTCAAGGACCTTTTCCTTGACGTTGACAGCCAGTCGGGGCCCTCGCTTGCACGTTCTCTCCGAACGCCTTTCTTCTCCTGTGGCCCTTACACTGCTGTCACTAAATCTTTAACTGTGTGATTAATTGTTTCATGCCCCTTCCCTTTCCAGAGACTGCAAGGTCCAGGCCTGGAGCCGCCAGACCTCTTCTGTTCATTGCTGTATCTTCAGCAGCTACCACAGTGCATTATTCACACAGGTGTTTAAAAAGATATTCATTTAATGAGCTAATTCACAAAGGTCAAAGGTAGATTCCTCACTGGACTTTCAGGTGAAGGGAAGAGCCAGCAATCATCAATAATTTTAAAACTCTATCCCTCCATGAGCCTCTTTCTTGCCAGGACAATGATATCATCTTGACCTATTTTGGAAGTTGCACAGAAGACTCTAGTTAAAATCTCAATGATGAGTGTTAAATTTCTTTGTTTTTGTATGTAACTTATCACTTTATTTTTTTTCTTGTTTTTTTGGGGGGGGGTATTTTTTTCCCATTACCATCTAGTCTTCTTATACTCTCTTTCCCCCCAGAGTGTTGAATTTCCATCTCTGACCAAAGTGCTCCATTGTGGAGGCTGTTTCCAAAGATGACTGAAGCAATGTCCCATGCTTCTTTGCAATGTCCCATGACTTTGCTGCTCCTTCTGAAAATAGGGCGTGCCAGCTTGTCCTGCCCTTAAATCCAGGCTGCTTTCGTGACTTGCTTTGGTCAATGGAACTGGGCAGAAAGTGATGCTATGTGAGTTCCAGGCCTTGCCTGCAAAGTTTTTTTTATAGCATCTGCTTCCTCCCTCTTAGAAAGTGTCCTCAACACCACCATAGAAGGAAGGTACGTTAGCCTCTTGGAGGGTGACAGACCAAGTGGAGGGGACTCAAGGTGACCTAGCTGAGCGCCAGCACCAAGTTCTAGACATGCGAGTAGGACCCTCTTGCACCTTTCCACCCAGCTAATCCTCCAGCTGAAACTACCTGGGTAAGGAAGCCCAGGAGAGAACAACAAAGGAACCCACAGGATTGAGAGAATAATAAATCTTTGCTGGCCCGGTGGGTTATGACCCAGGAATCGCTCAGTGGAGCATCATTCCTGCTCATTTGCACAGAATAATCCCATTTCTCTAAACAGCCGTGCCCTCCGTCCTGACTCTCTCTGTCACACTCAGTATGAATCACCGGAACACTCCAGAATGCTGCTATTTCCATAAATCCAAAAGAGAAAACAGACCAGAGAAACAATTCATGGCAGGGTCTATACGTGTGACTTCAGCTGAGTCTGGGTGTAAGGGTGTCGTTGGGGATGGAATTCTCGGAAAGGTGGCCACATTCACTCACCTAGGACACGGGACTCCCAAGGGGAAAGATAGGGGCACATCTTGGTTGCAGTTTCTAAACTCGAAATGCAACCCAGGATTGGTCACATTTAGTTTCCTCCTGTGACACAGGCCCGTCTCCCAGAAGGTCTCCTGCGTGTGTGCGCTGGTCCAGCCAGTCGCAGCACTGATCAGTGCAGCACTGTTTGTATCCGAAAAAGCATGGAAACAACCAAGTGCCCCCCAGTAGGAGGGTGGATAAGTATTCACAAAGTGGAACACTGTACAGGTAAAATGAGGGAACAAGAGCTACATTAGCATAGCTAACATCAGAAAACATCACTGAGTAAAAACAGCAAGCTGTAGAGCTTATGTAAAGTATATGATTAGTGTAAAAATTTGAGTCATGCAAAACACCACCATATACTCTGTATGACACACTTATACATAGTAAATGTATAAATATGCACATGGGGGTAATAAACAGCATATTGAAGGGAGGGAGGGCGAGGACCAGGATTGGGGAGGAGTACACAGGAGTTTCATCTCTACCGAAATGATTTGAAATAAATATGGGAAATTCAAAGACTGGCAAAGCGGGGTGGCAGATGTTATTCTCTATATTTTTCTTGTGTTTCAATTCTTATATGATTAAAAAACATAGAGGTCCAGTTTCTTCTGCCCGGCCTTGCTGTCAACCCTTCTGCACTTGGGGTAGAGTCGCACAGAACAAAGAAGTCCATGTCACACTCAGTTTCATTTCATGACAATAGAGCTTTAAGTCAGAGAGTTTTAGAGGGAAAGGAATGAAGTTGCCTCTAGGAGGTTTTGTTTTCCCAGTGTGGGCTCAAGAAATGATTGCGGATGGAGCAAGTGATTTTGGGAGGACTCCTTGACCCAACCAACCGTGCTTTGCCAGAGCTGCGCCGAGGGCAGGTCTCAGGGGTGATCTCACCATTGCCCTACTCACATGGCTGATGGTGTTTCCTTAAAGCATGGCAGCCAGGTCCCAGGAAGAAGCAGTCCAAGAGAGCAAGCTCCATTGTGCAAGTACTTTGCAAGCGGCAGCTTGCATCATCCTTACTAGTGACTCTTGGCTTAAGCTGGTCACAAAGTCAAACTTGGACTCATCATGGGAGGGGTCCACACAGGAGAGGAATATGTGGAGGGAGGCATGCAGTTCGATGAGAGTCACCAAAGTGGCCATAGGCCACTCAGTTCAAACCTTCTCTGACCTCCTCAGGCCCCTCCCCTCTGCCTATCCATCACTGCACTTACCACCCTTGATTGAAACAGTCAGTTTAAATGTTATGACTGTTAATACTGTATTGCCCTTTATATCTATGAATTGGAGTTCCTCTGAGGACCGGGACTCCATGTGATTTCTCCCTGTAACCTACTGCGGGCACAAGGCATGTTTGCCTCGTGAATGACTGAATGACAAGAGCGGTTGTTATCATGTCCCTCCTATCTGCCAAGTTCAAGCCCTGTCCCTACCTCACTTAGATGTAGGCAGTTTAATAGCTGTTTGAGGCCAAGCATTCTAAGTCCCTGAGTTCCTAAAAGCATGGTAGCCAGACTCCACTGAAGTCCTGGCGCACAGGAGCCACCCAGCACGGTAGTGCAACGAACGAATGAGTGAACTTTCTAGGGAGAGCACCGAGGTTTCCAATGTATACACGCAGCAACTTCTTATGGGGACCAAACTGTGCAGGAATGGTACAGCTCTGCATTCCAGAGTTATTCGGAAGAGATTTTTCATGTTCTCCCTTCCGACTGAGGAGCCTCGAGAAGAAGAGTTTCTTTAGCTGAGCCGCGATCCACTGACCTGTGCAGCAAGAGCAGAAGCGGAGGCCTGGGGTGGTGGAGTGAAGTGTATCCGCCACAGCCTCCCCATGAAAGGTTCCTGCTCCCCAGATTCCCTGGGTCTGAGAGGTGGCTCCTAATTTAGACTCCTCCTTGTCCTATAAATAGCCACACACACATCTTTTTGGTGGTAACACATTGGAGTGTGGAAACCCATTGCAAATTCAACTCCTCCCCTATTGCAAAATTCTGACATCATAAGAGAACAGAAGAAGTGACTCATCTTTGAATAAACACTTTGATTAGATCATTTGCTTTGCTTTCAAGACTGAAAAAGGGAAGAGAAAAAGACTTGGTGTGATTGCCCTCTGGGCTGACCTAAGGAGGTGGCATCCTTCACCCCGTGAACCCCAACCCCCTCTCAGCTGCGAGAATAACTTAACTCTTAAGATCGCAATTCCCTGGGTCCATCCTTTGGAATATTTCATCTTTTGGACCTCAGTGCAACCAACCCAAGTAAAAGAAGATCTTGAATAATAAAATTAAATAAAGAGGATATTTGCTCTATAAAAGTATTTTTTCCACTTTATAAAAAAAATTAACTCATTTCCTGCAGGTGAGCCTTGCACAGCACTGCCCTTCGTCGGGAAGTTCTGAGCTTCTCTGGCTGAGCTGGGGCATTTCTCTGCTTCCCCGCAGTTCCCACTGCCGCCTAAGGTCTTAGAATTACGTTACCTGTGAGGCCCCCCCACCCCCGTGGCCATTTCAGTCTCTAACCGCTGAGTCCTCCCGCTCATTTTACAGGTGGGGAAACTGAGACCTAGGAAGGAGGATTTGCCCAAGGCTGTACAGCTAGGAACTGGAAAACCAAAAACGCAGGTCCCCAGAGTTTCTGAGGCTCTCTCTCTTCTGTTTACTGCAGTGACACACCACTTGCCTATAGTTTTGGCTAAACTGACAAACGTATGCACAATTTCTGCATTTGCCACAGAAGCAGCAAGCAGTTGCTGGGGTGGGTGTTGTAACAACTTCGCTTATGTAACGGCAAATTCTTTCACCCTTCCTCCTCCTCCTCCTCCCTCTCGGCTGCCCACTCCCCAGGCCAGACAACCTCACCGCACTGCTGTCATCCGGCAAAGCTCACGTGCAAGGAGGAACATTGTTCTGCTTCTGCCGGTTGCTACTTCTCCTTTCCCCTCTGATAGCTCCTGATAAAAACCACACAGTAAATGTTCCAGGTGGCGTCAATGGGCATCTTTCTTCTGGGGAGATCTTGCTGGTTACCCAAGGCCCTGCTCAAGTGGGACCTCCTGTGTGAAGCCAGTTCCACACTCTTCATTTGCATCTTAGTGATAACATGTCCCACAGGGTGTGTGCGTGTCCCTCTATGCTGGTCCTGAGCCTTACTTATCCTGTTTTACTTTATTGTTTTTAAATTTTAGGAAGGTTTTCACTTTTACGGTTGACGTTCAGTATTACATTAGTTTCAGGTGGACAGCGCAGTGGTTAGACGGTTATGTAGCTAATTGTTGGGAACCGCTCTGCCTGGTTTCAGGAGTTGTAACCCCCCTATGGCTAAGGCTGAGTGAGCGACCTCCAGAATTTGAGCCACTAAGGAGACAAAGCTTGTCTCTGGTAGCAAATGTTGCCTCTGTTTCATCCCCTGCCCCCAATGCATGGTCAGATAGTCAGAGACGGTACAACTTCTCAGAGGAGGGGCAACCTAAGCCAGACACAATCACTTGGGAGGCAATCATGAAAGGACTCGGGGGGCTACAAAAAAGAGGGAGTGATGGACCCTTGACCCCTGACTATTCTGACATAGCCCGAGTTCCCATTTCTGTCTGGGAGAAGCGCTTCCTGGCTCTAATCCATTGAAGCCTAAAAACCTATGATGGGGAAGGCGGTGCAGCCTTATAATAGAAAGGGCTGGTTCCACGAGTGATCAGGCCTAAGAAAGAATATGTAAAATCCTGTGAAACCAGCTTTGTTTAGAATGTTCTCATTTAAATGATAAGGGTCCAAGCAAGAAGTTTGTTGCTCAAAGTTTTATGGCTCTTTAGCTATCCGACCCTGACTGAGAATAAGCCCTCATAGTTCTTTGAATGCTATCTATTGTTTGATCCTTACCTGTATTCTTGTGCAAATGAACCCAATAAAAGCCCCTTGAGGAAGGGGCTCTCGGCCCTTCCCCTTGAGGGATCGGCCACCTTTCCTCCCCCAGCAGATCCTGTCTTGGTAGTTAGTTTCACTTTCATCCGTGGTGGACCGGGCGGGGCGGGGTGAGGGTTTTGCAGGCAAAGTTGCCCCCACAGCTAGTGAACTGACTCCTTGATAATGACCCCACCTTATCTTTCGTGCCTTTACCTCCCTTTCTGCACTCTGAAAATCCCTGTTTATTGAACCGAACTGAGAAGGCTGGGGTTGATAGGAGAGTTCCAGAAAAGAATGGACAAGCCCCACTTTTCTATCAAAATTGGACGGGTTGTAGTTTTCGACTCTCTTTTTTTGGAGAGGAAAGGAAACCCACCAGTGAGTACATCCCCTGGTGGGTAAGAGAGAGTGAAAAGTTTCCTCCTGGAGGACATGGGACACGTGCCCTTAACAGTATGGTTGTTAAAGAGAACAGGTGAGTGCACCACGTGGGTGTGGGTCATGTCGAGCCAGCTTCTTTGTTCCCCTGGGATTATATTAGCATGGGCGCGCAATGGACCAGGTGTTTTCTCAAAATGACCAACCAACTCCCCAAACTTTCATGCACTTTGGGTGGGTCTATCTCCCAATCAATCCCTTCTTTTCTCAGGCTAGACTGACAGCCCTCTGGACCAGAACCTCTACAAGCACCATTTTCACTTCTATGGCACATGGGCCTGCCTTCCTCTGGCCCCGCCCCCAACTTGATACCGGGGCAGGAAGGGATTTTGTTCTATCCAATGATCTTGCTAGCTTTTCACTTGTCCAGTGTAAGAACCTCCCGCTGTCATCAACTGACCAGTGAAAGAGACTTCCTGGCACCCCCCCCCCCCAACTGGCTGTTTTATGGTAACAGTTCCAGGGGCCTTACATAAAGCCGACTCCCAGGAGGATGCTGAGTGAGGGAGTAGCTAGTGAGCCACAGGAACTTGCAGACATTGCAGAGCAATACCGCCCAATAGAAATGTAACACGGACTACAAGTATCACTTAAAATGTTCTAGTCGTCACATCAAAACCCATAACATCATCAAATTAACTTGAATTATCTACTTAAATATATCCAACCTATTAAATCTCAGGTATTTAAATACATATCTGCCACACCCAAAATATTATCAGGTCAACCTGTAATTAATAAATAAGTTATTTGTGAACTTTTTAACATGTGTTTCCATTGATGTTTTCAGATTTTTGCATTTATTTTATAGTTACAGCATGTCTGTCTCAGTTTGGACACTAAATTTACATAGAAAATACTCAACCTGTATTCACTCATTTATTTATTTACTTACTTTCGTGGGCCTGCTTTGAACACTCTAATTTTTTCAAGGTAAACACTTCGGGCCCATCAATCTGTGTTTAGATTTCATAAACTTTCCAGTAGGAAAAAGCAGACTTATGCACCCAAGTTGTTTCAAACATGTATTTAAGTTGCCCCATAACTGAATCAAGTATTATTTCTTACGTTTGTTTTAGCAATCCTTATCATATTAAGGATCACTAATATTAAGTGAATATTAAGTATTCACTTAATTATTTTTTTCAGGCTATATTGGGACACAATATGACATGACAGTCATATGAGTTTTGCTACATGACAGTGTATGAGTTTAGGGTGTACACTGTGTTGATTTGATACACCTATGCATTGCAAAATGATTACCACCATAGCTAACATCTTCATCACACTACGTAAGTTTCTTTTTTGTGATGAAAACATTTAAGATGTACTTTCTTAGCAACTTTCAAGTATATAATACACTGTTATTAACTGCGAGCCCCATGCTGTGCATTAGATTCTCAGAACTCATCCATCTCATACCTGGGAGTTCATACTCTTTGACTGACATTGCCCCGTTTCCCTCACCCTGCACATCAGCTCTTAAATCCAATTTTAAATGAACTCAGATTAGATCACATAAGAAACTTAGTTCTTCAGTGGCACCAGCAGCATTTCAAATGCTCAGCAGGCCCCTGTGGCTGGTTACTGGAGGGGACAGTGCGGTTTGAGAGCCATCAGGAGCTGTCCGGGTGCCCACTGCCCACTCCCCAGGCAAACAGAAGGTCTGATCAGGGTTCAGTGCCCACATTCCGCAGCTTCACAGTCCGGCTACGGTGCTTCTCCTGGGTGCCCAGGCATCTCTCAGGCCTGGGTTACCCTGCGTCACCATCTTGAGGCAGGCAGGGTATGTTTCCCTTACTGTTGCTCACAGCTGGAGACTCTGGAAAGCAGCTCGGCTGCTTGATTATGTAACTCATGGCTGGACAGGCCTTGAAGGAACCAGGTGAGATCATGTCAGCTTTCCCAGGAGAAATGATATGGCTGGTTCTAGAAGAGCCTGTCCCTTTTTAAAATTCGTTGTATTGAGATGGAAGTTGAAAAATTTTCTAGAGTCTTTAAGTTACGCCTTCTTTAAATTAGAAAAAAAAACCCAAACAATTGGTTGGAAGGAATGGCTCTCAGTAAATGCTTATTTGTAAATGAATTACTATTACCTCTAATTATGTCAGAATATCCAGCAATGAAGCTCTTAAAACTGAAAAAAAACAAACACAACAGATTTTCATGGTGAAAGTTGTTTTCCATTTATACACATTATAATTAAAGAACAATGAAGTCCATGTTTATCTAAACTATCTATAGCGTCTATTTATTTTTCTACTCTCTTTTATAAGTTACCATTCAACTAGAAATTTATTTTTTTAAAGTGCTGGTGAAGTTAAATGTGTATAAGTATATATGTGAAGAATTTCTAAAGAATTTTAGAAAACATCCTTTAGGATTTTACATTCTATGAAATACCTCAAAATAAAAATAGTCATTAAAATGCATGCTTTTGGTTAGATAAGGTTTTTTTTTAACAGTGAACAACTTTTATTTGTTTATTTATTTATATTTTATTTTAATTGTTGTTCAAGTACAGTGTTCCATCTTTTACTCCCATCCCAGCCCACGCCCCCATCCCTCCCCACCTCCCTCCCATTTCTACTTCCCCACCCAATTTTTGTCCATGTGTCCTTAATACTTGTTCCTGTAAACCCAGGGAATTTCAGGGGAAAAGGGGAAGGGTTTATAGATAAGGTTTTTTAATAATCATACGTTTGTACTCTTTTTTAAGGAAAAAAAAAACCCATGTAATGATTGCCACAAGGTGGCGCTAAAATCTAATGAACATTCCAGTCTCCAGTTTTCCTCTGGGGGGAGTTGAGGGGAGATTTACGGATCTGTAGGAGATACAGGGCAAAATAAAGACCAAATACCTTACGAGGAAGACCGGAGACAGATTAACACCCTTCTTTTGTCTGAAGGATAACCTCCTTCTCTCACTGGTGCGGGTATCTGTTATACAATGAATCTGTGCTGTTAAGTTAATTATTAGAATGATTTGTTCTTCTAGACCATCAGTTTTATCCTTGCCTTTCAGTGGGAGTGTACTAGGAAGGGAGGGGACTGGTACATCACCTAGTATGGAAAAGTTCGGCCTGTGAGTGGAGCAACCTTTGAAGTAGCCAGTCTCCTCAGAGCCTGTGTGGGACAACAGCATCCTGTACAAAAAAAAAAAAAGAGAGAGAGAGAGAGAAAGAGAATACCATGAAAAGAAGTTGCTGCAGAACACAGATTTTTCTGTCTGTTTACTTTGGCATATTTACTGAATATTTTTAGAAAGTATTTTGATACGGAAACTCAAGCCTGGAACACCTCATATGATATGTCTGAGAATCAGAAAACAAAGTGAATTAAATCATTCTTCCTGATTCTTTGTATTTTAGTTTAAAAAAAAATACATGGCACAAACTTTAATTGTTTGATTTCTTAAAATATTTGAAGCTTAAGAACATGGCCAAGATTTCTAACCTATGTTAAGACCAAAGAAAGCAGTGTTAATGATACAGCTATAAAAGGTTTTGAATAAAAAAAGAAAAATTCAGATAAGAGTTTTCTAATAGGCCAACCAAAAAAAAAAAAAAAAAAAAAAAAGAAAAAAAGAAACAGAAAAAGAAAAAAAAGGAGGAGGGAGACAAGAAAACATTTCCAGATTGGAGCCATAATGAAACCAAGGGTCTTTATGACTTTGATTACATTTAGCTTTAAATCCTGGTTCTAGAAATCATAGTGCAGTCTCTCTACACATGCCCTTCAGAGACCTAGCCCTTCCCCCTGGATAATCAGCAACCCACAAGGCAGCAAAAAACAGTAGCTGAACCTAATGGTCACAGTTCTGGACTTCTGGCAGGCTAAAGATAGCATCTTGACCTGAGTTATGTTCCAGCTCCAGAGCCCTAAAGGCTCTGGTGGAAAGGCTTCCTGGTTATTTTTCCATGAAACCAGACAGAGGGATGGATGATTTAATGGATTTCAGAACTGTCCTCAAGACCTGAAGAAATGATTTATTATCCCTACCTCACCTCTAACCAATCAGCTCCCAGCATGATCTCAGACCCCCTAACCCACAGTGTCTTATGATCTTGTCCTACATAATCAATCTGTAACCTACATGCCATCGGGGACCAGGCCCTTTTTTTTTTTTTAAGCGTTAGCTTCCCATTCTCCTGGGTGGTGCCGTTCATAATAAAATAGCCAGTCTTTCTTCGCTGCAATTCTCAGTGTTTGGCTCTGCTAGTGCCGGGTGGACAAACTGTTTCTGTTTGATAATACTAAACCAGCGACCAAAATAACTTACTTTCTCCCATGGGATCCCACTGTGGAAAAAAATTATGGACTCACTGACAGTTTAGTTCCTTAGATCTGAAAAACAAAAGCAAAACAAAACTAATAAGCTGTGCATTGAGTGAGGCTAATCCATTGTGAAGGAAGCAGTTCGGTGCTTTGAATGTGCTGTTCTCCATAGGATGGGCCCTGGGGGTGAGAGGCACAATGTCTCGTTTGACCTGATTTTCTATCTGTGGTGTCCACATAGAGACCTAGATCTCAATTTGTGAATCCAGATGGAAACCCCAGGGCTCAGTTGCAGCTGGTTGCATGGGCTTGTTTGGATGGCTGTGAAAGCAGAGTCTGGAATTTGAGGTAGGAGACCCCCAGAAAGTTCCAACCGAGTTTCTGAACATTTAGGTGAATTCTCTAGTCATTTACAGATTCTCGCAGTGTCAGGCATTGTGCTAGATCTTCAAGATGTGAGATAAGAAAGAACCCTGGCTTTCCAACAGCTTCGGTGTTAGAGAGGGAGGCAGAAATGCCTGATGTGGTGGGTCTCTACTTTCAAATCCGATAGGCATTGCCTTCCCTCTAAATTGAGTAGACCAACTTGCTCAGTTGGTGCTCTAGGCTTCCACCATGGGCCCTAACTTGCGTTTCAACTTTCTCCATCAAGTGCGGCCACACTAAGCTAGTTCCGGTTCCTAGAGTTTGTTATACCCTTCACACCTCTGCTTTCGTTCATGCTGTTCCTCCTTCCTGGAGGGCCAGCGCTGCTGCCCCTCCCCCTTTCTTACCTGCTCTGTCCTTTGAAATCCCTCAATTTAGTTCTTCCAGATCTGATGTGGGTGTCATCTCCTGGAGGATCTCTGTGGGATGGATGGATTGTGGGTGTGTGACAGGAGGCTGGGGACCCTGCACCAAAGGCCCCACCAGGACTACTTTGCTGTGTCCCCACCTTCAAGTTTCTTCCCCCAGCCTCTTGTTGCCTAATGGGGAGGCGGGGGAGGGAAGGCGCGCATGTGGAGAGGTTGAATTTTATTGTACATCTACTTCAGACGACCAGGTTCCGAAGTAATCATGCAAACCAGGGCCCAGGCTGTCTTTTTTTTCTTTTTTCCTCTGCTTCATAACTTCCTCCAAGTGGACATAAAGTTCTGCAACCAGCTTCATTCTTCCCTTTTCACTGTTCCTCTTTTCCCTAATTTTCATCTAGAGCCGCGGGCTGGGGGAGGGGAGGGCTGTAGGTGGTAGGACTTGGAGGGGCCGCGAGGCTTTGCCCTAGTTCAGCCAGCTCACAGTGGCTTGGGTGTCAATGGGTCCAAACCTGGGCTGCCCCAGGGAATAACCCGGTGAGGGGGGTAGGGTGGCCGAGTAGATCACGGAGGGGCCGCTTTCAAAAGGAAAAAGCAAAAACAAAATACCAAAAACTTTGCTAGGAAACAAATGTGTGTGTGTGTTTATTTAAAAGCAAAACCGCGTTAAAGAAGCCGCCCGGTTCCCCCCCCCCGCCCCAGGGGTCTGACCACCCGCTGGAAGTTTGCAAGGAAGAGGGGCATTTTGAGTGGGAGGAAGTCGTCTACACCCCACAAAGTGCACCTTTCTAAGCACCGCTCTCCCAGGCCCCGCCGACTCCAGGCAGCCAGTTCCAGGGCTCCGACATCGCGCATAAAAGGTGCGGTTAAGAAGGGAACCCTGGAGCCCCCAGAGCCCTGCAGCGCCAGCCGCAGCACAGACTCCTTAGTCACCGCCTCTCCCAGCCCCGCGGCCTGAGCCGTCAATCAAGTTTGTTCGGCTCCGCCTCTGGGCTGCAGCGAACAACCAATCATAGCCGAGATCCGCAGCGATGAGCTCAGTCGGCTCGCTTCCCATTGGGCGGCTATATTAAGAAAGTGGCCGAACTCTTTAAATAGCGGGCGCTAGGGCCGCAGCCTTCGTCTGCCACCGCAGTCTGGCCGGAGTCCTGAGCTTTCCATTCCTCCTGGCAAGGCCTAGGGAGGCCCGGTAGGACGCTAGGCCTGGTCCGCTGCTTGAACTACGGTTTGCACATAAAGGCACCGACCCCGGGTCCGGGGCGAGAAGAGCGGCCACCGCCCGGGAGCAGAGCAGAGACGCACCGTGCGCCCTATGCCCCCGCGCCCCCACCGCCCCAGCCGCGGCAGCCGGAGCGCACAGAGAGGACGCGCCACCGCGGGGTCTGGGTGCAGCTAGCGACCCTTGCCCCCAGCGCGCAGCCCGAGGTGAGCAGTGAGCGGCGAGCGGGACGGCAGCGAGGCGTTCGCGGACCCCCTCCTGCTGCCCGGGCCCGGCGCTCTCATGGCGGCCATCCGCAAGAAGCTGGTGGTGGTGGGCGATGGCGCGTGCGGCAAGACGTGCCTGCTGATCGTGTTCAGTAAGGACGAGTTCCCCGAGGTATACGTGCCCACTGTCTTCGAGAACTATGTGGCCGATATCGAGGTGGACGGCAAGCAGGTGGAGTTGGCGCTGTGGGATACGGCGGGTCAGGAGGACTACGACCGCCTGCGGCCGCTCTCTTACCCGGACACAGACGTGATTCTCATGTGCTTCTCGGTGGACAGTCCTGATTCACTGGAGAACATCCCCGAGAAGTGGGTGCCCGAAGTGAAGCACTTCTGCCCCAACGTGCCCATCATCCTGGTGGCCAACAAGAAAGACCTGCGCAGTGACGAGCACGTCCGCACAGAGCTGGCCCGCATGAAGCAGGAACCGGTGCGCACTGATGACGGCCGCGCTATGGCCATGCGTATCCAAGCCTACGACTACCTCGAATGCTCGGCCAAGACCAAGGAGGGAGTGCGCGAGGTCTTCGAGACAGCCACGCGTGCCGCGCTGCAGAAGCGCTACGGCTCCCAGAACGGCTGCATCAACTGCTGCAAGGTGCTATGAGGACCGCGCCCACCCTCCAGCCCTGCCGGCGTGGCCCCGCCTCCCGGGCCGGTCTTCCCAAGGACCGCACGGGACTGCCTGAAGTCTGCCTTCCCGCCTGGCAGCAGTGGCCTGGCGGCTGTTGTTCTGTCGCCGGGAATCGGCGCGGGAGGCACCGGGCGCCCCCTTTCCAGTGTCTGTGTGCGTCCGGCTGTGTTGCACAGGCCCAGGCGCCCCACTGAGTGCCAAGGGTCTCCTGAGCACCCTTTTCTGAAGAGCGAAGCCTCTTCAGAGTGTGGCTGTGTGTAGGTTCTGACTACCCCCTCCCACCCCGTCTTATTCCCCCCTCACCCCCGCCCTTCCGCCCCCCGCCTCTGGTCCCCGGAGAGGAGTTTGGCGCGGGGTGCTGCCGCGCCCCATGAGATGTTCGCCCATAACTGGCGAGCTCCTGCTGTCTCTTGTCTGTAACATAGACCACGGGAACTGCGGGAGGGGGGTGGGGCTGGGGAGGGTGGGGTGTTATATAAATATAGATTTAATTTTATTTTCGGAGGTAGGATGGTGTTATTTAATGGTGGTGGTGGGTGGAGTGACAGGGCATGGAACAGCCCTAGCCCAGCCTGGGTCAGGTGCCCATCCAAGCATGAACAGGACTTGGTCGTCTTTCCAACCCCTGCGGAAGGCAGTTGCCACTGACTTGGGGCTGAGAGGACACAGCTTCCAGATTCATGTCTCCTGCACGCCGGCCTCCAGCGAACCCCTCACCTGCCATGGGAAGGAGGAGGGAGAGTGTGCTGCGGGTCATTTTTGCCATAAGCGAACTTTGTGCCTGTCCTACAAGTGAAAATTGTTCAGTCCAAGAAACTGATGTCATTTGATTTATTTAAAGGCTAAAACTTGTTGGGTTTTTTTATTTGAAAGAATTCTTTGCACAATTGTTTCATTGTTTGACACTTAATGCACTTGTCATTTGCATAAGACAGTAGCATTCTGACCACACTTGTACGCTGTAACCTCATCTACTTCTGATGTTTTAATGGAAAATGATGATGACTTTTAAAATACGAGACGAGAAAAAAACCACTAATTTTTTTTTAAAGTGGCAACACTGTTTTTGTGATTTTATTTGTGCAGGTATGCACACTAGTTTAATAAAGGGCAGTTACAAGTTTTGGGGCCTCTTTAAACCTCCCCCCCTTTTTTTTCACAAGGCAGTCTTTGAAGCTATGTGAAATTTTCTCTGCACCTCTGTACAGAGAATGAACTTACCCCTAGCCTCCTTTCCCTCCCTTCCCCACCCAGTGGTACTTCTACTAAATTGTTGTCTTGGTTGTTTTTTATTTTTTAAATAAACTGACAAATGACAAAGTGGTGAGCTTATGATGTTTACATAAAAGTTCTATAAGCTGTGTATACAGTTTTTTATGTAAAATATTAAAAAACTATGATGACATTTATAAAATGACTCCTGTGGTTTAATAGTGTGTAAAAATACCCTAGTGAATTGGGGGTGAGAGAAGAATTCTGCAAGGCGCGAGGTCTTCCCACCGACTTCATTTCCCTGATAGTATGCACACTGAGTGAGGAGGAAATTCCTTCCGGGGTGTGCTGGGGTTGGGTGGTCATAGGAGACCAGGTTGCTCTGGTCCCAGTCCCAGAGGGAGGCCGAGTGGGTTCCCCAGGCACCCAGTGTCAAAACTTCTGACCTCTTGTGTACTGTCTGTATATCTTCAAAACAACAGGTCTCATGAGAAGCCTTGCTCCCTCTTCCTTGAAACTTGGAGTTGTCATTTGTGCATTTTCAATGTAGATGACATTTTCCCACTAATCACTGGTGTGGGGGCCAGGCTGTCTGTCTAGAAGGCCGGTTATGGCGTTTCCTTCAGCTGCTCAAGGGGTTGCCATGGAACTGTAGGTTGTTACCATGGGGCTGGAGCTCCTGGGTTCGGCCCAGATCGGGAGCTGACTTCTATCACTAACCTTTCATCTGAAGGTGTGTCTACCGAGAACCTAGAGTACTTTATTTGAAGAGCCGAGAATGGCCATGTTATGGACAGCACACTGGAGGTTTGGGCGGCTGTTACTTAAAGCTGGAGCAGCCACATTTGGAGAGTTAACCCTCGTGAGCTCTAATCTCAGACACTCAGCGTGCTGCAGGGGGCTCAGAAACAGACGAGGCAGGTTTATACTTGGAGACCACATGAAAATCCTGTGCAAGCGTGATGGCTCAGACCTGCCAGCTCTCGGCAGCTTCTGGAAAAGGTAGTGTGATAGTGCCAACCTCTCCTGGCTCCCTAAGAAGTGTGGTTTTTGTTTAAGGAATCAGCACTTCCCGGGTTTCTAGCACATAGTGGCTCCCTCTCCTCCCCTCTCCCCACACCCTGGGCGGAGACAGACGTGATCCTTTTTGAAGTTTGTGTTATAGCTTGGGGCTTCTGTTTCCCTGTCTCTCCCTGGACATCCAGAACTGTTGAGCAAGGCAAACCTGATTGCTGGTGACCTTTCACCCACTTAAAATACAGCAAGGGGGGTGGTGGTGGGGGCAAGGTCTCCTCTGTGGTTGGCCAAAGTTGGGCTTCTCCAGGCGCAGGGCTGGGAGGGACCCCGCTCACCTTCCACCTCCCAGCCTCTGCTTTTCTCTTCATTTTAAAGACAAAACTTCCCATTGAAAAACAAAATGTTGACTTGCAGATTTTACAGCTAGCAAATCCTTCTGTACCAGGGAGTGCAGGACTCTGGAGAAGAGCTCAGACTTGGGCTCAATGCCCAGGACTTGGCTTTGCACCAGCCAAGAGCCAGCAGACCCAGCCCCCTAAAAGGGCCTTTTCTGGGTTTCCTGCCTGCTCCAAGGTGCCTGGTACCTATAGCTGTCTTTTTGGGAAGTGGGGGGGGGGGTGGTAGACAACCACTCAGATGACACACAGGGGCCTGAGTTGTGCTTGTTTTAAAATGCATGGCATTTAATAATCCTGCCGGAACACACTCTTCTTGCTGCATTAGGATCCAACTGGAAAATATAAAGATGAATTGCTGTAGGCTGGAAAATCAATTAGGAACAAGAGGTAAAAACATCTGGTGTTACTTTTCGGATATGAAAATTCATTTTGCACATTTAAAATAAATGTGCTGATTTCATTTAATTGCCTGTTGAACTGTTTCATGGAGAATAGTGGGGAGTTTCATTGATCTTGGGCATTTTATAGCAAAGGGCATTGGCTTGAGTTCTCATTTAATCTTAATTTTAAATCAGTCTGGACTGTATTTCCAAGGTCTTTCTTACATGTGGTTCAATGTACATAAAACAGTGGCTTTCACACTCGGCCAGAATCACATGGGGGACTTAGGACACAGATGGCTGGGCCCAGCCCCCGGTTTCTCATGCAGCAGGTCCGGGTCAGGGTCTGAAAATCTGAGTTTCCACCAAGGCCCTAAGTGACATTGATGCGGCCCGTCCAGGAACCACACTTGGAGCAACACTGGCTTAGACTGAGGCAGGGTCCTTGTCAGTGCCCAGAGGAGGAGGCCATTTGGTTGACAGCAGCTCAGGTTCCTCAGATCTGGAGCGGTGGGGTGGCGCGCCCCGCAGTCCTGACGTCCTTAACCTGGGGAGCCAGACAGCTTCCCCACAAGGACCAACCCCACAGAACCCTTCTCTCGAATCCTTGGGCAAGGGGTCTCATGCCGTCTAGAGATTTATTTCTGCCACTCCCCAGTGCAGAATGCAACAGCACTGGGCTGCACTCAGCTTCGGTACCTACTCCTGAGACAGAGGATCCAAAAGCAAGTACCGTATTTTTCAGACTATAAGACACTCCGAATTTAGGAGGAATAATGGTTGTTAATGCAGCTGTTGAGTTCTGTTTACATTCACATTGATGAAATATTATGTTATTTATGTTATTAAATATTTTACTACATTGTTTGCTTCAAATTTTTTTCCCTATTTTCCTCCTCTAAAACCTAGATGTGTCTTATGGTCCAAGAATATGGGTAAGTTGCAGTCCTTGGGCCGGGCAGGGAGACCTTGAGTACTCAGATGAAAGCAGTAGGCCCAGGGCACCACAGGAGCAGGGGAGGTGGAGAGGGTGTCATGGAGGAGGAGATGTTTGACCTGGGTCTCAAAGCGGAAGCAGGTGATGTGTAGAGGGAAGCTAGAGTTCTGGGGAATAGCGATCCCTTGGGTGAGAACTACCTTCTACTTTTAGCCCCTTGGCATACATTTCTCCAGTCAAGGAAAACAATGTTATCCGCCAGGCCAAACACAGCCTCTCCCCTGCCCTCCCTGTCCACACACTGGCCAGGAGAGCAGGTTGGTGATGATGGTGTCATTGTTTTCTCTGTGCCTTCCAAGCGGACACAAGGACTAGCTTTGTGATAACCATGTTCTGGGAAATAGGACGCTTGGGCTCAAGAAGACTGTGACACCACAAAGGGACATTGTACTCCAGCCTGTTGGGGGATGGCCCCTTATCACTTTACTCTGTCTCTCTTCCAGCTGAATGGAGAACCTGGCCACTCAGAATGCTCTCCTGACTTTGTGGCCTGAGACGTAGCTTAGTTCATTCCTTCCTATTCTCTCTCACGGTTAACAAATGTTTACTGTTGACTAAAGGACTCTGTGCTTAGCATTAGACCAGAGCTTGGGACCCAGGGGACAAATAGGGAGGCATAGTCCTTCCCCTCACAGAGCTTTCAGTCTAGTAGTATGTCTGAACAAGTAATGATAATGATGATAGTAGCTAATGTTTATTGATGTGCACTAGGCATTATTCTAAGCCATTCATCTGTATCATTTTATTTAACTCTGTTTTAGTTATCTATTTTTGCATAACAAGTTATCTCAGAAACGAGTGACTTAGAACAACATTTATTACCTCCTGGTTTCTGTGTGCCAGGAGCACGTGCGGAGCTTCACTGGGTTTTCTGGCTCAGGGTCTCTCTTAAACCTGTAGCCAGTGTGTTGGCTGGGGCTGGACTTATCTCAAGGCTCGGCTGGGGAAGGATGCGGCAGGGTTCCCTTCTCACTGGCTGACGCCACCTTTGGATCTTTGCCATGCGGCTCCTGCACAGGGCAGTCACAACAAGGAAGCTGGCTTTAGCAGCACAAGCGAGAGATAAGAACAAGAGTGATAGTGGAGAGAGGTGGGTTGGGGGGTGGGGGTGGGCAGGGAGCAAGACAGGAGTCAAAGTCTGTTATATCCTATTTTGGAAATGACATCCCAGCCCTTTTGCTGCCTTCTGTTGTTTAAAAGGAAGTAACTGGGTCCAGTTCATTTTCAAATAGAAGGGCATTACCCAAGGTCACACGTGTCGGACAGTGAGATCATTGCTACACTGATAGAGATGGGTTAGAATTCCAGTTTTGGGGGGTGTCCCCCCTTGTATATAATGAATGTAAGGTATTTTTAAAAATGAATGCTGTTCTCATGTTCCTTGCCTTTCTTCTCACACCACGAACTTCTGTGTACTTTGTACAAAGTTAAATTATTTTGTCAGGTCATGAGGAAAGACCACAATCTCTATGGCTGAGAGAAGTCTCCCCCAAAGGGAAGAGACATTCATAATCAAACTTCTTTGGAAGAAGCAAGTTCTGAGATAGGAGCTGTGGTCTTAGAATGCGAACCTTAGGCCACAGGTATAGAAGGCTTCTTCTCCTCTCTGAGGACTCGCTGTAGGTGAGTTTAATGTACTTCTGGGTCGTAATAGGGTATATAGGGAGGGAAGGAGAGTGCTGCTCTGATTGGGTGGCCAGTGTAGGCAGAGATCCAATGAGAACCATCCAAGACAGTGGGCTCTAGGAGAAACTACATCCAATGGCCAATTGTAAGTTACACCTGGTGGGTAATTCATTCCTTCTATTCTTCTGGGACCTTCAGTAAAGCCCTGCTAAATGTTTTAGCCTGGCTTTAGTTCTGCTGTGGAGATTTCAGGGAGGCACGTCATCCATGTCTGGGTAGATGGGAAAGGGAAACAGCACTCCTAAGGTTTCCATCCTGACGGGTTTAGCAGGGATCAGAGCCAGTCCCCTCAGGACAAGGGCCATCTGGGATAACAGTCGTGGCGGGGCTGTTCAACCATTTCTCTTTACGTGGAGATTGGTTTCCTCCTTGCCAGCCCCACGTCAGGGTGCCTACAGGGCATTGCCCAGCACAGAGTTGAATGGCCCTGTGGGTCATCTGAGCAAAGATGGTGCTGTCAGGGTGCAGGTGACAGCAGGAGTGGTGGAGAGGGGATGAGATGATCCGGGAAGAGTATGTGGCATGAGAGGAGACTGCAAGTTAGATCATGAGCTGCACCATGAGCCTAGAGGCCACTTCTGCTCCATCACTGCTGGGTCCCTAATGCCCAGTACAGTGCTGGGCACATACTGGGACCTCAGTAAGTAGTACTTGAATGAATGAATGAGATGGCAGAAACTTTGAGAGGACCATCTTCTAAGAAACCAAAGGAAGTGACCATGGTGGGGAACAGCTGCTGTGGGGAATGAGAAGGCAGTGCATTGGAGAGCAACCTGGGTGTGGGGCAGGTCCGACAGTCTCCGATACTGGGAAAGAATAAAGCAGGTGAGTCACCTATTTTGCCACGAGGTACGTGGAACACAGCAATGACAAGTAACCAACTGTTTTCACTGCAGAGGCTGAGTCCTGGGCAGCAAGACCGCTCTACCCAGCAAAGCTATCATGGAGAATGGAAGGACAAGTAAAGAGCTTCCCAGACAAGAAAAAGCTAACGGAGTTCATCACCACCAAACCAGTATAATATGAAATGTCACAGGGTCCTGTCTAAGAAGAAGACAAACAAATGTGAACAATAAAATGGCAATAAGTACATATCTATCAACACTTGATTGTAAAAAACCAAAGTAGACAAATAAGCAGAACATGGATAGATACAGAGAATGTTTTGATGGTTGCCAGACGGGAGCACGGTCGGGGCAGAAAAGACGAGGGATTAAGAAGTATGAATTGGTAGTTCCAGAACAGTCCCAGGGGTGTAGAGTGGAGCACAGGGAATAGGGTAGCCAGAGAACATATATGCATGACCCCTGGACATGGACAATGGTGTGGGAATTGCCAGAGGGATTGGGGGGTGTGTAGAGGTGGGCAAAGGGGGAAAAACTGGGACAATTGTAATAGCATAAATGATAAAATATAATAATAATAATAATAATAATAATAATAGTAATAAAAAGAAGGTCTTCTCGTAAGGCCAAGCTTTGGGTGTGATAACACCAAATGAGAGAAGGCCTTCTTTAGACCCCACCCCTGGCAGAAATCACCATGTGATTGGCCCAACTGGGTCCCTGGGGAGATGCTGAGGGTTATCTTGGGATGAGCAGGCTCAGGGAGCACATTTCCAGGGCTGCGGGCCACCCCCCCTCCCGAAGGACCATGTGGGTGGCTGGATGTGCTCAGCCGCTATCACTGCGGGATGAGCTTGGAGTGTTTGCTGGAGGAAGCTGGGCCGTTTTGGATTCTGGCTTGGAAGCCTGGCTGGCCCCTGTTTTCCACTTTAAAAATTACAGCCTGGAAGTGCACGTCTAAGGACTGTGGAGTCAGGCCCCGGGCTTTTATGACTTCGTGTGACCTCTGTCCTCTGGCTGTCATTGGAGCTATTTCTCTTCTCCCTTCAGTCCTGAAAAGGGAAGAAACCAGTGTGACCAGAAGCACATTTCCCATCACTTTCTTAGTGATTGATTTCATATTCTTTCAGAGTGTGTTCGGCCTCTGGATAAACAATTGAACCCTTCTGGAGGCACCTAAAAGGAATGCAGGAATGCGTTTGCCATTAAATGGTAGAAAGATTATAAATGGGACTCTGACAGAATAAAAAATGTTATTTATATAAGTGCTTAAAAAGAAGTCACTTGTAAAGTATACACTCTTCGGTGAAGGCCAAATATGGGAAAGTGGGATATCTGGTCACAGAACCAGGCTGACTCTGTAAATGGGAAGATCCGTCCATCCACCCCCTTCCTCTAGGTTGAGCAATCTTGTGGCTAAGAATTTTCTCCAAGGAAGTCTAGAGTTATAGGCCAAATGGAGACCCAGACTACATGCACAAGATAACAGCGATATGAATGAGCCAGCCTGGGCTCTCTGAAGGTGGGTTTAGATGTTCCAAGGGAGAGCGACAGACTGCACAGTTGTCAGAACAAACAGAGGTGAACTGCAGTGAAGGCACAAGCAACTCAAAGGAAAGAAGAGTGATAATCGGGCTGGAAAGTCATGAGTTTTCCGGCAGGCCGACGTGCTCTGATCTCCTTCCATGTCAGAGCGACCAACTGGTGGGCAGTCTCACCTGTCAACCAAGGGAATTCAGAAGTCCCAGCACCATCATGAGTGGGGTGCAGAGGAGGCCTCAGAACCAACCTCAGCTGGGGCCGCAGACCCACCCGGTATAGGCATAACCCTCTCACCCTCAGCCGGGTGACAGAAGAGGTTGCAACACATGGAGTTTGCTGGGGACCTCAAGACACAGGGGTAGGAGGGTAGTAGTGAGTGTACGTCTCCCCCTCTGTCTTGGCACCTGTCCCACTCGATTGTCCGTCTCCTTCGGCAGCATGACTGGTGGTGACTTCGATGGGAAAACCGAGGGTTGCAGGCAGAAGCCCCAGCTCTGTCTATCACAATCTGTGCATTTACGTGCCAATTACTTTTATCTTCTCCTGCCTCAGGTTCTTTATTCATAGAATGGAAATAATTTTGAAGATTAAACAAAATCAGACCAAGTGCTAGGCACACACCCAGCTCATCCTAAGTCCTCAATAAACCTCGATTACCTTCCCTCTCGTGGACTCATCTCAGTACCTTCAGCACAAAGTTCAAGTGGAATGCATTTTGATGAGTAAGTAATTTGAGTGTATAATAATAGCAACCCTTTTGTTTATTCAACTGTAAGCTCCTGATGGCATTACGTCATGCTCATTTCTGCAACCCCAGCATCTAATTCAGGGTCTGGCACATAGTAGGTGCTTAGTTACTACCAAGCTACTGAATAATAGCTCAAATTTAGAGGGTCCTGGATAAACCGGAGATCTCAGGGAAGAAGTGCCTGCCCCTTGGGTCCCAGAAACCTTGGTGGCAGAAATTGAGCCCCTGGAGTACTGAGGAGAAGGCTACTGGGACCTGGGGACCAGCAGGATCACTTCCTTGGAGCACGGTGTTCACGAGTCCTCAGCAGGGGCTGGATGGGCTCTAGATCAGTCTGTTTACCCAAGGACACACGAGAGGGGCGAGGGGGCCAGCGTATAGAACCAGGGAGAGCCTGCCCAGCCTCACCTCGCTGACATGGCCACAGACGGAAGGAGAGCTGGTAGCATCTCCAGGTGAAGTGATTGCCAGGAAAAATGCTGCCAACTCCTACGTGATCAAGAAACATGTGCTAGTGAAATCCAGCCTTTAGTCCTGTGTGTGTGTGACCCAGGACTCGGCTGCTGCATTTGCAACCGGAGAAAGCAAGTCTCTGCCTATTACGCAGCTCAGCAAAACCATCAGACCCTGCCATGGAAAGGGAAAACAAAGAAATGAGGTGACTTGATCATCTGACCACAGCGCCTCTGCGAACAAGAGTTCAGTGCTTCATTTCTGCAGGAGTTTACCAAGCTCACCAAAGGTGAGCTGGGCAAACTGGTTCTCCTGGCACAGAGGTAGGAGCCAGGCTTAATTAGACTGCAGGGTTAGACTGGAGGAGGGCCCTTTGTTCGGGGTTGGCTCTAATTTTTTTTTTTTACTTGTTAAATAAGAATAAAAATAGTATCATCAGGGGTGAAGCACAGGGCAGGGTACAATATGGATATTCTCATTCGAGAGTAAATCCCTCTGTGTTCAACTTCCCCCCATTTCAGTGTTTCAGAAAGCTGACCCTGAATGTCCGTTCCTGGTAGTGCTTGACCATGACGGGACACGGGGCAGTGCCCAGGGGAGGTCTGACTGATGAATGAAGACTGGGCTGTTCCCGTCTCATTTGGGCAGGTTTTCTCCACGTGACTTGGAAATAGATGTCTAAATGGACACAACCATGCCAAATTCCAGGTTCTGAGGAGTCTGGGCCAGACTTGGGGGTGGTCTGTGGCCTGACGAGCTCCAGGCCTGAGGAGGCGGTGTGCTGGCGGTCAGTGGTGGAAGGCGAGGCCAGGGATGGTCACTTGTCTTATCGCGTTTGAAAGCCAAAAGTCTGATTTCAGAGCGTGGGTTGAAAACAGGCATCTGGGATGGATCCCTGAGCTGGCTTTTGACATATCTTCTTGAAACTACACTAAGATTTCTCAGGCTCCTCTTTGGAGACAAGGCCAAGAGTTAGCATACCATCTGAGTTCAGGGAGGCAGGCTTGCACTGAACCTGAACTTGCTTCCTGAAGTGCAGTGGACTGACTACTGGTGGTTCGGGCATTGGAGAACTAGAGGCTCAACTAGTCAGGACCACCAGGAATGGGTTCAGGCCCCGGCGAAAAACATTTTTGGGCCCCTTCTCAAGAACAGACAGGCTAAAGTGGGGTTTGATCCGTCTCCTATCTGGACCCCTGGGCCCTGGTAATTAGTACGGTTCCCCCCATCATCATCAGCCCTTCAGCCTGCCTATGTGCATGTGTGGCTGGGCGCTGGTGCTAATGAGCAGGGTGAGGAGGCAGGTTTGGGGAGGGAGCCGGAGGATGGACTCAGGATTCAGAGCCGGGGGCATTAGAGCCCTTCCTTGAGGACGGGCTGGGTTTCCTCTTTTGGGAAGGCCTTCTGCATCTTCTCACACACAGTCACTATGCCTTCGGGAGGTGAAGCCCATCTCAGTCTAGCTCATCGTCTGGGCCCTCTGCGGCTCTGAGCCCAGAGCTGATGGCAGGAGGAAGTGTGAAGGCATGCCCTCTCTCACCAGCTGCCCAAAAGGAAGGTCTGGTGCCCATGACCTACCCTCCCGACCCCCCATGTCTCTCACCTTATCCTGGCTTCACCAGCCTTTCACAACAAATTTGCCTGGGAAGCGTCAGACCCCAAGGCTGCTGGGCCGACCCCACACATGTGGGTTGTACACCTGTTGTTTGCCAGGTCCGTGTGAGCACCTGCTGGGGGACATCGCCGAGCACCCCGCCAACGTCCCCATCCCTGGGTGCTGCCTGTGCAAATGCCCCCTTCAACCTCTGGGTATTTCAGTAAACAGAATAGGGGCAAGGCTGCCATAACTAGAATCCCCCAATATTTGTCTCTTGGAAATAAACACATGCGTAAAGGGCAATGGTCTTTCCACTTTGTATGGCTGTGGCTGCTTCTCTGGGACTTGGGGGACTAGGTGGGTGTTGCTCTGCAGGCTTGGGGGTAAAGATCACTTCCTGCGGAAAGCCTTTCCTCAATCTCGCGAGACCCTGTGGGACAGCCCTCGGAGGTGCTCTCTGGCACCTTGCCTTACCCTTCTCCCAGCACTTGCCCAGTGTATTCCAAAAGCCAGCCTCCAGACTGTGAGCCCCTGAGGTTCAAGACTGTGCTCAGCATGCTGGCTGGGACCAAAAGGTGTGCATTGTGTGTCTGGTGACTGAGTGAGTTGATTGGTCAAGTCTGTGTGGTGCCCCAGGGACAGAACCGACAGGACTAGTTCAAGAGGCAAATTTTGGCTTGAAAGAAGAAAGACTACTATAGCAATCAGAACAGTCCAAAGAATCAGGGTCAAAGGTCAAGAGCTCCCTGTCTTTGAACATAGTCATGGCACAGCTGGTTGACCCCAGTCTAAAATGTTGTGGAGGGAATTCCTGCATCAGATGGGTGGTGCCATCAGGAGGCAAGACCCGCTGAAGGTGTTCCCAGGTGCTGGGGAAGTGGGAGGGAAGGGGAGGCGAGGGGCCCTGCAGCTAGCTGGGGTGTGCTCCGAGAGACAAGCCTGGGGTTTGTTTTCATAGATCTTCAAAGCAGAGCCCAAATGTCAAAACACATTATTCCTTCTCTTATTGCCGCTCTCATTCCTCTTTATTGTAGTTGTTAATCCATTCTGTGGCTCCCATCTAAAATGGCATCTCCTGGAGTATGAGGACCTGTCTTGTCATTCTCTCTCTCGTGTTTCTTCTTTCTTTTCTTTTTTCTTTTTTGTTCTTGGACCTGTCTTATCATTATTTGTGTCCCAGGTGTCTAGAGCTGGGCCTGGCACCTTTGAACGATGGACTCCACGAGGACCTTCCGTGTAAGACAAAGAGCTCATGGGCCTGCTTTGGAGGCAAAAGTAACACATGAGAAAAGAAAAAAAAAGTCGAGGGACAGTTTAATATTGAACTGTATGACTTTCTGGGACAAAGGTTGATTCATGAAGGAGCTCACTTGGAGTCTGCTGGCCTGCAACACGCCCCCGAAAGGTCTAGGGGGAGGCCTAAAGCCAGATGTTCCTTTCCCGCTGGGCTGGAAGTGCCAGCAGGGCACGGCTTTCGTTCACTGCTGAGTGCCTGGTGCCAGGTAAGTGCTCAATTAGTATTTGTGGAATGGAGGTGCTTTGGTTGTTGAAGTTTACTTTCCTGAAGCAGATAGAAGTAGTGTTGATGATTAGCTTGTCCTCCAAGGACCCACACAAACTCGCCCAATCCCCAGAGACGGGGCCGGACTCATGGGCACGAGGCCTGTGCAGCCGAATGAGCCTGGCCCTCTGGAGGCCCCCCGTACACAGTTTAACACGGCGCTATCGCCAGTTTGAAATTCTTGATATTTGAACAGGGATCCCACATTTTCATTTTGCACTGGGTCCCCCATTCTTATATTTATTTATTCCTGAGAAGGTTTTCTTGGGCACAGAGCGGAGGGAACCCAGTCCTTCTTGGCCACCACTTTCCTGCTGGCTGTCAGGATGTTGCTCAACTCTTCTCTCCTCTTCTTGGTAAGGATGTGTATCCCACCCTGTGTCGATGAACTTGAAGGCCTGCTTGTCCTTGAAGACCTTGAGCAGCTCCATGGCATGCTGCTCATAGGGGTCAAAGCCACCCACCTCCCGGGTCACACCCTGCATGAGTGTGGTGTGCTTGGTGAGGCCTCACGGCCACGGGGTGCTGCAGAGCTGTGGCTGTTGCTCTTCAGTGGCCACCTGGTCCCGCAGAAGTTACATAGCTAATTCTGCCCACTGACGTGGACACTGTTAACCACAGCATGGGCCAGCAGAAGCCAGGAGGAATCTTTAGCTCTGGACGCCCACCTGGCAAGCTGACTTGCTCTGTGGCTATGGCAGCCATGCGGGTGCTGCCCCCTTTTCTTGCTAGGCCTGAATCTGCAGCTGCTCCTGTTGCTCAGCTCTGTCTGATTTGAAGTGACCTCAGGGAGTGGCAGTGACCTCGCACCTCTTGCTGCCGCCCGCGTGCTGTCACTGGCACAGGGGTGGCTCTCTCCCTGCGAGTTGGACAGTTTGATGGCACACTTCGTCAACAGTGGCCTCGCCAGTATGCTTCTTACAGGAAATTCCCGCCTGACCCTTTCAAGGAATTTGGGCCACCTAGCCGGCTTGTCTGGAGGACATGAAACTGCACCCCCAGAGTACCCTTTGCCGATGTCAATCCTTTTTCATTCTTTAGGGCTGAGCCTGGGAACTGTTCTAGCTAAGCATGAGTTTATGAACAAAGTTTATGGAGCACCATCTCAGGGTGGGGGTGACTGTTCTCTCCCTCTCTTTCAAGGACTCTGATCTTGGTGGGCTGAGCCTTTGTGCAGTTCCCAAAGCCCTGTTGATTTCTTTTGGGGAGACTACCAGGGCACCTTAGGGCACCTGCGGGCAGAGTCTCGCAGGAAGAGAGCTTTTCCATCCCAGGGGTCTGCCCGATGTGTGTCTGGCGGGGTGGGCTGGCCACTGGTAATGTCACACTTAGTCCTAAGAAAAGCCACCTCCCTCTGCCCCTGGTACACAAGATAGCTAGGAGGCTGGCCTTTGGAAAAGTGATGCTGAAGGCACACCTATGATATCTAGCTCCTGTGGCTTGCTGTGTCTTGCTGCTGTGCAAGGAGCCCGAGATGGAACCAGCAGGGCTCATGGTCTCCTTGAAAGGCTGCTCTGCTCTTGTGAGTCTCTGGGTTTATTCAGGGCGCTCAGTGAGCAGCCACAAACGTGTGTCCCAGACTCTGTTCTTCTGTGAACTCTCCTGGCTGAGGTCAGGGTCACGAACAGGACAGGGACATATCAGGTTTTCAGAGGTGGCCGAGGGTAGTTCTTAACCTTTGCGAATGCTTCTCGAAAAAAAAATAGGAATTCAAGTTAATAAGTAGAAAACAGAGATTGTGCCCTGGCTGGGTGGCTCGGTTAGTTAGAGCATCATGCCAAGGTTGTGGCTTTGGTTCCTGTGGGTCGGGCCACATACAAAAATCAGCCAGTGAATACTTAAATAAGTGGAACAACAAAATCAATGTCTCTCTCTCTCTCTCCTTCCTTCTCTCTCTAAAACCAATCAATAAATAAAAATAAAGAACATGAAGATTGTGAAGGTAGATTTTTACAACTTCAAAGTTGATGTCATCATGAAAATTAAGATTTTTTTCTGTGAGACACTACTGTTTTTAAGTTTTGCACACTGCTGGAAGTAGGAAGGGAGACCAGCGGTCACCCAATCCAATGCCCTCATTTTAAAGATGGAAAACTGAGGTCTGTGGAGGCTGGGGGGGCTGCCCGAGGCCTCAGCGCTCAGGAGGAGCAGAAATAAGAACATGGGTCACATTCCCCTGCTCCCAGACTGCTGTTCGCTCTCAACAAAAAGTTCTTCAGTTGTTAACTAAACATTCATGGTTAGAGATCCGAGGAGTAACTGGAACAGGGTGCGATGTGTCTTCGGTACACGGGTGGCGTGATCTTATGAGTATTTGTTCTTTCATCATTAGTTCATCGCCAACTCTTTATGAAGCAACTGCCTTGGGCCAGGACCTGTGCTCGGTCCTAGGAATACCAAGTGGAATCATGCGTGGTTCGTGAACTGAAAGGCAGCTTTTACTAGGAGTATGTGTACGCTCATGCGTGTGTGTGTGTGTGTGTGTGTGTGTGAGAGAGAGACCATGGCTAGAAGCCCCCTCCATGTAATCTTGTACAAGAGATCACTGTGCCTTGGCTTCATCATCTCCCGTTGGGAAACCTGCGTTGAGCTCTTGTGCAGTGACTTTGAAATCAGAAGAGTTAGCAAGGCCATTGTCCCGTCAGGGAGAGGTGTCTTTCTCTGCTTTTTCAAGCCGGAGCTGGAGCCAGACACACTGGCCCTGAGCACGCCGTCTCAGTGGCTGAGAGGTGGCCGTGCAGTTGATCAGACACGACCGATGTGTAATCACTCACACCCCCACCTGCTGCCATGCAGAGCCAGCCCTAAGAGTATAGAATGTCATTTCTGGATCAGAGGTTCCTTCTGTCAGATGAGAAAATTGAGATCCAGATCATTCTTACCACGTGCTTCATTAGCTAATCAGTTAACCCATATAGCTAGTAGATGTTACATCCCGTCCTCGCGAGCAAGAAGGGTCGGAGACTGCTGGGTAGTCAGAGGTGTTTTACTGGCCAAAGTTTCAAAGTTTTACCTGCGCAGGGGCGAACTCTCGGGGTGCCTCCGGAGACACACGAGTGCCAAAATGGCTGCAAATGAGAGTCGTGCCTAACGCTTACAGGCTAGGATTCTTATAGAGGCGAGCAAGCAAGCAACTTCCAGAAGCAGAAGGTGGCAGTTAGCTATTGGCTCAGGGGCTATACTAAGGTGCGTGATTTGACCAAGGACTGGTTACTAGAGCTCGTGGACAGCTCGTAATAGTATGGCTGATTGGCTCTTAAACCTCATGCTGTGGTTGTGGTCTTTTTACCCCCCCCCCCCACTTGGCATTCCAGGAGCTGACTTAACACAATCAGCTCTGTACCTCCTTTAAGTGCACCCTGTCCTTATGGTCGAGCGAGCAGCTAAAATTGAGAACAATCACTTCCTCATTTCCCTGGCTCCTTCAGTAGAGTCCTTAAATGATTCAATCTTTTAGTTTATTCAGGTACTAAAAAATGTGAAGGAGCTTCCCTTAGGAATGACTTCCTCTGAAATGTCACTACGCTTCCAATGACATTTTGGAGAGGCATCAAGGCGGCTGTGGTCGCCGGTAGATCCTTCATAGAATCCCAGGAAGTCTCAGCTCTTACGGACGATTCCCAGTGACTGGAAGTCAAATCTGATGGCCCCAGATGCCAGTTGCTCCCTCTGACAAAGGCCTGAGATGCCCCATCTGGGGCTGGGGCAGGTGTTAGGCAAGCCGCCACCCTCCTGCTTCCTGCCCAAGGGGTCCCCAGAAGCTTGCAGGGTGGTGGGAAGGATCCACTGTGTGTTCAAAGCCCAGGGCCCCTCCACAAGATGTTTTGGTTTAAGCATGGGATTACTGTTCTCCCTTCAAAGCCCAGCGATGAAAGCTGCTCAGGAATGCCCTGCAGGGGCAGGAGGCTTTGATGCTGGGGAAGGCCAGGGCCCTCCCCTCCCCCCTCTATACGTAACTCAGCCCACCAGACTCAGAACCAGGGCTTCTTGAGTGGGGGAGGCCTCCGAAATGGCTGAGTCCAACTTCGCACTGATGGTCTCTTTCCAGAGTATTCTGAACCTGCTTGTACTTCTCCAGAGAGAGAGAGAAAGAGAGGGAAAGAGAGAGAGAGAGGGAGACAGGATGCACGTCCTGAAAAAGAGCACCATTTGCAACTCTGGACAGGGCTGCATGCTCCTGGGGAAAGGCTCCCTTCCTGTAACATCGACCTGGGGCTCCCAGCCCTGCAGCCTGGGGGCTCAGCGTGCTCTCTGCTGCCCTGGGGAGGTGTGAGTCTGATGTCTGCTGTGCTCCAGGCCACTCACCCACAGGTCGGTGGTTGGCCATCCCTCCCAGACGTGGCTGTGGAGCTTAGGACCTCCTCTGCTAGGGAGCTCCTGAAAGGGCGAGATCCAGAAGTACTGGCAAACCCAGAGTCAAAAACTCCACTTGCAGACTGACCATAGCAGAGCTAAACAGGGCTGTTTTTCCCCTGGCCTCAGAGACTGCTCAACAATGTGGAACGTGGGAGCCACAGTGTTTGGGATTTGCCTTGGAAACTCCACCAGGTGTGCCTCTTCTCTCCCTGGGGTTTGTTTAGCCACCCCAAGGGCTGGGCTCTATTTTATTCTTCTCTGAATCCTTCTGTCTCGATATAAATTCTGGCTGGAGGCAGAGAGTCTTCTAGATGTTACAGGAGAAGGTCTCATGAACTCTAGCTGTGGATCAGGGCCCCCAGCTCACCCAGCACTGTGTCCTGGGAATGTGCCCATTCAGGGCTGCTGCTCACAGCAGCCTGTGGTTGAGGAAGCAGTGGGAGTCAGGGAGATCTGGGGGTTGGGGCGGGTTTCCCAACTCCAAGGTCGTTGAAGGCTCGACGATTAACACCCGCCATCAGCTTGTGTCTGGGTAGGAGACCAAGGCTGGGCTGGGATGCAGGAGAGCCGGGTGAACTCTCAGGGTGGAGTGTGACCCTGACACCCCCGGGGTGACCCTGGAGGACTGGGTGGTGCTTGTCTGGAGTGTTCCTTAATGAGCTCACCCAGGCACATGGCTCTTTCCTTTCACCTACTCAGCAACATTTATATTCATCAGAGTAATCCTGGCGAAAATGATTCTTTCATTGCCTCCTAACTGGATGAGCAAAACCCCTAGGGGTTATTTGGACAAGAGTATAAATGATCTCAGGAATGTGACCTGACCTAGTAAGTACAGGGGAAACTAAGAAAAGCTTGGGGATTAAGGGGCGGGCATTAGGGGTGGGTGGAGGAGTCTGTAATGGGACCTGTCTCTTAGGCACTGTGAGGGCCACCATCTTAGAGCAGGAAGAACAAAGCGGGGCTCACCTGCTGCGCTGGGGCTGGGGAAGCCAGGCAGGCTGTGTGCAAGGAGCAAAATGTTGTTTATACTACGAAAGTAGTATAAACACAGAGTACTGAGTCTGGGAATTACTGTTTGCACTTGGGGGATGTGTATGTGTGTGTGTGTGTGTTTGAGCTGATCATTATTCATTTGATGATCTGAAAGAATGAGGAGGCTGTTTGCCCCCTACACTGGTGGGGAGACCTAGGAAAGACCCCAGTGTAGTGTCCCAAAGCCCAGTGTAAATTACCCTGCTGATCAGTAGCCCCCCTGGAACAATGCTGCCAGGCCAGCGAAGGCATTGGATTAGAATTACACTGAATAATTCAGACTGGGAAAGCACTGCCAAGTAGTCAGGTGTCTCCCAGATTACCCACCTGGAGAGGAAACTGGAGGGGCGATCATCCTGGGGTCTGACCACTTGGGTCTGCTCAGGGGCATGGCTTGGGGTTCCCCTCCAATAGGGAAGGAGAACCCCTGTAGACCTGCTCTCTGGGGAAGTTGCAGATCTGAGCAGGAGCTCTGTTTAGCCTGGGGCGTGTGTGTGTGTGTGTGTGTGTGTGTGTGTGTGTGTGTGTGAAGACAAAAAGCCCACCGGACCTCAGCCTCTGCCTCACAAGGGGAGACGACCCTCCCTCCATCTGGGGGCCTGTTTAGTGGCAACTGTCCTCTCATGATCCGAGCCATGAAGTCCCCATACCTACTTCCTGAGGAGCAAAGATGTTGGCCGCTCTGTACACGGGCCCTGCCCAAGAGCTGGGTGTCTGCCGGCCTCCCACGGGCCAGTCAGGGCGAGAGCACGGCAAGCTCACTGTGCAGCCTGGAGAGCTGGTTTGCAGGGCTCCCTAAGGGTTTGGTTTCCCCATTCGTATCTCCAGCTCCTAGAACCCTGAGACCCGCCACACATTTTTGCTGAATGGACAGATCGAATAATACATAACAAGCCAACCTCTCTGCCTCCGTAAGCAGAGCTAGACGAGACATCGCAGACTTTCTTGGGTGACGTCTCAAATTGCAGGGTCCTGAAATAACCATCATTAGCAAACCCCGGGGAAGAACACTAATTACATCGCCATACAACACTCAAGTTATAACGCGGCCTTCTCATTTTTACTTAAAATCTGTTGTGTTTGCCGGGAAACAAGCACAGTATCGAGAAACATTTTTACTTTCGATCTTATAATTCTTTTTAGAGCTCTCGATGTGTTCACACGTGACTGTGGCATTTGATCTTTGCAACAGTCTCTGGTGACAGGAAGGATGAGTCGGCTTTGTTATCCCCGCTTCACCACTGAGCACCTGGAGGCCGACTGTGTTCCCGGATCCACACAGCCGAGAGGGGGCTGACCCCAGACGCCACGCTGGAGGCCTTTCCACTGCCCCAAGCTGGGGAAGCAGGGCCATCAGGAGTGTGTAATTTTCCTTTTGTTCTACCAAATGAGAGGTGGCACTAAATCTGGTCCTTATGGAAATGCTGTTATAAGCCAGATGCAGGCCCCGCACAGCTCTGCAATTACCAGGGAGAGGGTGTAATTTGGGGGACTCAGCCTGGGTGGGCTTTATTCGGGAAACCGCACTGTGATTAACTCCGCTATTATCAGACGAGGAGATGATGCGTGGGAACCAGAAGCAGTGGTCTGGCCCTGTCCCTGGCTCAGAGCGGGGCTGCTGTGGGAAGCCCCTGCTTCTGTGTCTAAGGACATTCATTCTCCCCAAGCTCAGTGTGACAGCCGCCAGGGGAAACCCCGGGCATCACGGCCCCATGGTGACCCTTGGTCCCTGGGGTTCTGCTGATGGCCACTCCCCCTCCGCCCCAGGGTCTGGGCAGTGTTCCAGCCCAGGGGAGCAGGGGCTGAACCTGACACTGTGCTTCGGTTGCCAGCAGGGAGCTGCCGCTGGGGGCTATCCCTTCCAAGAGCCAACCCTCATGGGCTCCAAATAGGAATCTCACTTGCAGCCTTGATCAGTGGCTACTTTACCTCTGACTTTTCCCCCAAAATTCACGCACCTTTTCTTTCCCAGTTTTTTCATCTGTAAAACAGGTGTTTGAGCAGCTACTGTGTGTGATATTTCCGTGGGGTGCCATAGAGTTTTGGCACGCAGCGAGCTCCTGCTCTGGGTGCCCCTTTATCTGATTTACTCTTCAAACCACTCTCTGCGTAGACATCATACTCCCATTTTATGGATGGAAGAACTGATGCACGGCAAGAGTCAGTAACGGGCAGGAAAGGAAAAGAGAGCCGCCCTGGTGGTGACGGTGGGAAGCTGCCCTTCCATTCACAGCTCGCCTGTGCTTCTCTCCTGTTGGACCTAGACAACCTCAGAGGATGGCAGCTCACACAAGGACACCCCAAGACCGAGCAAGGCCACATCATCATTCAGTCTCAGCATAGACAAAAATGTCACTGAGTCACCCACAAAATACTACCTGTCACCCTCAGCCAAAGTGAGTGCCTACAGCTTCCTTATAAGGAGGGTCACAGCCCTCCTTGTAGAAAGATTTATTGAGACACCTGATCATAGACTTGCCCCTGCTTTCTAACAACACCCAGTAAAACAAACTGCTGATTCCTTACAGCCCCCTCAAGCCACCCCACCAAACCCAAATTCCATCATCACTTCTTTCTCATACGCTCTTATTGAGACACCCCAGGGTGAGGTCTCCCTCGCTTCACTGAGTAATCAACTCCACTCTTTCAGCTAGCTGCAGGTGCGAGCCGGGTGGTCTTGCTGAAAGGCACTGACCCTTGTCCAGGGTCCCACGGTTGGTGAAAGATGAACAGTGGGCTCAAACTGAGGAATCACGCTTTTCCGGTTGCAGAGCTCGTGTGCTACCACGTGGGGCCTCCTGTTGAGGAGAGTCATAAGACCCAGTGACGTCAGCACAGTAAAGTGCGGCGAGTCCTCACGGGAAGGACCATCAGAGCCCACAGCAGCCTTGACTGTGGCATTACACTCTGAGCTTGCCATTCCCAGCTAGCTGGGTGGCTTTCTACTTGCTGACTGTTTGAAAGAGGAAATGGTGAACTCAGATGGCCCTAATCTGTCATGTGGTCTCACCCCGTGGGCAGGCCAGTGGCATGGGGATGCCCACCCCCTGGCCCAGCCTCTTGGTGCCTGGCACATGGAGGCTGCTGGGTTCTGTTGGCAAGGACAGCTGAAAACATTTTCCCAGTATTGTCCTTTGTTCCTGATGATGTCTCTACAGCACTGTCCCTAATCCCAGCAGGCCAGTGGCCTGAGATTTAAGGAGATGACTACCCATTTTCAGAGCTCCCTGGAGCCCAGTGGTCTGTGTACCTGATGGCTCTTGACCTAGACTTTGGCATAGCTCCCACCTGAGAACACCTTGCCCCAACAGCAGGGATCTATCCTTGCCTCCTCGGCTGCTAAGATAATGACAGTTATTGGGATCCCCTGTTATCAGCACCATTTCCAGTGATTGTCCTGGGCCAGGACCTTTTTTGTACTTCTTTGATCCTCCTGAAAACCCTGCCAGATGGATATCATCATTCCCTGTTTTTAGATGGATAAACTGAGGCTCAGAAAGTTGGATTTGAATCTGAGCTGACAGATTGTAACCGGCAGAGCCAAGATTTACAACCAGATCTGTATTCTAGACTCTACTTTCTCCTCCTTCCTGGTCTCTGCCCGTCTGGCCCACACAGACTGTGCCAGACGGTGGCGATCACCGCGCCGTGCCCACGGAGACCCCCGGTGGGAACAGGAAGGCTTAGCTCCTCCTTGTTGCTGGAACCGCTGCTGCCAAAGGCAGGGGGCGGGGCAGGTCAGCAGGCTCCAGGCTCTTCTTACCTGTTTGAAAGAAGTTCTCTGCCATAAATGTTTGCTGGATATATATTTATCAGGAAAGCTGAGAGATAAATAAACCTTTCTTTAAAAATATAATAATTTCCGGATTAGAGGGCCTGCCAGTCCAAGTTTATTTTTAAGGTAAATGAAGAATATTCACCTTCATGGTTTAACCCTAAAGCACCATAGGTCATTTACAATGTCTTGACTAGAGCCAACTGCATGGTAGTAAAGATACTATTACCTGATTCTACAAAGTGGTCATCTGTGTAGCTCCGTGCGTCAGCCCCTGGGCTAGGGCTTCAGGAGACAGAGATGAATAAAATCATTTCTGCAGTTTAAGAAGCTCATTATCTTGTAGGGGAGGTTAACATCAACCCTGTCATTATAAAAAATATGACGGTTTCGAGGTCCAGACTTTGGTTTAAAATTTTAAGTGAAAAAAAGGTAGACATTTATTTCTGTACTAATTCAATGAAAATTATGAGCAAGCCAATAAAAACTATTACAAAAAGGAGTATGCTCTAGGAGTTTGCTAATCTTTCTCATGAGGTTGAAGCTGGCTTCAGCTGTTGCTTCGTGGGTGGCAGCGCCTGGAACCTTGATGAGGAAGCGTACTGAGTACGACTTGCGTGTGGACGTGGTTGATGGGTTCAGCCCCTTCAGGCCACCTGCCAACGTCTTAAGAGTTATTGCCCCAAATATTGGTTGTATTTGCCCCAAATATTGGTTGTATCTCCTACTTAAAAATCTGTAGTTTTCCCTTTCCATTGCCATTGGCTCCTGGAGAGAGCTCATCCCTTCTTCTCCTATTATTCCCCAGAAAGCTTTCCTTTGTGGTCCAATTGGTCCACTCCCTGGACCCCAGACTCAGGGGGCCTTCTCATTGTCCTGCTCTCCTTGCCTTTGCTCAAGTTCGTCACCTCTCCAGGCATGCCTTCTCCTCCACTTATCTTATCTAGTCTCATAGTGCACATCTTCAAGCCAAAATGTTATCTCCTCTATGAAGTCTTCCCTGAAAACTCCAACCTAGAGTGACCTTTCAGCTCTTACAGGTCTTGAATTGTCCCCTTGCAGGACAATGAAGCTCCACGACCCTGTCGTGACTCTTCATCATGGCCTTGACCTGCCATTTTAATGTGTTCTGTTACTCACTCTTCTAGGAAAACATGTCCCCCCTAATATGACCTTGAACTAACCTGGAAGACATCGGGCTTGGGGTCCTGAGAAGTGTCCTATGGGCCTGTGGGGGAGCATCTTGGCCAACCTGGAAATGAGAATCTGTTCTCTTCATCTCTGTGAAGTTTTGGCACATTTGGCTCCTTCAAATATTGAACAGAATCAAGCCAGCTACTTTGGGGGAAGGAGGGGACATTTTTCACTGTTGAGAACATGTTGATCCCACTTCCTTTTTCTTTTTAAGGAAAGCAACATGTCAAAAGGAAAAAAAGATCCTCTATGTGACTCTGTCTTAGTTCTCTAGGAACAGTGAGCCTAACCTGGTCTCAATCCCAAAGAAGGAAAGAAAATGCTTTTCAGAATTCAAATGGCCTTCCAAATTTGAGATCTGTGTGTGGCATGGGTGGGTCCTGATGTGTGTGTGTGTGTCTAAGTGTCTGGTCAGACTGTTCTTGAACCTTTCATAAGTGGAAACCAGAACTGTGCCAGGAACCTGCCAGGCCAGCCCTTCCTGGTCCAGGGCAGGAAGCAGATCCACATGGAATGGGACTTCTAAGGGACACTCAGACTCATTATTTTTAAAAGGCAGCTACAGATCCCACCGGAGTCCCCCCTGCTCTTCCTGGCTCCCAAGGCCAAGGGTGAACCCTGGAGAAGAGGGGTCTCTGACACATTCCACCAGTCTCAGAGGCTGTGAATTAAACTGCTCCTTGGCTTTTGCAGCTTCAGCAAAAGCAGAAGCCACAACACTCCCTGTCCCAACAGGCCCAAGAGGCCTGGCCTCCAGCCCCTTCTGAAAGTCCCCCTGCCCATCTGAGCATCCAGCCCAGACCTCGAACAATGTCCATTCTCTTCTGGGGCTGCTTTGGCCTCCCCTGTGAGGCCCCTCACCTTCCTAAGACGGCAAAGAGGAAACAAAGGTGCCTATCAGGTTGAAGTGTGTCTGTTGGCACTTTGTCTTGAGAGCCCTTAACCTTGGGGTGAGAGGACTTGGACTTGTGAGGGGGTGCAGGTTCAGCAAGAAGGGAGGGGTGCCCGAGCCTTGCTGTCAAAGGCATCCGCAGCCCCAGCTGGACGTGGAAGTTTGGACTTCATGTAGGAGAGAAGCTTGAGGGAGTTCCCAAGGGCTTGCCTCAGGTTGAGGAGCCCACCAATTCTCCTCCTGCCCCTGCCTCTCCCTGGGTCTGGAAATATGGGCACATAGTAGGGGCAGCCAGAGAGGAGGTGGATGGCTATTCTGGTCAAATGCTCCAGGGGCCAGTCTAGGCACCCGCACATGCGTGATCTTATCCAACCACTGTGACAGCTGAGCAAGGAGCAGGCGTGCACTCTCTTTTGTAGCAGAGGGAGCTTGGCTTAGTGAGATAAGAGCCTGGGGGAGGCCAGGGATTGCTCCTGCTTGCTGTGACTGGGTCTGAGCAGCACCTACATGGACCACGCTACCCCTGGTGACAGCAAAAAGGAAGCTGTGGATGCAACTTGCAAAGACAGGTTCTTAGGACATGTGGAACCAGCTGGAAGTGTATCAGGGAGTCACTGGCATGGCCAGCGTCAGGAGGGGGGTTGCCCTGGAGATGGCCCTGTATCTGGACTTGTTCTGTCCTGCCCCAGCCCTGGTGTCACCTCTGATTCTTTGCATCCACCAGGCAGAACAAGTAGAGGGCCTGGCACTCAGGTGAACCGCCCAGGCTGGAGACATGCGTTTGGGAAGATAAAGCCACAAGCTGATAATGCCCACTGTAGACTGAGGGTCTGTGTCTCCCTAAATTCCAATGGCATTTGGGAGTGGGGCATTTGGGAGAGGTCTGAGGGCAGGCCCCACTGGTGGGATGAGTGTCCTCACAGGACGAGGAAGAGACTGAACTCTCTCTCTTGTTACCCTGTGGGGACACAGCAAGAAGGTGGCTGTCTGCAAGGCAGGAAGAGAGCTCTCACCAGGATCCCACCACGCCGGCAGCTGCTCCCAGGCGTTCGTCCTCCAGAGCTGTGAGATACGCTTGTCTCCGGCCTTAGCCAGCCACTCTGTGGTATTCTGTTATAGCTGCCTGACCGCCTAGGGTGTGGCCCTGCCATCGGAGTTCTGGGGACACTGAGCAGGCAGGGGAGGGTAACTATGAAGCAGACTGGGCTGGTGATGGCGATCAGAGTGCACCCAGACTCTTGTCTGGGGGGTGCCAGCCAGCAATTTCCCTGCCGCCTGGCCTGACAGAGACAGGTAGCTTCCTCAGACAGCCTGCCTTGGCTTTTGCACAGAGATTTCTGGGCCAGACGTGCACTTTAGCTCTCCCTGTGTAATTAAAGCAGGAACCAGCATCGAGCAGCCAGCCCGAGGCTGCCTTGGCACTTGCGCTTTGCCTGGGGTAATGTCTGGCCATAAAGCCGCTCAGCGGACCTCAGGTCCTGTCCCTCCCCTCCCCAGGGGCTGCATGCTTCACTTGCAGGGAAGCTGGGCTGAGGGGGACAAAGGACTGGATCTCCTGCAATCAGACTCAGACCTGCCCTTGGGCATTTGCCCGGGAGCCTTCCTCCAGCATTCGGCTGATGAGCCCGGCCACCCTTCCTATATGACCGAGTTTGTGACTGATTGGTCCTTTCATGCTAGAGACCAGGGCTTCCCGACTACAGCAGGTTTGGGCCCGTGTGGCACCAGAGTACCGACTTGGTCTCCAACGTGGGGTCATGGAAGGAAGCAGTCTGGGCAGGGCCCTCAGTGGTGGGTGTGGGGAGTCCACAGCCTGTCCTGGAGGCCATGAAGGGATTCTGTACAGGTTCCCCTCACTGGGAGACCCTTGTTCTCTGAGACACACCTTTTAAGGGGCTCAGTGGAACAACTGATTTCCAACTCCACTTGTCTCTGCATCCGGAAGACGCTTTCTGCGGCTCAGAGACTCTGAGCAGCCTGTCAAAGCTGCCTTTGAACAGCTGACTGGGGGTGGGAAGAAGTGAGAAGAGGGAGAGAAGGAGGGGATGGAGGGAGAGGGTTGGAGAGGAGGATGCTGACATTTGGGAAGGGTCTGGCCCGAACCTGGGGCCATGGACACTCGGGCAGCTCCAGTTCTTTTTTTAAAATAATTTTTAAAAAAGATTTTATTTATTTCTTTTAGAGAGAGGTGAAGGAAGGGAGAAGAGAGGGAGAGAAACATCAGTGTGTGGTTGCCTCTCGTGTGCTCCTAGCTGGAGGCCTGACCCACAACCTAGGCATGTGCACTGACTGGGAATGGAACCGGAGACTCTTTGGTTCGCAGGCCAGCGCTCAATCCACTGAGCCACAGCGGCCAGGGTCCGATTCTGTGCTTTCTAGGGAATGGTTTGGATGCCACATTCACCTTATAGGAAATGAGAGACACGAATTCGCAAGGGGCTGTGGCCCACAGAAGGCAGCCTCTCTCAGCCCGGCAGCAGGCCCAGCCTTCCCCACAAGTACCCACTTCTGGTCCGTGGGGGCAGGGAGCAGACCCAGAGGGAAGTGTCCAGCCCAGCGGAGTGGAGCGTTTGCCTGTGTGACGGGGACGAGCTAGGTGGATCTGACAGCTTGCTCCCCAGAGCTGCCCAGGAAGTGTTGGCAGATTAAGCTGCATTTTAAATGCTGCGCTCAGCTTTTCATTTGTCAGACACGGTGTCCCACCAGGACTATCAGAATGACCCCTCACCCTTTGTGCTGTGCGGCTAGGGAGACTGAGGCCGGGAGTGGCCAAGAGTTCTCCCTGGGTCACGGGTCAGGGTGGGAGCTCCTGGGCCCTGAGATTCCTGGGTGGGAGGCAGGGCTCCTGCCGCTGAGGCCAGGTTGTTTTCCGTGATGGACACTCCTCCATACTCAAAAGGCCACCTCTTGGGAGTCCTGCTGGTCCAGCTGTCTGTGCTTATGGGGCAGGGACCTGCGGTTGCTGCTCAAAGCCAAACTCGGTTTGCTCAAGGCCTGGACCACATCTGGTCCAGGCACAGAAGTGGCGAGGATTTTGCCAGTCCCCGTCCATCTCCTCCAGTGTGGACTACACACGACCTGGAGCCCGGGCACCCTGCAGAGCACTCTCGCTGACGTGTGAAAGGGGCAGCTCAGTTAGGGGGCGCATAGGAAAGTGGGCTCAGTTACTGCTTTGCTGCAACCTGTCTCATAGCCCGGGGTGCATCTGGAGGTCTGTGGGCTTCCATTCTCTCCCTCTCTCTCCCCCTGAGACTCCCAGGCCTCAGCAGTCTGAGCAAACCAACAGAGTGTAGCCCTTTTTACTAATTCCTCTGTGAACAAACTTGTGGGCTAAGGGGAAACCCACTTAGTGTGGCCCCTTGTCTTTTCTGAATTCCTCCCTAATCTGTCTATTAAAACACAACCTCAAGCAGGATTCTCAGTAAATGGGTTTTAAGCAAAGGCATTAGCCTGTGTGATCCATTTTCTCTCGGGGGAAATATGCAATTCATCTTTCAGCCAAGCACATGGTGACTTCACACACCAGCCGAAGAACAATGGCCATCGGTCCCATCAGTCCCCACGAGAAGGTAAGAAGCATTCTGTGTCAATGCCAGGGGCTCTGACCCCATTAGGGACTTCTCCAGGGGAGCTCACAAAATGGTGACATCTTCACTGTTGATGACATGAGTTGGAGAGGCAGGAAGGGGAAGGAAGCACAGTGTGGCCCCGAGATGAGTGGACCTGGGCCAGGGGTGAGCCCCGCCTTTTCATGGAGATTGGTGTGCAGGCCGGTTTCACCTCCTTCTTCTCCCTCACTGGCACCCCCAGGTCTCCTTCCAAACTGCTGCAAGGAGGAGGGTGCCCCAGCACAGGGTGTTCACTGCCCTGTGCTTTGCTGAGTGCAGGTGCGGGGCCGTCCAAAGAGGGTGGGCGTAAAGAGGTAACGTTCCTGTGGTTGGCACGAGGTTGGCACTGATGCACTTGGCCTTACAGCCGCAGCTGTCCTCCTCCACAACCACCGAATCATGGGCCTGAACCAGGCCATGGATACAGAATTGAATCCATCCTTTTTTCTTTCCAGAGGAGATGGGTGTACTTGCCCTTCCTCAGCCTGCTGGGCAGAAGGCTGATTCCTGCCCTGGATTTGCCTGCATGTTCTCAGTCCCAGCCTCCCCACCGGGCCAGGCCTAGTCAGGTCGGCCACACCCTGTGAGCTCAGGCTGTTCCTGCCAGCCCAGGGCATCACCCTCTGCACCCTGCTCTGCCCTGGCCCGGCCTTTGGAGGCTCAGAGCCCAGAGACCTGTGCAGCTTGCAGTGGGGTGATTCTAGGAGCTGAATTATGAGTAAGCCTTCCCAGAAGCACAGAACCTCTTGGAAAAAGAACCACTTAGCAATTTAATGCATTCTGATGTTGACATTAGAAATGTCCAAACCTGTAAGAATTTTAATGAGTTTATTTGAGCCAAACCAATGGCAATTGCTGGGAAGTGAAATCTCAACGGATTGAAAAAATGCTCCAGAGAATGGCAGTTTTGCACCTTATTTTATACCTTCCAATCTAAGGAGGAGGTGTAAGGGGATTATGTGAAATCTACTGGTGAGAGATTAGGGAGCCTGGAGAAAGCAAAGGGGGTGGGGAGTGTCTGGGATTGGATAAAAAGCAAAACAAATAGACACACACCTCTTTCGCACCTGTAGGTACAGGGCCGTTCACAGTCAGCAATGGACACAATACAATAACAACAAGGGGCTCTGTGGTCTCTGTTCCGGTGGCGATTATGTCCCGAGGGGTCTAGAAAAAGGAAATTAGCCTGACATTCCTAAGGCGTGTTATCTTAGATGCCAAAAGACAACAGACAAGGTTCAGTGAAGGCAAAGACTGACCTTTGTCAGGGAAGATGCCAGCCTAGGACGTGACTGCCCACCCTGACCCACTTGTAGTTACGGAGTGTTAGCTTCAGCCCGTCCTACGTGGCTACTTTGGGTCTCTGAGTCCATGAGGCTGCCATGCAGGCCTCCTCTGAGCTTGTCAGGTTTAGATTTGTCCACACTGAGAACCACGGAATCAGAGAAAAATGGAACCTGAAGTCCGGAAAGATTTTTAAGTAATCTACCTTCTGCCAGTACAGCAGCCTCATCTACCTTCTTCCAGTCTCGCCTCATTGGCTCTCTCCTTGAAAGGGAGCTTGTCCCTGTGGCAGACATGCCCTGGCTTCTCCTTTCCTCCCTGGATCTGTGGAGACCACACTCTGCAGTACCCTTGCAGTTAGGAAGGGCCGAGTGGCATTTCCGGCCCAAGTAACAGGTGTCCCTTCTAAGTGGAGGCAGTGAAAAGGCCCCATGTCACTCTCTGGTGCCCCACACCTTTGTCTTGAGATGGCAGTGCCACAGATCAATGCTACCTGAGTCACCAAGACATTGCATAGCGGACAGTGTCCTGCAGAGAGGCCTGAGCTGCAGCAGCCTTTATGTGAGCAAGACGTAAACATGTTGAAATTTGGGGCCATTGGTTACCACAGCATAATGGAGCCTGTTCTGGCTGTGATATTGTGATTAATAATAAGAACTGCCGATTAGGTCTGCGTCCCAGTCCCTGGGTCTGGCAGGGCTCATAAATCCCTTGGAATGCCCTAAGTGGTAGCAGCTAAAAAGGTGTCTTTTGTGACACTGATGACCTGTCACCCAAAGGATGGGAACTAGTTACCAGAGGAGCCAAACCTGTGGGAACATTCAATCCCACCTCTTGACCTCAGGGGTGGGCAGAGAAGCTGGAGCTCATCTTTGATCACCAATGGCCAATGCTTTAATCAATCATGCCTGTGCAGTAAAACCTCCATAGAACCCCAAAGGAGGGGAGGGGCTTGGAGAGCTTCCAGGTTGGTGAACACCTGGCCACGCAGGGGGAGCAGAGACTGTGCCGAGGAGCCTTCGAAGCACATTACTCAGTGAAAGGCGCCCCTCTGAAAAGCCTGCGTGGTGCGTGATTCCAGCTCTGCGACATCGGTTACAGGTGAAACTGCAGAGGCAGCCACAGGATCGACGGTTGCCAGGAGTGAGAGGGCAGGGAGGGTTGACCAGGCAGAGCACAGAGGGTGTTTGGGGCAGCGAACACACTGCATATGACACTGTTAACAATGGAAATACGTCACTAGACATCTGTCCAAACTCGTACAACATGCGGCACGAGAGTGAACAAACCCTGACGCAGCCATGGGGTGGTGGGGATAATGCTGTGTGGTCATCGACTGTGACAGATGTGCCCCTCTGGTGGGGGTGCGGTCGGTCAGGGAGGCTGCGCCTGTGTGGGGCAGCAGGCACCGGAGAACTCTCCGCACCTGCCTCTCGAATTTGTGGTGAACCTAAAGCTTCTCTAAAAAATATCTTTTTAAAAAAAGCGTGCCTCGTAGCCTCCTCAGGAGGGCGATAAGCCAGGGACCAGGTGGGGGGCGGGGTGCGCCCTGGTTATCCCTGGAAGAGGCAGCTTGGCAAGCCCGAGCCTGCCCTTGATCGCGGTGACTTCCTCTGTGCTCACAGGGGCCCGTTCTGACTTCCAGGGAGGCTCCTGCTCTCTCGGTTTTTGCAAATGCAGACAGGCTAGCTCATGCTTGGCTGCGCTGCAGACAGCGCAGGCTCCGGCTTCCTGGGGGGGCCTGTCCTGCCAGGTCCTCAGCTTTTCTGTCCCGAATCCATGGCCTACATTTCAAGGCACGGCCCTCTGTATCGTGCACCTGGCAGGGGTTCCTGGAGAGGAGGCAGCCAGAGCTGGGGCTGGGATTCTGTTACTGCCGGGAGCCACCTCTGAGACAGCAGGCCTATTGCCCGTGGGGCCGCACCAGGGACGGCCTGTTAATACGGGACTTCTGATCTTTAGAATGGAAGGCTCCAAGGCAGACTTTGGGGTGTCCTGCCCTATCGTGGGAAGAGGGCTGACTCTGCCAGGAGTCCGAGAGGCCGTAGCCCAGCTCCGTAGTCCCGGAAACCAGGCCCGCCAGGAAGGGACCTGCCGACATGCCAGGCGCTTACTCAGGACTTGGAGAGAAACAGGCAGCTCTGGCCCGAGGCTTCTCTAGGGTGGGCACTGCAGTGGAAGCTCCCCGTGGCTGGGTCCCCACTGTCTCGGGGACATGCCAGGCCCGGGCTCTGTGTGCTCAGCTCATCCAGCCTTGTCCAGAGTTACACACGCTCCTCCTCTATCTATTTAAAAGTTTTTAAAATTATGAAAATGATTAAATGTACAGAAGTGATACAGTGGTATAATGAATCCCTTGTAACCACCACCTAGATTAAACAATTATTCATATTTTGCTATAGTTGCTTCATCTACATTTTTGCCTAAGGATTTTGAAGCAAACTACTGATACACGTTTTACATGAAACACTTCAGTCTGCACCGCTAAAAATAAGAAGAGTTTTCTACAGAACCATAATACCATTGTTGGAGCCATCAAAATGCACCATTTCTTAATATTGCCTGACACCAAGTCTGTATTCAAATTTCTGCCAATGTCACAAACATGTCTTTTATGGTTGGTTTACTTAAACGAGAATCCAAGCCAGGTTCCCACGTTGCATTAGGTCATTGTATCTCTTATGTCTCTTTTTAAAGTAGGTCTGTACTGACCTTCCCATGACAAAGGCGGGTGGAAGAAACCAGGGCAGTCGCCCAGGTCACAGCCAGTATGTTCCCGAGTAGGTGCCAGGAGAGACCCTGCACTCCCTGGGCGGCGGGGGTCCCTGCAGGCATGGCACTGAAGAGGTTCAGGGGCACTTCTGGCCCTGAATGATTTCTTCTTTAAAACCCAGAACCCCAGAGACGCCGCCTGTCCTTGGGAAGCCGCTGTGGCACACAGAAGGGGCCAGGGAAGAGGGCCCAGAACAAGAATAAAGGCTTTGAGACTCCTGTGGTCATACCAGGGCTGGCAGGGAGAGGAGAACACACAGTGCCTCTGGGAAGAAACTTTGAAAATGAAGTTCAATGACTCAAAGGCCTCTCAGGGCCACGACTCTGGTACCTCTGATCCCTCTGTGAGGGCGGGGCCTGATGGGACCCTGGAAGCCTCCCACCCACACAGCGTTTCCTTTGAAGGATGCTGGTCCCTGCCTTGGGCTCTCGGAAGGTCCCCTCCCTGAGAACAGCTTCTCTGCTCAGCTTCTCATTGTGCAGCAGCTGCTGGGGCCGCAGCTGTGACATTGTCCAGACCCTCCCCTGCTCTCTAGGGGGCTGCATCTCCCAGCCTTGCCCTGGGCGCCTCTTTCCTGCCTCGCTCTCTGGACTGGTCCCAGGCCCATGGCTCTGAGCATGTTCACGGCAAACAGACAGAACTTCCCAACTCAGTCTGGCCACTCGCACTCCCAGGGAGGGGCCGGGCATGGCTTAGGGAAGCGGGGGTGCCAATGTTCCCCTTTTAGATGGAAAAGTTAATTTAAAAGCTATAACCTCCCATGCTGTCGAGGGTGTGGGAAAGCAGTCTCTTGTTTTCTTGGTGCAAATAAGCTGGCCTTTAGGGAAATAGATTGGTCACATCTTTCAACATAAAAAATGGACATGTCTTTTCATCTCTTCTTTCATTGTTACTGACTCCCACGTCATGGGGACACTAGTCTAGTTGAGTGTTGGGGATGCAGCAATGAATCAGGCAGATAAGGTATCTGCTCCTGTGAAGCTTACATTTTAGTGGGAGAAGCAGATCATAAACAAAGCACAGAAAAGTTCAGTCACTTGCCCAAGTTCACACAGCATGAGATGTAAATGTGAAATTTGACTCTGTATTCTGACTCCAGAGTTTGTGTTCTTATACATTGCACTGTATTAACAGGTCCTGAGACTCCAATTTTCTGTTTTGAGAGAGGAGTTCTGAAAATACCCCAGGGCATTTGGGCATTCACTAGAGCAAGAACAACTGGTAATTCCTATCTCTGGCCTCCTCCTGCGGTTGAGGAACTAGCTGCTCACTGAGCCCGGTGGACAGAACAATCCCTTTACTGTCCAGCTACTGCCCGCGGCAACACGCTACCCCGTGGCAGGCCTGGCTGCAGTGTCAGCAGGATGAGGGCATCCATTCTAGATTTGCAGCAGGGTGCTGGGGGGGAGCAGCATTCAGGGGGCTCTTCTCTCCCCCCTCTTCCCATCTCTTGCTGCCTCATTAGGATGAAAAGACAAAAGCAGTTCCAAGGAAATGTAGCAGAAGTGTCCCTCCAGCTCTGATCACGTCCTGGCGGAAGGACCAGGCCACCCCATGCTCTGGGGCTGCGGCCCCCCAGGAGACAGACCATCAGAAGCTGGGGCACTGAGCACTGCTCTGGGCTCCCCTTGAAGCCCCAGAGACACACGAGGTGTGCAGCTGAGACGCAGGCTGCTGCCAGGCGGCTCTGTGAGTTTGGTGGCTTCATTGGAAACTCTTCAGAAGCTTGGCACAGGCACACTCCCTCCTCAGTGACAGCTCACACTTCAGAAAGCATCAAATTGCTCTGAAATGTGATAATGGCTTCTGTCAATGTCTGCACACAGAGCCATGCTTTCTCCAGCAAGAATCTCAGTCTCCGCCTTCTGGGACTGTTTGGGCAAGACCAACGATCCCCGGCTCCCTGGAGCAAGGTCAGGTGGTAGATAGGACCTCTCTGCACTCCGTTTGTGGGGTGGGGGCAGGGGGAGGATTCTGGGACATTCCTCAGCCAGGCAGCAGGCGCAGCTGTGACCAGCAGCAGCTGCAGAGCCCCGGAAAGGGCCTGAGCGTGGCCTCTCCCTCCTTAGGCCTGGCAGACAGCCTCCTCCTCCCCCGCTACATCACTGGCTATGGGTGGTGGGGCCAGGGCTCTCACTGCCCCCTGCAGTGCGGTTTGGGCAGGTGCAGAGGGGGAGGGTGCCTGTGGAAGGGGAAGGACAATGAGGGCAGAAGTGCAGAGGTGGCGTCGTGCCTGCTGTTGGCGGGGAATGAAAGGAGGCCACATTCACAGTTCTGATGCATTTGTGACTTGAGCTAATCCTGCCTGGAGCCTAGGAGCTGGGACGGGGTGTGCGTGCAGGGAGCTGTGGGGACAGAGAGTGGAGTCTCCAGGGAAAGGTGCGGGACGGCCAGGACAGGGTTGGGAGGCCGGCCTGCCTGCAGGGTGGAGGGGAGCCGGGTGGGGCGCACACGGAGGCTGGGCTGCGATCCAGGCCCATCAGTCCCCACTGTCAGCAAGACCTGGCCTGGTGGCCTGACGCAGCTGCCGGAGATCAGGCTGCCTCAGCTATAAAACGGGCATGACCATCCTCCACCCCCCCCCCCCGGCCCAGTTTTTAGTCAGAGCAGATGAAACAGGAGCTTGACTTAGGTCCATCAGGACCTTGTTGGTGCCCCTCTCTCCTCCCGCGCCTCTCGTTAAGGCCACTGTGAGTTGTTGGCAGGAGCTGGAATTGCTAGTGGGCGGTTTCCCCGTCTCCTGAGATCCCACTCCTGACCTGGAGTGGCCACAGGCTTTGTGGTGTGGATTTGGTGAGAGCCTGCTGGGTGGGAAGACCGGGCCTGATGGTTCAGGCTCCGCCTGTTTTGCCCTGAGAAGACCCCTGTGCCGGAACAGGGTACCCGCTGGAAGCTAGCGGTGCCGTCTTAGCTGATGCTTACCCACCAGCTCACTCTCCAGCCAACAACCAGGGCATGAGAGCCTCAGTGAGAGTCGATGCCACAGAAGAGGGTCCCCACCTTCCACAGGGAGGGAAAAGCCCTGGCAAGAAGGCAGGTGCCAAAGGCCATAGTACAAGCACAGGCTGGGACCCAGACCACTGGGACTGTCCTGATTTACATCAGCCAATTGCTCTGAAGTGGGTTTCCTATGACTACCTCTTATCTAGTATGTGACGGCATACAGCGTACACCAGTATATAGTATGTAACAGTATATCCTATATAATAATGTGCAGTACATAACAAACTTTTAGAAAAAAAATGTAGGCTAAATTTGATCTCAGGCTAAAGAAGGAGTTCTTAAACTTGTGCATTATGTCACTGAGCTTCCCCAGCCACTGCGTGAATAGGCAAGGTTACCCTCTGTACAAAAGGAGAAGCGGCTTCAGAGAGGTTGAGTAAATCGCCTGAGGTCACACAGCTAACAAGTAACAGAATCAAGCCAGGGACCCGGCAGTGCCTCATTCCAAGGTCTCCACCCCGCACTGCCTCCAGACAAAGCAGAGTAAGCACCAGTGTCGCTGTTATTCGCTGTTATTCGCTCCGGCAAGGCTTATTGCTGGAACTCGCCAGTCCACATTTCAACGGTAAACACGTCACTCCATTGGTCAGAGCTCAGCTGCTTGGGCCCTACCTAACTGCATGGAGGGGTGGAAAATGTGGACCGGCTGCGTGCCCAGGACACAGGAATTGGTTAACAGCGTCTCAGCCAAATCCAGCTCTGGGGAGATTTCTTTCTTCACTGGAACTTATGCCCCAAATCAGTGTCAGGATGGCCCGATCAGGGTGCCAACCAGCCAATCTTTGCAGGATGCCACGAACAGAAAGGCCGCTCCTTGTTCCTGGTAGGGCCAGGGCAAGGCACCATGCTTCCTGCAGAAACCGAGAATGTATTTTTAGTCGCCTTTGTCCTGCATCCTTTCTTGTCCTTAAGAAGAGATGCTTTGGTGGCCAGGCTGGGCTGGAGGCTGGACAGGGGAGAAAGAAGCCTCCGCTGCCCCCTCCTGCTGGGCTCTGGGCTCACACAGGCTGACCAGGGGCCACTCCTCACACACTACCCCCTCCCACCTCTGAGCTCCTTGCTCAGCTCTGCCAGGCAACACGGGTGAGTGGCCTGGACCAGCTGAGCACTGACACCCGCCTCACTGGGCACCAGCTACCCTTTCGTGCCCACCCTGCCAGCCAAGGGCGTGCAGAAGCCTCCAGCAGCCCACGCAGAGGCTCCACGAGTTCTGCGCTGCTGCCTCCCCTGCCTCTGCCTTTCTGACCAGGCAAGTCAACTTACCACATAGACAAGTCAACTTTCAGCAACATCAGGAATTTGCACTAATTCAACTAAGCAATTACTTTATCGAGTGGCAGGAAATGCACGGAGCAGGATGTAGCCCCAGCTTCCATTGTTTGGCCTTTAGAAGGCAGGTCGGAGCTCGCCCAGATCGTGCCTGCCTCCCTGCCTGGTTGTATTCCGGAAACAATGACCTGTCTTTGAGAATCATCTGGTTCATGTATTTTGTTAGGTGTGCTGGGCACAGAGTTGGGAGCCGGGAACCCCAGCTGCAGGGCTGGCTTAGTTTTGGACTCTTGGTGACTCTGGACAAACCCTTGGTCAGCTCTGTGCCTCAGTTTCCTCACCTATGAAATGGGAATAGCTAGTGCCTGGTCTTCCCACCTTGCAAGGTTGTTGTGGATAATTCTGGGGGGAAATTCGAAAAAGTAGCCACTATATACAGGTAGAAGACTCGAGGCATGCCTGTCCTTGGGGCAGGCTGTTGGATGGATGGCCCGAGCATCAGGCCCACCCCTTTGTCTTCCCTTCAGCTCCGGAGGCTGACGAGGCAGCATCCTCATTTTCTTCGGCCTCCAGAGGTGGCTGGGACGGCCATATTGTGGGCTCTGGCCAATGCGTGCTGGAGGCCTGGGAGAACTTGAACTCTCCTGATCAGAAAACGACAACGATGGAGCGGATGGAGCTGACCTGGCAGCTTCTTCCTTCCTGCGTTTTTCTGCCTTGAATTCTGAAGAGATGCCAGGAGCTAGGGTGGCACCCGGGACCGTGAGGAGCCTTAGGGCCCATCCTAATCAGACGTGACCTTGTTTTAATTACGTCTGCAAAGAGCCGGTTCCAAAGAAGGTCACATTCTGAAGTTCCAGGTACACGGGAATTGGGGGGGGACGCTATTTAATCCGTTTCAACCTCCCTTCCCCAAATCTAGTCCATGAGAAAGCTCTACCAGTCTTACCTCCTAAACATCTTCTTCACCGGGCTCATCTCACCACAGCGACTGAGCCACACTACCCCAAACTCCCAGCATCTCTGACCTGCCTCCCACAGCCTTCTCCACAGCTCCCGCTCTAGGGGCTGTGATGCACTTCGCCCCAGGCCCACCCCCAGTCTTGTTAGGAGTGCTGTCCGCAGCCCTGAGAGCACTGCAGCTGGAATCCCGCTGGGCACGGTGTCCAGTGATGACATGGTCATGGAGGCAGGACTGCACTTCCCTGGGACGTCTAGGCTGATGTCCCAGATGCATGTACCCTTGACCTTCCTTTGAGAGTAGACATGGGATCTGGGTTGAGTGGGAGAGGTAATGAGGGAAGGTGTCTCGTCTGCCTGGAGTCGTGATGAAGCAGATGAGAAGACACATATCCTTCAGGGATGGGGGTGGGGGGGGCTGTCCCCAGACGGAGGCTTCCCCTTCTCAAAGTGGCCTGGGTTTCCGGGCTCCCTGGAGCTGCTTCTGTGCCCTGCTGGTGGCAAACTTGATGGTGGGACAAGGCTTTAAAGAGGCAAAGAGTGCTAACCAGCCACAGTGATTCCAAGGCAGGCCAGCTGGTAAGTCAGGGAGAGGCTGTGCAGTCGGGCAGGCTGGTCGGTGCACGGGCTGGTTCAGGCTGGCAGGTATTGGCTGAGGGCCTGCCATCTGCTTGGCACTGCAGGTTTGCGGGCTAATTGCAAGGCAGAGCAGGGGGTGGGCCAGTGTGTCTCTGCAGAGAATGAGGAGGTGGCGGTGGTGAGGTGGGAGGCCCAGAACCCCGGGAAGGCAAAGTGTCAGAGATCCCAGAGGGTGCCCGCTCTATACCAGTAGCCACAGAGAGTCCTCACGGGTGGCTGATACACACAGAGGTGCCACAGCTCCCAGGCCACGGGAACCTACGTGAACCTACTGGATGGGCACAGGCCCTTCTCCTCGGTCGCCAGGATGCTCTTACCTGGAGGTAGGGGACTGCCAGGAATGACGGGGGGTGGGGGGCTCTTCCAACCCCAGGGAGACTGACTCCAAATGTAGACAAACAAGCTTGAAGTTCTCGGGGTCTCTGCCTTCCCCACCTTCTTCCCATCACCCTTGGACACAGGACTCATAGAGGGATCTGGGGCTTATTCTTAGAAAGCTGGTAGTATTAAGCAGAATTGCTATTTTAGAGGACAACACTTTCACAAGGGATCTTTCAAAATTTTCCACTTGGTAATCTATTTAAAGAAATATCAGACAGTCCCTTCAACCACAGCCCGGGTGAGGAGGCCACTCCACCCCGCCCCCATGCCCCAGCCCAGCTGGTCGGAATGTTCTGTGCAGTTGCACTGGCTTCTCAGAAGTCCACCCTGGCCTGATCGAATGCTGCGGGCCAGCGCCACTCATTAGGTGGTCCCGCCCTCCGCTCACTGCCTGCCCTCTGGCTGGGTCAGAACCAGCAGCAAGTGCCTGCTGGAGATGCCAGGAAGGGCTGGGCACCCCTGCAGGGGCTCCCAGGAAGACTGCACCTCTAGAGCCTGCGGACCTGGGACCCACGCCCAGTCTTCTGGCTTCAGACCCCACATACCTATCTGTGCACTGCATGCCTCCTGGGGATGAGCGAACAAATGAGAGGGAAAGTTGGGAGGAACAGTCTATGAACTTACTCGGTTAAGTCTTTACCCACCTCCATCACCAGACTCAACTCTGAAATTCCAGAAGGAAAAGAAGGAAGGGGAAGAAAAATGTCACATTTCAAATGGTGCCTACAGTGACTCATTTCAGAAGTGGGGGTTCTTCCTTTCTAAAAACGGAATCAATACCATCTTTCATGAAAACAGCTTTTCTTTCCCCTCCAGCTGCAGCCCTGATCCACCCTTCTTGGTTCTGCACAGAATCGGAGAAGGGAGCCAACAACCAGCTCTCCCCATGGGCCTGGCAGGAACGGCAGTGCAAAGCCAGAGAGGGCACTCTTGGAGGCAAAGAAGCTGGAGGGACCCTCTTCTTTCTCCAGGAGAAGGCTCTGCCATTGATAACCTTACTCCCTCTGGATCCCAGGCCCTCATCCCACCCAACAAGGCCAAACACCAAGCAGGGGACTCTAGAGCTTACTCATCATCTTGGATGACCAAAGGGACCCCAGCACCCTGGAGAGACATTTGGGTCTCCCTTTCAGATCCCCACAGGGGTAGATCAGTGGACAGTGTAGGCAATGGCTTATGAGGTAGTTTATTCCAATGTCTCAATGATTGTTTTTGGGGCGGGGGTGGGGTGGGTGAAGAGACTCAAATGTCTGCACTCTGCCATTCCTCCAAAAGTGAGAATATGTGCATGCTTGGAGCACTTGCCTTGGATTGGAAAATTAGATACACTTGGGTCCATTTATTTCTCTCGTTACCTTTAATAATTTCCCAGGATGCGAGATACGTGGCTCCAAGAGGGGCACTTCATTCTACCCATCCACCCACTGCGTACCCTCTACCAAAGTTCACCTGTGTTTGAAAATGCAAAGACAGTTTCCCAAAAGACAAGAAGACGGTGTTCTCTATGAAGGGGCATTGGAGCCAACAAGCTTGGTCTGCTCGAGACCTGGCAATGAACTCAACATCCCTGGGGCACAGTGGGCTAGTGGGGTGGCAGGGGCTAGAGTGGTCAAGGGCAGACCGTGCAAGGTCTTGTAAGCTATATAGAGGAGTCCAGATGTTACGCTAGGGTGCATGGGAGCTTTTGATATAAGGGGGAAATGAGCATCTGAGAAAAATGTTTATAAGAAATCATAAATCTTCTACCTGGGCGTACATCTGCAATGTTCTCTTTTCTCCCAGGACTTAAAATGTTTCTCAGATCATAAGCTGGTCTGTGATTGTCCAGATGAGAAAGGATGACTTACCAATGCCCCCTGGGGAAAGAGCCCCATCTGGCCTGCGTCTCTGGCAGGGCCTGGCACGATGGGTCATCCAAGCATACACCACAGAGAAGGGGCCTGGCCTGAACTCATGTGTTGACAGCCATAGCTAAGTACAGGCCTGGCAAAGAGGGTCCCCAAGATGATTTCACATGTGAGTAGGCCCCAGGGGAGTAGCACTTGTCCCCATTCTCGGACCATTGAGCTGGGTTGGCTAAGGAGCTGGGTTGAGTGTGGACTTGGCCAGGACAGGTGATGAAGAAGAAGAGGCTCTGGACATTGGGGAGGACACAGAGGTACCGCCCTTCTTCTCCCAGCCTCACCTTTTGTGCTCCAAGAACCCGGGAGCTTTCCCAGGAGGGGTTCAAGGCCCCAGAAGGAAGCTCTTACATTGCTGTGGTGGTGGATGCACATTGGCTGTTAGCCCACACAACTGCTACCGCGTGTCGGTCCGGAGGCTAGGTGCCGGCTCCTATATCTGGGTAGGCCAGACAGCGCAGTGCTGGCGGTAAAGAGGGCACCTGGTGAAAGCTTGCCAATTGCGTAGATGGGACAGGCTACCTCCTCCTCAGCCTGAGCCCTGGGTCTCAGAGACCCTTTGGGCCACAGGACACAGCTCTGGACCCACCCTGTTTGCAGGGCTTTGTGCCTGTGAATCACCACCTGGCCAAGAGCCACATCCACCCTCCCTCCTCCCTGCAGGTTCCTACCATGGTGTCCACTCACTCCCGTTTGTTTTCTTCCCTTTTTCCTGCTGCCAGAATATTTCCATGTTTCACCAGGAGGGAGGCACTCCTATCCTTTCTGCTCCCTGCCCTTTCCACCAATTTCCTCTCTGGATGATAAATTTCTTCCTTGATGAGCTTCCTGAGGACTTAGCCAGGGCCCCACCAAAGCCTGCCCCTCCCCCCCCCGGGGATCAGCAGCACCAGGCTCCCCAGGCCCCCGGAGCCTATCTGGTCTCATCCCACCCAAGACAGAAGCCCGGGCCCACGCCTTCCCTGTTCAGAGTTCAGATCCACCCTCCTGAGTCACTGTAAGCAGCAGCTGCGCTGATAAGAACACTTTCCTGTGAACCTGGCAGGTGCCTCACCAGGCAGCATGGGGAGTGCGAGTGGCAGGGACTTGAAAGATCAAGGTCGATCTGTCTTTTGGGGGTGGGGAAGGGGAGATCAGTTTTCAAAGACTTGCATGCGAGAGGAAGGAATGAATCCGGCCTTTATTTGGCTGCACCAGTCCTTTCATCCTGGGCCAGTGGCATCCCCTCCTAGCCCCAGAGCAGAGTGTGGGAGCTCACCTCTGAATGGGATACGGTTCCCATTCCGCAGGGAAGAGGCGAGGCTTGATGACGTAGTGTGTGGTAGAGCCCACCCCACGGCCGCCATCAACAGCCCCCCCAGTGACGCTGCTTCTCGTACAAGGCGAGGCCACGTTTGATTTCCCCTGTCAACAGTGGAATAACTCAAGGCCAATTTCAAGGCCAATAACCCTAACCTGGGCTCCCCGGGTCCCCTGGTTGGCTGTTCACTCCACTTTGGGATGCTGCTCGCCCTCCAGCCAAGGGGCCCACAGTCTCTGGGACAGTCCTGAGGAGGCATCACTGAGGAACAAGCCAACAGAGCTCAGTGTGAGACCGTTCTGAGTTCCAGTCCAGCTAGGCCACCGAAGCAGCTGTGTGACCTTGGGCAAATCACTTCTCTGAGTCTGCTCCTCCTTCTCCCTGCCGTCATTGTCATTTATGCCATTCACTGTGTACTGTAGGCCAAGCAAGTGTTATCTTCGGTGACCCTCACAACAATGCTATAAGTAGGTAGAATTCTTGTTTTAAAGGCAAAGAAACCAGGTTCAGGAAGATTACTAAAGCTGGGCAGGATCGAGCTTAGCAAGGAAGCAGTGCAGGCGGGTTTCCACCTGGCTCTGTCTGATGCCAAGGGCTGCCTACCTTGGCTGAATGGTGGCCCCAGCAGACACGCCCCACCGTAAGCTTCAGAATCCGTGCACGTGATTTATTTAGAAAAAGGGCCTTTGCAGAGGTCATTAAATCATGGGTCGTGAGAGGAGATTATCCTGGGTTGTCCGGGCGGGTTCTAAATCCAAAGACAAGTGTCCTTAGACGAGATGGGAGGGGAAAGAACACGGAGGACAAGAGAAGGTCATGTGAGGGTGGAGGCCAGCTCGGAGTGGCACAGCCACAAGCCAAGGAGCTCCCGGAGCCACCAGAAGTGGAGGGAGGAACCTCCCCTACAACCCCTGAAAGGAGGGCAGCCCTGACGCACCTTGATTTCAGACATCGGCCTCCAGAACTATGAGAATAAATTTCTGTTCAGGGTCACTCAGTGTGTGGTCCTTTGTCACTGCAGTCCAGGACGTTGATGCACCGGGCAATGCATACAGCTGAATTTTATTGTTGTAAAATGGCCATGGAAAACCTACTTGCTGGAGCAAACAGCAGTGGAAAAGTTTCTAAGGACTTTTAGGTCCTCCCAGGCTAGCTGTACGCACTTGACAGCAGCCCTGGTTAGCACATCCAAGTGGCCTTGCGCCATCTCCCTTGGGAAGCCTCTCGCTTTGGGGACAGAGAGATTCCCACACACAGGGGGAGGGGAGGTCAGGGGAAAGCAGGAGGGCTCAGCCTGGGCCAAGTGCTCTCAGCTCCGGGGAGCTGCCCTGCCTTGGCGCTGCTTGCTTCTGGTGTGAGAACCCCTTCTCACTGGGGGGTGGTGCAGAGGAGACAGCCCACGGCCACCTGGGGCTGGGGGCGGGGAAACATCAGCAGGGACCAGTGCTGCCAGGCTATTAGGGAATCTGAGTCACTCAAAAACATCTCCTGACTGTCTGTAGCATCAAGTTCAAACTTGTCAGCCAGGAATTCAGGACTGGGATCTGGCCCCAGGCTGCTGCCAGATTCCAGGCCGCTGGGGATCTCGGATGCTGCCCCAGCTCCCCCAGGCCTGGAGCTCTGGCCGAGATGGCAACCTGTGCATCTGCAACCCCCCTCCCCCACTTACCCAGTTGGCCTGAGTAGTCCATCTGTGCCTGTGAAGCCAGCACAAGCTGACCTGACACAGCTTTTCTGGGGGCTCCTCCTCTGCTCTGCGGGACAGGCAGGGACATCCCGCTCACGGCCCTCCTGCCCAGGAGCTCCTCGAAGGCAGTGCCTGGTCCTGCTTGGTAGATGGCCGGGCTCAGAACAGAGTCAGGGCTCAGTCAGTGTTCGTTGACGTGAACTGGGCTGAATGAACTTGAGAGCGCTCCTCCCCAGACAATGATTCCTCTCCTTGAGGGTCTAGGCTGCTCCTGTGTTAGCTGCTTCTGTGCTCCCTACTGAGTCAGAGAGCTTCTTGCCCTCTGGTGTCCTCTAGCTCAGCACACCACATCCTGCTTTTGGTGGGCACTGTGGGCTGGCTGGGCTGTGTACAATTCCAGGGGGCACCATTCACTGAGACCTCGATGTGAGTGGTGCCCCTTGGAGGTGTGCATCGTAATTGTCCTGTTCCCAGGTGCAATCTATCTCCTGATGCTGAGCGATGCCTAGCTCAGGGACTTCAGACTCTGCTCTTCTCCTCTGTGTTTTTATCTTGCCAAGCACCTCGACACCTGGCCAGGACCCCCTCCTGGGGCAGCACCCTCAAGGGGGCGCCTCGCTCTCTGTCCCTCTCTCTAATCATAGAACTACATGTGTCTTGAACCAGGTCACACACCAGCTGCCCACGCTCTGTGCCTTATGAGATGACAAACATGTGTGGTCCTAACTGGGGCACTTTTAGAAGGACGAGGATCCCTGTGGTTTTCTTATTCCAGGACAACAAACCGAGATTCCATCGCAGTCTGCCTGATACCACACCTGTGATGTCTCTCTACTCAGTGGAGAGAGCGGACATGCAGGTGTGGTCATTTTGGTGGGCAGAAGGGAAAGGCAGGGCCGAAGCTCTTTGGGGAGGGGTCCTGGAGCACTGTGAGGGGATGCTAGCTTTTGATTTCTACGTGCCCATCCCGGCTGGGCCAGGAGAACCGGCACAGACAGGCTTGAGCCGGAGGTCAGGGGCCGGGGGATTAGTACTGGGTCCATGTATGTGGAGCCAATCACTTCCTGGCCTGGGCCTTGGTCCACCCCTTATGCCAACTGGGAATAACCCTGCCCTTCCTGCCTCATGGAGCCTTGAGAAGCCTTGGGTGAGGAGGGCGGTGAGGGCCTTCGTGCCCTCAAGATATGGTCACTCTTCCTTTTGGTGTCAGGGCCAGGTGTTCTCCTTGAGTGTCTGCTGCAGGGACAGTGAGATGCAGGGGCACTGCCAGGCACTCACCAACACACACGCCAAGTATTTCCTCCGGGGGAAACTACCCCTGAGCACACTTCCCTGGGGAGCTAAAAAAATCTTCTAGAACGTGTCTTCCTCAAAGCATTCTGGACGAAATGGAATAACACAGGCGCTGGGATCTGTCCAACAGCAAGAGTACAAGCAATTGAGATGCCTCCTCGAGTGAGGAGGGGGAGGTAAGCGTGGAGATGGTTGTGAGGCAGCATCGGCAGGGGAAGGAAGCAAGCAGACCTGCTTGTCTTGGGCCGGCACGTGGGCCCGGGTGGGCGGCAGTCACAGGCTCCCAGAGGGCCGGTTCAGTGGACCGGGGCAGGAGAAGGGCTGGGGGAGGGCTGAGGTCAGTGACACACGTTTATTTTCTGATAATTTTAGCTGCCCAGGGAGGAGGCTCAGTCTATCTGAGGCCATTGTCTTCAGTTTAAATGGGCCCCCACGGGAGGGTCGCAGTGAGGCAGGAAGGCCGCAGAGGTGGGAAGGGCGCCGGCGGTTGACAATGGGCAGCCGGCGGCCTCGTCCCCAGGAAGGATCAGCCCCAGATCTGAGCGGCGGGGAGGACAATCACATCCCAAGGAGGTCCAGGAGGTCACCTTCTGATCTGGAAGGCCCAGGGGTGGATCACGGGAACAGAAATGTGGGAAACATGGCCAGACTTAGCAGCGAGCCCAGCTGGAGTTAATTGTTAGCCCATGCACTTGGGGACTTTCCACAGGACAAAACAAATGTTCTCCACATAGAACACAGGGGTCAAGGGGCCACAGGACTTGAAGAGCACTCTGTTTTCCTGCTGCCCTGGAGCCTCTCCGTGTGACCTTGGATGAGTCCGAGGTGCCTGTTCCCGGCCCCTGCTTCCTCAGTGGGGCGGGTGCAGGGCTGAGGACTTGGCAGGACTGGGGGCTCTTGGCGGATGTATCGCCAGGCACCTGTTCCCACGGGCACAGTCCGCCAGGACATTAGTCTGTTGACATGAAGGTGTTCTGACCTACTAGGCTTTGGTGGCCCTCAGTCATCTGCTCCTTGATGTCCATCTCAGTTTGGTTTCACCACAGGCGCTCAGGTGGGCGTTGCCTCTCTTCTCACAGGAAGTGTGGTGGGACCTCCTGCGGGAAGGCGCCACAGGGCACACCCGGCTCTGTGTCTCCCAGTGGACAACCCAAATACGCTGCCAGGGGTGCTGGCCGGGGCAAGGCCCTTGGCCACACACAGTCACAGATACAGCTAGTCGGTGGCACCCACTGGTGGAGTTTGGGTCCCGGTCTGCCCACGTTCACAGACTGTTCTCTTTCCTGGAGAAACATATTGGGAGACACTTAGCAGCTGACCCTTGTCCCTGGGGACTCCCCACTGTCCCTCAGACCTATAACAAGGACGGTCATGGTATCTGCTCAACGAAATGTAGAGGTTTCTGCAGATTCCATTTCATGATAAGACAGGACCACGCAATTGATGACGCATGGTCTTCAGGGAGGAAACCCCAAGTCTGTGGTCTGCTCGCTGTGTGACCTCGGGCCAGTCACTTAACCTTTCTGAGGTTTGTTTTTCTCATTTGGCAAAAAATTTCTACTTCCTGTAGTTGCCTGGAGAAACACGTGAGACATAGTTATAAAAAATAGCTCCGGCTGGGTAGCTCAGTTGGTTGAGCGTCATCCTCTGCACCAAAACATTACAGGTTTGATTCCCAGTCAGGGCACATACCTAGGTTGCAGGTTCAGTTCCCGGTAGGGGCATGTATAGGAGGCAAACGATCCATGTTTCTCTCTCACATCAGTGTTCAGTGTTCCCTTTCACATCAGTGAAAACTGTGTGACTCTGACACACAGTTTTCAAAAAAGTTAGCTCTTAATCTAAAAATACCTTTCCCCCCTCTATTGGGATTGGGATAAGTATAGCCTGAATTCTATGTATCTCCACACATTTAAACTATATCAGCATCTGTGGGTGACTCAGCCCTTCTGTCTGCTAAAAGAGAACAAGCCCCTGACCCATTTCATGTGGTTGCTTTGAAGGATGACTAATGAATGTGCTCATAAAAACCTCTGGTAAATGTCAAAGCCTTAAAGACGCTCAGGGAGCGTAGGCTTCCTCCAAGGCTGCACATCCAGCTGGGGACAGAGGAAGGAGAACTTAAAGCCATGTGAGTGTGTGTGTCATTCATTTCAAAACTCTGCAGAAAAGAGAACCAGTGCACAAGAGCCTGACTTCTGATCCTCATGGAAGCCCGACCTGGGAGGTTGGAATGAGCACAGTAGGCACATCAGAACGTGGACGATTGGTTGGCCTGTGGCTCATCTGGACCCTTCCCAGGAGCTCTGAGACACTGAGACAGAAAAGCAAGAGTCCTCTTTATAGAAATGTGGTGAGAGGGCTTAGGGGTCAAGGTGAGGCCCTTGGGATTTGGGTGTGGAATCTTAGGGAGGGAAGCCCTCCCCCTGCCCCAGCAAGTATGGAGTTTTGGATGGACAGAAAAATCACCCTCCGCAAGGATGACATCCAGTGAGTGACATGTGCCTTGTGAGGACAGAGGCTCCAGCGCTCCAGAGGCTCTCTGCACAGCCCACGCCCGGCACGGCCCCTCCCATCCTGAAAAGGCTGCGTGAATTAGCCCGTGTCGCCTGGGAAACAGCCCAGGCCAGTTTGCATCCTGAGTGTTTTCACTTCATGTTATTTTGTATCCCTGTTTTCCTCTATCACTGATAAAATAATAGTTAACACGCTCGAGGGCTTATTATGTAGCAGGCACAGTTCCAAGGACTTTTCACGTGAATCAGCTCACTTAAGCCTGACAATGGCTCTAGAGGGGCCTTATCAGCCCATTTTCTAACTTAGGAAGCTAAGTGCTAGAGTAACATGAGGGGGTCACTGAGGACTGGGACCTGGCTGGAACCTCAGCTGCGTCTCGAAAATGTGTCTGTACCTAACAGGCACTTACTCCATCTCAGATGCTGTTCTAAGGGGTTAATCCACTCAATCCTCCTAATAGCCCTGTGAAGTAGGTATTATCCTCACCACCCCTGTAGTACCCACGTGGGAACTGAGGCACCAAAGCAATTTGCCCATAGCCACTCTGTCCGGAAGTGCCAGCCAGAATCTGCTGTGTAACCGCCACAGCCTGCTCCCTGGTGCGGCCGGGCTGCCTTTTCCCTGCCCTTCCTGGATCTCTCTCCTGGGATGGCGAGGCCATGGCCTGAGCACTGTTTGCATTTCTGACAGCCCCTATGGAGCGAGAGCGGGAGACTGTGATAGCTGCACACCCACCCCGCACCCCCCTCAGTGGACCCCGCCTGGGTCCAGGCCTTGCCTGGGCGAGACCACGGGCTGCAAAGGTTGAGCTGATCCTGGACTTTTCCAAGGTCACACAGCTGCCTTGGTCCCCTCCCCCCGAAGCTTAGGACTCAGTCTCACTTGGGGTAATGCTTCTGCGGTCAGGGCGACATGGGGAGCACCTGGGTTCTGTCGTGACCCTGCCAGCGCATCAGGGCCTTGACCCCTCCTCCGGAAAGTGAGAGGGCGGGGAAAGCATATCTCGATCTCACAGTGTTCTCCACTGCTTCCAAACCGAGTTCCACGGAACGGGACGTTGTGCGCGTAAACTGGGGGCTTCATAGTCAAATCAGTTTGAGAAACACTGCAAACCGGGTCCACTCTTAGAGATCCCCAGTGCGTGTGGGCATGTGCTTCAAGTGCCCCTCCAAAGGCACCTCTTCAGCCTGACTTAAACCAGAGTTTCCCGTATTGACGTAACCAGGGAACCCTGTTTATAAATATGACAGTCTATAAATGCATCATTAAGGCTTCCGCAGAGGGCCTGCACAGCGGTTCCCTCAGCGAGTCCCACATCCTCTGGTGTCAGACGGGTGCTGCGGCACCCTCTGTGGCAGAGGATTAAAGGCGTGAGCTCTGCCCTCCAGCAGTGGAAGTCCAGGTGGGGGCCTGGGGCACCACAGCCTGGCCTGAGAGCCAGAGGGAGTCCCGGGAGGAGCCTTGGACACTTCTGTCCAGGCATCGGGAAGGGGAAGAGGTGGCCGGGGAGTCGGGCCTTGAGGGCCTCATGGAGCCGGCTAGACCAGGACACGGTGTCTTGGTCTGCCAGTCTGAGAGTGGTGTGGCAGAGGAGAGGAAAGGGCCCGATGTCTCCTCTGTGGTCTCCAGCGCCCTGACCTTGAGCCTGAACTACAAAATCCACTGAGATGAGAGCATAAGCCTTCCCGTTAAACGAGCTCAGCCTTCTCAGCAGACAAATGATCAGCCATTGGCCGTGACTTGATTCACCCCCACACGTAGCTCGCGGATGCAGTCCTCCTAACCATGTGCAGTTCTGTGCTTTCGAAAAGTCCTGTTGAATTCGGGGGCCAGCACAGATAGTGCCCCTTTATTATGACTACATCTTTTATGACACAGTCATAAGCATGTAATTCAGTAGTATACCAATATCACACTCAAACAGACCCTATGACAGTTTAGCTAAAATGTTCAAACTAAAACTACAAATTATTACATTTATATATTACCCTACTGACTGCACTCCCGCAAGCGCTACTTCTGCCGGACCCTGCGTATTTTCTCTGTCCCTTTACGTTCCAGGGATATTTCAGTGCCTCTTGAAGAACAGAACCGTCCCACTCATGAATCCAGCTCTGACAGGGGCAGAAGCTAAGGAACTGGGTTTTGTTCCTTTACTCTTTGAGTTTTTCAATCAACAAACACTTACTGAGCACTTTGGGTTTCACTCACTTAGATTTTTTTTTTCAATCAACAAACATTCTCTGAGTACTTCCTCCATTTCTGGCGTTGTGCTAGGTGCTAGGGACCCACAGTGGCATCACACACGTCCCTTCCCTAAAAGAAGCGCAAACTGGTGGACCTCAGGGAGGCAATGTCCTTGTACAAGAGTATGACGGTGACGCTTCCCTGTGTCACGAATAGAACGCCCATGAGGAAGATGAGCATGTGGTCTGGTGTGTGAGGTAGAGGAACCGGGCAGGGGACAAGCCCCCTGAGCACGCCTTGGAGAGACCCCCAGAGCGGGCCAGGCCCGGGGACCGCTTGGCGGAGGACGCCGATACACACCGCGGGGAGAGAAAGGCAGGCCAGGCAGCGGGGACAACCTGGGCAAAGGCTGGGCTGTGCAGAGAACACCAGGGCCCAGGTCATGGAGTATCTCTCAAGTCACGTTGAGGTGTGTGAACTTTATCTGGAGGGCTTTCCGCAGGAAGAAGCCTTGAAAAAATCCACGTTCCTGGGAAGAGCTCTCTGGTTGTGGGTGGAGTGTAGGAGCTGGCAGGACAGGAGCTGCTAGAATGAGAAGAGGCTCTTACCTGGCCCGGACCCAGCACAGCCAGAGATGGTAATGTTCCTGCGGGTTTAGGGGAGGCCTCTGAGGCAGGCCAGGGGCCAGCTGCGCTGTGGCAGCCCCCTTCCAGCGTCACAGGCACAGCCTTGTACCCGCCTAGAGTCTGCCTGCCAGTGGGGACAGAGAAGGCGCGATTCCTGAGACATAGCACCAACAAAGATGCGGGCGCTCTTGGGGCCTCTCCCAGGGGCACGTGTCGCTGCACGGAAGCAGGCAGTTTCTGCCCTGGGACAATCCCGTCACAGTATTCAGGCAATTAATTATTTCTTATCTCATGAGTAAGGGCCCATGTGGAAATCACTCCCATCCTTCTGCTCAGATTTTATGTGGCTGTTTATTCTGAACAGGAAAAGAGCAGAAAATAGAACTGTTTTCAGAATGGATGCCAATTGGAGGTTTTTTTTAATAAATTTCTGAGTAGTGAAAACAGGGATGAGGGCGCAGGGGCCCTTTCTCTGGGGCTGTGGAGGCAGAAGCAGGCAGCCTTGGAAGTGACATTCATCGCTCGTCCAAGGGGGCATCTGAGAGACCAGGAGAGCTGGGGTACCAGCATCTGCCTCAGCCCCAGTGCCGGACTGTCTTACTCCCTTTGTGGAGACAGGTGCCAGCCACCTGAGTGTGGGGCCTGCAGCGTCCTGGAAGGCTGGAGTGAGAGAAGAAGGGGGCGCAGAGCCACCCCTGCCCGGCTGGCTGCTGGTGTCCTGAAGGCAACCCTGGGCCAAGAGCAGGGCCCCCCTGCTCTGGCCCCGGGTCTGCCTATTTGTGGGATGCTGAGTCAATGATGCTATTTTCTGGCCTCGGTTTCCTCATCTGTAAAATGGGTTTTCTACCCTCAGCAAATGCCCCAGGAAAGAGAAGAATAGAGCTCCCGGACACCCACATACCCAACAAAAACTCCTAAGCGTTCCCCCTAGAGCGGCTGTGCCGGGAGTCGGGTTAGGGACAGCGAGGCAGGTGCACGTGTTGGTGGGGGCGTCTCTGTGTCACAGTCCTGCTGCGCTTCACTCCTCCCCACAAGCTGCTGGGAAATGGCCCTGAACAGGCCTTGCTTGACATCCTCAGTTTCAGGGGAGGGTCCTTGGAGCCTCAGACCCGGGATGGGTTGCAGGTCCTGGAGGGCAGGAGGTGGGAACACACTCCGGACTGTCTGGCATCAGGTAGAGACACAGCCTCTCTGTGTCCTTGGGCCCGGTCATCTTGCTGAGCTTCAATTTCTTCATTGATATGAGGGGAACCCCCACACCCAGGAATTTATTTATAAAAATTGTCTATTTATTCTCATATGTTTAAACTTCAGTCACCTTCAAAGTACTCTGCATTTGATGCAATACAGCTATCAAGACATTTTTCCACTGCTCAGTTTTTGAACGTGTCGATTTTGATGTATTTTAGTGCTTCTGACATTTTTTTTCTCACCTCTTCCACATTGGCAAAATGTTTCTCTTTGAGGGCTCTTTTTTCATCCAGGGAAGGGAAACAAAAAAAGTTGCTTGGGGTGACATCAGGTGAACAGAGGGTGGAGCACAGGGGTTATGCCATTTTTTGGTCAGAACCTGCTGAACACTCGGTGTGGTGGGGGCAGGTGCCTTTGTAAATCACCATCATGAAATGGGCAAACGCATGCAAGGGTCTTCAGACAAAATTCACCGGAGCTGAATGCAGCCTCTCACAACAGTGCCAGCTGGTGCGCTGGTACAGATGGGTTCTTAGAACACTCACCTAGCAGGGGAAGCCTGTACTACAAGGGGCCCGCCCTCCAGAAGATAACTCTGTTTTTTTTTGCATCCCCCCTTGTGTTACCCATAATAGTGCTGGCCCAGTGACTGGGGGGAGAGATAAGTGAGAGGACCGAGGGGGGCACGCTGACAGTGTTCACTGCCATGTCCCCAGTTCCCAGGTGGCGTGAACTAATGTTTGTTGAGTGAATAATGCAAGTGAAGTACACAGGACAGTGACCGGCACAGACTCAAAAACAAGCGGAGCCGTTTCACACAGGGGATCCGTGCTCACCCGGCCCTTTACCAAAGAGCGATGTCCACACCCGAGTGACCACCCTCCACGGTTCGTCCCACCAGGTGCTGAGCAGTATTGTGAAAGCTGAGTCTTCCAAAGGAAGCGGGGGTCCCTGGACCTCAGCCCGAGTCACCCGCTTCTGCCCTGCCCTGCCCTGCCCTGCATTGCCCTCCTGGCCAGGGTGGGGCCAACTCGGCGCTGCACGATCCGGCCTTGTCCACCCTCTGTCCTGCTGGCTCTGAGGCCGTGGCTGCCCCTTCTGGCTTGGGACATGAGTTCCCTTGCGCGATGCAGATGGAGGGAAGAGCATTCGAGGAGGGCAAAAGTCGGGAGGGACGGCCGCGCCAGGGGATGTGATTAACCTGGGCTCTTGGCGTGGGAGTTTGTGGGTGAGGAGGCTGGGACACTGGGCGACCAGCTGCCTCCGTTTCTGGGTCTGAGCCACTTCCCAGGATGCAGGACCTTCAGTGCTAAACTGGGAAAGCCCTGGGCAAACTGGGATGCGTAGGCCAGTGCACTGGGGAAGCGGACCTGAGTCCCCATAGAAACAGGCTTTGAAAATACCGGTAAGAAGTTCTGAGTTCCGCGGAGCTAGTTGCAGCAGGCTCCTTTCTGGGAAAGGGGAGGGAGGGAGGCATCTTCTACAAACCAAGCCCACTTGATCTCCACACTGATGGGAATATTTGTCTCTATTTTACACACAAGGAAATTGAGTGTCAGAGAAGTTAGTTCACTTGCCCCAGGTCACAAAGCAAATAGACAGTCAGTGATTCTAAAGCTCGTGCACTCAGCCACCGAGCCGCTGTCTCGGGGTGAGGCTCTGGCCGGCCAGGGGTTGTGTACTGTGGCCCGAAAGCCAGGGCCCCGATATCTCTCTGAGGATGGGCCTCGGAGGCTCCCGGAAGACGGGCCAGCACTGACTCTCGGCTTCCCTGCCTGTGGCACGGACAGCCAGCGAGCAGCCCCCGGCCAGCTGGGCCTTCCTAGTTCTGTGTCCCCATCATCGTCCCAGGGTCTGGCCAGGGCAGGCCTGTGCGAGCAGTGTTGAACGCATGATGGGTCCATGACTAACAGGGGCCCTGAGGGGCCAGCTCCCCAGCAGCCCCTCCTAGAGGCAAGGAACAGAACTGTAGGCAGACCACAGGGTCCAGAAGGAGACCGACCCCCTGGGGCGGAGGGGTGGGAGTGAGGGGGGAGGCTGTCCCCTCCCTGAGCAGGTAGCATTTCCCCTGCTCCAGCCATCAGCGACAGGCCCAGCTCTCCCCCAGCCAGGCCCAAAGTGCTTAGGACGGGGTGGCCACTCCTCCCTGGCAGCCAGGCCCAGAAGCATTAAAGGGCTGAGCTAAGAAGCTCCATCTAGAACCGGATGTGAGTACGCCAGGGAAGAGTTGGCAACAGGAGGAAAGCCAGCCCGGCAGGTGGAGCCTGGGCTTGATGGCCTGGCAGCAGGTGCAGTGGGCAGACAGTGTGTCCGGTCAGAGGGGCTCGAGTGCCTGGACAGGTGGCCAGAGCCCAGTGCCTGAGTGCCTGATATGCAGCAGAAAGCAGGCGGTCTGCGTGGTACCGGTCTTTGGCACACACACCTGGCCTTAGACCATCCTGTGTTCGGCTGGCCCTTGGCTGTGGCCTCACACCCACACCAGGGAGCCAGTCCACTGCGGCGGGCATCCCGGAATCAGGACCACAGAGCTGCAATGCGGGTCACAGGGCTGGAGCTGCCCGGCAGCTGGAGCCTCTGTGGCGGAGGGGTGCCCTGCTGAGGGCCCTACATTGGCCCCCAGAAGAGAAAAGCTAGTCCAGGCTGCCTGGGGCTTGGCCAGGGGGCTCCTGGTGAAGATGTGTGGAAGGAGGTGGCTCAGACCTCAGCTGTTGTTCGAAAGCCAAAGCAGGGCCCTTTCCAGAGGGGAGGGGCCGGTGGGGTGTCTGGGTCCTCTCCAGCCCTTAGCAAGCCCGTCGGTTGCCAAGGATCAAGGATGGGTGGCCACCAGGGGTGTCATGAGAGAGAGACCCCCCACAGGCCTTTCTGTGCAGCTCTGGGGTCTAGGACCGATTCTGGCCAGGAGCCCCCAGACACCTTTCCCAGGCAGGGGGCTGGGGTGGGGGCGCCTCCACGCCTCCTGAGAGGTGCTGGGAGCGGGGAAGGGGGAGCACCTGTTCGGGGTGATGAACACCGTTCAGAATGGTGGTGACGGGCACACTGCACTGTGAAAGCTGTTGATGCTAAAACGCAGGCTCTGTGCTGCATGCGTATGTGCTTTACCACACTACGAGAGCAATGGGAAGGTTGTCAAGGTCAGGGAAGACAAAGAAGGGCTGAGAAACTGTCGCAGATGGAAGGAGATGAGGAAGCATGACAACCAAATGTGCTGTGGTGACCTGGATTTGTCCCTGGAGCAGAGCAAAGGCCACCTCCTGTCCCTTACAGAGAAACTGGGGAGGCCTGAGTGCATGCAGTTTGTCGGTTGGTTAACGCCATTGCCCCGGTGTCGACTTCTGAGCCGTGACAAATGCCCCGCGGTTATGTAAGGTGCCCACGTCAGAGGGAGCTGAGTGCTGGGCGGACGGGGACTCTCTGTGCCGTCTCTGCCACTTGTCTGTGAAGCTAAAATTATTCTAAAATATACAGTTAAAAGAAAAAGAACAAAACCAAAGCGGGACCTGGGAGAGCCGCCTCGGAGAGCTGGGGCCTGGACCGCCAGTGGGCCTCCAGTGCTGCCCGGGAGCGGCCGGGGGGCTGGGCTGTCTCTCAGCAGCGGGGGGGGGGGGCGGGGGGCGGGGGGGGATTTGCCAACTCTGCGCAGAGGCGTGGGAGCGGGAAGGGGAGGCAGGTGAGAGGCGGGAGGGCTCCCTGCGCCCGAGCCTGCTGGCAGCTTATCTGAGAGCTGTGTTGGCTTCCTCCCATTCCCCTTCCTCTTTGCCCATCTTGGTTTCCATCTCTGCAGTGCCTCCCTCCACAGTGTCTGTCTGCCAACACCGTGGGCCTGGGCACGGGGACATCCGTGTCCCGAGGTGCGCTTTCCCATCACAAGGTGGTCAGGCAGCCAAGCCTGGCCACACACTCTGAGGTCAGGTTTCAGGCAGAGGTTCTTAGAGTGGGATTCCTGTCCCCAGTCACTTATTAGAGGAAAAATGGTTAGGACAGGGGGTGAAGAACAAGAAATAACGTTTATTGAGCACCTACTGCATGCCAGGCCCAGCGCCAGACCTTTTACAGGTGGTTCTCCTTGACCTCCTCACAGACCGCAAGAGAAGCCTGCTTATCCCTGTTCTGCCCAGCAGACTCAGGCTGAGAGAAGCCGAGAACCACCCCCGCCTGTGTCAGAACCCAATCAAACTCAAGTATCCGTTGGACCCTAGATTTGGCCTTTCCCGCTCCAGGACGGGACGCAGGGTGGGAGCTATCCAGCTCTCCAGGCCTGGGCAATGTCCAGGCTGCAGGACGTTCTGAGCTTCCAGGAGTGTCAGGTGACAGGGCAGAGGGCACACCTGGTGATGCTATTCTCCAGAAGGGGCAGGGCTTCGTTTGCGAGGTCAGAGTTCCTATGGACAGAGGGGCAGGGCAGTGGGGCGGAGTCAGAGCTAGTCACGTTGACGGATGCTATTTGGAACTGGGGAAGCCACAGCCTCTGGGGTCTGGCAAGGTCTTAAGGGAAGCCCAGGCCCCCTTGGAATGCCTGCCTCTCACCCAGGCCGCATACCCCAGGGTTTCCTCAGTCACTGTTTTGGAGGGAGCACACACACCCCAGAAGAGGCCCTGGATTTGCACACTGGACACCTCCCCCCATCCCCCTTCTACCCCGCCATCCTCTGGTCCTTGCTCCATGTCCCCACCTGCCTTTCCCTCCGCAGATGCTCCCCGTGCATAGGTCTGGGGACTGCTCCCACGTGACCTTGCATGGCCCTCCACCATCACCATGCCCACAACTCCAGGAGTGGTCTCCTTGGGGGCACTGTGCCTGCCAGCACTGTGTGTCCCCAGAAAGCCTGGGTGGTCTTCTTATCCTCTGGCCTCTGTCACAATTGCCGAAGAGCTCGGGGCCCAGCAGATAAAGAGCAGGGCTATTCTCCGGGCATCCTGGGCAGAGGCAGATGGGCCATGTGTGGGAGGTCCTGGCTGGAGCCCAGGCCCAGCCCATCTCACTGCTCTGGCTACAGACTCGACTCTGAGCCCCACTTCCCCAAGCCAGAGGTCAGAAAGGATGGTGAGCCTGGAACGTTCTGTAACTACAGGCTGTGGAAGCTAGCTGTGATTGTGCAAAAAAAGGCCAGTGTGTTTCCAGAAAACACAGTGTGATCTAGAAAGCCATGGCCACCCCCTCCACAGTTATTCTTAGAAATCCCGGAACACCATTAACCGGCTCGCCCTTGGAAACAGGACTGCAGCAGAACGCAAGGTGGCGGGGCGGGGAGATGCTTCCTGCAGACCCCCCATCCCCCACCGCCCTGCCTGCTCTCTGTCTGCAACCAGAGCAGCCTGGCGGAGCCTGGAGGAGGCAGGCTGGAGGGCCAGGTGGCAGGGTCATGTCTGTTGCAGAGCATGGAACTGACCCAGGCCATTCTCCCCACCACTTGGCTGCCTCTGTGGCTTAAGCCCTTTGTTGATGAGCACACCTGTGTCATTTGCTCTCCTTTCCTTCAAGTCATTTTTTCCAGGCTTCTCCTGCAGGGGCCTCTCTGGAGGCCAAAGGCATCATGGTTTGAAGCCCCTAACCCTCAATTCCTTGCCTTTGGCCTTGTGCAAGTGTGAGCCAGACCACAGCCACCCTTGCTTGTCCATTCAGCAACTGCCTGGGGTGGGGTCAGGGGTGGTTGCAGGGACAGGGAGATCCAGACACTGTGTGTGGTCCCCTCAAAAGCCCAAGCTGTAAAGTCAATGCACAAATAATTCTGCAGCAACACGTGTGAAAAGGGCCTGAGAAGGGGGCGAACCGAGGGTTATATAATCTGAAGAGAGAAGTTGGGTACAGCTAATCTGGGCATGCTTCCTGGAGAAGGGGGCATTTGCCTGAGGCTTGAAGGACTTATTTATTTATTTAGAATCCTATGTATTGGAAGGGAAGCAAGGCTGAGCGAAGCCACAGATAAAGAGAACAGCAGCCAGGGTGACATGGGGCAAGGCCCAGACTGTGTCCAGCAGACCTGGTCTGTCATTCCGAGGACAGGCCATGTGACTCTGAGGAGTGTCCTTCCTGCCACTGGAAGAGCAGGAAGGTGCGCAGATACCATGAAATAACAGGTGAGAAGAATGCCTGGCTGCCGGGGAACTGAGGGCCCCGCTGTAGTCACACTTCCCGCAGTCTGGATGTGTTAATGACGTGGCAGGAACTCCTGGCCACCTCCAGGCAGATCTGGATAGTCCTGGTTTGACATCAAACCCCTCTGCACCGCGTGGGCTCTGAAGCACCACCCTAGGAGGAGATGGATATCACCCCTCTATCAGAGCCAGGGCCCCTTCATTAGGGCAGGTGACCAGGACTGTCTGTGTGTCAGGGAACCCCGCTGTCAGCCCACATCCGGCATCCGTGTCCCAGCCCCAGCCCGTAGGGAAAGCAGGCCGAGGCACGTGCCCAGTTCACACAGCGCATCAGAGGAGGCTGGCGCTGGGCTACCGCCCACCCAAGGTCACTGCCACTCCAGTCCTCCTTCCAACAAGAGATTCCTTCCTTTGTTGTGGCTGGAGGCAACCTCCAGCCCACCTCCCTCCCATCAGGAGGAATAATTTACATTCAGGAAAGCAACACCTGTCTAGGCTTTTCTCTCCCGAGATGATGGCTCCATGGGGGCCCTCTGCACCCCAAGGCGGCCCAGGCCTAGGCTTCTAGGGTGCAGTGCAGAAGCCTTTTGCTGTCCCCGAAAACCAGGCCAACACTTTACTTCAACCCACAAGTAGCAGAAGAGCAAACGGCAGCATCCTTGAGTTAATGACTCTGTGATCTCAAGATAGTGGTTGGCCAGGGAAGGCCTCTGTCCTGACTGGCCCAGATGCAGTGGGTGGAGGTGGAGGGGGGTGAGGAGACCTGAGGGACAGGGTGCTGACAGTGGAAATCTCAAGTCCTCAGGCTGACAGAGTGCTGAGGCGTGGGGTGGGCTCTGCCACCTGAGGTTTAGGAACTGGAACCAGAAACGCTGGCATTCCTGCTGCCTGTTACTACCAGAACCGATCAGTAGAGACAAGGATTGAATCTTCATGGATGCTTTATTCAGATACCAGCGATCTGAGAAGATGGCAGGTTATATATCCTAAAAACAGTCTTAACACCTCATCTCAAGCTGACCATTTTATAAGGAGAAAATAAGGTAGGGAAGGGGTTTGGAAAAAGGTTAACCAAATAAGAATTATACTCCACTTGGGGATTTCACTAGAATTTCTTTATCGACTGATCAATAATTCTTTATCTGCCTCAAGGAAGTGGCCTTTCTGGAACACAATGACTCAGATAGGACGGCTTGCAGAGCTCTGGGGATTGTCTGCCTCCTGGAGTCACGTAGGTCATGCATTCCAGTTCCTGGAATAACAGCATTCCACGTGCATTAATTGTCCAAGCCCATCAACTATAACTAAAGCTGAAATCTTTAACTCTTGAGTTCATCTATCAGTAGAATGCAGCACAGGATTTCACGGTGGCTGTCCCATGGGGCAGTGACAGTGAACTACAGAGCACATTGAGTCGAACTTCCTTGTCTGAGTGGGGACACTGAGGCCCAGGGAGAAGCCACACTTGCTGAGTTTCCCAGGGAGTTAGTGGTGACCCTATAAAGAGAATCCTGGAGCATTATCTAAGCCCACCGTGAATTGCAGGTATGACTGAGAGACGGGATGGAGCTGGAAGGATGGGAGAAGCTGCAGGAGCCCAGCCGAGGAGACAGACCCCGACAGGGGCCGGGAGTGGGGTCCAGGAGCCTGGGGCCTGAGCAGAGGGGAGCTTAGAAAACCTCTGACTGGATTAGTGGGGGGCCAAGGGCTAAGGAAGGGGTGGGGCGGGAGGGAAGTGGCCGTGGCTATCCGGGCAACGTGAGACATCCTCGTGGTAGAAATATCCTGTATCTCGACTACCTCAGTACCAGTATCTCAATATCCTGGTTGTGACATTTGCACTATAGTTTTATCTACTGGATCGCTCATTACTACTGCATGTGAATCAACAATGATCTTAAGATTAAAAGTCTCCTTTAAAAAAGAAAGAAAAGAACACTTCTGCGCTGAGTATGTAGAAGGCTCTGAGGGACAGAGTAGCTAGCAGGGAGGTGAGGGGCAGAGCCGAGCGGGAAAGGTGTGCCCAGCATACGCCCGGGCACCAAGCCTGCCTGGGGACAGAGGGTCTGGGCTCTGGCAGGTACAGTCTGTGAGCACAGTGACTTCTGGGCCCAACAGAGTGAGCATCAAAGAATGAGGAGCGGAGCTGCGAGGCAGTCGGAGAGAGGCTGCTGCCGAGGAAGGTAAGGAAACGCCGAAGACCCTTAATGAGTAGGGGCGACCGGGCAGTTGGCAGGGCTGGTGTCTGCTCTACGGCATAGTGAGAAAAAGCAGTCATTGGAACCAGAAAGGGAGTTGCCAGCCACCCGAGGACAGCACCCTGGTTTCACCTCTAAGCTAACAGCTATTGAGGTTTCTGCAGGAAGGGTTTAGACGGGATGCTGGGCGGGCTTGGATGCAGGAAGTGCCATCGAAGGGTGTGCAGCCGGACTCAGGGCTATGCCGCCTGAAGCTTGAGGAGGGGGCAGGCACTTCCCAGCAGGAGCTAAAAAAGACATCTCTTCTTGGGCACAGAACTAGTGTCTGATGGTGGGGCAAAGGTACAAGGGCCACCGGCATGAGAAGGTATCTTTAGACTGAAGAAGAAAGCAGGTGACTCCGCACAACGTAACAGCACTTGTTATAGGGTAGGCTACTCACAGAAAGACTGGGCCAGAGTGGACAGGCGACCCAGCCATTTTTCTCAAATTATTCTCTGCTCCCAGACCCCTCCTACGGTACTATTTTATAGAACTCAGGTACAGATGATTGACAAGGAAACAAAGAATGCAGTAGCGCCCGGGGCCATACCTTCTTGTGTTCTGGCGCTAGATGATTGCTTATAATCAATACTGTTGCCGGTTTATTTATCTTGGTTGTCACACCACTAGGCTGTTGCTAACGAAAATACTTCTGGCCACATTTTAAGGAACAGAGATCATCATCGACTATAAAACTTTCATATGGTTGCTAAGGGCATATAAGTGGGTCAAAGGTCACAGTGTGAAACTTAAACCTGAAATGAAACCCAGGACACGAAGATGCCGCTGGTTTTGTTCACATCTATATCCACAGAGGCTAGTGACTTAGGAAACAGGAAGGTGACTTTAGGAGCAGGTGAGGTTGACTTTGGCAAATGGACCAATGGGTCCGGAGCTCTGTTCCAAGGCACAAGGTCTGTGACTTGCAAATGACAATTCGTAAGCACCCAGACAGAGCCCAGTACTGAGGTTCCCTCTGCCTCCTCAGCCGGGCTTCCCTGGGCCCCCCAGTTCGCCTGCGAAGCCCTCCCACATCTCTGGGCCTCGTCCTCGGTTCCTCGTCGGCTCCCCACTGTGTCTGATGCTCGGAACTCTGAACGTGTTCTCTGTGCAGACCCCGTGCTGGCCCTGGGCACGCTGACATGGACCAGACACGGTCCACCCATGACGGGCCACGGTCTAGCAGGAGAGACAGAGCTATAATTAAGGTTCTCAAAGAGGGTCAGGCAGGCATGCCCTGCAGGTGGCATCTCTGCCTCTGGGTCTGTCAGTGACAGGGACATGTCCCAGCCGAGGCAGGGGAGCCCGGCATTGAGGACCTGTTCCGCAAGGTTGTTGAGGGTGCCTGCCTTGGATTCTGGTGCTGCTGGACGAGCCTCTCTTTTGTCCTCAGCGCAGGGAGGCTGACAAGACTGGTGACCCTTGTCCCTAGAGCCTGCCCAACGCTCTGAAGCCAGGTCTGCAAATTTGTCATCAACCTTGTTGAGACCTGCCTTGTGCTCGATGCCCATAAAGACCCAGGGGTGGGGGCAGGTATGGGACAGAGGTGGAGAGACCTGCACACTGCCTGGCGGGGCTTCTGGCCGAGCTGGCACCATGTGGACTCATCTCACAAATCCAGAGACAACCAGACAATGTGTGTTTGGGGGGCGGGGGTATCCCAGTGGGGCTGTAGGCTGGTGGGAATGTTGACATGGGGGAGTTCTTCTCACAGGAAAAGATTTGACCCCAGCTTCCTATAGTCTGGGGACGTGTCTTGAGCAGGGAAAGCTACTGTAAAGGAAGAAGGGAGGGCTGGGCAAATGGGTGGAGGTGGGTGCCTGGCATCCACAGGGCAGCCGGGAGACTCCCATTTAACTGCCCTGGCTGAGCACCTTCCCTGTCTTGCCAGCAAGGAGGTGGCATTACCTCTGATTCACAGAGGATGACAGCAAGGCCAGAGGAGATAAGGGATCCACTCAGACACTCAGAGCCAGTAGCAGAAGAGATCAGCTTCTCAGCCGAACTAGACCCAGGGCAGCTCCTGTGGGCTGGAACTGAGGGCGCTTTCTGGAGGGCCCTGGGAGGATGGCTAGGGTGGAGGCCAGGGACGGACTGTGGAATTGCCGCAGAAGGCAGACCAGGACGTGCCCACCGCGGTGCTGGGTAAGCGTTCCACTTTCTATGTGTGACTGAAAAGGCCTGCTCCCCCAGGAGCTCCCCCTCTTGCTACTGGCGTGGGCTTTGCTTCTGGAGGAATTTTTGGGAGCAGCTGGTAGAAGCATGGGCACAGGCCTGGCTCCAGCCCTTCTGAACTGGGATGGGGGGCGCCTTGAGCAGATCACTTAAGCTCTCCAATCCTCAGTTTCTTCCCTGTAGCAAGATCTAATAATACACTGCCAGCTGCTACAAGGATTAGCGGTACTGTATGCAAAGCACTGGACATATGAGCACGCACGGTAATGAGCAGCTATTAATATCACGTCAGCTGCCGGCTGCAGCCGCCGCCTCCTCAGTGGTCCCTGCTTCAACCACCCCATCACCTCTGAGGGGACTGCTCCAACCTCTGCTAAAGCTGCCAGACAGAGATCAATCTCCCTAAGATTTGAGACAGGGCCCTCCGGGCTGGGAGATACCCTGCACATTAAGGAAATGGAGGGGCTTCCCCGGTCCTGTGTGCACGAGGTTCACACAGCCTTGGAGAGGAGGTGCCGACAGAGACAGCTGGTCCCGCAGCAGTCCCTCTCACAGGAGCTATTAGCCGTGTCGTGCATCCATTTGTAATGAAATGGAAGTGTTTTGATTTCTCTGGGAAGCCGGATTTTCTCCCAAATCCTCGCTGCTTTCATCCTCGGACATGAAACAGCCCATTCTAATCTCAGATGGAGGGGCGGCGGTTCTAAGGCGCCCATGAAATCTGATCGCCACCTTGGCTCCTGGGCGGCAGCTTTGATCACTGGGAGGGAGCGCGGAGTCCCCAGCTCGGTGTTAATAGCCCCATGCATTATTGAAGAGCCGTGGTGCAGCGCAGACACATTCAGGGAGAGATCCAGATTGCAGGCTGGGCTGCCAGCTGCTTCTCTCACTCCTGGGTGATGGAGCTCTGTGAACCGGCAGAGTGCCTGAGAAGAGGCACCTGACCGAGCTGTCTGGGCAGTGCCCCCACCCTTGCCCTAGGCTGGTCAGAGGGCAGCTGCCATGGAATAAGCAAATTAGGGGAAAGAACCACGTTCCAGTTCTCTCACTCGCTGCTCCCCTGACCCAAATGTCTGCAGAATGACCAGCTGCCCAGGGAGCGAGCACCCCTGGGAGCTGCGCATGTGAGGCCTCAGCTGATTACGGGCTGGGCTGTGGCCTGTGTTCTCATCCACTGCTGGGTAGGGCACTGATATTGAGGCTTTGGGGCCACAGGGCCAAGGCAAAGATTGGGACTCAGTTTTCCCCAAAATTTGCTAGGAATACTAAGAGCGGTGGGTAGGCTGACTGTGATCTTCACTCACTGTTAGAGCTGGGTAACCTAGCCAAACCCTCTGTCCTTCAATGACTCCAGGCACTGAGGATAGAACAGTGAGCGTGCAAGGACAGATGGGAGTCCTGGCTGTGGCAGGTGGCCTTTGGTGACCCCTGCCTCCTTGTGGTCATGTAGTGAACGTAGCCCCTTCTCACACTGAGTAAGGCTGACCTGTGAAACCAATCAAGAATTGTTGGAATGATGTCTGCAGCGAGGTTAGATGACACACTGTGGCTCCTGCCTTGTCCTCTTGGACTGCTCATGCTCAGAAGGAAGCTACCGCCACGTCCCAAGGACTCCCAAGCAGCCTATGGAGAGGCCCAGAGCCCTCTGACAGTGGATCCTCCAACCCCAGTCAATGACCATGGCCCTGGCTGACACCTGACTACCAGTGTCATGAGAGACCTCGACCCAGAATCACCCAGCTAAGTTGCCCTAGGATTTCTGACCAATAGAAACTGTGAGATAACACATGCTTGTTGATTTGACCAGCTATGTTTTGGGAAAATTCATTACACAACAATAAACACCTAAGACGTGCGTCTTGAGTGAATGAAGATCACAGCCTGGTAGAAAACTCCACAGTGGTCGGATGGTTACAACAGCAGCCAGAACATTATATTACAAATACCAAGGTTGCTACAAATGCCTCCATTAGAAAGAAGGGGCTTGTCGGAGAAGTCGGGGAAGGGGGTGGCAACCGCCCCGAGGCTGCTGGCGGAGTTCGGCTGCAGCAGGTGGAGAAGGCGGGGAAGAGCACTCCAGGAAGGGAAGCAGCTTGAGCGGAGGACCTGGGTCGGGTGGGAGCCAGAGGCACAGACGGACATCACGGAGGCCAGGGGTTGAGGTGGCACAAGGGAGAGAGGTGCCCAGGTGGGCCTAGAAGGGTCGGAGGGGCCTCCCACCGCTGCAGGACAGCCACTCAGCCCGAGTGCTGTGGGGGCCCCAGGGGTCTTGCTCAGACAAGCGACGTGCTCAGGCCTATGCTTTCAGCTTTGTTTTTTCAGTTACTGTGGAACTTGGTTGGGAGATGGAGGGTGGATGGGCGTGTGGCGGGAGCCCAGAGACGGGTGGAGTGTGCGGAACCAGGGGGTTTAACTGACACGGGGAGGGGTGGACAGATGGGGAGAGAATCATGAGGCGGAAGTGAGGGCCCTTGGTGACACACTGGCCATGGTGGGGGCAGGGAGGTATCGAGGAGGAGACCTGGGTCACACAACCATGGGTGGTTGGGGCTGAGCCGGTCTGAGAGAGCCAGAAAAACACACCTGACGGGGCTGGGGCTGTCAGCTGGACGGGCTGTCCAGGGCGCACGTGCCCAGTCACCTTGAGGACATGGGTCCGCCCAACCCCTGAGTTTGGGTGTGGCCCCGTCCTGACAGAGCTCACGGTCTAGGGGGCAGATGACACCCACAGACGAAATAGCGAGGGATTTGCAGGCCCCTTCCAATGGGCAGAGCTGTCAGTATGAGGTCTGGTCACATCTCTCTGGCCCCTCACACTCGCCTGCTTATAAGACCATAGACAGTGATCTTCCTAAAAGCACTAGAGAGGCTGGTCCTCTTTCTCCATGACTAAAAATCCTTTAGCTGCTCCAAATGAACTTGAGAAAGTCAAATCCCAAATCACTGCTACATCACGCAAGGTGCATTGTGATCTGATCCCTCCCAGAATCACTACTTCCCGCCAGGCTCCCTCAGCTATTAGAAGATTCTGGAAGTTCCAGGGCCTCTTGCTGGTGGTCTACCCCACACCCTAGTTGTGCCTGAAATGCCTGCCTCCTTTCCTTCTCCCCCCATCCTGCAGAATTCAGCTTAGAGGCATCTTGTCTGGGGGCGCCCAGGAACCCCCTCCTCCCAAGACCAGCAGAATGCCATGCTCACTGCTGCGTCATCAGCTGCAGGGCTGAGAGGTGTCACCTGTGCAAATCTGAATGTGTTGGTTGTTTACAGGGAGGGACCATTCTGATTGGTCCCTTTCTTATGCCGATCGCCGGTTATGGGTGCCACTGTGTTTATTAAATATTTTTAGTCACAGCTCTGAAAGGAAACACTCAGTAAGTGTTTGATGAATGAATAAACAAAGTGCTCTGGGCTCCAAAATCACAAAGTGACGTTGGCTTAAGGACTCAGCACTCTGGGCCCCTGCAGGACTGGTGACTGAGGTCCTTCTCCTTTCCCCGAGGCCTGGAATTTGAAATACCCTGCATGGCACTAAACTCTGAGCCATTCAAGCAACTGATAGTTTTTTCCAAACCACACAATAGCAAATGGTTAGAGTTGGAACTCCCTTAATGGACAGTGTTCTTCCAGCAGGCTGGCTCTGCACAAACCATCAGAAGCAGGGAAAACCCTCACCCCAGGGAAAGAAAATGCATCCTGTGGTTTCTTGGTTAGCAGACATCCTTGGTCCAGGGGCATCACTCTGGAGACCTCACCCTTTGCCACTGTAATGTAACAGCTCACACTGCAGGTTAAATTCCTGCCTGAATAAATTGTAACATGCTCCAGTTACTTGGAACAATTATATACTGGAGTCCATATTCTTTTATCAGTTGCTGGGAAGAATTGTATCCTAAATCCAATCCAACCATTGCCTCCACGTTGAAACACCCAATAAAACCCCAGTGGCTCCAGATCAAGACCCTCTTTCTCATGGTCTATCACAGCCAGTCTCTAGAGACACCCCGGACTGAGGAGAGAGTACAGCAGTTCTTGGGAGTCGGCAGACCATCAAACACAGGAATGTCCCCGCACAGAGCAAGTCCAGACTCCTTTCCCTGGCGATGGAGACCCTTTGTGCTCTCCCTCCAGCTTGGCCTCGCCCTCACACGCTAGAGTCGAGCCCATCATTCCAGGCCACCTGCCTCCCTGCACATGCCAGGGTCCTGAGGCTGTGTGTGCTGGCACATTTTCTCAGGGTGTCAGGGGCACCGTGGAAGCCTTGGCCACCAGCTAAATAACTCAGTGAAGAAGTTAAACTGACCACGTTCAGATCAGAAATGACAAAACTGGCACTGCAGGCTGTCTGACTGCTACGGCTGGGGGTTGGCAGGTGCATCTTAGCCTCCTTTCGAGTTCATTTGACAGATGTCTACCCATTGCCTGCTAGTGCGCTGGGCTCTCTGTGGGCACTGGCCCAGCACATCACATGCACTCACACATCATTTCTTCTTGGAAAAATCAGGAAATTCAGCTTCATAGGAATTCCGACAGCAGTTAAATCTCTTCAAAGGGGAGTGAGGGAGAAGCCTGGTTCTGCCCCGCTCCCCACAGCTGGCTGAGGCAAACCCGGCACGTATGACGTCCCGGAGGTCCAAATGCTGGGCCCACGAGTGAAAGTGGAGCCTGTGTCCAACCTCTGGAGGTGGCTCAGAGCATGTCTGGGCCCTTCTCTGGCTGCTCTCTGCTCACTTCAACTGTGGTCAGGAGGCCAGGCGGGTGGGCAATGCCTCGGGACAGCAGGTGTGCCTGCGGGCAGCTGAGCTCAGTCCAGGAGGCTCAGCACAAGGCCTGTCTGTTCAGCTGGCCCCTCTGCAGCATTTAGACAAGGAAACTGACGCTTGGATGATCGATGGGTGTGCGTGTCTTTCTTTTGCTCCTGTGGATTTTTCAATCGAAAAGACGAGGCTTCTCTCTCGTTTTTAATTGATTTTAATGTGGCTCAGCCAGGCTAGATCGGATCTCAGCTCCTTTGTGGCCTTCGATGAGTGGTGAGAGGGGCTGCCTGAATGTTAATGAGAGAGGCTGAGGGGAGCCAGCGGAGGTAGCCAGGCCACCATGGGCCTGGGACTCCCCGCCAGGCTCCAGGGCTCACCGGCCCGAATGAGCCCACCTACGACTTCAGGGGTGGGGTGGGTACGTGAATGGGGTCGTTTGATTTCCAGATGATGCGAGGAAACGTAAATGCACGATTATAATTACAACCTAGATGGCTTCTGGCTCAATCCATCGCCAAGTTTGGGAGCTCAGGTAGCCTGCCTGCCCAAGCATTTACTCTCCCCACTCCTGCCAGTCCTCTGTGCTTTGACCTCCTCGGAAAAGCCTTCTTGGTGCCTTTGTGGTTTCTGACTGTGGCGCAGTCAGTACCTTCTGTCCTCGAGAGTGCTCTTCTCACTTCCGGCCTCGTCCCTCCTCACCACCACCGCTTCCCCCAAACCTCGCTGGGCTCTGCCTCTCTGTGTGAACTTGGACCAACAGCCAACGTCCTCTGGTTCTCAGCCTTCCTCCTCTCAAATGGAAATACCGGCACTGACCACGGGGCATTATTTGGAGGCGGCGGAGAAGATAATGTCGGCAGAGCATCCAGCAATGCTCGGAGCAGGAAAGTCTCAGGTGCTATTACTTGTCCCCCATCACCGCCCTCTCCACCAACACAGCTGAATCCAGACATGGGAGCAAAACAGGTAGGAACAGGAGGAGGCTGCAGTGGTGCCCCCCAGGGATGGACTCCTGCTCCGACCACAGCGTACGGCAGTGAGCTGGCGAATGCCCTATTCAGGGTTCTTGGCTGGAGACAGACAATAGGAGAGGTTCTGCAGTTGAGCTGCTAGGGAAGAAACACCCAGGGAGGTTTTAAAAAACAAAAATTAAAAACCGAAACAGGGCTGGGGCTTATGGCCCAAAGTCTGACTCAGTGGGCCTGGGATGGGCTCGGCCTTGACGGAGCTTTGGAATGTTGTAGAAGCTGGTGAGTTTAGGATGGGCTGGGGAAGATTGTATTCCACAGAGCAGGGGTCCTTTGCAAGAGTTGAGCTACTTGTTTTACTGGAGGGTCCTTTGTGGTCTCTTCCTGTGGTCACTGCAGGGTTCCCATAAACCCAGGTGGCAGGTGGGTGGGTGGGGGAGGGGCACGTGTCTGTCCATGGTCCTTAGTTCCCACCTTAATGACAGCTGTATCATAAATAGCTTTCTCGTATGGACGCAAACATCCAAGGCCTGGTTTCCCAACCCGTACAAACTCTGAAACACCCTTGCCCATAGATCCCACGGGCTTCTGCTCCTCACATATACACGCAAATGTGGGCCAAGCCAGATTCACGGAAACACACACATTCACAAGCATATCCTCAAGAACTGCGAATGGGCTGAGGTAGTCCCCTCTTTGCAAAGTAAGGGTCAGCCTGCCCTAGTTCGTGTGTGGGGAAGGAGCCTCCCCTTCACGTCACTGAGTTCATTTTCTTTTATCCACTTATGACAATTCTCTGGGCACCTACTGTGAGCTGACCTGGATATAATGCTGTGAGATCCCCGCTGGTAAGGAACCTGCACCCACATCCACCATAGAGAGACGGAAACTCCATCTTCCAGCCCCTTCTCCACCCCACACCTGCACTCCTACCTGATCACCCCTCCAGGCTCTCCTGTTTCCCGAGGTTCTTGCCCTGGGGGGTGTTAAGCTTTATCACGACGGTGTGTGCACGGTCACACTGCTGGGGCAGGTGTAAAATCAGAGCTGAGAACGGGGTGGGGGGGTGCACTGGGAGTCTTGCCTCGGCCCCGTCCCTCTGCCCAGAGGAAACCAGGGTCGCTGCTTCTGTTTGCTGTCTGGTGGTTAGCACCGCAGTTCGGAATATGCTCAGAACTTTCTTTCACGGCTTGTTAGCTTTGGGCAGTGCTTCCTGACTTCCTGCCCTGAAAAACGATCAATTTAGGGTGGCAATTTTCAACTGGTGTGCAGCAAGAATTTGTAAAACATGCAACACCTGACCATTCAGTCAGGGGCACTGACCTCTTTCCCCTTAGATGGTCAAATAAAAAAAAATGACAACAGCCAACACCACAATAGCTGTCCAGTGTGAATGAACCAAAATTATACTTTTTTTTGTCACATTGGCAAAAAATATATTTTTGGGTGTGCCCCAGAAGGTCAGTAATTAGATTATGGGAGCCCTGAGATGAAAAAGGGTGAACACCGCTGATTTATGAGCATATGTCTCCCCGCTCAGCGTTCCAGTTCTTTCCTAGTTTTGTTAGATTGGTTTTGAGTTTTTCTTAGTGACCCTTATAACCTCAAGTAATTTGTTTAAAGGTGAATGTCCCGTCGGCTTTGCGCACGCTCTGTCTGGGCTGCTCACTCTGTAAGGACAAGAAGAAAGTGGCCCCTGTCCCTCCATGTTTCTCTCCCTGGACCCCATGTGCGGGCTCCCAGGAAGGGCCCTGTGAAGACTCAGTAAGAAGACCGCCGCCTGCAAGCCAGGATGGGGACCCCACCAGAACTTGACTGTGCTGGTGCCCTGACTGCAGACGTCTGGCCTCTGGAACCTAAGAAATAAAGTCTGCTGCCTAAGCCCAGCCCATGACATTTGCATATAGCTGTCCCAGCTGCCTAAGAGAGCGTCCTGATTGGTTCTGATTGGTTCTGTTTCTCTGGTGATCCTGATGGCTGCAAGCCCATTTGTGAGTAGCAGACGGGAAGAACCCAGGCCTGGGTTCTACCCCACAGTCATCCCTGCCTTGCCCAGCATGGGGTCTGCCGGAGGGGCCCACCCCTGCCCCACCCCCACCCCACCCAGCCAAGACAGGGCACGGTGGGAAGGGCAGGCCAGCTGCGGTGGTCCCCCAGGTGGCAGTGATGGAATCAATGAGCAGCAGGTGGGGCACGGGCTGCCTGTGCACAGTGCAACCCCCACGGCCAGTGTCCCGTGGGGGTAATGAGAATCACCTTGGCCTTTCTATGTCGACAGTGAGGCAGGCAGGAAAGATATTGTTCGCACACACCCATCTGACAGAGGAAGATACAGACCCAGAAAGGGGGAGGGACTCATCTGAGGTCACATAGCAGAAAATGCTGGAACTGAGTTAGAGCCCTTGCCCCTGCCTTCTGTAGGTTGCAGTGTGGCAGGGCCCCACAGAGGTGGCACAGGACACTACCCTTCTGTCCCTCAGCAGTAAAGCTCCCCTGGGACTGCAGGCCAGTGGCACCAAGAGGGGAGGCGTTGAGATGGCGACAGAAGAGGAGGGAGAGTGGAGGCTGTGGCCCGGCCCGTGCAGTAGGGCCCGGGAATGACGCTGGGGGCTGCAGTGGCCTCTGCAGGCCTGGGACAGGACAGGGCATGTTTGGGTTGGGGTCGAGGGAGGCAGGGGCCTCAGAGTGAGAGTAGCCAGAGGACTGCACCCTGCCCTGCCTTCCAGGCTGCTCCCTGTCTGGACCAAACTGGCCCGGCAGCCTTTGTCTGGCCACACCTGCCCCTGCTTTTGCCTGGCAGTTCCCTTCTTCTGTTATATCCCAAGGTCCTGCCCCTCATGGTGCCTCCACTGTCCTGCGCTCGGGGCTGGCCACACAGTACTCCCCTCTTCCACAGCACCGGACCCCATGAGGTGGACACCACGTCTGGTCGGCCCTGGTGCCCAGCACCTGGCTCGGGGCCCACACAGAGCAGGTGCCCAACGCATGAGTGCAGAGCAGATGCACAAATGGACACAAGAGCAGTGGACCTGGTAACACAGGGCCTAAGCACAGTAGGGCCTCAACAATTTGCTGAAATCGAGCAAAAGAGGCTCTGAAGGCTGATGGTGACGTCACAGTGCCACCGCTGGGCTGCCACCATCACGCACACACATATCCTTCTGGAACGCTCTGAAGAGCTCCTGTTTTGTCCTGGCCAGATAGCCCAGCCCTGAGCACCAAGCCCCAGCTGTCACAGGCACACTCCCGGGCCCACGCTGTGCCCATATATTCCGCCCCCCCCAGCACACAGCTCAGGGGAAAACCACGGAACTGCGACTCTCCTCACCCTGGACACTCGGCAGAACTGGGGATCTTCTCAGCTTCCCACGACGATTTCAAATGATGCTGACCTTTGTCAGCTGCATTAATGAATCACAGCCCAGCAGGCGCCAACCCTCCTAAAAATATCTGAGAACCCTCAGTGCAGAGAGAGGCTGCGAAGGCGTGCGCAACCGGAAGGAGCTGGCCTGTCCTGCCCCGACCACCACTGGCCCCCGTCCCGAGTCCTCCTCAGCCCCATCCCTGCCTGCTCTGAGTCCCAGAAGCCTGAACTGGTGGGTGCAAAGCCACCTCCAAAAAAGCTTCAGGTCGCCCCCATGACAGATGGGGAAGCTGAGGCCCGGGGCAGGAGGCCCAGGTTCCCAGTTAGGAGCTCTGCAGAGTACAGCCAGCCAGGGACAGGGAGGAGGGAGACTCCTCCCTACAGGGCCCCGGGGTTGGGCTGAGTGCGTCCCTGGAGTGAGCCCTGGTCTAATGGGGCCTCAGCCACAGCACAGATTCAATGAAGAACTCCTCTAGGCAGAAAGAGTCCACCAGATATGGGGGGAGGGGTGTAGGGGAGCTTGTACAAGGGCCCCCAGGCCCCGGTGGAGCTGCCCCCCCCCCCCCCGCTCCTGTAGCAGTTCATGCTTCTCAAGGGGGAGACAAGGAACGGCTCCCAAGGTGGAGAGTAGCAGCTTCAGACTCAGTTTTCAGCAGCAGCACCTGGGGGCTTGTTGGGACTGCAGACTGTGAGGCCTCGCCCCAGGCCAGGTGGGTCAGATTCCCCCGCAGTTAGTTCCTGTGCCCAGTGGAGTCTGAGAAGCCTGGCAACGGAGCCACCGAGCCTCCGCTCTCCCCCGGCAGGGACACCGATGACTAACTGCGCATGCACAATATTATTAGTTAGCTGGAGGGGAGCAGGGAGGACTGGAACAGAATAGGAGGGACTCCGAGCCTGGCAAATCCACATGAAGAGTGGACACTGTTACTCAGGCCCACGGGAGGTGCGAGGTTCACAGAATGAGTCAACCTGAGGCCAATAAAGGGTGTGAGACATTGCCCTGCCTTCTTCCTAAGGCTCGAGCTCTTCTGCAATCTTGCTAACAGCTGCTTTCCAGTCTTGACTTGGGCTCCCCCACAAGATGGGGAGCTCACTACCTAACAGGCAGTCCAGTGCAGAGTGCACACCACCCTTGTATGGATGGAGTCAACCCACCCCTATGGTCTCAGCTGGCCGGCTCTTCAGCTCTTGGTCCCCCTGGGGCTGCTGGCAACCAGGCCTGTCCCTCCTTTGATCCTGGACACCTGGCCACTGTACTCTTTCTCTGGTTCCAGAAATAGCCTTTCTCTTTGTGTGTGGGGAGTCATTTCATGGGCTCTATTCACTGAGCGTGGCGGTGTTTGAAAGGCCTCTGTGGAGGCAGAACTTCCACCACGAGGATGTGCTGAGCTGGCCTCATTTCATGCCTTCCTCTGGCCCTCAGACAAGTGGGTACCAGGCAGGTCTGGGTAAGTCAGAGGCGCAGGGAGGTGACACTTCCACTGGCCTTTGGAGCTGCAGACCCCGTGGTGCACCCTGAGCACAGAGGTGCTGGGCACGCCAGTCTGCTCGATCAGCACCAGCCCCGGCTACAGGCAGGGGCCAAAGGAACCTTGGGGAACGGAAGGGGAGTGTCCCAGTGAGCCTGCTGGACACAGCAGGTGCCTCTGCCCCTCCTGTGCCCTCTGTGGAGCCTGCAGACCAGCGCGGCTCCTGCCCTCTGGCCACCTCCAGTTGTCCAGAGGCACCACACTGGCACCTTCTAGAGCTGAATTCGTCCTGTGCTCCCCCAGCTCCACCCTGCGTCACATCCTCCCGGGTGGTTCGATTGTTATCGAGGATCCAAGCCGTATGCTGGAGTCTCCTTGGCTTGCCCTCCCTCTCTGTGCCCCTCAGGGAGTTCTGTGAATTCTGGAACTAGTTCTGCTAGTTCCACTTCCTTCATGCCCCTGTTCTCTCCTCTTGCCTCCATTGCCAATGACCCAATCCAAGCCCTTGACCTTCTCCACTATTGTCTCCTAACTGGTCCCGTACCTCCAGTCTCTCCTACAATCTACCATCTGCATGAAGTGCAGTGATTTTTCTGAGACAGAAATATGATCACAGAACGCTGCTTGCCTGAAACCCATCACTTGCGCCCCAGGCCGGTGGCCCAGTCTCTTTAGTGGGGCCCACAGAGCTCTCGGGAAAGCGTTTGGTGGGCAGACCTGCTTGGGTCTGAGTCTTAGAGTTTTCTGCAGACCTCCCTCACCCTTCTCTGCATCTCTGTTTCCTCTCCGTGCAGACTTTGGCCCTCCTTGGAAATCCATTCCCTCCCCAGATCCCCACTTCCCTGTCCCTCACATTGACAGTCCTTGCCTCTGTGAGGGTCTGCTCCCCAAACCCTGCTTTGGGTCTTGCAGCATTCTCAGCTGTGGACTGAATGGGTTGGGTTTCCCCCACCCAGGTACTGCTGCGGGGGAGCTGAGAGTGGGCTCTATCCCAGGGTCCACTGGCTTCCTGGAGGAGGCGGACAACAATGGGTATGGGATGTGGCTGGTTCTTCTCTAGCTTTTCAAAGTCAAACCAGTTTCCCCCGAGTCTCCGTCAGCTTGAGTTGCCATAACAAAATACCTCAGACTGCATGGCTTAAACAACAGACATGGATTCCTCACAGGTGTGAGGGCTGCAAGTTTCAGACCAAGGTGTGGCAGGGCTCGTTTCCGGGAGGTCCCTCTTCCTGGCTTGCCCACGGCCACCTTCTTGCTGTCATCCTGACACAGTGAAGAAAGTCAGTGCCAGCAAGCCCTCTGCTGTCGCTTCTTATAATGACACCAATGCCTCTGGATCAGCCCCACCCCTCTTGAGACTTCACTTAACCTTCGTTACTTATAACGGTGAATGCTGAATGTGGTCTTTATCCTAAGTCCACTGGGTGCCCCGGTGTATCGTGGCCAGCATGGTGCACATCTGGCCTGACGTGAGTCTGTACCCAGCTGGTGGCCAATTCTCACTGCTACACTCAGTGCCGTGTGTGGGCACATCTCCAGTCTCTTGGATGGCTGCGTGTGGTGTTCACACCCAGCTGCCTTGTGAGATTCTAGTGAGCTCTGAATCTGCAGAGCGATAGCATCTGGGTGTGGGTAGAGACGGAGGCGGGGCTGGGGCCCAGGCGGGAGGTAGCAGTGCTATGCCCAGGGGAACGCACTGGCCTCAGAGCCCAGGGACCCTGTTCTGGTCCCACCCTGAACCAGACCACCGACTCTGAGGGACCTCAAGCAGGTTCTGATCCCTGCAGACCTTCTGAGCCGGCTTCCTCTAGACCTGATCCAACACACAGAAGCCACCAGCTACCTGTGGCTACTTAAATTTACATTAAGTGAAGTTAAATAGAATTCAAAACTGAGCTCCTCAATTGCATTAGCCGCATTTCCAATGCTCAGCCGCCACGTTGGCTGGGGCACTGGACCGTGTGGGGAGAGGACATTTTCGCCATCACCGGCAGTGCTAATGGACAGTGCTGCTTCACGGCCGGAGTCACCTGGTTCTCGTTAAAATGCAGATTCGGACTCAGAGCCTGGCGCAGGGCCTGATTCCGTGCATCTCTAACAAGCTCCCTGGGGCTGCTGCAGTGCCTGTTACTCTACTCTGAGGAGCAAAGATCTAGACAGGTGTGTTGATCTGGTTGCAGGGGCGGGGTTTCTGGGGGGATGTGGTGGTCGACTGGGGGCCTCTGAGAGATGCAGGATCTCAGGCCCCACCTCAGATTTGCTGGGTCAGAGGCTCTGAAGGTTGGGCCCAGGAACATGCATTTAACAGGCCCTCCCCATGGGTCATATGCTTGGCCTCAGCAGGTGTCTGCAGCCTGGGATACGCCCGGGATGGGCAGCAGTTGGCACCACTGTCCCTCCCCCAGGCAGGCCAGCCATGTCCCATGGGACACTCCAGTACCCTTGCTGGGGCACATCTAATACCAGAGGCAGCAGTTCTACCGGACGGTGAATGTGGGACCTCTGACCCTGTTCTCGTTGCACAGAGCAAGACCCTCTGGGGACAAGCCAAGGCCACCATGCAGACCAGAGCAGAAGGGGCTTTGTGACTCCTCTCAGAATACAGAGGGAGAAAGGGCAGCCCAGAGAGAAGTGCTGAAGGCCACAGGGAGAGCTGGAGGCAGAGCCCCAGCCTGTGGTGGGGTGCTCCACCTCACAGGCCAGGCTTCCTGGGACAAGTAAAGCCAAGTTGCCTGCTGATGGGACGACTGTGCCAGCTGCTCCACGGTCATGACCACTTGGCTCCGTGGTTACACAGCCCCCGTTTGACTGATGGAGAAAGCACATACCAAAATCACCCAGTTCACACAGCAAGCAGATGTGCTTTGGCTGCCCCTCCAGAACACTGAGCCCCCAGGGCTGGGCTGGGCCTGTTTCCCAGGGACCCTCTGCAGCTCCCAGGCCAAGCTCCAGAGCTCTGCCCCATCCTGGCGCTGACCGGAAGCTCACTCCTCAAGGAGCCTTCCTCTGGTGGCCAGGCTCACCCTCCCTGCGGAGCTGAAGCCGGTCCCCTCGTTGCCACATGCCCCTGACCCTCGGTGACCTCCGCCACACCTGGGCAGGCTCCAGGCAGGGCCTGGCTGACCTCTTTCCTGGCTCAGCCTTTACAGTACTCAGGGCCCGTCGCACGTGGACCAGAGCAGCGTCACCCCGAAGCTCTCTATCTTCCTCCCGCCGGTGCCCCAACCCCCTCTGAGTCAAAGGGGGCCTCACAGGCCCCCATTTCTCCTTCCAGGAAGGCAAGGTGGAACAGGCTGCCCCGAACATTCCTACACCCCCGCATGGGCATCCCTCCCAGGTGCCCCTGCCCTCTTCCCGGGGACTGCTCACTGCCCCGTACCCCGTGAGGACAGGGACTGGGTTTCTCCTGCCCCATCTGCCTCTCAGAATCTCCAACGCTGTAGAATTCACAATAATCGGATGTCTACCTGTGCTGGAAACCACTGCCTACTGGGCATTATCAGCCCATTTCACAGATAGAAAAACTAAGGTTGGAAGAATTCACGTCAGTGGGAGAGAGCCACTTCCTTAGTAAGCAGCCGTGCTGGGGGTCAAGCCGGAGTGGGTGACACCTGGGTTCAGGTGCTCTCCACAGGCCATTCCACAATCCACAAACCACTTAAGGTGCTTCTTCTGGAATAAGCCACAGATCCCTATTCCTGAGGCCAGGTGCAGTGGAGCTCTGTAAAGGGCAGCAGGAGGGCACCAGCCCCCGCTTTACCTCAGCTGGTCAGTTGGGCCGACATTGCCAGCCCCCCCCCCCCCCCAAGGCAGGCAGTACTGGCAGCCAAACAAAGGGGTCCGCAGTCGGTCAGACACTTCCTCACTGCACAAAGCCCTGCCCCACCCCCACAGACCTCAGCCAAAAGGACCCCAAAAGAATGCTCGGAATGTCTGGGGGCTAGACAGCCTCCTGCAGACAGGAGAGGCTGGCTTTGTGCTCAGTTTGCCATGACGACTGATCCTAAGTTAGAAAGGTCACTCCCCGACCTGTGACCCTGCCCTTTCTTCCTGTCTCTAGGGGCGCCTGGGCTTCCCTCCTTGGGACCCCAAGTGTCCTTTTCATGCCAGTGGGACTGAGCCCCAAGCTCAGAGCAGCTTCAAGAAAGGAAAGAGAGGAGTGCCCGCGGACAGACGCTCACATGACGGCCCCCAAAAGGTTGAACTCCATCCTGAAGTCACGTCTGGGGCTCCCCTCCTCAGTGCGGAGGCTGCGTGGGGGCCCTGGGGCTCCTTTGTGCAGTCAGCCCCTTTGGGGGAGGCAGGTCCAGGCCCCACCTTACCTGCCCCCTCCCCCGCCCCGCCCCAGGCTGGGCTCGCTCAGGGCCCCTCCCTCCTGGCCATGCCTGCTGGTGTCCTCTCAGGGCCTGAACTCTAACGGGGAGACAGAAAATGAGCCCAAACCTAAGGGAACCATGGAAGGTGAGGCGTACTAGGGAGAGAGACAAGGGTGGCTGGGAGCATGGGGAGAGGCTTCCAGTCTTAAATGTCAGCAGATCAGGAAAAATGAGCCTTGTGGGGGAACGCATTCCAGAAAAAGGACAGCAAGTACACAGCCCTGCTTATGCAGGCCCCAGCAGGAAGGGCAGAGTCACCCCCAGGGGGCTCCTAGGAGCCAGGCAGGAGGTCAGGGGGCAGGGTGGGCCTTGCGGGACCTTGGAGCTCACTCTGGGTGAACGGGGTGCCTCTGTGGGGTCTGAGCCCAGGAGCACTAGGGTTAGGTTTGCAGGGTTAACAGGGCCCTCTGCTGCTATGCAGACTAGACCAGGACGAGCGAGGGAAGCAGCCGGAGTCACAGGGTCTGGGCCTGGCCACCCCGCACACACCTCTGTAGCATGTGTCCCAGGCCCGGTGCTCGCAGTGGCATGGTGACATCCATTCCACTCTCAGTGGCACAGGTGAGGCCCTGTGCTGGGGGAAGGACAGGACAGCGACACTGTGCTTCTCTCAGAGAGCCTCTTCCTGGTGGGCAGACAAGCCAAGGCGGCCTCTCCCAGCTCTGGGCACTGAGCTCAGGGTTGAGGCTTCTCTGGGGACACATCACAGCCTCTCTTTATGTGGCTCAGTACCTGTCTGTCTCGGCACCTGAGGGGCCTCCTTGGCTGCTCTGAACTTGGTCCACGGTCTGGCCTGAGGCGTGGGGGGCTCAATGCCCCCCTCCAAAGCACAGGCAGGGCTGGGCCGGTTGGGGGCAGGAGGGGCCCCCGGGGTTCAGGAGCTGGTGGTCAGGAGTGACATGGGGTTCTCAGTAGACTTAGATTTGGGGCTGAGCCCAGCCCAGCCTGGACCTTGACAAGGAAAGCTAAATGACTGGACATGAGTGGAGAGAGGGGGCCCATGTCCGCACAACCCCAGGAGCCAGAGAAACATTTTCAGCTTGGCTGTGACTCATTCTTCCTTAGCAGAAAACTGTTTTTTCCTTCAAAATCACAGACTTCCACCCTCAGACAATAATGTGTTCTCAGGAAGTTAACGCGTTTTGTTTTTCTGTGAAAGCTGCTGGCAGGGGTGTTTGTTCAAGAAACGTGTTATACAGTCTGGGGCCTGCAGGCCACGCTGCCCTTGGACCAGACTGACGCGTAAACAGAGTGGCCGGATTTGCCAACTAAAAGCACAGCACGTGCAGCTCGGTGTGAATCTCAGACGGACAACAAGTGATTGTTTTAGTCTGAGGGTGCCTCATGCAATATCTGGGACATACTGAGACTAAAACAATCATTCATTTATCCGAAGTTCAAACTTCACCTGTATTTTACCTGGCTCCACTTCCCCGAAGTCCACCCATCATCCCACCCCTGGCTACTAGCCTCTGGGGTCCCTGGGCCCCTTCTGATCTACCCACCCGGGACAGGGCCCACTGGCCTGGCTCTGCCTGTGCGCCCAGAGGTGGGCAGTGGGGCCCTTGAGTCAGAGGCCAGACTGGGGAATGAAGTTTTAAAAGGGCCCCTGACAGTGTCCCTCTCTGGACTCAGGACTCTCAGTCTGATCTTTAAGGGGGAATCTGCCCCAGCCTCGACCCCCTGCCCAGGGCTTTCTGTCCTCCACTTGAAGGAGACAAGCCAAATGTGGGCCCTTTATGAGAGGGGCTGAGCAGCCCCCACCTGCTCGCACCCCTTGCTCTCCGCTCACAAAATCCTCCAGGACTCTCAACATCCAGAGCCTGCTCTTCCCACCCAAGCCCCTGTCTCACGTGGCCGTGTTGGGATGGGGGGTTTCCTCCCCGTCTCTGGCTCAGACACCCGAGTCTGCAGTCCTGCTTCCACGTGAAAGCATGACATCATGGCCCGAAGGAATGAGTTTCTCCAGCTTTCTAGAGTCTTGCAGCATGTGGAACACCTGTCTTTCCTTCTGACTCCTTTGAAAAGTCACCTCCAGGTCACTGACGCTGAGCTCCTCGGCTCACGCATCTGGAAAGACTCTCTGGACACCTGCTCTCAGCATGTCCCGGTGTGGCCATGGGCAGGGGAAGGCACACAGAGGCTCCCCCACGGCCTTGGGGGCTCAAGGTGGCGAGAGGGAGAAGGGCGAGCACCTCGCTGCCTTACCAGGTGCCAGGCTGGCCATGGAGGGTGTCTGGGGCTGCCCAGGCCGAGAGAGCAGTGTGGGCTTCTCAGAGGAGGCAATGCCTGAACTGAGTCCCCAGAGATTACGGAGACTCTTCTGGGGGAAGGAGAGAAGAAATGGTATTTTAGAAGGGTATCACGGCAGGCACAGGCCTGGAGGCTGGGAAGCCAGCAGCTCTGTGAGGTTGAGGGGGCAGGGGCTGTGGGGGGGCAGGGGCAGGGAGGCCAGGTGGGCAGCAGGGTGCACCAAGGGGAGGTTTGGAGGGCAGCTGGGGCTTAGGCTTCATTCTAAGGGGCCGTAGCGGGGCTAGGAAGGACTGCAGAGTTCAAGGTGAAACCACCGGGAAGGTCCAGCTTCTAGGGGCTGGGACCCTGTCTCCTTGGCCCCCCCCCCCCCATCCAACCTTGACTCTCCTGCAGCCCCGGCCTGGCATGCGGCCGAACCTGCTAAGTCACCTTGGGTCAGAACAAACAGGAATCTCTGTCCCTTAACAAAGAAAAAGGCAGAACTAAGGCCAGATTCCAGAGACCCCATCCTTGGGCTATAGCCCCTTCTTCCTCTCCCCCTCCCCCAGAGGTGTTTTCCACCTCTGGGCCCAGGTCCCCGCCCCTTCTGCGCTGCCTGAGCCCGGGGTCAGCCATGGACGCCCAGACTCCTGGAGCCTGAGGCTCCCAGCAGCCCCGGCCTCCCGCTCCCATCTCTTCCTGCTGAACACTCCCCACATTGTTGGTCTTTGTGTCCTTTTTCCTGTGCCCGAGCTATTCCAGCTTTATTGCCCTGTTCTCTCAAGGGTCACTAGCCAAACTGAGACTGGCGCCGAGGGTGAGGAAAAAACAGCGTTCCTGAGCCCCCAAGGTTGAGGAGAAAAGATTGCGGACAAACCCTCCCCCCCACCCCCACACCTGGCAGGACCCTCATTCTGGCCCACAGGGACTCCTGTGATCGTGTCCTGGGCCCATGTCACCAGAACATCACGAGGGGTGTCCTTCTCTGGAGCCAGCCTGAGCGCCGTGAGGGCAGCGAACCCTGCCAAGTCCCTGGGTCCCCAGGCAGAGCCAGAAGCTGATCTCAACGGAAGCAGGTGTCGATTCATGAGTTTGAAATGGAGCCCGCCACCCCCAAGTGCCACTCCTGGGAGACTGGGGTGGAACCGAAATCACTGGGTAACACGGTCCTCTCTGCACGTGTCCTCCCCTGGCAGGCCACGGCAGCCACTGGGGACAGGACAACAGGCTTGCGACCCCTTCACAGGTCCCAGCATGTCTCCTCCACTCTTTTCTCATCTTATTGCGAAGGAGTCCAGGCTCAGAGGGGTCAAGTCATCTCCGGAAGTCCCAAGGCTGGTAAAGCCAGGACTGGGACCGAGACCCGGACCTCTGGCTCCGCAGCCGACACTCCTGCCTTCCTCTGTCCTGTGCTGCCTGGTCCTTACGCCGGTTCCCTGGGGGCTGTGCAGGCCCCACGGAGAGGGAGTCCTGGGAAGCAAGGTACTGGTCTGGCTCTTCTGTGACTTCTTATTTGGCGGCCTCCTTCCAGCTCAGAACACCAAGGTTTCCAGGTTTCGGCCACTTTCCTCTGAGAAGATTCTCTCCTTGACCAAATTCTATTTGGGCTCTTCTGAACTCTGCTCAGTCAGGCCCTGGCTTTTGGGCTTCAGTGTTTGACTCTGTACTGTCTCACTTAAGCCTGAATCCGCTGCATCCGTGTAACCAGAACCCCCCAACCTGGACATCTGACTGGGTCCCTCATCCCCCAGGTGGTGAGTGATCTCCATGGCCCACCTCCAGCGAGAATCCTGCTTGGTTTCCCCAGAACCCCACCGCCTCTCATGTTTGCTCCCTGTGAGTCTCTACCGGCTGATGCCTGCCCCTCCCCCACCGCACAATGTGTTCGCTGTAAATCCCCCCTTGCCCTTGCCTGCTGCGTGAGCCCACTCTCACTCCCCCACTGCGGCATCCCCACGCCTATTGCGACAGCCCCCCTGAATAAAGTCCGCCTTGCTGTTCTCTGACAAGTGCCACCCATGCATTTCCCTTGAACACTGCGGGTCCCCTCCGAAGCCCCGCCACCCATGACCCAGGCCACAGGGCTACCAAGTCTCTGAGTCAGGTCTGGATGCAGCCCCGAGACTGAAATAATCTCCCCACACCTTCCTCCACCCTCTGCAGGTGATTCGGGACGCAGTCTCTCACCAGGAGGAATATCCCATGACCCTGTCCCTCTGCCCAACCTGGGCTACTGCTTTGCTCCTGTCACTGAGTAGCTGTGACACTAATGCTCTTTGAGCCTCCTCTGTAAATGGCAATCGTTATTATGAGGGTTAAATGAGATGGTGAAGAAAAGTACCTGTAACACAGAAGGTCCGGCGTAACTGGCCCTAATTATTGGAACCTCTGCAGGCTCCTTCTTCCTGGGTCCCGTGGGGAGCTACAGCCCCGGAACAACTGCTGGTCTGTCCCACCCAGAGGACATGGGGCCTGCTGGAGGTGGGTGGACAGGTATAGGTACCCCTGCTCGAGGGCCGTATCCCTGTACTTCCAACTGTTTCCTGCCACACCCCCAAGGGAGTGGGGGGGCCTGTGCAGCCCGCCTGTGACCCAGCATATCCACGACCCCACAGTTCTCAGGGTGGCCTGCACTAGGACGGCCACCAAAACGTAGGGAAGTGGTAGGCAGCATAATGTCCCCCTGAAAATATCAGGTCTCGATCCCCGGAACCTGTAAATAGTGCCACAGTAGGTTGGATTGTGTCCCCCAGAAGATGTCCAGGTCCTAGTACATGTGACCTTACCTGGATATCTTTGCAGCTGTGATCATGTGAAGGGTCTGAACGAGAGAGCATCCTGCATTCCAGGTGGGCCCCGCCCAATGCTCCTGCCCTCGTAAGAGGAAGGGCAGGTCTCACATGTGCAGGGGAAGCCCATGTGCAGGTGGAGCCCATGTACAGGTGGAGATGGGAGCGATGCAGCCACCCGAGGCTTGAAGAGGGGCCTCTGGCGTGAGCACGTGCCCAATTTCAGCCCGGTGAAACCAATTTGGCACTCCTGGCCTCCAAGAACTGTGAGTGAATAAATTTGTGCTGTTTAAAACCACCAAGTGTGTGGCTATTTGCTATAGCATTTGTGAGAAACTAGTACAGGCACAGCGGACAGAAGCCCCAGCAGGGCCCTGTCTTCAGGGGCTGATCCATATCTGTGGCTGTCCCATCAGGGCAGCATCCTGGTGAGCTCTTACCCTGGTCCATCAGCTTCCAGCCCCAGAGAGAAAGATGGCCTCGCCCCTAAGCCTCTCTCCCACAGACTTGGGTTCGTAGCGTTAGCTGTGTAGGTGAGCATTTAGACACCTCTCTCTAACTCTAATTCCTGAAGTTTAATATGAAACTGGGTGATTAGGCCCTTCCCTGGGACCTGGGGGAGGGAGAGACCTACCTCAAGAGCTGCCAGCTCACACCCCCGGCTTCCTCCAGCCTTGGAGTTGGGAGCCAGGCTTTGGGGTCTTAAGGCAGAGAGGGCCAGCAGGTCTAGGAACCTCTCTGTCCTTTCCGATCCTCTTCCTTCCCACAGAAAAACCCCTGTCCTCTTCGACCTCTGGCTGTCCTACCCCTACCCTTGATGTCTGGGGTCTTTCTCCGAGGTATGCATTATAACCAACAGTTTTTCCCAGGGAGACCCCAAACTCCTGACCCACACAGTTTAACACATTGTTCTGCAGGTTTGGAGTCACCATTTTTGCAAACTGGAAACCTACAATTCAGAGCTTCCCCAACAGGACCAGAGAAGACCAGCCGTTCTAAAGGAGCCACGGCCCCCTAGCCTTTGCTTCTGGAGTCTTTGCCACATCCACAATGCCCTGTAGTTAGCTTAGTAAGGAGCTGATGGGTTTCCCCTTCCTGTTCAGCTATTGGCTAAGGTGTTTTCTTTTTTCTGGTCTGCGAGGAGCAAAAGCAAGCCATTTTCACATACAAATAACAATTGGAAAGCCTGGATTCAGAGCCACTCCAGTCAGAGCCAGCGGCTTCATGTTTCTCAGGGCACACAGAGCTTTGTCCCTATTGGGTCGAGGAGAGCTGAGGGCTTTGCTACCCTGCACGCTTTCAAGGGGACAGAAACTGGGCAGGAAGACCAAAGTTGCAAATGAAAACATGTGGTTTTGAAGGCCACGGAGAATGCAAAGCCAGGTCCTTCCTGTGCGCATTGCTCTCTAAAATCCAGAGACATGACTTGTTCACAGTGGGGAAAACAATTGCACTGATTAATTGTGCTTCTGTTTACGCCCCCATTCTCCAGACGTCTGCGGGCCTCCCAGCAAGGCCATCTGCCAGGTGGACGTGCTGTCACACACAACTTTTGGGTGCCAACTGTGTCTTGTGAGACTCAAGCACGACCATTAGAATTCCATTTACTAAATGGCTGTAATCAAAGAAGAAGCCCCTAGTTATCTAGCAGTGAGCTTTCGAAAGAGATGAGCATACGAAATCAGAATTCATGAGTGCAGCAGTTTTTCTTTTTCTGCTAAAAATATTAGCCCAAGAACATCTTACAGCGTGGGAGGAGATGCAGTCAATTAGTTAATTGCAGCTAATGATCTACAAGTGGTTTGTCTGTTGCTACCTTCTATTTCCCACCAGTGCAAGGGCTCTGGTCCTCGTGAGCAGGGCTGAGCTGACCCTGGTGAGGGAACGTGGGGACCTCATCCTCAGGCTCCAAGGGGCCAGCCGTCAGCAGGAAGGTGTGAGTGCTGTGTGGCTGGGAAGATGTGGGCGAACATGGTCGACCTGGGTCAATGGAAGAAGGATGGCAAGGCCAGCCTCCTGGCTATTGCTCAGAAGCGTTCAAGGCAAGCCATGCTGGCCTCCTGGCCACCCCATGGAAGAGCCCACTGATTCCACATTGGGAAGCTCAAGGGAACCAGGCAAGAACATCCTTGCTAATCCTGTCCTTGGGTGGCTGAGCCAGACTGGAAAGGAGCCAGAGCCCTGGGTCTGAGTCCCAGCCTTGGTGTTTACTGATCCTGGCACACCGGGGAAGCCAGGGAGCCCCTTGGAACCTCAGTCCCCTCATTTCTGTAACGGGATGCTACTGTGGACCTTGTTTGGGTTTTGCCAGGATGAAACGAGAATGTGGAGGGGGTGGTGGTTGTTATTACTGGCATGAAAAGAGCCATTTCCCTGCTCATGAATGTGGAAAATGTAAGGGTCTGGATGCCTAAGGACAAAGGCTTTCCTGAGCCGCCTCCACTATTGTTGGAAGTGTGTTTTGGTTTCTCTGGAACTTCCAGAACAATGGGTTGGTACTATAGCTATTTTCAGCCCCAAAGGGTGCATTTGTTAAGCACAAGGGGCCTGGAGGGATGTGTACCTGGTCCCATCCTGCTGCCCAGCGAGGCCAGGCTGGGGGCTGGAAGCACAGGGCCACTACAGGGTCAATCTCCCAGCAGGACCCTAGGTCAAAGCCTGTGGGCTGATTTTAACCCATCATCTGACTCAGAGTCAGGAAAGGCCCAGCAGTGCCTTCCTCTTTCAGGTCTCACTCCAGGTCACTGTCTGGTCTCAGCACCCCAGCTGCCACACTCCCCAGCTCCCCAGACACACTGCTCCTACTCTGCAGGCCCTCAAAGGTAGTGAGCCCTGCTTTTGGCATCCCTGGAGCCTCACCACGGCTCCAGGTGAGGGGCGTGGGGTTGGCGGGGGCGGGAAGCTTCTTCCCTCCTTTGCTCTCCAGGCTCCAGCCCTCAACTCGGGGACTCAGAGCCCTGGTGTCATTTATCCATGAGCCTGGTGCCCATGGGCCTAGGGCCTTCCCCACGGGGCCCGGGTCAGTGACTCCTTGTCCTGTCTGCGCCTTCCCCAGTCACACCACCCAGGGAGGCCAGGAGCCTGGAGGGATTCAGTGAAGGCGTGAGTGACTATGAGGCCCCATCCTGCTCTTGAAAAGATAACTGCAGAAAGGAATGCCCAAGAAGTCTCTGACAGTTTACTCGAGAGGCCCCCAAATCCATCCCATCCTGTCGTATTTCCAGCCGGGCCCCTCTCCCTCGATCTTTGCTCCTGCTCTTCCCTCCACCCAGACGCTGCCTGTTCCTCCCCTTCTCCTGCCCTCAGAGAACAAGCTGGCACTTCACCTCCTCCAAGGAGCCTTCCAGGCCCAGCCCCACCAGGCACAGCAGTCACACAGCACAGGCACCTGTTTCCCACGGTCCCTACTAGCCGGGACCTCCCTGAGATGAGTGATGGCCTGGTCCCAGAGCCTCTGACACTTTCTGGCTGTATGACCTTCTCTGTGAAGTGGGGACAGTATTCCCTACCACACAGCGTGGGGAAATGCCCGGTGCATCGCCGGTGCCGACAATGATCGCTGCCCACGCGCCTGCGGGACAGGAGACCCCGAATGGGGAGCTCAGTGGGAGCCCGGGGCACGCTCCTCCACCCCGGGGGGGTTTATTCCACGACAGAAATGGAAACCGGGCCCACCACACCGAGTGCCCACTGCTGCTCGGGCCTTTCCTGCCCTCTGGGAAGCAGAACTCACCCGAGAGGGAAAGTGCAGCTCAAGTTTCTGTTTCTGTTCCGCTGTAGAAGCAGTTGCTTCCTGAAAACGGAAAGACACCCCGTCATACCCTTTCATTCGGTGGAAAACAATGGGGTCAGAATTCCCACTCATGAACCCTTTCCTATTGGGACACTGAGGTGGGTGTTCCAGGGAATTCCCTGCACCCGTCTGTTCCAGGTCCCCAGTCTCTGGACAGTCCCTTTGTCTCAGGCCCCAGCTCCAGCTGTGACCACTGCAGAGGGAGGCCAGGCCTGGATTCGAGTGTCACGCAGATGTCCCCAGCGGCCCTGTTCTGTGGCAGCACCGATGCTGGAGGACTCTATGCTCAGAGTCCACATTTAGCCAGGCCATAGCCAGTCTGATTAGCACCTCACACACAGCAGGTGTCCATAATTAACATGAATTTGGCTGAGGCCAGCCCTGTGGATTAACGGAGCCCTCGGGGCTTCAGAGGAGGGCAAAATGATGGAGGCTACACTGGCCAGGGCAGGTTACTGGGTGATTGCACGCTGGGCTGGTCTCAGAACACAGCGGTGGTCCGGGGGGCCGGTGTGAGGGGAGAAGACAACGTGGTGGGCGGGGGAAGCCAGTGGTGGAGGCCCGGATGTGGGAATGAGCAGGAGCCACAGAGAGGCCTGCAAGCTGGGACCTGAGTATGTTAGAGTCTAAATGAGCAAAACCGGGCCAGGTCACAGGGGCCTTAAGTGGAGGCCAAGGGTAGGAGGGGCCCGAGGCTGTGTCTGCAAGGTAGAGCCACAGCACGAAGAAAGCTTAGGGACTACTGACCTGACTGTTGCTGGGGCGGCTGGCAGGGTGAGGCTGCAGGGAGGCCGTGAGGGTCCCCAGGAGAGAGGCTCTGGAGCCCTGGTGGTCGCAGTGGGGGGTGTGGGCAGGGTGTGCGGATTTTCGGCCAGACTCCAACTAGGCTGAGCTGGGCTGAGAGGCTGCGGAAGCCAAGACAGGGATCAGGGACATCAGGAAGGGAAGCAAGGAGAGGTGCAGGAGAGGACATGAATCTGGTGTTGGATACTTGAGATGATCACACGTGTTTCCCATCCATGCAAATACATAAGTACTTGCACACCTGGCCCCAAGAGGGCGTAACAGAGTGCCCACTGCTGACTCAGGGCAAGTGGCGCTGCATCCACTCACATTCTGGAGCTGCCTTTACATACTATGGGCCCCGAGCTGAAATAATCTTGGGCCTATATAAATGTGACTACTCCTTAACTGTTAAGGAGTTGAAATTACATTCAGACCCTTGAAGGCAACCATGAGGCTGATGTGGCCCCCATGAAAATGAGTTTGACACCCCTGAAAGGCCTGTAGGACCAGCCTCCTTAGAAAGTTCCCCAGCTATCTTCCAGGGCCAGCAAGATTCTTGGGGCGCTCCCCTCCACCCTAAGTGTCATGTCCAAGACTTCTTTTGAACCATAGGCAGTGTTCTCCCCAAGACAAGTTCTAGTCCCTGGGTCTTCCCATCTCCTTGCCTTTCCTGTGGTACGTCAGTCACTCGAACACAGCTCCAACGTGAGCAGATGGGGGTAAGTAACACCCGTGAAAGACGTTCCCAGGTCCCAGCTGGACACGGCCTCTTTCTTCACACCCCTCCAGTGTGGCTCTTCAACCCTCTTCACAGTTGGGTGTTTTGTGGCAGGGGTTGACCAGGATGAACTTGCAAAAGCCACGTAACGTGTCCTGTTGCTCATGATGACCCACCAGGCTGGGAACCTCCAGCACGGAACACTCAGTGACGTGTCACGGTCCCCTGGGGAACTTGCTGATCCCTGGCATGAGGTACAGGAAGAAGGCTCAGGCGTAGTGCTCCGAGTCCACAACGCTGTGGAGGGCGGAGGTGGGGAGGCGGCCTGCTGAGAATGGCTCCTCTTGCCCCGAGGCTTCTCAGCTGCTAGTTGGCGGGGAGAGGGGTTGGACGAACAGAGTCTGTGCAGTAGGCAGGCTGGGCGTGGTCAATGTGGGAGGGGCCTTGGTCTCAGTGGTTCCTGGGGCCGAGCCCTGGGCTCCCCACAGCTTTTCCCTGGGCCCTGAGGGCCTAGACTTTTCATCCTACAGTGTCTCTCCCTGGGCTGTCCTCTGAGACATCGCTCCCCACGGTAATCACCCACACAGGAACCCCAGCACAAGGTGGCAATGACACCATTCTGAGCCTCACACTGACTGGGGTGTTTCCTTCCCCTGAGGCTCTGGCAGGTGGCCCAACCCATCACCTGCATCCAGAGGACAGTTGGCCATTCCCAAGGAACATGTTCTGGCCATGAACCTGTGGGAGGTGAACCGGAACAGAAGCTCAACCAAGAGCATCCTCAAAGCTTGGAGAATGGAGGGAAGAGAGGGGACTCCCTAGCCTGCAAGCACTGGCCATGCAGTAAGGCACATGGAGACTCATGAATGCCCACAACAGCTATGGCCATACCATGATCCCATTTCATAGAGGAGGAAACTGAGGCACAGAGAGGTCAAGTCACTTGCTCAAGGCCACACAGTTAATGGGTGTGTGACTCTGGTGCCATGCTATCTACCAACCAATGGGGGTACTTTAAACAACAGCCACATCTGAGTTCCCAGAACTGAAATGGCCTCAGCATGGCTTTCTGTTTCTGAAACTGTTATTGAATCCAGCCAAGTGGCAAGTCCAGCCCTTGTTGCCTCCCAGGCCTCCCAGGCTAAGCCAGGTTTGGCGGCCACCCCAGCCCTCAGCGGGCTGCCAGTCCCAGGTCAGCTCCCCTTAGCAACACTCCTAAAGCATTCGTCTGGGGCTCCTGCTGGGTGCAGGGCACAGCTGAGCCTGGGTGGCCACGATGCACGTGGGGTGTCCCACGTGAGAGAACAAAGAGGGGGTTTCCCTGCATTGCCTAAGCCCAGGGTCTTTTACTGCCTGGCTCTCTCTGCCCGGCACCCAACCCCCACCTCCAGGAACTCTCTCAAGGTCAGGGGACCAGCACTCTGGGCCACTCGTGGGTGGTGGGCTTCCTGGGACTGTCCCGTGACAGGGCTTCCCCAGAACGGCGGATGAGATCATCTGCCATTTCAGGCTGAGCTGCAATCCTCCGGCTGCACAGAGCCGCTCAGGAGATATCCTGCATGACTCATCGGTGGGCCCCGCACCAGGGCTTCCGGCCCCCGAGAGCAACCAGACACAGAGGGCCTTTGTTTGCCCGGAAGCCCCAGCGGGCGCTGCGGACTCAATGGGGTCATTTGTGTTTTCTCTGGGGTTATCCGTAAATGGTGGTCCACCAAGCCTGGGTCCCTGGGATGGAAAGAAAAATCAATATGTAGTCACTCCCCCCCCCCCCCACCAGTCCCCTAAGAACACCCCGATACGGGACCCGGGCCAAGTCTGGGAGACCTCCTCTTTCTCTCTCCTGGTTAAAAAATAAAAAATAAAAAAATCAAGGAAAAGAGTTGTGGATCAACAGGAAGAGAGACAGCTACGGATCTGTTTCTACCCTGCTCTCCACGGCCCCTGATCGAGTGTAGAAACAGCCGAGCCCTCTCTACAAGTGAGGACATGGACCCAGGATGCTGTCGTGGAAGGCCTGGTGCCCGGGGGCCAGAGCTGGGTGGAGCCGGCGATTAAGGAGGGCAGGGCTGAGTGTCCGCCCCTGGGTTTGGACCAAGCTGAGGGCCCTTGGACCCATCAAGGGGAAAAGAGCAAAAAATCAGTTTTTGAGAGGAATTGAAGGACATGAAAGAATTCACAGAAAGGGAGATCTGAATGACAAGTTCATGAAAAGTTTGCCCACCTCCCTAGTTATCAGAGAGATAACTAGGAACAAATTAAAACGAGGAGACACTATGTCACACCCATGACATTGGCAAAAATTACCGGGATGGATAACGTCAGTGCTGACGAGGGTGGGGAGGGAGCCTTCAGGGGCGCAGGCGGGAGTGGACAGCGCGCAGGCAAGTGACGAGTAAGCTGGCAGCATCTGTGGGACATCACCCCACAACTTCAGTGTGCACAGACCGGCTGAGGAGCCCTGCTCCTGAGGAGCTCACCCCAAGGGTACCAGACCAGGCCCTGGGGTACCATGCAGAGGACCCACCCTGGGGTGAGGGTCCCACCCAGACGCCCCCCTCGGTCAGGCACCCGCTCCAGCAACACCCTTCACCAGCAAAACCTGGAAACCCTCACCCCAGCCCGGCCCTGGCCTCCCAGCCCTGAGCCCACACTATCCAGCTGCTGGCTGTGGCCCCGAGGGGTTTTGGGATCAGAGCTCTGATCCTGAAGAGGGCAAGTCACCCCACTGGCTTTCCACGCCCCAGCCCAGCATCCCGACCCTTCCACCCACTACCACGTGCGTTTCCGTGGCCGTGCAAGGGATCTCTGCTGACTTAGTAGGTTGAGGCAGCAGGGCTTTTTCATCTCACAGTTTCCACGTGGAGCTGGCCGCCTCCGCGCAGGGTTTCACAAGACTGCCCCCGGGTGTGAGCTGGGCAGCGTGTCCGAGGCCCCTTTGCTGCCTGTGGACTGGAGGCGGCCCCCAGAGCTGAGAAGCCACCTGCAGCCCCTCGCCAGGTGGGCTTCCTGCGGCCCCTTGGCAGGTGGGCTTCCTCAGCACAGCTGCTTGTTCGTCAAGCCAGCGGCAAGGCCGTGAACCAGCAAGGGCTGGTCCCTGCTCAAGGGCTTCCACCTGATTGGCTCGGGCCTGCACAGACTGGTCTGTGTTTTGATTAACTCACAATCCGCTGATTCGGGGGCTTAATGACACCTGCGCTATTCCTTCTTCGCCTCTGCCCACATCTATGAGCTAGGAGCAAGTCTCGGGTCTGGCTCACACCCAAGGGGAGGGAGTTACACTGAACCTGGGGGAGGAGACTCGGGGACACCCTAGGGTCTGCCCGCCACACTGTCTGACTGCCTTCGTGCAGGCAAAGGTTTTCGGTCTGCGGAAGGGCGATGACGAAGCCTCAGGCAGACAGGCGGGGCTCTGAGCCCCACGGGGTGCTGGTGGGCTGTCCCGAGGAGTGGAGGAGGCTACGAGAGAGGCAGGGAGGGAAAAGAGGCCCCAGGAGGAGGCCTGGCCTCTCGGGCAGCATAAGTAAGGGAGGAAGGGGTAAGGGCAGCAGCATGTCCTGTGGGTCCCTTGGGATGGTCACTGAATTTCTCCCTTTCCATCTCCTCTCCCCTCCTGAGTCAGCCCCTGGCATTGTAGCCTTTTCCTCGGCCCCCACCATCCTCACCAGCCACCCCCTCTCCCCTTGGCTTTCACAGGCACCTAAGAGGTCAGCTCAGGGGCAGCCGGGAGGGCGCTGTGGGTCCCCACAGATACAGTGGGAGGATTGTCGCTGGGCAGACGTGACCTCACCCCGCCAGGCTCAGCTCATCCTGCTTTAGGGACAGTCATTGTCCGAGACGAACAAGCAACCGCTATGCTGGGGTGAGACCCGGCCCGGCCCCCTTGGCAGGGTCAGAGCCTCTGGCGCCTGTGCTCCTGTCCGGGAGCCCCCAGGCCTGGCCTCCATGCCCTACTGAGAGACAAGGCACCCAGGCTTGGTGGTCTGGGCAGGTGCGAGCCTTTGAACGTGTGTCACACGTGGGACCCAGCACTGCCTGTGCACAACAGGCCCTGCCGGAGAGGCCAAGGTCTCTGACCTGTCTGGGGGAGGCTGGAAGGCAAACTCTGTGCCTGGTGGCACACTGTTCCATACATGCTGATGGCACGTGACTGTGTCTAGTCCCAGCACTAGCTCTCTGCTGTCCCCAAGCTGCCCAGGGTCCTGCTTCAGGCCAAGGGCCCTGTGTTTCTTCCCTGTGTTCTGTTACTTAGGGTTTCCAACTCTTCCCACACTTGGCGCCTGCTCGCCACACAGGCTTAACTTAGTGCTTTGCTTCTTGAGCAAATGGCCACTCTCACAGCCATCAAATGGGGGTTTTCTCCTGTGGTTTTAAGAGATTCCTTCTTCAGTTGCTTGGTGACACGGAACAGTGACACAGAGCCGTGTCCCCAGGGAATCCCTGGCCTAGGCTGGGCCCGATAGGTGGTGCATAACCCCAGCAGCTGCCTCCCAGTGGCTGCCCCCTGAAAGCAGCCAGGATCTGGGGGCCTGTGCTGGAGAGGCAGGTGGCAGACTGCTCTCTGGGCCCCTGATCCGGGGTCATAGCCTCCCTCCCACTGCTCGAGAACTGGGCCAGGGAAAGACTGGGTGCTCATCCCCGCCACGGTTCTGCTTCTGCCTCAGCCCGCCTGCTCCATGGATTGGAGCCCTGAATGTGAACCTGGAATGGGGTACTTGAGCACCTCCACCCCATTAACCCCCTCCCCCCACACAATAAGGCTCTGGGGGTCTGCAGAGGCACAGAGCCAAGGGGCTGCCACTGTAAAAGGTGCTCCCTCTGAGCCAGTCCAGACTCCGGACGAGATGGCGGTAACAGATGCTCTCCAGGGCTGCCTGGCCCAGCCCTGGCTGCCCACCTTGGATGAGGAATTTGCCCCCCAAGAGAGGGGATCTGATTGCACATTCCTGAGACCTGAGTCACTCCTGGTTCCAGCTCCAGCTGTAGGAATGTGTTTATGCAAACGGAGGGGTGGGGGGCGACGGGAGCTGCGGGCCTCTGAAGACTCCGCATACCGCTGGTCTGTTCCCTCTACATCCGGGGGCTGTGCGGGGCTAGGAAGAGGGGCCCTCTCCGGATGAGGGGGATGAGGCTGTGACCTCTGGAATGACTGAGCTGCTGTTCTGCAGGGCCCCAGAGGCCCAGAGGAGAGGAGGGCCAGAGCCGAGGACTTTGCCTTGTGCAGAGCTGGCTTAGCTTGTTCCCGTGGGACAGAAAGTGGAGAGGGGCCAGTACAGGTGGGCCCCCACCCCTTGGGTGCCCTTGGGGAAGGGACTTGCTCCCTTACCACCTCCCCCTTTGAAGGACAGCCTTCCAGAGGCTCTGAGGGTTTGGTGAAGCTCTGGTTGCTCCTGGCCCTGTCCTGAGCTGGACCCGTGAAGCGTATCCCCTCGTCCCTCCTCTTCCCCCACCCTCTCCCCATCCAGGGCTCTGCTGAGTAGATGTTCTTTTCTGTCCCAACATGGGCCCCATAGCTATGGCATGAGTCCATATACTCAGTGCCCAGCCACTGTCACTGAGGGCATGTTCAGAGTCGGTCACTGCACTGAGCCCTGTATACAGGATGGCCTGTGTGTCCTGGTTTGCCTGGGACCCTTTGCTGGACAATTACCAATAGTGCCTCCTTTCGTCCTCAAAAGTGCCCTAGTTTGGAAGATAACTATGTATTTGCCCTGACTTCATAGGCATCATTTTACTTAATCCCCACGATGCCCGACAAGAGGGGCCATACGAGGAGCCCCATTCTCCCATGCAGAAACTAAAGCTTAGAAAAGGCGAGTCAGCCGCCCAAGGTCAAACAGTTATAAGTGGTAGATCCGGAAACTTAAGAACTCAGCTCTTGACTTCAAAGCCCCTTTGCTTAGCCACAACATCAGACTTCCTCTCCTAAAACGCTTTGATGCTTTGAAGGGCTGAGGACCCAGTATCTCCAGATAGTAGAAAAACAACAATTAAAGTCCCAGCGTCATCTTGGCTCTGCGCCCAGGCCACCCATTGGCTATCTTTGCCTTGCTCTTCCCTTCCCTCGAGATCGCGTGGGCAAACTGATCTGCTCGATGCCAGCGGCAGCGCCACTGTCTTCAGAGGAACGAGCCTCCTGGGTGCTAGGCGTGTCCAAGGTGTGATCATCTCACCTGCACACCAACCCTGCGTGTTGGCCCTCTTTCCAAAGAAAGAAAACTCCCCAAGGTTGAACATCTAGGAGGAGGCAGAGCTGGACGAGAACCTGGGGCCTTGGCTCTGGGCCCAGTGAATTCCCCGAGGTGAGCCATCTTGGCGCGCGTGCTAAGGAAACTCAGCACGTGGGTTGCTGTTGGGGCTACAGGAGGGTGGGGTTCCCCTGGGTCCCCAGCAGAAACAGAAATGGCTGTACCCGGCGTGTGGACCCACAGATGCTCAAGGCCCCCAGGCCATCTGGCTACCAAGGAGACAGGCCTGACTCACTCAGGGAGTCAGAAATGAGCCCTTTGGGTTGATGTGAGGCCCGTCTGCAAAGACTTTCCTTCACTTGCTGAGGCCTCACCTGGGAGAAGTTTTCCTGACCGTGGTTTCATTCCTTTGGGGGGAAATATCAGGTAGATGCCTCTCAGGTCTGCAAGGGCAGCCCACGGCTGTTCCTGGAGCCCACGCTTCCCCGTGTCAGTGTCTGCACCCTGAGACCGTCGCCCTGCGAGAGCCTTGTCCCACCCCGACGCGCTGGCCTCGAGGGAGGATGAAATACAGGCCAGCACATTCCAGATGTTCTGGGGAAAATGGGGATGTTTACTCCAAATTTACCACAAACAGAGAGCCTCTTGACCCCTTTGAAAAGCTATTTTCCAGGAAGAACTTTCTAGGTAGCAGACAACACCACAGAAGGACAAACCAGTGGCTTTGATAATGTCACAATGTAATGCTTCAGTGCATTAAAAGCCATCGAAAACAAAAGTAAAAGTAAATAACCCACTAGTAAGCCACATGCTCCAAATCTCACAGTGGTGAGGTCCAGAGAGCTCATCAAATCCGACTTTACAACAAATCCATTGAAACCTGGTTAGATAAACAGGTGAAGAAAGCAGGTAATCGACCCAAAAGTTTTTAAACGGCTTAATCATTGTGAACCTTTTTGATCCATCACTGATCATGCATTATAATTTTGAAATAGTGCTCTGGCCCGCGGAGCAATCAACTGGGGCTCGACCACCTACCTAGAACAAATGAGTTGGGGGGACAAGAGGCGCGAAGAATGGCAGCAAGACAAAAGATTCTGATCAAGCTGCAAACTTTATTTTTCCGAACTGGGTATATATATATATATGGGGGGGAGGGAGAGATTAGGTTGCTTGCTATTGGCTAGCTTGAGACAAAGAAGGGCCCGCTTATTGATTACTTGGGTGCAACTGGTACTCGTGGACACCTCATGTGCCTGTAGCTGATTGGCTTGTGGAGTGCACAGGTTCCTGTAATCAATGCAATGTTTTTAGCTAGAAGCCAGGTGTAAGGTTCCCAGCAAAATAGCATTATTTGCCTTTTAGGTAGTAGGATTTGCTTCACCCGTGTTACCAGTAATGGGCGTAGACCCACGATGCTGCCCGGCTCCCTCAGACTTGGGCTGGTAGCTGTGTACAAGCCAGGGACAACCCTTCCAGAAACACTGAGACAGAATTTACCAAGAATGGTTAACGGGAAAACTTACATGTCTTGGCATTTTTCTCTGGAAAAATAATTAGAAAATCAAACAGAACATTATGGACAAAGGAGATTAATAAAGGGAATATTGAATAGCAAAATAGGGGAGCTCGGATGCTCTGGGATAGGTAAATCGTTAAATATAGCACACGGCCAGCCAGAGTCCCCCCTGGCCCCTCACTGCCCTCTCTCAGAGCCCCCGGGGTGCTGGCAGGCACAGCATCTCCAAGCAGTGGAGAGTCCGGCGAGGAACTCTGGCCTCAAGGCCAGGGCAGGGCAGGCTCCGGCAGCTGACAGCTGCTTTCACAGTGCAGGAGGCAGATTCAAAGCCTGTCCCCGCCATCGCGCCATGTCCCTGTGATGCCACCAGTGCCTTCCTCTGTGGGAGCTGCCAAGGAAGAGAGACCTTCAGTCGTGTTCCTGGGGCAAGCAGCAGCCCTCCTGCGGCACTCCCTCCCCCACACCCTCTCCTGCTGGTGGAAACCGAGACCAAGGCTTGCTTGAAGCTGCCCACCGCTGGGCCACACCAAGCCTCAAATGGAGCGTGGCCGCCCGCCCCCAGAGAGGCACAGCCATTTAGAACCCGGGAGCCCTGACAATCGGATGCTGCCTGAGGTTTGGGGGCCAATGCCAGGCATTTGTCATCAGCCCTCTGCACAGGCGCATGTGTGGCCTGTGGCCTTCTGGCCCTTTGGAGCCCGGCGGGATGTCGTTCGAGATTTCTGAGCAGGAACACAGCCACAGGCGGTGGTCTGGGGGAGCCTGTGAAATCTGACAGCATTGGTCGGTCTGCTGGCGGGTGTGGCGGGGGTGCAGTGGGGAACGCGTCAACATCGCCTCCCACAGGTGGTCCAAGGACAGCGCAGCCCCGGCACCAAAGCCTCACTCCCTGGAAAGGGCTGGGGGAGAGCCCTGCCTGTTTCTTCCAGCCTCTGGGCCCCTGGTGGCCCTTGGCTGGTGGCCTGTCACTCCGGCCTCAGACCCTCCTTCACACAACCTTCTTTTCTTCCGGCCTCTCCTCTGTGTGTCTCCTGCAAGGACACCTACAACTGGGTTTCGGGCCAGTGCATAATCCAGGGCCATCTCATCTCTAGGTCCTTAATGCAATTACATCTATAAAGACCCTCTTTTCCAAACAAGGTCACACTCACCTGTCAGGGGGACGAGGATCTAGACCTATCTTTGGGCGCTGGGATGTAACCTGTGACAAGTCATTACATCACGCCTTCCAAGTCTGCATACTGACTGTGAGGCCCGCAGACCTGGCCCCCATCAGCCTCTGCACCTCCCCCCTTGTCCCACGGCCCCATCGGTGACCCCCTGCTGTTTCTCTAGCGCACCAGGTCCCCTCCTGCCTGGGTTTGCCGGGCTGGTGCCTCTGTCCTGGCTGCTCTGTCCCCTGAGACCCACATGGCTTTCTCCAGCACTTCCTGCAGGTTCCATCAACCCTCTGTGAGCCAGCGAGGCCTTGCCCGACGGCCTGTCTACCCTGGTGACCCTGTCACAGACACTTCCTTCCTCTCTCCTGCTTTATCTCCCCCCAGTGCTTATCACCACTGAACACCCAAACGTTTGACTCCTTTATCTGGTTTACTGTCTGTCCCCTCAACCAGAAGGCAGAGACGTGTTTGCGCCCTGCTGTGCCCCGGCAGCTAGAACAATGCTGGGTGCTAGGTGATCTTGGTTGAATGAATGAATGAATGAATGAATGAATGAATGAACAAGCCTCTGCTCAGGCTGAGTTCTGAGCTCCCAGAAGCCTTCATGGATGCCCACTTCTCTGAACTCCTGGTACCTGAGGATTCTTGTGAGGGACACACAAGCCCACTTCTGAGTATCTTCCTTTTCAAGGCTGAGAGTCTAGACAAAGATGTTGTTGGTTCAGCAAACACTCCCTGAGCCTCTAACACAGGTGGCAAACACAAGGCCCATGGGCCGAATCCGGCCCTCTGCCTGGTTTTATCCAGCCTGGTACCTTGTTCCTACCCGGCAGCAGCACTGAGCTCTTGCTTAACTGTTAAGGAGTAGTTTGCATTTCTTCAGTCCTAAAATTACATTTGGCCCTTTGAAGGCAGCCACGAGGCTGGTGTGGACCTGGGTGAAAATGAGTTTGACACCCTTGCCACGAGTCAGCCTCAGGCTGTGGACCCTTCCTGGCCCCTCCTTGCCCCCACGTGGCCCCCACTCTTGCCCTGGTCACATTCAGTCATGTGTGTGTGGACACCAGTCTGGGAAGGCGAGGAGGGCTCTCCTGCCCCTGCCTTCCCACAGAGCTGCCGTGGAGGGTGCAGGGTAGGGGCAGGTCCTTCTGACCCACAAAATTCTGGATGAGGGCCTCCAGGGTGGGCACTGGAGGATGGTGTAGGGACTGGCCCTGGGACCCAGCAACACTGTGGGGGGACCCCAAATGCAGCTTTCACGTTTGGTTGGAAATCCCCGACTTGCACTGCCAGAGGGCCCATTTGGAAGAGGTGGGCTCTGCAGAGGGATGGGTGGCTACGAGACCGCGCCCCCTCCTGCGATCGGCCTCCAGTTTCAACCTCTAAACCCAGCATTCATTCATGTCAGGAGTGGCTAGAATAGGTTTCACCTTATATACCCGCTTGGATAGCTCTGCTGGGGCTACGGAGCACTGAGTGGAGCAGGATGCTGTGGTTCGGTCCAGGCTTAAAGGCAAAGACGTTCAGGGGTCAATTAGTGGTGCCTGCCACAGGGGCAAGGATGGGGGTGAGGGCCAAGGTGTGCAAAGGCCTGACAAGGTGATTTGTGGGGGTCCCGAGGCCCACGGGCCTACAGTCATCTGGGGTGCCTCTGGCACAGAGATGGGCCTGCAGGGTGGCCAGTGGCACCAAAACCTCTTGCTGAGTTGAACTGGTGACTATGAGGTGCTGGTGTGGACTGCCAGCTGGGACAACCTGGAAGGTCGTCCACCTCTGATGGCCCGGCAGGAAGACTGCCCCTTCCCGAGGCTGCGGTGGGAGTCACAGGACTCCCTGCGCTGCATCTGGACTCGGCAGTGGGCGTGGCGCTCGGAGCAGAGGCTGCTCTCTGGCCTGGTCTCGGATCCACAAGGCAGGGGCGCCGGCTGGGCCAACCGCCCTCGCAGCTGCTGGCGCTGAGGCCTCCTCGGGACAGATGGGAGCCCGCTGCGCCCCCTTCCAGGATGCCGGGGACCCTTTCTCACAGCCAGGGCAATTGGACTGGGGTGAGTGTCTTGACAGCCCTGGGAGGGGGCGCCCCAGCATGAGTAGAGCCTCAGTTTCCCTTCTGGGAGGCAGGGATCATACCAGCCATTGACTTTTCAGGCCAAGCAGGTGTAGCTGTGTCCCGCAGGAAGGCAGTGGCTGAGGGGGTGAGCGGGGACCGCATGCCCTGGCACAGAGCTGTGCCCACCCAGAGGAAGGGGTGCTCTTTTCTAATTCCCACAGGGGTACCCTGTGGCCTTGCTGTGGCTCTGAGGTTCCACAGCATGTGGGACCATTATCTTCCTCATTACAATTAGTCACACTCTATCTGAGGCAGGTGGGCCCAGAAAAAGGGACTGGTGTCAGGAGGTGCCAGGAGGGCTGCGTGGAGGAGGGGTTTGAACTGGGCCTTGCAGAGCCTGTAACAGCCGGGGACTCCATCCACAGTCGTGTCTGGCCAGCAGCTGACTCCCCCCATGGGTGCTGTGGCCTGTTCTGTGCTTCTGTCCTTCCTGGCACGACTGTTTTCATTCCTACGTCTGTATTTTGGTTCCTTTGACTCTTCTGTGACATAAATGCAAATGAGAAAACAGACACAGCAACTTCAAAGCCAAGGACAGCAGTGACTACACCCTGCTGGGCAGGGAAGGAGGGCGAGGGGGTGGCCCTGTCCCAGGTGAGGAGGCCTTTTCAGGGCCCTGAGCCCGCTGGGTGGTCAAGAAGAGGATCTGTTGTCTCACTGGCCAGAGATTTGGTCATGGCTCAGGACCGGCTTTTTCGTTGTTTTTCAATCACTGGGGACTTAGTTCCGAGGTTTCCCTGGATGAAGGTCCAGAATATAAAACGAGGAAGGAATGACCCAGAGCTTCCCACACCCCCACCCCTTCTGGGCCCTAAAGCACTCCCACCAACCCTAGGGATCCCAGAGCCACCAATGGCTGGAAAAGAAGTGACCCACCAGATGGTGCCCAGACTTTTGACCCTTTTCATAATTTTCCCCTCCACCCCTCAGCACCTCTCTCGTCCCACCTCTGGCCACGCCACGTGCTCCCTGGGCCTGCTCTGGTGCTCCCATGCTTTGACACTTTTGGCTTTGTCGTTCTGGGAAACTCAGTCTGCCTCCCTCCCTCCCTTCCTCCCCCTCATTCTTCTCCAAGAAAACTTCTAGTCATCCCTCAGGGTCCCAGCTAGGATACCCCCTCCTCTGAGAAGCTTACCTTGATCTCCCGTCCCCTCTTCCCACAAACACAGGCAAAGCGGGTCCCTTCTCCCACCTCTATACTCCATCCTCCCCACCATCAAAGTGTTCCGTCTACCTTTTCTGAAGTGTGCATTTTCCAGTTTGTCCCCACTTGAGTCGCGGCTCCTGCGGAGCCCAGAGTCTTTTCCCCTCTGAGCTCCCTGCAGTGGGCCCAGGTAGGTGCCCCGCCAGGGACTGCTCAGTACGGACCTGAGGCAGCCACCAGGGGACTCAGCCAGCTGGACTCTGGCTGGGATGTGGGCCACTTGAGTGTGTCTAGGGTCCAGCTCAGGGTGTCCCCTCATGGTCACATAACGTGGCTGAGCCTGACTCACCCCTAGTCTCTACTTGGAGAGAGAGACCCAGAGAAGGCAGGGCCTTGAGACCAGCCACCCAAAGGTGCCTCATGCCCCATCCCAGGGTCCCTGGGCTTGGAACTTGGGGTTTACAGGCCACGGGCAATGTGAAACCCTTAGCCCCAGCCTGGGCCACGGCCCCCAGCCCAGCAGGAAATAGGCCCGTGTTGCAGCCCTTCAGAGCAAAAGGTCACTTCCTGGCCTGGGGTAACCACAGCAACATCATTCCCAGAGCTTCCCAGACTGGAGAAGTGTCCTCACAAGCTCTGATTGTGTCCAACTTGACCGTTTCGGGCTAGGGAAGGACTATGGGTGGGTTGTGAGCCCGGCCAGATTTCCAGGGGTCCTGGAGGAGCCTGGATTTGCCGTGGACTTGCTGGGGGTCTTCAGCAAACAGCCCCCATCAAGTCTTCTACCTCCCTTTCCTCAGCTCCAAAGGAAGGAGGAGGATTTCGATGCGAAGTCATTAAAACTGGGCGTGTAGGAACATGAGGGTCTCCATAGACATTAGAGCACCTTTGCCAGGCAAGATGCCTGGAGAGATGTTCTCTTAGTGATTTTATATGTCAGACATGTTAAAGCTCTGGGTAAGATTTTTGTCTTGAGAAAAAAAATTATCACTGATTTTAAAAATTATTCTAAAACTGCTGGATATCATTTCTTTCTTTTCTTTTTTTTAAATCCTCACCCCAGGACATGCTTACTGATTTTAGAGAGTGAGGACAAGGGAGGGAGAGAGGGACAGAGAGAAACCTCGGTGTGAGACACATCTATTTCATCTCATATGCCTCCCCACCAGGAACCGAACCCACAACCCAGGCGTGTTCCCCGAGCAGGAATCGAACCCACGACCTTTTGGTTTATAGGGGTAGGTTTAGATGCTCCAAGCAACTGAACCACGCAGGCCGGGGCAGGAAACTGCTGGATATGATTTCCATGCATTTAGAAATCTAAACTGAAATTGTAGTAGGTTCTCGGAGATTAGGCCTGGGGGGATTCCAGGGAAGACCTACTTCCTGTTTCCTGGCCCCTAAAATGCTGGTTTGAGGACAGTCCCTGTCTCTCCCAGGGGAGTCACAGCCTCCTCGGCCCCAGCCTCACCGCCGAAGCAGGGCTCCACCCCAGGGGTGGCCGGTGTGAGGTGGGTGTGCCAGGAAAGCCTCTTTTTTCCCTGTGACTTGTCTACAGTGTCAGCCTTTCTCTCCCTTAAGACTAACTTCTTCAGATACATCATGTTCTTTAAACGTTCCTTTCAAACTTCTCTCTTTCTTGTCCAGTGGGTAGCAAGACGTTTGGCTGAGCTTCTTCTTGGCAGAGGTTCTCAGACCCTCGGCGGGGTGGGGAGGCGGGGGAAGATTCTGGGAAGGTGAGGTGGGGGGTAGGGAGTGGTGGGATGGGATAGGGTTTGGGGTGGAATCCAGAGGTCAGCCCGGGAACCCAAGGCCAAAGCACTGTGCCTTGGGGCCTGTGGCCTCTGGGAGCGATTGCTAACCCAGCTGGATGAGTTTCTATTTTCTGCTCAGAGTCCTGGCATCCAGTCCAGGCCAGTAGCAGAGGGTCATTTGGATTCTGAAACAGGAACTGGGTCAAGAAGATGGAGGAGCTGTCAGCCCCGGGCTGAGTGAGGACGCGGCACTGCCAGTCGGTCCCACACTCCCAGCCCCTGGGGGCCAAGGAAATGCACCCCTTGTGGGCAGTCCCACCAGCCACAGTGAGTCACCTGGCCTTGTGCCCAGTTGAGGGCATGCACCTTTGTCACCCTAATTGTCCCAGCCACCTAAGTCAAGCGGATGAGGTTTGGGCACTTGAAAATCAGATTTGGATGCAGACTGAACCATGAGTGTACTGGGACTGGAGACAGAGGCCAAAGGGGCTTTGAGCCTTCTCTGCAATGTCTTAATTTTTGTTTTTGTTTTTTGCAAGAAAATGTACTGATGGATTACTTGGTTAATAATCAAATACTATATATATATTTAAGGATCAGATTTAAAGAACTTACTGTAAAATATTAACTGTCTTATAAGAGACTCTAAACGTGTTTCTTTTCAGCGATGGGGATGGGGACTGCCTGGTTCGCATAGTACTGCCGACTTGCTGAATGGTTTGGTGTCTCATCTGGCTCCTTGGGCCTCTGTACCACGAGGAGATGGGCTTGAGAGTCTCCTAGGTCCTTCTGGTCCTGACATCAGGTAACCAGAAGCTTCACCGTGCAAGAGACCAAAACAGCCCCTCTGTCCAGGCTCCCCTGGGCCTTCTCGGTGGCATTCTCTGAGATGCAAGCCCGCAGAAGCCGGGCCTGTTGGCTGGGGAGTCTTCCCAGGGCCACAGGCTGGTGGCTGAGTACCCCTGCGGCTCTGTGGGCAGAGGAGCTGGGCTGTTTTCCTTCAGACAGTTATGACAGATCCCAGAAACCCTCTGGTCCCCCAGCCTCGGGGCAGACAGAGTGAGCCTGACATTGCTGCAGGTTAGTCGTGTCTCTCTGAGTCTGGGATTTCACAGTCCTGACCTGCCTGTGTCATTGACAGAGATGGTCTGGTTAGGGACATTGCCCCTGTGACCCTGCCCCCCACACGCATCACTATGACAACAGCTCAATAGGGTCCCAAGGGCCTAAGAATCCTGCTTCCACTGAGATCGAGGTTGGCTGAGGTCAGACAAAGAGGGATTAATAGAGCCCTGTTCTCATTAAGGCACAAAGCGCCATTATTACAAGTTGCAGCAGCCCCACCAGGAGACGCGGCAGGCGTTCAGGGCCCTGAGAGCCCAGTGCCCCACAGGGAGTGGCTCCAGCATGAGCCTCAGCGTCACCCTGAGCCCGGATCGGAGGCCGGGCAGGAAACCCAGAAAGAGCTTGAATGTCCGGCAGACGGCTGTGCGAAGCAGGGCTCAGGCAAACAATGGCGCGGACTGCAGCCATTCAGATGACAGCGCTAGTTGTCTCCATTCAAGTCCTCACAATGCACAGAAGCAGGTCGCAAAAGCTGTCAACAAGATGCCATTTTTGCATAAAAAAAGTCATATACATCTGACACACAAAAATACAGAAGAAAATATTTCAAAATGTTGAGAGTGGTTACCTTTGGAAAGTGTGATCGTGTGCAGTTTCTTTTGGTTTACCTGTATTTTCTACAATGAGCATATATTTCTTTTATATTTCTGGAGACTTTTATCTTCTTAAAAATTGGTACTGAGAATTAGAGGATGGTCTCTCTTGCTCTCTTCAGTCAAACTTCAGTTAACAAAACCCAGGAGAAGGCATCATTTTGGAGAGTCTGGTTTTCTTGGTAACTAATATTTTATCAATTCAAAAACAAATACTTCTAAAAGTTTGTTTTATCTTAGTCAACCAGTGTTTCAGAAAATTATTCTAAACAACAGCGCATAGTCTCATTGCCTTCTTGCAACAGAATACCAGGAAAAGAATTTATCGTTAGCTTCGTCATCCTGAAGGGCCCAAATCTGCTATATTAGGTACCAGGCTGACCTTCAGGGCTATTGGATGATGAGAAGTGTTTGTGATTCATTAAATAGCTTCAGACTGCTTCATTTACTGAGTATTCAGATTGAGTGTTTGGAGTGTGAAGTTGATCCTGGGGCAATCGGAGCTCCAGAAGAACTTCCGGCAGGGGCGGGAAGTGCTCCTGTTTGGGTCTGGCAGAGGGCTGCGGCCAGGGCCAGGCCCTGTCCAACATCACTGCTAGCAGGAGGTGTGGGGGGTCTGCAAGCAGAAAGGGAAGGAAACTGTGCTGTGAAGTCATAGACTATCGGGGCCATTGCCGTCTGCTCATCCCAGCTGATAAGCCCAGGCACATTCTCCCTTTAAGAGTAGCCATGGAAGAAATTTATTTCTGGCCTCTGTGCCAGGAAAAGCGATGCCTCCTCTAAGCTGCAGATGTATGGTTATCTCACGGGCCTGTGAATCTTATAAATACTTGCCTTTTTACTCTTTGCTTTGGCCACTAGGAAGCCCTGTGTAGGCAGTGGTTCCACACACTGATTTTACTTTAGCTCCATCTCAGATGCATACCTAGCTTTTACCTAGAATTCCTTACACATGTTATCTCTTTTGTTATTTGGAGTTTCATAAATAGCATCAGATTATTTGGGGGTTGAAGTGGAGTGTAATAAAAGAATGATTTAAAAAGCTCAGCTTGAAAAAGGAAAAAAAAAAAGAATCCATTGCTGTTTTGGTCTGGGCATAGTTCTCTATGTTAAATATTTCTCTAAAAAACTGGGAAGTCCATTATGTCAAAAGCATAAACTGCCAAAGAAATAAGTAGGTAAGTCGGATTTCATAAACATTTAAAAGTTGTGTGCTTCAAAGGCCACTTGTCAAGAAAGTGAAAAGACTGCTTACAGAATGGGAAGAAATACCTGCAAATCATCTGTACGATAAGGGACTTGTATCTAGAATATATAAGGACCTCTTACAAGTCAATAATTAAAAGCTAAATAACCCAATTAAAAAAGGGCAAAAGATTTAAGTTGACATTTCCCCAAAGAAGATATATGAATGGCTAATAAGAACATGAAAAGATGCTCAGTATCATTAGTCATCAGGGAAATGCAAATCAAAACCACAATGAGATAACCCTTCGTAATCATGAGGATGGCTGTAATTGAAAAGACAGATATTCAAGATGGCGGGGAAGACTCGGAGAAATCCGAACCCATCCCCACAGCACGGCTGGGAGCGCAAAACGCGGCATCTGCTTTAAAAAACGGTCTGGCAGTTCCCCCAAAAGTTGAACATAGAATTCCATTTGATCCAGCAGTTTTACCTGTAGGTATATACCTAAGAGAAAAAAAAGCATATGCCTGCACAAAAATTTGTGCATGGATATTCATAACAACATTATCCAAAATAGCCAAAGGTAGGAAACCCAAATGTCCACCAGTGAATGAATGGACAAACAGAATGTGGTCTAGTCATCCGATGGCATTTTTCAGCCGTAAAAAGGAATGAGGTAGTGACACATGCTACATACTGAATCTTGAGAAATCAGACTGGGTGAAAGAAGCCAGTAACAAAAATATATTTTATCATTCCATTTATATGGAATGTCCAGAAAGGGCAAATCTGGGAAGGCAGAGAATGGACTGATGATTGCTTGGGGGGGGGGGGGGATGGCACGTGACAGCTGAGGGGTGAGGGGTTTTCTAGGTAAAAGAACGTTCTTACACAGACTGTGGAGGCGGCTGTGTAACTCCGTGGATATAATAAAACCCATGGAATTGTGCACTTTAAATAGGTGAATTGTACACTATGTGAGAAAGCTGTTAAAAAGAAAACCCCTGCAAAGTCACCTGTTTGGCCACTCACAGACTGAGTGTTCCCCGGAACCCAGGTCTGCGCAGCGGCATGGAGATGGGTTCCGACTCCAGCCCGGCTGCTTCCCAGCTCCGCACCCTCCGCAGACAGATTGCTTTGTCTCCCTGAAACAAGGACTGGGGTACATGATTACAGTGGGCTTGCGCTGGGCCTAAGGGTGCCAGAGCCCACGGGAATCAAATCTGCTGCTCCCCAGAGACCTCTGCAGTCCCTGCCCTTTGAATGGGACGAAATTCTGAAATGAATGGGACTTGCAGATTCGCTTTATGGGAATTAACTGCTGTTGGCCTTGTTGATGTTCAAATGTTTAAATAATAATTCTACAGACCTACTGGTCTCAGAAGCTCAGAGGAGGTGCTGGAAAGCAAGAGGGGGGCTGGGGCCGCTCCTTGCATTTTTGTTTCCTGGCGAGCCTGGGCCAGAGTGAGGCCGGGCCTCACGGTGTCTGGGATGGTCTGAGAGGTGGCTGTCTGCGCCTAGTGGTCATTGAACTGCTGGACTCCGGCTGAAGAATCAACAGATTTTTAGTTGATGCCCTGACCCCACTTCTCCCAGCCCCTGTAAAAGCCACTCCACTTTTAAACAATCCCCAGGGACAGCCCTGGGTCTGAAATTCTTAGTCCGAAGATCTCAGAGAGTCAGTGCCAGGCTCCCTCGTGCCTGAGACCTGGAGACCGAGGCAGAGAGACGGGCGGGCCGGGCCGCAGTGGCCTCTGCAGCCCAGTTCTCTGCCAGGCTCAGAGCATCTGACAGCTGCTCTAGTGCACTGCCCTCGGCTCACGGTTCACCTGCGCTCCATTGCTTATCCCCACACGGTGAGGTGGGAAGGATTTCCCATTTTCACAGACGAGAACAGACTAGCCCCAGGTCACTCAGGGAGAAGCAAGCTGGGGTTCAAACCCAGCCTGTCTGATGCCATAGCCCACGCTCTTTCTCCTGGGGGGCCCCCCAAGTGCTCCATCTCAGAGGTCAAGCAAGTCACAAGGAGAGGGGTCTCCTCCACCCCCACTCTCTGGGAGGGACCCTGCTCCAGAGTCTGGATTTTCAAGACACTCTCGGGCCTCACCTGGCTGTGCTGCTTCTCTCCCGACCCCCTGGCCCCACTCATTTCTCCCCGACATTCTGGATTCTCCGCAGCTCAGGCTCCTCAGGTCTGACCCCCTCTAAACTTGAGCTTGGGAGCTTCCGTTTCAACTTCCCTGTGAGAAAAAGAGAATTACGGATGTTCCCCGTTCTAAGCCTTGAGTATCTCTCTCAGGATGCCTCTTGTTGCCAAGGAAAATGAAACAGATGTCTTGGCAACAGCTTCAAACATTTCCTGCCAAACCAGGGGAGAGCCTGTCTTCAGTTTAGATGCAGCCAAGAAAGACAAGTCCCAGCTCCGGTCCTTCTCAGGAAACGGGCTCACACACCGCCTGGCTCCTCCAACCTGGGGGGCCGTACTCCCAGCAGCCCCCCTCACCAGGATTCCAACGTCAGAGGCAGGAGGCCGCCCCTCCTGTCACTCAGCTCACACCTTCCACCCTCCAGGCCTCAGGTGGCTGCGGGCTAAATGGAAGCAGTGACTGTGGGCATTGGTCTTGTTCCTAATCTCAGGGGAAAGCTCCAGCCCTTCACCAAGCACGCCCTTGACTCTTGCTGGCTCATCTCCCTACTCTTTCCAGGGTGTCTGGCTGCCCGCCCTGGCTCACTCTGCTGCCTGATGGGAAGCCACTCTCCTCTTCCACATCCCAGTGCCCACCTCTGCCCTCGGAATCCCAGCTGAGTTCCCCGTCCTTTGCAGGGTTTTGGGGGCTCTTCCGGGGTCTCAGTCATGGGGTGCCCACTAGGCAGGCGGCGCCTCCTCTGCCTGGCCCTCAACCTCTGTCCTGAGCATAAAAGGGGAGGGACAAGCCTCATACATTCTGAGGTCTTGAAAAGCAACTGGTGTTCAGGAGCCTGAGAAGTCAGGCTTGCTGACAAGAGCTGTGTCTGAGCCTGCTTGGCCGTGAGGAAAACGAATCACCAGTCCTTGCTGGCTTGATTGGCAGGAGCCCAGAGAGGCCTGATGGCTGTCCAAGAGACCTAGGTGTTCCCGGGCACCTGGCTCCCTGGCAGGTGGAGCCGTGGGCATGGTAATGGGAACCCCTATGGGCGAGTGGGAACTTTCGCCTCCTTCCCTCTTAGCTGGAGGGGAATCCTGTAAGTGTCCACTTTGATGCCCGTGCCTCTGAGGCCAGGCTCTTCTGTGAAGTTAATGACCTGAGCCATGGACTAGTGGGCTTAGAGCATCAATCCAGAGACAGAAGCCATGTGAGCGAGGCACTGGGAGCTCCTTTGGCTGATGTGAGGTCGTATCTTCACTGGAACCCTCTGCGTCTCTCTGAGAGCAGGCCAGAGACCGCCAGGGACCTGCAGCCAAAACTGACCCCAAATAACTCCCAGGAGAATTGGACAAAGCTTCCTGGCCAAGGGACACCTGCGGTCTCCCCTCAGGAATGACGGGCCCAGGGAGCCCAGGACAAACAAGAATACAGAATTCTGAGAAACGTAACAACAACGACATATGTTCTACAAACCACATATATTTAAAAACATCAGTCGGACCTTGGCAACCTCTGTAGAGAAGCACTTTGAAATCACAGCATGTACAAGTCCTGCAGGTTCCCATCCTCAGACCATAATACCGTACGACTGGAAAAAAGTTACAAAGGGACAGGAACAATAACAGTGCCAAAACCTTGGAAACGAAGACAAACAGACCGACACCACCAGCATTTAAAATGGTTGTTCGGTTTCAAACAGGAAGTGAAAGCTACCCATTCAGACTTGGTAAAGATGAATGAAAACAAGAACACACAGGATAAAATCTATGGGACGGGGCCGAAAAGGAGAAATGGGTGATAAAGTTAAAACAGAAGTTAATGAATCAGATGAGGAAAAAAATAGTCAAGTAGATCTTTAAAACCCAAAACTGGATCTTTGAAAAGACAAATAGAATAAATTTCTGGCAAATCTAACCAGTTAAAAAAAAAGAGACAAGCCCCCTCTAGGAATGGAGCTAAGACTATAAGCACAACCACGAAGGTGTCTGGTTTTAAAGCTGTCAGAGAGCACAGAAAATAACGCCCGAGGTGTGGATGAGAGGCAATGAAGCGCCCTGTGTGAGTCCCCCAGTGCCGTCGCCTGGCACGCGCACTCTCGTGTGGCCGTGGCTCAACACAAAGCCTGTCCCTCTCTGTCCAGAGCCTGTGCCGGATGAGACTGTCCTGGGAGAGAGAGGCCGGGCCCGCCCCACAGCAGGACCCTGACCTGTCCCTCCATGGGGCGGCCTTGGGAGTGGCCTCCGCCCTCCAGCCCCAAGGGAACAGCGCTTCCTGGATCCCAGCAGGCAGAGTTCCATGCACTTTCCAGCCCTCAGGGAGAGCTGGTGGAAACCATCAGCAGGACTGGGACTTCAAAGCCTGCTCCTGGGACACACATGGATCCCCGATCTCCCCCCGGGAAGGGTCCTTCTCTTGAGGGCCATTGAGGTCCCAGCCTCTGGAGCTTGGCGAGGGCTTTGGCAGTGCTCTGGGTGTGTTTTCCTGAGACCAAGGCCCCTTGGCTTGATTCCAGGAGGGGAGAGAGGAGGGAAGACCAGGCTGTGCCGCTCCGCACGGTTGCTCGGGGCATCTTGCCCACCTCTGAAAGGTGCTGAGCCACCTTGGGACAAGTCCTCTCCGGCTGCCTGTCAGGACGACACAGGGCCACTCCAGGATGGACAAACAAAAGATGGAAATGGTACAGAGGAGGAAAGATGACCTTTCGATGAAGCAAGGCCAGTCAGTGCCTGGGGCTTCCAGACCCCCAGGGGATTTTGACCCCTCATTTCCCCCAGAGGACTCTGGGCAGGTCCTCCTCTTCATAGGGTGCTCCTCACCCCATGGCTTTTCCCCATGTCTTGCCCATCTGTTGGACCAGAAACCCCTTGCACCCACAGGTGGAGCCCAAGGCACCCTGGAGGCTGCCGGGGATTCACCGAAGGAGGTGTGTGGCCCGGGGAGGCACAGCTGACTTCTCACAGCTGTGAGCAGCTTCAGGACTACGAGCCTCCTCCTTGTGGTTCCTTTTTTTTTTTAAATAAATAAACTTTATATTAACAACATTGAACAGAAAGCGCAGAGAGTTCTGCTGGCTCCCACACATGCACAGCCTCCTCCATTACCAACAGCCCCCACCAAACGGCACATTTGTGAAAACCGATGAACTTCCGTGACACGTCCAGAATTCATAGTCCGCTCAGGGTTCACACTTGGTGGTAAGCGTTGTACGGGTTTGCACAGATGTATTATGACACCGTGGTATCACACTCAGTATTTCTACCGCCTTCCACATCCTCCATGTTTCACTCAATCACCTCTCCGCCCCGCTAATCCCTGGCAAGCAGTGATCTTTTTACTGTCTCTGGAGATTTGCCTCCAGAATGTCATCTATTTGGAATCACACAGTACGCTGCCTTTTCAGACAGGCCTCTTTCACTTGGTGATATGCGTTTCAAGTTCCTCCATGTCTTTTCATGGCTCGACAGCTCATTTCTTTTTAGCACGGAACATTCCATGGTCTAACAGACCACCGTTTACATGTCCACTCGCTTCCTGAAGGACAACCTGATTGCTTCCAAGTTTTGAAAATTATGAATAAAGCTGCTACAAAAATCCACATGCAGGCTTTCCTGCGAACATAAGTGTTAATTTACTTGGGTAATTTCCCGAAAAGGGCGCAACGCCGGGGCCTTACGGTGAGACAATGTGCAGTTTTGTACTGTGGTTCCTTTTTTCAGTATCTTTATCGAGCTTTACGTACAACGGACCTTCCCCATTCTAAGTGTATATATAGGTCAGTGAGTTGTGTTGATGGTAATGCTCACATTTAAAATATTTCTGTCACCTCAGAAAATTTCCTCCTGTCCCCTTGTCGTCAATCTCCCCCTCCCCCCGCCCAGCCCCAGCTCCTGGCAACTGCTGATCTCTTTTCTGTCTCTATCGTTTTGTCATTTCTAGAATTTCATATAGATGGAATCATACAGTACAGGGCTTTGGGGGGGGGGTCTGGCTTCTACTACTTAGACTGTTTTCAGATCCATCTCTGTCATTACAGCTCTCGGTGTTTTCCTTTCATTGCCAAGTGGTAATGAACTGTATGGACGTCCCTGTCTATCTGCTGACCACTGATGAAGATTTGGGGGCTTTCCTTTGGTTGTGGGCTGGGGTTGTTATGAAGAACATTGCTAGGGACATTTGCATGTACATAAATCTTTGTGGGTGAGGGTTCTTTTCCAAGGAGAATGCAGGAACACGCCCCACCCTGCCGTCCCTGGTCCCCCCAACCCCAGTCTTGCCCAGAGCAAACAGGGAGATGATGGGGAAGCTGGGGGAGGTCCAAGGCACAGAGAAGTGGCACCAGTGTCAAGGCCGCTCCACACTCCCTCCCAGCCAGGCCGCCAGGCGGTCAGGACTCCCAGAAACCTTTCTCCACTTGACCTTCCCTTCTCAGCTCCGCCCAGTCACTGAACAAAAGGTCAGGAGTCAAGGGAGAGAAGCACGTGTTTATTTGCTCGCTTCCATGTCTCTACAGGGTTGGGGAAGCTGTGCTCAGTGTGGAGTGTGGGGTGTGCTGGCCTGGGCTCCCTCCTGCCGCAGCCCCGCCGGTGCTATTGCTGGTCCTCGTCAGAACTATGTCTTCTCCAGAGGCGCATTTCCAGCACGTGCCACCTACCCATCCTCCTGTAGACCTCCTGTCCGTGGCCCATCCAGATGCAGGACCCGGCTCACATCCTGGAGCCCCCCAGGCAGTACAGCTGTCCTCTTGTCCGCCTGTTTCTCGGACAGGCCGTTCGGAGCAGCAGAGAGAGCCAGGGCCCCTTTGTGGGTCTTAACCGGTTTTGCACACGAGGTCCCTGTGACCCCCACCCCACGTGAGTGGCTGTGCTATCTCATGCGGCAGAGGAACAGGGGCGGCTCGGACAAGCCAAGGGGCGAGCAGGCAGCGGCACAGCCTCTCCTCCCACCCGCATCCCCCCTCCAAACAGCAAGCGCCGCTGGCTTCTCTTGCAGCCCAGAGGTCTGGTTCTCGCTCTTAGCTGGAGAGGGAGCGCTCGAACCCTGGAATTCCTTACAGCACAAACAGAATGGCAACCCAATAGAATTTGAATTGTTCGCATATAATGAAGCAGGTACCGTTATTATCCCCATTTTACAGGCGAGGAGACTGAGGCACAGAGAGAGTAACTGGCCGAGGGCCACGCAGCTCAGGGGCCAGAGCGCCGGCAGCTGGCCCGCACTTCTAGCCACTGCGCTCTGTTGCCCTTAGGTTTTTCTGTTTGTTTTTTTTTTGTTTGTCCGGTCATTAATTTTAACAATTTTATTGAGGTATAATTTAATGGCCTAATTTAATTTAAAGCACACCTATTTTAAGTGTACAATTCAATGACCTCAGTAAATTTACAGAACCGTGCGAACATTACCACGGGCCAATTTCAGACATTTCCACCATCCCCCGAAAAGCATCTACTTGTGATCTCTGTCTGGGTCTCCAGCCCGAGGCAGCCACCCATCTACTTTCCGACTGCAGGTCCGCCTCTCCTGAGAACGCCACACAGACAGAATCACACGATAAGCGGCCCTTTGAGTCAGACTTCTTCATGCAGCCCAGTGTCTCTGAAGTCGACCCAGGTGGTGGCATGTGACTCATCCTTTCTGACCGCCAAACACGGCCCCACTGTGGGGCCGCCCTGCATTTGGTCTGTGCCTTCACCGGCCAGAGGACATTTGGGCGTCTCCACTCTGTGGCTCTGATGAAAGAGGCTGCTGTGAGCATTTCTGTACAAGTCCTGGTGTGCACGTTTCCCCTCCTCTCTGGGCAGGTTTCGAGGAGTGGAATTGCTGGGTGGTGTGGTAAATTAATGTTCAACTTTTAAAAAGCCTGCCGCATTTCCCCGCCAAGGCACGGCAGTGTGTTCCCCTCCCGTGGCCGTGGATGTTACACTCTCTGAGGACAGGGCCCCCGAACCAGTGCCACCCACACAACCATGCAGAGCCTGCTTGGAGGCCGAGACCGTCTGGGCGGTACAAGGAGGCCCCCCAGGCGGCCCTGGGTTGAGCTCAGCCTCTCTGCAGCTCCCGATGGTCTGTTTGAGAAACACGTGGACAAACGAGCAAAATATAACCAGAGACATTGAAATTAAGAACAAACTGACAGTAACCAGAAGGGAGGGGAAAGGGGATAATGGGGGGTAAACGGGGAAGGGTTTTCAGGAGCTTCTATAAAGGTCACAGAGACAAAGCCAAAGGGATTAGGATCAAGGGTGGGAAGTGGGGATGGCTGGGGTGGGGGGGATAAAGACAACTGTAGTTGAACAACAATTTAAAAAAATCCTGGAAAAAAATAAAAGGAATATGTGGACAAGAGGTCAGCTGTTCTGCTTTCTAATCTAAAAAAAAATTGCCCTCTGGGACTGAGAGCACCTCTGAGGGGGAATCAGCAAGGTGGCCATTCAACCAAAAGCAAGAACACAGGCGCGCGCACACGGACAGGTCCCTGCACGCAGAGCTACGAGGGAAAGCAGAGGGACACGTCCTCTGGTGCCCGGGGCGTTGGCCAGTGGCTCCCACACTGTTTGCTGTTCCAAGGCCCAGGGAGAGGATGAGGGGTGATGGTGGGAGGGCGGCCCCCGGCCCGGCAGCCTGGGGAAGCTGTTGGGCCATTTCCACACTGGGGCTCCACCAGGGAAGACCCCTACAGACCCTCTAGGAAGGAAGAAAGCCCCCATCAGCCAGCACGACTCTGAGCGCCGCTGACCCTCCATGTAGTAGGATTTGAAGCTTTACTATTTAATGAAGAGATGAGGGTCTACATTTCTGGCGGCAGCTGTAGATGAGAGAACTCCAACCCAGCACACGGTGGTTGTCCAGCAAAGGCCCTTTCCTCCCAGCTCTCTCCCAACATGTCCTCATCCTCTCCACGTTTGTCCTCTTTATAGACAGGGCATGGAGAGGACAGGGGACTGCTGAACTGCTCGCAGAGCCCACAGGGATGGCCCAGAGGCCACGGCTTGGATGCTGCCTGCCTCAGTGTACTCCTGAAAGCCAGGCCCCAAAGACAGGGGGTAATTAGACCCACTGGGCCTGCCACTGCCCAGGGGAAAGGGGATTATTGTGGCCCAGGGGTGATCCGGCCACACTGTAGCCACATGGGGAAGGTCCCGGGAACCACAAGTCACACTCGGTATGTCTGCGCCGTCAGTCACGAGCGATGTGCAAAGGCTGCTACTGTTGGTTGCAGCGAGGTGATTCGGTATCTACCGAATCTTGTAAGATGACAAGGCTGCAAGGTCACCTGGTAGCAGGTGGCACCCAAAGGCCCTGAAGCAGATACAGGACACGTGCAAGTCACTGCTTCTGCTCTCAAGCAACTCAGCCTCCCAGAAAGGTGCCAGACCCTTACTGACTAGACCGGTTTGAACAACGTGCCCCAGAGTTCATGTCCATCCGAGACATGTGAATAAGACTTATTTGGAAATAGGATCTTGCAGATGTAAATGAGGTCAGACTGGGTTCAGGTGGGCCCTAATCCAATGACTGGTGTCCTTACAAGTAGAGGGAAATGTGGTCACAGACGCAGAGAGGACACACAAAACCGCGTGACAATGAAGACAGATTGGTGCGATGCTGCTATAAGCGAGGGACTCTGAGGATTGCCAAGCAGCCACCAGAATCTAGAAGCAGCAAGGAAGGACTCTCTGAGAGACAGAGGGTGGCCAGGCCAACACCTTGCTTTCAGAGTTCCGGCTCCAGAGCAGGAAGGGAGTAAGTTCTGTGCAGTAACGCCCCCGTTTGTAGTACCTCATTATTGCTGCCCTTGGAAATGACTGCAGTGGCCTACAGCTGGGCTCAGGTTGCATGCCACACACTCTACGTGCCGGCGGGTGTCAGAGGGGAAAGCAGAGAGGGCTGCATGGAGGAGGAGGTGCCGCCATTAATTGTGCCTGAGGTTTGGGCAGGAGGCCCCAAGAACAGAACTGAAACCAGGGGCTCAGCCTGGCTCCGGGTAGATCTTGCTTTTTCATTTGTGCATTCTCCATCGTGCTTAGAACGGGTACTGCACCCAGTGGGTGCTCAGGAATTGTTCCTGGTGGTGCTGGCCTGATTCTCTACATGTCCTCGGAGCCCCAGAGCAGTGCCTGCTACCGAGTCCTGAATCCCTCTGCCGTGCACCGCATTGTTCATGAACGTGTCTTGCTCCTAACAGCTTGTGTTCACTTACTCACTGACCTGTGACTGATGCCCAGGATGATGGGGAGCTTTTAGGCCAAAAGGGCCAATCTGCATTTTCCCTGCTTCCCTGAGCCTCATCTCACCCAGCTTCCTGGGTTCGACAGGTAGTGCGTACACACAGTAGGTGCCACTAAATGCTTCATGTTTTGGGACAAGCTCTTGTGTCAGATGACCTGGCTGCCAGCTGGGTGGGAGGGCGCTGACTTGGCTTTACTGACAAAGCGAATTAGAGGCTGCTGCTCACAGAGCTGGCAGAGGAGCCTCAGCACCCCCGGAAGGTGTCAGTGGGGGTCCCACTCGCCGAGGCCACGTGCTGAGGCCACCCGCTCCGGGTGCCTCAGTTCTACCCTGAGTGTGGTCTGCGAAATGAAATGCTCTCACAGGTGGCCAGAGCCGAGGAAAGCAAAAGCCAGAGGCCAGCCACGAGGGGAGGGACCAGCGTCTGCATGCCACGCTGGGTTCTCCATGTTGCACACCTGTGCCCCCTCGCCGTGCTGTGCCTGGTGCAACACCTGGAAATCGATGGCCAGTGCCTGGGCGGGAGGCGGCTTCGCTCGATGAGGCTGGCAGCGCCTTCCGACCACCCACCACCCGCCAGTATGCCACGTCCCATGAGCACCCCGCATGTTCTGGGCAGGGATCCCTCTGTGATGAACAAGCGTGACCAGCTCGAGGAAACTCCTTCGGGCACAAACAGGATGTCAGTTCCCCGGGCCACTCACAGCAGCCCAAGGAAGTCTCTTCACTCAGCACTGAGGGGCGAGGGGACGTCACACAGCTGAGCGGGGCTGAAACCTAGATTCTCCCATGCCCACGAGCCTCATGGCTGATTCCCCCCACTGGCCCCCTGGTCAGCTACCCCAACTGTAAGGCCCCAGGGTACCGAGTGGGGGCTGGTTTGGATCCATCAGAGTTTGCCCTGAATGACACCATTCAAGACTGGACGCTAAGTGGCCAGCTACTCAAAGGCACGGAGTGTTGACCATGAAGACCCAGCAGCCACGACAGGTGGTGCCTGCCATCTAGCCAGGACCACCATGCAGGGGACAGGAGCTCTGTTGCCCTTCCTTCTACTGGGACGAGCTGGGCTGGATAGTTGGTGAGCTAAGGAACCAACTGTGACTTTCCATACCAGGTTTCCCTGGAGACTGCAGGGTGGAGACAAACCAAAGCCTGACACCAGGTCACAAGTCGCCACACAGGGTGGACTGACACAATGCCAAGGGGGCAGTGCAGCCCTGGGGCCACAAGCCCTCCAAGAGTGGCTGGACTTCTGTCTTGTCAGTGTCCAGAGAGAGGGCAGCCCTGGCACACCTGGAGGTGACCTGGGTCCCAGATGCCTTGCACTGATGGTGACGGGACAGCGGGGCCCAGAAGGGTGGCTGCTGGCCAGGGCAGGCGCGATGCCTGGGACTTTCTGGGAGGACTGGCCAGAGCTCCTGGCTTCCGGAGGGAAGCAGTGCTGCAGGGAACGGGACCAGTCACGACGGCACACCTGTCCACAAGGCTCCAACACAGACCTCTGCCCCGACTCAAATCTGTTTTTCTGTAGCTGTGGACTCACAAGATCCAGCCTGTGTGCTGCGTGTCCTCCTCAGAAGGACCCAGCTGCTTGTCCTCAGGCACCAACCCCCCAGTTGGCGCTTTAGCTACAAGATGCAGAGCCAAGGGCTCGGGGAGGCCAAGGCCGGCTCAGACTGCCCTGCGCACGGCCGCCCTGCCTCCCGGGGTAGGGTGCTGGCTTACCTGGTGGCCCTGGGCACAAAGCAGTGCCTCAGACTCTGAGCTCAGGCAGGAGTGTGGAGGCCAGGACAGTTGTGTGTGCACACAGACAGGTGTGTGTACAGACAGTGCATCAAAGGGCCTGCTAGACCAGTCTCCGCTGCGAGGGAGCACTGGCGAAGGAAGGGTCCTCCTCCCAAGCAGGTGCTGGCTGAGCAGTTATCAACCCCCTGACTCCCACTGGGCCTGGGCCCTGGGCCTCAGTTTACAATGTGGGATCCTCCCCTTGCCTTCACCCCACCCTACCGAGCAGCAGTTGGGAGACCCTGGGTCCTGCACGGACTTGGAACGCACTGTTGCAAAGACAACCCCCACCGCCCCCAGCACAGAAAAGAGCCCCGCTAGCAAATGCTGGAATGAGCCACGGACACAGATTTTATTGCATGACTGGGTGCCACTGGTTTGCCAGCAGGTCACAGACCTGCGGTGAGAACCAGCCGCAGTTTGAGCATTGGAATCTGAGAAGCGTACACCTTGGCTGAGGTGACCAGAGAGTACCAAGCCACCGAGGAGGCCAGGCCTCAGTGGATAAACTCACACTAGAGTGGCAGCCCCCATGGGCACCAGGCACCTGTCAGCTGCGCCCTCTGCTTCCATATCACACGTTGTGGGAGGGGGCGTTACGGAAAGGGCAGAGAGCTGGCATGGGGTGCGGTGTTGAGAACAGGGCAGGAAAGAGTCCAGCCCATCACCCACCACTCCACACTTCCTGCGGTCAGCAAGCGGGTGGGCAGGTCTGGGCGGGGCGTGAAGGCCTGGCAGTGAACGGGAGCGGCACCTGAGAATAGCCAGGGCTGAGGCTGTTCCAGAGCCAGCTCCGGGGCTGGAGAGATGGGGCCCTGGGGGCTGGGGTAAGGCAAAGAGCGGGAGGGATCAGCCCCCAGGCCCCAGAACTGCCTGTTCCCCCTCACTGTGGCCAAGGTGGAGGGTCAGGGATGGCCTTTTCCAGACTGGGCAGCTGACGAGGGTGAGCGAGACACAGGACAGACCAGACGGAGCGCCCCCACTACCCACAGGCCCTGGCAGAGGGCAGGGACCGGACTAGGGGCTCTGATGGCTGCAAGCACCCGGCCCGGCCAGAGGGCCGCCCTCAGGGCTGGCTGTCGGCCCCAGTTAGGAAAGGGCTGGGTCCTCGTCCAAGATTCCTTCCAATGCCTCTGCCGGGCAAGCCAGGGACAAGAGTGGCTGCATTTCATAAAAAAAACTTGTGTTTCATTAAAAACTAGGTCTGAATATGAAGAATATATCATAAAAAGGCATTCTCTGGTCCATTAAACATCACTCACTCACTGAGGATTTCCTGACCACTGCACCAGGCCCAGGCCCAGGCCTGAGGGCCGGGCATGGGGGGCCCGGGACAAGTCTAAGGCACTGGCCCTCCCCCAGGACAAGGCTCCTTCTCCCCGGGAAGGCAGCTCCCACTGTGAAAGGCCGGTGGGCGAGTCCGGACCCGGAAGGCGGGGGAGGCCTGGCAGCACCTGCCACTGCACAGACCAGGCCTCGAAGCAGCAGCCGGAGAGCACCCTGCCCAAGTCGGCTCTGAGCAGCGGGACACCCCAGGCCAGGTGGAGCTCTGCAGGATGCAGTGACCACTCTGCTCAGCAAGGCACTGGCTTCGTGGCCAGAGGCCCGAGGGGGCCCTGGTCTGTCTGGCCAGGTCTCCCCTGGAAACGGAAAGAGGCAGACGGGGCTTGTTAGGCCCAGAGGTGCAGGGGTGCAGCCTGCGGTCTCTACGTTGGACACAAGGGAAAAAACCCTGCTTAGCACCTGGTAGCCAGAGGTGACTCAGCCAGGTGACTCAGGGGTGACACCCCACCCGGCCAGGCTCCCCCTGGCCCCCACTCAGCATCCCTCTCCTGGGGGACTCTCCCAAAGCTTACAGGCCCCAGAGCCATGCTACCCAGAGACTCTGGTCCCCTCAGTCCCACCCCAGGTGGCAGACCCTCCCTCCCGGGCTGCGGTGGTGGAGCAGACCGGTACAAGTAGACACAGAGTTTTCCTGCCCTGAGTGAAGTCTCCCGGGCCCTCCCCAGTCTCAGTCCTCCCTGGGGGCCGGGCTGCTGGTTAGCAAGGTGCCCCCACACGCTTTCCCTCACAATGCACGTGGCTGAGACAACTGGGCTCAATTCCTGCGGTGACCTCTCTGCATCCTACAGGGTTCCATGACCCCACAGGCCAGAGCAAAAGGAGCAAGGTAGTAGGGGGGTCCTGTACCCTGGCTTCCACCCTCCCTCCCCTGGGATGAAAGGGCCTGGCCTGCAAGGCACGGCCCTACCTCACCCTGGGGGAGGGGCCGCTGGCCCAGGCCTGCTGGCAGGGGAGGGAGGGTCAGAAGAGGCTGGGGGCGGCCTGGCCAGGCGTGTCGTGGTCCCGGATGTACTGCAAGATGTCCATCTCGTCCATGGCTTGGATCTGCTGCTGCTGCTGCTGCTGCCTCTGCTGCCCAGCTACGGACTCGGGCGGGCCCGCTCTGGGGGGCACAGCTGGCTTTCTGGGTAGCGCGGGCTTAGCTGCCACTGGTGGCTTACGCTTTGGCTGTGGCTGGGGTTTGGTCTCGGCCCCCAGGTTCAGAATCTGGTCCAAGTCCTCTTCAACTCTAGGGAACCAGAGGAAGACACCCTGAGCGAGCCCCCTGCAAAGGAGCAGGCTGTGGCGAGCAGAGTGCCCGCCGTCAGGGTCCCTCCTGCACGGGTGGAAGTTGGTCTAGGCGAGAGCTCAGCTTCCGAAGCTGGACGTCCCGGTTTGGACGCTGGCACCACCACACGCCGACGAACTGCCCTCTCAGTCGGATCTGCCTGCCCACCATGCAGCTGTGTGGGTTGCACAGGCGCTGGACAGAGCCCACCAAGGGCTGGAGCTGGCCTCAGCCAGGGCCCACCAAGACTCCACCTTGGCCCTGGACCTAACGGCCCACCAAAGAGGGGTGGGGGACAACACTGAAGGCCACAGCTACGTAACGGTCACCAGAACCGGTCCCAGGTTCCAAGTGGCAGTTAAGAAAGGAGGCCAAAGCTGGCCTCCACCCTCTTTGCCCAAGGGAGCTCCTGCGCCAGCTCCCCGGGGAGGAACTCCATTCCTGGAGACCAGGTGCACAACCGAAGACCCATTCAATCCATCCCACAACCCACCCACCCATTAACAGTAGTCTCGGGTTCAAGGCCATCCCCGGAGGTGCTATCCCAGGACAGGCTGCTCCCGGCAACCTCAGCTCAGAAGGGCCCAGCTCCCTCCACGTGGCGGCCCTTCCTCAAGCAACCCCAGGGCAGGTGCCGGCTCCTGCAACCCCCGTGGAGTCTGGGCGCCCAGAAAAGCCCTGCAAGGGACTGAATTATCTATCCTCACGCAGGCGCCCGTGGGGAAACAGAGCAGCAGCTGAAAGCTCGTGTTGGTTCAGGATTTACAACACTTGGCAGAGCACTGACTCGGAACTAACAGAAGCTGGATTTGCCCTGAGTGGGTGGGGCGGTCTTACTCAGGGTACAAATGGCCGCACGGGTCCCCCTTTCCAAGCGCTTGATTTCTATCTGAGTCTGGAGTCACAGCTAGAACAGGTCCCACCAGCACAGTGAAACGCCACGTGGTGTTCCCTGCTCAAGCCCCACATACATGTGGAGTCCTGCTGACCACCGCTATTGCCCCCACTGCCTGGCCTCAGAGACCCTCTGACTGTAACACCTCTGCACGCCCCCACAGGGCGTTCTGTAGAACACAGGTCTGCGAGAGCCAGTGTTGGGGTTTAGAACCCATGACGCCAGCACGGTCCCACTGGAGCTACCCCCGGGGACAAGCTGAGAGGCTCCCTGGGTGGGATGTGTCCTGTCCGGCCAGGCCGCCCCCCTGAGCTGAACCTGTACTCCACTACCCTGTGCCTCAGTTTCTCCCTAAACATGTAACGGCAGGGCCAGCTTCTCCCAGCCTGCCACAATGTCGGGGGCAAGGACACAGGCGAAGAGTGAGCAGATGCCAGGAGCCACCGGGAGATGTAAAGACAAGCCATCCCATGACTCAGGCCCAGAGAGCACTTAGAACCCAGTGACAACCTGCAGCTGCTAATGAGGGTGCAAATGACAGTCTCCCGGGGCCACAGGCCTCCGTGCCACGTAATTGTTCCTGGAAAGAGGCAGCTTGGCTTCCTGTAAATCACCGGGCACGGCCTGCATTCTGGGGGGTACGGGTGAGACCATGGAGAGACGCACTGGGCTATGCACTCTCAGAGCGCAGCCGCAGGGGCCCCCAAAGCTGCTGCCCCAGCTGGGAGGCGGCTCTCCCAGCCTCTCGTCCTCCAAGGGCTTGGAGGCTCCTGGACGCTGGGGGAGGACAGGACGCAGGCAGCGGCCCTGGCTCCTCATGCACTTGGGGGCTAGAGCTCTGGGCCACTGACCTCCCCCACACTCCATTTCCTGTAAAGCGGAGGTCACAGCACCCACCCAGGGGGCGGTCCTGAGGATTCGGTAAGGAAGGTCGTGTGTGAAGAGCCCAGCAGGCTGCGGGGCCACGGCGACCACTCCGTTACGCAGCGGCTACCAGCTCTGCACACGGTCTGCCCACCACCCTCCACACGACAGAGGAGGCCTCGCTCTCCCTTCTGTACGACCTACGGACGGGACGCAGCTGGGGACCGGCCGCTGCCCCGCACAGGTGCGGGTGGCTCCCTCCGGCGAGCGGTTCAGGCTCAGCTCATTGGTTCCCGAAACTGTTTATGCCAGTTATACTTGTCCTTGCAATGAAGTAACTTAATTATTACTCATGTAAACTACTAAAATACGAGTGTGAACGGAAAGAAAGAGATGTCGGCACCAAGTTCTCTTTCTGGAAACCGCTGGGCTGCTGGACCGCACCTTCCCCCCCCACCTCCCCAGCACGGCCTCGGTTTGGGGGCCGGCGCCTGCCCACGTGGTCCTGCCCCCAGAGACCAAGGCCAGTGAAGCACTCCCATGTTGGGACTGGTCTGTGGCTCTGTCCAGGCCACTCTCGGGGCTGGCCAAGCACCACTGAGGACGGGTGGTACCTGAATAGATCCCCGGGGGTCTCTCTGTGGTCCAGGCGGGTGGTGGGCCCTCCGCTGTCACAGGCTGCTGGCAGCAGTAAGGGGTCACCCAGGGCGACGGCCCCGCCGAGGTCAGGATCGTCGAACAACTTCAGGGCTGCAGAGAGGACAGCAGCAGCCTGGTCAGAGGAAGTCCTGCCCCGTCCTCAGTGGCCCTGGGGATGCAGAGTGGAGATGGCTTGGCCCGGCCAGGCAAGAGCAAGGGGGGGGGGGGCGGAACACAGAACCCGATGGATGGGGACAGGTGAGTGTAAGGGACAGGCGCTCATCAGGGCCGGCACATCCGTCTGCCCAGCTCCACTCCACCACGCTTGCCATGGGGGCCTGGTCAGCTGACCGCACCCCTCAGTTCAAGTCCAGGTGGTCTTCCCAGTGCTTTTAGGAGGAAAAATTCTCATCAGCTCCCAGACCTGGCCCAGCCGGACCTCTTAGCTCAGCGCCCACGGCTGCACCCCCAAGTCCCCACAAGCGTTTACTGAGCACCAACCCGCTGGCCAAGGGCTGCTGCCTGCGAGGACGCGGTGACAAGCGGGTGCCGTCCTCACTGCAGCCCCTGCCTTCCGGGTGCCCGGCGCACCCCGACCCCTCCCCATCTCTGCTGCCCTCAGGGAAGGAGATGGTGGCATCTTCAGCTGGAACAGCCTCCCTTTGAAGCACCCAGGCGAACCTCGCTGGCCTTTCGGGATCCAGCTCGAACAGACCCCCACCCAACATCCCTCCTCCCCCAGGAAGCCTTCCCTGCTGTCTCCCACAGGCGCTGACATCCTGCTGAGAGCCAGGCCTCTAGTAGTTGCTGGGAGATGTCCTGTCTCCCGTCGGGAACCCTGGGGCTAGACAGTGTGTTACTCCTCCCAGCACAGAGCCCGGTCCTTGGTGGGTGGCCACCCAGCGTTGGCCGGATTAATAGGTGACATCAATTCCCGGCCCTGGAAGAGGCCCTGGGTGTGTGAGGGAAGGTCAGGCTTGGGGACATGTGTCGAAGTCCTAAGGACGCCCGGCTTTCCCTTTTCCATCTCCGCCCAGAACCCTCCTGCAGGGTCTCCATGGGAGACACAGAGCCTTTTGTCGGAATCCTAACCCCCGCGTAGCAGAATGAGCACCTGGGGCAGTCGGCATCCACTCCCCTCCCCTGCCCACGTCGGCCACGCTGGTCCCGACCCACACTTCTCAAAGCAACGAGCAGCTACCGTCCCCTCCCCAGGGGTCAGAACAAACACACGGCCCCAGGCTGTGTCAAAACGGGACAACACACAGGCTTCGATCCTGCTCACAGGCGCGGGTCCAAAGCCACTCACGGAGGCCAGTCTGGTCACCCAGGGGACACCTCGAGTGACGCACACACTCCGGAGCTCCACTTACGGTCCCTGGGGGCTGAGTCCTCCGTGGGGCTCCGCGGGGACGGCCTGCTACTTGGGCGGAAGAGCCCCTCGTCGGGGTCCGCCTCTTCGTCAAAGATGGTGAGCCGGGGGGACGGTCTGGGTCTGGGCTTCACGGCCACTTCTGGGCGTCTCTTGGGCTTCTTGGAGCTGGGGAGTCACAGACAAAGCTCCGGGTTAGGATGTCTCAGGACAGTCCTACCGCCGGGCCCAGGTGGCCCGGGCCGACCCACACAGGTGCCAGGTGAGCCTGAGCTTGTGTCCCAAAGGTGCTTTCAGAGGACCTGACATTGGATGTGACAAGACCCTGCTCCAGGGAGCGGCCCAGCCCTGTGTCCTGGGAGCCGCCACTGTCGGGACATATGGGAGGAGGCCGGTGTCTGGGAGGCTGGCTGCCAGATGACCCCAGCCCTGAAGGGGACTCAGGTCCCAGGCCTGACTGCGTGGTCACAGGCCAGAGGACTGGGTCTCCTTCTAGAGTTTGCAGGGGCCACCTGACCTCAGTGGTGTAACCCAGTCAAAACCTCAGTCCCACTGGGCAAACCCCACCTCCTTCAGGAAGCCCCTCAGCTACTTCGACCCCACTAGGCTATGTCACTCCTAAGGTGGCCAGGGTCCTGCTCTGGGCCAGACGCAGCTGTGGGAGTCCAGGAGGGGGCAGGAGGGGAGCTTCTGGGCCTTGGGGGTGCTCTGGCCCCGGCCCGGGTGGCGGTTACTCAGTGCTCATGACAGGTTCACGGGGCAGAGGATGCAGATGTGCTCACGTCCCTGTGAGTTACATAAACATATAAACTCGGGTTTAGTTTAACCAGTTGACCCGATCCCTGCTGCTGAGGCGCAGATGAGCCATTTTAAAGTTCCTGCAAATGGGAATAAGGTTTTTACTGGAAACAGAATGTCTGGTTGGACTGCCTGCCTGGCAGGCAATTCCACTGGACGAAAGTCACCGTCTGGGCTCATGTTTGCAAAACTATGCAGCTAAACTGTGCGGAGGAGCAGGTTCTGCCCCCAAACAATGGAACAAATTAACCAGCAGCAGATAAAAATAGCAGCAGGATGGGTTGCTGGAGGGCAAGGTGATCCCAGGAGACCATCCCACAGCCTGGTAGGATTTCAGGCCCCCGGCTGGGATGGGAGGAGCAACAGAAGCCGGGAATGCACCTGTTGTAAGGCTGAGGATGGGGCCACCCCCGCAACCAGAGCCAGAGTCCTGGCCGGAGGATCTTGCCAGGCTCACTGGGCAGATGAACTAACAGTGTGCAGAGCAAGGGGTCTGCTCGAGGTCACACAGGAGGCAGAGGGACGCTGACTAGAGCTGAGGTCAGTCTCGGTCACAAACTCTGCTCCCGCCCCTCCAAGTGCCTCTGGAGCAGGAACAAGACACTTGTCCAAGGGAGCGGTGGGAAATCGGCTCCGTCCTGCTGTGCCTGGGGGGAGGGGGCCCACTTTGAAGGCAGAGGTGGAGAGCAGATATGGAGGGGGGCGGGGTGTGTGTGCCAGGAAGCCCCAGGCACCCTGTTCCCAGTTCTTTCTCCTTTCCGGGCACAAGCCGGGCGGGCTCACGTCACAGGTCACCAGGGACACGTCTCTGCTCTGGCACCGGCCCCGCTACTGGGAAAGCTGAAAGCAGCCTGGAATCCATCCCGACGGCAAGTGTTTTCCAGAACTCCAGTCACTGCCCCCTTCCCCGCTCATACACCTCGAGGGGTCAGGGTGGCCCGCTCTCACTGGGACGCTTCCCCCTTCTGCTTCGCTGGCCTGGCAGAGCTAGCTCCGTTCTAGCGACCCAGGGAGGTGGGCACCAAAGACGGGCTGTGGCTCTCAGGGAAGGCAGCTGGAGGCGGCCCCGCCAAGATCCCCAACCCTGGGGCGAGCCCGGGAAGCTGCGTGCATCTCTGTGGAGCCCACGACCAGCCAGGTTTGGGACCAGCCTGAGGCCTGTGGGCTCTGCCTCACTGCTGTCCCTCGTTACCCTTCACGTGGCCCTGCTCCGGGGACCACAGGGACTGCGGCAGTGAGGGGCGCAGAGCCTGGCTGGGGTCCACCACCCCCAAAAGCAGCGGGCCCCAGGACAGTTCCTGGGGAAAACACATCCCACCCAGCGTAGGGACCTGCGGCTGGGGGGGTGAGAGTGTCCCCCTGGACCAGAAACCAGAGGAAGTGTGGGGCGAAGGGAACCCTCTGGAGAACAAAGGAAGGGCGAGTGGCCGGCGTGATTAATTATCTCTGGCGCAGCCCAGCGGAGCCCGGCCATCCCCTCCCCATGCCTCCTTCTGGGTCTGTGCACACAGGCGAGGCCTGGCTGTCCTGCCGGGGCAGTTGTCCTCTGCAGCTGGGTGAGTGTTCTTGTTTCCCCCCCAGAGAGGTTTTCGGTTGTTTGTTGTCTTGAATCGAAATAAAGCGAATCTAGGGCACCCTCCATGTTCCACCCGTGCCACCTGGGCCACCCTCTGTCCCCCTGACCAAGCAGCAATTACGGACTTTTGATGGCCGAATGCCCCCCAGGCCCTATCCTGGCTGGTCCCCAAACTTATCTGTGGTCCAGAGCAGATGTTCAGTCAACACTAAGTGAAAAAAATGGATGGATGGATGATGGAAGGAAGGGGGAAATGAAGGACAGATAAATGCAGATGGACATCTCTTATCCAGACTTATTTCTTCCCACTGCCCCAGCTCGGAGGGGAAGGGCGCAGAGACAGCGGGGCTCCCAGCTCCACTCTGAGACATCGGCCTGTGTCTAGAAAGCCCTCCACTCCTTCCTGCCTCCTCCAAAGCTGCTCAGCTGCCTCGGTGGGTCTCTCCACCAGCCCCTTCGCTGTTCTGTGGACAGTTCACCCCTCACTGCAGCCCGGCGCTCTGGCAGCACCCGCCACACACGAGAACCCGTGCTAGGGGAGGAGGGCACAGAGCTGAGTGAGACCTGCCACTGTCCCCAGATCCTCAGAGCCCAGCAGTCACGGATGCCCCAAACCGGTCACTAGCACGCAGGGCAGCAATCCCAGCACAGCTGGAACACAGAGAAGGGCTTCCTAGAAGAGGCGACGGAGACGTGGGCAGCAACCTAGGTGGGCTAAGGGTGGACGGGTGACTCAGGCAGGGAAAGCGAAAGACCTCCATTCTGTCAGGGAAGTCGGTGTGACTTCCTGATGCCTGAGGCACCTTTGCTCATGGCCCCTGGAAAAATGCTCAGAGCCGCTGTGAGAGGGGAGCCAAGGTCAGAGAGAACATCAGAAGGCAAAGTGCTCGTGAGTTGGGACTGCTGAAGTGACCCCGGTGGAAGAGGTGTGTGCAGGGTGCTGCCAGCTTTCTGACCTCAGGCTCAGGGCAGGCATTTCCTGGGGGAGGTGAGTCACGGTTTCCAAGCCCAGTGTCTTCCCCTCACTCACAGGTCGTGTGTGCATGGACGCAGGCTGCACACAGGGGCTATGGAGCTGGTGTCCCCGTGTCCCCCTCCATGTCTTCCCCCGCGCTGTCTACCCAGGTGTCTGCAGGGAGCACTGCCCAGCTCTGCCTTCCGAAGAAATGTCAGCTTCAGTACTCAGGCCCTGGCACGGCCCGGGGCGCGGGCTCCCGTCCTCTGAGCCGAGTGTGGGAAGCGCAGACTTATAGGAAGGCGCGTGTGTGCAGGAACCAGCCTGTCCCTAGGGCAGGGGACAGCCCGCAGGGACCCGGGGCCTGGAGGGCCCCCTCAGCACTTGGGAAAGAGGTGGGGGCATTGCAGACCCGGTTTGAAAAAGCAGAGAGGCCTTCCCGACAGAGAGGGTGTGGGGTCCGTAAAGAACCCCTCACACTCGGAGCTGCACAGCCAAGGCTGCCGGCAGAGGCATCCGGGACCCTGATCTGGAGCCGACATCCCGGGGCGTGAGCTCACAGAGAAACCACCCGACGTGGAAAAAGTTGCTCATTGCCTGTGAGAGCAAAATCCTACAGAAAACACAGTGTCCCCAAGCGGGAGCCTGGTGGTGCCACATGCAACACACTGACCTACCGACCAGCACAGAGTAAGAACAGAGAAGTCTAATTATTGATCTGGAGAAACCAAATGTATAAGCTTAAAAAAAAACAACCCCAGCAAATTACGCAATGGCCTGTGGGATACAATCCCATTTTGGCAATAAAACAAGAATAGCCAAAAGTATACATATACCTTCGTGGCAAAAGAACTGTTAACTGTGTTTTCAATTCTTACATACACATCATATATTATTCAAATGTTTCTAGCAGAGTATTTCCAGCAGAAGGCAGGACTATTATGGCAGAACTTCATCTCAGAACAGCGAAGTCTCAAAAATAGAAACTTGAGTATGAGAACTATGTACGACATGGCCAGCGACCGTGAGAGGACACAGTGGAAACGAAGTATAAAAAGGCACTCGGTGAACGTCTGCAGCTACGTAGATGGCACTGGGACAGGCGCGCGCAAAACCCGCACAGACAGTGAGCAGAGTGTCGGGATGGGCCTGGATGGGCCGGGTGAGGGCTTTTTCTATTTTTAAGCGCCTTCTACCAGTGTTGTAACTCGTGTTTTCACTAATCAAAACCAGGTTTAAAAGACAAAGAAAAGCCCCGCGGGTCCCTGCTGCGGGCTTTGTGCGGGCGGCTCCGACCTTCCAGCAGCCCTGCAGTGGAGCAACAGCGCCCCCGCGCGGCCGCAACAGGGAGGGCCGAGGCCGCAGTCCGGTCTAGCCGGGTGCTTGGAGGTGGGGCGCGGGTGCAGCTGGGAAGGGCGGGCTGCCATCTGCCGAGGAACTGAGGGCACAGGATGGAGAAATACTCCATCCACACCACGCGTCATCTGCAAAGAGCATCACATTCCCCACCTGAGGACAGGGTGGGTGGTGCCGTGCAAGAGCAAGAAAGTCAACAAGCCCACCTGGGCGTCCGGGGAGATGGCAGGGGAAGTCTGACTTCAAGGCGCTATGCTGCCACACACAGGCTCTGTGCAAGTCCCCACTCAACTCTGTCCTCGATTTCCTCATCTGTGCAAGGGGGCAATCCTGGGGTCCTGCCCAGCTCTCGGGCTGCTGGAAGGCTGGAATTGGGGAACAGCGCAGGGAGGTGCGGCCTGCGCCCACACTGACTCGACCTGTGAGGGAGGGAGAATGAGGCTTGGAAACAGAGGGACTCACCTCCCCTGTGGCACGCCTGACTCTGCTCTTGGTGGCTGCGTGAATGTGGATGAGCTCCCTGGCTCCAAACATCAGCTTCCTCAGACGCACGCTGAGGCCGGGCCGCTGTTGGCTTCCCTTTCCCAGGCCAGACCCACAGTGGACCCAAAAGCCACCGATGCATCGTGGCCTGTTCCGTATCCTCTCAGAAAAGTTGGTTATTATCCCGATGATATGACAGCACTGACTGTTGTCACATGGGTTATTAAATGAAAAACTGGCAGAAGGTCTTAAACCTCTGGGATCCCTTCTGGTGCTAAGCTTTCCTAGGATTCAGGAGCCATGTCCCAGAGTGCAAAGCCAGGGACAGCGCTGGGGACAGGTGGCCCTGGGATGGCCGACAATCTGCTGCTGGAGCAAGGAGGAAGCCCAAGGTGGCCTGTGCCAACCCCAAGGAGCATTTTCCTACCCAAAAAAGGAGCCACTTTGCTAATCACGTCCCCGGCCAAAGGCTGGCACAAACTGCCCAAGTCTGTCCTGGCTTGGCACTACGTGTAGCAGCCCAGCACAACAGAAGAGCGCGAGTTTACACAAAGCCCTGGTCTGACCAAAATAAAGCCCATGAGGGGCCTGCGGATTATGCCAGGCTGATAAGGAGGGATCGTGACAAATTTCTCCTGACAAAGCCTGGCCACCTTGGCAGCTGCTCTCACAGGGCTGCATGGTCAGCTCCAGGACCAGGCCGGCTGTGGAGGCCCAGGGGGTGCAACACCTGGGCACCGAGGGGCTGCAGGGCGGCGGGCTCCAGTGCCTTCTCCCCGAGCACCCAGGCACCTTCCCTGAGGATGACCCCCCCCCCCCCAGCCTGGCCCCAAACCAGCCCACAGCCCTGATGGCCGCGCATGCCCCTCTGGCTGTTCCAGTCGCGTGGGACCCCGCCTGACTTCTCACTGGCTCCTCTTTGGAACAGTCCCTGCAGACAGGCCTCCCTCAGCTGTCGACTGAACTTCAGTGAGTCCTGTGAGAGCCGAGAGAACGTCACCCTGGGCCTGCAGCCTGACTCTGCGGAGGTGGTGGGGCAGAGGGCCAGGGCCACGGAGAGAGCTAAGCACCAACATTTATGTAAATTCAAACGTCGCAGGAGCACCAAGGGAGAGAGGCTACTGTTACCCTATTTTTGCTACAGGAAACTACAGGAAAGGGGTAAACTGCCAGGGAAACGTGTCCAGGAAACGGCAGACCAGGGACTCAAACCCAGGCAGACTGGCTCCACGGTCCAGGAGCTTCCCCTTGTTGGAACCTCAGGCCCATTGTTCACCAGCTGTCTGCTCTCAGGCCAGGTATATGGCCTCAGTTTCTTCCAGCTGTAAAATGGGGTAACAGCTGCTTGCAGGGCACCAATGAGACACGTACGTCAAGGGCAAAGTACTGTACTTGCCCAGCTGGAATCGGGCCCACCTTATTTCTTGTACATCTGGGCCAAGAGGAGGCGGTGAGGGCTCCAGGTGGCTGAGTCCGTCTGTCCCTGTCACCTGCTTCTGTTTGGGAGGTCCTGCCCAAACACCTCAGCCTGTGCCCACCAGGGAAGGGGGCTTGGGGGCAGATGTCTGGCTCTCTAGTCCCGTCTAGCCTGGAGACCCCACCCCCGGCGCAGGGTGGTCCAGGAGGGGTGGGCTCAAGAGCAGCCCCCTACTCAGGGCAGTCAGAGGGCCAGGGAAGGACAGAAGCAGGGCACCATCCAAGAGGGACCACCAAGATTGCAGCTGACTTGTCTCTTCTCCAGCTAGTGGGGGTGTGCGCGCGTGTGCGCCTGAGAGTGCTGGCTTGTGTGTGCATACGTGTAAAGGAGACACACTCTCCTGGCTGGGGACCCTGGGCTCACTGCACCCCCTTGGGTCGCACTGCTACACCGTTGGCACCTTCTGGGTCACCATTTCCCTCCGCCTGCCTGACTCAGGGACCCTTACGACCAGCCTGTGGGGCGGTGGGGCTGCTTTACAGACAGCGAGCCACCCCACAGGGAGCTCCGGTCACATGAGTCACAGGCCAGCTGGGCGGTTCAGGCAGCCTGGGCTTCTGAGCTGTTTTGGGCCAGCAGCTCTGCCAAGCCTCAGTGCAGAGCCAGGGAGTGGCAGTGGGGGGCCACCCTGTGAGCAGGGAGGGGCAGGTGATAGCTGAGCTCAGCGCCAAAGACACAGGTGAGGGTTGAGCAGACAGCCAGTTCCCCCAGTGTACCAGGCCACACAGGGCGAGGGCCCAGGGAGTGGGGAGGGGAAGGGAGGAGCTGTCCCCAGAGTCTGGAACCAGTCAGGAGGGGGCAGGAAGACCTACCGCATGATGCCCAGAGGGTCCAGGGCCTCCTCCTCTTCGGAGGACTTCTCTGCATCCTCGTCCTTCTGGCCCGGGGTGGGCGGCCCCTCCGCTTGCTCCTGCTGCTGGAAGAAGTCAAAAGCCTCTCCGGTGTCCCCTGCTTGGCTGTCTGTGTCCAGGACAGAGACATCTCGGCTGGTAAGGTCCGAAGCCCCCAGAGGTCTGGTGCCTGTGAAGGAGCAGGAGGAGAGCCGCTGACGCCCGCTGCCAGGGGACGAGGAGGTGCCTCCCACACCCAGGCTCCTGCGCCAGCACCCGAGGGCTTCCTACGGAATCCTTGGACCAGTACGCGGGTCTGGGTGGGTGGGGGCAGCCGGGGCTCCCAGTGCCTGTTGCAGCCCCGGAGGGCTGGCAGCACTGGGGAGGCCTGGAGCAGAGCGCTTTCAAGCGAGAGCCTCAGAGCACAGTGCAGGCAGCGGCCTCAAGTCTCTGCGGCCCAGGGCCTGTTGAGGCTTCGCTCTGGGCCCGGGAGACCCCAGGGCTTAGGGACAGAGCCTTGGGTACCTAAGAATTCCAGCAGCTCTGGGCTGCCCGCGAGTTCGGCATCCTTGGCGATGTAGCGCAGAATCTCGTCAAACATGGCTCTCCTTTCCCGGATGTCGGACTCCCCCACAAACAGGACCTTCCTGGGGAGCGGGGGAAGGCTGGCTGCGGGGTGACGACCGCTCAGCTTCTGGTAAAACTCCTCGATCTCGCTGTACTTTTTGGAGACCTGGATGAGAGAAGCAGGCAGTTTCCTGAGTGCAGAGAGGGTGCCCCTCCTCTGACCCCCGTCAGAGGCCCCCAGAGGGCTCGGCTCTTCAGAGAGTGACAGGACCAGATGCCACAGGGCAAATGACTCCCCCTTGACCCTCTGCCCAGCTCCCTGCCTCAGGCTCTGCTCATTAACCTCCTCCTCAAAGGCAGGCTCAATTATGAAGGTCTCTGTGGCCCAAAGGAAAGGTGTGACCCTGGTGGGCCCGGGCCCTGCCTGTCATGGGTCTGGGTAGTGACATTCGACCATGGCAGGTGACCATGGCCACCGTTCCACTCTAGGCCTTCAGTGCACTGGTGACATAGCCTCGCGGCCTGGCAGGCAGGTCACCTTCCCGAGACAACGTGAGTCACCTTTCTCAGTGTGGACTTCTGGATTGTTCCCCTGAGAACCGGCAACCGTCTTTGGTTGCCAAGTTAGTTCCTCTGCCGCCTGCCGGGACCGGTCTGCGCACTGGGCCTCGAGGAAGCAGGTGGGGCTCCTGCCGGCCATGAGAAGGTGGTCCTGGGCCCTGGGTGTCACCCTGGGGCGGCGCTGAGCTTCCCACGGAGTCCTGGGGTGCAGGGGCTACAGGAGGCCGAGGGGGCGGTGCTGGGAGCTGAGGCAGGACTTCGGTTACAGATGGCCCGGTGGGGTGGGGGGCAGGCAGCCAGCGTCACTGCCCTGCACCCCTCTGACCTCAGTGTGGGGGTCTGCGCAGCCACAGAGAAGGGGTGTTCGCTAAACCACGGACCATACAGTGCCCCTTTCCAGAGGCTGGTGCAAGCAGGGCGCCCCACCTTTGAGCATCTCTGGGTCACACTGGAGGAAGAAGAGCTGTCTTGGGCCACATATTAAATGCACTGGGACACGTAACCACAAAAAAATCCCGTAATGTTTTAAGTACATGTACGACTTTGTGTTGGGGAGCATGCACAGCCGTCCTGGGCTGCAGGCTGGACACCCCGATGGTGAGCAACTAAAGTCGGGTTTTATATGAAAACACGTACATCCTTTTGAGAAGTAAAATAAAATATACTCGTTCTTTTTTTTTAGGTAAATCATGAAACTGCAAAGAGATTCCCAGACCTCCTGGGAAGCAAAGTTGTTCTCTGTGGCCCTCACCGGTGCACACACATGCACACCCTGCAGGGTGCAGGCGTCACTGGTCCGGAAACGGTGGCACAGGTGCAACACAGGTGTGACATGTGGAGGTGTCAAGGATGTCCTCACGCACACCCTTGCACAGCAGCCGGCAGGCGGGTGGGGCGCCCCTCAGGGATCCCAGAACACTGCTCTCTCGAGGCCCCCGGGGGCACTGACCTGAGAGGTCCCCCCTCCCTGTCCCTGTTCCTGTCCCTGGAGATGGCTGCACGGAGCTCCCCTCACCACAGAGCACAGCGGGCCCAGAACTACTGCTGCCCTTACGCTGTGGTTCTCAGCAAGGGTCCGTGCAGGAGTGAACGACAGACACCAGGCTCTTTCGGACGCTCCCATGACCTGTTAGATGTCCTCTGGTGAGAGAGTTGTGCTGTAAGTTCCTCTCTCTTAGAATTTGGTGTCTCTTGTAATTGGTCCTCAGAGCGAGCCGTTCACTGCCTCCCTTTCCATCTTGGCTGCCAGGAGGTCAGGACTCTTGTGAGCAAACCTGCAGCCGGCGGCTCCTGCTGGGCTGCGGGGTTCTTGCTCACTTTGCCTTTACCGAGCAATCCTGTGGCCTGTCACTACTGGTCACAGCTCCAGGCCCTTTTACCAGAAGCCAAAGGCTAGAACAAATGAGTCTGTGACCTCCCTCCCCCTCTCAAAACGCCATTCTCCCTCGGCTCCTGTGTCTCCATGATGTCCTGTTCTTCCTTCGGACTCTGGGGGGTGGCTCCTCCTCTCTGACTGTGGCTGAGCTGTGGGGTCCCCACGGTTCCCTCCTCAGCCCCTTGCTCCACACTCTGCACCCACTTTCCGGGCCCCTTCGTCCACTCCCAGACCTTGGACATCACCTCCAAGCGGATACCCCCCAAACCTGCGTCTCAGGCCCGAGCTTGTCCTGCTCCCCGTCCTCGAGTGTCCCCTGGGTGGACACTTCACACTCGACACTTCCTGAGACCTGCCTTTCCACCAGCGCTCTTATCTCAGTCAACCGGAGCAGTCAGTCAGAAACTGGCACTATTTTCAACTCCGTCCCTCCCTCCCTTGCAGGGGCACAGCCGGCTCCCAGCCCCACTGGGGGCCTCGCTGCATTAGCCTCATAACTGGGCTCCCTGCTCCCTGCCTGCTGCCCATTCCTTCCAAACCAACTCCACTCTCCCACCGGACCAGCCAGTGAAAGGCAATCACTCCCATGCTTAACGCTCCTCTGTGGCTACAAGAGCAGCCAAGCCCCCACCCACCTCGCATGACCAGGATCCTGCCGGTCACCTTCTCCTACTCCATCCAGGATGATACTCAGTCGCTCACAGCTCCCACACACCATTTCTAGCCTTTGCTTAAGGCTGCGCCTCCCCCTGGGACCCCACGCCCCTCCCGCTGCCGCTGAGCCCCGCCTACTCTGAACACAGCCCAGTGCTCACCTGTTCTGAGACGTCTTCCAGAACCCCTTCCCTAGGGTGGGTCAGGTGCCCCCTTTCCACACCCCCACCCCCCACAGCCTGTAAGGATCTGATTCACTTGGTCCCAGTGCTGGCGACAGAAGCGCCTGCTCCCTGATGCTGCTTGTTACCTGGTGGTAGGTGTGTTTGCCCACCTGGACCCCCGGACCCTGGGCACCCTCGGGAGCATCCTGGCAGAGCCCCCAGCTCACCAAGAACTGGACGACATCCTCGGGCCTGTGCTTGGCCGACTTGAAGGCAGCCAGCCGGGTGACCGCCAGGACCTGGTACTCCACGTGCCCTGACATCATCTTGCCCCGCACCTCCTGGTGCTGGGGCACGGTCAGGTCGAGGCCCGTGTGGACATTCTGAACTCGCCTGCCAAAGGGAAAGAAGGCAAAGGAAGGTCAGGTTCAAGTCAGCAGGCTTCTCGAGTGCAACGCAGGCAGGACCTCGGGGTGGCTCAGCAGGCCTGGGCTGGAGGCTGCTCCGCTGGCTGTTCTCCGGGGTCACAGCTCCAGGCCTCCCGCTCTGCCACATGCCAGGCCCTCATAAAGCCTGGCTTCTCTGGCCTGAGCCCTGTCTTTGTGTCATTCAGGGACAAAGGGCTGTTCCCAGCGGGAGACAGGGGACAGCAGAGAAAGTGGGACTTGTCGAAAGTCATGGACGGCCACACGTCTTACACCCGCTCAGGGCTCAGCCTCCTGCAGGTTGGGGGTGTGGCTTCCTGGGGGCTCATTCACACCGAGGGGAGTGCCTGGTCTGTGTGCATGATGCTGGAGGGAAACTGCGCCAGGGGTCTGGGGGAAGCCTCATGTCTTCAGCTGCCCAGAGGGCAGCAAAGGGGCTTCACAGCCTGCTCAGCGTGGGGAGACAGAGAGAGCACTGGGGGCTGGGGCCCTCCTCAGGCCTGGGCCCCCAAGAGGCACCGAGAAGGCCACTGTCAGCAAAACACTGCAGCTCTCGGAGAATCTGTAAATGCTACGCAAGCAGGCTGACTGGGATGCCGGACAGAAAAGCGAGGGGCCGTTTTCTCTGAGGTCAGAAAAAAGCTAAAGGTGTCCTCGTCCTGTGTGAGGGCAATGCAGACCCAGGCACAAAACCATACGTTCCGTCACACAAACACCTATGGCGCGGCGTGCGGGGAACATTATCATCAAGGTGGAGTGTGCGCTGGGTCAGACTTCCAGAACACAGGAAAGGGGAGGCTCTGGCGAAGAGGGGGGATTCGGGGCTAAAACTGTGCCCGGGGCAAGGCCCCTTCTGCCTCTGGAATTGTGTCCCAAGCCAGTGGGTGACACCCTGCCCCCAGCACTGTTTCCACACAGACCCGTCCCATGTCCACATCAGGCATGTGACAGTCACTGACGTGATGCCGGGTCACCAACTGGGGAGGACCACTGCCACATATGAAGTGTGTATACACATTCACACAGACCTCCATACGCGTGAATACCTCATGGGTGGGTGTAAAGCAACTGAAAGAAATACCAGTCCCTGAGAAAGGACCTGGCTCATTCTGCCTTCAGTCGGGTGGGGAGTAAGCCCCCACGTCCGAGTGCGAGAGGGAAAAACACGCTGAACAGATCAGTTTCCTTTCCCCGGTAGCCACACAGCGCTCCCACCCTCACACCCAGCACAGACCAGGCTGCTCCTAGGGGTGCTCGTGGGTGGTACTGGTAAGAGCGCGGGCAGCAAGGCAGGGCCGAGGGTGAGAGGTGTGACCATGGCTGGCACTGCTGCAGCCTCTGCTCACCTGTGAGGGGACCTCACCTGCGCCAGCCACTCAGCCTCCCGCAGCCCTGCACAGAGGCACTGCTACGGGGGCCCATTTACAGACAGAGAAATGGGCACAAAAAGGGAGGCACAGGCTCACGGTCTCGGCAGGTCAGAGGCAGAGGCGGGGTTCACTCCCAGACTGTCCCTGCCCATCAGCTCCCCACTGCCTGGCACCTCCTGTGGGGACCACGCACAGAGGAGGTTCTCAGGGAAGACCTGCTGAGCCAGTGGAGGGGTGAGTGTGTGTGGGATGGTGGTGGGAGGCCCGGCCTTGCCTTTGGCCTTACCCTGCAGGCAGCCCCCACCCCCGCCAGGGTTTGCTCGTGCCTGACAGCAAGGCCCCTTTTCTCACCATGAACTTGGCCTTCATCACCAGCACCCGTGTCTGGGAACAAGCCCTGTGCGGGTGGCCTCACAGGCTGTCCCAGGCAGCCAGCATCAGAGTCACATCGGTCTGTGAGTGGCTGAAAAGGGTGCCAGCTGCGGCCCTGCCCATACCTGCCCATCTCTAACCCCGTTCCTGCAGAAAAGGAAACTGAGGCTCAGCGAGAGGAGATGACGTAGGTGGCACCAGGGAAACCTCTTCTGCCCATGAGGCCCTGACCTGCAACCGCACTGCATTATGCAGAGGAGACCAAGCAGGTTCTCACACCAGAGTTTACTTTTATTTAAAGAATCCTGTTTTTCTAGACCTGGCGTCGCAGGGAAGTTCTGTGACAGCTGGAAAAATAACAGCTGTGCGGGTAACACATTTGCCCAAGATCTTGTTTAGGGGCAACGGTGTGGAGTGTACAGAAATACCTGAAGTGAGTCACGCTACGGATGTCGAGAAGAGGGAAAGCCGAGTAATAGCGGGTGGATTTCCAGGTCCATCTTGCACTGGGTCCTCCAGGTCTGGAGCAGGGTGGGCACCCACTTCCTCCTCTGCTTCCAGGGTCCCCTTTGCTATGACTCGCACTTCTCCAGAGACACCTCCTTGCACAGCGGCCCCCTCTCCTGCCCCTTTCCTGGGAATGTGCGCTCACTCCTCCTGCAGGACTTGGCCTGACTGACACCCTCTCAGAAGCCTGGGTTCGGTCCTGCACAGCATTCCCATGACAACCTGTACTTACTACCCCTCCTAGCACTTGTCAGCCCGCACTCATTTCTCCTTTTCGCTCCCCACCCCGCAGGGCTGCGCCTTGTCTGATTCATCCCCTTCCCCAGTGCTGAGCACAGGGCCTGACACACGGTGAGCACTGATGGGACGCAGGACAAATTTTTGTGCCAAAAAGAAATGAACACAGGTCGGCAGGGAAAGAGGACAGGAGAGCCCTCCTCCACTGGGTCTTGAGTGAGCTCATTACCCTGTAGAGCCTTCAGTTTTTCCATCTGAAGAACAGGGACACTGGATGCCGCCCGCCTCTCCTGCAGTGCGGTGAAGGGTCAGAGCCCATAGGAACGGACAGAGGGCGCCCGGGGCCTGCGGGCGGCAGTTTCCCCCTGGGGCCACCGCCTGCGCCTGCTGCTCCGCCTGGGCGTAAGGGGGCCGCGGATCACGCGCATCGAGACTCCACGGTGTGCAAAACGCCGCCTGTGGCGCTGGGGTCTGGCTCACCTGGAGGTGACGAGCACCGGTGGGGACTGCATAACCGCGGCGGCTTAGGGCGGGGCGCGCTGTCACGGGATCCGCAGGCGCCTGCGTCGCCGCGTCCCCGCCCCGCGCGCACTGCCTGGCTCTGGCACTAGGCCGCCCTCTAGTGTCCATTGCACTGGGCCAGAGGAGGACGTTCACGGACTGGCCTTTCTGAAACTCCCGCTCTGCACCCCTCGCACGTCTAGGCGTCCTTGTGCTGGGTGGGACCCAGCATCCAGAGCCAACAGGGTGGCCAGGAGGTGCGCAAGGAAAGGGAGCCCGTCGGTAACCCAGCGTCTTTATTTGCACCGGTTGTCCTGGCGTTGTTAGTAATGTTATGGAACAAAAAGAGTTCCTCCACCCATCGCGAGCAAAGCCGAACAGTAAACACTGAGAACTGCACGAAAGGAAGGTTGGCTATTTTATTATGAATGGCACCGCCCAGGAGAACAGAAAACTAATACTCAAAAGCCCAGCTCCTTGATGGTGTGTAGGTTACAGATTATATAGAGCAAAGTCACAAGACACCACGGGTTGGGGGGTTCAAGGTGGTGCTAAGAGCTAAGCGTTCAGGGGAAAGTAAGGGTAACGAATCGTTTCTTTAGGTCTCGAGGACAGTTTTGAGTCTGTCTTCGCGTCCCTCTGCCTGGTTTCATGGGAAATAAGCTGCTGGTGGTTGGGGATGGGGTGTCTTTCCATCTTAGGGCTCCAGAGCTGAAACATAAAGGTGGTATCTTCAGGCTGCCAGAGTTCCAGACCTGTGACCATTGGGTCCAGCTACCGTCTTCTGCTGCTTTGTGGGTTGCTGATTATCCAGAAACAATCAGACAGAGCCCGCTAGGATTTCTAGAGCTAGGATTTAAAGCTAAATGTAATCACTCATAAGGATGCTTGATTTGCTGGTTTCAGTCTTAGGATGCCCAGAGTGTCCTTGTTCAAAGGATAAATTATTTGGTCTCCTCACCTTGGAGAGACTGTCGGGGAAACACTGTAACCAGTGCTTGTGGCCCTGGGGTTGCTCTAAGAGGTGTGAGGAGGGTCAGATGAGGTAACATAAAACTCAGCAACAGGATAAACTGGACCCCTTGGGGGTCAGCTGAAGAAACCACAGCCCGCCCCCAGAGGCCCCCCGGCTTTCCTGAAGGAGGCCCAACAGGAACGTTCGTAACGACAGCTCCGAAACCGCCCATCTTCCCCTCCCAATGCTTTGAAAAATAGTGTCTTGATACTTGTTAGAAAGGTGGGGAAGATTTTGTTCAAGACGATTGCAGCAGGAGTGAGATGAGGTTCAACTCTGAACACAGTGGGGTTCAGACCCCACTTCAGAGGAGGCAGAAAGAGCGCGAGCCTCGGGGCTCCAGGACTCGGGCTCAGTGCAGCTCCTGGGAAGGGCCGGCCTGTGGAGCAGGGACCTCGCACACTCAGGAAACACACGGGACAAGCTGGGCACTAAGCACACACAGTGAGTCAGGCACAGGCTCTGCCGCCAGTGAGCTGCTTTGCCCTGAACCTCGTGGTGGGTGGGGGTCCGAGGGAGCCCAAGTCCAAGGCAAACCTGAGGAACTAAGAAGGACTAGGGCAGAGTAGAAGCAAGGTCACGACGCATGGAGCATGGAGACCAGAGGAACAGAGAGATCAGGGAACGAGGGGGAGGGACAGGCAGGAGGCGGGGCGTGCGGAGCCTTGTGCACCGGGCTGAAGGCTTTCTGCTGATCCCGAGGCCGCCTTGAGGTCATTGCAGGGTTTTGGACCCAGGAGTGTCCCGACCAGCAATGCTGTGGACAGTGCTTTGGAACCCGTGACGCTGGAGGTAGGAAGGTGGTGGAACTTCAGAACCATCCAGACTGGAGAGACATGCCGTGAGCTCAGGTGAGGGCCCGGGGCAGAGAGGCACAGGAGATGGAATTGACCAAGACCTGGAATCCAGGGGACGTGGGTGGGGGTAGCAGGCAGGAATGTAGACCCCGCTACTCAAACATTTGGTCCCTCTGAGCGGCTGGATGGTGGACGCATTCTCTGGGGCCAGGACGCCTGGAGAAGGGACACAGCTTTGGCGGGGCAGGCATTCGAGGTGAGTGCGTCTGTGACTCTGGCCCTCAGAAGGCAGGCTTGGGACGGAGACCTCGGGGCGGGGCTCACCCCGCCTGAGCGCCTGTGGAGGAGACAGCCCAGGAGGGCTAGGGAAGCACGTACATCCCAGGGGCAGCACCGGTGGGGGCGCTGCAAAGAAGGGGGCCCCCGCATCGTGACTGGAGTCACCAGCGCCTTGCAGTCGGATGAGCCTCCCGGAGCGTGCACCCCAGGGGACTTGGCTCACCTGGTGCCTGCCAAGAATGCAAAGGTTCCCCACAGAAATGACCCGCCCAGAGAGCAGTCCGTTCCCGCCTCGGTGGACCCTGCGTGCCCCTGCGCGGCTCCAGTGGACAACTGCGCACACGCATGGAACGTGGGGTCTAAACCTGATCTTCTCTGCCTCCTGCCTGACTCAGGGAACCCCTCCCTCGGCCGAAGCTGCGGTAACGCAAACTACATCGCAGAAGATCTCAAGTCCCCTTGCCCCCACCCCCACAGTCCTGGGGGGAACGTGCAGGGCCTCGGTCTCCTCGGGGTGGCCGCTGGGCCTCGCGGCAGTGCGGCCAGTTAGAGACAGCCCGGCACGCAGGGCGTCCGATCTGAGCTCTGGCCACGGTCTGCACTGACACGGCTCTTGCTTCAGAGACGTTGTCTCTGTCCTCTAAAGTGACCCTCAGCACTCCTTTGGTCGGGCAGTCCCCAGACTTTGCCACTTTCTGTGACCCATTCGAGCAGTCCCCACCTGCTGCACAGGCCCCTCCTCAGGTGGGATCCGTCTAACTCTTCCTCATTGGATGCCGGTCAGTATTCGGCAGGAGGGCCACGCTGGCGATCGCACTGGGGGGAGCACACAATGCCCACACCCCCCCGTGATGAGTGAGGTTAAGTTGGGTCATTTGGTCAAGGTCAGCTCTGTTTACACAGGTTTTCACATGCGTGTTGTAAGATTGGGATGTCGTTCCAACCAGGGGCATTTCTCTTAGTGGGTGTTACAATGACATTATACTTAGAAAAGAATTCCTTACCCCAGGCTAAATATTTACATATTTCCTGCAAATATATTTTCTACAATCAATTATTTGATTCACTAGGAATTAATTGTGGTTTATGTCACAGGGTCAATCTAGTCAAGCATCCAGTGCCATTCACTGGTAAACATATTGAACAATTCGCCCTTCCCTCCACGGGAACCGCCACCTTTATTATAGTCTACGTAGTTCCAAACATCGGTGTTGGCTTCCGGACTTTCTGTTCTGCTGTCTCCATCCGTCGATTCTGCTGAAGAGCCACACAGGAGTCCTTGCGTACTGCTACCTGACAGTGAAGCTCTCCACGGCGACGGGCTGCTTTACGGCGAAAGGTGGGTCTGTGTTTAGGCACAGACGGAAGAGAGAGGGATCCCCGAGGAGGTGAGAGGGCTGGGATGCAGAGCCTGGGTGGAAAGACAGTGACAGACTCACAGACGCAGTGAGGCTGGACACACACCCACCGCACGGCTTGACCTCCGGGTGAGCGGCAGAGCCCGCCTCTCCGCTCCCTCCGCTCTCCGCGCCCGTCTGTCACCCACCGTGCGTTTGGGGCGTCTCTATGTGCCATGCGCCAACTCTAATTCGACTTTGACTTGGGGAAAAGCAATCCACCAGAGGGGGTGTCATAATTTGTTTCGCCGTTACCTTGCGAAATGTCATTTTGAGAATTCCATTGTCACCACGACCTCCATTTTTACAATCCCTGTATATTTATCTTTTCTTGTGTGTGAGTATACCAATAACGAATTCAATTTCTTTAAGAGAAAATGCTGAGTCGAAGGACTTCCTTCTTTAAACTGCTGGTGCAAGCACATTGCTCTTGCAAAAGCTCTGGGAACTTACATTCCTGCCCAGGATGCACACAACGGCCGTTTGTCCATCCTCCGACCAACAGTGTGTCTTATCTTCTTCAGCTTTACTAACCTGAGAGGCAAAGAAAAGTGGCATCTCACTTCTTTTTATTTGCACTGATCTGCTGGTGGCCTTTGGGATTCTGACTCTGTTGCCAGTGTTTTCTGAATTCTCTCAGCTGGGTGCCCCCAGCAATCAGGGCCAGCCTTTCAACTAGTGTTCCCCAACTCTTTATCCAATCCAGGAAGGAGTCGGGGGGCACAGAACCCAGCTGGGGCAGCGCCCTAAGTTAGCACATTATTTAGAGGTGGATCAGCTACCTAGGAAAGCGGGGAACACTTGGGGGTTCCCATGGCTCAGGGCCGAGCCCCCAAGCTTTGTAGGGGCCCTCATGCTCTGCAGAGCAGCATCAGAGACTGCTCCTCACAGGCAAATCTCACACCTCTGCCATGTGGGCAGAAGGCCTGGGGCAGCCACCTTGCCTGGTGGCGCCAGGTCCTCCGTGATGCTCCTGGGATACTAGTGCCCGTGCTCGGCTGTGTGAGTCTTGAAACCTTCCGATGCAGTGTCCCCATTCTCGGAGGCGGCTGTCAGGTCTCACATCTGGGCTGGGGGACACACAGCTGGCTCCTTTTTCCCTGTCAACCCCTACCTCCCGGGGGAAACAGTTTGGTCCCCTGTTCATTGTGTGTCTAGACCAGGGCTTCTCTCTGACCAAGATTCCACATCACTGCACATTCTAAGAGTTATTAGTTTTTATTTCAAAAGAGGGTTTTAAAAAAATCTTATGAGTCAACCAAGGTCTCCAAGGAATTGGAAACATAATTCTAGAACATTCGGGCTACTGATAGTCATGATGGACATGTCAACTGAAGGGGCGTGTCTCAAAGACAGTGGCCATACAGAGGAGACTGGATGGGCAGGTTAGGTGAACTAGCTTTCCGACTGGTTAAACTGGGACTTACCCAAAAAACAATAAAGGCCACAATTGGTTGAGCCAGGCACTGTGGTAAGGACTGGGCTTATTTTAAAGTGTCTTCTGCACTTCCTGACAGGCAGGGATGTAAAGACCGGCTCTTTAAATTCGCTTAGGGTCTTTGTAAATCCCAGCAGGCTGGAATTCAGCCACAGTGTGATACAACTGTTACAACCAGTGACCAGCAGATGGCAGTGTCCGCCAGCCCGCTGCATTTGTTCCGGACTGAAGGGCTGGGAGAGGTCCCCTGTGGAAACTTCTGGGAAAAACCCCACCCCACTCCCTTGTTTGTCCCCGCCCCTCCCCAATGCAAAGGCCCAAAGCCCAGTGACAGATCGTCCCAGTGGCCTGGAGCTGTGCTGCTGCCCACTGGGTGTGGATGCCAGAGCAGTTGCCCAGGGTAACCTGGGGCAGGGCAGCCCTGGGTTGAGCATGGGAAATTCCTCCCAGCCCAAGGAAGCCCAGCCTGAGCATCAGGCTGGAATTTTCCCACACCTGCGGCCCAAGCGGGCCATCCAGGCCTTGCTGGGGGACATGTTTGTAGCACCTCTTCGGTGGCGTGGAGATCAGCACCAGCAGGTGTAGTGAGGGCCAGCAGGCAGCTGTCTCTGCAGGTGTGGTCCCCAGTTTCCCTTTCCTGACGTCCCAGGGACACCATCCTCAGGACAGAGCTCCAGGCTAACCCTCTCTCCAGCTTTTAGTCACAAAGGCCAGGGGTCACAGTAGGCCAGACAGAGGACAGCCTCCGGGCCGGGTCCCTGGCAGTGGCCCCATGCCCACAGGTCCGCCACCTCTCACAGGTGAAGCCTCAGTGGACATCTGACTGCCAGCCTCATTGTGCATTTGGGGATCTAAAGCCAGGAAAGACTGAAGGACTTGCAGCCCAAAGTTAGAGGCAGGATTTAAATTTGGGTATCTTGACCCTCAGGAGCATTGACCAGTCATAGCCAAGGGGGCATCTGTTCTATCTTCCAGAAGAGCATCTTTCTGCACCGGGACCCAGCACCCCCAACAGTGGAGAGGGCAGAGCCCTCATTATGCCTCACCTACAGGGTGTCCAGGGGAGAGCTGTGGTGAGACCTGGAGATCAAAGGCACAGGACCACAGAGGGGACCCCCTACCCCAGATGGCTGTGATACCAAGTAACAGGGCACCAATGAATTCCCATCCTTGGGGACTTGGCTTCCTCCTATGGACAAATGCAGGCCATCTCTAAGGGACCTCTATGTGCTCATGCCATTAGACACGAAGGGCTGGTGTCTGGATGTGGCAGGAGATGCCTGGTGGAAGCTGAGCAGGCTGTCCCTGCAGCTGGTGCCTGCAGGTCACTGCGAGAGAGCCAGCAGAATTCAAGACTAACTTCCTCAGTGGCACTGATGCAGCGAGCCAGACTCGTGTTCCCAGGTGGCATGTGAACTGCCACCGAAAAGTCTCCTTGGAGAGATGGTGTGGCTCCCGCAGTTCTGGCATAAAAGACATCGTCACAGTCAGAGCTCCCGGAAGGCTGCCTGGGGTAGGGAGCTCCCTGTCTGTGGGAGTCTGCAAGCCCTGCTGGGAAGCACTTTGCTACGGTTCAGGCACGGCACGGAAAGTTGACCTACGTAGGAACCTAAACGGTTCTTTCTGGTCCTGGATTTCTGTGACTGAGATCAAAAGGTCAGAGAAATCGAACAGATTCTGGAAGGGGTGGATGAACAGCAAACTATTCCCCAAGGTAAGGACTTGGGGTGAGAATGTAGGGACCACCCTTCCCCACCCCAGTCAAGAAACACCCCCCTTCAGTCTGCTTTCCCCCTCCTCCCCTGTTGGAACAGTTGGAGCCTGGAATTCTGGACATTGGGGGTGGTCATCAGAGCCACACAGAGCAAAGTTAGGGCTCCAGTCCCCAGTTTCCTCCCAGCATCCTCCAAACTTTCTGCACCTGTCTCTGGGCCTCATGAGCAGCTGCCCAGTGGCCACTGGGGTGACATTGAGGTCAGAGGAATTTTCCTTCAAAACACGCTTAGCAGCAAGTAGGGCACAACTCTCAGGTGCCCCTCCTACCTGGCCCACCTACCAAAGGCTCCTACAGCCCCCCAGAGGAAGCCCCCACGTTGAGCTTTGATGAGCCTCACCAGTGGCTGATGACTTTGTATGGCTAAACCTGTGGTGAAGCCTGATCGCCTGCAAGACAGGACCCTGGTGCCCAGACCTTCCCAAGTTAATTTCGGGCCTTTTTCTCCGCCCACTTGATCGGCCTGGGGTCCATGAGAGTGGCTCCCTCACCAGGCCTCTCCTCCGTTCCCACTCTTGCCCCCTACCCGCCCCGTGCGTCCCTGTTTCAAAGTGGCTCTGCGGCCACTTCGTGGGTCAGAGCGTGGCGCACCCCGGGGAGAGGCGGCTTTGGATTCCGTGACGTCACGTGGATGCTGATCGCCCACCCCAAGTGACCGTGACGCACCACGCTGGTCTAGATTTTGAGCTCAGTGACAAACGCAGTTTTAGAGAAAAAGGACCCGCATGTCCCGCCTCGGGGGTCGGCTCGGCTCAGCCCCTCCGTTTGCCTAACAGCGGCTTGTCATTCTGCTGGAAGTTCCCGCAGTCGGGGGACACCCCGACTGCGGGTGGAGCTGAGCCAGCACCCGCCTACGACCACCCTTGCCTGCTTCTGCCCGTCAGATGCGGCCTCGGCAACCTGCCCCTGCCGGCTCCGGACACAAGCGCTCCGCCGCCCGCGAGAGTGCGCTCCGGGGCGCGCCCTCCACCGACACCGCCCGACGAGATACCCGCGGCGGGGGAAAGACGTACAGAGCTCCCACCCCGTCCCCGGCTCTTCGCGGCCAGTCCTCCGGGCTTCTCGCTGAACCACAATAGGCCCGGTAGCCCGTTTCCGTTAGCCCGACCCTGGCAGAAGGTCATCACTGTCACCAGATGAACTTCGGGCGCCGCTCCCGCGCCGGGGTCTCCTCTTCGCCCCAGGGCTGCCTTCGTAACTTCTTGCTGCTTTAAGATCTGGGCTCCCGCTTAAGCACACGCTCCGCGCCCAAACCTTTGCTCTCCGAGTGTTGGTTCATGTCCATCTGTCTTTCCGGCCTGCCCTTGCCTGCACTTCCAGTCGCTCACTCTCTTCGCTATGTGTCCCCTTCCTTGCTCCGGCAGCCCGCTCCGGCCTTTGGAGGCTGTGGCAGGGTGGGGAACAGACGAACAGGTTATCTTGTGGCGGCACTGCGCGCCCTGTGGCCTCCGTGCGCCCCCGTGGCCTCTCGCTGCGCAGTGGCCACCAGTTCGAGGCACCGACGCACAGGGCCGAGCCATTCCGCGGCCCCACCTCTGCTGTCTCGGGCACCAGCGGAATGGGAGCGGGGAGGGGCCGGTGCTTCTCTGCAGGGAGTGGGGAAGAAGCCGGACGGGCGGCGGGTACGCGAGGTTCCCCGGAGTCTCTAACTCCGGAGGGCGCGTTTGGCTCGGGCACCGCGTGGGCGGAGGGGGGCTCCCGCGAGGCCGTGGGGCAGGGAGGCGGGGCCTGGTTTTGTGCGGGAGTCGCGGGCGGGCATCACTGGCCGGCGCAGAGCAGGGGTGCGGCGGTCGGGCGCGCGGGTGGGGGACACGCCTGCCCTGGACTCCGCGTCGGGCGGGTGTAGGGGGCGCGGCGCTGCCTCCGGAGCGTTCGGCAGGGGGCGCTGCTCCGGGCGTCGGGCGGGGGTGGGTGGGGTGGGGGAGGCGGGGGGGCGCTGCTCGCTGCACACGCTTCCCCCGTTATTAAACACTATGTTCAAAAGGCGCCGGGGGACTTCCCGGAGCCACGGAGCCCGCGCCGCCCGCCCGCCCGGCCCACGGAGCCCATGGACCTGAGCGCGGCCGCCGCGCTGTGCCTGTGGCTGCTGAGCGCCTGCCGCCCCCGCGACGGGCTCGAAGCAGCCGCGGTGCTGCGCGCAGCGGGGGCAGGGCCGGCCCGGAGCCCGGGGGGCGGCGGCGGCGGCGGGAGGACCCCGGCCGCGGCGGCGGGCACCTCCGCCGTCCCAGCCGCCGCGGCTCCCGGGGCCCGCGCTTCGCTCCGCGCCACCGGCTCCGGCTTCAGGAACGGGTCGGTGGTGCCGCACCAGTTCATGATGTCGCTCTACCGAAGCCTGGCCGGGAGGGCTCCGGCCGGAGCAGCCGCCGCCTCCACCTCGGGCTCCGGCCGCCACGGCCGCGCGGACACAATCACCGGCTTCGCCGACCAGGCGACCCAAGGTACTCCCGCCTCTACCGCGCCCGTCCCTCCCGTCCGGTCCGAGGCGGAGGCCGCTGCCAGAGCCGTGCCCCTGCTCCGCTCGGCTCGGGGTGCGGCCCCCGGCTCAGCCTCGGGCGTTGAAGGAAACTTCGCCGAGGCCCACGCACCGGAACGTACTGCGCGTGGACGGTGGCGAGAGCTACGGCAGGTCGCGGGGCCGGGCCCCGGAGGGCTGAGCCGGTCCCTCTGCCCGGTGGCCCTGGCCCTGCCGCCGGCGGGTGCCCTCGAGGGGCAGGCTGAGTCGGAGGTCCGGAGAAGCGAGAGGAGGGGGGGCCTGGCCGAGTGGTGGGAGCGGCGGCGGCCGCTTCGTTGCGCCATCGCGGCAGCTTGCAGGCTCCTGGGGGTGGGGGGGCTGTGCCAACTGGAGGAAACTCGGGCGCACGCGAGACAGAGGCAGGCATCAGACTGAAGCAGATGGGCCCGGAGAGGCTGGTAGCAGCCCCGGGTACGAAGAGGGACCGTCTCAGCAGGCTGCGATAGGGCGCAGGTGTGCAGCTACGGGGCCCGCGCCGGCCCCGGGGGCCGGCGGAGGTCGGGGACTCGGGCGTGTGGGGCCGAGCGTAGAGCCAGCGGCCGCGCCCGAACGCAGGCCTCTCCGGGACCAAGCGCCCCACCTCAGTCGGGGCCAGGCCCTCCAAAGGTAGGACGAGGGTGAGGCCGTGGAGACTGCGGTGTCATCTGGATTTTATTAATCTCTATTGATGTCATTAAAGCAGACAGATAGGGGAGATTTAAGCAATTTCGGCCTTAATTCTAAACAGCCAGAGACCCAGCATGGAAGGCAGGAGAGAAAGGAGGCCGAATGGGGCTGGGAAATAAGCGTTGCTGCAGATGGGCCCTGCCCGGGAGCGGTGACCCGCATCACCCACCCCTCCCCCCCCAGCGCCCCTCCCCCCACACAGTGCCTACTCGCAGACTGCTCTACTCTGGGTGCAGGGACAGCCCCGGACCGATGGCCCCCTTTTAGGCTCCCGGGACCGGATGCTCACGGGAAGCCCGAGTCCTGATGCTGCTGCGTGGCTGCCAGGTCCCGGGGGAGCTGGGGGATGTGGGGCCCGCGGCTGGCAGAGGCGCCA